>NC_057351.1:30652048-33152048 GCF_016509475.1 Prionailurus bengalensis | reverse complement strand
GGAATACCAGCCAGAGAGTACTACTATCCTTTGTAATGCACATGAGGCCAACTTACCTGACATTGTAGTCAGGGAATTCACATTAAGACCAATGCGCTTTGTAGACAGAAATTCAGTTTTAGCAAATACTGCACAATAATTAACTGTGGATGGACCATGATCATAAAGTTTAAGTTGTCTAGAAAATATTTTGAATTTTCTAAGTCTACTTTTGAACTCCAATTTTCTCTCTAAATTCAGTCACATGTAGAGGAGGGTGTAGCCTAGTGCTAATGGCCCCAAAGAGAATATGAAATTTTGCGAGAGGAAGTAAGGCTATTGCACTTTCTGGAAATAACACATTTGCAGAGTTGCACATGGCAGGAGCCTCTCTCTCTCTTTTAAAATGTGCCTGAGATATTCCAGCTGCGCCTTAGACCGTATGCGATGTCACTTGAGGGCAGGAAATGTCCTCATACAGACTCTCTCCCCTCTCAAAAGGGAAAAATTCCCTCATCTGCTCTCCCAGCTGTGATTCTCTTAAGAAGCAAGGTTTCCAGGGCAATTTTGCAGGTGATTATAAATTCATAGAAATATTTGGTTGATCTCCTTGGCTCTAATTTTATAAGAAATGGTTAGGTACTCAACTTTTAATGGCTTTTGCAGAAATTCCTAAACCTCCCTCAACAACTATTTCCTGATTTATAAAGTTTTTCCTTAAATTTAACTGTCATTTTTTTTGTGTTATTTGTTAAAAGTTCACTTCCTCTCATTGAAGGGAACATATGGCACAAATAGGGGAAATTTACCGACTATGTTCTGTAAAATAAATATATTTTTAAGTTACCCATGCAATATTTTCTAACATTAAATACACCCATTCCTCTCCACTCCTTAGATCCTTTAATAATCTGGCCACTGGTGGAATTCCTGTTTTCAGTCTCTCAGTGTGGAGTCTGGCATTCAGTATTATGCATGCTGCATCCTAAATTGCTGATGTATACACTCCTTAAATGGGAGACCTTCAAAACGAACAATTCCATCGGTTCCTTGCAAAGTTGAGTCCCGGGCCAACCCTGCCAGGAAGGTCCTCCGTCTTGGCCAGGATTCCTGCCTGAGGTCCCCCATCCGCGGACCCCCGTCTGGGATGCACGGAAGCTTGTGTGTCCCCAGGGCTGGCACCTCACGGGGGCCAAGTGCAGAGAGCAAAGTCAGCCAGCGTCCCCACCCTTCCATCTCCAGCCCTCCAGGTGGGGGGGATGCCACCCCTCGGACTGGGTCCAGGCGCCCCCAGTGTCCTTCCTTCCCTCTCCGGTCCTCCCAGTTCCTACTCTTCCCCTGTACTTCCTGTGCTCTCACTTCCTCTCTTTTCCTTCCCCTCCTTTTTTTCTTTCACTTCCCCTCTCCTGTAGGGGAAGACACTCCCTCGGGGCTCCCCAGCTCCCAAAGTCGTTAATTCATTGATTGATTCATTCATTCATTCATTCATTCATTCATTCATTCATTCTTTTTAATTCTCAAGTTAGTTTACATACAGTGTAGTCTTGGCTTTAGGAGTAGAACCCAGTGATTCATCACTTACATACAGAAGCCGGTGCTCATCCCAACAAGTGCCCTTCTTAAAGCCCATCACCCATTTATCCCACCCTCCACCCCCATCAACCCTCAGTTTGTTCTCTGTTTTTAAGAGACTATTATGGTTTGCCTCCCTTTATTTATCTCGCTTTTGGCATCGAGTCAAAGTTCTAAAAGGGCTGCAATAAATAAATTAAAAAAACCCATAAGATCTGGGAAGAGAGAAGATGTATGATGGGTGGGAACAAGAGGTATTGGAGAGTAAGCAGTAACGAATGGGAAGAAAGGCAAACAGAAGCTTCCGGGTGGTGGAGGCTACTTTTGCTGGGGCAAGTCTTGGTTAGTTATTGGCAGAAGATACGGGTGATTAAACCTAGCTCAAGTCTATCTTTTTCTAATAGACTATTTTTTAAGAACAATATTAGATTTAGGGAACAATTGAGAAAATAGTACAAAGAGTTCCCATATACTCTGTGCCCAGTTTCCCCTATTATGAAACATTGTACATTAGTTCCAGTACCTTTTCCACAGTTAATGATCTGAAGGTGATACATTATTATTAACTCAAGTCCATAGTTTAGATTTCCTTAATTTTTGCCTTTGTCTTTATTCTAGGATCCCATCCAGGATACCACATTACCTTAATTTTCACATCTCCTTGGGGTCTCAAGCCTATTTTTAATGTGCATCCTTAAAGGTGCTAGAGTAAGACCTGAGTTACCCTGAAGAAATAAATCAGGGTCAATTAAACAGAGCTACTCAAAAGTGCCAAGCAGGATGGCTCTGTCCATGTCGATCTCCTCTTACTCTCTCTTCCAATTAGAACTTAAATTCTATTGGAAAAAGGAGAAATGTGTTAGTAACTGGAACTGAAACTTTGTTTTGCCTCGCTGGCCAGTCTTGTGCCAAGCCTGAGAAAGGAGAGAGTTTATGATTCACTCAGTCTATGCAAGAAGTTCTGATTTACAGATGTCTAGACTGAGAAGTTCAATTTATCCAGATCTGTGCCTTTCATGGGGATAGAGCTTTCATTCAGTCCCTTGAATTCAATAAAAACAAAACAAAACAAAACAAAACAAAAAACCCAATCAACCAACCAACCAAAAAAACCCCTCTATCCTCAACTCTAAAGATTGTTATTTTTTTCCGCTCTTAAAGTTGGAATTCTACAAGTGCCTATAATATAAAGAAGCTAGAATTCTTTTTACACGTACTCCAAGAAATATTTAGCTTGTGGAAAGCTGTTGGTTGTGGCAAATCCATGGAAATTCTGGATGCCTGGGCAAGAGGCTAACTGGAACATGAAACAGAAATTCTTTGAAAATGTATCTATCATAGGTTATCATACATTTTCTTACACTATTCTAGAACCAGTATTTAAGATATTGGAACCTAGCTCTTAATTATCTGTTCATAATAGCAAATTCCTACATCAAAAAGTGCGTTGTGCCAAGTATGTGACACAAGACTCACCCATTGGTGATGCAGGTGTGATGGTGAGAAAGACGCAGGTGAGAAGCAGGAATTGAGACATCCTTCTAGACCAGCCACCGCAACAGACTGGAAATCCTCTTAATTCCAGTTGTCCTTCGTCTCTTCTTTTTCAAGCACTTTTTGAAAAAGGTCACTAGGCTCTTACGAAAAGACTTTACAGTACTGGTTGGGGCTTTATCAGAGGAAGAGGATGAGTGGGATAAGGTGTCCATTGTTCTGGCCTTGACCCCAGATAGAAGCACTGCTTTACGCTGTCAACAGGGTTATTGATGTTTTTTTTCAGTGGGGGAGAAAGCCCGTCACAATCCCTCATCCTCCTATTGTTTTCTCTCAAGAATTCCCTGCACCAAGGCCTCCGGTATCTTATCCAGAAGGGAACGTTAAGTGAGGGACATCCCCTCATGTCAAAATCTTGTTTTGTGACTTCTAGGAATTAATTTCATGGTGTTGCAGCCGTACCATTCATTGCTTATGAAATGAGAATGGGATAAGGCCAAATTGTTGGCACTGGTCATTAGGAAACGTCTTGGTCAGATGGTGAAGGAGTTTATAAAGGCACACTAAAAAGTAGTAAGGAGACGTGTGGATTAGGGACAACATTCCCTTGAAGCAAGCTCCTAAGTGTGCTTTATTATGGTCTTTGGTCTCAAAACTTCCTAAAAAGAAGGTTTAAGTTGTGTTTTTGCCAATTCCAGCAGCAACACCTCAGTTTTCATAGGGTCTTTCTGTTCCAAATTAAAATGGTTTAGTGTTCCTTATTTTACTAATTCTCACACGAAGAGGTAGAGGCTTCAAATTCGGAATGACTCACTCATTAAAAGTAACGACACCGAAAGTGACGCTTACTAGAATTTCATTTTTAGACAAAAGAGGCAAAATGAAGGGACCTGCATATTATGTGTCCCCAGACAACCTTTGGTAATTACAGGTCCAGAGTCTGCCAGCTCCCTGATATTCTACAGTGTGTGGACACCTGGGACTTGGCAAGCACTAGTACGGGAGATAAGGTAAAGGGAGGAGAAAGAGAAGGGTAGAGGACAAGTTTTTATTTTATTTTTTTACCATTTAAAACAATGTTTATTTATTTATTTGACAGGGGGGGGGGGAGGGGCAGAGAGAGAGGGAGAAAGAGAATCCCAAGCAGGCTTTGTGCTGTCAGTGCTGAGCCCAACGCGGGGCTCAATTTCATGACTCATGAGATCAGGACCTGAGCTGAAATCAAGTCTGACACTTAACTAAGCCACCGTTTTGTCTTTTTTTTTTTTTTTAAAGTCGGTTTCATGTCCAACATGGGGCTTGAACTCATGACCCTGAGATCAAGAGTTGCATGCTCTACTAACTGAGCCAGCCAGGTCCCCCGAAAGATTGTGTTTTTAAATACTATATTAAACCAGGATCTGAATGATATCAAAGTTTCTCTCTCCTACTCTTACCTTGATCTGATCCTTTGGGCTTCTATCATTCGTACACTATTTATATTTCTTGTCCTATAACCAAATTTCTAGTGACTAGGGAAGGGATATTTGTATTAGGAAGTAGTTCACAAATGTGTCTTCTTAATCTCTTGTCACATTTTTTTCCTATGCTAAGTGGCATCCAAATTGGGGTGGCCCCTTTCCTCTAAGGGTTTCAGTTCAATTAAACATTAGTGCTTACTAGGGGCCAAGTGCCATGCTGTCTCTGGTCTTTGACAGTGACTAAAGGTAAAAGTGTTCCTGCAAGCAGAGTTTACAGTGCTCTAGAGTGGAAAGCTCTAGCAAGGGGTTTCTGTTGATCTAAATTTATAGTTAGCTACTTTATCACTAGTAGATGATAGCAGAACACAGGCAATCTGACCATTTTTAGCTTATTAAGTTGCAATTTGATGGCAGCAATGGATGCATCTGGGACTGAGGAACTGTCTCATTGCAGTTAAGGAGTTAGTGCTCTTAACAGAAAAAACAAAACCCTGCAGTTTCCTGTCCCTGAGAGACCATCTGAGTGCTTCATATGTGTTGCAGAGAAACAGAGGACGTGTGCATGAGATAAACTCAGATTTGCTGCCAGGATTGATGGCCAGAGTCAAGGACTTTTACCAGATAGCCCTTTGGTTCTGTAAACAAGCATTCCCAGGATGGTAGGACTTTTTTTTCTTATTCCTATTTTTTCCTTTTTAGTTGACCTGCCCTTTCATTTTAATTTTTTATGATGAAAAATTTCAAATGTATACAAAAGTAGAAAGAATAATACCCAGCTGCAATTACTAATATTTTGTCAACCTTATTTATATACCAAGATGCATTTCTAACATATGGCCTTTTTTACATAACTGTAATGTCATTCTTACTACTATGAAAACTTAGTACTAATACCCATTTCATATTAAAATTTCCCCAACTGTTTCAAAATTTGCATGGCTAGTTTGAAGTCAGGATTCAAACAAGAGCCATACATTGCATAGAGTTATATCTCTTAAATTCTCTTAATCTAGAATGGTCCCTCCCTTTTCCTCAACACTTACACCATTTGTTGAGGAAAGCCAGTCATTTGTCCTATAGAATGTCTCACGTTCTAGATTGCTTTGACTGCTCCTTGTGGTGTTTTATAGCGTCTCCTTTCCCATATTTAATGTTAATTCTTGTTCATATTTTCTTATTTTTCTAAAGTACGTGCTATTAGAAATTAAAAACAAAAATATTCTGATGACACTGAAGGAATTTAATGCACTGGAGGAATGCAGGAAATAGATCAGTTAGGAGGCAGATGAACCATTCTGCTGTTCAGGAGAGATCTGAGTTTACCTAACAATCTGAGAGCTACCAGCTTACAAATGGGGGAGGGGAGTGAGTGAGATCATCTATGGAAAATGGGGCCCAAGATGGAACCCCAGAGAAGCCGAACATCAGATGTGGGCAGAGGAAGGGGACACTGCAAACGAGGCCAAGAACTAGTCAGAGATTTAAAGAAGGAAACTCAAGAGTCGAGTCACAGGAGCAGAAGATATTTTTGAGGAGGGATTGCTCAGTGGATGATAAATTTATAAAACATATGCAAATGAAAATTTATATAGTGGGTCATTTTATATTCAGAATTCATTACAAATTAGCCTATACGTTTATCCTAAGGATGTAACTATGTAGTGCATTCTGGAAGAGAACAAGTTTGTACTTACTTGGGAGAGCAACAAACTAAAGATCGTTGGCAGTGATAAAAATGAATTACAACTCTCAACAGTTTTGGTGAAACTGAGTTCCAAAATCTAAGAAATTCCACTTTTCTGTGAAATCTCTCTAGATTGATTTTAAAAATTCAACCTATTTGTTTTTGTAAGCATCTACTATGTCCTCACCACAACCCTTGAGAAGCAAGATACAGCAGTACATGTGACATGAGCTCTATTGTTTCCATTTACCATATTCATCACACTCACCAATTCTCCGTTACTCGGTCTGGTTGTTTGGTCATAGGAATGCACTGATGGGTTGGGACATAGACGTCTTCTCTGTGCCTGTTTCCTTCTCTTTAAAGCACTGGGCTGACTAGACCAACGGTTCCCATCGGAATCACCAGAAGGGCTTATTACACACAGATTGCTGGCCCAGTGCCTAGTTTCTGATTCAGTGGGGATCAGAGAAATTGCATTTTTAACAAGGACATACCAGGTTGCTGCTCCAGCAATCATACCGTGAGAACCCTTTTACTTTTTCCATCTCTAAAAGTCTATTATCCCTTAGCAAAACTGCATTATCTACACTCACTAATGGATTTAACTCTCTATTATCTATCTCCACTGAAAATTCACTGAAGCCTAACAATGTCGTGGAATGCATAGACATTATTTGCTGAAACCAAACAGTGGCTTAACGTTTTCAATCTTATTTTCTTCCACCTTACTTCAGTCTCAGGGATGTCTGCTCTCAGTACATCTCACACTGCACTAAATACAGTCAGACATTTAACGTTTAACATATGATTTTTGATAGGCCGTCAATGGATTAGGTAGCATGTGATATTTTCCTGTTTGGTGATCATACAAACTCTTAAAATAATGAATATTTAATCTTGGTTCATTCTTGAACAACTTTCTGAAGTCCAGAAGACCACACTGGGCAATCTGGTGGTCTGATACAATAGCAAATTTTCCTGGTAGTCAGGAGATAAGGATATTGGTCTCAGTCTTGCCATTGGCTTTATTACGGCTGTAGAAGACACTTAACTTCTGGTAGCTCTGGAAAATTAGGAAAATACTGACCATTTTAGATTCAGGAAGCATGAATGAAATGCCTGTTTTTAAAATATGGGCTCTAGTAACCAAATTTAGCTTCAAAATAGTAGTTTTATAAAAATTAATTTTAGAAGTAAACGCTTCTCCACCTAGAATTACAGGAAAATAAGGTTTTGTTTTCTTGGTTTTGCTTTAAAGAATAAGATGCTATAGTTCAAAAATTGAATAAGTATTTATTGTTCCAGAAGGTACATTGCTTTTTATACATATTTCATAAATGATACAGGATTTTACACATGTTCAGTATTTTGCTATTTGTGTAAAGGACTTTTCTCCACATCTTCCCTCCCTTGCCTCCCACACACCCTGAAAGGATTTGCTCATTGCACTGTGCTGTTTCTTCTTAAAAACCCTGCACACAAACAGGATAAATGATTTAAAAATAATTCACATTAACTTAACAAAAATAAATGAGGGGAGGGGCTGAACGACTGGGGGGAGGGAAGGGGGACATGCGCCCTTTCATTCCAACATGCCAGTGGAAGGGGTGGCGGCAGCAGCGGCGGCGGTCCTGGCTAGCCTTCGACCTCTACAAGGCACCTGGAGTCTGGGTTTGTCGCCTAAAGTGTTTCTTTTCATACACAATGATCCCAAAGGAGGAAGAAAATGAGAAAGAAAACTCCTTGCCACAATGAGGAGGGATGAATCATGTGAAAGAAAAAGCCAATCAGCTGTGTGGCAAGCCTCATCATCCCTTCCATCCTGCCCCCCACCGTAGTGCAAAACAGGATATTAGACACAGATTCCTTTGACTCTCCAACTGCAGATGTCATCTGGAAGTATGGTAGAAAATATTTTGATAGAGTACAAGATTAATTCTTCCTTCTCTCAATTTAAGATAAGAAAAAATAGGGTGAAGAGGGCAGGTTGAAGGAAGCCATAGAAATGTATTCTTGTATAAAGATAAATTGCACCCTTTGAGATCCACACACTTGATTTACAACTATTAAAGTGGTGGAGGTGGGAGGGCTCACAAACAGCGTGGAAGTGTGCGTCCTTCAAGATTAACAAAATCTCCAGACAAGGCAGCACCACCTGGGTGGGCTGGAATGCTGTCACACAAGCAGACTAACAGCATTGAAATTATTCTGGTTCTGAAATGGCTAGAGAGCCATGATTTTTTAGCCAATCTGTAAACCTTACATCTTCCTGATTTGGTAATACAGCTGAACCCCCCCCCCCCCCTCTGATTTGAGTTGTGGAGGGAGAGAGGAATATCAATAGGATAGTTAAATAAAGGAGGGAAACTCTGCCTCCTTTTAAAGATTAATTAGTAAAAAAACAAAACGAAACGAAACAAAACAACCTCATGCAGTGTTGCCAATGATTCCTAGATACTGATCCAGAGCACTGGAATATACAGACATTTAAGAAGGTATTACGGGATAATCCAAAGTGTCAATTATCAAACAGTCGTAAGTTGGTTCCAACTATCATATGGATAAAATTAGTGTAACCAACAGGAGTGGGTGGTCAGAAAAGGGCACAAATAGGAGAGATTCCTGGTAACTTTGCAGAGACTGGGTCCAATTTAAAATAAATGCTAATGGCACGGGCTCAGACTCTGTTTGCCACCCACATATCTTGAGGATTTGCTTTTCTGGTATATTTATTTACTCCTATGTCAAAAATAAGAAAAGTTAAATTAAAAAAAAATTAGAGCTGAGTGGGGTGCTGGTGTGTTACTGTTTTGCTGACCCTGCAAAGAAGATGCAAGAAAGGAACACCCCCAGCATCCTTTTCTCTTTATGAATCTCTCAACTGTATAATGCATCATTTTCATCCAGAAACTAAGATGCTTGATTAAGACAATATTCACTAAGCCCTTTGAGCTTACATTCCACAAAGCCTGATCCTCAGATTTTAACATTCCCTTCTTCCCTAAGATCCTTTTTGTTTTTGTTTTTAATTAAAGGTAAAAACCCTCTACCCCGACATGGCTCCCAGCTTCCACCTGCAATGCTTTAATTAAAAAGGCAATAGTTATAAACAGGTGTTCTTTCTGCCAGGATTCAGAGGCTCTTTGCAGATCAATCTTTTTCACCAATTTGTCGAAGGGGCAGATGTACTTGTAATGGGTCTCTCAGTCTCTTAAGGTCCATTTCTGCCTAAAATAGAAACAAAAGGTGAGAAAAACTGGCTAGTGAAGCGTTCAGTGATATTACTGTCTCCAGAGAAAAGGAAATTTTCTTTTCTGCATCACTATGAATCACAGAAATCATCTCAATTACTTTTAAAATAAGAGTGCCTCAGAGGCAAAGGGGTTGAAAGGCACAGGACTACAAAGGGGGACCAGAATGGAAGTCTGTCCCCACAGTTTCAGCTGTCAACAGAGCCTTCAGAAAAGGCTGAAGGCCTATGCTGTCAATAGGCCAGGACTTGGGGATCCAAGAACATGGGGGAGCATCTGATGTACCTTGATGGCATTTCTCGAGAGAAAAGCCGTTTCACAAGCCTTTGTCTGGATCCAGAACTTTAATTTATGGAGATTCAAATTTATAATTTTAATTATGCCCCAGACTTTAGTTGTTCATCCAATAGTTGTTTTAAGTTTTTCACTTAGTTTAAAAAAAACAAACAAACCAGGATTTGCTGTCAACAACAGCACTTTCAAAATTCACACACACTGGACCTCAACCCTGAGGAGTTGGATTAATAGGCTCAGGGTGAGGCTGAAGCATCTGTATTTTTAACAGCTCCAGAGATGATCTGGTGCATTCCCTCCAGCTGAGAACCACCACACGGAGCAACAGAAGACACCAGTCCACTTAGGCCAAGGCAGGAAGGCAGACTAAGACTATTCAAAGCACAACCCATCACCAAAAAGGGACAGAGAAGGGCAACCAAACATTAAAGAGGGTGGAAGAGCTTCTAGAAATTTTTGAAAAATCTCTAAAGTCATATAAGACTACAGAGAAGAGGAATGAAGATTTATTTACTGAAATCAAAGATATCAGAGGGAGGCACACTCAGAATTTTGAAAGGTAACTATTATGAAAAATAAAGTACATCAATCTTTTTTTTTTTAAAGCATCTTTGGGGTGCCCGGGTGGCTCAGTGGGTTAAGCATCTGACTTTGGCTCAGGTCATGATCTCATGGTTCGTGAGTTCCAGCCCTGCATCGGGCTCTGTGCTGACACCTGAGAGCCTGGAGCTTGCTTCGGATTGTGTGTCTCCCTCTCTCTCTGCCCCTCCACTGTTTGCCCTCTGTCTCTCTCTGTCTCTCTGTCTCAAAAATAAATAAACATTAAAAAAATTAAAAAGAAAATATTGGGCTCTGTGCTGACAGCTCACAGCCTGGAGCCTGCTTCAGATTTTCTGTCTTTGTCTCTGTCTCTGTCTCTGTCTCTGTCTCTGTCTCTCTCTCTCTCTCTCTGCCCCTCCCCTGCTCATGCTCTGTCTCTTTCAAAAATAAACATTGAAAAAAAATTTTTTAATTAAAAATATAAAAAAAGTATCTTCTAGTTCAATAAACTCTGACTTGTGCCTGGCAAACACTTCTAGTAGTCTCTCTTACCTGGATTTTATTTTTGCCCCATTGCTACCACACATTATAGGTGGAAAACATTTGAATTACTGTAAAAGATTTTTAAAAGGGGAAAAGTAAAAAAAGCCAACTTTTGGGATGCCCGGGTGGCTCAGTCAGTTAAGCATCTGACTCTTGATTTTGGCTCAGGTCATGATCTCATGGTTTGTGAGATCAAGCCCTGCTTGAGATTCTCTCTCTCCTTTTCTCTTTGCCCATCCCCTGCTTGTTCTCTCTCTGTCTCTAAAAAAAAAAAATTAAAATGTTAAAAAGAATAGACAAACTTAAAGAACAAACAAAAAGTAAACATAGCTCTACAAATTTCAATATGTTAGAGTTCATAGGACAGACATGACCCATCATCTTTTCACCTGCTTGTGTTCTAAAACTTTCCAGAGAGGTATCCATGCTAAAATAGTCATTTTTATCAACTGAGGAAAAATTTATATAGGAAGAAGAGGGTTGGCTCATTCTTTCAGAGTTTACCCATTGAAACACTATAGCACCATACAAAATGGGACTGGAATTTATTTTTATTTTTGGAAAACTTACCTGAGCAATTGCATCCTTGAGTTGATTATATTTCTCTAGGTCAAAACGTGACTTTTTGGCTCCTTTATGGAAAAATAATAAGTATTGTCTGTCTCTGGCTTCTGGATAAACATATTCCTATGAAAATAAAGGAGAAATTAAATTATTAGTCCTTAGAATGCCCCTTAGAATACTATCTTTACAAAATAAGCATCTACTAACTGTTGATCAGATTCAATACACGTGCACAGTTATAAAGATACATACTGATGTGTTGTGTTAAATATTTATTTCTTAAACATTTTTTATTGTGAAACAGACACGTAAGTGTATACAAAACAAAAATGTACATCACAATGAATCACTAAATGAATATGTTAATCATCACCAGATAGAGAAAATCTAATACTGCCAACAACCAAGAAGGCTTCCTTGTGCCTTCCCAATTATTAACCTTTCCTTTCTCCCAAAATGAATCACTATCTTGCCCTTAATGGTAATTATTTTCTTTCTTTCTTTATAGCTTTCCTACTTAAGTATGTATCCCTTTCGACTCTATGGCTTAGTTTTACCTGCTTTTTGAATTTAATAAAAATAGAGTCAGACAGTAGGTATTCCATATGGCTACTTTCACTTAATACTATGTTTGCAATATTCATCCTTTTATAGTCCACTCATTTCCATTGCTATGTTATATTCTATTGTATGACTACATCACAATTTATTTATCCATTGTACTACTGATAGACTTTTGGTTGCTTCCAGGCTTTGGCTATTATGAATAATGCTGGCAAGAACATTTTTGGGCTTAACTCTTCTGTTGGATATACACCTATGAATGGAGATCCTAGATCATAAGGTATGCCTGTGTTCAAGTTAAGAAGTGATATCAAACAGGTTTCTTTTTTTTTTTTTTTTAATTTTTTTTTTCAACGTTTATTTATTTTTGGGACAGAGAGAGACAGAGCATGAGCGGGGGAGGGGCAGAGAGAGAGGGAGACACAGAATCAGAAACAGGCTCCAGGCTCTGAGCTATCAGCCCAGAGCCTGACGCGGGGCTCGAACTCACGGACCGCGAGATCGTGACCTGGCTGAAGTCGTACGCTTAACCGACTGCGCCACCCAGGCGCCCCTCAAACAGGTTTCTAAAACGATTGTACCAATTATACTCCCATCAGCAGGATATGAGAGTTGGCATCATTCTATATCCTTGCCAATACTTGGTGTTGCCAGTTAAAAGAAAAATATTAGCCATTCTGGTGTGTGTGTGTAGAAGTACTACTTCATTTTTAGAAACAGCTTTACTGAGATATAATTCATATACAATTCACCCATTTAAAGTGTAATGTTCAATGGTTTTTAGTGTATTCATGAAGTTGCACCACCATCACTGCAGTCAGTTTTACAACATTTTTATCATCCCCAAAAGAAATCCTGTACTCTTCAGTAGTCACTTCCTATCTCCCTTGACATCTCTAGTTCCAGACAACTACTAATCTATGCCTCTACAGAGTTGCCTTCTGGACATTTCATACAAATGGAATCATACAACCTGAGCCTTTCGTGTCTGCCTTCTTTTAAGGTTCATCCATTTGTAGCACGTATTGGTACTTCATTTCTTTTTATTGTCAAGTAATAAATCCATTCCACTGAATGGATATACCATATTTTATTTATCCATTAATCAACTGATAGACATTTGGGTTGTTTCCACTTTTTGGCTATTATGAATAATGCTGCTATGAATATTCCCATACAAGTTTTTGTGTGAACATGCTTTCATATCTCTTGGATATCTATAGCATTTTCCTGATCACTCATGAGGCTGAGACCTTTTTATTCGCCATTTGCATTTTCTTTTTAAGATGTGCTTATTCAAATCTCTTGCCATCGTTGTCTATTGAGTTGTCTGTTTTTTTCTTACTGACTAGTAAGATATGTTTATATATTCTGGTTATGGATCCTTTGTTGGATATATGTACTACAAATATCTCCTCCCAGCCTGTTTGCCCTTTTAATGGTGTTCTTTAGTAAACAGAAGTTCTTAATTTCAATATAGTGGGATTTATCAATCTTATTCTTTATAGTTAGCACTTTTCATTCTGGGTAAGAAGTCGCTCCCTATTCCACAGTAATTAACATATTTTCCTATATTATCTTCCAGAAGCTTTATTGTGTTACCTTTCATATTTGGATTGATAATCCATCTGGAATTAATTTTTGTTAATTAAAGATGTATAAAGTCATTTCATTTTTTAATGTAGATATTTATAGAAAGAAGACTCTCCTTTCTTTGCAGTGCTCTTTTTAAAATCAAGTTCATTTATACCAGGTCTATTTTTACATTCTCTCATCCATTCCATTGGACTATTTGCCTATCCTTGTGCCACTGTCTGAATTACTATAGTATGATAAATAAAGCTATAGTCTTCCATATCCAGTATGGCAAGTCCTCTTACCTAGTTTTTCTTTAAGAATTTACTGGCTTTTCTTACCCTTTTACATTTTTATAGAAATTCTAGAAGCAGCTTATTTAAATCTCTTCTCCCATCCCCCAAACTGTTGGGATTTTGACTGGGATTGCACTGAATCACATCAATCAATTTGGATACAATTGGCATTTTTTAATATTTACTTTTCTAGTCCATGAACATGTTTATTTTACTTACTAAGTTTCCTTTACATTTAAGTTTTTCTGCATAGAGGTCTTACACATGTTTTGCATGATTTACAGGTATATATGTATACACACACACACACACACACACACATATATATATATGTATATATGTGTATGTGTATATTTTCCAGTGGGCATACTTAAAGGGAATTAATATAATGCTTACCCTTAGTCTTAATGAATGATAGACATAAAAATGAAGGAAAAGACATTTTCCCAAATGCAAAACTGCTACTTTCCAGTAATGTTATTATAAAAGACAGAATGGTACACATTTCCAAATGCATTTTTGTTACTCTCCTGATTAAAGAAACAAATGCTTGACAACATGGTTTTGGGTATATGCTGAATCTGCACAGATTATAATTTTGGCTCCCTTTTTTTTGTACTTTCAAGTTTTAATTTAAATTCCAGTTAGTTAACATGCAGTGTAATACTGGTTTCAGGAGAATTCATTACTTACATATAACACCCAGTGCTCATCAGAAATGCCCTCCTTAATACCTATCATACATTTAACCCATCTCCCCACCTACCTCCCCTCTAGCAACCTCAGTTTGCTCTCTATAGTTAAGAGTCTGTATCTTGGTTTGTCTCTTTTTCCCCCCTATGTTCATCTGTTTCATTTCTTAAATTCCACATATGAATGAAATCATGTGGTATTTGTCTTTCTCTGATTGACTTATTTTGCTTAGCATAATACACCTAGCTCCATCCACATCATAGCAAATGGCAAGATTTCATTCTTTTTTAAAAAATTTTTTTTCAGGGGCGCCTGGGTGGCGCAGTCGGTTAAGCGTCCGACTTCAGTCAGGTCACGATCTCATGGTCCGTGAGTTCGAGCCCCGCGTCAGGCTCTGGGCTGATGGCTCAGAGCCTGGAGCCTGTTTCCGATTCTGTGTCTCCCTCTCTCTCTGCCCCTCCCCCGTTCATGCTCTGTCTCTCTCTGTCCCAAAAATAAATAAACGTTGAAAAAAATAAATAAACGGTAAAAAAATTTTTTTTTCAACGTTTATTTTTGGGACAGAGAGAGACAGAGCATGAACGGGGGAGGGGCAGAGAGAGAGGGAGACACAGAATCGGAAACAGGCTCCAGGCTCTGAGCCATCAGCCCAGAGCCTGACGCGGGGCTTGAACTCACGGACCATGAGATCGTGACCTGACTGAAGTCGGACGCTTAACCGACTGCGCCACCCAGGCGCCCCAAGATTTCATTCTTTTTGATAGCTGAGAAATATTCTGTTGTGTGTAGATATATGTGTGTGTGTGTGTGTGTGTACACATACATACGTGTACATATGTGTACATGTATACATATACACGTGTACACACACATGTGTGTGTATATACACACACACATACATACACACACACATAGAAACACACACCTTATCTTCTTTATCCATTCATTAGTCGATGGATATTTGCACTCTTTCCATAATTTGGCTATTGTTGATAGTGCTGCTATAAACATTGGGGTGCATGCATCCCTTCAGATCAGTATTTTTGTATCCTTTGGGTAAATACATAGTGGTGCAATTGCTGGACCATAGGTTAGCTCTATTTTTAACTTTTTTGAGGAACCTCCATACTGTTTTCCAGAGTGGCTGCACCACTTTGCATTCCCACCAACAGTGTAAGAGGGGTTCGTTTCCCTTTCTCTGCATCCTCACCAACACCTGTTGTTTCCTGTGTTGTTAATTTTAGTCATTTTCACAGGTGTGAGGTGATATTTCATTATAGTTTTGATTTGTATTTCTCTGATGATGAATGATGTTGAGCATTGTTTTCACGGGTCTGTTAGCCATCCGGATGTCTTCTTTGGCAGTGTCTATTCATGTCTTCTGGCTGTTTCCTCACTGGATTATTTGTTCTTTGGGTGCTGAATTTGATAAGTTCTTTATAGATTAACCCTTTCATTTGGCAATATCTTCTCCCATTCCAAAGACTGTATTTTAGTTTTGTTGATTGTTTCCTTTGCAGTGCAGAAGCTTTTTATCTTGATGAAGCCCCAATAGTTTATTTTTGCTTTTGTTTCCCTTGACTCAGGAGACATATCCAGTAAGAATTGCCATGGCTGATGTCAAAGAGGTTACTGCCTGTGTTCTCCTCTAAGATTTTGGTGGTTTCCTGTCTCACACTAGGTCTTTCATACATTTTGAATTTACTTTTGTGTATAGTGTAAGAAAGTGGCCCAGTTTCATTATTC
Organism: Prionailurus bengalensis; assembly: GCF_016509475.1. Taxonomy (NCBI): domain Eukaryota; kingdom Metazoa; phylum Chordata; class Mammalia; order Carnivora; family Felidae; genus Prionailurus; species Prionailurus bengalensis. The sequence goes on along the minus strand of NC_057351.1, from coordinate 33,135,790 downwards.
TGCATGTTGCTGTCCAGTTTTCCCAACACCATTTATTGCAGAGACTATCTTTTTTCCACTGGATATTCTTTCCTGCTTTGTTGAAGATTAGTTGACCATATAGTTATGGGTCCATTGCTGGGTTTTATATTTTGTTCCATTTATCTATGTGCCTGGTTTTGTGCCAGTACCATATTGTCTTGATCACTACAGCTTTGTAATATAACTTGAAGGCCTGAATGGTAATGCCTCCAGCTTTTCTTTTTCAAGACTGCTTTGGCTATTCAGAGTCTTTTGTGGTTCCATATAAATTTTAGGATTGTTTGTTCTAGCTCTGTGAAAAATTGCTGGTGTTATTTTGATAGCAATTGCATTAAATGTGTAGATTGCTCTGGGTAGTATAGACATTTTAATAACATATGTTCTTCCAATCCATGAGTGTGGAATGTTTTTCCATTTCTTTGTGTCCTCTTCAATTTCGTTTATAAGTGTTCTATAGTTTTCAGAGTACAGATCTTTCACCTCTTGGTTAGGCTTATTTCTAGGATGTGTCTTATGGTTTTTGGTGCAATTGTAAATGAGATCGATTCCTTGATTTCTCTTTCTGCTGCTTCATTATTGATATACAGAAATGCAACAGATTTCTGTACATTGATTTTGTATCCTGTGACTTCACTGAATTCATGTATCAATTCTACCAAGTTTTTGGTGGAGTCTTTCAGGTTTTCTACATAGAATATAATGTCATCTGCAAATAGTGAAAGTCTGACTCTTTCATCCTAATTTGGATGCTTTTTATTTCTTTGTGTTGTCTGATTGCTAAGGCTAGGACTTCCAGTACTATGTTAAATAACAGTGGTGAGAATAGACATCCTTGTCTTGTTCCTGACCTTAGGGGGAAAGCTCTCAGTTTTTCTCCACTGAGGAAGATATTAGCTGTGGGTCTTTTGTATATGGCCTTTATGATGTTGTACTTCTAGATATTTTTAAAAGCCATTTTAAGTTATACCTTTTAAAGTTTAATTTTATAATTGTTACTGGCATATAAATATGCAGTTGATTTATGTATACTAACCTTGTATTCAGTAACCTCATTAAATTGACATGGATTCTAACCAATTATATGTACATGTTTTTCTATTTTTTTAATGTGCAAAATCTTTGAATAATGTCAATTTTCTTTCTTTCCATCTTTCTTTCTTTCTTTCTTTACATCTCTTATAGCTTTTTCTTGCCTTCTCCTTCCAGAGATGATTTGTGGCTATTTATGATGATTTATGTTCAGCATGATGCCTGACACACAATTGGCATGCAGGTGCACATACTCGTGTGTGCGTGCGTGTGTGTATGTGTGTGTGTGTGTGTGTGTGTGTGTTGTGTGTAGGATAAATGGGTACTTAAAGGGAATTGGCCTTAGAAAGAACACGAGAACACAAGAGAAAACTAATTTGACAACCAAAACTTCATTCATCATAAAACTTCATTCATCTCATAAAAGTTACTCGAAGAGGAATTCTTACCTGACGTGTCATTACAAAATATGCATACATTGCCATGGCACTTCCATAAGTGATAAAGTAGGTGACTGGCTCCATGATGTCCCAGGAATATTCCCACCAGGTAAGCCGGGCCAAAATGCCAAACTGTGTGGCCATGTAGGCAAGTCCACCCCATAGCACCAAAGTGGTCCTCTTCTCAGCTTTTCTGCTAATCTCAATTCGTACCTAGGGGGAACACATGATCAGTCAACGATAAGGCATAAGGCATTTTAAATTTATACTGTTCTACGTTCATTAAAGAAATAGGTATCATAATCAAGACATGTTAGTCTCAATTCTAACAAATGTAGTGTCTACCTAAATAGTATCTGTAGTTTCTACTGGAGAAAATATTTTGTAGGAGTAACACTTTTCTTAGGACATTTGTGTTTTGTGTTGCACCCTAGAAGTAGACGAAAATATGGTGAAACTACGGGAGTGAATAAGTAAGTGTCTACAACTCTTCATCCAACTACACAATTATCTTCTTTGCAGGAGGGATATGAAAACATGCCAGTGTTCTCTTACTGTGGTATACAAGATTTAATCTATTCTCATTCCTTATGCAAGGGGCCTGTCAGGGCACAGAATAGCACAGTGAGTCAGAGCATGAACTCTGGATTCAGAGCAACTGCACTCAGGCTCTAATATGCAAATCATTGTCAGTGTCATTATAGAGTTCTTCTGAGGACTAAATAACAGAATACAGGTAAAATACTTGGCACAATTTCCAGCACATAGTAAATATTCAACAAGGATGATAATTTATTTTGTTACGCCGATACATTAAAAAATACTTTACATTTTGAAAAGACCAAATTTAAAACTCATCCTCCTTCACAACAGTTCAAGTTTAATTGATCACATTCCTAATGGTCTTAAATTTAGTGAGGATAACCTTGAGATACTGGTTATTTTTAAAGAAATCAGAAAATGCACAATATTGAGTATTTTGTTCCTTTTCTTAACCTCTGAAAGTATTTGCATCATCATTAAAAATAAGAACGACATATGTTTACTATAAACATCTGGAAAAATGTAAAGAAGTAAATCAATCATAATCCTACTATCCATTAGCATTTTGGATTATGTTCCTTCTGACTTTTTTCTGTGTGTATACTTATACATACACATAAATGTGCACAGCTATATGCACAACACATTTAAAAATTGATCACAGTATGTACTAATATGCACAGTATTTTATAATATACTTTTCATAAAATTATGAATATTCTTCTATTGCATATTAGATCTATATAATCATTTTTAACAGCTGCATAATAATCCATATAATATTAATTCTTAACTTGGCTAAAACCATTATCCATTACACTCGGGACTTTTTCCAATCAGCGATTATTTCATCTTTTGTTGCAAAGGTGGTAAATCTGGTTAAGGGCAGAAATTTAGACTTCAAAGTTCTAAGTCCTCTAATTCCTTGTTAAGTCTCTTCTTAGCTTTGACTGGAATTTTTTTATGGTTCAGTCCCCAAAACTAAAGGACTAGTTTGAATGACATAGCTCAATTACCAAAAGAGACAGATGGAAAAAAAGCAGACATATATACTCTTGAAAAATTACTGGTGAAGAGGAAGGTCTGAGATTTGAATTGGCACCTTTTCCAGGGGAGCCAGTTGCTGTTTGAGATCCTCTAATCTTTCAATAAGCTCCCTTTCCTTGTTTAACTGGTGCTGCTCGATGCACAGTGTGGTGTATAGCTGCTGGACGAGTGTCTTTACATCGTTCAGTGTTGCTGCATTTTCGTGGCTTAAGAGGTCTGAAAAAGAGGGGTTACATTGTTTTAAACGTATGCCTTAGCTGGAGAGTTGCTATTCCTAGGGCTATCAGACAATGATAAGAACAAGACAGTGTCATCCACTACAGGGATCCCACCATCGGTTTCTTTCAGTGTCCAATTGAAGGGAAGTGATAGTTCCTTTTTAAAAAAATTTTTTTTTCAATGTTTATTTATTTTTGAAAGAAACAGAGTGTGAGCAGGGGAGGAACAGATAGAGAGGGAGACACAGAATCCAGAGCGGGCTCCAGGCCCCAAGCTGTCAGCAGAGAGCCCGATGCGGGGCTTGAGCCCACGTACTGAGAGGTCATGACCTGAACTGAAGTCGGACGTCCAACTGAGCCCCCTTTTTAAAACAGAGGTAACTACCAATCCTAGAAAGTAAGTTCCTATTTGGGCAACTTGAAAATTTTGAAGCCAACATCTACCATTATATTCTTGGAAGTCAAAATGCTACAAATAAGGCTATAAATAATCATAATCTTCATTACATAAACAATTTAAGGCAGTATATTAAAAACTAGTAGAGAGGTTCAGAATCAATCTCACTATTATGCTCATTAAAATGCTTATCTAGAATTTATCTGTGGTCTTGCCATTTCAATTGGTGATTTTCTTCCTGTTTAACACCTGAGGAAAAAATACACAGTATTTCAAATTTGCAAATACAAATGTATAAATAAAAATACAATTATCCTAAAAAGATTAGCCTCCATACACCTTCCCCGCATACCAACTTTTATTTATTCCTGTTGGGAAAAGACACAGAATAGCAGTTTGGACTTCAATATCATGTTTTAGAGGGCATGAAGGTTAAGAGAATGATTAAAAGTGTAAAAGATTGAATTCTTTGATTCAATATCCTCTTCTATGAATAGCATGTGTTTCCAGAAATCTAAAAATTATGTTTTGAGAATATAATAAAAAATAAGCTATCTCAGCTGTCAAAGAATAAAAAAAAAAGAGACAAGGAATAAAACTTTTGTTTTAAAATCTTATTAGCCTTGGGGAGCCTGGGTGGCTCAGTCAGTTAAGTACCCAACTCTTGATTTCAGCTCAGGTCATGATCTCCTGGTTCGTGAGATCAAGCCCCATGTTGGGCTCTGTGCTGACAGTGCAGACCCTGCTTGGGATTCTCTCTCTCCCTCTCTCTCTGTCTCTCCCCTGCTTGTCTGTGCACTCTCTCTCAAAATAAATAAATAAACTTAAAACAAAAGTTAAAATATTAAATAAATCTTATTAGCCTTAAATGTGACATTTTGTTAGGTATAGCCATAAGGTCAGCCCTCTTCTAATTCAAAATAAACCACAGTCAAAATTAGCTGTGTATTTAAACTTTTTTCAAGGATGTCCGTGAGTACAGTTATCAAAAAATTCAATCAATGAAAAATTCAAATAAGGACAGCAAGTTGGATTACAGAAGAGCTGATACAGTAAAATGGGATATAGTACCTAGCACAGTTTCTTGCACCTTCGGTAAATGCGTGCTGAATTCATGGGAACAGACAAAAGCAAGAGCACTTTGAGTTCTAGAAGTCATCTATGTCAACAAGGTTTTCTTTGCATTGAAGTTGTAGCTCATGTTTGCATGTGGCTTTATACTTTCCAAAGTTACCAGAAGAGGAAGCTGTACTCTAGAAGGCAGTAACTTGTTTGGAATATCACAGGGAAGTGGTAGGATGTCTCCTGACTCCATAGCTGGAACTGAGTTATAATCTTTCCACCATATAATAATATTTCTCCTGAAAGTGTGGTCCCCTTTCAAAAGACAATTCCTTAAGTAGTGATCAATTATCTATGGTTATTGAAATCTTTTCACATATATTATATCTCATATTATTCTCACAATAACAGGAGTAAACTTGGTGCCCAAAATTTATAAATGAGGAACCTGAACCCCAAAGATAAGATTAACAAATGTTTTTGTGTAAGCTACTGATCTAGTCACTACAGAGGAAAAAAAAAAAATGTGAGGTGGCTGTTCTCCTTAATGAAGTCTAATAATAATATATATGAAATTGCAGAACTAGTAGGGAGTGGACAAAGATCTGAAGGGTAGTCCATTGGCTTTCCTATTTATAGCTCTTTCTTTTCCCTTTTAACTTTCAATACTTTAAGTATTATGTGGGGAATAAGTTTAGGAATTCCCTGAGCTTGCAATGATGGGTTAACAAGGTTTAGGATGAAAGCATCCAAAATCAGGTAATCAGGTAATCAAAGCTAGGTAATCAGGGTGGAAGCCCCCCCTCCCCCACCCCCCTCCGGCAACTTAGTAGGATAGCAGAAAGCTGCTTTCACAGGAGGGAAGGACCAGAATGGGTAAAGAGGTAAATAGGCTACAGACAGCAGCAGGGTGAAGTTTTTGCCCAGAGCGGAGATAATGGAGCTAATTAACAAAAGAAAGGTGCCTTGTTGACCCCGAGGTAGTAAGCTCTACCTGTCTTATCCCCTAGGCAAGCTAAGATAGACAGGCTGCACCTTATGCCTGCCTAAACAACCGTCTGCCTGGTGCTGGGATTTTGTTTTGTATTGACCCAAACCCCTAACACTGCATATCTTCAAAACCCTCTTTCTCTCACACACAGGAGTTAATGTTCACAGTTTCATTGTCTCTTTGTGCATATCCATCATGCTTGTAAGCCTTCTGATCCTAATAAAAATGGAGCAAGGATCTTTATTCGGGGCTCTTGTCTCTTTCTGGACATTAGCCTCTTTCACATTTTAATTCTGCGTCTGCTCTCTTCCTGGACAAGAGAGAACTCCAGACCCTGAATCTATAACAGTAATGTATTTGCTTAGAAGTCCAAGGAAGGAAGGGAGGGAGGGAGGAAGGGAAAAAGGGAGGGGAGGAAGAAAAAAGGAAAGGAAGTAAGCAAAACTAAACAGAATCTCTTCCTTTTCCTAATGGAGCATGGACATGTTAACGATCAAACATATAGAGACAATCATAACCTGAAAATCCATAAAATTGGAAATCAGGCTTGGAAATTGTTTTACAAAAAAGCAAGTCTCTATTAGAATATCATTCATTGAAAACCTGTTAGTTTAAAAATTAATATTTCTATTATGGCCTCTGCTGTGTAGAAAATTTATTTTTTGTATCAGTCTTTTCTTTTATGGCTTCTGGGTTTTATGTTATAGTTAGAAAGCTTTTTCTCATTTCAAGGTTATAAAAATATTTCTCTTTTGATTGTCTTTCATTACTTTAAATATTTCTTTTTCTTCTTCAAAATCTAACTTTCTGATCCACATATTCTTTGACATAGTCTTCCACTTCCAGGTATTTTTCTTATATATACACTCAGAGACTTCCTAAGTGACACATTCAGGATTATTTGATGCTATAATATATACTACAGCAAAAGATGAAAACTACATAAAAGTCCATCAATAAGTTATAAAATAAGCAGTTAAGTAAATGATATACATTCATACAATGCAATACAAGTGCAATACAATGTGAAAAAGAATGAGGAATTTTTTATGTACTGGTATAGTAAGATTTTCAGAAAACACCATTGGATGAGAAAAGCAGTTTGGTGGTTTTATACCTTGCCAATCTAGCTAGACTGGAATTATGTTTTCGAAAATACCCATCCCTGTATGTATGGTTCAGAGTTAGCATTAACCAAATGAGAAATTCAAGTAAGATTTTGGAAGGCGGAAGTGAGGCAGAAGCCATTATGCTCTGAAGGCTGTAGTGGGTAGTAGTGAGAGACAGATGCAGGTGCCTAGAGATGCTAGCTTGTGCTTGTTTTCCCATTCTCTGCCTCTAGCTCTTTTTTCTCAACTGCCACCTCTGTTGATGAATGGCACATCCAGGCCCACAACCAGACGCAGCCTTCTAGAGCTCTGCTGTCCAAAAGAGTAACCATGAGTCACATATAGCTATTTAAATTTAATAAAATAAAATAAAATTTAAAATTCAGTTCTTCAGTCACACTAGCCACATTTCAAGGGTTCAATAACCACCTGTGACTAATGGCTACCATACTGGACAGTGCAGAAATGGAACATTTCCATTATCACAGATAATGTATGTATCTGCCAGCACTGTCTTATGATTTCTCTATCGGTCCTCCTTTGCAGCCCATCCTAATAGTTAGACGCATTTGAATTTTCAGGTTCCTTGGCAAGCTTTGATTAATCTCCCTGTGCCATCACTTTAAAATTAGTGACTTTTCTCTGATCTTCCAAGCTCCCATTTCCACTCTTGCTTTTTTTCCATTGAAGTTTTTATTTAAATTCCAGTTAGTTAACATACAGTATAATATTAGTTTCAAGAGTACAATATAGTGACTCAACAATTCCATACATTACTCCCTGCTCATCACAAGTGCACTCCTTAATCTCCATCACCTGTTTAACCCATCCCCCCACACCCCCTCCCTTCTGGTAACCATCAGTTTGTTTTCTAACCGTCTGCTTCACGGTTTGCCTCCCTCTCTTTTCTCACTTTTTTTCCTCCTTTGCTCATTTGTTTTGTTTCTTAAATTCCATATACGAGTGATATCATATAGTATTTGTCTTTCTCTGACTTATTTCACTTAACATAATATTCTCTAGCTCCATACATGTGGTTAAAAATGGCAAGATTTCATTTTTTTATGGCTAATATTCCTGTGTGTGTGTGTGTGTGTGTGTGTGTGTGTGTGTGTATGTGTGTACCAACTCTGATCAGGCATCACTAAAGCCCCAATAAACTCAAGAGATTTGGCTTTGTTAGATTTTCTTGTCAGGAAGAATATGGTTCCAAGGTATTATCATGGTGGAGGTAAACATCAATCCCAAACCTTTGACCCTGAAAACTTTGCCCACATATTTGGAGATGAAATCATAAGAAGAGAGCACATAAATCTGCTAATGGCTAAACAATACCACTTTTGGATGATGTGTGTATCCTTCACTAAAAATGCAATGAGGTGTTTATTAATGTTTCTGCATTCTGTCATCAGTGCCAGGAAATTAAGGTACAGAAAGGCAAGGAGATGTGCAAATTACTGAGGATTAAAAGTCTTTTTAGCTACTAGAATGGTTTAAGAAGGACTTTGGCTATTTTAGTCTCTGGTCAGGTATTTGTTATTGTTTGTATTTGGTTTGCCTGCTCAACCATTTCCCTCAAATTATTTACATCATTAAGAGAGAAGCAAGGTTTCCAATATCCTTTGGAAGGATAAATGGGGAACAGGGCTTAGTGGTGCCAATCAAAATGATTCTCCTTAGCACAATGTTCAACAACCAGTGATTTAGATTATATTCTCTTCCTTCCCAGTATTAAGTGGAAGGTAGTTAATTACTACTTCAACATGGACTGAGATAAAAGGCCTTTTGTGCTCCCTTTCCATATTCCTCCCTCCTTTCCAGATTTAGATTAGGTTTTAAAATCATTTAACTGTTAAAACAGTTCCTTTTCTCATCCTGCAGCGGACAGAGGGCGATCCAGCCATACACAGCTATGCTAACCAAGAGAATTCAATGGAGCCTGCAGTGAGCCTTACTGCCATGACCTGCCCCCTTGGTTCCGTCTCAGCTTTTTTCTGCCTCTTCCCTTTCTCATTTGGGGTTAGGTTCAACACTTAAGTATCCGTAATACTTACAGACTGTCGACCCCACATACACATTAAGTGGGCCTTTATTAGATCCTCTATCAATAAGCCCTCTATCCTCACTGCCTGTTGGAAGTGTGTGAAGTTCAGGTTTACTGATAAACAGCATTCATACAGCATTTTTAGTTCTAAAGTGCTATCCGTCAACAGGGAAAAGAAAAATAGGAGAGGAATGTGAAAGTTACAGGGGTGAGGGGTGAGTAGAAAAAAATTGTTTTAACACTTAAAAAACTGTCCTGGAAAAGTTTTCCTTCATTCCTTCTTTTAACTTTTATTAGATCTGTTCCATCTGCTCCCTGTGTTTATAAAATCCTAGTGCTCCTCATCGTCTGACACCTAAGCCCTAGTACTTGCAATTTCTTTTCTGTTTAGTCTTTTTAATAAAAAGGGTTCCAACATGGGGAAGAGGATTGTCTCATGTGGATGACTGCCAACCTTCTCGAATACAGAAATTCAAACTGCTCTCCTACTTGATGTAGCTGAAAACTAGTGGTGACTTAGATGCCAGCAATATCTTCCTCAGACAGGGAGAGAAGATTATACGGCGGAAACAAAATTAAAACCTATTTTATATATCATCAAAAGAAAAAAATGACTTTCTTTACCATGTTTTCTTAAGATCTTTTTAAAAATTTTAACTCTAATATAGTTAACATATAGTATTATATTTGTTTCAGGTGTACAATATAGTGATTTGACAATTCCATATATCACTCGGTCCTTATCACAAGTGTCCTTCCTTAATCTCCATCATCTATTTAACCCATCCCTCTACCTCTCCCTCTGGTAACCATCAATTTGTTCTCCACAGTTAAGAGTCTTTTTCCTGGTTTGTCTCTTTTTTTGTCTTATTTCTTAAATTCCACATTAAGTGATATCATATGGTATGTGTCTTTCTCTGACTTATTTCACTTAGCAATACTCTCTAGCTCCATCTGCATCATTGCAAACGGCAAGATTTCATTCTTTTTTTATGGCTGAATAATATTCTAGTGCATGTGTGCATGTATATACACACACACATACATATACATACATACATATATACATCTTTTTTATCCATTCATCTATCGATGGACACTTGGGCTGCTTCCATAGTTTGGCCATTGTATAAAATGCTGCTATAAACATATGGGTGCATATATCCCTTTGAATTAGTGCTTTTGTATTTTTTGGGTAAACACCCAGTAGCTCAATTACTGGATCATAGAGTACTTCTATTTTAAACATTCTGAAGAACTTCTATGCTGTTTTCCATAGTGGCTGCTCCAGTTTGCATTTCCACCAACAGTGCAAGAGGGCTCCTTTTTCTCTACAACCTGCCAACACTTGCTTATTGTGTTTTTGATTTTTACTATGTTTCAAAAGTTTGAGGAAAAGAGTTTATGGACTTAAAACAGTATTATTCAAGCTTCTGTGTGAAATGGTATCTAATGGCAAAATCTCTCATTGGCTAAGAACAGTGGTGAGAGAGCTTTGATGTCTGAAAATATTTTAAATGTTGAAAAGATCTTTTAAAATTCTACACCAGTGCCGCTATTGAGCTTACGGAATTTCACTTCAATTTACAATTATTCCATGAATCATAGACTTTTGACCCTTGCAAACTTCATTTTCTAACTGACATCTAAGGAAGCTGGGCAGACTGCTGAATTGATTCCCAGAGAATCAACTATAATTTCTTCCCCTTTCAGTTTCTACCTTTACTTTCCCTTATTCAACTTGGGAATAGCCTGATCTAAAACACTGTAACATTCGTTTCTGCTTTATTTTTTTTAAGTTTATTTATTTTGAGAGAGAGAGAGAGAGAGAGAGAGAGAGAGAGAGAGAGAGAGAGAGAGAATGTGAGCAGGGGAGGGGCATAGAGAGAAGGGAAGAGAGAGAATCCCAAGCAGGCTCTGTGCTACCAGTGCAGAGCCTGATATGGGGCTCGATCTCATGAATGTGAGATCATGACCTGAGCTGGGATCAAGAGTCAGATGCTTAAACAACTAAGCCACTCAAACTCCCCTCATTTCTGCTTTAAAAACAGCATTAGACAGGATGGTTACAATTAGTCATTGATTAAAAGTCTCTAGTTTTTGACAACATAATATATGGAAGTTTATTTTCCTGCTTATTATACTTTACATAAGGATATATTAGTCAACTTTAAAATTTTTACTAATACAAAATAGAAAATCTAAATAGAATGAGCTCTCACATACACCTCAGTGTATGCTCCTCAGTATAATGCTCTCAAGACCTATCCAAGTTGTTTCCTTCTTTTTCAGAGCTAAATAATATTCCATTATATGTATAAACCACATCTTTTTAATCATTCATCTGTGGACAATCAGGTTGTTTCCACATCTTCACTAACATGAATAATGCTGCAGTGAACATGGGAGTGCAGATACCTCTTTAAGATCCTTATTTCATTTCCTTTGGTTATATACCCAAAAGTGGGATTGCTGGATCATACAGTATTCTACATCAGTCAAAGGGTACCAAAATTCCAATTGTAAGATGAGCAAATTTTGGGGATCTGTTGTATAGCATGGTGACTATAGTTAACAATATTATATTGTATACTTGAAATTTGCTGAGAAAGCAGACCTTAAGTGTTGTTACCACACGTGCGCGCGCACACACACACGCACACACACACACACACACACACACGTAATTATGTGAGGTGATGGAGGTGTTAACTAATCCTATTGTGGTAATCATTTTGTAACATTAAAGTGTATCAATTCATTACACTGTACTCCTTAAACTTACGATGCTGTATGTCAATTTTATGCTAATAAGGCTGGAAAAGAAAGAGCAAATTTAAAGAACAACAAAAACTGAGTAAAATAAGCCTGTACCTCTGTTATCTTAAGGGGAACTTCTAGTCCAAAAATCAAAGAATAAAGAAGAAAAACATATTAGCTTGGCTAATATATAGCTAACAATCCCTGGTCTACGTGTTCAATTATTCCAATGTAGTAACTGGCTTGGTAATGTCTTACTATTTAAAGGAAACTTTTCCCACTCTTGCTGTATTTACTGTACTTTTTCTAAACTAGTTCCATTTCAACTAGCTTGCACACAGAAAATAATCTGGCTTCTGAACAAACAAAATGCTACCAACTTGATTCACTTATTTCACTCAACATAGTATGACTATCTGAGTCAATGGAGGATACAAAATCACAGTCCTTCTGTCTGAGCATTAATAAAGAAGAGTTCAGACAACAGATTAGTCACTTCTGGTTGGCTGGGATTTAGAGAAATAAAGAACATTAAGAATAGGATCATTAAAGCCTTCATGGAAGAGCTGACCTTGATGATTTTGACATGGGGAAATAGGAGGTTAGGAAGAGAGAAAAAAGGCACCGTAGAGAAAGTAAACACTGAGATGGCAAAAAACAAGGCACAGTTCAGGAAACAGCAAAGGATTAGAGGGTGGAGGAAAAGTAGGTAACATGTTAAGAGAGATAGAGGAAAACTTAAAACTTTTTTTTTAATGTTTATTTATTTTTGAGAGAGAGAGTGTGTGAGCGGGGCAGGGGCAGAGGCAGGGGCAGGGAGAGGGAGAGAGAGAGAGAGAGAGAGAGAGAGAGAGAGAGAGAGAGAAAGAGAGAGAAAGAGAGAGAAAGAGAGAGAAAGACACAGAATCACAGAATCTGAAGAGGCTCCAGGCTCTGAGTTGTCAGCACAGAGCCCGACGCGGGGCTCAAAGTCACAAGCCGTGAGATCATAACCTAAGCCAAAGTCAGACGCTTAACCAACTGAGCCACCCAGGCGCCCCTAGAGGAAAACTTTTAAAGTAGATGTGGACCAGATTTTGGAGGCATTCAATGTTTACGCTTTCACTGAGAATATTTTCTACATTAGACACAATTCTCAAAAGCAGAATTACAAAGAAGGGATGCCCTAGAAGGCTGGTGGAGAGGGTGGCGGTAATGGAAGGGGCATTAACAACATCAGTAAGTAATAATAAAGATCAAGGGCAGAGACAGAAAAGTGACAGAAAAAGACACATATCAAATGCTATTTTAGAGGCCTATTTAGCATCAGTACTGTGCAGAAGCCATATTGGGAGCCTGGGATAAAAAGAAAAATCAGTAATACTGACTGCTTTATTTAAATTTTTGATATTTTGTTCATCATGGGGTTTTGGCATTAACTTTGGTTTTTTAAAATAGTTCATTAAAGTATTATTTATCTTGATTACTGGGTTTTTTTTGGGGGGGGCACCCTCTTAAAATCTGCACCTGAGGCAAATATCATACTTTTGATTATTTAAAATTTTTTTTTTAATGTTTATTCATTTTTGAGAAACAGAGAGAGGCAGAGCATGAGGCGGGTAGGAACAGAGAGAGAGAGAGATACAGAATCCGAAGCAGGCTCCAGACTCTGAGCTGTCAAAACAGCCCAACGTGGGGCTCAAACTCATGAACCATGAGATCATGACCTGAGCTGAAGTCAGACACTTAACCGACTAAGCCACCCAGGCATCCCTGTATATCACACTTTTTATATGAAAGCATATACGTGTCAGAAGTTCCTAAGGACTAAATACAATATAATTGACTTTCGCACTGCTTACCTTGAGCCAAAAAAAAAAAAAAAAAAAAAAAAAAAAGATTAATTCATTCCTGTTATAAATGTTAAGAGGACAGGGAAGTCCATAATTTATTTTTAAAAAGATTCCCCTGTGATGTTATTAAAATAATATGACTTTTAGCCTGTTTGGAGGGAAGGAGCTTAAGTTACACAGAACATTCATTTATGTGAAACATTCATTTATGTGAAGCATTTATATCCAATAATAAAGCATTCTGGTGCCTAGGTAGAATCTAAGTTTTCATCACTGTACTAGCCAGGTATTCAAGCATGAGACATTCAATGAGCTCTTCAACTGAAACAGAGTCTACCTGGATGTAAGACTTTTCAGGGTTCTTTGAATATTGTCTGCTTCTCAAGGTCATCCAGGGAAGAATAAAGTTCTTTCCAAAAGCCCTCCCACATTTCTCTGATCTTATCAAGGTTACTTTTTACCTCTCTTTGGCGGTCGTACATGATATGTTAAGTCATTAATGACCAGCTTAAAGTCATCAAGGAGTAGGAGGTCTATTCCTGTTGAGGCAGCAACTCGAACGCCATCTGTAAAAAAAAATTTAAGTGTGAAAATTTAAACTCGTCATATATCTAATTGTTTGAGAATGATCAGGAAAAAGCAATCCTCAAAATCAATTTTAAAAATTATATCTTCTCTTTTAAATTCTAGTTCATTTTTGCCTCATCCCCAAATTCTATGCTAAACAAAGCTTATATTATCTGAGGCTTTTTGCTTTCATGATCTCAAGTCTATGAAGATTTAATAATACACTTTTCTGCCAAAACTTTATCAACAACTAAAATAATTACATAGATCTATCGGTGTCAGTTGGAAATCTCGGGTCATGGGAGAGCGGCATGGATGTCATACATCTATCCATGATGGAAGTTGGTGGAGTAAAAAAAAAAAAAACAAAAAACAATGCTTTCTAATGTATGGTACTTCTCAGGATAATTACTGATTCGTCACCAATAATTTGGTAGGGACAGATGTTAGCAAAGTACACCATACTGGTCTACCAGTTATATAAGTTATATAAGATGAAAATTAAGTATATTTAAACCAGTTACAGCATAGAAATGTGGCAAGTTGTTGACAACTGGTAAATCCAAGGGTAAATGGGTACTTCCAATATAGTCTTTTAAGCTTTCTGTAGGTTTAAAATTTTTCAAAGAATGGGAAAAAATGTAAGGCACTTAAATAAATAGGACAGATGCATGTCAAATGGGAATTTTTTAGTGCCTTATTTTACATTCTTTTCCAGTCACATATGTCTTTATTTTACAAACTATGTGAAAGACGGAACAAGATCTAAAAAGAAGTCCTATTATTTCATATCTCCAGAGATGAGGGCTCAACCACTAGAAAAATTTATTTTATGCCTAAGGTAATGATAAAAGGTTTCAATAACATACAATGTGATCGACTGCTCCTCTTTGCCCATGGCATTGTATGTGAGGTGCTTCTGAATGAGACTTTTTGTGTATATTCAGTTCCTAAAACTGAACAGTTATATTCTGAGAACTGAGACAGAAATCACAGTCTCTCCTGACATTTGCTAAGCAAAAAAATGTGTCCTAAAGTTAAGAGTATGGGATTCTTTTGCAGTGGTATATGTGTGTGTGTGTGTAGAGTATAGAAGCATTCTGGGGTGAAATGACAGGTGGGTGAGAATTAATAATGAATGTGACTATACCTGGTGAGTAGATTGCAACTCTGTCAATTCCCCGATCCTCTTCTTGAAGTTGTCGTAAAAACACACCGACTGAGTCTGAAATAGGTTTGAGTGTGAACTGGCAACGTTCACGCCGGGATGGTAGCCTCACAGATATCACAGGTAACCCATTTTGATACACCACTGTCACATCTGAATGAAAAAGATCCATAATCAGACGATAATTAGATTTCATTATAAGTTAAAGCTACAATATTACTATTCTTACATAGGGTCTATTATTATTAACATGGTTTAAAATGTTTTCAAAGGTTTAAGAATATGCCCTTTAGCTTTAGTTGGAGGTTATTCTGGGAACTGGCTTATGGAAGATCAATCATATAGATCACACAATTCACTGTTCAGAGAAAAGAAAGCATGCAAAGGATTATCTTCTAAGTAGGTCAGGGAGAGGCTTTCCCAGGAATTTGAGGTAAAGATTTTGGTACTGGTAAATATAAACTCTAGTTCTACTGAGGAAGATTTTACTAAGTAGCCAGAGATTGCTGGGCCAGACTCCATAACCTTTAGGAGGTGGCTCTGAGGAGCCACAGCTTTCAAGAACCCCTGGAGAATAATATGTGAAAATACACTAATAAGTGAGACTCTTACTCAAGGAAAGTCACTTCGTATTTATAGTACAATTATTATATCCAAGGTGTTTGATAAGTAAGTATTCTCTTACATAATATGAACGTATTATGATAGAAACAAAACAATTCTTTTTATGTTCTCTTAAACATTGTCCTGAGACTAGTTATAAGCCACAACGTAACTATTTGGGATTTTCTAACAAAAAGTTATTAAGGGAAACATTATCATAAGCTATAAAACTCAAAGAATTCCCATTTCCTTATCTTTTTCATCAATAGTCTTGATTTACTGAGTCTTAGTCACTAAAACAAATGTCAGACTAACTCTTTTGAAATAATTTTCAAATGAAATTTATAAATAAATAAACTTTGAAACAATTTTTTACATAAGCAACCAAGCATTTAAAGATAAGTTAGCACTAGCCTGTGAAGAAAAACAGGCTTTGGAGGCAAATCTGGGATGGAATCCTGGCTTTATAACTTTGGGCATGTTATGTAACTTCTCTGAGCCTTGCTTTCTTGACGTATAACATGGATTCAATTCCTAACTGATGGAATTGTTGTGAGGAATAAATAAAATAAACCATTTAAAACACTTAGCACACTGCTTGATAATGTTTATTAGCTTTTTTTTAAGAATCCAAAGATACATTCTATAATGTTGCTAAGGATTCATACCCCTCAATATTGAAGAGTTGAGAGGAAATGTTTTTAGGTTAATATTCTGGAGATGCCAAACGCATCACACTTGGCAATGTTGTAATTATTTACATCTTATTTCCTTGCCTATTCTAGCCACTTATAAGGCTTGCAGTATATACAACAGCATCACACTACATTCTTTCAGTACTTAAATTTTAAAAGTAACCCTGACTGAAACAGAGTTTGTAAATACCAAAATATACTTTTATTTTAATGGACATTTGATGAGTTTGGGCACAATAATCAAGATAAAGAGCATTTTCATTACTTCCCCAAATTCCCCTATTCCCCATCCCAGTAAATCCTTAGGCAACCACTGATTCAATTTTTGTCACTACAGATTATATTTAGTTTTTCTGGAGTTTTATATTACTGGAATCATATAGTACAGACTCTTTTGTATCTGACTTCTCTCAGTATAGTGATTTTGAGATTAACCCACATTGTTGCATGCATTGGTAGTTTATTTTTATTGCTAATATTTCACTGTATGGATACACCATAATTTATGCATTTTCCTGCTGACTGACATTTGGACTGCTTTCCAGTCTTTGGCCACTATGAGTAAAGTAGCCACTTTTAAGTCTTTGTGGAGATATATGTCTTTGTTCTATACCTTTTCTCATCCTTATAACCTATCTGTGTCTTTACATTTAAAGTGGGTTTTCTACAGACAGCATATAGTTGGGTCTTGCTGTTTTGTCTAATCTGACAATCTCAGCCTTTTAATTAAAGCATGTATATTATTTACATTTAATAAATTATAAATGTATATAAATATACTCGTGTGTAAGTCTTGCTACTTACTTTATTGACCCAAACTGTTCTTTCTTCTACTTTTTCTTTATTCTTGCTCTCTTTTAGATTATTTTTTTTATAAGGCACCCTTTTGTAAAAAATATTTACATATATTTTTTATTTTAAAGAGAGAGCACTAGCAGGGGAGAGGCGCAGAGGGGGAGAGAAAGAGAGAATCCCAAGCAGACTCCTGGCTCAGCATGGAGACAGACTCAGGGCTTGATCCTAGGATGCTGGGATCATGACTTGAGCCAAAATTGAGTTGGATGCTCAATTGATAGAGCTACACAGGTGCCCCTAGATAAACTAATTTTTTAATGTTTATTTATTTTTGTGAGAGAGAGAAAGAGAGAGGGAGAGAGAGAGTGTGTGAATGGGGTAGGTGAAGGGAGAGGGGGACAGAGGATCTGAAGCAGGCTTTGTGCTGACAGCAGAGAGTCTGAAACAGGGCTCAAACTCACGAACCATGAGATCATGACCTGAGCCAAAGTCAGATGCTTAATCGACTGAGCCACCGAGGTGCCCTAGGTTAACTATTTTTATGATTACATTTAATCTCTACTATTGACTAATTGACTATGTCTTTTTATGTTTCTAGGGGTTTCCCTACGGTAGGTGTTGACAAACTTTTTCTGTAAAAGGCTAGATATTAAATATTTTAGATTTTATGGACCATAAAGATCTCTGTTGCAACTACAGACTGCACTGTGGGGCAGAAGCAGCCACTGGCAGTAGATAAACAAATGAGCATGGCTGTGTTCCAATAAACTTTATTTATAAAAATATGCAGTAGCCTGGATTTGGACTATTAGGCTTCCTGAACCTTGCTAATGGGTTTACAGTATACATCTTTAACCTATTACAGTTGACCTTTACGTAATACATCACTTTAGGTATAGTGTAGAGTATCTCAAGACCAATACACTTCCACTCCCTTTGCTTTGTGCTATTGTCCTCATATATTTTATTGCTACATGCTATAAACCATACATCATTTTTACTTCAACTAACTACATTTTAAAGAAATCTTTTTATTTTTTATGTTAATCTGTTTTGTCTCTTAAAGTCCTCATATGAGTGAAGTCATATGATTTTTCTCTTCATCTGACTAATTCCACTTAGCATAATACCCTCCAGTTCCATCCACATAGTTGCAAATGGCAAGATTTCATTCTTTTTGATTGCCGAGTAATGCTCCATTGTATATGTGTGTATGTGTGTGTGTGTGTGTGTGTGTGTGTGTGTGTATACACACACACACACACATATATATACACACACACATACAGAAATATATATACATATACAGAAGATGTGGTACATGTATGTATATGTGTATGTATAAATGTATGTGTACACACATACATATATACATATACATATATGTATATATACAATCTTTTTGATTGCTGAGTAATATTCCATTGTGTATGTGTGTGTATAGATATATACACATATACAGAAAAATATATATATACATACACAGATGTGGTGTGTATGTATGTATGTATATGTGTATGTATATATATGTATACACATACATATATACGTATACACATACATATATACGTATATATACATATACGTATATATGTATACACATACATATATATACACACATATACATACATACATACACACTACATCTTCTGTGTGTATATATATATATATTCTTCTGTATATATATATATATATATATATATATATATACACATACATACACATATACATACATACATACATATATACCACATCTTCTTTATCCATTCATCCATTGATGGACATTTGGGCTCTGAAAAAGTTTATTTTACCTTCATTAAAAAGAAATGTTTATTTATTTTTGAGACAGAGCACAAGCAGGGGAAGGGCAGAAAGAGAGAGAGAGAGAGAGAGAGAGAGAGAGAGAGAGAGAGAGGGAGACAGACACAGAATCTGAAGCAGGCTCCAGGCTCTGAGCTGTCTGCACAGAGCCTGATGTGGGCTTAAACCCACGAACCATGAGAACATGACCTGAGCTGAAGTCGGACGCTCAACCAACTGAGCCACGCAGGCCTCCCAGCCTTCATTTTTGAACACTTTGCTTTGTAAAAAATTCTAGGTAGACAGATTTCTTTTTCCTTTTAGCACTCTAAAGAACTTATGTCTTCTGCTTTGCATATACTATAAGTTAATGTATACTATTATCTTTGTTCCTCTGTACATAATATGTCTTTTGCCCAATGGCTGCTCTTAATATTTTCTCTTTATCGTTGGTTTTCAACAGTTTGATTATAATTTTCCATTCTATGGTTTTGTAAGTATTCTGCTTGGGAGCTGCTAAATTTCTCACATCTGTGAGCTCATAGTTTTAATCAAATTTGGAAACTTTTTTGCCATTACTCAAATATTTTTTCTGGCTCTTACCCTTCTCCTTCTGGGATTCCTATAATTATACCTATATTAGACTATGCAATAGAGTCTCACAAGGCACTGAGGATCCCTTCATTATATTTCAGGGTTTTTTTTTTTCCTCCTTCATTTTGGATAGTTTTAACTGCTACACACTTCAGTGTCACTGATATTTTCTTCTATAATGGCTAATCTGTTAATTTCATCTATATTGCTTTGCATCTCACAAGTTTTTCATCTCTGGGAGTTACATCTGTTTACTTTTGTATCTTCTATTCTTCCTCATATTATGCTTGCTTTCCTTTTCCTTCCTGAATATAATGATCACATTTATAATAACTTTTAAAATCCTTGTCTGTTAATTGCACCATCTCTGTCATTTCTAGATCTGTTTCTGTTGACAAATTTTTCTTCTGTTTTTTCCCCCTGCTTTTTCATTATCTAGTCATTTTTGATGAGGTTAGACATTGTTGACTTTTACATTACTGAGTGCTGGATTCTGTTGTATAGTTATTTGCATATTATATTGATCTTTTCAAGTCTTTTAGAAAGGTTCTTAGGACAGACCTAGAGATTCTTTTGTTATATGGCCAATTTGGCCCTACTTGTAAGGTATGTTCTTCTGGGAGTCTACAATGAATGTTCATATATTCAGTGATGTCTCTTCTCTGGCTGGAGGGAAGTCAGATGATTTCTGGCCCTGTATGAGCACTAAGAAGTAGTCATTTTACAGTTTCTGGTAATTGTTATTGGAAGTTATTCTAGCCTGCTCTTGTCATTCAGAATTTAGAAAGCCTCATGTTGTGAGCTGAGGTGATATAGGGTCAGTCCAACTTGTTTTTCTTCTCTCAGAGATCAGTCTTGTCCTTATTGTTCAATATCTAAAAACAATTATCTTACATATTTTGTCCATTGTTCTAGTTGTTGACAGCAGGACAGCAATTCCCACAGCAGTTAATCCTTTGTGGATACATAATTTGAATTTTTACATAAAAATTTAAAAGACAGAAATCTCTACTTCTTTAATTCTTCAAAAGTGTAATCTATATTTCCTAAGGAAGAAGAGGCCAAAATAGTAATATGAACTTAGTACATATTAAGTACTATCTCAAGTTTTTAATGTCTAAAGATATTTGAACATTTTCTTTCTCATTTCTAAAAGAATCCTTAGCAATCCAGTCTTTCTTTAAAGTCAGAGCCATTTACATGAGTATCTCTCTTCTTCTACAGGCCATAAAGATGATGACATCATAAAATTCAGTGACTAACTTGTTTACCTGTTTCCCTCCCCTCCATCATCTTTTTCCTATAGTGAAAAACTATTCAGCCACAGATTTCAAGAAGCAGACAGAGTTAAATTTAAACAGAAGATGTGAATCTTAAACACAAAAGCATGGAAGATTTCACTAAACATCAGTTTCACAGGTAAGTGCTTAGGGGTTACTGTTTTAAAATAACTGAGATAAAGTCAACAGAGAAAATTAAGGTCTTTCTCAGTCACTTTAACTTTTTACACTAAAGATCATGAGGCATTTCAAAGGAGTAAAATATGAAAGCTTTGAGAAACTCTGCACGAAATCCCACATTTCAGAACTGACAAACCTTCATTTTAATACTGCTTTTGAAATGTATCCCCAGGTCTTCTGCTTTCCCACACACTAGATTGTAATGTAAATGTCAGATCTCTCGGTTTGCAACCAAAGAACAATTGCCAAAGTTCCTCAAGTTTAACAATATGTAAAATAGTTGCTGGCGGTAGTAAAGTCACAATGGGTATTTACAAGCTAATGACAGTTGTCAGCTATTATTCTCTAGAGACAAATATTCTTTTTAAGTGTAAATTGCATCAGGTGGTTTGGTTGGGTTCATTTTTAATCTTTTGATTTCCATTTCAATAAGCAAAGAAATAATCTAAGTATTTCTAGCACAGTGTACTTCAAAGAAACTCAGGAATTATGGGTCGCCCAATATGATTACTGAGAAACAGAACATGACAACAGATTTAGGCATAAAAACAAAAGGGCAAAGGATTTTCCAGATGAAAAAGAGAAGCGCAAGGACAACAGACATTTGGGGTTGAAGAAGGAATACATTAAAAAAAAAAAGGTCTTTGGGGCATCAGGTACAGAAAATGTTGCAAAGTATGTGCTTGTGCTTGTTTTTTAGCCAATTGGTAAGTAGGAAAGTTAAATTCACAGTAGGAAATTTATTTGTTGTCAAAAATAGTGGGTAAAATCTCATCCATAATAGATCATCTCATGCATGAACATGAATGTATATATCTTGAGGACTTATGAAAGGGAACTGGTACAATAAGAAAACACATATAGGGTGTTTTCTGCAAAGCTACTTAGAGCTGTACTTTATGTATGATAGATGATTCCAGTGGCTTATGATCTTGTCTGTTTATTTCTACCCCCTTTCTGTATTATTATGAATCAAGAATGTGAACTATAAGCACAGACTTTTAGTGTTAGAAGAGACAGAAATCATACAGAATAATAATGAGGGAGCATAAGACAGGCTGAGGGTGAAACAAGCTAGCATCCACCCCTGCACCCCCACCTCCCCCCACCCCATATGTGTGATATTCCTCAGGCACTGCCCAAGAACAAAGGAAAGGAAACTTGGTTAACTGATAGAGATCACAGTCATACAGGACATGGGTCTCCCATCAGTTTACAAATACCTTAGTAAATTACAAAAAAAAAAAAAAAAAAAAAAAAAGGCAATCTAATCAATAGCCTAATCTCCAGAAACCTGTAGACTCAGTTTCCTAGAGACCCAACATCACCCCTCCATAGTGATATGGGGAACAAAGGCAGGAAGGAAATGGTAGTAAAATTAAATTTCTTTATGACTTGCAGCCCATTGAGAAATACCTGAGGTAAATACAGAGTACAACATTTCTACAGGAACCCCACACCGTCCTAATGTTAATGCCTTACTAGAGGAAAAACACCTTTAGCTTGACAATAGCAAGGCCTCAGGTATTGTTTAGTATATCAAAGTCCCTCTGGAGGCCTCCCTTTTGACTTTACCCCCCCCAACTTCATAGTATATAACTAGTTACCCATCACAACCTCAGGGCACCTCTTTCTGCACAGGGGTCCTGTCCTAGTGCTTTAATAAAATCACCTTTTTGCACTAAAAACATCCTCAAGAATTCTTTCTTGGCTGTCGGCTCCAGACCACTCCCCCCATCACCCCAAAACTTCATTACTAATGTCCTTCTTTTGCAGCTAACAATAAAGTCTGGCAAGGTTAAGTGATATTCCTAAATTGACACAGTCAACCCAATGCTAAGTCATTTTGGATCTCATCATTGGACTAAAAAGTCATTTTCTCCCAGGTCATGTATGATATTAGGTTGCTAAATTCAGAGGGAATTTTGGCCTTTAACTTGCTTGTTTTAGCAATATCTAATGATGTCAACCTGATGAGGGAGTGTGGGGCAAGCTGAGGGCAAAATACAGGCTGGCACCCCACTCCCACCCCACCACGGTGGAATATGTGTGATACTCCTTCTCGGACACTCCTGGCTACCCAAGAACAAAGGAAAGGGGTTTAAGTGCTTGCCATGGTAATGTGGGAAACTAAGGCAAATGAAAAATTAAATTCCCTTACTGCCTACAGCCCATTGACAAGTCCTTGAAACCGGCAAAGTGACCTCCCTCTAGGAACTCAGCTGCCTCCATGATGACACTTTACTAGGGGCAAAAGAGAACCTTAGCTTAATATTATTGCAACTTCCAGGATCCTGTAAGTATACTTCCTCTATCTCAACTGCCCCAAGAGATATGCTGGCAATCATACTCCAAGCTTATGGCCCCCTGATACACATCTGAAGGGTCTCATGACTGAGGTTTTACTGAACTGTAATAAATGGCATTTCTGTAGCAACAGCTAGCCCCTCAAGGTCCTGGAAACCTTGCTTCCAAAAATACATTAGAGACTCCTCCCAACCTGAGGGTATACAATGAGTTACTGTCATGACCCTAGTGCAGCTCTTCCTGCCCACAGGTCCTGTCCCCATGCTTTAATAAAATCACCTTTCTGTACCAAAGACGTCTTCAAGAATTCTTTCTTGGCTGTTGGCTCTGGACCTCATGAATCCCACCATCACCCCAAAACTTCATCAAACCTGCTCCTTCACTTTATAAAAAGCTTTCCTTTTGGTTTCTGTGATTCCATACTCTCCTGGTTGTTTGCAACTTTGTCTACAATTTCTCATTTTCCTTCATAGGCTCTTATTCTTGTATTCATCCCTTGAAAGTTTCTACGTGCTTTGTCCTAGGTCTCTGTGCTTCTTAAACCACACACTCTCTAGGCAATCTTATGTCTTTCCCGACTGCCAGCTAACTTCTAAATGTTGATGATGTCCCAAACCTATATTCAACTGTCTGCTGGACATGTGGATTTCCCATATGCACATCTCAAAGTAAAAATATCCTAAAATTGAATTAATCTTCCCTGAACCACCCACCTCTGGCATTTTTCATCTCAGTCAGTAATAGCACCATTATTTAACTTTTGCCCAATCCAGAAAATTGTATGATATCCCTGACTACTTAGAACGAGAACATGACATCCCTCATATCTAATCAGTCACCATGTCCTTTCATTCTATTTTCTAAACAACTCTAATCCTTCAATTCTCTGCATTACCACCATCTTCTTAGTCCAGGTCACCACCACCTTTCTTCTATCAGCTATATTGTAAGTGAATTCCCTACATCATTCCAGCCTTGCTCCTGTTCAAAAAATGATCCATACTTAAGCAGGGTAATCTTTCTTTTTCCACAGAAAACCACTATCTTGAAGTTGGTATTTGGTGTTTAGCAGTCTCATCCATGATATATATACATGCAGGCAGGCAGGCAGGCAGACAAACACACACAGAGACACAGCTTAGTATACAGTATATAGTATAGTGGAAGCCAGCCTTTGAGGTGGTTTTCTATGATCCTTGCCTCTAGGTATTCATATCCTTGTATGGTCGCATCCCACATCAAATCAGGGCTGGTCTGTAAAATCAGTAGAATACAGCAGATGTGATGGTGTGTAACTTCCCAGACTATGCCATAAAAGACTGTGTGGCTTCTGTCTTGCTCTTTTGGATCACATGCTCTGAGGGAACTCATTAGCCACAAGGACAAACCTGCAGCCCTGTGGAGAAGCCAACATTGAGAAGAAGTGGAACCTCCTACCAAGAGCCAGTACGAACTTCTCAGCTCATATTGTGAGTTATCTTAGAATCGAACCCTCCAGCCCCAGTCAAACCTTCAGACGACTGCAGTGCCAGCGAGCATGGGATTGCAACTCCATGAGATTCTGAATTGCCCAGCTAAACTGCTCCTGAGTTCCAAATCCATAAAACATGAGATAATACAGGATTATTATTGTTAAGCCACTAAATATTGCCGTAATTTGCTACGTGGTGTTAAATAACTAAATATGGCATGGTTCTTGCGTGTATTTAGACATTACATAAATGGTTGCATTATATTCAACTTTCTACAACTTGCCTTTTATGCTCAATAATGCTTTGACATTTATCCAAATTGAATCAGATTTCTGGATCATTAACTTAAAGTCCTATGTAGAATTTTATTTATGAATATACCACAATTTATTTATCCCTGGAAAAAAAACAGATTTTCTTCTTCTTTATTGTAAATAAAAAGAAGGCTAAGAAAGTTAGCAGCCCTCCTTGTTTTTAGTTTCCAATATAAATTTGGCCAACTTTTCTTTTCCTTTTAGAGCTCTGCATTTCACATTTTACTCCTTATGCCATTTGGAATTTACTTTTGTGAGGTAAGAAGTCAACTATAACAGCCGCATTTATTGAATAGTCTCCCTTTTCTCCTGATGTACAATGTTAATTCTATCACATGTCAAATTCCCGTACATGCAAGGTTTCTCTAATCTGACTCTACGATCTTTCCTTTTGATTATTATGGTTTTAAAAATACATCTTAATACGTAGTTGAGGCAAACCTTCCCCCCTTTTCCGCTCCAAATTTATTTTAGGTATTTGTGTAGTTTTCTTTTTTCATATGAAGTTTTGAATAAATTCAGCAGTTCCTGTTGGGGTTTAGTTTAGATTAGCATTGCACTGGAGTTTATAAATTCATGTGGGGGAAGCAGACAATTTTTACAGTGTTGTCCTCACATTCGTTAACATGTCATAACTCTGCATTTATTTTTATCTTCTTTTGTGTCATTCAATAAAGTTTACTCTTCTTAATATATGTTTTACAGATTTTTTTTACTAGTATCATGCCTAGATAGCTTCACACAATTTATCTTTAATACTCACTTCTATGTTCATAAATACAATTCCAAAAGCCCATAGGCTTTTTCATTAAATTATATGTTAGACAAAACATAAGATTACTACCATTTAACAGAGTAAACTAAATATTATTTTGGTGATAATAAGGCCCTTCCTTATACATTGTGGCAAAAATATCTTTGATATCAATAATTAACATGTATAAACAAAATGTGCTTGCTTCACAATAACCTCAGAAGAACCTATTTAACTATGAAAAATAGATTATTGAAATTTTCTTTATATTATTCATAATATATTAAATATACTAAGTCTGTCACGTATTAACAGCATTTGAAGAATACTTATGTTGAAAACTTGTAAATTTTACGTAGGAAATAATCTTCCACGGCAATATAAGAAAGCCCAATTATATAATCATAACTTCAGTAGCTTGATAAATCCAGTTGTTTCTTTCTAACCAGTAGTATAAATTCATTTTAATCACATCAACTATGTATTTCATTTTGTACCTTGGGTGAATCAGTATTTGTACAAGGTAATTTCTGTAAACTATGTACAATTTTTGTGGAGTTATTATGGGGCTTAAATAGTAAAAGTTGGAAAAATACAAAGTTATAAATCATCTTTTTATACATGGTATTATTCGTCTGATGCTAAATAGTTGTACAACCTAGGTACTTCTTGTTAATTCAGGTTCTTTTAAAACGAGTTCATGAAAATATTTCTCAGAAATGTCAAAACCATT
Organism: Prionailurus bengalensis; assembly: GCF_016509475.1. NCBI lineage: Eukaryota > Metazoa > Chordata > Mammalia > Carnivora > Felidae > Prionailurus > Prionailurus bengalensis. The sequence goes on along the minus strand of NC_057351.1, from coordinate 33,109,035 downwards.
TGTGCTAAGTAAAAGGTCATCCCCTCCCTTTCTTTCCATTCGTGCACTCACTCTACTGAGAATTAAAATTTTCTTTCGCTTTTGTAAAAATGAAATCCTGTCCTAATATAGTACTGTAACATTTTTTCCTTTTAAAACTGATGTTTTTGGTGGTGCTGCTACGAAAGTACCTTTATTAAACCTTGATCCTTGATCCACTTTAATTTCTGGATGATAAACAGAATACAACCCCAAAGTATAGACAGTGGAGTGCAGTAGAAAAAGCATGGTTTTGGAATCTCAGATTTGATAGTCCTCAAGTTCTACCACAGGAGATACCTCAAATCCATGGGCATGTTACTGAATATAACTGTACCTCAGTTTCCTCACAGTGTAGGGATTCTAATACCTCATAGGGCTGCGGAGAAGATTCAATGAGAATGTATGAAAAAAATGCCTGCTTTAACAGTTTCTCTTGATTTTCCTAAAAACTAAGGTCTTAAAACCCAAAGTCTAGGGGCGCCTGGGTGGCGCAGTCGGTTAAGCGTCCGGCTTCAGCCAGGTCACGATCTCGCGGCCCGTGAGTTCGAGCCCCGCGTCAGGCTCTGGGCTGATGGCTCAGAGCCTGGAGCCTGTTTCCGATTCTGTGTCTCCCTCTCTCTCTGCCCCTCCCCCATTCATGCTCTGTCTCTCTCTGTCCCAAAAATAAATAAATGTTGAAAAAAAAATTAAAAAAAAAAAACAAAAAAACCCAAAGTCTAAAAGCATGTAATACGTCCATGGAAAATTTCCAATCATTCCTTTAAATCTCAAGAAAACAAAAGTGACTTGTTCCACTGAGGACAACAAGAAGGAAACCAGTTATTGCTATATAAACCAATTCCATGTTCCTTAGTATTTTTGGATAATTGACCTCTTTGAGACACTGATAAGGGTATGGATTCCTCCTATAGCCTTATTCCCTGAAAAAATTCAAACAATTTATACATAAAAATTTTAGATATAATTTATTTTATTGCATCAGAAACTGGTTTCCTTCATATTGTCTGCTACAGACTAAATTGTGTCTCCCTGCCAAAATTCATAGGTTAAAGCTCTAAATCTCAGTGTGACTATCTGGAGATGGGTCTTTAGGAGGTAATTAAAGTTAAATGAGGTCATAAAGGTGGGGTCCTAATCTGATAGGACTGTGGATTTATAAGAAGGTAAGAGCTCTCTCCAGTCCCCACCATGTGAGGACACAGAGAGAAGGTGGCTATGTGCAAGCTAACAGAGTTCTTACCAGAACCAGACCATGCTGGTACTCTGGCCTCAGACTTCCAGCATCCAGAACTGGGAAAAAAATAAATTTTTGTTGTTTAAGCCATTCAGCCTATGCTATTTTATGGCAGCCCAAGCAGACTACTACACTGACATATTTTTAAAATAAATGTTGACAAAAAACGGACTTTCCTCATTTTAACCCAAAATTAATGGCCATTTCTTATTTTTTAAAGAGATAAAACAAAATTGTACAAGTTAAATAAAATATAAACTTTAATACTATATAAAAAACCATTTCAATTACAAGGCTGCTATTGCTTGGCTTGAATAAAGAAGTCACATAAAGTCACGTAAAGAAGTCATGGTTAACCAGAATATCATCTTTGATATCTAAAAGGTTGTGCCTTTCTGTTTTTGTGAAAAGAAGTTGTGAACACTCAGGGACTCTGAGAAAGATATGGTAAATGTAATCACAGCTCCCTTTGGCAGATGATGATGGTAGGATAGGTGTGTGCAAGGAACTTAAGAATTTTCTAAGACTCTTAGAATTGAATTCATATCACTATTTTGATACAGTATCAAAAGTGAGAAGATTATAAATCCAAAATTCAATTTTAAGGTTTCTGAATGGAAGTAATCTTCAAGAGCTCTGAGGTTTTTCAGTTCTTGTAGAGAAACTGACAAAGCTTTCCATTCATGAGTAGACTTGAGAGAAACTCCCTACCCCCGCAGTTGGAAAATTCACAGGGTTGTCTATTTCTAATTACCAACTTCAGAGCTACAGCTCGGTTAAAAGAATTCATGATTTTTCTACCAAATTCATAATAATGGCCAAAAGGTCTTGAATTGGAAGATTATGCTCATTCATAAGGTCCCAAATATTTCCAAATAAATCAAGGCATAAGTAAACTCTTCCTTTAACTAAATTTTCTCTTCTCTTAAAAAGCAAAACTCCTAAAATCTCTATCAAAATAACACCGGCATTCTTCACAGAGCTAGAACAAATAATCCTAAAATTTGTATGGAGCCAGTAAAGACCCCGAATAGCCAGAGCAATCCTAAAAGAGAAATCCAAAGCTGGAGGCATCACAATTCCAGACTTCAAGCTATACTACAAAGCAGTAATCATCAAGATGGAATGGTACTGGCACAAAAACAGGCACACAGATCAATGGAACAGAATAGAGAACTCAGAAATGGTCCCACAAACGTATGGCCAACTAATCTTTGACAAAGCAGGAAAGAATATCCGATGGAAAAAAGACAGTCTCTTCAGCAAATGGTGTTGGGAAAACTGGAGAGTGACATGCAGCAGAATGAACCTGGAACACTTTCTTACACCAACACGAAAATAAATTCAAAATGGATGAAAGACCTAAATATAAGACAGGAAGCCATCACAATCCTAGAACAGAAAGCAGGCAAAAACCTCTTTGATCTTGCCCGCAGCCACTTCTTACTCAACACGTCTCTGGAGGCAAGGGAAACAAAAGCAAAAATGAACTACTGGGACCTCATCAAAATAGAAAGCTTCTGCACAGAGAAGGAAACAATGAGCAAAACTAAAAGGTAACCAATGGAATGGGATAAGATATTTGCAAACGACATGTTAGATAAAGGGTTAATATCCAAAACTTATCAAACTCAACACCAAAAAACAAATAATCCAGTGAAGAAATGGGCAAAAGACTGAATAGACACTTCCAAAGAAGACATCTAGATGGCTAACAGACACAGGAAAAAATGCTCAACATCACTCATCATCAGGCAAATCAAAACCACAAGCTCACATAGGTGAGCTACCACCTCACACCTGTCAGAATGGCTAAAATTAACAACTCAGGCAACCACAGATGTTGGCGACAATGTGGAGGAAGAGGATCTCTTTTGCGCGGCTGGTGGGAATACTAACTGGTACAGCAACACTGGAAAACAGTATGGAGGGTCTCAAAAAATTAAAAATAGAACTACCCTACGAGCCAGCAATTGCACTACTAGGTATTTATACAAGAGATACAGGTATGCTGTTTTGAAGGGGCACATGCACCCCAATGTTTACAAGCAGCACTATCGACAATAGCCAAAGTATGGAAAGAACCCAAATGTCCATTATCTGATGAATGGATAAAGAAGATGTGGTATATATACACAATGGAGTACTATTTGCCAATCAAAAGAATGAAATTTTGCCATTTGCAACAATGTGGATGGAATTAGAGTGCATTAAGCTAACTGAAATAAGTCAGTCAAAGAAAGACAAGTATATGATTTCACTCATATGTGGAATTTAAGATACAAAACAGATGAACATAAGGGAAGGGAAGCAAAAATAGTATTAAAACAGAGAGGGAGACAAACCATAACAGACTCTTAAATACAGAGAACAAACCCCTCCAAACTGCTGGAGGGGTATTGGGTGGGGGAATGGGCTAAATGGGCAAGGGGCATTAAGCAGGACACGTGTTGGCATGTAAATGGCACTTGTTATATGTAAATGATGAATCACTAAATTCTATTCCTGAAATCATTATTACGCTATATGTTAACTAACTTGGATTTAGATTGTAAAAAATTCAAAAAACAAATAAATAAAAATAAGTAAAAAGCAAAACTCCTGTCAAAAGTTTAACCAAGCAAAGAAAAATTTTCTATTTTGATAAAATCATCTTATGATAGTGACTACTTCTGTGGTAGCAGGCAAGGCTTCTTTTAGGACTCTGGGAAAAGCCTTCAATGCCAGTATGTGCAAGTGAAAAAAAAAACCAAAAAACCAACAACACCCAGTGCATTATTACAATGGGTGGGGCTCCTTTCTTCTCTAAGGCAATATAAATATGCATGTTACTAAGCTTGGAAGATGTACCATCTGTGCAGAGAGTACCAAGATCTTCCTTAGCATCAAAAAAATTTTTTTTCTGGTAGTTATTTTGGCAAAGAAATTTAACAATCTTCCAAAGAAGGTTACAGCCATTAACGTTAACAGATTTTCTAATTTCCGTAAGAGAATCACACATATTTGAGATTTTTTTTTTGATTGTGTCAGCATGCTTATTAACAGACAAAAAGTAGGAACTAAGGCTTTAGAGCAAATCAGTAGCTTCATCAAGTTGTATTCTGAAGGGAAATGGGATAGTTTCCAATTCATTCAAAACTTCCTTCAAAGTATTGGAATAACTGACAGCAATCCTAGATTGGATGACATCATCTGAAATTTGACAAATTTGCTTCTACTCTAAGCTAAGCCAGTTCAAAACTGTCAGCACATAAAGTTTAAGTGCAATCACATTTTGGTAGTTCCTAACTGAAACTTCTACTTAAACAAAAAGTCCAAACTGTAAGAAATATTTTTTAAATGGAAACCTATAGTCTGTGTCAGCATTCCCAACTTCATCTTTAGGTTGGTGACAACTCTGCCATATTAAGACCCCAGAGCTTTGTGTTCTAGCATCTTTGGCGATTAAGTGGTTTCATTAGTTTCATTTCTTTTTTGTTGTCAAGTTTTTAAACAGTTGGAAGGAAACACAGTGGTGGGGTAGTTTGTGCCCTCAATATGATGATGACAGTAAAGACAGAATTTCCAAATGTGTATAAAAAGTGGCCATTAGTAAGATGACTCAAACAAATCCTTTTTTTCCCCAAAACTATTTGAAAAGCAACAGGAAAAGCTCTAGAATATACAAAGAATCCTTATAAATCACGACTAAGATGGTCAACTTTTTTAAATGGACAAAAATTTGGATGCTTTACCAAAGAAAATACTTGAATGGTTAATAAGCACATTAAAAGATGCTCAACAGGGCGTCTGGGTGGCTCAGTCAGTTGAGCATCTGACTTTTGATTTCAGCTCAGGTCATGATCCCAGGGGATCACGGGACTGAGCGCGGTGCCTGCTTAAGATTCTGTCTCTCGCTCTGCCCCCTCTCATCTGCTCGCGCAAACTCTCTCTAAAATAAAAAAATAAAATAAAAAGATGCTCAACATCATTAGTCATCAGTGAAATGCAATGAAATAATACTGCATATCCACTAAAATATCTATAATCAAGAAGATTGATTCAAACAAGCGTTGGGGAGGATATGGGGAAACTGGAACACTTACATGTTGCTGGTGGGAATGCAAAGTGGTACAGCCACTTTGGAAAACAGTTTTGCAATTTCTTAAAAAGCTAAGCACATGCCATATAACCCTACTTTCCACTAAGTACCCAAAGGAAACGGAAACATATGTTCACCCAGACTTACAGGCAAATGTTGATACCAGCAGTATGAACAGGCCAAAATGGAAAGCAACCCAAATATCTTTCATTTGGTGAATAAACAAAATGTGATATTTCCATATACCAAAATACTTCTCAGCAATAAAAATAAAGGAAAGAGCTGCAACACCCTATAACAGGGATAAACCTCAAAAGCATTATGATAACATAAAACAAGCTACATGCAAAAGACTCCATACTGTAGGAGTCCATTCATATGACATTTTTGGACAAGATTTAATTATTAGAGGCAGAAAGTGGATTAGTGATTGCCTGGGGCACAAGGTGGGAGAAGGGAATGACTGCAAAACAGGAACCAGGGAACTTTTAGGGGTGAAGGAAGTAGTCTAACACTGGATTGTTATGATGCTATGAAATGACAGGTGAATTTTAGGATATGTAAAACATATCTCAATGAAGCTTAAAAAAAAAAAAAAAGGAACAGGACAGGGGTTCCTAAGTGGCTGTCGGTTAAGCATCCAACTCTTGGTTTTGGCTCAGGTCATGATCTCACCCTTTGTGGGATTCAGCCCCGCACTGGGCTCTGCACTGACAGTGTGGAGCCTGCTTGGGATATCTTTCTCTCTCTCTCTCTCTCTCTCTCTCTCTCTCTCTCTCTCTCACTGTCCTTCCCCTGCTTGCTCTCTCTCTCAAGATAAACATTTTTTAAAAATTAAAAAAAAAATTTTTTTTTTAATTTAAAAACATAACAGGACAAAAACCAAAGAAGAAAGTTGGGGCAATATTTAGTTCTCCAAACCATCCACAGACCTTAGATTAAGAATTTATATGTTATCAGCGGCACCTGCGTGGCTCAGTTGGTTGAGTGTCCGACTTCGGCTCAGGTCATGATCTCACAGCTCGTGAGTTCAAGCCCCGTGTCAGGCTCTGCTGACAGCTCAGAGCCTGGAGCCTGCTTCAGATTCTGTGTCTCCCTCTCTCTCTACCCCTCCCCTGATCATTCTCTCTCTCTCTCTCTCTCTCTCTCTCTCAAAAATAAATAAACATTCAAAAATATTTTAAAAAAATAAAAAAAGAATTTATATGTTATCTATACTTGGGTTGATTAAACAGATGGTTATTTATTATTACACAGGAATTGTCAATAGCCCTTTATTACAAAAATTATTTGCTCTCTATTGTATGAAAATCTTACATCTTTTGTTAACTACAAAATAAACACAACTCTCACCACAATTCTCAAAACAGGGTTAACTGAATAGCATCACATTCTGGATAGAGAAAGGAAGGCAGCTAGAAGGCGCTATTTTCCTTATTCTTATGCTAGCTCACCCTTGACACTTTCCCAAAAGCTTAGGGGACAATACGTCCTGGGTTACACTATGAAAATCTGTCATGAAAACTCTGGTTGCCCCCTTTTCATTCTCAAAAGTATCCTGGGTTGGATGATAAATTATACATTCAACCTGTCTATAGCAGAATTACTCTCATCCTTAACTTTCATTAATGTGAAGAGGAACACCCTAAAGGCTTTGGAAATCTTAAGCAGGTATAAACAAGGCTTTGGAGATCTTAAGTAGGTACAAACAATACAGTCATAAAAATTTCTATAGTTCTATAGTTGAGGATGGGGGCACAATGAAATTAAAATGAGAAGCCCCAAACCACGGTTCTTAGATTAGAGGTCTTTAACACTACCACAAGCACTCTTTATAGAGTAAGTCGTTCTGGTGGATAAGTACTATTTCTGCAGGGTAAGTTGTTTTTCTCTCAGAGGTGATAACTATTACTATCTCCATTTCACAGATGAGAAAAGAGGCTTTGAGAAGCTAATGCCCTTGCCTAAAGATATAAGGTGGTTAAATAGTGAAACTGGGATGTAAGCCTAGATCTGCTTGACTCCAAAGCTTGTCTCTTACTTAATCTCTAAACATAATGCCTCTCATGAAAGGGAACATGTGCACAGATATGGGTAGGTACCTGTGCACCTGTATACAATGTATCTGAGGTTGAGGGCCATGAGATGAGGAGTCCATGAGTTGGTTTGAGGGAGTCTTTATCATTAAGAAATTATGTGTAAAATTTCCTATGTGTATGTGTATGTATGTATGTATGTATGTATGCATGCAGATATATAGAGAGAGCTTTCACCAGATCTTTAAAAGTATTTGTGACATAAGAAAAACTAAGAACCTTTAGATTGCTTTGGTAAGAAGGTTAAACATTTAAAATAATTTATATCTGTTATCTGAGCTATTATAGTCATAAATAGAAGATCGGTCAAACAACATAATTAACATGCAATTATTGAGAGGTACTTTATATTAGGCATATATACTAGGTATATAAACATAATGTGGTATTTTAGATTTTGTACTTTTTAAAAATGATTTGATAAAGAATATGATCCGGCAGTCTCAACTAAGAGCAGTAAATGATCACAGAGACGGCTGGCTACAAGTAGCTATGTATTAAGCAGAGTTTTCTCATACACTATACAGACCTAAGGTAAAATTAGCTTAGAAGTAAAAATAAGAAAGATGTATAATTTGCGGATAGTATGGGCAATGAGTTGCATTAAACCAATTATGTGCTTCTATTTTCATATTTTACTAATATGAATTGGTTTTCTTAAGAAGGACAATAGTATTGGTAGGAATTTGGGGACCCACACTTCTTTTAAAGTATGTATCCCTTCAGCTTTTGCAAACACCCCTTATGCAACATACAGTCAACCTACTAGCATTTATGTCCTGGAATAATATTCATCTAGATATCCCAGTACAACTGTAGCACTGTTACATTACTGAAATACTTCCATACAGAATAATAGCAGCTGCATTAAATTTAAACAGCTTTGAGGGGGAGGGTTCTGGTAACACTTTAAATATCGATTCTGATCAATAATGGGGATCCTAGGACTCTAAAAATTCTGCTGAGATTTCGTTGCTTTAGGTGTCTTTAAGTTTGCTAGATGCTCTTTTGATGGTTGCTTTGCCTATAAATTTAATGTTTATAAGGTTGAAATTAGAATTCTATCAAACTAAACTTTATACAGAGGAAATATATTAACACTCAACCCTATTAAGCAAATAATATAAACTGTGAGTGTCCAATACTGAGTGAGAGAAATGACAAGAAGAGCTGTAAACATATCCCTCCACTACTGCAACAACAGCCTCCGTCCTGTTGTCAGTTGGCAGCATTATGGACTTTTACAAAGGACTGCATGTGGTCCCCAAGCATCGGTTCATTCTTCCTCACATCAAAGAAGGATAGTACCATCAGGGAAGAAAAAAAACAATCAGGCAGGAGGTTGCAGATTTTGAATTGCTTCTTTCTAGGCCCTGATGACGTGAAGGGGCTGGAGAGTTTGATCACGATACATAGAATAAAGACCCAGTGGTTAGGAAATACCAAAGATGGTGCTTCTGTGATCTTCACATTACCTTTGTCCCCAATTTTAAAACATAAATGAAGAGATGAGATAATAACATTCCTTGATCTATGAAAACTGGATGGGCCTATTAGCTTTTCTTTCTGATTTCTCTTCTAAATTCACTATATCTTCATTCAAATTTTATTTCTCTTTAGCATTGCCTCCCCCTGCTTCTCTCTCTGACTCCAAGTGCATCTGAAGTGAAAGAGTAGGATATGTAAATTTGTATGTTAGTTAGAGAATGAGAAACACTGAGTTAAGAAAAAGAAAATAGACATAAAAAATGGATTTGCCAAAACTCACCATCAGAGGGCACAACAGTACTGCAATAAACAACTCCCAAATTCTGCCAGGAAGAGAGCCTCGGGTGCACCTAGAAAACACAAAAAGACACATCCACTGTCAGGACACAGTAACGAATGTGAAATTATGTGCATACAGAAATAACTTCCTGGTTATTTAAGCAATGCGTATCCGTTGTAGAAAAGTTTAAAAATATACTTTAAAGAAGTCTCTCAAACTCATACCATCCTAAGACAACAGTGATGAACATTGTGGCTTGTTTTCAAGATTTTATACAAACATATTTACATACACACACATCACACAAACTGTTTTTTCATCTGCTTTTTAAACACTTAATATTTGCTTAAGGGCTATCCAGTCAAAAGTGAAGCTTTTGTGCTTCCTTTTCTTGCTAGCGTTTACACATGCATTGCCTTCATAACCACGTGTAAGCCAGTTATTTAAGTAGCTGTATCATGAATTTGCTGTTATTGGGTAGAAATCTCATCTTTCTGTTCACTTTCCTTTTTTTTTTTTCTTTCATTTTTAATTTGGTCAGGGAGCCTCACTCCTTGAGTCCCTAATAATTTCCTTTTTTTAATTTAAGAAGGAAATCACTCATAATCTTACTACCTTCTCAAAGAGTAGTGTCATTTAAGATTTAGATCTGGAATTTAGTTTCACGCAATTAAACTAAGTTTCAAAAAGAATATTAAATATGTTTCTGACTTGTCAAATGATTATATTTATCCCTTTGTATACTTTCCCATTCACAGAAAGTATTTAAAAATTTTTTTTTCATGCTTATTTATTTATTTTCAGAGAGGTAGAGTGTGAGTGCACATGCTGTGCAAGTGGGGGAGGGGCAGAGAGAGAGAGAGAGAGAGAGAGAGAGAGAGAGGGAATCCTAAGCAAGCTCCACACTGGCAGCACAGAGCCCCATGTGGGGCTCCATCTCACGAACTAAACCGTGAGATCATGACCTGAGCCAAAATCAAGAGTCGAATGCTTACCCAACTGAGCTACCCAGGTACCCCTCCCAGCCACAGAAAGTATTATAGGAAGGCATTAAGCGACTAAAACACAATATCTGCCTCTGAGCCAGATATCATATTCCATTCCATGAGCCCTAAAAGAAAAATCATTTAGGACTCTATGACAAGACATACCTTAACACAACCATGATGCATAACAGACTTTATATCCTTCATGTGAACTTCAGTTCCCACCTCCTTCCCACTTAGGAAAACATGCAGAAATATGAGACTGACATTTACTAAAAATGTAAATACAGTAGTCTCCTCTTATTCACAGGGGCTATGTCTTAATTTTATAGATCAGTGGATTCTATGCTCACTACCAATACTTTAACTATAGTTTCCCCTTTCATGTCTTGGTTGGCTGAATTTCATCCTGTAGAAGGAGGGTTCATGAGAATAAAGTTCTCTGAAACTTGGCATGTTAAAAAATGTCTTTGCGCCCTCATATTAAAGAATTATTTGGATTGGCATAAAATCCCTAAATAAATGTTTCTTTGAGGAAAGTATTAGTTAAAGGGTTAGTGTTGAACCCCGCTTTGGAAAAAACTGAGGCCAACCACTTCTCTGGGAGAGCTGAGCTCTCTTGGCTTTGTTGGGGATCTGGAACCATAGATCTCATCTCTCAGGGTCTTCTCACATACACATTTTATTTTCATTAGGTCTGGTAAACCTTTTTTCATATATTGTGCTTTAGGATTGCAGAGATCTCTCTGGTTGCAAAGATGGAGCTTGCTTTCTTATTCACTTTCTTATTTTAAGGTTATTTCAAGAGAAGGGAAAAACTGCTGCCTTTACCAGGCTATTATTTACTTAAATAGCAACTTTCTAACATGGGCATTTCAGAACATACAAAGAAGTAAAGAGCACAGTGTGATGAATTTCTTCCATGTATCATCACCCACTTCTATATTTACCAACATTTTGTCAAATTTGGTTCATCTATATCCATCTAGTTTTTTCCCCCAGAGTATCTTAAAGGAAATTCCAACTGGCATATTGCATTACCTGAAAATATTTATGTATAATCTGACGGGCCATTTTAAAATGGGAAGTCCTCTGTTCCTTTATGATTTTGCAAGTTCTCCTCGACAATAAAAAAATGTTTTTGTGGGGCAAAGAACTGCATAAACACATGGTTGCTTATGAATATTATTTGTAGGCTGCTAAAGAATATAGGTTGGCAGGCCAAACACCTGTTTTTGTAAATAAAGTTGTACTGGAACAAAACCAAGCCCATTTATTTACTTCCAGTCTATAGCTCAGTCATCTACTCCCACACTGCAGTGGCAGAATTGAGGAGTTGTAGCAGAGTTAAGTAGTTGGAACAGCGACTTTATGGCCCAGAAAGTCTAAAATATTTATCATGTGGCCCTTCAAGAAAATGTTTGCTGACTCTTGCTGTAGAACCCTGCCTCTGTAGTTCTGAGATAAATCACTTTCCCAAAGTCCTTCCCAGTCACTTCTATAATGATATTGGTAATTATGAAATATTACTTATGAAGTGTTCACAAACACACATATAGGTCCTTTCCTTTCTTAAACCTTCTAATACCTTATAGTCTAATAAGGCCAATAGAAACAAAAATGATTTTGCTCTTGCCCTTTTTCTTTCTAATGTGTCAACCATAACAACATTCCAACCAAACCAAAGCAAAGACAAAAACCAAGGAGAGGAATGTTAAGTGCTAGAGACCAAAGAGGTATTGCTATTCTAAACTGTATTCCATGACTCCCCTAGACTGAATATATTTTGCTGTTTTAATTACATATTCTTAATAAATCACAAGAAGATAGAAAGCTTTTAATAAATTCTTGACTGATGCTTAAAGTTAAAAAAAAACCCTCAAGAAGTTTAAAAAAGAAACACATTCAGGCAAGTGGTATGTATTTATTCATGCATTTAAATTTCAAAGGCAGAGACAGAGATTAAGGTTAAGAAAGCAAATACCCAAATGTGCAGAAATCATGAGAGAAAGAGTAAATCTCTAGGCAATATCAATGCCAAGGGAACAAAGTGATTTGGTGTCAATACAGCTCCTTGAAAAGAAAAGACAGATTTATACTTTTGGTGCAAAACAGTCCACATCTTTTTTTCTTTTTTTTTTTTTTTTTTTTTTTTGAGTAATCTCTACACCCAAAGTGGGGCTCAAACTCACAACCCTGAAATCAAGAGTTGCATGCTCTACTGACTCAGCCAGGCGCGTCCTGATAGTCCACATCTTTGATGAGTAATTTGAGAACTTCTAGGAAAAACAGGGGCTTGTAGTTAAAGTACAACATCTGCTCTGGTAATACAACCACTTCTTAAATCTTAACCCTTAGAAAAGAAATATGCTAGCATTTTCAAGTTAGAGTCAGACTACAAAACATCGTAACTTAATTTTCCCAAGTCATAAGATTCAAGCTAATAAAATATCAAGCTTTAGTATTCTAAAAAGACATCTCATGCCTTCAGAGCAAACTATTAAATTCAAGTCAAAACTTAAAGTTTTTTACTACTATCATAAATTATGCAACTTCCCCTACACTCACTTTTCATTGTTCAGAAGAGCAAACTCAGCAACACATTTCTGTCAGCAACTTGGGAAGAATGTCAAGTCTAAATAACCTGTCAATATCCCCAAAATATTCATAGCCAGTTAGACACTAGACCATAAGGGGAAAAAAAACAGAAGAAAGGGGGAAAAAAAAGAAAAAGAAAGAAAGAAAAGAAAGGAAAATAAGAAAGAGAAAGGTAGTTCCTTTATTTAAGTGAAGGCAATCCCCTTTATATAAAAAATCAGAGACAAACACTGCAAAATTATTTCAGTTTGGTCTAAAGCCAAGGTCTAAATCTGGGTCTTTTCTTAAAAAGAAAACCAGAGGCCCTGAATGGTGTCACTTAGGCCAACTCTCCAAACCAGAGCTTTATATATAGTCTAACTGCAGTTTCAACCTCCCCCAGAAATGTAGTCTTAACTGGTCATGAGGAATTTTCTAATGGGTGCCACTGAGTCTGCCACCACCAGAACCCTCTCCATTCCCCAAAGGAAGAAGAGATAATCTGTTATGATAAAACACTCTACTCTTCCCTCTAGGGAACAATCCTTTCCTTTTGCTAATTAACTTTCTTGCCGCCCCACCAGCCTCCTACCTATACACCTACCTTCTATTTGGTACAATTCCTCAGGGCTCCCCTGTACTTTCTAGATGGGATGCTGCCCAATTCATGAATTGTTTAATAAAGCCAATTAGATCTTCAAATCTACTCAGTTGAATTTTGTTTTTTAACACACAAAAAAACCTATAATAGCTTCTACAATTTGGCATCAGTTTTTTTCCAAGTCCTTGATATAATATAATTGCTGAAGCATCACATCTGTGATACTTTTTCACTACTTCGACTCTAACCATTCACTGAAATAAGCACTGTGACTCCAAATCCGCGAGATCTAATGTATGGGAAAACACCAAAAACCCTGGGCCCAGTTCCAACTTACTATCCTGAGTTTCCACCCCTAAGTTTCAGTATCCTCATTTGTTGAATGAACAGCAATGACAACACACTTGACTACTTCACAAGGCTGATTTCATTTATGGGTAAGTGACAATATAAATGTGATAACATTTGAATGACTGATGTTCTACCAAAATGTAAGATATTCAGAAACTCAATCTTCAATCTTACTCTTACTGAAGACTTACTCTTACTGAAAAGCATTTAATAAGTATAATGTATTTTGAAAGCCACAACTACCTCTAAACAAAGAGATATTATACAATATAAACACTTTATGATATTTAAAGTAGAAATCTGAAGTTTGAAAAAGAGAATCTCTTTAGGTAGTACCATAAAAAATTTTAAAAGGTTATACTAAATATAAGCCATATTTTATTCTTCTTTCAATAACTCACCAAGGAAGCAAAGCTTCCGATGCAGTTTAAATGAAGGTGGTATTAATGTTTTGTGAGTTAAATTATATTACAGTTGAATATTAGAAAATTATTTTCTCTTTGAAAACATTATTAAACAGTGACTACATTTTATTATAACATAGGCAACATTTCCCTACTAGAATATATTGTTACTTTATAAAGTAAGTCATGAAGCAATTTATATACCTTTGATTTCCAAGAGAATTTCATGTCTATAAAACAAGGCAATAGGGAGGACTTTATTATACTTTTTTTGAAGGGCTTTTTGTTGCATCTGGTCAACATCAGATTTTGAGTTAGGAAATTAAATCTAGCTCCTAAATTACCAATAAAGTTATTTAAAATTAATACTTGTTCCACACTAATAGTGCTTTGAGGCTCAAATAAGATAGCATACCTAAAAGCATACAAGGCAAGACCTCAGTCATAAACTTCTGCAACACTGCTGATCTAGCAACGGACTAAAATAACCAGAACACTCAAATCTTAACTGTAACTAGTTGTATGTCATATCACTCTATGTAATATGAACTGATGAAAGATCATTTTATCCTAATAAATATAAATATTTATCCATTTAACTGTATCAAGAAATGCTCATTAGGGCCAATTCTTACATGAGGTCTTGAAATTAATAACTAGGTTTGTAAGACATGTAAAAGATTAGTGATATTTCTAGTATATCACAACTTAACAAAGTTATGAGAATTTGGTATAAACTTCATTGATAAATAATGTTTCTATTTTAGATTTTGGCATCACTCCAAAATTACAACATACGATTTATACTGTGCAAGAATAAGAGTCCAATAACAACTAAAACTTTAGTGTATAGTTTAAATCCCTAGTATTCGAGGCAATTTTACACCTATATTTGGAATGTGTTTATACCCTAATGAATGCTATGTTTTCCTTAATGGATGCATGTTTATCCTCTTGGGTCTCATGACAGGATATGTTAATGATACCAGAGTAAGGAATTTCTCCTTTTCTTAAGTGACAACCTGCTTTTCTCACCGTGAACTGGAAAGTTCTTTTCTACCTTGTTCCTTCCCTTCTATTTATTAAAAAACTATATTCACACACAAAAAAGAAAACTTTGGCCTCTTTATATCATCTTACCTCTTTTTTTTTTTTAATGTTTATGTATTTGAGAGAGAGAGAGAGAGAGAGAGAGAGAGAGAGCAAGTGAGCATGCCATCCAGGGAGAGGGGCAGAGGGAGAGAGAGAATCTCAAGCAGGCTCCACACTCAGCATGAAGCAGGATCCCAGGACCTTGACATCATGACCCGAACCAAAATCAAAGTCAGATACTCAACCAACTGAGCCACCCAGGCGCCCCTCCTTTATCATTTCTAAATTCATTACATTCTCCAACTCCATTTCCTTTGTAACTTTCCTGTATTGCTCTCAGATTTTGTCCTTTTTTCATTTGTCATATTGTATTCCAATAACTGTTTAGATGTCTGCCTCCCCCTTCAAAGTAATGATCACCCAGAAGACTGCTTTCATTTCTTTATATATTGGTACCCACCCTGCTCCCCATACCCTAGGAGACAGAAGCTTAATAAATATTTATTTGCATTGTCTTTATTTTCTTCCTTATACCTTAATATCTTTGACAAGTTTTACAACTTTGCTTTATGTCCCAGTTTCCCTCCCTTGGGAATTATTACTGACTTCTATTTTACCGCTAAACTACTCTGGGAAATAAGGAGGTAATTATGATTACTGTAAGCATTTTGGGAGATAGTCACAGTGCAAATTTTTTCACATATATATTAAATATCTATTTTACTTTCAGCTACTATAGTTGTGTACATGCACCCCTTCCTCAAAGAACTACAATCCAAAAAAACCTGGCTAGCATTTGTACCTTTCAACAATCATTTGTACAATTCAAAGAAGCATAGAAATTCAGACATAAGGGAATGAAATCCGAACACAAACCACATTGGAGCATGAGCTCTCAATAAATGTTAAAGGAATAAATACAGCTGGTTTGAAAGATGTTTTTATTGAGAGTAAAGCTGTAACTTCATTGGTTGCTCTTTTTGACTTAAAGTTCAATTTTTTATCACCTAAATTCATATTTTCCTCCAAAGTACCACGGAAATCTTGAACTCAGTATCTGTTGATATAACAATATTGGGAAAAGGGGTCGTTGCATCTCTAAATTAATGTATTGGTCTCAAAAGGCTCAGTGGGAAAACAAAAGTATACACTGGAAAATATTTACAATTAGCGAATCTAGATAAAGGGATGCCCATTGTATTACTCTTTCAAATTTTCTGTAGATTTGAAATTTTTCAACATAAAAAGTTAGGAAAATAAGAAATTTTAGAAATATTTTGTTTTAGGTTGATGATGAGTAAACAGGGGTTAGTTATAGTATTCTGTATTACTTTATATAACTGAGATATTTTGTAGTTTTTTCCTACTTTTCTAGAGCATAGGGGCTGTGAGATTTCTGTGCTGGTTCTAGATAACTACTACTCAAAAATATAGTCCATGGATCTGCAGCATCAGAATCAGATAAACATGTCAAATGCAAATCTCAGGCCCACCTCAGCCTTATCTAATCATAATTTGCATTTTAACAAGACTACCAGGAAATTCATATGCACATGCAAGTTTGAGCAGCACCACTATAGTTCACTCAGATGAACTCTAAGGGAACTCGAGTTATACTAGAAAGATGTAGTACCCTCAGACATTTTACCTTTCTCGTTCATCAGGACCCTAACATAAGCATCTAAAGCTTGTTGGGAGACAACATAATAGAAAAAATATGACACTGAGAGTTTGAAAAGCAAGATTCTAGTCTCATCTCTAGTTATGTGACCCTGAACCTCGGTCCTTCTCATCTGTAAAATGAATGGGTTATAGAACATACATTATAAAGCCTTTCCAACTCTATGAATTTATGAAAATAAATACCAGTAGATATTTAGGGGAATGGCTCAACTATATGTGGTATCTCAAGAAATCGGGCCTACTTTTAATGCTATAGGCGCCTTATCCATCGATTCCTTTGTATTTATTTAGGTTTGAAAATCAACTTCTATCTTTCATTTTCACACTTGGTTTCTGGAAGATACATAGTGGTGAATAACTTAGGAAGTGAAGTGGGTGGCTGCTATTAATAATTTCCCTCACTGTTTCCTTTGTTCTTAAATGCTGATAAAACACAGGTAATAGACAGGATTTAGGAAAAAGTAAAATCAGATTCTGTGTTTTGTATAAGAGCAAGAGGGTATTATTGTTCTTGGGAAAAACACGGCTGAAACATTTAGCAGTAAAGGATTATGATGACTGATACTGTCAAACGGATCAGGAAATAATAAAATTTGTGTGTCTGTGTGTGTGTGCATACACAAGCTGCACATGAAGAGAGAAAGGTGAAACAAAGCAAATGTGGCACAATATTAATAACTGATGAATCTAGACAAAGGGTATAACACTATACATCACACTCTTCCTGTAATTTTTTTGTAGGTTTGAAATTTTTCGTAGTAAAAGTTGAGAGAAAAAAATAACATAAATATATACTAACTTCAAAATGCCCTGTTTTTTAAAATTTTTTTAATTTTTTTTTTTTTTTTTAGAGAGAGGAAAAAAACATGAGCAGGGAAACGGCAGAGATAGAGAGGAAGACAGAGAATCTCAAGCAGGCTCCATGCACAGCCCGAGGCGGGACTTGATCTCACAAACCATGAGATCATGACCTGAGCTGAAATCAAGAGTCAGATGTTTAACTGACTGAGCCACCCAGGCTCTCCGAGGTTAATAAGATTTTAAAACAAAAGTTTTATTCCTTGTGTTTTTTTTTTTTTATTCTTTGATGACTGAGATAGCTGATTTTTTATTATAGTCTCAAAACATAATTTTTAGATTTCTGGAAACACATGCTATTCATAGAAGAGGATATTGAATCAAAGAATTCAATCTTTTACACTTTCAATCATTCTCTTAACTTCATGCCCTCTAAAACATGGTATTGAAGTCCAAACTGTTATTCTGTGTCTTTTCCTAACAGGAATAAATAAAAGTTGGTATGCGGGGAAGGTGTATGGAGGCTAATCTTTTTAGGATAACTGTATTTTATTTCTAACCTAGCTTTCCTCTTGCATTTTAAAGGTTACAGAAAAATAAATAAATCTATATTTTACTTTAAAATAGAGAGAAGAGGTGCCTGGGTGGCTCAGTTGGTTAAGCAGTTTTGACCAGGATTGGTTGCTGAGAGATTGGTTCCCATGTGATCCCTAAACAGATGGAGAGATCAGCTGGAGTCAGAGAATGTGGGATGTGGACCATTCCCGGGTTGAGTATTTTCAGTTTTGAATTATATATGAGAGTCATCTCAACTATCTTATTTGATCTTACTCTTTGCATTGCATCTTTAATGACTATTATTCGTTGAATTAATTTTAAGTTATGTGTTCACGATCTGAAATTATACCCTAGAAAGGCTTTGTTAAGGATATTTTTAAAAATTAAGCAAATTAAAATAAATCTGTTTCCAAAAAGATAAAGGGAGGAAAGGTTTTCAAAATCTATGTTATTTGTATGAGGGCAGTGTTAAAGACAAATAACACTTACGAATGTTTTTAAATCTCTAAGTAATTGAAGGTAGATTTGTTGTTCTTATGGTATTCCTGTTGGATAAAGTCTGGAGAGACTGAAGGAACATTATCAGTCAGTTAGTACATGCATCTATTACTCATATTCTGGATTGAGATTTACAATTAAGCAGGACACTTATGTTAGAAATGCAGGCAGTGTGTTTATTTTGTTTTTAATTTGGGCAAGTAATTTACAGTAAATAGAAAAGGAATTCTGAAACAAACCGACTACCTCGCTCCTTCACTTTTTATGTTATGTTTTGGTCTTCTCGTGGTATAAGTCTATTACAATTACATAGCACGTGGGAGGGTAGAGAGTGATTTTTATAGCAGCTGTTGTATCCCTCTCCTTGCAGGGGAATGAAAAAAAAAGCTGATATTTATATTTGAGTGGTAACTACATTCTTTTTCATTACTGGCTGAAGCAAAAATTAAAATCATAGAAGGTCTCCTTTTGGTTTGAAATTGTTTATTTCATTAATATAAGGAAGATGTGAGGTGACTTCTAACCACTTATTTTGCCCCTTTTATTTTATCCTTAGCGAGGAAGAAAACTAAGCAAGTCTGTAACCAAAAGACAAAATAAGGAAGCAACATGGGAGTGCAAGTTACACTTACACTTGGTTATGCACTCTGTCCTGTCAAACTTTACATGGTCTGAGAGACTGACAGAGCCTTATCTATACAGAGAGATCCCCATTACACTATCACTCCCATCCTCTTCATTTTCTATGCATGCACAGGGTCCAATTTTTCAAATTATTTTATTTATCCTTGGTTATTTTTTTTAGAGAGAGAGAAAAAGACTGGGAACAGGGAAAAGGGGGAGAGTGGGAGTGGGGGGGGGGGAGAGAGAGAGAGAGAGAGAGAGAGAGAGAGAGAGAGAGAGAATATCTTAAGTAGGCTCCACACTCGGCACAGAGTCTGATGTGAGGCTCAACCCCATTACCCTGGGATCCTGATGTGAGCTGAAATCAAGAGTCAGACACTCAACGGACAAAGGCACCCGGGAACCCCCATGCTTTGTTGGTTCTACAAAGAATCTGAACCAACTACAACACAAACACATATGATAAAATGGTGGTTAATTTTAAAAATTCTGAAATTAAAATTAAAAAACCAGGACCAAGAAAACAAAAATGCTAGAAAACAAAGATTGGGGGAAAAGAGTATGTGGGCCACTAAAACCTTCACAACTGCTAAATTAAGCTCCATATTTGGCTCTAAACCTCTATGGTAGCCAGAATAATGCCCACCCCCAAGCTGTTCATGCCCTAATCCCTGGAATTTGTGGGCACGTACATGGCAAAGAGAAATTAAGGTTGCAGATGGAATTAAGATTGCTAATAAACTGAGTCTAAAATAGGGAGATTATCCGGATTATTTGGATGAAACAAGTTATCACAGGGGCCTTCGCAGAATTGGAGGAAGATGTGGGTATGCAGAACAAGACAGATGGCAGTGTGAGAAAGACTGAGAAAGATTCTGCCCAATGTAGCTAAGGAAGGAGGCCAAGGCAAGTGGCTAACTCCTGGAGGCTGGAAAAGGCAAGAAAGCAGATTCTCTCTTGGAGCCTCCAGAAAAGACCACAGCCGTGCTGACACCTTGGTTTCAGCCCAGTGAGACCTGTATTTGACTTCTAACCTACTGAACTGTAAGATAAAAAATTGATGTTGTTTTAAGCCACAAAGTTTGTGGTAATTCGTTAGAGCAACAATAGAAAACTATTACAACCTCCTGGCTTCCAAGACAAAAAGAGAACAGAATCAGTGATAATTCTCATTAATAGAAGGGAAGAAGCACAAAAATTTGTCAGGAAGGGCAAAATACTTTCTAATAAAGTTCTGAAAGAAATGTTTGACACAGCACTTTATATGGGAGGCTTTGAGTAACAAAGTGGATATTGGGTTCCCAATAATGTTATGGATATTAAACAAGAAATTTCACATGATTTTTTCTTACATTATTCTTTAAAAAAATTTTTTTTTAATGTTTATGCATTTTTGAAAGACAGAGAGAGGCAGAAGGTGAGTGGGGGAGGGGCAGACAGAGAGAAAGGGAGGCACAAAATCAGAAGCAGGCTCCAGGCTCTGAGCTGTCAACACAGAGCCGGGGAACAGGGCTGGAACTCACCAGCCATGAGATCATGACCTGAGCCGAAGTGAGACACTTAACCAACTGAGCCACCCAGGTGCTTCTCTTACATTATTCTTTGATAAAAGATGAGAATATCTTTATCATCTTAAAATACAACAGAGTAAAGTCAATCTTTGAGGGAGGAAAATAATCCAAACCGAGAGCGGATGTTTGGGGCAGAATCAGCTTGATTTGAAAAGATTATAACTTGGAACAGCATAAATATTATGGGTAATTAAGTGTAATTTCATATAATAAAATTCACTTAGAATTAAAAACTGTTAATAGATCTATACTGGATAAATCTCAAGATTTAAAAATTATAGCAGGAGGGGCGCCTGGGTGGCTCAGTTGGTTAAGCGTCCGACTTCAGCCAGGTCACGATCTCGCGGTCCGTGAGTTCGAGCCCCGCGTCAGGCTCTGGGCTGATGGCTCAGAGCCTGGAGCCTGTTTCCGATTCTGTGTCTCCCTCTCTGTCTGCCCCTCGCCCGTTCATGCTTTGTCTCTCTCTGTCCCCAAAATAAATAAACATTGAAAAAAAAAATTATAGGATAAGCAAATTACAAATACTGTAGAAGTTAAAAGAAACATGTTATTTTACTTTTCATATGTATATATACATGTATAATAATATATTCAACATACTTAAATTTTAAATATTAAACATATAGGAAGGTATCATTTTTATGGCAATTATCTCTGGAGAGAAAGGGCTTTGAGATTGGGGATGGGAACAAAAGCAGCTTTAACTTCATTGTATTGTATATTGCTTACTTTCTTCACATTTTTTTTTTTTAAGTACCTGTGCTGCTGGAGCAACCACAACATATTACTTATTTTCTGAGTAAAAAAGATTTGATATATGACAAAATGTGGGGGCACCTGCATGGTTAAGTCGGTTGAGCATCCAACTGGCTTCCATCATGATCTCACAGTTTGTGAGTTTGAGTCCCACATCAGGCCCTCTGCTGTGAGTGCAGAGCCAGCTCCGGATTCTTGGTCTCCCCCACTCTACACCCCTCCCCCACTTTTTTTCTGTCTCTCAAAAATAAATAAAAACATTAAAAAATAAAAATATGACAAAATGTGAATATTTAAGAAAATTCTTTGTAATTTTGTTTACAAAATTTCCAAATTAAAAAGAAAGAAATGGGGTGCCTGCGTGGCTTAGTCTGTTGAGCTTTCGACTCTTGATCTCTGCTCAGGTCATGATCTCACGGCTCATGGGATGGAGCCCCATGTGGGGCTCTGCACTGACAGGATGTTAGTTTGGATTATTATTTCTTCTTTGATGTACTTCTCAAATATTGGAAGATTTTCTTATAAAAATGTTATAATTTCTAGCTTAATTCCACCGTGGTTAAAGAACATATTCTATATAATTTCAATCTTTTGAAATGTGTTGCTTTACAGCCTAGCTCATAGTCCATTTTGGAAAATGTTCTATGTGCATTGAAAATAGCCAAGTATCTATAGTTGTGGTATTTCCAGAGGCTTTTAATGCCATTTGAGTTCTGGGGCACTTGGGTGGGTTAGTCAGTTAAGCATCCGACTTTGGCCTAGGTCATGATCTCATGGTTCTTGTGAGTCTGAGCCCCGAACTCGCAGTTGGGCTTTGTGCTGACAGCTCAGAGCCTGGAGCCTGCTTTGGATTCTGTGTCTCCTTCTCTCTCTGCCCTCCCCTGCTCATGCCCTGTCTGTCTGTCTCAAAAATAAATATTAAAAATTAAAAAACAAAAACAAAAAAATATCAGCTGAATAAAGCTGACATTTTGGGTGACAATTAAGGGCTTAACTTTATTTCTTGCTTGATTGGAGGGCTATCTATCCCTGCAAAATCAAAACCTTCAAGAAAGTGTTGTGAGGATTTTCCAAATAAAATATATTGCTACCCTAAACATTGTGAAGTTAAAGTCAAGCAAAAAGCATGTTTGCTGGAGTTTCCTTCTGCTAAGGAGGATCAACTTCATATTAAGAACCCAGCTATGCATATTAATCTTATTAAGACTGGAAGCAAAGGTTGGACTGGGTCATTCTTACTCTCTAGAGTTATATAACTAATTGGCTTTTAAACCAGTTTCCTAGAACGAGTATATAGTCTTTAAAAAGCTTACTACATATAACTCATAATATGTAAACACCAGATGAAATTTAAAATTAGCTGACCACCTCATTTTATATGAAGGGAACACTTTATTGGAAAAATATCAATCTTGTATTTTATGCAGGCTTTGGGGACCAAATGTTCTGGTTTTAAACAATTTTGGGGGGGCACCTGGGTGGCTCAGTTGGTTAATCATCCAACTCTTGCTCTTAGTTCAGGTCTTGCTGTCAGGGTTGTGAGTTTAAGCCCCACGCTGGGCATGGAGCCTACTTTAAAAAAAAAATTAATTAGGGCGCCTGGGTGGCGCAGTTGGTTAAGCGTCCGACTTCAGCCAGGTCACGATCTCGTGGTCCCGGAGTTCGAGCCCGCGTCGGGCTCTGGGCTGATGGCTCAGAGCCTGGAGCCTGTTTCCGATTCTGTGTCTCCCTCTCTCTCTGCCCCTCCCCTGTTCATGCTCTGTCTCTCTCTGTCCCAAAAATAAATAAACGTTGAAAAAAAAAAAAAAGATGATTAAAAAAAATTAATTAAAAAAAACCAGTTTTTAAAACTCTTATAAACCTTTTGCTCTTTAATTTCCATCATAGATCTTTTTTTTCTTTCTACTCTGTTTCTTGCAGTACAGGAACCCACCACTTCTTCTAGATAGAAGTAATGATCATAGGAAGTCAGAAAATTAAAAATGGGAGAATGCTTTAGCAATAAACAAAAATCAAATTTCAATTGGCAGAATGGACAATGAATCTAGGAATAGAATTTGATGTACAAAGTTCAAGTCCTGGTCTCAATACTAAGTTGTTATTTGGCAGATGATTGTGTGAAATCTAGTATCATGTCACTATTTGGAAAAACAAAACGGAAAAGGAACATGTACCAGATGTGGTAGGAAATTACTACTGACCAAAACACTGTGATACTTCATGTTATTATCTCATTAAAAATCCTAGCCAAATGGATGACTAAGACATTCAAAAGGAGATATCTACTCGATCATTTGCCAGTAAAATATTAAGTGATTCCTTATTACGCCTCTCATTTTTTCCCCCTTATTTTAGAGAGAGAGAGAATATGCACGTGCGAGAGGGAGAATAAGACAGAGGCAGTGGTTCAGGTTTACTCCTACCCCTATAGCCTTCCAATGGAGGGTCTCACAGGATTTTCTTCGGTGCTTCTATATGAAATGTTAATCCCTAAAGCCTACCTTTTGTTAACTAAATATGTAAATGGGTATCATTGGTTTCGGTTACAGAAAAGAGACAGACATTTGTGTGTATGGTTAATAAAAATGGTCTTCTTGCCTCCTTTCTTTCTCTATTGCCACTCTTCCTTCTCACCAAAATGTCTCTTACTGTGAAAGCTATCTCCTCAAAGGAGCTTTTCAGTTGAACCATGTATGATTTGCAAATTAAAAGGCCTACCTCAATTTGTCAAATTAATGAAAACTGACTTAAATCCCTCTCTGCTGTTGATTCTGAGAGATGCTGGTTAGGATCCAGACACTATTCTCTTACCAAATTTTCAAATGGCATCCAATAAAGAGTCAGAAGTTACTTTTATTTCTAGTATATAATTCTCAGTGCCAATATGTTTAAGTGTCATTGAACAGCATCACTAAGACAATGCTTGGAGTCAATGCTGTCTCTCTATGGTTTGACAACACAAGTTCTTTGAGGATAGCCAGAATATCATATTCTCCGTCTCTGGATTCAACACTACTAAATAATTCACAAAGTGATCTTCAGCAACAATTGCAATACATAAAAGCTGGTCAATTCTATAATCAGGGTGTGTTAAAGGAGTTCAAGTTTCTAAAATGGAAATAGTCATAGACATCAAGAAGGCCAAAGGAAAACTTCAGTGGCTTCTAGGAACAGTACTTGTGGTTTTATTTTCATAGAGTAAGTTAGCAAAACACTAGTGAATATCACTATTACCACAACAGAGTGATCATGGTTTGTTTTTGCTCACTCTCAGCCTATCCTCTCCCATAATCATTCTACATTTGAAGTACATGAAATTCTGAGAAGTCACAGAAGAGGACAATGACCTGGATTACCAGGAGGGACTTTTCATTCTAAATCACAAATCTGTAATAAAGCCAGAACAGCTGATGAGGGAGCATGGGACTAACTGAGGGCAAAGTACAGACTTGTGGCACCCCCCTCCCCAGGTGGAATATGTGTGATATTCCTTGGATACTCCTGGCTACCCAAGAATAAAGGAAAGGGGTTTAAGTGCTTGCCATGGTGATGTGGGAAACTAAGGCAAATGAAAAATTAAATTCCCTTACTGCCTACAACCCACTGACAAGTCGTTGAAAGCAGTTGGAGTGGCCTCCCTCTAGAAGCTCATCTGCCTCAATGATGACACTTTGCTAGAGGCAAAAGAGAATCTTGGCTTAACCTTATCTGATTCTCACCACCACCATCCCCTCCCCCTACCCCCCCCCTCCCCCAGGAACTTTAACACAGAAGAATTCCTTTGGAAACTTCCTTTATCTCAACTGCCCCAAGATACATTCTGGCAATCATACTCCAAGCTTATGGCCCCCTGATACACATCTTGAAGGGTCTCATGACAGAGGTTTTACTGAACTGTAATAAATGACATTTCCCTAGCAACAGCTAGCCCCTCAAGGTCCTGGAACCTTGTTTCCAAAATTCATAGAGACTTAATTTATCCCTGCCCCCCTCCCAATCTGAGGGTATATAATGAGTTACCTGTCATGATCCCAGTGTAGCTCTTCTGCCCTCAGGTCCTGTCCTCATGCCTTAATAAAATCACCTTTTTGTACCAAAGACGTCTTCAAGAATTCTTTTGTGGCCATTGGCTATGGACCCCTCCACCATCACCCCAAAACTTCATCACAGCTGCACAATTATAAGCTGTTTAAGTCTTTTCAGTTTTCTGCTCTATTACTGTCCTATCATCTAATTCTTTTCAAGAGCAAAATTGGACAATACTTTGCCTGTTTTCAAACAGCTATTTTCCATTTTATAAAATTCTCAAAGAATAAAGCAAGTTAAAATATTATCCACATTCAGGGGTGCCTGGGTGGCGCAGTCGGTTGGGCCAGGTCACGATCTCGCAGTCTGTGAGTTCGAGCCCCGCGTCAGGCTCTGGGCTGATGGCTCAGAGCCTGGAGCCTGTTTCCGATTCTGTGTCTCCCTCTCTCTCTGCCCCTCCCCCGTTCATGCTCTGTCTCTCTCTGTCCCAAAAATAAATAAACGTTGAAAAAAAAAATTTAATAAAAAAAAATATTATCCACATTTAGAGATTAGAGTTACTACTTGACTGAATTTTATTCAAGTACTTAGTACATGCAAGGCACTCAATACATGTTAATTCCCTTTGGGATAAAATGTCAGAACCCTCTGCATCACTCATGTCCATAAGTCTCTACTACTCTCCCTTTATCACTTTATTAATACAAAATAATATACTTCCTTCCAACTTTTACTGACATTTTCAATACTTTTCTGATTAGACTGCAAGTCCTTTGAATGTAGAAACAGTGTCATGTACTTCTTTTAATGCTCATTTATAGTAACTACTTTATAACTGAAATGTTATAGACAATAATAATTCTAATATCCAAGGCCAGTGGCTACTGCACGTGACACCTAAAGGAGAGATTCAAATGCTTATCCAAAATACTATTAAGTTTCCTTATAAAGTATTAGCAAGCCAGAATACCTCAGGCTATTGTTAAGTAGGTGGTAAAGTCAATAAAACCAAACAATACTGACACTGCAGGGGAAGGATATGATGAGATGGAAAGAGCTAGGACCAAGGGGTCCTATTACTGTATTCTGTAATTGGTGCCAGCTAGAAGGGTAAGAATCAAACACACCTGAGGAGAGTATACCTCCAAAATAAAAACTTAGTCACCATAATTATTTCACATGTAATGCATATACAGAGGTTATCTGCTTTGCAACAGAGAGATAACAGAGTAACAGAAGGTGAAGGGAGAGAACCAACAAAAGACTATTTTCTGGATGCTTATGAATTAAACTGATTTTACAGTGTATGCTGGAGGAGGAAGATGAAGGAAACTGGCTCCAGTAAGTAATAATAAATTCACAGTGGTGAAAAGACATAGAAAAAAATTAACAATAACTCTGCTACATAGTAGTTTTTACTAATCAAATTGCTAAATGCAACTGTTTAAATTATAACATTATGCTACCAGTCCTCATCCCATTTATATGGGATTGCTTGTTTGCCTGGTTACCGAGAAGATTTTTTTTTTAATGCTTATTTATTTTGGAGAGAGAGAGAACACGCACAAGCAAGCAGGGAAGGGGCAGGGAAAGAGAGGGAGACACAGAATCTGAAGCAGGCTCCAGGCTCTCAGCACAGAGCCCATTATGGGGCTCGAACCGACAAACTGTGAGATCGTGACCCAAGCCGAAGTCAAACACTTAAACAAATGAGCCACCTAGGTGCCCCCAGATTTTTTACAAGGAAGCTCAGTAACTTCACCAGGTTCTTAGTTTTAATCATTCCCCATCAGCTACTTAAAAGCACATACCAACTGACTGGAAGGGTAAATGACTTCTTAAGAATTCTACTGTACAACCAAATAAATTTCCTCTTATGTTTTGCTCATTCCTAACAAATTCCTACATGTTATTTCTAGAGTATATTAAAAATTTCATTTAAAAGATTTTCATTGAATTATCTGAAGAAAAAAATCTAAAATGGAAGACTTTTCCTAATGACTGCTGCATATATGACACACTGGTCCCTAAACACCCATCTAGAGTTAAGAAAAAAAAAATTACGAAAAATACTATGAAAGTGGAGCAAGTTTTTAGCCATGTTAAACTTTAAGGATTTTTTGTAAATGTTTATTTATTTTTGAGAGATAGAGTGCAAATGGAGGAGGGGCAGAGAGAGAGGGGCACACGGAATCTGAAGCAGGCTCCAGGCTCTGAGCTGTCAGTACACAGCCTGACACGGGGCTTGAAATCATGAGCCAGGAGATCATGACCTGAGCTGAAGTCAGACGCTTAACTGACTGAGCCACCCAGGCACCCCAAACTTTAAGGAGTTTTTATTGATTCCTTGCTATGAATGATGAAGAAAGGGGCACACTTACAGTTTCAATCATCCCCTTCCTTACCTGATTTGTTAGTTACATTATTTTCATAATAGCAACGTTTATAAATTTACAATCTATTCTGAAAGTATAATTTCCACTTAAGTATACAAATTCTGTAATGAAACGAATTTAAATTTCTTATCACACTTTTTTTGCCACGGTTTATTTCTGAATTCTTTAATTCTTTTGATTAGGTCCATTTTATCATGATGTAATTTGCTTTAAAAGGCTTTCTGGGTGTCATAAACATAACTTCTCAGCTTTTCCATGCTAGTGTACATCCATGTGTGGTATTTACGCTTCAAGTATTTGGCAGGTTAAAAAAATCTCAGGTAAAACCTCAGGACAAGGTAGAAGTCATGCATTGTTTTCTAACATTGTCTCTAATTGAGGAAGAAGCTAAAGTAGACCCAAGTTCTGTCCCTATCCCACTACTTAGATGTCCACAAAATTATTTTTCCAAGTTAGTAACTTGACCAGGATATGCCTGGATATCAGTTCTTGTATAGCAACTGTTCCCAGGCCATAGGGGAGTCATTTTGATTCAAGGTTTTAATTATGTCAGGAAAAATTATCCCCTATTATAAGCTCTAAATTTTTTTTCAGTGCCATTTGTTGTTTCAGATGGACAAACCACGAGCAGGTAAAATCCAGCCCCAAATCTGCTTTTGTATACAAAGTTTTACTGGAACACAACCATACATAGTGTCTGCAGCTGCTTCTGTGTTATGGGGGCAGAGCTGACTGGCAGCAACAGAAACCGCACTGACCGCAAAGCCTAAAATACTTACTATCTTTTTCTGTAAAGGGACAGTTTGCTGGCCCCGTGCATACATCTCCTTTGTTTTCCTTTATCTTCTTCTCTATAATTTTTATATCTTACATTTTCTTATTTAAAGGTATGTAATTTCCTTAAGCCTCTCAACCATATCTGACTTGTTTTTTTTTAAGTTTATATGTTTTGAGAGAGAGCACGCACACGCACAAGTGGGGGAGAGGCAGAGTGGGGGGGGGGGGGGAGAGAGAATCCCAAGCAGGCTCCACACTGTCAGTGTGGAGGCCGGTGCGGGCCTCGAACTCACAAACCATGAGATCATGACCTGAGCCGAAATCAAGAGTTGGACACTTAACCGACTGAGCCACCCAGGTGTTCCTCAGCCATGTCTCTGATTACATGTACTCTTTCTCTTCAAAATTCCGAATGTGGTTTTCATTACCTTAGCTGCTTTTCTTTTCCCCAAATATTTCTTTCCTGATGTTTCCCCATTGATTTTTCATCTCCTTCTATTGTCCTATTATCTCTTCTGAACATTTATGTCGGAAAGGCTTTAAAAAATTACACTGTATTTTCTGTAACAGATCATGTTTATAATTTCTTTGTGTCTATGAGACATGTTGGAACTCCAATAAAGCCTCACCATTTAGACCTTTCAAATTTTTGGGGGGGCGGGGGGTGTGCCTGGGTGGCTCAGTTAAGCATCAGCTCAGGTCATGACCTCACAGTTGGTGAGTTTGAGCCCCGTATCGGGTTCTGTGCTAACAGCTCAGAGCCTGGGGCCTGCTTCAGATTCTGTGTCTCCCTCTCTCTGCCCCTCCCCTGTCTGTCTCTGTCTCTCAAAAATAATAAGCATTAAAATAAAATGTTTAAATGGTTTTTTTAAGTTTATTTATTTATTTTGAGAGAGAGTGCAAGTGGGAAAAGGGCAGATAGGGGGAGAGAGAGAGAGAATCCCAAGCAGGCTCCACATTGTCAGTGCAGAGCCCCATATGGGGCTAGAACTCATGAACCAGGAGATCGTGATCTGATCTAGAAATCAAGAGTCAGATGCTTAACCTACTGAGCCACCCAGGTGCCTCTCACTGGTTAGACCTTTTAAAGTAATGTGATACTTACTTATAGAGAAACCAGTATATTGCTTGGAATTCCCAGGAGAACTTCAGCATCTTCCCACATGTGGACTAGATTTCACAGTATCTAACAGGTTACATCTCATTGTTTGTATTTCGGGCTTAGCCTTGTGCCTAATTTCACTAACAATGGACTTCTATTTTCCTTTCTTGTTTTGAGTTTCAAAGGAGGAGAGTAAAAATATCTTCACTCTGATACCTTTAACTGAAGGCTCCTCCTCACACATTATATTTTAAGATGAGTTCATCTTCAAAGTAATAAATTACAGGCTTGACAGGTTTGAATGCATCAGGTAATGAAAGAAAAAAAAAATCCAACATCAGCAGTGTGAAAGAATTGCTTACAAGAAGTCTGTGCCAGGAACAACATTTGTTTGCAGATCTGTTCAAGCAGCCGTGCCAAATCAGTTGTGAGACTTAGATTAAAAGAAGCTGCAGAATTTTGTACTATAAGACTTCCATAGCATGTTTACAATTAAGTTTAGGATTAGGATGAGCAATTTCACCTGAACATCACTTTATAAAGTCCCTTGTTGCACTCTTCCACCTGATTTAGCCCTCATTTGTTGACGTGTATGTGTACAACGCATTTTTTCTTTCATCACCTGACACTGGCTCAAATATCTTCTCCAATTTTAGGAGGTTCAATTAGGTGATTTAAAAAAAAATTTTTTTTAATGTCGATTCATTTTTGAGAGATGAGTGGGGGAGGGGCAGAGAGAGAGGGAGACACAGAATCTGAAGCAGGTTCCACAGGCTCTGAGCTGTCAGCACAGAGCCTGAAGCCGGGCTCAAACTCATGAGCCATGAAATCATGACTGAGCCAAAGTCAGATGCTCAACCGACTGAACCACCCAGGCACCCCGTTGATTAGGTGATTTTTAAGGGTTAAATTCTTAAAATTCTTTGGGTCTATGTGTTAAAATATCGTGCTGTTCGTTATAATACATGTTGTTCAGTATAAAGCTGAATTATATTTTTAATACATCTATGTAGGGACTGAAGGACATGACAAATAGACTTGCGGGTGACTACGTCTGTGCAGTTTCCAAATTATTTACAGTAATCATGTGTTATTTCACAATCAGAAAAAAAAATCACAAAAATACGCTACCTATAGTACAGGTGTCAAAAGATATCAAATTAACGAACCTTTTACACTTCCTTCCCAAATTTTTGCCTGATTTTAATCACCTTCTGTAATTAAAGGTTTGGTTTTCTGCAGTCTTCAGAGTTGTTTACAGCTGTGTATCTTATGTCTTATTGCGGGTTGATGTCTTGGCGCATAAAAAAATCCTCTGTCTCTGTTAATTTCCAAGCTGGCTGGTCAGCAGCTCTCACTAGCAGTCCAAGGCTGGCTAGGTCATTTGAATTTATGTGACAATGGGTTCTACTCATCTTGCTAAAAGCGGTCTTATTTCAGCTTCCTATTGGGAATCTGTTTGGATTCCTGACATGAGTCATCCTCAATCTATAAAAAAATCCAGAATGTGGGGCTGGGATAGTGAGCTAACAACTAAACTGTGTTCCAAGTGCTGGCAGCAGTGAGCCCTCATGCTATTTAATGTTTAGTACAGCTTAGAAATGACACTGATGAAAGTGATCCCAGAATCAGATGTGACAGTTAAAGCACATTTTGAAACTCTGAGTCTTGGCGATGACTAAATTATCAAGCTGTAGATCTTATGTTTGCTCAAAGGCTTGGATGTCCCACTCTGCCAATCTCCCATAGGGCACTAATAAACAGACAACATAAAACTCAAGTATTTGATAAAACATTATTTAAACCAGTGATGGGAATAAAGCTTACTTCCTCCTTGTATTGCTTTGCAACAATTTGCTTCAAAATGCAATGGTAAGTTTATGTTGTGCATTGTCAGAAAATAGCCCCTCATTCCAAATACCATTTTAGAGCATATTTTCAATAATGAACACACTAGAGACTAAGTTCCTTTGCCCCTTCACATCCTGTATTCAACTTCTTACTCTCCTTATAAAATTCTGTTCTAGTCATTAGATCAGAGGTCCCTTTTCTTCCTTTTGTCCTGTCTTTTGCTCTGTCCCTTGTCTCTATCTCACAATGATAAAGAAGAGACCTTGAAATTTCAAATTAAAACCATTATAGTTTCCACACTAAAGGAAAAAACACTATACACATCTAAAATGAATAGGTAGGGGCGCCTGGGTGGCTCAGTCGGTTAAGCGTATGACTTCGGCTCAGGACATGATCTCTCAGTTTGTGGGTTCGAACCCCACATCGGGCTCTGTGTTGACGGCTCAGAGACTGTAGCCTGCTTCAGATTCTGTCTCACTTGCTCTCTACCCCTTCCCCATGCATGTGCGTGCTCTCTCTCTCTCTCTCTCAAAAATAAACATTAAAAAGAAATTTAATGAGTAGGTGAATAATATTGTTTCCTACAATATGTTCTATATGGGAAATTGCCTTCAAGTATATTCAGTACCTAAAATGACAAGGGACACAGTCTTGGCTGAGTGAAATTTATTTTTCCCCTAAAAAGTAAGGAAGATATAAGGGAGTGCTTTAGGTTACATCTGTGATGAAGGACAAGACATTATCTGGAATTCTAGAGGTACCAAAATAAGGCCGAGAAGCCAATAGGGTCTTTTGGTAAAACTCTGAAAAAAAAAAAAAAAAAACAAAACCATTTACATTATCTTGAGAAATTATCATTTGTTTTCAAGGATAAGTTGGTTAATATGAAACTTATTTTCCAAAAATGTAAACATCCTCATTACTCAGTCCCTGAACAGAGAAAGAAAACAATCATTAAACAGTATGCTCAAAGACAACTTATGCATTTTAATTAATTAATAGCATGCCTCCTGTATCAAACTAAACTGGGTTTGAGATTTCTCTTCCCCACTCTGACATTCTAATGCATTGAGAAAACAGCAAACAAGGATTGAGTGGCAACCTAGTCAAGAAAAGAAAATCCAAATGTAAGAATAATCTGAATGACTCACACTGATTCTACAGAACAAATTCTACTAAAATGGATTAATAAAAGATCAAGTCTCCTGGTGACACTGGATCTCTATACCCAAATAACTACAGCAGGCACAAAAATATACTTATCTCATAAAAATGTCAATTTAGTTCTGCAAAAGGCATACGTGCATACAGGAACACATCAAGATCTCAACAAATAGTAATGTGGCTCACCAATGCTACAATGCAAGTTTTCTCTAAGATCAATAACCTTTTGCTCAAAACCACCACCACCACCACAAAACCGAAATGGCAGTTTGGACTTTCATCTTATCGTCCACTGTTGTATAGCCTATCTTTCCTATACTATAAATCACACATTTTTGTTTCAAGAAACTGTCAGTAAAAATCTGACTATAAATTACCTTGGTTCAAAGTGTGACCCCAAGGAGTCAACTAATAAAATGTACACTGAATAGTTATTACTAAAAGCACGTGCTGAACAGCCTTGAGGTTTCTTACTGGGTGTAACCAAAAGAAATTACCACATCATTTCAATATTCTCCCTCAGCATCTCTGGGCCCAACCTCCTTGCTTTACCACTCTCCATGCTCAGTATAAGCCTTATCTTAGTTACGGTCTCTAGGGTCTCCCTCAGCTTCCTTGGTGTCCTAAACCCACTCCACCAACCCGTACTTCTGATAAGTCCATTCCATCAACTCCGGTCATAGGAGGAAGCCAGGACTAGTTTAAAAAAGGCAACAGAATTGTGTTAAATGACACTACTACAAATTTATGTTATCCAACCATAGCTAGATGGCCCTGGAATCACAAATGGATTTGAATTTCAGCTCCCTCATTTACTACCTTTGTGCGTTTGAGCAAGTTCTTTACCTCAAGCCTTAGGTTCTGCATCTATAAATCCAAATATTGTGAGATGTCAAAGGGCTAATGTATAAAGCAATGACATCCAAAAACGCTTTAAAAAACCAAACAAACCTATTGTTAATTACTCCTGCAATAGCCTCTAATCCTTTGTCCTTCTAACATATCCATCAGAGCACACCAGTCACCTGCCTAAATAAAAACTGGATGATACAATCCTCTCTTGAAAATGCTTTCACTGGATCTTCTTTGTTTAAATGATAAATCAAAACTTCTTATGAGTTTCAAGGCTTTCCACAAAATTAACCAATTCCAGCTCTTCCTCAAGGTCCTGGAAAGATACTTCCTTCTAAAGCACACCTTAAAAATGTGGGTCATTAAAGTTTTATTTCCTTTATCTAATAGCTGTCTATCCCATGAATATGAGGAATTCGCCTAAAAATTTAACAAAAAAGTTTGCAAACTTCATTCTTGAGTCAAAATTGTAAAACATTTTGGGAATCTGCAAAGCTTCTGAAACCCATGACTGTTCCTGCTTCACAAACAAATTTCTATAGTGGACTTATTTAATTTCAGGGCAAACATTTACTTGAATCCTTTCTCATTTGGCTGATAATAAGCTCTGTATCATGAGCCAAAGAGAAGAGAATCTGGCTGAGTTTCAGAAATAGCAGGTGGAAGAAAAGGTAAGCCAACTGCTAAATATGACAAAAGAAACCTAATATCCATTAGTAGGGGCGATATCTCATTGTAAAACATGACTATTCTTTAAATTCATATTTTTCTCTTCCTCAGTAGTTCTTACATAAATCATCTATTTATCATCAAGTAAAATAACAGTGCCTGAAGATTATTGTAAAGTTTCCTATTTCATGTTGCTTATTGACTAGATTGCATCTGACTTGCTTCTTTCTTTTTCTTAATTTTTTAAATGTTTGTTTATTTTTGAGAGAGAAAGAGAGAGAGAGAGACAGAGTGTGAGCAGGGGAGGGTCAGAGAGAGAGGGAGACACAGAATCCTAAGCAGGCCCCAGGTTCTGAGAAGACAGTACAGAGCCCGATATGGGGCTCAAACTCATGAACCACGAGATCATGACCTGAGCCAAAGTCGGCTGCTTAACCAACTGAGCCACCCAGGAATCCCATAACTGACTTGCTTCTATTTGGCAAAGTAATTAGATGTTTAAGTAAAACAGAATCTGGTTGGGAATCAGTGATTTTAAGTTTTTTCTTTTTTTTTTTTAAGCTTATTTATTTTGAGAGAGAGCGTGCGTGTGAGCTGAGGAGGGGCAGAGAGAGAGAGAAAGAGAATCCAAAGCAGGCTCCACACTGCTAGTGCAGAGCCCGATATGGGGCTGGAACCCATGAACCCTGCAATCATGAACTGAGCGGAAATCAAGAGTCTGATGCTTAACCAACCAAGCCACCCAGGCCCCCAGCTTTTAAGTTTTTTTTTAAATTTCATTAGTTTATCCTGCTAATAGTTTATAAATACCGGTTAACAGAATAATTAAATGTTATTTTATGAATTATACACGTTCCTGGCTGAGAAAATGGAAAAGATTCCCAGCGCCCTATGTTCTTTTGGCCATCCCTTAAGCCAGCCACTCAATACTTAAGTAAAAAGTCCAATTTAAGGTCTATTTTCTGAGCAAAGCTTATGTGTGTGGGGAAAAGAGGGAAAGGAGACAGAGGGTACATGTCTATGTGGAGAGAGGAGTAAAAGGCAGAAAAACCAAAGTAATCAGATTCACTATTCCAATAAACAATTTAGAACTGAGTTACCTGGGAGCTAAAATTTGGGCTTCGATTATATTACAACGATTAGCCTCCTTTTTTAATAAAAATGATGAAAAAGGAACTCAATAAAGTTGAGCAAATTTTATTTCGTTTTCCTGGCTTAGAACACATAAAAAGTTCCTGACTCCAAGGAGAAGTCATTCTCCTTTTAGTGGTTTGTTGCTGTTGTTTTAAAAAATATTTCAGAAAAAGCTCAACTGGCCCAATGAGAAGTCATTAAAATATTAACAATAGGTAATGTATTTCTCAAGACTCTCATTTAGGTTTTATTTCAGGTGATTGTGTTGTTAATGAGGAATTATTAAAAAGTCTTCCCCTTTCCACTTCCTGAAGATGAATCACCTTATAATGGTATTTATTTAAGAACAAAGTCAGGTTTTAAACTCACTTAGATATCCAAATAATAAAAGAAAATGCTGCTTCTATGTGTGAAAAGCCATACAATAAGTATTGTTTCTCAATGACTTAAGAAACCACATTAATTACCAGAGCAAAGGTCACTCTTTAAAGCTGTGCTATCTAAACTGTAAAAAAAAAGCATAACCTAGAATGACTGGAGTAATGCTATGAAACTCACCTCCACTTTTGTTTTCATACTGTGTTAGTGCAAAGAAGTTCTGTGCAGCCAAATGACATCATGACAGATAGTACAAAGCTCTAGTATCATTTCAAAAAGAAGAAAAAAATAATGGTAGGAGGTTGAGTCATCAGAGCACACAGAGTAACATATGAACGCTGAACTCAAAAGAATCCGAGCAGTGGTAATCAGTGCCATAATCATATTTCAAGTTGGCCATTTAATTTAATGTTAGTAAAACACTACCACATAAAATTAAGGCCACTTGAAATTTACTAGGTTTGCAATATGGTTTCATAGCAATATAGGAGCTACACGCCTCTCTGACCGTATATCATACCTCTGTCACCTTCACTCTTTGGGTCCCAGCTCAGTGCCTTCTTATACTTCCCTGAACTGGCCAGGTTTGTGCTGGCCTTACAGCCTCACATTAATTACTCTTCAATGCCTGGAATATTCCTTCCACAGAGAGTCACATGATTGGCTCTTTCTTGTCAACCAGGTTTCATTAAAAAGCTCCTCTCAGAAGAGTCCTCTCTTTCCATTCAATCTGAAGTAGCTCAACAGTCACTATGAACACAACTCTGCTTTATTTTATTCTTGGCACTTCTCACTGTGTAGTTGTTTCTTACTGATTTGTTTTCATCCCCTTCCCTTCTGCCTACATCACCACTGGAAAACAAGACCCATGACTGGTTCAACTCTACACTCCTGGCACCAAGAGCAGTGTAACTGGCACATATTAGACACATTCATTCAAAAAATTACTGCATATTAGAATGAATTAATGAATTAAAGGTCTCCACATAGCTGCCTTAGCCCTTTGTGGCCTACTCCCTACCCATATGTCTTTGGTTTCATGTCATACCAGCCTTCTCCTCACTGTATACTTCAGTGTCCACCGGTGTTTTTGTAATTACTTAAATTCTACATTCTCCTCTCTAGGCATAGAGTCTTCCCCCATTCAGTCTGTTTAGAGAAAGACCTCAGTTTATTCCTCCATCTGATTAATGAATATTCATTTTTGTGGATCTCATTCAATCACCCCCTCATATAACCAGACTAGCTCAAATCCCCTTAATATTTTTAAGTTCATTTATTTATTTTTAAGTAATCTCTATACCCAACATGGGGCTCCAACGCACCGCCCCAAGATCAAAAGCCACATGCTCTTGTGACTGAGCCAGCCAGGCACTCCATTACCTAATACTCTTCAAGTTCTTCATCTCTTTCTTTTAAGCACTTAGGAACTTATAATTTTACATTCATTTTTTAAAGTTTTATTTTGGTAATCTCTACATCCAATGTGGGGCTCAAACCCACGACCCCAAGATCAAGAATCAGCCTTTGTACTGAGACAGCCAGATGCCCCTATAGTTTTACATTTAATTGTGAGATTATTTGATTAATACCCTTTCCGTTACTGGAGTGTAAGTTCCATGGAAGCAGGAATCATGCCACCTTTACAGTGCCTGGCACATAACAGGCACTCAATATGTATTTCTTACATGTATCGATATCAGTGGAATGAAGAAGGAAAAGAAAACTTAAGAGAACCTTGCTTAATCTAAGTAAAAAGTTTTTGCATTGTATACTTCTCATTTAAATGAAGGCCTATTCTGGGACTTAGAGTTGTTCTCTAAGTCTTTTTTTTTTTTTTAAAGAAAACATTATTGGGGTGCCTGGGTGGCTCAGTCAGTTGAGCATTTCTTGGTTTCGGCTCAGGTCATGATCTCACAGCCAGTGGGATCAAGCCCTACGCTGACGGTGCAGAGGCTGCTTGGGATTCTCTCTCTCCCTCCCTGCCCCTCCTCTGCACACAGACGTTCTCTTGGTCTCTCTCTCTCTCTCTCTCTCAAAATAAGTAACTTTCAAAAAAAGAAGAAAACATTAAATATGTAACATTACAGAAGAAAAACATAAATTTGTTTTGGTATATTACAAGTTCCAAACTGATATTTAAAATAATTATTTTAAGTTTATTTACTTATTTAAGTAACCTCTACACCCAATGTGGCACTGGAACTCATACCCTAAGATCAAGAGCCACATACGCTTCTGACTGAGCCAGTCAGATGCACCCCAAGTTGATATATTTTTTAAAGATTTTATTTTAAAGTAATCTCTGCACCCAGCATGGGGCTCAAATTTACAACCCTGAGATCAAGAGTTGCCCACACTATGGGCTGAGCCAGGCAGGAACCCCCACCCTCCAAATTGATATTTTTTAAACAAAATCTCAACATCAAGTTATTACGCTGCTTAAAACAAAACTAAACTAAAATTGGAGGGGTAGTGCTAATATATCTTAACAAAAGTAGAGGTATGTGAACAATGTGCCCCCTAAATAATGCAATAGAAAACATATAGAATCACCTGTGATGTATTCTTGCCAAAAACTGAATTGGAATCTGATCTCACCTCTAGATTTAATTAACAATTTGTAGGAATACAGGAGATAGGGAAATAAGTTAAAAGATGCCACAAGGATTAGCAAATTCTATGTGGAATTTCTATTGCCTAAATGGCCTGAATTGTTCAACAAAAAAAAAGGGAAAGGGAAAGAAAATACATAAGTGGGAGATTCAGATCTCATTGGCACCTAGTCAAAATGGAAGTTCTCTTCTGTCAGAAATACATTCAATAACACATGCATACAATTATAATGCGTCAGACCTTTATTTTTGTTGGAAATAGCAAAAATGGAATGAATCAATACTCCTAGTTAGAGTAATACTACAAACAATAAGGGCATCTATGTGTAAATTTGCTTTTTTTTTTCCATCCAAACTATCAACGATAGGAAGCAAATTGCAATCAACCATGCTAAAATAAAGGCTAAATTAGCTTTTAACCTCTACAGAAAATTATCGTAGAAAAAATGTCACATGAAGAAGTCATCTAAGAGTATGAAGACCAAAAAAAAGTAGGAATAAAAAAATACTACAGAAGTGTGTTAGGCAGTTAACAAATAAAAATGTTTTGTTATTATTTGGGAATATATATTTGTTGGCTTTTATTTTTATTTATTTTTTTTTAATTTTTTTTTTTGTTTATTTATTTTTGAGAGAGAGGGAGAGACAGAGTGTGAGCAGGGGAGGGGCAGAGAGAGGGGGAGACACAGAACCCGAAGCAGGCTCCAGGCTCTGAGCTGTCCGCACAGAGCTCAACGCAGGGCTCGAACTCACAAACTTCGAGATCATGACCTGAGCTGAAGTCGGATGCTCAGCCGACTGAGCCACCCAGGTGCCCCTGTTGGCTTTTAAAAGGTGTAAATTGTTGGACCTCTCTTCTCATTCTAAATAAATATTCACTTATATTGCTAAATAAAAGTGAGGAAAGAGAATTTAGTGTATG
This sequence comes from Prionailurus bengalensis, assembly GCF_016509475.1. Lineage (NCBI taxonomy): Eukaryota > Metazoa > Chordata > Mammalia > Carnivora > Felidae > Prionailurus > Prionailurus bengalensis. The sequence continues at coordinate 33,069,450 of NC_057351.1, read as the reverse complement.
GTCTTTGTTTAGATTCTGCTTCAAATGAACCCAATGCACTAGAATATTTAAGGGATACTTAGGAAAATTTGAATAATTACTAGTTGATGATATTAAGCAAATATTGTTGACATTTTTAGATATGATGATGATGTTGTGGCTATCCTTATATGTCAGAGAAATATATTAAACTAGTTTTTGAAAAATGATATGATAACCAACTGGGTGGCTCAGTCGGTTAAGCATCCGACTTTGGCTCAGGTCATGATCTCGCATTGTGTGAGTTCAAGCTCCACATCAGGCTTTGTGCTGACAGCTCAGAGTCTGGAGTCTGCTTCACATTCTATCTCCCTCTCTGTCTGCCCCTCCCCCACTCACACTCTCTCCTTCAAAAGTAAATAAACATTAAAAAAAAGATACAATAATTTGTATAAAACAATCTAGTATTTGTGTGTGTGTGTGCGCACATGTGCAAGTAAATGGCTAAGGGTAAAGATGAAATCACATTGGTCATGTGGTTGATAACTGATTAAGATAGGTAACAGATACATGGGATTCATTATTCTTCCAACTATCAAAAAGTTTTAAATTTTCACAGTAAAATATTAAGAATATATAATGGAAGCTTAAGGTTATTTATTACAGCTTAAGGTCATTTATTGGAGAATGGGAATTGAATAGATTTAGGGATTCTCTATGAAAAGAAAAACAAGCTCTGTTTTCAGAGTTTTTGACACGCATAGATAAATTAATAGCATAGGATGCTACTGAGGAACAAACTGAACAATTTGGATTTGTGAGTTTGGATTTTTGTGTATGTGTGGCAAATATTTGTTCATTCTTTCCACTACTGCATTAAATAAAAATCCTGCAGCTTTCTTTGGCGCACTGAGTCTTTACTACAGTAGGCAAACAGAAAGTAGGGGGAAATGAGAGCCAACTAGAAGAAGAAATACAGGAAAAGTTAGAACTGCTACTGATTCTGTGAAGAAGTGGTTTCTAAAACAAAGACACAAGCAGGAAAAAACACAACAACAACAAACCATCTACTCTATAAGCTCTACTGTCTTCCATAATAACATAAACCAAAACAGATTATTTAGATGGAAAGACCCACCCAGTTTTGCTCCTGAAAAGTATTCTGTTTTAAGCCTATCTTCTCTGATAATAAAACCCGCAAAGACGAAAGAGGGGGAAATAGGATATTATTCTATTATAAGAGAAATACAGAAACAATGAGTCATGAATAATACAAATGAAATAAGATACAATTCTTTAGATACATGACCTGAAGGTTGTACAGGGAATGAAACCACTGTTGATTAAGGTGTAGTGAAAAGCTACTCAATGCAATTACTTGGCAGTTATAAATATTTCAAAATAAAATTGAGTGGTGACGTTTTTGTAAAGGACTGAACAGATTTACCATATCACTTTTCACAGACATTTATAGAATAAAGAGAAATAATAGAAAATAATATTTTGATGTTCAAATAAGGGCATAAAACACAAAACAGAAAGTGAAGCTTTAAGGGTTATGCAAAGGAATCAATGTTCTTTTTGCTTTTAAAAGCAAAGACTGAACACTGAAGATACACATAATGAATATATTTGAGTAGGGCAGGCTCTGAGAGCTACGGCTACCCAACAGCCTAGAGCAGAAAGAAGTATTTACCTTCATCGTAATTTTCTTTCTCACTAAGTTTCTAATGAAATGATAAAGTTGTAGGCCCCATTTAGGTTCTTCTGAGTTTCACTAAAAGACTTTTCTAAGATATTGTTCAGAAGCCCTGGCCAGAGCTGTTAACTTTGCATCACTCATAAACCTTTATCTTCTTTTTAAAAGAAAACTCGGGGCGACTGAGTGGCTCAGTCGGTTAAGCATCAGACTTCGGCTCAGGTTGTGATCTTGTGGTTCGTGAGTTCGAGCCCCGCGTCGGGCTCTGCACTGACAGCTTGGAGCCTGGAGCCTGCTTCGGATTCTGTGTCTCCTTCTCTCTCTTCCCCTCCCCCACTGTGCTCTGTCTCTCTCCTTCAAAAATAAATAAATGTAAAAAAAAATTTTTTTAAAGAAAACTCAAACAGTCTTGATTTATATCTCAATTAAATACAAAATTAAGTTGAAATGGAAATGGGGTTAACAAAATTTGTCTTTTTTTTACTCCTACTCGAGAGTCACTGAAAATGCTGAAGTTACAGAAGCAAGGACAGATGATTGCCTCAAAGGAGGCAGGAACAATCCTGAGGATACTTTAAGAGTCTACCTGTAGAATCATTTGCATCAGGAAATGCCTTATGGCCTTCAGGATAAAATGGGCCAACCTCTCAACTGTGAAAGTTTCCATTCTTGAGTTGAACACTTGGTATCAACAATTCCTTACGGCCACACATGCATTCTTAAAGGAAATCTTACATGAATATGGCAAACATGCTTAATTAAGAGTTACCTTGAATTAATTACCTAGAAACCTCAGGAACCAAGACATATTTCTTATCTTCTACTTTTGAATAAAGTAGCAATTCTCAAGAAAACAAACTGGCAAAGAATTACCAAAGATAATCTAAGAAGTCATTGGATCAGAGTCAGTCTAAAGCCTCTCAAAAGGGAGTTGGGTATGTGGGAGGAACATGTGACCAGGGTCAGAAAGTCAAAGTTCTTTTTTTTTTTTTTTTGAGACAGAGAGAGACACAGCATGAGCAGGGGAGGGGCCAAGAGAAAGGGAGACACAGAATCTGAAGCAGGGTCCAGGCTCTGAGCTGTCAGCACAGAGCCCGACACGGGGCTCGAACTCACAGACCGTGAGATCATGCCCTGAGCCGAAGCCAGACGCTCAACTGACTGAGCCGCCCAGGCACCCCAGAAAGTCAAAGTTCTAATGTTAGCTCCAGAACTGGCCAAGGCTGTGACCTCTCTCAAGTTCCTCACTTCTTTCTGAACTTGTTTCTCCATCTGTGGTATAAGGACTAGATTAGATGATCTTTAAGATCCTGACTATAAAATTCTATCACACATTTTTGATCCTACAGCCTTAACAGGCTAATCCTAGATAATGAAAAATAAATTTATATTCAAAATAATGTCCCTGAAGTACCTGACAAGATAAACATTCAAGCAAGAGTCACTTATATTAACTACACTGTACCTATAAAATCAACAGAACAGAACACATCTTTTGGAAATACTTTCAGCAAAAAGGACCGAAAGTGTTATGAGTTGATACTCATTATCTAGAAAAGTATTTAATCAGTTAGGATCCCTTGTCACATCCATTTGGAAAAGCAGTTTAAATTTCTATCACACAGTAATAATTACCTAGCTTAATAGGTGATATTGTATCATAACATTAAAAGTACTATAAATTTTCCAGAAGAAAGTGTTCAAAGCACTCTCAATATGGTCTCTATCCACCTCTATCTCCCCAAGTTAATGACAATATGCTAAGCTTTTTGGTTTCTCCTTTCACTGCAACAGTTTGAAAAATAATCCAACACCTAAAATTTGTGTCCTTACTTGCATGTGAATTATATTTCAATTAAAAACATTTTTTTTAATGCATGTGGGCAAGGTTTTAAAAAATCATCCAAACATAATTCAATTCAAATATTTTGTTAGGAAAATACAACTTTCTCTTTCAGTCACCATTCTGTTAGAGAGTGTTTGCCTTTATTATCAGTGATTTTCAGGCTTTCAAATGAAGAGAATAAGAGGATGTAATTTTTAGACAGGGTAGATGTATGAACTCATTAAAACATTCAGTAAATAAATCTTGACTTGCTGATTCATGAATAAGAGGCTTTTTCATCTTTTTGCATTGCCAGAATGATTATAAAATATATCAATTAATAATAGAAATTATGATGATCTAACCAATGTATTTTAAAAGCAATTTATTACACATATCACATGAAATGAGTTAGGTTTTTTTCCCCTATATGATTAGAATAAAGAGATTTAGCAGTATCTATCTAATGTGTGCTCTTTGCCCCAACAATTCTGCTTTCAAAAGCTTCTGTACTGAACTTGTCACAAGTATACAGAGATATAAGTGTTCACCGGAGAACAGCTTCATAAAGGCCTGAAATTGGTTTTGTTTATCAATATGTTTTCAAACCCCAAAATAGTGCTTGGCACACAAAGTATAGTCATTCAATATAAGTTGAATGAATGAATGTTTACTATGACGCTTTATTATAGTGAATATTTGGAAACAATCTAAATAAATTATGATATATCAATACAATGAAATATTACACAGCTGCTAAAAAGCATGAGGTTGGGGCGCCTGGGTGGCGCAGTCGGTTGAGCGTCCGACTTCAGCCAGGTCACGATCTCGCGGTCTGTGAGTTCGAGCCCCACGTCCGGCTCTGGCCTGATGGCTCAGAGCCTGGAGCCTGTTTCCGATTCTGTGTCTCCCTCTCTCTCTGCCCCTCCCCCGTTCATGCTCTGTCTCTCTCTGTCCCAAAAATAAATAAACATTGAAAAAAAAAATTAAAAAAAAAAAAAAGCATGAGGTTGATCCACATATGCATCTGTGAGAAAAATATATCATGGAGATCTTAGGTATAAAAATTAAGGTATAAAATTGAATACAGTATGATTTTAAATTTATGTTAAAATACATAGTATGATTATATATTTGCACTTAAGATATAGTCACACATTTGTATATGATAGAGGAAAGTCTGGAAGGATCTACATCAAACTGTTAATGGTTTTATCTCTAAGCAGGGATGACTTTTGCTTTTTACTCTGTAACACTTCTGTACTGTCTACTTAAAAATATTACATATTACTTTAATAAGAAAGATTTCTAAAAATTAAAAAAAATTAAATGCACAAAGAAAATAGTTCTGGGAGGATGCAATGAAAATACAGTAGTTACCTTTGGGTGCTGGGATGATGGATATTTTTCCCCTTAATATGTTTAGTGTAGTAAAAAATAATGCCACACTGAGTAGTTTTCTTTCCCCTTTATGAATTTCATTGTTTGTATTGTGTGTGTCACTGAATATGAATTATTTTTGTAGTTAGGGGAAAATAACAAAAAAAATTTAAACCTCAATATATTGAATTATGGTAATACTAATTTTACTAATAGTTTTTATTAATTTATTAATATTTATTAATATTTATTACTACTAATAAACACCAATATTTATTAGTATGATACGGTTTTATCATCAATATGAAGTTCATAGAGGTTAGATAATACATACAAGGTCACACAGCTAGAAAGGGATAGCTAAGGCAGTCCCCCAAGAGTAATGATTCACAACAAAGGTATAACTGTGGTAGGGTTCCCTTCCTAAGAAGAAAAAAACCCAAAAACCTCAAGGCAACCTGGCTATATGCGTACATGACAACATCCTTCATGACCTTGTAACATGAGACCACTTAATCAGACTGCATGTATGTGTGTTACCATATATGGGAGACAAGTAAAAAATATATAAAAAACTACACCATGTGCATTCAGGGCTCAGTTCTTTGGGTAGGAACTCAACTGAGCGGTGCTGGTAGGAATAAAGTTGCTTCCTGGAAAGAAAAGGCTTGGTGTCAGGACTCTGTGTGAGAATCTTGCTACATAACAATTATGAATATCTATGCAGCAAATAACATAGCAGCTATTTATCATCCAGAAGAAAGAGTAGGAGAAACAAAGTTAAACCCACACAGAAACATACTAGTAGCAAACTTTTGCTTCTTAGACCGCCACAGATCAGGTAGACAAAACTAATGAGGAAAAGTCAGCTTAATCTAGTTAATAAACTGGAACATGTATGCATGTAGTTATGTATGTTCTGTACCCGGAAAATTAAAAACAAAACAACCTCACCAAATGCCTGTGAAACCTTATGAATATTGACATTAAGTCACAAAGAAAACCTTAATAAATTCTAAGAAGCAGCATAAAGAGAAAATTCTTTAATCATAGTGTAATAAGACTAGAAATTTACAACAAAATCAGAAAATAAGGTGCTATCTGGAAAATTTTAACTCTGTTAAGCAATTCTTGGTCAAAAAGGAAGTAAGGATTGTTTCAGTTTCCCTGTTAAGGTTGGATGGGATAGCTCTGTAACAGTTAAATGTTTCTATTATTTGAGAAATATTAAAGTACTGAATATAGTTTAGGGCAGTGGTTCTCAGAGTACAAACCTGGGTTTCCCAGTGATTCATGAGAAACCCCTGATGAATTAGTGAGCTCTAACAGTTACAGAGTGGCATTCTTTTTTATTCATTCATTCATTCATTCATTCATTCATTCATTCTGAGAGAGACAGACAGACAGTGGGATGGGGGCAGAGAGAGAGGAAGAGAGAGAGGGAGAGAGGGAGGGAGGGAGGGAGGGAGGGAGAGAGAGAGAAAGAGAGAGAGAGAGAGAGAGAGAGAGAGAGAGAGAGAGAAAATGAATCCCAAGCAGGTTCCACGCTCAGCTCAGCGTGGAGACCAACACAGGGCCCAATCCCACAACCGTGAGATCATGAACTTAGCTGAAATAAAGAGTTGGCTGCTTAACTGACTGAGCCACCCAGGCACCCCTTAAGTGGCATTATTTTTAACCAAACTGTTCCCTTGTGCCAAGAAACAGATACTACATCATAGGTGCCTCATCAGAAGCTGACATTTCTAAATTTTTTTTAATGTTTATTTATTTATTTTGAGAGAGAGAGGGAGAGAAAGAAAGAATCCTAAGCAGGCTCCGCACTACCAGTGCAGAGCCCGATGTGGGGCTCACACTCACGGATTATGAGATCATGGCCAGAGCTGAAACCAAGAATCAGACACTCAACCGACTGAGACACTCAGGTGCCCCAGAAGCTAACATTTCTAGTCATGAGAAGCTGTGATCAAACTGGAGGATGAGTAAGTAAGTGTGCTCAGGTATTACTTGGTGTTTGTTAGAGGACAAATTTGTCCCAACTTCCTGGAGTATATTTCTTGGAGTTATGATAGACAGAACTTTAATATTATAACAAATTTAATACTGAAATAGATATACTTAGTACATAGCTGAATAAAAAAAAGTATGCAAGCTTTAAATGTACAACATGGTATTTCAGAGAAACTTTATACTTGCCAAGGCCATCACTGTCTATAGTTAGGGGTACTTGAGAATAGCTTGAAAATTACCTAGTATAGTAACTTTCTTTGTTATGATGCCAGGTGAGATCCAGCAAGGTAGTCTGTAAGATAGCTTTTGTGGATAAAGTATTCGTAAAGTTTAAAAAAAAGGAAAAAAGTGGAAGTAAAACTTCAGTGCACAAGTGTAGGTGACCAAAACTACCATATTATGCCTCATTTGTTTGTCATGGTCAGAAAACTGAGTGTTCCACATAAGTGAGTTTTCCATGAAACTAAAGCCCATCCTTTTAAGTATAAAATCTTTTCAAGTTTTAAATTTCCTTCTTTGGAAGAACTCCTAAAGTATTTTTACTTTAACTTTTTACTGTGGAAAATTTTAAGTATATACAAATATATTCTACAATGAATCCCATGTATCCATCACCCAGATTCAACAATTACTGACTTAAGGTTGATCTTATTTCATCATTCTACACCCCAGTTCCCCTGCTAACATATTATTTTGAAGTTCCAGAAATTATATGTTATACACTAATATTTTAATGTCTAAAAGATAAAATTATTTTAAAAACATAATCACAAGGATCATACACTCACACATTTTCAATTTTTAGTGGCTTTAATGGGAAATATTTTAAAATTTACTCATTTTACTTAAAGCACACTGCTTGTGAAACGACTTCTATTTGACAGTCCAGAGTCCTTATCCCTGGGTGTGGGGTGCTGCCATATCAGAAACCTAAAATATGCGGCCCTGATTCTGAGATGTGGTGGCAGGTGGAGGTAGGGTGGGACTTGAGGAGGCTGTTGCTAAGAGCTTAAAGGTAAGTGAGGAAAATTTGTACCAGAAGCTAGAGGAAATATACGTAGTGGTGGACATTTTGGCAATATTGTCACTTATGGTAATGTGGAAAATAGGAAATCTACCTAACGAACTCAATGTTCTAGCTAACAAGATTTTGGGGCAGAGTTTTAATGGTGCTATCTGTCCTCTCCTAGCTGTCTAGAGTAAAATACAAGCATAAGAGATAACCTACAAGAAAAGTTCACTTTTTAAAAGCAAATTTAAAGGAAATATACAAAACTTTGGATTTGCTCAGTTTTTCTCATTCCTTATCTCTACGGAAGGCAAACTATTCTCAAATTAAGAAATAGGTTCTGGGCAAACATCAAAGCCAGAATGAACCTTTAGGGTCCTTTATTAAGACCTCCTCAGGAAAAATTTAAGGTGGTGCCTTATAGACCTTTTCAAACAAGCAAACAAAAAGGCAGTCTCAAGATATTAGGTCATATTTCACAATACTCTTGTTCAACACTAGGGATTCTAAGAATTGTAAGGGTATTGTCTTACTGCAGTCTCACAGGTAGCTCAAGTTTGAGGAGGGCTTGTCCTGAAGAGAGTTTTGGTTGTGAGTTTGTCTAATGGAGTGAATTTATAAACTGATTCAATAAGAAGACCACAAAGGTTTCAGAGAAATTGTACCAACTTGGACTGAAAAGGACAGAAACACAACAAAATGAAAGGAAAGGAGGCTTTGGACTTCCCAAACCTGTAAACGTTACTCAGCTGCAAAAATTGGCTAGTTTTACGCAAAAACAAGGATGATTCAGCAGAATCAAGAGCAAGAGAGTAGAGCCAAGAATCTAGCAAACAGCCCTATGGATAGAAATATGGAGCCCTCCCTAATCAAGGAACTGGCAACATGTGCTATTAGTCAGTAACTGCGATGTATCTCGGTTTCCCCCTTTTTGATGGGAGGGTGTATTGCGGTTATCCTATGCCTGCCCCATCATTATGTGTTCCATTTATGTAAGGCAGATAACTTATCTCTTTAGTCACAGGTCTTCAAATCAAGAGGAATGGTTCTCTAGGAACTAAATGCAAGAAATTGCACCATTCAGAGCCTCATTCATACCTGGACTTGGTATAGATAAGCTTGGAGCTAATGCTGTACTGGAATGTAAATTGAGGGTCTTGGTGGAAGAGTTGAATGTATTTTGCAGTGTTGGAGGGATGTGAATTCTTATAGCCAGAGGGCAGACTGGCAAATTGTATCTACTGAGGGTCGCTACCACAATACATCTCATCTCACATGTTTTTTCTCATAATATAAATACACCAATAAATTCTTCCAATCAAGAGGAGGATCTGTGATCCTTCAAATCTGGGCAGGACTATGAATATGGAAGTAATGATACGTAACTTCTGAAACTAAGTCAAAAAAGACAACATAGCTTTCCCCTGGTTCTTTTGGATCTGCTTTCTTAGAACCCAGCTACCATGTGGTTAGGAAATCTAGGTCACATAGAGAGGCAACATATAGATATTCCACACTACAGCCCCACCTGAAATCTAGGTCAGCAAGAGAGACAACATACAGATATTCCATATGAAGAGCCAACCTCAGCCAGACATGTGTGAGGAGGACGCAGCCATCATCTAACTGTAACCATATGTGATACTCCAAGCAAGAACTATCTTGATGAGCCCAAACAACCCACAAAATTATAAGATAATACAATAATTGTTGTTAAGTCATACATTTTAAGGTGATATGTTACAAAGCAATAGATAACAAGACCCAATACATTTCTCTTTAATAAGTTAAACTCTCACGGCCACAACAATATATAGAGACCTGTTTGACCATATATATATATATATATATTAAGTGGTTCCAGACTCCTGAGCTTCTACAAAATTTTCTCATAGTGTAAGCAGATAGGGTTAGGAGTTTCCAGGAAAAGAAAGGCAAGGCATAGCTTTCTTGACATAACAGAAGTCACCTGAGGCGCCCCAGCCATTGTGTGATCTATGCCTGACCAACACTACTTACCCAAGCACATTTCTTGAAGAACTTCCTGGGATATATTAAAATTGGAGAAAATAAACCTCAGTAGTTAATGATTTTATGGGAACAAAAGAACATAAAAATAAACAGCCACTACCAGGCCAAGAGATAGCCTAACCAGATCAGAGCCAATAAATCAGTGGTAAAACTCCCAGAGCTGTTTCAAAAGTAAAGACTGAACTAAGGTGCCTTCTTGAGTTTTTACAGAACTTAAACCCGTTTGAGCACTCAAACACAGAACTGACTGGAGCCAGAGAACTGATGATGCCTGCCACTGCAATCAACTAGGACCTGGCCTCTGCCGACTTAGGATGACTTCTGCCACAATTCTATCCCCAACTCTCGTTTGCCAAGCTCCTCCATGAGTATGCATGCACCCTTAGCTTAAAACTTCCCTGATTATACTGTTAGGGGAAGGGGCGGGCACCGCTTTGGAAAATATCCCTGGTGTCCTCTCTACTTGTTTCAGGTAAACCCTTCCTGTTCCCGCTCTGGCTTAGTTGCGTCCTTTAGCTCCATACCCACCAACAAGAGGCAAACCCAGTTTCGGGTTAACACAGTTTTTCCTTTTGCTGGTTCCTCTCTTTTTGAGTGGTTTCAACATCTGGCTTCCTATCTATTGCTTTATTTTGGCCAAGTGAAGTTCTGAGGCAAGCTCTGCCTCACCTGTATGATTATGCTTATTTCTAATTTCCTAGCTATACAGTTGCCCCTTGAACAATGCCGGGATTAGGGGTGCCAAAGCTCCCTTACAGTAGAAAATCTCTGTATAATTTTTGATCCCCCCCAAACTTTACTAATAGCCTACTGATGACCAGTAGCCTACTGATGAACCCTTACTAATAACATAAACAAACTAACACATGTTTTATATATGTATTATATACCGTATTCTTACAATAAAGTAAGCTAAAGAAAAAGGTTTTAAGAAAATTGTAAGGAGGAGAAAATACATTTATAGTACTGTACTGTGAAAAAAAAAATCCATGTACAAGTGCACCTGCATAGTTCAAACCCGTGCTGTTCAAGGGTCAACTGTACCATCACTGCAGTAAGCCTTAGAAAGGGGCATAATCATCGTCACCAACATCTGCTGGCCATGTAACACACTATACCTCACATGCACTGATGTCATTTAATCTTCAAAAGAAGCTCCTGAGGAAATATCATTATTCTAACATTCACACAGAGATACTGAGAGTGACTTTATCCAAGGTCACACAGCTAGGACCTGGCACAGCCAGGATTCAAAAGTGACTTCAAAAGCCTCAGTCTTTACTACACATACAACTCTTTTTGATAAAGGAAATGAGGTAGCAATCTCTTCTGAATAGACTTAATTTAAAAATGTTTACTGCTTTTTGGCATTTAGAAAGAATTTCCTACATAAAAGAAAATATGCTCAGAAAAAGAAAAAAATGAAGTTTATATAATTTCATATTCTTATATAAAATGTGCAACTACAAGTAATATACCTTCACTCAAATGGTAATTACTTAGATTAACTGCATTTAGTGATTCATGGCATTTTAATAACTATGGGAAAACACATTGGCTGAAAGGCTTCCTGATAAAAACAAAAATAATTTATCCTATATCTAAGTATGCAATATAATTAGGCAGGAACCTCAAAGAAGGAGAAAGAGAAAAGCTATAGCTTTTTCAGCATTGCTTTTAAAAAGAAAAACAATCTATGGGGCACCTGGGTGGCTCAGATGGTTGAGCCTCTGACTTCGGCTCAGGTCATGATCTCCCGGTTCATGGGTTTGAGCCCCTCATCAGGCTCTGTGCTGACAGCTCGAAGCCTGGAGCCTGCCTTGGATTCTGTGTCTCCCTCTCTCTGTGCCCCTCCCCCGCTCACACTCTGTTTCTCTCTCTCTCTCAAAAATAAATAAACATTAAAAAAAATTTTTTTAATAAAAGAAAAACAATCTCTAAAAAGAATCTATCTAAGGACTAGCATAACTCTGACATCCTTTTCCCGGACCAGGGGTCTAAGATGCAGATGGTGAAGAGAGTAATAAAACAAAAAGAAGTGAAAATAATAAATACTAATGATTACAGTTGCAGTCCGTACATGACATTAAATTAAAATACTCTTTTGTTCATTTTACACAACTCTGAGTCACGTTAAGAGATGGCCAGCTAGCAGCTGAGCTTACAGACTTAAATTTGATTTGAGTCATTTCAATTCTAAAGAAACTCAAATGACATAACATCCATCACTAATTTGAAACCATTGGGAATAAGGTAGGGCAACAAAGGCAAAATGTGCTACTACTTCTTACCTCTCAACAAGGAGATCATTTCACTTAAAATCTTAATATATGCTTACAACTCCTCCCCTACATCTGCAAAGACTATCAGGAATATATATCATATAGACACTAACCCTTCCAGGGCAAATCAATCACTCTGAAGAATAGCCACTAAGTATATACCGATAGAGCAAGGCTTTCAAGATTTTGAAATGCCTCCAAAGTATCTGATCTATCTTTGTCACACCACAATATATTTCTTTATTTCCTATGAAAAGCCCTATTATTATTTAAAATATATACTGGATTTGAGATCCTAGGAGACTGCATTTCAGTTGAAGTGTTGTTATTCATAAAAGTGCTTCTGCAATTAAAGCTTTCTGAGCATAGGGGCGCTTGGGTGCTCAGTCAGTTAAGCTTTCGACTGTAGGTTTCAGCTCAGGTCTTGATCTCACCGTTAGTGAGTTGAAGCGAGTTCGAGCCCCACTCAGGGCTCCAGGGCTCCACGCTCACAGCACAGAGCCTGCTTGGGAGTCTCTCTCTGACCCTCGCCGCTCTCAAAATAAATAAATAAACTTAAAAACAAAAAGCTTTCTGAACATAGTAGCATAAAGCATGCCTACTAGCTTTTTATTATATAGCCACAGCCTTTCCTAGATACAAAACGATAAATAAAAAAACACCAAGGAATCCCAGGAATGTCCAGGGTTATTTCACCAACCAAAAAGAGATTCAATTTAATAGAAGATGTGTATTTCAACTCTATTCTTTTTTTTTTTTTTTTTTTACATTTATTTATTTTTGACAGACAGAGAGAGACAGCACAGTGGGGTAGGGCCAGAGAGAGACAGAGGCACAGAATCCAAAGCAGGCTCCAGGCTCTGAGCTGTCAGCACGGAGCCCGATGCGGGGCTTGAACCCACAAACTGCGAGATCATGACCTGAGCCAAAGTCGGACACTCAACTGACTGAGCCACCCAGGTGCCCCTCAACTCTATTCTTATTATTCCTTCATCTCCATTCATCTTCAAATTAATAGAATTCAAAAAATAAAACACATTGAAATTATCTTGCAGAGTTTTCTTTTTAATACCATTTCTAAGAGGAGTAAATGATTCATCTCAAATTTCATAAAGTTAACAATCTTTATATGTTTGTTGAGGCTTCTGGGAGGTATATAATACATACAACTTCCCCTGTAGCTTTCCCCACTCCCTTAATGAGGGGTGGAAGAATGAGGATAGAAAGCACTGAAAACAGAAAAGTCTAGAATTAGGCTAAAAGTTATTTCTCTTCCCTTGCTATAGAAAAAGCCAACATTCACTTAATACAGATTAAGGGAATGTCTTTCCCCACGTCTTCTTTGCTGAATTTTGCAAAGTGAAAGAGATATACTAGAACTAGACTAAAATATTAGTAACAGGGCTGGAATTTTGCCAGGGTTAAGAAAGATTCAGAGTTCAGAATTCTGAAGTATACGTCTACAGTTTAGGTCATCTATGACAATGCATGGCACAGAACAGGTTCTCACAAGGTCTCCTGAATCAAACCACTAAGCAAACCAGAACCAAAGCCAGAAATGTGTAACACATGTGTATACATGATGTGTGCACATCAGAAATGTGTCACCAGAAACAACTGGTGGGCCATGTAATAAGAAGAGGAATGGATACCTTTTTGAGTATCTCTGATCATGCTGGGTGTTTTTTCCAATTTCTTTCTTTCTTTCTTTCTTTCTTTCTTTCTTTCTTTCTTTCTCTTTCTTTCTTTCATAAATGAACTCTTTTTTTAAAGTTTATTTATTTTGAGAGAGAGAAAGAGAGTGGGGGGGGGGTGGTGAGCAGAGAAAGGTAGAGAGAGAGAATCCCAAGCAGGCTCTGCACTGTCAACACAAACCCCAATGAAGGGCTCAAACTCATGAACTGTGAGATCATAACTTGAGCTGAAACCAAGAGTTGGACACTTAACCAACTGAGCCACCCAGGCGCCCCTCCAATTTCTTTTTTAGTGCTTCATATTTTATTGTGTAATTTAGGTGGCTTGATGTAATCTGAAATGCCTTATAAAGAGGATAACTACTTTTGTGCCATGATTAGAAATATGAATCTAATTTCAGAAGCCTCAGAGAGTTACAAAGATTAATGTCCTTTTCTTGGGTGCATATTTGATGGAGACTTATGAGGGAATAGGACCCAACAGGAATTAATGGAAATAGAAAGGGAAAGCTAGAAATCCTAGAGATAAAACTTTACCCAATCTTACTTTTGAGGGAAGGCATAAGAAGAAAAGCTAATCCTGTGTGTCAAATATGGTTTAATCTTACTTCATCTGGGTGCAGATTGAAAATGAGCAATTCTCTCATAAAACAAAATCAGAGAGAAAGCTCAAAATAAGATGATTAGACTATAAATGACAAAGCTAGCATTATAAATTTTTATAAGCTCCTATACTTATTTGACACAAAGCTAAAGCTAATACAGTTCTAGACATATCATGGAAGCTACAGCCATTAAAGAACACTTTATTATAGTTAATATGCAATATTGATCACTCAAATTCCAGCCATTTGTTTCTATTAGATATTAACTGGTACTTATACTCACAACAAGAAAACTTGTATTACATAACATTATTTAAATCTAAAACATCTTACTATCTATTGTGCTAAGATTATATTCGTAAAGTACCTTAACTATTTCCAAAATTTCCAGCCATTCAATCCCATTTTTGGAAATGGTCACCTCACCCAACATATCAATTTTGTTCCCTTGATGGTGGTAGGTTCTAAGGTTGCTAGAGTGTCCCTGAGCACAGGTGAATTTAGAGATAGTCAATGGGAGAACCCAATGAAGTTACCAAGCCTGCTCTCTCATTTTTACTCATCTAACACCCCAAACTCATCCCTTACGAGACTCAAAGAGCAGACAAATAATCCTTCTAGAGACATACAAATGAACCAGTTATAGGACTCAAGGACTCTAAGCACAGTCTTATTTTTTCAGTGAGGGAAAGAGATAAGACATAGGAGATTCAGGAAAATAGCGAAACTGGCTCTAAGACAGGACACCCCATTCTAGACTGTCGTCAGAGGAAAGGATTCAGACATACCTAATCCCTACTATCTTTAGTCTCTACTTAGCAAACGTGAGGTTTATTTCAAGAAACCACTGGATCCCCTCAGTAGCTGTTAAGATAGGGGATGTTGTAGACTAGCAAACAAGCACTCTATCATGAGCCAACAACTCATGATGTGTTACCAGGTGACAAGACAAAATATAAAATGATTTTTAAACACATCTTCTTTACCCATCCCTTAGCAATGTGGGTGTGGTGTAAAATTTCCACACAGAATGTACTAGATGAACTTTCTTCATTACTAGTTTGTATGTGCAACCATGTATAGTCTACTACCTACGTGTGCACACTACAATCCTAACACTTCAGTGCTATATCGGAAAATAGTATGTTTTTTAACTATCTGGAGTCACATACTCAAAGTCAACAACCACTTGTTTGGGTAATGGCTAGATACCTATTAAATGAAGAGGCCAGAATACCCTCCACAGATTCCAATATGGAATAGAATCTGTCCTTGTTTCCTGACAACAATCATTTTCCTAAAGAAAAGGTATCAACTCAGAGCATATTATGTATAAAGCAATACTGAAGTAAGTGCTGTGAAGAAAATAAAGAATGAGAGTAGGTCTGTGGTGGCTAAGAAGGTAGAGTCTAATCAGTGAGGCATGATACAACCATAAAATGGACATACATTGGTTTATAACAATGCTGAAGTGCCAAATGAGAGGTAAACCCAATGAAATTTAAATAACAACAGAAACTGAATTTTCAATGAGTCAAGATTATTGTGACCGGGAGTGGCTAGAGAAGGTGTCTTGGAGGTGGGACCTCACCTGGGTCCAGCAGGATATGTTATTTTATAAGGCACAGCGGGCGGCAGGCTTGTCCTTTAGAGCATGCTTTGTTTAGCTGAATATTAAAATCATTTTATATTACATTATTAAGCTGATAAAAAGCTTACCCTTTAAGCTTGAGATTAATGTATGGTCCTTGAAAAATCTCCTCCTCTCCATACAAACATTTTATTTGCTATTTTGCTATTTGAGGTTCAGGATGATTTACAAGAGGTAGGAATGCTCAGATTTGGTGGTTTGCACAAACAAGTGTTGTAGGAAACACCTAAAGCTTCAAACACACATATTCTATCAGTGATAGCATGTTTCCAGGAGGACTGGATTGAGTGTGAAAACTGGGGAAACAATGTTTATGTGTCCCAAAATAACTTAATACCAACAAATCTGTGAATTAGTTGCTGTTATCCTAATCCTTCCAATGAGAAAACTGAGATTCAAGGTGGTGGCAGAGCCAAGAATCAGCACAACTAGGATCTGAAATAAGACGTATCTGATTCAAAACATTCATCTCTTTCTACTATTTGTGGCTCATTTTTACACAGTAAAAACAGTGGGTGCTCACTCCATGTTGATTTGTTCAAATAAAACACTGAGTATATATGTATTTTAAAAAACACACACACAAAAAAACCTAGCCAGAATTCCACAAATAGCTATCCAGAACTATATTAATTAAACTGGGTGACATCTCAGAACACCAATCTCATGCCTTATGAAATATCTGTGTGGCAAATCAATACAGTATGTATCATTTTATCCTTGAACTTTTACTGCATAGCATTAATACCTTATTTAATACAGTCTTTACTTACTTACTATTCAATGGACACCTTTCATCTACTCTAATCAGTAACACAGACCTGACAGACAAGGATCTATTATTTTTTTTTAGAATCTGTAAATTGTGTAATACCTTCCATAATATATGTACAATAAATACCCATTAATTAAGAAGTGCTAAGCAACATTCCTTTAATTTCTATACAAAGTCTCCTTCCCAAAAGGATTCTTTTCAACCACTTCTATTATTAGATAACTACCTCTAAATTAAAATAAGTGGCTATGCACATATCACAATGTTTTTCTTACAAATTAAACCAAGGTCGGGGCACCTGGGTGGCTCAGTGGGTTAAGTGTCCGGCTTCGGCTCAGGTCATGATGTCGCGGTTCAGGAGTTCGAGCCCCACATCGGGCTCTGTGTTGACAGCACGGAGCCTGGAGCCTGCTTCAGATTCTGTGTCCCCCTCTTTCTCTGACCCTCCCCTGCTCACACTGTTTCTCTCTGTCTCTCAAAAATAAGTAAACATTAATAAAATTAAAGCAACAACAAAAACAAGAACAACAAATTAAACCAAGGTGAAAACTGCTGCCCTCTAAGATCCTTTTACAGACTAAGGTCAGAGATAACGTGAGCCCTTAATTCCATGAAGTGAGTAAAAGAGAACTTTATATAAACACTAAACAGTGAATAAAATTGTAATTCTGGACTATATGCCAACACACAAAAGAAGCTCATTTTGAGCCGTCAGATAAATGCCCTACTCAACAAGTATGACTTCCTAGAATATATATTTGGCTATTTTATATTCTGTTTCCTTAATCTGCCACAAACTGTGACAATCAGAGAATGGGGGATGTAAGTGGCAGGAGGGGAGGTGGGGAGACAGGGGCAGAGAGAGGAGGAAAAGAAAGCTGTGGCTTCGGTAAATACATAACCACTAACCTTGCTGCAGAGACACCAAGGTTATTAGGAAACTGCCGGCATAGCACTGCCAGTTTCGTCTGGAGCAGCATCACTGCCATGTGGGTGGCGAGCTGTGTGATATATGTTGAAGTTGGGGAGATTCTCCTGCTGGCTCCTGAAACTGCATCTGCATGCTAAGTATCTCGAGGCAGGAGAAGCCCTAGGTAAACGAAAAGAGTAATCCCTGGACTACTGGGATATGTGGAATCCCAACTCCCTTGACAACGGCGAGATTCTGCTTGAACAGCTCTATCAAGTGTAGTAAAAGACACATATACTAGGAATTGGCTGATTCAGGTTTTAAAATCATGGCTTCTGTGCTTTTGCTCTTCACTCTAACAAGGGCACTATCATTTAGAGCTGAAAATACATTCGCATTAGGAATTTCCCCAAATTTGCTGTGTAGGAGGAACTCCCCACATCACGCCCACATGAAAAAGTAAAGCTGCTATGCAATATACTTCAGCCAGAGGCAAAGTGCTCAGCAGCACCCCTCCCCACCCCCCACCCCCCACACAAACACTTAGGGACAGGCTTTCCCCAGCATGTGCACTGAAATGAGGAGATGGTTCCCTTGTCTCCGTGCACAGTGTCACATTAACAGTTACAGGAGCTACTGAGTGCACAGAGCACTGTTCCTGACAGACAAGGACATTCAGAGATCTAATCCCTGCTGCCAGTTGCTTTGCAGGACTTTCTGTCCTTAGATATGTCACTAGGCAGCAAGCTTACTTAAATTGATTCTTTAACCTCTCATACAACTAAATGTATACTCTTTGCATTGGTTTTCAAGAAGGAATACAAGGAAATCTCTTGGAAGATGCCAATCCCTCACATATCCAGGTAAATGGGCTCTTCAACCTCATAGCACAACATGAAAGGTTAAGCACAACATGAAAGGCATCCAACGGTGCCCCATCTTCCTCTGGCTTCCCTTAGATCAAGCAGCAAGGTTAATTATGTGAAACAGCCAAAAGGGTACAGTAATTGGATATTGACTTTTGGGTGCTGATGAATTTCAACAATGCCTGTGGCACTAGGCTTCATAATAAGCTTCTCTTTAACTTGTTTTTGAAACTAAAGAGTCAAAGACAAAGGAAACAAATTTTTTTAAAAAAAGAAAAGAGAGGAAGGAAGGAAGGAAGGAAGGAAGGAAGGAAGGAAGGAAGGAAGAAAAGCAATACTACCTTAAAAAAAATCTTTGGAGCTAATCCTGGGGAAGATCCTTCCCATATGTATCTGATATTAGGGACCTCTCCACCTCACTCCACTTTGTGTTTTTCTTGGCATGATCTCTGCTCTCTCCCTTCCTCTGAGAAAATAAACAGTATTTACTATATATAACACTTTGGATACAATAGGTTCCTCCCTCCCCACCCCCCGCCCCACCAAAGCCTATCTTTCATCCTGCAATGTTTAATTGACATATTTTCCCTCAAACTAAAAATGGGCTAGACCTCCCAACACTGTTACTAAACCAGCTCTCTTAGGAAGGGATTACACAGTATATGCAAAGCCTCTCAGATGCCAAAGATAGACCCCAAGTAGTGACATATGATAATTCCTTGTCTAAATCCAAATCACATCCCTTCACGGAGCCACTACTTTGTTTTTACCATACCTTTGTCCTAAATGATATTCTAAAATAAACAGTATCACACTTGTTTTTGGCCATGAGAATGGGGTTGAAGGAATAGAAAGGAATTTAAAATATTCTTCAAAATATTTGGAAGCTATATATATAGTGCACCCAGATGGTGTACCCACACCAGGTAACAAAATCCAACCTGAAAAAAATCTAAACACTGACATTCTCTAGCTAAGGTGGAGCATATGCAATGCAATGGTTTCATTTAAACTATTCAATTAAGTACTTATGGTGGATATTGATTATGCTTAAAGAGCATTCAGCAGAAATTTCAAACCAGTTGAGTTATTGTTTCCTTTTTTATGACTGGGAACTCCTTTCACACTTTCCTATAGAACTGTAGACTGCACATTGCTCTGGTTTCCTCAGTGGAAGGAAGGTCCATTGAGAAACACCACCAGTCACAAATATTTCTAAATTTCCTGGATTCTTGATCACTTATTTTGTTTCCTTTGAAGTTCAAGGGCTAGTCCCTTGCATACTACTGCAGGATGTTGGCTCATGGTGAGATAGCTACACTAGAAATATAATGACTTCTGTTGTTCCCGGCCTTGCTAACTACCAGCCAAGATACAAATAATGCATAAGTCCTATAAACAAGGAACTTACAAACTAGTAAGGAAAACTAGACATACATCCTTGCAAATTTAAATAAGAAAACAAAAGTTAAAATGAGTTCCTCAAAAGAGGTACAAATTCAGTTGGACTTTTAAAAAACCAGGTAGAGGGATGCCTGGGTGGCTCAGTCAGTTAAGCGTCTAACTCTAGA
Source organism: Prionailurus bengalensis (assembly GCF_016509475.1). Taxonomy (NCBI): domain Eukaryota; kingdom Metazoa; phylum Chordata; class Mammalia; order Carnivora; family Felidae; genus Prionailurus; species Prionailurus bengalensis. The sequence goes on along the minus strand of NC_057351.1, from coordinate 33,049,184 downwards.
TTTCAGCTCAGGTCATGATCTCATGGTTCATGAGTTTGAGCCCTGCATGCAGTTCCATACTGGCAGTATGGAGCCTGCTTGGGATTCTATCTCCCTCTTTGTTCCTCTCCAGCTTAAATAAACTTAAAAAAATTTTTTTAATAAAAAAAAAAAACCAGGTAGAATTTAGGTAAATGAAAAAGTACAAGAAAGCATCTGGAAGGGCACAAGTGAAGGAATACATACGGTGTGAGGGTTGGGAATGCACCCGGCACACTACAAGTGGAAATGGGCCAGTTCAAGTGCTGCTCCACCTGTACAACCACTTCCCAAAGGAAATTTCAGGTGTACAGAGAAGGCATGTAGCATTCTTTTAGATTGCCAATTTGGGGGTTCTTCCCACACAAATAGGTGGTTAGAGTATATTCTGTGGAATCACCAATGGTGAAGGAGGGAGTGTTCCAGAATGAAGTGTGGAGAATCATGATCCATGGCCCGTAGAGGAGTCTGCAATCCTGGCAGCACTCACTGTTTTACCTCATGGAAGTGACCCAAAATACTGGATGAGAGTGAAAAGGAGTTTTCCCTTTTTGCAGCCTGTGCGTGACCACAAATCAGTGTCCTCATTGCTAGAACTGACCATTTGGATCATCCTCAGGTCCTGTCACTAAAATAGTTTCCAGGATCATTAACCCTTGGCCAAGCCACAAAGACCTTAAATATGTATCCGCAACCAAGGGAAGGAGGGGTGGGGGGGATAGAGAGAGAGAAGAACAGACATGAAAGTAGATATCTGTTTTTCTGAAGTATGTTTGAGAACTAAACAACTTGCATTCTCATTCTTCACCCAGGAATTAGCGCAGGTTAAGCTCCCACACTTAAGTCTCAACTGATTCCCAGGAAAACATCACATCTGCTTATGTATAACCACATAACCATCTGTTTCTGAAAACAGGCATAAATACCCAAATCCCCAAAGCCCTGTTTTAACCACAAATGGAATGAATGATGTCTCATCCACAGTATACTTGATGTATTGCTGGAAGCTGAGCTATCCCAGCCTGAGTGGCAGGGCCCGGGCTGTGGACGGATTGGTGACTGCAAGGCAGACCACTGACAGTGAAGCTTCTTGTACTCCTGCTTTTAGTAATTTGGCCTTAATAAAGTACCTGGGGTATTGTCTGTTGGGGAATTGCCCTCGGCAGGCCCCCTGGGAAAAGAACCATTAGGGAAGAAAATAAGGTTCCGCAAGAAATTGAGCAGCCTTACATTTAGCCATTGGCATCCCCTATGGAGACTCCTCTACTTAAAGGAAGGATAGCCTCATGTAATTGCCAGCAAAGGCAGCCAACTAAGGAGAGACAAATGGATTTGAAAGCCCCACTCTGGCAACTAAGGAGTGTATCTCTGGGCACAGGTGACTTCAACTCCTAGGCCCACCTGGCCCCCCCAGAGGCATTCCAGATGATGACTGAACCTAGTCGGTTAAGGTACAGAACGGTTCATTAATTCCTAGGTGCATTGTCTCTCTGAGAATGTGTGAGGCACGGGTTTCTAAGGCCCTATCGGCCCCGTCCTGGCACCTCGGACAGAGGCAAACACATTGTTCTTCTGGCCCCATGTGGTTAGGAGGTCATGTCCCGGTAACTGTTCCACTTAAGGTGTTGAGAAATTGAGGGCCTTTTATGAGAACAGCAAAGTAAATGCTTTGTAGATTATAGATAAACACAGATGCATAATGGAATAATGTAAGAAATTAATCAATAATCAAAGGGTATGCGGGAAAACTAGGGGAAAATCGCCATGTAATTTCTTAAAGGTTGATTACACCTAGGAACTTTTTCAAAATTAGGTAATGTTAGAAAAACATAGATGGCATATGCTACAAGGAAATCACTAGCATATATAATGCCGCATTTGCTACAATAAATCGGCCAGATCAACTCACAGCTGTTGTCTGTCCATTTTTATTTTTGTTTTTTATTTTAGTTTTGTTTTATCTTCACTTTTTCGCCGATGCCATTCATCCTTCGGGAACCCCTGGACCTGCTGGAGCTGGACCCCAGCAATGTATATTTTGCCTTTGGGAATCCTCACCACCTATAACCTGACTAGCCTTCAGTTGAATTTAACCCTACAATTCATTGAAAATTAATAAATGTAAGAAACTGAGGAGGCTATATGAGGAAGCGAAGTGTGAAAGACAAAGTAAGCCATGGGAAAAAACTCTAAAACCTTGCAGCCCAGGCTAAGGATACGATCAGTTTATACATCTAAACAAAGAAGTCCCTACTGGCTCCAAGCAACCTCAGCCTCAACAATTTCTTATCCCCAAACTCCTTGCCCAACAAATCCAATTCATTTTCCTAATTACCAATAACAAGATGCCAAATTCTACATCAAAAACCTCTCTAATAGTCCCTCCATGGGTACCATCCCCCTTAACCCCACTCAAGTGTTCCAATCCTTTTTTTAAAAAAATTTTTTTTTCAACGTTTATTTATTTTTGGGACAGAGAGAGACAGAGCATGAACGGGGGAGGGGCAGAGAGAGAGGGAGACACAGAATCGGAAACAGGCTCCAGGCTCTGAGCCATCAGCCCAGAGCCTGACGCGAGGCTCGAACTCACGGACCGCGAGATCGTGACCTGGCTGAAGTCGGACGCTTAACCGACTGCGCCACCCAGGCGCCCCACAAGTGTTCGAATCCTTATAATAAAATGACTAAAATACCCACAAATAAATGAATACATTATTCATTGAATTATTGTCTCTATATGTCAGTCAGACCAAATAAATGAGCATCACAATGTCATAAAATTATCACAAATATGTTATATTACATTTGTAAGACATTTTTAATTTTTTATAAAAGTAATCTCTATACCCAACGTGGGGCTTGAACTCATGCCCCTGAGATCAAGAATCACATGCTCTATTGACTGAGCCAGCCAGGTACCCCAGAACATTTTTAATTTTTTAAGAGCTTTTTCCTGTCTAAAACTGCATCTGATTCTCACTATAAGCCTATGAATAAGAAAAAGGTATTAACAAGAGAAAACCAGAGAAGGAGTTGACACGGTAAAATGCAGATATCACTATTTGAGGTCTAGTTTTTTTTATTTCAGTATTTTTGCATGTATGTATGTATGTATGTATGTGTGTGTGTGTGTGTGTATTTATGTATGTATGTATTCATTCATTCATTATGCTAGACCCTTCCAGACGAAGGGAGAGTTGGAAGGGGAAGGAGTGAAGCTCCTTGTGGCTTTCCATTTATATCAAAGAGGCATCATGCTCCTGTTTTCATAAGAGATTGTGGTAAGTTCGTTTTAACAAGTGATGACAAATGCATCTTTCCTGCTCTCTTTCCAGTTTATCTAAAATAACACACACATACACATGCACTAGTCAAACAATATCTTAGAAAACTGCTTTTAAAAAAACTTCAGCAGACTTTATTTTCCACTTTTGTCTTCCACAGTTATTTTTTAAAAATACTTTTGAGATATAAGTCACATACAAAATTCACCCATTTTATGTGTACAAATTAGTAAATTCACAAAGCTCTACCACCATCACTATCTAATTCTAGAACATTTTTGTCACTCCAAAAAGAAACCTCATGCCCATTAATATTCTCTCCTCATTCCCTTCACCCAGCTCCTGACAATCACTAATCTACTTTCTGTCCCTATGAATCGCCTATTCTGGACATTTCACAGAAATGGAATCAGACAATATAGTCTTTTTTGACTGTTTTTTTCCACCCAGCATATTTTCAAGGTTCATCCATGTTACGGCACATATCAGCACTTCAATCCTTTTTATTGCCAAATAATATTCTATGAATGTACCATATTCTGTTTATCCATTCATTCATTAATCAGCTGATAAACATTTGGGCTATTTCCACTTTTGGGCTATTTAGGAATATTTAGGCTATTTAGGAATATTTAGGAATAGATTGTATAAGTTTTGGGGTGGGCATATACTTTCATTTCTCTTGAATATATACCTAGAAGTCAATTTGCTGGGTCATATGAGAAATCCATGTTAAACACTTTTAGGAACTGCCAAACTACTTTCCAAAGCGGCTGCACCAGAAATATACGAAGGCTCCAAATTCTTCACATCCTCACCATTACTTGTTTTTTTCTGCCTATTATGATTATTGTTGTTGTTATTGCCATAGTAGGAGATGTAAGGTGGGATCTCATTGTGGTTTTAATTTGAATTTCCCTAAGAATTGGTGAAGTTGAACAACTTTTCATGAGTTTGTTGGCCATTCATACACCTCCTTTGCAGGAATGTCAATTCAAGTCTTTTGCCCATTCTAAAATGAGATTTGAGTTTTTTTATTATTGAGTTGCAAGGGTTTATTTTTAATATATTCTAGAGGCAAGTCCTTTACCAAAGGTATGATTTGCAAATATTTTCTTCCATTCTGTGGGTTGTGTTTTCACTGTCCTAAAGGTATCATTTTGCAGCAAAGAAATCTTAAATTTTGATAAAGTCCAAATGCATATGTTTTCTTTGCCACTTGTGCTTCTGGTGCCATAACTAAAAGACATTTTGCCTAATCCAAGACCATGAAGATTTACATCTATGTTTTCTTCTAAGTTTTATTGTTTTAGATCTTAAACGTAGGCCCTCAATTTATTTTAAGCTTATTTTTTTCTATGTTGTGAGGTCCGGGTCCACCTTCATTCTTTTGCCATGTATGTCCAGTCATTCTAGCATCATTTGTTGAGCAGACTATTCTTTCCCCCACCGAACTGTCTTGGCATTCTTGTCAAAAATTGTTAACTGTATATGTAAGGACTTATTTCTAGATTCTCAATTCTATCCCAGTGTCTACCCTTACGCCAGCTCCATGCTATTTCTCTTACGGTTGCTTTGTAATACATTTTGAAATCAGTAAGTGTGAGTCCTCCAACATTGCTTCCTTTTTCAAGATTATTTCAATTATTCTGGGTTACTTGTCCCATATGAATTTTAGGGTCAGCTTGTCAACTGATGTAGGGGGAAAAAAGCAGCATAGATCTTGATAGAGATTATGATGAAATTGTAGATCAATTTGCAAGTACTGCCATCTTAACCATGTTAAATCTTCTGATCCATGAACACGGGATACTTTCCATTTATTTTTGTTTACTTTCTTTCAATAAGTTCTCAGTGTACAAATCTTAACACCTTTTATTAATTCCAAAGTTACTCTGATCACAGAGATACAGCTGAACTGATGTTCATTGATGACTATATGTTAATGGTCCTCACTGCATTTGGCATCGTTATTCGCATACATATTTATCCTTTATTTTTAATCCATTATACATCCATATTAATTTGGAACTTTCCATTATACATCCATATTAATTTGGAACTTTAATCTGTAAACTGGTTACAAAAAACAGTAATCCATGACCACTACTCCTTCCCCTTACTTCTACTCCTCCACACCTAACACATTCACTTCACTTCTTCCTAATTCACTTAGGTAACTGCTCTGAACTGATCCTTTTTGCTATTTGCTCTCATATTTCTGAATAACACACTTATAGTACCACTCCTTGAATTTTCAGCTTCATGAATCATTTACTGTGGAAAAAAAATTTCAGCTTTCACATATACACATCCCCACTGACCCCATTCAACTTGTCCTCTGTATATTATAATTTCGTTTTCATTATGTTGACTATGTAAATGCTATTACAGTTTAGTAACAGAGTACACTAAGATTACTTTTTCTGTCCTGTACAATTTTAGTTTCCCTAGTTTATGACCTTTCTTTTCGCTTAGTTATCTATATATTTTAATCATCAATTCCACCCCAAATTTCCTTCCACCTATATAAATCTCTTCTCAATATAGTAAAATATAGTAAGTACTCTATCCATTCTTCTTGAAGATATCGCTCTTGGAGCTTTCTGAACCACTCCAATCTAGACCAGTTGCACTCTAGGTCTGTTAAATAGCTGTCATCTCAAGATGTATATCTGCCATCATTCTGAAGACTTCCTTCAACTCTAAGATCCCACTTCTCAGGTATCATCTCTTTCTAGGAGGACTTCTTCATTACAGCACATATTCCAAGAGCTTCCTGAAAAAGTATGCTTGGAAGTAAAAATTGGAGACCTTACATGTCAGAGAATTTCTTCAGTCTTCCTCAGCCCCTATTTCAAAATTTAACCAGGCAAAAAATCCCAGATTACAAATTGCTGTTTTTCAAAAATCACAAGTCATTTTCTACATTATTTAGTAGCTTCCACTGTTAAAAAGCTTGAGCTCTGATTACCGATCCTTTGTATATACCTTTCTCTTAATTCTGTAGGATTTTCTTTTTTTCATATTATTATGAAATTTCACAGGTCCCTGACCTGGGTCTCACTGTGCTTGGCAATTGTTGGATTATTTTAATTTAGAAATTTATCTTTCAGGGGCTACCTGGCTGCCTTAGTTGGTGCAGCATGGGACTCTTGATCTTGGGGTTGTGAGTTCGAGCCCCATCATGGATGTAGCGATGACTTAAAAATAGAACCTTTAAAAAAAAAAAGAAACTTGTCTTTCAGTTATTGAATTGAATTGTTTCTTGGATGATTTTTTTCCTCCTTTGCTTTTTCTATTCTTTCTTTCAGGAACTCTTATTTAAATCTCTTTTGGTTACTGGACCTCTTGGACTAGTCCTCTGATTTTCTTACTCTTCTCTCCTAAGTTTTACCTTTTTCTTTTAGTTCTACTTTGTTGGTCACTTCAAAGTAGCTGTGGAATAATCTGTTATCATGATTTTAATTTCTCTTTTTGGTTTTTTGAAAGCTCTTTTCTTAGAGCCCCTAATATCAGTTTTAAAAATGCATTATTTTCTCTCTTTCTCTCTGAGGATTATTGGCAATATATTTTTAAATTATATTTAGTGATATATTTAAAAATTAGTGATATATTATTATTTAGTGATATATTTAAAAATTAGTGACATATTCCTACATAAGCTCTTTTCCCTTTAAGTTGCTGTTTCCAAACTGTTTTGGTTCCACTGTTCATATTAAAATCATTACTCAAATGTCTAGTGGTATTTGACTGACTGCTCTTATTTAGGAGTGAGGGTAAAGGCTAAAAAGCTGACTGGTAGCTTTATGCAAATGGTGGTCTTCACTGCAAACTGATCTGGTTGTTTTATTTCTCTGGGAAAACCCTAGTGATCAATATCTCTAGATCTTGTTTTCAGATTATGCCAGGTTCTCTGGAGAATAATACCAATTTCCTACTTAGAAGGTAAAAACTTGTCTGCCAATATCATCAAAGCCAAATGAGGAAAGAAATATCAATGTCGAATATGTCAATTTCGATTTAATTCTCTTCCAGTAGAATACCCTGCCTTCACAGTATGTAGGGTTCCTCATTCCAGAAGACTTCTGTTTCATTCTTTTTACGGACTAAATTTTCAGTTTTCCTTGGATAGGGGAAGGGAATCTGGTGGACTAAATACCATGTAAAGAGACTTTCAACAAATCCTTCAACTAATTTCTCCTGTTGTTAACTCACTTATTTACATTTCAAGGGTAATGGAGGGTGTTTCAGAATAAGCCAAGTTCCTTCTCAATTTATACCATTACTAACTTAGGATTCATTTTCTTAAAGAAGTACTCATTCCTCTTCTCTTCAGATTCCTAAATCTAAAATTTCTAGTCCCTTCAATTTGCCTCCTCTTTTGTCTTTTTGTTCCCCTTGTGGATTTATGTCTTTTAGAAAAAAACACTTGTCATTTTAATGGAATTTTGAGGAGTGAAGGTAAATATGTGTGTTCAATATACCAGATGACCGTAGTTAATCCTGCTATATGATATATAATAAAGTTGTTAAGACAGTACAGCCTAAGATTTCTCATCACTAGGATAATTTTTTTCTTCTCTTTTTATTTTATATATTATGAGATGACGGATGTTAACTAAACACACTGTGATAATCACTTCACAATATATGTAAATCAAACCATCATGCTATACACCTTAAATTTATATAATGATGTATGTTGATTATTTCTCAGTAAAACTGGAAAAAATCTACCATATTTAACTGGAAGCACCCACATTTATTAAGTCATACTTAAAATCCAGGGGCACCTGGGTGGCTGAGTCAGTTAGCATCTGACTCTTGATTTCAGCTCTGGTCATGATCTCGCAGTTGGTGAATTTGAGCCCCACATCAGGCTCTGTGCTGACAGTGCAGAGTCTGCTTAGGATTCTCTCTCCCTCTCTTTCTCCCCTACTTGTGCTGTCTCTCTAAAAATAAATAAATAAACTTAAAAAAATTAAAAAAAAAAATCATCTTCAAAATCCAATACCAAGATCCAGGGGCAGATTGAACTACAGAATTCCAAAAAGCTACCTGGAACAATAAAGAAAAAATAAAGTTAAGATATACTCTTCTACTATATTTTTCCTCCCAGGATTTAAAATTTGTCAGATAGCCAAGAATAAAATTACAATATTCTTTATTTTATTTGAGAGATAGAATCCTAAGCAGACTCCACACTCAGTGCAGAACCCAAGGTGGGGCTCGATCCCACAACCCTGGGATCATGACTTGAGCCAAAATCAAGTCAGGCACTCAACCACATGAGTCACCCAGGCATCCCCCAAATTGTAATATTTTAATAGTCATTAGGTGCTGATGGCCAGCGGTAGCTGGAAGTTGGGCTTTCAAAGCTGGTGATATTTATTGTTTTTGTTGTTAGTTTAAAGAATGATAAAAGAAATGGATGAAGAGAAAGTAAGGAGAAGCAAATCACATCTATTTTTTCACCAGGTGCCATTTCCTTACTGTCTTTTAATTTCATAAAGAAAATTGATTTTGCCCCACCCTTTGGACTCCTTTTGGGAGGCAGGGCTGGTTGCATCTCCATGGATGGCCACTGGCTTTCCCTCTACTCCCATCCTCCTCAAAGGCTCTGCTGGCAGGAGTCCTGGCCGGTGGCCAGATTCCCAGATCCTAGGCTTCCATATTCCATACACAAGAATTTCACTCCTCCAATCCTGCAGTACAGAGCTTGAAGGACTGTATGAGTTGGCCCTTCACAGAAATAATCAGGTAAACATTTACCATTTTGGTATTTAAATTATGTCATCATGCTTTGAAATCCTTTGAAAAAGGATTTGCTTCATTTTGTTACTTTCCCTTCTATTTTTTTTTTCTCTTTGATGATAGGTTTAAAAACGCAAAGATCAGATAAAGCTACTTTTGGAAATCCTTTTGGACTTGATCTTCCTCTAGAACTTTGCTGATGAACTACTCACCTGGAAAAAAATTTTGATTCCCAAAAGAATGACAAAATCAACAGTGAAACAAATACCAATAATGTAAAAAGTGTTGAAATCACTAATGAAAACTTGCAAAGCCTCTGAACCTCATCTGGAAGAATGGCCACCTCTGAATTATTACTTACATGTATTTTATTATCGTTGGTACAGAAATCCAAAATTTGTTGGTAAATATACATATCAGAACGGTCTAGTCTTGGAGCTTTGGAATAGCCAAGGATTATCCACAAGTAAGATACACCCTCCCCAGATGACACTGGCTCCAGCTTTTACCCTGAGATACTCTCAGGATCCTTCTATCACAGAAGCTCACAGGAAGCAAATGTGCTCAGATTCAACTGGTGTACTAGCCCTGTCTTGGGACTCACCTGATTCAAATGATAAGAATAGCAGACCTACTGGTGACTTGGTACCAAATATTCTGATAAATAAATAAATAAATAAATAAATAAATAAATAAATAAATCTGAAGCAGAAAAGAGGGTTGAAATGTCCTTTTGTGAAAATACAGACCCTAGTGAAGATTTTCATTCTAACATTTCTTAGGTTTCAAAGGTCTAGTGATATTAACCACGTGAATTCAAGTATCAAATTGTTAAAAAATAAACTCAAAAAGAAGAAAAAAATCTATTTCAACTAGTGAACATATGAAACCTTAATAATATCACTTTTGAAGTTTCTGAACACCTATACCATACTGACCCCTCACTAAGCATGGACAATTCCATGGTGGAACAGTATTCTTTCTAAAAAAGTAAACTTAAGTGTGCATGGAACAAGGAAAATCTAAGGTCATTTTCCCTCAGGACTTGGTCTTCTATCACCAAAGTAAATCAAACATCTAGTCATCTCTAAGTTATAAGGGACAACTAAGTAGAGAGTAGATGGGGGATTGGAGGATTCCCTTATAACATGTGCCCAACACTGTTATTTCTCTCAAGGCATTTTGTCCACTACCTCTGGCAAGTGAGTGTCAGGAATTAAATCCTGGTCTAGATAAATGACTACACAAAACTTGCATGCCAGCAAGAACTAGGAGTACCAGTAGCCCAAAAGAATCTCTTCTCATCAACGAGTTTAATAGTATGAATGAAATCACAGTACTACTCAAGTAAAACAATTCTTGTTTCACTAGAACACTATGTGGAGAGTCAAGAGAGGATTTTTTCCCCCACACCACTCACCAAATTGGGAAATCAAAGACTATTTTTCTAACAAACTTGCTCTATCCCTTGTATTCCTTGTCTCAGAAAACGGCACTATCGTTTAGTTGTTGAAATTATAAACTTGGCCTTCATTGTTAACTTCTTCCTCCCACCTTCCTTCCTTCTTTCATTCAGTCACCAAAGACTGTGGGTTCTCTCTTAAATAGCTGTTCAATCCATCTGTTTTTGTATCTCCAAGTCTGGACTGCACCAATTCTATTCTCCCTGCCTACTATCTATTCTCCACAACATAACCAAAATTATCTTTCTAAAATGCTCATCTCTTCATGTCATTCCCTTGCTTAAAACCTGTATCTTTGGCTTTAAGACATTTAAAATTAACAAAAGTGGTTACAGACTTTCAAGAGTCAGGTGTCATGAATATATACTTGGGAAAGTGCCAAAGAAAAGATATGGATTACTCAAATGTCAGGAGGAAGGAAAGGAGCAGCAATGGGGCCAGGCTGTGATTAAAGCTAATACTCAAATTAAAGGCGGCATAAAAACTATTTTTAAACGTGAGTAAACTGCCTTTGCAGCACATTAAAATTACAATATTGCTTCACACAATCATTTATATTAGATTTTTCAATTCAATAAAAGTTTACTAGAACTCCTACTATATGGAAGGCTCTGGATTATCCACATATTTCTTTTTTTTTTTTTTTTTTTGGGGGGGACAGAGAGAGACAGAGCATGAATGGGGGAGGGGCAGAGAGAGAGGGAGACACAGAATCGGAAACAGGGTCCAGGCTCCGAGCCATCAGCCCAGAGCCTGATGCGGGGCTCGAACTCACGGACCGCGAGATCGTGACCTGGCTGAAGTCGGACGCTTAACCGACTGCGCCACCCAGGCGCCCCTATCCACATATTTCTAATAAGACTTGCTACAATTCAACTTCCCCAATAACCTACACTCAACACCTTTTGCACCATCCTTTAAAAACAGAGTTACAAAGTACTTATGAATAGAATATGATGTCTGATAAGATGTCGAATAAGATGTCTAGTAAGATTTGCTTAACAGTAATTCTGGGAAGGGAGCTAGTTGGGGGACAAGAGTGACAAAATGTTCACATGCAGAAGATGGCTGGTGGGTATGTCAGAGTTCACAGGTTAATTATACTATTGTCTTTATTTTGTGTATTTTTGAAAAATTTCTATAATAAGTAAAACAAATCCAAAACAAAAGCCACCCAAAAAGCTATAAGAAAAACGATCCACTGCTGAAAATATTCAATGCTTTTCTCATTCAATAAGGTTATATACAGGTAGACTTTCATATTTCAGAGTTCACTTTGATATGATTTGGAACCACAACTGGAAAGGTTACTCTTTCAAATTCAATTGTGGAACAGAAAGATTTATACCAAAGTTAAAGAAACTGTAAGACAAATCAAAGTTTATTTTTTTGGTAACAGCTTCTGCAACTAAAATATAGAAACCTTATTTACTTTTTTTTTAAATGTTTATTATTTATTTCGAGAGAGAGAGAATGCACCTAAGCGGAGTAGGGTCAGAGGGTGAGGGAGAGAGAGAATCCCAAGCAGGTTCCACATTGCAAGCACAGAGCCCGCTGCAGTGCTCTATCCCAAAAACCATGAGATCATCACCTGAGCCAAAATCAAGAGTCGGATGCTTAACTGACTGAGCCACTCAGGTGCCCCAGAAACCATATTTACTCCAAGAAAACTTTAGTACCATACTTCCATTCTTTGTTCCTAGACTCATTACCAAGAAAAAAAAAAAATCTTAGAGTTAGTATCTATTTCACAAATAAGTGATTTTAAACAGTCTTGGTCTATATTAAAATATAGCCTGTAGGGCATTTTGTACTTCCAATAATAAAGTTTTTATGAGTATGATCATGCTGTTCCCTTTAATCTCAAAAACTAACCATGGGTTGACTACACTGCCCCACAGCAGGGTTTCTTAACTTTATTATTAAGGACATCTTGGGCTCGGTAATTCCTCGTTGTGGGGTGCTGTCCAGTGTGTTAAGAAGTACACCTGGCCTGTGGCCACTGATGTCGGTAGCACTGCCGCCCCCACACTAGTTGCTAACAACCAAAATGTCTCCAAATATCTCTGCCAAATATCTCTTAGGGGGCAAAATTACCTCCTACAGATAACTGCCCTATAGCAATTAGTATGATTTATGAAGTATTAGTTGTTTGTTTTAAAAATACTCTAATCTTGTTTAGTTTCATAAACACATTTCCCTAACCTAAGACAGTGAGACCCTGGAATGTGTGTATATATTGCTATCATTACTTATGGGAACAGCCTCCTGATCACAGAATCATAGAAGCATCTTAATGATATACTTGTGTTCTCAGTGGGGACCATAGTCCAGATCTGTGGCTATATATTCAAGAGTTTAGAAGTTCTCTATAAGAAATTTTAAATTTTGTGCCTATATCACTGATAATCTTTGAAAATTTAGATCTGAATGAAATTGAGTGCTGCTGGGATATTTGTGTAACCACATGTGTGTTACCAACACAGGAAGTCATCAGTTTCCCTATCTTAAGCTAATGAGAAAAGCAGAGGTAGCAAAATAGTTGAGCCAGTAGAGGCCAAATGATATCATGATGCACTAAATAAAAGATTTTCAATAGTTTTTTTTTAAACCTTATTTATTTTGAGAGAGAGACAGAGTGAGAGTGCACAGGAGGGGCAGACAGAGGAAGAGAGAGGGAATCCCAAGCAGGCTCCGCACTGTCAGCATGGAGCCTGATGCTGGGTTCAAACCCATGAACTACGAGATCACGACCTGAACCGAAACCAAGAGTTGGACACTTAAGGGACTGAGCCACCCAGGTGCCTCTCAATAGTTTTAACAGAAACAATGTATTAGGAGAATTAAATTATCATATTGTGCACAGTGGTCCAGGTGTCCCAATGCAAAAGAACCTACAGGATAGCAAAGGATAACATATTCACATTGGAAGCAGCATTTTAGGTTCGGAAACCATTATCATTCATCATGTTAATGTTATTAATATGTTGGTTTCATAGTTTTGTTTATACGTCATTTGTTTTGGTTTATAGCTTAAAATGGATACAATAGAGGGAACTTCTATTTAACTTCATATTTGTCCAACACTATAGTTAGGTATATAATTAAAAACAACAATATAGTTACTTGGAATATTAGTGCCTTTTAAAGGATCTGCAGGGGCACCTGGGTGGCTCAGTCGGTTAAGTGTCCAACTCTTGGTTTTGGCTGTCATGATTTCGCCTTTCAGGAGTTCAAGCCCCACATTGGACTCTGCACAGACAGTGCAGAGCCTGCTTGGGATTCTCTCTCTTCCTCCCTCTCTGCCCCTCCTCCTCTCGCTCTCTCTCTCTCTCTTAATCTCTTTTAATAAACTTAAAAAAAAAAAAAAGGATCTGCAGATTACTCAAATTTGAAATTTAATGATCTACTCCAATGCTTTCATTCTGCTCAGAAGAAACCACAGTCCAGTGGTATTATAGTAATTTGTGCAAAATCAAGCACCCAATTGCTGGCAAAGAGAACATTACAACTATAGGTCTACTCATGCACCAATCGTTATCACATGCCTTAGTGTCTTGTATAAATAACATACTTAAGTAAACATGATTCAAAATGTTTTCTTTTCACATATCATAGTCTAAATTAAACTTATAAGTAGGAAACCAAAAGCAGTGCCTGGGTGGCTCAGTTAAAGGTCTGACTTCCACTCATTCAGCTCAGGTCATGATCTCATGGTTTGTGAGTTTGAGCCCCACAGCTCAGAGCCTAGGTAGAGCCTGCTTCGGATTCTTTGTTTCCTCTCTCTGCCCCTCCCCCACATGCTTGCGTGCACTCGCTCGTTCTCTCATTCTTTCTCTCTCAAAAATAAACAAACATTAAAAAAATTTTTTTTATTATTTTTTTAATGTTTTTATTTCTTTTTGGAGGAGAGAGGGAGAGACAGAGCATGAGCGGGGGAGGAGCAGAGAGAGAGGGAGACACAGAATCGGAAGCAGGCTCCAGGCTCTGATCTGTCAGCACAGAGCCCATCGCGGGGCTCAAACTCACGAACTGTGAGATCATGACCTGGGACGAAGCAGGACGCTCAACTGGCTGAGCCACGCAGGCACCCATAAAAAAATATTTTTTGAAATAGAGAAGCAAAGTAAATCAGCATTAGTGATACAGTATAAAAAGACTACAGCAGTACATTATCATATAGGCATTTCCCTACAAAATAAGACTAGGTTAGTCACTCTGTTAAAAAATTCAGGGGCGCCTGGGTGGCTCAGTCGGTTAAGCGTCCGACTTCAGCTCAGGTCACGATCTCGCCATCTGTGAGTTCGAGAGCCCCGCGTCGGGCTCTGGGCTGACCGCTGAGAGCCTGGAGCCTGTTTCCGATTCTGTGTCTCTGTCTCTTTCTGCCCCTCCCCCGTTCATGCTCTGTCTCTCTCTGTCTCAAAAATAAAATAAACGTTAAAAAAAAAAATTTAAAGAGTGTATATATGTTACCCTTAGTCATGAGAGTTACCAAGATTAAATACCCCAATCCCATACTTCTTAAGTCTTCTTGGCATTTAAGAAGTTACTTAAATACTGCATTTTTTGTGTAATTGTGAAACGTTAGAAAAAGTTTTCCGACAATAAGGAATTTTACATTATGTATAGTACATTCATATACTTGAACACTTGAGTAAAGAGAGACTATTTATGAAATGATACTGTGGATGAGATTTTCTGTTAAAGGCATTATATGACCTCAACTTCACAACAATCCTATAACTTATCTCCATTTTACAAATGAGATATATTTGCCAGATCACATAAGTGTTAAGCTGAAAAGTCCAGAATCAAAGTCTGATCCCAGATTCTAAACTTAAGCTATATGAAAACCTGCTACATATTAAAATTCTGGTATAAGTATCCCATGAAAAGACATTCAGTGTAATGCTATGTGATTAAAAAACAGTTTAGAAAATAGCACTTACAGGAAAAGCCAGGAAAGCTCTATACCAAAGTGTTAACTGTGACTATACCACTGGGTCTTATTTTGACATATGTGTATTTTCTAACCTATATGCAGTGTATAAATATAGTTTGTTAAACAACAGAATCTTTCAGTGATAAAAACCGAACAGGCCAACAGACTTATGCTGTGTGATGCAGTCATTCGGGGCAACGATCAACAAGACCCCGATGTTCTAGTTACAAATATGACTTTGGCTCCAAAAAGCTTAAAAATAAAAAACCTTCCTTTCTCTGTTTCTTACACTAGGTAGTCTCACCCAGAGAGGATTTACCTACAAATAAGGTAAAAGAAGAAAAGAACGTCATTTTATAAACTGTTGTTTTCACATATAAATGTTGAACATCTTTTCATGTGATAAATACTTAACACATGGCAGTTTTCATAAAGCTTCCTCATGACACAATTTGAAAATTAAGCAGAAAGTCTAACAACTGCATTAAATGTTAATCAGTTTCAGAAATATACTGTATTTGTGAAGCTTACTGGTTAATCATTTAAAGGGAACATTCCTTTCACTATGCTTTTAAAATCCATTTACTTCTGAAAGAAGTGTGTATTTGCTCAAAACACAAGAGTCTTAGATAAGCCTATAAAGACATAAATTATTAGCTCTTAATAATTTTATTTTAGTTCTTGGTTCTGAAGCAAACAATGTAAGTGATCACATTGGTAACAAACGAAAAGGAAGGCATTGATTTGGTAATGTATGATAGCTATGGAATTATTTGTGTGAATTTTATAATTAAACATTGCTGTTCTGATCTACTTCTCATTTCACTATCAGAAACAGAAGAAAAGTGACATTAGACAATCCCGGTACTGACAGCTAGGATATAAAACTATGAAGACACCTAAAACTAAAAAACAAAAGTTAGCCAAGTTTTTCCTTGAGCAAAAATCAAAGTACTCAGAAATGACAAACATTTTATTATCACAAAAGTGGCACTTTTACCACATAGCTACAGTAAATCAGAGATCTTCCTTGTTCTATTAGTTTCCTATTGTCTTTGTAATAACTTATCACAAATTCAGTGACTTAACACATATTTATTCTCTTACAGTTCTGGAGGTCAAAAATTCAAAATGAGTCTCACTGGGCTAAATAAAGCCAAGGTTTCTAGAGTCTCTGAGAGGAGAATCCATTTCCTTACCTTTTTCAGCTTCGAGAGGTCTCCTGCATTCCTTGCCTCACATCACTCCACCTCGTGCTTCTGACATCGTGTCTCCTACTATTAATTCTCATCTCCTGTCTCCCTATAATCATAAGGACCCTTGTGATTAAACTCAACTAGACCATCCAAAACAATCTTCCATCTCAAGATCCTTAATCACATCATCCAAAGGGGAAAAAATCCACTTGGAAAGCACTACATATTTCCTTCACTTGGTTGGCACATATCTCTGGAAAAACAACTGGCCAAAGAGTTCAAGAGTAGCAAAGATTTATGACTCAGCAGTGAGGTACGCAACTACAGTGCTACCAAGTTTTTGGAAGTAATGAAACCACGGATTTCACCTTCTGCTAACTCATGCCTACAGGCTCTATTTGATAAAAACTAATGGCAATAAAAGACAACCTCATGGGCCAACCTTGTTACAAGCTAATACCAGATACCCTGGATCCAAAAAATACTTTGCTGCATTCCACATCCAGTAAGGCCCAAGGACAAATAGCTCTGTGTTTTCAGTATTTTCAGCTGTATAGGTATAATGGGAAACAGTGAACAATATATCCTCTCAGTATTTGCTATACATTCTGCACCAGCTTGTGACATAATGTAACATATAAAAACTCCATTTAAAAAATTACTGAGATTTTCCCCATCTTATGCCATCCTTTTGTGTGGGCCTTCCATAAAGAAAATAACAGAGTACCATTGTATAGCTTATAAATGGGTTGTGCTATCTAAGTTTGTAAAGAAGTTGTAAGAAACTTCAGATACTATCAATCCATCTTCCCTCAGGCTAGCCACAGCTGTAGTGGCACTAAGACACGGCTTAAATTGAATTTGAATCCTTTTGTTTGCTTTGGGGCAACTACCAGCTATCCAAAGAAGATACTGTGATTAAGTAAGACTTCTTTAATCCTAAGGTTTTAAAAGGCACCTAGCCTAATTCACATATGCAAAATAGTGTATATTAGGGTAGGAAGTACTTCGTTCCTACCAATGCTTAAAAAAAAAAAAGTCAGACTGCCACATGCAGTGCCTCATTTGGATGTGTCTAGAGTCTTGGACCTTCTCCTATTGATGGACCTTACGAGCCTGTTTGGAGGTTCTAGCAGGGGAGCACAGCTACTCATATACCCTTGACCGAAGAATGGTCTTTCTCTATCAGGGAAGGTCTTCCTCTTTGAAGAGGCATGCAGTTTCAGGAGAGACCCACATGGAGCAGGGAAGGAGGAAGGGGACACCCACCTAACCAGCCAGATCAGCAGAATCAAGCCTGGAGATCAATGGGGTGACAGATGTTGCAGCCAGATCGCCCTCACATCTTTAGACCAGATAAACTACAAAGTCTCTTACACAAAACATGGAGAAATGCTGGTTAAAATACGTAACAAATACCCTTTAAAATGTGTAACTGAGCACTAAGAAAAAAAAAAAGAAAAAAATCCCATGGGCCTAAAAATTAATTGAGAAATGAAAACCAGAGCCCCTGGAGGAAGTTCTCTGGTCTGAGTAATCTGCAGGCTTGGGTTTTACAACTCCCCAGGGTGGGCTACATCAAAATTAAAAACTTCTGTGCATCAAAGGACACATCCATAAGAGTAAAAAGCCAAGCTATGGAACTGAAGAATATTTGCAAATCTTTTCCTGAGAAAGTCAAATAAAGAACTCCTATAACTACAACAGAAAATCCAAACAACTCAATTAAAAATGACAAAGGACTTAAGACATTTTTCCAAAGAAGATGTACAAATAGCCAACACTTGAAAAGATGCTGAACATCACTAATCACTAAGGAAATACAAACCAAAATCACATGAGATACCAGCTCAACACCCATTAGGATGACTACCATTAATAATGATAGTAATTGTTGACAAGGGTGTGGAGAAATTGGACTATGCACTATTGGTGAGAATCTAAAAAGTGTACAGCTGCTATGGAAAGCAGTATGATGGTTCCTCAAAAAATTAAAAATAGAATTACCATGTGATCCAGCAATCCCACTGCTGGCTATATACCCAAAAGAAATAAAAACTCAAAGAGATACCTGCACATCCATTTTCATAGTAGCATTATTCACACTAGCCCTGAGGTGAAAACGACCTAGGTTTCCATCAACAGATGAATACATGAGCAAAAAGTAAGTGTATGTACATACAATGGAATACTATTCACCCTTAAAAAAAAAAAAAAGAAATTCTGACATATGCTATGACATGGAACTTGAGGCCACTACTCTAAGTGAAATAAGCCAGTCACCAAAGGACAAATATCGTATTATTCCATTTACATGTGGTATGTAAAACAGTCAAATTCATACATATACAAAGTAGAATGGGGGTTGATGGAAGCCAGCAAGAAGGAGGAATGGGAAGTTGTTTGTTGCTTAATGGGTATAAAGTTTCAGTTTCACGAGATGAAAAGTTATAGTTTACCATATTTGAAAACAAACAAACAAAACACCAGAGGGCTAGAGACAAAATTTTGAGCTATTAAAAGGTTACATAAAAATAAGGTTACAACTAAGATCCTCCCATAAAACAAGGAACCTTGAATTACTACATCCTCAGTGAAGGAATGAATTATAAGGAATTTATTCGTACCACAGGAATATGACAAGGAATCAACATCGTTAGTTTGGCCTCTATTCAAATAGAACATAAACAGTCTCAAGCTGAGAAATATAGAAAGTGGTGCTGAGACACAGTAGCCTCGAACACTCAGAAAAATCAAACTCAGTATATCTCTGGAGACAAAACCCTCAACCTAGTCCACACAGAATTACTACACACAAAAACCCAGTTAAGTTAATTATTCAAAAAACAAAACACAGGAGTTGCGGCAAGATGGCGGCTTAGGAGGACGCTGGGCTCACCGCACGTCCTGCTGATCACTTAGATTCCATCTACACCTGCCTAAATAACCCAGAAAACCGCCAGAGGATTAGCAGAACAGAGTCGCCGGAGCCAAACGCAGACAAGAGGCCCACGGAAGAGGGTAGGAAGGGCGGCGAGGCGGTGCGCGCTCCACGGACTGGCGGGAGGGAGCCGGGGCGGAGGGGCGGCTCGCCGGCCAAGCAGAGCCCCCGAGTCGGGCTTGCAAAAGCGGAGGGGCCGGGCGGACTGTGTTCCAACAGCAAGCGCGAGTTAGCGTCTGGGAGGTCAGAAATTAACAGCTCTGCTCGGAAAGCGGGAAGGCTGGAGGACAAAGGGAGGGAGAGCTGCTGAGCCCCCTGACAACAGAGCTCAGTTTGGTGGGGAACAAAGGCGCTCGCCAGCGCCATTTCCCCCGCCCATCCCCCAGCTGAAATCCCAAAGGGAACCGGTTCCTGCCAGGGAACTTGCTCGCTCCGCGCAAACACCCAACTCTGCGCTTCGGCGGAGCCAAACCTCCGGCAGCGGATCTGACTCCCTCCCGCTGCCACAGGGCCCCTCCTGAAGTGGATCACCTAAGGAGAAGCGATCTAAGCCTGCCCCTCCTGCCCCCGAGCACCTTGCCTACCCACCCCAGCTAATACGCCAGATCCCCAGCATCACAAGCCTGGCAGGGTGCAAGTAGCCCAGACGAGCCACACCACCCCACAGTGAATCCCGCCCCTAGGAGAGGGGAAGAGAAGGCACACACCAGTCTGACTGTGGCCCCAGCGGTGGGCTGGGGGCAGACATCAGGTCTGACTGCGGCCCCGCCCACCAACTCCAGGTATACACCACAGCACAGGGGAAGTGCCCTGCAGGTCCTCACCACGCCAGGGACTATCCAAAATGACCAAGCGGAAGAACTCCCCTCAGAAGAATCTCCAGGAAATAACAACAGCTAATGAGCTGATCAAAAAGGATTTAAATAATATAACAGAAAGTGAATTTAGAATAATAGTCATAAAATTAATCGCTGGGCTTGAAAACAGTATACAGGACAGCAGAGAATCTCTTGCTACAGAGATCAAGGGACTAAGGAACAGTCACGAGGAGCTGAAAAACGCTTTAAACGAAATGCATAACAAAATGGAAACCACCACAGCTCGGCTTGAAGAGGCAGAGGAGAGAATAGGTGAACTAGAAGATAAAGTTATGGAAAAAGAGGAAGCTGAGAAAAAGAGAGATAAAAAAATCCAGGAGTATGAGGGGAAAATTAGAGAATTAAGTGATACACTAAAAAGAAATAATATACGCATAATTGGTATCCCAGAGGAGGAAGAGAGAGGGAAAGGTGCTGAAGGGGTACTTGAAGAAATCATAGCTGAGAACTTCCCTGAACTGGGGAAGGAAAAAGGCATTGAAATCCAAGAGGCACAGAGAACTCCCTTCAGACGTAACTTGAATCGATCTTCTGCACGACATATCATAGTGAAACTGGCAAAATACAAGGATAAAGAGAAAATTCTGAAAGCAGCAAGGGGTAAACGTGCCCTCACATATAAAGGGAGACCTATAAGACTCGTGACTGATCTCTCTTTTGAAACTTGGCAGGCCAGAAAGAATTGGCAAGAGATTTTCAGGGTGCTAGACAGAAAAAATATGCAGCCAAGAATCCTTTATCCAGCAAGTCTGTCATTTAGAATAGAAGGAGAGATAAAGGTCTTCCCAAACAAACAAAAACTGAAGGAATTTGTCACCACTAAACCAGCCCTACAAGAGATCCTAAGGGGGACCCTGTGAGACAAAGTCCCAGAGACATCACTATAAGCATAAAACATACAGACATCACAATGACTCTAAACCCGTATCTTTCTATAATAACACTGAATGTAAATGGATTAAATGCGCCAACCAAAAGACATAGGGTATCAGAATGGATAAAAAAACAAGACCCATCTATTTGCTGTCTACAAGAGACTCATTTTAGACCTGAGGACACCTTTAGATTGAGAGTGAGGGGATGGAGAACTATTTATCATGCGACTGGAAGCCAAAAGAAAGCTGGAGTAGCCATACTTATATCAGACAAACTAGACTTTAAATTAAAGGCTGTAACAAGAGATGAAGAAGGACATTATATAATAGTTACAGGGTCTATCCATCAGGAAGAGCTAACAATTATCAATGTCTATGCACCGAATACCGGAGCCCCCAAATATATAAAACAATTACTCATAAACATAAGCAACCTTATTGATAAGAATGTGGTAATTGCAGGGGACTTTAATACACCACTTACAGAAATGGATAGATCATCTAGACACACGGTCAATAAAGAAACAAGGGCCCTGAATGAGACATTGGATGAGATGGACTTGACAGATATATTTAGAACTCTGCATCCCAAAGCAACAGAATATACTTTCTTCTCGAGTGCACATGGAACATTCTCCAAGATAGATCATATACTGGGTCACAAAACAGCCCTTCATAAGTTTACAAGAATTGAAATTATACCATGCTTACTTTCAGACCACAATGCCATGAAGCTTGAAATCAACCACAGAAAAAAGTCTGGAAAACCTCCAAAAGCATGGAGGTTAAAGAACACCCTACTAACGAATGAGTGGGTCAACCAGGCAATTAGAGAAGAAATTAAAAAATATATGGAAACAAACGAAAATGAAAATACAACAATCCAAACGCTTTGGGACGCAGCAAAGGCAGTCCTGAGAGGAAAATACATTGCAATCCAGGCCTATCTCAAGAAACAAGAAAAATCCCAAATACAAAATCTAACAGCACACCTAAAGGAACTAGAAGCAGAACAGCAAAGGCAGCCTAAGCCCAGCAGAAGAAGAGAAATAATAAAGATCAGAGCAGAAATAAACAATATAGAAACTAAAAAAACTGTAGAGCAGATCAACGAAACCAAGAGTTGGTTTTTTGAAAAAATAAACAAAATTGACAAACCTCTAGCCAGGCTTCTCAAAAAGAAAAGGGAGATGACCCAAATAGATAAAATCATGAATGAAAATGGAATTATTACAACCAATCCCTCAGAGATACAAACAA
This sequence comes from Prionailurus bengalensis, assembly GCF_016509475.1. Classification (NCBI taxonomy): domain Eukaryota; kingdom Metazoa; phylum Chordata; class Mammalia; order Carnivora; family Felidae; genus Prionailurus; species Prionailurus bengalensis. The sequence goes on along the minus strand of NC_057351.1, from coordinate 33,026,570 downwards.
TTATCAGGGAATACTATGAAAACTTATATGCCAACAAATTGGACAACCTGGAAGAAATGGACGAATTCCTGAACACCCACACTCTTCCAAAACTCAATCAGGAGGAAATAGAAAGCTTGAACAGACCCATAACCAGCGAAGAAATTGAATCGGTTATCAAAAATCTCCCAACAAATAAGAGTCCAGGACCAGATGGCTTCCCAGGGGAGTTCTACCAGACGTTTAAAGCAGAGATAATACCTATCCTTCTCAAGCTATTCCAAGAAATAGAAAGGGAAGGAAAACTTCCAGACTCATTCTATGAAGCCAGTATTACTTTGATTCCTAAACCAGACAGAGACCCAGTAAAAAAAGAGAACTACAGGCCAATATCCCTGATGAATATGGATGCAAAAATTCTCAATAAGATACTAGCAAATCGAATTCAACGGCATATAAAAAGAATTATTCACCATGATCAAGTGGGATTCATTCCTGGGATGCAGGGCTGGTTCAACATTCGCAAATCAATCAACGTGATACATCACATTAACAAAAAAAAAGAGAAGAACCATATGATCCTGTCAATCGATGCAGAAAAGGCCTTCGACAAAATCCAGCACCCTTTCTTAATAAAAACCCTTGAGAAAGTCGGGATAGAAGGAACATACTTAAAGATCATAAAAGCCATTTATGAAAAGCCCACAGCTAACATCATCCTCAACGGGGAAAAACTGAAAGCTTTTTCCCTGAGATCAGGAACACGACAAGGATGCCCACTCTCACCGCTGCTGTTTAACATAGTGCTGGAAGTTCTAGCATCAGCAATCAGACAACAAAAGGAAATCAAAGGCATCAAAATTGGCAAAGATGAAGTCAAGCTTTCGCTTTTTGCAGATGACATGATATTATACATGGAAAATCCGATAGACTCCACCAAAAGTCTGCTAGAACTGATACAGGAATTCAGCAAAGTTGCAGGATACAAAATCAATGTACAGAAATCAGTTGCATTCTTATACACTAACAATGAAGCAACAGAAAGACAAATAAAGAAACTGATCCCATTCACAATTGCACCAAGAAGCATAAAATACCTAGGAATAAATCTAACCAAAGATGTAAAGGATCTGTATGCTGAAAACTATAGAAAGCTTCTGAAGGAAATTGAAGAAGATTTAAAGAAATGGAAAGACATTCCCTGCTCATGGATTGGAAAAATAAATATTGTCAAAATGTCAATACTACCCAAAGCTATCTACACATTCAATGCAATCCCAATCAAAATTGCACCAGCATTCTTCTCGAAACTAGAACAAGCAATCCTAAAATTCATATGGAACCACAAAAGGCCCCGAATAGCCAAAGGAATTTTGAAGAAGAAGACCAAAGCAGGAGGCATCACAATCCCAGACTTTAGCCTCTACTACAAAGCTGTCATCATCAAGACAGCATGGTATTGGCACCAAAACAGACACATAGACCAATGGAATAGAATAGAAACCCCAGAACTAGACCCACAAACGTATGGCCAACTCATCTTTGACAAAGCAGGAAAGAACATCCAATGGAAAAAAGACAGCCTCTTTAACAAATGGTGCTGGGAGAACTGGACAGCAACATGCAGAAGGTTGAAACTAGACCACTTTCTCACACCATTCACAAAAATAAACTCAAAATGGATAAAGGACCTCAATGTGAGACAGGAAACCATCAAAACCTTAGAGGAGAAAGCAGGAAAAGACCTCTCTGACCTCAGCCGTAGCAATCTCTTACTCGACACATCCCCAAAGGCAAGGGAATTAAAAGCAAAAGTGAATTACTGGGACCTTATGAAGATAAAAAGCTTCTGCACAGCAAAGGAAACAACCAACAAAACTAAAAGGCAACCAACGGAATGGGAAAAGATATTCGCAAATGACATATCGGACAAAGGGCTAGTATCCAAAATCTATAAAGAGCTCACCAAACTCCACACCCAAAAAACAAATAACCCAGTGAAGAAATGGGCAGAAAACATGAATAGACACTTCTCTAAAGAAGACATCCGGATGGCCAACAGGCACATGAAAAGATGTTCAGCGTCGCTCCTTATCAGGGAAATACAAATCAAAACCACACTCAGGTATCACCTCACGCCAGTCAGAGTGGCCAAAATGAACAAATCAGGAGACTATAGATGCTGGAGAGGATGTGGAGAAACGGGAACCCTCTTGCACTGTTGGTGGGAATGCAAATTGGTGCAGCCGCTCTGGAAAGCAGTGGGGAGGTTCCTCAGAAAATTAAAAATAGACCTACCCTATGACCCAGCAATAGCACTGCTAGGAATTTATCCAAGGGATACAGGAGCACTGATGCATAGGGCCACTTGTACCCCAATGTTCATAGCAGCACTCTCAACAATAGCCAAATTATGGAAAGAGCCTAAATGTCCATCAACTGATGAATGGATAAAGAAATTGTGGTTTATATACACAATGGAATATTACGTGGCAATGAGAAAAAATGAAATATGGCCTTTTGTAGCAACGTGGATGGAACTGGAGCATGTGATGCTAAGTGAAATAAGCCATACAGAGAAAGACAGATACCATATGGTCTCACTCTTATGTGGATCCTGAGAAACTTAACAGGAACCCATGGGGGAGGGGAAGGAAAAAAAAAAAAAAAAGAGGTTAGAATGGGAGAGAGCCAAAGCATAAGAGACTGTTAAAAACTAGAACAAACTGAGGGTTGATGGGGGTGGGAGGGAGGAGAGGGTGGGTGATGGGTATTGAGGAGGGCACCTTTTGGGATGAGCACTGGGTGTTGTATGGAAACCAATTTGTCAATAAATTTCAGAAAAAAAAAAAAAAAAAAAAAAAAAAAAACACATGAGGAAAACAATCCATCATGGATAATATTAAACATTTAACCCCAAGAATTTTGGATACTAAAACCATCTGATACAGACTATAAAGCATATTTATTTAAGATGAATACAGACAGGGGCGCCTGGCTGGCTCCGTTGAAGAGCTTGTGATTTCTTGATGCTTGGGGTTGTAAGTTCAAGTCCACATTGGGTGTAGAGATTATTGAAAAATAAAATCTTGGGGCACCTGGGTGGCTCTGTCGGTTGAGCATCTGACTTCAGGTCATGATCTCACAGTTTGTGAGTTCAAGCCCCACATCAAGCTCACTGATGTCAGCACAGAGCCTGCTTCAGATTCTCTGTTCCCTCTCTCTTTGCCCCTCCCTCACTCATGTGCATTCTCTCTGAAATATAAACAATTAAAAAAATAAATGAAATAAAATCTTGGGGTGCACCTGGGTGGCTTGTCAGTTAGGTGTCCAACTCTTGATTTTTGCTCAGGTCATGAGTCTCATGGATTTGTGGGATTCAGCCCCACACCAGGCTCTGAGCTGACAGTGCAGAGCTTGCTTGGAATTCTCTCTCTCCCTCTCCCTCCCTCTCTCAAAATAAAAAAATAAAATAAAATAAATTTAAAAAAATAAAAAAAATTTTTTTAATGTTTATTTATTTTTAAGAGAGGGGAGAGAGAGAGAGAATGAGCAGAAGGGCAGAGAGAGAGAGGGAGACAGAGAATCTGAAGTAGGCTCCAGGCTCTGAGCTGTCAGCAAAGAGCCCAACGATGGTCTCGAACTCAGGAGCTGTGAGATCATGACTGAGCCAAAGTCGGAGGCTTAACTGACTAAGCCACCCAGGCGCCCCTAAAAAATAAAATCTTAAAAAAAAGGATGAATACAGACAAAAGAAATTTGAAAAAGTTTTGAAGACTATGAAAATCATAGGCAAGAACCTTATAGAATTTCTAGAAATGAAAACTAGTAACTAAAATTTCAAATTCATGGTTCAAATGGCACACTGAAGAATCAGTAAATCAGAGGCCAGATATAAAGAATAATCCATGATACAGCAGAAAAAGGAAGAAAGCTTTAAAAAAAAAAAAAGAATGAAAAGGATCACCATATGCTAATAGATGATCTACAGAAATACAAGAGTGATAATGGGGAATAAAATAATATTCAAAGGGGTATTTGATTAAGAATTTTCCAGAAATGATAAGGATCCTCAGATTCAGTCCATGTAAGTCCGAAAATATTAAATAAAAACAAAACTATATCTAGACACATTACTGTGAAGTAGAAGGAACACAAAAAAGAGAAGATAGTAAAAGAAACTAGAGCACATGGATATCACTAATCCCCAGGCAAATGCAAATTAAAACCACAATGAGACACCACCATTAGCATAACTATTAGAAAAAACCAAACAAGAAAACAAAAACAGAAAATAACAAGCACTGGCAAGGATGTGGAAAATTGGAAACCTTCTCTATTGCTGGTGGGAATATAAAATGGTGCAGCCACTGTGGAAAACAGTATAGTGTTAACTCAGTGAATTAAAAAGTAGAATTACAATATGATCCAGCAATTGCACTTCTAGGTATATATCTTAAAAAAAAAAAAAAATGAAAACAAGGACTCCAAGAGTAATTTGCACAACAGTGTTCACAGCAGCATTATTCACAATATGGTAAAAGTGAAAACACCCAAACATCCACTGATGGATAAACAAAAATGTGGCATATAGATACAATGGAATATTATCAGCCTTAAAAAGGAAGTAAATCCTGAAACATGTGACAACACAGATGAACCTTGGAAACATCATGCTAAGTGCAATTAGTCAGACACAAAAGGACAAATACTTGATTCCACTTACATGAGGTACCTAAAATAGATAGACATTCATAGAGATAGAAAGTAGAAGAATGGTTACCAGCACTGGGGTAAATGTAATGAGAAATTATTGTGTAATAGATACAGAGTTACTCGGACTTCAAGCTGTATTACAAAGCTGTAATTACCAAGACAGTATGGTACTGGCACATGAACAGTCAGATCACTGGAACAGAACAGAGAACCCAGAAATGGACCCACAAATGTATGGCCAACTAATCTTTGACAAAGCAGGAAAGAATATTCAGTGGAATAAAAACAGTCTCTTCAGCAAATGGTGTTGGGAAAACTGGACAGCAACATGCAGAAAAATGAACTGGACCATTTTCTTACACCATACACAAAAATAAACTCAAAATGGATTAAAGACCGGGTTCGAATTCCCTGTCTCCCTCTCTCTCTGCCCCTCCCCTGCTCATGTGCTCGCTCACTCTCTCTCTCCCTCAAAAATAAACATTAAAAAAAAATTTTTTTTTTAATGTCCAGTGTTTTTGGGGCATGTGGGTGGCTCAGTAGGTAAAGCGTCCAGCTTCGGCTCAGGTCAGGACCTTACAGTTTGTGAGTTCAAGCCCTGCATCGGCCCCTCTGCTGTCAGCGGAGAGCCCAATTTGGATCTTCTGTCCCCCTATCTCTCTGCCCCTTCCCAACTCGTGCTCATGCTCTCTCTCAAAAATAAGCATTAAAAATAAATAAATAAATAAATAAATAAATAAATAAATAAATAATGTCCAGTGTTCAGATGGCCAACAGACACATGAAAAGATGCTCAACATCACTCATCATCAGGGAAATGCAAATCAAAACTATGAGCTACCACCTCACACCTGTTGGAATGGCTAAACCAGAAACACAAGAAACTACAAATGTTGGCAAGGATGTAGAGAAAGAGAAACCCTCTTGCACTGTTGGTGGGAATGCAAACTGGTGCAACCAGTTTGGAAAACACTATGGGGGTCAAAAAATTAAAAGTAAAATTACCCTATGATCCAGTAATTCTGTTACTGGGCATTTACACAATGAATACAACACTAAGTTGAAAAGAAATATGAACCCCTATGTTTACTGCAGCATTATTTACAATAGCCAAATTATGGAAGCAACCCAAGTGTCCATCAATAGATGAATGCATAAGGAAGATGTGATACACACACACAATGGAATATTACTCAGCTGTAGAAAAGAATGACAACTAACCATTTGCAACAACATGGAGGGTTAATGCTAAGTGAAATAAGTCAGAAAAAAATAAATGCCATCTGATTTCACTCATATGTGGCAATTAAGAAACAAAACAAACAAAAAAAGAAAAAAAAGAGACAAGTAAAAAAGCAGACTCTTAAATACAGAGAAAAAAGTGGTGGTTACTAGCAGGGAGGTTGGAAGGGGGATGGGTAAAATAGATGAAGGGAATTACAAGTACCCTTACCATGATGAGCACTGACTAATATATAGAATTGTTGAATCACTACATTGTACAACTGAAACTAATATCACAATGTATGTTTATTACACTGCAAACAAATTTAAAAAAATAAATACTAAAATAAAACATCCAGTTTTTGACAAAAATTTATGAGACATGCAAAAAACAAAAACAAAACAGGAAAGTATGACCCATATACAGGGAAAGCAAGCAAGCAATAGAAATTGTCCTTAAAAGGGTTCAGATGTTGGACTTAGCAGGCTGACTTCAAAACAACTGTTAGAAACTGTTCAAAGAATTAAAGGAAACAATGCTTTAAAAAGTATAAGAAGTTATGAACATTTCTCAACAAACAGAAAATATCATTAAGATACATGGGGCAACTTGGTGACTCAGTCAGTTGAGCGTCCAGCTCTTGATTTTGGCTCAGGTCATGATCTCACAGTTTATGGGTTTGGGCCCTGCATCAGGCTCTGCGCTTAGGGAGTAGAGCCTGCTTGGAATTCTCTCTCTGTCTCCTTCCCATGCACGTGCATGCTCTCTCTCAAGATAAATAAATTAAAGTTTAAAAAAAGAAACTATCATTAAGACGCAGAAATGATTTAAATAATAGAAATTCTGGAGCTGAGAAGTATAATAACCAAGAAGAAAAATTCATTATAAAGACTGCACTATAAATATGAATTAAAATTAGCAGAAGAATCTGCAAACTTGAACAAGATGGATAGAAATTATGCATCCAAAGAACATAGAAGAAACACATACAGTCTCAGAGAGAAGTAGAAAACCATTAAGCACAGCAACATATACAAAATGAAAGTAAAGGAGAAAACTTTTCACAGAAATAAAGAAAGGAACAGTAAAAATATTCAAAGAAATAATGGCTAAAAACTTTCCAAGTATGATTAAACAATCTACAAATCCATATCTAAGAGGTTCAACAAAATTCCACGTAGGAAAACACAAAGTAATAGTATACATACACAAGATATATCACAGTAAAAATCTTGAAAGCCCCGATAGAAAAAAAAGCTCCTTACTCACAAGGAAATCTCAAAAAGATGACTAGTAGATTTCTCATTAGAAATAATGAAGGCTAGAAAGCAGTGGGATGGTATTATCACCCAAGAATTTTATATTCAGTAAAACAATCTTTCAAACTTGAAGGCAGATAAAGACATTCCAAATAAACAAAAACTAAAAGAACTCATTGCTAGCAGGCCTGCCTTACGAGAAATAGTAAAGGATACTATTTAGCCTGAAAGCACAGGTCCCTAAAAGTAATTCAAATCTACATGAAAAAAATCAAAGGGCTTCAGTAAAGGTAACAATGTAGTTATAAAATATAGTATAAATGCATATTTCTTTACCTCTATTGAATAAAACAATATGTATGTAATTGTATTATTGAGAATAACACATTTATGGACGTAATACGTTTGACAATAACAGCAGAAAGTAAATGAATGGGAACAAATATGCACTGGAGTAAGGAAATGACACCAAAAGGTTACCTGAATTCACAGAAACAAATGAAGACAACAAATGCTAAATAAGAACGTTTAATCTAAGAAATTTTATGAACTCTGTAAGTGTTCTCCATTGTTCTCTCAGCTTCTTTAAAAGGTATAAAATTATATAAAGTAATAATTATAACATTGTTAGATTTGAAACGTATATAGTTATAAAATGTGCAGGTGACCCCTGAATAATAAGAGGGTTAGGGGTGTCAACCATTCCCCCCACCGCAAGTTCAAAATCTGTGTATAATTTTTGGCTCCCCCAACACCTAACTACTAATAGCCTCCTGTTAACTGGAAGCCTTACTGATAACATAAATAGTCGATTAACACATATTTTGTATGTTATATGTATTATATACACTATTTTCACAAGGTAAGGTAGAGAAAAGAAAACATTATTAAGAAGATCACAAGGAGGGGAGAATACATTTACAGGTTGGAAACAATCTATTAGTAGACCCATGCAGTTCAAACTCATGTTGTTCATGGGTCAACTGTATAATTAAAAAAGCATAAAAGGGGAAAAGGAAAGAGAGGTAAACAAAAATACTTTTTGATGTTTTTTCACTTAGTAGATGGTAAGATTTAGTGGACCTCTAAATATTCTTTTTTTAAAAAATTTTTTAACATTTATTTATTTTATGGAATCAAGTTAGTATAAATCTGATGTAGACCATGGTAAAATAATCTTTAGAGCCCTTAGTAAGAAAGTAATTCAAAAAAATTAGTGGAAAAAATCACAGAAAAATTAAAATGATCCACTAGAAAATATTCAGGTAATGCAAAATAAAGCAGTACAAGATACATAGAGGAACAGAAACATAAAACATCATATTCTAGGCCATAAAATTAGGATCAGTAAACTTAAACAGATTGAAACCATAGGAAGTATTCTTTCTGACCATAACAGGATGAAATTAATTAGAAATTAGTAATGGAGCTCTCAGGTGGCTCAGTCAGTTGAGCATCAGACTCTTGTTTTGGCTTTTAGCTCAGGTGATGATCTTGTAGTTCGTGAGATCAAGCCCCACGCTGGGCTGCACATTGAGCATGGAGCTTATTTGGGATTCATATTCTCTCTCTCTCTCTCTCTCTCTCTCTCTCTCTCTCTCACTGGGCATGGAGCCTGCTTGGGATTCTCTCTCTCCTTCTCCCTCTGCCTCTCCCATGCTCGTGTGCTCTCTCTCTCTCTTAAAAATAGATTAGATATCTAGATATCTAGATAGATAGATAGATAAAAATTAAAAAAAGATCTCAATTCAATAATCTAACCTTCCACCTTAAGTGTATGATTCTATTATAGATGTGTCCAGAGTAGGAGAATCCACAGACAGGAAGTAGACTATTGGTTACCTAGGACTGGGAGGGAAGAGGGAAATAGGGAGTGACTGATAATGGGTATGAGGTTTCTTCTTGGGGTGAAGAAAATGTTCTAAAATTGATTGTGGTGATGGCTGTTCAATCCTAAGAATATACTAAAAACCACTTAATTGCACACTTCAAACGGGTGAATTGTATGCTTGGTAATTATAGCTCAATAAAGCTGTTAAAATGAACACTCTCAAATATATAATGAAAACACACAAACATATAGGACATTTCATCAATGCTAAGACTTTTTTTTCACATTTTAACATCTTTGAAATCAAAATGAGTCTACCTTCAATGAAATCTCTGAGAGCAAAGCAGTGATTGTGACATAGTTGTCATTGCCTGTGCAAGTAGGAATTTGGTTTTCTCTTCACAGACTTTCTGATCAACTGCAACCTCTTCATTTCCTTCAACAAACTGCTTAATGTTCATTTTAGGAGAAATATGGTCCTTTTCTTGTTTGGACATTCCACTGGCACTAAGCTTAAGAAAGTGCCAGCATCAAAAGGTGCAGAATATGTGTTAGGAGCTTGGAAGAAAACTCCAGAGACAATATTGGAGCATTTCCTAAAAACACAGGATAATGTCATATGGAAAAACATAAATATCTACAAATCTCGTAAAAGAATGACTCATAAGACTTGGGCTCTGACACTTTTAAGGTTACCTTAAGCAATTTGTTTCACTTATATATTCCTTTTTATATATGGCTAAGAGTGATATATAATTTTTTTAATATAATAAATTTTTCAATAAGCATAACATTAAATTTTTGCATGATAAAGTATTATGTCATAGTTTAATCATATTTTCTCTAACTGCTATGTAAAATAGTGCATCTTACAACTGATGGCAATGATATACAGTATATTACTAACAACAATCAATGTGAGTAAACTAAACTTATCATTTAAGAAGCTGAAATCATCATCTTGCTAGCTCAGTTCCTATAATGCATAGAAGTCAAGACAGATTTGCCTAATTCTAATTTCTGGAATTCTAACATAAATTGAGAATTCCTAAATTCATTGAGATTATACATAGGTTTTTAGATCAACAAATACAAGAGTGCCTGGGTGGCTCAGTTGGTTCAGCATCTGACTTTTGACTTTGCTCAGGTCATGATCTCAGGGTCATGGGATCAAGCTCCACGTTGGGCTCCGCACTGAGTGTGGAGACTGCTTAACATTCTCCCTCTCTCAAAACAAACAAACAAACAAAAGATTCTCCCTCTCTCCCTTTGCCCTTCACCCCTGCTTGTGTTCTAAAACTTAAAAATAAAAAATTAAAATTAAATCAACAAATAAATTACCAGAATTTTTGTAGAGAAATTCTACAGAACCTTATTTTATTGACTATACGGGCAGATTTTTAAAGAGGACATGTCTATCTTGCAACAGGAGACGTGAACTATTAAAATGCAAAACTGACTTCATAGTCAAGTAGTTTCAATTTAAAAGGATCTAGGATTCCAGAGATATAATTTAAGAAAGATGCTATGACAATTTTATTTTGTGTGGAAATAAATGCGATTTTTGAAAAACACAAGTCACTTGAATTTTTTAATTTTCTTCTCTAGTTCAAAAATGGACTACTCTTTATTTCCCAATCATTTTCCCCCCTTGGAAACTTTTCACTCTGATAGTATGAGTCATTTTACTATGACATTTTCTTTTTTTTTTTATTAAAAAATTTTTTTTTAATGTTTTACTTATTCTTAAGAGAGAGAGAGAGAGAGACAGAGAGAGAGACAGAGATGAGCGGGTGAGAGGCAGAGTGAGAGAGGGACACAGAATCTGAAGCAGGCTCCAGGCTCTGAGCTGTCAGCACAAGAGCCCAACATGAAGCTCAAACCCACAAGCCGTGAGATCATGACTTGAGCTGAAGTCGGACACCCAACCGACTGAGCCACCGAGGCTCCCCTACTATGACATTTTCTTTGTTCTCTTAGAGGTTATTTTAAAAGTTGGTTTAGTAATCTAACATGTGCTGAAATTTAAAGGTAAGAGCCTAAACTTTAAGATTTTTTTATTTTTTTATTTTTTAAAATTTACATCCAAATTAGCATATAGTGCAACAATGATTTCAGGAATAGATTCCTTAGTGCCCCTTACCCATTTAGCCCATCCCCCTCCCACAACCCGTCCAGTAACCCTCAGTTTATTCTCCATATTTATGAGTCTCTTCTGTTTTGTCCCCCTCCCTGTTTTTATATTATTTTTGTTTCCCTTCCCTTACGTTCATCTGTTTTGTCTCTTAAAGTCCTCATATGAGTGAAGTCATATGATTTTTGTCTTTCTCTCACTAATTTTACTTAGCATAATCCCCTCCAGTTCCATCCACGTAGTTGCAAATGGAGAGATTTCATTCTTTTTGATTGCTGAGTAATACTCCATTGTATATATATACCACATCATCTTTATCCATTCATCCATTGACGGACATTTGGGCTCTTTCCATACTTTGGCTGTTGTTTATAGTACTGTTATAAACATGGGGGCGCATGTGTCCCTTTGAAACAGCACACCTGTATCCCGTGGATAAATGCCTAGTAGTGCAATTAGTTTTTTGAGGAACCTCCATACTGTTTTCCAGAGTGATTGCACGAGCTTGCATTCCCACCAACAATGCAAAAGAAATCCTTTCTCCACATCCTCGCCAATATCTGTTGTTTCCTGAGTTGTTAATGTTAGCAATTCTGACAGGTGTATGGTGGTATCTCACTGTGGTTTTGATTTGTAGTTCCCTGTTAATGAGTGATGTTGAAGTTTTTTTTTAAATGTTTATTTATATCTGAGAGAGAGAGAGAGAGCGCAAGCGGCAGAGAGGCAGAGAGAGAAGGAGACAGAAACTGAAACAGGCTCCAGGCTCCGAGCTGTCAGCACAGAGCCCAACCCGAGGCTCGAACTCATGAGCCATGAGTTCATGACCTGGCTGCAGTTGGACGTTTAACCGACTGAGCCACCCAGGCGCCCCTAGAACCTATCCTTTTTAAACAAATATTAAAATATGCCTGTCCAAGTCTATAAAATTTTTCTTGGGATTTTGGTAAGAATTTCATAAACAATTAAATCAATTTTGGAAGATTAAAAAAAAATTAAGAGCCTAACAAGATGAAAATGAAAACAACCAGTATAATCTCTCCCCAAATTATATAAATTTCTGTTCATTCACATATTCTCTTTGAATGCCTAAAATAACTGTAAATTTTTACTTTAGAGGTAAGAAAACTAAGGTAATAAATTTTACAGGTAAGAAACCTTGTGATTTGATCAAGGTCATTCAGAAAAGGGGGGAGGGCAGATTCAGCACTCAAACACAAATCCTAAATCTTTTATTTTCATCCTTTATAAACTCATCAGAACCTAATATGCCAGGGACAAAAGAGCAAAAAAACTGATTTCATACTAAAACCCACTGATAGTCAAATCAAAATAGGAATGTTCATTCCTCTCAGAAGACTTCCAACTAAACTCCTTTTTGAACAAGCAAGAATTCACATGGTGCTATATAATCTCTGGGTCTCTATCCTATCTTTGTTTCAGTTTTCTTCTCTGTAAATTGCAAGTAATACCCTCGCAAGGAAACCTCAGAGCTGACAGGACCATTACAGACAGCAGAAGAAAACAGTTTTAATTTGGAAATCCCTAAAGTCCTAAGACAAAGTAATCTATTAAAATAATAAAAATACATAAAACAATCTGAGATTGAAATAAGTGATACTTTTTGCGTATAGAATCTAAAACTAATCTGCAATGACAGAAGCAAGTCACTGGTAGTCGGTGGCCACAGGTAGAAAAGATTGGCGGCAAAGAGGAACAAGGGAACTTTTTTGAGCGATGAAAATAGTCTATCTATCTGCTTGATTTTGGTGGTGGTTACGTGGATATACACACCTCAAAACTCAGTAATTGTAATGTTTAGGTTTAGTTCACTGTATGATAAATTACACCTCAATAAAGCGGATTTAAAAAGGAATAGAAGACACAGAATCAAAACCAGGCCGTACAGAGAAGAGTTCCCCCAACAAGAACAAGCTTTTCTGCATACCAATTTCATATCTACTGCCCTTTGGAAAAGTGTTTACTGAGCATATTTAAGCCAGAAGAAGTAAAGAATTGTTAAGACACAGAAGTTCATCTGAAGACCCACAGTATGTTCAATAACTTATTTTTCAGTCATAACTGATCAATAAGTATCAGAAATACAGGATCAGAAGGCCACAAAGTAGTGTCCTACCAGTTTTACAGAGAGAGAAATAGAAGTGCTGAGAAACGGGACTATAATCCTAAAAGTTCAGTTTTAATGTCCTAGCTATAAGATTCTGAAATCTCCTAAAACTATATTTGAAAAAAGAAAATTATTTTTTAAAAACTATTAAAGTAATAATTGGGTAAGATGAAGCAGTACCCAAGGGTTTGAGGAGTCCAAACAGCCCTAACCTACACATTGCTAATTTATGACTATCTAAATGCAATTAATAAACTGCTTCTCGTGTATTTGATACTAGCGACATAGAGGCCATCCAAAAAAGCTCATATTTGAACTGCATATTTGAATGGCAAGTCTTGATTTTACCATATATTAGTGATGATAACTAATGGCTAAGGCTGGGTTTAATCTACCTGACATCTGAGAAAATCTTGCACATTTCCTACTGAACATAAAAATAAAGAAAAGGGAAGAGAATGACATAAAAGGTACTTTGAATTTCCAAGCTTCTTTTAATTTTATTTCAATGGATATAAACTTGAAGAAATGAAAAAGAATAGTCTGGAATATTTTTATTCTAAAAAGTCAGAGCTTCTGTAACTCATGGGTGAATACAGGGGTTCCTTATTCTTGATGAAGCCATCTGCCTTCAATATTTGCAACAGAAAGCCCTACGGGTTACTAAAATAATCTTTTAAACATAAGACACATCCCAAGAAATAATAACTTTCAACGAGGAGCTGGCATAAAGCAGAACAAAAGGCTAATACACTCTTCCTTGCCTCCTACTCATTACCCTCTCCCATCATCTCTCATCTTTTACAGTACCTCTAATGAAACCATTTGCAGATTTTGCAACATTATGGACAAAATTATTTTCATTGTTTCATTTGTAAGTGGTCAGAGAGTCAAATTAACTACACTATGCTATCAACAACTGCATTCTTATAGACTGAGTTTGTTTGGGCAAAGCACAGAATTTTCAGTAAGACCTTTTTGTTTTCTATGGCCTAATATCTAATTTTACCTAAAGGCAAAAATCACATCCATAGGTCTCATTTTTACCCCATTCTATAAATTTGTGGTCATTAATGACTCTATATAATGGCTACTAATCAAAATATCTACAGTGAACTTGTGCTATATAGAAATTCAGAATATCCCCTGAAAAATCCCATTCTCTTCACATAGCCAAGAAGTAACTAAATCAACTTAGAGCTTCAAGGCAATTACATTCCTCATTTACTGTAAGTAGATTATGCCCCATTTTTCATTTAGAAATATTAAAAATGTAACCCAAAATATGTTTAGGGGAATACAACTATTTAAATTCAAATTATGATTATTCCCTACTGTATACTCTTCCTAATTAAAAGGTATAACTACTGCTTAAATATTTCATAGTTTGGGTAGTATATGTAGGAACTCTCAGCCCAGCTGGTGAACAGAGAATATTTGAGCATAGGTACTACAGTATGTTATGCTACCTTTCAGCTACCAGACCAAGCACAGGCTCACCTTTCAAAATAACTGGAATTCCTAGCTATGCGATACATTAAACTGCTGCATAACCACAAGGAAAAAATACCATGTCTACATGCATATTTTACTCCCAATCAGCAAGCATCTTCCCCCCAATTTTTTTTTTTTTTTTTTTTTGATATCTTGAAGTAACTATTCTTTCTGTGGCCAAGATTATATACTGCCCATTAAATTGAGTTAATGGACTATTTGGCAAACCAGAAACTGGCTCAATCACCACAGCACAACGAAGGAAGAGAACATAAACTGGAATAGACTTCTACAACGCCCCGATTCCTTAAATCATTTAGTGGAACTGAAAGCCACTGGGCAGGGAAAGGCAGAATATGTGGCTAGTCAACATTATGTAAACGTGGAGTGGAGGCCAAAGGGGGAAAAGCTTGCTCATAAGAATAGAAAAATCTAACAGTTCAGCCTAAAGTCTTTGCTTTCTTACTAATGGTAAATGGCTACTTTTAGAGAAGGAAATTAAGAATTTAGGTTAACTCACTCACTCTAAGATGGTTCTTCTCTTTGGGGGGGGGGGGGAGTATTATTATTACCTTACATCCCTCAAACTTTTCTTTCCATATTCTTCTGATTCTATGACCTAGTCATCTAAGCCAAAACTTATAATCAATTGAATTTTATATAAAGACACCTGAACAAAAGTAACAACCTTTTCACTGTCTCTTTACCTCCAGTCTTACTCTCTCTCTCATGACAGCCGAGAATGATCTATCTAAAGTAAAATCTGATCGTGTCACTCCTGTTTTAAATCCTTCAATGTCATGCCACTGCCTGTAGGATAAGCCCAAACTCTGAGATAGTATGCAAAATCCTACCATAATCAAACCTCTCCCCCATCCCACCATCTCATACTACACCTTAAACTAATTTGTAGTTCCTTAAAAAATAAATAAGCCATGCTATTTAACACTTCCAGAGACACTCATATGGCTCCCCTAACTCAAATGCTTTTCTCTTACTCATCTTGATACCCATCCAGCAGCCACCTCTCAATATTCTTCCTTCACCCAATTCAAGACCCAGCTGATCTCCTCCTGGAAGCTATTCCTAGACCCCTAAACTGCCTTAGGTGCCCAGCTTGTGTTCTTCCATAGTTCTTTGGTGTGGTAGGCAAAATAATGGCCCCCAAATAAGTCAACACTTCAATACTCAAAAAGCCATGAATATGTTACCTTATACGGCAACCTTATAGATGTGGGTAAGAGATTTGGATTTAAAATCATCATCCAGGATAATCCAGGTAGGCCAATCCAATCACAGTAGTCCTTAAAATCAGAAAACCTTTCCCCGCTGCAAAGACCGAGAGAGATAACAATGAGAGAAGAATTGGACCCATTGATACTGGCTTTGAAGATGGAAGAAAGGAGTATGAGCCTACCTCATATGGGTGGCCTCTAGAAACTAGAAAAAGCAGAGAAACAAATCCTCTTGTAAAGTGTCCTGCAAGGAACACAGCCCTGCTGACACCCTGATTTTAGCTCAGTGAGATCCATGTCAGATCTCTGACCGACAGAACTGTAAGATAATAAATTTGTGTAACTTCAAGCCATTAAGTTTATGGTAATTTGTTACAGCAGCAATAAAAACTAATATATTAGGGCACCATTTTTATGATGCTATACTATTACTGTCTGTGTCTACTAGAGGATGGGAGCTCTATTTTATTCAAAATTATTTTCCCAATACCTAGCACAGTTGTTGTCTACAGGGATGCTCAACAGTATTTTACAACTGAAACATGTTCATAATTTAATTCTGAAGATGTTTATTACTATAATTAAAACATTTTTCTTCAATTCAGAATCTTAATTGGCAATATGAACTACTTTCATTCTTCATTAGTCATTCCAGGCACAGAGATCTATTAATACAAGTTTACTTATGAGTTTCTCCTTTCATTAACAGGACAAGTGCTCACTATGACACAGTCCTCCTATGGAGCTTGCATGTATATAGCTTTGTTATCAATTTTCCTGCTTCATATCAGATACCATATTTATAAAAAATCATATATATTGCCATCAATATATTGTTGTTTTTAGTTCTATCAATCCCAAGATCCATTAAGAAGTATTTTATTTATTCACAGTGCTTTTAACCTAAGTCTCTTGAGTATCTGACGAAAGAAATTAGTACTGGAAGTTTATCTCTGAAATCAAGGATTTAGAAATATTCAGAACCTAAAAAGTCCCATTTCACAACCCTCTAAAATTGACATTATTTCCCCCTCTTCAGCAGCATGCTCAATACTATAGTTTACAATATCAGCCAATATTCTGAGGGCATAATATGTGCACATCTCTGCAGTATTCTTAATCTTTACAATGACCCTACAAAGGTGATTCTACCTATTACCCTTATTGGGATGGCAGTGTGTGTGTGTGTGTGGGGGGGGGGGTGCTCAGAGGGTTTAAGTGCCTTGCCTGAGATTAATTACACAGCTCAAAAGTAGTAGAGATGGGAATTCAACTCCAAAGTCAAAAGTAAACAGAAGTAAATTTCTTAGATCAACCCTTAATGTAGCTTATTCTATTCAAAAATGGAATTTGGGAAAAGTCAACCTTCACATCTGACAAAGTTTTCAGACTGGCAGGTACCCATGAAGGTATGGCAGTGGCTATCATAAAATACCAAGAAGTACATACACATCATGAGACAAGGTGAGATGAAGCACTCTGGCCATGAGATAAATTCATTTTCTTTGTAGCTTAAAATACCCTTTCTAAGAGGAAGATAAGACTAAATCATATCATCCCTGTGCATTTTTCCTAGCAACTGATACTTCCACTTCTCTGGAGACAAAAAGTAGAAAGATTCTAAATTTCAGGCTCATTTTGTGGTTTAAGATTGGTTCCATATGCAATTCAAACCTCTCATTCAGCATCTTCTGATGCCTCTCATTACTAATTCTTGTTAGTCATTAACACAGGCTAAAAATGGACTGCAGAACATTGGCAGCATTGATCTTCACTTCACTAATCCGCTCTTCAATCTCAACTCTCCTAACTCTCTGGTCTTTGGTTCTCTCATCCATAACACAAGAAAGTTAGATTAGATGAAGTCTAAATCTTTTCTTAATTCTAATATCCTAGGATTGCATTAACCTTTGCATTCTGTCTGGCATTCTACTGAGCTGAGTAGAGCTAGCAGAAACTTAGAAGGAATTAGGATATAATTAAAAAGCTTCAGAGGGACTATGTTTCAATCTCAGTGCTGTCACTTACTAACTATATGGCATTGGGAAAGTCTTAGTTGCCTTGCCTGTAAAATAAGGGAAAAAAATACTACCTATGGTTATCTTGAGAATTAAATTTTTAAATACTTTTTTTTAAGTGTTTACTTATTTATTTTGAGAGAGGGAGGGAGAGAGAGCCCCCAACCAGGAAGGGGCAAAGAGAAAGAAGAGAGAACCCCAAGTAGACTCTGTACTATCAACGTGGAGCCGTATGCAGGGCTCAGTCTCATGACCTCAAGATTACAACCTGAGCCATTATCAAGAGTCACCCAGGCGCCCCTTTAAATACTTCTTTTAGGGGCGCCTGGGTGGCGCAGTTGGTTAAGCGTCCGACTTCAGCCAGGTCACGATCTCGCGGTCCGTGAGTTCGAGCCCCGCGTCGGGCTCTGGGCTGATGGCTCAGAGCCTGGAGCCTGTTTCCGATTCTGTGTCTCCCTCTCTCTCTGTCCCTCCCCCGTTCATGCTCTGTCTCTCTCTGTCCCAAAAATAAATTAAAAAAACGTTGGGAAAAAAAAATGAATAAATGAGAAAAATTTAAATAAATAAATAAATAAATAAATAAATAAATACTTCTTTTAAATGCATCTAAAACAATGCCTGGTGCTGAGTAACTGCTCACTCAATATTCCTTTCTCTTAAAGTGTGACTTGTAAGTATTATAAGCAGGTTTTTCAAAGGAGCCATTTCTAGAAACAAAATTTTAAAGTTTTGTAGGATTTAAAGATAATGTAGTACCAAGACTGTCTTAATCTACTTGGGCTCCCATAACAAAATACCATATGGGGTGCGGGCAGCAGGGTGGCTCAGTTGGTTAAGCATCCAACTCTTGATTTCAGCTCAGTTCATAATCTCATGGTCCTGAGATCGAGAGCCCCGCCCCTCCCCAACACCCCTCTCCATCCCCCACCCTGCACTGGGTATGGAGCCTGCTTAAGATTCTCTCTCCTTCTGCCCCTCCCCTGCTCATGTAAACAAGCGCATGCGTGCACTCTCTCTCTCAAAAAACAAAAACAAAAACCCATAGACTATGTGGCTTAAACAAAAGATATTTATTTTCTCACAGTTCTGGAGTCTCAGATGATGGTCTGACAGGGTTGGTTTCTTGTGAAAGCTCTCTTCCTGGCTTACAGATAGCTGCCTTCTCACTGTGACTTCTAGTATTCCTTCTACTTCCAGTCCTGCTGGATTAGGGTTCCACCTTTACGACCTCACATCATCTTTATCACCTCCCCACAGGCCCTATCTCCAAATATATTAACATTGGAGATTAGCACTTCAACTTATGAATTTTTTTCTAAGTTTATTTATTTATTGTTGGGGGGGGGGGTGGCAGAGAGAGAAGGGGAGAGAGAGAATCCCTAAGAGGCTCCCCACTGTCAGAGAGAAGCCCCATGCAGGGCTTGAACTCATGAACCATGAGACCGTGACCTGAGCCGAAATCAAGAGTCAGGTGCTTAACCAACTGAGCCACCCAGTCACCCCACAACATATGAATTTTGGGAGGACTGAAACAATCAGTCCATAACAAAGAGTATTACTTTATTTTTGTACTAAAGTTTTTTATTTTAAAGCAAAGGTTATAGACTTCATTCAAACCTCATTCTAAGTCTCTAAGATGAATAGAAGTCCTATGATCCTACATGGATACTTGGGGAACAGACACGGAGAGGTTAAACAACCTCTTAACCTTAATGATACATAACCTTAATGACACAGCTGAATAGAGGCAGAGTTACAAACAGAATTTGGGCATTTTAACATTGAAGCTCATTCCATTAAATAATACTGCATTTTTGAAACTTCTATTTCTAAATATATTTATCATTGTTCTCTCTCACTTACTTCTTAAATCTGCCTTAAAATTCTGTTTTGAAGGGGCACCTGGGTGGCTCAGTCAGTTAAGCATCTGACTTTTTTGTTTGTTTGTTTGTTTGTTTGTTTCATCCTTCTTTTTTTTTTTTTTTAATTTACATCCAAGTTAGTTAGCATATAGTGCAACAATGATTTCAGGAGTAGATTCCTTAATGCCCCTTACCCATTTAGCCCATCTCCCCTCCCACAACCCTTCCAGCAACCCTCTGTTTGTTCTCCATATTTAAAGTCTCTTAAAGCATCTGACTTTTGATCTTGGCTCAGGTCATGATCTCACAATTTGTGAATTCAGGCCCCACATCGGGCTCTGCACTGACAGCTTAGAGCCTGTTTGAGATACTGTCTCTCCTTCTCTCTGCTCCTCACCTGCTTGTGCTCATTCTCTCTCTCAAAATAAATAAACTTTAAAAAAAAAAAAAAAGAAAAGAAAGAAAGAAGAGGAGACATTCTTCCAAAAAAAAAAAATCTGTTTTCAAAAGATAATTTAAGGGGCGCCTGGGTGGCGCAGTCGGTTAAGCGTCCGACTTCAGCCAGGTCACGATCTCGCGGTCCGTGAGTTCGAGCCCCGTGTCAGGCTCTGGGCTGATGGCTCGGAGCCTGGAGCCTGTTTCCGATGCTGTGTCTCCCTCTCTCTCTGCCCCTCCCCCGTTCATGCTCTGTTTCTCTCTGTCCCAAAAATAATTAAAAAACGTTGAAAAAAAAATTTAAAAAAAGATAATTTAAATGATATCAAAGAATGGGGAGATTTTTTTAAATGACTAATGTTCTCAAAGCCAAGGAAACAGACTAAATAGAGCCATGAAAACCAAGGTTTAATCAGCCCCATGATTTTGTGATGTGTACTTTTAGGGAACGCCAAGAAACTGACACATTCAGCAAAGTCATTGGCTTATTTCTTGACCAACACTCATCAGTGATGCTCATCCACCCACAGACAAGCTGGAGTTAGATAATTATTTCCAGTAACTGAAAGCTGCCTATTCTTACTTTCAGAAAAGGGAAACAGATTACTTTAATAATTATATTTCACGTTCTCTGGGTGGCAGAGATTTTAGACACCATCTCTTTGGGTAGCAAATACTAGTATATCTGTGGACATGACACAGCACAGAGGGTTGTTTCCAAGAACATTCTCATGGGGTGGGGGGCAGAATTCTTCAGTGGGGAGAAACACTGGCTTATATTTAGTAGGCATTACTCCTCAGACCACTTTGGCTAGGTGTTGAATTCTTTCCCTCTTTTTAGAGATTAAAAAAATGTAAAACTAGGTGATGTTATTCCAATTTTTATCCTTTAGCACTGACATGCAGGCTAGCACCTTCTAGAAAAAGTGGGAAACTGCCTGTTCAAAAATAGCAATTTTTACGGGACTTTCTGTACTTTTTGGGTAGGGAGGGAGGGAGGGAGAGAGAGATCACGCTGTACTTGTCCTTACCTAACCAAACTAAATATTCTATTTAAATATATTAAATATTCTATTTTTTCTTTCCTTTTTTTTCCCCCTGAAACAATGTTTGTATTCACTGTGCAAAAATGTTGTACCTCCCTATGTTTCTTCAGTTGGAAGGGGTGGTGAAGGTGGTGGTGGTAGTGACTTCCTGTTGCTGATCTCTAGATTACTCGTCATCTCTTATTTGGCTCACAGCCCCTTCACCGCCTGCGTCACAACTTTCCTACATCAAATTTCTACTGTTGTAAATACCTGAGAGAATTTCCATTTTCCTAGTGAGACTCTGACTGATAAAACCAATATACAATGGCAATTTTGTCATTTACTGTTTAATTAGCTTTTTCATATACTTGTGTGCTTTAATATGTCTCCTCAAGTAAAAATCTTAATCTTGAAACCATGCATTCTGAGATCCTAACTCTGAGTTCTTAGGGCACACACTGAAACGAGGATGAGGAGTGCAGAAGGGAGAAAAACGTGGACATGGAAGGTCAATGAACAAAATGGGGTCGCAAAAGCTACTCAGGTAATATGCCAGCTATGACAAAGTAATGTCAGCCAAGGAGTCTCTCAGACTGAGATGTTCTTTGAATACAGCAGAAAGTATTATTAAAAACATGTCAATACATGTACAATGAATACAACAAGCAATGATAATGCTATTACAGCCTTTCAAGAATCAAGATTCCCAGTCAACCAGTGATTTATGCAATTTCTTTAGAGGCTTCCCAAACTGGCTGATAATCCAAAAGAAATGTTTTATGTATGAATAATTGTTAGTGGCTGTAACTTAAGGGAATCTACTGAAAATGCAATTCTTTAATGCTAACAGTCCAAAGATAGACTGGTATCACAACACAGTATAAATGCTATTTTAGAGGAAAAAGGGAGAGTACTAGATGGCTTGTGCACACCTCTTTCAGGAATTGGTTTCAATTGGGCTAGTATCCCTAAAGTAATACTTGGACACAATCTTTGAAAACTCCGGTCTGGCAAGAAAAAGCCCTAAGAGACCATATTTAG
The DNA here is from genome assembly GCF_016509475.1 of Prionailurus bengalensis. NCBI lineage: Eukaryota > Metazoa > Chordata > Mammalia > Carnivora > Felidae > Prionailurus > Prionailurus bengalensis. Next base: position 33,004,188 of record NC_057351.1, on the reverse strand, counting down.
ATAATCATTTATGTTTCAGCAAATCAAATTGCTTTGACTTATAGGCATAAACTCAACAATGATAGAATACTAATAAAAATAACAACAACAGCTAGCAATCAAATCGTAGTTACTATATTTATGTGCCAGGCACTTTTCTAAGTGCTTTATACACTTACCTCATCTAGTAATTCTCACAACTCATTGGGATAGGAACTCTTATTTCCCACCCCACCTCCAATATTACAGACTAGGCTTAAAGACAATAAGTAAGTTGCCCAAGTCCACACAGCTAGTAAGTAACAGCTAGAATTTGATCTTAGGCAGTCTGATTCCATAGTCCATGCTCTTAATTATTATACCGTATTCTCTCCCCAACTTGGTAAAAGTCACATGTGGAACTAAGTGGGGAAACCAGGAATTCAAGACAAGTCTTGAGCTACATTTAACCAAAAACACATTTAGTTACAAGACATGGGACGTTATAACTCTTTGGCTCTCCCCCTTTGAAGCCCTTAGAAGTCTTTACCGTCACCAGCAAACAATGCCTGTGGAACTAGGCAATGGGCATAGCACGATATGGGACCCCGGTGCCATTGTATATCAAATGGTACATAACAAAAAGAGCAAAGTTTTTATGGTCAGAAAATCATGGGTTGAAGTCATAACTTTGCCATAAATTGGGAGTATGCTACTAAATAGAGTATAGGTTATGACATCAGACAGACTTGATCAAAATCCGAGCTTTGAGAACACCGTGTAGGGTGGCAAAGTTTATATACAGTACAAGAGCACCTAGCCAAGAAAGCAAAATGGGGCCGAAATTCTGCCTGTGTTCAGCTGCTCAGCAAGCCATCCGCCCTGGAATGGGGGCTATGTGTGCTGGAAGAGGTGGCACCTAGCACAAGCCCCCAAGCTACTACCTAGGGTAGTGTGGCAGCCCAGAACTTTCAGTTATTTAACTGGTTCACCACAGGGGGCACCTTTTTCTATTTCAAACAAAGTTTTCTCAAAAACTACAGGTGACTGCCTACTCTAATACTAGCTATGTAATCCTGGGCAAGTCACTTAATCACTCTAAACCTTGGTTTCTTCATTTGGAAAAAGTGTTTGAAAATAGTACTTGCCTCATAGTGCGGTTCTAAGGATTACATAAAATGATGCAAGTCAAGTGTTTAGTATAGTATAGTGCCAGGTACTTAATAAGTGCTCAGTAAATCACAACCAATAAATTATAACCACACATAACACAACCTGGGCCTCCCATCCGTCATCAGTTAAAATGAATACCATCTATCTCACAAGACATTTCATGAACGTTATATTGTGACAAGAAAGCATTTTATAAACTGTTACATGTTTATTTATAATTTTTATATAAAGAATTAGCAAATACAAAAAGGTTTTGGTACCCAGCACTTAGTAAATGAATGACAAATGTTAAATGGTATTGTTGCTATTAGTATTGACAACTCATTTAAATTTTTTACATCATACATTTGTGTTCAGGTATTTCTTATTTTAGGGAGGATAATCAAGCTCATGCATCATTTTAAATTGTGAGAGGAAAATTATCTCATTAGAGAGATCTGTAAGCAATATAAATCTAAGGAGTCTAAGACTAAGTGGTATCCAGCCCCACCCCCACCCCCACCAAAAAAATCCTACAATCCATCAGGTTTTAGGTAAATTTAAAAAAAAAAGGAAGGGGTGCCTGGGTGGCTCAGTCGGTCAAACGTCTCACTTCGGTTCAGGTCATGATCTCACGGTTCATGAGTTTGAGCTCACGTCGAGCTCTGTGCCGACAGCTCAGGAGCCTGGAGCCTGCTTCAGATTCTGTGTCTCCCTCTCTCTTTACGCCCCTCGCCCACCTGCACTCTCTCTCTGTCTCTCAAAAATAAATAAACATTTAAAAAAAATTTTAAGGGGAAAATAGGGGCACCTGGGTGGCTTGGTCAGTTAAACATCCGACTGGCTCAGGTCATGATCTCACAGTCTGTGAGTTTGAGCCCCGCGTCAGGCTGTGTGCTGACAGCTCAGAGCCTGGAGTCTGCTTCAGATTCTGTGTCTCCCTCTCTCTGTACCCCTTCTTCACTCACACTCTGTCTTTCAGAAGTAAATAAACATTAAAAAAAAAAAAAGGAAAAGAAAAATCATGTCAGAGACACTAAACCTTGCTTAAAATTAGAGCCTCTCAAAAGAAGAAACTATATTTATATCCACACAACACATGAAAACCACCAGATTTACACATAGTAGCATAACTGTAGTTTCTTTGAACTTGGAAACCGTATTCTCAGAAACTGCCTGTTGATTCAGCTCAAATTCAAAATAAATATGTGACCCTGCTCCCCTAAGAAAAGGGCTCCTTCCACCCATATTACAATGTTTGGGACATTTAAAATTTCTATTACCATAAATTCCAAGCTTACAGTCTCACAGCAGCTATAATTCAGCTGCAAAGAACAAACATAGGTCTGCAAACCAGAGGACTTAACAGGCCTCTGTCTCCACAACAGACTGATTCTTCCTGTGACCCATGCCGCAGGCAAAACCCAAAATAAAAGGAAGACCTAAGACTGCTATCAGACTTGCTTCATGTCTATCTTCCCAATGTGCTTACATTTTGTTGTTTTGTTACTGTTCATAGTTATTCCCACCACCAGAGTGCTAGCAACACATCTGTTGATACAGTACTAAGGGAAGAAAAGAATGCTCTCTCAACTTGATTAATGCTTGCATCTTCTTAGCGCTCAAGCATAAAGCACATTCTAGATTTACTGTATTATTCTCCCCATCAAGATATCTTGATGGGATGGACACCAAGAAGCTCTGGATTCAAATATGAATCGGTCACTAAATAGTGTTATGTCCTCAGGACATCATTTAACCTCTGCAGGTCTCCTCTGAGATAATGTATGAAAGAGATTTTTAAAATTATAATGTGATGTACATATGGAAATGATTATTTCTGCCAAGAGTATATCATAAAAACAGATATAAGAACCCTGCTTTAGTTATTCCAATGGAATAAAAGGAAAAGTTATGAAAGTGCTCTTTGAGAATAGTCTCTATAAATGTGAGACTTACAGATTACATCACCTTTAATTCTTTATAATCGTATTATAGTACCCACTAGAGGTATTATACACAGATGGCTCACTCAAAAGGTAACCATAATTTGGAAACTTCTAGAAGCGTAAGTATTGACAGTGGGGATAATCAGCTTCGTCACTAATATTATCTGTTGGGCAATACGTGCTCTCTTTTTGGCTTTTTTAGTAATATTTTACACAGCCACGTGCTACTTCTACAAGGGCAGTAAAAGAGCCTCAAGTTTGCCTATCCTGCCATCTCCCATGGGAACAAAGGAGAAGCAATATTACCTCCATTTAATAAAGGAGAAAAATGTGGGTGATCATCTAAACATACGAAATAAAAAATGAAACCAGAACTAGAGCAGAAAATAGGCTAAGTTCACTGTTCTTTTTCCTAGGATGCACTGCCTTCCTTGGGGCAGGACAAAGCTCCAAACTGAAAAAAAGAAAACAAGAAAAAAAAGTCCCTGTCCTTCCTCTCCCAGGCTTCTTTGCTACCCATGTGAGACCCTTGCACCACAGAGCACAAGAAGCACAAACTTCATCCCATAAGGCATAGCAAGGGATGAACTTCACGAATCTTTGTTTTCTACTTGTCAGCTCTACAAACTATATATAAACTGACCTCCATTAAGATCAAGGCCAGCCTCATGTGACTCAAGCTGCTCCATTTGGGAAGGAAACCCTGGACATCTGGCAAAATAATCTGCCAAAGACATGGCTCCCTTCATCATGAACAGGCAGATGAACATGATGGCCAAATGTCAAGAGTGATACTGAATGACTATTGCTAATGTGCAATTACCTCATTTACAGAGGAATTATTTTATTTACTTAATGTGCATTATTACTAAACTACAACATCTCTAGTCTACAGTACATCTCACACACAAAGCACGGCCACTAAGAAACAAAACCACCACTTCAACTGGCTTTATGGAAGCCAGGAACTTCCAGCTAGGAAGAAGCCAGAAACACAAGGGTAGTTTAAGAATTACAACCAATACATGAAAAGATGCTCATCATCACTCATCATCAGGCAAATACAAATCAAAACCATAACGTGATACCACTGCACACCTGTCAAAATGGCTAATGTTAACAACTCAGGCAACAACAGATGTTGGCGAGGATGCGGAGGAAGAGGATCTCTTTTGCACTGTTGGTGGGAATGCAAACTGGTGCAGCCACTCTGGGAAACAGTATGGAGGTTCCCCCAAAAATTAAAAATAGAACTACCCTACAACTCAGCAATCACACTACTAGGTATTTATGCAAGGGATATAGGTATGCTATTTCAAAGGGACACATGCACCCCAATGTTTATAGCAGCACTATTGACAATAGCCTAAATATGGAAATTGCCCAAATGTTCATCGACAGATGAATGGACAAAGAAGATGTGGTATATATATACAATGGAGTATTACTCGGCCATCAAAAAGAATGAAATCTTGCCATTTGCAACTACGTGGATGGAACTAGAGGGTATTACGTTAAGTGAAATTAGTCAGTCAGAGAAAGACAAAAATCATATGACTTCACTCATATGAGGACTTTAAGGTATAAAACAGATGAACATAAGGGAAGGGAAGCAAAAATAATACAAAAACAGGGAGGGGGACAAAACAGAAGGGACTCATAAACATGGAGAACAAACAGAGGGTTACTGGAAGGGTTGTGGGAGGGGGGATGGGCTAAATGGGTAAGGGGCATTAAGGAATCTACTCCTGAAATCATTGTTGCACTATATGCTAACTAACATGGATGTAAATTAAAAAATAAATTATTAAAAAAAAGTTAAAACTCTACCCTAAAAGAAAAAAAGAATTAAAAATTGCAGGTGTTATGGGTGCTGACCCCTTCACAATTGAATATCCATATATAACATTTGACTCCCCAAAAACTTAACGACTAATAGCCTACTTTGACCAGAAGTCTTACCAATAACATAAACAGCTGGTTGACACTGTTTATGTGTATTATATGTGTGTGTGTACACACACACACACATATAATACACCGTATTCTTATAATAAAGCTAGAGAAAAGAATTAGAAAAATCATGAGAGATAACATTCATATAATGTGCTGTAAAAAAAAATCCACATATAGGTGGACCTATGTAGTTCAAACCCGTGTTGTTCAAAAGTCAACTGCATTTTCCAAGTTAAACATTTTCATGCTATGTAGTATACAAACATGTGTCACTGGGACAGTATTTTGCTAACAATGTATGGCAACACTGATATGATATAACACAGGCTAAAAATGGCTACTTCTCTAGACATGAGGTCTACAGATGTAGCAAATGCTGATTTGGTTTTAAAATACTAAATATGTTTCAGCTGCTGACATGCATCACCAATCTGAATTTATACAGAGAACATATTGAGTCCATAAAATATAACAAAACAGTGTACAAAGTTTCAGAAGGCAGAAAATGAGGAATGATTTTTTTTTGTTTGTTTTTTAACTAGATGTGTGTTAAGTTGAGACACAGAAGTTTTGACACAGAGGTTGTTGTTGAAGCCTTTTCCATCTGACAGACCTGTGCTCCTGTGGCCATAATTTGATATGAAATGTATTTTACAACCTTTTAAAGGCAAACAGACATTTGAAACTCATCAAGGTGTAGTTTATTCACGTGAATTTTCTTACACAGTTTCTCTTTCATGAAAATTGTGTTCGGGTTTCCGAGGAGCTGGTTGAACGACTGTCACGGCTCATAGATGATCACTGTTCCAAATCTCATCCAGATTATTCTTCTGTGCCAACTTCCCTTTCCTGACACATAACAACTATTTTGGGTTCCTGGACTCAATACCTATGTGTGTGTGAAGGTGTTTTCCAGCCCACCAAGAAGCAATTCTTGGACACCAGCAGAGTATCCAAGAATTCAACTCAATTCTGACAGTGTCTCCCTGGAGACAACCAGACAGAAGAGATGCATAGGGCAAGGTATGTGGGAAGGGGCACGGAGCTTCCATGCTCTCTCCAGGCATACCGCTGTCCCCACATCTCCACATGTTCACCAACCCAGAAGCTCTGCGCAATGATGATTTTTGAAGTAGAATATCTAAAAAGATAAATTAGGGACGCTTGATTTCATATCAGAGGCCACTGAAAGTTTTTTGATCAAGGACAAATATTTAAAACAGTACAATTATACAGAAAACACTTAAAACTGATCCTAAGAGCAGGTTTTAATTTTATTTTTTTTAATGTTTATTTATTTATTTTGGGGGCAGGGGAGGGGCAGAAAAGAGGGAAACAGAATCCCAAGCAGGCTCTGCACTGACAATGTGGATGAACCATGAGATCATGACCAACCAGGGGCCCCAAGAGCTGATTTTAAATTTAAATAGAAAAATGGATTAAAGATATAAATGGGCAACTTATAGTAGGAGAAACATGAACAGCTAATATATTTTTTAAATGCTCAGCCTCACTCATAATCAGAAAAATAATTTAAAAGACTAGGAGATTCCATTTCATACCCATTACATATATAAAAAATAAAAAGCTTGACAACACCACGTGTTGAAAAGGATATAGAGCAATGTAAACTCTTACACACTGCTGGTGAAAAAGTAAATTGCTCATGACCACTTTGGGCAGCATATGTTAAGAAAAATATGCAAATCCTACACCCTAGCAATCCTGCTTGTTGGCAAATACCATAGAGAAAGCCTGGGCCGGGTACCCAGAGAGACCTACACAAGAATGTTCACAGCTGCAATTTTATTAGAGAAAAAAAATCCTGGAGGGGCGCCTGGGTGGCTCAGTCGGTTGAGTGTCTGACTCTTGATTTTGACTCAGGTCAGGATCCCAAGGTCGTGGGATCGACACTCATGTCTGGCTTTGCACTGAATGCAGAGCCTGCTTGAGATTCTTACTCTCTCTCCCTCTCTCTCTCTCTCTCTCTCCCTCCCTCCCTCCCTCCCTCCCCCACGTGTCTCCCCCACCAATCACACTCTTGTGCTCTCTCTAAAACAAACCAAACCATGGCACAAAAACAGACACATAGACCAATGGAATAGAATAGAAACCCCAGAACTAGACCCACAAATGTCTGGCCAACTCATCTTTGACAAAGCAGGAAAGAACATCCAATGGAAAAAAGACAGCCTCTTTAACAAATGGTGCTGGGAGAACTGGACAGCAACATGCAGAAGGTTGAAACTAGACCACTTTCTCACACCATTCACAAAAATAAACTCAAAATGGATAAAGGACCTAAATGTGAGACAGGAAACCATCAAAACCTTAGAGGAGAAAGCAGGAAAAGACCTCTCTGACCTCAGCCGTAGCAATCTCTTACTCGACACATCCCCAAAGGCAAGGGAATTAAAAGCAAAAGTGAATTCCTGGGACCTTATGAAGATAAAAAGCTTCTGCACAGCAAACAACCAACAAAACTAAAAGGCAACCAACGGAATGGGAAAAGATATTCGCAAATGACATATCGGACAAAGGGCTAGTATCCAAAATCTATAAAGAGCTCACCAAACTCCACACCCAAAAAACAAATAACCCAGTGAAGAAATGGGCAGAAAACATGAATAGACACTTCTCTAAAGAAGACATCCGGATGGCCAACAGGCACATGAAAAGATGTTCAGCGTCGCTCCTTATCAGGGAAATACAAATCAAAACCACACTCAGGTATCACCTCACGCCAGTCAGAGTGGCCAAAATGAACAAATCAGGAGACTATAGATGCTGGAGAGGATGTGGAGAAACGGGAACCCTCTTGCACTGTTGGTGGGAATGCAAATTGGTGCAGCCGCTCTGGAAAGCAGTGGGGAGGTTCCTCAGAAAATTAAAAATAGACCTACCCTATGACCCAGCAATAGCACTGCTAGGAATTTATCCAAGGGATACAGGAGTACTGATGCATAGGGGCACTTGTACCCCAATGTTCATAGCAGCACTCTCAACAATAGCCAAATTATGGAAAGAGCCTAAATGTCCATCAACTGATGAATGGATAAAGAAATTGTGGTTTATATATACAATGGAATATTACGTGGCAATGAGAAAAAATGAAATATGGCCTTTTGTAGCAACGTGGATGGAACTGGAGCGTGTGATGCTAAGTGAAATAAGCCATACAGAGAAAGATACCATATGGTTTCACTCTTATGTGGATCCTGAGAAACTTAACAGGAATCCATGGGGGAGGGGAAGGAAAAAAAAAAAAAAAAGAGGTTAGAGTGGGAGAGAGCCAAAGAATAACAGACTGTTAAAAACTGAGAACAAACTGAGGGTTGATGGGGGGTGGGAGGGAGGGGAGGGTGGGTGATGGGTATTGAGGAGGGCACCTTTTGGGATGAGCACTGGGTGTTGTATGGAAACCAATTGGTCAATAAATTTCATATATATAAAAAAATAAATAAATAAAAATAAATAAAACAAACCAAACCAAAACAAACAAAAAAACACCCTGTAAATAGCTGCCTATTAACAGGAGAATAGAAAACAAGTGTTCAAAAACTGTTGAATGAATGACACCAAGGAATGAACAACAGTGTTCTCAAAGGAGGTCAGAGCCTCAGGAATCTGTGGGTGTATAACAACCATGTCATCAGAAAGAAGACAAAGAATACAGTGCAGAAAAAAATATTTGAAGAAATAGTCGGTGAAAACTTACCAATTTTGGTAAAAGACAAAACTGTGGTACATCCATACAATGGAAAACAACTCAGCAATAAAAAGGAACAAACTACTGATACATGGAACAACATGGGTGGATCTCAAAGGCATAATGCAGAGTGAAAGCCAATCTCCAAGTGTTACAAACTATTTGATTCCATTTATGTGATAATCTGCAAAAGGCAAGAGCATAAGAACAGAGAACAGATCAAAGGTTGCCAGGGGTGGTGGATGAGAGGAGGGTTTGAGTCCACTGGACAGCACAAGAGAATTTTAGGGGTGGGGGAACTGTTCTGTATCCTGATTGCTAATGTGGTTACACAAATCTACAAATGCATTAAAATTCACATAAATGTACAAGCAAAAAAAGTCAATTTTATTATATATGCTAAAAAAAGGAAAGTCTAGGAAGAAAATCAGTATCTCCTCTAAAATCATGTATATCCAAGATATATGGCATCACATATCCCATGCCTTTTACATGTAAAAAGCCACCAGATCAAGCAGATATACTACGATATCTCCCTCAAAGATGGTTAACAAAAAAAATCTAAATAAAAGCACTGAACAATAAAAATCAAATGTGCAATCAATGTCTTGCAACCTAATTTTATCAGGAAGAAAGTGCTCCATTATTTTTTGGTGTTTTGTTTTGTTTTGTTTCAAAGATTTTATTTTTAAGTAATCTCTACACCCAATGTGGGGCTCAAACTCACAACCCCAAGATCAAGAATTGCACACTCCACAGAATGAACCAGTCCGGCACCCCCAATGCTCAGTTTTTTTGTACTTGTTTTTAAGGAGTTAATCTAGAAGATTTAAAGACAATAACTTTGCACAATTAAAAGAAAACATTCTTCTGTCACATTTCATACCTGCAAAACCTTTTTGTAGGGGATGGGAGATATAGCCAGTCTGTTAAATTAAAACCTTTCAACTTTTCCTTCTCATTCAACCTCTCAAGTTCAATGTGCCCTAAATAAAAAGTTGTCTAAGCCCTGAGATAAAGGAGATGTCACCGACAGAACAGGCCCTTAAAAGTGATAACTTCCACAAATGTACTTTCCATAGCCTACCAAGATTGCCAAAACAGAAGATAGCAAAGCTTTAACAAAGCCTTTTAACTTGGGTGGCCATGTGTCCTAATCTGCTTGGGACACCTCTGGTTTAACACATGTTGTCCCGATATAATTATTAACAGCACTCTCTCTCAACTCTAGAGGTGCTGTGGTTAAGACGATAAATTATATGGCAACCCCACCCTTAACCTATTTCCCTTAAGGAACCTAACCATAATCCCTACCTATCACTAAGACCTAGAATGTAGACTTCACAAAGAGAAGCACTAATACTAGGTTAAAAAAAAAAAAAAAAAAAAAAGACTCAGGAAAAATGAATTTGATTAATGTGTTTGTGTTGTATTTACTTGTTCTGTCAATTACAGCTAATAAAATTCTCTTCTTTGGACTGTATGACTGCATAAAAATAACGCAAAACTCTAATTATTCCATAGCCTAGTATCTTAGAAGAAACTCCATCAGTCACATTGAATAACAACAAATCACTCATTTAAAATCTCTACCCCCATGCTCACTTCAGCAGCACATGTATTAAAATTGGAACAATGCAGAGATTAGCGCGCCCCCTGCACAAGGATTACACGTAAAATCTCTACCTGTGCCTCCATTCTCATTCTAAAGTGACTGAATAGTGTGGGAAGGCCAGTGCTTTTTATTCCAATTTAGGATGCTGTTTGCCAAATTCTAAGGGATTCTAATATGCTATATCTCCACACGGAAAGTCTATCTCTGCTTCCTTGATGTGATATCATTGCCAAAAAAAGAACAGGTTTCAAATTATAATTCTTTCTTGAGGCTGTAACAATGTGGACCAGATATCTTTCTTTTATGGTCTATCTAAAACAATGAACTTACTTCCTCAGGGAATTAACTGCCCAAATTCCTTATATCTCCTTGTCATCTACCCTTTGGGCAGTTCATTGAACAGGGAAAAGTTAGTACTCTTGCTATCACTCCTTGGTAATGAATCTGATGAGAGAAAGAGAATAAAATGATAGACTTACACTGTACATTATAAAAGCCACTAGCATCATGCTCTGCTGACCACTTGAAATGTGTCTCATCCTAACTGAGATGTGTGGCAAGATTTTTAAAACCTAGTACAACACCAAAAAAAGTAAAATAATTAATAATTTTTATATTGAGTACATGTGGAAATAATTGCTTTGATATTCTGTATTAATATATATTACAGAGGGGCTCCTGGGTAGCTCAGTTGGTTAAGCATCTGACTCTTGATCTCGGCTCAGATCATCTCATTTGTGAGATTGAGCCCCACATCAGGTTCTGCACTGACAGCACTGAGCCTGCTTGGGATTCTCTCTCTCCCTCTCTCTCTCTCTGTCCCTCACCTGCTAATATGCATTCCTTCTCTCTCTCTCTCTCTCTCTCTCAAAATAAATAAACATTAGAAATGATAATAAAAATATACAAATTCACTGGTTTCTTTTTACTTTTTTAATGTGGCTACTACTGTAAAGTTTTAAATTACATAGATGGCTGCATTATTTTTCCATTGAATAGTCCTACAATAAACCATGTTTTGATGTGTTTCCATAATAATTTTCATAATAACAATAGCAGGCAGAAAACTGACTTAGTTCCAAAGGCTTTGCAATTGCACCACAGGTGTCAAAGTGACAAAGTTATCTGTAATGAGAACAGTCCTTGTTACTGTACAGTAATTAACACTATATTATCCTTAACAGATTTTTAAAAAGAAATAAAAACCAAAGCAAAACTCACCATATTTTTAACATGCAATGTTCCTCACTTTTTTGTTTCAAGAATTCTTAATTCTCTGAGAACTTACTGAGTATCTCCTATTTGTCTAGACACTGTACAATTTCTGAAATATCCCAAAGCAACCAACCACACACTTTTTTACTGAAATACAGTCGAAAAGTTATATTAGTTTCAGGTGTACAACATAGTGATCCTATAATTCATTACGCTACACAATGCTCACCATGTTAAGTGTGTTTACCATCTGTCACAATACAAAGTTACTGCAATATCAGTACGACTGTACTTTCCATCCCTGTGACTTACTTATTTTTCAGCTGGAAATCTGCACTTCTTAATCCCCTTCACCTTTTTGGCCCACCTCTCTCCCCTCTGGCAACCACATCTATTTGAGTACATTTCTTTTTTGTTTGTTTGTTTCCTTATGGAAACAACCTAAGTGTCCATTGGTAGATAAATGGATAAAGAAGAGGTGGTGTAAAAAAAAAAAAAAAGTGTGTACACACACACACACACACACACACACACACACACATCACACAATGGGGAATATTACTCAGCCATAATAAAGATGAAATCTGGCCATTTGTGACCACAAGAAATTATGCCATGTGAAATAGATAAAGACAGACACCATATGATATCACTTACATGCAGAATCTAAAACACAAAACAAAACACCATAGTCCCCGTCTGGGAAACCTGTATCTACAGAGGAATATAATGTGGAAGAAGAAAGCAAAACATAGGCCCCGAACATAAATCAGATGCAGCAAATAGGCAACCTGAGTTCAAACAAAAATAAACTCAAACTATTACTCCAGAATGCTTTTGCCCTGCATTTGCTCCTGAACTTTCCCTTATACCTTTAGTTTCTATTTTTAGCTGCTTTGGGTCATATCTCCAGAGTTAGGCTGAAAAGGCCTAAACAGTTTCACTATCAGGTTCAGAATTCCCTTTATATTTTCAAATTTCAAATAGGCTGACTTCATGCTTAGCAACCTACCATTAAGAATTTACCAAACTTCTTGGGTGCCTGGGTGGCCCAGTTGGTTAAGCAGCCAACTTTGGCTCAGGTCATGATCTCATGGTTTGTGGGTTCGAGCCCCACATCAGGCTCGCTGCTGTCAGTCTGTGAACTCAGAGCCTGGAGCCTGCTTCAGATTCTGTGTCTCCCTCTCTCTCACTCTCCCTTCCCCTGCTCGTGCTCTGTCTCTGCCTCTCAAATATAAATAAATGTTAAAATAAAAAAATTTTTTTTAGAGTTTACCAAACTTCTAAGTAAAAGATAATAAATCAGGCCATTCCCAATCCCCTACATAATCACTACAGCTTTTGTTATCTCAGAATTGGTATTAAAAGATTCAAATAAATTATTTTTTCCATACCCTGGACATTATTTTTTCCATACCCTGCCCACCTTTCATGGTAGCAATTATAACAAATTTTGCATTGTTTAAATTTCACATGGCTGCTGAAATCACAATTATAATTACAAAATAAAATGAGATCTCCAAACACACAGCAACTAATATACTCTCTGTTTGGAGGCAGTTTCAGGCATTTGAAACACTAAAGCCTTTTTTTTTTTTTTTAAGTTTTTATTTATGTACTTACTTTGAGAGAGACAGCGAGAGCAAGCACGAGCACGGGAGGGGCAGAAAGCGGGAGAGACAATCCCAAGTGGGCTCCATACTGTCAGCACAGAGCCTGACATAGGGCTTGATCTCACAAACCGTGAGATCATGACCTGACCCAAAACCAAGAGTCCGATGCTTAGTTGAATGAGTCACCCAGGTGCCCCTGAAACACTCAAGTCTTACTAATACCCTAGAACAAACAGGATACCTGAAAATAAGGGACTTCAGACTTACTGCTTAGGACAGACACAGCTTCAAAAATAACTCAAATGATATATCTCTCTATAGTCTTATTTATCCACTTTAAAAGGAAGGTAATATTTATCTAGATACAGGTGACATTTATGGCTCTTTGACATTTAAAGTTAAATACAAGAACAGTGTACAATAACTTTTTTTCACAACCACAGAAAATCTTTTGGATTCTCCAGATATGTGATGTGACTTGGAGCTGCTACTCAAGTATCTTTTTTTCCTTTCAAGTCTGGCCATAATTCAAATATTCCCATGGAGGCTTTATCTTTTTGAATTTTGAAAAACTACAGCAAAGCTAGTGTGGCTAGTATCAGATAGTTTTGTATTTCAACATTATAGGTAACAGTTACATCACTAGGTTCCAAGCCCTACCACATACACATAAGGTGCTCAATAAATATTTCTTGAGTGAATAAAATGAGAAGAGGGGAAATATGCACAGTGGTGTAAGACTGCAAAGAAAAACTTGATGCAAGAAAACAAAACACAGAAAGAACCAGATGGGATGCCCTTCCACCAAAAACATTAAAAATACTACTCCGGAGGTGCCTAGCTGGCTCAGTCAGAAGATCATACAGCTCTTGATCTCAGGGTTGTGAGTTTGAGCTTCATGTCAGGTGTAGAGATTACTAAAAAAATAAACTTAAAAAAAAAAAAGCTTCTTAGTATGGAATGATGCAAAAGTTCTGGAGATGGATAGTGGTAATGGTTGACATCAATGTAAATGTACCTAATGTCATCGAATTGTGAATTTAAAATGGTTAACGTATATTTTAGAACAATAATTTTTTTAAGTAGGCTTCACACCCAATGTGGAGCTTGAACTCACAACCCTGAAATCAAGAGTCACATGCTCCACCAACTGAGCCAGCCAGGCGCCCCTAAAAAAAATTTTTAACAGCTACTCAGCCAAGTGTGACTACAGACTTTCACAGGAAGCCACTAAGACTATGACGGTGAGAAATTCTGGTCATGTAAAGAAACACTGGCCATGTGTGTGGTACAGTAAAAAACTTAAAGAGAACCAAAAATGTCCTCACTGAAAAAGTTGTGCTGTAAGGATATGCTGTTTTACAAAATATCTGTTTGCCAAGTCCTTGTGACAAAATTAACATACTATGGTAGCTGTTTATATACAAAATATTAAGTACTATTTACTCCATTGGAAGGAAAACTAAGTATACTTTAGGTAAACACAGACTTTGAGTCTTTAAAAATAAACATGTTTACTTAAAAAAGAAATGAATTAAAATGTTTTGATCTAAATTGATCTTAAGGCTTTCAATTTTATAGTTTTTAAAAACTCATATAGACCAACCACATAAACAATTTTATAATATGAAATACTTCTTTGCAAATATTGTTACATAAAGCCAAAAGAAGAGGGTCAGGTCACTTTTTAAGGAGAGAAAATTCTATCCTACACTAAACACCCAAAAATTAAGAGAAGATATGAAACCTCACTGGTGATATGGGGACAATTTGCTAATCCAGAGGGCTGTCTGAACATTTCTATAATAATCTCCAACAAAACTTCAGGAATAGGTATGGCAGAAAGAAGTCTGCAATGCAGCTCAAAGAAATTTGGTGTGTTAAGAAAGGAAAATGGGGGTGCCTGGGTGGCTCAGTCAGTTGAGCGTCCGACTTTGGCTCAGGTCATGATCTCGCGGTCCGTGAGTTCGAGCCCCGCGTCAGGCTCTGTGCTGACAGCTCAGAGCCTGGAGCCTGTTTCAGATTTTGTGTCTCCTTCTCTCTCTGACCCTCCCCCATTCATGCTCTGTCTCTCTCTGTCTCAAAAATAAATACACGTTAAAAAAAAAAAAAGAAAGAAAAGGAAAGGAAAATGGGTTTATGACTGAGAAACCACCAGTCTTGTTATTTCATGTTCTGTCCCAAAGTTGTGGCCAGTCAGTCAAAAATTCTAACATTTTCTTCCCTCACCAAACTCTCTGGATTTAAGGAGCTACTTGGCAGAATGAAGTCAGCCCACTGAACAAAGTCTACACTCAGTCTGTCACTAAGTAGGGATATCATAACACCACTAACGTTAACCATCCAAAAATCTTAAAACAAACCAACCCAAAAAACTGCTTTGGATCTAGAATAGAAAAAAATGAAGCCAAAAGATACATTTATTACATAATATATACAAAAAATTATAGCATATATAAAAAATACTTCCCAGGGGCGCCTGGGTGGCTCAGTCGGTTGGGTGACCAACTTCAGCTCAGGTCACGATCTAACAGTTCGTGAGTCTGAGCCCCGCGCTGGGCTCTGTGCTGACAGCTCACAGCCTGGAGCCTACTTCAGGTTCTGTGTCTCCCCTCTCTCTACCCCACCCCTGCTCATGCTGTGTCTCTCTGTCTCTCAATAATAAATAAACATTAAAAAAAATGTTTAAAAATAAAATAAAATAAATAAATAAATAAATAAATAATACTTCCCATATTAAAGGTGGGTTAAATAGGGGATTGGGTTAAAATAATTTTCTTTTCTTTTCTTTTTTTTATTTTATTGGAAAGAGAGAGAGAGAGAGAGAGAGAGAGCAAGCAGGGGAGTGGGGCAGAGGAGAGAGGGAAAAAGAGAGAGAATCTTAAGCAGACTGCACACTCAGTGCAAAGCCCTACTCGGGACTTGGTCCCGCAACCCTGGGATCAAGACCTGAGCCAAAATACAGAGTCAGATGCTCAACTGACTGAGCCACCCAGGCACCCCAAAATAATTTTCAAGTAACGAAAGAAACAAAATATATAAATATATAACACTGTCAAGGGGGAGAAATGAAAAGGATGAGTTACAGCATAACCTACAAAACACAAATGCCTGGGACGCCTGGGTGGCTCAGTTGGTTGAGCATCGAACTCTTGATTTCAGCTTAGGTCATGATCCCAGGGTTGTGGATCGAGCCCTGTGTCAGACTCTGCCCTGAGTGTGGAGCCTGCTTAAGATTCTCATTTTCTCTCCCTTTGCTCCTCTCCCTTGCTCACTCTTTCTCTCTCTCTACCCCACCCCCCTCTCAAATTAAAACAAAACAAAACAAACAACAACAACAAAACCAAATGGCTGGATTACTGGAAAGAGTTGCAGAGTTTAATTATACTGTAGAACAGTACCATGTTCAGCTTTTCAGAATCAGCTGTCACCACGCATCAAAAGAACTTCAAACAGAAGTAAAACAAAGAACATAAAAAGAAGTAAAGAAGTAAAACATAGAACAAAGGTCATTTTCAAGCCTAATTAGTCTCAAATTCTATCATGCATATACCAAATCTTCCATGATTTCTTCGTAGCTACTCTTCCATGAAGAACATCCAATAATACCACCCCTCTAGGTGATAATGCAAAATGAATTTTTTTTATGACTTGAGCCAAAATCAAGAGTCAGATGCTCTACCAAATGAGCCACCCAGATGCCCCTGCAAAATGAATTTTTATTTTTTTTAAAGTTTCTTTCATTTGCTTTTAAGTTCATAGTATGGTAATTTACATCATAAAGCTTACACCATAAACAAAAAGTGCTTTCAATGATTAGAACAATGCCTGATAACACAGTTGGTACTCAGTATTAAGTATCTGCTGAATGAATAAAGGAATTATAGTTAAGAAATTATAATTAATTATAGTTAAGTTTATCATCTCCCCCTCATAAAATGCTTGTATTACAGTGGCTCTAGAATCCTTTCTGTAGCCTGCTAATCACTAGACAAAGCCATAAATACAACGTGTTGTCCAAATGGCACACTCCCTCTCTGCCTCCCTTACCACCTCCAACATACATACCCATTTGATCCCCAAACCAAATTTAAGGTACTTATTTCCCTCCCTTTCCCTGACTTCCTGCCTTGAATAAAATACTCAATAGAATTTATAGCTTTGCACTCACTAAAAATCAGCTCAGAAGTTGCCCCAAGAGCACATGGAAGTATATGTAACTACATCTAACTACATCTTCAAGAGAAAGACCTTTCCTAACTTGTGTTCTGTGGTGCTCTCTTTCTTCACCAGTGGGTAAAAATAAAACCCTACAATTTATCCATAGTCCAAGTCCTGCCCATGGGCAACATATTCTTTTGAAATTAATGGCTCTTAAAAAAAAATGCCTCTTCATTATTAGACATAGCTATATGTGTGGAAGTTGTTGGGCAAAATGCACATCTGATTTACCTTTCACTATGTCCTATGTGAACTTTACTAGGTCCAGTTCTCACCCTGTCACCCTGGTCAATGAACAGGCAAGCACTTAATGAACCCATGAAAACCAGGATTACTAGTTTATAAACAAAAACATTAACCAGTGGTGACCAATAGGTTGCCACTGAAAGAACCGTATTATTTACTGTGAGCATTATTTACTTAACCAAAGATCTAGAAATCTACAATATGACTGAAATGTATATAGAAGAGCTGAGAATCTCTGAGGAAAAAACACTGTCAGGTAATACAACCAAGTATAAATAAAATCAAACTGCAAGTCTGAAGAACCCCTATGATGACAAAGATGGGTAGAATACACAGAAAAAATAGGAACAAGAGGAATCTAAAAGACTTATCCAATAAAAGCTTAAGATACAAATAATCGGCAAGCCACAGTCAACTTGGAAGCATGGCACAGGCAATGCCAACAGCAGTGACACTGGCCACAGGGGACACGAATACCCCCTCTCACAGTACAGATGCCTCTTTGTACATCTTCCGCTTTCAAAACACCTTCCACTTTCAAAAGAAGACTGTTTCTATATGTTTATCCTTCACACTGAATGTCTTTAAAATCACAGGGGCATATTTTTGACACAATTTACTTATGCCTATTGAAACCTATATTTAGTCATGGTCAATTAAATGCTACTTTCCCAAAAGTTCAATTAATTACTAAACTCATTAACTGTTGTATCTGAAAGGGGAAAAGATTCTTAACTGTGTTTACAATTAAATATATGAATAAGTGCATTAATATTTTATTAACAACTATTGAAGTATGTTGCAATAGCCTACATGATGCCAAATATAGCTAGAATCTTTTTCTACATCCACTAAGTCCTTGCCTATTAGATCTAGAAGCCCTTCTCTAGGAACCATGCTGTCATCTCCCCACTGACACAACGGGATTAAAGGATCTGTCCTGACAGTTCATTTAAGAGATACAACCACACCTAACAGCGCATGCTGGCTGCCCAGCAAAGGAGCAAATGACTCATGGTACCTGTTGGTTTGAACTCACCCTGGTATTACACTAGCTTTAATGACCTCACTGGAGTTAAGTTGAGTAACACGTAAAATAAACAAGTAACACGTAAAGAAAACAAGTAACATGTAAAATAAACAAAGATATAGAAGTCAGAAGTCAGAGAGAAATGCAGAACTAAAAGTCACAATTCTGAAGCTTGGTTATTCAAGAAATTCCAAAACAAAAAACAAAACAAAAAAAAAAACTTCTGATAAATAAGAAGTTTTGTTTTGGGAAAACCATTCCTTTGGTGGGGAAGAGTGGTGGGAACCATTCCTAATCGGATATTCTGTCATTTTACTGTTACGATCAGCCACAAACTATGGAGTTTCCTATTTCATGGTAATGAAAGAGGAAGCCTCATACTAGAAGGGAAAGATCATGATGAAAAAAACTCTTCCAGGTGGCCACAGAACAGTAAGCAAGAGAGTTATTATTAATTGATATACAGCAAAGTAAAAAAACACTGACAGTACCAAAGCAGAGTAACAGTAAAAGTCTTCACTGGCTAACTTCATATAATAATCCCACTTTAAGGAGAAAGGTTGTTTAAGAACAACCACATAACCCCAAGCCCTACACCCACAAAAAGACAACAGGAACATAAGAGGTTGGCTTTCTATAAGGGCACCTGGGTGGCTCAGCTGGTTAAGTGTCCAACTCTTGGTTCTGGCTCAGGTCACAATCTCACAGTTCGTGTGTTCAAGCCCCGCATTTAGCTCTGTGCTGGCAGTGCGGAGCCTGCTTGGATTCTCTCTCTCTCTCTCTCTCTCTCTCTCTCACTCTCTGCCCCTCTGCTGTTCTCTCTCTCTCTCTCTCTCTCTTTCAAAAGAAACATATATATATGTTATATATATATATGTTTTATATATATATAACATATGTTATATATATGTGTTATAATATATATATGTTATAACATATATATATGTTATATATATATATATATATATATATATATATATATATATATATAAAGAAGAAGTTGGCTTTCCTTAAAATGGAAAACTCTTCTCTATTTCATAAACAGAGAAGCTTGGAGGATTGCTGCAAGGAAGGCTATTAAAATGCTACATTCACCTAGAACTGCAATTCTCCTTAGTTAAAATTCAACACACACACACACACACACACACACACACACACACACAGAGTCTAACTTTAACCACTCTTCCAGTTCCCAACACTTAGACTTTTTTTAAAAAATCCTATTTGAAACATACAATTTAATAAGAATCAAATTATTCGAAGCATAATTCCAAATGTTATTTTAAAAGTGTATAAAAGGGAATGGTCTGCCTCAATTCTGAATATAAACTTCACTGCAGTGCATACTGGACATTCCACCCTTCTCTTTTTTGGCAATTAGTTGACTGCTCACTGGTAGTCAAAAAGGTTTTAAGGTAAAGTACACCTCGATACTCCAACTTATAGTTCCTACTTCAGTAATTTCATTATAATGTCTTGTGCATCTAACCACATGCAGCACATCACTGTGACATGACATGCAAACCTAAGGGTAAGTATACACATTGCTTACCTTCTTCTTTTTTTTAAAAATTTTTTAATGTTTATTTTTGAGGTATAGAGAGAAACAGAGCACAAGTCGGGGAAGGGCAGAGAGAAAGGGAGACACAAAATCTGAAGCATGCTCCAGGCTCTGGGCTGTCAACACAGAGCCCGACGTGGGGCTCAAACCCACAAACTGTGAGATCATGACCTGAGCTGAAGTTGGACGCTTAACGGAATGAGCCACCCAGGCGCCCCTACATAGCACTTACTTTCTAATACTAAACACACTTTTGGCTCTAGCTGAATACAAAACTGAAACCCAAGGGACAGTTGGGAACCGGGAGCCTGCTTTGGATTCTGTGTCTCCCTCTCTCTCTGCCCCTCCCCCACTTGTGTGCCCATGTACTCTCTCACTTTCTCTCTCAAAAGTAAATAGACATTAAAAAACAAAAACAAAAACAAAAACAAAAAACAAAGATGAAACACAAGAGCTGGAGCCTTAAAAAAATGAATAGCACTTTGTCCAGTAGAAAGGGTCAGGAGGATACCTCGCAAAAGCAGTGAACAAAGAACCATAAGGCATGTCTCAGGAAACTAGCCCAGCAAAAAGCCTAGGTTGCAAAAAGATAGGAGGAAAAAGGAAGAACCTGGAAGAATAGACTGGGTGCAAACCATAAAGGACTTTTAATCCCAAAATATAGGGATTTTAAGCTTTATTCTCCAGGCAACAGGCAGCAAAGGATTTTAAGCAAAAGAATGACCACTAAAAACCATGTGCCAAATACAGAATTTCCACAGATAAGAAATTCTAAGTTTCACATAACATTTCCTTATGTTATTTATAACCCTTAACTATTGAAAGATGAGGCTAGGATGTCAACATCATGGTTATCAGTACTCAGCATTTCCTTTTTCAAGATAATTAAGAATCCACATTTCCTTGCTTAGCATAAGCTTTCTAAAAAGGCTTTGTCTTTTTTGCCCCATTTTATCTAAAACAAACAGCACAAACCAGAGGAAAAAGTAGTCTTTTCTATGGTTGCTCAATCCAAAAGCTAAACCCGGCATGTAAGGTACACATTACTATGGAAGACTGAATCTACCCCTCACTCCACGAGGCTATTTTTGATTTGTTGGTCGTGTAACTAAGGAGGGATGAGTGGGAGGAATTTCTCAGTGCCCCCAGGGTACTTATTCATATAACTTCATGCCAATTCCACTTCTATCTTCCTCAAATAAACTTTCTGATTACTATAATTACAAGCTTTATTCCATCACCAGAACTAGAAAGCTTTTCCAGTGGTTTTTATTTGTAGTGATTTTAACTCTGTCCCCAGTTCCAGTGGAGGCTTTCTCATTGTTTTAAGTCATTACAGGATTTCTCCAGCAGCACTAACTCCTAGAAGCCTGCAAGTCCAACTACTAAAGTAACAACTGTACCTAAAGATAACCGCTGTCCCTGCCACTGCTCATCACTACTCCTATGCCCACTGAAAGTCAGAGAATGAGGAGTTGCCAGGGATGCAATCAACAGCTTGCTGCACCTGTACATAGGGACAGCCCACTCCTGAAATTCAGGTCCAAAAAAAGGGGAAACTTTCAACTTTCCTCCTAAGGAATTCCCCAAAAAAAGGGGAAACTGACAACTTTCCTCCTAAGGAATTCACATGGGGCAGCTTTCCGTATCCTCTCAAGTTCTAAAATAGCAATCTCTCACAATTAGGTTATGCGCCCTTTGAGGTCTAAGGCCAAGGCCTAGCAATGTGAGACTTCTACATGGAAGGTTGGTTCTTTTTTTTTTTTTTTTTTTTTTAAGTATTGCTTGAGTTGAGGTTTCTGCACATCTGTTTTATCACTTACGTTTCTATACTGCTCTAACAGAAAGTTCCTGTTATTACATTAGTGATCAGTCTTAATTTGTTCTCTTACCTCCAAGACACAGTTCCACTTTAACACCTCCGAGAGTGCAAACTCATGACTGAAGAGTATGAACTACACCACTTCTATGGTACCAACAGAAGAATTTCTGAAGTTTGGAGAAAGCGAGTTAGGAGTTATTTTCAAGAAAAACGTGTGTGCCCACTTAGAGTATAATCCACAAGTCATCATATGACCTACACGCTTGACTAACAAGACTAAAAAGCTTTGAGTGACACTGCAGCAAATATAAACAAGTTCTTGTAGAAACCTATTATAAACACCAAGAGCAACCAGTCTGGGACGGCTCTTTGACCACGTGCCAACAGAACCATTTCTCCCCACACTACTGTCTGAAATACTGAATAGCTTCATGTCGACATCAAGCAATAATATCCAAGATTGTCCACTATTTACAGTGGTGGGCACTATCAAGCTAAGGCAAAGGAAGAATAGTAATAAAACTCTTCAATGACAAGTGTTACAGATTTTAAAAGGAGATGAGAGAACTATAGCATTTAAATCATTAGAACCCGAAGCTAAAATTCACTGATTGATAACAATGGGGCGAGTATGTCTGGCTCAGAGTTTTTGTTTACAACCTGTTTACTCATGCAGCTTAGCAACATTTCTCCTGAACATCTCCAGGAAGCAAATGTTGGCTATAATCCTTCTTTCCCAACAAGCATAAAGGGCCAACCGTTGTCTCTGGGGGATAAAATAAAACTATCTGAGGGAAAACAAAAAATGTCTGGGTTAGAAGGAAATATTTTCCTAAGAGAATGCAACAATTTTTTCCGCTCTCACTTCCTTGTAGAACTGAGAGTCTTTGTGAGTACAGGGGTACTAACTAGGCAGCAGTACTTAATGGGGGGGGGGGGGGAGAAAATGAATCAGAGAAATTAGTCAGAATCTTACTTTTTAGTTATCTAATAATCCAAACCTGGGGCTGGAGGTAAATCTGAGGATGTAGAATAATCTGACAAAGCCCAACTAAATTTCATTGTCACCATCCAGAGAACTACTAAAAGGAATATAGGCAAATATTAAGCAAAGCACTCTTCCAAAAGCACAAGATATTCATATATCCAACCTCCATTTGTATACACATCTCTCAATACATGCAAAGGGCTATAAACACAAAAAATGTTTATATTAATTCACTGTTATTTTTTAATTTTCTAGAATTAAAGTATTAAACTATGTTGATATGCAAAACAAGAATATTTCTTTACCACTTTGCCCCCCTTTTTTTTTTTAAATTTTTTTTTTTCAACGTTTATTTATTTTTGGGACAGAGAGAGACAAAGCATGAACGGGGGAGGGGCAGAGAGAGAGGGAGACACAGAATCGGAAACAGGCTCCAGGCTCTGAGCCATCTGCCCAGAGCCCGACGCGGGGCTCGAACTCCCGGACCGCGAGATCGTCACCTGGCTGAGGTCGGACGCTTAACCGACTGCGCCACCCAGGCGCCCCTGCCCCCCCTTTTTTAAATAGACTAGTATATACTCAATGTAAAAACTAAAATTAAACACAGATATACATGACATGGAATGTGACAGTCCCCTGCAATCTCATCCTTCAGGGACAACCACTATCAACAGTTTAGACCCCAGTGGCCTACAATGCTCTATAATTACCAAACCTCAGGGCTGAAGAGCTACAAAGATAATAGGTATAACAGCATCTTCTCCGTCCCCACTCTCCTAAAAGTACTAAAACACTTTTTTTTTTTTCAATGTTTATTTTATTTTTGGGACAGAGAGAGACACAGCATGAACGGGGGAGGGGCAGAGAGAGAGGGAGACACAGAATCGGAAACAGGCTCCAGGCTCTGAGCCATCAGCCCAGAGCCTGACGCGGGGCTTGAACTCACGGACCGCGAGATTGTGACCTGGCTGAAGTCGGACGCTTAACCGACTGCGCCACCCAGGCGCCCCTAAAACACTTTTTACAATGTCCCTGACAAATGTTTCGCCAGACTCGACTTGAACAAATCCTTAGACTAGGACCTGATTACCTGAGTGGCTATTGTCTTGCTGTCAGATCATCCCAGTTTCTGTCTTGAATATATCTGTTTTTAAGTGTGCAACCATAAAATCAGGTACCCAGAAATGAACACAGTAGTCTGAAGCAATCATAGTACTTATTCTGGACACTATGCTTCTATTAACAGAGCCCAAATTACACTGTGGACTCACATTGAACATGCACCACCACTCCACTCCCACCCCCAGTATTTTTCATGTTATCTACTGTTAAACTACATCACAATCATCTACAGTAACACTTTTTAAATTTTTTTAATATTTATTTATTTCTGAGACAGAGAGCATGAGTGGGGGAGGGGCAGAGAGAGAGGGAAATACAGAATCCGAAGCAGACTCCAGGCTCCGAGCTGTCAGCACAGAGCCCGACGCAGGGCTCAAACTCAAAAACCGTGAGATCATGACCTGAGCCGAAGTCACTCAACTGACTGAGCCACCCAGGTGCGCCAGTAACACTTATTTTTAGAATCATATGTAGAACTTTGTGCTTATCAGTATTCAATAAAGCTTGATTGGTTTAGTCCATTTCAGTCCAAAATAACTATTTTCGGGGCGCCTGGGTGGCTCAGTCGGTTAAGCGGCCGACTTCGGCTCAGGTCACGATCTCACAGTCCGTGAGTTCGAGCCCCGCGTCAGGCTCTGTGCTGACCGCTCAGAGCCTGGAGCCTGTTTCAGATTCTGTGTCTCCCTCTCTCTCTGACCCTCCCCCGTTCATGCTCTGTCTCTCTCTGTCTCAAAAATAAACGTTAAAAAAATTAAAAAAAATAATAAAATAACTATTTTCAATCTCTGTTCTGAAAAAATAACACATTAACTATACAACTTATCATTGCCAGCTTCAAGTCATGTATGGATTTGCAAAGCAAATCATCGATATTTCATCCATGTTATTAATAAAAATGTTGTGTGCTGAAATATGACTCAACTTATAAAAAGAACTGAAATTCTGAGATATGCTACAACATGGATGGACCTTGAGAACACCTTGCTCAGTGAAATAAGCCAAACACAGAAGAACAAATATTGTATGATTACTCTTATATGAGGCACCTAGAATAGAAAAATTCATAGAGACAGAAGGAAGACTAGAGGTTACTAAGGGCTGCGAGGAGAGAAAGTTATTGTTTAACTGGCACAGAGTATTTTGGGAGGTGATGAAAAAGTTTTAGGTATAGTAGTAATGGGTTAGTGGTGATGGTTACACAACACTGTGAATATATTTAATGCTACTGAATTATATACTTACAAATGGTTCAAATAAATACTATGTTATGTTTAGCTTACCACAATAAAGAAAAAAAGGAATGAATTATTGATACATGCTGACAGAAAAGAAGCCAATTTCAAAAGGTTACATACCTACTATAGGACTCCATTCATTTAACATTACTGAAATGACAAACCTATAGAAATGGAGAACAGATTAGTTGTTGCCAGTGGTTAGAGACTGGGGAGAGAAAAGATGAATGTAGTTGTAAGAGGACAAGAAGAAGGATCCCTGTGGTAACAGACTTGTTCTGTATCTTGACTGTGGTGTCGGAGACAGAAGCCAACACATGTAACAAAATTGCACAGAATGAAATACACACATACACACACGCACACACGCACACACACACACACAATCAATCAATCAATGAGCAGAAGTAAAACCGAGAAAATCTAATACAATCTGTAGGAGCACCTGGCTGCTTCAGTCAGTAGAGCATGCGGCTCTTGACCTCTGGGGTAGTGAGTTCAAGCCTCATGTTGGGTGTAGAGATATACTTAAATATACCAGAACTTTTTTTTAATGTGAATTTTATCAATGTCAATATCCTGTGATAGTGTCCTATAGTTTCACAAAATGTTACCAATGGCTAAAGGGCACACTGGATCTTACTGCATTATTTCTTTCAATTGCATGTGAGTCTGTACAATTACCTCAAAATTAAAAGTTTAATTTAAAAAAAAATTTTTAATGCTAAACAAAAGATGGCAAAGCATAGTGTCTGCCTATTACTATCATTTTCCCACTGTCTCCTGTTAATGTGTCACTCTATCCCACTATTAAACATGCATTCTTTTTATTTGAATTCTATAGTTATTTACCTAGCTCTAAGTCCATTTAATTGGGAGATGTAAAATCCTCATTTCCCCTCCACCTGTTTGCAAGGAAATTATTTTAAGCCTAGTTAAATATCCAGTACTTTAAATTTTTTAAAAAATATCTTAGTAACCATTTATACACTCAAAGCACAGCGCTGTCCAAAACTTCCAACAGAATTATGTAAGCTACATATATAAAGTTTATTTATTTATTTTGAGAGAGAGAGAGAGAGAGAGAGCGAGCAAATGCACATGTGAACAAATGGGGGAGGGGCAGGAAGAGAGGGAGAGAGAGAATCCCAAGCAGGCTCCATACCGTCAACTCTAGGCTCGAACTCACAAACTGTGAGATCATGACCTGAGCCAAGATCAAGAGTTGGACACTTAACTGACTGAGTCACTAAGGTGTCCCCATATATGTAATTTTAAATAGTCAAGTAGCCACATTAATAAACAATTTTTAAAGGTAAAATTAATTTTAATAACATATTTTTATTTAACACATGTCCAAAGTATTATTTCAACAGGTAAATAATCTGACATGTAATTTATGATGAGGAGAACAAGGCAAGAGAATGGTAGCTAAAATTAAATCTCCTTACGACCCGCAGCTCACTGATAAATCCCTAAGGCGTGCAGAGTGTGACTTCACTTAAGGAACGAACCATGGCTGCCTTAATGTTGGTGTTTCATTAAAGACTAAAAACAACCTCATCTGCACAAATAGCCGGATCTTCAAGGTCCAGCAGACTCTACTTTCAACAAACAGAAATTGCTTAGAAACTTATGTTATGTCTGCCCCCTTCCCTCCACAAACCTGAAGTATGCAACCAGTCACTCCTCACAATCTCAGTACAGCTCTTTCTGCCCCTGGGTCCTGTCCCTGTGCTATAATAAAAGTACCTTTTTACCCATAGAATGTCTCAAGAACTTTTCCTTGATCACTGCACTCAGTGGCCTCCCATCGTTTATAGTTCCAGCGCATGTCGATTTGAACTAGGCACATTTCAGGTCACCTGTGGCTAGTGGCTACTATATGAGCACGGATACAGCATTTCACTCAACTCCTACTATCATATCTTATTTAGAAAAAGGTTTACAATGTTTAAAACCCTCTTTGAGGGGCGCCTGGGTGGCTCAGTTGGTTAAGCATCCGACTTCGGCTCAGGTCATGATCTCAAGGTTCGTGGGTTCGAGCCTTGCGTTGGGCTCTGTGGTGACAGCGCAGAGCCTGGAGCCTGTTTCCGATTCTGTGTCTCCCTCTCTCTCTGCCCCTCCCCCACTCACGCTCTGTCTCTCTCTGTCTCAAAAATAAATAAACATTAAAAAAAAATGAATCATCTATTCTTGAATCCTGCCTATATCATTGGTCTTTCTTTCAACAACAAATGCACTTTCTCCTCTTTTTCACAAGACCCATCTTCAATTTGCCAGTCCTGTACTTCTCTTGTTTTCTAAGGTTTCTCAAAGACCACAAATAATCTCATATATACAAAAAGTTCTGAGTACCATGTACTTTTGTTTTTTTCTGGGATAATTCTATGCTCCCTTGTAGGTTCTTCTCCTTCCCAGACTTAGACTATCCTTTATTGGTGTCATTTTTCATCCTTCAAGTCAAAAGAGGTTCTTCACTGGAAATGTGAACAGGAGGCAAGCTGTGCTCTCATGGCCATCTGTTTTATCACCATTAAATAAGAGTAGCAAGCCTATCCTTACCTATTCCCATCAGTCCACAGTTTTAAAATATGTTTTTGTTGTCTCAGTAATTTTAGAAGCCTCATCACACTTTTTAAAAACTTTTTTGAATATTTATTTTTGAAAGAGAAAGAGAGACAGACTGTGAGTGGGGGAGGGGCAGCGTGAGAGGGAGACACAGAATCCAAAGCAGGCTCCGGGCTCTGAGCTGTCAGCACACAGCTGATGCAGGGCTCAAACTCACCAACTGTGAGATCATGACCTGAGCCGAAGTCAGACACTTAACCGACTGAGCCACCCAGGCTCCCCAAAGCCTCATCTCATTTTAAGCTCATTCTGCTAATACTCCAAGGTCACTCTTGAGTATATATCCTCCTCACTGGCCTTCTGTAAATGTCTGTTTTAGATCTGAGTAAAGCAAAGAATCTCTTTTGCAGCATGCATCGGTCTTTAAAGGACCCTCCTCTGGTTCTTACTCATAATTTCCAATTAACATTGTCATCATGTGCTTTTAAGGGTTTTCTTTCCTTCTTGAACCACATTCCCACAGTAAGTCTCTATTCACAGATAACCATTTCTTTTTTAATTTTTTAAATGTAACTTCCAAAGTAATTTCTAAATTTTCTTCAACAAGCATATTTTACCATTATAATAAAAAATTAAGGGGTGCCTGGGTGGCTCAGTGGGTGAAGCATCTGCCTCACGATTTCCGCTCTAGTCATGATCTCATGGTTTGTGAGTTCAAGCCCGAGCTGACAGTGCAGAATCTGCTTGGAATTCTCTCTCTGCACCCCCGCTTTCTCTTTCAAAACAAATTTTAAAAAATAAACTTAAAAATGTTCTTAAGTTTAAAAAATAGGTCCCAGGTTGCTTTATTTACCTTCTGTGAAATTACATTTTCAGAAAGGCTTGTCAATATTGAGTAGATGCTCCAATTTAAGCTAAATGAGACTATTTAAATTCACCTTTCACCCAATATATATATTATATATATGTATATATATAATATATATATACACACAAATATATATACATATATATGTGTATATATGTGTGTGTGTGTGTGTATATATATATATATATGAAACATATATTGTTTCACCAGGTAAAATTGACTGAGTGCCTATGAAGCACTAGCCTATATATACTTTTCATACATTATCTCATTTTATCTTTTCTTTCAAGTTGATTTATTTTGAGAGAGAGAGATGCCGGAGGGACAGAAAGAGAGGGAGAGAGAATCCCAAGCAAGCTCTACACTGTCAGCACAGAGCCCAGTGCAGAGCTCGAACTCACAAACTGTGAGATCATGACCTGAGCCAAAACCAAGAGTTGGACGCTTAACTGAGCCACCCAGACACATCAATTTCATTTTATCTTTACCACAATCTTTCAAGGTAGACTTTATCCATCTCATTTTAAAGATGAGAAGACTGATGTTTCAAGAGATTAAGGTGGGGGTGCCTGGGTGGCTCAGTCAGTTAAGCATCTGACTTCAGCTCAGGCATGATCTCACAGTCTGTGAGTTCAAGCCTCATGTTGGGCTCTGAGCTGACAGCTCGGAGCCTGGAGCCTGCTTCTGATTCTGTGTGTGTGTGTGTGTCTCTCTTTGTCTCTCTGCCCCTCCCCCACTCATGCTCTGTCTCTCTCTGTCTCAAAAATAAATAAAAAGAGAGAGAGAGAGAGAGAGAGAGAGAGAGAGAGAGAGAGAGAGAGATTAAGGTGGTTTGTTCAAGGTCACCCAAGGAGGAAATGGTACATTTTGAAACCTAGTCTGGCACCAAAGCCTGTGCTCTTTTCAACTCTTTCTACCATTCTCTCAGCACTCCTTATAGATTCTATTTTAGTTTTCCATTTAATATCAATAAATTTAAAATTAATAAAGAGTATAAATGGTCTTACCAAAAGATTACATCCATATTAAGCCCACTAAATGTAAGGAAAAAAATCAAAAGAGCAATTTTGGTCTCACGGAAGCTCCCTCCTATAATTTAATCGAGCTAAGAATATATTTAACAGTAGCCTTCATTTGACTACAAAACATGGCACATATGACAGCTACGTAAACCCTTCTCACTATCCAGTTAAACCAGTTATGAATTCTTTAAATGCCCAAATTCCTTTTGAGGGAGGGTAAAACAAATATATAATTTAAATGTTATGTGCAAAACCTTGCAATACTAGGTACAAATATTTCTTACAACCTGGTGAGAGAGAGTGCTTAAGGAGTGTTCCAGAAGCCAACAGCCTTTGTTCGACACATTTAGTAGCTGTGGTTTTCCTGCTCAATCAGATTTCCATAGGAATTAAAGGGATTTAATTCCATTTACCAGATCCTATCACATTTGATCTATATTAGTAGCCCTTTGCAATTTCTTCCACTTATCTGTCTTCATACATCAACAACTTCCATTTCAATTTTTTAACATGACTTTTACTCCCTTTATGACCAATACTTAAAAAAACTAAAGGATACTGAAAAGGGCACATGACTGCCTTCTTTGGAAAAAAAACTCTCTGAGGGGTGCCTGGGTGGCTCAGTCAGTTAAGCGTCCGACTTCGGCTCAGGTCATGATCTCACAGTTTGTGAGTTCGAGCCCATGTCGGACTCTGTGCTGACAGCTCAGAGCCTGGAGCCTGCTTCGGATTCTGTGTCTCCCTCTCTCTGCCCCTTCCCTGCTTGTTCTCTCTCTCTCTCAAGAATAAATAAACATTAAAAAAAAGACTCTGAGTTATCAATCTGAAAAATGAATGAATGATAGATTCATAATGAAATAAAGAAAAGCTTAAAAAAGATGCCTCAACTCTTACAAGTCAACAGAAAGACAAACAACCTGATTTAAAATGGGCTAAAGATTTGAATAGGCATTTCTCCAAAGAAGATATACAAATGACTAATAAGCACATCAAAGTATGTTTGACATCATTAGTCATTAGGAAATGCAGATTAAAACCACAATGAGTTACCACTTCACACCCACTAGGATGGCTACAATAAAAAAGACAATAACAAGTATTGGTGAGGAGCAAGGAAACTATAACCTTCATTTATTACTGATAGGATTGTCTTTTTTAAAAATGTTTGTTTATATATTTGAGAGAGAGAGAGAGAGAGAGAGAGAGAGAGAGAGAGAGAGGAAGCAAGGGAGGGGCAGAGAGAGAGAGAGGACGGGAAGGAGAGGGAGGAAGTAACGGAGGGGCAGAAAGAGAGAGAAAGAACAGGAGGGAGAGGGAGGAAGTAAAGGAAGGGGGGGGAGAGAGAGAGAGAGAGAGAGAGAGAGAGAGAAAGTAAGGGAGGAGCAGACAGAGAGAGAGAATCCCAAGCAGGCTCAACGTTGTCAGTGCAGAACCCCATGTGGGGCTCAATCTCACGACTGCCAGATCATGACCTGAGCCACCCAGGCACCCCAAGTGGTGCACTTTAAAAAATAGTTTAGCAGCCAGACGTTTAACCCACTGAGCCACCCAGGCGCCCCACGTTCCTGTGGTTTTGAGATGGCAGCCAGTAGCAATTCGATTTGCAGGCTTCTCTGAACTCATGAAGTAGAAGAATGAAGGTTCTCTTATCCAGGGCCTTTTCCTTCAGGTTGAGTGGGCCAATGTGCCCATCCCAGAATCAATTTACTGCTACCAGAGGAATTCCACGTATAGACTGGCTTAAACTGGGGCTCCTGAACCAACCACCAGCAAGGGGAATGGAATTATGATTGGCTTAGACCAATGGCTTTTTAACTCTTTCAACTGCAAGCCATGTTAAGAAATATATTTTACATCAAGACTCATACACATACGTAGACACATATTCAGACAAGCTAACAAATATTCTGTGAAACAATAGTCTTACTATACACAATGCATTCTGATATTTTCTTATATTACATTTAGTATTTTTTAAGTTGGTTGCCACTCTACTAAATTGATTTTCTGACCCTTTAATAGGTCATGTTTGGCCATTTCAAAACCACTGGCTGAGGCTAATCATAGCTCACACATGAGGCAAGTGTCAAATTCAGAAACCATACTACAGCTGCACAATAGGGAAAAGGTGAAATAGTTACTGCGGCCTCAGCCGTTAACATCCATTAATATCACCCACGGTGCACTTTCACATTTTCTTATATGATCTTACTAAAGTAGTATCGGAAATGTCCATTGGATATACACATAAGGGAAAGAGGTTTTGTCTTCTCATTTTCAAACTATGTTAAAAGTCCCTGCACATGTAGGATAATCATATTTAGAAACTGTTCAAATGGATGTAATCTCTGCAGAGCACCTACAAGTATGGTCATCAGTTACCATTAGAAAGGACAAATAGGATGAGTTTTAAAAGAAAGCCAAAAAGCTATAGTTGGAGCAGCGGTTCTCAACCAGGGATGTTTGGCAATGTCTAAAGATATTTTTTTTTGGTTATCACAAATGGGGAGGGGGTGCTACTAAACATGTTACAATGCACAGGACAGTCCCCCTTTCACAAAGAATCATCTTACAAAGTATCAGTCGTGCCAAGGTTGAGAAACTCTGCATAGAATATTACCACCTATAGTCACATTAGTCCATCTAAAGTCCAAACACCCCTGTGCAGTAGGAGCATATTAGATACATAAGGACTATCTGTTCCAGTTTGAATAGGAAGTGGAAAATGTAAAAGAGAGTGAGCAAGAAGCAGAGTTTACTTTATTCAGAGTAGCAATTGTTCTGCATTCCAAGGCAAATTTATCTCATTTGTTTGTGGAGTTGATTTCTAAAAAAAGACTAGAAAACAGTTTTCTATCACTTCATTATATGATGCAATTCTTTAATAGGAAAGATCTATCAATGCAGACTTGAGGCTGGAGTCTTTTGTTATTCTGAAGCAGTCACAAGAGCTAGTGCAATACAAATCATCATAACCACACAAAACATGGTTCCTGTACATCAAGGTAAGAAGAACAAAGAAGGATTTCTTTCAAGGCTCGCTAGATTGAGGCACTGGAATGAAAACTGAAGGCTTTATCCCACTACTCACTGGACATGCAGAGATATTTCTTATCTTTGCTAGAAACCTCACACTGTTCTCCTCCTAAACAGTATATAAATAATTTTAGTCACTCCATAATATCCAAGAGCTCGTGGGTTTAATAACACAGAAATATCCTCCTTTTCTCCACACCTATAATTACATCCCTACTCTCAACAGGACATCTCAGGGGAAGAAAAAGTAAGATGAGTGTCTTCACACTTCTGGTAAAACAAAACAAAACAAAACAAAAATATCCTCTCCTTTACAATCTCATCTACACTCCTTCTCACTCACCACACTACAGCAACATCAGCCATCCTGCTGTTCCTCCAACAGGCCAGACTCATTCACCATCCTGTGCCTCAGACCCCATCCCAATTCCAAACCACGGCCTTTTGACTGGTCCACCCTACTAAAATATTCCTCACCCTTAATGTTACATGGATTTCTCCTTGTCATTTAGGGCTGAGCTTAAGTTTCTTGACCTCAGAGTGGCTTTCTCTGACTACTCAAATCCAAATTAACCCTGCAATCACTCTCTACCATATCAACTTTTCCATGGTTTATAACTACTTAGTACCTTTAAACCACTT
The DNA here is from genome assembly GCF_016509475.1 of Prionailurus bengalensis. Lineage (NCBI taxonomy): Eukaryota > Metazoa > Chordata > Mammalia > Carnivora > Felidae > Prionailurus > Prionailurus bengalensis. The sequence continues at coordinate 32,970,654 of NC_057351.1, read as the reverse complement.
TCCTTGTTTGGAAAATTTCTCATCTCCTAAGTCGTGCCTTCCTAAAACATAAGTCAGAAATTCACTTCCTCAGCCTCTTCTGTAAACAGGAAGTGGGTATGTGACCTACGTTCTCCCAACAAAACACACTCACATGATATTTCAGTTAGAAAGCAAGTGATATAATGGAGACACCATGTTTAGTCTATTCTGAAGTATATTTCAGAGAGATATACCTTCCTTTCAGAAGGCGAAATGACAGATGTCCTAGCAGTTACATCTCATACTCAGCACAGACAGTGCAAATTCCAATACCTGTTCTGCAACAAAAGAAGTAATATCTCCAATGATGGAGCCCAGTGTTATAATTTAGGCATTGTTCCTAGCTAAGCAGTCCCCAAACTGATTCTCCACTTTCCCCTAAAGAATCTATGAGCTATGTAATACCCTTAATTTTTTTTTTCCTCTGCTTTAACTAACTAGAATGGGATCCACCACTTGCAACTAAGATATCTGATTCATTCTTCATAGATGTTCTCATAAGATTCTTACTGTCTGATGTTTTCTTGCTAGTTATTTTATTTATTGGCTGTCTCTCCCCACAAGAATATAAACTCCATGAGGACAGGGACATTTTCTATCTTCATCCTTTAGACCCAGTATGTAGAGTAGTAGTGCTGCATATGCAAGAGGCACTCAATAAAAACTCAAAAAGTTATTTACTGCTACATAAACGTAAAGTCAGGAACCAGCTGGAAGAAAGTCAAAGTATCACTGCTGTAGGCGTTAAGAACGAAAAAAAGGATCAGCGTGGACTAGAGAGGTCAGAGACACTTCATGAAGAAGACGGCACTTGAGTACTGAAAAGATAAACTAGAATCCATCTTTCTGCAGGGGTGCAGAAGGGGAAACACATGCCTTCTAAAGGATGAGACCAAATGAATGGCACTGGGAATAGTGTGGCAAACACAGAAATACAAGATTGAAGAAAAGTGTGTTGAGCTCAGTGGGAAATATCTTAGATACGCAGGATGGGCAAGATTATGAATGGCTGTGAATGGTAGGCCTGGGAATGTTGTATTTGATGATGTTTCAAGAACACTAATCCTCAATGAGCATTTTCATCTATTCTTTATCCTAGATGTTATCTGCTATGTAAAACTACAACAGCTACCCACACATTTTCTACAGCATTCCCTCTCCCAACACTGGTGCTCTATATTTATCTGTTCAAGCTGAGACTACTTGAGAAAGAGATTCTTATAATTAATCCTCTTGTAACCAAGCGAATACCCAATTTAAAGATAAAAATCTATTACCAAAATGGACTTTATTTCCCAGCCCCATCCCCAAAGTCAGGTTTTAACATTTGTCTCAAGTCCATTTACCCTCTAGTCTGTGAGATATTACACTGGTACTAGGTACATGAACTAGAGTTTTGAGAATTTTGTTTAATTTTGTATTAAAGTAACATAGTCACTCAGAACACAGAAAGACAATTTTATAAACAGACCTATTCAGATAAAATCTTTTAAGAATCCAGAAAATCCAGGGCATCTGGGTGGTTCAGTCGGTTAAGCGTCCTACTCTTGATTTTGGTGTAGGTCATGATCTCACAGTTCATGAGATTGAGCCCCATGCTGGGCTCCATGCTGACAGCACAGAGCCTGCTTGGAATTCTCTCTCTCCTCTCTCTCTCTATTCCTCCCCTGTTCATGCTCATGTGCTCTCTCTAAAATAAATAAACATTAAAAAAAAAAAAAAGAATCCAGCTAATACTATATATAGCTAACAACTATAAAAAGGCTACATAATTCTATTTTATGGTCTCAAATAAATCAGAAGGGACTTGACAAAGACTCCTATGTTGTTGGTTTTGGAAAACAAGTTAAATATTACTAACTATACATATAGTATACACACACACACGCGCACACACACACACACACACACACACACACTTTGAACCACCAATCCCACTACTGATTTTTTTTTAACGTTTATTTTTGAGAGGGACAGAGAGAGAGATAGAATGTGAGTCAGGGAAGGGCAGAGAGAGAAAGAGAGACATAAAGAATCTGAAGCAGGCTCCAGGCTCTGAGATGTCAGCACAGAGCACGACACAGGGCTCAAACCCACGAACTGTGAGATCATGTCCTGAGCCAAAGTCAAATGCTTAACTGACTGTGCCACCCAGGCGCCCTCCCCCTACTGACTCTTTATCTCATAGAATAAATGTACTAATATGTGAGGGTACTTACTACAATGTGCACAGTGACAAAAAAAAAGGGGGGGGGAACAATCCATCAACAAAAGATTAGCTACATCAACAAATGTACAGCTGCACCAAAAATTAATCTCATTTAGGGGCGCCTGGGTGGCTCAGTCAGTTAAGCATCCAACTTTGGCTCAGGTCATGACCTCACCATTAGTGAGTTCGAACCCCACTTCAGATTCTGTGTCTCCCTCTCTCTCTCTGCCCTTCCCCCACTCACACTCTGTCTCTCTGTCTCTCTCAAAAATAAACATTAAAAATTTTTTAAAAATAATCTCATTATAATGGTATATTTTATACAGCCAATAAATGAATGCTTTAGTGTTGTACTACTTGATGTGGAAAATATTGTACTAGTTATTATTAAGTGAGAAAATAAGATGCAGGAAAGAATGCATCGTATGATCCAATTTTATAAAAAAATTAAAATAACTATACATATGCATGTATGCCTGGAGGAATGTATGTGTACTGATAGGCAGACAAAAAATAGATAGGATGGTGATTCAAGTAAGAGGGAAAATATGAAAAGATATATACTATACAGTCACTTTGGAGCAAAATGAGAAGTAAAAGGAGAAAGAGAATTAGGCAAGACAGGAAAAAATTGATCTATTCACAATTATATAAAAATCAATATACATAGAGAAATTGGTATGTCCAAAATAAAAACAATATGAAAGGGGCGCCTGGGTGGCTCAGTCGGTTAAGCGTCAGACTTCGGCTCAGGTCATGATCTTGCGGTTCGTGAGTTCGAGCCCCAGGTCGGGCTCTGTGCTGACAGCTCAGAGCCTGGAGCCTGTTTCAGATTCTGTGTCTCCCTCTCTCTCTCTGACCCTCCCCCGTTCATGCTCTGTCTCTCTCTGTCTCAAAAATAAATAAACGTTAAAAAATAAATAAATAAATAAATAAATAAATAAATAAATACAATATGAAAATAAAAAGGTTATCAGAAACAACCTAATCTAACCTTCCAGATGATTCACCCGTCACTTCTTCAACACTATGTGCCTAATTTTCACAACAGGGACAAGGGTTGGTATCTCCTTTCCAATAACAGATCTAGTAACAAAGAATCCATCTAGTCCCAAGGATGCCCATTCCATTTTAAAGCTGATCTAATGAGAGAACTTCTTCCATGTGATTAACTGAAATTTGCTTCTCTGTAAGAAGGAATGAATCTAATCTAACCTCTATTTATATAATTGTCTTCACAGAACTAATATTGTATTCACTAAGCAACATCTACAGGCAGTTTCTTGCTTTTATACATAATACAGCCCTTAAAATGTGCCTGTTGAAACTACAGACTCAGACTGAAATCATTTAAATGTTAAAAAATGACCTGGGGCACCTGGGTGGCTCAGTCAGTTGAGCATCCGACTCTTGATCTCAACTCAGGTCATGATTTCACAGTTCATGAGATTGAGCCCCGTGTCAGGCTCTGTGCTGACAGTGCAGAGCCTGCTTAGGATTCTCTCTCCCCTTCTCTATCTGCCTTTCTCTACATATATAATTAAACAAACTTTTTTTTAAAAAAGACAAACTGAAAAGAAAACTGCAACCCGATTACAAAGGCTTTTCTTAATACCCAAATAGCGCCTAAAAATCACAAAGAAAAAGATCACTGTAAGAGTCAAGGAATAGGAGCTTTAGTGCACAGCAAAAGGAATTGCAGTTCTTTAAAAAGATGTTCAACTTCACTCACTTAATGCAAATTAAATCTACACTGAGATACAATTTTTCACCAATCAGACACAGATCCAAAAGTTTGGTAACACACTGTGTTGGCAAAGATGTAAACAGATAGTAGTTCTCATACTTTCTGCTTTTAGGAACACATTCTATAATCTCATACAGGAGCAATAATGAATGCACAAGGTTATTCACTGCAGCAATGCACATAATAGCAAAGGATGAGGCACAACTTAAGTGTTTAACAGAAAGGAATTTATTTTCCCAAAAGTATAGCATATCAGCACACCTATGTGAAAGATTCACAAGGTATGAAAACATCATTTAGCAATTCTGAAAGAAAAGTCTAGAAAATAATTATCTCTATATTTAACTTTTTGAGGAACCTCCATACTGGTTTCTAGAGTGGCTACCCTATGACCCAGTAATTGCACTACTAGGTATTTATCCACAGGATACAAAACTGTTGATGCGAAGAGGCACGTGCACCACAATGTTTACAGCAGCACTATCAAATAGCTAAAATATGGGAAAGAGCCCAAATGTCCATCGACTGATAAATGGATAAAGAAGATGTGGTGTTTATATACAATGGAATATTACTCGGCCATCAAAAAGAATGAAATCTTGCCATTTGCAACAACGTGGATATAACTATGGTACATGATGCTAAACGAAATAAGTCAGAGAAAAACAAATATCATATGATTTCACTCACATGTGGAATTTAAGAAACAAATGAACATAGGAGAAGGGAAAGAAAAATAAAATAAAAACAGAGGGAGCCAAACCATAAGAGACTCTTAAATACAGAGAGCAAACCAAGGGTTGATGGAGGGGAGGTAGGAGGGAGGATGGGCTAAATGGGGGATGGGCATTAAAGAGGGCACTTGTTGGGATGAGCCCTGGGTGTTATATGTAAGTGATGAATCAGTAAATTCTATTCCTGAAACCAATACTACACTATATGTTAACTAATTTGTATCTAAATTTTAAAAGAAGAAGAAGAAAATTATTTCTTAATATTTCTGGTTACCAAATCTAGAGACTGAAGGATGGGCTTTCCAACAGCCTTAGAAGAATCTTATCAGCTTTCACTGAAATGGTAAAAGGGATCTTGAGAACAGCATCTCAAACAGATGGACTTTAAGAGATGCCTTAAATAACTTTATTGTAATTTGAGGCTGTTACTTGTGAGTGTATAAGAACATGGTGAGGGTGGTATCCAATTCTGTTCACACAGTAACATAGTACAGAAGGATCACCAGGTGAATATAGGTTTTTTAATTTCTTTTCCAATTTTCCTGAAACTTGTCTCAAGAGGAAACAATGTTTATTCTTCTTTTTAAAGTTTATTTATTCATTTTTGAGAAAGAGACTGTGTGTGTGCGCGCGCGCACAAGCGGAGGAGGAGCAAAGAGGGGGAGAGAGACAGAGAGAGACAGAGAGAGAGAGAGATAGACGGAGAGAGAATCTCAAGCAGGCTCTGCACTGTCAGAGCAGAGTCCAACATGGGGCTCAAACCCATGAACTGTGAGATCATGACCTGAGCCGAAATCGGACATTTAACTGACTGAGCCACCCAGTGCCCCAAGAATTTTTATTCTTTAAAATTCTGGAATCTGCCGCCAAAAAAAAAAATCTATTTTGAAATTTATATTGTAAACACAAACAGTGATATGGCTACTCTTTGGAATATTAAGCTGCCATCTAATGTTCATGACAAGTTTGTTAAACATTTGGTATAATGCTAAGCAAAGAAAGCAAAATATGGTTTTATGCTGTATTTAAAGATGAACTACTCTTATCAAAAGTGAGATGAACTCCATAAAAAATGTCTGGAAAGAAATGCATAAAAATATTAACAATGGTTGTTTCTGAGTAGTACTTTCTCCTTCCTTCCATTTTTCTGTATATTTTATTTTTCTGTGATTTGGTACTTATATAGTAGATAAAAGCTTTTTTAAAGTGAATAATAGGGGCGCCTGGGTGGCTCAGTAGGTTAAGTGTCCGACTTCGGCTCAGGTCATGATCTCGCGGTCCGTGAGTTCGAGCCCCGCATCAGGCTCTGTGCTGACTGCTCGGAGCCTGGAGCCTGTTTCGGATTCTGTGTCTCCCTCTCTCTCTGACCCTCCCCCATTCATGCTCTGTCTCTCTCTGTCTCAAAAATAAATAAACGTTTAAAAAAAATTTTTTTTAATAAATAAATAAATAAATAAATAAAAATAAAAAAATAAAGTGAATAATAATAACATCACACACAAGAACACAAAATTAAGTTTATTTTTGTTCTGACAGACTTGTTGGTACTTATTTAAAATGTAGCTATAAAAAAAAATCTAACTCTTATCTTCCCCCTCACTTTTGCTGTGAATATTAAACTGCTCTAAAAAACTGTTTTGATTTAAAAAATTCTAGAAGATAAACATTTCCTAAAGTCAAAAGTGATGTAACAAAGCAAATTAAGCTTTCATAAGAGAAAGGAGATTTTTCACTCATGTCCAAAAGTGTTAAGGCAGGAAATACTGCAAATTTTAGTTAAAAACATGTCCAAGAAAGTAATACACTCACAAAGAGAAACAGACTTTTTCTCCATTTCTTAACTGTCTGCAGGGAAGAAGTGACAGCTTTCAGTTCAAGCCACTCTCTTCTCTGACCTCTGTGAATCAAGCCCCAAAACAAAAATGGGTTATTGTGGCTACCCAAAGATTAACTTGGAAAATGTAATGTTGCCTACTGTGTTTTTAACTGTTATTACATTATAATTTTATTTGTAAAAATACTTACATGTAAAAAAGAGAGAAAGAAAGAAAAATCTGGCAGTAACTACAACTCAATCTTGCTACTTCATTGTAATTGTTGTCGATGCCTAGACTAAGGCAAGTGGAGGGCTGAATAAAATACAAAAAGGCAGAGGGGTTGGATCAGGTGGTGAGGCAGTAACCGAGATCAAGTGGGAAAGGCAGCATCTAATTTATAAGAAGTCATACACTTTTTAATGACAATAAACCAGTATGCTAAGTTGATCTATAAATTTTAGTTTTCATACAGGAAAATGTCCTCATAAGCTCATTTGGATCTTCAAATAAAATGTACAGGTTGTTTTCTCATTACTTATCATAGATCCTCAAATTCGCAAAGATGATACTGTGAGAATAACACACTACCAAACACACACTTCACCATAAATATTGTTGAGTTCCTCATTAGAAGCATAAGTGAGCAATAATTTCAAGTTGCAATTACCAGTGACAAGGATTAAACTGATTTGTCTATAAGTTTCACAGATAATTTTATTTCAACCAAAACAAAATGCTTCTTTTTCAGGCTCCAAAGGAAATACGACCATTACCCACAGACAGACTACACTGTCTGGAAATAGCAGCAATGCATCACTATAGCAAGGCATCAGTCAGGTATAAAAACTCTGTAGTGTATATTGGAAATCATCTCAGGACAACCAATAAATTAAATTTGGGGCACCTGGGTGCCTCAGTCGGTTAAGTGTCCGACTTCAGCTCAGGTCATGATCTCACAGTCCGTGACTTTGAGCCCCCCATTAGGCTCCGTGCTGACAGCTCAGAACCTGGAGGCTGCTTCAGATTCTGTGTCTCCCTCTCTCTCTATGCCTCTCCCTTGCCTGCTCACGCACGCTCTCTCTCTCTCTGTCTCTCAAAAATAAAAACATTAAAAAAAATTTTTTAAAGAAATTAAATTTAAAAAATCCTTCTATACAAAGGATATTCCAAGATGAGGAAACACTCAAATGTGCACTTTTTTTTTTTAAATTTTTTTTTTCAACGTTTATTTATTTTTGGGACAGAGAGAGACAGAGCATGAATGGGGGAGGGGCAGAGAGAGGGAGACACAGACTCGGAAACAGGCTCCAGGCTCCGAGCCATCAGCCCAGAGCCTGACATGGGGCTCGAACTCACAGACCGTGAGATCGTGACCTGGCTGAAGTCGGACGCTTAACCGAATGCGCCACCCAGGCGCCCCTCAAATGTGCACTTTTAAAAGAAGTACATATTAATTCATCCAACAACTACGTGTGCATGTGTTAGACATTCTTTTAGGTGCTGAACATTCTGTAGTGAAGAAAATGTTCCTGCTCTAATGGAGGGGACAGGACAGGAGAGCAAGTATATATCAACGTGAAATATTGGAAGTGCTAAAAAACAAAAAATAATAAAGCAGAGTAATGGAGAAAAGGAGTGTTGAGTAGATGGGGGAAGACTTCAGTTTTATACAGGCATACTTCATTTTATTGAGCTTTGCTTTACTGCATTTCAGATACTGCATTTTTTACAAATCCAAAATCTGTGGGATCCCTGCATCAACCAAGTCAATCGGTGCCACTTTTCCAACAGCATTTACTCACTTCATGTCTTTGTGTCCCATTTTGGTAATATTTGCAATATTTCCAATTTTTTCACTATTATACTTGTTATGTTATCTGTGATCAGTGGTATGTGACGTTACTACTGTAATTGTTTAGGGGCACCACAGTGAACTTAATGGATAAATGTGTAATGTTCCGACTGCGCCACTAACAGGCCATTCCCCTGTCTCTGTCCCTCTCCTCAAGCCCACTTATTCCCTGAAATGCAGTATTGAAAATAGGTCAGTTAACAATCCTACAATGGCCTCTAAGTATGCAAGTGAAAGGAAGAGTCACAAGTCTCTCACTTTAAATCTAAAGCTAGAAATGATTAAGCTTAGTGCAGAAGGCATGTCAAAAGCCGAGATGGGCCAAAAGCCAAGCTTCTTGTGCCGAATAGTCAGCCAAGTTGTGAACACAAAGGAAAAGTTCTTGAAGGAAATTGAAAGTGCTACACCAGTGAACACATGAATGATAAGAAAGTGAAGCAGCCTTATTGCTGATACGGGTAAAGTGGTCTGGATACAAGATCAAACCAGCCACAACATTCCCTTAAGCCAAAAACTAACTCAGACCAAGGCCCTAACTCCCTTCAGTTCTATGAAGCTGACAGAGGCGAGGAAGCTGCAGAAATTTGAAGACAGCAGAGGTTGGTTCTTGAGATTTAAGAAGCTGTCTCCATAACAAGGAAGTGAGGCAGTAAGTGCTGGTGTGGAAGCTACAGCAATTTTTCCAGAAGATCCAGCGAAGATAATTCATGAAGGGGGTTATAACAGATTTTCAATGTAGATGAAAACAGCCTTCTATTGTCAGAAGACGTCATCTACAGTGTTCACAGCCAGAGAGGAGTCAATGGCTGGCTTCAAAGCTTCAAAGGACAGGCTGACTTGTTAATGCAGCTGGTGACTTTAAATTGAAGCCAATGCTCATTTACCATTCTGAAAATCCTTGGGCCCTTAAAAATTATGCTAAATCTACTCTGCCTTTGTTCTATAAATGGAATAGCAAAGCTTGGATGATAGCACATCTGTTTAAAACAGTTTACTGAGCATTTTAAGCCCACTGTGACACCTACTGCTCAGAAAAAAACATTCCTTTCAAAATATTACTGCTCACTGACAATTGGTCACCCAAGAGCTCTGACAGAGATGTACAACAACATTGTTTTCATGCCTGCTGACACAACATCCAATCTGCAGCCCATGGATCAAGGAGTCATTTTGACTTTCAAATCTTATTATTTAAGAAATACTTTTCAAGGGACACCTGGGTGGCTCGGTTGATCACTCATCCAACTTCAGCTCAGGTCACTATCTCACAGTTCATGGGTTCGAGCCCCATGTCAGGCTCTATGCTGACAGTTCAGAGCCTGGAATCTGCTTCAGATTCTGTCTGAAGAGGTCTGAAGAGGTCTCCCTCTCTCTATGCCCCTTCCCCACTCACGCCCTGTCCTTCTCTCTATCTCTCAAAAATGAATAAACATTAAAAAAAATTTTAATAAAAAAGAAATACTTTTCAAAAGCTATAGCTGCCACAAATAGGGATACCTCTGATTGATCTGGGTAAAGTAAATTGAAAACCTTTTGAAAAGGATTCACTATTCTAGAGGCCATTAAGAATATTCATGATTCGGGGCACCTGGGTGGCTCAGTCAGTTAAGCGTCCGACTTCGGCTCAGGTCACGATCTCGCAGTCCGTGAGTTCGAGCCCCGTGTCGGGCTCTGTGCTGACTGCTCAGAGCCTGGAGCCTGTTTCAGATTCTGTCTCCCTCTCTCTCTGACCCTCCCCCGTTCATGCTCTGTCTCTCTCTGTCTCAAAAATAAATAAATGTTAAAAAAAATTAAAAAAAAAAAGAATATTCATGATTCATGGGGGAAAAGGTCAAAATATCAACATTAATGGGAGTTTGGAAGAAGTTGATTCCAGTTCTCATGGATGACTTTGAGAGGTTCAAGATCTCCAAGGAGGAACTAGTATAGGTGTGGTGGAAACAGCAAGAGAACTAGAATCAGAAGTGAAGCCTGAAGATGGGATTGAACTGCTGCAATCCCATGGTAAAATTCGAAAGGATGAGGAATTGCTTCTTATGGATGAGCAAAGAAAGTGGTTTCTTGAGATGGAATCTACTTCTAGTGAAGATGCTGTGAAGATCATTGAAACAACAACAAAGAATTTAGAATACTACATACACTTAGTTGATAAAGCAGCAGCAGGGTTTGAGAGCATTGACTCCTGTTTTGAAAGAAGTTCTACTGTGGATAAGATGATATCAAGCAGCATTGATGCTACAGAGAAATCGTTCATAAAGGGAAGAGTCAGTTGATGCAGCCAAATTCACCCTATTGTCTCATTTTAAGAAGTTGCCACAACAACCCCAACCTTCAGCAACCCCCACCCTGAGCAGTCAGCAGTCATCAACACGGAGGCAAGACCCTCCACCAGCAGAAAGATTACAACTCACTGGAAGCTCAGATGATGGTTAGCATTTTTTTAGCAATAAAGTTTTTTTAATTAAAGTATGTACTTTTTTTTGATACGATGCTATTGTGTACTTAATAGACCACAGTAAAGTGTAAACATAACCTTTATACGCACTGGGTAACAAAAATACATTCAATTCACTTTACTGTAATATTCACTTTACTGCAGTGGTCTGGAACCGAACGCACAGTATCTTCAAGGTATGCTTGTATAGGGAGATCATGGAAGATATCTGAGCAGACCTGAGAAAGATAACAAACAAGCAAGCATGCAAGTATTTCAGGAAAAGAGCATTCTAGTCATAAAACTGCAAATGCAAAGATCCTGTGAGGTGGGTGGATATCTGGCATGTTTGAGGAACACTAAGGTCAGTGTCACAAAAATGGAGTGGGCAAGGGGAAAGCAGTAGCAGGTGGAGGTCAGACAGGGAATGTTCAGCAGTGGGGAGCTGGAGCTGGCTGGTACCAGCCGATAAGAAGATTGTTATGCATTCCAGAACTTTGAATCAGCCATAGTGAGAGTGAGTAATTATACCACAGAAGTAGTCAAATGTTACAAATCAGTGGCTGTCCCCCCTCTGGAGATCCAGTTTATCAGCACATCGCTGCCTATAGGCCACTTTAAATACTCTATATTTTGCTCTGTGTGAGATGAGAAGCTACTGGAAGGGTCGTCATCTGTCTGGTATCATCATTCCCACTGCCTGAGTTCTGATCACAGAGAAAAAGGGCAAAAGCAAGAAGACTAATTTTGGAGGCTGCTGGCATACTAGAGATGAGATATGCTAGTGGTCTAACTCAAAGCACCAATGGTGAGAATATGAGAAGTCAAATTCTGAACATGAAGAGCTGCGCGGATTTGAATCAGCATGTGGCGACAGTTACCAAGCTTCCAACCTACAAATCAATGATATCTACCTCTAGTCTAAATATGTCATTCCTGGTTCTGAATTAAGACTGTTAGCTGGATGTATAAAGAGCTTCAAGAAGTGCAAAGAACCAATAAGGAGTCTTTGATGCACATTATATATCTTCAGCTATCAACGATTCTATTATCATTCCAAATGATCAACACAGACGTTTATTGAGCACCTGTTATACATAAGGTACTGTAAGGGATACAAAAAAATCTATACTCCAAGCCCTCAACCTCAAGGAGGTTACAATCTAAAAATTCAAGCGAAGGGGCTCCTGGGTGGCTCAGTCAGTTAAGCAGTCGACTCTTGATTTTGGTTCAGATCATGATCTCACAGTTCATGGGATGGGACCGCACATTGAGCTTGCGCTGACAGCACAGAGCCTGCTCAAGATTCTGTCTTTTCTCTCTCTCTCTCTCTCTCTCTCTCTCTCTCTCTCTACCCCTCCCCTTGCTCACACACACTCGTTCTTGCTCTGTCTCAAAAAATATGCTTTAAAGGGGTACCTGGGTGGCTCAGTCAGATAAGCGTCCGACTTTGGCTCAGGTCATGATCTCATGGTTTGTGGGTTCGAGCCACGCATCAGGCCCTGTGCTGACAGCTCGGAGCCTGGAGCCTGCTTCAGATTCTGTGCCTCCCTCTCTCTCTGCCCCTACCCCACTCATGCCCTGTCTCTCTCTCTCTCTCTCTCAAAATAAATAAACATTTAAAAAAATTAAAAATAAAAATAAACTTTAAAAAACAAAGTTTAAGCGAATGCATCTATATATAAAAACAGATTCAAGGCAGTGAAAATACCAAGTGTGTAGTAGCCCTAAAGAGTTTTCTATAAACTGGGATAAGGAGGGGGAGGAAAAAATCACTGGACTCAATGGATAGGATGGGACTGGGAGAGAAAAAGGAACAAGTAAAGGCCTTCCAGGCAATGGATCTGAGAAGCGAAAGAGCTAGGTAAAGATGGGAACGCACTTGGTGGTTCAGGAGTAGCCTACTCGAGGCTTTCAGGAGCACTGGGAGACAGAGATTACAACTGTGGCGTATGGAGACCTATAGTTGAACTCTTAACTGCATCACTTACTTGAGCATGCTACTTACAGCCCTCTGGCCTTTATTTCCTCTGTGGCAATTACTTTATAGGACAGAATTAAGTAAAATTATGCCTGTACAGTGCTTCACACAACTTGGAAATTAGTAAGTAGTCACTGGTGATTAAAAACAACATTCTCATTAAAGATGGAAAGACAGATTGGAATTCCATTATGGAAGACCTTGAATATCAGACTAAGGAATCTGCATTAAACCCTGTAGGTAGTGGCAAGCAAAGTTTTATGTGGGGGAATAATTTAGTGAGACTTTACAACTATAACTCTGGCACACAGATATAGAATGGATCGCTTACAGAGGAAACACTGGAAGTTGAGATGCTATTTAGACAAAAGTCTAGATATACAGTAAGAGTTTCAACATGGGTAAGGATAGGGATAATGGATCACAAAGTGCAAAGGGTGGGATACTGAACTGTGTATGCTGAAGACATGGTTAAGATGGTAAATTTTATGTTATGTGTTTTCACCACATTTTTTTTAAAGGGTCAGAAAGGGAAAGTTAACTCAAGTAACTAGAAGAACCTAAGGTACCAATAAGGAAAAACAACAACAACAACAGTAAAGTCATGAAAGGGGGCTCTATTTGGGAAAAGGACTCTACATTCTGGTTAGGTTTGAGGTGATGCCGTGAAAGCCAAAAGAACATGTAGAGTATACAGAGATACAAGACTGAAGCTCACTCACTGATCAGTGGGAAGGAGAAACTTCACCATGCATAAACATACTAATACACCCAAGTCACAACTACTTGGCTTACCAGTCTTTACTGTAAGGTTAGAAAGGATGGATATATGACTTGGGGACTGTACTTAAAACAGACTGAAAAGATGTCTTTTCTGAGCCATCCCCAAAACCTCAACCTACATTATTCATCTTATAATACAAATAGGACTGTAACAGATCCAATAACACAATGCCACTTTGATAATCCTTTAATTCAGACACCATATATTCTAAGATGTAAGGCTAATTTGTTCAGTGTGTTCTCCATATATCCCTTAAATATTAGCAGTGAATTTGTGCATGCATGTGCTTTTTCCAGAATTGCTAACATTTTTGTATACTTTTTTCTGAATAACATGAATATAGAAAAATATATAAGCTTGGTGAACTTTCATGAAGTAAACACATCCATATAACCAGTACCCAAAACAAAAACCAGAACATTACTAGTACCCCAGAAGGCCCCTTCATACCCCATTGCAAACACTTTCCCCAATCCCCAACAAGGGTAATCAATCTCCTGACTTCTGACACCACAGATAGTTTAACCTGGTTTTGAAATTTATGTAAACGCAATCAGAGTTATGCACTCTTTAGTGTCTGGCTTCCTCCACTCAACATTATATTTGTGAGATTCACACGTTATCATATTATTGTATATTGTATTCACACATTTTGAATGTGTATGTTTGTTCATTCTGATCAGTATTTAATGTTCATTGTTTGATTATGCCAGAAACTTATTTACCCATTCTACTGTTGATGGGCATTTGGAAAATTCCAGCTTGCACTATTACAACTCGTCCTGCTTATTAACATCTTTGTCCATGTCTTCTGGTGAATGCACACACACAATTCTGTTGTGTATAACTCTAGGAGTGAACATGCTGAGTCATAGAGCGTGCAAGTGTTCAACTTTAGTAAAACAACTAATGAACTTTAAAGGAAAGAATACTTTAAGATCTTTATAGGGAAATTTGAATGATTAATGATTCATCAGAAGGTGCTGATGAAAACTACATCAAAAATGACTTCCAGGAGGATAAACATATTTAAGTAGGATTGTTAAACCACATGGCTTCCCAAGAAGGCAACTTAGTTTAGGATATTGTCACCAGCAATTTAGAATGTGACTATAACACTTAGAAGTAACCAAGTTTGGGGTGTCTGGGTGGCTCAGTCGGTTAAGCGTCTGGCTTCGGCTCAGGTCATGATCTCACAGATTGTGGGTTCGAGCCTCACATCGGGCTCTGTGCTGACAGCTCAGAGCCTGGAGCCTGCCTTGGATTCTGTGTCTCCCTCTCTCTCTGCCCCTCCCCTGCTCACGCTCTGTCTCTGTCTCTCAGAAATAAATAAAAACGTTAAAAAAATGTTTCTCATTTAAAAAATTAAAAAAAAAAAGAAGTAATCAAGTTTGCCTTGTTGTTTCTGGAACTGCTGATGCTGAAAATTTAGAAACAACTCAAGAGCCACTACTATCAATAAGGTAAAGTAGCCACTTTCCCATCATGTACAGAATATAAATGTCACAACTCTGCAGCAGTTAAGCCTGTACTCATCGAATCGCACTCCTGGAATATAAAAGGGACTTCAAAACTAGTCTAACTTTCAGGTGGTCATATCAATGCCTTCTAAATCAGTGAACACGTGAACAAAACTTCATTTAATCCTGGAACAGAAGAAGATCATTGGGCAAAAACTAAGGGACTCTGAATAATATACACTGAATAATACACAAAAAAGTAACATGTTACTTCTAATGTAACATGTTAACCATAGGGGAACTGGAGATGGGGTGTATATGGGAATTCTGTATAATATCCTTAGCCATTTTCCTATAAATCCAAAACTGTTTAAAAATAGAATTTATTTTTAAAAATCCACTTAAAACTCTGCAACATAATCTGCAGATTGTAATACACCTGCTAAACTCCTCTCAGAATGCAATCCAAATGCGTTTTAAGAGCTGTCAGACACCCACGCATGCACACATACACACACATACACTCTTTCCATCTATGGGCTTAGACACATAGATATATGAGGGAAGCATTCTATCTGTGCTGATTTTGGTTTTGCTCCCAGCTATAAAATAATGAACAAGGCTCAGACTTCCTTTCTTATTCCAACTAAACTTTTTGAATATATAAGTTTTTAATGATTCATTAAGAAGCAACCCCCCAGTTAATCTTCAAACAAGAAAATAAAAGCATCCAAACTCCAAGTAACATCAATTCTCCAATAAATCACATCTTTGTGGTTTAAATCGTTGAGTCTTTTTGCTTCTACTTCAGAGGGAATAAAGTGAAAAGGCTGTGCCTTACAGTTAGTAGTGAAAACAAGTAGCCCCACTATGGTGTAAGACCTAGTAGAAGGAACCCTGGGCAAAGAGGCAGGAGACCTAGCTTCTGGTTTCAGTTCCACCACTGTCTTCTCTGTGACCCTTGAACATTTCCCCGAACTTCTCTGATTCTCAATTTCCATGATCTCAAGTTCATTTCAACTTTAATATTTGTTCCATGAATAAAGAGGTCCTTTAGTTATCACTTCTGGGAAGATAGCCTAGTTAAAGCTTTTATCCTTATCTGTTCTATAAAATCAAAGATCTAGAAAGAAAAATAATATCCCGTTATGGAATGAGTGTTTAGTCCCATGGGGGGTGAGGAGTAGGGGGATATAATGAATAAAAGAAAACAAGTTGAACAGCCATCATGGCTTTCCATTCCATTAACCTTGTATTAGTAATCCCACCACCATATATATTGCAAATATTTATTTGCTAGACAGCATTATGACACAGGGCTTGGCTTTCTTTTTAGAAGACTATTGGAATTCACCTGTGGTTCCAACAAGTTTATATCTAAACATATCCTGAAGTCTGTTTCTTTTATAGAAGGAACTTTTCTTAAAACTTTTTCTTAAAAACCCAGATAGTCTTGGGCTTTGTGAATCATACGGTCTCTGTCACAACTCAAATTTGTTGCTATAGTGCAAAAGCAGCCATAGACAATTTGTAAATGAATGGGTGTGTGTTCCAATAAAACTTTATTCACAAAACAAGTGATGGTCATGGCTGTAGTTGGCTACTCCCTGTCCTAGAATCAGGGGCAGAAAATCAACTGGCAAGATAGATTTTGTAAAACCATTTCATGAGTTCACACTGAAATAAACTGTTTTGTTTGCAGGGAGAAAATGTTTATGAATCATGATCTTCACATACCTGAGAATGTTCAAGTTTCCCCTGCATGAACAGGTCACACCACCAATACCTAAGACAGAGCAGGAAAACACTCTCCCTTACATGGTTGTTATGACATAACAGGGGATGTGTTAATTTATATAGGCAAAATTTACAAGGTGACCTGCAAAAGTAAAATACCAGGTTTTAGCAACTTTAGCAAGAAAAGAAACCCATACCTCATTAATGCCAACCATCACTTTTTGTATATATTAAGCTAAATTAATTAAGCTATATAGAGAGCTAAATTTCAAGGTCATTGACTTTCTTGGGAGAGCTGCTCTGTTTCCATGCAACCCAGTTGGTTTAGGCCAGCAGACCCTTGGTTATCCATAACCTGTTAAATTTCCAGAAGGCCAGACTAACTGTTTGATCTAATACAGAAGTTCTGATTCATTCTGGGATGGGACAGGGGTTGTACATCAACATGAATGGGCTAATTAATAATTAGGCCAAGACCAGATCTATCATCCCTTAGGGTCTATCCTAACAAAAATGTTCCATCCTGTGACAGTCACCTTGCTAAGTTCGGCCCCATGTTAGCTACCAGGTATTCAATAGCAGGCTAGAGCAAAGAGCCAGCCCACAAGGATCAAGCAAGTGCCTTTTTAAAAACTAATCTTAAGAAGTTCCTCTACATGGCTTTGCAAAGTAAGCAAAAACCATGCCAAATAGTAAAAAAGGCACTTACTTGACTCCCACAGGCCAGCTCCACACTCTAGCAGCTAAGATGTCACTGGCATGGTACATGGAGAGTGAGGTGGAAACGATATCTTGTCAACCACTGTAGGAATGGTAGTGAAAGACCTAAAAGAATAGAAAAAAGTAAAGTCAATGGCAAAGGTAAAGGCTCTCCTGAGCCTGCTGACATGGATACCTCAGCATATGACAACAAAGGAAAGAAAGTTTGAAAGAATATTAGCTATAACCTAGAACCTAGAATAAATCCAGAAGATTATGAGAAACTCTCAAATATACATTTTTTCCTGAGAAAGTATTGAATCTTTTGATATCCGCATGGTAAGCTCATATAGATGTAAAACTCGAGAATCTGAAGCAACAATTCATAGACTAATAATACTTTTAGAAATTGCTTTAAAGAAGCAAAATTCTTTCACTCATCTCTATGCTTCTAACATTTAAAAAATGGAACCCTAATAAACAATGAGAAAAAGCAGAAAATTTGTAAAGATTTTTTAATAAATTTTTCTTAACATTTATTTATTTTTGAAAGAAAGAGCAGGGGAGGGGCAGAGAAAGAGGGAGACACAGAATCGAAAACAGGCTCCAGGCGCTGAGCCCTTAGCACAGAGCCCAACGCGGGGCTCGAACCACGAGATCATGACCTGAGCCAAAGTCGGTCATGATAGCTTTGCACAAGCCACCCAGGCGCCCCAAGATTTCTTTTTTAAAGTAATCTCTAAACCCAAGGTGACCACGAAATCAAGAGTTGCATGTTCCAAGGAATGAGCCAGACAGGCACCCCCCTCTTTTTTTTCTTAAATAAGAATAAAAAATTTTTTAGCTGAAAGGGACCCTGGCAATAGAAGTCTCAGGTTATCCAGATTCATTCAGAACTTTCAATAGTTTCAGAAAGAAGTTCACAAAACTTAAAACTCTTGGTGCACTAAAACAAAAAATCCAATTCATTTACCTAGCCACACAACCCTCTGGTTTAGGAGTTCTGTTTCAAAATGCTTGACTCTTGGCAAATTTTATCAGAGATCATTCAAAAACAAGAACAACCATTTTTTTCAGGACAACATTTTTGAAAAGAGCCTGTTCACATACCATTACCTCCTCTTCCAATGCCTACACTATTTGTGGGTAAAGGAATTTGTGAATAAAAAACTGTGACTTATAAGAAAAGCAGCAATAGTGAAAAAACAAAAATCATTCTTCATAATCAGTTAATTCTCAATTCTTAATTCTCAATAATCTTTTTCTTCCTTCCATCTAATCATTCCAATGCCCCCCCCCCTCAGTTTTTTTTTAAATAATCTCTTCTTTTACTTGCTGGCCCTTTTAGCATCCTTGCCCCCACAGAACCACAATGGCAGAAACCAACAGGCAACCGAATTTAATCATTCTTGGGGCACCAGAATCTCTCCAATAAGAAAAAACAAAGATAATTTAAGTTTTCATTCTAAATAAGTTTTAGCCAAAAGACTATTCTTACACTAGTCCCTAATTCCAGTATGCTGAAAGTTGGGTCACCTTTTTAGCAAACAGTCTGATGATTCAAATTGCCCAGGCCTCGGGCAGTCAGTTGGGCAGCTGACTGGCTCAGGTCATGATCTCGTGGTCCGTGAGTTCGAGCCCCACGTCGGGCTCTGTGCTGACAGCTCAGAGCTTGGAGCCTGTTTCAGATTCCGTGTCTCCCTCTCTCTGACCCTCCCCGGTTCATGCTTTGTCTCTCTCTGTCTCAAAAATAAATAAACGTTAAAAAAATTTTTTTTCAAATTGCCCAGGCCTCGATTAATTTATTTAGAAAGGGATATTCACTGTTAATAGCATATCTGGCCAGACTGCATCGTGAGTGCCTACCTCACATTTTCTTCCCAATTTTGGCTTGTGTTTGCTTTGCCTTAGCTACAGTCCCTGGAAAGCATCCCATTTATTAGTGTTTCCCTTGCTGCATCAGCATTTCTGGTTAAAGCACAATAGCAAATCATTTGGAGGGACGACCTGAATGGAGTTCTGTATTGTGTATTCTGCAACATTATCCAAACCATTATCAAAGATGTTAACAGTTCTTCTTTTTGTTTTGTTTTTTAATGTTTATTTGTTTTTGAGAGACAGAGAGACAGAGTGTGAGATGGGGGAGGGGGGAGCAAAGAGAGAGGGAGACACAGAATCTGAAGCAGGCTCCAGGCTCTGAGCTATCAGCACAGAGCTCAACGCAGGGCTCGAACTCACAAACCTGAACCGAAGTCAGACTTAACCTACTGAGCCACCCAGGTGCCTCTCAAAGATGTTACAAATGAAAGACAACTGCATGAAATTGGGAAGAAAAAAAATTTATCAGAGATTGCCTTTCTAAAACAATGACTACAAGGAATACTCAATGGCAAATACACATATAAGATTCATTATTAAAACAAATATTTTATTTCACATCAACTGTCTACCCCAAAAAGCACCCCGCCATTCCTAGACCTTGTTTTTCCTTTACTCCGTAAAACCATGACACAATTCAAGAACAATCTTTTTACCATTTAAGGCATATACCCTTTTTACCAAATAAAGCAGTCCCAAACTGCAAATTTGGGAACTCACAGAAGAGAAACGATGAATAAATGTCAACAAGTTCCCATCTACAGCTTGTCTGCACTTCAAAAAAAACTGAGCATTTTCATAGAACAAACCAAGTTTTAGCTGCAACAGCTCAATCCCGCACGAGCATGCTGTATTACAGCGGATGCCGCTCGGCACTTTGCACAAGACATGTTCGTCTGTGTAATGAAACATTATTCTTCTCTGCCTTCTCTCCGGAAGTACAAAGGGTTTTCCCAGGAATATGATAAATGAGGGCATTCCACACCCAAAAAAGGAAACTGGCTTTTTTGAAAGTCAAAATATTCCTCGTCTAACTTTTAAAATGACATAATATATTCCTCTTTCCCAGCCCCCCAAAATATTCAGCTAAAGAGACTTTCAGTCAACAAGAGAATGGTTAAACATGAGAAATGGAGAATGAAACATGACAAAACAGTTAAAAATGAATGAACCAGAACTCCACGTATCAACTACAGATTCTTCAAAGTATTTAAGCAAAAAGAACAAATTATATAACTACATACAGTGTACAATCTTCTAAATGAGGCTTAAAACATACTTACAGTACTATGTAAGGTTGACAGATACAGCAAAAGCATAAACACACGCATGGGAATGGTAAATACTAAATTGGAAAGAATGGTAATTTGGGGAGAGAGGACTGAGGAAAGATACCTGGGGCAGCTTTCATAGTTATCGTGTTTAATTTTTCAAGCTAAAAGAAATAAATATTCTACATGTTTTTATAGACATGACATACTTCATACTTTAAAAACAAATGACTTTTCCCATTATGTTTAACTGAATAGAATGTAGTTTTCTTATGAAGCCCCCCTCCCAAAAAAACCCTCTGGTGATGGAATGCCCTTTCCAAGTGAGCCCCCTCATCAGTAGAGACCTTCTGTGTTTTCTTCCACTAGTGCTGCTACTTTCTCATACTGGCTGGGATGGGATTTTCAGATCCCTAACTCAGGGCCTCAGCTTGTCTCTACTTTTAATCTTACCAAGAATGCTCTTTTTAGGCAAGAAATCTATTAGAGTTTCCTTTCATTTTCCCCTTTTTACTGCTAAAACCTCTAGCAATCATTAAAAAGAAAGTCATTACATATTTAAAGCTCACCCGACTTTGTGGCACTTAGCCAAGGTAGGAACTTGATTTTATTCTGAAACAAATGTCAGTGCAGAATGAGATACTAAAATTAAAGAAAACACTGGGGCACCTGGGTGGCTCAGTTGGTTAAACGTCCGACCTCAGCTCAGGTCTTGATCTCACAGTTCAGGAGTTTGAGCCCAACATCGTGCTCTGTGATGACAGCTCAGAGCCTGGAGCCTGCTTCAGGTCTCCCTCTCTCTCTGCTCCTCCCCTGCTGATGCTCTGTCTCTCTCTCTCTCTCTGTCTCTCTCTCTCTCAAAAATAAACATTAAAAAAAATAAAATTAAAGAAAATACTGACTGCAGTTTAATTTTCTAATAAATGAACATTCTAAAATTCTGTAATATGTTAGACCACGATTGCTTCACCACCTCAACAATGTTTAGATAACATTTTGTTTTGAAGCTTAAGTCAGAGCTGGAAATAAAAAAAGAAAAAATTTCATGGTAGGGGAGGGTTTAAAACAAAAACGAAAAAAATAAAACAATTTCTCACATGCATACATGTAATGAGACATTCACACAGAGCATACCCTTGGGATTCCCTCAAAAACTAAAAATTAAAAAATCACTACCATCTCTTCATGATCAGAAAACCCATTTTTCCTATCTATTCTAACACCAGCATTAAAAGGTCAGAGAAAGAGGGGCAAGAAAGAAGAAAGCGACAGAGACAGACATAAGCTGGTAGGTATTCTTCTGTTTACCAAACAAATATAAATTCTAGCAAACGCAAATAAAAAACTTTCAATCTTCTCATTAGGTTTTTACTATTTCTCCTACTCCATTCAATCTATCCTTAAATACTTCATAAAGTATTCTCATATCCATACTCTGTTTTAAAATGAAAAAAATAGGTTTTATCACACTTGGCCACTTGCCACAGCCCTGCTTCATGGCAGCTAGCAGAATTCTGGCAGTGCAAGATACAGGATACAGTGGGGGCAGAATGGAAATACAGAAGATTAGCTCCAAAATAAACACCTCCAAAAATCTGTCATCTTTGGAAATATACACATGCAGGGAATCTAGAGTTGGCAGCACCTCTTTCAAATAGTTCCTTTCAAGCTCTCTTCTGCAGTGCCCAGCCCTTCACCCTTCCCTCCACTCCTCTACTTCCTCCAAATACTCGCCAGGCAGATGCGTGTGTCAATTTCTTAAATTACTTATAAGACAATAGCACTACAATATTTTTCTATCACTATTTTACTTAGTATTTTCCATAGTCCTGCTTGTTTCAGCATAATCTGTGAACCCTTTTAAAATGATCTGCTGCTGCCTGAATCAAAGAAAAGTAATTTCTTCTTCGTATTTCTATGATTCTCATCACTATATTATCTCGGCATGGAGAACAAGAGAATCTACAGCTGCATTATCCACAGGGTTGCAGGATTTAGACAATGGTCTCTAGGACTTTTCAACTCACTGACTCATTTATTCAACACTGGCTGAGTGTCTCTGTTCTTGACTACACTAGGCTCAGCTCACAGAGTTTGGGAGAATAGACTACTGTGGGCAACTAATCACCTGAGGTTTCCACACTCAGGATTCCTGTAGTGTAATTACAAAGGAAAACAGAAACATTTTCTGTTTCAGCCTGGCAGATCACGACTCAGAATTAACAGATTATTAGAACAGTCTGTCTTACCTCAGCATTCCAACATTAACTGCTTTTTTCCTTCCCCTGTCTCTCCAACTCTCTGGATTCCCCACCACATGTTCACCTCTTCCCCCACACCCTCAGCAGTTTGGATTGGAAAAAGAAGACAAAAGAGAAGGATGGGACTAAAGGCAGAATGACTTGTTTAAGAGGAATGCAGGGTAAATTGTCCATCAAGATGTCAGAAGTAATTATACAAACTGTCCTGAAAAGGAAATGGAAGGGATTTTTCTTCACTTCAAGCCTTTGACCCTGGTGAGAATAAGCAAATACATTATACTTGAGTTTATGATTTTATACAAGCTCCCCAAAGGAAAAATATAAAAATTACTTATAAAGTATTATATGAAAGTGACATATGTCTTAGAAAGCCCCTTAGGCTCATTTGATCAAGCATCCTTATTTAATTGGCCAAAACATTAAGACCAAAGAGGTCACCTGCCCAGGGTCAAACAGCAAGTTAACAGAAGAGAAATGAACAAAACCCACACTCCTACCTCTATTGTATCACTTGGCACCTAATCCTCTTCAAGTACAGTGACTTACTTTTATTTTGGTGACTGAAACACACACACACACACACACCATTTCCATCTCTTATTTAACTATCTCAGAAAACTAATTAAAAATTCTATGATGGTATAGCAATCCTTTAGTCCCATAGTTTTCCAAAGGCTCACCAACAACGTGACAAATACAATCTCTTCTGGTGAAGCAGATATTGTAACGGGTCTAAAGACTTGTCATAGTTATCAAATAAATACTTACCTCTGTATTATAATACCTAGAAGACCAAAGAATATGTGCTTTCCGAATAAAGCAATCCAGTAAGGTACCTAGTCAATTAAAATACGGAGAATCACTCCATATAACTTGTTCTCAATTATTACATGTTTTTATTTTTATACTCCTCTTGAGAAACGGATGGCAGAAGCACAACTCCTGTCTTCGCTTCTAATGTAAGAATGGAGGTTGCTAACATTTTACGAAGAAAAGGTTTCATGCCTAGGAATGACTAGGTTTTTATTTGTTTGTTTTAAAGATAAAAGACCATCATACATACAATGCTCAGTATTCCCTAAAGGTAAACAAATATTACAAAACTGGAAAGTTAAAGAGAACAAAGTCAAAGGAAATTACTCAAAAACATTCCTCTAATTAATTAAGGTAACGTGAAGAGTTTCTGCTTTGGAAGAGTGTCATACACAGAACACACACTCTCAAAGAAGATTTGCTGAGTGCTCATCACACTTGGTGAACTCCTTCCACACTGTGTGCAAATCTTTCAGATTCTGATGGTGTGGGGGAGGGGAGGCAGGAACATGGGATAAGGTAGGCATTGGATTTGATACATACATTTTAAAATCATTAAACCAGGTCAGCACATTTTTATATACAAAAGAAGAGGCACAGAAAAGACAACAAAGAAGTATATTTAACATGACTGTCAAAAGAAACACACAGAAAAGGTCCAGAAATAAAGTTTCAGGGCCTGAGTATTAATAGCATCAGACAGCCCTTGAATTGAACTGCCTTTCCACCTGGTACTGGCTGAGTGATAGTCTATGTCCAATCACCAAGTTCTAACAATTCTACTTCCTAAATCTGCCTTCTCTCTATTCCCTTTCTCTATCCCCAATGATACTGTCCTTATTCAGGCATCTTTTGCCTGGTTCATTAAGATACCCCTTATTGGCCTCTTGGCTTTCTGGTCCCATCCTTTCGAATCCGGCCTTCACACTGCTGCCATTGTAACGAACCTTCCAAAAAAAGCACAAACCTGATCATGTGATTCACCTAATTGAAATTCTTCAGATGCTCACCTATTGACTAGCAGTATTTTTCCAAACTGTGGCTTAAACTGTAGAATCAATTTAAGTGGGTCCCAACCAGTATTTCTTTAACAAATAGCATAGAAACTATGTATGCCTCATACATAGTAAAAATATTGTTTCATGAAACTTTTCCTACTTTTATGTACACGTGCACATTCTGGGTCACGATATAAAATGTATTTCTACTGTGGGTTGAGTTTAAAAAAAACCACTGACCTACATAATAAAATCCAATTCCTTCACAAGTCCCTTCACAGTCTGATTCCCTCACCATAGCACAGTAGTTAAGAGACAGGCTCTGGAGCCAGACCACTTGCATTTCCTTGCCAGAAATACCAGTCGCCGCTGCATGATCCTGAGTAAGTCATTTACTAGCTGAGTGTCACTTACCAGCTGTGATCCTGGGCAAATCAACCGAGCTGAGGTAACTCGGCTTCACTATAAAACGAGGGTAGGAACAACATCTACCCATAGGGTGCCACAAGAATTAAGTGAGATTACCTATGTGACACGTGTGACACGTGGTACACTTGATAAATGTTAATTATTAGGGGTATCGCTATCACTGCCCAGCCTAATCTCTGGTTGTTCTTGCTCACACTCCAGTTCTTACAAACTACTGGCCGTTTCTCAAATACATCTTCCTTCCTCATACAGTCATGTCAGATGTTGCTGCTGCCTAGACTGGACTATACCCTTCCAGTCCCCCACACATCATATTTCATCCTATTTCAGCTTAAGTGAGGCCTCCCCTGTGAAGCCTTCTCCAGCTAAACGCTCCCACTGAACCTCCGGGCCGGCGGGGAGCATAGCCACTTACAGTCTTGTTTGTCGGTGTCTCCTAGCCAAACTGTGACCTCTCAGGACCACCTCAGAGACATCACTCTTTCCCAGCACAGCATCTTACAAACAGCAGTTCATCAGATATTTTCTGAATGACTCCTGGTTACTTACCCTTACTAGGTCTTCATTTTCTCATCTGTACAATGGGAGTAGTATTTTGCCCGAAGAGTTATAAAAGTGTCTGATATAGAAGCAACGCTCAACAATGGCTGGGACTTTCCAGAATCCTTAGCTAAATTACAAATATCCTAAGGAAGCAATACCTTAGACCCTTAATAGCTAAGACCTGGAGGTGAGGGTAGAGAAAGAGACTTAAATGTTGCCAGAAAAGATGGTAAGATCTCTTGGAAGAAAACTGCAGTAGATGCTTGAGAAAGAAACACAGCTGAAGGACAAGATGAAAAGGAAGGGGGCCCTACACAGACACCCAGCCAGACCTAGGCATAAATCCCAGCTCCAAAACATCTGTCTAGTCCATCTTTGCATCCCTAGCATTAAAACAGTTTATGACACTTAGGAAGAAATGAACCTATCTCATCCTCAATTTCCTCATCTATAAACCTGGGATAATCATGCCTCTCACAGGACTATAGTGAGAATTAAATGAGGTAACACAATGCCCTCAGATGCTTTCTTCTCTATCTACCCCTCTACCTACAGGTCAGGTAGTTCACATTAACCTACTTCCTCTCCAGTTATTTGACAAATTATCAGTCACGTTAACTTTCTCTAAAGTTTAAAGCAGATATTAATACTCTTAAATATCCTGTAACACCACTTATTATAGGTATTACAAAAAAGGTGAAGGCAAAAAAGAAGTTTAAAGGATCTTGTAATCCATAAGGCAGTACAGTTCAAGACTATACGTGGGAGACTGTCCCCTGGATGGCCTCATACACATATGGATTCTCAGCAATTCTCTGGTGATTTTTACAAGTGTTCCCCAAACAATAAAATAGACAATAGTAAAGACTGAAAACTTTAGTAACAAAGTATAAAAGGTAAATAACCCCCTTTTGATTAATAAATGTTGTCAATGTCCTTAAAGAACCTTTGAAAAGGACTCTTCTTTTCAAGAGATGTCAAAATGCAATGCCATATTTCCCATTTTTTCCAGAACTGCATTAGAAAAAGTTCAGTTTCAGCATGCTACTAGACCCAGTTGGTGGTGTAATCTACCAAGTTATATTTTGATCAAAATAAAAGATTCAAGCCCATACACAGTTTATGGGTCAATAATTCACTAAACTCATTAAAATTACTTTGCTTGAAGTCAACTTTCATGTTACACAGGCTGTCTCACTGCAAGCATTTAACAAACTGCAGTGAAATAATTAAATGGATTGTTTCTCTTTTTGTGTTCAACCTACAGAGGACAGGTTTTTTAACACATATCATCAAGCTTGACCTAAATAATTATTCAGGACTGGGCTTGAGTTTAAGCACTTACTGAAAGAAAGGGTCTCAACTCACTTTTCATTTTTTGATTTTTTTCTCTCCCCAATTCATTTTTTTTTTTTTTTTTAAAGTAGGCTCCACACCCAATAGGGAGTTTGAACTGGAATCAAGCAAGAGTCAAATGTTCTACCTGGGATCAAGAGTCAGATGCTCTACTGACATAATCAGCCAGGCACCCCTCCTAATTCACTTTTTAAAAGGAACCTCGGCTTAATTGTCTTTTAAATGAAACATACGTTCCTGCAATTTCATAGGAAAAGAACTGATTGAGAAAGCCAGCAGATGGGGGAACCATTTTCAGCTCTGTAGTAACTTGCTGGGCTACTAAAGAAAAAACCATTTCACCACTCTTGCATTATTGCCTTAATCTATGGTCTTTTTGAGCTCTGAAGTCTATGATTCTTTTTAGTACATGTCCTCCATGGTAACATCTTAGTTTTCCTAATAACATGTTATTCCAGTAATTCTAAAATATCCATGAGTCATGGTACAGTATTAATTAGTGAAATAAAGAATAGAGGATTCCGTTATGTTAGGTGGCTATCTCAAGATCTTAAAAGGTAGTCTTGTCCTGGGACACCTGGATGGCTCAGTTGGTTGAGTGTCAGACTTTGGCTCAGGTCATGATCTTGCAGTTCATGAATTCGAGCCCCGCATCGGGTTTGCTGCTCTCAGCACAGAACCCGCTTCAGATCTTCTGTTCCTCTCTCCCTCTGTCTCTCCCCCATTTGCATGCATTCTCTCTCTCTCTCTCTCTTAAAAAAAAAAAAAAAAAAAAAAAAAAAAAAGCCCATAGTCTTGTCCTTAAGCACACACATAAACCAGAATTTTTTAAGAAAACCCATAGAGACGCAAAGCTAGGATATAAAAAAGAAATGAAAGCAACATCTCTGCAGTTATTCAGATAATGGTATTAATGGGGGCGGGGCACCTGGGTGGCTCAGTCAGTTAAGTCTCTGACTCTTGATATTGGCCCAGGTCAAATGATCTCCCAGTCATGTGACTGAGCTATGTCAGGCTCAGCACTGAGTGTGGAGTCTGCTTGGGATTCTCTCTCTTCCTCTCTCTCAAAATAAGTAATAAACATTTAAAAAAAAAAAAAAAAAAACCAGACAATGGTATCAATGAGGTGCTATTGCAGAAGACCATAACCACTCTGGATTTCAAACACAAGGCAGCCCCAAAACCAAAAACGATGTACATTCAGTTTGTTGTTCTCTTTGACATACACCATTCCTGATGCTGCATTCTCTATTTAGATTTCCTCTTGGAGTAGAGTTCCATAAAGCATAATAATCTGGGTATTAATCACACTTTTGCTGGGCTTTGGGCAGAAAGCAAGTATCACTGTAGAACTCATCCAAAGGTACCAACTCTGTGCATCAGTCTACCATAAAGAAGTGTAATATACAATCAAAGACAGTACTGGCAATACCAAAGTTAAAGCAATTACCCAAATGTGGCTACCTAGGCAACAGGCCATTAGAAAAGTCAAACTGGGGGATGGGGGGCGTGGTAATGAGCACATCTTTTCATTGTACCTGCAAGCAGACAAAAGGGTGCATATTCAATTAATGCTCATCTGAGTGTCACCTATATACCTAGCACTGCGCTGGAGTCTATGAGAGACAAAAAGGCAATACTGCCCACCCACCCCATAAGATAAGGCACCCACAAATGAAATATTTAGGTAACAAGATAAGTCAGTGTCAATCTGTGTCCTGCTAATAATTAAACTAGCTAACAATAAATCCTATCAGAACTTAGACAAGGCAGAAGAGAACAACAGAAAGGGATTAAGAGCCAGGAATCACACAAATTAAGATTCTGACTAGGACTTCTTGAATCCACCTCCATTTAAAGACATCTCAGATGTCATTAACCACAAACATAACCTAATAAGTCACTTCCCTCAGTTCCCATTAGGCGTGTCTCCTCATCTGTAAAGTGAGGAGGTTAGATTCAAAGAGGAGTCATAGGTCACAGTCTCTAACCTGAAATGGACCTTAGAGGTTAGAGAAGTGATTAAGACCGAAATTCAGCTGCAAGAACTGCATAAACATTTAGTATAGATACTCGGAACACTGGCTTAAGCGCAGTGGAATATTTGTGCTGGGATGTCTCTGGGAAACCCAATTAAAGAATTGCAACTTGCTTCTGTGTCTAGTAATATAACCTCTGCTAAAACTATCAGGTTAAACAGAAATGTTGTGACCACTAAAGAACTATAATGTGTAAAAGTGAGAGGGACAGTCACAAACAGTAACAGTCCAATGACAGACTTAAGCAAGAGATTTAGTAATTCAGCATAGCCACTGACCACTAGGAAATGTCAACAGTCAGGCTTTCATAATCAGAGGTGAGACCATTTGATTTAGCAAAGGAATTACCCAGCTCACAATGAAAGGCAGTTCCCCCTCAAAGAGCCATCCTTGAAAATAGCAACCACCTTCACTAACCACACAGAAAGGCATGCGACAAACATTTTACATCAGTCTTAAGTTGCAACCACAAGCTGGGAGCAGTAACGGGCTCTTCACATGGAAAATGAAAAACTACACTAGATGGTGCTAAAAATATTGAATAAGCCCCTGCATTCTTATTTCTATTTACTTAGTTGGGTGATCTTTTAATAAAGAAAGTGGGGAGGGGACAAGTTATGTTTCGTAACTTCACAACCACATCTGCCAATGAGCTGAAATGTATTGTTTTGGACTCCTCCTGTAAACTTGGAAAAGATTTTGAACACATGCCTCTCAAGCAAAAAAATTAACCAGCACCATAACCGGTTATGTCCCCCTGGCTCTAATTTACTGTACCTACTACAGCAGAACAAAAGTGGCACAAGCTGGGCTTGTGATGTCGTCCAACGCAGAGTGCCATCTGCTGCACATGCACAGGATGTCTCCTAGGCAAGATTCAACCTTAGTGTCTCTCAGGGACCTTTACAAGAGCAAGCTGTTTGCTCCCATATTTGCCTAATACATTTGGCCTCAAACAACATCCACTTACAGGAGCATTCCCATTCATGGGATTTTAAAACACCAATACTTTCCTAACGATAGTCAGTTTTATAAAGGAGGAGAAAGATTATGAAGGAGCAATGGCACCTGATAATGAGAAGAACACAAGAACGGGGTCAGAATATCTGGGGTGGGTCCTGAAACTGTTGCCTGTTAGCTGTGCAATCCTGGCCAAGTTTCTCCCCTTTTCTGGGCCTCAATTTCAGGCATAAAATGTCAAGAGTTAAACAAATCTCCAAGAGATACCTTTCAAAGTGAGTCTTGTGAGAGATCATAGAATAACAGATGGAGACAGCTATATACAGGGTGGCTTCAGAGCAATCGTAGAAAAAGAAAAAATCCTGTTTACATATTTTAAATCATCAGACACAATTTTTTCAAAAGCATACAATTCTAAGTTCATTTACAAGTCAACATTCCCATGATAACACTTCAGCCCTTCAGAAATAACACTTCACTTTAACTGTGCTTTCAGTTACAAATTCAGCACATCACTTTTACCCACCCCAGAATAGCACAGAAGAACACTTTCATGAAGTACCCACACAAGGAAGGCACTCACAGCCTGACAGATTCGCATAGTGAAAAATATACAAGGCACAAATTTAAAAATGCTAAATGAATACCACACCCAAATAGCCTTAAAAACAAACTGTGCAAAGTCAAAAGACGTATTAGCAAAATACAGGGATAAAGACAACTTGAGAAGTCTTTAAATAGTTTGAGGGAGAGGGGAATGCAATCAGATTTTTGGGTGGCTTCATGTTTTTAGGAAAACAAAACACATAAACGGAGGCTATGAAACATGCAATTCTAAACTGAACTGTGGAAAAGCTCGGCTCTCACCCAAAAGCTTCAGCAAAGCAATATGTCAGCATGCCAAATATGAAGTACAATTTTCTTCACAAGAATGAAGACAGGATCCATACGTATGACTAATAATAACAATATCATCTTGCATTTCCAGAGCATTAGTTCTTTTCATAGCTCTTTCAGACCCTTGATTTTATGTTGTCATCAGTCTTGGGGTATCCTCTCTGAAAACCTCCAGTTCAGTTTCCTCTCAAGAGCTATGTGATCACAAGAAGACAGGTGGATGTATTAACACAGGTGGATGTACGTGCTGAGATCTCAAGGTACTAGTTTCTTCTAGCAGGCTGTCTGCAGTGATTCTCTCATTAGCACACTATACAACTTAGCTCTAGGAAACAAAACCTACACTTTCTCACTTGGCCGAAGACCAACACAAATGGGCTGGGAAAGTCCAAGCAAAGAGAACCCACTGACTTGTTAGGTCAAGAACTCCACGCCAAGTTGATCTCTTGTAACTGAAAAAAGAAATGACAATCACTCACAAACACACCCCAAGGCTGTTCAAATAGAAACTCTCCTTCGTTGCCAGCCAATGAAATCCAGCAATAACTGGTTAATTCAACCACCAAATCCCTGCCTCTGTGAACAACTTGCCATACCCACGTCCCCTCCGCCTGCTGCCCATCCTTCCTTCTTCAGGCACGCGTGAGCAAGCTGCTAACCCAGCCCTCCAAAAGGACCACCGAGGACCTTTAAGAATCTCAGGATGGAGCTTGCCTCCTGAAGCAATGCAGCATCCTTCGCGAGGGGGCTGTTTCCCGTGCCCACACATGGAGGAAGTCACAGAGGGGGATAAAGTTTGATTATCCTTTCTTGCCCGTTCCCGAAGGGCCGAGAGAGGACGAGGGAGCGGTCCCGCTGGGGTCCTGGGCTGCTCTCCCGAGACAGTTCCCAGAAGCATGGCTGGCACTGCCACTCTCCTGACACATACACCAGGCAGCCGCGGCAACTCAGGACACCCCGACCCGCCCGGAGGAGGAGGGTAAGGGGACAACTTGCACGGGGCTCAGTTCGCGAGCGGTGGGGCAGAGTTGTTTAAAAAAAAAAAAAGAGGGAGGGACCGAGATCGGGTGCGAGTCAGAGAAGGGTTCAAGTCCCTTCCCCGCCCTGGTGCCCCGGGTCCTGCGGGAACATCCCCGCCATCGCCCCTCCTCCTCCTCCACTCGGCTTCCTCCGCCCTCCCTCCCTTCCTGGTCGCCGCCGCAGGCGCCTGAAGGGCACGGCGGCTCCTCGGTGCCCGGCAAGCTCGGGAGCGGCAGCGAGTTGAGGGAACTCGCCCGCTGCCCCGGCGGCCTGCCCGCCAGCGGCTCCCACACGCCAGCGCCGCCCCGCCCTCCCCGGAGCCTCGGGGCGCGCTCGCTCACCGTCCGGTGGTGCTGCTGCTGCCGGTGGCGGCTGACGCCCAGCCCGGGGAAGCAGCCGGCAGTCAGCGCTCCGCAGCCGCCGACGCCCCCGCCGCCGCCCCGGGAGGAGAGGAGCAGCAGGAGCGATCTACCTGCGGCGGCCGCCATCTCTCAACTGGAAACGGCGCCGACCCAGGCAGCGCAGCGGACGGCCGGGGCGGAGCTAAGGCCCGCCACTCACCCGCGCCGGACCAACTGCCGCCCTTGGCTGAGTTGGTGAGGCGGGGCTTCCTGCAAGGCCCAATCGACAGGCGGGAGAACCACACTTGAGGCTGCCTGTCACTTCCAGAGTTACCTATTGTGGGACCTAGTCAATTACGGGCAAATTCTAAGGAACCGGTAATTGGCATCCGAGCCCCTCAGAAGAGCAGCAGTAGAGATGGCATATTCGATTTGGCTAATCTTCACCAAGGATAAAGCTATGATAAACGTAACTGGGGAAACGGATCTTTGTGCTAAGCTTTGTACTTCGTGAGTGTTCTAAGTTGGCAAAATATGTACCAGATAAATAATCATTAAACTAAGGATGCTGGAACGCTCAATGACACGCCCAGAGTTACCATTCATACTGATGGTATTTGGATATGCTGGAATTAACCCTACATCATAGGGTGATCTAATGACCGTGATGTGTGGCATAGTATAGGAGAGGTAGAATGATTAGGATATCAAAGTCCCAGAATGAGTACATGCCATCAGAGTGAATTAACAGATCTATGTATATTTCAAATACTCAATTCATTTTTACAGCATCTTTCAGACTGATACTCTTACACTCTCCAGAAGCAATAGTCTCCATTTTCTTACTATCTTTGACCCTGTGTGCACTTACTAAACTATGAAAACAGAACATGTTGGTAATGTAATAAAAGTCATGTAAAGGTTACTTCAATGAATTTAGCTAAACTAGCCACTAGGATAAACTTTGGAATAATTGTTGATCACTTTCTCTTAAAAAATATTTATTTCCCCAAGAAGCAAGATCATAATGAAAACTCATTAAAGACTGTGAAATAAATATTTCCTTAGAAGATTTCCTTACTATCTGTTGTTATCAGCTGGTTAGTCCTCACATTTTTTTTTTTAAATCTGAAGCACGAAAGCAGTTTGGTAAGCAGATGAAAAGTATTGCTCTCAATTTTGGGAAACATCTTTATAGTGTAGCCTTAGGTGATCAAGCTGAAACAAACAAACAACAATACACCACACACAATTTTATTATATCACTTGTTCTAATAATATTTTTTTAAAGTTTAACTGAAGTAGTACTTGTTTGGCCAAGAATTGCTAAATAATGAAGTGGAGTTTTTGGTCTGTTTAATCCTTCCACCCCACTCTGGAACAGTAAAATGATTGGCTTCTCCAGGTGAGACTATCACACCACTCACCCAAAAGGCATTTATTGCCCAACAGTGGAACCCGAGAGCTCGAGAATGAGATTAGCCCCCCATTCAACAGCTGCACACACTAATCCCTCTCGTTGGAAATCTGTGACATTCCTGGAACAACTTCACTCACAGTCATTTTCGGCCCATCTATATTTATCCCATCTGCATATTATGTATTTACCCAGCTGTGCCATTTCCTCCTTCTTACTAGGAAGGAGAACCATGGATTTTAGTTTTGTTTCTATTTTCTGTGACTTTGCCATATCTGGCTACGAATCAGGATTGCCCCTTCATGTCTATCTTATACTCTGAGAAGTTCTATGGGAATTGTCTTTCTCCTATTTTTCCAAGTATAGAAATTAGATACGCATCCTAGGTAGAATGTTCTGAAACTTAGTCCTGTGCATTTGCAAAAGAACCACAATAAATAGATTATTTAACTGCACAAACCTGAAACTAGAGGGGCTACCAAAAGCTTTCTTCTTATTTACCAAAAGAGGTTATCTTTTATCTACCAAGATGAAACCACTGATGCACCCCCAGTAGGCTGTGTAATCTGCAGATCCACTGACTGAACCGAGTTCTAATAATCCGGAGCTAGAAATGAAACAAACATCAATTATCTCTTCACTATCTCTTCACTCTTCAGCTATCTCTTTTCCATAGCTGCAAAGGATATACCTCACATTAGCTGGTTGGCCAGGCCCCATAACAAGAAAGTGTAGATAGTGCAACAGAAAGCATCCACATACCTAGAAAATAAATAAATAATAAATTATATATGAAGAGAAATGACATATGACAGGAAACAGTTAATTCATGCAGTACCTGCTATGCTGATCACCTTTATAATACTTTTATAAAAGATGGTAAAGTAGGGGCATCTGGGTGGCTCAGTCGGTTGAGCGTCTGACTTCGACTCAGGTCATGATCTCATGGTTCGTGAGTTTGAGCCCCGCATCAGGCTCTGTGCTGACAGCTCAGGGTCTGGAGCCTGCTTTGGATTCTTTGTCTCCCTCTCTCTCTCTGCTCCTCCCCTGCTTACACTCTGTCTCTCTCTCAAAAAGAAATAAAGATTTAAAAAAAATTATTTTTAAAGATGGGAAAGTAACCACACACACACACACACACACACACACAAAGAAAACTTAAAAACATTGTAACTTTTGAGAATTAAAAAATTTAAGAAAACCTGAATGTTTTCCAATAGGGAATTGGTTAATAAATTAGAGACGAACCCTATAACAGAATATTATGTAGCCATTAACAAAATGAATTGTCCCATCTATAAAGAAGTAATAATGCAGTACAAATGAGCCTTTTAAAAGTTATTATTTTATATAATTCAGGTACATATTGACTTCTAGAAAAATAGATAAGAAACATGTTAACTCTGGGGACTTTTGCAGGGATAGCTACCCTTTCAAATGGTTCAACATTTTCTCATCTGCATGTCATTTTTACCATTATAAAAACATGGTCACTGAAACCTATATGGCTACAGAGTTCTTTTCTGTGCCAGTCCTTAAAACAGGTTGATCTTTTTTTAGCTAAAACTAATCAGAACAGATTTCCTGGAGCATGAAACCCTAACTAGGCTCCCTACAAAACGTACACTGAAGTCAGCTCCCAATTATGACTCAATTCAATGGAGTATTTGCTTAAAAGCATTCCAAAATAGCCAGGATAGGTGATTGCACACAGTTCATTGCATGAGCAAGAAACCATGACAGGGATCTGCTTAGAGGTCTGGGGGCTGTGTTTCATGGTTCACAGATGGTGTGAATTATATATGCAAGTAAGATGAGCAATTCTTAATGGACAGAAAAAAAGTCTGTGAAGAAGGAGAGCAAAAGAAAAGGGTTTTACCTTCAAATATTTATCACAGCCTAGGTCTGTTTTCTGGCTATTTGGGGTTCACTATTTTCCCAGATGTCATTATTCCTGTTTCTCCACACCTACCCATCTGCAGTCATCTCTCCATCATTACCACTCACTTTCCCATGACTTCTTAGTTTCTGTAAACTTTTCTGTCTTTTTTAAGCTTTGCTGGTTCAGAAATATTTCTAGTGAGCATAGCTGAGAAGGGCTGAACTACTCGTAAACCCCACCACATCTCTTTTCCCATCTATATCTACAGCTAGTCTCACTTCGCCAAACTGAACACACATTTTTTTCCTTCCTACTTTTTAATCCCTTTACTTTTCTCCCCCCCAATATTCCCATCCCTCTTACTCTAATATAGACTGCAACCTTACACTGGATTATGAACATATTTTACATACATAATTTACATAGGTATACTTACATATGATCTCTTAAAATTTTTGTGTAGCCAGAGCCTCAGGCCCTGACCTTCAAAGAATGACTGACTCCATATTCATTTTGTAATTCAGTGACCCTATAATCGAATATTCTTTCAGATCAGGAACATCCAATCTACAAGTTTTCTTCTGTCAAGAGCATGGGGCACCTGGATGGCTCAGTGGGTTACGCATCTGACTTCGGCTCAAGTCATGATCTCACGGTTCGTGAGTTGAAGCCCCATGTTGGACTCTGTGCTGACAGCTCAGAGCCTGGAGCCTGCTTCAGATTCTGATTCTCTCTCTCTCTCTCTCTGCCCTCCCTCACTCGCACTCTGGGTCTCTCTCTCTCTCAAAAATAAACATTAAAAAAATTTCAAACATATTCAGTGCAATACCTATCAAAATAGCACCAGCATTCTTCACAGAGCTAGAACAAACCATCCTAAAATTTGTATGGAACCAGAAAAGACCCCGAATAGCCAAAGCAATCTTGAAAAAGAAAACCAAAGCAGGAGGCATCACAATCCCAGACTTCAAGCTGTATTACAAAGCTGTAATCATCAAGACAGTATGGTACTGGCACAAAAACAGGCACTCAGATCAATGGAACAGAATAGAGAACCCAGAAACGGACCCACACATGTATGGCCAACTAATCTTTGACAAAGCAGGAAAGAATATCCAGTGGAATAAAGACAGTCTCTTCAGCAAGTGGTGCTGGGAAAACTGGACAGCGACATGCAGAAGAATGAACCTGGACCACTTTCTTACACCATACACAAAAATAAACTCAGAATGGATGAACGACCTAAATATAAGACAGGAAGCCATTAAATTCTCAAGGAGAAAGCAAGCAAAAACCTCTTTGATCTTGGCCATGGCAACTTCTTACTCAACATGTCTCTGGAGGCAAGGGAAACAAAAGCCAAAATGAACTACTGGGACCTCATCAAAATTAAAACTTCTACACAGCAAAAGAAATAATCAGCAAAACTAAAAGGCAACAACAGAATGGGAGAAGATATTTGCAAACGACATATCAGATAAAGGGTTAGTATCTAAAATCTGTAAAGAACTTCTCAAACTCCACACCCAAAACACAAACAATCCAGTGAAGTACTGGGCAAGAGACATGAATAGACACTTCTCCAAAGAAGACATCCAGATGGCCAACCGACACATGAAAAAATGCTCAACATCACTCATCATCAGGCAAATACAAATCAAAACCACAATAAGATACCACCTCACACCTGTCAGAATGGCTAACATTAACAACTCAGGCAACAACAGATGTTGGCGAGGATGCGGAGAAAGAGGATCTCTTTTGCACTGCTGGTGGGAATACAGACTGGTGCAGCCACTCTGGGAAACAGTATGGAGGTTCCTCAAAAATTAAATATAGAACTACCCTACAACTCAGCAATCGCACTACTAGGTATTTATGCAAGGGATATAGGTATGCTGTTTTGAAGGGACACACACAATGGAGTATTACTTGGCAATCAAAAAGAATGAAATCTTGCCATTTGCAACTACGTGGATAGAACTAAAGGGTATTATGCTAAGCAAAATTAGTGCGAGAAAGACAAACATCATATGACTTCACTGCTATGAGGACTTTAAGAGACAAAACAGATGAACATAAGGGAAGGGAAGCAAAAATCATAAAAAATCAATGGGTAAGGGGCATTAAGGAATCTACTCCTGAAATCATTTTTGCACTATATGCTAACTTGGATGTAAATTTAAAAACTAAAATAAAAAAATTTTTTTTCGAGAGCAGAACACCAGGAAAACACCAAGTTGAGAAGGGCAGGGTTTGTTCAAATAGGACCGTCTTTGTTCATGTTTCTCAAGATCTGAGAGGTTGGCAGCAAATATTAATGGTGTCCTTTTTGTGTTGTATTGGCTGTGGCTTCCTCCAGCCTTTGCTATTTACTAGACCTTTGGAGCCGGGAAGTCTTTTTCCTCTATCTGAAGTGATTCAAAGAGGCAGGACACAAACTTTGCACTCAAATAAACAACGCCTCTAGAGGAATTCAGCATAGGAATTTGGCACACATTCTTATGGAGTTGAACACCATTCCAGAATATCTAAAAGTGCCCCCCAAATCACAAGAACATTCTTTGACAAGACCAAATTCTAACAAAATTCCAGATTGGTAAAGTGCTCCCCTCTTTCAGCAATCTCCAGGTATTTACTACCTAAATCCTGAATATGCCCTGACCTTCCAACCTCCAACTCTGCTCCCACTGTCCCTGTAAGCCACCTGTTCTACTCTTTTGAAGGCCAACTTTGCCTCCTCTGAGATTAAATGTCCAAGTAAAATTAAACTCTCGTAATTTATTGTTTGACCTTGTATCATGGTACTTTGGTACCTGCTGCAAGCTGATTTGACAGTTGAGGTCTGCCACACCCCCTTGGTTATCAGACCTATTTGATTAGACTCATCTCCTTGGCTGGGCCACAGCTCCTTCTGTCATCTTCTAAGTGTAATTTGTATCAAAGTTATTAATGTTACTATATTTCTCTTACAGAACTTTTCCAGGTTAGTGTTGCCAACCTGGCAAACTAATTTAAGCTATCTATTTAGATGATAATAAGTACTTTTTGGATTGCCTCTTTTACACAACCTTTAAATTTATAGGAGTCTCCCAATGCTGATAGCTAAAATAATTTCACAAAGTATGGCGGGTCTAAATAAATTATTCTGGGGTGGGGCACCTGGGTGGCTTAGTTTAGTGTCCCACTCTTGATTTCAGCTCGGGTTATGATCCCTGAATCATGGGATCAGGCCCCACATTGGGCTGCATGTTGGGCTCTACACTGAGCATAGAGCCTGCTTAAGATTCTCTCTCTCCCCCTCCTGTCCCTCTTCCCCATTCTCTCTCTCTCTCTCTCTCAAAAATAAAAAATTTATTCTGGGGTGAGACAGTCCATTAAGTCTTCAAAAATTCATCAAATACCTAGCATTAGTTTACCTATTTCAAGCTCAGATTCATCTTTATATTACGCTGAGTGTTGCCCAAATTTCAGCTCCTCTGAAACTAAACAAATTTAGTGTCCAATGGTATATTCATTCTCCACTTTGATATCATGTATATAATCTTCATCAGTACTTATTTATATGTGAACGCATAAAGACTGGGCTCTGGGTTGCACTTGGTAGGAGGCAGAGGGTGGAGGAAGCTGTGGGCGTGAGACTGGTCATTGCCAGTTAACAACAGGTGCGAATGCTGCTCTTTAAATTTAGCCATTGCACTTGGCATCTCATCTCTCAGCCGTCACGTATGGCAACCACTGCTGATTTGGAAAGGATCAAGGAAAGAATGACAGAAAGGGTCACATTTATTAAAAGGCAGAGAGAAAAAGAGCTTTGTTCTCTTTTATTTAATAAAAGCTAGCCTAAGAAATAAAAAACCAGCATGAGACTTGGAAAGTGAAAAAACAACTTAAAAGAGTGAAAAGGGGAATAAAATTATTCAAAGAGATAATAATTATTAACAAATCATTCTTAATTAGGCACTTTAAAAGCCATTCCAGCTGCCAAAACGTGGGAGCAAAATTATCTAAAATTTGGGTAGAGACTCAGAAAATAATTACTATTAATTGGGAGTTAGGATAAGAGGAGGGGACAAGACCTGAAAGAGGATAATCTTTTGTACATTCATTTGATCAGTCAAGAAAAATATACTGACTGCCTCTTATGTGTCGGACAATATATACTATAAGAAAACTTTCCAAAATTCACATTTTTTTGCATCGTGTATTACTTTTTCTAAAATGCTCACCCTAACCTTGAAATGGAATCAATTCTTCCCATAACTTTGCAGTCCAACATTTATAGAGCATTCAAAAGAATTACTGAAAGATCCTTTGAGTTACCTTGGAGTCTCAATATAACATAACTTTAAAACATACTACCAATGTAATAACTCACCCCACCCAACAAAATTAGCAAGAAGACATATGAAGAAATTTTAGTTTTTTGCTGTCATTGTACAGTAGGGTACAATTCTATGTAAATAGTTTCTAACTAGTTCATTGCCTAGAGTA
Source organism: Prionailurus bengalensis (assembly GCF_016509475.1). NCBI lineage: Eukaryota > Metazoa > Chordata > Mammalia > Carnivora > Felidae > Prionailurus > Prionailurus bengalensis. The sequence goes on along the minus strand of NC_057351.1, from coordinate 32,930,580 downwards.
CAAAGAGAACTTCAATCTCAGAGAATGGTGAGAAGACATTGCATTCCTTCCTTCATGCCTTGCTATTCTAAGACGTACCTATTAGATTGAAACAGGGCCCTTTGGCTCTTCCAACATCAGAGTAACTCATTTAATAGACTTGTTAAGGGGCGCCTGGGTGGCTCAGTCGGTTGAGCATCTGGCTTCGGCTCAGGTCATGATCTTGCGGTTTGTGAGTTTGAGCGCTGCGTCGGGCTCTGTGCTGATGGCTCAGAGCCTGGGGCCTGCTTCAGATTCTGTGTCTCCCTCTCTCTCTGTCCCTCCCCTGTTCACGCTCTGTCTCTCTCTGTCTTTCAATAGTAAATAAACGTTAAAAAAAAATTAATAGACTTGTTAAAATTTAAGCAAGATTTATAGCACCTGTAGATGCTACTACTTTAAGATCCTGAAGCAATCAGATCTATTAACTATTCAAACAAAACATGAGCATTATTAAGAAGAGGAAAATTTCACATAATACTACTAGATTATAAACCTGGGATAGTGTGTGGAAGGGTCCTAACTCAGAATCCTGAGTTAATTTGGATTATTTCCCATGATATTTTATAGTTATTATTACAATTACCATGATACAGAACTCAAGAGGATTTGAAAAAAGATTGTAAAGATTTGATTTTTCTTTTAAAATGGACCTTTGCTGCTTTCTTATCAATTTTATGTTTTGGAAGGTGGAAATATATAAACATAGACAATAATTTCCTGTTTGCAATCATGAATCCTTCTCCCAGAAACAGACCTGGGAAATGAATGAATCTTGTTAAATCAAATTTTACATATAGGTTAATAGTAAGCAGGCCAACTTTGAAACGTAAAACCCTAGTTTCCAGAATGCATTCTTTTTTTTATGCTTTTTAAATTTATTTACTTATTTTGAGAGAGAGAGAGAGAGAGAGATCACAAGTGGGGTAGGGAGAAAGAGAGAAAGAATTCCAAGCAGGCTTTCACACTGTCAGCACAGAGTCCAACTTGGGGCTGAAACTCACAAACTGTGAGAACATGACCTGGGCCAAAATCGAGAGTCAGATGTTTAACCGACTGAGCCATCCAGGCACCCCCGGAATGCATTATTTAGAATGGTAATTCCCAATTTTTGATCCATCTTGGCAAATAAAACTTTAACACATGGTCATCACAAATAATAGCTCCCTAAAGCATCTCAATAAATAAGACAGACTTTGGCTTATACAAAATTCCAAGTGTGTTAATTGTAACTACATTGTGCCCAAATATCTCCTTGTATTAAAAAAAATCTGAAGTATTTTTTTAAGTTTATGTATTTATTTGGAGAGAGACAGACACAATGTGAGTGGGGGAAGGACAGAGAGAGAGAGAGGGAGAGAGAGAATTCCAAGCAGGCTCCATGCTGCCAGCGCAGAGCCCAAGGTGGCGTCGAACCCACGAGCCCCAAGATTATGACCTGAGCCCAAACTAAGAGGCAGATGCTTAACTGACTGAGCCACCCAGGCACCCCTGAAGTATTTCTTAAATTTAATAAAAGAGTTTATTCTGCAACTGCAGTAATGGCTATCTGTGAGTTCCAAGAAATTCATCCATTATCTCAATAAATAAGGTGATTTGTTGGTTGAGTTACCACAGCTAACAAACAAACAAAAGGATACAGCCCCACCAACTTACCATATAATAAAAGATCAGGGAAACAGGAGAGTATTATAGGAGGGCATTTTACCTAATTTTGAGGATCTGGGTAGGGATCTCAGGATATCCCTTTGGTGACACCTGACAAGTTAATGGAAGTAAGTGCCGGAGGGAAAGTAGTGAGATACGATACCAGAGAGGCAACAAGAACCCATTACATAGTGTCTTATAAATCATATTAAGGAATTTGGACTTTACACAAAGAACAAAGTTTGTCTTCAAGGGTTTCAGAAATGGGAGAGATTAGAGAATAGATTGGAGACCAGAGAGACTGAAGGAAAACAAATTAGGAAATCTAGGCAAGAAATGCCAGCAATATGATCTATAGTATTGGCCATGGAAAAAAACAGACTAATTTGAAAGAGACTGTATATAAGAAGTTGAATCAAAAGGTACGGGTAATTGATAGGATATTTGGGGGCAGCAGGGAAAAAAGGAGAGTAAGGTAGCAAGGGAAATTTTTAAGTGTCTCACTTGGGCAACTTGTGTCGATGCTGATGCCAGAGGAAACACAGAAAAGATTTCGTGGGGGATGATGAGTTCAGTTTTGAAAATGTTGTGTGACAGGTGCCTTGAGACATCCAAGCAACAATATTCATCAGACAGCTGGCTATTTGAGCCTAATGAATAGACTGTAGAAATAGATGTGGAGATCATCCGCATATAGATAGTTTGTAAATGAAACCACAGAAGTGGTTGGAACCATCCGGGATGAGATCTAAGAAATTAGTTGAAGATCTAAGAAGATCTAAGAAATTAGATGCCATTTAATGTTCTTCCCTAATACACGCTTAACAAATATTTGATTTAAGTAAATGAATGAATGAATAAAAACATGAGTCTTAATAAGATCTAGAAGGCATTTTTAACATTTGCACAGGACTTTTTCAGTATTTAGTATTGGTGTTCCCTTTTTCAGTATTCAGTATTAATATTCACTGACCTCAGGTAGTTAGTGGCTATGAATTGTTCAGTTTTCAAAAATGTTCTGGGTCCCTGGAGAACTTTTTTAATTTACTGCAAGATTTTTATTTTATTACAATGACAATATATGTAAAGCTCCCAAGCTGAGTTCTAATACTTCAGACAGGAGCAAACTCACATACTTGGCATAGTTTCTTATACATAATTAATGCTCTAAAATCATATGTTCAGGGGCACCTGGGTGGCTCGGTCGGTTGAGCGTCCAACTCTTGATTTTAGCTCAGGTCATGATCCTGACGTCATGGAATTAAGCCCTGTTTTGGCTCCACACTGGGCGTGGAGCCTGCTTGGGGTCTCCCTCTCTCTCCCTCTGACCCTCTCCCCTGCTCACACTCTGTCTCTCCAAAATAATAATAATAATAATAATAATAATAATAATAATAATAAATTAAAAATAAACTCATAAGTTCAAAGACATTTGTGGAATGAATGAATAAATACATATGTGAAATACATATACTTATCTTCTCACAATAAAGCTATAGTATCAGGGCGCCTGGGTGGCGCAGTCGGTTAAGCGTCCGACTTCAGCCAGGTCACGATCTCACGGTCCAGGAGTTCGAGCCCCGCGACAGGCTCTGGGCTGATGGCTCAGAGCCTGGAGCCTGTCTCTGATTCTGTGTCTCCCTCTCTCTCTGCCCCTCCCCCGTTCATGCTCTGTCTCTCTCTGTCCCAAAAATAAATAAACGTTGAAAAAAAAAATTAAAAAAAAAAAAAAAGCTATAGTATCTCCATTCCACTGTTCTTGATGTCTGCTGAGGTGGTACAGTAAGAACAACATAAGCACTTCAGTCCTAAGGGCCATTTACTCAAAGGAAGAACATCTACGCTAACAATCCTGTCCAGGCTGCACTCCAGAGAGCTGGGGTGATATTAACAAAGAACTCATGTCCAAAATATACAAAGAGCTCTCGCAAATCAATAAGAAAAAGGCAGCAACCCAATACAAAAAAATGGGCAAAAGACTTGAACACATAATTCACAAAAAGAGATCAAAATAACCCATAAACAAATGGAAGGTTCTTCACTTCATTCCCCATAAAGGAAATGCAAATTAAAAACCGCAATGCAGAGCGCCTGGGTGGCTCAGTTAAGCATCTGACTTCAGCTCAGGTCATGATCTCGCGGTCTGTGAGTTCCAGCCCCGTGTTGGGCTCTGTGCTGACAGCTCAGAGCCTGGAGCCAGTTTCAGATTCTGTGTCTCCCTCTCTGACCCTCCCCCATTCATGCTCTGTCTCTCTCTGTCTCAAAAATAAATAAACGTTAAAAAAAAATTTTTTTTTAAACCCACAATGAAATAGCACTTCAAGCCCAGTAGAAGAGTCAAAATGAAAAAGATGAAAAATACCAAGTTTTGGCAAGGATATGTAGCAATCTTGACACTCTTATGTTGCTGGTGGGAGTATAAATTGACCCAAACACTCTATTAGTCATAGTACAGTCAGAAGACACAAACCACACCAATTACTTGAAGAGACAATTTAATATAAAGAATTGTTAATAATAAAGGATGTGTCTCTAGTTTTAATAATTCTAATCATTTTCTTTTGTCCTCTTAGCTGAAGGGATCATAGATGCTTTCTGCAGTTGCTACCCCATGATTCTTTCAAGTTTTCTTTTTACCCTTGCAGTTACTTAGTTAACATCTTTACACCTAGTTAACATTTACATTAAATTACCTCTTCTCAAGTTACTGGTATAGTTTTTATCTGCTAACTCATAGAGAATTGATAGCAGGAGTGATCCAGGAAACAGACCCTCAAATATAGGATGTCTTGGGGCTCAAGTGGCTGTTATACTTTGCCAATACGGTGATAATCATGATTTCTAGGGCTGTCATGTGGCCTGGGACTCAGACATCTACAGATGTAGGTTCTCATGTTGTTGGGAGTGGAGGTACAGAAGCAAGGGTTTTCATAATTAAGATTGTACAACTCTTATATCCTAGTCACCAGCAATGACCCTCCTATATCTATGGGAGTAGTTCAGACTTAGAGATCTTTCTGGAAAACTACTCTATACATAGTGGATGGGTAATTGAGCTACTAAATTCAGAACTAGCCAAATTATTGAAACACATGTTTCTATTACTAATGAAAAGATAGGGATTGAAAGACGGAAATAGAAATCACTTTGGAATAGAAATCACCTAGGAAACAATTTAGTCCTCGTCTCTGATGGGACAAAAAAAAAAAAAAAATTAAACGACCTACTAGTGCTGAGTGTTTTAATATCTATTAGCTCATTTAATCATCTCACTAACATTATGACTAGGTATTAGTATTCCTGTCTTACAGATGAGGATATTGAGGTTAAGTAATTTATGCTAACTTAGTACCCAAACTCAGGAATGAAGGACTTCAGCACCCACACTCTTAACCATTAATGTAATCTCACTCTCTGGAAGCCAGCACTCTCCACATGCAGTTCAATATAATACTCTGTAAACTACAGGTCATCCCCACCTCCCCCGCCCCAGGCTATTCGGTTTACAATGGGGGAAAAGAGCTACGTAGAAGGTTAGACCTGAAAAGGACTTCACAGGTTCTCTCCATCATAGTCTCAGTCTGCAGTAACTTCACTGAAGTCTAAGCACATACCTGACTTGCCCCAAGGCCACAGAGCAGTTTGTTTTTCCAAGGGAGGGGACATTTTATTTATTTATATTTAAACTTTTGTTTTTTAAAAGTAATCTCTACATCCAATGTGGGGCTCAAACTCATGACCCCAAGATCAAGATGCTTAACCAACTGAGCCAGCCAGGCGCCCCTCACAAGGCTGTTTAGCGGTGGAGGCAGAACTATAATCCAGGTTTCCTCACCCTCAAGGCAGTTTTCTTTTCACTATACCACAAAATCTGCCCCTCCCACATTCTGTTCTCTCAGAGATGGGTATTGGTATAGGGTCCAAAGTTCTTATTGACTCTTTAAAGGGACTGGCTGATGTGGACAGGCAGGCTTCTTTATTAAAGGTACACAGATCTACTTCCTGGTATATATTCAATGGCGCCTCCAGTTTTATGCGTTAGCAGACTGGGCAGCCACTGTGTGCTGTGCTGAAAAGTCAGTTTTCAACCTGCCCTATATTACCTTTGCCTCGATACTTCAGACTCTCAATGTTTGCTCTTTTGGGTTGAAACACTGGAAACCTTGGTTAAAATGCCAATGGACAGTACAACCAAAGGAAGTTGTTGTCAATTCCTTAGCTTGAATTAGTTTAAGCAATTAGCACTCATCTCATGGAAGAGTCCTAAAGGATCAAGACTCTGGAGACATTTGGATTTTCCGGACGGTATCAAATGGCATAGGATGACCCGAGAGAAGTGAGGCAGGTTATAGCAGAAACCTGCAGGGACAGGTCATGGCCATATGAAGTCACGGGACACCTGGAGAGGTGAGAAGAAACTAAAAGTCAGAAAATGGTACAGAAATGGGGTGGGAAATGGAGCTCTTTTGTACAAATTAGAAAGAGACCCACGGAGTTCCTGGGTGCCTCAGTTGGTTAAGCGTCTGACTCTTGATTTCGGCTCAGGTCATGATCTCACTGTGGGTGAGTTCAAGTCCTTCATCGGGTTCCACGCTGACATTGCAGAGCCTGCTTGGGATTCTCTTTCTCTCCCTCTCTCTCTGCAATTCTCTCTCTCTCTCTCTCTCTCAAAATAAATAAATAAACTTAAAAGAGAGAGAGAGAGACCCTTTCTGGGCATCTTAGAGAATACAGCACCGACTAGATTTCCATTTCTACCGGCCCAACTTGCACACTGAACAGCCACTTGTGATAGACTTGTGTAAATCACATGCATCATAATGTTGCTGAGTGGTTGCCCTGCCTGCCACCCCTGCCGTTGCTCCTCATTTCCCAAGACAGCCGCAGAAAAAAAAAAGAGAACTAACCTTCACAATGCCTGGCCATAGCCCTCAGCGAATTTACTGAGCTCTTACTCTGTGCAGTCAGTCACCACAAAAAACTCAATGAGTAAGATACTATTTTCCCAATTTTACAGATGAAAAATATAATGGCCCAATGAATTTAAGTGTTTTCTGTGAGACACACAATTAAGAAAACATTCAAAGAGGCTAAGTACAGTGTACCCAGCGAGTTAAGCTGGGTCTGACTCATCCTTATCTTTGTCTCCCTATACCACACCTGTTCACAGAAAACTGTTTCCTGCAGTTTACATAGTTGTACATACTCAGTTATGGCCAACCCTATTCTCTATTACACGGCATTGACCTTCAACGGTCTAACTTAACACAGGTAAGCACACAGGTTTCTCATTTGTAGGTGGACCATCTGGCAGGCAGCAATAGGGGAATAGGAAATAGCAATAGGGAGAAAAGACCCTTTGACAAGGTCATAAGAAGGTTAATGAGGTCTAGATTTTAAAATATTTTTCTAAAATCTGAAAGAAAGAAAAAAGATACTTCAATGACAAGTTTGAGTACTAGCTAACAGCACAGTGATAAGCTGGGCGCTGTAAAACATTACATTATAGCATCTTGCCCAATCCTCAGAATATCCTTATGAGGAAAATACTATCCAAGCCCCCATTGTTCAGATAAGAAAAATGAGACATTGAGAAGCTACTTGCTAAAGATCTCCTGGCTAAAGTATTGAAGCCAAGATATGAATCCAGGATATCTGTTACCAGAGTCCACACACTTGTTCCTGTATATTACCTCTGCTGATAAAGCGAACAGTTCATGTTGAAGATCTCAGAGAAAACCCTGTAGTATCTTAGACTGTTAACTTAAAAGTATTCACTCTGAGGCCTTAGGGGATGGTGTCATGATGAAAATAGCAAAGAAAAGGAGATTTTTGTGTTTTTAAAATAATTCCTTTGATAATATTAATTTCTTTGGTATGTTTGGCGTACTAGATTACTAGTACCTTTTGGATAAATGTCTTGTGTTTGACATGTTTCCTTCGCTCACTCACTCATTATTGAATCATTGCTGAACAATACTGATCTTTATGGAGAAGGCACCATCATGCCTAACACTGAGCTTGGCGTATAATAAACTTAAATTTTTATTGAATGATTAGTTCCAGAAGGAAGAGGTTTTACCGGAATTTTTCTAGATGTAGTTCCATAGGAATTAATCATGAATGATTTTGATAATTGCATCACTAAATTACTAAGACAATATTCCACAGGTATGGGTTGAGTTTTTTTTTTTTTTTTAATATGGAACGCTTCACGAATTTGCGTGTCATCCTTGCGCAGGGGCCATGCTAATCTTCTCTGTATCGTTCCAATTTTAGTATATGTGCTGCCGAAGCGAGCACTTGGATTGAGTTTGAATCTATGTTTAGTGTAACAACTTTTGAATTGGTGGTAGTCAGCAAATGTTCAGTAATTATAACCTTTTTTTTTCTTTAAGAAAGAGAGCACAAGCAGGAGAGGGGCAGAAGGGAAAGAAGGGGGGGGGGAGAGAGAGAGAGAGAGAGGGAGAGAGAGAGAGAGAGAGAGAGGGAGAGAGAGAGAGAATCTCAAGCAGGCTCCACACTCAGCACAGAGCTGGACGCGGGGCTCAGTCCCACAACCCTGGGATCATGACCTGAGCCAAAAGTGAGTCGGACGCTCAACTGACTGAGCCATCCTGGTGTGTCAGTAATTATAACCTTTCTAGAGAATAAGTAAATTGAAAATATTTGTTTGCTTTTTCTGTAAAATTTTAAATGTTCTCTAATATCTAACATTAGGGTATGCTAATATCAAAAGTCTGTAGCTCAGTTTACTTTTTTTTTAAGTTTTATTTATTTAAGTAATCCCAACACCCAACGTGAGGATCAAACTCATGACCCCAAGATCAAGAGTTGTATGCTTTTCCAACTGAGCCAGCCAGGCACCCCATAGCTCAGTTTATTCATTAGTGTCCTCTACCTTGTTTTAGGAAGTATAGGACATCCTTTATTTACAGCAAGTCAGTTCACAGTTCTCATTCCAGGACTCTGCCTACCACCACTGTGTTCAACTTATGGTGCCCTCAGTGAACCCAGAACAAAGAAGCATATTGTGTCCAGACTTTTGAGGAAGTGCATTTCTACCTTATTGCAGCAAAAAGCCCTGCAATCTGATGTCCAAAGCCTATACTTTGCTGAAGGAATATATAAGAAAAATATTCCCGCATCCATTTCTCAAAAAGCCATTAAGTAGCCTAAAGTTTATCTAGAAATTTCCTCAAAGGTAAAAATAAAAATATTGCCATAGTCTTCTGCGACGTAGTTGAAAGGATATTGGAAGTGGTTTTGGAGAACTAGATTTTAAACCCAGGTCTAACTACTATGCAATCTGTGTGGGTAAGATACTTAACCTCTGCTTCCTCATCTGTAAAATAATATTCTCCTCTCTGGGTTGCAAAGGTTGTAAAGGTTAAAAAAAAGGGAGGGGGGAGTTTGGCACATGAAGCTATGTAGCAACCTAAAAAAAGTCAGTTTAATTAAAACCAGAAATATTATGTTAAATATTTTTCTTTCTCTCTTTTTAACAGGAAAACGAACAAATTTAATAACATGTACATCTTCTGTATACCCAAAGAGATACCCAAAGAAATTAACTCCAAAGATGCCTCTTTCTCTGCTAATTTGTTTAAAAAAAAAATAACAACCAAGAATTATGAAGAAGTGAGGTCTTTGTTCATTTGCCCCTACCTTCCTGGTGTTCTGGTTTATATAAAGACTTCCACCATTGAGGAAGTCTATGTGAGCTTTATATCCCTGCCATCAGGGCAAAATGCCTGTCTTCATGTAAATGCCTGAGAAGAGTGTCATGTGTCAGTTTAGATAATGAGAGTTCATGTCTCTGTACTGCATCTCTTAGAATCCTTTTTATTTGGTGAAAAGTTTTTTAACTTCTGAATTATGACCGGTCTCGTTCACCATTTCACAAGGTTAAACAGCAGATGTCTTAAGTGTGGAACAAAAGACACCCCCCTCCCACACACACATACACACACACTTCTATTTTTTCCTCTCTTCCCCTGGCCTATTCTTAGAGCTTGGAATGGACCACATTACCCTATAGACTGACACAGTGGACTAGCCAACCCATTGAAAAACAGCTTTCCAGCTTGCTGATTCATACCTTCTTTAAGCAGAGATGATTGCTCCTAACTTACACTGTCTTTTTTTCTGACTCCTAATGAGCTTTAGTCAAAAGATCCTTTTTATATCACACAAATATTCAAATAACCGAAGAAATGACAGTGTCCAAAATGAATTCCAAATTGAGATATTTTTCCCTTAGGTAAGCCAAAATATGAATTATTCTGTCCATCTATAATGAAAAGTTAACTGAACTCATGCTGGTTTGTCTCTAACAGCATTAAGCTGCCACTTTTTGATGAAGTTTGGTAATTTAGTCCTGCAGCATAATGGCAGGATCAATGGACAAGGACTTGGACTCTATTTTCAGTTCTAGCTCTGGCTCATTACCATTACTTTGCCCTGACCATCTTCTATTACTTGGAATCTCAATTATATTAGCAATGCAGAAAGATTTGGAAAAACTACCCTGTAAGCTAACAACTAAGATGCAGCGGTCTTATGTTTGCAATTGGTGTGCCATCATAGTCTCAGGCAAGAAAACTGTCTATCTTGGCATCTTAGTTTCTTTATCTGTAAAGACATGATAAATTACTTGTTCCTCTTTTCCCACCAGTTCCCTCACAGAATGCGGTAATGGAAATGATATTAACACTATAAAAGATTTTGGATCTCTCTAGGCTGTTGCTACATAAAGAGAAAGTCCTATATATATATATTTATATTTATATTTACATTTATATATATTTATATTTATATTTACATTTATATATATATCATATATATTTTTTTAACGTTTATTTATTTTTGAGACAGATAGAGACAGAGCATGAACGGGGGAGGGGCAGAGACAGAGGGAGACACAGAATCGGAAGCAGGCTCCAGGCTCTGAGCCATCAGCCCAGAGCCCGACGTGGGGCTGGAACTCACGGACCGCGAAATCGTGACCTGAGCTGAAGTCGGACGCTTAACCGACTGCGCCACCCAGGCGCCCCTATATTTCAACTGGCATTTTTAGGTACTTCGTGCTCCCTGAGTTTGCACCATATCAAATCCATTTGGAAAAGATTACTACATAGACTGTTATTCTTTGCAGAACCATTGCAGAAATAAAACGGGCCACAGAGAATACGCTTTAAGAAAATAAAATTGTTTCGCAAAATTTGTGATTGTTGGAAGTTAAAAATTCTTCTGATTTATATTATCACCCTAATCATCTTAACGCAAAAGAGACAGCTTGTTAATTCGCAGCTTTCTATTGCCATGTTGTCTAGGTAGCGATACCAGCTGAAAAAAAAATGGGGATACCACTCAGTTGATCCTGGTTATTCCAGGATTTTTGTAAAGTACCTGAGAAAACTGTGTAGGTAGTGAGGGATCTTAAAATCTAACAATAGTTGACAGATAGCTTCTAATCTTGGTTTTGCATGTGTCAAACCTAAGAATGTTACAGGGATATTCACCTATCTCATGTAAATAGGAGCATTGACAGATAATAAGTATATCCTCTCTGCTAAAAGAATTATGATCCTTACAATGCCCATTTTAATTTTTAAAGATTGTAATGGTAATGTATTTCATTATATAATCTCTTATGTACAAAATGTGTTTATTACGATGCTTTCCCACTCATCTTGACTCAGGGTGTTTTTAGTGCTGCTTCTGTCTGAAGGAGCATCCTTCTGTAACTTTTCCTCCTGGAGGTTGGCAGAGGACAGTTGAAAGAGTCAACATACAGACTACCATTTGTGCCTGGCTAAAAATGGTGGTGATTTTATAGTGTCCTGGGCATTTCCTGGCCATGAAGTAGGAATCAAGGCTCTGCACCAATTACTTCTTCTTGTGTTTCCTCTTCTCTTCTGGAGAGGGATGGAGGAGATCTTTCTCAAGGGGCATATCTTTGTGGGGAGAGGCATATCCTTGTGGGGAGGGGCATATCCTTGTCGCTGCTGGAAAGGCTGTTATACAATCTCTTTGTCACATTAGAGTACTAACAGATTCAAAGCTCAGACAGTGAAGGACAAAAATTCTCAGACTGACACATGAAATCGTATTGATTCAAAGACAGGTCTGAAACTGAAAGATCAGTTTGTAGGGTGAAAGGAAAAGAGGAACATACGGAACCAAAATTTGCAGCCAAGGAGGACCCAAGATGTAGAGGTGGCCTGGTAACTGACAGAGATTCCTACAGGCAGGTCAGAACTCATATGCCTAGCAACAAGTATTAGAGATTTGTCACTAGGAAACTGGAATCCAAAGTCAGGAAATCCAGTTGCTTTGGTTACAAAAGATACACATAGAAAACCTATAAAACCCTTTGAGGACAGATCTTCATTCATTCATTCAATAAATATATATTAAACACCTATATATGCTAGACACTATTTTAGACACTGGAAAATAAGCAGTGAACAGAACAAGGTTCACTTGTGTAACTAGTTGGGGAGGGGGAAGGGCAGACGATAAACAGATAAATAAGTAAAATACATAGTTTGCCAAAAGAAGTAGGTTTATGGAGAAAATTTAAGCAGGGAATTTCTGGGTTGCAATTTAAAGCAGACTGATAGAGAAGGCCTCACTGAGAAGACAGCATAGAAGCAAAGACTTGGACTAGACAAGAGGGAAGAGAATAGTCATGCAAATATCTATGGAACAGCATCCTAGGCAGAGAATACAGCAAATGGAAAGAACTTGAGGCAGGATCCTGCCCAGTACATTTGAGGAAAGGTAAGGAGGCCATCATAGTTGGAGCAGAGCGAGGAAGGGGAAAGAGTAGTAGATGATGTCAGAGAAATAAGGAGAGAGACACCAATTGTGTTGGGCTCTGAAGATCATTGTGAGGCCTCTGGCCTTGGAGTAAGATGAGAAACTCAGTGAGTAGTGAGCAGAGAAAAAGCACAACATGAATTACAATGTAAAAGCATATAACTGACTATTGTTTTGGAATTAGACCCTAAGCGGGCAAATATGGAAGCAAAACCGTTTAGGAAACTATTCCAATAACCCATTTAAGAAAGACAGGCTGGGGTGATGAAGTGAGAAGTGACTGGGATATGGATATATTCTGAAGGTAGAGCCCTCAGGATATGCTAATGGTCTTGACATCAGATGTGAGAGAAAGAATAGAGTCAAAGATGACCCCAAGATTTTTGGCCTAAAAACCTGGAAAATGGAGATGCTCTTGAATGATACAGGGAAGAACGTGGGAGGAGCCTTAACCTTCTTTGCATCCATACGTCCTAGCACAAATGCCAAACACATGGGAATGTTCAGTGACTACCAATAATCTAATCTGAATCTCGTTTCTATGTATTTGAGATCAGAGTTGTTCTAGATACAGGACTGACTCGTTGGAGTTACTACACTGGGACTTGGTTCTAGACTCTGGGGCAAGGTTAAAACCATTGGTGTCCTAGAGCCAACTTGTGCTAGCTAGCAAGAACCAACTGCTAAATTTGGCAGGGGGTGGGGGGGTGGATATTGCAAGCCAGGTGTTAAACACAGTTGATTTGTAAACTTACAGCTGGTAACACATTAAAAACAAAGGTAAAAGTACTTAAACTTCATCACTTCCGAATTCTTTTACTACATTTTACTATTATCTGTGCCCTTGAGGTTATTTATGTTTGTTGTGTCTGTACAATAGAAATATTATAGAACAGTGCGCTACTGTGCACCTCTTCCCAACTCTGTGTTCAGTGATGTTATGCCGGTAGCTTTAAATTGGCCATGATGTGAGTATTTATGACACAGAAATTGGCAAATGCTACAAATGAGGCATCTCCCCCATCCCTTTCCTGCCCCCAGAGCTGGTTAAACCTATAGGTGGAAATTTAGCCATACCAGCTTTGAAGGCAATGATAGGGGATGAGCAAACTGGTATATATTTTGGAAATATACTGAGGTACAGGCACTGCACACAGAGTATTAGAGCAGTATATAGTATATTATAATACTATTATATAGTATATTATAATACTATATAGTACTATAATACTGTATATTATATATTATAATACTATAATACTATATAGTACTATAATACTATATAATACTATATATTATATACTATATACTATACTATATTTTATATACTATATAGTATATATTATATATATATTATATAATACTATAGTATTATAGTATAGTATAGTATAGTATAGTATACTATATAGTATATAGTATAGTATAGTATATAGTATAGTGTATATAGTATATATAGTATAATATAGTATATAGTATAGTATATAGTATAGTATAGCATAGCATAGTATAGTATAGCATAGTATATATTATATACTATATAGTATATAATACTATATAGTATTATAGTAATGGTTATATGAGAGGTTTTTCCTGTTCTGGCAAGGGAGGGTTGGGGACTGAGGAAATTATAGTAGGAGATAGACACACAAGGAAATTCCACATGGGGAAAGAATGGCCTTAATGATTGACCAAACCAGGAATTGCTGAAAGAGATTAGCATCTCCAGTCAATCAATGCCTTAATAGAATAAACCTAGAACAAATTACAAACTATTAACAGAAGAGATTAAAAGCTTTGGACAGCTTAGTTGTATATCTGATACGATAAAGGATGAGGAGAAAATGGGGACTAGTCAATGCCATGGAGTAGTAGCTGCATATTTGCAAAACTTTCCTGTATTAAGAATCTTATATTTTATTGTGAGGCCTTGTAAAAAAGAAACATCAAGGATACTAAAGACACTGCCTAATTATTCCTATGAGACAGCTAGAAAAGTAGCACAGTTTACTTTAGTTCTTATTTTACAAAGAAGGAAGCTAGAATCCAAGGAATATAATATAAATGAGTTATTGGGGATAACAGAGTGTGACAATTTAGGAGGGAAAAGTATGTGCCTGTGTGTGTTTGTGTGTGTGTGTATAATAGACAACAATGAAAAAGCCCACAGCTTATAGTGACTCATTTTTCAAGAGAAGCAGGAATAAAAATATGTACATTAATTACAAATGTGGCAATTAAGAAAAAAACGTGAAAAAGTGCATCTATACAAGAAGACTATGAAAAAAAATCCATCTTCAAACCCTAATTTTCCTCAAATCTTTCTACTGCACTGATTCTAAATGGTTCCAAAACTCTTCTTTTTTCTTATTTCTTAAATCTATTTATTCCTTACCTCCCATTCTCCCCCAGTGGCTTTTTGTTCAAAGCTCAATCTCTTTTATTTATAATGTCTTCACAAAGTTGTTTTGCATAACACGGTGAGACTTCCTATTCAGCAGGATCGCTTAGCTTGGGCATTAGTCTTATTTCCGCAGACATATTTATGGATATGAGGATGTGGAATCACTGGGTAAAAGAATGGGAACATTTTGATGGCTTATGGGTTTATCAAGACCGTAGTGGCGTATGAACGTACTTGTTCGTTGTACCCTGGCTTATTTGGTATCATTGTTTAAAATATTTACGAAGTTCCTAAGTGAAAATGGGTATTTTATTATTGCTTTGGTTTGCGTTTTTTTTTTTCATTGCTAGTGAAACTGAATTTTTTTCAATGTTTGCTCACCAATATTATGTCACTAACTGTCCATTTCTTTGAGGCCTAGTGTGCTTTTCTCAGCTTACATCAATTTCTTTATATTAGAAAGATAACAACCCCTTACATTTCGTAGTTTTCGATATTTTCCCATTCTATGGTTGCCTGTTCACTTTGGTTACTTAAAAAAAAAAAAACCTATTCATATTTTCCTTTGATTTTTAAAAAATTGCTGCTAAGTTCCTTCTGGCTTTTTTTTTCCTGTTGTTTAATATTTTACCTATTCCTTAATTCACCTGGAATTTATTTTGATGTGTGGTTTGAGAAGATTATCTAAACTAATTTTTGCTAAACTAATAACAATTTTGGAATGCTTCTTCCTTTCTTTACTAATTTGTGAAATCCCCCATATTGCACATTAAATTCCAATATATAATGGGACTATTTCTGCACTAGGTTATTTGTTTTTACTTGTACATCCCTATTTTAATACAGTAGCTTTGCTATATTATATTCAATTGGTTTTGCCCTTTATCATAATTAAAAAATTTATCTTCTATTATTTGCATTTTTATTCTCCCAGATCAAGTTTTAAACTCACTGTACTAAAAATAAATAAATAGGGGCGCCTGGGTGGCGCAGTCGGTTAAGCGTCAGATTTCAGCCAGGTCACGATCTCGCGGACCGGGAGTTCGAGCCCCACGTCAGGCTCTGGGCTGATGGCTCAGAGCCTGGAGCCTGTTTCCGATTCTGTGTCTCCCTCTCTCTCTGCCCCTCCCCCGTTCATGCTCTGTCTCTCTCTGTCCCAAAAATAAATAAACGTTGAAAAAAAAATAATAAAAATATAAATAAATAAATCAGTAAGTAAATAAATAAATAAATAAATATCATTGTACTTGTTCCAAAGACTTTGATAGCAATGAGTCATTTTTCCTTTGATAGAATGTAGTTATTTCCCCACCATTACTGATTACATTACCACTTATTAATTAGGTTAACCAAAAAGAAAGAAATATATAAAGTTAACTCATGCTATTAAATTCTATAGGATTCTCCAAAGCACTTCTAGGTCTCAGAAGTGAGATGGAAAAAGATTTTTTAAGACTTAGAGTGACAAAAACATCTATGCAAAGTTCTCCCTAGGAGGCTATTTTATGATTTGGAAGGAGAAATATTTCTCTTTGAAGCAAATAAAGGCAAAGAATATAAAACTCAAAGTGATTGAAAATATAAATTTACATGCCTTTGAGTATATTTTATATCTTGTAATAACCTTGCACAATGCTCCTGAAACTGAAGCTTAGCATTATGAGCAAATTTAACAATAGTTGCTTGTACTAATTGTTCTAATTCAAGTTTTCTATATATTTTAATTTGCCTAAGTATCACTTAGAGCCTCCTAAAAATTTAGATTTTCTTTCTCAAATTTATTTATTCTTCAAAAATAATATAATTTAAAAATATATATACATAAAAATTGAGAGAAGTTGAGAACGTCTGTAATCTAATTACGGTAAATATTTCTTGGTACTTGAAAAAGTGGAATTTGTATTCCTGTGTTCATTTAAGCATTATTCACAATAGCCAAGATATGGAAACAACTTAATGTTCCTTGAGGGATGAATGGGTAAAATGGTGACTATATAATATAGACACTGAAATATTATTCAGCCTTAAAGAAAGAAGAAAATCTTGCCATTTGTGACAACATGGATGACCCTGGAGGACCTTATGCTAAGTGAGATACGCCAAAAGCAGAAAGACAAATGGTGCGTGACCTCACTTATATGTGGAATCTAATTTAGTTAAACTCATGGAAACAAAGTAGAATGGTGGTTGTTTGGGGCTGCCGTAAGATGGATGGAGGGAGAAATACTGGTCAAGGGATACAAAGTGTCATTTATACAAGATAAAGAAGTTCTAAAGCTCTAATGTACAACAATGTAACTATAGTTAATGTTATCAAATATTTGAAATTTGCTAAGAATGTAGATCTTAAGTGTTGTCACCACACATACATACAAAAAGGTAATAAAGTGATAGATATGTAAATTATCTTGGTTGTAGTGATTATTTCACAACGTATACATATATCAAATCAAGTTGCATACCTTAAATATATACAGTTTTCAAATTGTCAATTATACTTCAATAAAGCTTGGGGGGGGACTGAAAACTAAATTCCATTGCCCTAACATGAACTAATCTTTCATGCTTTTATTTATTTTAATATATATATATATACATATATACATATATACATGCATATATGTATATGTATATATGTATATATACATATACATATATACATATATACATATACATATACATATACATATATACATATACATATATATTTTTTTTTTCAGAGAGAGAGAGAGAGCACACACATGGGGGAGAAGGGCAAAGGGAGAGAGAAAGAGAATCCCAAGCATGCTCCACACTCAGCACAGCGTGGAGCCCATTGTGGGGCTCCATCCCACAAACCTAGGATCATGGCCTGAGCCAAAATTAAGAGTCAGATGCTCAACCTACTGATCCACCCAGGTACCCCTAAGCTTTCATGCTTTTATTTATTTTTTATTTTTAAAAAATATTTGTTTTGGAGAGAGAGAGACAGAAGGTACATGTATAAGAGCAGGAGAGGGGGAGGAGCTGGAAGTGAGGGAGACAGAGGATCCAAAGCAGGCTCCACATTGTCAGCACAGAGCCCCATGTAAGGCTCGAACTCACGAGCTGTGAGATCACGACCTGAGCCAAAGTCAGAAGCTTAACCAACTGAGCCACCCAGGCACCCCAAAGCTTTCATGCTTTGAGATGCTTCTCTACAGGGGTCCACTACACCATCTTCTCTTTAATATACAAGTATAACTCCGATGAAAGGTAGCAGAAATATTCATTTGAAGTATTTTCCTAAGAGATGATGATAATTCTCTAGAGTTTTATCCACAGTTGTGCCTAACAATGTTTAAGTTTCTTTATTATGTGACAAAGGCGTTAGTTCTCCAAAAATAACCAGGAAACTGGCCTTACCCAATAGCAACAGAGCCATTCTTTGTAAATGAGAAGCAGAAGGCATGAGTGGGAACTCACAAAAAACAGATTCATGTGCCCTACATTTCTTTTTCAAAATGATTCTATCAAAGATATTTTATTATAATCTTGGTTTCTGTTATAATTGGTTCCCATTTCAAAAGAAGTTGGCCATGTTGGAAAGAATACCAAGAGTATCCAAGAATTGAGGTGCCTGGGTAGCTCAGCTGATTAAGCATCAGGCCCTATGATTTCAGCACAGGTCATGACCTCATGGTTTGTGAGTTCGAGCCCTGCATCAGACTCCATGCTGATAGTGTGGATCCTGCTTCAGATCCTCTCTCTCTCCCTCTCTCTCTGCCCCTCCTCTGCTCTCTCTCTCAAAAATAAATAAATAAACTTTAAAAACATTTTAAGAGTGTCCAAGAGTTATTAATTTATATTTTACCTCTTGTCATTTATAAAGTCCTTCAGATATGATTTAACTTTCTCATCTTGCTTTTATAAACTCTTGCTATTAAAACACATGTCTTCTACCTTTGATTAGTCATATTTCTTTACACTGAATATTTATACATTTTCTAGATCTCTGTAATTACTTGATTTCCGGTAGCTGAGCCTTGCTTTGTTATCTTAACAAAACATGAAGGGTGTCTACTGTGGAACTGGTTTTACTCAGGCCATTGAATAACCACACCCTTATAATTAGAGATTTGGTAGTCACCAGAGACTGGTACAGTCAGTACCAAAATATTATGCCACAGGCATTTATATAAACACTATTTCTGAATGAATCTGGAAATCAACCAAGAGATTCTACGTCCCTATGAAACCAAGAAGCTTAAAATTTGATAAGAAAGATTTCATGGTTACAAAAGTACTACTTTTTATGGTTTCCAGAACTCAAAGAAAGTCTACTTCCTCCTCCCCCATGTCAACCAATAATTTGCAATTGTCTGAATTATGCTGGGAACAGTTAGAATAAGGGAATTCTTGGGGCACCTGTGTGGCTCAGTAGGTTGACCATCCAACTTTGGCTCAGGTCATAATCTCACAATTCGTGAGTTTGGGCCCCACATCAGGCTCGCTGCTGTCAGCACAGAGCCTGCTTTGGATTTTCTGTCCGCTCTCTCTCTGCCCTGCCCCTGCTCATTCATTCTCTCTGTCTCTCTCTCTCTCTCTCTCAAAAATAAATAAACACTAAAAAAAAGAATAGGGATTCTGAAGCAAAAGTGATAAGAAATTAGTAAATGTAAGATTTAGTGCTTTTTCAGAAGACAATCAAATTTTTAAGTGCGATCTGCAATAATGGCTAAGTTAACTATAACTTATTTATACAGTGGAATATTATACAGTCATTAAAAACAATGAATACTCTGTCTTTATTGACATGCAGAGATATTTGTAACACATAAGTTGGTAAAAAGAGCTTATAAAACATGATGTCACTTTTGTTTAAAATAATAAAAATATAGTACTTGTATATATGCATGGAAATACATGTATCAAAAATATAGCTTGTGTTGAACTAAATATAATTTTAGTTTTCTTCAGACTATTTGTATTTTCTGAATTTTTACAATGTGTATTTTACTACTTTAATTATCAGAAAAGGATATTTCTATTAAAAATAATATATGAACATATATGAAAAAATAATATATATGAAAATATATAATATATATGAATAATATATATGAAATACATATGAATATATGTATGAAATAATATATATGAATATATATGAAAACAGGTTTTCTCTCTTACTTTCTCCATCTTTCAATTCTGTTTGCCTCTAACTGGCATACTACTATGTACAGGTTTATCGGCACGTACAGATTCTAGTCCCAAAGTGGGAAAGATGAGCATCTCTGGTATCGACAGTTAACTCCAGCAGATAGAGACAATCTTCCCCTATGAGCTCCAGCTAAAAAATCATACGGCAGACTGATTGGCTTGACTTGGATTGGGAATCAAAATGTGGAGGGGAGTGAGTGGCAGTGAATAGGAGATACAAGTTTCTGATAGGACGGGTTCTGGCCACATTATCTCCCCTATAACCCCTGCTATACCCCAGGAAGAAGAGGGAGTCTGCATTGAGTTGGTTCCCAATAGGAAAGAGGAGTTTTATTACCTGAAAAAAGGAGGAGGAAATGATGTTGAAGAGACTAAAATACCATCCATTCTAATACTCATTCTAGACACTTAAAATAATGATAATGAAGTTCTTAAAGAGTTACCACAAGGACACTGGGCTGGCTTAGTTGGGAGAGCATGTGACTCGATCTCAGGATTGTGAGTTTGAGCCCCATGTTGGGTGTAGAGATTACTTTTAAAAAAAGAGTTACCACAGTTTTTCAATGTTTGGGAATTGGAAACCACCATTCAATACCTAAACCACAATACTTATTCATTCAATAAATATTCATCAAGTATCTACCATAAACTTTGTGGTCTATATCTTACTGGAATGAGCCATAAACAAACAAACAAACAAACAAAACAAATAAAATACTCCTGCCCTCAAGGATCTTACATTTTGGATATCAGTAACAACTCTGAAAAATGAGTCTGAAATTGGCCTCTGGCTAGAAATTTTATTGCAGTAGTTGAGATAAAAGAAAACACAATTTGGCTTTCATATAATTTGTTTTTAACTTGTCTATGCTAAGATCCTTACTCTTGAAAGAAATTAAGCTGAGTCATGAGATTTAAAAGCAAATGAGAAGAGTATTGGCTTTCGATATTGATGGAAAATTACATTATCTAGACGCACCCCAAGGTGTTCTGTAGCATCCTTGAGCTTTAACTTCTGTGTTACCTAACCTGCCCTTACAGTGACACTGGGCAAACCAATCTCATGGTACGTATTCAATTTCACACAAAAAGTCTTGTTACAGTTGATTGGTAGCAATGAGCAAACTTCTTTTTACAGGTCAATGAGTTCAAGTATATGAATCAGAGCAAGGTATTCTTGTTCTGTTTTGTGTCTTGTTAGTGTTTATCTCCTATAGGCTGCATGTCTGTGTCCCCATCTCCCCCAAATTCATATGTTGAAACCTAATCTCCAATGTGATGGTACTTCAAGATGGGGCCTTTGAAGGGTGGTTAAGTCATGAAGGTGGAGACCCCATGAATGGGATCGGTGTCCTTATAAAAGAGACCCCAGAGATCTCCCTTGCTCCTTTTGCCATGTGAGGACACAGCAAAAAGATAGAGAGCAATCGATGAACCAGGAAGTGGCCTTTACCAGACGCTAAATCTGCCAATGTGTTGATCTCCAGAACTGTGAGAAAAAAATTTTTGTTGTTTAAGTTACCCATTCTATGATATTTTGTTATAGCAGACCTAACAGACTCAGACATTATTCTTGGTATAGAAAACACCTAACACTGAATTTAGAAAGCTTTGGAAGGAGAACAAAAGCAAGTTTTGGCAAATGTATCTTCATGCTTTTTTTTTTTAAACCTTGAAGAACATAACAATTATAACTCCCTAACACAGTGATTCTCAACTTTGACCACACAGTAGAATCACCTTTTAAAAAATACTGGTATGGGGGTGAGGGGGGTGGTAGAGGGTGGGGATAGGGCATTGATAATCCTATAAAAAGTACTGTAGGTGATTTTAATATGCAGACAGGGTTGAGAATTACCTATGGATATTTTTAGTCTGTAACACTTGAGTATGTTCATTTTATCACTAGTCTGACTGTCATCAATGAATCACTTTAACTCTTACCATTTACCCACCTTTAAAAGAAGGATAGGGTGACTGGGTGGCTCATTTTTTTGGGCGTCCGACTCTTAATTTCAGCTCAGGTCATGATCCCAAGATCATGGAAATGAGCTCCACGCTGCTTCCATGCTGAACATGGAGCCTGCCTGGAATTCTCTCTCTTTCTCCCTCTGCCCCTCCCTCACTCACTCTCTCTCCCTCAAAAAATAAACAAA
The DNA here is from genome assembly GCF_016509475.1 of Prionailurus bengalensis. Taxonomy (NCBI): domain Eukaryota; kingdom Metazoa; phylum Chordata; class Mammalia; order Carnivora; family Felidae; genus Prionailurus; species Prionailurus bengalensis. The sequence continues at coordinate 32,908,350 of NC_057351.1, read as the reverse complement.
AACAAACAAACTAACTAACTAAAATAAGAATAAATGAGCCACATCCATTCATTTACCCATTTCTATTTCTCTCTCTCCTTTTCTCTTTCTCATTTATGCATTCATTCAATCACTAATTCATTAAACAAATATTTATTAGGAATAAGTATTGTGTGAGGCACTAAGGATACAGAAATGTAATTCTGTATATAATTTCATATAGAATGAAATATAATTTCATTCTAGTATTATAATATTAATAAGGTGGCATATGTAAATTAATCGTCTTGAAATTCTCAAAGTTTGATTAAAAAAAATAATTGCAAAAAATACACACCAATCCTTCCCCTGCTTGATTTACCTTGTAAAAAAATGTATTGAAGCTCGAATTATTGTGTTAGACAAACATCAACAGTCCTGACCTGTGCTTTCAGTGAGTCATATAATAACAATCCATCTGCCACGATGTAATTTTCAACCTTTCATATATCGAATGAAAAGATGTAATTGCCTGTAATTCATTAGGCTCTACATAAGAAAAGATTCAGATACAATCAACTTTAATTAGAAATTATTCTAATTTAAGACTGTTCAGATGTCTTTAGAATATTTAGTGAGGTTCTATTACTTCTGATATACCAAATCCTACCCAGAGTCCAGCCACACATCACGATCTTTGACTCCTATCCAATTCCCAAGTCAGGTTACTTTGTAGATGAAGGTAGAACCCTGCTTACTTGTTTGTTTGTTTTAAATGTTTATTGGGGGGGAGGGGCAGAGAGAGAGGGGGACAGAGGATCCAATGTGCAAGCTCCGCTCTGACAGCAGTGAGCCCAATGAGGGGCTCTAACTAACCATGAGATCATGACCTGAGCCGAAGTCGGATGCTTAACCGACTAAGCCACCGAGGTGCCCAGAACCCTACATATTTAAAGATAAGCAGACACTTTGCTCTGGACTGTTCATGCCATTTTCCCAATTTTTAAGCTCTAAGTTGCAGTATAACAGCTGGTCAAAAACCCACTTCAGTGGCCAACTCTGAGACTAGGACTGCTAGATCCCTCTTGGGAAGTTGGACATTATCATATTACTGAAATAGTTGCTGACACATATTTAAAGCGAAGAACAAATGCAGGCTCACCTCACCCACAGAAGCACCATAATCCTTTCTGATGCAGTAGTGTGCCCACCTAACTCCAAAAGACAAAAGAAAAAATTTGAAATTAAAAGCAGCATCAGGAGGAAAACAACAGCAAGGTATAAAGGGAGAACAATCTTCCCACCAAGAATAAATTCAAAGCTAATGATTTCCAAAATAGCAAGATATATCCATAGCATAAAGTTCCCTGCAACCAGGAATTTGATACTGGTTACAGTATCAAATAATTTATAATTATTATGAAGCATGAGTTTGCTCACAAGAAGAGAAATGCAACCAAAAGAGAAAAAGGAGAATTGGCATGAAGGGAATAGAGTAATTGTATATCTAGGGGCAGACAGATTTACATTTTTGAGATATATAACCATTCAGTACTGTCCATGAATAAACAATTGTGTCCTGAGAAATAACATTTTACTAATAGTAATAATAGCTAACAATTACTGAGCATTTATCTTATGCCAGGCAGTATTAGTGTTTTACGTGCATTATCTCATTTAATCCTTACACCAACTTTATTTACTATTATTCCCATTTTCCAGATGAGAACAATGAGGCCCTGAGAAGTTATGTAAGTTGATTATAAATACTTACACTATGATTTGAAACCTAAACCTGTCTGAATCCAAAACCCATGCTTTTAACTATTACCAACCCACCATCCTAATTTACCACTTGAGATTATATACGAACAGCCATCTGGGACTTTTTAAGATTTCTGTATCTTTGCAACTAGCTGGGCCTTTTGCAACATAATCTGTCACTAGTAATAGATAAGTCTCTAATGGTGATATAGTACACTGGCAGGTAGTTGTAAATAGGAAGCAATTTGTAGCTGCTGAGTGAGCACTGCGCAAAGTTTGCCACACCCTCTAGGTGGGTGCAAATGTGAAACAGAAAGCAAAACCCATCAATATATATCATGGTAACTAACTACAAGAAAGAATATTGCTAAAACTAATTGCTCCTCTTTGAAAAAAAATTTTTTTAATAAAGTAAAATAAATAAGGGGCGCCTGGGTGGCTCAGTTGGTTAAGTGTCCTACTTTAGCTCAGGTCACGATCTCACAATTCGTGAGTTTGAGCCCCCTGTCCGGCTCTGTGTTGACAGCTCAGAGCCTGGAGCCTGCTTCGGATTCTGTGTCTCCCTCTCTCTCTCTTCCCCTCCCCCGCTCATTCTCTGTCTCTCTCTTTCTCTCTCTCAAAAATAAATAAACATTAAAAAAATAAACTAAAAAAATAAGAGTTAAAAGGGTTATAGGTTTTTAAAAAAAACTATTTGTTCTCGCTTTGTACTGAAATGTAGTGAATACTCACACACACACACACACACACACACTGTCCATATTTTCTTGGATATTGATAGCTTTATGGGGATATTAGGTGGTTGATATGATGAGCTGATATAGCAACTTCAACCTCTCTTGGGGGAAATTATGCTAGTAATATGATAAGGAGGTAATTAATTTTCAGAGAAATTTTTTTTAATAAAGATTTTTCTGGAAATACTAATTATTTTATTATATTGCACCAAATACAATGAGCTGACTTCATTGGGAGTTGATCGTGAGTTGCTCAGGACAGGTTTTGGCCCACGATATACATTTTCGTATGTTTCAAGCAGCCTACTTACATCCAATCTAGGTGTCTATTTAATGTCCGAATTTTATTTGATTATTATTTTTTAAATGTTTATTCATTTTTGAGAGAGACATAGAGAGTGTGAACAGGGGAGGAGAGACACAGAATCCGCAGCAAGCTCCAGGCTCTGAGCTGTCAGCACAGAGCTGGACACGGGGTTCAAACTCTCGAACTGTGAGATCGTGACCTGAGCCAAAGTTGGACACTTAACCAGCTGAGCCACCCAGGCGCCCCTAGTTTCTGAATGGTAAAACTTCTTCTGTTTTTAAAATTCAACACACATAACCTTCAGTTTAACAACGATACTTAACTTCCGTGCATGTATTTGAAGGTTAAGAAAAAAAAGAAATCATTGACTCAGGAAAGGAGAGAAGAAAATTCTGGCGATAAGCTTCAGGAAATATAAATATGCAGATGTGTAACTTCCTCTGGGAACCCCTTGAAGTGCATTTACATGAACATTTCTAATAAATACAGGGAAGTTTTGACTAATATTTATAGGCTACCTACCCTGTGTTGGTCTGTGTCAGAAAATCCAGGGTCACATCCCCAAGGTTGATATTGCTGCTGGGCCCCCCAAGAGCAGAGGTGAAGCTGAGTGTGGTGATACACAGATACTACAGTTTAACAGCAGCTTCTAGCAGCTGCAAGCAATTGCGTGCAGTGCCTCGCACTCTTTAGGATGCATAAGAACCACCTGGAGAGCTTGTTCAAGGTAGTCTAAAGATTACTGGCCTTCACCCCAGATATTCTGATTCTGTAGGTCTGGGTCACGTGGGAAAATGTGCATTTCTGATGACACTTAGGTGAGAGGGAAGCTGCCTATCCAAGAACCAGACATTGAATAGTACTAAAACTGTGAATAGAAAAGTTCACAAATTCTGAACTTTATTTATTTTTTTAAATATAATTGATTGTCAAATTGGCTAACATACAAGTGTGTAAAGTGTGCCCTTGGTCTTTGGGGTAGATTCCTGAGGTTCATCGCTCACATACAACACCCAGTGCTCATCTTGACAAGTGCCCTCTTCACTGCCCATCACCCATTTTCCCCTCTCTCCCAACCCCCCATCAATCCTCAGTTTGTTCTCTGTATTTAAGAGTCTCTTATGGTTTGCCTCCCTCCCTCTCTGTTTGTAACTATTTTTCACCCTTCCCTTTCCCCATGGTCCTCTGTTAAGTTTCTCAAGATCCACATATGAGAGAAAACATATGCTGTCTTTCTCTGACTTACTGCACTCAGCATAATGCCTTCCAGTTCCATCCACGTTGCTGCAAATGGCATGAATTCATTCTTTCTCATTGCCAAGTAGTATTCCATTATGTATATAAGCCACATCTTCTTTATCCATTCATCAGTTGATGGGCATTTAGGCTCTTTCCATAGTTTGGCTATTGTTGAAAGTGCTGCTATAAACATTGGGGTACATGTGCCCCTATAAATTAGCACTCCTGTATCCACAAATTCTGAATTTCAATCACATTTCTACCTGAGTGCAAATCTGAATGCTGAACAACGTAAAATCCAGAGAAAGTAGAAACTGGCAAAAGGCGTTTCTACTATCCTTTGGCTGGATAGAACCATGATTCTTAGAATAGTAAAAAGCTGTATGTATTCCATAGAGGTCCTCCTTGAAACAATTAAGAAAGGCCCTTTTGCTATATATTGGCGCTGGGATGGTGTTTACAGAAATTAATGGGAGTGTTTGTTGAGTTGATGGGTTTAGCCATAAGTTAGAAAAATAATTCAGCTTGAAGCAAATATCCTGACTCTCAGCCCTTCACAGTTATAATTTCATGATCCCGGACCAGTGGTCACTAAACCAGCAGCATCAACCTCATCTTGGAATTTGTTAGAAGTGGAATCTGTGAGCCACACCCCAGATTTACTGAATTAGAAACTCTGGGGTGGGGCCCAGCGCCCTGTGGTTTATCAACCCCTCCAGGTGATTCTAATGCGTACTAACAGCAGAGAATCACTGCCTGACTAGTGGTTCTCAAATTCACTGTGCATTAGGAACAGAATTCCTCCAGACTATTTGTTTAAGACATAAATTCCTCTTCCTTCTTCCTTGGAGACCTATTTTTTTACAAAATTTGGGGGATTCCAGTGTAGACAAACTTACAGAAACAGTGGCCTAATCCAGAAGCTTTCAAACTTTTTTGACTAGGACCACTGTTTACATGAAGGCTCAAGAAATAAATTCCTTTCTTGTTTCACTACCACTCGTTCCTCTGCCTTTGGATTTTGTCAGTGATGAGTGGCCTAACCTGGTCTGCTTGGGACCCCTGGAGCCCGGTGCTTTTGTATCCTTGGGCCCTGGTTTCAGTGGCAGAATCCACTAAATTGATTTCTTGACCTACTAATGGGCTGCAAGGACACTTGGAAGATAGAGTCTGGATCAGTGCTTCTCGAATGTTATGATTCATTTGAATCACCTGGAGGCCTTGTTATAATGTAAATTCAAATTCAGGAAGGCTGGATGGGGCTTGAGATTTTGCATTTCTAACACGCTTCGAAATTTTGCAAATGCCGCCGATCCATATATGATTCTCCTGGTGGCAAGGCCTGGGCCATAAAACGTGCAAGAAGGTAACAGCAAACTTGATGCCTCTCCCAGTCATGAACCTATGATAGTTCTCTTTATGATAGTGAGCTTTAGAAGAAATTGCAAGTAGACTGTTGTATTTATCTTGCCCAGATGCACTGTCCTTAATTGACTTGTCAGTTGTCCTTAATATCATTATCAGTAGTTCTGGGGTTCAAACCCTCAAACTGTGTGGGAATAAGTAGGTGCCGATTCACAACAGATCATATCCGTTAGCCATTCATGAGAACACACCAGGATATTCTTGTCATCTACCTGATTTAATATCAGAATTAGACAAATAAAAGATTAATTAGGATCATTTAGTTTTAGAACATGACATGTGCGTCCTGTATCACATTATTAAAATATCCCTTCATACATAGGTGAGGAAGTTTAAAGGAGAAAGTGATACACAGTGGTGAAGGGAGGGAGAGAGGGAGGGAGAGAGAGAGAGAGAGACAGAGAGAGAGAATCCCAAGCAGGCTCCACCCTCAGCGCCCAGTGTGGAGCTGGACACAGGTCTCGATTCCATGACCCTGGGATCATGATCTGGGCTGAAATCAAGAGTTGGACGCTTGGGACACCTGGGTAGCTCAGTCGGTTAAGCATCCAACTTTGGCTCACGTCATGATCTCACTGTTCGAGAGTTTGAGCCCCACATCTGGCTCTGTGCTGACAGCTCAGAACCTAGAGCCTGCTTCAGATTCTGTGTCTACCTCTCTCTCTGCCCCTCCCCTTCTCGTGCTCTGTCTCTCTCTCTCTCTCTCAAAAATAAATAAATATTTAAAAAAAAAAAAAGAGTTGGACGCTTAACCAACTGAGCCACCCAAGTGCCCTTGGAAATCTTTTATACCCACATATTTACTTCTCTCTAAACTCTAAATTTAATTATATCATGATGTTTTATTAAGTCAGTGATTAGTGTTTCCATTATCAGGATAATATAAATCTTATCACTGCTGAGCCATGAGATTTACTATGAGGGTGTTTCCTTTCTTGTATAATTTTCCGGCTTTCCTGAAGCTAATGATTGCCTCCCATCCCTGAAGTTAGCTCCTTAAAAACAAACAAACTTACAGCAATTTTAGATTTACAGAAAAATTGTAAGGATAGTACAGAGTTATTATATAGCCCACACCTGTTTCTCCTACCAGTAACATTTTATGTTAGTGGGGCACCTTGTTACAATTAATGAACCAATGAGCTAGAGTTCATAACTTTCCAGATTTCCTTAGTTATTACCTACTCTCCTGTTCCTGTTCCAGGATCCCACATTCTATTTTGCAGTTATGTCTCTTTAACCTAAGTCTGACAATTTCTTGAATGTCCATGTTTCTGATGACCTTGACAGTTTTGAGGAGTGCTAGTTGAGTATTTTTGTAGAATGTCTCTCAATCAGGATTTGTCTGGTATTCTTCTCATGGTTAGACTGGGGTTGTACGTTTTGGAGAGAAAAATCATAGAGGTGAAGTGCCATGTTCATCTTTTCAGTATAGTCACTGTATCTGTGCTGTTTTGGTTTTCTCTCCTGGGGAGGCATTTCTTCTAGAACCCTCTGCACTGCTCCTGTTTGGATGTGGTGTTGTCTCTAGGCCTGCTAATTGTCATCCTGAGATTGACCTTAACACTTTTCCTTGAAATTCTTTACACCATCCTTCTGAATTAGATCTCTGTTCCCTGGATCTCTTTTCCCCTCCTCCTCCCCCTCCTCCCTCTTCTCCCCCTGCTCCCCCTTCTCCACCTTCTCCTTCTTCTTTAGGTTTAGTTTTGTATTTGGGTATGTGCTAGTAGACTCCTGAGAGAGAATCCAGAGGAGGTAAATTTTTGAGTCCTTGCAGTCTGAAATGTCATTATTCTACTACACTTGACAAGTAGTTTTGATGATTTTCTTTTCCTGTCTTTTTTTTTTTTTTTTCTGACAATTTCTTCCATCTCTTCTCCTTTATTCTCTCATAGTTATATGCTGGGCCTCCTGGCTTGATCTTTTCATTTTCTTATCTTTCCTCTCTGGTTCATCTCTTACAACTTGTGTTACCTTCTAGGAAATCCCTTTAAATCACTAACTTTATCACGTGTTTCATTTGCCAGACTTATTTGTTGTTCTTTAATTTATTTTTTTTTTTTTTGCTTTTATCCGAGGATACTAATTTTTAAAAATATTTTCTTCAGCTCCCTGTGGCCTCTGTTCCCCCCAAGTTCCTTTGCTCTGTATCTGTCTCTTTGACAGAGTTTCTTCACTTTTCTGGTGATTTTTGACTACCCATTCATGTTTCAGAGTGAGGGACTGAAGGGGTGCCTGGCTGGCTCAGTTGGAAGAGCATGCAACTCTTGACCTCAGGGCTGGGGTTTGAGCCCCATGTGGGGTGTAGAGATTACTTAAAAAAATAAACCTTAAAAAAAAAAAAAGAGCAAGCGACTTGAGAACCTAATTGCAAGCTCATAATGTATGAGTGACACTTGCTGCCCTATAAGGGGAGAGGTTAGTCAGGCTTCTGCTTGAGGACTGACTGGGACCCAGAAGAGTGAGGGGCAGTCTCAGGATGTGGGAAACTCAATCCTCTTTATAAGTTTTATGTCTCATCCCTGCTCTCTGCTTTGCCTAATATCGCTGCACTCAAGGCTTTCTAGTTCAGTTAAAGAGGAGATTGCTAGAGTAGAGAAGGGATACTCACTGACTCTGCCAGGGGAAAGAAGGGATCTGTGGGCCTAACATTCTTTGTATATTACACTATCAACTTTCCTGTTTTCAGCTCACTCTCCACTTCTAATATACCTGGTACCTTCAGTTACTGAAATTTTTAAGTTCTACAATGATCAGCTTGCTTCTTGATGGTTTCTCTGTGGACAAGACAGATTTCAATTCTCCTTTCTCTGTTTTACCAAATTAGTGACTAGTCTTTCATTTATTTTGCATCCTCTTGATCTCTTCCCTTTCCGTTTTCATCTGCAGGTAATAAGTCATTTGAGCCTTTTGATTCTACCTCCAAATTATCAGTGAAACTTACTCCCTATGTGTCCATTCTCACTGTCATTGTTTTAGTGTAGGCCCATTTCTCTCCTATAATGTTACAATAAAAGTCTATTGTTCTCCATGTTTTTTATCTTTTTCCATATCCACTGCTTCCCCCCCCCCATTTTTTTTCTAAACCATAAATCTGATTGTTTTTCACTTCTCTGTTTAAAATTCTTTGAAGGGTTTCCTGTTACTTACCAGAATAAATTCCAAAATCTTCATAAACAATCCCCCCTCAAAATCTGGACCCTGCCTACCTTTTCCGGTCCCATTCCTTGCCGCCATCCCCAACATGGTACTCTACGTTACAAAGCAAATTATTTGTTATTTTCTGACACACCTTCAGAACTTTTCATAAGTCCTTTCCTCTTCCTAAACATCCTTCCCTTTTCTCTTTCTGGGAAAGTATTACTCATACATCCAAGCTCAGATCAAACATCACCTGAGACAAGCCTTTCCCAATCCCCAAAATGAATTAAGTCATTCTCTTCTCCATATTCTCGTAGCACTTCCCACAAACCTCTATTACAGCCTTTTTATATTGTGCAGTGATTTTTTATGAGTCTATTTCTCACACAACCTGTCCTTTTCATCTTTGTACCCTCCTTTTTCCTACCCACCCTCTACCTCTCAGCTTATAGCATGACACCTAGAACACAGTAAGGCAGCTAACATATATGAAGCTCTTAGGCTCTTAAAATATTTGTTGCATAAACGAAGGCAACACATGAGAGATTTCAGGCAGTCTGAGAGTCCCTACCCTCAGGATTTCCTGAGGTCCTTATTTTAGGGGTTTACACAAAAATACACTTGCAGGCATAGATGTGCATTTCCTTAATTGTGACTAATGACAAGACAAGACTAAAGACAGACCAGGCCATAACTTGGGCAGGCTTGCCTGTAAGACATTTTGAAACTGGCTAGAATGTAATCTCCAGAACATAGGAATTTTTATCTCTTTGTTTACCATTGTATCCTCAGTGCCTGGTACATAGTAAGTGCTTGTATTAGTCAGGGTACCAACAGGAAACAGATGGCACACTCAAAATAGGATACGTTGAGGAGAGACAATTTATAAAGGGGTAGGTGGGGTGTAGGGGAACCACAAATGATAGCAAAGGAACACAGGGCTTGTAACAGTGAGAAGCCGTTACACCACCCTAGGTCTAAAAGGGAGAAGTAGGTACAGTAGGCTACCCTGCCTTAAGAACAATGACCAGTAGTCACAGCCACCCGATTTCTGCAATGGCCACCCCCATTGAGTCCAAATCACAAGGCTCAAAAGTATGTGGAAAAACTCAGGCTTAATGGCTGGCATTAATGTAAAAGGACTTTAATCTAGCACGGGGATCAAGCAGCAGGAATCTCTGAGCCAAGCCTGGCAAATGTGTAACATACCTGCCACCATCTTTTCCTTCCACATTTCCCAATCTGGCCCTGAAGGCAGACTTTCTTTGTCATTTATGGTTCTTTTTCTTACTTCACCCAGAAAAGGCCCTAGAATACTTTTCAACACAGTGCTCCAGGAAGCAAGCAACTACCTACAAATCGCTGTTACCTGATATGAAACCTGGCTCTGGTCAAATAAGAATACAAGTAGGATTGTAGTTTGAAATAGGTCCCTAGCAATCAGCTGAGGATACAAAGGTTGGGTCAGCTCCAGGGAGAAGAAACTGCCAAGTGCTATACTAGGCATATTTTTTGGGGTGTGGGGGGGGGGGGGAAACAGACAGCCAGTCTAGGGTTCAAGTTAGGATTCTGTTCCTAGGGGAGGAAAAATGAAAATCAGCAATCAAATAAAAATTCTACAAACTGGTGAAAACAATGGAGCTGAGGAAAAGGCATATATTAGGTATATAGGAAATGTTTTTTCAGAGTAAGGTTGATTTCAGACTCATATGCTGGTGGAAATGATATTTCTACTTTACCGTGGTGTGGACTGACTCTGGAATTTGGTATGACTGAACTCACAACAGCCGGAAGATCTTAGTTACCTGCAGCTAAGCAGGGAAAGATACAGAAAGAGGTAATAACCCGCTTTTTTTTCTTCTCCATTCCTTTTAAAAATGATTCTAAATTAAGCCAAAAGCATTTGCTGTAAATGTTTAATTAAAATAGGCATATGAGATCATAACTACTATTTACTGAATATCTACTGTTTTATGCTTTGGATATGTTCTCATTAATCTGCATAACAACTCTATTAGGTAGATATAATTATCCTTACTTTACAGATGAGGAAATGGAAGTTGAGAGTAATAAAAGAAATAAGTTACAGCTTTTGGGTTTTGATCCAAGCTTATTTGGCTTTAAAGCCTGTATTATTTTTGATACTTCAGTTGCCCATGCTATCCTGTTGAGACCCATGATTTCCTTTTTTTAATGTTTATTTATTTATTTGGGGGGGGTAGAGGGGTAAAGAGAGAGAGGGAGACAGAGGATCCTAAGCAAGCTCTGAGCTGACAGCAAAGAGCTGGATATGGGGCTCAAACTCATGAACTGTGAGATCATGCCCTGAGCCAAAGTCTGATGCTCCACTGACTGAGCCACCCAGGTGCCCCAAGACCCATGATTTCAGTCAACCTCAAGTCTTGTATTCCTCTGGGTCATCATAAATGATAAGGACAGGCAAACTTAATGTGGTAATTCCATAGGAGGACACATATTAGCACATTACCAAATATTAGCATGGTTAAGAATAACCAGAATATTTTATTCATCTTTAAATGTTTTCATGTCAAATACTGTACCTGCCCAGACTGAAAGTACTTTCTAAGAGAAATCATCTCACTCGTGGTTTCTGATGGCAGGGCAATCTGGACTATGCTCTTTTTCCCTTTGATATTTCCCCTCCCCAGATGTGTGGCCCAGGGACAGGCAACTGTCTTACGAGCTGCCAGTCCTTCAGCCAGCCTGTGACCTCCCACACAGCCAGGCTTGGAAAAAAAAAAAAAAAAACAAAGTAAGCCACTTGCCTGAGATTTTCACACTTAGATATGGAAATTCACAAATACAGAGAATGGTAGGGAAGGGTAGAAATTGGAGCCTGGGTGGATCATGGCAAACCAAAGCAGAAACTGTGAAATAAAACACACAAAAACCAGATAAACAAATATGTAATTCAAGGTTCTAACAAGAAACCAATGACATGTGCAAATGGTGATACGTTGGGGAGAGTTTACCCACACAGCAACTAATTAGAAATGTGTGGGCAGGGTGTAGGAGAACTGTGGGGATGGCAGAGGAACCTAATCTGGGTGGCGAGGGAGCTATTACCACCCCTAGACGTGAAGGGACAAGGGAAAGAAGAGGTTGGAAGGGGAAAGTTGTATGGAGTGAGTCACCTTGAGAGGAGCAGTGATCTTTGGTCGATAGGCACAGTGTGCCTAAAGTGACCTTGCAGGGAGGGAGCTGGGAGAATAAATACACTGACTTCATTTTGTTAATATAGTCTGTACAGGTCTGGCTTCCAGGAAAGAGAGCCCTATGGTGAAGGAGGAAGAGTGGATCTGGAGGAGCAAATTGAACATATTTTAGAAAAGTGAACAATGAGTAGAGGGAGGACAACAGAATAAACAGGGACAGAGAAAGAGTTGCTGGAAACGAGTGACACTACCCGCTAGAAAGACTGAAAGGGTAGCTAATTCCTAGAGTTGCCTCAGCTCTTGATGACTTTCCAGTTTGAAATCCAGTTCCAATTTTAGTCTAAGCATAGCTTTACAATAGACTCTCTTCCTTTAAAATAGTCTCTGAGTAATTTGTGGTTTCTTGTACCCTAATAAAATGCTGGGCACAACGAGAGTAGTTTATTCCTCTCAGAAGTCTTAAAAACAAAGACATTTGAGACCAGTAGGCCACTTACTGAAAAGAATCATGACACTCTCCTCAGCTTTTTTTAAGTGTCCAGATTTAAAAATAAAGGTGGCAGTGTTGTAAAAACCATTTAAAGTCAAAATTGAGAAATTATAAAACTGATCTAATTAAGTGAACTCCCTTGAATTATGGAAAATATAAGCTGCTCTTTAAAAGAATCACAGGGGCACCTGGGTGGCTCAGTCAGTTGGGCGGCTGACTTCGGTTCAGGTCATGATCTCACAGCTCGTGAGTTTGAGCCCTGCACTGGGCTCTGTGCTGACAGCTCAGAGCCCAGAGTCTGCTTCAGATTCTGTGTCTCCCTCTCTCTCTGTCCCTCCCACACTCACGCTCTGCCTCTCTCTCTCTCTCTCTCTCTCTCTCTTTCAAAAATAAATAAACATTTAAAACAATTTTTTAAATAAAATAAAATAAAAGAATCACAGACCATTCTACATGAAATTAAAACAATAATAATATTTTCTTTAATCACCTCCCCCCCAGCTTTACTGATTTATCAATATACCAAACTACTCATATTTAATGTATAGAATTTGACATATATATGTCAGTTTTGATATATGTATTCATCACCACAGTCCAATTAACATTTCCATCCATTTCAAAACTTTCTTGTACCTCTTTGTAATCCCTCCCTCTACTTACATCCCCAGGAAACCACTAATTTACTTTCTGCCACTTTGCATTTTCTGGAACTTTGTATAAATAGATCAAACTCTATATTCTTTTGCCTACTTTTTTCACTCTGCATAATTATTCTGAGATTCAACTATTTTGTTGTATGTATCAGTAATAGTTCTTTCTTTCTTATTGCTGAATAGTTTTCCTTATATGGATATACGTCAATTTGTCTATTAATGTCTTTTTAAAAATTAAGGTATAACTGACATATAACATGATATTAGTTTCAGGTATATGGATAATGACTTGATCTTTGTATACATTGGAAAACCATCACAATAAATCTAACATCCATCACCACATGTAGTTACAGAATTTTTTTTCTTGTGGTAAGAACTTTGAAGACATACTCTCTTAACAACTTTCAAATACACAATACAATATCGTTAACTATAGTTGTCATGCTGTATATTACATCCTCATTACCTAATTATCTTATTTATTTTATTTTATTTTATTTTATTTACTTTTTGAGAGAGAGAGAGAGAGCATGAGCAGGGGAGGGGCAGAGGGAGAGAGAGAGAGAGAGAGAGAGAGAGAGAGAGAGAGAGAGAGAGAGAATCCTAAGCAGGCTCCAACTCAGCATGGAGCCCAACATGGGGCTTGATCTCGTGGGGACAGTGAGATTATAAACTGAGCCAAAATCCAGAGTCAACTGAGCCACCTACGTGCCCCTGCTTATTTATTTTATAACTAGAAGTTTGTAGCTTTTGACTTCCTTTACCCATTTAACCTACTACTACCCCCTTCCTCTGACAATCTCCAATCTGTTAGAGTTTTGGGGTTTTTTAAGATGGGTATTTGTCTTTCTCTGTCTGATTTATTTCACTTAGCATAATGCCCTCAAGGTCTATCCATGTAGTCACAAAAGGCAAGATTTCATCCTTTTTTATGACTAATATTTCACTGTGTGTATACATGTCACATTTTCTTTATCCATTCATCCATCAGTGGACGTTTAGGTTGTTTCCATATCTTGGCTACTCAAAATAATGCTGTGATGAAAGTGTAGGCACATCTACCTTTTGGAGTTAGTATTTTTGTTTTCTTCAGATAAATGCCTAGAAGTAAAATTGCTGGATCATATGGTTGTTCTAGTTTTAATTTTTTGAAGAACCTCCATACCGTTTTCCATAATTGGCTGCATCGATTTACAGTCTCACCAACAGCGCATGAGGGTTCCCTTTTCTCCACATCACCAGCACTTGTTATTTCTTCTTTTGATAATAGCCATTCTAATAGGTGTGAAGTGAGACCTCATTTTGATTTGCATTTTCTGATGATGAGTGATGTTGAGCACCTTTTCATGTATCTGCTGGCCATCTGTACATCTTCTTTGGAAAAATGTCTGTTCAGATCCTCTGCATATTCTTTAAGAGGATTTTTTTTTTTTTTGCTATTGAGTTTTATGAGTTCTTCACATATTTTGGATTGTAGTTCCTTATTAGATATACAAATTGCAAGTATTTTCTCCCATTTAGTAGGTTGTCTTTTCATTTTATTGATGGTTTCCTTTGCTGTACAGAAGGCTTTTAGTGCTTCATCCTACTTGTTTATTTTGCTTCTGTTGCCTTTGCTTTTGTGTCAAATCCAAAAAATCATTGCCAAGACTGATGTCAAAGAGATTACCTCCTATGTTTTCTTCTAGGAGTTTTATGGTTTCAGGTCTTACATTTAAGTATTTAATCATTTTGCATTAATTTCTGGGTATGGTTCAGTTTCATTCTTTTGCATGTGACTGTCCAGCTTTTCCAACACCATTTATTAAAAAGACTGTCCTTTCCCCAACGTGTATTCTTGGTTCCTTTGTCATAAATTTATTGACCATGCATGTCTTGGTTTATTTCTGGGCTCTCTATTCTATTTCATTGATCTATGTGTCTGTATATGTCTATATGTCAATACCATACTGTTTTGATTACTATGGCTTTGTAGTGTAGTTTGAAATCGGGGATATAATGCCTCCAGTTTTGATTTTCTTCTCAAGATAGTTTTGGCTATTATACAACTGTTAATTTTAAGGTAGGAAATATGGATAATATTTTTCTGGAAGGCCAAGAGATGTTAGAAGCAATTGCTTCAGGAAATGGAAATTCAAAGCATTAGCCCTTGAGTCAGTGATCTCAGTTGGTCATTCATTGGCTGTGGGACTTGGGACCAGTAACTTTAAACTTGCTGTGCTGTAAAAGATTAATAATATTTGTCTCAAAGGGTTTTGTGAAGATTGCATGTAATTCATATATTTAACTTTTGTTTAAATATTAACTTTGATTACTATGAAAGTAGGGGGAAGAACATTGAGAAGTTAGGTCCTCTTTATGGACTCCCATATTGAGGACCAAAGGACATGATCAAGTATCATGGCTCTGAGCAAAATGATAAAATATGTTGGTCAATGTTTCTTCCTCCTTCATCTCCTCCTGTCCTTCTCCCCCCCACCCCTCCCCTTCTCCTTCCTCTTAGCTTTTTGTTATTGTTTTTGCAGGGTGTCTCTTTCTTCTTGAGGGCAAGATTCGTTTCCTTTCTTCTGTTTTCATATTACTTATTATTCTTATATCACGTTCTCCATGAATATTTATTGAAGTTGTAGTAAATACTTGTGTAGTAACTTAAAGATTGCAATGCATTTTCAGATACGTTGTCTCATCCTGACCCTCAAAATTTCCCAAGGAAGTAGGGAGAGCAAATAATATTATCCCCATTATCAGCTGAGGAAACTAAAGCTCAGAGAGATTAAAACTAGCTGAGACAATAAACCAGCTCTTTAAATGCCAGATCAGAGTGCCTTTACCTTGGCATACTACCTACCAACATTCTTGACAATTTTGGGGTGTGTTCTTCAGGCTCCAGTTAATACTAATATATAAAATCTTTGCAAGATAAAAGACCGAACTTCATTTTTAGAAAGTTAACAGTTGGTGGTATGTTGATGTTTTACAGAGAACCACAAGAGAGCTGAAATTTCAGGATATAGTACTAGAACTGTATTTGTAAAATTTGAGATAGATGTATCTATTATTCTCCCTCCTCCTAAATACAATTCTGAGCAAAGTAAGAATTTGAAGTTACTATAAGTATTCCATACCAGTTAAAAGTATTTTATTTCTAGAGTATTGTTTCTAATTTAACCAGTATGCTAAACATTGCCTGAGGATTAATCATAACGACTTTTTCTTTTCTATTTTCATCTAATCTTACTGAAGACATTTTTTGACCTACTGCGGAGGTGTAATAATTGGCAACAGGTAATACATTATTTTACATTTTTATTTATTTAGCAAGTTCAGGGTTTTCATTTTCTTTTGGGTTAATCTTGCTTACCCTAACTCTCTCCTAAAGAGATTTTTTTGTTGTTGTTCTTTAGGTAAAAGAACATGAAATGATTGGGGACCCTTCTTGTACAGTCACCTTTAATTTCTATTGCTTGGTCTTAAATTAGACATTGTCTCATAGGATCTAAATTGGTACTTTATTTTAAATTTGTTTTAACATTTATTTATTATTGAGAAACAGAGAGAGACAGAGCATGAGCATGGGAGGGGCAGAGAGAGAGGAGAAAACACAGAATCTGAAGCAGCCTCCAGGCTCTGAGCTGTCAGCACAGAACCCTATGTGGGGCTCAAACTCACAAACCGTGAGATCATGACTTGAGCTGAAGTCGGATGTTTAACCGACTGAGCCACCCAGGCATCCCTCTCAGTTGGTACTTTTATGGTTAGTATATGACAAAGGGCTCAGCGTATGTACCCTGATATGGATAAACTGGACTATGTAGTCTTTGCAATTAAAGTTGTTGATGTTATGACTGTATGTTCTTATTTTGAAAATACAATAATAAACACTATCTTTTTATAGAGAGGGGCTCAATCTAGCTGGATTATAATAATTCTAGCTCCTCCTAATACAAGTGAATTGTTAAAGAGATATAAAAAAGATAATCGAAATTTAGGTAAATATTTTTCTATTCATTTTCATATACATAAGGTTTCATATTTCATAGAGTCTGAGTTCATAACATGGCTGGTAATTGTTTTTTTCAAAATGTAGAAAGTTATAAACCTAATTTTTAAATTTTTGATTAGTTTGATACTAAATGTTCCATTAATTAAAGAATGCTAACGGTTTTTAATTCAATAAGAATTATTGGCTGTATTTTATTTTATCTTTTTTTTCTTCTTCACGTTTTTTTTAAAATTCCAGTTAGTTAACATACAGTGTATTATTACTCTCAGGTGTAGAATTGAGTGATTCATCACTTACATATAATACCTAGTACTCATCACAATAAGTGCTCTTCTTAATACCCATCATTTATTTCACCCACAGCCCTTCCACCTCCCCTCCAGTTTGTTCTGCATAGTTAAGAGCCTGTTTTCTGGTTTGTCTCTTTTCTCCCCCTGTGTTCATCTGTTTTGTTTCTTAAACTCCACACAAGAGTGAAATCTATGGTGTTTGTCTTTCTTTGATTTATTTTGCTTAGCATAATACTCTCTAGCTCCGTCCAAATCGTTGCAAATGGCAAGATTTCATTCTTTTTTATGGCTGAGTAATATTCCATTGTATATATACCACATCTTCTTTATCCATTCATCAGTCAGTGGACATTTGCACACTTTTCATAATTTGGCTATTGTTGATAATGCTGCCATAAACATTGGGGTGAATGTATCCCTTTGAATCAGTATTTTTGTATCCTTTGGGTAAATATCTAGTAGTGCAGTTGCTGGATCACAGGGCAGTTCTATTTTTCACTTTTTGAGAAACCTCCATACTGTTTTCCAGAGTGGCTGCACCAGTTTGCATTCCCACCAACAGTGCAGGACAGTTCCCCTTTCTCCACATCCTTGCCAACAGCCGTTGTTTCCTGTGTTGTTAATTTTAGCCATTCTGACAGGTGTCCTTGCTGATTTGGATGCTTTTTATTTCTTTTTGTTGTCTGATTGCTGAGGCTAGAACTTCCAGTATTATGTTGTTCCTGACCATAGGAGAAAAGCTCTCAGTTTTTCACCATTAAGTATGATGGTAGCTGTGGATTTTTCACATATGACTTTTATTATGTTGAGGTATGTTCTCTATATCTCAACTTTGTTGAGGGTTTTTATCATGAATGGATGTTATACTTTGTCACATGCTTTTTCTGCACCTATTGAGAGGATCATATCGTTCTTTTCCTTTCTTTTATTAATGTTGTGTATTTTGTTGATTGATTTGCAAATATTTATTGACTGTATTTAAACACATTAGATAATGCATGTGTCTTGTTCTATAGCTGGTAACAATCCTACAATACTTTAGCCTGGTGAAATTTAAAATTTATCAAACCAAATCTGATAGATTAAGAAAGACAGACCTGAGCATATCATTTAAAGTTATGAAGGTAATTACTAGAAGAAAACAACAGAAACTGATGGGAAGAGTAGAGAAGGAAAAGTGAGGAGTAATTTAAGAGTGAAATATTTTGTATTTTTCATAATTAGCAATCAATAGATATTATTGAAAGTTGGTAAGTCAAGAAATGGAAATATCTTTTATTTTTATTTTATATCTTGCAGTACTGCTTAAAAATTTTTAGTCATGTGCATACATCACTTGCACAATAAAAAAATTAAAACATGGCATAGTACTATTTTTAAAATATGACTTAGCTCGAACAAGTATTTTGAGCTCCAATTCCCCATGTCTAAATTGATTCAGGAGACAGGAAAGCGGCTTCCCAGGGATGTGGCTGTACTTTAATTGCTACTCGGAAGAAAGCCTTATCTAGGCTGTAGAGTCATGTTCACTACTCCTCCCTGAGAAACTAAAGTGGATTCTCTTCTTACTGCATGAAGGTGGAAAACAGGGAGACAAAAGGAGGTGATTTTCCAGCCTTTGGTCAGGTTGTAATAATCTCTTGGAAGAGAAACATTTAATGCATTTATGGAGACCTAGAACATGCAAGAATGGGAGTCCCTACCTGTATATAGTTAACATTGCTGACTAAATGCTTTATTTTTTTTTAAGTTTATTGATTTTTGACACAGAGAGAGACAGAGCATGAACAGGGGAGGGGCAGAGAGAGAGGGAGACACAGAATCTGAAACAGGCTCCAGGCCCCGAGCTGTCAGCACAGAGCCCGACGCGGGGCTCGAACTCACGAGCTGTGAGATCATGACCTGAGCCAAAGTCGGACACTTAACCGACTGAGCCACCCAGGCTCCCTGCTGACTAAATGCTTTCATCTTAGAAATGAAGGATTTAATTAGGTACCCAGAGTACCTAATGTTTGTTATTGCTTTTATTTTTATGAAACTTCTTTCTGATATAATCTGACTAGCATCCTGTCTGTCCAGTAAATAGATTTCCCAAGCCATCTGGATGGAAGTTCAAGCCCAGTGAAGCATAATGTATTTATAAGGTGTATCATAGTTCTATGACTACCTCTGACCTGTAACTCATTACCGTAACATCTTGCTGGTATGTGTACTTATATATATTTATACAATGTACATTCTTGAAAATATGTCATCAAAATTTCAGTACGATTTAATTACTAGTAAAGGATGTTAAATTGGTTTCATTTTAGAGTAGACAACTGTACAAAATGAAGTTAAGTTTACTATGCTACAAAGTATGGTAAGTGAGTCCCTCGTGACTTAACAATTTTTATATTTAGGAACAAAGAGGTTGTATTGAGGTTAGGATGCCCTAATGCTTAATTGCCTTCATTCAGGTTCACCTACAAGCACATCTAAGAAGATTCAAATGGAAGTCGTTTATTTGGGGGCTAGGGGAATGGGAAAGTAAGATAGGAAAAGAAGGCAGTCAATAAAGGGTGCAATATCAAGATGGCTACTGAGGTAATATGGGAAGGGCACCAACAGCCAACAAGACTAAATTTTTTACCAGCTTTCAGAATTGGGCTATGACTTTACTTTAAAAAACTAGTGTATCATTTCTTGTGCATCCAAGTTTATTGAGTGCGATTCACCCTCATTTATTCCACCTTCTGGTTAATACTTGTTAATATTATTTAGCTCAGAAATAAATGAAGTCTTCAAGAGGTTGGAACACTGGCACAGTATTTTGCATATGGTGAGCATTTAGTAATTTTCTACTGAATTGAGACAAATGCACAATGATATATGATGATACTAATACTGGACCCATCCCCATGAGTCCAAAGTTATTTAAATTCAGAAGCTATCCTGGAACAGATGGGGGTGGAGAAAGCCCCGCTCCATAAGAATTCTTCTAGACCCTTTATGATCCTGGATGGTCATCTTACTAAGTATGTCAATAAATGTTATGGCGGGGCGCCTGGGTGGCTCAGTCGGTTAAGCGTCCGACTTCGGCTCAGGTCATGATCTCGCAGTCCGTGGGTTCGAGCCCCACGTCGGGCTCTATGCTGACAGCTCAGAGCCTGGAGCCTGTTTCAGATTCTGTGTCTCCCTCTCTCTCTGACCCTCCCCCGTTCATGCTCTGTCTCTCCCTATCTCAAAAATAAATAAACGCTAAAAATAAAAAAAATAAAATAAAATAAATGTTATGGCAAAATATTTGAATATATGTTCTTTCTTTCATTTTTATTTCGGGCATTTCTTCTTATTTTTTTATATTATGAAATATGTCAAACATAAAAAATAGTGTAAGAGACCTATATATTCACCATGCAGATTTTACTTTATTTGCTTTAGTTTGTTTTTTTTTTTAAATAAACAAGAAGCTCTGGATAAGGTAAAGCCCTGCCTTTGCATCACTCACCTGCTTGTACTCACCAACCTTGGTCTTAGATTTTTCCTTAAGCGAGAGGGGGGGGGGGAGAGGGAGGGGCAGGGAGAAAGGGAGACACAGAATCTGAAGCAGGCTCCAGGCTATCAGCACAGAGCCTGACGTGGGGCTTGAACTCATGAACTGTGAGATCATGGCCTGAACTCATGAACTGTGAGATCATGACCTGAACTGAAGTTGGACACTTAACCAAATGAGCCACCCAGGTGCCCCCCCTTAGGCTTTTCTTTCCAGCTTACCTCTTAACTCAGGCAAATGAAACCTGAAACCACCCCTCAGGTGATGGCGAATGCCCTGACAGGACCTTCAGTTGGCCCAGAACAGCCAGACCATTTGAGCTAAACCCCCGACTCATGTCTGTGCAGCTAGACCATGGAGTGACCCCTGGAATGACTGGCAATTGCCTTTGCCTCATTATGATCCTAAAAGCTCTGCCGGAGGAGGAGCCTCAGCCTCATTTACATAACATACAATGTATGTGTGGGCATATTTCCTTAAGGTGCATGTGTGACCTTATGCCTGCCTCTATACAAGGATGACAAGGCTTCCCTGTGTAAATATTCATTCTAACCCTAAACAAAAGGTATCCATTCACCCTCTCTCAAGGAGTCATGGCTTTGGAAGCCATTCCCTGTGATCGCCTTATCTGCTGCAAATAAAAGTTTTCTTTGTGCGACAGTTCAACTTGGTGCAGTTCCTGACTCACCAAGAACTGAACTTCTGTTGGTTCCATTAGAGTATGTATATTTTTATACTTCTACTTTGTATGTATCCATTAACAACATAGAATTTTTTGCATTTTTAAACTTATATAACTGGCATAATAATTTATATCACCTTTTGAAATTTAAATTGTTTTAATTTTTAATTTTTTATTTTATTAAAAATTTGTTTTCTTAATGTTTATTTTTGTGAGAGAGAGAGAGAGAGAGACAGAGCAAGAGCAGGGGTGGGGCAGAGAGACAGGGAGACACTGAATCCGAAATAGACTTCAGACTCTGAGCTGTCTTCACAGAGCCTGATCCCAGGCTAGAACTCTCAAACTGGGAGATCATGACCTGAGCCAAAGTCAGACACTTAACCGACTGAGCCACCCAGGCTCCCCTGAAATTTAATTTTAGAGATTAATCAAGGTTGTTGCATTTTGTGCTGTATAGATTTCTATAGTATGAATAAATTACACAGGTTATATTCTTCTGCTGGTGGATATTAGTTGTTTCCAGTTTTTGCTATTATGCAAAATGCTTCAGTGCACATGTGCTATTTCCTCTAGGATATCTACATAGAAATGGCGTGTCTTTCCATGCAGCTTATAATAATTTTTGCAGGATGAAAGTTTTAACTTTTGGTTTTTAGTTTATTTTTGTGTGTGTTGTAAGGTAAGAATCTAATTTTATCTTTTTCCATATGGAAAAAATATGAAAATTTCCCATTTTTTCACATTGAACTATTTCATATCTGTATCTCTCTAACAGATAAAGACTAAAAACAAAATGAAACACCTATAATCACAATGCCATTATCACACCTAACAAATTAATAATATTATTTTATCTCTTATCCATGTTCAAAATTTTCCAAATATGTTTTCATAGTTAGTTTCTTCAAATCAGGATTCAAACAAGGTCAACAGGTTTTATTTCACTGACACATCTTTTACAACTTTGGTCTATTACAGTTCTTTCTCTCCTAATTTGTAATGTCATTTCTTTAAGAAACAGGGTCATTTGTACAAATCCCACATTCTGTATTTGGTCGATTGCATCCTTGTGGTATCATTTAACATAGTCATCTATTCACCACATTTCCTATAAACTAGTAACTTGATCTAGATGCTTGATTAGATTCCAGGTTCAATCCTTTTGGCCGTAATAGTTTGTAGGTGGTTCTATGTACCTCCTCTTTTATTACATCATGAGGAATGCAATATCTGGTTGTCTAATTATTTTATTAGATTTTACTTTTTGAAACAGTTTTAGATTTACAGAAAAACTGAGCAGATAGTATGTAGTGTTCCTTTATTTTCCCCACCTCCATTCTCCCCATTTCCCCAATTACCAACATTTTGCATTAATCTGGTATATTTGTTGCAGTTAATGAACTAATATTGGTACCTGATTACTATTTTTTTTAACGTTTATTTATTTTTGAGAGAGAGAGAGACAGAGCATGAGCGAGGGAGGGACAGAGAGATGGAGACACAGAATCAGAAACAGGCTCCAGGCTTTGAGCTGTCAGCACAGAGCCTGATGCAGGGCTTTTACTCACAGACCACAAGATCATGACCTGAGCTAAAGTCAGATGTTTAACTAACAGAGCCACCCAGGTACCCCGGTACCTCATTATTAACTGAAGTTCATAGTTTATTCAGATTTCCTTTGTTTCTTACCTAATGTCCTTTTTCTATTCCGGGACCCCAACCAAGATATCAAGACTACTTGCTTTTAATGATGTTAATTTTGACCAGTGGGTTCAAGTGTTTTCAAGTAGATAGATCCATTATGAAGTTATCCATTCAACCTTTCTCTCAATGATGTTAGCATCTATTCATAATCATTACCTAAGTACAGTATTTCACAAGGAATAGCAAAACTGTGATTTTTAAAATTCAATGACTTCTTCTGCAATTATTAGCTAGAATTCTCCTATCAAGAACTTTGCCTTTTCAGCCATTTGGTTACTTTTGAAATACTGTACAATTTATCTTGTGTAGAGTTCAATGGTTCAAAATATTAATGGTTCTAATATAACCATAGGATATGTGTAAGAAATTCCAGTTACTTTTAATTTTTAAATTATTTGCACAAAAGCACAAAGAAAGTATTTTATATTGCTAGACAAAGGCAGTAGCTTTCATATTCCTGTAAGTAATTTCTGCCATTTATGCAGACTGCACAAAAACATGTTGAAATGCTAATGAAGTTGTTTAAAAATAAAAACTATTATATTGCTTTGAGCCAAAAAATTTCAGGCACTTAAGTGGCATTAACAATTAGTCCTCAGAGATTTTTTGAAATGTAGTTATAATAATTAATACTATTCCTAGTTAATTTGTATGGTGTAGTAACAACAGAATAGTTTCTAGCTCGGGAACTGAGACACAAAGAGTTAAAGGAAGTGGCCTGAGGGAATTCAATAATTTATATACACAGGCCTATTAAAGAGAGTTAGCAATGAAAATATGAAAGAATGCGACTCCTTCTATAAAGGTATGGCATGTTAGTTATTTCCCTTCTCCCAAATACAACCTACTTGTGTAAAGCAAAACTTAATTTTCTAGAAAACATTATATAATATTAGTATTATAGATAAAGAAGAAATACCTAATATTCAGTCAAAACTTGTTTCCAATAAAACACAATGGTCTGTTGGGGTCTAGTCAACAAAATATTCTCCATGATTCACTATCTACTTCATTTTGCTCACAAATATCAATACCACAGTTGTTTAGAAATTAAGAGGGCATGATCCCAAATTTTAAACAGACATTTAGGGGGTTGTTGGCTAGTTCTTGAAGGAAATTTTCACATTGTCCTCTCATGAACGTATTAGAATGTATGTTCCTAAAACTGGACATATACTCAATTGAATGTGCTAGACTTACTTGATTCATGTTAATAACTTGCGGAGGTAACAGCTAAGAGTGAGGTAAACATGGAATGGAGGGAAATGATGAGTCCAATTGTAGCCCGAGACTAACTGCAGGCAGGGGAGACCATAGCTCAGCCCATTAATCTTCCTCTTCTAAGCTTCCCCTTAGGAAAAAAAGCCTACAAGAACCATGGCAAATCTGCTTCCTGAACATATGTGGAGAGATAGATCAGTGTAGAACAAGAGGTGGACTGTGGTAGTCATGGGGGTGCTCCTCTCAGATCTCCTTTCTATAGATTCTACATCAGGGAGCATGGCTGATTGACAGAGGACACATTTTGGGCTCTAATGCATTCATGTCTGGCCTTACCTTCCCTAAGCTTCTTCCAGTCAATGACTGAGCACAGCAGGATAGAGACCAGTCTATTTCTGCACAAAGCGGGATTCCTTTTATTGGCTACTTTAGCTCAGGGACTTCCCATTGGCCTGGGTAATATTTTGTCAGAAGTGCTGTAGTCTTTTTTCTTTTTTTAATTAAAAAAAATTTTTTTAATGTTTATTTATTTTTGACAGAGAGAAAGAGACAGAGAGAGAGAGAGAGAGAGAGAGAGAGACAGACAGACATAGCATGAGCAGGGGAGGGGCAGGCAGAGAGGGAGACACAGAATCCAAAGCAGGATCCAGGCTCTGAGCTGTCAACACAGAGCCCAATGTGGGGCTCGAACTCATGAACCACAAGATCATGACCTGAGCAGAAGTCAGAGGCTTAACCAACTGAGCCACCCGGGTGCCCCAGAACTGCTCTACAATCTGAGGCTCCTCCCACTCAATCCTTCCTTCCCTCTTCCCTGTCACAGATGTTAGGCCTGCATCACTCTCCCAGTCTACTCCTACTCCCTTCCCTTTCTCTTCCATAAGCACTCCCTCCAGTAAATCCCTTGCACATCTAATCTCTGTGTCTGCTTCTCCATAGATTCAAACTGATACACTTACACAAGAGTTTAGCCCATTAGATTAAACTCACAGCTGTTTATAGCAAGTACAGACAATTTCTTGAAAAACTATATAGATCAATAGATGGCTTACAATTAGAATACTACTTTAAAAATTAATATTGATGCAAATTTACATGTAAACTATTGAATGGTTTTAAGGTCCTAATGAGCAATCACAATTTCTCTTGGGTTTTTGGTCTTAGAAGGTACATCTATCCACTATGTACGTGCCATTCTCTAGTTTGGGGATAATGTAATTATGTACAGCAGAACTTTCTTTCTAGAACTATTTATGAATTTTATGATAAAAGCAATTCATAATTCAAATTCTACTTCCCGCTTGTTCTTAGCTCTTCATGGTGATTGTGAAATATTAAAGGCCCATGTTTCTATGTGCTGTTAAGTAAAGCATATTGGCAGAAGTAGAAACAGAAAGTAAAAGGACTAAAGAAGTAAAAGAAACATAGTTCATGGTTTATTAATATTTTTCCTCATACTGGCAGCAATACTATAAAACTTAGGTGTACTTTATTTCTGGTGCAAAGCAAAAATAAATGGAAACAGCAAGCCCTAGGCATTCCCCAAAGCCAATTCGATACTGGACCAAATTCACCTACCTTGCGTCTCACATACCATTCTATACCATGCTGAGAAAGCCATGGATTCCTTGAGTATTTTGTTTTGATTTCCCAAAAGAAAAATTAGTTGTAGTCAGTCATTTGGCTTTGGACAAAATCATATGATGTCCATCAAGAACAATGAAAGGAAGTTTGATTTGGGAAAAAAGAAGTGCCATTATACTTTCTTGGCTTATTTTTAAGTCCTATACCTTGGAAGATATCCAGCACTTAATAAAAAAAACTTCATATTACTTTGTTGAAAATCAGTATCAAGTATCAAAATGATACTGAAATGTTGAAATATCAAAAATGATACTTTTGCATTGCAGTAAAATAGCTCCATTTTCTCTAGAGTGATTGTGAACTGTGACTCTGCGTTGACATAAAAGTAAATGTAACAAGAAATGTAAATATTAGATCCTAATAATTTTAAATGTTCTAAGGGCTAAAAATTAGGACTTTCCAGAGATAATGCTGCTTGGGATGTGTGTTCAGTGTTTATTTTCTATTATCCAATGAATGTATTTGAGTGCACATACTTGCAAAGGACATCTATTTATTCCATTAATATTTACCAATTGCTCACAATGTGCCAGGTACTATTCTAAATTTTAGAACATTTGAAGATCCTTAAAAGGGGAGATGACTCCTGTTTGACCTTAAAGACACCTTTAGCTCAGTTACTCTTAGAAAGTAGCAGCTTACTAACTTTGCCTTTTGGTTGAGAATTTTATGTGTTATTAAATTCTGGAATATGTTGTTTCTATAAGTTCTTTTTTCTGTACTATTGTGCAAGTTATGTCTAATAAATAACAATTAGAACACTGATCTGCTGAGTACTTCTGAAAAAAGTTACCACATCTGAAGAAATTTTAGAGAGAAGAGAGAAGACAAATAGGAAATTATCAAGGAAATAAATCAAGAATGTTTCTTAGGAACAAAGGACAGAAGTCATCTGATAAAGGACCTATTGAATGGCCAGCAAATTATATTTTATTCATTTTTTAATTTTTTTAAGCTTTATTTCTTTTTGAGAGAGAGAGAGAGAGCATGAGCAGGGGAGGAGCAGAGAGAGGGAGACACAGAATCCAAAGCAGGCTCCAGGCTCTGCTCTGAGCTGTCAGCACAGAGCCCAACACAGGGCTCGAACTCACGAACCGTGAGATCATGACCTGAGCTGAAGTGGGACGCTCAACCGACTGAACCACCCAGGCGCCCTGGCAAATTAAATTTTAAAAAGGTCCACAGGGTACATCATAGTCTGGGGAAAAAAGAAAAAAGAGGTCAAGAATTAAAATTGAATCTCACTTCTTGAGACCAACACTGGAAGCTAGAAGACAGTGTCTTTTAAGACAATGTCTTAAAAATCCTCAAGGAAAATTCTTTTATTTAAAAAAATATTTTATTTATTTTCTTTCTTTTTTTAATGTTTATTTTGAGGGGGTGGTGAGGGACAGAGAAAGAGGAGGGAGAGAATCCCAAGCAGACTCCATGCTGATGCGGGGCTTGATCTCACAAACTGTGAGATCATGACCTGAGCTGAAAGCAAGAGTCAGATGCTTAGCTGACTGAGCCACCCAGGTGCCACATTTAAAGATTTCATTTTTAAATAATCTCTACACCCAAGGTGGGCCTAGAACTCACAACCCTAGAACTCACAAGTCCTATACTCCACTGACTGAGCCAGCCAGGTACCTTGGAAAATTATTTCTAATCTCGAGTTTTACACCTAGTCATATTATCAATTAAGCATATAGCTGGACTAAAGACAATTTCATATTTATAAAATCTCAAAAACTTTGCTTTCTTTCTTAGGAGGCTGCCACCAAAAAGAAACAATAAGCTGAGAAAAAGGAACCACTCATTGAAAAGAGGGAGAAAAGCCACAAGGACAATGGGTCTAGGTTCTAGGAGATTTACCAAAGGAGTGAGGTGAAGATGATACCCAAATTGATAATGAAGCAGGTTCACAGATGACAGCTTTACAGGAAGACAAGAAAACAAAAGATAGAGATTGGGTGGGGCGGTGGGTTCTAAGAGGCACAAAAATTGGAAATGATAGCTTTTCTGATCGGTCTGAACATATCAAGAGAAAATACATTTGTTCATAATAAATATTTATTTAGTGACCACCTTGAACAAGTTACTACTCTCATTAAGCTTTCATTCTGGCATAGGGAGTAAGATGATAAGTATAATAAAGTTTATATTAGAAGGCAATAAAATCTATGAAAAAGAAAAAGGAAAGCTGGGTAAGAAAGACTATAATTACTCTAGGTTAGGGAGAATAGAGTGTGTATTACAATTTAAGATAGGTTGGTGAGGCTAGACCGCACCATAAAGAGACATTTCGGCCAAGACGTGAGGGGAATTAGGAAATTGGTCATGTGGCTATCTGGCAGAAGAACTTGTCAGGCAGAGGGAATGGCCCGATGGGGTGGAGAAATGTGAGAGGGGTAGATGCCAGAGCAGCAGGAGGAAATGAGGTCAGAGAGGGACAGGGTGAAGGATATGTCACGTAGGGCCTCGTAGATCGCTGTACTAAGTGGTGCTTCTCAGAGGGAACCGGAGATCCAATGTAGGAATGAAATGGTTTCTATTTTAAAATGATTGCTCTGGCTGTCATGTTAGAAAAGACTCTGCAGATAAGGGTGGAAACAGGGAGATAATAAGGAGACAATTGGATTGCCTAAGGAGGCAATTATTCCAGTAATTCAGGCAAGAGATGTTGGTAGCACAGACTGCCAGGGCTACATCTGGTGTATGTAAACTACAGTGGTACATCTGCTGAAGGGCTGAAAGAAGAATTAGTAATAGTCACATAAGAAACTAAATAAAGTTAAGAAAGGGGGGTGGGGGGGGGGTGGCTGAGACTGCATCGGGTGCCACAACACCTAACTTCTTCTGCCTAGTCTCACTTTCTCCTCCCTTCCATAGCTGTTGAAGCCTAATAAGCATCCTGGATTCTAAATTTCTTTTTTCTTTTTTTTAAAGTTTATTTATTTATTGTGAGAGAGACAAAGAGTGAGTGCAAGTGGGGGAGGGGCAGAGAGAGAAGGACTAAGGATCCTAAACCGTCTCTCTGCTGACAGCAGAGAGCCTCACGCAGAGCTGGAACCCAAAAACCTGAGCCAAAGTTAGATGCTTAAACCAACTGAGCCACCCAAGCGCCTCTCTTTTTTCTTTTTTAAGTTTATTTATTTACTTTGAGAGAGAGGGGAAAAGAGAGAATCCCAAGCAGGCTTTGTCCTGTAGGTTCAGAACAAGATGCAAGGCTCAATCTCACGATCCAGAGATCATGACCTGAGCGGAAATCGAGAGTCCAAAGTTTGACTGAGCCACCCAGGTGCCCCCTGAATTCTACATTTCTGTCCCAGAGTCTGCTTCCCAGAGAACCTAACTTAGAAACTTTTGACCCACAACACCATTTCTAGGAATTTATTCCACAGATTACTCACCCACAGGCAAAAATGATGTATATTCAGTTATTCATAGCAGATTATTTGAAAGAGCAAACATTGGAAACACTCTGAATGTCTGATTAAATAAATCAGGTGACTGATTAAATAAGGACATATCTATAAGTGGAATAACACACAGCTGTATAATAAACTGAGGAAGCCCTTTGTATAATGATATGAAAAGATTTTCAAAATGTATGAGTTTGCAAGTGTAAATTTGTATATGCATAAAGGATGCATAAAAACTAATGTCATTTGTTGCTCCTGAGTAGATTTGGGTGTCTCAGGGACAGAGGTGGAAGGAAGATTTTTCACAGTGTACTTTTTGAATTTTAAACCATGTGATTGGGTTATATGATTAGAAAAAACTTTCACTAGTTGAATTATTTGTCTTAAACTACATATGGGGGGCCTGGGTGGCTCAGGCGGTTAAACATCTGATTTCGGCTCAGATCATGATCTCGCGGTTTGTGAGTTCAAGCCCCGCATTGGGCTCTGTGCTGACAGCTCAGAGCCTGGAGCCTGATTCGGATTCTGTGTCTCCCTCTCTCTCTCTGTCCTCACCTTCTTGTGCTTTGTTTCTCTCTGTCTCTCAAAAATAAATAAACATTAAAAAATTGTTTTTAAACTACATATAAAAAACTATGCACAGCTTTGAGAAAATAAAAATTAAATTAAAAACTACCTATTACATAAGAAAAAAAGGAACAAATTGTACAGCATGATTTCCATTTTAGAAAAATTTGTCTACACCTACAGATACACACATTGATAGAAGCATGGAAAAGAGTCTAGAAGGAATCAAAGCTTAATAGCAGTTATTAATTCTCAATTGTTTGAATTTAAGGGAATGTATACCTTTGTATTTAAACAATAATTTTTAAAAATTATGAGACAAACTAAAACCTAAAAATAGGGAAAAACTCTGACTTGCCAATTATTGTAGAGAAATCTTTAGATGATGCTTACAGGAGGTTGAAAACTAATAATTTGAGGAACTGAAACACGTGTACTACCTTTGCTTTGTCTTGCTTGTTGAACCTTGATTCAACTGGATAATTGGCCGAATTAGTCCATTTCTTAAAACCTCTAGAATAAAATCTCAGTTGCAAATATAAAAAGTCCCTGCAACTGGGATTAGGAAATTGTTTGGCCTTTTAAACTCCATTACTTTTCCTCTTATCGGCTGTATGTAATCAACTAAAATTATAAAATATAACTGCCATGTGACTCTAATAATGATAGTGGAAATAAAAGAACTAAAAACAGTGAAAAGATTCATGATGAGTGTTCTAGTCCATTTTGGAATGAATCCTAAGAGAGAGAAATTGGAGAGCCCTTAACTTTTTTCTTTTAAAAACAATTTAAACATACAGAAAAATTGCAAGAATAGGACAGAGGACTCCTGAATACCATTTATTCAAATTCACCAACTTTTAACATTTTGCTACATTTACTTTATCATTCTCTTTCTAAATATTTTGCTTTATTTTTTTCCAAACCATTTGACAATAGATTGCATACATCATGCCCCTTTAGCTCTTCATACATTAGTATATATTTACTAAGAAAAAGGATACTTTTTTATATAATCATCATATAGTTACCAAATGTGGGAGCTACTGTAATCTATGGTCCGTATTCCAATAGATATTTCCTAGCATTTTCCCCCAACTGGTACAAGTTCCAGTTGAGGATCGTATATTAACTACTACAATCGTATATCGACTACTTCAGTAGTCAAGTCTTTATTCCTTTTTAATATGGAGCAGTTAGTTCTTCAGCACTTTTTTTCATCTTTCATGATGGTTATTTCATAAAATGTTCCCCAGTATGGGTTTGGTTGATGCTTCCCCATGATTAGATTCAAGTGATATGTCCTTCTCAGGGTATCGCATCAGGAAGCACATGATCACTGATGAAAGTGTTGCCTAGGTTCTCCACTGTATAGTTACTATTTTCCCCTTCCAGCATATATACAATATGTGGGAAGGTACTCTGAAAAGAGGAGAATATGCTCCTTTTCATCAAGCTTTCCCCCTGGATTTAGACTCCATTGGTGATGTTTCCCCAAACCGATCTCTTCTACAATAGTTGCAACTCCATCACTCTCTCTGTGTTTAATCATGGGCATTCTCTCTATTTAGGAACATCTTTCCCCTTTCCCCCATTTCTCTCTCTTACATTACTACAGACTCATGGATTTTATTTTATTCAGTGGGGCATAATTCATTACTGTTCTTATTTTGGTACTTGAGTTACACCAGATTTGGCCAATGAGAGGCCCTTTTAGCTGACTCTTGTGGACATGCCCCCATTTTATTTTCTGAGCATTCCCTATTTCGGGCATTAAGATGTCTCATGTCATCTTGTACCTTCCTTCCCTAGTCCTCAAATCAGCTGTTCCTCTAAGAATCCCTGGTTACTTTCCATGGGGACAGGTGTTTAGAAATCAAGATCTGGGCAGGGAACCTTTAAGGTTGAAGTTAGTTTTGATCATAAAATCAAGAGGAATATATATCGATTTTTACAAATCATCACATATATGGCTGATTTAGCTATGTCCTTTTTTCCTCTTTGTGGTAAGAAAAAAAAGAAACTTTAGCTTGTTTTTTGGATTTTTCTTATTTACTTGAATTTAATTAGCTCTGGCTACAATTATTAGCAAAGAACACTCCCTGCCACAGTAACTATGGATTCTAAATGTCTAAATAGCTATTCAAATATAGTGTATCATCAAGAGAAATTTGTGATGGAAGACTGGATAGGTTTTGAAATACGTACTATCACATAATCTGTAGAACCCTGAAGATAAGTGTAATGCAACATGGGACATTTCACTGAATTCATTTTAAAGACATTGAATCAACGCTCCATGAAATAACATTTTCTACAGTCAGATGCTTGTTGCAAAAGATGTTTTGCTTTTTATGGTGCTGTGATATGTTGGAAACTGCTGTGGTAACATCTCCTGTTATTATTTTTATTTGATAAAGGCAAATGAAGTATAAAATGTTTGAAATAAGTACATCAATGTCTATTTTAACTGAATGAAACTAAATATGTACTCTGTCTCTTGATAATACAGATCTTTCAACAGTGATATACTTTTCAAATATTGATGATGAAATAAATAAATCATATTTATGTGTGATAGTACTAGGGGCAAAGACCAAATCCATTTGTTTGTTGCATGTATTTCTCATTGCATGGGAATCACCTGGGTCACTTTCTAAAAATCCAAATTCCTACATTCCTGAGCACCACCCTGGTCCATTTAAACAGCATATCTCACGATCCGGGAATCTGTATTTATTAATTTTCCCCAGGTAATTCTGAGATATTTGATCATTAAACTGATTTATGAACTATTGAATGTGGCAAAAAATACATTTATACCAGGATGTAAGTCTCATTATATAAATAAGCTGCCCAAGGGCAGGAAATGTGCTTCTAAACTTTATAAGCTCGGCACCTATTATGAGACTTGCATACAGTAGGCATTTAACATATGCTTATGAAAATAATTCTGACCTCAAATTTTATTGGAGTCTTAATACCTAGTTTGTGTAAGGAATGTAAACGCACCTTAGGGATATTCTATATTCATGTGAGAAGAACTACTTTGCACAGCAACCTGAAAGACAGTCCTGGATTGGTGGATTGATTTCTTTTATTAAAAACTTTTTTTTTAATGTTTGTTTATTTTTGAGAGACTGAGAGAGACAGAGCATGAGCATGGAGGAGCAGAGAAAGAGGGGGACAAAGAATCCAAAGCAGGCTCCAGGCTCTGAGCTGTCAGCACAGAGCCCAACACAGGGCTTGAACTCACAAACCGTGAGATCATGACCTGAGCAGAAGTCGGATGCTTAACCAACTAAGCCACCAAGGCACCTCGGTGGACTGACTTCTAATGCAGAAGTAGCTATGCTCAGTTATAACCCTGAATTCTAACTTACTCTATGCTTCTGAAAAAAGATAAAGAATGCTCCCATTTATGACTGATGTAATGTGTAAATTTTCTCTGTCTGGTTCCTCTTTCCACTAACTGTTCTACTTGTTGACAAAATGACTAGACAAAAAATAAAATGGTAGCTAACATTTGTACGATATCAAACTGCAGTTCTCCAAGTGTAGTCCCAGGACTCCTGGGGTTCCTGAAACCCTTTCTGGTGATCCATAAGGTCAAGACTTTTTGCCAGTAATATAAGGCGTAATTTGCCTTTATCACTCTCATTCTTGGAGGATACAGTGGGGTTTTCCAGAGGCTACATCATATGTGTATCAAAAGAAATTAATGAAGAAAAGATACAAGAATTAGCTTCTTCTACAACTGGATGCTAAAAAAATGTACAGGAGGGGACCCTGAGTGGCTCAGTGGGTTGGGCGTCTGACGTCAGCTCAGGTCATGAGCCCCGCGTCGGTTCCGGTTCCGAGCTGACAGCTCCGACCCTGGAGCCCGCTTCAGGTTCTGTCTCCCTCTGTCTGCCCCTCCGCTGCTTGCACTCTGTCTCTCGCATTGTCTGAAAAATAAATAAACATTAAAAAAAAAAAAAAAGAAAGAAAAAAATGTACAGCAATTTACAGGCTCTTCTATTTTGTTGAAAATGTAGTTATTATTCATAAAAATGTTACTTATGTCAGCATATAATGGGTTTAATATTTAAAGAAAAATTTTTAAATGTTTATTTTTGAGAGAGAGGCAGAGGGTGAGCAGGGGAGGGGCAGAGAGAGAGGGAGACACAGAGTCTGAAGCAGGCTCCAGGCTCTGAGCTGTCAGCACAGAGCCCGATGAGGGGCTCAAACTCATGGACTGTGAGATTATGACCTGAGCCCGAGTCAGACACCCAACTGACTGAGCCACCCAGGTGCCCCAAGGTTTAGTGTTTTTTAATGACTAAAATTAAAATTTTTTGTTTTAATTTCTAATATGTTAAATATTGATAGGTATAATACACATAAACAAAAGTTGCTTGGAGTCCTCAAAAATTTTTAGGAGAGTAAAGGGATCCAAAAAGACCAAGAAGTCTGAGAAACAGTGATTTATGTTTTTACATGTTATTTAGTTTCATACAGACAAATATAAGAATTAAATTAAAATTAAAATTAAAATTAAAATTAAGATTAATGTAGGGGCCCCTGGGTGACTCGTAGTTTTAAGCGTCTGGCTTCAGCTCAGGTCATGCTCTCGCAGTTCATGGGTTCTGTGCTAACAGCTCAGAGCCTGGAACCTGCTTCAGATTCTGTGTCTCTGTCTCTCTGCCCCTCCCCCGCTCACACTCTGTGTCTCTCTCAAAAATGAATAAACATTAAAAAAAATTAAATCTAATCTAAAATTAGATTAAATTACACCAACTTAAAAATAGATTTTCAAAAAACATTTGTTTTTGAGAGAGAGAGAGAGAGAGAGAGCAGGGGAGGGGTAGTGAGAGAGGGGGACAGAGTATCTGAAGCTGGCGCTTTTGCTGACAGCAGAGAGCCCAATGTGGGGCTCAAACTCCCGAACGGTGAGCCACCCAGGGGCCCCTCCATGGTTGTAGCCTTTTCCACAGCTCTGCTAAGGAAATTATTGAAGAGGAAAGTTTTTATTTTGAAAGTCCTCTGGTATCATAATCAAAATATTTTTATTCTATTTCCCTAGCAGTAGTGATGATCCTTTTCCATCCCCACTTCTGACAGCAACATCTTTGATGAAAAACAAGTTATTAGTGGCTTAGGGCTAAACTCTCCAACAGTGTTACTTTGCAAAGAAAACAGCCGAAAAACCCAGAGTAGAAGTAGTGGTGAGGTTTCTAAATTCAAAGAAGCTTCAAGGTCAGGAAATAGGGAAATTTTACTAGAAGCCTAAACCTAAATACAGTTCAAAAGGAACAATTCCCAAGTCACTGTGGTCCAGTTTTCTTTTCACTGACTCTTTTTTCTTAGTCAACACGTAAACGGACTCTTTTTAACTGAATTATGTGTGTACACTCCTTGTGTGTGTGCTGGGGAGGGACGGAACAGAAGGGGACCAGAGGAAAAGCCTGAGAATTTCTGGGAGCCCTTTCACTTTCCCGCCTCAATACTGAGGGGGGCGGGGCCCGAGGCCGGACCGGGGCGGGTTGCTTCCCTGGCCCCGCCTCAACCCTAGTTCTCCGTGCCCCTCCCACATGCGTTTCGCCATTATCCCAACAGGCCCAGCGGCTAGGAGGGTCACGTGAGGGTGGGCGGTGGAGGAGGAGGTTTTCCTCCGCTGGTTTTTCGTCTCTATGGTTGTCAGAGGTGGGCGGCTTTGATCCAAAGGCATTGGCAGCTCCACTGTGGACAGGTGAGTCCTGGACCCTTAAAGGTGTGAGGGACAGCCATTTAGGGAAGGCGAAAGGGAAGGCAGGGCGAAACAGCTTTAAAGGATCTGGCCGCCCGTGTGTTGGCTTTGGGATCCGGCGACTTCTCGGGTCTGGCGGCATAGCTGTCTTCCCTGACGCGCTCAGTTCAGGGGCTTGAGAGGAGTCCTTAGTCGTGTCTGCTTGCCGTCCTCCGCTTTCCTTCATCTCACCTCGTCCCTTTTCGCTGTCCCGGGAGAGCTCCCAGTGCAGAGTTCCCAACGGCGAGGTTCACTTGGGCGCCGATGTCCCTCTCTTTTCGGGCAACCTGGAGATACACAGGTAGACCTGACTAGTTTCGCTGGGATTTGTTGATGTGGATGGACGTGGGTGATGGAGTTTACACTTAGATGCCTTATGGGTAGAAATATTAATT
Organism: Prionailurus bengalensis; assembly: GCF_016509475.1. Taxonomy (NCBI): domain Eukaryota; kingdom Metazoa; phylum Chordata; class Mammalia; order Carnivora; family Felidae; genus Prionailurus; species Prionailurus bengalensis. The sequence continues at coordinate 32,872,239 of NC_057351.1, read as the reverse complement.
ATTGAATCGGCAAAAGAAGTAGAAAGTCAGTGGGGACCCGAAGGAGCAAAACATAGTGCAGCCTTCTTGGACTGTTCAGTTTTTATCTTTTACGGTGCTTTCCGTTTTCATTCTCGCTTAAGTTTCCTTTTTACCATCCCGTCCTGGCCCACCGTACGATGTTTTGAGAATGAGCCGAGTGTTACTGACTCTGTGTGAATGTTGAGAGAAGAGTTTAAAACGGACTGTTCTTTAAGTTGCTGTCTCTGCTATCTTATGGTTACTTTTCCTTCCCTTTCAGATGCCTAAAAAGTGTTGTTAAGTATTTGTAAATGTAATGTAAGAAGAATTACTATTTTATGGCCAAGGGACTAGAATAAACTATTCCCCTTGTGGTACCTGGAAAGACTCACTTTCTTTGTTATTTTATAAATGTTTTTATCTCCAAATTTTGGGGTGGTTTGGCTATACCTTTGTTTATGTTAAAGTACCCCTTAGGTCCCGTGTGCAAGTAATCTAGCAGTAGAAGAAAGGAGTATGCTGACAAAGTGAACCAATATTGGGTTGATAGATGTAGAATTAAAGTTTAAAGTTAAACCATATGACTAATAAAACGTCAGCATCTTGAGACACAGATATCACCCTGGATGACCAACACGCTGTCTTTCTGGTGTTGGACAAGGTAATGAGTTTGTTGAACATCATCTTGTCTTGAAAACTTTTTATGGGGCGCCTGGGTGGCGCAGTCGGTTAAGCGTCCGACTTCAGCCAGGTCACGATCTTGCGGTCTGTGAGTTCGAGCCCCGCGTCGGGCTCTGGGCTGATGGCTCAGAGCCTGGAGCCTGTTTCCGATTCTGTGTCTCCCTCTCTCTCTGCCCTTCCCCCGTTCATGCTCTGTCTCTCTCTGTCCCAAAAATAAATAAACGTTGAAAAAAAAAAAACTTTTTAGAACTTTTCACTTGTTTGTGAGAAGATGGTGTTGGCCTCCAGCTACTCTTTATAGTCACCCTTGATAGGTGATTATCTCTTCCACTTAAGATCATCATTCTGGCCATCTAATTATGTCTGGCCATCTAATTATGTCATTGACCCTCTAAGTGTCCTTACTGAAAATTGTGAAACACAGAGTAATACTAACAAAAAGTGAAGATTCAGGAGTTGGTTCTGTGCTTGGGGAGAAAGGGAAAGAGTGATAGAAGCTAATAAAAGCAAGAGAACAAAAGCACATATCGCTACCTTCCTTTATAATTTATAGACCATATTCAGTAGACTTTTTATATTCCCACGGATGCATCTTGAGACTGACTTTCCTATATTTAAGAATGAACAATGGTATGTAACTTTTCCCATGATGCATTATTACATGAAGTAATTATAACTGAAAGATTTAACTGACCCTTCAGGTCTTATATTATTTAGAATTATAGGACTAAAGTAATTGATAAGGTTTTTAAACCTAATTTGGACACTTTTAATCTTTAGTTTTACTTTTTGAGCAATTTTTGTAGTGGTGGCATCACGTGCTGAATGTTACCCAGTATTTTCCATATAGAGTTGTTTACTATATTCGTCTTTTTGCTTTAAAGTTTATTTATTTATTTTGAGAGAGAGAGAGAGAGAGAGAGAGAGAGAGAGAAGTGGGGAAGAGGCAGAGAGAGGGAGAGACAGAATCCCAAGCAGGCTCCACACTGTCAGCACAGGGCCAGACACGGGGGCTGAACCACGAGATCATGACCTGAGCCAAAATCAAGAGTGTGGTGCTCAGGGTGCCTGGGTGGCTCAGTAGGTTAAGCATCTGATTTCGGCTCAGGTCATGATCTCCCAGTTTATGGGTTCAAGCCCCAGAGCCTGCTTCGAATTCTGTGTCTCCCTCTCTCTCTGCCCCTCCCCCGCTCGTTCTCTCTCTCTCTCTCTCTCTCTCTCTCTCTCTCTCTCAAAAATGAATAAACATTAAAAAAAAAAAGAGTGGGATGCTCAACTGACTCAGGCACCCTTATATATTCCTTTCAAAAAGGGAATCAATTTTTTAAAAAAGTTTTACTTGCACTTTTTATTTTTTCCCCACTCAAAACAAAAATAGCTTGGGTGTTTGCCAACTAAAAAAGTTGATTCTTTTAAAATAGATTTTCTATACACTTTGTAAATTATGAGAAAATTGTTAATGCTTTTAAGACATTAAATGTTGTTACGTGAGCATATTTGAGAAGAAAACACAGGGCAGGATTTTTAAATGTTTTATATTTCCTGTTATAAAAGTATATGTGCCTATTTTGGAAAAAATGGAAATATGATGAAAATATAACATTGAAAGTCGGAATCCTAATTTATGTTTTCCCCTGCCACCCTGTAACCACTAGTTAGTTCCCTTTGCATATTTGTGAATCGGTGTGCAAAAGTAGAGTCTCAAGTAAAACTCCCTGGGAGAGATGGTACTAATAGCTCCAGGCTTAAATCCTACAACCTTAGAAACTCCAAAAGAGAGAGAACTTCCCTGTGTCTGTGATTCCAGCAAACTACTATATGAGAATTTCATTAACCTGACTTGGGTCATTGCCCATCCTGGCAGTAGTCTCTATGGTCAGAGTGATAGAATGCTTTGTGTGGTCAAGATTGGATCTTGTTCTCACCATGGAGTGGGGTAGGGGGATACTGTTTTAAACTACATGAATTAGGAACAGGCAACGTCAGGGTGCCTGCCTGGCTCAGAGGTAGAGTATCCCCCCTCTTGATCTTGGGGTTGGGAGTTCAAGCCTCACATTGGGTGTAGAGTTTACCTAAAAAAAAAATAGGCAACAGTTTTTCTTTAGGGAAATTGAGGTGTCATTTTTCTGGAGAGGGGAGAACGATTCCTGGACAGGCAAAAACAACAGATGTTCACTGAAATAATTTTATATGTATTTGGTTTTTTTTTTTTTTTTAATTTTTTTTTTTCAACGTTTATTTATTTTTTTGGGGACAGAGAGAGACAGAGCATGAACAGGGGAGGGGCAGAGAGAGAGGGAGACACAGAATCGGAAACAGGCTCCAGGCTCTGAGCCATCAGCCCAGAGCCCGACGCGGGGCTCGAACTCACGGACCGTGAGATCGTGACCTGGCTGAAGTCAGACGCTTAACCGACTACGCCACCCAGGCGCCCCTGTTTTTTTTTTTTAATTAAGAGAACTTGCTTTCCTTTACCCAATATAAATTAATTGTATTTTGCAGTTTGAGTGTTAGTATTTTTTTTTTAATGTCTATTATTTTATTCATTTATAGAACTTGAAATTTAAACTCCTTGACTAGCATATATGTGTGCTGTTGTTATATGTTTAGCCCTGTACTCTGGAGTATTCAGCTTTTCTAACTTTAGGTATATTGTGTGTTTGTCAGTTTGTTAAAATCATTTATTGGTAATTTTTTTTTTTTTTACTGTAGGTGAACTTAACAAATTGTAGTTTTATAAATAGTAAATAAAGTTTTGAATATTTAAATGTATTTAGTCAGTATGGTTAAATGCTTGATTCTTTTAATTATTACACGTTTAGAAATCTGTTAGTGTAGAGGGGCGCCTGGGTGGCTCAGTCGGTTGAGTGTCCGACTTCGGCTCAGGTCATGATCACGCGGTTTGTGAGTTCAAGCCCCGCATCAGGATCTGTGCTGACAGCTCAGAGCCTGGAGCCTGCTTCAGATTCTGTATCTCCTGCTCTCTGCCCCTCCCCCGCTCATGCTGTGTCTCTCTCTCTCAAAAATAAATAAACTTTAAAAAAATATATTTAAAAAATGTGTTAGTGTAGTAACCATTTCATTTTGAGCATTGTATGAGAAAGAAATTATAATTGTCACAAAATGCTGTCACTGGGCATTAACTTTAAGACTATAGTTAACATTAATGTCTGGTTTTGTATCTTTATGGATTATTCTAATGGTTCATTATATTTTAAGAGAAAATATAATTGACGTTACATATTGTTTACTCCACTGTCTTGATTTTGTTTAAAGGAAATGTTAGCAGTTCAATTCAATGGACATTTGAGCTTTAATTGCAAACGTTGGTGTCACGGGCTTTAGTTTAGACAGATTCATATTATAAAATCCAACTCCATCACTTCTTGATGTTGAGCAAGTTACTTAATCTCTTTGAACTTGAGTTTATTCCATTTTCAAAATAGAAATAATAACACTTGTCTCAAGGGGGGGTCTTATGAGGAGTAATTTAGTGTATGCCAAGGGTCTGGGATGTAGTAGGTACTTATTAAATGTAATTGTTAATAATAATGAGAACAAGAAATAACGTCTAAAAAGATTTTACTACCCCAATTTCAAAATGTTTAGCTCCAGAGGGTTTAAATGTATATATAGGTGTTACAGAATTAATTGTTTTGTGTCAGTTTGTCTTGATTTTAGCAGGTTTTTAAATTCTGTGATACATAGATAGCAATAAACTAAAAGACTGTTTAAACTACATAATTATTAGAGGACTGCCCAAGTATTTGAAGATGGCCTAGTCCAAGTATGAAAACCGTTAGGATAGGGGAATGTATTGAGAGAATTTTACACAGACTCTGAGCTCAGCAAAGTTTAATATTAAGTAGGTCTTACATTCCTTGGCTATACAAGGCGACCTAGGTGTTGAACACCTTGGATGTTGACATAAGAATTTATGGTGACTTTTGGTAATAGGCAGAAATAATAAAAATGGATTAGCTTTTATTTTTATTTATTTATTTAATGTTTTATTTATATTTGAGAGAGACAGAGCGCTAGTGAGGAAGGGGCAGAGAGAGATAGAATCTGAAGCAGGCTCCAGGCTCTGAGCTGTCAGCCCAGAGCCCAACACGGGGCTCAAACTCAAGAACCATGAAATTATGACCTGAGCTGAAGTTGGACACTTAACCGACTGAGCCACCCAAGAGCCCTGGATTAGTTTTTATTTTTAAGGATGAGTTCAGGGTGATGGTTACATGAAGTAATGCTTTGAGAACATGTTATATTGGACACCTGCAGGTGGAAGAGATAATAGTTTAGAATGTTACTTGAAAAACAAAAAAAGGCAGCTGTAGGATTGAACAACTGTGAAAAGTGACTGGCTTTAAATATAATTTTTATCTGGTATGGGAAATTAAATATTGCCACTTTGAGAGGAGAGGTGTTTTAGCCCTATTTATGAGCAAATAAATAGCTAGAAATGGATTAATCTTTTTTTCCCCCGAACTGATAGAGTAATCAGTTTTAACATTTCCTAGGCTAACTAACAATAAGTTCAAGGTGGTTTTTACTAACCATGAGAAAATTGAAAACTTAATGTAATCTTGGAGAAATATATTCATATAATTCATGTCAGGTATACAAATAATGTTTACATTTCTCTTCAAAGTGATTTCGTATTGGTCATTTAAATCTTAAAGTCCCTATCTTAATACCTTGCTTGTTCAGAGTTGGTGGTTACTTCGTGTCTATTTTTTTTTCTTGAGAGGGTGCACATGTGCTCAAGCCAGCGCATGAGCAGGGGAGGGATGGAGAGAGACAGGGAGAGAGAGAATCTCAAGCAGGCTCAGCACTGTCAGCACAAGAGCCTGACACGGGGCTTGAACTCGTGAACCATGAGATCATGACCTGAGCTGAAATAGAGTCAGACTTTTAGTGGACTGAGCCACCCGGGCATCCCTAGGCTGAGCGATTCTTGATGCCAGAAACAAGTCTTGCTCATCATAATATCCTGAATATGCAGCAGAGTACTTGTAGTCTATACAAGTTCAGAACATGTTTGGTGAAGAGTAAGATATTTCATCTGCCTAAAAATCAGAATAGAAATAAGATATAATTCAATAGATTAAGTCTGCACACTGTAACCTATATCAGTCTGATGCATTAAGAAAACTAACTTGGAGGGGCGCCTGGGTGGCACAGTCGGTTAAGTGTCCGACTTAAGCCAGGTCACGATCGCGCGGTCCGTGAGTTCGAGCCCCGCGTCAGGCTCTGGGCTGATGGCTTGGAGCCTGGAGCCTGTTTCCGATTCTGTCTCCCTCTCTCTCTGCCCCTCCCCCGTTCATGCTCTGTCTCTCTCTGTCCCCCAAAAAATAAATAAACGTTGAAAAAAAATTTTTTTAAAAAAAAAAGAAAACTAACTTGGAGACCTCTAGAAAATTCCATCCACACTTTTTACCACACATCAATAAACATGTTTTATCTGTAATATATACCAAGGCAGTGGAGAGAGAGAGAGAGGAAAAACATTTCCATTCGTTAAGGAGCTCATAGTCTAGTGGTAGAGACAGCCAGATGAATTGATAATTACAACTTAGATTTATGCTAATTAAGATTCAAATTAAAAATTCAGTTTATCGCTTCAGTAGACACATTTCAGGTGCTCAGTAGCCGCATGTGGCTTGTGCTTACTGTATTGAATAGTAGATGTAGAATATTTCTATCATCGCACCACATTCTGTTTGACAGAGCTGTTGTAGAACATTATACACTTGAACCTACATTCCCTAATTTCAGCTGATAGTTAATTTTCATTTCAATCATATTCCTTCCTTGTTCAAATAAAACTTGCTTTTAGATTTGAAAGTTGTATTTTTTAAAATTATCAAGTGAATTTTATAATACATTTCAAATAAAGTGATATTGTTCATTTTCTCATGTCTTTGATATGTGATAGCATTTAAATTAAGTAGTTTCAGAATTTGATTAAAAAAATTTTTTTAAAGTTTATTCATTTTTGAGAGAGAGAGAGAGAGAGAGAGAGAGAACACAAGTGGGGGTAGTACAGAGACAGAGAGGGAGACACAGAATCCGAAGCAGGCTCCAGGCTCCGAGCTGTCAACACAGAGCCTGACAGGGCTGGAACTCACGAACCATGAGATCATGACCTGAACCGAAGTCAGACGTTTAACTGACTCAGCCCCCCGGGTGCCCCTCAGAATTTGATTTTTAACTTCAGCATTGGTATCATCTGACTTTCTATCCTAATAATTTCTGAGATGGCAGTGTAGCATAATGGTTAAGAGCAATGGCTTTGAGATCAGAGAAATCTTCCTCTGCCATCTGTTGGCTGTGACTTTAAGCAAAGTTTCTAAAAGCATTGAGCTGTGGTGTCCTCAGTAAAATAGGAGTAATAATACTTATTGCAAGGGTTATAGAAAATTAAATAAGGTAACAGATATTAGGCTTTTAGCATAGTACCCCTCACAGAGTATTGTTCATTAAATGCTGGCATTGAAGAGAATTTTGAACAACGAGTTGTTTAAAAGTTATTTAAAAGAAAACATTTTTTTGAGAAAGTTGGAGACATTGGAATAGAGGCTGGGCATTAGAACATACCAAGGAATTAATGTGAAATTTGTTAAGTGTAAGTGTGACATGATTATGTGGAAGGAAAGTCTATATTTTTGGAGACATATCAAAATATATAGCAGTGAAATGATAGACTGTCTTGAGAGTTGCATAAAAATGATTCACAAAGACATACGAATAAAAGGGATGGAAAAATTGGTCTTAATATCCATTTCTGGTGAAGAAGGCTTAATAAGTACCATATTTACCTTCCTGCCTGAAATAGCTAAAAAGGCAGACCAAATATACAAAGCAGTGGTTTCCTAGATTTTGGACATGGTGCAGCAAAGGAAGGTGGTCCTTGAGAGATGGGAAACAGATGGGGTGAGCTCTGTGACTGCTCTGGTGTGCTGCCTGGAGTTTCCCCCCTGTAGAGCAGGGAGGGGGAATCCCAACCAGAGCACAGGGGTCTCCTTGAATTGACACAGCCTGGGGAGGCCAAGGCGGCTGGAGTTTGCACGACAGAGTACTAGAGATGAGAAAGCTGAAAGGAGAGAAAACTTTGGACATCTGCAGAGGCTCCCCCTCAAGTATTGAGTGGAGAACTGATCAGTGCACACATGTGAGGAAACTACTGAAGCTAGGAAAAGAACCACCTGGAAAGAATAGAGAACAGTACTCGAAAGAGTTTTTGCAAAGGCAGAAATAGTGGTTTTTTTTCCTGTCAGCCAGAGTGGGAAATGTCTTACTAGGTCATATAGAGTACTCAGAAGGGCTTTGTTTTAGTAGTGGGATAAAATTAGGTGCTCCAGCCCAACCTAAAAAGCTTTAAAAAAAAAAAAAAAAAAAGCAAGACCTGAAAAGGTCAAACTGTTTCTAAGAGACTTAATTATAAGCTCAAGAACAGTTATAGGAATTCAAAAATATCTAGCACCCAACAAGGTAAAATTCACAGTGTCTAGCATCCAATCAGAAATTGCTAGGCATGGGGTGCCTGGGTGACTCAGTCTGTTAAACACCAGACTCTTGATCTCAGCTCAGGTCTTGACCTCGGGGTTGTGAGTACAAGCCCTACATTGGGTTCCACACTGGGTGTGGAGCCTACTTAAAAAAAAAAAAAATTACTAGACATGTAAAGGAGCAGGAAAATATGACCTATGATGACAAGAAAAAAAATAGTCAAAAGCAAAACTGGTGACAGGTGATAGAATTAGTAGAGAGGAGTATTAAAACAGTTTTTATAATTGTATTTCATATGCTTAAGAAACTAAAAGAAAGATTGATTATGTTAAATAGAAGCATGGAAGATAGGGAAAAGACCCAAATGGAACTTCCAGGGATAGAAACTATAATGTCTGAGATGAAAACTACACTTGTTGGCATTAATGACAGATTAGACATTGGAGAAGGAAATTTATACTGAAGCGCATGAAGTATACAAAATAATCTATGAAGAGCTCTTGCTATAAGTACTTAATTTGTTTTGTTTTTTTAAATTTTTTTTTCAACGTTTTTATTTATTTTTTTGGGACAGAGAGAGACAGAGCATGAACGGGGGAGGGGCAGAGAGAGAGGGAGACACAGAATGGGAAACAGGCTCCAGGCTCTGAGCCATCAGCCCAGAGCCTGACGTGGGGCTCGAACTCACGGACCGTGAGATCGTGACCTGGCTGAAGTCGGACGCTTAACCGACTGCGCCACCCAGGCGCCCCTATAAGTACTTAATTTGACTCTGGTCAAGTTTTTACATGTAACTTGAATTTATGGGAGATAAAGGGACTAGAGAAACATTGAAACCATGCTATAAGGAAGCAACTAGATAAATCCAGAATTTGAGAAATGCTGCAATTTACTTGCCCTGTTCTCTTTGAAAATTAAGGTTGTGTTGTGATTACACAACATGGTGGATATACTTAATGTAACTGAATTGTATACTAAAAAGTAGAGAAAATGGTAAGTTTTATGTATATTTTACCATATTTTTTAAAAAGTACCATTTTAATCATTTTAGGTGTGCTGTTGGGAGGCATTAAGTATATCTCTGTTGTTCTGCATGCATCCCCACCATTCATTTCCAAAACATTTTCTTCTTCTCAAATGTACCCATAAAATGGTAACTCTCCTTTTATTTCTCTTGCCAGTCTCTGGCATCACCAATCTACTTTCCGGTTCAATGAATTTCACTACTGTAGGAACTTGTAAGTGCAATCTTATAATATTTGTCTTTTTGTGACTGGCGTATTTCACTTATATAATGTCTTTAATGTTCATCCATGTCGTAGGATGCATCAGAATTTCCTTCCTTTTTTAAAAAATTGTTTTTATTGTGGTAGAATACACATAAAATTGACCATCTCAACCATTTTTAAGTGTACAGTTCAGTGGTATTAATCTAAGTACATTCAGATTCCTGTGAAACCACCACCAACATCCATCTCCAGAACTTGCAAACGTATATTAAATACATCTATTTTTTTTAACATTTATTTATTTTTGAGGGACAAAGAAAGACAGAGCATGAGCAGGGGAGGGGGAGAGAGAGAAGGGGAGACACAGAGTCTGAAGCATCCTCCAGGCTCTGAGCTGTGTGTTAGCACAGAGCCTGACTCAGGGCTCCAACTCACGAACTGCAAGACCATGACCTGAGCTGAAGTCAGACGCTCAACTGACTGAGCCACCGAGGTGCCCTAATACATCTATTAAATAATAACTCTATATTACCACCCCCCACCCCCAGCCCCATGTAACCATGATTCGACTTTCTGCCTCCAAGATTTTGACTACTCTAGGTACCTCATGTAAGTGGAATCATACAGTGTTTGTTGAGACTGATTTATTTCACTTAGTGTAATATTGAATAACATTCATCCATGTTGTATTGTGTGTCAGAATTTCCTGCCTTTTTATGGCTGAATAATATTCCATTGTATGTATAAACCATATTTTGTTTATCTGTTCATCTGTTGATGGACACTTGGGTTGCTTCCACTTTTTGGCTATTGTGAAGAATGCTGCTATGAGTATGGGTCTACAAATATGTCTCTGCTTTCAGTTCCTTTAGACATATTCCCCAAAGTGGCATTGTTGGATCATATGATCATTCTCTGTTTAATTTTTTGAGGAACTGCCATAGTTTTCCACAGCACCTAGCTGTACCATTTTATGTTCCCATCAACAGTGTACAAAGATTCCAGTTTCTCCAGTACTTGTTTTTTCTGTTCATTTCTTTGAGTAGACTAGCAAGGTTTATGACTAGTATTACCAATTGTTTGCATTAAAAGGAAGATATTTAGGTGTAATGTACTTATTGATGTTTTATTGAAATTTATATTACATAATACGGTACGGTTTTTTTATAAAGTATTTTTCTAATGTTTATTTTTGAGAGAGAGAGAGCAAGCAGGGAAGTGGCAGAGAGAGAGGGAGACACAGAATCTGAAGCAGTCTCTAGGCTTTGAGCTGTCAGCACAGAACCCCATGCAGGACTTGAACCCATGGGTCGTGAGATCACAAGCTGAAGTCAGACACTTAACCGACTGAGCCACCCAAGCGCCCCTAAATAATACAGTTTTTATTTGAATTATCACAGCAGCATCCTGTTATCATATTTATTCGTAATTTCCTGTGTGTTGGACACTGTGCTCAGCTTTGTACAAGCATTTTCTTATTTAATCCTCTTCATAGTCATTTGCAGTAAGTGTTATTAACCCCGTTTTATGGCAGCACAAAGTTGCCAAGTCAGGAATCAAACACAAATCTGATTGGGGCACCTGGGTGGCCCAGTCCATTTAGTGTCCAACTCTTGGTTTTGGCTCAGGTCATGATCTTGCAATTTCGTGGGTTTGAGACTGTCAGTGTGGAGCCTGCTTTGGATTCTCCACCTCCCTCTCTTTCTCTCCGTCACTTCCACTGTCTCTGTCTCTCTCAAAACAGATAAATAAACTTAAAAAAAAAAAAACAAACACAAATCTGACTGACTTCAATATGGCCAGAAAGAGGTCAAGTTTATAAATTCTGATATCTAGAATTAATGAATTAGCAGATTACCTTGACAAAACTCTCTGTTCCTCAGTTTATAAAAACAAAAGAGGGGCGCCTGGGTGGCGCAGTCGGTTAAGCGTCCGACTTCAGCCAGGTCACGATCTCGCGGTCCGTGAGTTCGAGCCCTGCGTCGGGCTCTGGGCTGATGGCTCAGAGCCTGGAGCCTGTTTCCGATTCTGTGTCTCCCTCTCTCTCTGCCCCTCCCCCGTTCATGCTCTGTCTTTCTCTGTCCCAAAAATAAATAAATGTTGAAGAAAAAAATTAAAAAAAAAAAAAAACAAAAGAAAACAAAACACAGTGCAAATTTATCTACCTGTTCAGTAAAGCTTTATTTTGTGATCTAATTTTGCTTTCATTAAATCCTGAAGTTGAAAACATCTTCAAGTAAGCAAGGGAAAAATCTTTAAAAAAAAAAAAAAAAAAAAAAGAAGTACCTCTTTAAATAGAAGTAAAGGTAAAAAAAGGCAGGACAGTATGCAGTGAAATATCTAATATTGTTGTCAGCCTAGCAGGTTCATTTCTAGAGAGAACATAAATATAGACAGATTGTTATAAAAGAATATTGATAAAGATGTCTGTTTCTGTGAAGACTAAAAAAAATTCCACTGAAATTGTTATTTATGTTGAAAGAGACTTCTTTGGCAGAAATATGTATTATTTTTAATAATTGGTCCATGGAACTGATCAGTTCTTTGCTGTTGAATGAGACTGAGTGGACCCACAGGGGAGTTCTGACATGAAATTATTATTCCATTTTAATCCTGGTGCCCCACTTTCCATATCTGAAAATTAAATACAGTACAAATGAGAGAGTATTCATTGGAGCACTTATAAAATGAAGAGTTTTCTGCAAACGCAAAGTGACATGCTTATTAAATATTGATCCCTTTGTTCTGTCTTCACATATCATTTCTGTATCACAGTAGGATTTAGAGCTTTTAATTTAATAGTGAAGCCCATAAAGTACCTTCTCATTCTGTGGTGCATATAATGCACTGTTGTTGATCAAAGTTTTGTATTTTCTTTATTTAAAAAAATTTTACTCTTCCTGTCACTGTCAGCTTTTTGTAGAGTTAGACTTAGCCAACTAGTACTTTTACCATACATTCCCATGTTAAAACTTTATGGACAAAGCAAACAGACTTAACAATGAAAGAATTAGCTGATTAGCAAATTACAAATGAGGACTTGGTTTACATAGGCCATTTAAGGTTTATGCTGTTGTACAATTAAATTAACCTAATAGCTTTTTGAATGGTTGAGTGTCATTAAAAAACAATTTTATATTGCATATATTACAAATACATATAGCATGTATAAAATTACATGAAATATATATGTACCCTTTAAATTTTTTAAAATATGTATTTATTTTTGAGAGAGAGAGACAAAGCACAAGGGGGAGAGGGGCAGAGAGAGAGACACACGCACAGAATCCAAAACAGGCTTCAGGCTCTGAGCTGTGAGCACAGAGCCTGATGCAGGGCTCGAACTCACGAATCATGAGATCATGACCTGAGCCGAAGTTGGACACCTCACTGACTGAACCACCCAGGCGCCCCTGTACACTTCAAAGAGTAATTAAGGAAGTGAACTATGTAGATAACCATCGCCCAAGCCAAATGAGAACACTTCTATCACCCCAGAAGTCCCCCATGTGCCTTTTCCTAATCACAGCCCTCTTCTGTCTTTAGGAGACAAATTACCACCCACAATTTTGGGGATAATCATGGTTACGTGTATCACTAAATACCTTATATAGATGAAATCTAATTATATACTTTATGATTTGCTTCTGCACTCAACATTATATTCATGAGACTTACCATTGTTACTGGTAAAGCATTTTTGGGGAGATGTAAATTTTCCTAAAATTAATTTTGTGATTCTTTATCTTCTTTTTTTTCTTTTAAGTTTATTTATTTTTTAGTAATCTCTGTGCCCAACATGTGACTCTTGAGATCAAGATCATATGCACTTCCAACTGAACCAACCAGGCACCCTTCTCTCACTTTTTAAAACAATATGTTTTATGGGGCGCCTGGGTGGCTCAGTCGGTTGAGTGTCCGACTTTGGCTCAGGTCATGATCTCGTGGTCTGTGAGTTCGAGTCTGTGCTGATTGCTCAGAGCCTGGAGCCTGCTTCAGATTCTGTGTCTCCCTCTCTCTCTGCCCCTCCCCCACTCATGCTCTGTCTCTCTCTCTCTCTGTCAAAAGTAAATAAACATTAAAAAAATATGTTTTATATTGAAGTAAAAATGTATAAAAAATAAAGGTGTGCTTTAATGAATAATTATGAAGTGAATCCCTCCCTGTTTATTCATTATCCAGATTAGGAATTAGGACATTGCCAGCCCCTCAGACTCTTTCATTTCCACTGCCATGTTTTTGTTCTTTAAAATTTTTTTTTTTTTCAACGTTTATTTATTTTTGGGACAGAGAGAGACAGAGCATGAACGGGGGAGGGGCAGAGAGAGAGGGAGACACAGAATCGGAAACAGGCTCCAGGCTCTGAGCCATCAGCCCAGAGCCCGACGCGGGGCTCGAACTCACGGACGGCGAGATCGCGACCTGGCTGAAGTCGGACGCCCAACCGACTGCGCCACCCAGGCGCCCCCATGTTTTTGTTCTTATTACAGTTTTCTTCCTTCAGAGGTAACCCCTATTGTGACCTTCATCATTATCAATTTCTTGGCTTTCCTTTATTTTTATGTTAAGCAGTATGGTTTAATAGTGTCTTTTTTGAATATCGTAAAAATGGAATACAACTGTGAGTTTTCTGTTGTGTCTTCTTTTTTCAACATTATGTTTGTAAGGTTTTATCCTTATTGTATATAGTCTAGTCCATTTGTATTGTTACCATATAGAGTTCTCTTATGTGCATGAACTATTATTTTTTATCCACGTAACTGTCAATAGGCATTTGGGTGGTTAATAGTTTTTGATTACTACAATGTTGCTATGAACATTCCCTTACATATCTGTACATTTCTCTTTTTTTAATTTTTTCTTTCAAATTTTTTTGAAGTTGATTTATTTATTTTAGTAATCTCTACACCCAACATGGGGCTTGAACTCATGATCCCCTAGTCAAGAGTCTTATGCTCTTCCAACTGAGCCAGCTAGGCGCCCCCTCATGTTTTTTTTTTTTTTTCCTTTATAAGGAACTAGTGGTATAGTTTGGCTGTTAGTCTTTTGTTGATTATATGAATAGTTAACTGTTTTGTCCCTCTCTGGACTTAACTTTGTAGTGTTTTTTTGATGTCTTTTGTAATGTTTCTTATGGTATCTTTTCTGATGCCTTGTATGGTTTTTTTTTTTTATGATTGCTTTTGATAGACTTTTATAGTCTTTTATATTTAATTTTTTTGTATTGTTTAAAAAATTTTTTCCTACTCTGATGTCATAAAGATGTTCTCTTATTTCATCAGCTAGAGACTTGATGTATTTCCTTTTATACTAAAGAGTTTAATCCACTTACAACTGATATTTGTGTATTGTGAATCCATTTATTTCTTTCCTCATGCATATTCAGTGTTCCAGCCTCATTTATTGGGAAGTCTTCCTTTTCCTACAGATTTGGTATCCCACCTTTGTCATACAGGATGTATCTATTTATGTGGATATGTCTTAGGGCTTGAAGTTTTTCTTCTGTTGTTCTATTTGTTCCTCTGTGGCAATTATCACATTGTCTTAGGTATTAAGATTTTGTAATGAGTTTTAATTTTTTTTTAACGTTTATTTATTTTTGAGACAGAGAGAGACAGAGCATGAATGGGGGAGGGTCAGAGAGAGGGAGACACAGAATCTGAAACAGGCTCCAGGCTCTGAGCTGTCAGCACAGAGCCTGACACGGGGCTTGAACTCACGGACCGCGAGATCGTGACCTGAGCTGAAGTCGGCCGCTCAACCGACTGAGCCACCCAGGCGCCCCTGTAATGAGTTTTAATTAATGTTAGAGCAGGATCTCCTGGTTGTGTTTCCCCCCCTCCCCCACTTTCCCCCAAGCATATCTTAGCTTTTCTTGGTCCTTTGTACTTCTCTGTTCATTTTAGGGTTTGTCAAGGCCCACTAAAATCCCATTAGGATTTTCATTGGGATTGCATTGATACCATAGTTTAGTTTGGGGAGAATCTTCATCTTACAAAGTTTTGTTTTTCAGTGTATTAACATGGTGTTACATTTATTTAGGTATTTATTTATTTATTTATTTATTTATTTATTTATTTATTTTAAGATCTCCTTTAATGAGGTCTTTCAATGAAGTGTTATAAGATTCTCTATCATTTTTTGAACATCCTTTATTAGACTTATTCCTAGGTCCTTTATATTTTTGCTTTTTCTTCTTCTGTCTTTATTTTTAATTGTTGAGATGGACACTTAATTTGTTCTTTCTTTCCTAATAAATATATTTAAAGCTAAGTATTTTCTTTTAAATAGTGTGTCCCACAGGTATTTTATAAAGGCAACTATACTGAGATTTTTTGAAATAGCTTCAATAGACATAGTCATGAATTCACCACAATAATCAAAATATAGAGAAGTTCCTTCCACTCCTAGAAACTGCCTTAGGCCCCCACCTTCTTCCCCCACTCCCAACTCTGGCAACTATTGATCTGTTTCCTGTTAACAAGGGTTTTGCCTTTTTTACAATGTCATACAAGTCCTACAGTATATAACGTGGCTTTTTAAAACAAATATATTTCTTAAATTTTTATTTATTTATTTTGAGAGAGAGAGAGAGTGTGTGCACATGCACACACAAATGGGGGAGGGGCGGAGAGAGAAGGAAAGAGAGAATCCCAAGCAAGCTTTGCACTGTCAGCACAGAGCCCCATGTGGGGCTCAAACTCATGAACTGTGAGATAATGACCTGAGCCAAAATCAAGAGCCAGATGCTTAACTGACTAGGCCAGTTAAAACTGGCTCAGAGCCTGGAGCCTGCTTTGCAGTCTGTGTCTCCCTCTCTGTCTGCCCTCCCCTACTCATGTTCTGTCTCTCTCTCTCAAAAATAAGTAAACATTAAAAAAGTTAAAAAAAAAGAGTTCATTCCTTTTTAATTGTGGTTATATTCCATTGTATAGTTATGCCACAGTTTGTGTATCTGTTCAACTGCTGAGAGATACTTGAGTCGTTTCTAGATTTTGGCAACTAAAATAAATATAAACATTCACATACAGGTTTTATGTGAGCCCAGGTTTTCATTTCTCTAGAGTAAATACCCAGGAGTGGATTATTGGGTCATATGGTAAATAGATGTTAAGCTTTATGAGAAAATGTCAAACTGTTTGCCAGAATGGAGGTACCATTTTGTAGTCCCACCAACAATGTATGAAAGCTCACTTATTTTGCATTCTTTTGCTGCACTTATATTGTCAGTAATTTTTCTTTTAGCCAAATAGGTGTATAATGGTATCGTTATGGTCTTAATTTGCATTTTGCTAATGTGTTGAATACCATTTTATGTGCCCATTTATTTATGAATTAGAGCTGCTGAGAACATTAATTTACACTTTTGTGTGTGTGAACATGTTTTGATTTCTCTAGGGTAATTACCTAAATTCAGCTAGAATTTTTTATACATTGCTAAAGATCAAGTTTGAGGTAGCACTAGCATATAGAATCTCTAGAAACCATAGATACAGGAAAGTTCACAGGCTCTTCTCAATAGGTCTCCACCAGAAGCTCACCCATAACATCAGGGAAAGTACTTCCCAAGGATTCAGCCCACAGTAGGGGGCATCCACCACAGTGAGAAAAGCAAAAAGCTCATTTCAGACCTACATAACATAAGTCTCAAGCCACTGGGGAGGGAGAGCAAACCCTGTCACCTCAGCCATTGAAGCTAGAGGAGAGGAAAAGAAAAATAAATCCTCAACCCCTGAGAAAGGGGCAGAAAACTGTCAGAAGCCCAGAATCAGAAGTTTATATCTGAGGACAGACAGGGCCGTTGAGAAAGTCCCGTGCACAAGACCCAGGCACAGTGACATGGGTCTCTTCTGAAAATTGTGGCCATCCCAGGACAGCAAAGAACCCATCACCAGGCTAGCACACACCAAGTAACAAGCACTCAGGAAAAATGACATGTTACCTAAAAGGGAACAAAGGATTATAGCAGACTTCTCAGAAATGATGAAAGCCAATTTCTTCTTCCTTATTCCTGAATTTCCAGGTTTTTCTGCAGTATTGTTTTCCCCCCATCTGAAGAACTTTTTGTAGTTTTTTAGAGCTGTGTGCAGGCAGAGAATTATCATGTTTTGATACTACAGATCTAATTTAATTCTATGAAGAATGTTGGGCTTTTTTTTTTTTTTTTTTTTTTTTGTCTTAGCAGGCAGTTGGCCTAATTAGGTTTAGGCTGCAAATTCCGACCCACCTTTTATGGGTTGTAGTTCCAATGTCAGTTCTGTTTTCATAATTTTGCAGTACTATCCAGACTTTTCCCTTGTGTGTACCACACAGTGGCCAGTCTTGGATGTTGGTGGTGGTCTACCGCATAGTTTAGTTCACACATCCTTTGTTTTGCTGCTTATGATGAGGCCCATGCCTGTGCACCTTACAGTTTCACTTTATAGAACTTTCGCTCTCTGTGATATTCCCAGCATTTCTTAGCTCCCAAGAACCCCTCTTCCTTTGACTCAATCCTGAAATTTTCCTTTCCCTACTCTGTCACATAATTTGACTATGTCAGCCTCCTGAATCGAGTGACCAGAGGGTAGAAAACTAAGCAAAAGTGTTCCCTCAGTGCTCTTACAGCACAGTCCCTCTGGTCAGAGAGAATTTTTCCCTTTTTTTCTGATTTTAGCCTTCCTAGCTGCTACTTATTCTGCACTGCTATAGGTGTGCTTTGTTCCTGGGATGGGAGAAGATGAGGAAAGACATATACACATTTACACACACAAATCCAGGGAATTTCTCCCACTCTCTCTTACTCATTGAAGCCCTTTTCCTACTCATCAAATCAGAAACAAATGGCTCTTCTTGGAGACCTGCTTGCATCTGGGACTTATCTGGTGTCAGGCAAACTTTAAATTTTGGTAGGAGAGACCAGAAGAAAAAATTGGGGAAAGTCATTACCATTTCTGTGCTTCCTTGAGATCTGTTTCATTTTCCATTCTGCCTGCTAACATACTACTTTTCAGAGTCTCAAATAGTTATTCCGTCCAGGGCTTTTTGTTGCATTCAGTGGGAGACAGGAAGGAGTGTGCTGACTTCATCTTAACCTGAAGCAGAATCTCTATAGTCAAGTTTTAGGTAAACTTCCTTTCCTTTTCTTTTCTTTTCTTTTTTTTTTTTAACTTGCTTAGTGTGTGTGTGTGTGTGTGTGTGTGTGTGTGTGTTTTGAGAGAGTGCACACAAGTGGGGGAGGGGCAGAGAGAGAGGGAGACACAGAATACAAAGCAGGCTCCAGGCTCCAAGCTGTCAGCACAGAGCCCGATGTAGGGTTCAACCTCACAAACCATGAGATTATGACCTGAGCCAAAGTCAGATGCTTAGCCAACTGAGCCACCCAGGTGCCCCTCTATAGTCAGGTTTTTAATACTTTTTATTATGAAAAATTTTAAACATATACAAAATTATGAATTCTGTCATACACTCACAAAACTCCCATGTACCCATTGCACAGCTTCACCATTTATCAACATTTGGGCAATCTATTTAATCTGTAACTTCCCACTCTCACTATTTTTTGACTTTAATTTTTTAATTTTTTAATTCTAATTTAATTTAATTTTTTGAGAGAGAGCAAGAACATCAGTGGGGGAGGGGCAGAGGAAAAGGGAGAGAATCTTAAGCTGGCTCCATGGAGCCTGATAGAGGGCTCGATCCCAGGACCATGAGATCATGACTTGAGCCAAAGTTAAGAGTTGGATACTTAATTGACTGCACCATCCAGGGGCCCCTGTCTCTTGACTTTTAATTGCAAAACCCAGATGTCATTTTGTTCTAATTTCTGTAATTTTTACGTGTGTTTGAAAAGAATGTGTAATACGCAGTTGTTCAGTGTTCCATATATGGCCATTACATTAAATTGGTGATCATGTTAATAAAAATATTTTATATCCCTCCTGATTTTAAAAATGTTTTTACTGATACTTTTTTTTCTTATACCGCAGTTTATTTTGAAATTTAAGCTCTGTAAAGTCATAATATAGGGGCACTTGGGTGGCACAGTTGGTTAAGCATCTGACTCTTGATCTCTGTTCAGATCATGATCTCGTGGTTCATGAGATTGAGCCCCGCATCGGGCTCTGTGCTGATGGTGTGGAGCCTGCTTGGGATTCTGTCTCTCCTTCTGTGTGCACATGTGCACTCTCTCTCTTTCAAAATAAATAAATGAACGTAAAAAAATTTAAAGTAATAATACATAGTTGTGTTACTTAAGTCTAATGTATTTGTGTTAGAGGGTGCTAAAGATAGTTATCTCTTTTTTTGTGTGGTCTTGAACTTTGTTAAAGTAATATTTTAAGCTCTTATGGAAATTAACATTTAAGAGCTTTAAACTACATATGATAAACATGTTATTTATGATGTATTGTTATCTTGTCAGTATGTAGAGTTTTAGCTTAAAAATCTTAAAAGCTTCAAGCTTTTAAAAATGCTTGCATTTTCACTTTTGACAATACTATTCCAATAGGTGTGAAGTGGTATCTCATTGTGGTTTTGATTTTCCTTTCCCTAATGACTAATGTCGAACATCTTTTCATGAACTTATTGGCCATTTGTATATCTCCTTTGGAGAAATGTCTATTCAAGTCCTTTGCTCATTTTCAAATTGGATTGTTCCTTTTTTGTTGAGTTGTAGGAATTCTTCCCACTCTCCTTCCCTCCCCAGGAGTTCTTTATACATTCTGGATATTAATTCCTTATTAGATATGTGATTTGCAATATTTTCTCTTTCTATTGGTTGTCTTTTCATTCTCTCGATACTGTCCTTTGATGTACAAAACATTTTTATTTTGCTGAAGTCAGTTTGTTTTTCCTTTTGTTGACAGTGCTTTTGCCATTCAATCCAAGAAGTTATTGCCAAATCCAAAGTCCTAAAGATTTTCATCTTTGTGCTTTTCTAGCAGTTTTTTAATTTAGCTGTTATGTTTAGGTCTATGCTCAATTTTGAGTTAATTTTTGTATATGGTGTAAAGTAAGAGTCTGATTTCATTCTTTTGCATGTGGACATACAGCTTTCTCATCACTGTTTATTGAATAGCTCTTTTCATGTTGAATGGACTTAGCACCCTTGCTGAAAATATGTTAACCGTATATGTGGTTTATTTCTATGCTCCTATTTTATTCCATTGAACCATATGTCTGTCTTTATGCCAGTTCCACACTGTTTTTCTTGTTGTAGCTCTGTATTAGGTTTTGAAATCAGTGAGTGGAAGTCCTTCAACATTGTTCTTTTTCAATATTTTTTGGCTATTTGGGATCCCTTGAGATTTCATATGATTTTTTTGTTTGTTTGTTTGAGAGACAGAGAGTGCAAGTGGGGGGGGGGGAGGGGCAGTGGGAGAGGCGAGAGAATCTTAAACAGCACAGGGGTGGATGTGGAGCTTGATCCCCCAACCCTGGGATTATGACCTGAGCTGAAATCAAGAGTTAGATGCTTGACTAACCCGGGTGCCCCAAGATTTCATATGAAATTTTTTAGAAGACTTCTTTTTTTAAAGAGCCATTTAGATTCACAGCAAAACTGAGGAGAAGGTATAGCGATTTTCCATAACCCACTGCCCTCACATGTACATAGCCTCCCCCATTATCATCTTCCCCTATAAGAGTGGTACATTTATTACAGTTGATAAACCTACTGATACATCATAATTGACCAGAGTCCATATTTTACATTATGGTTCACTTTTCGTATTGTATGTTTTATAGATTTGGACACATGTATAGTGACATGTTCATTATTATGGTATTATACAGAGCATTTTCACTGTCCTAAAAATCCTCTGTTTTTTGCCTATTTATTCTTCCTCCTGCCCCAACCTTTGGCAACCTCTGATCTTCCCATTGTCCCTACACTTTTGCCTCTTACAGAATGTCATATAGTTGAAATCAACTGCATTGTAGCCTTTTCAGATTGGTTTCTTTCAGTTAGTAACATGCATTTAAGGTTCCTCCATGTCTTTTCATGAACTGATAGCTCATTTCTTTTTGGTGCTGAATAATACTCCATTGTCAAGGTATACCACATTTTATTAATCCATTCACCTACAGAAGGACATCTTGGTTGCTTCCTGGTTTTGGCAGTTGTGAATAGAGCTGCTGTATACATCTGTGTGCAGGTTTTTCTATGGACTTAAGTTTTCAGCTTCTTTGAGTAAATACCAAAGAGTGCAACACCGGATCATATGGTAAGAGTATTTTTGCTTTTGTGAGAAACCACCAGACTGTCTTCCAGAGTTACTGTACTGTAGGACTGCTGACAAAACTGACTCCATCTTTAGCCCTCCATTTTGTTCTCCCCTCTGGCGCACAGATGGCACTACCTTAGATAACTAGCAGAGAGCCTCTCTGGCACACAGATGGCACAGATGGCACACTTTAGATAACTACCCTATGACCTTGCCTCTGTGCCCCTTGCTCCATAAAAGCTGGAAAGTAACGTCCAGATAGGGGAGTAGAATAGGGGTGAAGAATACCTGTGTGCTGCCTGGATTGTCTGTCCCCTGATCCTCCCTGTCATGTAAGTTACCCTGAATAAAACTCTTTGTAACCATATGTAGTGGCTTGCTTTGTTTTCTGGTATTGAAACCAGTCTGGAGGATACATTATTGACCCTCCTCCGCCTTCTATCATTCACCTTTATGCCTTCCTATCAGTTATGAATGAGAGTTCCTATTGCTCCACATCCTCTCCAGCATTTAGTATTGTCAGTGTAGCACGTTTTGGTCATTGTAATTGGAGGGTATTTCTATTTCAGTATTTTAATTTGCATTTCCCTGATGACATATGATGTGGAGCATCTTTCTATATGCTTATTTGCCATCTGTATATTTTCTTTGGTGAGATGCCAATTCCATATAAACTTTGGGATGCAATTTTGTGTTTCTTTTAAATGGTGTGAGTTTTTAAAGAAGAAACTACATACATCCCCATCTTCTAATTCTCTTCCTTGTCTGCTTCAAGGAAATCATTTAGTACCTGTTCAATTTTTTTCATTTTCTCTCAGTTAACACCAGTGTTTTAATGTTTTGATTCTTTAATTTTTTTTATGCAGGGTATTTATTTCTGTAATGGATGAGTTTCTATTATATTCTTTGCCCTTCTTGTTAAAGATAAAGAAGTACAGATTTGTAGAAAGACGAATATATGGGATTTAATTAAGAGATTAAAGTATTTGGAGAAGATAATGAAATCTGACAAGTGCTTTTTCACATATCTTTTAAGTTGACAGCTGGGGTCATTTTTTGAAGTTACTAGGCAAGCAGAATTGAAGGCAGCAAGGAAAAAAATAACATTTAAATGTCTTGCCTATTACACCATAAATGTCAGGTTTTAAATTCAGAATCGGGGATTTTTAATACCTTTAATATTTGCAATTTTATTAAAAGATGAAGAGAATAAGAAAGCCTCATTGTACCTTGTGATTGATAAAGTAATTAAAGTAGAGTTGAAAATATCAGGCAACAAAGAGCATAGGCTAGGAGGGTAGAATATCCTGGTTTTTAATCTCAATTTAGTTACTTATCAGGAAAACTGTAGGCTCTGATTTACATTTTTAACTACAGCTTTATTAAGATATAACTCACATACCGTGTACTTGATCTATTTAAAGTATACAACTCAATGGCTTTTAGTATATTCACAGACGTGTGTGTTCATCACGAGAATCAATTTTAGGACATTTTCATATCCCAAAAAGAATCTCTTTCCCTTTGGCACTTACTCTTCATTTCCTCCTAACTTCCCCCTTACCAGTTAAAGCAACTTTCTGTCTGTAGATCTAGTTTGAACATTTCTAATGTGCATTTTTAAAAGATCATTCTGGGGAAAAAAAATACTCTGGCTAATATAAAGAATGAAAGCAAGGAGTCCACTTAGGAGACTATTGCAGAAATCCAAGCTTGATAGGATGGTGGTGTGGACTTGGCTGTTAACAGTGAAGATAGAAGTTTACAGATTAGCATGTTGTTTAGAAAACTGTGACTTAAAAAAAAAATAATTTAAAATAATTTCTCTTAAAAGAAGAATATTTAATATTTAAATAGAGACCATAATATACGAAGTGGTGATTTTATTTTTTGTTGTTGATTGAATTTGTTTTATTATTACTAATTTTTAAAGTTGCTTTTAACTTCATGAGTCATTTTCTTTTTTTCAAATTTTTATTTAAATTCTAATTAACATACAGTTACCACTTAGTTAAATACAGTGCAATATTGGTTTCAGGAGTAGAATTGGGCTCTTTCCATAGTTTGGCTATTATTGATAATGCTGCTGTAAACATTGGGGTGCATATACCTTTTTGAATCTGTATTTTTTTTATCCTTTGGGTAAATAGCTAGTAGTGCAATTGCTGGTTTGTAGGGTAGTTCTATTTTTAATTTTTTGAGGAACCTCCATACTGTTTTCCAGAGCGGCTGCATCAGTTTGCATGCCCATCCACAGTGCAAGAGGTTTCCCCCTTCTCTGCATCCTCACCAACATCTCTTGTTTCTTGTGTGGTTAATTTTAGCTATTCTGACAGGTGTGAGGTGGTATCTCATTGTAGTTTTGATTTTTATTTCCCTGATCATGAGTGATGTTGAGCATCTTTTCGTGTGTCTGATAGCCATCTGGATGTCTTCTTTGGAAAAATGTCTGTTAGTGTCTTCTGCCCATTTATTATTATTATTATTATTATTATTTGGCTTTTGGATATTGAGTTAGATACCTTTTTGAGAGAAAAAGACTGAGCATGAGTGCACGAAGGGCAGAGAGAGAGGGAGACATAAGATCCCAAGTGGGCTCCTTGCTGACAGCAGAGTCTGATGTGGAGTTTGAACTCACAAACCTTGATTTTTCATGACTTGAGCTGAAGTCAGGCGCTTAACTGACCGAGGCACTTAGGCACCCTGATAAGTTCTTTGTAAATATTGGATACTAACCCTTTATCAGTTATGTCATTTACAAGTATCTTCTCCCATTCCTTAGGCTGCCTTTTAGTTTTGTTGATTGTTTCCTTTGCTGTGCAGAAGCTTTTTCAAAATCTTGATGAAATCCCAATAGTCCATTTTTGCTTTTGTTTCCCTTGCCTCTGGCAACTTGTCTAGTAAGAAGATGCTGTGGCTGAGGTCAAAGAGGTTGCTGTGTTCTCCTCTAGGATTTTGATGGTTTCCTGTCTCACATTTACGTCTTTCATCCATTTTGAATTTATTTTTGTATATGATGTAAGAAAGTGGTCCAGTTTCATTCTTTTGCATGTTGCTGTCCAGTTTTCCCAATACCATTTGTTGAAGAGACTTTTTTCCATTGGATATTCTTTCCTGCTTTGTCCAAGATTAGTTGACCATATAGTTGTGGGACCAGTGATTTTATTCTTAAAGAAAGGCTTCAGATACTATAAGGAAGGCCAGAAAATCTTTACATCCAGTATGTAAAGAAATGTTTATTAGTGGAATATATTGGATTTTCAAGTCTCTGAAGCTAACAGTGTAGTATGGCTTTACCTAGTTCATATCAGATTGGGCCTGCTGTTGGAAAAGTCTAAAGTGGTGAACTGTTTACTAGTTTTACTCCTTAGTAGATTAGACTATATACGTATTTAGTTGTTATGGCTGATACCATTTATTCTTTTTGGCTTCAGGTAGAACCAGCATTCAAGGTCAAAATAACAAATTTATGATTAAGAAATATATAAAAATTACCCCATATATAAGACTCTTTGACAATGATTTGTGTATTTGTTTTCTAAATGACATCTGCCTTTTATTTATAATTACTTATAATAATAATAATTTTAAAAAGGCCTTTTGACTTAGAAAGGCCTTTATCTTTCATTTTGTGTTCTTAGAGCTACTTAATGTTTCCTGAGTACATTTTCGTCACCTGAAATGGGTAGAAGTAGAAAATTTAAACCAATCATTAGGGAAAAAACACTTTGTAGAGAACTACCTCTCAAATTAAAAACCAAAAGGATCATTAAATGGTTTAATAGACATGCCAAAGTAACATTATTTTTATACTATTTTAAACTGCCCAGAGATTAGTAAGCAGATTATTGCTTTACTGCTTCATTCATTCATTCATTCATTCATTCACTTAATGTTTACTTATTTTTGAGAGAGAGAGAGACAGACAGACAGACAGAGACCGTGAGCAGGGGAGGGGCAGAGAGAGAGAGGGAGACACAGAATCCGAAACAGGCTCCAGGCTCTGAGCTGTCAGCACAGAGCCTGACTCGGGGCTCAAACACATGAGCTGTGAGTCACAACCTGGGTTGAAGTCAGAAGCTTAACCAACTAAGCCAACCAGGCACCTTGTCTTACTACATTATTTAAATTTGAATTGAAGCAAAATTTGACAGAAATCAGAAAAATAAAAGACTACCATCTATAGTAAAGAAGATACAGAAATCTTAAATGAAATAGTCAATTTTCCTTTTTTTCTTTTCTTTTTTTTGAGAGAGAGAGCATGAGCATGCAGGAGCGGTAGAGGGAGATAGAGAATCTTAGGCAGGCTGTACACCCAACACAGAGCCTGATGCAGGGCTTGATGTCACGACCCTGAGATCATGACCTGAGCCGAAACCAAGAGTGAGACACTTAACCAACTGAGCCACCCATGCATCCAAAATAGAATTTTATTTATTTGTTTGTTTTTATTTATTAAGAAACATTTTATTTTAATGTTTTATTTTTATTTTTTGAGAGACAGAAAGAGCATGATCTGGGGAGGGGCAGAGAGAGGAAGACACAGAATCCAAAGCATTCCAGGCCCTGAGCTGTCAGCATAGAGCCTGATGAGGGGCTTGAACCCACAGACGTGAAATCATGACCTGAGCCGAAGTGGGATGTTCAACTGACTGAGCCACCCAGGCACCTCTGAATTTTTAAAATCTCGTAATTTAAAAAATTGCATATACAGTAAAATTGACCTATTTTGCTGTGCATTTCTTTGAGTTTTAGCACATGTATAGATTTGTATGACTGTCCCACACAGGATACAGAATATCTGTCAGGGTACAGAGTATCACCTCCAAAATTTCTGTGTGGTTCTACTGTACTCAGACCTTCTACCTACCTGTAACCTGTAGCAGTTGGATCTATTTTCTGTCTCTAATAGTTTTCTTTTCCAGAATGTCCTATAAAAGCATGTAACTTTCTGGGGCACCTGGGTGGCTCAGTCAGTTGGGCGTCCGACTTCGGCTTGGGTCATGATCTCACAGCTGTTGGGTTCGAGCCCCGCATCAGGCTCTGTGCTGATAGCTTGGAGCCTGGAGCCTGCTTAGGATTCTGTGTCTCCCTCTCTCTCTCTGCCCCTTCCCCACTCACACTCTGTCTCTCCATCTCTTAAAAAATAAACAAACATTAAAAAAAACAAAAGCATGTAACCTTTTGAAGTTGACTTCTTTTGTTATCACCGTAATATCTTTCAGATTCTTGTTGAGCATGTCAGTAACTCATTGTGATTGACTGATTGCTGAGTAGTATTCCATTGTGTGGACATACTGGAGTTTGTGTATGCATTCGGCTGTTGAAAGTGACTTAGGTTATTTACAATTTTGGCAATTACGAATAAAACTGCTGTGAACATTTCATGCACAGGTTTTTTTTTTTATTAAATTTTTTTTTTCAACGTTTATTTATTTTTGGGACAGAGAGAGACAGAGCATGAACGGGGGAGGGGCAGAGAGAGAGGGAGACACAGAATCGGAAGCAGGCTCCAGGCTCTGAGCCATCAGCCCAGAGCCCGACGCGGGGCTCGAACTCACGGACCGCGAGATCGTGACCTGGCTGAAGTCGGATGCTTAACCGACTGCGCCACCCAGGCGCCCCTCATGCACAGGTTTTTGTGGAGACCTAAGTTTTCATTTCTAGAGAACCTAGGAGTGTATCCTCTTTCATTCCCTTCAACAATGTATGAGCATTACAGTTGCTCTGCATCTTTCATAATGTCAGATACTGTTGCTTTTAATATTGTGTTTGTTTATTTAATATTTTAGCCATTCTAATAGGTGTATAGTAGTATCTGTGGTTTTCATGATAATTTTTCTAATAGCTAATGATGTTGAGCATCTTTTGAAGTGCTTATTAGCCATTTGTATATCTTCTTCGAAGAAGTGTATGTTCAAATCATCTGCTCATTCCTTAATTGGGTTTTTTGTATATACTTTATGATTATAGAAAATTCTAGAAAATGCAGATCATCTCTAGGGTAGTGGTAGCACCAGCACTATGCAGGCATCTAAAGTCTGAGAAAGAGGAACTCTTTCTGAACAAAGGAACTGTGATCCCAAGAACATAGGCAGGATTCATATTGTTTTTTCTTTTCTATCCTCTAGCACAGTGGTTTTCAACTGGGTTGAAAAACTGGGTAGTGGTTTCTGCCTACCCCTGGGGAACATTTGGCAATGTATGGAGACATTTTTGATTCTCACAACCAAAATGAGGTGGGTGGTGCTACTGGTAAGTAATAGCACCTACCTAGATAAAGGAAGAGGAAACTTTGGGTTAGAGGAGAAAAGTGAAGTAAGTATAGAACTGAAAGGCTTTGGGAATTTTGGGTTTCTGAAAATTTTGGGGATAGGAGATTTTTGGTGATAGATTTCTGTGAATCTTCGACTTTTACATCAGAGAATCACAGAATGTTAGAATCTTGAAGACCTCATAACCTGATTCTCAAGGGGTATCTGGGTGGCCCAGTCAGTTGAGCATCCAACTCTTGATTTCAGCTCAGGTCATGATTGCAGGGTCATGAGATCGAGCCCCTTGTCAGGCTCCATGCTGGGTGTGGAGCCTGCTTAAATTTTCTCTCTCTCCCTCTGCCCCCTCCCCTGCTTGAATTTACTCTATCTCTCAAATTAAAAAAACAAAACACTAACTGGGAAAGATAGATGTACCCCATGTTCTTGCAACATTATTTACAATACCCAATGTATGGAAACAACATGTGTCCATCAGTGGATTAATGGATAGGAAAATACTGGATCAAATGATAGTTCTGTTTTTCATTTTTTTGAGAAATTTCCACACTGTTTTCCATAGTGGCTGCAGCCGTTTACATTCCACTTAAAATAAATTTTTAATTTCAGCTTATATTTTTTTTCCCTAAGTGCCATTAGTAGTTGTTTTATTTCTATTTTTAGCTGGTTTGTCCTATTTGTTGTTTTTATTAATTTCTAGTTTTATTGTTTTTAGAAGGTTTTTTTAAATATTTCTATTTTTTTGTTTTCCTGTGGCCTAATATTAATCTATATTTTTATTAATGTTCCTTGAGGCACTTGAGAAAAAGATGTATTCCCTATGACCAGTGTATTATTTGATACCTCTGTAAGATATACCTTATGAGTTATGTTGCTAAGATTCTTCTTTAGAATTTGAAAGTTTTGAAGAAAGCCTTTTCAAATCACGTATACTTTTAATTTTAAGTCCTTCATCTGATCTAGTCAGATCCTTTTTTTAAGAAGGATTTTTAGTATTTATTCCTGGGATGCAAGGATTGTTTAATATTCAGAAAACGATCATCATGATACATCATATCAATAAGAGAAAGGATAAAAACTATATGATCATTTCAATAGATGCAAAAAAACATTGGACAGATTACAATATCCATTCATAATAAAAACCCTCTGAAAGTAGGTCTAGAAGGAACATATCTCTATATGAAAATCCCACAGCCAAAAAAAACTGAGAGGCTTTACCCCTAAGGTTAGGAACAAGACAAGGATGTCTACTCTCACCCATTTTATTCAACATAGTACCGGAAATCCTAGACACAGCATTTAGACAACATAAGGAAATAAAAGGCATCCAAATTGGTAAGAAGTAAAACTCTCACTATTTGCAGATGACATGATACTGTATATGGACAACCCTAAAGACTCCACAAAAAGGGGTGCCTGGGTGGCGCAGTCGGTTAAGCGTCCGACTTCAGCCAGGTCACGATCTTGTGGTCCGTGAGTTCGAGCCCCGCGTCGGGCTCTGGGCTGATGGCTCAGAGCCTGGAGCCTGTTTCTGATTCTGTATCTCCCTCTCTCTCTGCCCCTCCCCCATTCATGCTCTGTCTCTCTCTGTCCCAAAAATAAATAAACGTTGAAAAAAAAATTAAAAAAAAAAAAAGACTCCACAAAAAAACTACTGTAACTGATAAATGAATTCACTGAAGTCTCAGGATACAAAATCAATATACAGGCATCTGTTGCAATCCTATACAGTAATAATGAAAAAGCAGAAAGTGAAATTAAGAAAATCCCATTTATAAATGCACCAAAACAGTAAAATATCTAGGAATAAGCTTAATCAAAGAGGTGAAAGCTTGTACTTTGAAAATTATAAAACACTGATGAAAGAAATTCAAGACAATGCAAAGAAATGGGAAGACATTCCATGCTCATGGGTTGGAAGAGCAAACGTTGTTAAAATGTCCGTCCTACCTAAAGCAATCTACAGATTTAATGCAGTCCCTATCAAAATACCGACAGCATTTTTCACAGAACTAGAACAAACAATCCTAAAATATGTATGGAACTACAAAAGACCTCGAATAGCCAAAGTAATCTTGAAAAAGAAAAGCAAAACTAGAGGTATCATAATTCCAGATTTCAAGTTATATTATGAAGTAGTAATAATTAAAACAGTATGGTACTTGTGTAAAAATAGACACATAGACCAGTGGAATAGAATGGAAAACCCAGAAATAAAACCACAATTATATGGCCAGTTAATCTTTGACAAAGGAAGGATGAATATACAGTGGGGAAAAAGAGTCTATTCAACAAATGATGGGAAAACTGGACAGCCACATGCAAAAGGATAAACTGGATCACTTTCTTTTACCATATGTAAAAATAAACTAAAAATGGATTAAAGACCTAAATGTGAGACCTGAAACCATAAAAATCCTTAAAGAGAACACAGGCAGTAATCTCTCTGACGTTGGTTGTGGCAACATTTTTCTAGATATGTCTCCTAAGGCAAGGGACATGAAAGCAAAAATAAACTAGTGGGACTACAACAAAATGAAAAGTTTCTGCACAGTGAAGGATACAATCCACAAAACTAAAGACAACCTACTGTATGGGAGAAAGTATTTGCAAATGACAATAGTTAGTGTCCAAAATATATAAAGAACTGATACAACTCAACACCCCAAAACCAAATAATCCAATTTAAAAATGGGCAGAAGACATGAATAGACATTTCTGCAAAAAAGACCTAGAGATGTCCAACACGTACATTAAAAAGATTGTCAACATCACTTATCATCAGGGAACTGCAAATAAAAACAATAAAGAGATACCACCTTATACCTCTCAGACTGGCTAAAATAAAAAACAAGAAACAACAAGTGTTGGTGAGAATGTGGATAAAAAGGAAACCTCTGACGACGTTGGTGGAAATGCAAACTGGTACAGAGGTGGTGTAAAATGGCATAGAGGAGAGTAAAAACTGTTTTTCAACAATGCTTCTTCTAGACTGTTCCTCATCTTCTTCACTTTTACACAACCTCACCATTGCTTTATACAAGTTAATATTTTATTGGTGCTAATTTATTTTGTAACAATGCTTAAATTTTCCTTATTGATAGCTGAATTTTTTCATCCTGTATTTTTATAATGGCTTGTAGGTACATTAAAAGTATTTATTAACCATTAAAACTCTATAGCTACCTAGTTTCCAAAACATGAAATGAAAATCAAGTTGGAGATTTTGTTTTATGGAAATTTTAAATATTGAAAACTTAATGATGACCTAACATATTAGCACATCTTAGAGGGTTTAGAAAATTTATATTGGTTATGAAACCAATTTATATTGGTTTCTGGGTGGTTGGGTTTTCATTTTAAATAGACTTCTTTCTGGAGGCACCTGGATGGCTTAGTTGGAAGCATCTGACTCTTGATTTTGGCTCAGACCATGATCTAATGGTTCATGGGATCAAGCCCTGTAGCAGATTCTGTACTGACCGTGAGGAGCTTGCTTAGGATTCCCTCTCATCCTCTCTCTCTGTCCCTCCCCAACTCACTCTCTCTGTCACAAAATAAACAAACTTAAAAAACCCAGACTTTCTTTGGTTGATTTATTTTTTATTTTCCTTTTGCACACTTTGTTTTTGTGTGCAGTTATTCAGGAAGGGAAATTTCCACTAGACTTTTTCCTTCACCAGACAGAAGTTTCAGGAGTGTGTATGTGTGTGTGAGCACATGCACATAAAAAGTGAACCATGGGGGGGGGGGCGCCTGGGTGGCTCAGTTGGTTGGGCGTCTGACTTTGGCTCAGGTCACAATCTCACGGTCTGTGAGTTTGAGCCCCGCGTCGGGCTCTGTGCTGACGGCTTAGAGCCTGGAGCCTGCTTCGGATGCTGTGTCTCCCTCTCTCTCTGCTCCTTCCCTGCTCATGCTCTCTCTCTGTCTCAAAAATATATAAAAACATTAAAAAAAAAAAAAGTGAACCATGGAGGTGCATACTTGATGGGTGAAAGAATGTTTCCCAGAGTATCAGAAGGTTACTACTGTAGGATTGTGACTTGCTTTTCCATCGCATCTTCATTTAACAAGAATATGTACAAAAATTCTTTGTCAGTGGGCGCCTGGGTAGCTTAGTAGGTTGAGTGACTGACTCTTGATTTCCATTCAGGTCATGATCTCATAGTTCATGGGTTCCAGCAACCCCTGCCACCTCCCACCCCCTTTGGGTTCCATGCTGACGCCGTAGAGCCTGCTTGGGATTCTCTCTCTCTCTCTCTCTCTCTCTCTCTCTCTCTGTCTCTGACCCTCCCCTGCTTGTGCATATGTGTGTTTGTGTGTGCGTGCGTGTGTGTGCTTGCGCATGCACATGCTCTCTCTGTCTCACCCTCTGGAAAAAAAAAAACTTTAAAAAGTTCTTTGTCAAACCTAACATTTCTGTGAGTTGATTCTTAAGAGTTCCTACAGTTACCTTTTTTTTTTTTTTTTAATTAGCACTTGCGTGCATGCATGCGCTGGGGAGGGGCAAACAGAGAGGGAGAGAGAGAATCCCAAGCAGGCTCCACGCCCAGGACAGAGCCAGAAAGGGCTTGAACCTATGACCATGAGATCATGACCTCAGCCGAAATGAAGAGCCTGACTCTTAACCAACTGCGCCCACCCAGGCACCCCCTTACAGTTATCATTTTTTACTGTTAGAGACTTGTATAACGTAACTTCACATTCTCACCTAGATCTTTCAAATAGCTTTCTTTGCTGTTGGAAAATACTTCTCAGAACAGAGTTAGCTGAAGTGTGAGCTTTCCTCATTTATTCTGTCAGTAATGTCACTTTGAGGTATGAAAATGCATCTTTTCTAGACGTGGATGTTAATCTTTACTGTATTTTGGCAGTCATCCTGGTGTCTTCAGTGCAGAACTTTCAGCCTGATTCATTTCATCTAAGAGAAAGTACAGAGATGTTTTTAAAATTACCTGGCACAATTAAAGTCCAATATATTGTTGCATTTTTACCAGTGCCATAGTTGTGCAGTAAAGGTTGTATTTCCAGTAGTTTATCCCATTCCTCAGATAATGTGGCAAAGGCTTCTAAGATAATGCATTTAGCCAAACACTTTTGTAAAGAATGCTTAGTTTTTTCCTACTCTAAGTAAATATTTTTCTTTGGAGCCTTAAGCCCTTTCTACTTACCAACCTAATGTAATTTTTCCTTTCTTTGAATCCGTATTAATATGTTCTGTAGCCCTTACACTTTTTCCACCCTTTACATAATGGATAGGTGAATAGTTGTTTTATATCCCCTACCAAATTATACGATGTTTGTGGGCAGACACTGTCTGTTCATCTTTGTGCTTCTTGCACTGCTCTCATAATACCTTACTCAATAAATACATAGCTAATGACTTGAGTGAAATAATAGCATTGGACATTTTAGATTATGTGAAATTTGCTTCAGCTACTGAGTCTAATGTAGGATGTTGCCTCATTTATTACCACTCAGGATGGCCTTCTTCCAAAAAGTACAAAATACTTTTACATTTTGTTTTTCTGAAATGAACTCTTAAATCCAGAAAAGACTTAGAAACAAATACCACCTGTGCCCCGTATCTCCCAGAATTCAGTTTCAGAGAGGATAAAACATTTACTGGTCATATAGCAGGCTAGAGCTAGAAAGAGAACCTAAGTTCTCTGTATCTGCTTGTGTAATTGAACAGTAATACTTTTTATTACTGCTAGTAATAACTTTAAATTCATTAATTGGCACTGAGGATACTAAGAAACCTAAAACATACTTCCTGCTTTTAGATTTTTGATATCCTGGGCAAGTTGACAGGTATACATTAAAATTATTTCATGTGTTCATTTGTGAAGCAAACAAAAAAACCCTTTTATCATCTTTTACTCTTTGTCTTTTATTTTTGCCCAGATGTATTTGCATTCATTTGTTCAAAAAAAAAAAAAAAGGCAAACAAAATTACTTCTTTTTTTTTTTTAATGTTTATTTATTTTTGAGAGAGACAGAGACAGAATGTGAGTGGGTTAGGAGCAGAGAGGGGGAGACACGGAAGCAGAAGCAGGCTCCAGGCTCTGAGCTGTCAGCACAGAGCCCGACGCAGGGCTCGAATTCACGAGCTGTGAGATCAGGTCCGGACGCTCAACTGACTGAACCACCCAGGCGCCCCAAACAAAATTACTTCATACATCAGGTACCATAGTAGTGATTAATTCCACAGGAATTTAAAGGAAGAAATCAAGAGTGATAATGATCTTACATAATTTTTACAGATGAGGTAGGATTTCCTTTGACCTTAAGAAGGGCTGGGCTAAGGAATAGTACACAAATAGTTTGTCATGTTAAGATATATAGAAACAATGATAATACCAAGCCAGAAAGTTGACTCTCCTCATTTCTAGTCCAATAGCTTGTGTATTATATAGTCATCATATTTATAAGTATTTAACTTATATTTCTATTTAAATCTATAAAGATTTAAATGTGTTTAATGCCCAGAGTATTGTATTAGGCTTTGTGTATTGTATTAGGCACAGTAGCCAAGTTTCAGCTTTCATGAGGTGTAGAAGCCCAGTTTTGTGAGTTCTGTGGGTAAACTATGAAGTATGAAATCCATTCTGAACATATATTAACTATAATAATTCTTGTAGTCTGCACAAGGAATAACTCAATTGACTAATCTCAAACTACTTAAATCTTCCCTCAGAAATCCATAAATCTTTTTTTTTTTTTTTAATGTTTATTTTGAGGGTGGGGAAGGGGAGGAGAGAGAGGGAGAGAGAACCCAATCCACATTGTCAGTGCTAAGCCCGACACGGGGCTTGATCTCATGAATCTTGAGATCATGACCTGAGCCAAAATCAAGAGTCGGATCCTAACTCACTGAGCCACCTAGGCACCCCAAGAATTCCGTAAATCTTAAATCTAACAATAGCAGATGCTTATTTTTTGTTATTTGTTCTCCTATATTCATGGCAACTATTGTTTTTCATAGATGGCACATGTTTTGGGGATAACACACACCCTTTACAAAGAAGAAGCATTGCAAATATCAGTGAAATAAATATACTTGTTTATGTTTGCACTACTGCCTAGAGTGTATTTAATAAGTTGTTCTAGCTTTAGTAAAATTAAGAAAAAATTCATTCATCTGTGTTGTGAAACGCAGAGGTAATTATGCCACTATACTGCAGTTGAATTGGGAATACTATAAATTAGTATGGTTTCTGGCATTTTGGTTTTTTTACCATTTTAATTCAGTATTTCGTTTGTCATTTTTTTCCTGTTTTCAATAGGATAGATATGGGAGCCGACTGATGTGTACCCTCATTTTCCAGTTGTGTAAACATGAAACACTTGTTTTATATTTTTGAGAATTTTGTTGCTGTTTAACTTATTCTTTTCGGTAATGAATGTTAATCCATTCGAGTCTTTTGAAAGTATGACTAGCCATTAGATAACAAATGTTACATAGAAAAAATCTTCCCAGTCAGCTCTGCTAGAGCTCAGATTGAATTGGAAAAGTATTGAAATGGTTCGTATTGAGAAATTTTTCGTCTTTTTTTGTTTTTGGTTGTTTGATAAAAACATTCTACTAAAAAATAACATTGGATAGATTAGTGTTACTATTGCATCTGACTTAAAAATCTTTTATATTTAAATTTAGATGGAAAAAGTCACCCCCCCCCCTCTTTTTTTCAAGAAAGGAAAGGTGAAGCCTCAGGCCTTCAGGAAATATGACTAGAACCAAAGAAAATAAATACAGTTCAATATTCCAGTAGCCCTCAGAACAACAGTGATGAGGCAATGTACAAATTAAATTAGGTGTCATTTTTAAATCCACTTTATAAATGGAAAAGATTGATAATAACAAATACAGGGAAAGAGTACCCTCATATACTACTGGTGGTATGTAAATTGGAATGTCAGTTTTGAAGGGTTATTTGGTAGTATCTATCAAAGTTAAAGATGATCATTACTTAATATCATTAAAGATGATATTACTTTTGGGGCACCTGGGTGGCTCAGTCGGTTAAGCGTCCGACTTCCGCTCAGGTCATGATCTCATGGTCCGTGAGTTTGAGCCCCGCGTCGAGCTCTGTGCTGACCGCTCAGAGCCTGGAGCTTGTTTCAGATTCTGTGTCTCCCTCTCTCTCTACCCCTCCCCTGTTCATGCTCTGTCTCTCTCTGTCTCAAAAATAAATAAATGTTTAAAAAAAAAATTTAAAAGGACCCCCTTGACAACAAAGCAAGGAAGACTTAAAAAAAAAAAAGATATTACTTTTAACCTAGTAGTTTCATTTGTAGATAATCTGTCCCATAGATGTACTTGAATAAAAATGAATCAAAATAAGTGCACAGGAGGGGCACGTGGGTGGCTCAGTCAGTTGAGCATCATGACTCAGGTCATGATCTCACGGTTCATGTGTTTGAGTCCCACATCAGGCCCTGCACTGACAGTGTGGAGCCTGCTTGGGATTCTTTCTCTCTCCGTTTCTCTCTGCCCCTCCCCTGCTCTTGCTCTCTCTCAAAATAAATACATAAGGGGCGCCTGGGTGGCGCAGTCGGTTAAGCTTCCGACTTCAGCCAGGTCACGATCTTGCGGTCCGTGAGTTCGAGCCCCGCGTCGGGCTCTGGGCTGATGGCTCAGAGCCTGGAGCCTGTTTCCGATTCTGTGTCTCCCTCTCTCTCTGCCCTTCCCCCGTTCATGCTCTGTCTCTCTCTGTCCCCAAAATAAATAAACGTTGAAAAATAAATAAATAAAAAAATAAATACATAAAAAGTTTTTTTTTTAAAGTAAATGCAGGGGTGCCTGGGTGGCTCAGTCTGTTAAGCATCTCACTCTTGATCTCGGCTCAGGTGATCTCATGTTTTGTGAATTCAAGCCCCGTGTTGGGCTCTGTGCTGACAGCATGGAGCCTGCTTGGGATTCACTGTCTCCCCCCCCTCTCTGCCTCTCTTTCTCTCTCTCTCTCAAAAATAAGTGAATAAACATTAAAAAAAATAAATGCACAGGGAAAGGTCTCTGTAGCTGTAATGCCACAGGATGGAAACAAACTTAGTGTATTATTAATTGCCCTATAGTTAAATTGTGGAACAATTATAGATTGAACTACTCTGTTATAGTTAAAAGAATATCCTTTGTTGGAATGATTTTAAATTGTATTATTAAGCTTTAAAAATCTTCCAATGTGTATCGTATGATTCCATTATATAAAAGAAAGGATAACGCAAAGCATCCCAAATGCTGAATAGGTGAGTGTACATATGTATATGGAATATTATTTATATGTAAACAAATAGCAGACTATCAACAAAGATACATACAAACTTCTTTCTCAGTTTGCTTCTAGGGAGAGTGGTGGGATTTCAGAAGTATAAAAAGAAACTATCATAGTTTTTGACAGTTTTGATAATGAAAATATCATAAAATCTTACTTGTAAACAAAAATGCAGGTAGTCTTGCTTGTTCTGCTCAAAAATCTGTATGATATCCAATAAATCTATATTCCCATAATTTCCCTTTTTTTGGACTCTTCCATTTATCGCCTTCCCCTAAATTCGTAACATGAGAACAAAAGGCAAGTGAGTGTGGTTCCTTAGGTTCAGTGACTCTGGCCATACCAAACTTTTGGGAAATTCTCACTGGTATCTGTTCCAGGGTGGAAATTTGAATGAATTGCCAAGACTTTTGTAAATTTGAAAGAATGCCAAGTTCAAGATGTCCTCATGGTGCAAGGTCTAGCCCTTGAACCTTGAAAATCCCCAAACTGGATCTTATCAGTGTCTTGGAATTGATTGGATTCAGAGAAGCTTCCTTAGGCTGACTAATATCACAGGAGATTAAAACAGATTGCCAATTTACTAATTTACCATGAGAAATACAGCTGGCATGAGAACTAGGATACTGTCTGTCATCTTCTGATCATCATGTTCTCTCTTTGAAGGCCATCTAAACAGGAAGCTGAATTAGAATCATAACATACTTAGTGAACATGGAAATAGAATAAAGAAGAATTAAGTATATAATTTAGATACTTAATGGCTGAGACTCTGATGGCCTACAGTTTTAAGGTTGGTTTGATGCCACTGGGATGAATAGGGTGAATCCTTGTGGGCACCTCAGATAATGCTGGTTTTACAATATGGTTCTCAGAGAGAAACCATATTTCGGTTTCACAGAGTGCCCTGAACCATCACCTACGTATGCTATCTATGCCAGATGCTGTAGTAGATTCCCGAAGTGCAGACAGAAAAGACACTTACTTGGTCCTTATTTTCTCAAGCTTAGTTCACGTTAACTAAATGCTTTGGAACCTTGAAGTTTTATTTAACTGAGGCCTACATTTTGTTGGTGGCCAGATTTGGGTAGATATCAAAAATTTATCTTGGCCTCAGAATTAGCAGACGTTGCTTTTAACAATAGTGCTGGGTAACAGTTGGTAATAGTACAACAGTGGTTTATTGGGCCAGTGTCAGGATTAGAAGAGTCAAGCAGTCCTCCTTTAAATGTGCAGTTGTCAGAGGTCAGAAATAGAAGACAATTAAAAACATAGAAAAGTGCAAGCAGGTATTTTAAGTCAGGATCAGGATAAGGTGTGGAATTCTAACGGTTTGGTAAATTGGGATGTGCCAGTAATCCGAGTATTAGGATATGAGTTTGATTGAAGTAAAGCTTATCTTACTAGGGAAACTTGCCACAATATGGGTTGCTTGCTAAGACATTATTGGGCCTGTGCCCACTATGAGGGCTGGTAAATGATAGTCCCTGGCTGAGAAGTGAAACATCAGTCTCTGGACCTGATTTTATTTTTCTTTAAATGTAAAGTGTAAATAGATTCTTCCCCAGAAGATCATTAAATTTTGTTTGCATCATCTAATTTTTCTTTAAGTTAAAAACATGTATATATGTTTTATGTTATTTTAATTGACATGCACATATTATCTTATATTCTGCCTTTTAAAGAGTTTATGAGAAATACTATATATTTGTTTACATGGATAAATACATAAGCATAGTTTTAAAAATGAAGTAGTATATTATAAAAGTCTCCTTGTCTCTAATGTCACCCATCTCCCACCCCTCCTAGCACCACGACTATTACTTTGTTGTGTGTCCTTCCAGAGTTACTTAACAGGAGGAACATACAAATATGCATTCTTATTTCTCCTCATTTTACCTAAAAGGGTAGCATACTATATATGCTATTCCGTAACTTGCTTTTTAAAGATAATAGTATGTTATGAAAGTATTCAAATCTATATGTAGTTTTTCATTCCCTGTTTATTGCCACATGGTATTGCCTTGGGTGTGTTTCTCATGGTTTAACCTGTCCTCTCCTGGTGAACATTGAGGTGGATTTTAGTCTGTTGCTATCACAAACCATGATGTACCATGGTGTTTGTGCATGTATAATTTCACAGGTGTGCAAGTATGTCATTAGGATATTTTTATCAGAAGTGCAGTTGCTGGGTCAGTTTTATGTGGGTGATTTTGATAGACATTGCTGAATTGCCCTCTGTTGTACCATTTCCTTTTTCTTTTAGGAAGTAGGCTGTACCAGTTTACACATTTTTTAGCAGTGTCATTTCTACAACATTGCCAACAATTGCGTTTTCAAACTTCTGGATTTTTGCCAGCTTTTGATGAATGAATAGCAGTATCTCAGTTGTAATATGCATTCTCTTATTGTTAGTGAGATCAAGTGTCTCAGTTCTCAGAGCCATTTTTTAAAGTTTATTTTTTTTTTTTTGAGAGAGATAGCAAGTGGGGGAGGAGCAGAGAGAGAGAGAGAGAGAGAGAGAGAGAATCCTAAGCAGGCTCTGCACTGTCAGTGGGAGCCCAATGCAGGGCTTGAACTCAGGAGCCATGGGATCATGACCTGAGCCAAAGTCAGATGCTTTCTTAACTGACTGAACCATCTAAGCTCCCCCTCAGAGCCATTTTACTTCTTTTTTCCACTGTTTTATTTCTTTAGCTCAACTTTTTTGTTAATTTGTGAAATAATATTTTAATAATACTTTATGATTAGCATTTTTAATGTTTATATTACATTGTATTACGTAATTATACCATTATTTATCTTTCTGTAGGTGGGCATATGATCTCCTTTTTGAGTGTGGCTATTACATTTATTTTGCTGAGAACAGTTATTAAAAAGTGTTTCCCCTTTAGGTTATTTGGGAATTAAGAATTACGGGATCTGTTGTAGGCTTTTGTACTAATTAGCTGTGAGTAAACCATGTAACTTATCTGCATCTCAGTTCTTCCATCTGCAAATAAAGATGTTGAATTAAATGATTTCTTCGTCCTGTGACCCTTTGAAAGTTATCAAAAGCATTATATTAAGCCATTATTAATAGTCTTAAAATAATAGATATAGAAAGAGCAATATTATGTTGTTATAGGTTTTAAAAGACTTGTTCTGTTTCTTGTTGGATAAATAATGCTTTTCTTTGGTAAAAAAATTATCTTTCATTTGCCTCCCTTGACATTTCTTGGTTAGAAATACCTCTTCATCTTTTTTCACTTCACATCAAAGCCACTTTTTAGAGGCATGCTTTTTGTGGGCGGAGGGTGGGGTACTGTAAGGGAAGAAAAATACACTGTTTTTGACTTAATTTAATCCTTCTCCTAAACGTGCTTCATTACTGCATAACTGCTGCCAATTGGCCTGTTCAATTTTCCAGACTCAATTGGAAATCTGATCTCCTTAAATCTGTTTAAATGGTCCCTCATCAAAAATTAACACATTCAACTAGTTACACTATTTCTGCACTACGAGTTAGGAATTAAATTATAGTAATCTTGATGGTTTTTTTTTCTTTGTTTACTTGGCATCTGTGAAAATTGCACTAGAGAAGACAAATAGATCTTTTTTTTTTTTAATTTTTTAAGTTTATTCACTTAGAGACAGACTTGCACACACACAAGTGGGATAGGGGCAGAGAGAGAAAGAGGGAGAGAGAATCCCAAGCAGGCTTTGCCCTGTCAGTGCAAAGCCCGATGAGGGGCTCGAATCCACGAACTGTGAGATCATGACCTGAGCCAAAATCATACGCTCAACCG
The DNA here is from genome assembly GCF_016509475.1 of Prionailurus bengalensis. Taxonomy (NCBI): domain Eukaryota; kingdom Metazoa; phylum Chordata; class Mammalia; order Carnivora; family Felidae; genus Prionailurus; species Prionailurus bengalensis. Next base: position 32,831,273 of record NC_057351.1, on the reverse strand, counting down.
ACTGAGCCTCCTAGGCAACCCAGGATTTTTTTATTTTTAAGTAATTCCTACACCCAACCGGGGCTTGAACTCAGAGCCCTGAGATCAAGAGTTGCATGCTCCATCAACTGAACCCACCAGGCCCCTAAATATATCTTTTGATGTGTGCTTTGGGGAATGAGATTAAAACCAGTGGTAAAATGAGATGTAGACAGTAACATTTGAATTACAACATCAAAATATAAGTAGACTGTTAGTAAAACTCAGAACTTTCAACATTAAAAATCCTCTAACACTAGAGCATACAGACTTGGATTCTCAAAACTAGTAAGTTTTGATTGTATGGCATGATCTTACTCCCCTCCCCCACCATGAAATAGATTAAACTTTGCCATATAGTTTTTCACCCAGATTAGAGAGCATTAAGAGATAAAAGAAACCTTAAAGCTCATTTAGGCAATTCTCTCCTTGTATGAAATTCTTCCTTAAGGAAGGGAGATAAGCTTCCTTTGTGCGCAGCTGTTTAGTAGTAGAGTTGAGACTAGATCTTGGGTCATTGGATTCCTAGTCCATTTTACTTTCTACTGTATTCTACTTAGTGTTGTTATTATCTCAATCTCTTTCTCGTTTCTGTCTTCCATATCTCCTACACACTTACCTATGAATGTGTGTTGGACACTGTTATCTGATAGTTTTGTCTGTCTTTGGCTGTTTTTATTTTATGTTTGGTTTCCATACTAATCATCTAGATACTTATCACTCAGTACTTAGGTTATTAATTGCCTTTGGGCTGTACTCACTACTCCTGTTAGTTTTTTTTTTTTTTTTTTTTTGTTCTTTGGAATTTATTCACTACTGAATAGTGATATTCTTTAAAAAAACATTTTCATCACGTTCTTTTCCAATTTAAGATATTTAGTGTTTTCCTGTTGTATATTTGGTCAAAATTCTCAGTTCACAATTCAAACGATCTTCTCAAATAATTATGGCTTACCTATTTGATCATGCCTTTTTTGTTGTTGTTACTGAAAAATGGTTTTATTACGTTGTTGGATATCCATCTACTTATTCTCCATGTCTGATCAGTTCTAAATTTATCTTCCAGTCTTACACATTCCTTGCCTGTTCCAACTTTTGAACTGGTTATTTGTTTTTCACATTGGAAACTTCTGAGTGTTCTTTTCTTTCTGTTGCCAGTGATGAATAATGTTTTCTCCAGATATATATGTTTTAGTTATGCTCATTTTTATTACAGACAAAAGTAGTGTTATATATCTGAATGCACTTGTGGGTTTGGAAAATACTAATTTAGAAATGAATCAGGGGTACCTGGGTGGCTCAGTCAGTTGAGCATCTGACTCTTGATTTTGGCTCAGGTCATGATCCCAGGGTCATGGGATCGAGCCCATGCTCAGCGCAAAGCCTGCTTAATATTTTCTGTCTCTCTCCCACTGCCCCCCTCCCCCACTCACACTCTCTCTCTCTTTTTCTCTCTCTCTCTCCAGATAAAAATGAATCAGTTGTTGACAGACAGGAAGAAAATATAGTGGATAGTCTCCTTGGTGCTGGAGTTTGCTAAAGTATGTGTGGTAAAATGAGATGATTTCTGGGATTGGGGAGGGACATAAGAATTGTGTTGCCACAGCTTAGGTCTTAGGAAATAGGATAGAAAATTAATTCTTTTCCCTCTTTGTCCATAAGGGCAGGATTTAGTTCTAGCTTTGAAATTGGGCCTAGGTTGAATGAAGAAGGCTAATGGAAAGGTTTACTTAAGAGATTACAGGTATAGGTCCCATAGAAGAGTTAGTAACTGGCTCAGTGATTTTAAGGGACAGCTAAGTAGTCTTAACTTGATTTGAATCCAAATGGGAAAAGACATAGTTTTCTTAGTATATTGGGGCTTAGAAGTATACTTAAATGTCAGGAGCCCAGTACCTGTATAATTTGTACCTTCATCTTCATGTGAACGTAAATTAGATGGTTAAGTATTTTAAACACCTGTAATGTAACAGTCTCTGTGCTAGACTGTGTGTTTACCAAGAGGAAGAAACATAATTTTGGCTTTAAAAGGAGGCTGAGAGCCAAGTGGGGAAGGCAAACTTGCACATGAACGAATGTGTTAATTGCCATAGGAAGATATGTATAAAGTGCAAGATAATTTAGGAAGCAGTGAACTGTGTGTTGGGAAGATCACAGAAGAGAATGGATATTTGGTGTAATTTGAACAAACTGCCACTATAAAAAGTCATATAACCAGGAAGAAATGCCCCTTTCTCCTTCAGTCCACCTGGTGGAATAAAAATGAAGACTCTACTCTGGTGTCAAGATACTGTCTAGAGGAGAAAAATCATTTTCTATTAATACTCTATATGGAGGTGCCAGAAATGATCCTGTCTTTTGGAGTATCCGTGAGATTTCTATCACTTAATCAAGATTTTGTACCATTCTGAGACTCAAAACTAAACAAAAGCCTTTGCTGACTAACCCAGTCTTACCCTGGTGTTAAAATTTTTTTTTTAATTCTCTAATATCTATACCCCAATATTTTTATACTTCTTCAAGATACCATTTTAGAAATGTATCCTTTTAAAATGTTTCATGTGTAGGACACCTGGGTGGCTCAGTCAGTTGAGCATCCAACTTTGGCTCAGATCATGATCTCACAGTTTGTGGGTTCGAGCCCCACATCGGGCTCCGTGCTGACAGCTCAGAGCCTGGAGCATGCTTCGGATTCTGTCTTCCTCTCTCTCTCTCTGCCCTTCCCTTAGTCATGCTTGCTTTCTCTCTCTCTCTCTCTCTCTCTCTCTCTCTCTCTCTCTCAAAAATAAATAATAAAACATTAAAAAAATATTTCATGTGTATCTTGCCTAATTAGAATGTGGAATTCTTTTTAGCCTTTTAGGTCTTAGCAAGGCCTGAATAGCATGAACTTAATACATTTTTGTTGAATGAGAAGTTCCCAGTAATTCTCTTAGATGCTGAATTAGTCAGCTTTTGCTGTGGCAATAAACCACCTCCAGTTTTAGTGGCTTACAATCGTAAACATTTATTTCTCACTAGCATTCCATATGTCAGCTGTGCTCAACTGGCTCAGCTGGTCTTCCCAGTGCCTGGCTGCAGGCTGAGATCTGTCCATTATGGAACCCAGGCTGAAAGAGCATGCCTACTAGGGGCATGATCTTCTCTTGGTAGAATGCAGAAGCACAAGAAGGCTAACAGCAGTACTTCTTAAAAGCGCTCTATGGAACTGGCCCACATCCCATTAGCCATAGCAAGGCATATGGCAAGATACCTAAAATGAAGAGTGTGGAAAGTAGTATTTTCCCATGGGATGGGGGATGGGAGGGTGAGTGTTTAGTGAACAATAATATGACCTAATACAGATGTTTCTGAATTTAACAATTAGAGGAACAGGTGAAGTTATAAGTATGAAACCAAAGAATTTGGTGCGTAGGAGGTCTTCCAAGGACCTGGGAGTGAGGAATATTTAATGAAAACTTAAATTATTTTAACAAAAACAATATCAACATTAAAAGGTAGGGGGGCTGCAGAGTGTCCTAGTTAAAAACCTGGGCTCTGACGTTAGTCCAGTCGGTTTAGATTATGGATCTACTTCCTAGCTGTATACTCTAGATCAAGTCACTATATCTCAGTTTTCACATCTGTAAAATGGATGTGCCACTTACAAATCTGTTACTTTGCAGTTGTAAATCCATCTTTCATCACCCTATTTGCAACACTGGAAATTTCTCTCTTGCTTTTGTTAAGGTTTGTCAGTAGAAGGACTAGAGGGAGAGTAGAGAAGGGAGGAGTTTTTCTTCCTGATTCTAGTGTCTTGGCTGCTTGCTCCTGTAGCACACTGAGGCCCCCAGAATGTGGGACACCGTGGGGCTCTCAATGCCTAGGGAGTTTTAGCAGCAACACTCCTACATGCAGTTTCCCAGTGAGTTCCATACTCTGACATCTCCCCCTTGGTACCTTCCTGAGTTCCCCTGGCGTGCTGAGTTCTACTAGATGACTTTACAGTGAGTGACCTGTTGGCCTGATACTTTAGTGAATTTCTCAGACATCCATGCCATGTCCTTGTCACAGGCCTGTATCTAAGCCCTGTTGAGAGTGGCCCCTTTACAGATTTATTCCTCTCCTGTTGGTCTGCATCAGCCCTTGAAGTAGTGGCTGCTCCCTGTATCTGCTATCTCTTTGACTCTTGGTATTATCCTTTGTTATAATTAATAATGCTTTATATTAACCTTTCCCTGTTGAAATTACTATGCGGTTTCTTGTCTTCTGATTGTACTTTGACTCATATGTCAGGGTAATAGTGCTATTTTTCTCATACAATTGTTCTGAGGATTAAATGGAATACTACATGGGATCGCAAAGTGTTTAGTGTCTGCCATTGAGTAAGTCTGTAGTACGTGTGGGTGATGTGGAAACTATCATCTTCATCATCATCATCGCTGTTCCCATCACTAATTAGGAATAACATTTCTACTTTTTGTCCACAGGATGTTTCGTCTTCACTCACTCTCTGCATTGGCAGAACTGGCCGTGGGCGTTCGATGTTACCATGGAGGATCACAGCCCACCCAGATCAGGCGACGACTAATGATGGTGGCTTTCCTGGGAGCATCTGCAGTAACTGCGAGCACTGGTCTCCTGTGGAAGAGGTGCGTGTTATCTGAGCATTCTGCTCCTGCGTGTGCTCTCATTCTTCCAGTTGTCTCTGTTACCTAGAAGGATTATATTGATTTCTGGCTTAACTTTGCACTAAAATTTCTTGCCCTAATAATTTGGTGTTAATATTTGTGAAGTAAGATGTTTCAAAGAATTCAGCACTTGTGTCAAAGCAACCAATAGGAGATATCCTGCCTTACTATCTGCCTGTCTCCTCTGCCAAACATTTAAAATAATTTACCAATTTAATAATTTTAATAAATTTTTGAATAAATAATATATAATACTAAATGAATAAGTAAATACATTTAATAATTTACCAATTTGCTGTATACAATCCACTGGTTTTTAGTATATTTACAAAATTGTACAATCATTGCCACTCTCTGATTCTGAAAATTTTCATCACTCCGTAAAGAAACTCCATGCCATTTAGTAGTCACTTCCCACTTTCTCCATCCCTCCCAGACCTGGGAAACTGCTGATCTGCTTTCTGCCATTAGGCAGTAAAATAGGGATAATGATAGTACCTATCTCAAAGGTTGTTATGAAGATTGAGTTATTATTTTTTAAATAACATTTTATTTTATTTTTTAAGTAGGCTGTACACTCAGCATGGGGCTCCAACTCACGACCCTGAGCTCAAGAATCATACACTTTACTGACTAAGTCAGCTAGGCACTCTGAGGTATTATTTGTTAAGTGCTTAGAACAGTGCTTGGCACATAACTTTGTAAAATAAATATTTTGTGTAGAAGGTACTTGGCACATAGTACGCTATCAATAAATGTTAACTATTATTACTGGATATAAGCCGAAGGTGAGAAATGGTGAAGAGAGGAGAGAGAGTATTAGCAGAAAAGACTGGGTTTCCAAAAAAAAAAAAAAAAAAAAAAAAAAAAAAAGTTGGAGTTGTGATATAAAAGATTCTATATTAGATTCTATCTCCTATGCCAAAAGTTGTGATTTTAATCTGTAGGCAATGATGAGCTAAGAGGGTTTGAAGCAAGAGTCTGATCACAAACAAGTATTAAGAGACGTTAATACAGCAACAATAATGGAATAAACTGGAGTGGGAAGATGATCTACTGACAGACACTAATACTAGTTTGAGATGATGATGCAGGTGCAGGTACCTTAGAAAGGGGTGGATGGGTTTAGGAAGAAGAGAGGGGGAGAAAGATCTAGACAGGAGGAAGAGAGGGAGGCAAAAGAAGGAAAGGAGGAATGGGAAACACACTTTTTGTTCTTTCACTGTAATAAATATTAAATGCTTAGCAATTTCTTCAGGAGTGCTTTCCTATAATGGAATTAGAGGACTCCAGGCAGGTGCATTTAGATTGCCTTTTGGCTTAGTCTAATATCAAAGATGACAACAGGCTCTACCTGAAGAAGCTGAGAAGTTGTTTGATGGTTTGAATGTTTAAGAAGTTACTACTCTTTTTCTTTGAGTCACTTTGTTTATACTATTCAGATTAAATGCTAATGAACAAGTTTAGATTATTTTACTTATCTTAGTTTGTGTTGTTTTTGTGTAATATTACTCCCAGAAAAAGAGTAAGAAGATAATTTGGACTGGTATGTAGAGGAAACATTCCTCTTTTTGTTATAATTTTTAAGCCCCAAAATATCCAAAAGCAGAAAATCTACATATTGACAGTATGTTTTGTCACAGATTATAATTTGATGAATGCTTCAAAATCATAAATATACCTAAGTGCCAAGATTTTAGTACTTGAGGATTGTTAGTCTTGTGCCTTTGCTGTGCCATGTAGGAAATTATAATGAGAACCATAATTATTCTAAAGTTTTGAAACAAAAAACAAAAAAAAATTGTTGAAATTTTCATGTTTATATTGAGATCAAGATCAATAGCAAACACTCTCTAAAATGATTGTGAGTTGGGGCTCCTGAGTTGCTCAGTTGGTTAAGCATCCAACTTTTGGTTTTGGCTCGGGCACGATCTGACGGTTGTGAGTTTGAGCCCTCCGTCTGGCTCCATGCTGACAGCGCGGAACCTGCTTGGGATTCTAGCTTTCTCCCTCTCTCTCTCTGCCCCTCCCCTGCTCACTAACTCTCTCTCTCAAATAAGTAAAGTTTAAAAAATAAATAAATAAAATAATTGTGAGTTATCATGTCAGAGAATATAGGCATAGGGCTTGCCCTTTAATTTTATGTCTTTTTTCCATTCTCTTTTTAAAACTTGTGAAATGAGCAGAAATAAAATGTTTTCCTAAGAAGTGAGATTTAAAATTCTTTAAAAAAAATAAAGTTCAGGGGCGCCTGGGTGGCTCAGTTGGTCAAGCGTCTGACCTTGGCTCAGGTCATGATCTCATGGTTCATGAGTTTGAGCCCCACATCGGGCTCTGTGCTGACAGTTCAGAGCCTGGAACCTGCCTTGATTCTGTGTCTCCCTCTCTCTCTGGCCCTTCCCCCACCTGCACTCTGCACTCTGTCTCTGTCTCTGTCTCTCTCTCTTTCAAAAATAAATAAACGTTAAAAAAAAATTTTATAAATAAACTTCTTTTTAAAAGAGGGCATGATATAATTTTGAAGTTTAAAAAATTTTAAATTTATAAACTTAAATTTCAAAACTTTAAATTTCATAAATGTAAATGACAAAAGAACAATGGGATCTAAAAAGTCTAATGTAGAAGTTTCCATCCCCAATCCCTTTTCCTGAACAAAAAATAAATATTTAGCATATGTTGTTATAGTTTTGAATTATATAGGTGGATGACAAAGAATACAATTTGGAATGTTTGCCTTCAAACCAAAGTGTATATGTTCTGGGTTATACAATTAGGTATGTGCAAAGACCAGGTTTACTACCTAAATTCATGAATTAACTTAAGTATGATCCTTAGAAACCATATTACGGTATTGTTAGAGAAAGAACATTTGTCACATTTTACTTTGTTTTCAGATACTCAGTCTTAAAAAAGATACTGAGATATAGTATTAAGGACTCAGGGTTTGAAGTCTGAATATTTGGGTTTAAACTGGCTATGTAGCCTATCTAGCATCATTCTTCGTTCCGCCTAAAGTACTTCCTTTACTAGGAGTTCTTGTCTGCAGGAGATAGATCCTGTCAACTTTTGTCTGGAAATGTCTTTACTTTGCTTTCACTTTTGAAGGATATTTTCACTGGATATAGAATTCTAGGTTGACTTTTTTCTTTCTAGCACTTTAAGTATATCATTCAGTTGTCTCCAGTTTTGATTTTTCTTTTTTTGTCTTCAGTATGGTATCCTCATTATATTCTAGTATTTTTCTTCATTGTGGTAAGATATATGTAGCATAACATTTACCATTTTAACCATTTTTAACTTCATTAACATTAATTACATTCACATTGTTGTGTAATCAATACCACCATTCATCTCTAGAATTTTTTTTATTATTCCCAAACTGAAACTCTGGACCCACTAAACAGTAATTCCCCAGTCAACTTCCCCCAATACCTGGGTATTCTGCTTTTTTGCTTTATGAATTTGACTATTCTAGTGCCTATATAAATGGGATAATGCAATATTTGTCCTTTTGTGTCTGGCTTATTTCACTTAACATAGTAATTTCAGGGTTCATCCACATGTCACGTATCAGAATTTCCTTCCTTTTAAAGGCTGACTAGTTTTTCATAGTGTGTATTATATACCATTTTGTGTATCTATTCATCTATCAATGAATACTTGGGTTGTTTCCACTTTTCAACTATTGTGAATAGTTGTGAATAGTGAACATTTATGCACAAATATCTCTTGCAGCCCCTGCTTTCACTTCTTGTGGGTGTATAACCTGAAGTAGCATTGCTGGATTGTGTCTTCAGGTTTTTTTATGGAAAAGTCCGTAGTAATTCTTATCTTTGTCCTTATGTGTGAATGATATCTTTTTCGTTGGCTTAGTTTTATGATTTTTTAAATTGTTTTCAGCAATTTGATTATGATGTTTTAGTGCTGTTTTGTGCTTATTCTGTTTAAAATTTATTGATTTCCTTAGACTGTGAATTTATGCTTTTTATGAAATTTGAACAATTTTGCCCATTATTTCTTCATTAAATTTTTTTGTTCCCATCTGCACAACCCCCCTCATATACATATACTTTCTGGGACTCGTTCACACATGTGCTAGACCATTTGGTATCATCCTACACATCATCAAGGTTTTGTTTATATTTTATACAGCCTTCTCTCTCTCTCTGCTTCAGTTTTTGGAGTTTTTGTTTGTTTCTTCAAGATCACTGATCACTTTTTCTGCAGTATCTTATCTGCTGTGTCTACTTATTTTTAAAAAGATTTTGGACATTATATTTTTAATCTCTAGAAGTACCATTTGGACAATATTGTTAATTGGAGGAGCTGGAAAGATGGCAGCATAGGAAGATCCTGAACTTACCCCATCCTGTAGACGCACCAGATCTATAGCTACATATGGGTAATTTCCCTCTGTAAAAGATCTGAAAACTGTATGAACTCCATTTACAACAAAAGATATAAGGACCACACCAAGATGGATAAAGAGGCAGAAACACAGTCCTGCAAAAAACCCTATCCTCAGAGCAACAACATTGAACAGAGAAGGAATTTCACCAGGTGGTGCTTCTTCTGGAGGAGTGGGGGCGGGGGGGTTGGTGCCCCACATTAGTCACCCAACCACCTGGGATTTTCCCTGGAGAGAGGAGCCTGAAAATATTGGACTTGCAAAACCAATGGGTTTGACATGCAGGAGTCCCAAAATGCTATATGAAACTGAGATTCTGGTCTTAGAGGGCTCATATGTAGTTTCACTTGCTCTAAGACCCAGAAAAAACCCAGCAGTCTGAAAAGGATTGCCAGTGACCTCACAAACAGAAGGCATATCACAGGTGTGGAGGCCCTTCCTAAGGAGCACCAGGTTCAGGCTCCACTTTGGGCACTCCCTGCACCCACCCTATGCTGAGAAGACAAGTGTCCATTTTGTGTGACTTTGAAAATCAGCAGGGCATAACTCCAGGAGAGGTGGAGAGCCATAGGAAACCACAACTCTGCTCTTACAGGGCCCCTCCACAATCTCACTCACTCTGAGATCCAGCCATTGGAAGGAGTTTGAAAAGCACCTGGGCCGTATGTGATGATTTATTCACTGATTTTAGGGCTTGTGCCAGAAGGGCGGGGTTCTGTGTGAACTTTCTTCAGGAGTGGAACTGCTGGTGGCCACCATTTCTCTTGCCTTACTTCAGCCTAGCTGGCCTGATGTAGGCGCCAGTTCTGACATTCTCCATCTACATGGCTAGCACTGCTTGCCCTGCTGTGGCATTTCCCTGTGGTCTCCTTCTGTCACGGCAGGGCAAGCAGCTTCCACCCTGCCTCACCTGATGGGCATCCTTAGTCAGGACCAGTACCCCTCCAAAGTGATTCCTTGGGAGAGTTGGGGGGGAAGCTCTGCTCATGAACACATACATAACAGTTGTAGCCAGGCCTCTTGGCCAACCACATCGTGTGCTGACCCCACCCACTAGACACCCACAGCAGCTGCAACCTGGCCTCTAAGCTTGCCAAGCTCGGGCCAGCCCCATCTACCAGTGTACCCCCAGCAGTTGCAGCCCAGTCACAACAGGAGGGTGCACACAGACAACACAGGGGATACCCCTGGAACACTTGGTTCTGGTAACCAGAGTAGATTGTACCTCTGGGCCCCACAGATGTCTTCTACATAAGTCCACTACCTTTAACACCAGGAAACATTGCTGACCTACATAATACATAGAAACAAACACAGAGTCAAGCAAAATAAAAATATAGGAATATGTTCCAAATGAAAGCAAGACAAAACCTTGAAAAATGAACTAAATGAAATGGAGGTAAGCAACCTACCTGATAAAGAGTTCAAGTTAATGGTCATAAAGGTGTTTGTCAAACTTGGGAGAAGTGTGTAAACCCATTGAGAACTTTAACAAAGATAGAAAATATAAAAAAGAACCAATCAGAGCTAAAGAACAAAATAACCAAATGAAAATACACTAGAGGGAATCAACAGCAGATTAGAGGATGCAGAAGAAGGATCAGTGATCTGGAAGACAGTGTAGTGAAAAGCAACCAAGCTAAATAGCAGAAAGAAAAAGGAATTAAAAAAAAAAATGAGGCTAGGTTAAGGGACCTCTAGGACAACATCAACCATACTAACATTTGCATTCTTGGGTCCCAGAAGGAGAAGAGAGAAAGAGGCAGAAAACTTATTTGAAGAAATGATAGCTGAAAACTTCCCTTACTTGGGGAAGGAAATATTTGGGTCCAGGAAGCAAAGAGACCACCAAACAAGATAAACATAAAGAGATCCACACCAAAACATAATAATTAAAATATCAAAAATTAAAGAGAGAATCTTAAAAGCAGCAAGAGGAAAGCAACTAGTTACATACTGGGAATACCTCTAAGGCTATCAGGTGATTTTTCAGCAGAAACTTTGCATCCCAGAAGGGAGTGGCATGATATATTCAAAGTGCTGAAAGGGGAAAAAAAAATCTACAACCAAGAATGGTCTACCTGGCAAGGTTATCATTCAGAATTGAAGGACAGATAGAAGGTTTCCTAAACAAAAGTTAAAAGATTCATCACCACTGAACTGGCCTCAGAGGAAATATAAAGGGACTTCTTTAAGCAGAAAAGGCCATAAGTAGAAGTAAGAAGATTATGAAAGAAAAAGTCACTGGTAAAAGCAACCATAGTTAAGATAGTAGATCAGTCACTTACAAAGCTGCTCTAAAGGTTAAAAGACAAAAATAGTGAAATCAAGTATATGATAATTAAGGGAATACACAAAATAAAAAAAGATGTAAAATATGACACCAGATACATAAATTTTTGGGAGGGTGAGTAAAAGCAAAATTGTTGAGAGGGTTTTAGAATGTATTGGAACATTGGGGCACCTGGGTGGCACAGTTAAGTGTCTGACATTTGATCTTGGCTGAGGTCATGATCTCATGGTTTGTGGGTTTGAGCCCCGCATCAGGCTCTGCGCTAATGGCTAATGGCGCAGAGCCTGATTGGGATTTTGTCTGTCCTTCTGTCTACTCCTCCCCCACTGGTGCTCGTTCTCTCTCAAAGTAAATAAATAAAAATATTACAAAAAAAATAAAAAATGTATTGGAACATAAACATCCAGCAACTTTGAATAGATTGCTATATACACAGGGTGTTATACATGAGCCTCATAGTAATGTAACCACAACTCCAAAACCTGTAATAGATACATAAAAAGTAAAGAGAATCCAAGCATAACACTAAAGAAAGTGATCCAATCACAAGAGAAGAGAGCAAGAGAAGAAGAAAGGAACAGAGAAGACCCACAAAAACAACCAGAAAACAATGAACAATAAGTAGTACAATAAGTAGTATCTATCAGTAATTACTTTAGATGTAAATGGACTTAATGCTCCAATCAAGACATAGAGAGATTGAATAGATTAAAAGAAAAAGAAACAAGACTCATCTATTTGCTGTCTACAGGAGTCTCACTTCAGACCTAAAGATACATACAGATTGCATGCATGGAAAGGGATGGAGAAAGGTATTCTTTGCAAATGGAAGTGGAAAAAAAGTCAGGGTAGCAAAACTTAGACAAAATAGCCTTTAAAACAAAGACTATAAGGGCGCCTGGGTGGCGCAGTCGGTTAAGCGTCCGACTTCAGCCAGGTCACGATCTCGCGGTCCGTGAGTTCGAGCCCCACGTCGGGCTCTGGGCTGATGGCTCAGAGCCTGGAGCCTGTTTCTGATTCTGTGTCTCTCTCTCTCTCTGCCCCTCCCCTGTTCATGCTCTGTCTCTCTCTGTCCCAAAAAAATAAATAAACTTTGAAAAAAAAAAAAAAGAATGAGACTGGAAGCCAAAGGGCTCCATAAAAATCTTCTTTAAAAAAAAAAACAAACAAAAAAAACAAAGACTATAATAAAAGACATGGTCATAACATAGTGGTAAAAGGATCAATCCAACAAGAGGCTATAACTTGTAAATATCTGTGCACCCAACACGGGAGCACCTAAATACATAAAGCAAATATTAACAAGGGAGAAATTGACAGTAATACATAATAATAGTAGCAGACTTTGACACACTTTGACAGACTTTGATATACATCAATGGATAGACTATTCAGACAAAATCAATAAGGAAACAGTGGCTTCAAGCAACATGTTAGACCAGATAGACTTACTAGATATATACAGAACATTCCATCCCCAAACAATGGAATATATAATCTTTTCAAGTGCACAAAGAACATTCTCCAGAATAGATCACATGTTAGGACACAGAATAAGTCTCAATAAATTTAAGATTGAAATCACATCAAGCATCTTTTCCAACTACAACTGTATGAAACTAGAAATTAATTACAAGAAAAAAAAACTGGAAAAAACACAAACACGTGGAGGCTAAATAACATGCTACAATATTGATTCAATGGATCAATGAAGAAATCAAAGAGGATATTTAAAAATATCTCAAGATAAATGAAAATGGAAAGACAACATTCCAAAATCTTTGGGATGAAGCAGAAGTAGTTCTAAGAGGGAGGTTTATAGTGATATAGGCCTACGCCAAGGAATAAGAACAATTTCAAATAAACAATCTAATACATAAAAGAAGTAGAAAAAATAACAAAGCCCAAAGTTGATAGAAGGAAAGAAATAATAAAAATCATACCAGAAATAAACAAAATAGACTAAATAGATGAAATAGGTACTAAAAAACAATAGAAAAAAAATTTTAAAGATAAATATAGAAAAGATAAAAAAAGATTAAGAGGTTGTTCTTCAAAAAGATAAAGGAAATTGATAAACCTTAGGCAGACTCAATAAAAAAAAGAGAGGACTTAGGGATGCCTGGGTGGCTCAGTTGGTTAAACATCCAACTCTTGATTGGCTTAGGTTGTGACCACACAGTCATGGGATTGAGCCCCATGTGGGGCTCCACGCTGAGCATGGAGTTGCTTGGGATTCTCTCCCTTTCTCTCTGCCTCTCCCCGACTCTCATGTCCATACTCTTTCTCTCTCAAAAATAAAAAAAAACATAAAAAAAAAGAGAGAGAGAACTTAAATAAAACCAGAAATGAAAGAAGTTACTACTGACATCACAGAAATACAAAATATTGTAAGAAACTACTATGAAAAATTACATGCCAACAAATTGGGCAATCTAGAGGAAGTACTAGGTAAATACTAGATACATTCCTAGACACATACAATATTCCAAGACTGAATCAGGAAGAAATAGAAAATCTGAAAGACCAGTTACCAGTAATGAAATCGAATCACTTAAACAAACAAAACCACACACACACACACACACACACACACACACACACACACACACAAACCTCTTAATAAGTAAAAGTCTAGGACCACATGGCTTTGCAGGTGAATTTCTGCATAACGTTTAAAGAAGAGTTAATAATACCTGTCCTTCTCAAACTGTTCCAAAAAATTGAAGAGGAAGGAACACTTCTAAATTTATGCCTGAGGACATGATAGCAAAACCAGGCAAAGACCCTACAAGAAAAATAATTATAGGCCAATATGTATCTCGTGGTCCTTTTATGTTTTGCTTATTTCATTTAATATAATGTCCTCAGGTTTCATCCATATTGTAGCATATGTCAGAATTTCCTATTTTGAAAAAGATTGAGTAATATTCCATTGTATGTATGTATGTTTTAGTCCATTTGGACTGCTGTAACGAAAATACCACAAACTGGAGGACTTATAAACAATAAACATTTATTTCTTATAGTTCTGGAGGCTTAGAAGTCCAAAGTCATGACACTGGCAGATTCAGTGTGTGGCGAGGGTCAGTTTACTAATTACTGGCTTTCTTTTCACTGTAACCTCACATGGCAGAAGGGTGCAAGGGGGCTTTCTTGGGCTTTTTTAAAATATAAGAGCATTAATCCCATGAGGATAGAGTTCTCATGACCTAATCACATCCCAAAGGCCCCATTTCCCAGTACCATTACCTTGGATGTTAGGTTAACATGAATTTTGCAAGGATACATTCAAACTGTAGCAATGTATACACCACATTTTGTTTATCCGTTCATCTGTTGATGGACATTTGAGTTCCTGCTACCTTTGGGATATTGTGAATAATGCTGCTGTATACATATTTGTTGAAGTTCCTGCTTTTACTTTTTTGTGGTCCGTGCCCAGAAGTGGAATTGCTAGACCTCATAATAGTTCTATTTAAAAATTTTTGAGGGATCTTTATACTTTTTTCTATACCAGCTGCTTCAATTTACTTTCCCACTAACAGTGCACAGGAGTTCCAGTTTGTCTACATCCTTGCTCAACACTTGTTATTTCCTGTTTTTTCAACAATGAAAACAAGTATGAGGTGATATCTTACTTTGATTTTGATTTCCATTTCCCTGATGATGAATGATGGTGAGCATCTTGGCCATTTTATGGGTTTTTTTGTTTTGTTTTGTTTTGTTTTGTTTTGTTTTTGGAGAAATGTTTATTTAAGTGCTCTTATAATTTTTTAATTAGATAATTTGGTTTTGGTTTTTTTGTTGTTTGTTTTTTGCTATTGAGTTGTAGGAGTTCCTTATATATTTTAGATATTAACTTCCTATCAGATACATGGTTTACAACTATTTATTCCTGTTTTGTAGTTTACCTTTTCATTTTGTTGATTGCTGGTCAGTAGCTTTTCAGTGTGATTTAGTTCCACTTGTGTATTTTAGCTTCAGTTGCCAAGACCAAAAGTCATGGAGTTTTTCCCCTATGTTTTCTTCTGGGAATTTTATAGTTTTGGGTGTACTTTTAAAAAAAAATTTTTTTTAAATGTTTATTTATTTTTGACAGAGACAGAGTGTGAGCGGGGGAGGGGCAGAGAGAGAAAGACACAGAATCTGAAGAAGCTCCAGGCTCTGAGCTGTCAGCACAGAGCCCGACGTGGGGCCCGAACCCACAAGCCTTGAGGTCATGACCTGAGCCAAAGTTGGACGCTTAACCGACTGAGCCACCCAGGTGCCCCTGGGTATACTTTTAATTCTTTAATTCATTTCAAGTTGACTTTTCTGGATGGTGTAAGATAAGGGTACATGGGTTGTGTTTCCATTTATTTATGTCTTCTGTAATTTCTTTCAGCAGTCCTTTGTACTTTTCTGTATATGAATCTTTCACACACACACACACACACACACACACACACACACACCCCGGCCTGGTCACCTTTATTTCTAAGTATTTTATGCTTTCTGATGGGATTGTTTTCTTAATTCCTTTTTTTTTGTATAGTTTGTTGGTAGTGTATAGAAATACAATAGGTTTATATATATATATTTTTTTTTATATACTACAACTTTCCTGAATTTGTTTACTAGTAATCAGTTTTTATAAAATCTTAAGGGTTTTCTATATATAGTATCATGTCACCTGTGAAGAAAGATCATCTTACTTTTTCAGTCTCAATCCTTGCCTAATTGGATGTCTAGAACTTCCAGTGCTGTGTTGAATGCAATGGCAACAATGGGCATTTATAGCTTCTCTCTCTCTCTTTTTTTTTTTTGAGAGAGAGAGCGAGCACACACACACACACACACACACACACACACATGAATGGGGTGGCACAGAGGGAGAGAAAGAGAAAGAGAGAGAATCTTAACCAAGGTTCATGCCCAGTGTGGATGGAGCCCAATGCAGGGCTTGATCTCACATCAGTGAGTTGGGTCAAGAGTTGGATGCTTAACTGACTGAGCCATACAAACGCCCGTAATAGCTTATTCTTTATCATAGAGGAAAGCTTTCAGTTTTTCACTGTTGAATCCTTCTCAGACTCTTTTTAAAAAAATAAAAGGGGGAACACTCCAAACTCCTTTTCTGAGTCTAACACTACCCTGATACCAAAATCAGACAAGGACACCACAAGAAAATAAAATTACAGGCCAGTATCCCCAATGAGTACAGATGAAAAAATTAGTCTGAAAAATGTTAGCAAACTGAATTCATAATATATTAAAAGAATTGTATGGGGCACCTGAGTGGCTCAGTTGGTAAAGTGTTCGACTTTGGGTCAGGTCATGATCTTACGGTTCATGAGTTTGAGCCCCATGTTGGACCCTGTGCTGACAGCTCAGAGCCTGGACCCTGCTTCAGATTCTGTGTGTCCCTGTCTCTCTGCCCCTCCCCGACTTGCGCTCTGCCTCTGTCTCTCAAAAATGAATAAACATTAAAAAAAAAAAACCGTATTCCATAGTCAAATGGGATTTATTCCAGGGGTACATTTCTTAAATTATTTATTGGTTTGTTTGCTTGTTTGTTTATTTATTCATTTATCTTGGAGAGAGAGCGCACAGGGGAGAGGGGCGGAGAGAGAGAAGGGAGAATCCCATGCAGACTCCATGCTCAGCATGGAGCCTGACATGAGGCTCAATTCCACAACACTGGGATCATGACCTGAGCTGAAATCAAGAGTCAGATGCTCAATTGACTGAGCCACCCAGGTATCCCTATTCCAGGGATACAAAGGTGATGTAGTAGCCACAAATAAGTCCATGTGATATACTACATTAACAAAATAAAGAATCGAATCATATTATCATATCAAAAGATGCAGAAAAAGCATTTGACAAAGAATTCAACATCCATTCCTGATAAAAACTCCCAACAAAATATATAGAGGTGTAGAAGGAATGTACTTCAATAGATATGTAGGTAGGTAGGAAGGAAGGAATGTACTTCAATAGATAGATATGTAGGTAGGTAGGTAGATAGATAGAGGGAATGTACTTCAATAGATAGACAGACAGACAGACAGACAGACAAGGGACTGCCTGGGTGGCTCGGTTGAGTATCTAACTCTTGATTTCAGCTCAGGTCATGAGCTCTGCATCAGGCTCTGCACTAAGCATGGAGTCTGCTTGAGGTATTCTCTCTTTCTCTTTTTTTCTCTCTGTCTGTCTCTCTCTTTCCTTTTCTGTCCCTCTGCCCTTCTCCCCTACTCTTGCTCTCATAAATTTAAATAAATAAATACATACATATACATACATACATACATAAATGGCATGTGCTTCCATATAGTAAAAGCCATACATGACAGTCCCAAATGTGGCATCATACTTAGTGGTAGAAAACTGAAAGTTTTTCATCTATGATGAACAGCAACACAAGAATGCTCGCCTTTGCCAGTCTTTTTCAACATAGTTTTAGAAGCTCTAACCAGAGCACTTAGGCAAGAAAAAGAAATAAAAGGCATCTGGACTTCCAGCTGTACTACAAAGCTGTAATTATCAAGACAGTATGGCACTGGCACAAAAACAGACACTCAGATCAGTGGAACAGAATAGAGAACCCAGAAATGGACCCACAAACATATGGCCAACTAATCTTTGACAAAGCAGGAAAGAGTATCCAATGGATACTGTTTCAAAGGGACACTTGCACCCCAATGTTTATAGCAGCACTATCAACAATAGCCAAAGTATGAAAAGAGCCCAAATGTCCATTGATGGATGAATGGATAAAGAAGATGTGGTATATACATATACAATGGAGTATTACTCGGCAATCAAAAAGAGTGAAATCATGCCATTTGCAACTACATGGATGGAAGTAGAGGGTATTATGCTAAGCGAAATTAGTCAGAGAAAGACAGATATCATATGACTTCACTCATATGAGGACTTTAAGATATAAAACAGATGAACATAGGGGAAGGGAAGCAAAACAGGGAGGGGGATAAAATAAGAGACTCTTAAATATGGAGAACAAACAGAGGGTTACTGGAGGGGTTGTGGAAGGGGGGATGGGCTAAATGGGTAAGGGGCATTAAGGAATCTACTCCTGAAATCATTGTTGCACCATATGCTAACTAACTTGGATATAAATTAAAAAATAAATTATTAATAATAAAAGAATAAAAGGCATCAAAATCAGAAAGGAAAATGTAAAAACTGTTTCTTTTTTTTCTATGTATCTTTTAACATTTATTCATTTTTGAGAGACAGAGATAGAGCATGGGTAGGGGAGGGGCAGAGAGAGAGGGAGACACAGACTCTGAAGCAGGCTTCAGTCTCTGAGCTGTGAGCACAGAGCCCGATGCAGGGCTCAAACTCATGAACCGTGAGGTCATGACCTCAGCTGAAGTCGGACGCTTAACCGACTGAGCCATCCTGGCACCCCAAAGTAAAACTGCTTCTATTTGCATGTGACATGATATATACAGAATACCCTCCATCAAAAACAAAAACAAAAAACAAAAAAAAACTATTGAAACTATTAAATACAGCAAAGTTACAAACTAAATACACGAAAATTTATTGCACCTCTGTACACTAATAGTGAACTGTCAGGAAGAGAAATTGAGAAAACAATTTCATTTACAGTTGCATCAAAAAGAATAAAATACCTAATAATAAATTTAACCAATAAGTGAACAACATATACATTGAACACTATAACATTGGTGAACGAAACTGAAGAAGACACAGAATAAATGGGAAGATATTCTGTGTTCATGGAAAAGTTAATATTGTTAAAATGTCCATATTACTCAAAGTAATTTATAGATTCATTGCAATTCTTACTAGAATTCCAATGTATTTTTCACAGAAATGGAGGGAAAATCATAAAATATGTACACAACACAAAAGACCATGAATAGTCCAAGCAATCCTGAGAAAGAAGAGCAAAGCTGGAGGAATCCCACTTTCTGATTTCAAACTACAGAACTGTATTAATGAAAACAGTGTGGTAATGGCATAAATATTCACATAGACGAATGGAACAGAGTACAGATCCCAGAAATAAGCTCCTGCAAATGTGGCTAATTAATATTTGACTGGGAGCCAGGAACATTCAATGAGAAAACGAGTCTCTTCAAAAAATAGTTTTGGGAAAACTGGATAACCACCTGCAGAAGAATGAAATTGGACCCCTATCTTACCCCATTCACAAAAAATAATTCACAGAAAAATGCTTTAACAGAAGACCCAAAACTGCAAACTCCCTAAAGAAAACTCCTTCAGATAAACAATGCTGGGAAAAAGCTCTTTAACATTGGTCTTAAAACTATTTTCTGGATAACAAGGACAAGCAACAAAAGCAAAATCAGCAAGTGGGACTGCATCAATTTAAAAAGTTTGTGCACAGCATAGGAAACAATTAACAAAATGAAAAGGCAACCTATGGAATGGCATAAAATATTTGCATACCATGTGTTAGTTAAGAGGTTAATATCCAAAATGTATAAATGATTAATATAACTCAATAGTGAAAAAGCAGATGATCTGTTTAAAAAATGAGCAGAGGACCTGAATAGACATTTTCCCAGAGACATCCAAATGGCCAACAGGTACATGAAAAGATGCTCAATATCGCTAATCATCAGGTAACTGCAAATCAAAACCACAATAATATATCACTTCATACCTGTTAGAATCGTTATTCTCAAAATGGTAAGGGATGACAATTTTGGTATGGATGTGTAGAAAAAGGAATCCTTGTGCACTATTGGTGGGGATATAAACTGATGCAACTACTGTGGAAAACTGGAGGGTTTTCAGGAAATTAAATATAGAACTACCATACGATCCACCATTCACACTTCAAGGAAATGAGAACAGGATCTTGAAGTGATTTCTGCACTCCCATGTTTAATTCAGCTTTAGTCACAATATCCAAGATATAGAGACAACCTAAGTGTCCTTCAACAGATAAATACTTGAAGAAGATGTGCTGTACATACATACATGCACGGGAATATCATGCAGCCAATGGAAGGAAGGAAATCTTGCCATTTGCCTCTACATTGATGGATCTTGAGGGCATTTTGCTACGAAGATAAGCAGACAAAGAAAGACATACACTGTGTGGTATCACTTATATGTGGAATCTCAAAAACCTGAATTCCCAGAAACAGACATTAAAACGGTGATTATCAGAAGCTGAGTGGATGGGGAATTGGGGAGTTTTTGGTCAGAGTAGAAACTACAGTCAGAATATAAATATGTTCTGGGACCTAATGCACAGCATTGTGATTATAGTTAACAATACAGTATTATATACTTGAAAATTGCTAAGAGACTATATAGATCTTAAATGTTCTCACCAGAATAAAATGATAACCATGTGATTTAATGGAGATTTTAGCTAACGCAGTGGTGGCAATCAGATTGATATATAGAAGTGTATCAAATCAACACGTTGTACCTTTATTTTTATATTTATAATTTTTTTAAAGTTTATTTTGAGAGAGAGAACCAGCATGGGAGGGAGAGAGAGGAACAGAGTATCTGCACTTGATCTTAGCCAAAAGGCCGAGAAGTGATGAGGAACTGAGTATCTGAAGTGGGCTCTGCACTGAGAAGACAGAGTCCCACGCGGGGCTCAAACTCACGAACTGCAAGATCATGACCTGAGCCGAAGTCAGACACTTAACCAACTGAGCCCCCCCGGCACCCCAACACATTATACACTTTAAACTTACAAAATGTTATCAATTATATCTCAATAAAAAACTGCTTTGAAAATGCACTTTTATGCAAAATATGCTTTCAGATAAAGGTAAAGAAAACTAATTATAATCATGATTGTAAAAATTAGTCCACAAAGCTTGCAAAGATCTGTGGAAAAGACCTTACTAACTTGCTGGCTCTTCTAGTTGATGACCAATATAAAAGTAAGGGTAAACCAACAAAATGTATTATTCCTTAAAAAGCACAGAAGTTGGGGCGCCTGGGTGGCGCAGTCGGTTGAGCGTCCGACTTCAGCCAGGTCATGATCTCGCGGTCCAGGAGTTCGAGCCCCGCGTCGGGCTCTGGGCTGATGGCTCAGAGCCTGGAGCCTGTTTCTGATTCTGTGTCTCCCTCTCTCTCTCTCTGCCCCTCCCCCGTTCATGCTCTGTCTCTCTCTGTCCCAAAAATAAATAAACGTTGAAAAAAAAATTAAAAAAAAAAAGCACAGAAGTTAACTTCAGTTAAAAACAAATATTCTATACTTTTATTCCTTTCCTTCTCACTCTTTATGATACTGATGTCACAAGTTACATCTCATGTTGTGTGCCCATTAACATTTTTATAGTTAAATGTTTTTTTTGTATTTGATTTTTGAACTTCTGAGTTTAAAATTTAAAGAGATTTACACATCATCTTTATAAGACAACAGTATTCTGTATTTCTCTATGTATTTGCCTTCTCCAGTGAGTTTTATATTTTCATATGCTTTCATGTTGCAGTGTGGTTTATTTCAACTTAAAGGACTCCCTTTGGCGTTTTTTTTGTAATGCAGGTTTAATGGTGTGAACTCCTTCAGCATTGTTTATCTGAGAACATCTTTATTTCCCCTTGAATTCTAAAGAATAGTTTTGCCAGATATAATACCTTTGGTTGGCAGTTTTTTCTTTCAGCACTTTCTGTATCTCACCCTATTTCTTTTATTTTTTTATTTTTTTTTAATGTTTATTTGTTTTTGAAGGAGAGAGAGAGAGACATAGTGTGAGCAGGGAGGGGCAGAGAGAGAGGGAGACACAGAATCCGAAGCAGGCTCTGTGCTCCAAGATGTCAGCACAGAGCCCGACGCAGGGCTCGAACTCACAAACTGCAAGATCATGACCTGAGTTGAAGTCGGATGCTCAACTGACTGAGCCACCCAGGCGCCCCTCACCCTATTTCTTTATGCCTGCAAGGTCTTAGAGTTTTATGGGGTCCCTTTGTACATAATGAATCACTTTTCTCCTGCTGCTTTAAAACTGTCCCTTTGTCTTTGACTTTGGCAATTTGATTATAATGTGTCTTAGTGTGGATTTCTTTGGGTTCCATCTTGGAAGTCTGTTGAGCTTCTTCAGTCTGGATGTCCACTAACGTCCCCAAGTTTGGGAAGTTCTTGGCCATATTTTCTTTAAATAAACTTTTTACCCCTTTTTTCCTCTTCCTTCTCCTTCATGCATGTATTGGTTTTCTTGACCCGATCCCATAAGTCCCTTAGGCTTTTTCTTTTGCGTTTTGTTCCTCTGACTGGATAATATCAAATGATCTAGCTTCGAGTTTACCAATTCTTTCTTCCACTTGATCAGGTCTGTTTTTGAACCACCCTAAGTGAATTTTTCAGGTCTGTAATTGTATTCATCAGCTCCAGAATTTGTTTGCCTTTTTTTTTTTTTAATCTCTCTTGATAGTAGTTTTTTTTTTTTTTTAATTTTTTTTTTCAACGTTTATTTATTTTTGGGACAGAGAGAGACAGAGCATGAACGGGGGAGGGGCAGAGAGAGAGGGAGACACAGAATCGGAAACAGGCTCCAGGCTCTGAGCCATCAGCCCAGAGCCCGACGCGGGGCTCGAACTCACGGACCGCGAGATCGTGACCTGGCTGAAGTCGGACGCTTAACCGACTGCACCACCCAGACGCCCCGATAGTAGTTTTTTTAATGCAGTGTTTTCTTGAGCTTATAGAGCATCTTTATGATAGGTATTTTGAATTATTTTTCAAGTAATAAATATTTCTGTTTCTTTAGGATCAGTTTCTGGAGATTTATTTTGCTGTTTTGTTTGACCCACATTTCTATTCATGTGTCTTCTAACTTTATGAGATATTTTTGAAGAATCAAGCACATATCACAGTCTTTATAGACTGACTTCATACAGAAGAAGGCCCTCAGCAATCAGCCTAATTATAGATCCCGTTGTCTCTGATTCTGTTTTGGAAGAAGTGACAGATTCTCTGGATCTGTGTGGGCAAATTTTTAATTGCAGAGGCTTGCCAGTTTTTTTCAAGAGCTTGTAACCTTTTGTTCCCTCTGGTGTTTGTCTGTAGTACTGCAAGTTCTCTGTGTATAGCAGCAAGCCACCTACTGTCTCTTCTAATCGGCCACCAAGTATCCAAAGTATTCCAGCTCCCAGTTATCACCCCAAGTCAGGTGAGGCACATGCCAACTAGTCTTTTCAGGCAGCCTTCTGAAAAACTAGAACACTAGACACTCCTTCCACTTCTTCCCTCACGAGGGAGAAGACTCATTCTGTACCTTTTCCTAGTTGTGCCAAGCTGTGCCAGCTCCCCAAACCACCTCCCGCTTCTCTTTTCTTTCGACTCCCTCGCATGCAAACCATGCCACCTTCTGTCAGGAGTCCAAATGAGGTGAACAGAAACCAATCCCTTGAGAGCCCTCTGAATAGCGAGAATGGTGAACACCCTTCCATTCTCATTCCTCCCTATAGGAGCAATTGCTAGCTGGGGCATTCTCTCCTGGTGCTAAGCTGTGCCTGCTTGTGGGAGGGACTGACATGGGTAAAGTGAAGTAGCTCCTTTTATCCATTTCAATGTGTCTGGTTTTGGCATTGTGCTTCCCTGGTGTACTGCAACTTCTTAACTGGATTTGGGGAATTTCATAAAGATATTTTGATCTGTACATCATTGTTAAATCATTTTTTCTGTGGGAGACAAAGGCTGGGACCTATTCTGCTATCTTGCTGACAGCTAATAATTACTTTATTAGATATTTTTCATTGTGTATGTTAACACTTTTGCATGCCTGGATTTTGTTGTTTTCCTTTAAAAGTATATTGATTTTTGTATTGGCAGGCAGTTAATTTATTGAAGAACCTGTTTTATCATCTAAAGCTTGTGTTTAAGCTTTTTTTGTTAATCCCAACATAGTTTACAGTATCTTTTTCTCTAGAGCTAATTTAGCCCTACTAATAAGATATGACCCGTCTGTTGTGTTTACTGAATGCCTTGGGTGTTCAGTGTTTTGTCACAGCTTGAGCGTTTCCCACTTGTGAGTCCTGGAAATATATTTGACCTACAGCTCTTTGATAATTGTTCTTTGCCTAATTTTGGATGCTTTAATCCTAAGAATCCTTAATAGTAACTTAAGGGAGACCCCATTGGGTTCGTGGAACTTTTTCTTTGTGTGATTTCCTCCTCTCTGGTCCTCTTCCCCACCAATTCCAGCCACCTCAGCCTCTCCAAATTGTGACCTCTGTCTTCTCAACTTAGCATAGTCACTCTGTTTTGCTTGGAAGCCTGCTCCTGATCTGGAAAATAAAATGTCTCCAAAAGAAACTTCAGAACAATTATAGGCCTAACTTTTTTCAGAGAGTTACTGTCGTTCATTATCTGAATATGTTTTATATATTTTGTTGAATTTTCTGTATTATTCCTCACTGTGGGAAGGCACATTTATCTGTGTATGTCATTATATTTTACCAGTTCTATAATGTTTAATCACTGTATTATATTATTATCATGATGGCTTCAACTATCAGGAATAAAATAGGAAAAAAATCAAAGTGACTCTTGGAAGTGAACTGCTCCGAAGGTGGTAAAAGATGCAGGGATATAATGGGGTGTAACCTGCCTACTACATATGAGCAGCATTCAGAGTATCAGGGATATCAGTGTGTGAGTTTTTCAGAAGAAATTATGAATTCTGTTTAATTAATTGAACTGAAAGAAGCAGTGTGGTTAGGCTAGTTTCTGTTATACCAGATGATACTGAATGTCTGTAGATTTTCTTTTTTAGAACTTTAGGTTTTGGAGAAGTCAGGTTATGAGTCACCCTTTACAGGGCTTTTCCTGACCCTACTCTATGTCCTTATGTTTTCTTTTATCAGTTGATTTATCTGTTTTCCCAATTCACCTTGACTTTCTTGAGGACAGAGATAGTCTTATTTATATTTATCTCAGCTGTAGTTCCTACAGCATTTGAATGATGAAATGAATGAATGCTGCCTCTTTTCTTTACCCATAAATTCCCTGGGTCTTCACTTTACCAGCCCATCATCATTTGGCTCCACAAACTTGTCAGAGGGAAATAAAACAGGGAAATGATCCAACCTTGAACACTTGGCCAAAGTTGAAAGGAAATTCAAGCTATGGTCAAAAGATTGCTTTTGAACCAGGTTGGGAAAAAAGCTTGTAGTGTATTAGTTTCTTGTTGATTTTTAAAAATGTGTTTATTTGGGGGCACCTAGGTGGCTTAGTTGGTTAATTGTTCAACATCAGCTCAGGTCATTATCTCACGGTTCATGAGTTGGAGCCCTGTGACAGGCTCTGTCAGCTCAGAGCCTGGATCCTGCTTTGGATTCTGTGTCTCCCTCTCTCTCTGCCCCTCCCCTGCTTGTGCTCTCTCTGTGTCTCTCAAAAAATGAATAAACATTGCAAAAGTTTTTTAAATTTATTTTTAGGATTTAGCCTTTAAAACATTCAATTATTTTTCTTGCTTACAAATTCAGATATTTCTTTGACTTTGTTAACATGTATAAAATATTATTTGCAAGTAAATGAAATAAGAACTGTTTGTTTAAGTCCTCTCTAAATAGTCATGTGAAATGATTACATTAAGAAATTTCTCATATTCCAGTATTTTAATCCCAGTGTATATTTTTCCAATCCTTTTTCTGGTCAACATAGATGAGGACTTCCATTTTTGTTCCTTTTGTGTTAGAAAGCACATTGCGTGCTTTCTCTGTGTGAGGTACTGGGTTGGGAACTCTGGATAATTAAAAGAATAGTGGGGGCGCCTGGGTGGCTCAGTCAGTTAAGCATCCAACTCTTGATTTTGGCTCAGGTCATGATCTCATGGTTCATGAGATTGAGACCCACATTGGGCTCTGCGTTGACAGTGCAGAGCCTGCTTGGGATTCTGTCTGTCCCTCTCCCCTGCCCTCTGTCCCTTCTTCCCTCTCTCTTCCCCCCCCAACAATAAATAAATAAAAGTTAAAAAAAAAACTTTCAGGGAGCCTGGGTGGCTGAGTCGGTTAAGCATCCAACTTCAGCTCAGGTCATGATCTTGCGGTCCATGGGGTCTAGCTCCGCACTGGGCTCTGCACTGACAGCTCAGAGCCTGGAGCCTGCTTCAGATTTTGTGTCTCCCACTTTCTCTTCCCCTCACCTGCTCACCCTCTGTCTCTCTCTCTCTCTCTCAAAAAACAAACGTTAAAAAAATTTTTTTTTTAATTTTCTTGGGTGGCTCGGTCAGTTAAATGACCAACTCTTGATTTTGGCTCAGGTTATGATCTCACATTTGGTGGGATTGAGCCTTGCTATCAGCACAGAGCCTGCTTGGGATCCTCTCTCTCTCCTGCTCACACACATGCTGTCTTTCTCAAAATAAATAAACTTAAAAAAAAACAAACTTTCTCTTAAAAAAAATAATGTCCAGTCTCTTCTTTTTGTTTTTTAAAGTTTTTATTGTTATTTAGTATTCCAGTATAATATTTTAAATTTATTTTATTTTATATTAGAGAGACAGAGCATGAGCAGGGAAGAGGAATGGGGGGGGGCAGAGAGGGAGAGAGAGAGAGGGAGAGAGGGAGAGGGAGGGAGGGAGGGAGAGAGAGAGAGAGAGAGAGAGAGAGAGAGAGAGAGAGCGCACAAGTGGGGAGGGACAGAGAGAGAGGGAGAGAGAGAATCCCAACCAGGCTCCACACTGTCAATGTAGAGCCTGACACAGGGCTTGAACTCAAGAACCATGAGATCATGACCTGAGTGAGAGTGAGGTATGTTTAACTAACTGAGCCACTCAGGTGCCTCCATTGGCACATAATTTTTCATAATCTTCTCCTATAATCCTTTGTATATATGTGGTGTTAGTCATTATTTCTCCTCATTCATTTGTGATTGTGTTTGAGTCCTCTCTTTCCCTCTCTCTTTCTCCCTCTCTCTCTCACCTCTCTTTTCTCTCAATAAATCTGGCTAAAAGTTTATCAATTTTATTGATCTTCTCAAAGAACCAGCTTCTGGTTTTATTGATCTGTTGTTTTTTTAGTTTCTATTTTGTATATATCTACTCTAATCTTTATTACTTCCTTCCTTTTTCTGAACAACCAGTCTCTTAATGTTCTTACCTATTATGTTGAACCATATGACAGTGCTGATATTTGACAGTTTTTGGTTTGTAAAAACGACGAAGTCATTTGAGTCCCCCTAATAGTTAAAGAGCAAGATAGATTCTGGGAATACAAAAGTAACATAAATTATGATATGGTTCAGTTACCAAATCATGTAGCAGTTTGAAAGAATAGAATCATTCTCTTGGATGAAGAAGTTAGGAAAAATCTTTATAGAATAGATTGTCAGTTTCAAACTCTAGCTAGAGGGGCTTCTCCTGTACATTCAGGTTTTTTCTTGCTACTGATAATTGAATTAATTTGGTAAGCCCATTAGGTTTTTGTCTTCCTGTAGAATTTTGTTAATGTACATGTTTTAACTTCAGTATCAATTTTTGATTCCTTTGGTCTCACACTTATTCTTCCAATTCATTTTTTTTTTTTGGCTAAAAAAATAACAAAATTTATCATCCCAACCATTTTTAAGTATACAGCTAAGTAGTGTTAAGTATATTTACACTGTTGTTAAAGAGATCTTTATAACTTTTTCATCTTGCAAAACTAAAATTCATTACCCATTAAATACCTCTGTTCCACCCTCCCTGCAGCCCCCGGTTACATCATTCTATTTTCTGTCTCTATGAAATAGACTCTGTTAGATGCCTCATATAAGTAAGGTCATAATACAGTATTTGTCTTTTTGGCTCATTTCACTTAGTGTAATGTCCTCAAGGTTCAACCATGTTGTGGCATGCAATATGATATCCTTTCCTTTTTAGTTTTTTTTTTCTGAGTTACTTAAATTTTTTTGACATACAAAAAGTTGTACATAACTAATGCCTACAACTTGAGGAATTGGAGAGAAGTATGTACCGGTGAACCATCATTAGTGTATGCCATAAACCAGTCCATCACCTTTAGAAGTTTTCTCTAACCTTCTAATTTGTTATTATTATAGGTTGCTTTAGTGAGAAAACACTTAACATTAGATCTACCTTCTTAGCAAATGTCTAAGTATACAATACAGTTTTGTTAACTGTAGGCACTATGCTGTTCAGTGGATCTCTAAGACTTACTTACTTTGTGTAACTAAATATTTGCGCCCTTTGACTAATATCTCCCCATTTCCTCCTCCCCCAGCCCCTGGAAAGCACCATTCCACTCTCTGCCTTTATGAGTTTGACTCTTTTATATTCATAATGTAAGTGGTATAATATAGTACTTGTTCTTCTGTGTTTGGCTTAGTTCGCTTAGCATAATGCTCTCTAGGTTCATCTGTGTTGCCAGAAATGGCAGGATTTCCTTCCCTTTTTGATGCTGAATAGTATTCCTGTGGGTGGGGAGTACACACATGCCACATTTTATTTATTTGTGGGTGGTTTTTTTTAAGATGTTTAAAAGTAATCTCTATACCCAGTGTGGGGCTCAAACTCATAACCCAGAGATCAAGAGTCACACGTTCCACCAACTGAGCCAGCCAGGTGCCCCCACATTTTATATATTTGTTGAATGAGAGGCATTTAGGTTGCTTCCCATGCCTTGGCTACTCTGAATAATGCTTCAGTGAGGGTGGGAATATAGATATCTGAGATCCTGATTTCATTTCCTTTGGATATATACCCAAAGTGGGATTCCTGAATCATTTGGCAGTTCTATTGTTTGTTTTTTTGAGGATCTTCCATTCTGTTTTCCATAGTGGCTGTATGAATTTACATTCTGACCAAAAATGTACCAGGGATCCCTTTTCTCCACATCCTCACCTCCACTTGTTATCTTTTTTTTGTTGTTGTTACCAAAGCCATCCTATCAGGTGTGAGGTGATATTTCATTGCAGTTTTAATTTGCATTTCCCTGATGATTATTGATGTTGAGCACATTTTTCATGTATAGTTGGCCATTTATGTATTTTCTTTTGAGAAACGTCTCTTCACTTCCTTTGTCCATTTTTTAATCAGGTTATTTGGGTTTGTTTTTTTTTTGGCTATTATAAGCGTTCTCTATGTTTTGAATATTAGCCCTTTATTAAATACATGGTTTGCAAGTATTTTCTCCCATACGATAGGTTGTCTTTTCATTTTGTTGATTGTTTCCTTCACTGTAGTGAAGCTTTGTAGTTTCACATAATCCTGCTTGTCTCTTGGCTTTTTGTTGCCTATGCTTTTGGTATCATCCCCGTCATTTTAAAGCTGGATATTATTCTTTGTATATATATATACCACATTATCTTTATCCACCCACCTGTTAATGGACATACCAGTTGCTTCAAACATTTTAGCTGTTGTGAATAATGCTGCTGTTAACATGAATGTGCAAAAATCTCTTCATGACTCTGCTTTCAGTTCTTTGGGATATAGAGCCAGAAGTGGAATTGCTGGATCATACGATAGTTCTATTTTTAACTTTTTAAGGAACCTCTTCCTGTAGAACTTTTTGCAAATTTCATAGTACTATTGCTCCCGCTAAACTGTACCTGAAAATATTTATTTCTGGATTAATGCAAATTAATGTTTTTGCATATCTAGGGCCCTTGCAGAATCTCCACCATCTATAAACAACCTGAAGAGTGAAGTTGGTGATAAAGGGAAGAATAAAGATGAAGGGGAAGTTTGTAACCATGAAAAAAAGGCTGCAGGTATTTGTCTCGAGCCTCATCCAGAAGAGAAAAAGAAGAAACGTTCTGGATTCAGAGACAGAAAAGTATGGAAAACAATCTTATAAATTAATCAGAACTGTAGTTAATTACAAGTTAGAATAATGCAGTTGAGTCTCTTTTATCATTTATTTCAGATGGTTCATATTCTCTTTGCAGAGATTCACCTTTTTTGCTATATTCTGTCATGTTCTAAGGCAAGTGTAATCTTGAAATGTGAAGTTAATGGGGGTAGTGAAAAGATCCAAGATTGGTAATCAGGATTTGCGTATATTTTCCGTTTCAATTTAACTATCTACGTTGGTTCATACTTTCCAGATCTTTCAGATGCTAAATGTTCTAGTATATGTTGAGTCTTTGGAACGACTGATTGATGATGCCCAGTTGGAAAGGCGGGATAACATCCTTTTGGAAATATACAAATATTTCCAAAAATTCAACTAATTTTGATGATAGCATAAACTTTAAATGACTTCAACATTTTATATCTTTAGCACAACCTGCTGTTATAGAGCTCTACCTCAGAAAAATTTCAATTCTGGTATAGTAATACCTTTGATATTGAGCATTTGAATTCAGCAGACATGAGTGATGAAAAGTCAAAAGGATGAATTTCATTTTGCACGATAACATTGAAATTCAGGGAATTGCCTTCACTTGCCAAAATGTAGCTAATAAATACAACAAGATAATTTGAGTTATTTGTGTGTTGCATGTGTGTGGTATATATTTGCAAGGAAAGTTCCTTTGAGAGATTTGGATCTTCTGTGTTTGGATGAAGTTATTAAATATGCCTTTTCATTTCTCTGGGTTGCCTGGGTGGGCTCAGTTAGTCAAGTATCTGATTCTTGATTTCAGCTCAGGTCATGATCTCACATTTGTGGAATCAAGCCCCACATCCAGCCCCACTGTGCTGACTGTGGAACCTGGTTCAGATTCTCTCTCTTCCTCCCCTTCTGCCTCTGTCCTGCTTGTGCTCGCTTACTAAATAAATAAATAAATAAATAAATAAATAAATAAATAAGTCTTTTCATTTCTCAAATCCATTTTTCTTCTTTTAAAAATTTTAAAAAATGTTTTATTTATTCTTGAGAGAAAGAGAGAGCATGAGCTGGGGAGGGGCAGGGAGAGAGGGAGACACAGAATCTGAATCAGGCTCCAGGCTCCAAGCTGTCAGCACCCAGCCCCAAGCGAGACTCAAACTCATGAATCATGAGATCATGATTAAGTCGGACACTTATCCAACCAAGCCACCCAGGCGCCCCTCAAATCCATTACTGGTTGAGGTGAATTTGAACAAAAATATGTATTATAAGTTAAGTGTCAACTATTGGTATTTCCACAATGATACGTTTATTTAATCTTTTGCCCTGAGTGAATTAGAAGAAAGTTCAGACTCACCTTGTGCCAGCAGTTTCATTTATAAAGTCAAATTTTCCATTTTACAAAATAGAGCAAAACTTATCCAAATGAGCATTTATTTTTGAACTTTCCATTTTCTTCTCCTGCTTTCTGCTCAGCAATGACCATATGTCATACTTCCCAGATAAAAATGAAAGCTTGATAATTGTAATTTACTTAACTTGTAGCTCCCAAGGCTATAAAACCTTTCTAATCTGTTTCTGAAATAATTCTTTCAGTAAAGTTTTAGTGGAAGAGCTATGTTTTCCCTATTCAGGGATAACCATTCCACATGTTATCCTGTTTCCCTAACAACCTATTTCAACACTTATTTTTTCCTCTGCCTGTTTTCTCAGCTGCTCTTTGTCTTGTCATTTTTTACATAGTCTACGTGGACATGTTAGAGATTTTTCCATCTTTAATAAAATAATAAATTGCATTTTTGAGCATGTTTTGTTTTGGTTTTTTGGTTGGGTGTTTTGTTTTTTTTGTTTTTGCCATTCACATTCTTTCCCTGCAATACCAAACTGCTCCATTTTCCATAGGCTCTCTTTGACATCCTCCCTTTTCACTTAAATTTTTTGGCTTTGATCTTTTACATTCTCTTGATTTTTATGTAATACTTAAAATATTCAGAGAGAAAGAAATAGAGACTACTATAATGAACATACATGTATCCATCCCTCATTTTTGTCAAGTTTTAACATTTGATTATATTTGCTTCATTTTTTTTCCCTTTTTTATTAAGAAACAAAATGAATATAAAAAATACATTGCTGGAGCATCTGGGTGGCTCAGCTAAGTGTCCGACTCTTGATTTTGGTTCAGGTCATGATCTCATGGTTTGTTGATTTGAGCTCCACATTGGGCTCTACACTGACAGTGTGGAGCCTTCTTGGGATTCTCTATCTCCCTTTCTCTCTGTGCCTCCCTTGCTTACATGCGCTCTCTCAAAAATACATAAACTTAAAAAAAAATACATTGCTGTATTGTCCTTAGTTCATGATTTATTAATGCCATGCATGGCCTGGTGGTTTTGTGCAATTGATTGATTGATTGATTGATTGATTGATTGATTTTTAAATAATATACTCACTTTTTAATTTACATCCAAGTTAGTACATAGTGCAACAATGATTTCAGGAGTAGATTCCTTAATGCCCCTTACCCATTTAGCCCATCCCCCATCCCACAACCCCTCCAGTAACCCTCTGTCTCCATATTTAAGAGTCTCTTATGTTTTATCCACCTCCTGTTTTTATAAATTTTTTTAATGTTTGTTTATTTTTGAGAGAGAAAGACTGAGTATGAGTAGGGGAGGGGCAGAGAGAGAGGGAGACACAGAATCTCAAGCAGGCTCCAAGCTCTGATCTGTCAGCACAGAGCCTGATGTGGAGCTCAAACTCACAAGAACTGTGAGATCATGACCAGAGCTGAAGCCGGACACTCAAGCAACTGAACCACCCAGGTGTCTCCCCGCTCCCTGATTTTATATTATTTTTGCTTCTCTTCCCTTATGTTCATCTGTTTTGTATCTTAAAGTCCTTGTAGGAGTGAAGTCATATGATTTTTGTCTTTCTCTAATTTCGCTTAGCATAATACCTTCTAGTTCCATTCACATAGTTGCAAATGACAAGATTTCATTCTTTTTGATTACTGAGTAATACTTCATTGTATATATATATATATATATATATATATATATATATATACACCACATCTTCTCTATCCATTCATCCATCGATGGACATTTGGGGTCTTTCCATACTTTGACTATTGTCAATAGCACTGCTATAAACATTGGGGTCCATGTGCCCCTTTGAAACAGTATACCTGTATCCCTGGGATAAATACCTAGTAGTGCAATTGCTGGGTCATAGGGTAGTTCTATGTTTAATTCTTTGAGGAATCTCCATACTCCATTCATCCAGAGTGGGTGCACCAGTTTACAGTCCCACCAGCAGTGCAAAAGAGATTGTCTTTCTCCACATCCTCGCCAATATCTGTTGTTGCCTGAGTTGTTAATGTTAGACATTCTGACAGGTGTGAGGTAGTATCTTGTTGTGGTTTTGATTTATATTGTGATGTGGAGCATTTTTTCATGTGTCGATTGGCCATCTGGATGTCTTCTTTGCAGAAGTGTCTGTTCATGTCTTTTGCCCATTTCTTCACTGGATTATTTGTTTTTTTGGGTGTTGAGTTTGATAAGTTTTCTATAGATTCTATCTGATATGTCATTTGCAAATATCTTCTCCCATTCCATCGGCTGCCTTTTAGTTTTGCTGATTGTTTCCTTTACTGTGCAGAAGATTTTTATTTTGATGAGGTCCCAATAGTTCATTTTTGTGTTTTATTTTTAATTAAAAAAAAATTCTCAGGTGCAAAGAGCTGTCACTCAGTTTATGCTATACCATTGTTGTACATGCTCCTCTGCTTAATATTTATATTCTTTTATCTAGTTCCATTTGATTTATTTTTGATTTTTAAATTTTTAATTTTATTGTTCCCTCTGGAACTTTAAGTCCTGAATTCAGAAAAATTTGCATACTGCTTCACTGTTGCTTCACTGTAATTTATTTTCTTTTGGAATTCTTCTTAAATGTATCTTGAATGTTCACAACCTATACTGTATATCTTGTAGCTGTTCTGTTATATATTTTTTATTTTATTAGAGAGAGAAAGAGCACAAGCAGGGGAGAGGGAAAGCTGGAGAGAGAGAAAGAGAGAATCCTAAGCATGCTTCAGATTCAGTGCGAAGCTTGATCCCACAACCCTGGTATCATGACCTGAGTCGAAATCAAGAATTGGACGCTCAACTGACTGAGCCACCCAGGCATACATACCTGTTACAGTTTTTCTCATGAGTTCTTTTCCTAATCTCCTAGGGTCTCTTTTTTTTCTTCCAAATTTTTTTAATGGAAATAAAATAGTTAAATCATAACATTTATCAGGCTGTGTGCTGACAGCTCAGAACCTAGAGCCTGCTCCAGATTCTGTGTCTCCCTTCTCTGCCCTTCCCTCCCTCCCTCCCTCTCTCTCTCTCTCTCTCTCTCTCTCAAAAATAAATAAACTTAAAAAAAAAATTAAGGGTGCCTGGGTGGTTCAGTCTGTTAAGTGTCTGACTCCGGTTCAGGGCATGATCTCATGAATTCAAGCCTCGCGTTGGGCTCTGTGCTGACAGCTCAGCAGCTGGAGCCTGCTTCAGATTCTGTCTCCATCTCTCTGTGCCCCTCTCCCACTCACACTCTTTCTCTCTCTCTTTCTCTCTCTCTCTCTCTTTCTCGCTCTCTCAAAAACAAACATTAAAAAAAATTTAAAAACACAACATTTACCACATTACCAATTTTTAAGTGTACAGTTTATCATAGAGTGTAATCATTGTCTCACCATCCATTACTGAAACTGTTTTCGTCTTATAAAACTGAAAATATATACCCATTAAACAATAACTCTTTACTACCCTCCTCTCCCAACCCCTGGAAACCACCATTCTACTTTCTCTTCATGCTTTGAATGCTAAAAATACCTCATAGATACTGAATCGCACAGTTTGTATTTTTCTGACTGGCTTATTGCACTTCATATAATTTCTTCAAGATTCATCGTGTTTTAGCATATGTCAGAATTTCCTTACTTTTGGGGGCTGAATAATATTCCAGGATATGTATTTACCACATTTTTGCTCATCCATTCATCCATTGGTGGATACTTGGATTGCTTCCACATTGTAACTGTTGTGGAAAATGATGCTGTGAATGTAGATATACAGATATCTATTTGAGACCTTGCTTTCTGTTCTTTGGGTATACACTCTGAAGTGAAATTGCTAAATCATATGGTAATCCTATCTTATTTTTCTTATGGAAGCCCATACTGTTTTCCACAGTGATGTGCCATTTTACATTCCTACCAACAAGGGTTCTGTTTTTCTCATATCTTTGCCAGTGCTTGTTATATTCTGTTCTTCTTATATTAGTCATCCTAACAGATGTGAAGCAGTATCTCAGTATGGTTTTCATTTGCATTTCCATGATGATCAGTGATGTGGAACAACTTTGCATGTGCTTAGTGGTCAGTTGTATATCTTCTTTGGATAAATGTCTGTTCACATCCTTTGCCCATTTTGGAATTCCATTTTTGTTTTTTTAAATTGTTGAATTTTAGGGTTTTTTTAATATAATCTGTTTGTTAACTCCTTATCAGATACATGTTTGCAACAATTTCTTCGCATTCTATGGATTACCTCCTTACTGTATTGATATTATCTTTTGATGCACAAAATTTAAAAACTTTCATGAAGTCCACTTTGTCTCTTTTTTTTCCTCTGTTGCTTGTGCATCTAGTATCATATCCAAGAAATTGTTGCCAAATCTGATGTCATGAAGCTTTTGTATGTTTTCTTCTATAAGTTTTATAATTTTAGGTCTTTCATTTTGGTCTTTAACCCAAGTTAACTTTTTAATGTAGAGTTAGATAAGGGTTCAACATTTTTTTTTTTTTTTGCATGTGGATACCAATTTTCCCAGCACCATTTGTTGAAAAGACTATCCTTTATCCATTAAATGGTTGTTTCTCCTTTGTCAAAAATCATTTGACCATATATGTGAGGGTTTATTTCTGGCCCTCTTCTATTCCATTGATCTGTATATCTGTCTTTATGTCGGTACCACATTCTTTTGATGACTGTGGTTTTGTATTAAGTTTTAAAATCAGCATGTAGTAGTCCTCCAGCTCTGTTCTTCTTTTTTCACAATTGATTTGGCTACATGGAGTCCTTAGGGATTCCATGGCATGCATTGGTTGTTTCCATACCTTGGCTATTGTGACTAATGCTGTCATGAACATGGCAGTACAGATATCTCTTCACTATACTGATTTTGTTTCCTTTGGCAGAAGTGGGTTTTCTGAATGATATGGTAGTTCTATTTTTAGGTTTCTTGAGGAACCTCCATGCTATTTTCCATTAAGGCTGAACCAATTTACTTTCCCACCAACAGTGCAAAAAGGTTCCCTTTTCTCCATATCCTCATCTACACTTGTTATATTTTTTCTTTTTGATGATAACCATCTAATAGGTTTGAGGTGATATCTCCTTGTGGTTTTAATTTGCATTTTCCTGATAATTAGTGATGTTGAGCATCTTTTCATGTATCCATTGGCCATTTGGATGTCCTCCTTGAAAAAATGTCTGTTTAGGTCATTCTGCCCATTTAATTGAATTGATTTTTATGGGTTGTTTTTGGTTTTGCTATTTATTTGTTTGTTTGTTTATTTATTTATTGCCTTTTAAAGTTTTTATTTTAATTCCAGTTAGTTAACATACAGTATTAGTTTCAATTGTACAACATAGTGATTTAACAATTCCATATATCACCTAGTACTCATCAAAACAAGTGTACTCCTTAATCCCCATCACCTGTTTAACTCATCCCCCCAACCCCCTCCTCTCTGGTAACCCTCAGTTCTCTATATTTAAGAGTCTGGGTTTTTTGTCTCTTTCCTTTGCTCATTTGTTTTGTTTCTTAAATTCCAAATATGAGTGAAAATCTTATGGTATTTGCTTTTCTCTGACTTAGTTCGCTTAGCATTATACCCTCTAGACCCATCCATGTTGTTGCAAATGGCAAGATGTCATTCTTTTTTATGGCTGAGTTATATTTCATACCCCCTCTTCTTTATCCATTCATCTATCAATGGACATCAGGTTGCTTCCATAATATGGCTGTTATAAATAATGCTGTGTATTTTTCCCTCCAATTCTGGTCACATTTGCTTTATATATTTAGGTTCTCTGTGTTGGATGCATAACTATTCAGAAATCTTATATTCTCTTTATGAATTGACCTTTTATTATTATATTATTCTCTTCGTTGTCCCTTGCTACAGTCTTTGGCTTAAAGTGTGTTTTGTTTGGTAGTGTAGCTACTCCTCCTTTCCTCTTGGTTTCCATTTGCATGGAATATCTTTTACCATCAACTTCACTTCTGCTTGTGTGTGTCCTAAAAACTGAAACGAGCTTTTTGTATACAGTATAGTTGGGTATTATTTTTTTATTTCAACATTCTGTTTCTTTTGATTGCAGGATTTAATCCATTACATTTAAAGTAATTATTGATAGATACGGGTTTACTATTGCCATTTTGTTTTTTGTTTTCAGAGTGTTTTGTAATTCCTTTACCCTTTATTTCCTTTCTTGTTCTCTTCCTTTGTGACTTGATCATTTTCTGTACCAGTATGCCTAGATTTTTTTTTCTTTTCACCTTTTGTGTATCTGGTGTAGGTTTTTGCTTTATGATTACCATGGGGCTTACATAAAATATCTTGTAACAGTGTATTTTAAGCAATAACAGCTTAACTTCTAATGTGTACAAAAGCTCTACATTTATGCTTTTATGCTTTTATGTTTTCAATATCATAATTTATGTCTTTTTACATTGTTTATCCATTTACAGATTATTATAGTTATGTTTAATACTTTTTAAAAAATCTCCATGTTAATGAGAAGTGATTTACCCACCACCATTACAAAATTAGAGTGTTCTGAAATTAACTATCTATTTACCTTCACCAGTGAGGTTTACATTTTTATATGTTTTGCTTATACTGATGTCTCTTTGTTTTAGGTTCAGAAATTACCTTTAAAAAAGAAATAAGTTTATTGGGGCGCCTGGGTGACTCACTC
Source organism: Prionailurus bengalensis (assembly GCF_016509475.1). Classification (NCBI taxonomy): domain Eukaryota; kingdom Metazoa; phylum Chordata; class Mammalia; order Carnivora; family Felidae; genus Prionailurus; species Prionailurus bengalensis. Next base: position 32,793,089 of record NC_057351.1, on the reverse strand, counting down.
AGTTGAGCGTCCAACTTTAGCTCAGGTCATGATCTCAGGGTTTTTGAGTTCGAGTCCCACCTTGGGCTTTCTGCTGTCAGTGAGGAGCCTGCTCTGATCCTCTGTTCCCCCTATCTCTGCACCTCCCCCATTCACATTCTGTCTCTCAAAAATAAATAAAACTTTTTTTTTTAAGTTTATAAAAATTAAATTAACATAGTCTCTACACTCAACATGGGGCTTGAACTCAATGATCCTGAGATCAAGGGCCACATGCTCTACCAATTGAGTCAGCCAGGCACCTCAGGTTCAGAAATTACCTTTAACATTTCTTGTAAGAGTGATCTAGTGTTGATGAACTCCTTCAGCTTTTATTTTCTTGGAAAACTCTGTAATGTGTCTCATTGTGTGTTTCTTTGGATTCATCATGTTTAGGACTCTTTGAGTTTCCTGGGTCTCCATGTCTGTTTCTTTTCCCACATTGGGATATTTTCAGTCATTTCTTTGAATAAGTTTTCTGCCTCTTTCTCTCATTCTTTCTCCTTCTGGGATCCCTTTAATGTGCACTTTGGTCCATTTGACGATGTGCTATATATAGTCCCTTAAGCTGTCTTCATTCTTTTTTATTCTCTTTTCTTTTGTTACTGTAATTAGGCAGTTTCCTTAATTTTTCCGCCAGAAATTAATTTGCTTTATATTCAGTGAGACTGGTGTCATAGGGCTTGGAATTTCATAGAACTTCAAGAGGTCATCCTGTAATAGATGATTGTTACTATGGATGGCCAGAAATTCACTAGATGAAAAAGAGAGGGAGTTCTTAACATGGAAAACAACTGTTAGGGTACAGATTGGGTGTTATAAATCACCTCTTGAAAGAAAATGTGCCAGACACTAATTTATTACAAGATCTTTCTGCCTGCTACCTTTTCCAAGGTCTGACTGCAGTCTGCATTCAAAGCTTATGTATGAGTTCTGACATCAGGGCCCACAGGGATTCACAGTCACTTGCATTCACTTGGTCTCAAGATATTGTAGCCTTGGTTTTCCTTAAGCATTGTACCAAAATTAAATCCGAGAACTGGTTTTGGGACCAGCAGTTTTATTGAAGAGAACTGTCTTAGCATTAGCATCATGAAGTTCCAGAATGTTTTAAGTAAATGATTGAATGTAACTATTATAATTCCCTTAGTAAATCTTTTCTCCAGGCTAACAATCTCAAAATTCTTCACCACTTTTCTATATATTTTGGCTTCTAAGCCATTGTTACCTTGGATGCTATATTCCAAACGCTTTATGAAATAGTTTGTTAGAATTCTTTTGAATAAAACCACTTAAAAGGAGACTGCTTTGTATCATTATATCATTTGTTGTGGTGTGATCTCCAAGATACATTACTAACTGAAAAAAAATAAAATATGTACTATACAGTATGTCTATATTAAACTCTTAACAATATGGGAATGCAGAAAGTCTATTACTTTCCTTGGCCTATTGTTTGAAACCAAAACTAATAATATTCAGCAACATAATTTAGGGACTTGCAACAATCAACAAATCTGGTTTGAGTCTAAAAATTATTGACTTTTAAGTTGTTGTCTTTCTATCTTTATCTTGTATAAGATTGACTTAAGTTTTTAGTTCACAAAAACATCTGTGGCAATAGCTATAGCTTATACCCTAAACATTACAAACTGATTATTTTTGTTGTCGTTATTCTGAAGAACAAGAATACAGATGTCCTAAAGTTATTTCTTCTATAGCCAGTATTACCCGGCAGGTAGTTACAATATAATATAAAAGGGCCTTTGAGTTAAGACTTGTAGCTATGTCTTAAGGCTTAGTGTGTTTGCCACATGCAAAATGTTTTGATAAACAGTACTCAGATTTTAATGCAAATTAGTCTTGGAAGATTCCTGTCATGTATAGTTATAAATTAGAGATCCTTTCCTAGTTGCTGAAAGCATATCAGGTAGTGGAATTAAGACTTGAACGGCTGCAGTCAGTGACCTCAAAGTGACCATTTAGCCAGGAGTGGCAATTACAGTGTTAGTTATGTTAATACGGCAAATTAAAAACATTAATAATTTTTTTTAATATTAGCAAATTGCTTTTTAGACTTTGAACTGTTGGATTTTTAGATTGTATTGCCTTGACATTTCCTACTAGTTATTTATAAGCTACTATTTATTTTTGGCTATCTCAACATCTAAAATTCAGGTATGAGAGAAATCTTTTCACCAGAGTGCTGTGTAGCTGGTATTTTGGTAAAGATTTTTCTCATACCTATATTTGTAAGATAAGATTATGCAGAAGATGCAGTGTTTTGTATGTTGCATACACAGAATCACAGCTTGGATGCCAGATAAAAAATGGGCCTATTAATATTATACCCTTTTAGTTTAATATATGCCATATTTATTTATTTTATTAATATTATATTATTATATTATATTAATATATATATAATATATATATAATATATATAATATATTATATATATAATATATATATATTATATATATAATATATAATTATATATTATATTATATTATATATATTATATTATATTAATATTAATTTATTAATTTTTTTATGTTCTTCTTTGTATTGCCTAAACGTCATAGGTCCGTGCAATAATTATATTCATTGTGTTCTTCCCAGCTCTGCTCTTTTCTAAATATGGCATATGTAGGGGTGGCTGGGTAGCTCAGTCGGTTAAGCATCCAACTCTGAATTTTGTCTCAGATCCTGATCTCATGGTTTGTGAGATTGAGCCCCAGTGTCAGCGCAGTGCCTGCTTGGGGTTCTCTCCCTCTCTCTCTCTCTCTCTCTCTTTTTATGCCCCTCCCTCACTCATGTAACTCTCTCCCTCAAAATAATAAACTTTTTTTAAATAAAAAAATAAATGTGATATATATAAAGGATTTCCAGCAGTTTCCTTAATTTTGTAGTCAAAAGTAAAAGGTTTTTTTGCCTCAGACTTGTTAATTGAGTTTCCATGATGTGTAGTTTTATTTTTTTAATGCTATAATTCAATGTACTTTGTGTTTGAAAGATCATTAGCTGTTTAAACCTATGGATTCCTAATTCTGTCTTGTTTTAGGATTTAAGAAATTGCATCAAAGTAAAAACTGTAAAATCAATCCCTTTAAAAAAAAAACTTGGTATTTTGGAATCTGAAGGCTTCCATGTATATGTCATTATACCCTATTACTGAGACCTTTTGAATTATATGATATTTTCAAATTGTGGCTTTCAGTAATTTAAGAAATTAGAAAATTATTCACAAAAAATTCTAAACAAAAGTTAAGCATTTTCTCAACTGGAATATGAATGTTATTATCAGAGGGGAAAGGTTGAAAAGTTTTTGAAATTCAAGTTTATATCTAGTATAAAAAATCAGTTGTAGAAAAAATATATATAATAGAATAACTACAGATATAAGATGGAAAATATATGAAAATGAGAACTGCTTAATATAGTAACACTCTGAATTTCTAATTTCAGGTGATGGAATATGAGAATAGGATTCGAGCATATTCCACACCAGACAAGATCTTCCGCTATTTTGCCACCTTGAAAGTAATCAATGAACCTGGTGAATCTGAAGTGTTTATGACCCCCCAAGATTTTGTGCGATCCATAACACCTAATGAAAAACAACCAGAACGTAAGTGCTAAAGGGAAAAATAAGATTATGATATTAATTTTTTTATGTTCTTCTTTGTATTGCCTAAACGTCATAGGTCCGTGCAATAATTATATTCATTGTGTACTGACTGAATGTCACGTATTATTCCAGTCTTTAGCAGTATAAAAGAGGAGCCCACAGTCTAATGAGCCAATCCTCAACCAGGGTACCGGGTTGAGGAGATTGTAGCCAGGTATCATCTACTGGAAAGATTTAAAGACATATGGTACTTGTTGTCATTGGGCCAAGTGATTGCAGATGGGACAAGCAGCAGACAGACTAAAAAGCCTAGAAAGGAGGAGACTTTGGAGGAAGACATTTCAGGGTGTAGAAGCTTCAAAGAACCATTGTGTATACCTGGAAATCCAGAGTGCAGCATGCATGCCCAGGGCCAGACACATGCTTGGAAAACACTTGAGTGAGCTTGTACTTCTTGCTGATCTTTGTGCCCCATGCAGGGAAGTAGTGAAAGTTAAAGCAGAGGTGTAGCAGCTCTAGCTAAAAATTAAAGGAGGTCCCCAGCTCAGAGCCAGTCTGCAAACATTAAGAGAGTTGGTGTTTTTTTTGTTTTGTTTTGTTTTCATTCTTTTTGCCTCAAACATTTGAATAAGTCTTTGTCTGGTCACTTGCTATTTAGATATTAGAACAGAAATTTCAACGATGACACAAAACAGAGAACACAGCCTTTGCAAAAAAAATATTTTGGAAAAAAATCACTAAACATTGATGAATGTAGTCTTCCACAATGTATATCACACCAAACACTGGGAAATAGGGAGAATCTGGTTTTCATAATTACCCCATTATAATATTCAAAATGTTCAATCTTTAATAAAACAATTTCATGGCATACTAATAATCAGGAATAAATGACCCATCAATAGAAAGAAAAAGAAATTGACAGAAACCATCCCTGAGGAAGCCCAAGCATTACACTTACTAGATAATGACTTTAAGTTAACTGTCTCAGGGCACTTGGGTGGCTCAGCTGGTTAAGCGTCCGACTTTGGCTCAGGTTATGGTCTCAGGGTTCGTGGGTTTGAGCCCTGTGTCGAGCTTGGTGCTGACAACTCAGCCTGGAGCCTCTTGGGATTCTGTGTCTCCCTCTCTCTCTCTGCCCCGTTCACACACTAGGGCGCGCTCTCTCTCTCTCTCACTCACTCTCAAAAATAAATAAACATTAAGAAAAAAAGATGTTAATTATAATCCCCCAATTAGACATTAAGAAAATAACTCTTTCAAGACAAAGACATTATGTATTGATAAAAGGATTAGTTCAAGAAGATATAAGCGTGGTAAATATATACATACCAAATGACTGACCCCAAAATATATGAAGGAAACTGACAGAATTAAAGGGAAGAATAGTTCTTCAGTAATAGTCGGAGACTTCAGTACTGCCATTTTGATACTGGATAGAACATTTAGAAAGAAGGTTAGTGAAGAAAGAGGACTTAATGCTATAAGCCAATTAGACCAAATACACATTTATAGAACATTCCACTCAAGAGCAGCAGAATACAGTCTTTTCAGGTGCATATCAAACATTCTCCAGAATAGACAAGATAGACTGTATATTAGGTTATGAAATAAATCTTAATGAATTTCAAAGATTAAAATGATACAGAGTATCTTTTCTGATTACAATAGAATGAAACAATCCATATGTAACAGAAGGAAAACTAGAAAATTCATAAATGTGTGGAAAGTAAACAGCATACACTTAACCGCTGGATCAGAGAAGAAATCACAAGAGAAGTTGGAAAATACTTTGAATAAATGAAAGAGAAAATAGAATTTAACAAAACTTATGCAGTGCTGCAAAGTAGTGCATAGAAGGAAACTCATAGCTATAAACACCAACATTTAAAAAGTTTTTTTTAAATGTTTATTTCTGAGAGAGAGAGAGAGAGAGAGAGAGAGAGAGAGAGCGCATGAGTGGAGGAGGGGCAGAGAGAGAGAGGGAGACACAGAATCCAAAGCAGGCTCCAGGCTCTGAACTCTCAGCACAGAGCCTGACACGGGGCTCAAACTCGTGAACTGCGAGATTATGACCTGAGCGGAGTTGGTCATCTAACTGACTGAGCTACCCAGGCGCCCCTATAACCACCAACATTTAAAAAGAAGAATGATCTCAAATCAGTTTCCTAAAAATGGGTGTTGGAACTAAAAAGAAGAGCAGACAAAACCCAAAGGTAGAGAAATAAAGAAATAATAAATGTTAATGCAGCAATAAATGGAGAATAGAAAAACAATAGAGCAAATCAACAAACAAAATTTGATTCTTCGAAAAGATCCAAAAAAATGAGGGGCCTTTAGCTAGACCAGGGAAAAAAAGAAGCAAAATAACTAAAATCAGAAATGCAAGTGGGGACATTACTACCTACTTATAGAAATAAAAAGGATTATAAGAGACTACTATGAAGGATTGTATACCAACAAATTGAATTACCTAGATAAAGATGGAAAAATTTCCAGACACAAACTACCAGAGCTCTTAAAATTCAACAAAAAGACAACTCAATTAACAAATGGGAAAGGACTTGAATGTACATTTCTCCAGATAAATATGCAAATGGCCAATAAGCACATGAGAACATGCTAAATGTCATTAAGCATGAGGGAAATACAGATCAAAAACACTATATACTACCTCACACACATACTTAAATTTTTTTTTTTTAACATTTATTTATTTTTGAGACAGAGAGAGAGCATGAACAGGGAGGGTCAGAGAGAGAGGGAGACACAGAATCTAAAGCAGGCTCCAGGCTCTGAGCTGTCAGCACCGAGCCCGATGCGGGGCTTGAACTCACAGACCGCGAGATCATGACCTGAGCTGAAGTCGGATGCTTAACCGACTGAGCCACCCAGGCGCCCCTCACACACATACTTAAAAAACAAAGAAGTGTTGGTGATTATGTGTAGAAATTAAAGCCCTCATCTATTGCTGGTAAGAATGTAAAATGGTGCAAACACTATGGAGAAAAATTTGTCCATTTCTCAGAAACATGGAATTAACAGTATGACCCAACACTTCCACTAGTAGTATAAGCCCGAATGAATTGAAAACAGGTTCTTGAATGAGTGCCTGTACACGAATATTCAGAGCAACACTATTCACAATACCCCAAAAATGGAAACACCCCAAATGTCATTTAACAGATGAATGGATAAACAAAGTATAGCGTATACATACAATGGAATATTATTCAGATGTGGTTGAACCTTGACAACATTATGTTAAGTGAAACAAGCTAAAGACAGAAGGCCACATATCCTCTGATTTTATTTATGTGAAATATCTAATATAGGTAAATCCATAGAGATAGAAAGTGGGTTGTTAGTTGCCAACAGCTTGTTGGGGGAATGAGAACAGATTGCTTAATTGGTGTGAGAATTTCTATTTTGGAGTGATGAAAAGGTTTTGGAACTAGATAGAGGTGGTAGTTATGCAACACCGAAGTACTAAATGCCACTGAACTGGATGGATACTTTGAAATGGTGATTTTATGTTAATGGAATTTCACCTCAATTTTTAAAAGTGGAAAAAAGAATGTGCAGTCAGTCCTCATTTGCAAATTTTGTGTTTGCAAGTTTGCATCCTCACTAAAAGGTACTTGTAATCCCATAATCAGTACTTGCAGTGCTGTTGAGTCATCTGCAGATACATGCAGAACAGCAAAAATTTGAGTCACCCATTACATATGTTGGCCAGCTGAAGTCAAGCAAACGAAGACTCTGCCTTTTTGTTTCAGTTTTCTTTCTTTAAACAAGGGTCCATGGAGGGAGGGCAGGAGAGAAAGAGAGAGAGAATAAAATGTCTTAAACAGAAATGCACATAAATCAAGTTTATATATCGATCAGTTAACAAAAATGTTGTGACCAGAGGTTCGAGAAACCCAACCCTGTATTTCCCCTAGGAGAAATAGGTCAGTATTCAGCACTTCATTTTTCATGGCAATTTTATAGAGCATAAATGCCACAATTAGCAGAAATCAGTTGTATATGGTACAGGAGTAGCATATAAAAATGAAACTGTTCTTTTACAGGGTATGTTTAAAGAAGATATCCTAAAGGGGGCAGCAGTTGAGTTAAGCATTGAAGTATGAATAATAGGGGTGCCTGGATGGCTCAGTCAGTGAGTGTCCAACTTTGGCTTAGGTCATGATCTCATGGTTCATGGGTTTGAGCCTCGCGTTGGGCTCTGTGCTGACAGCTCAGAGACTGGAGCCTGCTTCAGATTCTGTGTCTCCCTCTCTCTCTCTGCCCCTCCTCAGCTTGTGCTCTCTCTCAAAAATCAATAAAAATTTAGGGGCGCCTGGGTGGCGCAGTCGGTTAAGCGTCCGACTTCAGCCAGGTCACGATCTCGCGGTCCGGGAGTTCGAGCCCCGCGTCGGGCTCTGGGCTGATGGCTCAGAGCCTGGAGCCTGTTTCCGATTCTGTGTCTCCCTCTCTCTCTGCCCCTCCCCCGTTCATGCTCTGTCTCTCTCTGTCCCAAAAATAAATAAACGTTGAAAAAAAAAAATTAAAAAAAAAAATTAAAAAAAAAGAAGAAAACTGAATAGTAATTCGTCATGTATTTGAGAGGGAAAGGGCATCATTCAGATTGAGTAAATTGTATGGTCAGAATACAGATGTGAAATAGCAGTGTGAGCTTGGGGAACCAGCAAGAGTTATGTTTTCTAACCAAGGAGTTTATAATGTTTTGCCCATATTTATTAACATTAAATATCTCTAGGACAAATGAAAACTCCAGGTAGAACTGTTACCTCTCAGCAGTACAGGAAATCTATATATTTATATATTTTGTTATGGAAATTTTCAAATATAAAAATGCAGAGAATAAAATCAATTATAAATCAGCCTATATATACCTATCACTTAGCTTCAACAGTTGTCAACACATGGCCAATCTTTTTTTTCTTTTTAAGTTTATTTATTTTGAGAGAGAGAGCAAAGAAGAGGCAGAGAGAGGGAGAGAGAGAATCCCAAGCAGGCTCCATACTGTCAGTGCAGAGTCCAATGCGGGCTCAAACTCATGAGCCACAGGATGATGACCTGAGCTGAAATCAAGAGTTGGATGCTTAACCAAATGAGCTACCCAGTCACCCCAGCACATGGCCAATCTTATTTCATTTATAACTTTCTTATTTCTTCTCCTCACTCTAGATTGTTTTAAAGCCATTCAGATATATCATTTAATCTGTAAATACCTGTGTGTGTCTAAAAGATAAGTACTAAAAAAAAACAATAATAATTTTTAAATGCTACATTTTTTGAAAATAGCATTTATTTCTTAATAGCATATATCCAGGCACTGTTCAAATTTCCTTCTCTAAAAAACATTATGTATAGTTTGTTTGTTCAAACCAACCTCCAAAGATGGTCACACTGTATTTGTTACCTCTTAAGTCTTAACAGCGTTTTTTTTTCTCTCTCTTTTTTCTTACCGTTTGTACAAGAAGAGTTTTATGCCTTGTTTACATCTCTCAGCCCCCCTTTCCGCTTTTTGCTCAGATTGTTGCTGCAGCAGTTAGAATAGGGGTCTAGCCTGGCAGGAAGAAACCTCAACTGTACAATGCATCCCTTGCTTTCTACTTTAGAGCATCTCTGCTACTGTAGCATGGGACCTTTGCAAGAGACCACTCGACCATATGGGCATGTACACATGTATGGAGGTACAAAGGAGTTTACTCTTTGTTGAGACTTGGTAGATAAATTCTCTCTTCTCCATTGTCTTGGGTGGTCAGTTCTGAGACACAAACTACATGGTTTCTTAGATGGGCCAAGGAGAAGTGCGCCCCAGTTGTCTAAAGCAGCAATCAGCTCCATAACACACCCTTGAATTGGCTTTCCCTCCTTTCCTGGTTCACTCTCCTGACCCTCTTACACTGGTTCCCTACTTTTTAGGAAACTCAGTCTAGACGTCATTTATTTGTGAAGGAATATAAGTCATTTATATTATAGATTTCCCTCATTTGGGATCTTACTGATTGTATCCCTATGGTATTATTTAATATGTTCTGTACTTTGCCTCTCACCCATGTTGCAAATAAATAATGAAGCAACTAAAAGAGTATACCAAAATGTTGATTCTCTAAATGCTGAGATTATAAGGAATTATTTTACTCTTTTTTATATGTTCCTTTATTTTCTAATACACTTCATATACATTTATTCAACAAGTATTGATTGACCTCTGCTATGAGTTAGACACTGTTCTATATGGAAGGGACGCAGTAATTAATAAAATAGGCAAAACTTCCTGTCTTTATAGAGTAGAATGTCTTTTATAATCAGAAAGAAGGTATATAAAATTTCCACTAATTGCATTGAATTTTAGATTAAGAGCCTTTTAAATTAGTTTTAGCTCCTTGTTTTGGGAGATGTGGGAGAGATTAAGGAAGGCCTCTGTGTAAGATAGGGAAAAAAGATTATAAAATATATTCCTGGTTTTTATGGTAGTAAAATATTTTTGTACCTGTGAAATTATTTCTGATACCTAGATAAAATCTAAATTATATCAGTAACTTTAAGAATGTGTTTTGCTTCCAGTGTGACAGTGAAAATGAAGCAAGACTTGAGGCAGCTCACTGAAGATATTTGGTCATTTGAGGAAGATTATTTTTTTTCCCTTTGGAAATCATATTTTTTAATTTCTTCCACGCATTTTGATATTTAACTTTGTAATCTTTTTTTTTAATTATCAAAAGATCTGTTACACGAACAGAATAGTTACTAAATGTCTAATATGCCATGCACATTCCTGGTTTTCATAAAAAGCCAGAATAATGAATGATTGATTTCCCTTTAAGATGAAAATCATGAGGGAATATTATAATAATATTAAAATGAGATTGGAAAATTTGGCTTCATTTTTGTTTGCTCATGAACAGGAATATCCACAAATATTGATGCAGCAGAAGTAAAATATATATTATTCCTGTGTGGGTTAGAATAAAGAAAAGAGTAAGGCTGGTTTTTTATAGTTTAAATTTCTATCATCAGATGGCTGGACTCTAGCCAGTAGTTCATATTTCAGCTTTGTTTTGTCATGTCTTTCACACATACCATATCCCAGGATACCTAACAGATCTAAATTTATTAAGTTTTAGTTTTAGAACAGTTTAAAAATAATCACAAAGCACACAAAGTCCTAAAATTAAGCAGTTTTAAAATGAGTGGAGAGCTGATGAATTTCAGTAAAAAGCTGATTAAGAATGTTTTTGTACTGGGGCGCCTGGGTGGCTCTGTTGGCTAAGTGTCCAACTCTTGATTTTGGCTCAGATCATGATTTCGTGGTTCATGAGATTGAGCCTTGCGTTGGGCTCACGCTGACAGCAAGAGGTCCGCTTGGGATTCCCACTCTCTCCTCCCTCTCTGCCCCTACCCTCACTCGTGCGCTCTGTCTCTGCCTCTCTCTATATATATAAATAAATCAACTTTAAAAAAAAGAATATTTCTGTGTGACTACCAAGAAAATTTAGAGTATCCTGGGGTGCCTGGGTGGCTCAGTCAGTTAAGCGTCGACTTTGGCTCAGGTCACGATCTCATGGTTCGTGAGTTCCAGCCCTGCGTCGGGCTCTGTGCTGACAGCTCAGAGCCTGGAGCCTGCTTTGGATTCTGTGTCTCCCTCTCTCTCTGCTCCTTCCCCACTCATGCTCTGTCTCTCTCTGTCTCCCAAAAATAATATACGTTAAAAAAAAATTTTTTTTTAATTTAGAGTAGCCACAGTTAAGTAGGAGAGACATTAAATGGAAAAAAAAAGTCTAGTATATGACTTGAATATGTTTCATCTCCCTCTCTGTGCAGTCTTAATGTCAGCACCATCCCTGGTATAGTGAATGAGGCAGTTGCTTCAGGCTCTGGGCTTTGAGTACTCTTGCTGCTGTAGTAACCAGTTTTACATAGCCAGCTAGTGATTGGGAGAAGCAGCAGCATGGGGAGAGTTTTTAAAGTACTATATAGAAAAACTTGAGCTTTGGTCAAGACAGAGAAGATCCCTATTTCCTTTTCACCTTACCCCACTGACTGACTGTATTTATATTGACCCGATTGTCCTGGATTCCATATTCTCTCAAGAATGACCCTTCATGCATTTAATAGTCTTACCTAGCACACTTTTAACTTTGAGACACATAATTTTATACTTGATCATATACAATGGGTTCTGGTTCAAGATGGTGATGTAGGAGGATACTGAATCTCCTCCCACAGACGCACCAAATCTGCAGCTACATACAAAACAATTTCCTCTGAAAGAAATCCAAAAACTAGATGAGCAACTCCTACACGTTGGACAAATGAGAAAAAACCCACATTGAAATAGATAGGAGAGGCTGAGACACAGTCTTGCCATAAATTCATCCCTGGCACAGTATCCAGTGGTCAGGAGAGAACTTAGCTCTGAGCTACTGGAGATGCGAGGGCATTGAATGCTACAGCTCGCACCCCAGTTTTTGCGACCTGCACCTGAGAGATGAGCTTCCTGAACATCTAGCTTTAAGGCCAAGCGGCCTTATGTGTTTAACGCCCATAGGGCTGACCCAGAGGCAGCTGCCTGAAAAGCGCCCAGTCTTTGTGAAAGAGGCCTATGTTACTTATCTTAAAGCTTCAGCCCGAGGGGCAGGCGTCTCATTTAACATACATCTTAGAGGCATACAGACACACTCTCCAAAGACAGAAGCCAGTGGGCTCCATCTTTGCACTTTCCCTCTGCCTCGCTCCAGGTTGCCAGTATCTCCCAGAAAAGAACTTGTGCACGTTTCCAGTGCTCTGGTTTGTGTCACTGCCACCCAGGACACACCCCTTGATTACCTGGCTGTGGTTGGTGGCCTGTGGGACTTATGTTTGCAGGTCCCATAGGACTGTAACAAATGGAGAAACACTTCTTAATTGGCTACTCCCCCAGGGCACAGTGCAGCAAGAAGAGACTGAAAGACACCTCTAGTTTTTCTGTGATAGAGGCTTATTGGCTTATCTTTATTATTAGAAGAGCAGGCTTCTAATTAAACACACATCTAGGGGGCAGCGACTGTTCTCTCCGGAGACTAGGGAGACTGACGGGTGCCATCTTCATGCTCTCTTTCCTCTGCCCCAGGTTGCAGGTGTTTCTGAGAAAGGAGCTTGTGTGCCTATCTGGCTTCCTAGTTTTTGTGGCTTCCACCCAGAAGACACACCTTTTAATAATTTGGCTCAGGTGACAGTGGGACTTGTGTTTACAGATTGAATGGATAGTAAGTAACAAACAAAAACCAATTTTTAACTGACTATCACTGCAGGGCTCAGTGCAGAAGAAGCAAACAGAAACACCCACGTCCCCTTGTTCCCTTGAAAGAGGTATATTTGCATAATTTAAAAGCTGTGGGCTGAGAGTCCAATTAGCCTGAATCTAGGTGCTGACTGAGATTTTCTTCTTTGAGATACTGAGAGATCTTGGCATGCCCTCAACTACTAGGAGTCTCTAAGAATAAAGTAGGCTGCTTGGACAATCAAAGGTTTAAAAGACAATCAAGAACTAGGGCAGGGCTGAACAATAAGTTTCAGTTTCTTTCTTTCTTTTTTAACATTTAAAAACATGTTTATTTTGAGAGAGAGGCAGAGAGCATAAGCATGGTAGGGGCAGATAGAGAGAGGGCAACAGAGAATCCCAAGCGGGCTCTGCACTGTCAGCACAAAATCCAACACAGGGCTTGAACCTGTGAACTGTGAAATGATGACCTGAGCTGAAATCAAGAGTTGGGTGCTTAACCAACTGAGCCACCCAGGCACCCCAATAAGGTTCAGTTTCTACATGAGGTCACTCCTTCAAGGTTGAGAGAGATGGCTATTTTATCTGCATAAAAACCAATACAGAGAGTCAAGGAAAATGAAGAAATAGAGGAATGTATTCTAAAAGGAAGAACAAGATAAAACCTTAGAAAAAGACCTTAATGAAATGGAGATAAGTGATTTACTTGATAAAGAGTTCAAAATAACAATCATAAAAATGCCTACCAAGTTCAGGAGAATAATGCATGAATAAAGTGAGACATTCAACAAAGAGAAAATACAAGAAAGTATCAAATAGAAGTCACAGAGCTGAAGAATACACTAATGAACTGAAAAATACACTAGAGGGCTTCAATAGCAGACTAGATGAGCAGAAGAACGGATCTGTGACCTTGAAGACAGGGCAGTGGAACTCATTCAATCAGAATAGCAAAAAAGAGAAAAGAACGAGGAAAAGTGAAGATAGCTTAAGAGACAAATGGGACAACATCAGTGGACTAACAGTCACATCATAGGAGTCCCAGAAGGAGAAAAGAAAAAGGGGCAGAAATCTTATTGGAAGAAATAATGTCTGAAAACTTCCCTGAGCTCAGGAAGGAAACAGACCTTCAGATCCAGGAGCTCAGTTTTAAATAAGATTTTTTTTTTAAATTTATTTATTTATTTATTTATTTATTTATTTATTTATTTATTTATTTTTATAAAATTTATTGACAAATTGGTTTCCATACAACACCCAGTGTTCATCCCAAAAGGTGCCCTCCTCAATACCCATCACCCACCTTCTCCTCCCTCCCAGCCCCCATCAACCCTCAGTTTGTTCTCAGTTTTTTTTTTTTTTAATTTTTTTTTTTTCAACGTTTATTTATTTTTGGGACAGAGAGAGACAGAGCCTGAACGGGGGAGGGGCAGAGAGAGAGGGAGACACAGAATCCAGGAAACAGGCGCCTGGGTGGCGCAGTCAGTTAAGCGTCTGACTTCAGCCAGGTCACGATCTCGTGGTCCGTGAGTTCGAGCCCCGCTGAAGTCGGGCTCTGGGCTGATGGCTCAGAGCCTGGAGCCTGTTCTCAGTTTTTAACAGTCTCTTATGCTTTGGCTCTCTCCCATTCTAACCTCTTTTTTTTTTTTTCCTTCCCCTCCCCCATGGGTTCCTGTTAAGTTTCTCAGGATCCACATAAGAGTGAAACCATATGGTATCTGTCTTTCTCTGTATGGCTTATTTCACTTAGCATCACACTCTCCAGTTCCATCCACGTTGCTACAAAAGGCCATATTTCATTTTTTCTCATTGCCACGTAATATTCCATTGTGTATATAAACCACAATTTCTTTATCCATTCATCAGTTGATGGACATTTAGGCTCTTTCCATAATTTGGCTATTGTTGAGAGTGCTGCTATGAACATTGGGGTACAAGTGGCCCTATGCATCAGTACTCCTGTATCCCTTGGATAAATTCCTAGCAGTGCTATTGCTGGGTCATAGGGTAGGTCTATTTTTAATTTTCTGAGGAACCTCCACACTGCTTTCCAGAGCGGCTGCACCAATTTGCATTCCCACCAACAGTGCAAGAGGGTTCCCGTTTCTCCACATCCTCTCCAGCATCTATAGTCTCCTGATTTGTTCATTTTGGCCACTCTGACTGGCGTGAGGTGATACCTGAGTGTGGTTTTGATTTGTATTTCCCTGATAAGGAGCGACGCTGAACATCTTTTCATGTGCCTGTTGGCCATCCGGATGTCTTCTTTAGAGAAGTGTCTATTCATGTTTTCTGCCCATTTCTTCACTGGGTTATTTGTTTTTCGGGTGTGGAGTTTGGTGAGCTCTTTATAGATTTTGGATACTAGCCCTTTGTCCGATATGTCATTTGCGAATATCTTTTCCCATTCCGTTGGTTGCCTTTTAGTTTTGTTGGTTGTTTCCTTTGCTGTGCAGAAGCTTTTTATCTTCATAAGGTCCCAGTAATTCACTTTTGCTTTTAATTCCCTTGCCTTTGGGGATGTGTCGAGTAAGAGATTGCTACGGCTGAGGTCAGAGAGGTCTTTTCCTGCTTTCTCCTCTAAGGTTTTGATGGTTTCCTGTCTCACATTTAGGTCCTTTATCCATTTTGAGTTTATTTTTGTGAATGGTGTGAGAAAGTGGTCTAGTTTCAACCTTCTGCATGTTGCTGTCCAGTTCTCCCAGCACCATTTGTTAAAGAGGCTGTCTTTTTTCCATTGGATGTTCTTTCCTGCTTTGTCAAAGATGAGTTGGCCATACGTTTGTGGGTCTAGTTCTGGGGTTTCTATTCTATTCCATTGGTCTATGTGTCTGTTTTGGTGCCAATACCATGCTGTCTTGATGATGACAGCTTTGTAGTAGAGGCTAAAGTCTGGGATTGTGATGCCTCCTGCTTTGGTCTTCTTCTTCAAAATTCCTTTGGCTATTCGGGGCCTTTTGTGGTTCCATATGAATTTTAGGATTGCTTGTTCTAGTTTCGAGAAGAATGCTGGTGCAATTTTGATTGGGATTGCATTGAATGTGTAGATAGCTTTGGGTAGTATTGACATTTTGACAATATTTATTTTTCCAATCCATGAGCAGGGAATGTCTTTCCATTTCTTTAAATCTTCTTCAATTTCCTTCATAAGCTTTCTATAGTTTTCAGCATACAGATCCTTTACATCTTTGGTTAGATTTATTCCTAGGTATTTTATGCTTCTTGGTGCAATTGTGAATGGGATCAGTTTCTTTATTTGTCTTTCTGTTGCTTCATTGTTAGTGTATAAGAATGCAACTGATTTCTGTACATTGATTTTGTATCCTGCAACTTTGCTGAATTCCTGTATCAGTTCTAGCAGACTTTTGGTGGAGTCTATCGGATTTTCCATGTATAATATCATGTCATCTGCAAAAAGCGAAAGCTTGACTTCATCTTTGCCAATTTTGATGCCTTTGATTTCCTTTTGTTGTCTGATTGCTGATGCTAGAACTTCCAGCACTATGTTAAACAGCAGCGGTGAGAGTGGGCATCCTTGTCGTGTTCCTGATCTCAGGGAAAAAGCTCTCAGTTTTTCCCCGTTGAGGATGATGTTAGCTGTGGGCTTTTCATAAATGGCTTTTATGATCTTTAAGTATGTTCCTTCTATCCCGACTTTCTCAAGGGTTTTTATTAAGAAAGGGTGCTGGATTTTGTCGAAGGCCTTTTCTGCATCGATTGACAGGATCATATGGTTCTTCTCTTTTTTTTTGTTAATGTGATGTATCACGTTGATTGATTTGCGAATGTTGAACCAGCCCTGCATCCCAGGAATGAATCCCACTTGATCATGGTGAATAATTCTTTTTATATGCCGTTGAATTCGATTTGCTAGTATCTTATTGAGAATTTTTGCATCCATATTCATCAGGGATATTGGCCTGTAGTTCTCTTTTTTTACTGGGTCTCTGTCTGGTTTAGGAATCAAAGTAATACTGGCTTCATAGAATGAGTCTGGAAGTTTTCCTTCCCTTTCTATTTCTTGGAATAGCTTGAGAAGGATAGGTATTATCTCTGCTTTAAACGTCTGGTAGAACTCCCCTGGGAAGCCATCTGGTCCTGGACTCTTATTTGTTGGGAGATTTTTGATAACCGATTCAATTTCTTCGCTGGTTATGGGTCTGTTCAAGCTTTCTATTTCCTCCTGATTGAGTTTTGGAAGAGTGTGGGTGTTCAGGAATTTGTCCATTTCTTCCAGGTTGTCCAATTTGTTGGCATATAAGTTTTCATAGTATTCCCTGATAATTGTTTGTATCTCTGAGGGATTGGTTGTAATAATTCCATTTTCATTCATGATTTTATCTATTTGGGTCATCTCCCTTTTCTTTTTGAGAAGCCTGGCTAGAGGTTTGTCAATTTTGTTTATTTTTTCAAAAAACCAACTCTTGGTTTCGTTGATCTGCTCTACAGTTTTTTTAGATTCTATATTGTTTATTTCTGCTCTGATCTTTATTATTTCTCTTCTTCTGCTGGGTTTAGGCTGCCTTTGCTGTTCTGCTTCTAGTTCCTTTAGGTGTGCTGTTAGATTTTGTATTTGGGATTTTTCTTGTTTCTTGAGATAGGCCTGGATTGCAATGTATTTTCCTCTCAGGACTGCCTTTGCTGCGTCCCAAAGCGTTTGGATTGTTGTATTTTCATTTTCGTTTGTTTCCATATATTTTTTAATTTCTTCTCTAATTGCCTGGTTGACCCACTCATTCGTTAGTAGGGTGTTCTTTAACCTCCATGCTTTTGGAGGTTTTCCAGACTTTTTTCTGTGGTTGATTTCAAGCTTCATAGCATTGTGGTCTGAAAGTAAGCATGGTATAATTTCAATTCTTGTAAACTTATGAAGGGCTGTTTTGTGACCCAGTATATGATCTATCTTGGAGAATGTTCCATGTGCACTCGAGAAGAAAGTATATTCTGTTGCTTTGGGATGCAGAGTTCTAAATATATCTGTCAAGTCCATCTGATCCAATGTCTCATTCAGGGCCCTTGTTTCTTTATTGACCGTGTGTCTAGATGATCTATCCATTTCTGTAAGTGGGGTGTTAAAGTCCCCTGCAATTACCACATTCTTATCAATAAGGTTGCTTATGTTTATGAGTAATTGTTTTATATATTTGGGGGCTCCGGTATTCGGTGCATAGACATTTATAATTGTTAGCTCTTCCTGATGGATAGACCCTGTAACTATTATATAATGTCCTTCTTCATCTCTTGTTACAGCCTTTAATTTAAAGTCTAGTTTGTCTGATATAAGTATGGCTACTCCAGCTTTCTTTTGGCTTCCAGTCGCATGATAAATAGTTCTCCATCCCCTCACTCTCAATCTAAAGGTGTCCTCAGGTCTAAAATGAGTCTCTTGTAGACAGCAAATAGATGGGTCTTGTTTTTTTATCCATTCTGATACCCTATGTCTTTTGGTTGGCGCATTTAATCCATTTACATTCAGTGTTATTATAGAAAGATACGGGTTTAGAGTCATTGTGATGTCTGTATGTTTTATGCTTGTAGTGATGTCTCTGGGACTTTGTCTCACAGGGTCCCCCTTAGGATCTCTTGTAGGGCTGGTTTAGTGGTGACAAATTCCTTCAGTTTTTGTTTGTTTGGGAAGACCTTTATCTCTCCTTCTATTCTAAATGACAGACTTGCTGGATAAAGGATTCTTGGCTGCATATTTTTTCTGTCTAGCACCCTGAAAATCTCGTGCCAATTCTTTCTGGCCTGCCAAGTTTCAAAAGAGAGATCAGTCACGAGTCTTATAGGTCTCCCTTTATATGTGAGGGCACGTTTACCCCTTGCTGCTTTCAGAATTTTCTCTTTATCCTTGTATTTTGCCAGTTTCACTATGATATGTCGTGCAGAAGATCGATTCAAGTTACGTCTGAAGGGAGTTCTCTGTGCCTCTTGGATTTCAATGCCTTTTTCCTTCCCCAGTTCAGGGAAGTTCTCAGCTATTATTTCTTCAAGTACCCCTTCAGCACCTTTCCCTCTCTCTTCCTCCTCTGGGATACCAATTATGCGTATATTATTTCTTTTTAGTGTATCACTTAGTTCTCTAATTTTCCCCTCATACTCCTGGATTTTTTTATCTCTCTTTTTCTCAGCTTCCTCTTTTTCCATAACTTTATCTTCTAGTTCACCTATTCTCTCCTCTGCCTCTTCAAGCCGAGCTGTGGTGGTTTCCATTTTGTTATGCATTTCGTTTAAAGCGTTTTTCAGCTCCTCGTGACTGTTCCTTAGTCCCTTGATCTCTGTAGCAAGAGATTCTCTGCTGTCCTGTATACTGTTTTCAAGCCCAGCGATTAATTTTATGACTATTATTCTAAATTCACTTTCTGTTATATTAGCACCGCCTCGCCGCCCTTCCTACCCTCTTCCGTGGGCCTCTCGTCTGCGTTTGGCTCCGGCGAATCCGTTCTGCTAATCCTCTGGCGGTTTTCTGGGTTATTTAGGCAGGTGTAGGTGGAATCTAAGTGATCAGCAGGACGTGCGGTGAGCCCAGCGTCCTCCTAAGCCGCCATCTTGCCTTTTCTCTCAGGAGCTCAGTTTTAAATAAGATTAATCCAAAAAGACTCACACCAAGACACATTTTAAGTGTCAAAAGTTAAAGACAAGGAGAGAATCTTAAAAGCAACAAGAGAAAACTTGTTATGTATAAGGGAACCTCCATAAAACTATAAGCAGACTTTTCAGCAGAAACTTTGCAAGCCATAAGGAAATGGACCATATCCAGAAATTGCTTAAAGCAGAAAACTGCTAAACAAAAATACTCTACCCAGCAAAGCTGTCCTTCAGAATTAATGGAGAAATAAAGTTTTCTGGACAAGCAAAAGCTAAAGGAGTGTATCACCACTACACTGGCTTTATAAGAAATGTTAAAGGGAGTTCTTTAAGCTGCAACAAAAGGGCACTAATCAGTAACAGAAAAAACATATGAAAGTACAGGAAATGAATATATTTTTGAAACATTTTTGTGCTGTTTTCTTCCCAACAAGACAAGTTACTTTAGTAGAAGAACCTTCTCTTCTAGTTTTACTTTTAGTTCCTTGTAGTGCTGCTGAGTGTAGAGAAGGTATTGATCAGCAGCAATGAACTGCCTGTTTCTATATGGCCCATGAGCTGAGAATGGTTTTTACTTTTTTCTTTTTCTTATTTAAAAAGAATGTTTTGAAATAAATAAATAAATAAATAAATAAATAAATAAATAAATAAATAAATAAATAAATAAATAAATGAAAAGAATGTTTTGTGATACTTGAAAATTACATGAAACTGAAATTTTGGTGTCCATGAAAGAGTTTTATTGGAGTATATCCACACTCATTCATTAGGTGTTGTTCATGACAGCTTTCATGCAATAGCAGAATTGAATAGTTGTAACAGAGACTATATGTGGCCCACAAAGCCTAAATATTTACTGTCTGGTCTTTTATGCAAAAAATTTACTGACCCTTTCCAAAATAATAAGAAATCTATTCATTGTTCTCTGACCCTAGTTCCTGACACAGAGCTCCTAAAGTCCTTGTAAATAAGATTCTGGGAGCTATCCAGGATATGTTCTTCTCATACTGATGGCAGAGTTGAAAGAAATGAAACCAACCTCAAAAGTCCATTCCACTCCCCTCCTCTTTTCTTTCCCTCCTTTTATATTCTGTTTCCGAGATGAAACCAATTTAAATATAGGTATTAAACTGGACTTAGAATTTTTTTTAAATATATAGAGAATATAGGAAATAATAGAAAATACTCTTGTAGCCATTACTTGTTTTTTTCAAATTTTACTATTTACCCATATTTGTTTCATACCTTTATTTTAAATTATTTTGAAAACCCTGTGTATCGCTCTGAAATGTCATTTCACTCCCTGTCTTCTTAGGGATAACCACTGTCCTTAATTAGGTATTTATCATTCCTGTTGAAGATTATAACATTCACATATATCCATTTTCCTTCCATAACCCCTAGAGAAGGACAATGATTATATTCATTTCCCCGCACTGACATTGGACTTAGCCATGTGATTTCCTCTGACTAATGATGATATACATTGTGTTCAAACAGAATCTTTAAAAAGAGTCAGTTTGTGGTTTGCTATGTTGTCTTTTACCTCTGCCATCTTCCACAGAGAGGCTGCTGCCCCATCAGCCTGGATCCCAGATTCAATACTCTGTGGAGTAGAGCTGCACCCAATATGTGATAGATAAGTAGCATGAACAATATATAAGCTTTCCCTATTGGAAGCCACTGAGATTTTAAGGTTACTACTACAGTGTAACCTGGTCTACTCTGACTGCTACATTTCCCCTGTTTTTTAATATGTTGAATATATTTTTACATATGCACGTTTATATATTTGTTGATCCACGTAGCTGTTGTTCTCTTATTTTCACTGCTGTATAGTTTATCATTTGTATAAATATGTCAGTATTTAATTTATCCATTTTCATGTAGATGAACATTTAACTTATTTCCAGTTTTGTTAGTCATCTGTTGCTGTGTAACAACCCACCACAAAAAGTGAGTGGCATAAAGCAGTGAGCATTTATCTAGCTTCTGCATCTGCAGGCCATGTGAGGTAGACTCTGCTGATCCCCACTGGTCTGGCTCTGTACGTAGGCTCAGGTTTGGTTCATCTAAGCAAGGGCATCTCTGCTTCATGGTTTTGTCAGCAAATTTGTCAGGCTGCTCTATATGTTTCTCATCCTTTTTAGACCACTGGGCTATCCAGAATATATATATTCCTCTTACAGTACTGGCAGAGGTGCAAGAAAGCAAGCCAACCTCAGAAGTCCATTTGAAGGATCTCTTATGTCATACTGCTAATATCCCATTGGCCAAAGCAGGTCATGTGGCTGAGCCCAAAGTCATTGGATTGTCCCTGGAGGTCAAGAGAAAGAAAGTGAATATTTGAGAACTGTAGTATGCCAGTGTTTTTACTATTACAAACTGTACCACAATGAACCTTCTTCCATTTGTGCCCTTGTGCATATTTGCAAGAAGTTATTTTCAACATATACCTGGAAGTAGACTTGCTGGCCTCTGGGATACATTCCTCTTCAAATTTTCTAAACATTGCCACGCTGGTTTCCAGACTAGATGTAATAATTTACATATTCTCCAAGAATGTATGGGTTTTCTCTTCTGCATTCCTGTTAACACTTGGTATTGATAGACTTAATTTTTTAGCAAACTGATTAGAATGAATTATTAAATCCTTGTGGTTTTATTTTGCATTTCACTAGCAACTAGTGAGGCTTATCATCTCCAAATATTTATTGGCTACTCATATTGCCATTCTATGAATTATTTATCTTCTTTACTCACTTTTCTATTTGATTTTTTTATTAGAAGTCCTTTATATATTCTCTGTTGAAAGCTGTCATATATATCTTGCAGATATCTTCTAGTCTATGGCTTGTCTTTTTATTTTGTTTCTGATAATTTTTAGTATACAGAAGTTGCTGGCATTTTCAAATGTAGTTGTGTTTTCCTTGATGGTTTGTACTGTTTCTTTTTAACTACTTTATTGAGATGTAATTAACATAGGATAAGTAGCATATATTTAAAGTATTTGATGAGTGTTGATATACTAGTCCCATGTAGGTACTAGTGAAACCATCATCAGCATAATCAGTATAATGAACATATTCATCACTCCCAAAAGTTTCTTCATACACATTCGTAATTCTTCCTTCCTGTTTTTTCCTACCTCCTAGGTCCCAGGCCACTACTGATATGCTTAGTATCTTCTGGGTTTTTTTTTTTTTTTTTTTAACGTTTTATTTATTTTTGAGACAGAGAGAGACAGAGCATGAACAGGGGAGGGTCAGAGAGAGGGAGACACAGAATCTGAAACAGGCTCCAGGCTCTGAGCTGTCAGCACAGAGCCTGACACGGGGCTCGAACTCACGGACTGCAAGATCATGACCTGAGCCGAAGTCGGCCGCTTAACCGACTGAGCCACCCATGCGCCCCAGTATCTTCTGTTTTGTATTGATTATCTGTCTAAACTCTGTCAGTTATTGAGAGAAGGGTGTTGATCAACTTTAATTGTGGGTTTGTCTATCATCCTTTCGGTTTTATCAGTATTTGCTTCAAATATTTTGAAACTCTTATTAGGTGCATACATGTTTAAAATGTATTATTCTGTCTTCTTCATGAATTGACCCAATTATCATTATGTAACTGACCTTTATGCTAATATTTTTTTTGCTGCAAAGTCTACATAGTATCCTATTTATGTAGACCTCCTTATTTTGATTCATTTTTCATGATATATCTTTTTCTATCCTCTTACTTTTAATCTACCTAAATATATCAGTATCTTTAAAATGAATGTCTTGTAGACAACATACAGTTGGGTCTTATTTTTTATCCAGTGTGATAGTTTCTACCTTTTCATTGTGTGTTCAGATGATTTGTATTTAATGTAATTTTTCATATGTTTGGATTTAAGTCTACCATTTTTTTATTTGTTTTCTCTTTTTTTCCATCTTTTTAAATGTTCTTTACCCCTTCCTTGCTTCCTTTTTGGATTACTTGAAGACTTTAAAAAATTTTTGATTTTGGGTTTTTGACTGTATTTCTTTGTATATCTTAAATGTAGTGGTTGCTGTAGAGATTATAATATGCATAATTAACTTTTCACAGTTAACTGAGAATTTATATTTTACTGCTTCAAATGGAATATAGATATCTTACCACTATATAGGTCCTTCCCTAATTTATGATATAGCATCATATGTATTACAGCTACATACATTGAAAACTCCACCAGACGTTGTTTTCATTTCAACTGTCATACATAAAGAACTTAAGAGGAAAAAATGGTCTGTTATATGTATCTAAATATTAACCATTCCTATTGCTCTTTATTTCTTAAATTTCCAATTTCCCTCTGATATCATTTCCTCCCCCCTTGAAAGATAGAATGTGTTGTAGAGCAGGTCTGCTGGTGGTGAATTCTGTTTACCTTCATCTGAGAACATTTTTATTTTGTCCTCATTTTTAAAGAATATTTTCACTAGATAAAGAATTCTGGGTTGAAATTCTTTTAGCACTTTATGTTTTTTTAATGTTTATTGTTTGAGAGAGAGAAGGAGAGAATGAGCAGGGGAGGGGCAGAGACAGAGAAGGAGACACAAAATCTGAAGCAGGCTCCAGGCTCTGAGCTGTCAGTACAGAGCCCCATGTGGGGCTCAAACTCACAAACTGTGAGATCATGACCTGAGCTGAAGTCAGAATGAGCCACCCAGGCACCCGTCTTTTAGCACTTTAAACTGGCTGCCTTGGAGAATTTTTTCTTTGACTTTGGTTTTCAGAAGTTTGATTTTTTTTTTTTTTAATGTACCTTGTTTTGGGTTTACTAGGCATCTTGAATCTGTAATGAAATAACTGAAGACAAACCCATAAAATGAGAAGAGATGGTATCCAAGGAGGATATTCTAAAAAGTACATATATTTAGGGTACAGGCAGAATAGCCACCAGAAGAGTTTAAGGAGTTACCAAGAATAAATGAAGATTATTGGAAGAAAGTAGAAATGTAGATGTGTCATCTTAGGCAAATTATTTAACATCTCTAAATCTTAATATTCTTATTTGTAAAATTGAGATCATAGCAACTAATTTGTAGGGGTAAGAAAATTAAAATTTACATATATGTGTGTATGTATATACATGGAAAGCATGTAGTATAGGACCTATAAAAATGCTTAGTAGGTTATAACTTATTACAATGATTATTAAGACAGAAGATAAAATCAAGTGACTACAGTACAATAAATAGGTCACATATCTAATGAACTAGAACTATACTTTTCTGCCCTATGTTAGTTTGTGTTACTGAAAAATATAATCATTTTAATAAATTTTTGGGGTAATTGCAAATATTGAAAAACAAATCTTTAAATTTGGGGGAGATAGCTGAGACTTCTTAACTATAATTATTCAGAGTTTTCGTTTACCAAGCTCTAATTTATTGAGCTTGAAATGATCTATTTGATTTAGTTTCACTTTTGTCTTTTGACAGAAGGAGTTGCTGTCTTCTTTAAAACAGGTCTTTTAACTGTTCACTCTGAGGCTTAAACTGAGAGTATTATTTTTGTTGTTGTTTATTAATTTTTGAGAGAGAGAGAGAGACAGAGTGTGAATAGGGGAGGGGCAGAGAGAGAGGGAGACAGAGGATCCTCAGCAGGCTCTGCATTGTCAGCGCAGAGCCCGATGCCAGGCTCGAACTCACAAACCACGAAATCATGACCTGAGCTGATGCTTAACGACTGAGCCACCCAGGTGCCCCTAAACTGAGAGTATTCTTATAGTATTTCTTGCACGTTTGTATTATATTTGGTGTAGACTCAAGAAGAGAAGCAACTGCCACAGTTAAAAGGTTTTTGGACAAAATCAGAAAGCCATCATTTAATCTTTCTGGGCTTCAGCTTTCTCATTAACAACAAGGTTAAGTGTGTTTACATCACACTATGAACATTAAATGGCTTTGAAATTTCTTTGAATAAAAGTCTAAGAATCATAGGAAGCCCCTTAGGGAGAATAGCATAGTGTCCAGTGTTTTTAAGCTGGGACTCAAAGAATGAAGGTGGAGAAATGTAAGGGAACCATTTTATATGGAAGTCACTTGAGTATCATTTTCCTACTACGCATGCTGTGTTTCTGCCTTCATTCTCCATACTCTTCCTCCCCCTCCCCCTGCCCCCCCACCGGTAAATGGACCTAACAGAATCTCTAGAGTAGTAGGAAGAATAGCTTGAATTTTCATCCATCCGCATTTCCCATACTCTACCCCAGCCATTTAAGAACTGATCTGATCTGTCCATCTGCTTCATTTGATAGGTAAAGAAATCTAAATATAACAGACAAAATAATCATCTTAATGTTTTTTTCATCTTAAATGTATTAGTCTTTTGGCCTACTTTATGTCTGTATTTGCTTATAAATGACAGGAATTCTCAGTATGTGCCAGGCTGTCCTTACACACACCTCCTTTTTTTGCAAATGCACATGGGAAAACATTTTCCAAACTATAACAGAGCATTCAGTGAAAACACAAATCTGTTCCATTTTCTCCACCCTCCCAGTCCATGTCACATATGCAATCACTTTTTAAATTTTAAGTTAACTTTTTAGTTCTTTTAGTACACTAAATATGTAATACTATATTACTATACTATTACTATAATACTTTGAATTACTATATTACTATAGTAATTACTATAATAATTTACTATACTATTACTATAATAATTTGAAATGTGGCTAGTTTGAATCGAGATATGTTAAAATTATAAAATATGCATGAGATTTTAAAAACAGTATAAAAAAGAAAAATACTTCATAATTTTTATATTGATTACATGTTGAAATGATGCTATCAAATATATTTTGTTTAACAAAGTAAATTATTAAAATTAATTTGACCTGTTTCTTTTTATTATTTTAAAGGTGACTGTTAGATTAAGTTATGCATGTGGCTCACATTTGTTGCTCACATTATATTTCTGTTGGACAGTGCTGCTCTAATTATTAGTAAGCATATGTTTCCCTTAGTTGATGTAGCAAGTTTACTCATGAGTTACCTGATTCTAATCTCATTCTTATTCTTTTATAAAGGACCAAGAAGGTTTTTTCTGGAAAGTCTTAGGATTTTCCTATTCTCGGTATTCTGAACTTTCAAAAGCATACACTGAATTGTAGGTAGTTTTTGTTCATTTTGCTTAAACACTTGGTAAGCCCTAGTTTGTGTCACTCTTCAGCTCTGAGAAATTTTCTGCTAATGCTTTTTGAATTATTTCCTATTTCTTTTTTTTTCTTTTTTTTAATTCCTCCCTATTTCTGGCAGCACTCTCAACAATAGCCAAATTATGGAAAGAGCCTAAATGTCCATCAACTAATGAATGGATAAAGAAATTGTGGTTTATATACACAATGGAATACTACATGGCAATGAGAAAGAATTAAATATGGCCTTTTGTAGCAACGTGGATGGAACTGGAGAGTGTGATGCTAAGTGAAATAAGCCATACAGAGAAAGACAATACCATATGTTTTCACTCTTATGTGGATCCTGAGAAACTTAACAGAAACCCATGAGGGAGGGGAAGAAAAAAAAAAAGAGGTTAGAGAGGGAGAAAGCCAAAGCATAAGAAACTCTTTTTTTTTTTTTTTAATTTTTTTTTTAAATGTTTATTTTTTTTTGAGACAGAGAGAGACACAGCATGAGCAGGGAAGGGGCAGAGAGAGAGGGAGACACAGAATGTGAAGCAGGCCTCAGGCTCTGAGCTGTCAGCACAGAGCCCGATGCGGGGCTCGAACTCACGAGCTGTGAGATCATGACCTGAGCCGAAGTTGGACGCTTAACCGACTGAGCCACCCAGGCACCCCAAGAGACTCTTAAAAACTGAGAACAAACTGAGGGTTGATGGGGGGTGGGTGATGGGTATTGAGGAGGGCACCTTTTGGGATGAGCATTGGGTGTTGTATAGAAACCAGTTTGACAATAAATTTCATATATTGAAAAAACAGAAAAGAATTCCTCCCCATTTCTGAATGAGAAAAGGTCTTGTATGATTTTAGACTTCTAGTATTGAGTCTCTGTTTTTCTTTTTGGCAGTGGTCCTGGGAGGAAACCTTATCCTGATCTTTTGACAGTTTATTAAAATATAGGAGGAGATTGGGGCGCGTGGGTGGCGCAGTCGGTTAAGCGACCGACTTCAGCCAGGTCATGATCTCGCGGTCCGTGAGTTCGAGCCCCGCATCGGGCTCTGGGCTGATGGCTCAGAGCCTGGAGCCTGTTTCCGATTCTGTGTCTCCCTCTCTCTCTGCCCCTCCCCCGTTCATGCTCTCTCTCTCTCTCTCTCTCTGTCCCAAAAATAAAAATAAAAGTTGAAAAAAAAATTTTAAATATAGGAGGAGATAGGCAAACATAGTGTTAACTGTCTACAACTCTTTCTTGTTCTCTGTTCTTTTATCATAGAAGTGCATTCTACTTTTTAAAAAAAAAAATTTTTATGTTTTTATTATTTTTGAGAGAGAGAGAGTGTGAGTGGGGGAGGGATAGAGAGAGAGGGAGACAGAATCTGAAGTAGGCTCCAGTCTCTGAGCTGTCAGCGCAGAGCCTGACGTGGGGCCTGAACTCACAGACTGTGAGATCATGACCCGAGCCTAAGGGACGCCCAACCAACTGAGCCACCCAGGCACCCCAAGTGTATTCTACTTTTATGACTGTGTTATCTTCTTGAGTATCTGTAAAGTTTCAAATTAGATTTTCTTTTTTAAAAAAAAATTTCCTTCTGTTTCCTGACTTACCTCTTTGTTTTGCAGTCAGTGGTTTATTTTTTTTTTTCAGGACAAGCTTCTAGAAGTAAAGTGCATTTAACGTTTATTTATTTTTGGGACAGAGAGAGACAAACCATGAACGGGGGAGGGGCAGAGAGAGAGGGAGACACAGAATCGGAAACAGGCTCCAGGCTCTGAGCCATCAGCCCAGAGCCCGACGCGGGGCTCGAACTCACGGACCGCGAGATCGTAACCTGGCTGAAGTCAGACGCTCAACCGACTGCGCCACCCAGGCGCCCCAAAGTGCATTTAAGATAAAGAAAATGTGGAACCAAAAGCATAGAAGCAGAAATGCAAAAAGCTTCCTCTGGGAGCAGTGACAATCTGATCATTGTAATACTGTGGATGTAATGAGATAAGGACATGAACTAGTATGAATATAGTGAGAACTGAAAGAAAAGAGCTGAGTAATTATGCATGAAAAACAAGTGTACTTATTAACTGATTTCTCCAGTGTAAACACCCGACAGCACCCCCTTATTGAACTAGTTATATGCTCCCTTGTAATGTTAATTATTATATGCATATGCCTTCCTGACTAAATTGTGACTCTTCAAGGCAGGGATTATATCCTACTCATTAATTTCTTTTTAAGTTTATTTATTGTGAAAGAAAAAAAAAGCACAAGTGGGGGAGTGGCAGAGAGAGAGGGAGTGAGAAAGAATCCTAAGCAGGCTCTGCACTCTCAGCATAGAACCTGATGTGGGGCTTGAACTCACGAAATGTGAGATCATGACCTGAGCTGACATCAAGAGTCAGATGCTTAACCAACTGAGCCACTCAGCCCCCCCCCCCGATTAATTTTTTTATAGGTGTTTATTGATCAAGCACTATGCCAAGCACTGGGATAAAGCAGTGGGCAAAGACAAATAATCCCTGGCCTTCAGGATACTTAATTACTTATATCTTTTACAGTGCTTAGAATCTGATGTTCAGCTTTTCCAAAGAAAATATTTGTTACTGGGGCGCCTGGGTGGCGCAGTCGGTTGAGCGTCCGACTTCAGCCAGGTCACGATCTCGCGGTCCGTGAGTTCGAGCCCCGCGTCAGGCTCTGGGCTGATGCCTCGGAGCCTGGAGCCTGTTTCCGATTCTGTGTCTCCCTCTCTCTCTGCCCCTCCCCTGTTCATGCTCTGTCTCTCTCTGTCCCAAAAATAAAAAATTAAAAAAAAAAAAAGAAAGAAAATATTTGTTACTTAACCCAACTTTATTTTTTTTAATTTTTTTTTTTTACATTTATTTTTGAGTGAGAGCGGGGGAGGGGCAGAGAGAGAGGGAGACACAGGATCGGAAGCAGGCTCCAGGCTCTGAGCTGTCAGCACAGAGCCCGATGCGGGGCTTGAAGCCACAGACCGTGAAATCATGACCTGAGCCAAAGTCGGATGCTCAACCGACTGAGCCACCCAGGCGCCCCACTTAACCCAACTTTAAAAGGTAATATTAGAGGGGTACCTGGGTGGTTCAGTCAGTTGGGCGTCTGACTTCAGCTCAGGTCATGATCTCACGGTCCGTGAGTTCGAGCCCCGCATCAGGCTCTGTGCTGACAGCTCGGAGCCTGGGCCTGCTTTAGATTCTGTGTCTCCCTCTCTCTGCCCCTTCCCTGCTTGTGCTCTGTCTCGCTCTGTCTCTCAAAAGTGAATGAGTGTTGAAAAAAAAAAATGAATGAATGAATGAATGAATGAATAAAAGGTAATATTAGGGGGATGCCTGGGTGGCTCAGTTGATTAAGTGTCCAACTCTTGATTTTGGTTCAGGTCATGATTTCACGGTTTGTGAGATCTAGCCCCACCTTGGGCTCTGCACTGACAGCACGGAGCCTGCTCGGGATTCTCTCTTCCCTCTCTGTCCCTCCACTGCACCGTCTTTCTCTCTCAAATTAAATGAATAGGATGGCTCAGGGGGATGCCTGGGGGATGCCTGGGTGACTCAGTCAGTTGGGCTTCCAGCTTTGGCTCAGGTCACAATCTTGTGGTTCGTGGGTTTGAGCCCCACATCAGGTTCTGAGCTGACAGTGTGGAGCCTGCTTGGGATTCTGCCTCTTCTCCTCTCTCTCTGCCCCTCCCATACTCTCTCTCAAAATAAATAAACTTAAAAAAAAAATAAAACTTTAAAAATAACTAAATAAATAGATAGATAAGAGGTAATGTTAGGGGCACCTGGGTGGGTCAGTCGGTTAAGCATCCACCTCTTGATTCCACCTCAAGTCATGATCTCACAGTTTGTGCGATTGAGCCCCAAGTTGGGCTCTGCACTGACAGTGCAGAGCCTGCTTGGAATTCTGTTTCTCCCCCCTCTCTCTCTCTACCCCTCCCTCGCTCTCTCTCCCTCTCAAAATAAATAAATAAACAAACTTTTTTTTTAAGGTAATATTAAGATGGTCTATTTGTATCTCGTTAGGCATGTTGCAAAATTTAGTTTGTTATACTATTCTCTCTTTAACTTGATACAAAAAAATGTATGCATTCAGATTAAATTGATATCCTTCACCTGATTTAAAGGTAATATAGTACATTGATGTAATGAAAACAGCCCACCCTTGAAAGAGTCTAGGGTTCTAGTTTGGCTCTACTGATGAACAGGTTTGCACATGAACTTTTATACTCTATCTTCTCAGAGTCTTACTTTCTCATGTGTAAAATAAAGGTTGGATCTTTTAGCACTTAAACTTTGAGTCTGAAAGTGGAAAAATTTCTTTATTCACATAGCCTTTGAATAATGTGGCTAAGCCATCTAGTATATATAATTGAATGACTAGAAATGACAGACAGCTGTCATTTCATATGTTTTACTTGAGTTATAATCATT
This sequence comes from Prionailurus bengalensis, assembly GCF_016509475.1. Taxonomy (NCBI): domain Eukaryota; kingdom Metazoa; phylum Chordata; class Mammalia; order Carnivora; family Felidae; genus Prionailurus; species Prionailurus bengalensis. Next base: position 32,761,988 of record NC_057351.1, on the reverse strand, counting down.
GATTAAATATTGTTTTTTCCTCTTTTACAGACTTGGGTCTGGATCAATATATAATAAAACGCTTTGATGGGAAGGTGAGCAAGCTATGACACTTAACATATATATCCTGTTGTTTACTGAGAATATTTTTAAGTTCCTCTAGAATTGTTTGTGAGAAATTTCTGAATGCTTGTTTATCTTACCAAAAGAGCATGTTTCTTAGGTTGGAAGGCCTGTAAGTGCCTTCATATACTTCTACAGAAAAAAATCAAGCAGAAGGTTTTTCTACATTTTTCCGTGTAAGGTAGCACTCATAGGGAGCCTGCTGTATATAATAAAGGCTAATTCAGTGTAGGTGGAGATTTGCATTTTAATTCAATTGCCGTCATGAAGTTTAACAAGCCCCCCAATACTACATTTGCATTTCTTGTAAAAACACTTATTTGATTTGACCTTCTTCAAACTATGATACTCTATAGCAATAATCCTAACTAGAAAATTATACAAGTCTTTACTCATGCTTTTATAATGATTATGAAGACCACCCCAAATTTACATATACATTTTCATTATACTTACTTTCAATTCTTTATTTTATGCGCAAATAAACCGCATAATAAATTATTCTTAAATATAGAAAACAAAACTTTCAATTTCATTATCTCAAAGCAGTCAGTTAAACATGTTTTTCCCTTTCAGGCTGACTTCTACAAAAAGAAAAAGAAAATATTACACAGGGTCAGAAAGAAAAGTAAAAAGTCAATTTTAAAGAGGAGGAAGAAAGCACATCAGAAAGAAGAGAGAGCCCGGGATGGCTTTACAAAGCTTAAAGAGAAGGAAATCAGAAGGATAATCATGCAGTGGCTGGAAAAGGCAGGATTACAAGAGGGTCTAAATGGGTGGAGGTCAGGGTTAGTAGAAACTGATCTTGCAGGTTGTGTCAATCCTGCATTATTACATAAATCTCTATATACTTGTAAGGTGAAGATACAAATGCTAAGGTCTTTTGCACAAGTGGAGAGAATGAATGGTCACCTTCAGGGCTGAGATATTAGTCAAGACTTCCAGCCTAACAATTACCTGTCGCATTCAGGTAGCCCCATGCCTCCCTCTGTAGGTGTCTTCTTTTTAAAGTCACATATCCTAAAAGAAAGAATGATCAAAAAGAGCATTGAACTAAAATGTTAGGAGACAGGTTCAGAGCCCTGGCTCTGCTTTAGGACAGCTACATCTTCCCTCTGATCCTTGGTGTCTCCACTTCATATATAATCAAGTACTGTATCCATTACCACAGGCACTGATGTCAGGGTCTGATTTCAGAGTCTGTGGCAAGTCAGGTCCCTGTCTTATCTGTCTTTGTGTCACTCAGAGTCCAGCAGATGTCTGGCATACAGGATGTGACCAATAAATATTGGATGACTTGGAAAAGTCAGCTAGTCAAATCACATATTCGTTGGAGATATGACTCATTAAGTCAGTAATATTTTATAACAAAAGCAGTTTAACAAATCACAGTTTTTGGTCACTGAAGGCATCCAGAGTAGCACGAGAATTCTGTCCTCTATTGTGTGTGTGTGTGTGTGTGTGTGTGTGTGTGTGTGTGTGTAAACCTGAAAACAGATAAAGAAGTTGAATATGTGCAAGTTGAATAGCAAGTTTACATATTATAGGGGAGTTTTCATTCCTAGAGATCTCCCAAATATAAAATCCCTAGTGGTCATTCATATTTCACACACACTCTTTAGTTTTTTTCATTTCAGCCCGTAACTGTCTACTTGATGCTAGAAATCTGTAGCTTTGGGCATGACCAATAAGCTCCCCCTTTGTTTCAACCATATTATTATTTTTTTTTATTTAAAAAAAATTTTTTTTAACATTTATTTATTTTTGAGAGAGAGAGAGACAGAGCATGAATGGGGGGAGGGTCAGAGAGAGAGGGAGACACAGAGTCCGAAGCAGGCTCCAGGCTCCGAGCTGTCAGCACAGAGCCCGACGTGGGGCTCGAACTCGTGAACCACAAGATCATGACCTGAGCTGAAGTCGGACACTTAACCGACTGAGCCACCCAGGCGCCCCTCAACCATATTAAATTGATGAGCTCTACATTTCCTATCATTAGTGTCATTTGCATTTTTCTGATTTCCACTTATTTTTACAAAGCAACTAAAGTAAACTGCAGTACAACATTAAAGTATGTGAGTGCCCACCTTGCTCTAGAGACAAAAATGGCAGTACTTCTTGGTTTGGAAGGCAGACTTTGTTGACACATTGTAGTGCAAATGTTTGTGCTCTGAAGTATCACATTCTGAAATGGGAGTAGGAAAGGCAAGATTTAGGGATCTCAGTGTGTAATGTTTGAAAGTATGACTTTATGAAATTCAGGCATGTGAAAGTTGGCTTTATGGTACCAGGGGAACCAGTTCTAAAAGAGAATAGAAGAATGGCATACTCATGTAGGGTGTGTAGAACTGAGCCTGCCAGCTTCTCCCCTAGCCAAGAGCACACAGAATTCCCTTTCATCCATGCTGTGATATGCATATTTAATCCCTTTGCCAGGTACTTCATTTAAATACTGTATTAATTTTCATCAAATATATCCTGAAGGTCTAGTTTTGGAATGAAAGTTATGCTTCTTAAATAGGATTTTTAAACTGAGTTCACCTCTAGTTTATGTCTTTATGAATGGTCTTTTATTTCATATGAAATTTAAGAAAGTAGTTTCTGTGTTTTTAAACCTTGCATAATGAGGGTCTCTCTCTGTCTCTCAAAAATAAATAAACATAAACAAAATTTAAAAAAAGGGGGAGGCGCCTGGGTGGCTCAGTCAGTTAAGCATCCGACTTTGGCTCAGGTCCTGATCTCGATGGTGTGTGAGTTTGAGCCCCGAGTCAGGCTCTGTGCTGACAGCTCAAAGCCTGGAGCGTGGTTTCAGATTCTGTGTCTCCCTCTCTCTTTGCCCTTCCCTGGTGTACGTTCTGTCTCTCAAAAATAAATAAACATAAAAAAATTTTTAACCTTGCGTAATGAGGAATACAACATTCATACAGTGTTTAAGCACTTTAGAAGTTTTCCCAGGGATTTTTGCCATGTGTGAAGTCCTTCACTTGATATTTATGATAAAGATCAATGCTCATTCAACTGTTGATCTTATTCTTTTCCTTTAGATCTTCATGTCTCTTATTCTCTCAGTCAGAATATCTTAACTCTTAAGTAGCAGTTTCCAGAGGATATAAATCCTAAGACAATTTCCTCTTGAAAAAACAGATTTATATAGTAATTACAGTAAATTTAATGCAGATGGCCACAGATTTAGTACAAAGCTAATACCCTAGAGGAATTTCCTTTTAAACTTGCTTTGATTTTTAAATGGGACTCTCTCTCTTTTTTAACTTGGGAGAGAAACTAGTTATGAATACTTAGAGAAGGATTTACTCCCATCTTCTTATCTGTGCCCCCCCCCCCCGCCATTGTTTTAACTTTTAACATACCATTTAATAAAAGTACATCATTTGACAAGTAAGAAACACTGCCTTATTTTATTGTCTTTTAATTGAATTGCGCTTGAGCCTTTTTGTCACTGAAAGCAAAAACAAATCTAGAAACAGTATCATTTTGGGGGGTATATTCTCATTTGTGCTTGAATTTCATACAACCTCCAGATGCAAAGTAAAAAGAAGGCCAAAATGATCATGAGAAATAATTGGATAGTTATTTCTTGCTTTGGTGCCTATCTCCTTTTCTACTCCTGTTTAACTAGTAAATGCCCTTAAGAAATAAAGGAAACATTCCTGTTTCAACTGATAGTGAAACAGAATTTAGTTAAGCAGCTTTTGAATTTGGGGGAGGATCTTTTTCCAGACCTCAGCACTACCTAATGTTAATGCACACTAATCCTTTACTCTTAGTAGCAGTTTCCTTTGTAGAAAAGTCATAGAAATACTTTATTATTGGCACTTGCATGATTTATGCACTTCAAAACTATCTACTAACACAGGCCTTGTATAAAGAAGCTATAGTCAATGTCCCTTCGTTTTAAGAATATGCGTTGTAGATAAGTGATATTTTAAAAGACATTCAAACTAGGTTTTAAGAGTTCAAAAGCCTCACAGTTTGAAAGTTCACATTTTCTCATAAGGGATATTTGAAAATCACTATAGTGTATTCGGACTATTATACAGATGGTAATACAAAATATAGTCTGGCTTTTGTTTTAGTGTGAGATATCATAGATTTAAAAAATGTACCCTCCCCCTGCAATGTACATGCATTCTCCTTGTGACTTGTTAATGCAGTTACTTCATGAATTTTAGATTATTTCTTTAATGAAAACTATATTTTTTCTGGATTTAATTTTTTTAATCACATAATAATTGGTCTATAAAATGAAGCATCATTTCTAAATTGAGACTTTATATTACAAAATCGCCAAATATTTCTTTCATTTAATGATTTAGTTGTTGTTTTTTATTGGTTTGGCTGAAGTGGTGTTACCCTTTATTTTCCTCTTTCTCTTACCCCCTCCTTTTTTCCAGCATATCAAAGATAGAAATTGTTTTGTAGTTTCTGTTCCTGTTGTATGTAATAGACAACTTTCTCGTGAGCAAACACCACCATATATATATTTTTTTTAAGTTACGATAGAAAACTGAATAGTTACTTAAGTAAAATTGTTTCCTAGGCAAAGAATATCTCTAGAGTTTTGACATAATTTTCTTCTCTCTTCTAAAAACTTTATGAAGTTCATACTCGTTTTTTAAGTAACAATGAATTGCCCTTTGAAACTAAATTGTTCATTGTTATCATTCCACCATGCATTTCTTTTTCAGAATATAGATTTTTTATTCTTCCTTCCCTATCAAGTTCCCTTTTCCCCCAACTACTCCCTGAACATTTCAGGAAGCATGCCTCTGGACTGCATTTTTCATTATTTGTAATTATAGTCCCCTTAGAATCTCTTCAGTTTGGAATAAAGAGTTAATATGTGTTTTATTTCTATCTCTTTTATGATACCTACAAGAATATTTGTACACATGGAAAAGAAAAGTATTTTACATCAAATTAAAATGACATTGTCCAAAAAAAAAAAAATTGACATTGTCCCCATTCAAGTGAAAGAGATAAAAGTATGGTCAAAGCCTAGAAAGGAAAGGACTGATTACAGTGTTAATAACAGAAAAAAATTATCAGAAGAAAAAAAAGATGGGAGCCATAATTAAAAATCAAAGCTTTAGGGGTGCCTGGGTGACTCAGTTGCTAAGCATCTGGCTCTTGATTTTGGGTTAGGTCATGGTATCGTCATTCATGAGTTCAAGCCCTGCGTTGGGTTCTGCACTGTGACCTCAAAGAATCCTACTTAGGACTCTCTCTCCCTCTCTTTCTGCCCCTCCCCTGCTCATGCATGTGAGCAATGTATATGCTCTCTCTCAAAAATAAATAAATAAACTTTAAAAAAAAGCAAAGCTTTAATATAACCAGTGCTTTTAATTGCTTACTAGGTAAAAGTCCTTTAAAATATATTGATAAATGAACTTTAAAATACCATTCCCTTTAGGGGAAAATCTTGGTTTCCTAAGTGGAATGTGGACACGTATTCTCCTGTAGCATAATACTCCTAGTGCTTTATTTGAGTTGTTTATTTACTTCATATCATAGATAAGAGATTCGTCTGGAGTACAGCAAGGATAGTATAACTTCTTGACATGCATAGTAAGTTATGTAAGGAGTTTCCTGTCTTCTAAGAGTGAAATGTTTTGCAGATCAAGGAAATGTAAACTAGGAGAGGGGAGGGACTGAAATTCCCATGGGACAAGAGTTTGATGAATCTTCTCACATTCATTTGAACTGCTTTAATTCTGCTCAAATTTATATAGCAGGTTATGATGTTATGAATTCTGCATTGTGAATTAAGCACATCTCTCTCTCTCTCTTGGCTTCCAAAGACTTGAAACTAGTCAAGTTTCTTGGTGATTTCTTGGTGAATTGATATATTTGTTCAGGTTTTTTTTATTAATAAATACAAATATATAGAAAGAATTTTATTGGTTTTGCTTCATGTTTTTTTTAATCTATGTTATTATTTGTCCTACCAATCCCATCTTTAGAGTGTGTCACCTGTGTTCTCTTTTAATAGGGAAATTCTTTAAAAAAAGCATAGCAGGTTCTGAGAGTGCACAGGTTTCCCCCACTCTCTAGAAGTAGAACATTCCTATGAAAGCTGTCATTAAGCTGACTTGGCATAAAGAAACTATTACCATTTCATAGGAGCAAAAATCCTCTCTGAATTTTTTTCAGTCGGGGAAAGCAGTTTACTAGTGCAGTTTTTTCGTAAAAGAGAAGTAGTATGAAGCAAACTTTCAGATTGCAGAGAACCTGTATTTCAATTCCTGGGAGACTGAAGCTCCTCACAAATATTTCAAAGCCACAATACTTATTTTAGGGGTGAAGACTGAGTCCCTTTTAAAAACCACATTAACATATTCGCTCATTAGTTGTCACCGGTTTATTTTTGCAATTTAAAGTGAACTCACTAGGGGCACCTGCCTGGGTCAGTCAGAAGAGTGGTGCGACTCTTGATCTCAGGCTCGTGAGTTCAAGCCCCCACTGAGTGCAGAGATAACTTAAAAATAAAATCTTAAAAGAATAATAATAAAGTAAACTCTCTAAATGAAAAATACTTGACTCTATTTGTCTCCCACAGGAATTATCAATAATAGCTATATGAAAAAGAAGAATAGTTGAGACTTTTTGAGTGTTTATTATGTGCTACATGCTTTTTTTAAGTGCTTACATATAAATCCACACAGCCACTCATTTAAATAACTTACTACTTTTATTATCATTTTACAAATAAGGAGCTACATAAAAAGCTACATAAAAATTTAACTTCTAAAAAAAATTTTTTTTTAAGGTGCGCCTGGGTGGCTCAGTTGGTTGGGCGTCCGACTTCGGCTCAGGTCATGATCTCGTGGTCCGTGGGTTCGAGCCCCGCGTCGAGCTCTGTGCTGACAGCTCAGAGCCTGAGGCCTGTTTCCGATTCTGTGTCTCCCTCTTTCTCTGACCCTCCCCTGTTCATGCTCTGTCTCTCTCTGTCTCAAAAATAAATAAACGTTAAAAAAAAATTTTTTTTAAGTCATTATTCATTCTTAGAGAGAGAGAGAGAGAGAGAGTGCAAGAGGTGGAGGAACAGAGAGAGGGGGAGACACAGAATCCGAAACAGGCTCCAGGCTCCCAGCTGTCAGCCCAGAGCCCAATGTGGGGCTCCAACTCAGCAACCACAAGATCATGACCTGATCTGAAGTCGGGTGCTTAACCGACTGAGCCACCCATGTGCCCCCAAAATTTAACTTTTTCTAAGTTTATGTATTTATTTGGAGAGAGAGTGTGAGTGGGGGAGGGGCAGAGATGGAGAGCAAGCCTGCTCTTTGCTGTCAGTGCAAAATCCCATGCGGTGCTCAATCTCACAAACTGAGATTATGACCTGAGCTGAAATCAAGAGTTGATCGCTTAACCGGCTGACCGGCTGAGCCACCAGGGTGCCCCTTCGCTTTTGTTTTTCTTTTTTTCTTTTTTTTTTTTTTTTAACCTAAGATCATATAGCTAGCTAATAAGTGATAGAGAGGCAGGATTCCATATTTGTAGCCTGGCTTCAGAGTTCACTGTCTTAAGCTCTGTGGTATACCACCTTTCGTATATCTAAGCAGTTTGTCTATATGACCTACTTGTAAATAGAAATTTCTCTTGTTAAGTAGTTATTTTATTTTATTACCTTAATGACATTTGTGCAAAAACAAAACAAAGCAACTTAATATTTTACTTTCTTTTTGAAGTTAATTTTTCCTGCTTTGCTAAAGTACGGCTAGAAACTACTTTTAACCTGGGAAACCACATAGTGTTTTTAAAGAAAGAAAAATAAGTATACAAATTTTAATCCTTAAATTTAGAAAACAGAATTTCAACCTCATTTTTATTTGCTCCATTATTTTCTCTTACACCACGAACACCAACTGGCATTGTGAAAAATGCTATGTTTTTTCTTTTTATTTGAAACAATCTCTTAAAGTGAGCACTGTTATATATATTTGAAAAATTGGATCTTGGCTCATGGTCATAGAGAAAATAATGTTTTTATTACAAACTAAACTTGTTCTCAATATTGATTGGTTGTATGTTAAATGTAGCATCATTTGAATAAGGCCACTCATAGTCTTTAAACAAGCAAAAGTTTAGAGTGTAATTACATCACCAAAGTTCTGATTCAGCATTTCAAGAAATCCTTTGACATCTTGTAGTTTTCTGTTTTATTTTTAGTCTGTTTGTTCATCTTCCTTCTTTTGCATCCAGAGTTCTCTAAATTACCTTTAAATCATTTTCTCACTTTTCTCTCTTCTCATAAATTAGCAACTTTAGTTCTTTTGTGACACACCACAGCCCTGAGAAAATCTGACTTTGGCATCTGAAATATTTTCCAAGGGATTTCCATTTTGAGCATTTAAGTATTTGACAGCTATATGTAAATAATTAGTAGATGTTGTAGGTATGCTGAAAAACATATTATGGATTGCTGTACCTCTTAGTGTGTAATAGCCCAAGATGAAGAAAACAGTGTGACTTTGGATATGACAGTCTTATTTTCATGTATGGACTCTGCCACATACTTGATAGAAAACCTTGGGCAAAAGACCATTTAACCGTTCTGAGTATCAGTTACTTTCTCAGTAAAATCAGGGCAATATGGTAAAGTGTCTGGCTCTATAAGTTACAGCTACTTCCATGACTTTGAGCCCTTTATTCAATTTATAAAAGGAGTTAGCTGCTGTCATATATATTATCTCCTTTCTTAGTTTGTATGAAAATGCTACAGAGTAGCATGTCCTCTCCATAATTGCTCTCTCCATGCTTCTTTTCTTGCCAGTTAAATCAGCTATAAAAATCTCCTTGTGCCCTCTTAAAGAGCAATTGGCTGGGATTAAATAGCTAGTCCATGAACTGAAGAGAGACGTCTGATTTGATTTCTCATATCTGAGCCGTCCTTTGTGCACAGCGATTCATCTCACCCCTGTGTTGTAAAATCCTTTGAGCCTCTGTCACATCAATCCTAGCCTTAGGCTTGTAAATTGCTAATAGTGTATATTTTACAGTCAAGAACTTTTATCAAGCTGCTAAGTTTGTTTTGAAAAGTGTGGTAAGTTTGGGTCAAATTTTATTTCACAGCCAGTGAAGTTTATTTGTTGAAAAAAAAAATCCTTAAAACAATTTTATATATGAAGATGTTTTCGTGTGGTATACCCGGCTAAATTAGCTAACCTACACTGCCTCATAAATGCCATCCTCTATGATGGCTGGCTTTTTATCACTAATGTGAATAGTAATTCATTTAGTGCAACATAATTTTTCAGGAAACCTGTTTCTGAGTTGTCATTCTGAACTCTTCCTAAGAGTAGTTACTAATCTGAGTTTGGTTGCCCATATGGGTGGTAAAGCAACATATTTGCTGTGAAGTTTAAAAATATTGGAGCACTTGGGTGATTCAGTTAAGCCTTTGACTTTGGCTCAAGTCATAATCTCACAGTTTGTGGGTTCAAGCCCTGCATCGGGCTCTGTGCTGGCAGCTCGAAGCTAGAGAGCCCGCTTCAGATTCTGTGTGTGTGTGTGTGTGTGTGTGTGTGTGTGTATGTGTGTGTGCGCCCCTCCCCCCCTTCTCTCTCTCTTTCTCTCTCTCTCTCTGAAAAACAAATAAGCATTAAAAAAAAATTAAAATACTACATCCATGATACATCTTACTAGGAAACCTTAATTAAAGAAATGCTTTGACTTCACATGACAAAAAATGAAATGTTTTCCTTCCCTTTTAGAAACATTATTATTCATGTATTTTCTTTTCATAGTATTGTGAAGTTTTTCTGCAATTGTGTGTTTCATTTTGGGGAGGCTAGGAGTTGAGTTGTTGGGGTTTTTTGTTTTATTGTACCTCTCAGATAATCTATGAAACATTTCTATGTATTCCTCATTTCTTGTTTCCAGGTGTTCATTTATTTTATTACAGATCTAAATTTAGTCCTTTATATGTTTTAATACTTTGTGGTATTGTGGTATGTATATTTGGTTTTGGAGTTTTTGTTCATATAATCAAACAATGTCCATTTTTTTTTCTTTTTCTCATCTTCTGATCAGGATTTCTGGCAGGTACTGACTCAGCAGCATGTGCTTTAAATTAATTATTCCAGAATCCATAGTAATGCTTCAGGGACAAAGGTTCAGTGCATGCCTATGTCCTTCCCCTGCTCCTTTCAAAATGATTCAGTTCCTGTCACTTTAAATTAACATACTTTATCTTTAATATGACAATGCAAACACTGCATAGGTCCTTGAGAATATAATACCTCGCATGATTTAAAAGGGAAGTTTTAACATCAAGTGTCACACAAAAGGTTAAGAAACTGTTACCACTGTATTGCATAAGAGATACTCAGCAGTGTAATGGAGTCATCTCACCAGTCATAGTAGGGATGCCATGTTCCTGGTTGAGCTTTACAGGAAGGGTGAGGCAATGGTAATTTCAAGTGAAAAATTAATGTTTTTTGTTTCTTGAAATTTCTTACCTGATAAATACAGGTAAGCAGTTGCTTAGTTGCACTTTGCTCAACTAAATGGCTTAACAGGAAACAAAAGGAACATTTTAGGACTTCGTTATTTTGTTTTTTTGAACTAACCAACAACTTTAACTTGAAAAGGAAGCCAATACACGAGGAAGATCATGAAAGAGAATATATAGATTGTAATCTGGCAAAGGAGAATTTCAAGGACTAGCCTAAGAAGTACATTTTTTGATCTTTGAAGACTCAGACTCTTTAATTGTAGTTTATGAGTTATTAAAATGCATTTACTTTTTAAAAGACATTACTCTTGGGTTTCTTTAGGGAAATATAAACTAAATCGTATTAGAATATCTTTTTTGTTTTAAAATAATTAATGATATAATTAATGAGATCACAGTGTGCTCTTAATTTTTATATAACATTTTTCCTGCCTGGGCTTCTTCGTTTTTAAAATGGGATATATTTTTAGAAGTCTACTTACCAAACCCCAGACCAATGACCCTGTTCCTGGTATAGTCAATTATCTTCTGCCTCTCACTGCATTCTGAAACAAACCAACAAATACTTAAATAATTGTGACAGAATAATTTATTGATAGTCTCAGTATCGATGTTTCTAATGCTGGAAATTCTATTTTAGAATAGCCATGGCACAACTTAGTATGCATAGTACTAAGGAGCATAAATCAGATGAGATGCTTAACACCTGTGATTGAGGTACATTGCTTCCACTTCTGTAATTATAGCAGAACAATTTGTAGGAGGAATCTAAAAACTCTTCCTTTCCTATGATAATTGTATGGTTTACACTTGAAATTTTAAAATGAGTTGCCTCACATAGGTGTCCCTACTAAAGAATGAGGAGACGTGAAAAGAGGTAGGTAGGAATTGGTGAAGTGCTTGGAAGTCTCTGGAATATTCAGCATTGGGCAGTCAACCACCATAATTGACAAAAGAGCACCAGTTTTCTTTAAACTTTGACTATCAAGGGTGATATCCTTGTTGAGTAAGGAGTCAAGAGCAAGTTTTACTCTATTATTAAGGGTATCTTGTTAATAAGCTTTTTGTATTGAAAATAATAAACTTTTTTTTTCCCTAGAATAGGTAAATATCACTCACGTTGGTGACACTAGTATAAATCCTTTAAGCTTCCAAAGGTCAATGAGCAGTTACTTAATAGACGAGGGCTTTCTTGCTTGCTTCCTTAACCAGGATTTTGTCCTTTGCATGCTAAGTTCCTATTGCCTGTGAAAAGGCTGGAATCATTTTGTTTTTGTAGTAGCATAGAGCTGTTCTTCAGATGCAGCTTATGAATGGTGTCAAATACTGAATTATATTGCTGTGAGGAGTATCCATAATGTCTCTTTCCAGTCTCTAAGTTCCACCACTACTAAAGTATGTTGATTTAACTCATGTGTTTGATTATTCAGGTTGAAAAAAGAAATGATAATGTAATCATTAAGTACTCCCAAGGAGAGTGTAGTTTACTTAGTTACCCCAAATATTCAGACGTCTATTAAATATGTCTTTAAATACATTTTTATTTTAGATTCTCTTTTGTTTGAACTTGAGATCAACTGAGCCCCTTTGATTTATCATTGTTGATTTGAAAGCATAAACATGACTGACGAACCATTACATTTCCAACACGTTCATATTGAACTTTTCCATCATGAAAGAAGATTTGAAATTCACTTTGACAGGAGAGGACTTGGATCCAGACTAACTTCCTTTTTCTTATTATTTTAGCACATTAACATGCTTTGAGATTATACAAAGTTCTGTGAAAACTACTCAAAGCATTTTATTTCTCCTATTCTGATAAAAGTGGGTTCTCCACTTAGCCTGAACATGCATTTTTTAAAGCTCCAAACTTGAAAAGTTTTTCCAATGACAGATTAGTCTAACGTCTATTAATTAAGAAGAACACAACCATTACATTCTTGAAGTGATACTCATTTTCAAAATGATTAAAATATGCTTTTGAACAAGTCATAGCATAAAAATACGTTGTGCACCTACATCATTAACTAGACTTTCCTTCTCAAGATAAATGAGCTGATATATGCTAAGCCCCAGGATTAATATTTTACAATAATGAACTGTTATTTTTGCTCTGAAAATACCCAGTCCCCATTAACAGTTTTAGAAATTGCAAACAGTTTTTGTGCATTTGATACAATATAACATAATAATGGTTCTGGAGTCAAACTAGGACCTGTCCTGCTACTTCACAGCGTTGTCACCGTTGGCTACTTATTTAACTTCTCTGAACTTCAGTTTTCTCATCTGTAAAGTGCAGATAGTAGTATTACCTACCCCCAAGGATTGCAGTGAGGACTTACAGAGGTGTAGGTAATTCAAGTAGTTAGCACAGTGCCTGGCATGAAACACGTGAACTATAATTTTTAAATTCTTGATATGTCTTTAATGGTTAGTGGTGTTAAAGGATACCTATAAGTGTTTGAATTTAAAAATGATTTAAAAATTCTTCATCTAAAGGGCTTCCTGGGAGATGGCAGTTACTAGAACAGTGTAGGATGGTTGGTGATCCTCAGAGTGAAGCTTAGTTTCTATGATGCGATTTTTTTCATTTAATAATTTTTTTTCCAAATGAGAGAAGGTGAAATGCTATATTGACTTGTTTTTCAAAATTTGTTTGTGAGGTTGCTTTTCCATGAATTAATAGGAAAGCTTTTCATAACCCATATGACTGAACACAAGACTACTGCCGAGCTGATGGCACTTCTTTTCAGCACTGATTGATTTGAGTGGCCAAAGTCCAAAATTGAATTCTTAGATTTAGGTTGCAAATAATCAATAATGGTAAAACATAGATTCTCCCATCCAGAGCTGTTTTGAAGCAAGTGTGCAGGCATATGTGGTAGAAAATAATAGAGTTGACAGTTTTCCCCTTTGAGGGTTTTGATAATACTTCATCAGATACTGAGAACTGAACCAAACCACTCAGTGAAGTTGTATCATTTCCTTGAAGTGAACGTTACTCCAATAGACTTCCAAATTTTTATCATTATTTGAATCAAATCTTCTCCCACATTTTTTTTGGTAAGCATCTTCATTTGTATGCATATTCTCTATAGCCATCTAATTAATGAAATAGGAAAACATGTGCATGATAAGTATTTGGAGGTGTTCTCAGAGCTAACGTGGTTAGAATTGGGACTGAAAAGAGAATGGCTTTCTGGCAGAATGAAGTTTTACAGTATCTTAAGCACTCACCTTCCGCAGTCTGTTGCACAGTCGTTTATGTTTGCTTGCCGCAAATGCAATATTACCTTTGAAAAGGTTGGAAACTCTGAGTCAGGAGAGGAACTCCTAAACTACTCTAAATTAGAAACATCTCGATTTAATTTTATCTGACATAACCTCAAATTCAAGTTTTCTGCAAGTTCAGGTGTCGGACAGGGGAAGAAGAATACATATTTTAACTGTGCAACATTTTCTGTTTGATTGGGAATAGTGTGATTGTTTAAGATTGATATCTACCAAGGCTTTGGCATCTACGCACCAACTAAATAATTAAGTATGAGCATTAATTGCATGGGAAATTTGCTCAATTTTCTATTTCTAACACTCTTCCCCTCCTTGACCCAACCCCAACCTTAGGTAGAAATACTGTTTATCATTTGGAAATGCTGGGCTAAAATTGCTTTTTCTGGAAGAATCATATTATTATCATCAATTGGTTTTTGAAGTACAATCTCAAATGTTTCTTGAGGAATTTAGCTAGGCTTTGAAATATATATCAGTCATCTAGAGAAATGTTAATATTAAAGCCAATTATCTCAGTCTCATAAAGGATGACATCTTAATTTAAATAGCAGTGTTGTGTTCTTTATCAGATTTTTCTATAAACCAGAGATGTTTTGAGCTTCTAGATGACATATTGGCATCTATTTTGCTGGCATGTCTATCAACTACTACTTGATAGAAAATTTATTTCAAACTATAGAAATTGAGAAATGGGTTTTAACTAGAATAAATAATGAGATTAAACTGCTAGATATGATTTTTCTTTTTGGCTTCATCCAATTGAGTCCTTAAAGGCAAAATTATTGCCTCTATTTTGATCAACCCTATTAAAATTAGGATTCACTGAGCACAGTGAGTATTAGCGAGTCTGAGTTGTGACTGGAATCCCCAGTACCAAGGCTCCTGATGGCACCTGCAACTTTGGCAGCGTTCTATACATTTGTGTGATTGGTCGGAAATCACAGTGTGGGCGCGTTAGCGTGAAACTATCCTGGTAAAACAGTTCAGGTTTTAGACTCCTTGAGAAGTATAGCAGTTACACACTATGATTTGCTATAACTTTCTAATTAAGTGTCTCTGCTTACTTAAAAAATAAAAAGATTCAGGATATGATGCAGTTGAGGTCAATACCAGGACCCTTAGGAGATTATTTATTTATTTGTTTTCACTTGAGTTCCGTAAGTTGACTGTTTTACAGTAGTGAGTCTGTAGTTGTGATTTAAATTTTGAAACATAAGGTCTTAGGCTAAGTCATGTAAATGAATAGTAAAACAGTTAAACTTCCCCTCTTTAAGTCAGTGAGCGCATTGCTTTGAAATATTTTGCATAATTTTGTTCTTTAAAAGGAAGTAATATTTGTCAGTAAATTCGGTAGAAATGCTATTCTGATTGGTTGACCTGCATTTTTGCTTTCACAGCCTTAATTTCAGAGATTCAAGTGATTGAATAAAGTTTGATATGTAACCTATAAGATGCATTAAATAGCAGGGTGCCTGGTGGCTCAGTCAGTTAAGCTTCTGACTCTTGGTCTCGACTCAGGTCATGATCTCACGGTTCAGGAGTTCAAGCCCCAAGTCGGGCTCCACATTGACAATACAGAGCCTGCTTGGGATTCTCTCTTTCTCCCTCTCTCTCTGCCCCTCCCATGTGCGCACAGTCTTTCTCTCTCTCTCTCTTCCTTCTCTCAAATAAACTTTTTAAAATAGATGCATTGAATAGCATATATAGAATTGTTGAATCACTGTGTTGTCCACCTGGCAGTAATATAACACTGTATGTCAACTATACTTTAATTAAAAAATAACAATAATAAAATAGCATAATGCTCTGGAGGGTATCTTCAATTATGATGTCTTTTTAAAATACCCAGTTCTGTTAATTTTCAGCATATATACTGAAGTGTATTGCTAGAATCTTCCCTCAGGAACTTTAAGATGAAACAAATTTTCCTTAGACCCTTACTATAAACTTTTTTTGCTAAACTTACATCTTCATGTATTACTTAATCTCACATTATATGGCCTTACAATAGATTTGGAATATATTCTACTTCATTTGACTTTTATATACAGAAATGTCTTCCTTTAGTTTGTCTAATGTTTATTTATATTGAATTTATGACTTACATTGAATTACATACACGTATTAGTATAAATGTTCATTAGTAACAAACAATATAAATAACCACCTCTGAGGTAGTGAGAGAAAGTGAACATTATTACCAATCTGTTAAGGAAGATTATGTTTTCCTTGGGCATGTCTCCATATCATCCCTAAAGTATATAGATGGTATTTGCCTAGGGAAAAAAAATAACTTAAAATGTAGTCAAAGATTAAACATTATTCAAAAGTGAAGAAACATTGTACTTGACATTCTCAAGTCTCAGTTTGCAGAATTAAACAATTGATAAGACTTTTGGAGTAAGAAAAAATACCCAAAAACCTTCCCTCCACTTTCCTTCCTTGAATCTAGAGTTTACATTTTTCTTTCTTTCTTTCTTTCTTTCTTTCTTTCTTTCTTTCTTTCTTTCTTTCTTTCTTTCCATTTTCAACATACTTTGTGACTTTTAAAAATTTATTCAGTATCAATCTCAAATATCTATATTTTCACAGATTCCTTATGTGCCATGGCTAGGTGGTTTGAGGATATCATTTATAATAGAATCAGACCTTTGATTTATAAATACCAGCTAAGGAGCAGTCATACAATGCCAAAGAACCTAAAAATTGGTTCTCTAGTAACTCTCATTTCTTCCCAAATTTTGATATATTTATTTGATTCTCCTCCTAGCTTTAAATAATTTGAGGGATCAAATTTGATAGTTTTATGGCAGTTTGGGTGTTTTTGACTAATATATGTCATGAATTTTATAAGTAGCATCTTTGGAGTTTTGGATATTCATCCCACTTTTAAATTCTTAGAGTTAATAAGTAGGTGCTTAATCTTAAATGCACCTGAACCACTCTCTGACAAGTGGGTGCTTTAGAAAATATGCATGTAACTCCCCCCCCCCCTTTCCTTCTACCCCTGCCATGACTCCAGAAGCACGGAAGAACAATGCTTTAATAAAGAATTAGAAGATTATGTTGCACAGAGCATACTGAAAAGCATGGCTAATTTAAAAGTCTTCTTTAAACATCTTTCTCATTTTTAAGGAGCTACTGCAAAACAAACACATTCTTTGTTCTTTCTCTTAAACATATGCACATACATGTGCATACATGCTATCTCTTTTCTCTGTTCTTCCTGACTTTGATACTTTCTATCCCTCTGTCATGTCCCCTCCCCCCCCCCTTTTTTTTTGTTCACCTTTCTAGGATCTTTTTTTTTTTTTTTTTTTAGTTTCTTTTAGGTTTTTTTTTTGTTTTTGTTTTTTGTTTTTTACTTTATTTATTTGAGAGAAAGCATGAGCACAAGGGGGGCAGGGTGAGTCAGAGAGAGAAGGAGAGACAGAATCTCAAGCAGGCTCCACACTGTCAGCGCAGAGCCTGATGCCAGGCTCGATCTCACAAACCATGAGATCATGACCTGAGCCCAAAATTAAGAGTTGGACACTTAACCAAGTGAGCCACCCAGGTGCTCCTAGGATCCTTTTTCATTCTGTATCTTTTCATTCAGATATTTTCAGCTTTTTCTTATATGGAGCACATTGGCCTTTTGGCCTCTCTTTCCTACCACTCTACTGAGTTCAGCAGAGATCTCACATGTAGCTACACAAACAGAAATATTTTCTCCTTCAAGAGGACTGAGAGTTGCAAACATGGACATATTCTGTCTAAAGCAGTAGAGGAAGAGGTACCTTCCTAGAGAAAAATCACACTAAATCAGCATTGCAAGGTGTTATTATATATCCCTTATGGAGATATGTTCCAGTAGTAATTCTCAATCAGTATACAACTGACGGTCTGTTTGGTGACATCTTTATTATCTCTGTACACTTTATAATCGTCTAATAGTGGAGGTGGCTAAGCCTAAACCTGACCTTAAATATGTCTCACGCAGAGGCTTAAGCTACCTTTTTAACCATTTAGATAATTTCATGTTTATTTATACTTTGGCAAACAGTCATACACTTTGTTAATAATCAAAAGACCTTCAAAAGAAAATGGGCTACTCAAATCAGAAAAAAGCATGGAAAAAGTAGCCCCACTCATATGGTAAATTAATTTATATGGTAAAGATGCCAAAATAATTAAATGGGGGAATGGAAGGTGTTTTAACAAATGATTTACAAACAACTATATATCCGTATTTTAAAAGAATAAAAAATATACCTTACCCCTTTCCTCACTATACTCACAGTTTACTTGGAATGGATCATAGACCTAAATGTAAAATCTATATCTTTAAGGCTTCTAAAAGAAAATGAGAATATTTTTATGTACTAAAGAGAGGCAAAAATTTATTAGCATATAGAAAGCAATAACCATACAGGAAAAAAATCAATGAGACTTCATGAAAATTTAAAACTTTTGATTGTTAAAAGAGAATTATAAGTCATAAACTAGCAGAAAATATTTTTAATATATGTATTTGACTATATTTGTTATCTGTTGCTGAGTAAAAAATCCAAAGCTTGGAGGCTTAAAACAATCATAATTTCTTGTCAATTTCTTGCTTTCTATAAATAAGGAATTTGGGAGCAATTTGGCTAGATGGTTCTGGCTCAGGCTTTTTCATGAGGTTTAAGTCAGAGGTTGGCTAAAGCCTTAACCGTCTAGCTTGACTGAGGATGGAAGATTCATTTCTAAGGTGGCTCACTAAAATACCTGGTACTGACTTGTTGAGAAGCCTCAGGTCCTCTCCCTGTAGGCTCTCTACTGTCCTGCCTCAGTGTTCTGTTCAAATGACAGCTGGCTTCCCTCCAACAGAGCAGCATGCCTTTTATGCCTTTTATGACCTAGCCTCAGAGGTCACACATTATCACTTAAGCTGTCGTCTGTTGGTCACACAGACCAACCCTGATTCATTGTGAAGGAGACTAGGTCAACATAAGGATGTGAATAACAGCAGGCAAGAATCCCTGGGATCATCTTGGAGTCTGGCTACCCAGACTCCTTGAAAGGAGTCTCATATCCAGAATGTAGAATGATCAGTGATTGAAAAAAAAAAAATGGCCAAAAGACTTGGTTATTTCACAAAGAAAATATATAATTTCCAATAAATAGAGAGTGCTCAACAACATTGGTCAGCAAGGAAATGCACAATAAAACGACAAAGAAATATCACTACCTACCCACTCAAATGACTAAAATTAAAAAGACTGGCAACACAAATGTTGGCAGTGATGTAGAGTGACTGGAACTCTCATACATTGATGGTGTGAGTAAAAAAGGTACAGTAACTTTGAGGCATGGGGCACCTGAGTGGCTTAGTCGGTAAGCATCTAACTTCAGCTCAGGTCATGATCTCACAGTCTGAGTTCGAGCCCTGTGTCAGGCTCTGTGCTGACAGCTCAGAGACTGGAGCCTGCTTCCGATTCTGTATCTCCCTCTCTGCCCCTTCCCTGCTCATGGTGTCTGTCTGTCTGTCTCTCTCTCTCTCTCCAAAGTAAACATTAAAAAAATTTTTTTAGGGGCGCCTGGGTGGTGCAGTTGGTTAAGCATCCAAGTTCAGCCAGGTCACGATCTCCCGGTCCGTGAGTTCGAGCCCCGCGTCAGGCTCTGGGTTGATGGCTCAGAGCCTGGAGCCTGTTTCCGATTCTGTGTCTCCCGCTCTCTCTGCCCCTCCCCCGTTCATGCTCTGTCTCTCTCTGTCCCAAAAATAAATAAATGTTGAAAAAAAAATTTTTTTTTAATAAATAACTTTTAGGAAAGTCTAAATAGCCAACAACTGAAAAGAGCCTAAATGTTTATCTGTAAAGGAATGAATAAATCACGTTATTATGTGTGCATTATGATTATATATAAAATAAGTTATAATACAAATTTTTATTTCATTTTTATTTTATTGATGAGTAATATACTTCTCTACAATAAAAACAAACTATTGAAAAATACAGTATGGATGATTCTCAACATTAGGCTGAGCTAAAGAAACTGTACACAAAAGAGTATATCCTGGTGATACTGTTTATAGGAACTTCTAGAAGAGGCAAAACAATCAATGGTATAAAAACATGGTGGGAGTTAACTGTGGAGGAGCATAAAGGAAACAATGGAAATGTTTCCAGTGAAATGTTCTGTATCTTGATGGGGATGTGGGTTACTCCAAATATTTACTTATTTCTTTATAAAATTCATTGTTTTGTACATTAGATTTATGCATTTTACAAAGGAGATTTTACTTAAAACTGTAACAAATATTGAACTCTAG
Organism: Prionailurus bengalensis; assembly: GCF_016509475.1. Taxonomy (NCBI): domain Eukaryota; kingdom Metazoa; phylum Chordata; class Mammalia; order Carnivora; family Felidae; genus Prionailurus; species Prionailurus bengalensis. Next base: position 32,741,826 of record NC_057351.1, on the reverse strand, counting down.
ATAATAATTTTTTTGCAGACATGATTAGCAATTGTGAAACTGCTCTCTGTATATTCTAATATAATCTCTATATACTCTCATTGAGCAAATGAGTAAATATATTGAGGATAATGCGAACCAGGCTTCTCCCTGTTGGAGAAGGGAATAACAAGTGTGTAAGACTACCTTGTTTCCCATGGTATTAGAATGGGATTAGAAATACCAATATGAATTCATAGTTTGTAACAGACAGATATGTAATCATGAGGAAGCATCAGCCTAATTTAAAGTGAGGGATATTCTTCAATATAATTCACTTTTCAAATCTTTTAGGGTTAAAAAGTGTAAAGAGATTTTTAAAAATGGCGGAGTAGGTAACTCCAAAACTGCATCTCTCCACTAAGACAGTCAGTAAGCTGGCAAAAACTGTCAATCAACTTTTTCAGATCTCTGGAATCGAATCAGACTTTAAACAACCAGGGGAATGTTGAAAGATGAAGATGCTGAAATTTGATAAGATAAAGTTGTGGCGTACTTACTTGATAACCACTTCCCCACTCCACAGCACAATGGCAGCCATAAAGATTGTGGCCCTCAGTCCTAGTACAACTTGCTTGTGCCAGAGCAAGCAGTGCAGACCTTGTCCTTGGAGAATATAGATGTGGGCAGTGACCTCTCTGGTCAGTGAGTCATCTCTACTTGCAGGCTTGCCTTTGTTTTGCCTTTATTGGAACTCTTAGGGATGGGGTGGCTTCCCAAGTGGCATTTTTCAAAAGCACTTAAAGGTAATAAATATACTAGCCACAGCGGGCCGAGAAAAGCAGCAGACAAACCAAAGAGCCTGGGAAATGAAGAGGCAGCTGGAGATAAAGAACAAGGACTTTGAAGTGCTCCACCATATACTGAGGAATCTGGAAGGCCTATGCATGCCCGGAACTGAATGAATACTTATAAGAAACCTTAGCAGACCCTAAGCTTTCACCTCTGGCTGCCTTTTATCTTCCATGCAAGCAAGAAGTGAAGGCAAAGGCAGATTTTTTAAACAGTGGCTAAGCATTGAAACAAGGCCCAACACAAAGCCAATCTGTAAAGACATGGAGAGTATTCCCACACATACATATTTGACTCCAGGAATTTAAGGAAATCTCTGTCAGATCACCAGCTGACCTCTAAGGTAATAGAACAGAGACTTGAGTGACCATGCTTGACAAAGCATTCAGGATTTATGAAAAGAATTTAGAAAAGTCACTAAAGAAGTAACTACAACCCACACAAGCAGCAGCAACAAACCCTGAGGAGGGAGACTCAGGTTCCCAGAGTTACCACATTATAATATACAAAATGTCCAGTTTTCAACAACAAATTATGCTTTCAAAGAATAAAGTATGGCCAATTTCACAGGAAAAAAAAATAGGAACTATCCTTGAGAAAGCTTACTACAAACTTTAAATCAATTGGCTTAATATACTTAAAAACCTAAAGGAAACCATAGACAAAGAACTTAAAGGAAACAAGGAGAATGATGTATGAACTAATAGAGAATATCAACAAAAGAAATTGTTTTAAATTCTGAAAACTGAAAAGTACAATAACTGAAAGAATTTCATTAAAAGGGTCTAATGGCAGATTTGAACAGGCAGGAAAAAAAGAATCCATGAACTTGAAGATAAGTCAGTTGATATTATCCAGTCTGAGAAATAAAAAAAGAATGAAGAGAAATTAACAGAGTTTAAGATACCTTTGTGACATCATTAAGTATACCAACATATGTCTACTAGGAATCCCAGAAGGCCAGGAGAAAGAGAAGAGAGCAATATTTGAAGAAACAATTGCTGAGAGCCTTCCAAATTTATTGAAATATGTGACTCTACTTTAGGATAAATTCACAGATACCTACACTGAGACACATTATAATCAAACTTGAAAACTAAAATGAAGAATCGTGAAAGCAGGGAGTTTGTTGCCAGTAGATCTACCATATTAAAAAAGAAAATGCTTAAGGCTGAAATAAAAGGGCCCTAGATACTAACTTGAAGCTATAAGAACAAATGACATCAGTTAAGGTGACAACACAGGTAAATAAAAGCCAATGTTACTGCCATTTTTGGTTTTTAACTCCCTTTTTTTCCTTTGTGATTTAAAAGACAGATGCATAAAATAATAATTATAAATCTGTGTTAATGGGCACACTGTATAAAGATGTAATTTGTGAAAATGACCTCTCCAGGAGCAGAGGGGTTTTTTTTAATACTATTGAAGCTAGGTTGGTATTAATTCAAACTAAATTGCTGCAAATTTAAGATGTTCATCGTAGCCTGAAGGTAGCCACTAAGAAGATAACTATGCTTGGTTCCTTTTATAGAAAATAACCAGGGACTCCATAGAGACAGAAATTGGATTAGAAGCTAGAATAAGGGGGCAGGGGGCTGTGACTGTTTAATGGGGAAGGGGTTTCCAAATGGGGTGATGAAAAAGTTCTGGAATTAGATAGTGGTGATAGTTTCATAACATTGTGAATGAACTTACTGCCACTGAATTATACACTTTAAAGTGTTAACAGTGGTAAATTTTATGTCAGGTGAATTTTACCACAATTAAAAAAAATTATAAAACATAAACAGTGTGGTCCTGGTGTAAGATAGACATATATATCAATGGAATGAAATTGAGAGCCCAGAAATAAACCCACACATTCATAGTCGATTTGTTTTCAACAAGGTGCCAAGACCATTCTGTGGTGAAAGAAGTCTCTTCAACGAATAGTGTGGGGTCAACTGGATATCCACATGCAAAAGAATGAAGTTGGATCCCTACCTCACATTACATACAAAAATTAACTCTGAGCGGATCAATAACCTAAATGTAAAAGCTAAAACTACCCAGCTATTAGAAGATACATAGGGGTAAATCTTCACACCCCTGGCTTTGGTAGTGGAGTCTTAGATATGACATCAAAAGCACAAGCAACAAGAAAAAGTAAACAAATTGAACTTCATCAATATTTAAACCTTTTGTACATCAAAGGACATTATCAAGGTACAGTAGAAAGGCAATGGACAGAGTGGAGAAAACATTTGCAAATCGTACCTGTTATGGGTTTTATATACAGAATATACAAAGAACTCTCACAACTCAATAACAAAAAGACAGGTAACCCAATTCTAAAAAAAGGCGAAGGATTTGAAGACATTTCTCCAAAGAAGGTGTGTAAATGGCCAACAAACACATGAAAGATGCTCAATATCATTAGGTACTAGGGAAATGTAAATCAAACCACAATGAGATACCACTTCACACTCACTAGAATGGCTACAATTTTTTTAAAAAAGGAAAATAAGTGTTGATGAGGGTATAGAAAAATCGGAATCCTTGTACATTGCTAGTAGTAACATAAAATGGTACAGCCACTGTGGAAAACACTTTGGCCCTTTCTCAAAAACTTAAACACAGAGTTATGATATGACCCAGAAATTCCACTCGTAGGTACATACCCAAAAAAATTGAAAGCAGATAGTCAAACAAATACTTGTACATGAATGTTCATAGTAGCACTATTCACAATCGCCAAAAAGTGGTGACAGCCAAACTATCCCTTAATGGATGAATGGATAAACAATGGAATATTCATTGGTGATTAAAAGAAATTGATGCCACAACATGGATGAACTGAGAAAACATGTGAAAGGAGCAAAATTCAAAGGCCCACATATTATATGGTTAAAATGGTGAATTTCTGTTACATAAATTTTACCACAAAGATAGTAACAAACCTCCAAAGGAAAAAATAAAGGACAAAAAAATCTGTTTTGGATTAATGGAAATTAAAGAGACATGACAACTAATGCTGTTTATGATGGTGGATTATATCCTGGGCTGGGGAGAAAATAGTTATAAAGGAAATTATTGGAATTGTTAACTGAATTTAAAAATAGACTGGATTAGATAATAGTATGTATCAGTATTAAATATCTTGGTTTCATTAAATTTATGCTATGGTATATAAGAGAATGTGTCTTTGTTCATAGGAAGTATATATTGAAGTATTTAAATGTAAAAGGGCATGTGTGTTGAACTTTCAGAGGGACAAAAGAATATATGTATATATAAAATGATAAAGCAACTAGGGTAATATGTAAACCATTGGTGAATCTGGGTAAAATGTGTATGAAAGTGTCTTATATTGCTCTTTCCACTATTCTGAGTTTGCAATTATATCAAAATTAAAAGTTACCAACAGAATTAGATTTGTCTTTTGATATCTTCCAAGCAGCAGCATAGTCCAGGTGATTGTTAGAAAAATAATGTTAGCCATGCTTCTTTGTCTTAAGTGCTTCTTTTCACTCTTTCCTTACATGTTTGTCTGTTTCTCCTCTTCTGGATCCCAATATATTATTTATTTTATTGGCTTATAGCAATCTCTCTGTAAGATCATTACATAATTAGGGGCACCTGGGTGCCTCAGTCGATTAAGCGTCCGACTTCAGCTCAGGTCATGATCACATAGCCCGAGTTCAAGCCCCATGTCCGGCTCTGTGCTGACACCTCGGAGCCTGGAGCCTGCTTCGGATTCTGCGTCTCCTTCTCTCTCTGCCTGGCCCCTGGTCGTGCTCTGTCTGTCTGTCTCTCTCTCAAAAATAAATAAACATTAAAAAATTGTTTTAATGATGATTGCATAATTAATACAAAGTATTCAGCCTTTATGCATATTTATTGTTTAGTTAGTAATGTTATGCCTTTGGGAGCCTATTCTCATTTTGTGTATTTTTTCTTACATACTTTATTTTTGCAGTATCTTAGATAATGTAAAAAATGTAACCATTTGTTTCCCTTTTTTGAGAAATTAAAATATTAACCTCCAGTGAAAGGCTTTGCTGCTCTAGTTCTCATCCAGCTGTCTGAAATTTGTGTTCAGTCTGTTGGTAGAAGATCAAGTGTGGTATGAGATTTAACCCTAACTGAAACACATTGGACTATGTGCTCATTTTTGTTGTCCAAAGAAGTAATCTCTAAATCCTGCCAAACAGGACCAAACAGGTGGCTTTCTGTCCACCAGAGATGAGTCAAAGAAGTAATGTCTAAATCCTGCCAAACGGGACCAAACAGGTGGCTTGCTGTCCACCAGAGATGAATCAAAGAAATCCTTTCCTAAGTAGAATGTGCCATCAAAACCTCATACTGCTTTGTCAGCATTCAACTGTGGATTTTTACCTGTTTATGCCTCCTGTTTCATATGAACAAGCAAATACCCAGTAAAGGCTATTTTGGATAGGATTACAAAGAAGATCGTGATGATTCATTTGGTACTTGTGTTTTCAATTGGTTAACCAGTTTTCTTTCCTTTGTGGTGTATGATGGGATCTTCACTAGACAGAGGTAACCTATTGGATAGTTGTGTACCTGGATGCTGGTGTGGTGGTGCTTGTTGGTTTCGTTTTCATGATACTCCTCCTGAGGTTGTGCTTGCAATGCTGCTGCTTATTTTGTGTTTGCATGACATTATTTGATTGCTGTTTGTTGGTTTGGGTTCTTAAAACCTATTTCCTTTTTTTGGTACCCAGAATAATTCATTGAATATCTTTAGTTGGTCCAGAACTTATGGAAGTTAGTTCCAAGTCTAACTCTTTGGTGGATCCTTTTCAGTTTTTGAAAATATCTTCAATGTCACAACTAAGTTTATCATTTGGCTACGAATTGAAAAAACAGGGTAGGATTCCTTAAACACCCAGGAAGTCACCACTTGCCAGACAGGCCATTACTGAAGCTAAGAAGTAACTCTTTGTGAGTTTTATAGATTAAATAAAATTAATATATACATAGAATAAAATCTAAGTTTTAGGAGCATTTCATCACTTAGCTGAAACTTAGGAGCCTCCAGCAAGGTAACAATGAATACAACTAAATTAAATCATGCCTAAATCTTAGTGTGCATGTCTGATTTGCCAGTATCTTTCAGAGGTGTTGTTCCCTCTGCAAACTGTCCTACATTCCAAAGCTAAGATTCTTGGGGGGCCAAGGAACTCTCAGAAATTAGTTTTCTGAGAGTTTGTGTGGGCCTTGAAAATAGTTGCTTACCTCTTTGTTTCTGGTCATTGATAGTATAGTTTTTCTTGGTCAATTAGCTGACTTTGGGCAAATTGTACTGATTTCATTTTATTTTATTTGTTTCTTTTGTATCTTTTCTACTTTATATACCTCTATAGAAAAAGGCAGATTGTTTTTATTTTTATTAATTTTATTTTTTTGAAGTTTTTAATTCCAGTATAGTTAACATACAGTGTTATATTAGTTTCAGTTGTACAATATAGTGATTCAGCAATTCAGGTGGATTGTTTTTAAAACCAAGAAACAAAACCAGTCCTGAAGTGAGCCTGTATATGTCAAATGGCAGGAGTTCATAAAATTGAAATTATTTTCTAGTGTTACTATTAAGCCAGTGTTGAGACAAACAAGATCATCTTTTGTCTTATAAGTTTAGTCATCTTGAAAACTGTAAAGGATCCATTAATTTGGAATGGCCATCAGAGAAATGCTTATGATAAGTAGCATAAAACTGTCAGATAAATGGTGTTTCATCTCTATCTATCTGTGTTCTCATTCTGTTATATCTTCTTTTTATCTTTTGGTGGGATCCATGCATATAATAGAAAATTTCCCAGGAACGAGAAAAATTTGCTGATGAAGGCAGTATATTTTATACCCTTGGAGAATGTGGACTCATATCCTTTTCAGACTACATTTTCCTTACAACTGTTCTTTCCAGTAAGTATAAACTTTTCTTTTTATTCATTTATAGGGAGCATAAAGGACTATAAAAAAAAAGTTCATTGGAGGGAGAAACAAGACATGTTTGTAGAGTTAATTATAAGTTAACATACAATTTCATTTGTTATAAATTCTCTATAACTTGTAGTTAGAACCACCTGAGAAAGAGGAAGAAAAATAAAATATCAAGATAAAGTTAAAAAAAAAAAGAAAAGACAAATCAGTGAAGTTAAATCTACCTTTAAGTGTTTGAACCCCTGTATTCTTTTAAGATAAATTGTATATTGCCTGGTCCTTGTAGCCTTCATTAATGTTTCTACTTCCTCATTAAAACACGTATTGATCAGAGCACCCAGGTGGCTCAGTCGGTTGAATGTCTGACTCTTCATTTTGGCTCCAGTCATGATTTCATGGTTCATGAATTTGAGCCCCACTTCGGGGGGTTGGGATTCTCTGTCTCCCTGGGATTCTCTGCTTGAGATTCTCTGTCTCCCTCCCTCTCTCCTCTTCCTCCACTTGCATGTACATGCTCGCTCTCTCTCTCTCAAAAATAAGTAAATAAATGTTAAAAAAAAAAAACACATAATCTGTCATTTCTCTACTAAAGAAGAAAATTGGCTCGGTTTTTCTACTTGTGTTGAATATTCACTTTTGAATCTTAAGGATTACCTCTTAAGACAAAAACTCAAATTTGACTCATTTAGAGCACTGATGAACTGCTGATTTTTTAAAGCTAAACAATTTGGTTGATAAGTACGCTACTCTAAGTGGGTTTTTTTTTAACTGTTCAGAAAAACAAAAACAAAAAATGTATGTTTCTAGCTTTCTGTGTATATCCTATTAAAATCTATCTAAATTGAACCAAAGAGATCTGATTTGTATGTTTGAAAGAGATGATTCTCTAAATTTTTTCTAATTACTTTTGACATAATGTCTAATTTGATGTCTAATTTGTTTGATATAGCAAACAAAAATTACTGCCTCTTTCTTCCTTTCTCTAGGCTAGTCGTCTCTAAAGATAAAACTTTAAAATAGTTTTTAATAAATGACATACACAAGACACAGTTCCTGCCATGGCTCTGACCACTCTTACCCTTCTTTCCTCTGTTGACAGAAAAATGAAGAAATATAGACTAACATGCCTTACCACAGTTGTCTTTGGGATACCAAAGTGTCTGAATAAATTCATGTGGTAAACCAGTGCTCTAACAAAGGAGATACACACACACACACACACACACACACACACACACACACATTGATTTGTTACGAAGATCCAAGGTAGTGAACTAAATAAAATAACATTTACAGTCTTAAGTTGGGTATTGTTAAAGTTGTGATTTTGGTAGGGCATGGTTTCCAAAATAGTCTTCAGTTCAAATCCTGGCCCCAACACTTCTAAGCTTTGTGATTAGGGGAAAGTCAGTGAACTTGTTCATCTGTTTTGTTTGCAAAGTGAAGGTGGAAGTAATAACAAACCCACATGATTTGAGGATTATGAGATCAGGAATATAAAGTACCTACTTCACTGCCTAGTATTTAGTAAGTATGAAATTTGTCTGGGTTTTTGTTCTTGATATCCTGTAACAAATGTTATTTCATATCTGATTTTAAATGTTATTTCATATCTGATTTAAATGTTATTTCATATCTGATTGTCATAAAAAAAAAACAGCAGAATTGGTAGAGATTTTTAAGCTTTGTGTGTGTGTGTGTGTATGACTTTGTATAGAATTTGCATTCAGCATGATGTGGCAGAAAAGAGTACTGCATTAAATGAAGAGACCCAGCTTGGAGAACTGTAGTAATATACACTGTATACAATGGCAGTAGTTCCTGCAAATGTTTGTTGAGCTGAAATGAGATTTTAATTTGTATCTAATTCTCAGTCCTATTACCTTCATATCTTTCTGAGGGTCAGAAGGACCACAGAGCAGAACCTTCAGAATACCCTGCACATTGTGTAGCTCCTTTAATAAATTCAACCATTTTAGAGCAGGTAAAAGTCACATTACCCTTAAATTCTGGAAACCACTCCAAGTAGCTCTACTGGTCCAGGCACCTCTTTACTTCTTGACACCCACCTCCTAGCTTAAACATGGTGAGTGATTTACAAAAAGTGCTTGGTATGACAATGTCACATATAGTTGACCCTTGAACAAAGCTGGGGTTAGTGACACTGATACTCTCCACCCACCCCACAGGCGAAAATCTGGGTATAACTTTTGACTCCCCCAAAACATAACTATTAATAGCCTACATAAATTCAATTAACATGTGTTTTGTATGCCATATGTATTATATACGGTATTCTTACAATAAAGTAAGCTAGGAAAAAAATGTTATTAATAAAATCATAAGGAAGAGAAAGTACATTTACAGTACTGTACTGTGCCTAGAAAAATTCATACATAAGTAGACGCCCACAGTTCAAGCCTGTGTTGTTCAGGGGTCAGCTGTACTTTCTATATTGCCAGGGATGAGAAAATAGAATAAGAATATGATTTGCTAAGCGAAATTAGTCAGAGAAAGACAAATATCATATGACTTCACTCATATGAGGACTTTAAGAGACAAAACAGATGAACGTAAGGGAAGGGAAACAAAAATAATATAAAAACAGGGAGGGGGACAAAACATAAGAGACTCTCAAATATGGAGAACAAACAGAGGGTTACTGGAGGGGTTGTGGGAGGGGGGATGGGCTAAATGGGTAAGGGGCATTAAGGAATCTACTCCTGAAATCATTGTTGCACTATATGCTAACTAATTTGGATGTAAATTTAAAAAAATTAAAAAAAAAAAGAGGGTGATCCAGGGGATCCCAAGTGTATGCAAATACTAATCTTAGATTAGCGTCAAAATGAAAAAAAAACATATTTTCCAATTTGTTATAGATTCTTATGATTTCTCAGAGGTCTTGAGACCCCATTGGAGAAAAAATACAGCTCTAAGGGTATTGCTTGGTGGTTGTCTGCCCCAGTATTCATAGAACTGCTCTCAGCCTTCTCCATTATCACTTCCCTATAAGGGAATTAACCAGCTCTTACCCAGTTGTGAGATCCAACTTTTAGAAAGAAAGTCTATCTTAAATGTTCCCCAAAAGTTCTAAAATTCCAAGTGGTCTCTCCCTCCTGTCTCTGAACTCAAAGCATTTATTAAACTTAACAATTAGCAACTCATCAATAAAACATTTTCTGTGTATTGCATTAAAAAATACATGTGATTTTAAGATTTTCTCCTTATCAGTGGTTTTAAGTATTTTCATTATTATATGCCTCTAGTTTTTCTCAACTTAGCACTATTGATGTTTGAGGCAGGGTAATTTATTGCTGTGGGAGCTGTCCTGTGCATTGTAGGAGGTTTAGCAACATTCCTGGTTTCTACCCACTAGACGCCAGTAGCATACCCTTTCCCTTCTCCCAGTTGTGACAATCAAAAATGTCTTCATGATCCCTGGGGGACAGAGATAGGGAGGAATCATACCTATTTGGGGATGCCCTAGTTTGGGACAGGGTTTTTTGTTCCTTTTGTGTTACTGTGTGCCTTGATGTAGTGTTCTACAAGTTTCTTATCTTGGGATTCTTTGAGCTCTTTGGATCTATAGGTTTATAGTTTTCATCCAATTTGGAAAAAATTCAGCCTTTTCTTTTCTTTTCTTTTCTTTTCTTTTCTTTTCTTTTCTTTTCTTTTCTTTTCTTTCCTTTCCTTTCCTTTCCTTTCCTTTCCTTTCCTTTCCTTTCCTCTTCTTTTCTTTCGGAAGAACGCAAGTGGAGGAGGGGCAGAGAGATAGGGAAAGATTGAATGTTAAGCAGGCTCCGTGCCCAGCACAGAGCCTGACACAGGGCTTGATGTCAAAACTGTGTGATCATGACCTCAGCTGAAATTGAGTCGGACGCTTAACCGACTGAGGCACCCAGGTGCCACTAGCCATTATTTCTTGAGATACTTTCTCTTTGCTTCTCTTTCTTCTCCTTTGGGTATTTCAATTACACGTACATTTTTCTCACATCAACCTTATAATATTTGTACTATTATTGTCTTCACTTTACAGATGAGGAAATTAAGGCATACAGAGGGTTACATACAAAAAATTTGCTCCAAGTCCCAGAGTAAGTAAATGATTCAGGGTTTGAATCCAGCATCTAGGTTCCCGTTGATTGACTTTACTTCTGTGGTCACATTTTCAGCAGTGATAAGCCGTAACTTATGTAGTGCCTCTTCTTTCTCTCAGGCTGGCTGTGGAAAGGTCAGTCATAAAGTCTCCTAGAGGTAATGGGCAGTCCAAGCATTCTTGTGATCTGAATATTGCATGTTGCATTGTCCACTTTGTCTAACAAACCATGGGGGGAATTGTGCCACAGAAATCATACTAAGATCACTTCCTTCCCATTCCTTGCTGCTAAGATGCTAGGAAATGACACTCACAGTAGATCAACTTCCTGTGGCTAACAAGATTTTATAACAATCTAGGCACACTAAATGGTTCCCAAATCATCCTACAAGATAGAATGCAATTTTTTAAACACAAAAAGCTTTGCCAAGGAGTGGTTTGGGATGAGGGGAAGTGCATTAACATATTCATTAATCTGTTACTCTGGTGGACAACAGGAGCTGTCCTAAAGATTTCCAACAGAAAACCAGCCAGAGTAATGTAAAACAACATAACTCAGAGAATGCAAGACTGTCATATTTCTGAGCGTCTGGGTTTTTTCCAAAACTGATAGACCCAGTAGTGTTCAAGAAATTGCCATCATTTTGAAGAATATGAATACTCTGTCTAAATGGATTGTCATTTGGAACCTCCCAAGTACCTTAAAAACTCTGTTTTGTCTAAAATAAAATTTGACAACTATATACAGCAAATCATTTGTTTCCCTTCTCGATTTATAGTTACTTCTCCTAAAAATAAAAATGAGAAAGCTGCTTTTCTGGAATGCTTCACTGGCCCAGTTGGTGAAGTATGTGACTCTTGATCTCAGGGTGATGAGTTCAAGCCCCACGTTGGGCATAGAACCTACGTTAAAAAAAAAAAAAAAAAAGAATAGGCATGGCACCTGGGTGACTCAGTTGGTTAAGCGTCTGACTCTTGATTTCAGCTCAGGTCTTAATCTCAGGGTCGTGAGTTTGGGCCCCACGTTGGGCTCCATGCTGGACGTGGAGCCTACTTTAAACAAACAAAAAAAAAGCAACCATGAAAAATAAAGCTGGGATACTATATTAGAAAGAAAGAAGAAAGAAAGCTGCTTTTCTTAAAAAAAGCATGTTATTATAATTTCCCCCATTAAAGAGAGTCATTTCTTCTTATGTTTATTAAACTTCTTAGAAGTTTGATTTTTAGCTAAACAAGAATATCTTGGACACATACCCAGAATAACAACCAATTTGGCAGCAATATCTTGTGCTTATAATAAGCAATGGCATGAATTTCTCCCTCTTCTCTGCATGTGCTTTGGATAATGGGGGCCCTGTTTAGCCAATCTAAAATTTTAAACACCTCTAAAAGTTTTAACCACTGTCATACACACATGCTTAAACATACATACCTCCTAAACCCCTTACCTGCTTAATTTTTTCTCCTTGGCACTTAACCAATATTTAACATTCTATATAATTGGTTTCTTTTACTTGTTTATTATTGTAAACTACATGACAATGATCAAAGGTTTGTAATGATATTCACTATAGATTTGCAATGATATTCACTATGGACATATCTACACTATATAAGCACTGAAACAAGGTATAACAAAACAAGAATATAACATATTTTTCAATTTTCTCCAAAGGAAGTTTAGCAAACTGAGAACAGTTCTTGTAGCTGTTGTCTTCAGTCTGCAGTCAGTACAAATGGAATGAGGAAAACATGTTTTTAAATTAATCTATTTCCACATAAGCTTGGTTTCTTATAATTTAGAATTCATGTATTTGTATTCCCCCTTCATTCCTAATTCATAAATTTTTTTTTGGAAAGGTTTTACTTACTTATTTATTTATTTATTTATTTATTTATTTATTTATTTATTTTACTTTAGAGGGAAAGAGAGAGGGAGAGTGAACCAGGAAGAGGGGCAGGGGGTGAAAGAAAAAGAATCTCAAGCTGGCTCCGCACTGAGCACAGAGCCTGACGTGGGTCTCGATCCCACAACCCTGGGCCCATGACCTGAGCCAAAATCAAGAATCAGATACTCAACCGACTGAGCCACCCAGGTGCCCCCCTAATTCATAAATTCTGTTGCTTTATACCATATCTCTGTGATCAGGTTTGATGGATTAACTTGAAGAATTTTCTGGGGCGCCTGGGTGGCGCAGTCGGTTAAGCGTCCAACTTCAGCCAAGTCACGATCTCGCGGTCCGTGGGTTCGAGCCCCGCGTCAGGCTCTGGGCTGATGGCTCAGAGCCTGGAGCCTGTTTCCGATTCTGTGTCTCCCTCTCTCTCTCTGCCCCTCCCCCGTTCATGCTCTGTCTCTCTCTGTCCCAAAAATAAATAAAAACGTTAAAAAAAAATTAAAAAAAAAAAAAAGAATTTTCTACATGAGTCTTAACATCTATATTAAGTAGAATATTAAGTATTTAGTAAATAAATCTAGATTCCTTCTAGGCAAGATGAAGAGACTGTTAATAATTACTGTTATTAAATAATTTCCAAGAAGCCTCTGATCCTTAAAGTAGGTTAATAGGAATTGAATGAGAATACAGAAGTATGATTATTAATGGCTTAATTCTCTGCACTAACCAGCTGCAGCATTAGCTGATGGTCTTAAATCTTATAATGGAAGTCAGAGATTTTTCTCATAACTAGGTGCAGAGAAAGGTCATCCAGATTTATCTAGAATGCTACATAGCATTTATTGATTTGGATCATTCTTGCTAATGCTAAGATTCATTCGGTAATGATAGTATAACTTAGACTCTGGATCTTGGCCGTTGACAATTATGAAGTACTTACTTTGTGCTCTTTGTCTCCATATGTGTTCTAACTAAAGTTATTAGTGCTGTTGCCTAATAACATGAAAACAACTCTAGATAGCTTAAGGAAGCAATAGTAAAACAATTATAAAAGTTGATTATTAAGCATCTTCCTTACTTTTTACTATTAATCTTTGAAAAGTCAGCAGAAAAAGCAGAAGCAAAAAATGTTACGGCATGTTCAGTGCATAGGACCTGACCTAATGAAATTCAGGCATCATTCAGTGTGTTCTGATTTTGATTCCCTCTTTAGATTTTGAGGAATCAGTGGAGAAATTGAATTAAGTGAGTTTCACTGTAGCAGGGTTTGACATACTGACAGTTTAACCACATTCTTATTGTGACCCACAATTCTCACAGATTTTTGAGAAATTACATCAGCATTCAAGTGAAAGTTTATGATATTTTATTTCTCTTGCCGTGCAAACTCAGGAGCTGATCATAAAGTGTATGTGACTTGGAGATCATGGTGCTGATCAGTGCCATTCTGTCTAATGAAAATGTTTCGTTAGTTACAGATGAAAATGTTTTTCAGCTTGAGTGATCTGTTGAAAAATATGAGCAAGGCAGCATTCTGAGATCTATCAACACATTTAAGGCAGCTACAAATCTTTTTTATTGGGACATCAGAGTTGGGGAAGTTACAGAGAAAATTTGGTTTAGCTATTAATCTGCCTAAGTTTTTTATTTCTTGGATTATCTACCATTGCTAAGTTGACATCATGAGGAGTAAGACGAAGCAGATGAAAGGCTGAATTCAGTGCTATTTTTGCCTGTAAAAGGTGCTTAGAATTTTAAAAATATTCTTTTTGCATGTTCTACAGCCAAAAGGATCTCATTGTGTTACTTACCAACAACTTCTTTCTCTGACATTACCTGTTCTTAAGGTTAATTTGTTGATTTTATAATGTAGCTTTATCAAAACAATAAAACAATGCTTTTAAATGTATCAAATATTTATGATGTTCACTTCATTTTGAGCCAGATGTATCTGAGAGCACTCTGAGGTTTCGGTAACCCCACTCTTGGAGAAAGTTGAAGCATTTACACTTTTATATCAACGACCACATAAGAATTTTAGTTCAGATGAACAAGAAATAAGTCGTGTTTGTGTTTAAGTCTCTCAGACCTACATATGATTATACTGGAAGATTAAAATGTTTTCTTTATATGCTAAAGGAAGTATGTATTTGGGGAACAGTAGCTTGAGATTCCTTCTGAGGGTTCATAGGCTAAGAGAAGAACAGAGACTAAAGAAGCAAATTGTGGCTTATAACAAAAATAAGATCTAAATATATTTTGACTGCATCTTGGGGAAGATTTCATAATTATACCCTCCAAGGAAACCAGTTCTTACTAGCCTTTTCATACTTGTGTTTTATTTGAATTGATCTACTTTCACTTTTTAAAAATTCTAATAAAATTCTAATATTGTCTTAAAATGTTATAGAAATCTGGTTAAGGGCACATGATGTCTGTAGCTCTCCTCTCAAGCTAGGGCTGTGTTCTAAAGAAGAGAGTGTTGAATGAGGTAGTCAGGAGTATTTTCTGTATGCTCAGTGGTCTGATGCTGCCACCAGAATTGTGTCTGCTTACACTTTGTCCTCTCTTGAACAGCTGTTGTTGGCCTTCAAAGCTTTCTGCTACTTTTCTAGGGAGTCCGTTCTCTCTGATACCTGAGGTTCAGGTAGGGGCTCTCCAAGAGAGAAGAGAAGGAGGTCCTTCCCAGTTCTACTTCTCTGCTCCTTAGGACCTTGGGAAGGAAAGCCTAATGGGGGAAGCATTTGGTAAACTCAAAGGCTTCCCACTTTCTTAGGCTGCATTTATCAATGGGTTAAAAGTTCATGGAACAGGAAAAATAAAATTCCAAAATAGGCTAAGTTCTCTGCTTTCTAGAAAATGCCCTCATCTATAAAATTATCTCTTTTTCTCCCTTCATTCTTCAGATCAAAACTACCTTTCTCTTAGCATGTCTCAATTAGGATTTTGTTGTTTTTGTTTTTAACAAACATTTAGAATTAAAAAAAAATTTTTTTTTTACATTGAATTGTGAATCATAATAGCTCCAGAGACATTTGCAGGAAATGCTTATTATTCAAAAGAATCCCTAATTAATAAAAGTTAGACAAGGGATATAGTATCACTAAATAATATCTTGAAATAGGAACTATGTCATATGGCTTTGTATCCCCAAAGTACCTAAAACTGTATCCTACCACTACTATTCATTAATATATGTATATGTATATGTATATATATTTGTTTGTTTTTAGTTTATTTACTTATTTTTGAGAGAGAAACCGCAATAGAGGGCTGGATCTCACAAACTGTGAGAGCATGACCTGAGCTGAAATCAACAGTTGGACACTTAACCAACTGAGCCACCCGAGCACCCCTCTAAAAATATTTGAACAAAAGGCTATTTGGGATGTGGCTTCTCTGAGTCGCTTTTAAGTAGACCCAGCCACCCATCCATCTCCGTATCCTTGATTACAGTGTCAAATGGGCCTCAGTTTACCTTTCTACTATAGCCTTTCTTCAACGTTTATTTATTTTGGGGACAGAGAGAGACAGAGCATGAACGGGGGAGGGCCAGAGAGAGAGGGAGACACAGAATCGGAAACAGGCTCCAGGCTCTGAGCCATCAGCCCAGAGCCTGACGCGGGGCTCGAACTCACGGACCGTGAGATCGTGACCTGGCTGAAGTCGGACGCTTAACCGACTGCGCCACCCAGGCGCCCCTATAGCCTTTCTTTTACTTCCCTAGAACATTATAGAAACTTTCCCAGATTTCAGCCTCTTATAACTCTTCTAACTTTTGTCCTATTCTCCTCAGGCTCCATCCTGTCCTGCTTTTGTTCTATTGATGGCTGGGATGGCTCTATAAGAATTCAGTCCTTAATAATTGATAATATTTAAAGGTCTTTGCTTATGGTCCAGGAGCCCCACTTTTTCACATTGTTTGCCTCTTAGAAGTTGGACTGGAATCAAGTGTATCTGTCTATCTGTATAGTTGACCTTTCCCTAAAACCACAACTTGCTAGTGTTTGGTTATACATAGGCTTCATCATGTGTTGTTCACCTTTCCCTGTAACAATTTTAGAAAAACTTATTTGTTGTGCTGGGGAATTTGAGGGTACACAAAGGAAATCAAGGCAAGAAAGGTTGTCACAGAATGGTTTGCTTAACCATTACACCTTCTGGAGAAGATACTCAACACAGTATCTGACACACAATAAGTACTCCATATATATTTGTTGGCTAAATAAATAGCTAAGAATTTTTGTGAAGTTACTTTAGTATACATACTAAAATTTTATATTGTTCCAAGTACCCTCAGCAATCTTGCCTGGTATTTAAAACTGTTTTAAATAGGGGCGCCTGGGTGGCGCAGTCGGTTAAGCGTCCGACTTCAGCCAGGTCACGATCTCGCGGTCCGTGAGTTCGAGCCCCGCCTCAGGCTCTGGGCTGATGGCTCAGAGCCTGGAGCCTGTTTCCGATTCTGTGACTCCCTCTCTCTCTGCCCCTCCCCCGTTCATGCTCTGTCTCTCTCTGTCCCAAAAATAAATAAACGTTGGAAAAAAAAAAAAAAAAAAAAAAAAAAACTGTTTTAAATAATAGCTACTCTCTATGAATATATACATGATGAAATCTACAAAATTAATTCAAATAGCTAAAATTTGGGGGAGGGAGCACTAAACTGAAAAACCACATAGCTTTTGGGTGAATGCCCAACCAAGTCACATGTAACGATGGTCATTCAAATTAGCGTAAATTAAATATCCAATATCCAATCTTATTTATTAAAGCAACTAATTCTAAGCATCTATGCAGTAAGTTGCATCTTGGCGTAAGCTTTCACGTTGGCTACTATTGAGTACATGGAGTGGACTAAAACCACATAGGATGAAATGAAAGCCAAGCAGATGAATTTTTTTAATATTTTATTTTTAAGTAGTTTCTACACCCAACATGGAGCTTGAACTTACAACCCCGAGATTAAGAGCTGCATGCTGAGCCAGCCAGGCGCCCCCATAAATTATTATTTTTTAAGATCTTTCAAGATAGGGGTGGCGATCTGTCACACAGGCATATGTAATTTGGGCATAAAAATAGTAACATGCATTTGAAGAAAATATATTCCTAAAGTAGAACATGACCTTAATCAAGGGTAAAGCCCTGGCATGCCTTCCAGAATCTCTCCCAGGAACTCTTGGGGAATCCAAGCTTTTTGACATCTGTGGCATTGAATACTCTTCCTTTAGCACAACTGTCAAATAATAGTGTAATAAAGAGCAATTTAAATGAAAGACTGTTTCTGGCACCTCTCAGAAGGTCATCCAGTAACTGAGGCTGAAATATAGCTCAAAGATAGGTTATGAGCTATGAACTTGAAACATTAGCTATTTCTTTTTTCAGGTGTGAAATTATAAATCTTTTTTTTTTTTGAGAATCAGGGCTGAAATGTATTTTCTAGAAAAATGCAAATGGTAGAAAAGCAGTAGTTAGAAGGAATAAGTGTCTGTATAGCTGAAACCTTGCTGAAGGAATTCAGAAGATTTTCACAATCTTATAAATTAAAAAAAATTTTTTAATGTTTGTTTATTTTTGAGAGAGAGAGAGAGTGCAAGCGGGGAGAGGCAGAGAGAGAGGGAAACACAGAATCCAAAGCAGACTCCAGGCTCTAAGCTGTCAGCACAGGGTCCGATGCAGGGTTCGAACTCACAGACTGTGAGATCATGACCTGAGCCAAATTCGGCCACCTAACTGACTGAGCCACCCAGGTGCCCCCATGAATTTTTTAAAAGCAGATTCTTGACATGTAGTGTTCCATATTCTTTAGAAAACCTTTAAATTGACATTAAATAAATCACACTGAGATGCAATAAAAATAAAGAGCTCTCTTTGTAGCCATCGTACAGCCTGTATGTAATGATGGTAAGCCCATGTAGTTTCTTTCATTGTTTGAGGATTTTCAAATAAAAGCCAGACTAACTAAATGTGAATGTTAAGTCTGTTCTAAGACTATACATTTCTAAATGTTTTTCTTTATGGTCAGAATTTATCAGAGTAAAACCATAGGTCTTCTAATTAGATCCTTCCAGTAAGTGCTATTGGGAATAGCAGCCTTACCCCTGCCCTCTACCCCCTGTATCTTGGGGTCCTGGCTACCCTGAGACAGACTATAGACCAGTAAATCATGGGCATCATGGCTGTACCTTGCATCTGGGGAAGTTTTATCCCCCACTCTGCCTTACAGTTAGACCAGCTTAGACTTGGGCTTAGTCCTCTATGAGTTGAATGAATCTTTCCTAAACTGAAATCACTCTCAAAGGTGAAGTCCTTTAGAGCTCTGAGAAACTGGGGTAAAAATTAGGGTTGGTTATGTTCTCTTGAAGGGAACAATTAGTTGTTCCTACTCTCATATGACTACCAAAATCATAGTGTACCGTTTTGAATATCCATTTGCACATGAAAATTAACTACTGGACTGACACTTAAATGTAATTGACTATATATATAAGAGCATAAATTATTGGCATGCCTTTTCATAATCTTGACAGTGTTTATCAAACACTTTCAGAAGTGCTAACCCGTTAGCTTAGCAATTTCATTTCTATAAGTTAGACTAATAAAATGATCATGTGTATAATGATGTTGATGGTCAAAAATACATTGAAAAGAACTCATATATCAAACAGATGGCTGAACACATTACAATAAATCTATGCAATGAAGTTCAGTATAGCACTTAATATTATGTATGTAATACAGAGATTTATTAGCATAGAAAAATGTTCACAAGATATTGATGAGTCAAAATATATATATTGCATGATTCCATTTTGGGAAAAGAGAAAAAATATGTGTGTGTGTCTGCATGTGTATTTGAAAAATAGTCTGAATATTTGTATTTCTGATCTGTGGCAAATCCTGTCAGCTCTACTTTGAAATAATCCAGAATCCCACCATTTTTCCCTGTCCTCTCATGTCTCTTCGATTATTTTAGTACCCTCCTAACTAGTCATCCTTTTTTCACACTTGCTTCTCTACAGCCCATTCTCAGTACAGGAGCCATAATGATCTTGTTGATTCAGCTTGTTTTAGCACCCAGAGGAGAAAGTCTTCAAAGCAGATCATTGTTTTATCTTAACACCATTGTTCTCACAGATGGGATCATCTGTCTTCTTGTTTTCTGCAAAATTCATCAGGAGATCCTTTCCTGGCCTTTTCTAGGAGTAACCCTGCTCTTAAATCTGATTTATGCTTGGCTCTCTAGGTTTTCCACTAGTGGAACATAAGCAGTTAGACACATAGGGCTTCCTTCTTTCCTGAGTTCTTTCCACAGGTGGAAGGAAGCCTTTAGATCTATACCAAGACAAGTTGAAGGGAAAAGACTTGGTCTTCAGTGTCAAAGTAGACTAAATTCTCTGCCTTCTAGGAAATTCTTCATCCAAAAAGAATTACTTTTCCCCTTTGTTATACAAAAGGAACACCGACATAAATACTACTGGTACTATGTAGTCTAAATGGAATCTAAAATAGTGGAGCAACCCACAGGCAGAAAAGCAGCAAAATTACCCAGTCCCCATCTTTATACCATTTAGCAGAAAAATGTGCTTTGTTAGACCGGACACTGCTGAAACATATCATGAAAAGGGCTCTAGGAAAAAGATACTGCCCCCATAACTCTCTGTAATTACAGGGATGGGAGGCAGGGAACATCCAGGTTGTTGTGTAACAATAAGAGCATCCTGGTTGACAAAGTGGTCTTGTTAGAAAGAGGGGGCTTTCGGGGCGCCTGGGTGGCGCAGTCGGTTAAGCGTCCGACTTCAGCCAGGTCACGATCTCGCGGTCCGGGAGTTCGAGCCCCGCGTCAGGCTCTGGGCTGATGGCTCAGAGCCTGGAGCCTGTTTCAGATTCTGTGTCTCCCTCTCTGTCTGGCCCTCCCCCGTTCATGCTCTGTCTCTCTCTGTCCCAGAAATAAATAAACGTTGAAAAAAATAAAATTAAAAAAAAAAAAAAAGAAAGAGGGGGCTTCCACTCCATGGGTGATATCAGCCTCTTCTTTCACTGAGCTAATTCAAATCTACAAAGCTAGCTTTGTGCTAAGCTATCAGAGGAATATCTGTATTTGTCTCTCCTCAACCATCATTCCAAAAGACACAATTGCCTTTCTCACAATACAACAAATTTAAGTTTTAAAAAATTAGGGGTACCTGGGTGGCTTGGTCAGTTGAGTGTCTGACTCTTGATTTTGGCTCAGGTCATGATCTCACGTTTTGTGAGATAGAGCCCCATGCTTAGGGTTCTCTTTCTCTCTCTCTCTCTGTCTGTCTCTCTCTCTGTCCCTCCCTTGCTCTCTCTCTCTCTCTCAAAGTAAATAAATAAACTTAAAAAAAATTAAAATTAAAAATTAAATCTTGGGTGCCTGGCTGTCGCAGTCAGAGGAGCATGCAACTTTTGATCTTGAGGTCAAGATCATGGGGTTCGAGCCCCATGTTGGTTGTAGAGATTACTAGGAAAGATAAATAAACTTAAAAAAAAATTAAGTCTTCAGATTAAATGAATTCACACTAAATCATAAATGACCTATAAGTTCCCGTAATAGCTCTAGAAATACTTTCAAGATATTTGTAGGTCTGTAAGATTTCCTAAATGATGAGCTTCATACAGTGGATGTGGTAGCAGTATAATAAGATTCTTAAAGATAAGAATATGACCTGATGTTGAAATCCCAGAAACTTCTCTAAAGAAGAATAGAGATCCAGAAATGGATTCACCAGAGGAGGGCCCCACTTAGTGATGTTGCAAAGACAAGGAAACAGGAGAACCCAGCCTCCGTCCCTCCCAATAAAGATCAACAATTAGATAGCTATCCACAAACAGAAGTGGCTCTGGGAGAGCTCTGGAGTCCACTTAAGAAACGTCACTAACACAGTGAAACAAATAATTTGTGAATAATCACACAAAAGGAAGGATAAACATCTCCATTTGCCTCTGCCATCCCATCCCCCAAGCCAGCACTGCTCAGCACCAAGAGGGAACTCCATATCTATACAGAATTCCCCTCGCTGAAAACGGAAGACTGAAATGACCAGTCAGCTTCCTCAGCCTTTCAGGTCACTATACAAAGGACTTGCTTCAGTTTCACCCCACCCAGAGACCAGCAAAAAGGAGATGTAGAGAATTGACTAGAAATGAGGAAGAAAAGCAGGGATATCACTACCAGACATGGAGTGACTGGGATTCCCAGCCATCTGCTCTGTAGAAGACCCCAGCAGCTTTCACCAATGAAGGTACCAATGGCCAACACAGCTACCACATACTTCCTGCAGATTTCACTGGTTTTTGCCCCCAAAATATTCGTATTCATTGATGCCAACTACCCTTCCCACCCCATTCTCCACTGGAGCCTGGGACCCACACTAGCAGTCAGCCCAAGCCTCTGAGGCTGCACATATACTCCAGCCTAGACCCCTCCAGCTAATCCCCACCACTGCATGCACTCAAGGCTAATCCCTCTAGCTGTGCTGTTGCATACTGCTGGTCTGATGCCCTTCACCTGCCTCCATTGTTGTGTCTGCACCTGTGGCAAGATCCTGTAGCCATGAGAGTACATGCCAGTAGCCAAGGTTTCCACAGCTATTTGTGGTCCTGGACCTGGACCTGGCCCTGTCTCCTGTCACTGTCCTGTACCACTGGGCTCACCTGCAGCTAATCCCTCCACCTGTGTGCCTGCATGCCCATGAGTTGACTCAAGACATTCATTTCCACTGCTGTTGCACCTGTGACAAGACCCAGCAGCCACAGTAGTGCAGTGTAACAGCCAGGGCCACAATAACTGCCACTTGGTCCTGGCCTTTGTTGCTTGCCTTAGCCCCACCACTATGTGTGAGTTTGTAGCTGGCCCCTGCCACTACAGGCCTCTGCAGCTGGCTCCTATAGCTGAGTGTGTGCCCACTGTCATTCCAGCTGCTACCACTGCCTGCCCTGGTTCCTACCTGCTAGATCTAGAGGTGCTGCCCAAGGACACCAACAACCATTACAGCCTCAGCAGATCCGCTGCAATTCTTGCAAAGGATTATGCAATCGTCAATACTGTAGACCCCAGCATCCTGAGCCAATGAGTCACCACCACATCTGGACCCAGAGCCACTATACACCCCTGCACTTGGCACCCTTCCCCACCAGGATGTGTGCCCCACCCTCAGCAAAGGTCTTCCTTTACACAAGTCAGTTCTTAAAGTGGAAAAGATAACTGTTTGTCCAAATGCACAGACACCTGCACAATAGGAATCAAGAAAAAGCACCAAAACATGACTTCACCAAAGAAAAATTCCAGTAACTGACCACAAAGAAATGAAGACACAGGAATTATCTAACAAAGAATTCAACATAATTGATGTTCTAAATATCTTCAGAGGGGCACCTGGGTGGCTCAGTCAGTTGAGTGTCCGACTTCGGCTCAGGTCATGACCTCACAGTTTGTGAGTTCGAGCCCCGCATCAGGTCCCGTGCTGACAGCTCAGAGCCTGGAGCCTGCTTCTGATTCTGTGTCTGCCCCTCCTTTGCTCATGCTCTGTCTCTCTCTCTCTCTCTCTCAAAAAAAATAAACATTAAAAAAAATTAAAATAAATAAATATCTTCAGAGAGCTATAAGAGAACACAGAAAAGAACACAATGATATAAAACATAAAGAACCAAACAAATTTGGGAGCTTAAGAATATGATGGCTGAACTGAAGAAGAGCTCCAGCAGACTGGACCAAGCAGAAGAATCAGTGAGCTCAAAGACATTGTTTGAAAGTATCCAGTAGAGGAACAAAAAGAAAAAAGAATGAAAAGAAATGAAGAAAACCTACTGGACCTATGGGACACCATGAAGAGAAATAATCTACTTATCGTTGGAGTCCTAGAAGGAGAAGAGAAGGAGAAAAGGGGGTAGAAAGCTTAAATAATGACTGAGACCTTCCCAAACCTGGAGAGGGATTTGGACGTTCAAGTTCATGAAGCTAATAGGCCACCACAAAATTTCAATCCAAAATGATCTTCTCCAAAACACATTATAATAAAACTGCCTAAAATCACAGACAGAGATAGAATGTTTAAAGTAGCAAGAGAAAACAAATTTTTCATACAAGGGATCCCCTATAAGGCTATCAGCTGAATTCTCGGCAGGAACCTTGCAGGCCAGGAGAGAATGGAGTAATATATTCAGAGGACTGAAAGAAAAAAGCCAACCAAGAATACTTTACCCAGCAAATTTACCCTCCAAAAAATGAAGGTGAGATAAATAAGTATGTTCCATAACAAACAAAAGCTGAAGAACTTCTTTACCACTGGACATACCTTATAAGAAATGTTGAAAGTTCTCCATGTTTAAATAAAAAGACACTAGTAACATGAAAATACAGAAAACACTGGTAAAGGTAAGTCTATAGTTAGATTCAGACTACTCTAATACAGTAATATGGTGATGTGTTAACCACTCAACTCTAGTATAAAGGTTAAAGGACAAAAGTATTAAAATTAGCTATAACAACAATAATTTATACACACACATAATGCATATACAATATAAAAAGATGCATATTGTGACATCAAAAACAAAATGTTGAGAGGGAAGGGTACAAATTTTGTATGTATTTGAAATTAAGTTATCATTTCGAAGTAGACTGTCTAGGGGTACCTGGGTGGCTTAGTCGGTTAAGCATCCAACTCTTGATTTCAGCTCAGATCATGCTCTCAGGGTTGTGAGATCAAGCCCCACCTCATGCTCTACATTGGGCATGGAGCCTGCTTAGATTCTCTCTCTCCCTGTTCCTTTGCCCACCCCCCCACACATGTTTGCATGTGCTCTCTCTCCCCCTCTCTCAAAGAAAGAAAGATAGATATATAGGTAGGTAGGTAGGTAGGTAGGTAGATAGATAGATAGATAGATAGATAGATTAAGTAATTAATTTAAAAAATAGACTATTGAGGTGGCTGGGTGGCTCAGTTGGTTCAGCTCAGCTCAGGTCTTGATCTCAGGATCATGAGTTTAAGCCCTGCGTTGGGCTCCGCGCTAAGCATGAAGCCTACTTAAAAAAAAAAAAGACTGTTATGTCTGTAAGATGTTTCAATTATGTTTCATGGTGACCACAAAAGAAGGGGCACTTGGGTGGTTCAGTCAGTTGAGTGTCTGACTTTTGATTTCAGCTCAGGTCATGATCCCAGGGTCAAGCCCCGTGTCCTGCTCCATGCTGGGTATGGAACCTGCTTGAGATCCTCTCTCTCCCTCTGCCCCACTCGCATGTGTGCTCTCTCTCTCTCTCTCCCTCCCTCTCTCTCAAAAGAAAAAAAAAAGCTATAGTGGATAACACAAGATAAAGAAGCAAAGTATATCACTGCAGAAAATCATAAATTCACAAAGGAAGACAGCAAGAAAGGAAAAAACAACAAAGGAACTACAAAAAAATGCAGAAAACAAGAAGATAGCAACTCCAAGTCCTTAGCAATCAATAATTACTTTAAGGGGCACCTGGGTGGCTCAGTCAGTTAAGTGTGCAATTCTTGATTTCAGCTCAGGTCATGATCTCATGGTTCATGGGTTAGAGCCCCACCTTGGGGCTCTGCACTGATAGCGCCATGGCCTGCTTGGGATTCTCTCTCTCTTCCTTTCTTTCTGCCCCTCCCCGGTCATGGGCACACACACTCTCTCAAAATAAGTAAACATTAAAATAATAATAATAATTACTTTAAATAAGTGGGTTAAGTTCTCCAAACAAAGGGCAGATAGTTGCTAAATTTGTAGAAAACAAGACCCAACCATATGCTGCCTACAAGGAACTCACTTCTGCTAAAGGGAACACATTGATTCAAAGTGCAGGGATACAGAAAGATATTCTGTACAAATGCAAACCAGAAGGGAACAGGGATAGCTATACTTGTAGCAGACAAAATAAACTTTAAGTCAAAAACTGGAACAAGAAACAAAGTCATCGTATAATGATAAAGGGGTTAATTTATCAAGAGGTTATAACAATTTTAAATACACATACATCCTACATTAGAACACCTAAGTATATTAAGCAAATATCAACAGATCTGAAGGGAGTAATTGACAATACATTAATATTAGGGGACTTCAGCCTGGGTGGCTCAGTCAGTTAAGCTTCCAGCTTCAGCTCAGGTCATGATCTCTCAGTTTGTGAGTTCAAGCCCTGTGTTGGGCTCTGTGCTGACAGCTCAGAGCCTGGAGCCTGCTTCAGATTCTGTGTCTCCCTGTCTCTCTGCCCCTCCCATGCTCATGCTCTGTCTCTGTCTGTCTCTCAGTAATAAATAAACGTTAAAAAAAAATATTAGGAGACTTCAATACTCCACTTTCAACAAGTTTTTTTTATCTTTCTATACTATTTTGTTTTTGATACATTTTTTAATAAATAACATGGTTTGATCCAATCTGAGAGCCTTTGTCTTGGGAGTGCGGCATTTGTCTTTTAATAGAGGAGTTTAGTTCATTTAACTCTGTTGTGATTTATTTGGTCTTCTCTCACCTTATGTTTCTGAGCTTTCTTGCTGGGTTTTTTTTTTGTTTTTTGTTTTTTGTTTTCTTTTAAACCTTTGCTCTAGGCATTGTGTTTCTCCTGAAGTTTTTATAGCAGTTTGTATTGTAAAAGACCTCCTTCCCCTTTTTCTTTCTTTTGTTCTCAGTTAGTGTTTTGGTTACCCCCCAGAGGTATCTCCAAGGGACCTAGAAAGAAACTCTTGGGAGTGTTAGTGCCTTTTGGATGGTTTTAGCAGTCCCAATTAAAATGTAGTAGCAACACCCTGTACTTAGAGGAGGCACGCTGTAAAAATAATTCTCTGGACTCGGTCAGACGGAGCCTCTTCAAGGGTTAGAAATGAAGGAGGGAGTCATTTGGGTCACTTTGGTCATGGAAGTGATAAATGGTTGGACCATGTCAATTTTGCACAGCAGAAGATGGGCTTCATCTTATTCATTGTGAGCCTTAGCAGTGATCACTGGGATGGAAGGATGGTCATGGGGAACCACACAATAAATAAGTGAGGAGAGGGAGAGTCCTGGTGTACATATGAGTGGCTCTAGGGGACTTTTCCTTCCCATTTCCTTCTTCCTCCTTACTAGAGGCCTCACTTACCCAGTCAGCTATTCCACTGGTGGTAGGGACATCTCTTGGGGGAGAGGTGCAACATGACTTTTTTTAATCCAGGATGAAGTCATGCATTTCTTTTTTTTTTTTTTTTTTTTACATTCATTTGATTTTGAGAGACGACAGAGCGGAACTGGGGGAGTGGTAGAGAGAGAATGAGACACAGAATCTGAAGCAGGCTCCAGGCTCTGAGCCCGACGTAGGGCTTGAACTCACAAACCTTGAGATCATGACCTGAGCTGAAGTCAGACGCTTGACCGACTGAGCCACCCAGTCGCCCCTGTTAGAAGCTGAGACGTTTAGCTTCCTTTCACTTTCTTCTCTCTACTCAGTTTACTTTTTAATAATCTGGTAGTTTTTTCTATTCCACATTCTTTCTCTTTTTTTTTTAAGTTTATTTTACTTATTTTGAGAGAGAGAGAGAGGATGAGAATTCCAAGCAGGCTCCAAGCAGTCAGCACAGCCCAACACAGGGCTCACTCTGATGAACCCTGAGATCATGACCTGAGCCAAAATTCAGAGTTGAATGCTTAACCAACTGAGCCACCCAGGAACACTTCCACAGTATTTCTTTATAAATGACTTTACATTACATACTTTCTCCTTCAAGGATGCTTCTCATATTTCATTATTATGTATTTTATATTTGGGGAGAATAACCAAGAGTGCATGCTCTAGTAGGCTGTCTGGATTTGAATTCTGGCCCTGCGACCCTGGACACATTGTACCTTAGTTTACTCCTCTTTAACGGGGGGTGGGTATAATACGATGTCACAGAGCGGTTGAGAGGATTAAATAATTCATAGAAAGTGCCTATACATAATAAATAACATTTAATAAATGCCAGATGCCATGATTATTATTGTATTAATAACCATTATTTAAGCTTAACTCTGTTCTACTGATTTTATTGCTCACTTAATTTATTGCTCACTTCCTAATTGATCTCATCTTCCCTGTCTTTATTTCTTTATTTTGATGGATCTTTGTTGTTGGCTGAAGAATTTCTTCAACCGGCGATTGCCAACTTTTTCTTAAGGGGCAAGATAAATATTTTAGGCTTGCTAGCCATGGCATCTACTTCTACTTAACTACTAAGGTCTCAACTCTGCCTCTGTAGCTCAAAAGCAGCCATAGACACTACATAAATCAATGGCTAGCCAAGAGGGCAGTTTACTGACCCTTGCTCAAGACTTGTGCTTCTGTTTTTTGTGTAATGTTAGTAAGGTGTATGAGTTACACAATTTTAAAGTTCTTGCATGTCTGAGAATATCTTCTGTCACTAATGTAGGCAAATGATGACTTCACTTGTATGTAATTCTTCAATTACAATTGTTTTCTCTCAAGATTCTGTGGTGTTCAAGTATTGTGGAGAATTATGATACAACCTAATACTTCTTTCTTTATGATAACTAATGTGTTTTCCTTCTGGATGGCTTAGGATTTCTCTTTTCTTTATCCTTAGCATTTGTCATTTCACCAGGGGAATATTTTTTCTGTTCTGTGTTAAAACAGCAAGGCTAAGAAGAAGAACTAGATTGATGGACTTACATACCATGAACTTTGGCTATTTCAGATTGCCTTATTGTCTTTTTTTCCTCCACTAAAGAAATTTCCTTTATGTTGTATTCAAAAAGTTAGCGATGAAAGGTTTTTATCATTTTGAATTGCATATGATATGATACGGTGTTTTAAGTGGCAGAATATTCACTATTTCATATTGTATAGTTTGGTTCCTGTTTAATGGACTCCTATAGCTGTACAATCACAGAAAACATATTCAGGAAATAGTCTAATTAAATTACCCTTGTTTGGGGTGCCTCGGTGGCTTAGTTGGTTGAGCATCTGACACTTGATTTTGGCTCAGATTGTGACCTCACCGTCATGGGATTGAGCCCTGCACCGGGCTCTGTGCTGAGCATGAAGCCTGCTTAAAATTCTCTCTCTCTCTCTCTCTCTCTCTCTCTCTCTCTGTCTGTCTCTCTCCCCTCCCCCCTTGCCGCCCCCCACTCTCTCTCTCTCACTCTCAAATCATAAATAAATAAATAACCCTTGTTTGAACATATTAAATCACTAAATGGTAAGGAACTAAAATTTATAGCATAGTCAAAAGTCATTACAATGTTTTAAATTGTAATTCTGACACAAGGAACAGGAAAATACCTTGATTTTAACTTCATTTCATAACACAGTATCTTCTATAACCAGTTATAGTCCATGTGGATGTTTTTTAATTTTTTTAACATTTATTTATTTTTGAGAGAGAGAGAGACAGAGACAGCATGAGCAGGGGAGGGGCAGAGAGAGAGGGAGACACAGAATTTGAAGCAGGCTCCAGGCTCTGAGCTCTCAGCACAAAGCCTGATGTGGGACTCGAACTCGTGAACCATGAGATCATGACCTGAGCTGAAGTCAGACACTTAAACGACTGAGCCACCCAGGCGCCCCTTATGTGGATTTTTTTTAATTTGCCATCCTATATCTTGTATTTCAAGAATAGTTATTTGCCTGATTTCAGAGCAAATGCTGTAGCTGTTCTCATCATCTTCATCAAGTTCAGGTGCCAAGATTAATAGTGTATATTTTGGTCAGTAGAGAATTCCACAAAACAAAGATGAGGGGAAGCCTAACTATGGGGCTTCTGAGTTGAAGCAGAAGGTATAAGAGTTAAATTTTTGAGCCACTCATATTCTCATTATGCCTCGCTTCACATAAATATGCCTTTATACCCAGTTAACTGTATATAAAAATCAAATGTAGAATATGTAACTTTATAAAAAGACGTTCTTCTTGACTTTGTGCTTCTCTTTTGTCATTCTGTAAGTCTTAGATTTTTCAAATATTTGCAGCCCTTTTTATTAGCTATAGGGTTAACGTGACACATGCCATGAAACTGTTAGAAACTGCTGAAAAGGCTAACATTATCATATTTACTACCTGTAAAATGGTGACTCAGAAATGAAACCAGAGTTTATATAAGGCAACTATTATTGATGAAAAGAAAATCAATCTGCTGCTGCTTAAGTGTGTTTAAAATAATTCCTAGGATATTTTCATTTTGTGTAGCACCCTTCTTCTGAGGCTAAAGCATCCCAAGGAAATTCAGTCCAACTACAACATGTACTATGAGAACCTTTTCCCTCTACTCTGTAAAAGGCAGAAAGACGACTTTCAGTCTGCACCCTAACCATCATACTAGAAGAATTCAGGGAGGGATACTATTTTGAAATCAAATCTTACAGATTTTTTCTCCCCCCCTTTCCCCAAGCCTAATGTTATATAGAAAGCAAGACACTAAGCCTTCACTTCACATAAGAGGAATGCTAGTGCGTTAGTCTGCAAAGAAGCAGTCCTATTGTTTCTAGAAAGGATAAGTCATTCCAGGATTAACTACATTTAGGATATACTGCATTTGTGGGAGGCATTGACCATCTGAAGTACCCCAAAGCTGGGGTGGGGAGTGGGGAGGGGGGCGGGGGGGCTGTTATATGCTAAAGTTCTGGAAAGCAATTTCCGAGAAACCTTAGTAGAGAGATGATCATGTGTTTTTATGTTTTCAGAGGACCATCATATAAATGAGGAAGCAGATCTATTTTTTATCTCTCTAGAAAATTAAACTAGGACAGTTTATAGGAGCTACACAGAATTAGATTTGTGTTCTGCTTGAGAAGAAAAGCTCAATTAATATGGCCAGTAATGGTTAGAACCTCAGAAGTGGTGACCTCTCTCTCTCTCTCAGAAATAATCAGAGGTTATGTGATCATCCTTACAAATTCAGTAGGCAGGTTCATCATTAAACAGAGACTCATTATAATCTAAAGGTTTTTTTTCTAACTCAGAGTTCTCTAATATTGCATATTAATTACCTCATTTATCCTGTAACGTCATTTTAAAACAAGAATACTGCTGGTAGGAATTCTGTAGTAGGAGAATCAAACCAACAGAAAATAAGAATCTAACCTATTCATGTTTTTGTTTATTATGTCAGTACTACCAAAAAAGAATTTAAGGCATAATGACTCATGTTGTTGGAAGAACCAGAATTAGAGGCCTAGTCTTGTGCCTTTTCTATTAAAAAAACACTAAGTGGAACAGTCATGAAAGTCTTGAGACAGCTAGTGTTACTGCTGTCTGAATATTTGACTTAATATATATAGAAAAAGATGCTTTTTTTTTTG
Source organism: Prionailurus bengalensis (assembly GCF_016509475.1). Taxonomy (NCBI): domain Eukaryota; kingdom Metazoa; phylum Chordata; class Mammalia; order Carnivora; family Felidae; genus Prionailurus; species Prionailurus bengalensis. Next base: position 32,710,782 of record NC_057351.1, on the reverse strand, counting down.
TTACTAAAACAAAGCAGAAAAATCTGTGCCTCCAAGAGCAATCTAGGGTCGTTATTTTATCACTGTTGTTAATGATAGAATAATATAAACATGGATTCTTAACTAGAACAGACCTAAGGGATCTCCATTTCCTAGTATAGCACAGATTGTCATGGAACTCTGAGTAACGAGCTTTGAATATAATCTTATTGTTTTAATCACTTCCAACATATATTACGATCATTTTGGGAATCACTGTACTAAAAGTAGATTATGTTGATAACACAGTGGGAGAAAGCTTCACTGTTCACTCTGTAAATAGCCTGGGATTCAAAAGAATTCCTCTCTCAGTACCTTTCTATGAAACAGGTTATGAGTTAGCAGAAACCCTGGACACCTTAAAACTTTCCAGAGCAGCTAGATTAAAAAAAAAAAAATACTCTGAAGCCTACATTTAAAGGGAGACAGGGAAGTACAAGAGTTGCCTAATAGCATATTCCCGGGTAGCATGTTTCACTTAAAAGCACATGGGTATTTGCTTGTTTGTCTTAAATGCTTTGATATGATCAGCAGATGAAGATTGAATAGGCTGAGAGAACCACTCCTGGAAGGACCTTTCCTGATAGACTGGTAAGGCCCGAGAGTGTGCAAGGCTGCTGCCCTGACTTGCCTTATCATGACCAGTGCACTAGAAGCACAGCCTCTAGAGTAGTATCAGTGCATGCACTTTAATAAACACTCTGAGTAGCTCCACATAAGCAAATACTCTATTTGAAAGTAAGCAGAATCAAAAGATACAGAAACCTCAAGAAGTACAGGGTAAGGCGCCTGAGTGGCTCAGTCGGTTGAGTGTCAGACTCTTGATTTCTGTTCAGGTCATGATCCCAGGGTCATGGGATTGAGTCCCACATTGGGCCACAATGAGCATGGAGCCTGCTTGAGATTCTCTTCCTCCCTCTCCCTCTGCCCCTTCCCCACTTGTGCTCGCTCGCTCTCTCGCTCTCTCGCTCTCTCGCTCTCTCTCAAAATGAAAAATTAAAAAATTAAAAATAATGAAAAGAAGTACAGGGTGTGCTTTGGTAAAATGACCATAATTGTAAGAGGATATATTAACTATGGTGTGCTGAAATAACTCATTCAGTAGTTTAAATGATGACTGTGCCTTCACAAAACTCACAGGACATAAGAATAAAATATTATGATAAAGCTAAAATTGTAAGCACTCTGTGTCCTCTCTGTAATGAGTGGAGATAGGGAATGGGAATGCTGCTTTAATTGTTGAGCTTTGCTTCAACGTACTGACTGGCTTTTGCCAGATTTTTCCCCATTTCTGTTCATTTGGACTAATTTCTTCCTGATGCCACCTCCTCTGTCACTGCTTCCTTTCTCCTTCCTTTTACCTTAAATATTGGCTTCCAGTTGCCCGGTGTTTTCCTCTGAATAGGCTGCAGACCCCTTGAATTCAGCAGGTCTGAAAAGAATTCCTTTTATTTCTCAGAACCTTTTACATCTGTTTTATCTTTTGGTTAATGGTATGCAAGCTAGCCTGAGGCAGTCAAGCTGTCAGCCTTTTTTACTGTCTATTCTTCACAGCTAATTAATCATTAAATTGTGTAATCCCACCTCCTTATTTCAGATCTGTTTCTTCCTCTCCATTACCGCTGCAGTCACCCCAGTTCACATTTTCAGCATTTACAAGAGCTTCCTCGGTCTTCTCCGAAGCTGGTTCTTGTTTTCCAACTCATCCTTCAATTCACATTGTAGCCAGAGAAATCCTTTATAAACGTCTGTTTGATGGTGTCACCCCCCCCCCCCCCCGCCCCCAGCCCCCGCCTTAAAACTCTCAGCAGCTTTATGCTGTCTGTGGTTGTTACAATCTCAGGTATCTACAAGGAATAGGCAAATGATGTATTTGAATGAGGGGGGGAGGATAGGAGAATGCATTACTGCCTAAAGCAATTCATATTCATGATTTTTTCAAACATGTGACAAAGCTGTCTGAGAATCTAATGTTACCTGTGGATTTCCAATTAGTGCAGCCAAGTCTAAAGTATAAGCAAGGCATATGCAACGTTTCTCTGATGGTATGTCCTTGAAATGAAGAACTTGGAACTCAGCTATTGTAGAGACTGACATAATCAGTGAGTCATGTTTTGTTGTTTTGTGTCTAGGTTAAAACATATCAAAATAGAGTATGTGTTTATTATTGTTAAGACCCTCTCTCTCCCTGTTGGAGGCCATGGAGCATAATGAAAAAGTTTATGGGCTTTGGAGTCAGTGTTGACCTAGGTTCACTTACCAGTTCTGCCACATATTAGCTGTGTAATTTGGGGCTTGTCATTTAGTGAGCCCCAATTGTCTACCCTGTTGAAAAAAAAATCAGGAGCGTCTGGGTGGCTCAGTCAGTTAAGCATCTGACTCTTGATTTTGGCTCAGGTGATGATGTCACAGTTTGTGAGACAGAGCCCTGTGTTGGGCTCTGTGTTGACAGTGTGGATCCTGCTTGAGATTCTCTCTCTCTCTCTCTCTCTCTCTCTCACTCACTCAAAATAAATAACATTTTTAATAAAAAGAAAATTAAAACTTTCAGAGTTGAGTGTACTAAATCAGATAATCAACATCTTTAAATTATCAAGCTCAAGGCTTGGCACATAGTAGTAACTCTTCAGTAAAAGACAACATCAAGTAAGAAAGTTTTTAATTTTTTTTTAATGTTTATTTATTTTGAGAGAGAATGATCATGAGCTGGAGAGGGGCATAGAGAGAGAATCCCAAGCAGGCTCCAACGCAGGGCTCAGTCTCACAAACCATGAGATCATAACCTGAGCCGAAATCAGGAGTCAGATGTTCAACTGACTGAGCCACCCAGGTGTCTCCAGACAAGTAGGAGAAACTTAAGAAGTGACAGCAAGTATACAAAAATCTAACTCCCCTGGCTGTATCCTTTGTAACAGTTGTATTTGTGGCCTAGAGAAGAATAAGCCTGTTGGAAGCCACTATCAAGTGAGGCAAGCAGTGGGAAGCTGACAGGCACATGATTCGCCCAGGCAACCTACAACCCAAGAGCTCACCAGCCTAGCTGGCTAGCTAGCTGAAAGTGGAATTTAACCCTATAAGGTGTTATGATTGACAAATTCATGAGTAACGTGGAAATATGGATTCTCTGTAACTATGCATAATGTACTAAGCCCCCTTTTTGCTTTTTTGTTTCCTATAATCTTTAATTTTTTTTATTTTTTTAAGGTTTATTTTTTAAATTTATTTTTGAGAGAGAGAGAGAGACAGAACGTGAGTGGGGCAGGGGCAGAGAGAGAGGAAGATCAGAACCCAAAGCAGTCTCCAGGCTCTGAGTTGTCCACACAGAGCCCAACATGGGGCTCAAACTCACAAACTGTGAGATCATGACCTGAGTCAAAGTCGGATGCTTAACTGACTGAGCCAACCAGGCACCCATAATCTTTAAAATTTTTAATAAAAATTGTATTAACTGAAAATTTAATTCAATAGTATTAGGATATATAGGATATTTTATTTTGGTTTATTCTCTACATTTATATAAATTTGAAGTACCAAAGGAAGGAAGTAAACAGCTTTGTTTTCTTTACCAGAACATTTAGTGTGGTAAGGAAGGAGGGACATTACATTTTATTCTAATGCACAAGTGTATTAATTATATTTATATTATATTTCTTGATCTAGGAATACTAAAAAGTCTTCAAGAGCTTTTGCCATTCACCTAAGGGGAAAAACTACATACGCCATCTTCTCAAGCTTTGCATTTTTCATTTTGTTTTTTAAACTTCAGCTTTATTTTACCATTTCCATATACTTTGCTCAGTAATTTGTATACCCAGCTGACGTGGTTGAAATAGGAGGCTGAGTAGATACCAGTATGCTTTTCGTCCTTACCTCAGAGCTATAGTGATAATGAGCAAAGTAGTATAGAAAATAACCTGATGGCTGAATGACATCCACTGAACTCGCGATTGCACTTACAATGGAGAGACTAGAAAGAACAAACTAGAAGTCTAGCTGGCTTTAAAAAGGCAAGACAAAGACTTAGAGTTTCAACCTCTTACTTTGCCACAATATGTCTCACCCCAAGCAGACGTTCATGCCCAGATAAATAATGCTACATTTAAGTAACAGCACAACATTAATATTACACAGTTAAGAGGATGGTTTCTAAGAAAGCAAAGCTGAAGCATTTAGATTGGTGTTGAAACACAAAGAGACAAGCGCTATCTTTACTGGCCATAGTAAAATTTCTCTTTTGATTTTAAGGAGTATCGCTACAAGATTGATCTGGATAAATATGGTGGCATTCTGATATTACACCTGATATTACATTTAGTGTTTGGGGCGCCTGCTCAGTCAGTTGAGCATCTGGCTCCTTTTTTTTTTTTTTTAATGTTTATTTTATTTTTTAGAGAGAGAGAACAAGGGAGGAGCAGACAGAGGGAGACAGAGGATCTGAAGTATGCTCTGTGCTTCAAACCCGTGAACTATGAGACCATGACCTGAGCCGAAGTCAGATGCTAAACAGACTGAGCCACCCAGATGCCCTATGGACTCTTGATTTTGGCTCAGCTCATGATCCCAGGGTTGGAGGATTGAGCCCCACATCAGGCTCTGTGTGAGCGTGGAGCCTGCTTAAGATTTTCTCTCCTCCCTCTGCCCCTCTTCCTTGCTCATGCTCTCTCTGTCTCTCAGTAAATAAATAGATAGATAGATAGATAGATAGATAGATAGATAGATAGATAGATAAATAAATAAATAAATAAATAAATTTTAATGTTTAACTCTGTTTTTCTTAAAGGAATGATTTTTTGTTTTTAGTTAATGCCTTCTAAATATTTCCCCCCCTTCTGTCCTCCTCCTTCCCTTCCCATTCTTTCCTTCCTTACTCCCTGCAGCTCCTCAGAGAAATTTTGAAATTGCCTTCAAGATGTTTGATTTGAACGGAGATGGAGAAGTAGACATGGAGGAGTTTGAACAGGCAAGTTTCCCTGGAAAGTTCCTTTGTGTACATTAATATTTAACACCTTTTCATGTGCCTTGGAGTTATTTTGGTCCTGGTCAGCATACTCAGATGCAATCCAATTTTTGAAGTACCTAATCCATCACGTAAAAAAATCATCCTCACTTTTAGTAAGTGGGTTTTGTTTGTTTTCACCCTAAATGTAAGGAATTATTTGAGCATATGATGAAGGTCAAAGTTGTTCTGATTCCCCAACATGGATTAGATCATAATGCTGAGAGGAAAAGTTTTGGATATTCAATCATCTGTTTAGTCAACATTTATTAAACAGCTCCTTTGTGCCAGGCAGTTCCAGAATATAAGGATGAATGACATATGTTCTGAAAGGATTTCTATAATAGAAGGAAAAATGGTACCATACCTCTGAGTATAGCATGTTCAAGCCAGAGATGTACAGTTTCTGATGAATCCTAGGAAGAGATTACATTTCCATAAAACTTCTATCATTGGTGGGCCATGGTATCTCTCTAGATACAATGATTATGATTGTCAGAATGGTTTCAAAACAAAACAAGCATATGTATACATATATATACACATGTATGTATATATGAAGAAAGTATTTGTATTTAAAATAAGGAAAATGGCAAAAAAGAAATGGGGGAAAGTATGAGGTATGTATTTGTAAATAAAAAATTCACAGAAACAAAATATTTAAATATCTGGAGACATTTATTCAAATCTGAACCCTGTGTCCATCTAATACCTTCACTTTTCCATAATCCTGCACTTGACTAGTATTGCCAGGTGGTCCCAAATGATTATAAATAGAATTTATTTTGTTATTTTTAAAATTGTATTGTATTTGGGGTGCCTGGGTGGCTCAGTCGGTTAAGCGTCCAACTTTGGCTCAGGTCATGATCTCATGGTCCATGAGTTCGAGCCCCACATCGGGCTCTGTGCTGACAGCTCAGAGCCTGGAGCCTGTTTCAGGTTCTGTGTCTCCCTCTCTCTCTGACCCTCCCCCGTTCATGCTCTGTCTCTCTCTGTCTCAAAAATAAACAAACATTAAAAAAATTTTTTTTTTTAAATTATATTTTATTTTACTTTAGTGGGAGTTAGGGCTAATTTTATTTTCATTCAGACTTTAGTTGAGAAACTGACTTTTATTCCCCCCCCTTTTTTTTATTTTTTAAGTTTTTATTTTAATCCCAGTTAGTTAACATACAATGTTAAATTAGTTTCAGGTGTACGATATAGTAATTAAATACTTCCATATGTCACCCTGTGTTCATCACAAGTACACTCTTTAATCCTCATCACCTATTCAGCTCATCCCCTTATTTTATTTTACATTGCACTATTTTATTTTTTATTGAGATATTATTGACATATAACATTGTATTACTTTAGGTGTACAACATAATGATTTGATCTATGTATATATTGCAAAGTGACTACCACAATAAGTTTAGTTAACATCCATCACCACACATAGTTACAAATTATATTTCTTGTGATGAGAATTTTTAAGATCTACTCTCTTAGCAACTTTCAAATATACAATACAGTTTTGTGAAATATAGTCATCATGCTGTACATAGCATCCCCAGGATTTACTTATAACTACAAGTTTATACCTTTAGACCACCTTCACCCATGGGGATCCCCCCCACCTCTGTCAACCAATAATCTCTTCTCCATATCTATGAGTTCAACTTTTTTTTAGATTCCATATGTAAGTTAAATCATACAGTATTTTCTTTCTCTGTTTGACTGACTTCATGACCTCAAAGGTCCATCCATGTTATTACAAATGGCAGAATTTTCTTCCTTTTATGGCTGAATAATATTCCATTGTGTATATATACCACATTTTCTTTGGCCATTCATCCATTGGTGGAAACTGAGATTGTTCCCATGTCTTGGCTATTGTAAATAATGTTGCAGTGAACATGGATGGGTGCAGATATCTCTTCAAGATAGTAATTTTGTTTCCTTCTTATAAATACCCAAAAATGGAATTGATGAATCATATGATAGTTCTGTTTTTAATTTTGGGGGAACCTCCATACTATTTTTCATAGTGACTCCATCAATTTACATTCCCACCAACAGTGCACAAGGGTTCTTTTTTCTCCACACCCTAGCCAAAGCTTGTTATTTTTTGTCCTTTTGATAATAGCCATTCTAATAGGTGTAAAGTATTATCTCATTATGGCTTTGATTTCCATGTCCCTGATGATGAGTGATCCTGAGCATATTTTCATGCATCTGCTGGTCATCTGTATGCCTTCTTTGGAAAAATGTCTACTCAGATCCTCTGCCCATTTTTTAATCAGAATGTTTGGATTTTGTTATTGAGCTGTAGGAGTTCTTTATATATTTTGGGTATTAACCCTTTATCAGATATATGATTTGCAAATATTTTCTCTGATTCAGTAGGTTGCCTTTTTATTTTGTTGGTTTCCTTTGCCACAAAGAGCTTTTTAGTTTGTCAGCCCAATTGATTATATTTGCTTTTGTTGCCTTTGCTTTTGTGTTCAATCCAAAAAATCATCACCAAGACCACGGTCAAGGAGCTTACCACCTATGTTTTCTTCCAGGGGTTTTATAGTTTCAAAGTCTTACATTCAAGACTTTAATCCACACTAAATTAATGTTTGTGTATGGTATGAGATAGTGGCCCAGTTTCATTCTTTGGTATGTAGCTGTCCGGTTTTCTGAACACATTTATTGAAGAAGTTGTCGTTTCTCCATTGTATATTCTTGGCTCTTTTGTCATAAATTAATTGACCATATATGTGAGGGTTTATTTCTATTGTTTATTTATTCTATTCCATTGATCAGTGTGTCCGTTTTTATACCAATACCATACTGTGATTTTTTTTAAGTTTATTTATTTATTTTGAGAGAGACAGAGACAGCATGAGTGGGGGTGGGTCAGAGAGAGAGCAGACTGAGAATCCCAAGCAGGCTTCATGCTACCAGCATAGAGCCTAATTCAGGGCTTGAACTCATGAAACCATGAGATCATGACCTGAGCTGAAATTAAGAGCCACCTGAGTCACCCAGGTGCCCCAATACCATGGTGTTTTGATGACTATAGTCTTATAACATAGTTTGAAATCAGGGAGTGTAATGCCTCTAGTTCTTCTTTCTCAAGATCTCTTTGGCTGTTCAGGGTCTAGTTGTTTTTTTTTGTTTTTTGTTTTTTTTCCCTAAGAGTCAACTTTGGCTGTATTAGTTTTCTCTATAGTTTGTGTTTTCTCCTTTTTTTTTAATTTTTTTTTCAACGTTTATTTATTTTTGGGACAGAGAGAGACAGAGCATGAACGGGGGAGGGGCAGAGAGAGAGGGAGACACAGAATCTGAAACAGGCTCCAGGCTCTGAGCCATCAGCCCAGAGCCTGACGCGGGGCTCGAACCCACAGACCGCGAGATCGTGACCTGGCTGAAGTCGGACGCTTAACCGACTGCGCCACCCAGGCGCCCCTCCTTCTTTTTTTTTCTAATATGAAATTTATTGTCAAATTGGTTTCCATACAACACCCAGTGCTCATCCCAACAGGTGCCCTCCTCAATGCCCATCACCCACTTTCCCCTCCCTCCCGCTCTAGTATATTGTCTTCACAAGGAATAAAAACTAGTTTCAAATATGTACAACAGAGAGCCCAAGTGGTTTTTGTCTTTTCTAATTAATTGATTTCTACTCTCATTTCTTCTACTCATTTTAGGGTTTTTTATGCTCTTTTATGAGTCTCTTAAGATAACATGGCTGGTCATTTTTTTGAGAATTTTCTTTTGTAATGTAAGCATTTAATACTATACATTTCCCTTCAAGCACTGCTATAGAAGCATCCTACAAATTTGATGTGTTGTCTTTTCATTATCATTCAGTTTGAAATATTTTCTGTTTCACATGTGATTTCCTTCTTGACCCATAAATTGTTTAGAAGTATATTGTTTAATTTCCAAGTGTGGAGGTTTTGTTTTTTTAGTTATCTTTATTATCTAATTTAATTACATTGTGCTCAGAAAACGTCCTCTGCATGATTTAATCCTTTTAAATGTATTGAGCCTGGTTTTATAGAACTCTATCTGATGTGTTTTATTAAACACATCAATGTGTTTTAACTAAAGAATGTATATTCTGCAGTTACTGAGCACAGTGTTTTATAAATGTCAATTTAGTCAAGTTGATTGATAGTGTTGTTCAGGTGTTCTTTGTCCTTACGGATTTTTTTTAACCTAGTCATTCTAGCAGTTGTTGAGAGGGAGATGTTAAAATCTCCAAATATAGGGGTACCTGGGTGGCTCAGTTGGTTAAGCGTCTGACTTTGGCTCAGGTCATGATCTCACAGTTTGTGAACTCAAGCCCTACATCAGGCTCTTTGCTGTCAGCATAGATCCCATTCAGATCCTCAGTCTCTCTCTCTCTCTCTCTCTCTCTCTCTCTCTCTCTCTCTCTCTGCCCCTCCCCTGCTTGCATTCTCTCTCTGTCTCTCTCAAAATAAGTGAACTTAAAAAAAATCTCCAACTATAATTAGTCAATTGTTTGTTTTTCTTTAATTCTGCCGATTTGAGCTTTATGTATTTTGAAATTCTCTGCACATTTCTGATTATTGTCTTCCTCATGAATCGGTCCTGTTATAATTATGAAATGTTACTTTTTATCTTTGGTAATACTTTATCTTAAAGTCTATATGGTATTAACATAGTAATTCAGACTTCTTATACTTACTATTTGCATGGTATGTCTTTTTTGTTTTGTCCATTTACTTTAAATATATCTGTGTTTTCTATTTAAAGTACATCTTTTCTAGACAATGTAATTTGGCTCTTGTTTTTTATCCATTCTGACAGTCTTTGCCTTCTAATTGCAGTATTTAGCCCATTGACATTTAACATAATTGCTGATTTAATTGGAATTAGACCTACCATTTTTGCTATTTGTTTTGTTTGTCCTTTCTGATTTTTGTTCCTCCCTTCTATGTTCCTGCCTTTTTTGAGATTAAATATTTTATCCAGAATTCTGGTTTAATTTGTTCAGCATTTTAGCTGTACCTTTTTGCATTATTTTTATAGTGGTTGCTCTAGGGAGTACAACATAAATTGTTAAATATACACAGTCTACTTAGAATTAATATTCACAAGTTAGGTGAGGTGTGCCGTGAGACCTCAGGCACCTTTACTGCCAACAGTGAGCTAACTGCCAGCATTTGGGTGGCCTGGCATGGCGCTCCAGCTGTAATTGTGTCAGCGTGTTATGATGCCATCTCAAACCAACCTGGCTATGGGAATCCCCAGTAGTAAAGTGAAATACTCAAAGCTCTCCAGCACAGATGATGGCTACATTGACCTTCAGTTTAAGAAGAACCCTCCTAAGATCCCATGTAAGGCTGTTTCTGATTGGCACCTTTCGCATTATCATAGTTTCCCCCCTACTGGCAGGCTATATCAGCAAAGAGACGACAGACCAGGTGTTCCTGTCCTGATCATTGGCATCCTGATGTTCATGCCAGGATTTTACCACCTTCACACTGCCTACTATGTATCCAAAGACTGCTGGGGTTATTCTTATGATGACATTCCAGATTTTAATGACTAGCACCCACCCTTAACCCTGAGGAGAAGAGTCACACATGGGACTGAGACCAGCTTTAAGATATTGAGCAGAAACTGTGGTTAAGGCTAAGGAATTCTGCAGTTTGCAGATGTTAAAGAAAAGAATGGCCAGACTTATGGGTCCATTTTCGGGATACCATATGAGCTTACAATTAACAAATTAACGAATTAGGACATGCTCTATTTTGCCTTTCCTGGCCCTGGCAAAAGCTGACAAGTTTTTCCACATGAATATGTATCTTGGAAGAGGAGCAATGTTAATGGTGTGGGAAAGCAGGAGGTTATTCTGTAGTGAAAAGTGTTACTGCTACCATTCTTTTTAGAGTTGAGCATTTCTTTTAAATAGTCCTCATTGTCAGTTTGTTCTGGTGGCAAATGGAAGAATTCAATATGTCAAATTTCATATTACTAGTAATGTATTTTGAAAACATCGAAGTATCTTACCCTTACACTCCTCTCTAACTTTGTGTTCTACTGGAAGACCTTGGCAAAATCAAGTGTCAGTATGGGTGCATCTGTAATATTTTTTGCTACTTGCCTCCTTACTAACAGCAGCCAGGACTTTTTAAAATCTCAGAGCAGGTTTCCAAAAGGTAAACACTTCTCTCTGTTCACCCATCCTTGGTCAGCTTTGATTTGGCCCACCAGTAAGTTGGCCAACATATAATTTGGGTCATTCTGTTCTTTTAGATCAATATGTTCTATATATCATGGCTTTAAAGACTAGACTGTAGGCTGTTTCCTAAGAAAAAAAGTGTAGCTAAATGGTTATTATTTAGAGATTATAAGCCTGTTGTTAGCACCTTGTATTATGATGTCACTCTGCTGAACATTGCAAGACTCTGCCTAGATCCTTAGAGAACTAGACTGCCTTAAGTTTGATTCTGTTTCCTAGCTTGCAAAAAGTGACATATTCAAAAGAAATTAAATGCCAAAATCTAAAAAAAATATATAATGTTCACATGAAATGTAGTAACTCTGCAACCATAAGGTTTTATTTACCTCTTCATCCTTTATGCTATATTTGTTCTATGTATTACATCTACATATGTAATAAACCCCATAATAGTTTTTGTAATTTTTGCTCTAAGTCATATGTTTTTTTTTTAATTTTGTTTAAAGTTTATTTATTTTGAGAGAGAGAGAGAGTATGCTCAGGAGAGGGCAGAGAGAGAGAGAGAGAGAGAGAGAGAGAGAGAGAATCCCAAGCAGGCTTCACACTGTCAGCACAGAGTCCAGTGCAGGGCTCGAACTCACAAACCGTGAGTTCAAGACCTGAGCCGAAACCAACAGTTGGATGCTTAACCGACTGAGCCACCCAGGTGTTCCAAGTCATAAGTTTTTTAAAGAAAATAGGAGAAAAATAGTTTATTATATTTACTAACATATTTATCATTTCTGATGCCCTTCATTCCTTCCTAAAGATCCTAGTTTCTATATGGTATTATTTCCATTCAATTGGAAAAACTTTCTTTAGCATTTCTTGTAGTGCACATTTGTTGGTGATGAATTAATTTATATCATTATTATTTTGGGAAGGAAATTCTAGATATACAGCTCTTGATGTAGATGTAAAATTCTCAGTTGTTTAGCTACTGATTCCTTCTGATGAAAAGTCTGGCTATTTGAACCATTGCTCCCCTATTTGCAATATGTTGTTTTTCTCTCTCTGCTTTCCAGATTTTCTCTTTATATTTGGTTTCTGGAAATTTGATAATATTGTTCCTCAGTGTCGTTTTCTTTGTATTTGTCCTTGTTGGTATTTGATGAGCTATTTGTATCTATAAATTTATGATTTTTATCAAATTTGAGAAGTTCCTGGCCATTATGTCTTAAAAATTTGGCGGGGGGCATTCTTTCTTACCTCTCTGACCCTCCACTAATACAAATGTTAAGACCATCTGTGATATTGCCTCACAAATCTCTAAAGCTTTATTATTTTTTTTCCAATATTTTTTCCTCTCTGCTGTTCAAGCTGTGTAGTTTCTCTTGACTTATCTTCATATCCACTGACTCTTTGATCATTACAATTCTGCTATTAAGTTAATCCACTAAATTTGTATTTCGGGTACTGCATGTTTCAGTTCTAGAACTTCCATTTCATTTTTGATATAGTTTTCCTTCTCATCTGAAATGTCCTATCTTTTCCTTATTCATAAGTATATATTATATACTTGAACACTATTATTTAACTGTTTTAAAATTCTTGTCAATAATTTCTAATATCTGGGTCATCTTGGGGTTGTCTCCATTGTCTTTTCTCCTGAAGATGAGCCTTATTTCCTAGTTCCTTCATATGTCAAATAATTTTGGATCTTTGTCTAGATATTATGAATGACATGTTGTAGACTTTGGATTTTGCTATATTCATCTGAAGAAAGTTTTGTTTTAGCAGGTGATTAGCTCAACTGTATTTGACTGGAGTTTATATATAGAATATATATAAACTACCCTTCTTTGGGGAAGAAGGCTCCCCTTCTTTGGCTTTTTCCTTTTCAGGATTTCCCCCTCACTTTCCAATGGGTGTAGTTGCTCCAGATTCTGTCCTTGTGGTTTTTAAAGCCAGAAAAACTGAGAGGACCAATCCTTCTGATGCAGACTGGGGACTTCCTTCACCTCTCAGAAGCAAAATTGCCATAACTTCTCTACTCTTATTATAGATACTAAACTCTAGATTTGAATTTAGAGCAAATGGTACTGATTTCTGGCATTGATGCTGATGTGCAAAATGACTTGGAGCAGTCGCTTCACTATCCCGTTCACTGTTAGAGAAGGGAGTGCTAATTTGCTAATTTCGTCTAACGTGATGCCTTGATAACTGGCCTTCTTAAACTGTTACAACTAATAATATTGATCACAAGGAATCTTGATGTAAAAACTCTTTTAGACCAAAAACAACAAATTATAAGGTAGTTCATGAGTGAACGGCTCTCTTTAGAAGTTTCTCTGCTCATCTTTATATATTTTACATTCTTGGGAAATATAATAATTTATTAAGTTGAAAGTGCTCTAGGCTTCCAAACATTCAAGCTTTGCTCTGATTTCCCAGGGAAACAGGTGTTTTCTTAACAGTGTATTCATCAAGCTTGTAAAAAAAAAAAAAAAGTTAAACAGAACCAGGAAAAAGACCTCACATATTTTAAAGTTAATGTTACATAAAGCAAACTAATAGCTATTATTACTCTTTGATTCATCTTTTTCCAAAAATCACTTTTTTAATGTATTTTTTAAAAACTTTTCTTTTTTTTTTTTTTTTTTTTTGTTTATTTTTGAGAGAGAGAAAGAGAGAGAGAACAGGCAGGCACGAGCAGGGAAGGGGCACAGAGAGAGGGAGACACAGAATCCAAAGCAGGCTCCAGGTTCTGAGCTGTCAGCACAGAGCCTGATACAGGGCTTGAACCCACAAACCATGAGATCATGACCTGACCCCCAAATTCAGATGCTCAACTGACTGAGCTACCCAGATGCTCTGTTTCCAGAAATCACTTTGATCATGCATAAATACATATTACTAAAAGGCATTGATCAACTGTATACTAAATGTGAGTTTTCTCTGACTTTTGTATCACCACGGATCCTTTCTGTAACCCATTTCGTAACAGATCGTAAAACAGAACTAACCTAGCAAAAGATAGCTAAAATAAAAAGCTTCATGGGGCACCTGGGTGGCTTAGTCAGTTAAGCATCTAACTCTTAATTTCAGCTCAGGTATTGATCTCACAGTTTGGTCCGTGAGATCGAGCCTCACTGTTAGTGCAAAGCCTGTTTGGAATTCTCTCTCTCTCTCTCTCTCTCTCTCTCTCTCTCTCTCTCTGCTTCTCCCTCACTCATGCAGGTACACACACACACACACACACACACACACACACACACACACTCTGTCTCTCTCTCTCAAAATAAATAAATAAACTTAAAAACAAAAACCTCATAATTGTTTGGGCTCTATTCACCCAGTGCCATGACAGAAATGGGTTTTTTTAGTAGGAAAGTATGAGAAGTAATAACTCATTTATGAGACAGAAGAAAAAGAATGAAATTTTATTTAAGAGATCATGTTTTAAATTTTTTTTATTTTCTCCACATCATATAGCATATAGTAAGCATTCACATGACAAGTTGAATTGATGTTTGATTGATTCTCATGTTATACCCTTAACAAATTATCTAAATAAAAATATTTTAAGAAAAGATTTCCCAACTGAGAAATTCTGACAAAACATTCTGTCACCATGCCCCCACACAAAATCTAGTAATACATACTTTTTAAAAAAAAATGTTTAAAGAATGCCTATTTTTAGTAATAGTTTACATATAATAACATAGTATTTAGACTATGCTATTATTAATCACTAATGAAAAGATGATATAGCATCAGCTAGTTAATTTTACCTAAAAACATTCCTTTTTCCCAGTCACTTACACACACATTCTCAGCACCACACTTTTGAAGCTGATATACACAGTTTCCACCACAGGAAGGATATAAGCTGCAATATTTATAGCCACAGGCAAAATGTAAATCATGGCAGGTCCTGATGCAGATTTTCAGTTCTGGTTCACTGCTACTGAAAATTCTTCATTTCTTAGAATTAGGCAGATAAAGTGAATTGTGTATTGCCTTCAAGACAATGATGAAAAGTATTCTTTTCTTTAGAGAGAAAGAGTGTGTGCAGGGGAGGAGCAAATAGAGAATCCTAAGCAGGCTCCACACCCAGCACAGAGCCATATGTGGGGCTGACCACGAGATCTTGACCTAAGCCAGAATCAAGAGTCGGACGTTTAACCAACTGAGCCACCCAGGCCCCCCTAAAAATGTTCTGATTATCTTGGATTCAATTTAAAGTCTAAAAATCTTCAACCTAAACAATTGAAAAATCCATTGTATGGGAATGCAAGCTGGTGCAGCCACTCTGGAAAACAGTATGGAAGTTCCTCAAAAAATTAAAAATAGAACTACCCTACGACCCAGCAATTGCACTACTAGGTATTTATCCAAGGGATACAGGTGTGCTGTTTCCAAGGGACACATGCACCCCCATGTTTATAACAGCACTATCAACAATAGCCAAAGTATGGAAAGAGCCCAAAATGTCCGTTGATGGATGAATGGATTAAGAAGATGTGGTATATATATATACACACAATGTAGTATTACTCGGCAATCAAAAAGAATGAAACTACGTGGATGGAACTGGAGGGTATTATGCTAAGAGAAATTAGTCAGAGCAAGACAAATATCATATGACTTCACTCATCTGAGGACTTTAAGAGACAAAACAGATGAACATAAGGGAAGGGAAACAAAAAATATATAAAATAGGGAGGGGGACAAAACAGAAGAGACTCATAAAAATGAAGAACAGAGGGTTGCTGGAGGGGTTGTGGGAAGGGGAATGGGCTAAATGGGTAAAGGGCACTAAGGAATCTACTCCTGAAATCATTGTTGCACTATATGCTAACTAATTTGGATGTAAATTTTAAAAAATAAAAAATTAAATTAAAAAATTTTTAATTTAAAAAAAAGAAAAGAAAAATCCATTGTATACCTGTCTTTCAAATCTCCATGTGTATAAGAAACAAATGTCAGCTAATCTTTTTTTTTAATTTTTTTTAACGTTTATTACTGAGAGAGAGAGAGACAGAGCATGCGCAGGGGAGTGGCAGAGAGAGGGAGAGACACAGAATCTGAAGCAGGCTCCAGGCTCCGAGCTGTCAGCACAGAGCCTGACTCGGGGCTCGAACTCACAAACTGTGAGATCATGACCTGAGCTGAAGTCGGTCGCTCAACCAGCTGAGCCACCCAGGAGCCTCTGTCAGCTAATCTTATTACCATGATAAGACATGAACCCTGAAGAAATCATATCAATAGCATGTATGTTACTAACCTAGAGTTACAAGGAGACTTAGGGATAATATACTCTAACCGTGAACTTTTCCAATGAGAAAAGTTAAGACCCAAAGAGTTTAAATAACCTGCATAAATTCTTTCTCACTGCAGAACAACAGAATCAGACCCCATGTCTCCTGACTCCTTGTCTAGTTCTACTACTTCACTCTTTATAGAGCCACAGACTTAAATTGTCTTAAACCTTCTTTATGATCACACATAATAAATAAAATAAATGAGACATTTAACTAAGACAAATCTGTTGTTGCAACTCTTAAGTTTTTAAGTGTTCTGCTTTTCTAATTTGGCCATTTAAAAACCATCACCCACAAAGCTGTATGTATTGGTTATTTATATAACATACTTTTATTATTTATCTTTACATATCCCAATTTTAATTATTTTGAATTGTTGCTCTTTTAGCTTGTGAAGAGGTAGAAAAGAATGCAGGAACAAGTAAAAAAAAAAGAAAGAAAGAAAGAAAGAAAAGAAAAAAACTATAACAATCATAGACTTGCTTCATAAAGCTCATTTATATAGTTAAACCATGGTTGCTAGTTCCAGAAATTATTCTTTCTCAAAAAGCTCATTTAAAACTTCTCAAAGATTAAAAATTCTCCAGCTTTTCTTGAGGAATTATTTTCTATCAACTTTGTATTTCATTTATCATTCTAATAAATGTGTTCTCTCTCTTAGATGTCAGTATTTGCCCGTAGCTGTGCTGCCTTTTGTCATAACTGGAGAGTCAGTAGTGAGAAGCGTGAAGTTTTTAAAAGTCTCCTGAGATATGGACTGTATTACTGTGAAGTTAATGATTATTTTAGTATTGTGTGAGGGGTTTTGAGCCTCAAAAACAAATGCATACTCTTTTCTGAAGAGAGGTTTTTAAGAGCATCTCAAAGATAAAGGTGTGAGGCGTATGTTTGAATCCTGGTTCTGCTCCTTGCCAGCTACTTGACCTTGAACAAGTTATTAAGCGTTAAGTATTATGTGCCTTGAATTCCTCATCTATAAAAAGAGGATAGTCATAAGACTTATAGGATTGTTGTGAGCATTAAAATACAATTGTAGCAGAGGGTAGACAAATCAATAGTTGGTTACTTTTTTAAAAAGTTTTTAAATTTTAGAGAGTGCATGGAAGCGAGGAAGAGGGGCAGATGGAGGTGGGTAGAGAGAAAGAGATCTTTTTTTTTTTTAAGAGAGAAGATCTTAAGCAGGCTCTGTGCTCAACACGGAGCCCAAAGCAGGGCTTGATCCCACAACTCTGGGATCATGCCCTGAGCTGAAATCAAGAGTCAGATACTCAGCCAACTGAACCACCCAGGTGCCCCATCTTGTTCTTACTTTTAAATATTTTTCTACTTTGTAATGTTTTTCTGGATGGGGGTTTGCTTCTCTTTTAGGTTCAGAGCATCATTCGCTCCCAAACCAGTATGGGCATGCGTCACAGAGATCGTCCTACTACCGGCAACACCCTCAAGTCTGGCTTGTGTTCAGCCCTCACGACCTACTTCTTTGGAGCTGATCTTAAGGGAAAGCTGACAATCAAAAACTTCCTTGAATTTCAACGTAAACTTCAGCATGATGTTCTGAAACTAGAGGTAGGTATCCCTGAACTTCAGGGGATCAGGGCACTGTCCTCACATATGCACTTAGATCCTCTGGGCTGGGGAGGCCTGCACTATAGACATTCTTTCATTCTGTCTCCAGCTGTGAGAACTGATTGGTTTGAACCAGATAACAGTTGGGAAATATTATGTTCTGTGAAGAAGTCTTGGAGTGAGGTGGTTCTGGGACCGAAAGCCAAAACACTCTAAATTGAAAATCTTAGTTGTCTTTGGATACTCAGCTTGAGGAAGGAAAAATTCAGGGGCCAGAGCAGTGCTCACCCTGACCACGTATCCCCAGTCTTATGTTATTTTGTAGAAGGCACCAGAGGTGGAGGGGGGATCATAAGTAGATCTTTCTTTGAAAGTTTACCAAGGTAAAAACTGCTGGAAACCCAAAATGTCAGAATAGTGCTCGGCGTTGGAAAAGTGCTCGGCGTTGGAAAAATGTCATACGTTGGAAAAATGTCATACGGTGTTTGGAGATTTACTTTTCCACTCACGGTTTAGACCATCGTGCTATTCAGTTCCCAAAAACAATTCTATAAGGACATTACCTTTCTCTGTGTGTTTACTTATTGAATTAAGTGTATTTTGAGTTAATTGGCTACTAAGTCTATTCAGTTCAAAATATTCATTAAGTGTCTCCTAATGCACTTTTTTGTGGAAAAACTGAAACCTCATTTCTTCAGATTTTTTAAAAATTCCCTTAGGTGGTATTTCTCAACCTGTTTTTTTAAAAAGCATGTTTAATATTCATTTGAAATTTGAAACCATCAAACTACTCTGACTAAAAACACATTTAAGTATTGGAGAAAAGCACTGCTTTGTTTTTAAACTATGTATATTACTTCTTCAGCTGCTCTTCCATTTTTCTCAAAGAGTCTGATAATGCTACTCCCACCTTTTACCCACTCAACTCAATTGAGACAGTTTGAAAAATCACAACTGAATTCCCAGTATTGATAAGAACACTGTCGAATGTTCTTCATACTTTAAGAAAGAAGTGTAGATAATACTAAAAATCAGATCAAACCTTGAAATGTGCTTTAGTACTTGTTTTTTTTTAAAATGATGTAATTGATATTCAAAGAATTTCCCTCATAAAAACAAAAACCTAATGGATCTCTACAATTCAGCCTGCTTGAGAACAGTTCTTGTCCCCTATAGTAAGTGGGAAGTGGTGTGTGTGTGTGTGTGTGTGTGTGTGTGTGTGTGTGTGTGTACACACACACAGAGAGAGAGAGAGAGAGCAGGGGAAGCAAAACTTTACCGTCCTAGAGTCTCTGACTGGGGCTGACAATCAAATTGACATAGAGCAGATTAACAGGAGAAAAGCACATAGATTTCAACACACACCTGGGAACCCACATAGGAAAATGAAAACCCAAAGAAGTGGCTAGGCTTAAGAGAGTTTATATACTGAACTGAACAAAGACAGGCAGCTTACCTTTATAAAGTTTGCATTATTATCACCAGAGAAGTGGAGTCAAAGTTGAGAGTAATCCATATAAACAGATCAAGTTTAAATAATTCTTAGCTTCCTTTAGTCTCCCCATATATTTTAGTTACTTTTCCATGGTTGCCTCTCTGCATTTCTTTCCTGCTGGTATAGAGAGGACATCTTTCACATCATCTTTCAGGAGTCTGATAACTTTTGTTTATCAGACCTAGTACATTTTGGTATGTACTAGGATTCTAGGCATATGCCTTATTCCCCACTATGCATGGTTTTCTTTGGAATGGTCTTCTTTGGAAATTTTATAACATAATCTGGGAATGTAAATTACTTACCAATTATATAATTACAATTTTTTTTTAATTTTTTTTTCAACGTTTATTTATTTTTGGGACAGAGAGAGACAGAGCATGAACGGGGGAGGGGCAGAGAGAGAGGGAGACACAGAATCGGAAGCAGGCTCCAGGCTCTGAGCCATCAGCCCAGAGCCCGACGCGGGGCTCGAACTCCCGGACCGCGAGATCGTGACCTGGCTGAAGTCGGACGCCCAACCGACTGCGCCACCCAGGCGCCCCTATATAATTACAATTTAACATAAAGTATAGATGCATAAAATGCAGTTCGAGAATACAGGCAACAGTACTTTCAACAAACTTAAACAACAGTTTGGGGTCATCAAGGGCACGAAGCAGGTGCCAGCCTGACCACAACCTAGCCTGACACTCATTCCTGGACACACAGGTCAGAGTCTCAAGAGACAGAGCATGGGGCTTTTGTCTTTCACTCTGAGAAGTTATAGAGCTGAAACCAAGCCCACTAACATTACCAGTGAGGTAGATTATCAATGTGGATCACCAATGAGGTAGAATGTTACAAAGCAGATGAGGGATTTCATACATGTATGCCTGCACACAGCCTACACCCAAATACAGACAAAAGGAGATCTAAAAGACAGTTGTATCTAAGATACTTATTGTGGAAGCTCTCTTGTATTTGATATTGACTTAGGATCATCTATAGATTTTGGTCTAAGACTATCAAGACTCTTCCTGTTTGCCAATCAGCAATTCCTCGTGTAAGGGAATCAGTAGACCCTTTTGTGAAAGAACCCAGCCTAACATGTAATAAATATTCTATAAATGTTTAGTAATCCTGAATCCGTTCTTTCCATGTAATGGTATGAGTCCAGTGAATAAGTGCCTCCTTATCAATAACTCCCAGATTTAAAGTTTCACAAGTCAGTTTTTTGTCTTTCCAATTAGATTTGGGTTTTTTTTTTTTTTGTAATATGAAATTTATTGTCAGGTTGGTTTCCATACAACACCCAGTGCTCATCCCGACAACACCCAGTGCCCTCCTCTATTTGGGGTTTTTTTTTCCAATGTTTATTTGTTGTGAGAGAGAGAAAGAGAAACAGAGTGCATGCAAGTAGGGAGAAGGGGTAAGAGAGAAAGAGAGAGAGAATCCCAAGGAGGCTCTGCACTGTCAGTGCAGAGCCCAGTGCAGGGCTGGATCCCACAAACTGTGAGATCATGAGCTGAGACAAAAATCAAGAGTCAGACACTCAACTGACTGAGCCACCCAGGTGCCCCTCCAGTTAGATTTGTAATTCTTTGAGAAAGTGTGAATAGAAGAAAGAACATACCTTTGGTGCTCTCATAATGAGACCTGAATTAAAATTTCGTTTCCACCGCTTTCTGGCTCTGTGACATTTATTGAGTGAGTGATTCTCTCTGAGCCTAGGCCCTCGTTTGTCAAACAGGGCAATGGTTAAATGAGATCATGTTTTTTATGGGCTGAATTGTATTCCGCCAGAATTCCTTATTTTGAAGCTCTTATCCCCAGTACCTCAGTATGTGACTGTATTTGGAAATAGGGTCCTTAAAGAGGTGATTAAGTTAAAATGAGGCCATTAGGGTGGACTCTAATACAGTCCTACTGGTGTCTTTGTAAGAAGAGGAAATTTATTGACATGCAGACACCAGGGGTGCGCATGCACCCAGGAACAACTACGTAAAGAAACAGCAAGAGGGTAGCCGACTATAAGCCAAGGAGAGAAGCCTCAGAGGAGACCTGTTCTGCCTGTACCTTGATCTTAGACTTGCAGCCGCCAGAATTGTGAGAAAGTAAATTTGCATTGTTTGTTTACCCAGCTGATGGTATTTTGGTAAGGCAGCCCTAGCAAACAGATACAGTGGTATGTACCTGATACCAGCTGACCTGTACTATACCTTTAATAAGTATTCTTTCACCTTCTCTGCATGTCCTCTGCCACTGCTATGGCAGTTGGCGCATAGTAGGCATTTAAACAGGTCACCTCAAATGAATGACTGAAAAGTCCTGTGTTGAAATACTTTTCTGATAAAACTTCTGGAAAATGGAAGCAAAGTTTTGTTTTTATGAAACGCTTTTAATATTACTTTTCAAAGTATGGGTAATTTCTCCCTTCACTGAATATGAAACATAATCTCATCATCATAGCCAAGAGGAAAATGGAAATGATTAATAGTAGCTTAACTTTCATATGGGTTTTTATAATTCCATCATTCTATTTACCTCTTACTAGTTTTATTTCATAACTTAACTTATTTACTTTAAAATTTCAGATCAAGGAGATTTATTGTTCCACTTAGTTATTTCTGTCTTTTTCTCACTACAGTAGCTTTGAGAGTGAAGAGAACACTATTTATCTGTCAAGTTTAATTTCCAGAGGGATCAGGGAAGAGGGGAAAGTCCATAACCATTCATTGAGTGCGTGCTATGAGCCACGTAGTTTATGTATATTACATGCCTTTATTTTATTTTATATTATTTTATTTTATTTTATTTTATTTTAATGTTTATTTATTTTTGAGAGAGAGGGATACACAGAATCCAAAACAGGATCCAGGCTCTGAGCTGTCAGCACAGAGCTCGACACAAGGCTCGAACCCACTACTGCGAGATCGTGACCTGAGCTGAAGTCAGATGCTTAACCAACTGAGCTGAGCCACTCAGGCGCCCCTATTTTATTTTATTTTATTTTATTTTATTTTATTTTATTTTATTTTTTAAACTTTTATTTATTAAATAGTCTCTACCCCCAACATTGAGCTTGAACTCATGACCAATTGCTGCATGCTCCATGGACTCCGTCACCCAGGCACCCCTACATGGCCTTATTTTAAATCTTGCCGACCCTAGTATGTTTAGTGGTAATATATCCGTGTTACAGATGTAGAAATTGAAACTCAAAAAGGTAAAAGTAACAGAGCAATTAAATAATAGAGCCAGTACTCCAACTCAGTTTTTCAGACTGAACCATCTGTTCTTTATCTGGTTATTACTCGTTTTCGTCTGAGGTGAGGTTTCTATGCCTGACTTATTTGGAACTCTAAAGAAAAACTAAATGTTCTGAATTTTAGGAACAAGAAAAGGCCATATTTCTTGAATATATGGTCAACCTTTTTTAGCACCATTTTTTCCTAGTTCTTTGGCCCCTCAAATTGAGTCTTATGACTAAGAACACTGTTCTTTTGTGTTTATATTACCTAAACTAGCCATTTAGTTTCTTTTTATAACAATAATTAACTTCTTAGATTTTTTAAAAATGTTTTAATGCTCTTAATTCTGATCAGATTTGTTTATTTCTCTGTCTGGAAACTCAAAAAACTTGAGTTTGAAGGAATGACTTAAGAATACACAGTTGGTTTTCTCCAAAAATCTTTTTTGAAGTTATTAAAAAATTCCATCTAAGGCTATGAGGAACTATTGAGTTGAGTTCCTTAGAGACAGGTGCCAAGTCTAATTCCAATTAATATATTCATTGATTTCTTGAGGACTACAGTAAGTAGGATGTCAGTCAAAAATGAAAGGTAATAGAGAACTCTTTGAAAGAGTATAATTAATTTTAATTTGGGGGGAGGGGGAAAAGGAGCTGTCATTATGTCAAAGAAAAGCAAAAACTAATTTATTCAAGAAGGAAGAGGCCAACCCCAGAATATACAAGAAAACTGAAAAAGCATCATCTAATAGAATTCCAATCTGTAATCTTTTTGTATAAAGTTTTGGGGTTCACATGCTTATTGCATAACCAATCAGATTATTGCATTTTAAGAAGGCATGAGTGTCAATTATCTGAAGGCAAATTGTATACGGTTCAAAGGATAACAGTGACAGTCTTATATTCCCAGTCTTTAGGGAAAAAAAAATATTGAAGTTAACAAATCTGTTCAGCCAGGAAGAAAATAAAAGGGGTACATAAAGAACAATGCTAATTATTCTCATTTGTCAATAAAAGTAAAACAAAAAAAAAGAGTATTTAAGTATTGAGAAACTTAAAAAAAAAAATTATACCTATGGCTACATGATTAAAAGTGCCTAAGGAAATTCCAGATCACCTACCCTTTATATCATTAGGCTGACATCTTTGTACTCACCCATCTAAAGTGCTAAAGGAGAATTAAATCTGTCTTGCTCTGATGCAGAGGACCATATTAAGAGACAAACATCAGCTCTTTTCCTGCCCAAAAGATTTGCAGAAGGCCTGAAGGCAAGAAGGCTTTCAATCAAACACTTTTTGGAACTAGAACACTCTTGGCAAAGCAGATTTCTTTTCATTCTAATACCAGTTTTGTTTTGTTTTCTTTCTTCTGGGAAACTGACTCTTATGTAAACTCAGAGATGAGAATTGACTCTCGATTTAATTAAATCTAAGAAATGAAATGAGATCTATTCAGTCGGGTTTCTTTTAATTTTGTTCTTCAACTTTTGCCACTACAAAACAGAATGTGGATAATAATAAATCTATATTTCTTCTTCCATCCTTAGATGTTGAAAGCCTGAATTTTCCAGAAATCATTAAACGGGTTATTAAACAGTACTTGTCTCTTTTAGGCATTAATAACTTTAAGGAGCCATGTATATGTTTAAAGGTTAAATATAAAAACCTATTGAGGTAACAATCCCCACTATAGAACAATTGTAACTTTCCTATTTGGGTGGCAATAAAAAAAAAACTACTAGTTCATTTTTTCTGAAAAATTTAAAGTACTTAGCATGAATGAACTACTTTACCCTTATAAAATTTTGAAGAGAAAAAAGCCATAACAGGCATTATTTTCTCAGATGTTACTTTAACCGTACAAAATACTTTAATTTCTTGCTTCATGAGTGGATGAAGGAGGAAGAGGGAGAATCTTAAGCAGGCCCCACGCCCAGTGTGGAGCCCGAAGTGGGGCTCAATCTCATGACAATGAGATCATGACCTGAGCCAAAATCAGCTTAACTGGCTGAGTCACCCAGGCTCCCCCCTTTTCTTATTTCTTAAATCCAGACATCTGTTTCTTTTATAAAAATAACACATTGGATTAGTAACATGATCCATCCAACCTACTAGTCTTACTTTGCCTGGGACACCAAGGGATGCATTAGGAAATAATCATTAATTTAAAAAAATAGAGATATATAAAAATAATAAAATGAAAATTTAATTGCCCTCAATAATTATTTAGAAGTCAGTCACCCATGACTTGATGTGAACACTTTTCAAAGCTAATTATATTTCTCTCTTACCATACATCATGAAGTAGGTCCAGTATCTTGCTCTGATGAGATCAGGTTAGCTCTTAGGGTGAATTAGTTTAACAGGGTAAAGATTTACGCCCTGTAATTCAAGTTTGCTATCATTTGTCGCTTATAGGTTCTCTGGCTGTAGAATCAGGCTGAAAATACTAACTATGGTAGAATGTGCATGGTGATACAAAGCTCTCTTGATGTTGTAAATGCAACCTTGATAATTATTCTGTAAAAAGTATATAAAACAGTGCTTTTTTGTTTCATATCTTTTGGAGAATGAAGGAAAAAGGGTTTTTTTTTAAGCTTATTTATTTTGAGAGAGACAGAGACAGCACGAGTGGAGGAGGGGCAATGAGAGAGGGAGAGAGAGAGAATCCCAAGCAGGCTCTGTGGTGCCAGATCCCATGAAGCTGCGAGATCATGACCTGAGCCAAAACCAATAGTCAGATGTTTAACCTACTGAGTCACCCAGGCGCCCCAAGGAAAAATTTTTAAGAGTGATACTTTGTTGCTTAAAATATATGATTCTAGGCATGATTTTTAAAAGGCATTAAGGAGCACCTGGGTGGCTCAGTCGGTTGAGCATCTGACTCTTGATTTCAGCTCAGGGCCTGATCTCAAGGTTGTGGGATGGAGAGCTCCAAGTCAGGCTCTGCACTGAATGTGGAGCCTGGTTAAGATTCTCTGCCCCTCTCCCTTGTGTGCTCTCTCTGGGACACCTGGGTGGCTCAGTCAGTTAAGGGTCCAACTCTTGATTTTTGCTCAGGTTGTGATCTCATGGTTTGTGGGATCAAGCCCCATGTTGGACTCTGTGCTGACAGCGTGGAGTCTGCTTGGGATGCTCTCTCTCCCTCTCTCTGCCTCTCTTTCTCTCTCTCTCAAAATAAATAAATGAACATTTTTTAAAAAAAGAAAAATAAAGGCATTAATTGGCACTTCTGCATCTGACCTTTTGGATTAATCATTAAAGCGCAGAAAACTGATATTTTTCTTTGATTTGCAGATAGCTTTGCAATTCCAAAGTCAATATGTTAGTGATACCTTTGCAATACTGGGGCGGTCTCAAAGATTTTCCTCTCATTGGTGTCTTTAACTTTACATTCTAAGTTGATTTTAAACTGGGTACAAGACAAAAGGAGCTCAAATAAATCATGAAGATTTGATCTTTCTCCCGCGGAAATTGTTCCTCAATATATCATTCATATAGTCTTATCAGCCATCTTTTAGTAGAACACAGGAGCTTTTCAGTTTATGAATAAGCTGTATACCAATGAACCAAAAGTTCATAGGTCAATTGTTTGGAATTCAGAACGCAGTGATACTTTTTTTAGTTTCACACACGCAGAATACTTACCATATTGTTGAATGCAATATAGTGAAATGAGAAGTAGTATGAAAGGAGTTGATTATGTGAACTCATAGTTCAGGGTTTCGTCTATACACACTCTTCTAGCCACAGCAGTCTTGGATGTAGACCTCTAGCAACATCAAGTGTTTTTTAACAAAAGTTTGTGGACATACTACGTAAAATCAAAATACTACATTTCTTGAGAGGTTACCATTGAGCCAGGCCCTATTCTGAGTTTTTTAATTTACATTATTCCATTTAATCTTCACAAAGCTATGAGGTTGGTATTATAATTACCCATGCTTCACAATCAAGGAAACTGAGGCATAAAGAGATTAAGTAACTTGCCTGAGGAGGAGCTGAGATTTTATTCCCGGCAGTCTGCCTTTAGGGTCTGCTCTTATAACTTACACTAGCTTTCCGGGAGCTAGGCTAAATGCTCAAGATACTGAGATGAACAAAACATCGTTCTCCCCAGAAGCTTACAAAGGTGAGATGATTCTTGCACAGTGTTGTAAGTACAGCACCAGACATATTGATATGGTGCAATGGGAATATAAGAGGGAACATGTAAATCAGTCTGTGAGGAGTGCAAGAGACTGCTCAGGGAAGCTTTCCCAGAGAAGGCAATATTTGAGTCAGCTCTAACCAAAAATCCATTCTATCTGAGGAATAGGGTGGTTGATTTTTATTCGCACTTTGTTCTGGCTGTAGGATAAATAAGAGGCAGGGGAGCACTGAGTTATCACTGGGACTGGAGCCAGGAAAGGGTGACAGAGAAAATGACCTTTCTTATCAAGTCTGTCCCAAACCAGCCTTAAATTAATGTGTCTCCAAGGTGTTCTCATGTTGGTGAAGGGACCTGAGGAGGTCCAGGTCCATGGAGATAATTAAGAAACAGAAGTAAAGCATAAGGCAAAATAAGAAAAGAGAGGCTTTCTCCAGATTTCTCCCAAGAGCTAGCTGGGCCTATAAGCAGATCAAATTTGACCTCTGACTCACACTCAGAATGAAGTTTGGACTAAATGATGTGTAGGGTCTCTGAGTAGATCTTTTCATTTTTCTCCTTCTAGCCATCCTCAGCTGAGGATGCCTTTCAGAATTATGGTCTTAGGGATTTGTGGACATTTTAAAATAAAGAATGAGGGCTTTAAAGAATGACAGTTGTACTAATGAGTGGAAAGAACCTCATTTGTCCCCCCAACCCTGCCTTTTAACTAATTTGGCCTCAAATAACTCTAGGAGACCTTTTTTTTTTTCCTTAGAGGAAAAGGAGAGTTTTTAAAAATAGCTGTAGCCTCTAGCCTGCCATACAGCGTTAGAGGAGTCTAGGGAGTCTAGACAATGTCTTAGGAACCAGAGCCAGCTTTGCAGTAATTTGTGAATAAATAATGCATTACAGCCTGTTGAATTCAGACTGCAAGCAAATGCCACTTTAGAGGGTCATATATATTACATCAAGTTATTATCCTCTGAATTTAGTTAACAGCATAGAAATGGCTTTTTCACAAGTCTCCTTCATTTCTCCTTTTTCCTATTACAATTGAATGCCTTTTCTCCCTCCCCACCCACATTCTCATTTGTTTTATATCAAATCTCCCGCATTAGTTTGAATGATTTCTTTTATTAAAGCATCTTGAACTAATGAAATATAAACTACACCAGTAATTTTTTTTAGCATTAATAAAAGCCTCTTCAAATAAAGTAATGCCAAAACATCTTTTTTAGGATGCCCCTTTTCTTTACCAGTCTTTCTTTGAGATCTGGCAGCCTATCTACCTAGCAGAAAAATAAAGCCAATGTAACACTTAGTTTTTGTTTTTGTTTTCTTACTAATAACAAATTTAAATTATTGAGTCCTTAGGTATGTGCCAGGCATCTGTTACGTAAAGAGCAGGTATAGACCCCAATTCCTGAATTTAAGGAGTTATAATCAGACTGGAAGTTAGACAGTTATTATACTCTGGGAAGAAAGCTATAACGATAGAGGCATGCACGGAATAGGTGCATGGTAAATATTTGTCAAAAGAATAATCAGTATACAGTTATGTCATTTGGGTTTTTAAATTTTACCTCTTTGACCTTGGGAGGCTTAGTTTCTTCAGATGTACAGTTTGCAGTGATGTCCCTCACAGAGTTGTCAGGAAGACTCCCTGAGATGTGAAAGTACCGGGTATGGGGCACCTGGGGGCCTCAGTCGGTTAGGCATCTGACTCTTGGTTTTGGCTCAGGTCGCAATCTCATTGTTTGTGACTTCAGGCCCTGTGTCCGGCTCACACTGGCAGTGCGGAGCCTGCTTGGGATTCTCTGCCCCACCCCACTCGCATTCTCTCTCTCTCTCTCTCTCTCTCTCTCTCTCTCTCTCTCTCAAAAATAAACAAACATTAAAAAAATAAAAATAAAAAGTACCCAGCACAATGCCTGACATCCATCATGTGCTCATTCAATCACGGCTGCCCTGTTTCTTGTTTGGGCGCTTAGCATCAGACTGCTCCGCAGAGCACCTTCCCACAGACTGTTGGTATCTCCTGCATTTCTTCCATTATCAGCAGAGGAAGCGGGGCAAGAACCAGTGACCTGTGCTTCCTGACATCTCTGTCTAGTGGCCCATCTTGATATTCTTTGCAGAATCATAGCCTTCATTTTTTTTAATGTTTATGTATTTTTAAGAGAGAGAGAGAGAGGGAGAACAAGTGGGGAAGAGGCAGAGAGAGAGGGAGACACAGAATCCGAAGCAGGCTCCAGGCTCCAAGCTGTCAGCACAGAGCCCAGTGTGGGGCTCGAACGCACAGACTGTGAGATCATGACCTGAGCCTTAGTCGGGCGCTTAAGCGACTGAGCCACCCAGGGGCACTGCATTTATTATTTTTTTAATGGTTATTTACTTTGAGAGGGAGAGAGCTCAAGCAGGAGAGGGACAGAGAGAGAGGGTGAGAGAACCCCAAGCAGGCTCTGTACTGTCAGTGCAAAGGGGTTCGACCCCACGAACCATGAGATCATGACCTGAACTGAAACCAAGAGTAGGTCACTTAACCGACTGAGCCACCAGGCACCCCAGCTTCATAGCCTTTAAAGTTTGAAAAGATTCCAGGCAATTGCCAACTTCACAGTCATTATGTTGATTAGATTTTTAATCCCAAATCAGTGATTCACAGTATATCCAACTAGAAAAATAAGTGAGGTGTATTGAATTCATTATGCTGGAAAATATTGCTCAGTGAGATGTTCGATATTTTTCAAATCTCTATGTAGAGACATTTATGGAGCATGATGCCAGAAATTAGGGAAGAAACTGAAGTAGTTTCCTTGAATACAGGATTAGTCATTTTTTCTTTATTGGACATCATATACAGAATTATTTCTTTATCTCTGTCATCATTGCTAAGATATTAACGTACTGTATTTTCTTTTTAGTATACAAATAGTTCTCATAGATTTTCTATACTATGAAATTTGGCAAAGTACAAACTGAGAAATTCTGGAAGCATCTCATTTGCTGTAGTGGAATTACCTTACCCATCTGGTAGCTTTTTTGTTGTAGTGACAATTGTTTTTTTTTTTTCTCTCTCTCTCTCCCCTGCTCCTTCACTCCCTCCTTTTCTCCCTCTCTCCTCTCTATATAACAAAACGACATTCAGGATGAATTCACGTTATTAGGGCTAATTTTGTCGCTCATGTCTGAGGTGATGTGTCTCATTCTGCGACCCCAGCTCTGATGTTGCTGATGCTGCTGGTAGAGATTCCTGCTCAAGCTCTAGTGGTTTTGCAAAGTAAGAAGATAGCTTCTAACCCCTTCTCTCCCAAGGTGGAGCATTGCGACTGTATTAGTTACCTATTATTGCATAAGAAATTACCCCAAAACCTAGCAACTGGAAGACAGATATTACTATATCATACAGTTGCTAAGGACAGGAATCTAGGAGCAGCTTAGCTGGGTGGTTCTGGCCGTCTTTCATGAAGTGTGGTCACACTGTCACCAGAACTGCAGTACTCTAAAAGCCTGACTAAGCTAGAGGACCCTCTGCCAAGCTCACCCACATGGCTGTGGGCAAAAGGCTTTAGTTCCTCATTCTGTGGATGTTTTCACAAGGCTCTCGTGACATGGCGGCTGGCGTCTTACACAGCAGGTGATCCGTGAGAGAGAAAGTGCAACCAAGATGCCTTTTATTACCCACTCTCAGGAGTGACATCACTTCTGCCATACTCTTTTGGCCATATAGACCCATCCTAGACCACTGTGGGAGGAGCCTAGACAAGAGTATGAATATCAGGAGATGGGGCACACAGGGAGACATCCTTATAAAGGCTACCACATGTATAATCTCACCACCTTCTCCAGAATATGAGGCTGGCCTCCAGAGGGCTGTGTTAAGAACAGTTCCAGTAACATGCCGTCAACAGCAGTGCTGTCTCATGGACCCAAGTGCCATTGCTCCTTTCCCAGCAGTTGGCTCATTGCATAGGCTCTCTCACCAGTTTATCTTTCTGCCCTGTGGTGATTTTAGTTTCACAGGTCTTACTGCCTTTCTGTACCATTTGGCACTGCTCAGGGTCACCACAGTCCTCCCCATGTTTCATGAACTTTGGATCAAATGAACAAAGTGGCAGCCCCATTCCCTTACCTCCCATGAGACACTTGCTTCCTAGGAGTATTCAAGCATTGTATGTTAGTAGTTTCTCTCTGCTTCCCCAGACACCCAGCCACATGTTCTTGTGATCCAGGATATGCAAATGCTTGCCATATTCTTATCCCGGGCTCTGCCATCTCCAGAGAGATGTGCCTACTATGTAGCTTTTGAATTGATGAGGAAGGCTCCTCTAAAAAATTTTTTTAATGTTTATTTATTTTTTGAGGGAGAGAGAGAGAGAGAGAGAGAGAGAGAGAGAGAGAAGAGCCAGGGAGGAGCAGAGAGACAGGGAGACACAGAATCTGAAGCAGGCTCCAGGCTCTGAGCTGTCAGCACAGAGCCCGATGCAGGCCTCAAACCCACGAACCACAAGATCATGACCTGAGCCAAAGTCAATGCTTAACTAGCTGAGCCACCCAGGTGCTCCTGAGGAAGTTTCCTCTAAATCCTCAGGATTCAGTTTCTTTCTCTCTTTCTTTCTTTCTTTTTCTTTCTTTTCTTTCTTTCTTCTTTCTTTCTTTCTTTCTCTCTTTCTTTCTTTCTTTTTCTTTCTTTCTTTCTTTCTTTTTCTTTCTTTCTTTCTCAAGGAATGGGGTTTAGTCCCTTTTATGCTGTGAACCATGGTTTATTTCTCCCATTAGTGGCACAAGTATTGGACATTTAAAATAAATCTCACTTCACAGCCAAAACATTATGATGTGTTTAGCGTCCATGCTTGTGAATTTATTCCCTCAGTTTAAGGAAAATGTCTATAAAAATCACTTTGTAATCCAGTATCCATTATGAGAGTATTTTATAATTTTTTTCCATGATATTTTATAATCAACTTGGGAAATTCCCACTGTGACACAATGGTAGTGTGTTCAAAACCTAACAAGTTACTTTTATACTCAAGATTTAAGGAATTTTGCTCTCGTGATGCATAGAATATGACACATATAAAAACACTTAATGTATCACTTAGTGTTAGCCTTCTGGGTATCTGAAAATTTTCATTTCTTAAGTCTAATGAACTTTGAACTTTTTTTTTCTTTTTTTTTAATGTTTATTTCTTTTTGAGAGACAGAGACAAGCATGAGCAGGGGAGGGTCAGAGAGAGAGGGAGACACCGAATCCAAAGCAGGCTCCAGGCTCTGAGCTGTCAGCACAGAGCTCAATGCGGGGCTCGAACCCACAAACCACGAGCTCATGACTTGAACTGAAGTCGGACACTCAACCGACTGAGCCACCCGAGTGCCCCTGAACTTTTAAAGTAGAAAGTAGCTACTCTTTGGTTATCCTTTTACATAATTTCCAATTATTCACTTAGGTATAAACTCTCATTTTACCCATCTGTGATATTAACTAAAGAAATGAGAACAAACCTTGCTGCCCACCGGAAATTCCTCTGTCACCTTAAATGGAACTAGACCTTTCCGAGAGAACTCCTAGCATCTCTTATTAAGTAAATGGGTGTGTGAGGTGAAATTTGGATCTAAAATAATGACTGGGGTTTTTGTAATGCTCAGGAAATTATAGTGGTTGGTTTACTGATTTTATCTCAATCTGATTTTCAAGAGCCTATATGGTATTTTTTTTCTTCCTGTGGATTTGAATTAAGTTTTATAGTTCACTTTAAATATATATCTTTATGCTCTGACAGGGTTATGATAGCCAGGGGAGCAATCTCTTTGGTTTTCCTCACTGGTGAGTATGTATAACCTCAAATGTGATGTTAATGTGGTTTTACATTCAATTTCTGCCCAGGAAAAATAATAAATTGTGGAGGTGGTTGATCCAGTGAGTATACTAAGTCCATTTATTTGAACACGCAATCATCAACACACCAAAGCTAATCAGATTTTAAACACACTTTGTCAACTGTGCCCGGGAGCCTACTGTCCTAGTGAAACGTAATTAATTTCAAACTGGCATAATGGGCATAGCTTTCCAGGCCCTTATAAACCTGCTAGATAGAGGTCATCCAAAATGACTCACCTTCTCACTCAGGGTTTTCAGTAGTCAACACGTCCATCTGCCAGAGGGCTCAATAAGGCAGATCCTCAGAGCAGAGGAAAAGTTATATGATCTTGATAAATGAATACCATTAGGCTATAATTAGTACATGTCAAGCCCTAGTTACTAGATAGCTTCAAATATTTGAGATACCTGCCTCTCTCTGCCAGTATTTGCTGGTAAATATGTGACAGAACGATGTGCAATTTTGCTGATGTTACCGTGGTGGCATAATTTTAGTGTATTCAGTGGTTGACTCTGATCTAAAATACCAATTAACTTCCTCTCTGCCTCCATACTAAAAACAGTGCGGTAATCTTAACCTCATGTGTACATGGCAGTCTTCTCCAGTATTGCAAAGCCGTGGACAGCATGTATCCTCCCTAGATAATTTGGGGCTTATTGTTGCCACCCAGCTACATGATGGTCAGAGGCGAAAAGGTAGGTATCTGAACTCTGTTAAAGGGATAGAATTGAGAATGACCAGCTGATATTTGTATCTTTGTCTTCTGTGTTACATCTGGCTTCTCAAGTTAAATACCCTTGAAAGTATGGGATCTCTGCTGTCTTTGGGAGCTCCAGGAGGTTATAAGAGCAGCTTCTTTAATAGTCACCACTGCACCTATTACCTTGCATTGGCCATTCACACTGATATATCAGGTGTTGCAAAAATCTAATAGGACCCCAAGAAGGAAAGATATTCAAAATAATTTAAAGATTTAAGGGAGTATAATATCAAACATAAAAATATTCTGCTAGCACCAGCAAGAGAAAGACCTGCCAGACAGAAATGAGGAGTCATCTGACTTTACTTCAGTAAAGGCTTAGGGTTAGCAGTAAGAAAACCAAGCAACCACAGACTTTGCACATAGCAAGAGTCACATACAGAAACTGTGGGGCTGGGGCGGGGGGGGTTGCCTGGGTGCCTAGGTCAGTTGGGCAAATGACTCTTGATTTTGGCTCAGGTCATGATCTTTCGGTCATCCCCGAGTAAGGCTCTGCACTGATATTGCAGAGCCTGCTTGGGATTCTCTCTCTCAGTCTCTGTCTCTGTCTCTGTCTCTCTCTCTCTCTCTCTCTCTCTCTCTGCCCCTTCCCCTCCCCCACTTGTACATGTGTGGGTTCTCTCTCTTTTTCTCAATCAAAAATAAATAAACTTTTAAAAAAGAAAAATGTTTGTGAAGCAGAAAAGAACCTAATTAGGCACATATCTCTCCATCACACCCATTCCCAATCACTCTTGGTAACATCATCTCCTCCAACCACTTCTGTCCGTCTCCACTACCATTCTAGCCCAAACTATAGTCATCTTTTGCCTGGATTACTTCAGTTGCCTCCTAACTAGTCTTACTATAGGCGCTCTTGGCTTCCTTATCATTCTTAGAATAAATACTTAAACCCATACCTATAGGCTCTCTATAATTTGGCCTCTGCTGCTGCCTCCTCCAAATCCATCTCGTACCAATCAGTCTTCCACCTAAGGGCTTTTGCACTACTGTTGATTTGCCTGGGACACTCTCTCCCCCCTTTCCTTCCCCTAGTTACCTCTTTCCTATTCCTCAGAGCTCAGTTAAACCCCACTCAGTTCTCAATCAAGGAAGTCCTGTGTTTCACCACCTTCCAAACCCAAATTAAACCACATTTTTATATTAGATGTTGCCAAAGCACCCTGTACTTTTTTTTTCTTCAGATCACTTAATTAAATAGTCACCTGATCACTAAATACCTGTCCCCAAACACTACTTGAAAACTTCTGAGAGAGAATATTAGGCTCATAATTATTTCCTTAGTGCCTGGTATGATACCTGACACAAACGAGATGCTCAGGAAATAGTGTGGAATTAGTAAATATTTCATCAGATGTGGACAACACCAGCCTAATGAAGGCACACATACACATGCATAGACCCTTCCTGTCTCTCTCGATGGCATCATTATGGGTTAGCGTATCAGGTCCCTCTTGGGGTATCTACTCAAATTTCAGCAATTCCTTCTTCTCCAGGATTTGTTCCACGCTACTTCTCAAACACAGGTGTGGGCTCCTGGAAGCCATTTTTGTACTTTGTGCCTTCCCCCTTGTTTCCCCTCGTATCACCCATCGCTCCCCCTGCCCCAGGTAATTGGATCAGGAGTGGCTGCCTAACCCAGGTTGGACCAGCCAGAATTTCTCCATAGGAAATTTGAAATTGGGATTAGGGACAATTGGTCTCTTTTTTTGGTAGTTGAACCCTAGCACGTTCTCCAGAACTCCAGGGTAATAGTCTCTGCCCACTGTGTAGACCCATGAAGCACAGAGAAGAAGGGCTAACCTAAAGCAGAAACTGAAGCAGCTGCACAGAAATGAGGGCCAGCTTTCTAGTCCTGGCTTTCAGTCCTTTCCCATCTGTGAGCTGCCTTGGTCTCTTGGGGTTCCTAAATTTCTTTTTTGCTAAAGGTAGCTTGAGTCGGTTTCCATTATTTGCAACAAAAAGAAGCCTTAATACAACCAGAAAAGCCAAAACAATGACCCCCAAACATGCCCAGACTTAATGGAAGAAGATTCTGTGGTCACTGAGCTCATATCGGAAATGAATGAACTTCAGATGACCTCCAGGTGCCTTATAGGGTATCACCGTTTGTTTAGATTATTCTGATTCCCTGCCATGTTGAAGAACCTTATGCTTAAGCATGAAACATTCCTAATTAGCTCTTTTTAAAAACGTAAGAGGCTACCACATAATTGAAAAGTGTCTTCCATGTCTCTTAAGTTGCTTTAAAAAAACAAAGCAAGATGAAAAACTAGCATTTAAGAAAGACAATCTTAATTAGCTTGGTGACTTAAAAAACAAAAAACAAAGAGCTTCAGCGCTGAGGATTTAACACGTAATCTCACTTGATAGTTTCTCTGTGGTACTCTAAAACATGTAATTGACCAGCCAGGGACAGCTGAATATATTGTTAACCTAGAAAATAAAAGAAATAGAAAGTAAGTTCATTTTCTGTTTTTCATCATTGTCATCATAAAAGAACTTAATGGCTTTCTTTCATTTTCTAATTCTCCCAGAGGAAACCTGTTTTCTTTCTTTCCTTCTTTCTTTTACGAAAGGAGTATGATACTGATGTAGTCTGGCCTAACGCTTTGCCTGTGATTGGATTCACTGTTTCATCTGACTTTCTGTTTAAAGCTTCAGTGAGCTACCTATTTGTGAGTTTCAAATAGGTATCTATCTTCCTTACATTTGTCTTATGCTTGTCACTCAATTTGACCTGAATTCCAACTTCTGTATATTGTATTTCACTCTCTCGCTCTCCATTTTCTGTTCTAAAAAATTGACACTTTCCAACATCATTTTTAGTTTCTTGGAATATATTAACCAGTTCCATAGAACCTAATGAGTATGAACTCATTGCCTACGCAGTGGCTTTCTGAATGGTCAGAAATAAAATGAGTGATAAGAATAAGCCCACCAAAAAGGGATAAGTCATTTCAAGTGAGATAAACTGAGATAGGAGGTCTGGAGACCAAAGAATAGAATGTGTTTCTAATTTTACAGATAATGCCCTCAAATTATGGTCTTTTAGTGTTTTCTGAATAAGGTAGAAAATTGAGAATGTGCAATTTAATATTTTGCTCAGTGCATATGGGTAAAAATAGGTATAACCTTAACACTTTTATTGTTTTCGTGTAGTGGACCTCTGTTTCTCTCAGTTAAACTATATACTTTTGTAGAACATAGAGTCACCATGATGGATTCCATGAATACAGTCTTCTTTCTAACTCAGCCACCCTGATTTTTTCGTATCTTGCTTCTGTGACATCGTTCTTGTAGAAAACACCAACTAATAACTGTTTACGATGCTATGTCCTCCCGAGTATAAACTGGCAGTGTAACTTATAATTACCTGTTTTATTTTTTCATATTTATTAGGAATATGTATACTTATGTGATCTTAAAATCAGCCTCTAGTCTGGGCTCATTAATTTGTGGAAACAATATTATGCAATTTTATCATGGCTGTAACCATGCCAGTAATACACATCCATGTGAAGTAATTTTAAAACCTACCAGACTATGTTGTGGTCTTGACCTTGTCCCATTGCCCTTCCAATCTCAGACTCCTCTTATGTAAATGGAGATTATAGCCATTACACCTCTTTCAAGGGTAAATATGAGACTCAAGAGAATGAATAGGAAGCATTTTGTACATTATTATCCCTCAGTCCATTTGTTTGTATTCTGTATGTACTAACTACAGGGCTTACAATTTATTCTTATGGCTCCTATATCCATAAATTTTTGCATAAGTCCAGTTTTTATAGAGAAAGAGTTTTATCATTTAATTTTCCATGTTCTAAGCATGTTTCCACTCCTGCCTCTTTTCCTCCTTATAAACATGCAAAATGTGCATGTGATGAGTAGAAAGCAGAGTTAAGAGAATTACTAAGTTGTTTTTCTTTACTTTCTCATTTTTTTTCCCTGTATTGTCTCTGTAGAGAACAGAAATTTTGTTTCTCTTTAAACAGGGCTTAGGGGTGCCTGGGTGGCTGAGTCAGTTGAGCATCGGACTCTTGATTTCTGCTCAGGTCATGATCTCACAATTCATGGAGTCGAGCTCCACATCAGGCTTTGCACTGACACTGTGGAGCCTGCTTGGGATCTCTCTCTCTCCCTCTCTCACTGCCCCTCTCCCACTCATGTTTTCTCTCTATCTCAAAATAAACTTAAAAAGAAAAAAAAGTAAAAATAAGCAGAGCTGAAGTTAACAGAAGCAGGTGTGACCCCCAAATTATTTTGTGGCTAACACTTATTGTTATTAATAATACTATTCTGAATAGCAGCTAATATTTACTCTGCTCTTAGTATGTGCTAAGTGCTGTACTACCTTATTTTGTGGGATCTAAAACACAAACAGTGGGAATATGGACCATTATTTTATGTGCCATTAAGAAAGATTAAAAAATGCCGTCAAGCAAACCATGACAAAATGCTTTCTTTAC
This sequence comes from Prionailurus bengalensis, assembly GCF_016509475.1. Classification (NCBI taxonomy): domain Eukaryota; kingdom Metazoa; phylum Chordata; class Mammalia; order Carnivora; family Felidae; genus Prionailurus; species Prionailurus bengalensis. The sequence continues at coordinate 32,672,736 of NC_057351.1, read as the reverse complement.
ACCAAAAATATTTGGTTAAGACCTATTAAAATGCTCCTTTAAGTTTAGACATTTATTATGTGTCATTCTTGTACACACATAATAAGGGAATTATGAACAAAAAAAATTGGTCTAAAACTTCATCATATTCAAGTCCAACTGTTCTGAATTTCTTTTTGACTCAAAATCTGTGTTTTTCCATACACTACTGTCCTTGAGCCATCAAGAGCATTAGTAATGCGGCATTTCTTAAAGGAATACTCCACTGTTACCTGGGATTTTCTTCCGAGCCACAGCCACCCATTCTGCACACTCTGATGTATTCACACAGTCACTGTCACAGCCAGTGACAACAATGTTAGAGTTGCTGCCTAGCTAACAGCAATTGTAAAAGCATACTGAGTTTAGAGGTATTAAAATGCAAAAAAAAAATAAATAAGTAAATGCATCTTAGGAAAGATAAATTAGGGTGATTATTTCTCAAGCATTATCTAACTTAACTCTCAAAATAATCCCAAGAGGAAAGTAACTTATTATACCCATCTTAGAAATGAAGAAACCAAACTTGGAAAGGTTAAATAAATTGTTCAGGAGGTCATAATAGGTAAGTGACCAAGAAACACCAAACTCAAATCAATCTGACTGCATAGCCTAAATTCCTGCCACTGAAATATACTGGCTTTGTTTATAGTCCCCACATAATTAAGATCTCTGATAATGATGCAGGAGGAATATCATAATCCTTCCAGTACGGAGAGTATATAGTGCTGCATAACGTATTTCTCAGAGGCTATCAAACTAGAAGTTTAATGAATACAGATTAAATGAAAAGACTCCTACAAATATCTTCACCTGACTATAGATACTGTGATATAATATAGCCTTCTGATTCAGATGGGTGGGTCTCTGTGTTTTGGTAAAAGTACTCTTGTTTTCCTAGTGGATTAAAGTGGTTATAATGCTTTTTAAAATGTGCCCTAGCTTGAATCTTTCAAAAACTGAGGATATAGTAGTTTTCTAATATCAAGTGACAGAAGAAGGAAAACTTTACTGATGGGTTTTTGTGGTTTTCACTTGAACAAATAAATGTACCTGCCATTCTCACCTAATTTATCACTCTGGCATAGTTTCAGACTCAGTGTACAAATTGTTTTGGCCTATGGAGTCTGGCATTGCCATTGCCTGTTGTGTCTGCATCCTCCTATGTGCTTGTTGATTTTCCTGTTTCGAATATTTCTTTTAGTTTGTTAGATGTGAGCTGAGTATCATTGAGAAATTTTATACAGTCGAGGGGCACCTGGGTGGCTCAGTCAATTAAGTGTCCAACTTCAGCTCAGGTCATGATCTCATGGTTCGTGAGTTTGAGCCCCACATCAGGCTCTGTGCTGACAGCTTAGAGCATGCTTCGGATCCTGTGTCTCCCTCTCTCTGTGCCCCTCCCTTGCCCATGCCCTGTCTCTCAAAAATAAATAAAAGTGCTGAAAGAAAAAAAGAAATTTTATACGGTTGACCCTTGAACCCATCCCCCCAATGCAGTCTAAAATCTGTGTATAACTTTTGATTCCCCCCAAAACTCAACTACTAATAGTTTACTGTTAACCAGAAACCTTCCTGGTAGCAAAAACAGTCAATTAGCCCATATTTTGTATGTTGTATGTATTATGTACTATACTCTTACAACAAAGTAAGCTAGAGAAAAGAAATCGTTGTTAAGACTGATTAAGAGGGGCGCCTGGGTGGCTCAGTCAGCTGAGCAACCGGCTTCAGCTCAGGTCATGATCTCACAGTTTGTGAGTTCGAACCCCGCGTCAGGCTCTGTGCTGACAGCTCAGAGCCTGGAGTCTGCTTCGGATTCTGTGTCTCCCTCTCTCTCTGCCCCTCCCCCACTCATGCTCTGTCTCTCTCTGTCTCAGAAATAAATAAACATTAAAAAAAATAAAAAAAATAAAAAAGACTGATTAAGAGGGGTGCCTGGCTGGCTCAGTTGGTAGAGCGTGGGACTCTTGATGTCAGGGTTGTGAGTTCAAGCACCATATTGGGCATGAAGCCTACTTAAAAAAAGAAGAAGAAAAAGGGGCACTGGGTGGCACAGTCGGTTAAGCATCTGACTCTTGATTTCAGTTCAGGTCATGATCTCGTGGTCATGAGATGGAGCCCTGCATTGGGCTTTGCCTTGAGCCTAAAGCCTGCTTAAGATTCTCTCTCTCCCTTTCCCTCTGCCCTTCTCTCTCTCTCTCTCTCTCTCTCTCTCTCTCTCAAAAAAAAAAAAAAACCATAAGGAAGAGAAAATATATTTACAGTATTGTACTGTATTTATCAAAAACTTATGGGTATAGGTGGACCATACAGTTCAAACCCATATTGTTCAAGGGTCAACTGTATATAACTAGACTCAGGTAAAGAAGCAGATGGAACTTCAAAACAGAGCCCACATCTAGTCATGTCCTTGAAACTCTAAGGGCAACTTTGGGATTTTTTTTCCTGGGGATAATTACCAATTCTAAAGAAGTGGCACAGCTTCTCCTTAGGTATTCAAGAGTGTAGGCTGGAAAGTGTGTCTTATGCTCCTATTAGATGATAAATACAGAATTGGTAGGTGAGTCTTATAAATGAGGGAGAGATTTAATCAGTCTACCAAATATTCATTGAGCGCATGCTGTGTTCTGGGTATGACACAGTAAAATATACAAGGCATACACTCCTTCAAAAAGTGAATAATGTTGGGGTGCCTGGGTGGCTCAGTCGGTTGAGCGTCCGACTTCGGCTCAGGTCATGAACTCATGGTTTGTGAGTTCAAGCCCCGTGTCAGGCTCTGTGCTAACAGCTCAGAGCCTGGAGCCTGCTTTGGATGCTGTGTCTCCCTCTCTCTCTGACCCTTCCCTACTCACTCTCTGTCTTTGTCTCTCAAAAATAAATAAACATTAAAAAACAGTGAATAATGTTATGAGAGAGATATAGGCTTTTTAAAAAATAAAGGATGGGGTGCCTGGGTGGCTGAGTCGGTTAAGCATCTAACAATTCTTGATTTGGGCTCAGGTCATGATCTCACAGTTGTGGGATCAAGCCCTGCATCCAGCTCCATGCTGAGTGTGGAACCTGCTTAAGATTCCCTCTCTCCCTCTGCCCTTATCCCCCCTCTGAAAAAAAGGGGGGGGGCATATAATGCAAAGCATACTCTCTATGGGATCTAGACCTTACCTATTGTAGGAGCTCAGAAGACTCAGGAAAGTTGAGTGTGTTTTGGAATAATCAGTAGGGCCCTGAAGAGATGTTAAGTTAAGTTCAAGAGAGGACAGGGTTTGTGTACTTAGATAAGGGGGCAACATCCCAGGCAAGGAAAATAACATAAAGAAAAGCGCAAATGCTCAGCATAAAGCAAGTCTTTCTCTGGAGCGATGAGGGATTCCAAGTCCTTTCACAGCTGATAAAAGCCTTCTCTGGAATACAGAAGGTCTGAAACTGATTGGATTCTCCTTGCTATAGAAAGTCTTTTATGTTTATATTTTATTGCTGTGAAAAAGCATTAGGCACATGATCACAGCTTGGGGAACATGTTGCATATTTTAGTGAGTTGATGGCTAATTTACACCATGCTGGGGCCCACTAAAAATTAATATCCTTCTTGCCTCTGTTATGCAAGTTTTGATATTCTGATTAGTTGCCAGTGATTACTGCCTACTGACCTAGAGAGTTTTCTCTCATATAATAAGGGGAGAAATTACCCAGATCCCCATATGAAAATGGTAACACAAAGATATTTGTGCCTGTCTCCCCAAGATTGCTATTAAAAATATTTTATTTGTTTTTTTTTTTCAACGTTTATTTATTTTTGGGACAGAGAGAGACAGAGCATGAACTGGGGAGGGGCAGAGAGAGAGGGAGACACAGAATCGGAAACAGACTCCAGGCTCCGAGCCATCAGCCCAGAGCCTGATGCGGGGCTCGAACTCCCAGACCACGAGATCGTGACCTGGCTGAAGTCGGACGCTTAACCGACTGCGCCACCCAGGCGCCGCTATTTGGTTTTTAATTTGTTTACTTTTTTCTTTTTTTGATCCTATACTTTTTTATTTTTATTCTATTGATACGATTTATTACATTAATTGATTTTCAGGTGTTAAACTACCCTTTCATTTTTGGCATAAATTCCACTTGGTCATAGTGTATAACCCTTTTTATATGTTGCTAGTTTTGGTTTACTAGTATTTTACTGAGACTTCTTTTTCTTTTTTTTTAATTTTTTTTTTAATGTTTACTTATTTTTGAGAGACAGAAAGAGACAGAGCATAAGCAGGGGAGAGGTAGAGAGACAGGGAGACACAGAATCCAAAGCAGTCTCCAGGCTCCGAGCTGTCAGCACAGAGCCCGACATGGAGCTCAACCCCACAAACTGTGAGATCATGACCTGAGCCAAAGTCGGACGCTTAACCGACTGAGCCGCCCGGTGGCACCCAGCCACCCTGAGACTTATTTTTCTCTATTCAGTCTCCTACTATGATGAAGAAGTGACCAACTATGAATACACCAAGCCCAAAGTACATTGCATATCTTAATTATCATCTTTTTTAAAAGCTTTTCACACTGGCGGCTGCCCTCCACAGTTTGCCACACCTTTAGGTAAAGTCAGCACATCAGGCCTTGTGTAGTGTTCATCAAGTGTCAAGTAATCAACAAGCTAAATCTCTAACTCTCTTCTGAATGCTGACATGCTGTCAGCAACACTAGGGCACAAACAGTATGGAAAACGTTGTATTTTCACCTTGACGGTAGATCCAGAGAGCTAGCTACAGAAATGGTGCAGTCAGAGGAAAACTGACATGCAGTGAAAGAAAACAGCATTTTGCTTTCCTACTACAATTAGTCCTTGGCTCTTATCTCCTAAAATTGGAGCTTTTATATTTTTTTCCAACAGTCAGATTCTGTCTCCAAAACTCTTGTGATCTCATATGAAAAGAATGCCCTTGAACTCTGAATACCGCTGAGCTTCAACCCTCAAAGGAATATATTAACAAGACAGATTGTTCTTCTGTTGCTGTGATTTAGAATAAAATGGTTATTGAAAGCGGAAATTGGATATAATAAGATCTGCTTGCTGAAAGAGTTATGCTAAAGGAAACAATAACTTGAGACTAATCCTATATATAATAATTCCATGTGGAAAGATTAGCTTCATAGATTGATTGGGATATTAAATAGCAGTTAATTTTGCCAAAGTCTAAGATTTGTTCATATTGATTGGAGTCTTTCTGAAGGAAAAATAACCACACAAATTTTGTGTAAATCAAAATGCCATGTGAATTAGTGTATGGAAAGCACTTAGAACAGGATCTGGCACATAATATATGCTATATAAATGTTTGCTGTTTTAAATGATAGAGTATGAGTTATTCTTTAACAAACTAAGGAATTTTTTCAAGTAAGTATACTAGTTCTTTTTATGCCTTCTTTTCTTTGGAATTGAACTGGAATTGAACTTTTCTTTGGAATTTAAACAAACAAAAACCAAAAAAAAGGACTGAATTTACTGGAGGTTAGTAGGCTTAAATGACCCCAAGTTAGTCTAAATTCCCAAACATTCAGACTAGTTACAAAGTCAGCATACTGGAGGACTTTTAATACAAACTTAGCTGATGATCTCCCTTTTTGTTCTGAGGATTTAATCACTTTGGTTGGTGTTGAGAGATGTTTTAATATTTTCTTGTTTTTTTTAATGACGAAACTATAAGTCAGTACTTAATTAGCCTCTTATCTTACAAGGAAAGATTTGCTAGATATAAACCAGCAAAAACAATTCAGAAAGGAAAAGATCCATGCATTTCACTGCAATAAAGATTTAAAACTTCTGTGCATTAAAACAAAAAACTTGTAGGGGCACTTAGGTGGCTCATTCAGTTAAGCTCCAAATTCTTGATTTCGGCTCAGGTCATGATCTCATGGGTTGTGAGTTTGAGCCCTGCATCAGGCTCTGTGCCGACATCTGTGCTGACAGGAGATTCTCTCTCTCTCTTTCTTTCTTTCTCTCTCTCTCTCTCTCTCTCTCTCTCCCCCTCCCTCCCTCCCTCCCTCTCCCTCCCTCCCTCCCTCTCTCTCCCCCCCCAAAATAAATAAACTTTAAAAAATAAAAGAACTTTTATGCATAAAACAAACTTAAAACTATATTAATAAAGGGCAAATATTTTTAATCTTATAAATTAATGAGACAAATATGAGCATTTCTACAAAATATAGGCAAAGAATATAAACAAAAAATTCAAAGGAAGAAATAGAAATGGCCAGTACACATTATAAAAATGGTCAACCTCACTAATAATCAAAAAAATATTAATTAAAATAAGTTATTTTCCCCTAGTGATGAATTTTTTATTATCAAACTTGATATTGTGAAGTGTATGAGAAATAGGTATTCTCATATACTACTGGGACTGTAAATTGATACATCTTCCTGCAAATTAACTTGGTAATATGAATCAAGAGCTTTAAAGAGTTTATACCAGGGGTGCCTGGGTGGCTCAGTCGGTTAAGCGTCCCACTTCAGCTCAAGTCATGATCTCCCGGTCCGTGGGTTCAAGCCCCGCGTCGGGCTCTGTGCTGACAGCTCAGGGCCTGGAGCCTGTTTCAGATTCTGTGTCTCCCTCTTTCTCTGACCCTCCCCTATTCATGCTCTCTCTCTCTCTCAAAAATAAATAAATGTTAAAAAAAAAAGAGTTTATACCAATCACTTTTAGAGACACTAGGTTGGCAAAATACTAAAAGTCTGACAATACCAAGTGCTGGTAAAGATGAGAAGCAGTGGGGAGCTCTTATACATAGCTGATAAACATATTGGTGATTCCTTTGATATTTTATAAGAATAAATATATAATAAATAATATATAAAATATATTTTGTCATATTGTATATAACATATGGAGACCAAAAATATATGACCAAAATAATATAAGAGAAAATATAATAATATAGAAATATAGAAATATTTTTATAATAAATATAAGAATAATTGGATATTATCTTGAAAAGCCAGCCGTTCCAATTCGAGATATATAGTCTAGACTAGGAACTCTTATTCCCATTTCACAAAGACACTAATAAAAGAATGTTCATAACAGCTTTGTTCATAATAGCAAAAAAGCTGACAATAACTCAGATACCCATTTATAGGAAAACTGGTAATAGTGGCACCCTCAAACAATAGAAATCTATAACTGTAAAACTAAAAGAAGCACACTTAAATGTATCAACATCGATGAATGTTAGAAATACAACACTGGGACAAAAAAGAAATCTAACACTGAAAAAAGCAAATTACGAAAGAATGCAATCAGTATGAAACGATTTAATGAAGTTCAAAAACAAGGAGAAATAAACAATATATTGCTCAGGGACACAAACATGTGTTTTAAGCTAAAAAAATAACAAGGCGATAGAAAAAGAATTCCATATGGTAATTACCTCTTACAGGGGGGAGGGGGATGAGCTTCAACTGTTGTGCTAATTCTTCCTCTCTCAGGTTAAGTGGGAGGTTCATGGTGTTTTATTATTATACATTATACACATCTTATATACACATATTATACATTATACACATTATACACATATATATTATACACATATTATATACATCTATATGTATATTATTTTGTATATATCAAATATTTCATAATACATTTTAAAAAGCTTATAGAGTTTGATTTCATAATTCCATTTTTAGAGATCAATCCAAAAATAATAATGAAAAAATAAGTGCAGGAAAAGTTTATCCCAATGGTGGTATTTATTGTAACCCAAAACTGAAAACAACCTACATATCCAACACCATTTTTCAAATCTTGCCTTGTTTAAGAAAAGATTTGTTAAAGATTTTATTTAAGTAATCTCTATACCCAATGTGGGGCTCTAACTCATGACCCAAGATCAAGAGTCACATGCTCTACTGACTGAATCAACCAGGCAACCCCTAGAAGGGATTTTTAAAGGCCTTAATAAATACATTCAGTGAGACAAAAGTTAATTAAAACTTGCTGAGAAATGAAAGTTAAAGGAAGAAGGTAAGAGAAAGCCAGGAGTAAGGTTATTATGAACCATATGAATGATAAAATTTCCTGTTCTCATTAGAGGTGGGCCACAAATTTGACTCTTAGCTTCCAGTAACCAGGATAAAAAGGGAAACATGATTCATGGTGAAGAGCAAATCAACTGTTCTGATGGAAGCCAGACAGAAATTTCTCCCCAGATTAACTGTACAGGCAAGTTATTTAAATACTCTACCTATGTTTCCATGGAACACCTGTTATAGAATGTTGTGAGGATTATATAAATTCCCAGGGCAGCATCTGCCAGGTAGTAATCACTCAAATATGTTACTGATTAGCCATAATGAATAACATTCTCAAGAGTATTCTTCTGGAAAGCACTATCATGGAAGTAGATATCATTAAGGGAGACATGGAAAGGTAACCCTGGCCTCAGATAGGAAATCCTCTCAACAATAGGACAGCGTTATGAATTAGTTTTCAGGTGTTTCATCTGTTCTCACTCAATACGTACTTATTAAGCACATCCTTCACGCAAGTTTTTTGTCTGGTCATACATGACCAGAATGTAGGATTTGTTAAGTGGTGTTCTGCTTCAGTCAATCTAATCTGGAAGTCATTCTAATGTATTGAATAATAAATAAAATTTGTTGCATTTACTTTTTCTGCTTTCCAAATGTGAAAGTATTATTCTGCAATCAAAGACTGACCAAAAGCAATTATGAAAAGAATAGTGAAAAATAATAATTGAACTTAAGTAAAACCTACTAAGAACAGAATAATCAATTGAGGCTTTTAGCCTCCTGGGAAGTGGCATCATGGTGATAAAAATATTAATTGCCACATTTATTGAATGCTAATTATGCACCAAACTCTGCTAATTTCTTTACATATGTTATTTCATTTAATACTTACAACACTTTGAGGTTGTGAATATTATCTCCATTTTTTTGGGTAGGAAGATTTTGAAGCCTTAGAGGGAATAAGCCATTTACCTAAAGTCACAGCAGCAAGTATAGGTTCAAGGCGGGATTCGGATCCAGGCCTTGCTGATTCTAAAACCCTTGGTCTTAGTCACTTTAGTATATTACTTTTTCTCAAATAAAGCCAAAACTTATCTTGAAACCCCTTGTCCCAGATCTAAAATGTTTTTCCCCAACACTCTCAGTCAAGTATACCCTGATTTTTATTATTCTGTAATAAGTTTATGCATCAGTCTTATTATCTTCTTGGTTTTGACTATCAGACTGAAAGTTAACCTTCTTCTGGTTACTGATTTTATTTAAGTTGCTTCATTTGATCACCCTGTTGCTTCATTTGATCACCCTGAACTTAAAAAAAAAAAAATTAATGGATAGTATCCTTGGTTTTGAAGTAGAAAAGTTCAGCAGTTTAGTTTGGTAATATATAATCTCATGGTCCTAGACTCTAAGGATTGTTTTGGCCCTTGCTGAGGATGCTGAACCATGTTGCCTCCATTCCAAATTGTGGACTTCTTCCTCACCTTGCCAGTTAGCCAAAAGACAAGTATATAAGTGTTGACAGTGAAGATGCATCTTATCTTTAATGATCAAGAAAATTCAGGCTCCAGGCAATTTGACCTGGGGCTCTCTGATGTTCTCTGCCAACTATAGTTACGGATTTCCCATTCAAAGGATGAAGTGTGAATGTCATGGTCACTATGTGGGTTTGCAGTAGAGAACATTGCCTGTAATTGTTCTTCCTTTCCGTGGGCCTAACAGACAGTTGTCCTCAGACTCCTGGTGGGAACAGCAGTGGTATGGTGAAGATCTCAAAAGAGATGCCTGGCTGGCTCAGTCAGTAGAACATGTGACTCTTGAACTCAGGGTCAGAGTTCGAACCCCACGTTGGGTATAGATGACTTAAAAAAAAAAAAAAAAAGACAAACACTGTCATGTTGAAAAAAATAGATGTGTTCAGCGCAGTGGCTTGAGATTACTCTGTATTACTTGCATTATGCAGCTCAGAAACTAGAAAAAGCCTATCAAGAAAATTACCATTCTGAAATACTTGTATAAAGGCAGGATTTACTCTATGAGATAGACAAAATCTCCTGAAAGATAATTGTGTGAAAGAGAACAAGGTTGAAGTTTACATTTGTTGGAATATATTAACCTCGGAAGTCTTTAATAAATCAAGATCCACTTGCAGATACTGATTTCTTTTTCCTTTTATAATCTTTAAAAATTGTTTTTTTTTTTTTTTGGCCTTTGTTCATAATACATGTTTTCTTCTCTTTCTGGCTTCCCATATTCCTTAAATCATTTCATCTAGATGTATATAGACCATCTGTCCTTCCAAAAAGCTATTCCTTCTCTCAACACGGGGCAGCAGTGGGAACAAGAGGCACACTATGAAAAGAAGGCCAGGAAAAATCTTGTGGACAGTTTTTTGGCTCCTCTCCTTTGGCCCCTCTTTGCAACCCCCTGGGGAACAAAAGGGAGCCAACAGCTTGTATCCTTTTGGGAAAGTGGCAGTGGCTACAGAAGAGAAGACTTCCTAGACAGAAAAACAAAGCAAATGGTGGATGGTGTGATGGAACGCACACATTCTGTGCTGCGGGAGCAAATAGATTGGAATTTCTTACCATTGAAGTGCAACATAAGAGGCTGTATCGATGTTTGACTAAGTAAAATGCAAGCTAGTCATTTGAATTGCTTCCAAATACACAATTGGAAGCTCTCTACATTGTGATAATTTTGTAATAACCTATATCTTTCCCCAAAGACAGTCTCATGACCTGGGGAATTACATGCACGCTGTGCTCCAGGAGTTACATCCACAGGATTTTATAGACTTAAGATACACCCTTCATCCCTAGAGCCATGTGATATCTAACTGTAGCTCTTAAAAACGTAGCCCCAGTGAAGGTCCTTGAGAAACTGCCCTTGAAGTTCCCTAGCCTCAACATAGGAGGTCCTCAGCGAATAAATGTCGAATGAATAGCACATTAGTTCAAGCCAGTTCCCATTAGCAGTTTTGTATGTAAAGAGAAACTGCTGTCCCCCACCTCTTCCAGCTGTGTTTAAGACCGCAGAAATAAGGCAGTGTTGCCTTAGAAGAGCCTAAAAACCTAAAAGGAGAGGTGCTGCCCCAAATCAAATTACAGAGGAGGTAGTAACTTTGTAGTGGGCCATACTTCCCGGAGCAGAATTTTACAGTTTCTATTTCCTTTCAAGTTCCAGCCACATAAAAATAATAACAGTAATATAATAATAGAACCTACTGCCCAAAGTCAAGTCTGAGTTTTCCAAAGAACATTAATAAAAAGTCTAATTTGAGCATTGGAACTGTTCCTTGGAAACCTCTACTGGAAATTGTCTTTATTGTCTTTGAAAATCACAGAGGTGAGGCTTTGTGCCCCTGTGGAGAGCAGACGAATACAGCTTGCCTGGAACAAGCTGCCACTGCTGCCAGCCTTGTGAACAGCAAGCATTTCACCCTTGAGTCTGTCTCATAGGATACAGCTTCAGACTCCTCTAATTCAGATAGGTGGAGTTTCTCCATCGCTGTGAAATCTCACAGATAGAGGTACAGTGAGCATCTAAATTGGTAAAGCCTACCTGGGGGAGCAGGGGCCACAGCTGTGTTTCCCTTACTCACCTCTTGAAGCCTGTCGATCACCTGTGCATCTCCAGCTCCTGCCCAGTGTCACCTTTCATTGAGGATCTAATTTACACATTGTAGAAAGTACTCCAATTTGCAAAAATGTTATCAGTCTTCCATGTTGTTTCAGGATAGTAAATTGAACCATAAATCAAACTTAAATTGAATCCTGAAAACTTTTGATATTTTAAAAAATTAATCAAAAAATTAATCAGCTCTGTAGAAGTGATGGGGTAACAAGAAATGAAGGATTGAGTAGTTGAGTTTATTTTTTGTTTGTTTTATTTTTTATTTGAGAGAGAGAGAGAGAGAAACAGAGCACCAGCAGAGGAGGGGCAGAGAGATGGAGACAGAATCTGAAGCAGGCTCCAGGCTCTGAGCTGTCAGCACAGAGCCCAACGTGAGGTTTGAACCCACGAGCAGTAAGATCATGACCTGAACTGAAGCCAGATGCTTAACTGACTAAGCCACCCAGGCACCCCTAGTAGTTGAGTTTAAAAAAGAGGGCTTCACTTAACACTGATGATGTCGATTTCTTTGGAAATAGTTTTACTTCTCACTTAAATGTGACTAAACCCCATGGTTGTATTAGTTTATCCAAAACAATGCAGTGCTGTCCCATAGGATGGATTCGTACATTGCTTAGAATGATGAAACGGTGTGATATTGAGATAAAGTCTTTGGATCCTAACAGAGCTGAGTTTGAGTCCCAGCTCTGCCACATGGAACTTCCTGTTGCCTTGGTTTTCTTATCCCGAAACTGGAGCTGATAATATCTGCTCTAGTGTTTTGAAGTGATTAGATGAAGGAATACATGGGTGAAGTTCCTGGCCCATAGTAGTGCTCGGGAAATGTTGTTGTTGCTAAAATGTAGTTTCTGTGTCCTGCTCACTGATACAGTCCCACTAGTGAGGATATGAATGTATAAACAACTTACCAAGCTAACTGAGGAAATGAGAATTGAAAGAGAAATTCACTCTTGACTACATGCTTCCTTATTTTGTGTCACATATTGAGGGCAGAAACTGAATCTTCTTCTGTCCTGCAGTCCATAATGGCTAACACAGTGCTAGATAACTAGTAGACATTCAGGAAATGTTTGTTGACGTGACCTTACTTAGCAGTGTCTTATGTCTTTCTATACCCCTGTTATGAGAACAGGATTATGCCCTGCCACATGAGAATCTTAAAGTCTTCCAATAAAACTATGGGGATATTTTTACCATCTTCAAATTGTTTTGCTTTCTGGTTTCTGGGCCCATTGTTAGCCATGTTGTTCTTTATGCATTTATAAGTATCGCTAACCAGTGCAGCTGGCACAGAAATAACTTTTCTGTCTCCATTTTTAAATGAAAATCTTAGTTTTTCAGATATTACTGAAATTAGCTAGAAGTCCTTTATGCTTAACCTTTCCATCTGCATATTTAAATATATTTAATGATTTTTCAGTAGTTTTGTGATAAATAAGCATGTCTAATAAAGGCATCCCACACCATGAATTTTTTTAAGCTCTATTGACGACCTAGCATTTGATTACCATTTTGGGGAAAACCTGAAAATGCATTGCTTTTCTTTGAAATCCTTAAAGGTGTGAATATATTACAGATTGAGGAACTGATATGACTTTATGGATGTACAGTTGATCAAATGTATAATAATTAGCTTTTTTTCAGAGAGTTTTTTTTTTTTTTTCTTGGCCTGTTCAGATTTTCTACTTCTTGACTCAATTGTGGGGGTGGGGGAGATAGTATTTTTCTTAAAATCCTCCAATTCTTAATTTATTAAATTATTTTTTAATTTATAAAATTATAAAATGAATTCATCTTCAATGTGTATTCTTTGTTGCGTACAATTTGTCATTTCTAATTTTTTGCACTAGGATTTTCTCTTCTTTTTTGATGAGGCAAACTAAAGTTTTATGAGGACATTTCAGGCAATTGGAAGATCACCTTTGGCCATATCTTCCAAGTTTTATTTATCATGTTCCCATTCTCATTCATTTCTAGCAGCACATAATTGCAGGTTTCGTGAAAGTTATTTAGGAGTTTTGTGTCTGTGACTTCCATAGACATCCGTCATTAACTTATAGTTCCTGGCATTTTTGCCATGTCTGAGAGCACCTCCTTACCTGTCCCTCACCTCCAGCACTCAGTGCTAGTCTTCCTGTCCAAGGGCTCAGTGAGCTTCTGCTGGCGTCCCCTACCACTTCCTGGGAGACTGCACTCATTTCCCAAAGGGCAGGGGCATTTGAGAGTCAGTGTTTGCTACATTCCTTCAATCTCGTCCCATCTGCGCCATAGCTAGTTGCTATGCCTCTAAGTCTGTGACAGGTAGACGGTCTTCTCTAGCTTGAGTCCTGGGGGAGGATTCCCCTCCTTTGTAATTGCCTACTGATTATAATAAATACTGGGAGGGAATAATCAGCTTTCAAGTTATCACTGAGTAACGGGGACATGGATGACCCACCCATACAGCACTTATCACCAATAATATTACTCATGAATTGGAATGGAGTTTTAACATTGGACGCTCCTGCTCTGTAAGGTCCATGAGGTATCACAGCAGCTCCGTCTTATCCATGAAGAAACCGAAGCCCAGAGTAGTTGGGTGACTTTCCTGAAGTCATAAATAGTGCAAAGCTGGAATAAGAACCCAGATCTTCTGTTTCTGATTAATTTTTCAAATCTTAGTGAAAATTATAGTTCAAAAATGCAGTCTTGGCAACCATCAACTATTTTCTGCCATCCAACGCAGTTGCTCATTCCACATTCCATGTCAAAAGACTTTGCATTTGATCCCAAGAACACTCTTTCTGTTTCCCTCCCAGTTCGAGCGCCATGACCCGGTGGATGGGAAAATTACCGAGAGGCAGTTTGGTGGCATGCTGCTGGCCTACAGCGGGGTACAGTCCAAGAAGCTGACCGCCATGCAGAAGCAGCTCAAGAAGCACTTCAAGGAGGGAAAGGTGGGTCTCTCTGTTTACAGGAAGAGAAGGAACTGTGGGAAGGTACTAGCACGGGTACCAACAAAATGAGAGTGTCATGAAGCAAATACTGTAATTCATCTCTCATACTTGAAGAAAAAAAAAAAAAAGCAGTGGGCGAGGAATAAGGGTGAGTCCAGAATAACCCCCTAGGTTTCTTGTTCACACAAAGGGTGGCACCATGAACTAAGACTGAGGAATTAAAAAGAGAGACTGGTTTACAGAGGAAGATAAAGACTTTAGTTATAGATATCTTGAATGCAAGACACCTGTGGACTCTCCAATTAGAGGTGAGTAGTAGGCACTTGGATATTCAGATCTACTTCAGATGACTGAGATAGGTTTGGGAATTATCAACACACTATTCAAGTTAAAACCATGAGATTGCCCAAGGAATTTTCTGTATTCAGAAAAGAACTGTCTTTTTTTGGCCAGAGACAAAATCAAGTGGAACACTAACATATAAACAGCACAGGAAGGAAATGGTTAGAGAAGGTAGTGCAATCAAAGCCAAGGGAGTAGAGGGTTCAGGGACTGGGGGCGGGGGACGGGGGGTGTCACATGGGACAGAGAGGGTCCAGTAAACTAAGAGGATAAACATCCATTGGCTTTGGTAAAATGGTAATAATTAATGACTTTTGGGAGAGCTGTTTTATTTGATTGGAGGGCATATTAGAATGGGAAGTAAGGAAGCAGAAAGAGGAAGAAAATGAGGAAGACGGAAGAGGGGGGGGCTCCAGAAAGAAGGAACTAGAATATGTTAAAAACTCTAAGGCAGTATCTTATTAGTCTGCTTGGGCTGCTACAACAAAACACCACAGACTGGGTGGCTTCACCAATAGAAATTTATTTTCTCACAGTTCTGGAGGTTAGAAGTCCATGATCAAAGTGCAACAAATTAAATTTCTAGTGAGGGCTCTCTTCCTGTCCTTCAGACAGCCACCTTCTGGCTATATCCTCACATGGCCTTTCCTTGGTTGTTGGCAAGGTAAGAGAGAAAACCAGAGAGCAGGAGCACAAGAGCACACATGTACACCAGCTCTCTGATGCATCTTCTTATAAGAACACTAATCCTGTCAGTTCAAGGCCCCGCCCTTATAGCCTCATTTAACCTTAATTATTTGCTTAGAGGCCCCACCTCCTAATACGGCCATAATGGGGGTTAAGGCTTCAATGTAGAAATTTTGGGAGGCACACATCCAGTCCGTAACAGAAAACACAAAGGTCTAGCATGTGAGGCACCAAAAGGGGACTGTTGTGGTTAGAGCATACTAGCAAGGAGGAGAGTGGCCTGAGGTGAGGTTTGAAAGGGAGATGAGGGCCCCCATGTGCATGGAACGAGTTTGGTGGAATGGGAAGCTCTTTAAAGGGCTGTGAGCAGTCAAATGACATGGTTGTGTGCAGGTTTAAATAAAGGACTCTGGCCACTTTGTGGAAAACAGTTTGGGAAGGAGCAAGCAAAGAAGCTGAAAGACTGATAGTAAGATTATTAGAGAACTCAGGGAGAGATGATGGAGCATTTTCTGAGCAGCATTGCGATTGGAGACCATGAGTTTGTAGTGGTGCAGTAGTCAACACTGCTCTCTGATACCTTTCCACACCAGCTGCACCTGGTGCAGGAAGGAGCAGATGGCAGAACTGAATCAGCCTCTGGGGTTTTGCCAGGGTATGGGGTGGACAAACTGAAGCAGAAATCAGCTAAAAGGCATACCTCTTAAAGATCACCTACATATACACACACCCCACAATGCCAGATCTTCTCATTTCCAGCCAATACCCTTTCCAGTGGACAGTGATTACCATGTGGCCATGACCAAGGAACCTGACCTGGCACTAAAAATGTTCCTGTCCCTACACAGCAGTTGTTTCCTCAGTTATGAGGGAAGACTCATCACTAACGGAAAGTGACAGAGGACAATGTTCTCTCCCAGAGACAACTTTTACAGTGCTTAGTACCCAGCTCATATCTGTTGGAAATTATAATTTCAGAAAATTGATGGCAGGTGTTTAGAGGTGCCTGGGTGGCTCGGGTTGGGCAGCCGACTGTGGCTCAGGTCATGATCTCACGACTTGTGAGTTCGAGCCCCGCGTCAGGCTCTGTGCTGACAGCTTGGAGCCTGGAGCCCGCTTCGGATTCTGTGTCTCCCTTGCTCTCTCCCCCTCCCCTGCTCGTGCTCTATCTCTCTCTGTCTCAAAGGCAAAGAAACATTAAAAAATAAAAATAAGAAATTAAAAATTAAAAAGAAAGAAAATCGATGGCAGATGTTTAGATGGATTTTTAGTCCCTATGCTGGAAGCACAGTGTTTGCATTAGGAAACACTCTTTTCTTTTTACCAGACTAAGTTTTAAATAAGTTTGGTCCAGACATTTTTTTGACCTTAAAATAATTATCAGAACAGTCTAATTCATGTTTTATTATGAAATTTTTTAAAGCAATAAATAGGGTGTTGGAGACATCTCCCTTGAAGGAATAGAGTAGCTTTAGCAGAAGTTAATATAAGGCCTGGAGACCTTGCAAAAGAGCTCTGAAATGAAAGGACAGATTTTGTCAGATGATGAAAATCTGGGGTGCTAAATTACTTCTGGCCCTGAATTTCCAGGCTGCTATAGCAAGGAGATTGAGATTGATCGTCCTCTCATGTTGATTAGTTTGTGAACATAGCAATTAACTATAATGAGCGTTAATGAAGGGCCTTTGCTCCTAAGGTTAGCAGTCTATCTCTCTAGGATCATGTCTCATTAAAGGGGAATCACCATCTGCTTCTTAATGATTTCTTTTATTCCACTTTGGATTTGTTAACATGAAAATGTAAGTTTTCATTTGGCTCATATTAATCATTTTTCTGTGTGGGATTCTGCACAAATTATCAGTCCAGACCTAAAAGATTGATGATCCTAGTGGTGGCATTAAGTAAATATTTGCATACTGCTTAATGACCATGCAATGTTTCACAGCCTTTCACATTTTTCTTTTTCTGTCTTTCCAACAGCCTTGTTGGGTCTCATCTTGTCTTTGAGAATATAGAGATGGAGAGAAAGAGAAATTAATGACCCACCCAGAATCTGGACTGAAATCCAAGACTTTCAATTCCAGATCTTGTCCTTTCTGTATCAGAGTTCTCCTAACCATACCCTTTCTCTAAAGCAGTGCTTCTCAACCCCAGTCACCCAGTATCGCTTGGGGTGCGATTTTTCAGAAATGTGATTGTTGGGGCCCTCTTTAAACCGACTAAATCAGAAGCTCAGTGGGTGGGTCCAGGCATCATTTGTTAAAAGGCTCCTGAGGTGATTCTCCTGTGCTCTTGCGCTCGCTCGTGAGCCACTGCTCTGGAGGACTGCACTCCGTCGGTGTCTCTAGCTACTTTGCCCCTGAGTAATAGCTAGAAGGACTGGAGAACCTGCCATGCTAGAAAAATTGCTCTATTCGTGCTGTTATGTTTCGTATTTAACAAGGAGAGTTTTCATTTCTTTCATCCTTTTTTTTCAATGGGAACCGTGTTTTGTTTTGGCTTTGTTTTAAAAATTAGCCCCAAGGTGCTTGGGTGGCTCAGTCTTAAGTGTCTGACTCTTGATTTTGGCTCAGGTCATGACCTTGGGATCGTGAGATTGAGCCCCATATCAGGTTCTGTGCTGAGTTTGGAGCCTGCTTGAGATTCTCTGTCTTCCTCTCTGTCTCTCTAAAAAAATTAAATTAAAATTTAAAAATAAAATAAAATAAATAAAATAAAAATTAGTCCCTATCCTCTACCAGATTTTCCCCATTTCCCTCAATATCCTTTTTTCTGTGAATAATTCTTCTGGGCCAAATCTGACTCAGCTCTAAAATTTGCTAATTTTACTTCCTCCATATTGTCTTCTCCTCATTAAAAGAAAAACAGAGTTTTCTCAACTTTATCAATGTAATTCACAGGGATGGTTCTCGATGCTTGAGAGTGCAGAAGCTGTGAATTTTAATAATTTAGCAAATCCACTTAAGGCTGAACTGAAAATTACATTTAGTTCAATGTCAGACATTGCTCTGTGCAAGACACTAAGCCAGATGCTGTAGGAAAGATAAAAGATAAACAAAAACCATCATCTATCCTCAAGAAATATATAGTCTGTAATAATTTAGTAAGAAAAAATATATATACACACAGAGACCTATATAATTTCATATTCAGTACTTATTGAGCAACCACTATGTGCAAAGCACTCTTTCAGATATTAGGAATACCGTAATGAGCAAAACCCAGTCTGCCGCCTAGCATTTAATATTCCTAGTGCAGGGAGTCAGATCATAAATAATTATAATAGAGGGCAACTCACTTGACTTTGGGCCTCTTAAGAGCAGTGTCTTACTCGTCTTTGCATGTCCACAGTACAGTGAGTGTCGCATAGGCAAATGTTTGTCATATGCGTTGGTGAATGTATTAAGTGCCCCAATAAAGCTATGAGACCTTTTGGGAGCACCAGTGAGAAAGATTAGAACCACAGAAGAGATTCTTGGTGGCAATACAATTTGAACTTGGCCTTAAAAGCAGAGTAGGATTTTGACAAGCAGAAGTTATTAAAAAAGTTTGCTTTTGCTACATGTTTCCTCTTAGATCGCTATCGCCAGCAACCTTCTGTCTGTATCAGTCTTACTAATAATGCTACCAGCCATGAAGCAGGGTTTGTACTTAGCCAAACAGTTATAATAAAACTATTAGATTATTAACTTTGCATGTCATCTGTAGATAATATTCATGTGGGCTCTCCTATTCACTTATTTTCACAGCTATTTGAGAGTTGAGCCAGAATGTGGTCGTCATGGGATATCAGATTCTAGAAACATTGCTGCATAGCGCTTGAAAAACTCCAATTATTAGGTGCCCGTCAAAGTCATAAGCAGAGCACCTGAGGTGTGGCCATTCAACTAAAAAGAGTAGAAACTCTACTGATTAGCTTTGTTTAACTGATTAGCTTTGAAACCTGTCCTTCCCCCAAAGAAGTACTAAGCTGTGAATGACTATTAAGAGAATTTATGGACTTTTCACTATTATATTTCTGGTTTCCCCCACAATTAGTTTCATATACTTCAAAGGTATATGAGAGGTATACTTGTCTCTCTTTCCTATTCCTCAAGGTCATAGACATACCAGAGAAGAGAGTATAGTTGAAAGCTTAATCGAATAAACTCATTACCATTGGTTCTATGGTAGTGAGCCTGCCAGCCTGCTAAGGATTCAACCTACCACTTACTGAGTACTTGCTATGTATCAGGCATTTTACCTATCTTCTCCTTAATGATCACATCCTGCTTGGTGGAAAGAATCCCCATTTTTCAGATGAAAAATACTTTTCAGAGCCTTAGTTGCCTGAGATCACACAGCATCTTAAGAGGTAGCAACAGGATTCAAAGCCAGGACTTGTTTTATTCCACAGTCAATAATCTTCCTACTAATGAGCCTATTTAATGCTCCTCCTTATTCGCCATAATTTGAATAAGGACAAGGGTTTTGAGGAAATAAGAAAGCCAGTGTATTGCTAGACTCTAGCCTGTGGTCTCTTAAGGAGATGGCTAGAAAGGTAATCTATGGAAGCATTTTGTGTAAGACCTAGAATATGAGGCTAAGAAGTTGGGTTTATCCAGTTGGCAGTGAGAGATCATTGATATTTCGTGAGGAGGAGGAATGAACACATGAAGAAAGTGATGTTTCAGGATGACTATATATTTGCAGAAATGTAAGCAATAGAAACAGTGTGATTTCCCCCCACTGCCAGGCAACAGTTGAAGAGAATTGTGGGGTTTGCAATGGGAAGATGCTTTACTGGAGCAAGATAGTCATAGTAACACCTATGAAAGAATAACCAAGAAATTGGTGACAGTGACCACCCGTAGAGAGGGAGATTGAAAGACAAGGGTAGAGGAAGAATTGCTTTGTACTGTTTATATATTACTATTTAATAAGATTCATATATTATCTGCTGTAAAAATAATTTTTTAACAAATAAGCAGAAGACTGAGCAGATGATAAATGATAAGATAGCATACAAGGAGAAGAAGGAAAAAGGAGAATATTTTATCTTTTCAGTGGGCCATAGAGGGAATTCGGGCAAGTGGATTGATTCCTGGCGATGGATTACCTATGACTGATTAAAAGACAAAGCAAGAGAATCATGTGTGACAGTGGGTTTACCCTCACCCGTGGCCTGTCAGCACGAGATACCTAGTGGTAACAGCTGACTCCTGAGGAAGCCACATATCCCTTACCCCTCTTTCTATTCCAACTGCATTTTATATTGTTAACAATTTTATTGAGGTATAATTTATATACCATAAAACTCACCTGTTTTAAATGAGCAATTCAATGATTTTTAGTAAATTTACAGAGTTATGCAATCATCACCGCAATCCAGTTTTAGAATATTTTCATCACCCCGAAAAGATCTGTTATGCTACCTTGTGGTCAGTCCCCATTTTTGCCCTCACCCCAGACAACCATACACCTTTTCTCTGTCTCCACAGATTTGTCTCTTCTGGACATTCATGTAAATGCTTTCGTAACATAATACGGTCTTTTGTGTCTGGCTTCTGTTACTTCTCATCATATTTTGAGGCTTATCCATACATTCTGTTGCTTGTATTGATTGCTGTGTTTTACTGCTGAATACAGTAAATACTGTTCCATTGTATGGATGTACCACATTTTGTTTACCCATTCACCAGTTGAACATTTAAATTGTTTCCAGTGTTCAGCCACTGTAAATAAAACTGCTATGAACATTCATGCACAGGTCTTTATGTGGACCTATTTTCATTCCTCTTAAGAAAATTCCCAGGAGTAGAATGGCTGGCTTGTATGGAAAAAAATGACTTTAACAAAAGCACCGAACTGTTTTCCAAAGTAGATGTCCAATGTTACATTTCCAGTTTCTCTACATTTGCACCAACACTTGTTACTGTTTGATTACAGTCATTCTGATAGGTAGGTAGTGGTTTCTCATTGTGGTTTGATTTGCATTTCCCTATGACTGATGATCCTGAGCATTGTTTCATGAACTTTTTAGCCGTTCATATATCTTATTTGGTAAGATGTCTATTCAATTACTTTTTAAAATTGTGTTCTTGGGGCGCCTGGATGGCTCAGTCGGTTAAGCGTCAGACTTCGGCTCAGGTCATGATCTTGAGGTCCGTGAGTTCGAGCCCCACATCAGGCTCTGTGCTGACAGCTCAGAGCCTGGAGCCTGTGTCAGATTCTGTGTCTCCCTCTCTCTCTGACCCTCCCCCGTTCATGCTTTGTCTCTCCCTGTCTCAAAAATAAATAAACGTTAAAAAAATTTTTTTTTAATTGTGTTCTTATTTTCTCATTATAGAGTTGTAAGAGTTCTTTAAATCTTTTTTTTACATTTATTTATTTTTGAGAGACAGAGGAAGACAGAGTACAAGTTGGGGAGGGACAGAGAGAGAGGGAGACACAGAATCCGAAGCAGGCTCCAGGCTCTGAGCTGTTAGCACAGAGCCTGACGCGGGGCTCGAACCCACAAGTTGTGAGATCATGACCTGAGCCGAAGTCAGACGCTCAACCAACTGAGCCACCCAGGCACCCTGTAAGAGTTCTTTAAATCATTCTGGATACAAATCCTTTATCAGATATGTGATTTTTAAATATTTTCTCCCAGTCTGTGATTTGTCTGTTTTCTCAGTATTTTGAAGTACAAAAGTTTTTAAGTTTGATGAAGTCTAACTTATCAGTTTTTTTTTTCTTTTATGGATTGCACTTTTGGTGTCATATCTTTTTTTTTTAAGTGTATTTATTTTGAGACAGATAGAGAATGTGAGCAGGAGAGGGGCAGAGAGAGAGAGGAGAGAGAATCCCAAACAGGCTCCACACTGTCAGCATAGAGCCTGATGTGGGCCTCAATCCCACAAACTGTGAGACCATGACCTGAGCCAAAATCAAGAGTTGGGTGCTTAACCACCTGAGCCACCCAGGCAACCCTTGGTGTCTATCATATCTAAGAACTCTTTGTCTTACTCAAGGTTACGAAGATTTTTTTTATGTTTTCTTCTAAACATTTTATCAATTGCTCTTAGTTTTGAAAGACAATTCTATTTGCTTATTCAACAAATTTCTAATGTTAAATTCACTTTTTAAATATTTATTTAAATTTTAGTTAATATACAGTGCAATATTGGTTTCAGGAGTAGAATTCAGTGATTCATTACTTGTATACAACACCCAGTGCTCATCACAATAAGTGCCCTCCTGCATACCCATCACCCACCTCCCTCCATCAACCCTCAGTTTGTTCTCTATTGTTAAGAGTCTCTTGTGGTTTGTTTCCCTCTCTTCTCTCTTCCCCCCTTCCCATATGTTCATCTGTTTTGTTTCTTAAATTCCACATATGAGTGAAATCATATGGTATTTGTCTTTGATTGACTTATTTCACTTAGAATAATATATTCTAGCTCCATCCACATTGTTGCACATGGCAAGATTTCATTCTTTTTAGCCTTATCTCCTTTTTTTGAGTCATCTAGAGCCCAGGGTTTTTTTTTTAATGTTTTATTTTTATTTATTTTGAGAGCGAGAGACCAGAGAAGGGGCAGAGAGGAAGGGAGAGAGATAGAATCCCAAGCAGGCTCCACACTGTCAGTGCAGAGCCTGATGCAGGGCTCAGACCCATGAACCATGAGATCATGACCTGCACCAAAACCAAGAGTTGGACACTCAACCAGCTGAGCCACCCAGGTGCCCTTAGAGCCCAGTTTTCTATAAGTCCATCTTTCCCAAGGTAGATAACCAGTTTGTTGAACAGTTGGACCCAGAATAAAATAACTCCTGCTTCTTCCACTTCCCCATAGTATGTCAAGAAATTCCCTGTGATGCCATGCCTAAGAGAAGGTTATTTCCTCTTGCCTACTATTCTACAGGTCACGTCACCTGCCAGTGGCCTGTACACAACTATTGCCTTCCAGTCTGAACAGCTCAATTTGCAGAAAGCACATCCTTTCACTTTCCATCCATGAACCTCATGTTAAAGTCTTATTCTAGCTTTATTGCTAGAAAACCCTTTGGATTTTTTACTAAGATAGTTATGAAGAAATAAGGATTTTATGACTGGCGTCATCTTTTCTTTAAGAAGCCTATCTAAATTGTAAGCTCTATAAAATCAAGGCCCATGTCCAAAGCAATTTTATTTCCCTCACTGTTCCTGGCATAGTGCTGAGTCGTTAGTAAGTGCTCAATAAATATTTTTATTGAATCTATATAATAAAAGGTAAAATGTTACATATTTCAATTTAATAATGCCATAATGTGATGTGTATCCCACTGTTTTTCTAAATCATCAAATGAATAGCCATTCAATTCAGATTTTCTCACTGTCTGACCTCAAATAATTCTCAGCATGAGTATTCTGGCCTTGACCTATTGTATTTGATGTTTCATGATAAATTAAGTAGCAAACATTAGAGTTTGCTTTTGTCAGAGGGGATCGCATTTCCTGTACCATGCCCTTTGTTTTAGAAATTTTATGTTAACCATTTTTAAGTGTACAGTTCAGTGGCATTAAGTACATTCATACTGGGGCACCTGGGTGTCTCAGTCCATGAAGCATCCGACTTCGGCTCACGTTACTATCTCATGGTTTGTTAGTTTGAGCCCCACGTCGGGCTCTCTGTTGTCAGCACAAAGCTCATGCCAGAACCTCTGCCCCCTGCCCCATTCTCTGCCTCTCCCCTGCTCATATTCTCTCTTTCTCTAAAATAAATGAACATTTTTTAAAATCTTGAAAAGTACATTCATACGGTTATACAACCATCGCTACTCTCTGTCTTCCCAAATTGAAACTCTGTACCCATTAAACAACAATTCCCCTGGGCCCTTGGCTGGCTCAGTAAATAGAGCATGCAATTCTTTCTTTCTTTTTTTTTTTTTTTTTAAGTTTATTTATTTATTTTGACAGAGAGAGTGGGGAAGGGGCAGAAAGAGAATCCCAAGCAGGCTCCATACTGTCAGCTCAGAACCCCATGCGGGGCTCTAACTCATGAACTGCGAAATCATGACCTGACCTGAAATCAAGAGTTGGACACTCAACCAACTGAGCCATCCAGGCTCCCCAGAGTGCCTAACTCTTGATCTCAGGGCTATGAGTTCAAGCCCTATGTTAGGCATAGAGATTATTTAAAAAAAAAAAAAAAAAAAAAGGAAGGAAGGAAGGAAGGAAGGAAGGAAGGAAGGAAGGAAGGAAGGAAGGAAAAGAAAGAAGAAAGAAAAAAAAAGAAATTCCCATTTCTGTCTCTATAAACTTAAATAATTTAGGTACCTCATATAAGTGGAATCATACAGTATTTGACCTTTTGTGACTGGTTTATTTCACTTGGTATAATGTCTTCAAGTTTCATCCATATTGCAGTTTATGTCAGAATTTCCTCCTTTTTAATGGTGACTAATATTCCATTTTGTTTATACATTCATCCGTCAATGGACACTTGGGTTTTTTTCACCACTGCATGTCTTCTGATGGAGGAGAAGAGGAGACGGTATTAGGCATCCATCCACAAGCAGGAGATATTGTAGAACCTGTACTTCCCTCTAGAAGATTGATTCTAGCCTAGTGTTTACATTAGATAGCATACCAAGGCATTTGTATAAGGAATAAGCCCTATCTCTGGATGCTCTAAGTTAAGGCCAAAAGAATGGCCTCAAGTTAGGGAAAAATTACTTCTAGTTCACTGCCAAAAATTATGGAACTTGGTACATAGTAGGTACTCCATATATGTTGGAATGCATGCTTAAATTCAGATGTACTACTTTGCATAAATTGCCAAAAACTGGAAACACACCAAATAGAATGGATAAAAAAACTGTAGTATAGGGGCGCCTGGGTGGCCCAGTCAGTTAAGCATCTGACTTCAGCTCAGGTCATGATTTCATGGTTCATGAGTTCAAGCCCTGCATCGGGCTCTGTGCTGACAGCTCAGAGTCTGGAACCTGCTTCAGATTCTGTGTCCTCCCTCTCTGCCCCTCCCCCACTCATACTCTGTCTCTTTCTCTCAAAAATAAAAGAAAACATTTTTAAAAACTGTGGTATATTCACCTAACAGAATACTAATGGCAATAAAAGTGAGTTAACTACAGAATACAAAAACATAGACAAATCTAAAAGAGAGAAGCCATATATAATAGAATGCGTACTGCATGATTCCATTTTTGAAGTTCAAAACAGGCATAATTAAACTGTTTCTGTTTGAGGATGCATAAATAGATAGTAAATAGATAGTGTTTTTAAAAAAAAAGAAAGAAAGAAAGAAATGAATCCCCTAAAAGTCAGAACAGTAATTAACACTGGGAAAAGGGGCTTACGACTGAGAAAGGGACATGTTGAGGGGAGAGAGGAAGGCTTCCAGGATGCTGAGAATAGTCTCTTCCTTGACCTGAGTGGAGGTTCTCTGGGTGTTCATTTTTATAACAGCTTGTTGTACTCTTTTTGTTGTTGTTGTTGCTGTATATGGCTTTATTTGAAAATAGCACTGGGTTTTTTTGTTTGTTTTATTTATTTTTTTAATTTACATTCAAGTTAGTTATCATATAGTGCAACAATGATTTTAGGAGTAGATTCCCCATTTAGCCCATCCTCCCTCCCACAACCCCTCCAGTAACCCTCTGTTTGTTCTCCATATTTAAGAGTCTCTTATGTTTTGTCCCCCTCCTGTTTTTGTATTATTTTTGCTTCCCTTCCCTTATGTTCATCTGTTTTGTATCTTAAAGTCCTTATATGAGTGAAGTCATATGATACCTGTCTTTCTCGAATTTCGCTTAGCATAATACCCTCTAGTTCCATCCACGTAGTTGCAAATGGCAAAATTTCATTCTTTTTGATTGCCAAGTAATACTCCATTGTATATATATACCATATCTTCTTTATCCATTCATCCATCGATGGACATTTGGGCTCTTTCCATACTTTGGCTGTTGTTGATAGTGCTGCTATAAACATTGGGGTGCATGTGTCCCTTCAAAACAGCATACCTGTAGTTTGTTGTACTCTTATGTTTTACTCAGCTTTCTATATGGTCATCATATTCCACAATAAAAAGTTTTTTAACTTCTGTTGTTCTAGGGAAATTATAAAAGATCGTGTGACGTATTTATACATACAGTATTTTAGTTCTTAGTCTGATTGATAAAATGAGAAAGATACCATTGACCTGAGTTGGGAGAATACCAGGAAAGAACTATATATTGTCTATATTAAAGTTTCCTTATTACTGAGTTCCCCATGTGGATTTCTGGGCCCTCTATTTTGGGGAAATGGAAATTGGAAGGGGAGCAGCACTAAGTAGAAGCCAGTCAACATCAGCGGTCCCTTTAAGGATCTGATGCTTCATTAAAAGGCATTCACCTTGATGTCTCCCCAGTGTTACCCACTTCTTAGAAACTATTCATTTCCATCACAGCGTGATGTGTGAGAAGTGGGAAATGGCCAAAGAGGACAAATCCTCCACCCTGTAAGGGAGACTCCCTTGGGCCTAGTTATACAACTACTCTCTCTTGAGCCATCAGAGAAAGTCCCATCAGAGATCAGCAAATCTTGGAGCAGCTTTTGAAAAGAGCTCCATTCAGAAAATTTCATCCGATTAAAGTTAAGTGGCAAATTGCTTCGTTAGTAGCTTTTAGATTGACATAATGAACAGCTTCCCAATTGCTTGGGTTCTGCTAAATCCTGAAACCGTTCCCCTGCATATCACTGACTTTGGTGATTTTTTAATTGGCTTAAGCCTCAAAAAGCTTAGCTGGCCTAAGGGTAGATTATTGAAATGGACATCCTGATTCTAGTACAACTTAAAATAACATGTAACAGATCCAGGGGCTAGAGCTCATTTAAGAAGTGTCATAATAGATATTGTGACTAATTGGAGGGCACAGTTAGAAATATTTTTAGTAAAGATGTCCAGCCAACACTGTAAACAGCTTCACGTCGGATTTTACACGGGAGGGGAAAGCAATTAGCCAGCTTGCCTTTTTCAGGGTAGAATTCTAGAGTTGTGTTCCCTATACAAATTTGGCATTCTTTGACTAATTTATTCAGTTTCTGTTCTAGACATAGCATAGTTTTGTTTTGTTTTGTTTTGTTTTTTTAATCTATGTATTAAGAGAGAGAGAGCATATGCACACAAGTGAGGGAGAGGGGCAAAGGCAAGAGGGAGAGAGAGAATCTTAACCAGACTCCATGCTCAGCACGGAGCCTGACATGGGGCTTGATCTCACAACTGTGGGATCATGACCTGAGTCAAAATCAAGAGTCAGACGCTTAACTGACTGAGCCACCCAGGTACCTGAAACATAGCATAAACTTCTGATTTGTAGACATGAATAACCACCTAGTGCTCTGCATTTTGTGCTGCTTTTTGTTACAGGTTCCTGCCTTATCTTGCTGTCTCTCTTCTTTCAGGGTCTGACATTTCAGGAAGTGGAAAACTTCTTTACTTTCCTAAAGAATATCAATGATGTGGACACTGCATTAAGCTTTTACCATATGGCCGGGGCATCTCTTGATAAAGGTAATGAGACCCAGAAGTTTTTTCTTGAAGGTATAAATATTGAATCTGTAATCTGTTAGGTGACTACCCCTCCTTAACTGTGACGTGTGAGTTTTTCTTGACAATTGTTGTTGATTTTTGTTTTGTTTTGTTTTGTTGCCATTGGATGAGCCTTGCATTTCACCCTGAGCGACCAAGCTCAGCAAATGTATTTTCTTGTGCTAAAGGCCACAGTCAAGGCAGATGCCCATCTTTAGAGACTTTGGAACTTCTCTCACTGGAGCCAGAGTCATGATATACATATTGTGAAACTAAGTCAGCATGCGTTTCAATTCATTCTTTGGTGGGAAGCAATGGTTTGGTTTATTTCTTGTGTTAACTTGGGTTTTTTGGCTTTGTTTTTAAGATAAAATTGTGGCTCAGAATAGCACCCCCTATTGGCTTACCTCCTACACAGTCAGCTCAAGTTAGTACAGGCAATGTGAGAGAGCAGGGGAAGTGAAAACACTACTTTTCCCCCAACATTTTATTATGAAAAATTTCAAACACTGGGGCTCCTGGGTGGCTCAGTCGGTTAAACATGCGACTTGGGTTCAGGTCATGATCTCACAATTTGAGTTCAAGCCCCACATTGGGCTGTGTGCTGACAGCTCAGAGCCTGGAGCCTGGTTCAGATTCTGTGTCTCCCTCTCTCTGTGCCCCTCTCCCCCTCACACTCTGTCTCTCTCTCAAAAATAAATATTAAAATTGATTGAAACTTGTTTTATGGGCCCCAGATATAGTCAGTTTTTTGAAGAACGTTTCAATACATTTGGAAAAAGTATATTCTGCACTTTTGAGTATAGTGTTGTAAAAATGTCAGGTCAAGGTGGTTGATAGTATTCAGATCTTCTAACTGACTTCTTTGTCTAGTTGCTCTTTCAGTTAGTGAGAGAAGGATGTTAAAATCTCCACATATCGTGCTTGCTTCCTCAGCACATACACTAAAATTAGACCAATACAGAGAAGGTTTGCGTGGCCCCCGTGCAAGATGACATGTAAATTCATGAAGCATAAGGAAGGAAGGAAGGAAGGAAGGAAGGAAGGAAGGAAGGAAGGAAAGAAGGGCGGGAGGGAGGGAGGGAGGGAGGGAGGGAGGAAGGAAGGAAAGGAGGGAGGGAGGAAAGAAGGGAAGGAGGGAGGAAGGAAGGAAGGAAGGGAGGGAGGAAAGAAGGGAGGGAGGAAGGAAGGGAGGAAGGAAGGAAGGAAGGAAAGAAGGGAGGGAGGGAGGGAGGAAAGAAGGGAGGGAGGGAGGAAGGAAGGAAGATAGGAAGGAAGGAAGGAAGGAAAGGAGGGAGGGAGGGAAGAAGGGAGGGAGGGAGAAAGGAAGGAAGGTAGGAAGGAAGGGAGGGAGGAAAGAAGGGAGGGAGGGAGGAAGGGAGGAAGGAAAGGAGGGAGGGAGGGAAGAAGGGAGGGAGGGAGGAAGGAAGGAAGGTAGGAAGGAAGGGAGGGAGGAAAGAAGGGAGGGAGGAAGGAAGGGAGGAAGGAAGGAAGGAAGGAAGGAAGGAAAGAAGGGAGGGAGGGAGGGAGGAAAGAAGGGAGGGAGGGAGGAAGGAAGGAAGGAAGGAAGGAAGGGAGGGAGGAAAGGAGGGAGGGAGGGAGGAAGGAAGGAAAGAAGGAAGGAAGGAAGGGAGGAAAGAAGGGAGGGAGGGAGGAAGGAAGGAAGGGAGGAAAGAAGGAAGGAAAGAAGGGAGGGAGGGAGGGAGGAAGGAAGGAAGGAAGGAAGGAAGGAAGGAAAGGAGGGAGGGAGGAAAGAAGGGAGGGAGGAAGGAAGGAAGGTAGGAAGGAAGGAAGGAAGGAAGGGAGGGAGGGAGGAAAGAAGGGAGGGAGGAAGGAAGGAAGGGAGGAAGGAAGGAAGGAAGGAAGGGAGGGAGGAAAGAAGGGAGGGAGGGAGGGAGGGAGGAAAGAAGGGAGGGAGGGAGGAAGGAAGGAAGGAAGGAAGGAAGGGAGGAAAGAAGGGAGGGAGGGAGGAAGGAAGGAAGGGAGGAAGGAAGGAAGGAAAGAAGGGAGGAAGGAAGGAAGGAAAGAAGGGAGGGAGGGAGGAAGGAAGGAAGGGAGGAAGGAAGGAAGGAAGGAAGGGAGGAAGGAAGGAAGGAAAGAAGGGAGGGAGGGAGGGAGGGAGGAAAGAAGGGAGGGAGGGAGGAAGGAAGGAAGGAAGGAAGGAAGGAAGGAAGGAAGGGAGGGAGGAAAGAAGGGAGGGAGGGAGGAAGGAAGGAAGGGAGGAAGGAAGGAAGGAAGGAAGGGAGGAAGGAAGGAAGGAAAGAAGGGAGGGAGGGAGGGAGGGAGGGAGGAAAGAAGGGAGGGAGGGAGGAAGGAAGGAAGGAAGGAAGGAAGGGAGGGAGGAAAGGAGGGAGGGAGGGAGGAAGGAAGGAAAGAAGGAAGGAAGGAAGGGAGGAAAGAAGGGAGGGAGGGAGGAAGGAAGGAAGGGAGGAAAGAAGGAAGGAAAGAAGGGAGGGAGGGAGGGAGGAAGGAAGGAAGGAAGGAAGGAAGGAAGGAAGGAAAGGAGGGAGGGAGGGAGGGAGGGAGGGAGGAAAGAAGGGAGGGAGGGAGGAAGGAAGGAAGGAAGGAAGGAAGGAAGGGAGGAAAGAAGGGAGGGAGGGAGGAAGGAAGGAAGGGAGGAAAGAAGGAAGGAAGGAAAGAAGGGAGGGAGGGAGGGAGGGAGGAAGGAAGGAAGGAAGGAAGGAAGGAAGGAAGGAAGGAAGGAAAGGAGGGAGGGAGGAAAGAAGGGAGGGAGGGAGGAAGGAAGGAAGGAAGGAAGGAAGAAAAGAAAAGAAAAGAAAAAAAATCTCCACTGATAATGTGTGGATTTGTCCATTTTTCCTTTAAGTGATGTCAGTCTTCGCATCCTGAATTTTGAGCTCTGGCATTAAGTGTACACACACATTGATTAGGATTATTATGCTTTCCTGATGAATCGTTCCTATTATCATTAGAAATGTTCCCCCTTTATCTTTAGTAAGACTCCTTTTCTGGAAATTTGCTTTTTCTGATATTGGTATGATTGCTCCAGCTTTTTTTATGGTTATTATTTGCATGATATGTCTTCTTTTGCGTTGCACTTAATCTGTGTCTTTAGAGTGCACCACTTCTAGACATATTGTTGGACCTCCTGGCCTTTTAGGTGTATATATATATCTCTTTGCATTTTTTATCTTAATGGTTTCTCTAGAAATTATAACATTTCACGGTTCACTTAAAGTTAATATTGTGCCACTTCAAGTGAAACGTTAGGGGCGCCTGGGTGGCTCAGTTGGCTAAGTGTCCCAATTCTTGATTTCAGCTCATGTTGTGATCTCAGGGTCGTGAGGTGGTCGGGAGATTGAGCCCCACATCAGGCTCCGTGCTGGGCATGGAGACTGTGTAAGATTCTTTCTCTCCCTCTGCCCCTCCTCCGTTCATGCTTGCACCATGCGCATGTGCATGCACTTTCTCTCTCTCAAAAAAAAAAAAAAAAAAAAAAGGAACTTGCAATAATACTGTTCCATTATTTACCATGGCCCTATGTTTCATGCTTTAGTTGTCATTTGTATTTCATCTGTGTATGTCATAATCCCTACAATACAACATGAGGATTTTTGCTTTGAACAGTTTTAAGAAATTAGGAGAAAAATAATCTTTTATACTTATCCACTTTTACCATTTACTCATATTTACCACTTTGAGTACTTTTCATTTATTCCTGAGTATCTAAGTTTTTATCTGATACCACTTCTTATCAGTATGAAGAACTTATTTAGTCATTCCTTGTGGTACAGATCTACTAGCAATGAATTCTCTTAGATTTGGTTGATCTGACAATGTCTTTATTTCACTGTTGGGTACTACAATGTGTAAGTTTTAAACCTCTCCAAAACACTGACTGAGGTTTTATAAACACAGTCTTGCTTATTCGGCACTTTTTGGTGGATTCCTTAAGATTTTCTAATATAAGATGATGCCATCTGCAAATGGAGATTATTTTACTTCTTCCTTTCCAAACTGAATCCTTTTACTTCATTTTCTTAACTCACAGCTTTTTTTGTTTGTTTATTTTATTTTTTGAGAAAGAGACCAGGCCCAAGTGGGGGAGGAGCAGAGAGAGAGAGGGAGACACAGAATCCGAGACAAGCTCCAGGCTGTGAACTGTAAGCACAGAACCCGATGCAGGGCTTGAATTCACGAACCCCGAGATCATGACCTGAGCCAAAGTTGGATGCTTAACCGACTGAGCCACCCAGGCTCCCCATAATCCACAGCTTTTTTGAAAAACAGTTGCTTATTTGCTTTTTTGTTTATTTAAAATAATACCTCTTCTGCCTTTTGTAGAATCCCTTGAAAAAAATTAATGATATCACGGAGGGTATGTATGTATGTGTAATACCACAGGGTTATTTCTCCAGAATAGCTTTGGTTCTATTGCTCTGTTTCACAAAACGGATCGGACAGCATCTGACTATCCAAAGATAGAAGACTTAAAGTGATCACTTATTGTAAAATAAAAATTAATAAGTTCCTCTTTATATTTGCATGCCTTTTTTGAAGAGCTCAACTAAAGACAGTAGAATTGCTTTAAAGAACAGTTATCTAGGATGAATCACTGTCTGTGTTAAAATTATATGGTATATAAAATAGAATGATTCAGAGTAGTGGTGGCAAAGGAAAGTTCAACCTAGTGGTTAAAAAAAAAAATAGTGTTTCTTTCAAATGACTTCAGGCCATTTCCTGGGATGTATAGTCTCCATATAATCCATGCCTCATTATCCTTGCTATTTAATAGAGGCAGTATTACAAATTATACAGTCACATCTAACATCCAGATATATGTTTGGCTTTGAGATGTATGATATTTAGCATTTGTTCTGACTTCTTGGTTTGTTTTATCTATGTAACTTTGGATCCCTGAGTGCAAAACGATAGCTATCTAGGAGAAACTGGCCTAGATTCATACTAAGTAGCAGGGAGAAGCCAAGTGAATTCATTTCCTAGGGCTGCCATAACAAATTACCACAAACATGGGGATTTAAAAAACAGAAACTTACTCTCCCACAGTTCTGAAGGCCACAAATCCAAAGTCAAGATGTTAGCAGAGCCATGCTCCCTCTGAAGGCTCTAGGGGAGAGTCCTTCCTTGCCTTTTCTGGTTGATTGCGGTTCTGGTCACTCCTTGGCTTGTCTTCACATAGCCTTCCCCTCCTTCTCCTTCCATATCTTTCTTCCGTATATCTCTTGAAAGGGCACTTGTCATTGGATTTAGGGCCCACTTGGGTAATTCTTAGCCCAGATCTCATCTCAAGATCTTTAATTTAATTACATCTACAAAGACCCTCCTTCCAAACAGAGTCACATTCACAAATTCTAGGGGTTAAGATGTGGACATATCTTTTAGGGGGTCATTATTCAACCCACTGTAACTACCAAGAACTAAATATCACCCATATGTAGTCCACAAAGTAAAAACAAAACGGTTGGGGGGGGACGGGGGACGCAGTGAATTTAAATTACTTTGAGAATATTTGTATTGTCTGTTTGAAAGCTTAAATTTTTTTAGAAACCTAATTATGCTGTTTACCTGGGTAACTTCTATTTAGCTTTCAAGTCTCAATTCAAATGTCACTTCCTCAGAGAGGCCTTCCCTAACTATTCCACATAAATTATAAACACTAACTATATTGTCTGTTGTTCTTATAATTTAAAACAAAAAAAAAAAGAGGCATTAGCCTAAAATCTTCTGCCTTTACTATTATCATCAATTCCTATCCATAAATTATGGACAAAGACTTTAATTTCCACAAATATGGCTAATCAGACAGAGACCACTAACGACAATATATTTTATATGATAGGTGCTCAATAAATACTTACTGAATTATTCACCACCTATCCAGAAGCTAAAAAAAAAAAAAAAAAACTGCATTATCCTTGGTTTCTTGCTCTCTCTCCCCACATTCATTTTTTCACTAAATCTTTGTCTCTCTACTTCCAAAGCATATCCTGCCTCTGACTCCATTTCTCCATCTCCCCTGCTAAAGCCCTAGTCTGTCTATCCAGTCTGACAGGGTTCCATATGTCATGGCCCTTGTATACTCTCTGAGTCCATCAAATATCACTTTCTTCTCAGTTCACTCCCCTCCACATTGTTCTTTGTTTATTTTCTAAATATACCAAGTTCATTCCCACCTGAAGGCCTTTGTTATAGCTGTTCCTTCACCTCAAGTGCTCTTTCCCGTGATCTCTGTGTCTTTGGGCCCCTGTGATTCAGTTTTCATATAACTCACTTCCTTCCCATTCTAAAGTAACTCCATCAGCCTGTGTCATAGTAATTGTCACTACTTGATATTTTCTCGTGTGTTTATGTGTTTTGTTATCTGACTCTGCTTATTAGCATGCTTATCTGTCTTGTTCATGGATATATTCCCTATGCCTAGGACAATACCTGGGATACAGTATACATTTTACACATATTTGACCAATAAATGAATAAGTTAATAAACATATTGATGGATATAAATAAGACATTGGATCTCGAGCCAATAAACCCTCAACTTTCACAATAGACCCAGAGAGCAAACTCATGCTATATTAATTCATTGCGTTCTTCTGTAATCCCTATCTTTTAGATTTGGCATATATTTCACCTTCTTGGACACCTAAAGGGGTGATACCAGTCATGTTAACTGTTTATGTACCAGCACGTGCATGGAAAGACTAGTGTGTGTTCAGCCATCCTTGCCAAGTTCCCTCACCCTGCCAGATGTGCCTATCCTCAGTAGCCTTTCCTTGTACTTTCCCCTTTGCTTTCAAACCTTCCTAATCCTGGCAGTCCTACTAGTGATGTTTCCACTGGTTTGAGCTCTACCCGAATTCTCCCTCTGCAGAATCATGTGATTTTACTGCTAAGACGAAACTTGGACGAAGGGTAGAAAAGTGTCGTGGTTAAGAACACAGGTTCTGAAGTCATATTGTCTGGGTTTTAAGCTCAGCTCCATCATTAAGCTAGCTGAGTTGCTCTGGGCATTTTCTAAATTCAGTCTCTATGTTTTTAAAAATCAGGATAATGACACCTACCTCATAGGTTATTAAACTTGTACCTATCATGCAGTGACTGTTTAATAAACGTCAGCTGCTTTCATTATGAAGTTGATGTAAACCAGTTAGGTGTGGTTTGTCCACTTGTTCAACTAGCAGCACAGATACTGTGCTGGGTTCTACCCTCGAGAAGCTCGAAGTTTTGTAGAGGAGAACGGTAAGTATACAAGCTTTGCCAGTTTGGTGTGATAAGTCATGATTAGCCATAAGGTTGAACGTGGATACTTTTAATACTTTCCCCACCATACCAGGAGTGGGGAAAGAGTGGGTCAGGGGTAGAGACAAGATACTTTGGTCTGCCTGCGGCTCATAGTCTCAGCTGCCTTCATTTTTTCCCAAAAGGTTAGGACCTTCAGAAATTGGCACCTTTTAGAGGCCCTGGCACTGTCTCTTCCTTGGCTATTTTAGAGCTTGCAACCCTGTCTTTAGACATAATTTAGCACAGAATTTCCCAAACAGCACTGTGAAGAACACTATTTACTGCAATATGTTAATGGTTCTGTGGGTTTAAAAAAAAAAAAAAAGTTCCATGGTTCAAGTAAGTTTGGAGAATGCAGAATTTCTTCCTGCAGCACTACTCCTGCCAACTCTTTAATATGCTAATGTGCATTATTAATCTCCAAGAGAGCCACATAGTTCCCAAACTTGATTTGCTCCAAAATGTCTTTTAACAACTTGCAGAGCTAATGGTCTTCAGAACAGTTTGAGAACCCAGGCGGGTGGCAGCTACAGATTCACAACATGACGGCATGATCCAATCCCTCCAGAGTAAAAATAAGTAATTTCATTGAGGCTCTTTCTTTAGTTCTGCGTGGCCCATGTGGGAATAACACCTCCCAGGCAAGTGTGAAATGTCCTTGGTGAATTCTGACCATTTGAAGAAAGAACCTTTTTCCATGAAATAGTGTGTGTCTCCACAATAGGTCATCTCTTGTTTAGCACTTAAAAGGAAGTGGTTCTATTGCTTATTCGTGCACATACTGGGCATAAAATTAGATATATAACCTCTCAGAGTGCTGTCTGAATGATTTACCTACTCTGCTGAAGAAGGTAATGAAAAACTGAACACGACTTCTTCCCTGATGACATCCTCTGATGGAAAAGTTAGAAATTGAATTGGAGCTCTAGAATGAGCTATGGTTTGTATAACGTCAAATATTCTTACTTTTGGTGCGCCTGGCTGGCTCAGTGGGTGGAGCGCGTGACTCTTGACCTCAGGGTCATGAGTTCAAACCCCGTGTTGGGTGTGAAGCCCACTTAATAAAAAAAAAAAAAAAAAAAAAAGAGAGAGAGAGAGAGAATATTCTAACTCTTGCCAAGAGAATAAAAGGTTTCCAGGTATGGCGAAACCCCATTATAGAGCACCTCGGGATATTATAGATTTGGTAAACCTGTAGGTACA
Source organism: Prionailurus bengalensis (assembly GCF_016509475.1). Taxonomy (NCBI): domain Eukaryota; kingdom Metazoa; phylum Chordata; class Mammalia; order Carnivora; family Felidae; genus Prionailurus; species Prionailurus bengalensis. Next base: position 32,636,101 of record NC_057351.1, on the reverse strand, counting down.
GTTGTGTCCCCTGTGTACTTTGAACTATAACACAGGAAAATAATCGCACAAATATAGTCCATGGGCTTTACTACTCATGCCCTACTTGGATTGAAAATCATAATTTATGACATGGTTGTCCTTATTTTTTTTTTAATTTTTTTAAGTTTATTTTTATTTATTTTGAGAGAGATAGAGAGCAATCTGGGGAGGGGCAAAAGGAGGGAGATAGAATCCCAAGTAGGCTCCACACTGTCAGCACAGAGCCTGAGGCAGGGCTTGAACTCACAAACCATGAGATCGTGACCTGAGCCAAAGTCAAGATGAGACACTTAACCGATTGAGCCACCTAGGCACCCCCTTAATTTCTTTTAATTTTTCTTTTTTGAGAGAGAGAGTGTGAGTGACGGAGGGGCAGAGAGAGAGGGAGACAGAGGATCCCAAGTGAGCTTTCGCTGAGAGGAGCGAGCCCAGGTCTCGAACCCACAAACCATGAGATCATGACCTGAGCCATAGTCAGACACTCAACCAACTGAACCACCCAGGTGCCCTGTCCTTAATTTTTTATAGTCATTCTATACATACATTTTACCTTATTGTCTGACAGCCAAGAGAATAACTAATAAAGCCTGTAGCATAATTCCTACAGGATGCTCTTTGCATCCCCAGGTATTTTTTTGAAGTATCAGTCATATCAAATGATCTCAGTTACCTTTACTCCAAAGTGACCTGGATGGCATAGATGACCTTTAAGAATCTTTGTGGCTTTGATATTCTTTGAGCCTATTATTTTGAATGAGTAAAGGAATCTTAGTCTTTTGGTGTTTAGGTCCCTACTGGGTTGTTGGGGAAGTTAGAAATTAGTAATGGAGTAAATTCTAACACACAACAAACTCCTGTATTCTGAACAACTATCTTTAACAGATAAGCTGCCACTCTCTCCTGAGCCCTAAGAATCCTATAGCATTGTCATTTTGAGGACTACAAGGCCATCACGCATCTGGAACACTAACAGCAACTATCATTTCATTGCAGCTTCTGTCTGCCAGTCATAACTCTAAGTGCTTTTTGGACATTATCTCTCTTAATCCTTAAGACCTGAAAGGTAGTTGGTATTATCCCCCATTTTGTGGGTAAGGAAATATAAAATAAAGCGGCTTGCTCATTGTTACCCAGCTAAGGACATAGAGCCAGGATTCAAGCTCAGGCCTCTCTAATCCCAAAGTCTGTATATCCCTTCCACACCATCATGGTGTCTCTCAGTATTTCCCAAAATGCTGCTGGAATTTGAAACTCTTTGCTGAAACACAACCCTGAAGGCAGTGAAGTTTCACCATTTTGAACCATCCTTTTAAGTAGCTTAGGAAAGACAGGGTCTAGACTATTTATTTCCAGTTCCCTTTGACTAAGAGTAGAACACAGTCCTTTTGGTAAACTATGGCACTTTGGAGTCAGTGCCCTTCTCTCGAATATGAAATGTGACATGACATTTTCCCCCTGCAGTTGTCTTGTCTGTTCAGGACCAGGCTCTGCAGACATCCTCTGACATCTGTAGTGCATCCCTTATAGTGACATGGACTCTTAGAGTCGTTGTCTAATCTAGCTTCTTACCCCACATAGGAATGTCTTCTAGACACAGGTGTTCTTCACCTTTCTAACCATACTACTCTTCATGAAGAAACCAACACACAGAAGCCTAAAGTCACTTAAATAAGGTCATGTAACAAGAAAACAGAAGAGGAGGACACGTGTGTGTATACTACACTGGCTGGTTCTCCACATTGAAACATAGGATATACAGATGTGGACCTGTCAGATTCTAATAACCACCTCTACTCATTGGTGTGGCAATGCTTTGTTACACTTTTAGACACTGTCCTAACATCTAGCATTTATCGACAGTTAAGTATATGCATGAAATTTGGAAGTATGAATTTTGGTTTTAAACTCGAACTCGAGTTTGAGTCCCTGCTATTCATTAGCTTTGTGGCCTTGAACTTAAGTTCTCAAAGCCTCAGTTTCCTGATCTGTAGAATGGTGATAATAGAATATCACTTTGGGGCTATTGTGACAATTAATGAGACAATACTGTATTAGTATACCAGATTGAAAGTACAACTGTACCTGGATGCCTGTTCTGGTTTTCAACCCCTAGATATTGTCTTTCTTCTGCCTGTTTATCTTATTAAGGAGCTTATAGACTGGAAACAATCTATCCCAATATCGGAACTGAGCAAAAAGTTATTAAACAAAAAAGAAAAAGGGGGCACCTGGGTGTCTCAGTCAGTTAAGCGACTGACTCTTGATTTTGGCTCGGGTAATGGTCTCACAGTTCATGAGTTGGAGCCCCGCATTGGGCTCTGCACTGACAGCACAGAGCCTGCTTGGGATTCTCTCTCTCTCTGCCCCTCATGCTCTCTCTCCCTCTCTCTCTCTCAAAATAAATAAACTTTTAAAAATTAAAAAATAAATCTACGTTAAAAAAATAAAAAATAAAAAGATTACCCTAGGAACTCATGGGGCTTACTTTTGTTCTCTTAGGAAGTAGTATCTACTGCTTTTTTCAGTCACTTTTGAGATTCATATCAGTTTAGGGGCGCCTGGGTGGCGCAGTCGGTTAAGCGTCTGACTTCAGCCAGGTCACGATCTCGCAGTCCGTGAGTTCAAGCCCCGCGTCAGGCTCTGGGCTGATGGCTCAGAGCCTGGAGCCTGTTTCCGATTCTGTGTCTCCCTCTCTCTCTGCCCCTCCCTCGTTCATGCTCTGTCTCTCTCTGTCCCAATAAATAAATAAATAAATAAATAAATAAATAAATAAATAACGTTGAGATTCGTATCAGTTTAGAAGTCATTAGCTTCTCCTAAGATTCATCATTCATCCCAAAATTCTTGAGACCATTGCTTTCAGCAGGCATTAATCTTACTTAAATTCTCTCTTCCTAGGAATATCTAACCCCTGTTAACATCTCTACTGTCCTCAGCATTCAAGGGGGAGTTTTCACTAGACCATAAAATTTTGAGGACAATGAACCTTGTTTTCCACATCTTTGTGTCCTGCTCTGATCCTAGAACAATTCTTTATATATAGTAGATGTTCATTTAATGTTGAATAAATAGATGAATTAATTCTAATGGTCATATCCTGGACAGGATGCGGAAATGCTCTATTAAAAGCCTAGTATGATGGGGAGAGTGGTAGAGAACTGTATCACCCTTCCATGTCATTCATTTTCTTGATCCCACGGTCAAGTCACTTCTCTGACCCTCAGGTTAGAGTGATACTAAGTATCTCCAAAAGTTCTTCCAGATTTGAAATTCTTGCACTCTAATTAAATCAGTTTTTTACTGAATGTAGTAATGTTTTAATGGACATGTTATAGCCTAAAGTTATATCCAAATTTGTGTGAAAATGAACTAACATAATTATCAGTCACATTGGAAATCAGAGCAGTGCTGTTCAATTCCCAAAAGCAGGGTGACAGTTTTAATTTATTTTCTTGTTAAGAAATTTAAAACTTAATTAGACTTTGGCCAGTGTATCTAAAGATCTAATTTGTGGAACTGGGTAGAGTAGTTGCAGAAGAGTGATAGTTCTGTAAAAGGTCCCTAAAATGAGCACAGCTGTATATGAAGTATGATTCCAGGAACCTCAGAAGGACATTCCCAACCACAAATACCTTCTCCACTTCGCTTTCGTGCTGCATAACACAATAATACAAATTTAGCAGCTTAAAACAACACCTATTCATTACCTCAGTTTCTATGAGTCAGAGTCTGGGCACAGCACAGCTGGCTTCTCCGCTCGGGTCCTAACAAGGTTTCAAGTGTAACAGGTGTCAGAAGGGCTGTGTTCTCATCTGCCGGTCAGGGCCCTCTTCTACACTTTTTTAGGTTCTTGGCAGAATTCAGTTTCTTTCGGCTGGAGGACTTTTCCTTGCTGGCTGCCAGCTGGGGATCACTCTCAGGGGGCCGCTGCAGTTCCTTGCCCTGTGACCCCCTCCCCTCACAACATGGTAGCTCACTTCTTCACAGCCAGCAAGAGACTCTCTTTCCCCAGTATGCTGAATTGCATTCTTTTATTGTATAATTGTAATCTTGGGAGTGACCATCCCATTACCTTTTCCATATAAAGTAAGTTAATCCCACAAGTGGTATCCCATTATATTCACAGATCCTGCTCTCATTCAAGGAGAGGAGATTAGAGAGGATATATATATACCAGACGGTGGGCATGTTGAGGACTGTCTCAGAATTCTGCCCACCACACCAGCCGTAATTCCAGAAATTCACACCTTTACGTTCATTCTTTGAAGACTTCTGAAGATCTGGACATTTTAACTGATTTAAGCCATGTTATCTAAAAAATAACATGGCAGCCATAAAATTTTAGTGTGAGGAGGGAGCTTGGAAATCATTTAAACCCTTCCTTTGGGGGCACCTGGGTGGCCCAGTCGGTTAAGTGTCTGGCTCTTGGTTTCAGTCCAGGTTACAATCTCATGGTTCAGTTTGTGAGTTCGAGACCCTCGTGCAGAGCCTGCTTGGAATTCTCTCCCTCTCTCTCTCTCTCAGTCTCTCTCTCTCCCCCTCATGCGCATGCTCTCTCTCAAAATAAATAAAAAACTTTTAAAAAGTATATAAATAAATCCTTCCTTTATTGTTATCTCTTCATTTACACATGAAGGAAATGGCTTGCTCAGATCACAGCTAGTGTGACACAAAACTGAGAGCAGAGATTCGGGTTCACTGACTTTCATACCGTTGTTCTCTTTGGTACATGGCACCCACTGCTGGAGAAACCTAGAGAATTTTGTAGGAGACTCAGTGCTTATATGTGAAAGTGGAAATAGGGAAAAGTTCACAGCAAACCATATGAGAGAACATCCCCCAGACAGGCGTAGCATAAAAGCGGGAGTAGGAATGTCACAAAGATGTGTGGGGAACAGGTTATGTGGAAAAAAGCTCCTATTTTATAAATTCTCTTAAAGTTTGTGGGAGGCAAGCCCTGCGCTTCAGCTCATCATTGCATTTTGTGAAAAACATTTATATGTGAAGAGGAATGTTGGCCAGGATTCCATTCATTTAAGACAAAGTCATCAGTGTTTAAAATTATTCATGATGAAGGCAAGGAAGCTCAAGTTCTGAAAGAAATATTTGCTTTATGAGGCAGTTTCTCTGCAGAGACTTCATTTATCTTCCCAAATTTAAAGTCACTTAGCAATTCTAAAGATTGATTCTGACTTAACTACATTACTTTGAATATATTGTGATTTAGTAAAATTATATAAGTGCCCCAAGGAGGAAGAGCACCGCTCTGGGGATTCATGATTACCAGTGGGAGAAAGAGGAGTGTGGGGATAGGATAAACTGCCCCGAATCCACATAAATAGATGAGTAAGGACAAAATGGGCCAACATTCCATCCCACTGGGAAAAGAATCAGAAAGAAATTCCACCAACTAAGGAAGTATAGAGACTAGTATTTATTGCAAGCCCTGCTTTTGGGGGGACTTTAAGGGTTGCTGCCCTTAGAAGCCTCTGAAGCTTTCATAAAGCACTTGTAAAGGTGGACAGTATTTCGCCTTTTATATAATTTCAGCAAGCCAAATTAAAAAAAATATTTTTTTAATGTTTATTCATCTTTGAGAGAGAGAGAGAGAGAGACAGAGGGTGAGTGGGGGAAGGGCAGAGAAAGAGGGAGACACCGAATCCGAAGCAGGCTCCAGGCTCTGAGCTGTCAGCACAGAGCCCAACACGGGGCTCGAACTCATGAACCGTGAGATCATGACCTGAGCCGCAGTTGAACGCTTACCCGACTGAGCCACTCAGGCACCCCTCAGCAAGCCGAATTTTAAATATATCAGTTGCTCTGTCTTTAGCTATCAGAGATCCAGACTCTGTTGAAGCTGACGACTGTAGTCCACCCAGGAAGTAACTTTGTAAGCGGAAGGGGAATAAAAGGTGCCTCCACCTCAAGATGGAGGTTAGGATAAATTAGGCACTGGTTAAATGAACGATGTATCCCATCGGTAGAGTACTGTGCAGCTGTTAAAAAAGAAACTGTGTCTGTACTGGTATGGAATTCTTTCTAAGATACGTTGTTAAACGAGAAAAGCAAAACCATATATTTAGTATACTACCGTTTTGGGAGGAAGAAATTAAAAATGAATATTTGATTTTATATCCATATTTCTGGGAAAACTAAAGATATTGGTTGCCTCTGGACAGCTAGGTAAATGTATTACCTAATGAAAAGTGACTTTTTCAAAGAGAAAGAATGAAACTTTAAAGAGTCAAAGAGGCAAAAGCAAGTGAATATGGGAAATTGGTCTCCAAATAAGAACTGGCTTTGGTTATACAGGTTTCCTTGCAAACAGCCTTGACTGGCCCTCTGTAAAATCTGTCGTGATGTTCTCACCACCCTCTATGCTTTCTGTTCTAGCTCCCTAGTCAGGTGTTAGCATCCCTTCATGCTTTCAGTACTTTATTCAGACTGACTTCCCCACCTCCCACCCCACATCACCCACTACCACACGTGCACAAGTCTGGAGAGTCGTCTCTTTAATCCTTTAGAATTAAAAATGTACCTCCTCCCAAATATACACTATTCGACTGTAATCCATGTGTCTATCAATATGTCTGATATTTTTCCTATTCACTTCTCAATCTTAATGATACATATGGTCTCCACTACTAAACTGGGTGTGTCAGCTGAAATCCCCACCTAACGGTGCTGGTAGAAATGCTTGCCTTTTGTGGACAAAATATGAGGAGGATTTTTGACGAAGCCAGATACAATGATGGGTAATGGCAATAAACCTTACTGTAAAGCAGTTGGTACTAGATTAAGCATGTAAGCCCATGGAAGCAGTCGTCTGGGCTGATGCTCTGAGGTTCAGAAAACCTGACTGCGGGTTTTCTCTGTGTCATGTGCTCGTATTCAGGAGCCAAGACCACCAGCAGCACCTCTGGCGAGTGGGCGACCTGAGCACGCAGAGGGGGTCAGCCTGCCTGCAGCTTCAGAGCACCATGCAGGACAGGGAACTGTTACCGTGTTCATTATTAGTGTGCCGCATTGCTCTTGGCTCCTTAAATTGCTAGTTCCCTTGAATGCTGTCCTTCCCGCCTCCCCTGCCCTCCAGAATCAGGTTGAAATGTGTATGTTGTATTAGCCAAAGTTATCTTGGAAGAAGATACAAAATAAAGGACAAGTGTCTTTAAGGGAAAACCCTTCCCCCTATCGCCACCCCCAACCCCAAAGCCATCTAGGGACTGACTTAAGAAACTAAGGCATCTGTATCATCATCCTTTCCAGGGCTGAAGCAGAAATGTCTCCTCCCCTCACTTAACCTTGGCAGTCGCAAGCCAGCTTTTCATTTTCTCTGCTGCAGTCCAGGAAGGCAGGAATAATCACATGGCCACACAGCTAGAGACTGTCAGCCCAACTTGGCGTATCACCTTTCCAAACACCTTTGCAATTAGGAAGAGACAGGCAGCTCCTAACTGGGTCACGCGCTTCATAGCTGTATCTGTGCATTAGAGGCGACCGTGGGGAAGAACTCCCAGGGCCGCCTCTGTTGTACATGTTTTTCGTTGGGTTGCAGTTTAATAAACCTTTTAAGTTGTCCCTGAAATCGTCAGTGTAAGTTCCAAGGGAATGCTCATGTCTTCCAACATGTAGGGCAATCAGAGCTGTGGTCAAACTATAATGCTGACTCTTCACACCCCCCAGCTATTCAGTTATTCACCCCCACCCGCTAGGACTGAGCACTCTCCAGTTCAGCATTTCTTTCATCTGAGTTGTCTCTGTTCGTTAGGGTGACACGTTCATGGGGGAACTAGTATTGTCCACATAAGGGTTCAAGTAGACCCAGTGTGTATAGGGAAAATATCATCGGGCTGTAAGTCAAGAGACCTAGATTCTAGACCTCGTTCTGCTGCCAGCTAGCTGTGTGACCCTGGGTTTTTAACTTCTCTAGATTTCACACTTTTCTCTGGGTTCTACGATTATCTGATTCCAAGTGGGTATCTGGGCCCTTATCCCTCCAGAACTCTCCCCTCTTCTGTTTGACTGTTGTGGTAAATAATTTTATGTAACGTAGCTTCTGACGTTATAGTCACACAGACTCGGCGTATGTTCTTTCTACTGTTGAATTGTCCAGTTATGGATCATGCCAGAGAGTAAACTGGGGACCTGGCACAACTCGGATTCTGCCTGGACTTTCCAAAAGGCCGAAGGATACCCCGTTTTTGAGAGCCGGTTGAGCCCACTTCTGCCCTATCCCAACCTAGTAGAAATCACCCAATCTCAAGTCCATCTGCTGTTCAGGCAGCCGGGCCACACTTGTTCCACATTTGGAAACATAGACCTTCTCCAGGGTGAGTTCATGTTCCATGTAGACATCTTTCAGATTAGAAACTAGAATCCCAGCCATCAATCAATTAGCATCATCACACGAGAGAGACCCAGATTCCAATACCAATATCTGGTCTACATGGGGCGGTCAGACCTGGGCGGGACGCTGGGGGTGGGGAGATGTTCTGCTTGCTGTGATTTAATTATGACTTCCTGGTTCGGGGATGTGGAAGCAAATATGAATAAGCCAGCTCTCAGGACCAGCTGTCAAGCACGTGGTTTGTAATCTGCTGTCACCCCGCTTGTCCCAAGAGCTCTCAGTTTGACCGTTCACCAGCTAGTCAAATATTTGTTTCCTCCACTGCTCTGATTCACACCCCTGGGACCTGAGGGTCTTGGATGGGGAAAGGGCACCCCAGCTAGGTTGTTTGCTGGCTGCTAGCATCCCAGTGATTTGAGTTACAATGACTCAGCAGCCCTGGTTTTTCCCCCTATAGTACAAATGGTGTCAGAGCCCTCTCCAAGTGAGATGGAATGTAACCTCTAACTGTTCTGTCAAGAGGTGGCATTTGGAATGAGGCATTCCTGCTGATGGCCTCCCAAGGCCCCTATTCTACAACCACTTAGTACCTCTTTAATGAGTTTTTCACTAAAAATTGTCAAGAGTTCTCACTGACATCCTTGGATATTATTATTTTAGTTAATGGCTTATTTAGAGGAAAAGGCCTGTCTTCGTGGGGAGAAGGATGGGCACGTGAATATCAAGAGGAATCAACATTAGGCACTCTGCCCTGAGAGAATGGAAGGGACTGGGAAAGAGAAAAAGAGGCTAGTCATCAGTGATGATGGAAGTGTGGGATTGATGTGAAATGCAGGAAAAGGAATGGTTAATAAACAAGGGCTCCTGTTTATCTAATACTAAACAGGTTTTGATCCATTTCTTAGAATACATTTCTCAGAACATACTGCAAAGGGTAATTCTCAGGCACAGTTTGAGAGCATCCAGTTTCTTCTGATCTGATTCTGTTTCCACTGGGCAATCTTCTGAGGCGAATTGAGTTTCCTTCATAGATTTTCCAACTGACAAGCATAATAACCAGCTGTTATCATTTTAGTTCTCTTAACAGTTACTATTCTCGTGGTAAATTGGCCTGCTGATTTCTGTTCCTTCCCTGGGCAGTTTAGTTAGTGGGAATCAATTCTTCCTGGGTCAGCAGGGAAAATCAAGTGTCTAGACCCACAAGGCGGAGTTTTTTTTAAAGCCTAGAAGTTCTTCAGTCGTGCAGAGTTTCCACCTCCTCCTCGAGCAGTTAAACCACATCTCACGAACCTCCACTGAAATAGCTTCTGCTTCAGTCTTTCAGTTCCAAGGGACATTTGTTCCTCCTTCACCCTAACTCACATCCCGGTGCAGGATGAGAAATCTGGGTCTTCCCGCTCTCCTGGGCAGCCGTCCCCCTCAAGCCAGAGGCTTTGAACACCAAGGCGTCGCCTACAGCTTTGTTCTAGCCTCCGTCACACAGATCCTCAGCTATCTGTATCCCTCCACCCCCATCCTCACCTTCAGATTCTAGAAAACACCAATAAACTGTTCTTTGCGCTACTAACTCACCTCAGCCGTTATCTTGTGGCATCCCTTCATAAGAATATAAAAAAATTCAATCTAAAGAGATCAGGCAGGGGTGCCTGGGTGGCTCAGTAGGTTAAGCATCCAACTCTAGATTTTGGCTCAGGTCATGATCTCATGGTTTGCGAGTTCAAGCCCCGTGTCGGGCTCTGTGCTGACAGTGTGGAGCCTGCTTGGGATTCTCTCTCCCTCCCTCTGTCTCTGACCCTCCCTCTCTATCCCTCCCCCACACTCGCTCTCAAAATAAATAAACTTAAAAAACAAAATAAAGAGATCAAGTGACTTCATCAGGGTCACACAGCAAGGTGGTGGAGGAAGAGCCGGGACCAGAGCTCAGGTCTTGTGACTCCAAGCACAATTTTCCTACCGCATCCCCTTGCACCTCCGCATTGCTCTGGTATTTGTGTCTGCTGACCTTGGCATATACCTCCTGACATGGAGGTGACAGAGGAGAAGTGAAAGGTCAAATGCAGAAGAAAATGACAGGAAAAAACTGAAGTTACAGGAATGAAATCAGCAGAGAAGGCACACTGACTCTAGTTCAAGTTCACACTGCTTCTGGATCAATCTAATCTGACGTTTAGAGGGAACACTTCATTGCTAAGTGATTGATAAGTAAAAATCCTTTTCTCTCCTCCAGGGTTTACCTCACTTAAGAGTGTGTCTGAAAAAAGGGAAAAAAGGGTATGTCTATAAGCAATAGCAGTGTATATCCATGCCGCTCGATCAGGTTTGAGGACAGATGGGAGAAAAAGGCAGTGGAAATGGCCTAGCCCTTCCTGGCTTGTTTTTCATGAGAACCCCACACGATAGCCAGTGTTTAACAGTAAATGTGTCAGAAAAAGAGAAAATGGCAAGAGAGAAGAGATTTTCTGCTGAGGTCTGGAAGAAGAAAAACAAAAAAGGTTGAACTAGGGAGATGGGGGCCACTGTTATCCTGAGGGCACAGTTGGCAAAGGCAAAGTGGCCAGTGGAAGGCCTGGAGGGAGGAGGGGCCAGGAGCTCATCCGTGCAGGTACTTAGCTGTCGATCAGTAACCGAAGGATGAAGCCTTAGTGTACGGACACAAGCCTCCTTATTCCCCACCTCCCATTTTTTTGCTGCCTGCTTATTCCCCTGACTTTTTATCATCAGATTCTTTCCTGCCAGCAGGAAATGCCAAGAAGGAGACTATTGTAATTTCAGGCATTCTTTGGTTTTTTTCAAGGCACTCTTACGGTAATAATTTATTAGGAAAGCCACCAGTGCATGCTCTAGACCATTAGAATCCCATCCTTAAATATCTTGTAGATTTTCACCTTTTAAATTTTTACTGTGGTGGGGGCACCTGAGTGGCTCAGTCAGTGAAGCATCCAACTTTGCTCAGGTCATGATCTTGCAGTTCATGGGTTCAAGCCCCGTGTCGGGCTCCTTGCTGACAGCTCAGAGCCTAGAGTCTTCTTCTGATTCTGTGTTTCTCTCTCTCTCTCTGCCCCTCCCAGGCTCTCACTCTGTTTCTCTCTCTGAAAAATAAATAAAAATATTAAAAAATTAAAAAATAAAAATAAATTTTCACTGTGGCAAAATATATATTAACATAAAAGATGCCAAGTAAGCCATTTTTAAGTGTACAAGTCACTGGCATTAATTACATTCATACTGTTGTACAATCATCACCACTATTTCCAAAACTTTTCCATCACCCCAAACAGAAAACCTGTACCCACTGACCACTAACTTCCTGCTCCCCCTGCCCCCAGCCCTGGTAACCCCTAATCCACTTTCTGTCTCTATGAACTTAATATCAGGCATTCTTACTTAACTATATATACCTCCTAAAATGTAGCAGCAGTAGAAAAGAAAGGACCCTGAGCTGAAAAGGAAAGGGGGTTTGGGGCTAAAACCTGAATTATCATTTTCTTAAATATGACTTAAATATAGTTGAGAACTTTTTATTATGACCGAGTGCTTCTATCCTCCCAGACTGAGTACTTCTGTCTCCCCAGAGAAAGCAAAACAAAAGTCCTTCTGCTGTGCTAATTCAGTACCTTTCTTTCTTCTTTCAGTGACCATGCAGCAGGTGGCCAGGACAGTGGCTAAAGTGGAACTCTCAGACCACGTGTGTGATGTGGTGTTTGCACTCTTTGACTGCGATGGTGAGTGGCGCCCTCTGAAGCCAGGCAGGAAAACTGAGCCTGCCTGCCCTTGCTGTAGACACTGTTTATAATGGAGCCTAGCAGACAGCCCCAGGGTACTAATACCGACCTCTTCAACTTACCCCTTTCTCACAGCAACAGCTCGGCCCTCAGCCTCATGACATTGAGAAACGTAACCCCAGGTCCTGGTTTGTGTTTTCCATTTCTTCTTATAATTCCAGTTTGCCTGTGGGCTGAAGTTAATTTATGACCACAAAGATCTTAAAAATGGAAACAAAAATATTAGACCCAACTTTGCTGCTTAGTAGACTAGGAGCACACGATTCGCAGTTATCTGAATGTGTCTAGAAAGAAGGTGGTGCCAGGTGTCTGGGTGGCTCAGTCAGTTGAGCATCCAACTTTGGCTCAGGTCATGATCTCGTGGTTGGTTGGAGCCCCGCATTGGGCTGTCTACTGTCAGCGTGGAGTCCGCTTCAGATCCTCTCTCCCCTTCTCTGTGCCCCTCCCCAACTCATGTGCACACTTGTGCACACACTCTGTCTCTCAATAAATAAACATTAAAAAAGAAAAGAAAGAAAAGAAGGTGGTATTGATCTCTCCAAGGCACATTTCAGTCATTCACATTCCATGCTGGCCATCCAGCTCGCAGCGGTCTGCTGTGTCTGTGACCGCTCCGTAGTTTAGTCCGGTTCAAAGATCCTGGTTCTGCTCTAGAATCATTTCTCAGCTGTTCCGCCTGACACAATACTACTACTACTATTCACAATAGAGGCTTACACGTTCTTTCAGTGCTTACTAAGAGCCAGGCATTGTGCTAAGCTGCTCGTGCAATCCTCTGACATAGGAACTCTTATTCACCACATTTTCCAGATAAGGAAGCTGAGACTCAGAGAGGTGAGGTAATTTTCCCAGGCTCACATAGGTGGTAGTAGATAGCATAACCAGGATTTGAATCAAACCCGTGCTGCCTCCCTCTGTCCACTGTTTGTTTCACAGCCAGGGTTCATTATTCATCTCCCTCTAGGAAGCGAGGCTAATGGAATCCAGGAACCAGGTCAGAAGTCCCCGCCTATGTGAACTTTTGTTCTGGTCCCAGCATAATGAATCACTCCGGCTTTTTCATTCCTTGTTTCAATTTGTTGTCATTACTGCATGTTACACTCTATTTCTGCATATGTGACCTAACTTCCCTATTAAATTGTGAGCTTTTTTTTTTTAAGTTTTTATCTTAATTCCAGTGAGTTAGCATACAGTGCATTATGAGTTCCAGGTGTACAATGTAGTGATTCAACACTTCCATACACTGCCCAGTGCTCATCACAAGTGCCCTCCTTAATCCCCATCACCTATTCCACCCGTCCCTCCACCCCCTCCTCTCTGGTAACCACAAGTTTGTTCTCTATAATTAAGAGCCTATTTCTTGCTTGTCTCTCTCTGTATATGTATATTTTTTCCCTTTGCTTGTTTGTTTTGTTTCTTAAATTCTACATATGAGTAAAATCATATGGCATTTGTCTTTCTCTGACTGATTTCATTTAGCATTATACTCACTAGCTCCATCCATGTTGTTGCAAATGGCAAGATTGCATTCTTTTTTAGGCTGAATAATATTCCATTTTGTGTGTGTGTAGTGTGTGTGTATACACACACACACTACACACACACACACTACATCTTCTTTATCCATTCATCAGGCGACGGACACTCAGGCTGCTTCCATATCTTGGCTATTGTAGATAATGCTGCTATAAATTGTGAACTTTTTAAGGGTAGTTACAAGTCCCCTGTTCACCTTTGAACCCCTCCCTAGGACCTCGAGTAAGTACTTTGCACATAACAGGTGTTCATTAACTTAAGTTACTGAAGTTATTAAGTTGAACTTGAGTTATTTAAACCTCCCATCTGCACCCACAACCTAGGTCTGAGTCAAAGAAAACTCCAGGGTTAGGACAAGAAGATGGCCTCACCTCCAGGTAGGCATGGGTTATTCTCTAGTGCTGCCATGTCCAATATGATACCACTAGTTAAGTGTGACTATTTAAACGTTTCTCATCAAAGACCGTTCTAATGGACAGCACTGCTCTAAAGAGGTTAACTTTCCTCAGATTCTGTTTTTACTCTTATCACTTTTAGGTGGTTTGAATTTTTTCCCAAAAACATGTCATTTTATAATTTTTGAAGCCAGAGAGCTGATCTGTGAAGTAAGTATGGGAAAAAAGGCAACCAGCCTCTCAGTTTCCCTGTTCTCCTAGGAAGGCCTGGAAAATGAAATTTTATTTTCCAGCCTTTCAGAAGGAGGTTCTGTCGCTGCCTACTTGCATCACCTTTAGAAAATCGTTTAACATCTCTGGGGCTTATTTTCTTAATCTACTGTCAGTATCTACTTGAATCACCCTTAGAAAATCATTTACATCTCTGGGGCTTATTAATCTGCAGAAAAAGGAAGTATCTATTAAATTTAAAAGGCACTGTTCTCTCTACCAGTGCTAGAGCTTAGGTCAAAATGCTAAAGGACATTGAATTCTCAGATTTGTTCACCACAGAATTCAGAGTTGCACTCACAGATCACACATGTGCACAGATGACATTCAGTCATATACCTGCTTCCAAAGTAACAGGAGCCATTCAAGTTGATCAGCTGTGGCCTTAGGGGAAGCAGGAAGCAAATCCCACGGTAGTCTAAATGGCATTACATTTTTTTTTTGTCATAAGCTTTTTATTATAAAAATATTAATAATCTTATTTAGACCTTTTTGTTCTTTTAATTACATTCTTTATTTAAGTTTATTTAAGTTTGTTTGTTTGTTTATGAGTGAGAGAGAGAGAGAGAGAGAAGAGAGAACACAACAAGCAGGGAAGGGGCAGAGAGAGAATCCCAAGCAGGCTCCGATCTGTCAGCACAGAGCCCGACTCAGGGCTTGAACTCACAAACTGCAAGATATGGCCTGAGATGAAACCAAGAGTCAGATACTTAACTGACTGAGCCACCCAGGTGCCCCTTAATTACATTCTTTTTTTTTTTTCAACAATTTTTTTTAATTACATTCTTAACCATATTATTGATTACTTTTCAGCCAGCCAGGCTACTTTTTAACTCTTTATATTGAAGTATAAAATACATACTGAAAAGTACAAATATCATAAGTATACAACTTGCTAAATTAAAAAAAAAAACTGAACACACTTGTGTAACCAGTATTACCCAGAAACAGCACATTAGCAGGACCACAGGGCCCCCTAGTGCTGCCTTCCAGTCACTTCTTCTCCCAAGGGCAATCACTTTCCTGACTTGGAATACCATAGATTAGGTCTCCCTGGGTTTGCTTATTTGTTTGATCCTGCTGTGAGGTATCACTGAGGCTGTCCATACTCTCTTCAGCCAGAAAACATGAGCCAGTTTAGGTTTTCAGGTTCTCTCTATAGAAATAAACCATGTATTCTTACTTTCCACTCTCTTCCCAGACTGATCATTAGTAAAAGTCCATTTGCTGGTTTCCTGTTGTCTTATCACTTCCAGTAATGGTGCCATTCTTTTCATCAGGAGACATTTACCCCTGGGCATGTAGCCAAAGGGTAACTGTCCTCTACTATTGAAGTGGTTACTGTTCTGTGTGGCTGAAGAGATTGACCTTTGGTTAAACCAGATGTTCTCCAAGTTCCTTTCCAGAACTGAGAGTCTGCCACTGAAGAAGGTAGAATGGGAGGCGGTGAGACAATGGGCTTACCCCAAAGCCAGATTTTGACTTTGGTTTTTGCCATGAAAACCCTCCATCATCATCTCTCACCTAGACAACAGTCTTCCTGACTGACTCCGGTACTCCAATTGTGCCTCTCTTCAGTCCCATCCCCACATAGTCAGCCAGGGAGATCTAGCCACAGTGGAAATCTAACTCCATCTCACTTACCTACTTCCAGTCCTTTCCTGGGTCTCTACCACCTAGAAGATGAAGCACAAACCCTTTCATGAAAATACAAGACCTTTGGGGACCTCTGTCCTGCCTGCCTCTTCTGCTTACTCGTCCCCACCCCCGTGTCCAACAATTCCTAACTACTTGTAGTTCAGCAGCCATGTTGCTCCCTGCCTGAGCCTTTGCTTATGCGAATACCACTACCTAGAGTGCCTCCCCCACCGCACTCCCCTTTACTTGGCCAATTCCTGCTCATCCTTTGGGATTCAACTTAGGAGTCACCTCCAGAAGTCTTTACTGCTCTGTTCTTGCACCACCTCCAGCCTGGGTTCCGTATCTTCCTCTGTGCCCCCATAGCATCTTCTGTCTACCCTGTTATGGCACTTACCATAGTGTTGAAATAATGTATTGGTCTCTCCCACAACCTGGGAGTATTTCAAGGAACAAAGTCTTACTTACGTCTTTATTCTCAACTCCTAGCATAGAACCTGACCTATAATATATTCTCACTCAACTTTTGTCACACTACACTAAACTGTCACTGAGTTGTAACCAGAAACATCAAGGAAGGAACAAACCATTCATCTTGAGCCAAAAGAATTGAATTTAGCTGTGAGATTGCACATGGTGTGAACAATGGAATTTTCTCAGTGTCTTTGTTCCAAGGCCTCCATTTATCTCTGTTGTGTTTGCCTCTTCCTCTAGGCAATGGCGAGCTGAGCAATAAGGAATTTGTTTCCATCATGAAGCAGCGGCTGATGAGAGGACTAGAGAAGCCCAAAGACATGGGCTTCACCCGCCTCATGCAGGCCATGTGGAAATGTGCACAAGAAACTGCCTGGGACTTTGCTTTGCCAAAACAGTAACCAAAACTTCAAGAGGGGCCTCCTCCTCCACCCAAGTCACCCTGGCCCCTTGAGCAGAGCCTTGGCACAATCCTTCCTGCTGCTGCTTCTGGAAGTAGTGCTCCCTTCCTCCTGGGAATGATCTCGGGATTCAACCAGTCTTCCCTCTCCACCCTTCCCCTGTCCCAGCATCTCTGCTCGGCTCTGATTCTGCCCAGTGATTATCCACCTAGGTTCTCAAAAACCTGAACAAGTCCTCAAAGTTCAGACTTTTGGCACCTTCATCAGCACCATGCATTCAGGCACCCTATGGATAGAGAATGCATCCATGTACCTGCCAACCCTGGGAAACATCCAGTTCTCGAGTCATTCTTGCTGTGGATTCACATTAAGAACATTCCGGCTTTTCCTCCTGCTGGTATTCTTAAGCCACAAGTTGGGAAGACCTCTGAAAGGCAAAAGGAAGTCTGTGGTGAATGGTCAGGAGGAAGAGCCGGGCATCTGAGCTAGTGGGAAGCCTGAGCCAGAGGAAGGATCCATGTCGGTCCCCAGGGTGGCTCTGAGGGCTGCTCCAAGAAGGTGATGTGCACAGTGGGAATACAGCAAGATTTGGAATTTAAAGTAGCTGCTTCATGGCTCTCCACTCCCGTCTTTTCCTCCCAGGCTTCCTAAGAGGACTCCACCATGCTCTGTGCCTAATGAGCAGTAGTGATTGAGTTCATGTTCCCTGCAAGTGCCATTTCCCCTCCAGGAATGTGCCTCTAAAGCCGAGGCCTGGCTCAGAGCCTGTCTGCCCTCTGTCTTAAACACTTGTAAAATATCACTTTAATTATAACAGTTTGCAATAAACTCCCCCTGCAAAGGCTCTTGTCTCTTTTATTTTAGGATCCTCTGGGGTACTTTTCATTTCATTTCTCCACTGGGTTTAGACCCTGCTAGCAGCAGACCTGTTTTCTTTCTACCACAGTCTGGTTCTTCCTGTTGAAAGGCAACTTTAGGCACAAACAAAAAGTGAGAACATTTGGAGGTTAATGATGGCATTGTGCCTGCACAGTTTGGATGTCATTCATCTTGGGCCAGGTACATAGTCCTTGATCTCTCTTACCCCACGATTAGGAACTAAGGTGGGTAGAGGAGTATATGAGAAATCATCCGGTGTGGTGGATCTAAATTTAAGAGCCACAGCAACCAGTGTTTTATATGGACTCAGCTCTCACTAACTCGGTGTGGCCTTGAACAAGCAAGTAATTTTCCATCGGGTTCCTCAACTGTAAAATGACCAGGTTGAGCGTAATGGGCTCTAAGTTTTCTTCCAGGTTCCAAAAGCCTCTCCTTCAGTTCTCCTCCAGAACCTCCAGGTAATGCTCCCTGGCATCAGAGTGTCTCGAGTCTAATGCAATAAAACAACCACACCAAAAACCCAGTGCTTCTTGTGAGGCCTGGAAGCTGCTAGGGAGTGTTTATCAGCCAAATAAGAGCAGAGGCCTGGGTCTGCACCTGTGGCTCCACAAGGACAGTGCCAACCCCAGTGTTTCCTCTAGAGCAATGTAACAAGTTCATTTCCAACATCCTTTCTGGGAGCAGGTTAGATTCTCTCTCAAAGGAGCTTGCCACTCACCCACCTCATCTACCTTCCACTCTTTCCTTTCTTGGGATATATATACCTGGTACCCAGGTGGAGGCATCAGCAAAATGTAAGCTTTTCTTAAATTTGTCCCGGAACCCCCAAATCCCTCGTTTCTGCAGCCCTCATTTCTCCAGCCTGGAAGAGAAGTCCCATTCAGAACTTTTATGGGGCATTCATTCCCCTCCAAGAAGAGACCTGCTGCTTGGCCTGGGTTCACTGATGCGGGAGAGCCAGAGCACAACAGGAGAGGGTAAAGATCTTACCTACATCTTGAAGCCCAAGGTCAAGGGCAGCCACTTATCACAGGTACGTGGAACTCCAACTTTAGCTCCTGGAAGTGCCTGAGGAAGCACAGGAGGTCCAGGTGCTCAAGAAGACAGGATGGCCACACTTTGGCACAATCAGGTAAGTGTGCAGGTGAGAGGTACAAGCTAAGTCACCCAGAAGAGCCCAGGGTCCCCTACCCTGGAGGAGGATGTCCTCGAGCAAGGCGGCATGTGAGCAGGCTTGAGAGGATTTCAGTAGGCAGCATTTGGGGTAGGCTGGAAGCACTGGGGGATACAAAAGGCTGATTTGTGCTTCTCTTTTTATTCAGATTGTTTCTTCTACCTAAATAGAATAACCTTCCCCTCTTTCTTCAAGACTCCACTCCAGCTGTTCCCTACTTAAGAAGCCCTCGTGGACCCTCTTCCAGACAAGATTAGTAGTCCCTCCTCCCCCTCCCAAGGATCATTGGCCCACCCCTAACACCACTGCTGTAATCCATGTAATGTTTGTGAGACTGTCACCCACAAAGTTCAGACCCAGAGCAGAGACATGGTCAACGAAACGGTCCACCACCAGAAGCTAATTTTAAAATAACTCTTGGACGGGGGCACCTGGGTGGCTCAGTCGGTTGAGCTTCTGACTTCAGCTCAGGTTATGATCTCACGGTTTGTGAGTTCGAGCCCTGCATCAGGCTCTCTGCTATTAGCACAGAACCTGCATGAGATCCTCTGTCCCCCTCTCTCTCTGTCCCTCCCCTGCTCAAACTCTCTCAAAAATAAAAGCATTAAAAAATACAGGGGCACCTGGGTGGCTCAGTCAGTTGAGCATCCGACTTCGGCTCAGGTCATGATCTCATAGTTCGTGAGTTCGAGCCCCGCGTCAGCTTCTGTGCTGACAGCTCAGAGCCTGGACTCTGCTTCGGATCCTTAGTCCCCCTCACTCCCTGCCCCTCCCCCACTCTCTCTCTGTCAAAAATAAATAGACATTTAAAATAAATAGCTCGTGGACAATGTAAAAGTGATATGAGCAATGCCTCAGTAAATTCCTCTCACATACCCACAGCCATTCTCTATGTTTGCTGCTGTTCTCTACTTCTTTAAGACACAAAAAGAACTCTCTAGTTCTAGCCCTTAGGCTTCAGGGAGGGAAAGAAAGGTAGAGAGGACCCAGGCTACTAGGCTTCCTTGTGACCTTAAGCTCAGCATCATCCATGAGGACAAGCAGAAAGAATGTGGACAAGCAGAAAGACAAGGTTACTAAGAAAAATGGGCTTAAGAACATGCATGCTCTTCAAAAATCATATTCATAGCTTTCAATACTCCACCCAATTTTAGCTATGGTTGGAGTATACGCACTTGAACTGAATGGGAGTCTAAGACAAAAGAAATCCAGGCAACAGCTGCTACCAAACAGGGAAGAAGGGACAGCAGCATAGGAGCCAGGAGCCAGGTCCCCCAACTGGAGCATCCTCTCCAAGCCTGAGCACAGCCCAAGCCAGGTTATGTGCCCTCAAGACGCTCAGAAAGGGAAGGAGAAAGAGTCAAGAGTTCAGCTTTCAGGCTTCAAGTGCCACCTGCTGGCAAGAAGGCTCAGCACAGGGATTCTGGTCTGGAGCAGGTAAGGGGAGGCAGCTTGAGTCCAGCCTAGCCCCAGCCCTACTCCTGAAATGAGGCCTCCCAGGAACCTGGACGGCATGGAGTAGGGTGCAATGAACAGCCAGAGATTGACCCTAACCATGAAGAGAGACACTATGGATATGATTATAATTGAGAAAAGGAGCGATGCTTGTGGATTGTTCTCTGTGGTTCAGAATGGGAATTTTTACCAGCAAATGAGAGGGTGTGAGCTGCTCTATTCATTCCACAACTCTATACTGCTCACCTGCTATGTGCCAGGCACCACCATTCACATGGTTCCAAAATCATTCACATGGTTCCAAAACCAAGGAGTTTGTATTCTAGAGAAAGGAAACAAGGTTAAGTACATACGGGTATGAGAACACTTAGAAAAGCAGAAGGGCCACCCAATGCAGATTTGGGAGCTCAAGGCAGGCTTGCAGAGGAAATGATTTATTTTTAAATCAAAAAACCCACTAAGGTCTGCATGTTGAGTAGGAGCTAACATCAGGGGAGGGGGCCCAAGCAGAGGCTGCAGTGCATGCAAAGGTTCCAAGGCCAAAAAAAAAAAGCATGTTTCTGGGAACTGAAATTCTGGGCAGCATCCAGGACAAACCGGAAAGTGATTTTGTGACCCAAGAATTAATGTAACAGTCTTCACAAAAAAAAGATTTAAAATGCATTTGAGGATTTTAAAGCACACTTCTGGGTTATAGGAAAAAATCATGCTGGAAATTTTTAAATGCTTAGGACTGAGCATGATAGGGGCGTCTGGGTGGCTCAGTGGGTTAAGCGTCTGACTCCAGCTCAGGTCACGATCTCCCTGCTTGTGAGTTTGAGCCCCGCATGGTGCTCTGTGCTACAGCTCAGAGCCTGGAGCCTGCTTTGGGTCCGGTGTCTCCCTGTCTCTCTCTGCCTCTTGCCTGCTCACATTCTGTCTCTCTCACTCAAAAATAAACATTAAAAAAATGTTTTTAAAGAACTGAATATAATGAAAATACTAAATATTAAGACTTGTGGGACACAGCCAAAGGGAAACTTAAAACTCCTTAACAACTCCCATACTTATATACAGATTATAGGATGACGATATGCTAAACATCTGCCTCAAGAAGTTGGAGGAAAAAAAAAAAGATCAAGATCATAACCCAAAATGATAAATAAAAAGAGCAAAAATAAATATTAGAAAATTTAGATGCATATAACTAGATACTACAGAAGTTTAAAAATAGGAATATTGGGAACAACTTTATGCCAATAAATTTGAAATGGATAGTGTCCTAGAAAATATAATTTAACAGACACAAGAAAAAATTAGGAATCTGAATAGACTATAATAAACTGAATCAGTAACTTTAAATCTATTTATAACAAAAAACACCAAACCCAAATGACTTTACATGAGAGGTGGGAAAAAATGGAATGAGATCCTGTAGGACCTTGTAAGCCCCAGTAAGGAGTTTGGACTTTATCTTATTATAATTGGGAGCCACTGAAGGATTTTAAGCCGGAAGATGATGTAATGAGCTTTGCATTTTGGAATGATGACTTTGCCTGCAATGCCACAGATGAATTGGAGTGGGATCCAGGTTGGAGACTGCTATAATAACCCAGTTAGCAGATGCTGGATGCCTAGATTAGGGGGAATGGCTGCAGAGTTGGAGTCCCTAACAGAATTGGGAGATGTCAGGTCAGGCCCGAGGGCTCGGGTGGGGGCATGTAAGTTGGAGGCTGGTGAGGGAGGGGGGAATAATTAAGGGTGACACCAGATTTCTGTTTAGATAATGGAGTGTATGGTGCTCTTCAGTGGGACTGGGAAGCAGGGAACCAGGTGTGGCTGGAGGAAGATGTGGCTTTTCTGACATGCTGAGGTGCCTGAGAGACATCCCGGTAGAAATATCTAATGGGTTGTCAGATACAAGAGTCTGGATCCAGGAAAGGGGTCTAGGGTGGAGATACAGTTTAGGAATCTCCTAAAAATCTGGGTTCTCCCAACTTCAAGGCCAGCTAACCACAAATGCATAAAGTCTGAATCAGTTTCCCCGCTGTGAAATACTAACCCCAGCTCCATCTCTTGCCCAAGGGAAACTGGGAGTAGAGACCATCAAAGTGAAAGGACTTTGAATCAAAGAACCCATACTTGGTGGGTTATCTATGCGGGGACAAGTTTGGTAGAAAGGGTTTCAAGTGCACTGTGTCCTCCTTCCAGCCTCCAGCCTCCGGCCTCACTAGGTGTCAAGTCGGACGCTCAACCAACTGAGCCACCCAGGTGCCCCCAGCATCTGATTCTTGATTTCAGCTCAGGTCATGCATGATCTTTTGGTTCCTGGGTTTGGGCCCCACATCAGGCTCCACGCTGACAGCAGGGAGCCTGTTTGGGATTCTCTCTCCCTCTCTCTCTGCCCCTCCCCCCTCCCCCCAGTGAACAAATAAACTTAAAAAAAAATGTATGCCTTTTTATGTTAGGCTTGGTTTTGGAACCAAAAATTGTGTGTGTAAGATCGGAGATGACATCTGAGACAAGATCTGAGGCTGAGAAAGCGTCCGACTTCAGCTCAGGTCATGATCTCACAGTTCGTGTGTTCAAGCCCCGCATCAGGCTCTGTGCTGACCACTTACCCAGCCTGGAGCCTGCTTCGGATTCTGTGTCTCCTCTCTCTGCCCCTCCCCCACTCACACTTTGTCTCACTCTGTTTCTCAAAAAAATAAATATAAAAAAAATGTTAATAAAAAAAAAAGAGAGGTGCTGGACTGAGCCACCCAAGTGCCCCCCTCCAACAAAAAGGCATATGTTTTAAAGCCTCCCAGTCATTCCCACAGCTGCATAGTATTCCCTTGTATACCATGGTTTAATCAGTAAGAGTAGTTTCTCAGGGAGAGATTTTAGAATCTGGCTCTCTGAAAAGAAGGGCTTGGGAGGTCACATTTGGAGACAGCAAGGGACACTGGGGAATCAGGAAGCAAAAGAGGAAAGGACAGGGAGTATGGGATACTCCACTGATTTGGCAATTCTTCCTGAAGCCTTAGGGAGGAATTTATCCCCATGGCTAGTAGAGGGGAACTCTGAATAACATGTTGAAAGAGAGAAAAACCTGTCTCTAGGATTCATTTACTCATTTAACAAATATATATGGAGCCCATGTTGAGGACCAGGCCCTGTGCTCAGGCCATGGGGAATGTTGAGGTCAAGATCTCCATCTTGGTGTAACTGGAGACAGGTGTGCCAGCTGTGTGGGGCAGTGAAGGTGAGTGTCCAAGGAGGAGCCCCTTTCTCAGCCTCAGATCTTGTCTCAGATGTCATCTCCAATCTTACACACGCAATTAGCAACTCCGTCTTCTGAGTCTCCTCTGGAGCTTATACACAATCCCACTGTTGCACTTGCCACAGTGTCCTCTATTTTTTTAATATCGAGCTTCTTTACTAGACTGTGAGCGCCCTGAGGTCGGGTGCTCTCCTTTAGTCGTGGTGCATTCTGAATGCCTAGAACCACACAGCGCCTGGCTTTCAGTATAGACATCTGCCTGTTAAATTAATTCTACCTCTTCACAGAGATGGAACTTAAGCGGAGCCCTCAAGAACAAGTTAGCTTGGACAGATGAAAAAGACAATTAAGGAGGACAGGCAGACAGGGCTGGGGTGAAATGTGTGTAGATAGAGATGGGGAGGGGATGGCAGGAGATGAAAGCACGTTAAGGTCACACTGAATTCTCGGTGTCCCCAGAGGAGAAAAATATGGAGGCCGGTGGTCAACTAATACAAGGATGGTTTCAGCTATAGAAGCAAAATGAGGAGATGCTAAGATTCATTTGGAGATCCATTTCTCCAGTGACTTCTCCTGGTTATCTGTGGAGGCAATTAAGGATTTTTTTTTCCTTCACTCTCTGAGCCTCACCCTCCCACAAATACCAGGATCCCAGCTAGACAGGATAGACATTTCCACTTTTTCCCTTAGATCAAAATCACGACGTCTTGATTTCAAGAAGTATCAAGGAGAAACTGTAATTTCAAGCTGGCATACCAGTTCCATTTTTAAACAAAATCAATAGACCAAGGACCATAATGTTTAACTTGAACTGAGCAGGAGTGTGACTCCCTTCCTGGCCTTTGGACCAGAGAAGGACCCATAGACAAATTGCCTCAAGACAAAAGACAATACACACAGTGTGAGATCTATAAGAAGGGTAGGGAGTGATAACATGGAGGTTGGTTAGACTAGCACTCGGGCACAGTTTATAATCCCTTCTGAAACAACAAAGCCTTTCTTTTTTTTTTTTTTTAAGTTTATTTATTTTGAGTGTGGGTAGGGGCAGAGAGATTGGGAGAGAGAGAATCCCAAGCAGGCTCAGTGCTGTCAGCACAGAGCCTGACACCAGGCTCAATCCCACAAATCGTGAGATCGTGACCTGAGCTGAAACCAAGAGTCAGATGCTTAACCGCCTGAGCCACCCAGGTGCCCCAAAGCCTTTCTGAACTGAAACAATTCAGAGACCCAGCTCAGCTGCAGAGAGGAGGGAAGGAGAAAAATGAGGAAAATAAGGCCTAAAGACGTCCTACTACACACACACACACACACACACACACACACACACACACTCAGCCTGTCTTTCCAGAGGCTTACTGCCAACCAAGCCAAATTACTAGCTACACACTCAAAATTTAAATAAGATTTTGTCATTTATACATTTTGCAGGAAAGGAGAAGAGGGCTCATTAGCCAGCAGCTGGGCAATCACAGCCCAATTCCTTAACACAATGAAATTACAAGCCTTCTTTTACACAAGTGCCCTCTTCACAAAGTGAAATACTAGTGGTCAGCCAGAGAAGAGGGGCTCGTGATACTCAGGAAATGGACGAGGAGACTTCATGATACTTAGCAGAAGAGGGGAAAATGGACGTTGCAGTCCTAGGTCAATAAACCCCACAAAAGCTATTTGAAAAGTGTCCTGGTATTTATCCATTAACATATGTTAAGGACATGTCAATCTGTGGAGACCTTTTCTCTCTAAGTGTAGGGCCCTCTTATTAAGGAGGCGCTGATTTCTTCACCACCAGGATATTCTCTAACAGGCCAGCTGGCAGTCACAAGCGTTTGCATTGGGAAGGGAACCGCGGAAGGGAAAGGAAAGCTGGATGTGAAGAAATTTCCAAGGAGTGAGCGTGTGTGGCCAAGGATGCCTTGCTTCGTATTACACTGAGAAAATACAACCTATTTGAAAAGAACTTCCTTATGTTCCCACTTCCAAATTTACCAGCTGGCCTGCAGTGTACCTGGCCACACTGTCTTCCCTCCTGAAACATCAGTGAGTTGTCCATACAGCTATCTAAGGCCATCCCCTCGCTTGTGCCCCAGATCCCACCCCCACTGTCTACTCCTGTGTCTCCTCTCCTGCCTCACCAACATTTCCTGCCCAATTAAATAATTCCTATCCCAAGGGCGCCTGGGTAGCTCAGTCGGTTAAGCGTCTGACTTCGGCTCAGGTCATGATCTCGCGGTCTGTGGGTTCGATCCCCGCATCGGGCTCTGTGCTGACAGCTCAGAGCCTGGAGACTGCTTCCGATTCTGTGTCTCCCTCTCTCTCTGACCCTCCCCCGCTCGCACTCTGTCTCTGTCTCTCTCAAAAATCAATCAATAAATAAAAACATTAAAAGGCATCATGAACTTAACACACCCCAAATCACACATCTAATATCCCCTCTATCAAAATGCTTCTCTCAGTCTTCCCCCAGTTTCAGTAAAGACAAGCTCTGTTCCACCACTGACCCTGGCCAAAACCCTGAAACCATTCTCAACTCCTCTTCCTCAATCCCACATCACACATCCAATCCACCAGCAAAATCGTTTTGATTTGTGTCTTCACAATACATCTAGAATTTGACTACTTCTCACAGCCTCCACCATTACCCTTGTCCGAGTTACCATTAATTCTCACCTGAATTACAGTAGTAGCTTCTTACCAAATTCTGCTTAAAAGTCCAAGCAATAGAAGGACTGAGAAATGTCCAATGGAGTTGGCAATGTGGGTAACCTTGACAGGACTGCTTTCACTAGAAAGCCTGATAGAACCTCCCGTCTATAGTGAAGTCCTACAAGCTCCTTGCTGATTCTGTAATAACTCACCAAGGAAATTCCCATTTCAGTGCCTTTGCATGCTCTTCCCTCTGCCTGGACCATCCTTCCTTCCCTCCAGACGGTCATATCTGGAATACCTGCTCCTTCTCCTGAATTGAGGTTTCTGTTAAAATGCCAGCTTCTGAGAGATTTCATATCAGCCTATTTAAAATAGCACCTCCCACTCTCTATTCCCTTTTATTTTCTTCATTGCATTTGGCACTCTCGGAATATTTCTGTCTCTTTCCTTCTCCCCTACACACACTAGAATGTAAGTTCTATGAGGGCAAGGACTTTGTTTTGTTCTGCACTGTACACCCTGCCTGGCAGATGTCTGCTGAACGAATAAATGACCTTCGTCTCAAACTCACAGAATTACTACCAAGAAATGGAAGCATATTCGACTTCAAGACCTCCAAGTATGACCCTCCGGGATCCAGGAATGTGGGCATGCAGCCTCTTGACCTCTCCTAGCCGTCCCCTTCTTAGAAGACATACGGTAGCACTTCCGCCCTCGCTCAAACCTCGCTCAAATCTCGGAAAGGGAGGGGCGGAGGGTTTGTGTCATCAGCCTGCGCCCGCCTGCCCCGCGACGTGCCGGCGGCTGGCGCAGCCCTCCGCTCGCCCGGCCTCCCCCTCCCTGGTTCCGCGCTCTGGTTCCGCCATGGAATCCAACAAGGATGAAGCCGAGCGCTGTATTAGCATCGCCCTCAAGGCCATCCAGAGCAACCAGCCCGACCGGGCACTCCGCTTCCTGGAGAAGGCGCAGCGGCTGTACCCGACGCCGCGAGTTCGCGGTGAGTGTGAGCTGCCGGAGAGACAAAGGGGACATTAGAACTGATGGGGGGAATACGGGAACGGACCGAGGGGAGCAGTTGGAGGAGGGGGAGGGGTGGCGAGGCGCGGCTACGCCTGCGCACTGAGACGCGCGGTGGCCGCTGGGAGGTGTAGTCTTTCGCTCCCACCCCTCTCCGGGACGCTGAACACCTGATGGCTGGGCCGGCCGCGACTTCAGCTTTCCGGGGGCTTGTGGAACCCTCTGAGATTTGGAGTTCCCGAGGATGAAAGGCGCTGGCGGGCGGGGTGAAAGGAACTTACCTGGAAGCGAAATCGAACTACTTTTCCCAAGGGGCCATTCGGTGGCCCAGGGCCGGTTGCCGGCCTGGGAAATATTATAGTTTAGGAAAACAAACATAACTCCTTTGACGGAGAGAATGGGTTGGAAGAGAGGGAAAGAAGACTTCCGACGTTCGGAAGGCCTGGAAAGGCGTCTCCGGGCGAGGGCCTGGGAACACTGTCCCGAAACCAGAGCCTGCCTTTTTCTCCCAGTCCACACCACCGCCTCGGACTGTCCGCCCTGAGAGCGGGCCCCCTCACTCCTGGAGCGTCTTCACCCGCCTGTGAGATTCGGGGCTTGTCGGAGACACTGGTCTTGCCACCCCGCCCACTGTGGCCCCCAAGAGTCCATCTGTGGCCGCCGAATGGACGGCTGGACAGCACAAGACTGCTAAGTGTCCCCCGGCTGAGGCTTCCAAACCGGGGAGGGATTAGTGAAGTTGTCCCAACTACTCAGCATCTCACTCTACCCAGGAACCCTCTTTTTTTTTTTTTTTTTTTTTTTTTTTTTTAAACCTAAGACTTCAAAGAAGTTTTTCTTAATACAAGCTGGAGGAGGGGCGCCTGGGTGGCTTGGTTGGTTAAGCGTCCGACTTCGGCTCAGGTCATGATCTCACGGTCAGTGAGTTCGAACCCGGCGTCGGGCTCTGTGCTGACAGCTCAGAGCCCGGACCCTGTTTCAGATTCTGTGTCTCCCTCTCTCTCTGCTCCTCCCCTGTTCATGCTCTGTCTCTCTCTGTCTCAAAAATAAATAAAACGGTAAAAAAAAAATACAAGCTGGAGGAGAGAAGGAGGTAGTCCATTAAAGATACGGTTTCGTACCAGCAGTTACCACGCAGTAAACCGTCAGGCACATAACAGGTGCTCAGAATCAGAAGACCTGAGTTCTTATCCTGACTGCTACCATGTGATCTTTCTGAGCTTGGGTTTCCTTATCTGGAAAATCAGAAGGTTGGTGCAGACAATATGAATAACAATAATACCATAGGGCTTCTCTGTTTAGAAAGCTCTTTTGAGGGGCCCCTGTCTGACCCAGTCGGTAGAGCGTGCGACTCTTGATCTGGGTTCAAGCCCCCGTTGGGTGTGGAGATTACTTTAAAAAAATAAAATGTTCAGAGGCGCCTGGGTGGCTCAGTGGGTTAAGCAGGTTAAGCCTCCAATTTTGGCTGAGGTCATGATCTTACAGTTCGTGGGTTCAAACCTGCTTAGGGCTCTGTGCTGACAGCTCAGAGCCTGGAGCCTGCTTCAGATTCTTTGTCACCCTCTCTCTCTGCCCCTCCTCTGCTTGCGCTCTGTCTCTCTGTCTCTTTCAAAAATAAATAAACAATTAAAAAATTTTTTATTAAAAAAAATAAAATCCTTAAAAACAAAAAGAAAGAAAGCTCTTTCCAACGCATTTTCTCACTTGAGCCTGCCCTATCAGGGAGGCGGAGCAAAGATCATTATCTTTGTTCTATAGATAAGGAAATCTCTCAGAGGCAAGGGACTTGCCCACAATTACACAGCTAGAAATTGGAAAGTCCTGTGACTGTATAAATGTTTAATAGAGGAGTGAAATGAAAGAGCAGCAGTCAGCCTCGTAGCCTTCCTTGCCTGCATTTGGAATTGAGAAAGGGGAACACTGGCAGAAGAGGCCACCTGGAATGCTTGAATTTTCCTCCCTCCTGACTACAGGTTGATCTTTGGCCTGTTTGCCTTCTCTTGGAGAGAGTTTTAGTCTGTATTTGCCAGGACTCCTGAGGTCACCTGCTCAAGAAGCTTCCTACTGAAATAAATCACACTGCGTAAGAGAGGCGCGTGGTGGTGGGGGCGCATGAGCTCTCAGAATCCTGTCCGACGCTGGATGCTTCTGGAGCCTCAGAACCAGGCAGCCAAGAAATGATGGTAACAATATGGCCTGTGGAGATCTTCCTGTCAGCAGCTTCCTGGGCCAGTTCAGGGGCTTGGACGGATATCCTTCCTGGCGCTCAAGAAATGGAATTTGCTCAGGCAGAATCATCACCTGCTGCAGAGTTGTCATATTCGCATTATTCTGGAGAGACTGTGCCTCATACCTCTCTGTAAACTTCACCTTGCACCGTCCACAGCCCTGTGTTCAGCTGACAAGGACCTGGGGTTAGCTTAGGCCTGGAATGGAGAAATCTTTGTTAAAAAAATATTAGATAGCTGCCTACACATGCTGTTTGAGGTTTGAGTTCATTCCAGGCGCTTGTTCAATGCAACAGACTTTTTTTTTTTTAAGTTTATTTTATTTTTGAGAGCAAGTACACGCGAGTAGGGGAGGGGCGAGGGGAGGGGAAGAATCCCAAGCGGGCTCCACAGGCTGTCAGCGCCCCAAGTGTCCAACTTTTGATTTCGGCTCAGGTCATGATCTCACGGTTCATGGCTTCAAGCCCTGCATCGGGCTCAGTGCTGTCAGTGCAGAGCCTGCTTCGGTTCCTCCGTCTCCCTCTCTTTCTGCTCCCTCCATTGCTCTCTCTCTCTGTCTCTCAAAAATAAACATTAAAAAAAAAAAGAGTCAGACACTTAACCAACTAAGCCACCCAGACACTCTGCAACAGACATTTTTTGTTTTATTTGCAAAGTCTTCTGCTTGGTGCTACGTGGTATGGCAGGACTGGTAAGACATCATCCTTCACCTCAAGGAGCCTACAGTGTAGTAAAGGAGACAAAGTCACAGAAAAAATAATACTGCGGTTAAAGAAAAATGAAGCACAGCATTAGATGCCAAGGACTTAAGGATGGACAGGAAAGATGCAGTCCTCGCCCTCCATGAGTTCAGTCCGGGGACGTGGAGGGAAGTGCTGGGGTCGGATCCCTGAATGCGAAATTACAAGCAGTAGGGTGAGTGAGTGAGTCCTTACTGGGACTTAACAATAATGGTAGATGACAGTGAGGGAAGGTGTCAGGGAGCAGGACAGAGGCAGCATTTAAACTGCACTTCGGAGGAAGGGAGGAGATTTGGAGAAGAACCTACTGGGGAAAAGACATGGAGGCTGGAGGCTGGGGGAGGACTGGGTGTAGCAAGTCTTGGAGGCTGTGGAGGTGGTAATTTGAATAGAGAGGATTAAGGCTGGCAAGGAGGATGGGGTCAGGTTGTGGAAACCCTTTCCTGCCAGACCAGGGTATTCACTTTATTCTGTAGTTGGTGAAAAGACCACTGAAGATTCTGATAGCAGGACTAAGATAAGGGTACCGTTCTGAGAAGAGAACGACAAGAAGGGTTAATGAAAGGGAAGAGAGACCCAAGGCAGAAACCAATTGGGAGGGCATTCATCGCACTCTGTATTTCAGGAGCTCTGAGCACCTGAGGTAAGGCATCCCGGATGAGGATAGGGTCATCAGAGAGGAGGTACCGAGCCTTGTGTGAGAGAGCTGTGCTGAGGAGAAGTGGGGACACAGAATCCAAGCCTGTGTAGCCAGGGAGAAAGTAAGGTTGAGGATGGTGAGTGGGAAGAGCTGGGCAGGGGGCAGGATGCCGGTGGATGTTCCAGAGGAGCTGTCAGCTGGGAGCTCAGGAGAGAGCCCCAGGTTCCAGCTCGAAGTCTGGTATTGTCATTTTGATGGAGCTCACTGGAGGCCTGCCTGGCTAGGGTCACTGTGTGAAAGTGTGGAACGCGTAGCGGATGTTGCTGTAAGCACAGCCATGGGCCACATCTGGCCTCAGCCAGTGGGCAGAGACCAGGGAAGCAACAGAGTGCGATGGAGAACAAGGGGAGGAGGCAATCCCAGGAGCGGGCAGCCGCCAGGTGGCCCTGGAGTGGTGTGGCAGGGAGGTGGTGAGCAACACTGTCAGGCCTTGTGGGGAAAGGGCGAGTCGAGAAATGAGAGGGGAAGGATCGAGAGCATGGGTGGAAGGTTGGTCTTAGAGAAGTGGAAGAACAGACAGAGGGAAGGGTAGGGTGAAAGGAGGTCCAGAGCAACCTTAAAGGGTGGAGGGGCCTCACGGTGAAAAGGCCACGAAGGGATTTCAAACTCGTGCTGCAGGAGGTGGGCCCAAGGGCTGGACACTTGTACTGTGGAATAGTAGCTGGGCCCTAAGCCTCGAGGTCCTAGGGCAGGGCTAGTGGGACCAGTCTCTTTCTGGGAGCCCCCTTGGCATCGCCTTTGCCTGAGGCTTAGCAACGCTGGTAGAAAGTACCATGTTTTTCAGGGAGCCAGTGAGAACATCCTCAGTTTCCCCAGCACACAAAGAGAGGGTTGGCTTGGATGGTCTCGCAGCTTAGGCTGCCTAAGGGTCTAGGAAATGACTGACTGTGGGTCCAGGCGAAATCAGGAAGGCCAAGCCACTAAGGCCAGCATGTGGGGCAGGGAAGGATTGGTTGCTTTCACGGTGTCAGAGTGAGAGACGGTCTGGTACTGGCGAGGTCCGGGGTGGGGTTGTCCGTTCGGGTCAGTCGGCCTTCATGAGCCCTGCTGTGCGCTCAACCCTTCCATTCACCGAATTTCACTGAATCTTATTTATGCCTCAAAGCAACCCTACGAGGGCAGGGAGCAGGCCTTCACTGACGATTCGATGACATGGTAAGTAGCAAAGGAACCTGACTGTCCAGCTCCACTCCCAGGCCATTGCCCTCTGCTGGCCTCCCTTTCCCGAACCACTTTGAGCACTACAGGAACAGAGAGAGGGCCCGGGAATAAAATGAACAGTAACAGATAACAATATTTACTGAGTGTTGTGCTAAGTCTCTTATATGCATTTGCTCATTTACTCTTGCAGCTCTCGTGAGGGAGAGACAGTTTTACATGAAGAAGCTAAATCAGCTTGTCCAAGATGACCCTGGTAGCAGGTGTCCGAGCCACAGCTTTGCCCCTCCAGTCTGCGTTGGAGGAGTGACCACTGCTGCTGGCTTTGGCCATAGAAATGCTCTCACCTCTGCCTCAGCTGCCACTTCTCCCACCGCAGCTCTGGTTTCTTCCTCCAAGTTCCAGGCTTTTTAGATGTCTGCCAGCTTGACGGCGAGGGGCAGAGTCAGGATTGGAACCCAGCTTTGTCTGTCTAACTCTGGAGCTGCGTTAAGCTGCTGTGTCGTACTCTTTTGTGACATTTGCCTATCAGCCCCTGTGCCATGAGGGATGTAACAGTGAGTCAGAATGAGGCAGTCACATCCCACAGGTCTGGCAGATGGGGTGTCCAGGCCATGAGAGAGACCTACTTGTCACCAACCAACAATCTTGAATTGCCAACTCAAGCAGAAACCTTCTGTGTGACCCAGAGCACATCCATTCCCCTTTGGGCTCTCTTCTGCAGTGTAAAGAAATTAGAGTGTCTGACTCCATGTAACTGCCCTGAAAAGTTTCCAGAATCTTCCCTGAGAAATACTAGAGTGAGTCCATCTCCTGGTTAATGCTCTTGTGTATCTATAGCAATTGAATGGTTGGTCATATTCTCCTTAGGGTATATCAGCACAGCCTGGACCACTGGGGCTTCCAGAGAAACTGATATAAACAAATTCTTTTTTTTTTTAAGTTTACTTATTTATTTTTGAGAGAGAAAGGCATGCAGAAAGAGAGGGAGACCGAGAATCCCAAGCAGGCTCCACACTGTCAATGCAGAGCCTGATGTGGGGCTCGAACTCGTAAACCGTGAGATCATGACCCGAGCCGAGATCAAGAGTCGGATGCTTAACCGACTGAGCCCCCCAGGAGCCCCTGAAAGAAGTTCTTTAAACGCCCTCCAAATCCAGCAAACTAGCTCCCCTTCTTCCCCATCTTCATCAGCATGTCTTCGTCTTTTGCTTTTTCTTCCTTTGCCATTCGCTTGGTATGGACCTGGCATCTGGGACAGCCTGAAATCTCATGGTTACGGTTGGGTCCAAAGCCTGCCGGGTGCTGAGACTTAGCCTTCCTAAGCCCTGGAGCTCCCTGGCCCCCCCCCAGCTTGGGTCGCCTCCCTGGCCAGGCATCAGCCTGTGTCATAAATCAGCAGCTACTCAGTTTTGAATTTTTACTCTGTCAGTTTCTGTGCCAGGTGCTTACAAATGGTATTTGATCCTTGTTACACCCATTATCCTCATATCCCTTAGGAAACAGGTTCAAACAGATTTTATAGATCGGCCAGGGCCATACTGCTAGGAATGACTGAGCTGAGATTTGAACACAGTTCTTTCTGAATTTAACTTCTCTTTATTTGGAAGGACTGTGCTGGAGAGGGCTCCCCATGCCAGCCTCATGCGGTCCAGGATAGCATAGTTAAGAACATGGTTCTGGGAGCCGGACATCCAGGAGTTTTAAGTGCTGACTGCCCAGCTTGTGCAGCCACGGGCCAATGGATCAAACACACAGCTCCTTCTTTAACTTTTCTTTTTTAATGATTATTTATTTTGGACAGAGAGAGAGACAGAGCACGCGCGTGAGTAGGGGAGGGGCAAAGAGAGAGGAAACACAGAATCTGAAGCAGGCTCTGGGCTCTGAACTGTCAGCACAGAGCCTGATGGGGGTCTAGAACCCACAAACCGTGAGATCACGACCTGAGACAGCTCCTTTATCGTGGGGATGGTGGTAATAAGACCTACTTCTGAGGCCATTGTCAAGATTAAATGAACTAGTAGAGGCAGAGCCTGGGCCTGCCTAACACATAGTGAGCACTCATTACGGTTACTCTTCTCAGTGCGTACCCTTGGGGTTTGCTACAGGAGTCCTTCACATCCCTCCTGCGAGGCAAGCTTGACTGCCAGCTCCCGACCCAGTGAGATCCTGTGCGTTTGCTGCACCTAAGACAGCAGTGGCTCAGGGCACAGTGGTCCACTTGAGTCCCAGTGTTCTTCTCCCAGCGAGCCCTGCTCCAGGCCCCTCGTGTGAGACCCAGGTGCATTGCGTTAGAGGGTGTCTAACACCCAGCACAGTGCCTTGAGCCCAGCAGGCTCCTGGCGTGTTTGAAAGAAGCTGGGGACCAGCCGAGGGCACTGCTGTCCTTCCTCAGCACAGTGTCCTGGGTCCCTGCAGAGGTCCAGGTGCCTGACTTCCCAGGGCACTGTACCCCAGGCATGACTGGGGTTTCCAGAACTGATTTCGTGCCTGGAATCAATGGGTGCAGGGAACTTTTGCCAGAGATTTGGGCTCTTTGTCACTGAGTCAGCAGGAACCACAGACTTGGGTTGGAGTCACTGGGACCCTATCTGAGGATGATAGCTAATGCCCTGCATAGACTCTGAACATTGCAGTATGACGTTTGACACGGCCAGCCACTTGAAAAGTGTAAGGAATAGCAAGTAGCAGAGGAGAGGTCTTCATCCGGAGTCTCGTGCCGTCCCTGGCCCTGGAGCACATTCATTGCCCCCATCCCCCTTCACAGCTAAGTGAAGGTCTCCAGAAGGCCTTTCCCCCCAGTCCCAGTAGAAACAGATGGTCCTGCCAAGTGTGGTCCCCACTGACATAGGCGGAGCACTTGCCTCTCTCTGCACTCAGCAGGGTCTGTGAAACATACCACTTTGGGATTTTTTTAAAGCCTGAAGGGCTAATGGTTTGTTTTTATGGGGAGTTTTAAAATAACCCATATCCAGGGGTGCCTGGCTGGAGCAGTCGGTAGAGCATGCGACTCTTGTGGGGTTGTAAGTTTGAGCCCCACGTTGGGTATAGAGATTAATTAAAATAAAATCTGAAAAACAAAAAAAAGATCTAAAATAACCCATACCCTGACAACTCACGTGAGCAGGCGACTGTCCCACTAGCCCTCCCCCACCCCCTGCACCCCGCCCAGGCCCAAGCTGGGGAGGGAGCTACTGGCTTTGCTGGGAGAAGAAGCAGGTGGGATGTGGGCGGCCCTG
The DNA here is from genome assembly GCF_016509475.1 of Prionailurus bengalensis. Taxonomy (NCBI): domain Eukaryota; kingdom Metazoa; phylum Chordata; class Mammalia; order Carnivora; family Felidae; genus Prionailurus; species Prionailurus bengalensis. Next base: position 32,600,757 of record NC_057351.1, on the reverse strand, counting down.
GCCTCTCCCAGGACCAGGCAGGCCCTCAGCCACGGCATGTGGCTTTGCTGCAACAAGAGCCCTGAATGGTTTGTTTGCCTTGCACAGCCCTGATCGAGTCCCTCAACCAGAAACCACAGTCTACCAGTGACCATCCCCAACCCACAGACACCACCCACAGGAAAGCAGGTGGGGCCGAAGCCCCCGCGGCCAACGGAGAAGCTGGAGGAGGAGAGGGCACCAAAGGCTACACTGCGGAGCAAGTAGCAGCAGTGAAAAGGTAGAGGGGCCGGAGCCCAGCGCCATTGGCAAGTTTTCAGATCTAGAGAAGGCTTCCTGCAGCGTGGCCCCCGCCTCACATCTGCCCGTGGTCTGGATGGGCCCTGGGAGGGTCCTGAGGATGGAGGAGGTCCAGCTGGGCGGGCCCACTGGCCCTGGGATACAGCGTGGGAATCAGGGCTCTGCTGTCCCCTCCCGCCAAGTCAGCCCACAGCAGAGGCTGGAAATGCTGACTCTGCCGCTGGCCAGGCGAGCCTGGCCTCTTTACATAGCTCTGTTGATCAGACAGAGATGGGGCGTGGGCTCCCCTTCCAGCTTCTCCCCTACCCCTAACAAAGACCCTTTCAGACCAGGGCCTGTGTGGCACAGAATGGAGACAGGAGACGGTTATCCCTCCAGGGCTTGGGCAGGCCCCACACACACTGACAGTCCTTCTGAGGTGGCCTCCGGTGAAGGTGCTGTTAGCGAAGGGAAATGGTTCCTGGCCTGAAAGACTGCAGCTGCCCCCCTCTTAAATCCTAAGTGTATTCCAGGTGTTTCCACTGGGCCCTACCTAGCTCCCCGTTCCAGGTGGAGCTTACTGAGGCCCCCTTACCCCCGAGGGACCTAGAGGAACTGACGGCCGAGCCCTACTGTGCACCCATACTGCTCTCCCCCACCTCACCTCACGGCCCTGGGCCCTCTCTACCCCCTCCCCCAGGGTCAAGCAGTGTAAGGATTACTATGAGATCCTGGGGGTGAGCAGAGGGGCCTCCGATGAGGACCTGAAGAAGGCCTACCGCAAGCTGGCCCTCAAGTTCCACCCAGACAAGAACCACGCACCCGGCGCCACTGAAGCTTTCAAAGGTAAGCTAGCCTTGGTTTCCCGGTGCTTGGTGTTTTTCATCTCCTGTCCTTGGGAAGGAGTCAGTGGCCTTGGACCCACGTGCCCTGGGCTCATGCTTCCTGAGAAGAAAGTCCTAGTAGCCGCCTCTAGCATAGAGCCTCAGAGCTCAGATAGCCTCCCCTTCCTCTTCGTTCCCCAGGGCTTACAGGAGGGGAGCTGAGGCAAGAGAGGACCGACCAGTGGCTTTTCCAAGGTCCCAGAGCAGTTGAGGGTCAGAAGCAGGCCTCCTGACTCACCTGTATGCACGTCCCCATCTTGGGATATTGCTACCGGTTTCCCTGTGCTGAGGGGCAAGGAAGCCTCAGGTCAGTGGGCTTGGGGCCTGGTGGCCTCCCCATCACCAGCAGCCACAGCCAGCCCTGCAGTGCACACACACTCACACATAACACACACTCACAGTGTGTGCCTACAAGGCAGTGACCGCAGCCAAGTAGGGAGCCCGTGGCAGAGCACACCCTAAGACCTGGTGTGCTGTTTCCTAGGCCCCACCCCAGGTGCTTCATTCCAGGTGCTTGGAGTTGGTCCTGCTGCGTGTGGGTGTGGGTGTGTGTGGGTGTGGGGTACTGTGCAGGCATCACCCCACTGCTGCCTGTCAGCCTGCCCCGAGGGAGACGGTGAAGAGAAGCAGGGAGGCAGGGCAGCTGTGGTGAACGTTGCTCCAGCCCTGACTCCTGCCTGCAGCCCCGCAGGCACCAAGACGCCAGATCTGGCCCTGGGACCTTGTCACCATGGCAGGAGGGGGGGGATTCTCCTTCCTGCAAGGGTGGCAGGTTTTGAAGCAGATGCAGCCGCTTTGACCCACTCCCTTGAGAGAGTGAGCCGCTTGAGAAGGAGCAAGAGACTCAGGAGGGCCCGGAACAGGGTCCTTTGAGGCACAGGTTTCCCACCTGGGGAGCTTTTCCTGGGGAGGCCTTGGGGCCACGCCAAGGAACAGCAGCTGGGACCTAGACCCCAGGGAGGAGAGGGCTCACCAGGCCACACTACCAACGGTGAAGTTTTGACTAGAACCTGGGGATCTGGCCCTTCCTGACAGTTGCTGTAGGAGTAAATAAGATAATGCCCATAAGGGGCCTGAGGCAGAGAAAAAGCTCAACCACTGTCATGAGGTGGAGCACAAGGAGCCTGAGGGTTCATCTTCCGCCAGGCCCAGACCACCCAGATTCACTCAGAGGTATTCCTGCCTGCCCCCCTCCCGGCACGGGCCCAACAGCCAAACTCCCCTCTGGCCCCAAGGACTCCTTCCTAAGGCACCACTTGAGTACCTGAAAGAAGGGAGCTATTGGCTGCCAGGGGCACCTCCACCGCCATGCCCACCATCTCCAAGCCTGACTTCTGGCTCCTTTCTAGCTATCGGCACAGCATATGCGGTACTTAGTAACCCAGAGAAAAGGAAACAGTATGACCAGTTCGGTGATGACAAGAACCAGGCAGCGCGGCATGGCCACGGGCACGGGGACTTCCACCGTGGCTTTGAGGCCGATATCTCCCCCGAAGACCTCTTCAACATGTTCTTTGGCGGTGGCTTTCCGTCTAGTAAGTACCCCACCCCACCCCACCCCCTGCAGCCAGGTCTCCCTGGGGGTGATGGTGGGAGACTGGAAGACAGCCTCTCCCTTTTCCTGCAGCCCCACCCCCTGACTCAGTCCCTCTGACCTCCAGGTAACGTCCATGTCTACAGCAACGGCCGCATGCGCTATACCTACCAACAAAGGCAGGACCGCAGGGAGAACCAGGGTGACGTGAGTGAGGAAGGCACCGGGAGAGCAGGGGGAGGGTGCCAAGCCCCACCCAGGGTGTGAAGCCTGAAGGGGGAGTGACATCCCCAGCTGTCTGTCCTCCGAGGGGCAGTGCCCCCACGGTTCTCAGCTAAGGAGCCATCTTGGTTCCCCCTTGCCATTCTACTGAGCGGCACTAGAGGGAGCCACACTCCACAGTGCTGCCCAGAAGGAGTGGGGATTTGATGGCTTCTGTCAGGAAATGTAATGCAGAAACTTCTCCACCTACAGACAGGTTTGAGTGTGATTGGCCTTTGCGCAGTCCATTTGTTCATAAGGCCAAAGTGACATTTTCCAAGCAATGGGCAGTGAAACTTCACGAGAGAATTGTAAAGGATGACAAAGGTTGTTGAATCTTCTTCTTTTCGGCACTCTTAAAAAATGTATACAAAAGCTATAGCAAGACAATGCTTCAAAAACATTTTGAATGCCACAGGTTAAAGAACAGCTAGCGGACTAAAATTAAAATACTGCAGACAATTCCACAGCCTTTAAAATTATGGCAGACAGAGGGGTTCCCTATTGCTCTTAGGTTTTTATCTGTTCATATTTTAAACTTAGTGTGTGTGTTTGTATTTAACATACGGAAGAGTTTTTTAAATTAGAATCTATCACACAGTGAACAAATTTGTTCATATTTACAATTTTTTAACTGGCAGTTTTTAAATCGGTAATATAGTTATATGGTGCAAAATCCAAAAAAATATATGTATATAGTGAAAATTTCCCTCCAGCCCTGCCTACCGTTCTCATGGAGGAAGCCTCTTTAGCTCATTTTTTTGGTGTTCTCAGATAAGTAAATACATCCAGGCACCCTTTTCCTGTATTTAACACCAGTTGCTACTTTGTATTCCTCTGGGGAAACTGGCAGGTGGAGGAGCTTCTGTGTTTGGGGGGCCCGTGGGAGGGAAGCAGAGAGGAGTGTCGCGCGCAGTTAGCAGTGTCTTCCTCCTGCCGCCCAGGCTCCTTTGTGCCAGGGAAGCTGGCGGTGATTGCGGCCTATGCCACACTCCCACCAGGTCCAGCTGAGTGACCATTGGTTCTTTCCTCCAGGGCGGGCTGGGGGTGTTTGTTCAGCTGATGCCCATCCTCATCCTGATCCTCGTGTCAGCGCTCAGCCAGCTCATGGTCTCCAGTCCCCCGTACAGCCTGAGCCCAAGGCCGTGAGTACCCACCGCTAGGGATGGGGTGGTAGACAGACAGGGGCTTCGGATCCTCAACCCGCATCAGGCGCCTTCCTTCCTATCCTGTGGGGTCGTTGATCACAATGCGGAAATCTGGCTTAGAATCAAGGAAATACACTTGCCCTGTTGAGATTAGGTTCTTGATCTTTTTAGTATCCCAGTCCCCTAAGAAAATGCAAAGAGAACTGCAGATCTCTTCCCTCAAACACTACACATATACACAACTTTGCATATGATTTCACAGGCTTCATGACACTTCCCCCCATCTTATCTGCTGACCTTGAGATAAGAACCTGTGCTCTTAAGTTGTGGGTGGTGGGCCTTGGGGCCGTGGAAAGAACAGGGGTTCTAGAATCAGAACAAAGGTGGATTTGAATCCCAGCTACTTTATTAACTAAGCAGCTGTGTGACCGTAGACAAGTTACATGACTTCTCTGAGCTTTGGTGTCCTCATCTGTGCAATGCGAATAACATCTATGTGCTTGTGGAAATGAAATGAGTCACAGACACTTAAAATGCCAGGTTTGGGGCACCTGGCTGGCTCAGTCGGTGGAGCATGAGACTCTTGATCTCGGAGTCTTGAGTTTGAACCCCATGTGAGGTACAGAGATTACTTTAAAATAAATAAGCAAAAGGTTTGTTTTTTGGTTTTTTGGTTTTTTGGTTTTTTTTATGCCAGGCTTGATAGAAACGTTCAACAGTATTTGTTCAATGAATTTATGGTCTCAGCTGCCAGTAGTGAACTTGGGCAAGTTATTTGGCCTTTTAAGACATCAGCTCCCCTCATTTATTTCCAGCATCTGGCACCACATCTGATACATAGTTACATAGTGGGTGCTCAGCTTCTATTGGTGGGAACCCTCTGTTCCCCCAAAGTGGCCTGGCCCTGTTTCAGAGCCTGGCAGCCTTCCTCTCGGCCACCAGGGGGCAGAGTCGGGTGGCTGGACCCATACCAGGCAACATAGGCTCTCCGTGGCCTGTCGCCAGCCCTTCGCTCTGAAGCTGGAGAGGCAGCAGAGGGCAGGTAGGGGCTGTTCGCCCCCCAACACCCGAACTGTCTCCTGTCTGCTGCGTGTCAAGACTCTGCCTACAGAGCCTGTGGGTGGAGCTGGAAGATAGGACCAAAAGCTGGAAGGACAGAGGTCCTTGGAGTCCTTGTGTCTTGTTGTTCCTAAGCCTCTTAACCCCAGATTGGGAGTTCCTGGGTAGGCAGGCAGGCCCTGGGCAACAGTGAGCTTAGGGGAGGAATGTGGAAATGGAGGCACTGGGACCCCGACTCACACCCCTAATCAGAGGCAGAGCCCAGGCTCCCCTGCTGCACTGACCGGGGCCTCTCAAAAGGGGCTCCTCCCACAGGCCCCAGGTCAGCAGTGTGGTAAGCAGAGAGCCTGAGGAAGGGCTGGCCGTAGTCTGGACCACTTAGACAGGAGGGACACCCTGCCTTTCCTTCAGACCCTCATTTTGGGTGCTGTGCGAGTTCCTCTCCAGTTTTGGAGGGAAGCCAGCCCTGTGGCCTGTGCGGTACCTCCTGTTGGGGGACCCTGTCATCCTTAGAGCTGCCGTGGGCCTGGGGACCTGGGCCCACTTTGTGCCTGATGTATTTCCGGCCAGGTCGGTGGGCCACGTCCACAGGCGAGTCACTGACCACCTGAACGTCGTCTACTACGTGGCAGACACCTTCTCCAAGGAGTACACAGGCTCCAGCCTCAAAACAGTTGAACGGAATGTGGAAGACGACTATATCGCCAACCTCCGAAACAACTGCTGGAAGGAGAAGCAGCAGAGTGAGTGCGTGTGTGTTGCGGGGACAGAGCTTGAGCGCGGGGAAGGAGAAAGCCCTGCTCACCAGAGATTTGTGGACCCAGCGCCTGGCACTGCCTCGCACCAGCCACCTCCCAGCCAAAAATGGGACCCCACCCTGTTTCCTTGGGGCCGGGAGCCAGGGGCCACCTGGAGATTTCCTCCAGGTTCCCGTAAGTCACTTCCGTCAGCCTGAGTGTGGCTGCCAGAGGTAAGTGTGTTGAGATGGATTGGAGCACGTGTCCTGGCCACCTAGTGACTGGCCATCCAGCTGTATCTGTGGGACCCTAGGGAGGTCTAACCAGAACGACAGGTTCTTTCCTCGGCTGATCTCACCTAAGTCTGTAGAAAGGGGCCTCTGTTCTCTCCCAAACTGGGACCATAGTCTGCTCTCCGGGGCCTTTCCTAAAGGGAGGCCAGCTCTGCGCCAGCTCTGGGGCCTGTAACAGTCTTCCTCCCACCCCCACAGGCTAGGCAAGTGCTCCAGTGACCCTTGGGGGATACCAGGTGTGCCCTAAACTCTGCCCCATTGCTTTGCAGAGGAAGGCTTGCTGTACCGGGCCCGCTACTTCGGTGACACAGATATGTACCACAAAGCACAGAAGATGGGCACCCCAAGCTGTAACCGACTGTCAGAGGTGCAGGCCTCCCTGCATGGATAGTCCTGGGCCAGCCACGCCACCGAGGTCCAAGTATGAGCCAGGGCCTCCTCTGCCCTGCAACTCCTGGCAGCTTTGGCCCTGGTCATAAGGCAGAGGAGGGTGGGAGGGAGAGAGGAAAATAGCCTGTTGATTATGGCACAGACTTCTTTTCCCCAGCCTGACCTCCAGCCTGCAGAGCTGGGGCAGCTCTAGGGTGTGCTCAGAAACCAAGGTCTGGTTCAGGCTCCAGTGCTACTGTCTACCGCCCCCTCCCAATTCCCTGGCTCTGGGAGCGTGGGGTGCCGGAGAATCAGGCAGAAGGGGGACCTCAAGGCCACGGCTAAGGGCCACCCCTGCCTCCCTGGTCTGAGCGAGCCACCAAGTCACCATGGCCCTTTCCCTAGGGCCAGTAGACTATTGTCTATGCTCTGGTATTTAGGCCACCAAGTATTACTGGTCCCAAGATAGCCCCCTCCACACACAGTCTCCACCTGACGGCAAGAAGAAACACGTGAGAGCCAGTGGGCCAAGATCCCATCCTCTTCCTCTGCCCTTCCAGGCAGGAGGAAATGGAACAAGATGGATGGGCAGCCCCACAGTAGGCCAGGGAGGGCGCCTACAGGCTGGGAGTGGGAGAGGCCCGTTGCCCTGACCACTGGCCCTCTGGTGGAATCAGAGGCACTCTCTCACGTACCAGTGCACCTGGCAGCCTGGAAGCCGCAGGCATCCGGCCTGCCCGGGCACCTCACCTGTGGTCTGAGGAAGAGAACAGAAGGTCATGAGTTTACGGTCGAACGCAGAGCCTTTAGCACAGAAAGCGGGGGGGGGGGGGGTGGGGGGGGTGGGAAATGCAAGTTGCTGGTAGCAGACTCCACTCCTCCTTTACCCCTGCATGCGGGCAGTGAGCTCCGCTTCCAGCATTTGCCAGAGGGGACACACTGGACCCAGCCCAGAAGAGGGTAGGCAGAGCCAGTAAAGGTTCTCTTCTGGGTTGGTTACCTGCCCATCCATCCTCTGCCTGTGTCCCCTTCGGCAGGGGTCCAGCTGTGCTTGGAGGCCATCTGCTACACCTCCGCGAGAGTGACAGAGTGCAGGACGGAGACAGGTTGGGGCTGAGGTGGGCAGGACAGCAGCCAGGAGGTCGGCTTGTTTGTGCGGGCTGAGCTAGAGGCTCCAGGCCGCGGGACTGCCAGGCTAACTGTTACCACTCTCCTCCCCAGACCATGAAATCCCTGGAGAATTTTTGGTGACATGCACTGAGCCAAGGTGATGGACTGTATATTTAAGGAAAGACATAAAAAGAAAAAAAATTAAAGTGGAATTGGAGGCCGAACACCGCACACAACTGCCCTCTCTCTCACCCAGTAAATGCTGAAAGGCCTTAGGACAGGAAAACCTGCCACGGGGCTGCTTCCCTCCCTCCCAGGGCTGGCCGAGGCTCCACTTCGGCTGCTCCTAGGATACGGAAACCATGGCAACGAAAGTAGAATGTAAAACTTGCAGCAAATGTCTGTGGAAACGGCTGGGGGAGGGGGCGCCCAACTGCCTTCCTCCCCCTCCCAGGAGCCACCACCAGTCACCTCTCCGTGGAAGCCAGTCAGAGGCGTTGGCCAAGGATAGGAGGAGGAGGAACAAGAACTCTCCATAGAATGTAATTTACAGAGCGTGCATATGTGTGTGTGTGTGTGTGTGTATATATCTATATCTATATATATCTATTTATATGTAAATAGCATATATAAAGATATATATATAGATAGATATATATATAGTCTACTTTTTAAACTATGCAGGAATTTGATTAAGTTGTTTAGCTGATTTCTTCCCTGTTTCAGAAAATGAGGCGTGTTTGGGGAAGGCAGCCTGTTCCTTCAGCGGCTGGACATTATGCCACGGCTGACAGTGGAAGGAAAGTCGGGTCGTAGCTTTTAATGTTCCCCTCAAACCGAGCCTGCTTTTGGTGGCAGCAGTAATCATGATAGTGTAAGTCTGTAGAGAACTTGGAGGTTGCCAGCTTTATGGTGAAGCTGGAGGGGAGCAGGCTTCCAGGGGAGAAAGTGCCCCTAGGGCCAGGTACCATGTCAGTACTGAGTCATGGTGAGGCCCCTGGCAGCCTGCCGGTGGGAGGCCGCTCTCCTCAAGCTTTGGCCAGCTCAGGTGGGCTCTTAGTCCTGGAGCCCAGGAGCTCTCTGTCCCTCCGCCACAGAAAACAGGGTTAGAGAGGGGGACCCGGTTTTGCCTAGCCACCTGCCCCCCTCTTAGTCCCAAAGTGGGTTTTGCCTTATAGATGCCACAGGCCACGGCTCCGTTGTTGCCACTGGCTTTTCCCAAGTTATGCACCAAGGACTCCAGAAGGTTCTTCCTCCGAGAGTCAGCCAGGTGGTGCCTAAGACCCTGGGGCAGCAGCCGAATCCTGAAGAAAGTCCGGGCCTGTGGGCACCTCTGTCTCCACCCTCCATGGACATGATGCCACCCGGCCTTCTGTTGCACTTTGGACAAAGGCTGCGCCTGAACCAGAAGGGTTTTCTTATACTCACCTTGATGTGAGGATTTTTCTCAAAACAGCAGTTGCTGCCAGGGGAAGGGAGGGAGGTTTTATTTATTCCCACGGTTTATACTGGGCCTTTTGGAATTACTCTTTTTCCCGAATTTTCCTCTGGCAGTGGGTGTGTCATTGAGCCTGCCACCTTCCAAAGCCTTACTTCCCCAAGCTGCCAGCCAGGAGGTGATAACCATCCTCTCAGAGTTTCTCTTGACTCTTTTTTTTTTTTAAGCCCCCCCCCCCCCCCCCGCGCCCCCAATGAACAAAGATTCTTGCTGGGAAAGGAAGCTTGGTAAAGAAATGTCAGATCTGGTTTTTGAACAAGATCCTGCCCTGTGATGCAGCAGCCACCCCGGCCCAGAGAGATGATAAGAAGTGGACGTGGGCAAGAGTACCCCCCCCCCTCGCCGCGGTGGCCCTGGTGCTCTGCCCCCACCACCCCTACCGTCTGATCTTGGTAGATGTCCCTAGGTGGGCTGACCCATGTGCAATAAGAACATAGATCCTAAAGGATCCCTTGAGAAGCTGTATTTCTTGAATTAGAATTCTAAAATTGTACATCTATAAATATATGTTTATTATGTGATTGGCCTTGGTGGGTCTGCGTTGAACAAGGGGGCTGAGGTGATGGGCCACAAACACCTGTTGCTTCGGACACGGCCCAGCTCATACCAGCTAGGAGTCTTTGGTGATGGTCCCAAATGTCCTCCTCACCCCTTGCCCCAGCCGACAGCCACTAAGGTCACAAGTGTTGTTCCAAGGCTGATTCCATCCAGGCAAAAGGTAAGGGGCTTAATCAGGCCAGGATCCTGGGGTTCCCTAACAACCTCTGGTTCCCCTTGTTTTGCTCCCTCTCCATCCCTGCTGTGAGTAAAATATTCAGAATCTCCCTCCTCCCCAGCCAGGAGCTAGAGCCCATTCCAGATCTAGAGCAGGGGGAAAGTTACAAGTTTCTTTCCATCTCTGGCTGCACAGTCTTCCCAGACGTACTTCCCACACCGCCCCACAGCCTGCCCTCCTCCCCCAGAAGGTCGGAAAAGTTAAAAAATGTGGCAGCCAGAGTAGAACTTTCTGTGAATGGAGCTGCAGATCTGCTGGGGCCTCCCAGAGACAGGGCCCGGCAGCCCTGACTGGCGGCCCGAGGCCCCACCCGCTACTGCTCCAGCCAAAGACAGGCAGGCTGCCCGGTGGTGCCACTGCAGCCCGGGAGCTCATTGGCTGCCCCTGCCCGGGGTCACCACAGCCTGCCCTGCCTCGTCCTGCGAGCCGCCACTTGTTAGCTGCAGTTGGCAGAGGCAAATGCCAGCCACCCCCATTTACTCATCCCATCCCCCTACCCGCAGCGCGCAGCTCAGGGAGCCAGCAGGGGCGGGACGGACTCTGTCCGACTGTTTGCTGCAAAAAAAGAGCCTTTGACAAGTGTCCCCACCCACTGTCAGGTGGCAAAACGAGCCACTAGTTCACCCGAGCTCCTGGGATCTGCCGGCTTATCTCCGCGTCCCAGACTGCCCCCAAGTTTCTAGAAGGGAGCTGCTCCTGGAGCAAGGAGCACCCGCCCTGCCCCAACTGTAATCTCCTCACCCTGAGTTGCCAGGCAAAGTCACCTGGCTGTCTAGGGCAGGTTCACGGGCAGCAGTGCCAAGACTCCGGTAAATAGACTGTTGACACAGTGTCGGCTCCGGAGCAACTCAGAATCCTTACCAGATGTCACACCTTGTGATCTGGGCGAGTCAGCCCAGCCCCCAACAGGAAACAAGCTTTGGGGAGGGAAGGTGAATGCCCAAGGGTCCCCATGAAACTTTGCATGTCCTTGGGGTCTGTGTAGCAAAGCAATCATTCTGCAAACATTTGCTGAACTTGAATTCATGATTCTCCACAACACTGGCCCTACTCGTGCCAAGTTGAGTGGCAGGAGACATGTCCAGAAGGGTGGAAAAGGGAGGAAGCCACACCAGGGAAAATGGGACTTAACCTGAGGGGCCGGGGCTGGGGCTGGGGCTGGGGCTGAGTCTCCCGCAGGGGCAGGTGCGCTCTCTCCCAGCAGTTACAAATGTGACACCACCACCACCCCATCCCACCCCCTGCTGCTACCACTGCAGACTTCTCTGAGTTGGCGTCACCCCCAGGAGACAACATAATAGATCGGTTGGTGGGTATCAGCGTGGACCCCCACAGCCCAGCTGCTGGGGGCTGAATGCCTTTACTATTACCTGGGTGGCCCTGGGCAAGCCACTTAACCTCCCTCTGCCTCAGTTTCCTCATCTTCAAAATGAGAGTCATAAAATCACCTACTGCATTGGGTTGTGGTGAGGAGTAAAAGGGTCATCACCCGTGCAACACTTAAAACGGCGTCTGGGACACGGGAAGCTCTAAGTGTCACATGCCCTTAGATGACAAAGACTACAGCACTAGCTCAAGTCCCATTCCAGGCACGGAAACCACAAAGGTGGCAACGGGGCAGGGGGATGAGCTGAGGAACTGCACCGTGAAGGAGGTGGGAGTACAGCAGGGCTGGGGGCAGAGTGGGCTCTCTGGCCAGAAGGCACAGTGTGAGCAAAGTCCCGGAGCTGGCAAGGCACGGAAGTGATCACACTCTAGGAACAATACATAGGCCAGGCCCCCGATCCACAATTGTCATCTGCTCCACCGGGAATGAACGAACGAATGAACCAGAGACCTCCTGCTTCCCACACTGTGGTTGTCCCCTGTCCGCTCAGTTATGCATTTGACAAGCATTCCTAACCTTGCGGGGTGCTGGGCCCTCCTCTCCAGGAGGCCCACAGGAACAAGCCAACCCTGTAAGGCTAGCCATGACGGAGGGGGTGGTGGGAGTGGGGGCAGGGGACTGGCAAAGTTGGAGGCCTAGGCTGTGCCCTCACTGTCACCCCCTCCCCCGCCCCGGCCTCTCACGGAGGGATGTTTCCCTAGGAACAAGGCCTAGGCCTCCTGTCACTTGTATAGACCCACAGCTGTTTGGTAGGAAATAAAGATCCGGGGCCCAGACACAACAAAGGGTGTGAGAAAGGCACTCTACTCTCTAGAACCCCCTCACCAAGCAGCACCCCCCCCCCCGCCAGAGCGCAAGAGTTGGGGCTTTGCTTGGGAGGAGAGTGGGGGCCTGACAGCCACACCGTGTCCACCCTTACCCCCCCCTTCTCCTTCCTTAGTTTGGTCCAGGGAGGGCAGGAATGTCCATCCAACTCTGGCTGGGCTTACCCTCGGGGACAGGCAGGGTACAGTTCCTAGTGGAGTTGGTGCTGGTGAAGGCAAGTAGTCAGGCTCAGGGCCTTCAAGGACTCTGGTCAGCAGCCCCACTTCCATAACTGGATTCTTGCCATTTTTCTGATGGACACAGTGAGGGAGCCCAAGAGACAGATGTCTGAGCAGCACGTGGTCTCCTTTTACAGATGGGGAAAATGGAGGTCAGACGGAGGGCGTGCGGCCCTTTGCTGGCTCCACGTGGCCTGCGGGGCCCTCATGCTCTGACCCCGCTGCCTGTGGAGCCTCCATCCACCCTCCCCTGACATGCTGCCCCGGTTCCTTCTGCCCACAGCCTGCCCACTGCTCCTCCACCCCACCTCCTCTGGGAGGCCTGCCACGTTCCCACAGCCGCGGCCGGGCCCCCGCCCTCTCACGCCGTCACTCCAGAGGTGTTTGTGCAGCTCTCGGACAAAGGCTTTGCAGCCTGGAGAGGCAAAGCCCTGTCAGGCGCCTGTCCGTCTCATTCAGCGCTGCAACCCCGGGCACAGTGGGGCCTCCACGAACACGGCTGAGGGAAGACAGGGGGCCCCTGGGCACGCACACGCCTTTCTCATGGCCACCGTCGGCTATCCCTCCACTGCTTCCTCCAACCCACCGACACTGCTCAGGGTCACCCTGTAGGCAGCTCTGCAGCCATAAACCTGCATACGGAACTAGGGACCCTTCTCCAAGACCTGAGAGGGCTCAAGCGAGGCGTGCCCATCTGCCTAGAGGGACCTGCATCCAGCTGGCCGGTGCTGGAAGGTAAACCAGTCTTGCAGGATAAGCACCGAGTAGGGCCTCTATCCACTTTCTGGGGGAAGCCGAGGCCTGCTGAACATGCCCCGTGTCTGTCTCCCTCAGTGAGGACGGGCGTACCAGGGGCTGCTGGGAGAATGGCAAACAGTGCTCATCCCCGAGGGGGCCTCTGAAGCAGCCACCACCCCATGGGGAGTAGAGGATGCCCTCCTGCACTTAGGCCTGTGCCAGTGGCACCACCCATTCCTGGGCTCAGACCCAATTCTGTCACTTTGCTGCCTCGGTACTGCCCCGGCCGCAGGCCTCAGGGTCACCACTGGCAGGCTCCGCTACCCGCTGACCACCTGCCCAGGGCTATGTGGGCAACAACTGTTTCAGTGGCGTCCAGGCTGTGAGCCCCAGGCTTCAAGTGGCACACGGGTGGTGCTCAGGCTGCCTCCGTTCGGGCAACTGTGGGCCTCAGTCTCCCTCCAGACCCCTTCTCGGCACTAAAGCAACAGGGCACAAAGTTTAGAAATCAGGTTTCAAGCCTCAGCTAGAAAGGACATTTGCATCATTTTCCATTTGTATCACTTTTTGTTATAATTTTGAAATTAGACACAATCTGGTAAAATTATTACCATCCTCCTGCAGACCTCACCGGTTTCGTCCCTAATGTTGGCTTCTGTCAACCGTGGAATCTTGGGCTTGCTAGCCTAACAGGGGTGGGCTTGGTACAAATAGGCCAACCCAGGGGCCGGGGTCCCTGCCGGACCCAGCCTTACCCCAGGATCCCAGGACTTGAGCCCAGCTCACAGCCAGCCTAGGGTGCCCGTCCATGGCAGGACTGGATTCAGGCCACGGGATGGAGTTACATGACCCACATCTGTTCATATTATTAGCACCGGAGCCGGCTGGCCGAGCCTGTAACACAATTCGAGGAACTGTTGACTGGGCTCGTGTTTCCAGCCCAGTTGGCCGGAGGGACACATGGAGTGCTGGGCAGAGGGGCCTCTGGCTGTCCCCCTCCCTCCATGCACCTGTTGTCAGGAGAGCCAGAGAAGACTGTTTGTCCCCCTGGGGTACTGCTGAGGTCAATGTGGGCACTGCCTCCCACCAAGGGGTCCCTGGACAACCCCAGGTCAGCGGCCTGGCCGCTGTACCTGTTTGTGCCGTCTCAGCTTGTGAGACCTGGCCTCCCCCTCCCCCTGCCCGCCTTGCCCCTCTCTGAAGCAAGGAAGACATAAGTGGTAGTTAGCTGGGAAGAATGCCTGCCCTAGACCCCCAGGGTTAGGAAGATTGCCCTCTTTCCTGGCTTCCTCATAGATTCCTACTGCCTTGTTCTGTTGCTGGTTCCTGCAGGTGCCAGCATCCCGGGGTAAGAGCCTGGTCAAAGGACCGGGACTCCTGGCTAGGCACCCAGCTCTGCACCTCCAGGCGACGGGGTCTCGAGCCAGTTTCAGTAAGATCCCTAAGCCCTTGCCCTCATCTGTCAAATGGGAATCTCAGACTTGTCCTGCAGGCTGGGAGATGGGGGGGGGGGGGGGACACATGAGAAGAGGTATGTGGACGTCCTTCATGAGCCCAGAAGTGCCCCCCAAAAGCTTGCCTGTGGCATAGAATGTTTTATTCCTGTAACTTCCCTAAGAAGGGACAAGGGGCCTCTGGCGCCACTGAACTCAGTGACAAGGGCTGAGACACCTCTGTGTCAGCAGGAACCAGGAGTTAGAGAATATGAAGATTCCTACACTTGATAGAAGGTGCCAGAAGGTGCTGGGCTTGCAATCTAATTACTGGGCGGCCTGGGGAGGGAAACAAGACATCCTTGCCCTTGAGCCACCACTAATAGAGTGTTGGAGAGGGCAGGCACCCTCAAGAGGGGTTCTCAAACTGTGTCCCCTCAAGCCCCCAGGCCCCTAAGTGTGCAAGGGGAGGGGGGAAGGGGCATGCTGTCCCAGCCCCACCCATGTTTCAATCACCCACAGTTATCTCTTCGTTTAGGGCAGTTAGAACTTTGACTGGAGAAGAGGTCCCCCTATGAAAGCAAATATTCAAAAACCAGGGAACTAATCTAACCCCACAATTTCACCGAAGAGGAAACTGAGGCCCAGAAAAGAGAAGTAGCTTGCTAAGGTCGCTCAGCTCAGTGGTCCCAGAGCGGCTGCCTGGGCCACTCACCCCCCGGTCCGTGGACAAAGAGCCCACACCCTGAGGATGAGGTGGACAACGACAAAGTGGTTGGGGGGGGGGTGCCCCTGTCAAGGTCAGGGCCTCAGCCTCAGCTCCCCTGATATGACCCCAGAGGTAAGACCTCAAGGGCCAGGAGCCATGTTGTCCCAAGGCAGGCAGCCCAGATGCTGATCTGGGATGATAGGAGGGCAAAGTCGTCTTCTGCCCCCTCCCTGAGCAATCAAGAGCTTTGCAAATTGTTAGCCCCAGCAAGGCCTCTCCAGCTAACTAACTACCTCAGCCCCCGCTTTCCAGTTTGCTGCCCAGCACCCCAGGCATCATCTCAGATTCCTCACTGCAGGTATTGGAGGAGGGCAGATGGGTATCCCTCTGCCCCCCTTTTACAGGTGGAGACACTGAGGCAGTGGCAGTAAGTGGGCCTGGAGCCAATCCTCCCTGATGCAAACCTTGTGCTCCCGTCTTTATTTCCTGCTCCCCCAGCATCTCTCCCCAGCTCCCGCCCTTGCTGCGTCGCTGCCCCCCTCCCCACAAAGCATCTCTGCTTACCCTAGCACCCAACCAGATGCTGACTGGCCCACCCTTCCCCTCACTGGCTTTAGCAAGGACAGCCAGCCCAACCACTGGTCTCTCAGTCAGCCCAGAGCTCCTAGCCTAGCTCCTGTCCTGTGCTCTCCCTCAGCCACAGAGAGGGCACAGGCCAGGAACTTGGCCCTCCAACCTAGTGCTACCCAAACAGGCTCCCCACATCTGCCCTTTCCCTAAGGTACAGCCTACAGTTCAGCACCCGGGTGACCAGGCAGTTCAGGATTCTCCTGGTTAGCACTGAAAATCCCAGGTTCCAAGAAATTCCTCAGACATGGCAGGCTGGGACAACTGGTCACCTTACTCAGCACACACAAATGCAGGGTCATCATGCCTTCTCCTTCCCCCTCCCCCTGAACAGGGTCTTCCTTGTTTCAGCAGCTCTGGTCTCTGCTAAGGCTAATGGGTAGGACCACAGTCAGTCCCTTCAAGCTGTCTGGCCCCTTCAGACTGAGCTGGGGACTACCATGGGCCCAGAGTATGGTCAGAGGCCTAGAGTCTGCTAGGAGGTAAACAGAGGCTCTATGACCTGTTGGAGGCCCCATCCTGCCCTAGGCCCTGTGAGATAAGTAGCAGAGAGAGCCCAAGAAAGGCCTAGTGGGATCCTGGGCCCCAGTCCCAACCCAGCTTTATCCTCAAGCTGGGGAGAACACCACTCTGGTTGGCCCCAGTTAGGGCAACCCTAGGGCTGGAGCCAGGCAGGGTCTGCCTGGGGCTCACTGAGGCGGCCTCTACCTGTCTGAGTTTGAGGTGAGTCATTTCCTCCCTCAGCTGTCTATGAGGCTGGGAGGGGAAGGGAGGGGATGGCATCTAAAAATAGCAGGGCCTAGACTGGTGGAGATACCCAAAGAGCTTCTCCTTGGGCAAGGGAGGAGCCAGCTGCTCATCCAAGCTGACACCAGCTGTGGCCCCCAGCCAGATGCCGGCATTAGGCCGAGGAGGAGGATGGCCCTGAGAACCCCTGCCCTCCCCTTCCCAGGCTCAGCATAGTGCTGAGGTGTGGAGAAGGCATCCTAAAGGCTGAGACACAGAAGCAGTGTTGAGCAGGGTAGGAGCTTGAAGGAAGACAGAGCCTGGGGAGGGGTGGGAGGATGCGTGGGATGTGATTCCGAAGACTTGGCCCTCACTGGGGCTGGCAGGGGCAGCCGGGACTGGATCACGAGCCTGGATTCACCTCCCACGTCATCCGCACGGAACCACCTTTACTCCCCACCCTATCCACACATGGAGACACACACAGGGACACGCAGACAGAGCCCCACCACACTCAGCCCGCCTGTGTGAGTCATTTCCTCCTTAAAGGGCTCATCTCCTTGCTAAGTGGGACTCCATTTCCCTCGTCAGCAGCAGAGACTGAGGACCTACTGTGTGCTTGAGTCACGCCCTGGAAGCCAAGGAAACAATACTCATGACTTGCCGGGAGGACACCTTAAGAGGCCCACCGAGAACAGGGCAGGACAACACCCAGGGCAGAAACACAAGAGGCAGGGATCCTGGGCCTCTGTGTTGTGGGATAATCTGGACTTAGGGCAGCCTAGGGTTAAGTCCGGCCACTGCCACTTTCAGGTCACGTGACCTGAGACCCGTCAATGACACTCTGCGTGCCCACTTGTGACAGCTGAAGGGTGAGGGGCAGTGGGGGCGAGGAGCTGCACTTTACAATAAAACGATGGCCTCCATTACGAACACGTCACAGTTACCTCATTTTCTCTTATTCTCATAACAGCCTTATAAAGCAGGCATCACTGTCCGCATTTTACACGTGGAGAAATGGAGACCCAAGGACATTAAGTAACTTGCTCAACATCATACAGCCAGCAGATGGTAGAGACTGGATTTCGACCCAAATCTGAGGCAAACTCATGTGCATTACGGGGTGCAGGCAGGGGGCCTCCTAAGTCTGGAAATCAGTTGAGGGTACAGTGATCTGTTTGAGGAGGGCCCTTGGACACCACCCCCGGGGGACTAGCACGTGCCAAGCCTTTGACTGGGGATGGGCCGCCTTCCTTCTGTCTCGCTTCCCTCACCCGGAGCCCCCACCAGCTCTCAGGGTCCCTCTGAGAAACACAGAATGTGCTATGCCCTCTCTCGGGGTCACCACCCCTACTCCTTTCAACAGCCCAGTGAGGGAAACGGCACAACTCCCACTTGACAGAAAAGGCAGTCAGATCAAAGTGATCACGAACCTGCTGGTGGCCCCAGAGCTGGGAAAAGCAGATCCTGGACCAAACCCCGGCCTCCCGGGCTCCTAAACTGAGGCTCGTTCCCCATAGCCCGGCTCTCTGGTGGGGTGGGGGGGAACCCTCTGCTTTCTCTGCTTGATCACACTTTCCCTGAACCCTCTCGCTGGATTACCCGAAACACCCAAACCTTGCATCAGCCAGATGGGCCCTGGCTCTAGTAAAAGCCTCTTTCTGTTTCTCTGGGGTTTCCCCACCGTTACCTGACTCATCGTCTGCTGGTCCCAGGAGACGGGAGACCTTATCCCTATAGTACAGATGGAGAGACTAAGGCAGGAAGTGACATACGCCAATGCGTCAGGGGCCAGTCCCACGGCCAGGAGGCCACAGGTGTAGCTGGCATGGCCTGGACAACGTTCCTGGGGCGCCACACACTCAGTTAAAGAGTTTTTGTTGCCATATAGTAGGCACAAATGCAAGAGATTTGTGTTGAATGAATGGATGAAGGTCGCAGGCCCTGGGTGAAGAGAGGAGCAGAGATATTGCAAAAAGGATGAATAGGATATATAGAAACGACAACCCAGAAACACCGTCTTGCCCCAGTCGCAGACTCCCCAAACCCAGCTGGGGCTCGTAGCTCACAGTTCTCCCATCTATAAGCATCATCATGGCTATCGTTCATTGGGTGAGTCCCAGTGACCACTGGGGCTTAACACCTTATCATCACCATCTTCTTTAATTCCTACTTCAACCCAATGAAGTTGGTATGTACTATCATCATTCCCATTTGACAGACGACTTATTCGGGGCTCAGAGAGGTTAAGCAAGTTCCCCAAGGACACACAGCTCAGCCCTTGTTCCAACAGGCATGGGATGACAAAGTCGGGGGGTCGACTGAGGATAGCTCTCCCAATCCAACAGGGAGAGGGGCCCGGGTGTCTGCGGCTCCCACGGGGGGCTGCCCAGGTGTGTCTGCGGGTTGGCACCAGGATCTCGCGCGTGGGTCAGTGCAGTACAAGCGCGTAGGTACGAGTTCAGAACAGAACGCCCGTGGCGCGGGGACAATGAGCCAGGGCGCCTGGGCGGCTGGGGGACTTGGGGCAAGCCTGCCTGGCTGGGCACAGCGAGCCTGCAGCGCGGTGTCCTCCCCGGAAACCCAACCCGGGGGAGGGGGTTAACCGCTGCGGGCGGGCGGGCCGGCGCCCTTCTCCAACACCTGGCCCAGCGCCGGCGGATGGGCCCCGCTGCACGTTGCCGGCGATTGCCCCATCTGGACGGCCCGGCCGCAGCGCTCTGCGTCCTGCACGTTGCGCACATCGCGCACCGAGCCGCCCCGCCCCCCGCCTCCCCCCCCCCCCCCCCCCCCCCCCGCCTCGCCCCACACCCGGCCCGCTCCCCTGCGGCGGGCGGAGACCCGGCCAGACTGAGTCCCCAGCGGCCCATTAACCCAGCGGCGGTGGCAGCCTCGTCCCAGACACCTTTGATGGCTGCCCTTTGCTCCGTCTGCTTTGAGAGGACAAATGAGGGAAATTGAGTAACCCAGCTCGGCGAGGCAGGAAACTCCGGGCCCCTTTGTTACTCACGATTTTACAGCAACGTTTGGGGGGGGAGGGGCGACTGGGGAGGGGACTGCTGGGAGAATTTCTGGCGTCAAGGAGATTGGGGGCTAATGCAGTGTGAGCCTGCGAGCACGTTCCCGGCTGGTCTTACTGTCTCCACCTCCCAGGGCAGGCTCAGTGCTTCCCACTCCTAGGTGCTCCGCAGATTCTTGTTCAAATGCATCTCCTCGCCCTCCTCCCGCTTTGAGTCGGCCGGCGGGCAGGTGAAAGGGGATGGGTTTCTGGCTCGAGCCAAAGGCTGACATTTGGGGCCTTAGGTTTTGCCTTTAGCACAGGTGTGCAGTTTCACTTGGGCAAATCCCTTGACCTCTCTGGGCTGCATTTCAGGGCGGGGGGTTGAGGGCGATCAGTAATAAGGTAACTTGCCTGGCGCTGGGGCTCGGGACAGGCTTTGAACACCTAGCAAGCAGGAGAAAGAACCTTCCATTTAAAGCTGAGATTTCCTCTTGAACACATTTCCTGGCTGGAGGCACAGTATTCTGTGTCTACACTGAGTGGCAGGAGTGAGTGGCTCTCTGTTGCCTATTGAATCGAGTCCAAATTTCTTGGCTTGGCACTTAAGGCTTTCTCACATTGAGCCTATGGTACCAGCTGCACCCCAACACTGTACCCTTAGGAGGAATCTCAGACGACCCGTCCCCCCGCCCCCAAACCAGACACAACATTAATGTTCACACGTCTATGCCCTTGCCCCAGGAGGTTCTTCCCTACACTCCTCAGTGATTGGCTCCTCAAACAGATCTCCACTTAAATGTTACCACCCTGGAGAGTTCTTTCCCTAGTACCCAGTCTAGAGCAGGAGCCCTGTTATCCCCTCTCTGAGCTTCCTGTCCCTTGGGATTAGAAGCTTGTCTCTCCACTGGTCTGAAAGGTCTATGAGGGAGAGATCATGTCCGTTTCTTCACCTCCATATACCCAGCACTCACCCAGGAGCCTGGCACATAGTAAGAGCTTGATAAATGTTTATGGGAAGGAAGAAAGGATGGATGGTTGATTAGCAAAAACACTGAGAATCGCCAAAATGCTCACCGGTAGGAGGCCAGTGTTGTAAACGACGACGGCCGGATGGGACACTAGGCAGCTGCTAGGCAGGTACACACCTCCACGGAAGAGTGTTCCCGATACTGTGAGAAATGGAGAAAGAAAGTCGGTCCCTTTCTGATGAGCCAAAAAAGGGGATGGTGGGGGATGGGGACCATGTGTATAGTTAAAGGCATCGATATGTCTGTAAACATAAGAAAAGTCGAGATGCTACACACCAAACTACCCCTGAGGAGTAGAATAGAGACATCATCGTGGTTTCCCGTGCACCTGAAACCTGGCTTAGACGTCATCCCCTCGGGAAGCCTTCTCTGCTCGTGCCCTCTCTGCTCCCGCACTCGACATGCAGCCAGGTGCTCCAGAGCAAGGCCTGGCGCTGCCTCCTCAGAGTGCGGCCCAGAGGCGATGAGTGTGAGGGCAGCCGGAAGGAGGACAGCAGCTCCTCTGGGGGCGTGAGTTTGTCCGCTTTGTGCCCGTGAAAGCAGCACTGGGGAAGACAATGATGACGGCAGGTAGCCTACCTCCACCTGCCAGGTGACCTCACTGCAGGTTGCCTTGGGCCATCAGCAGAGCCGAAATGTGACAGGAAGCCTGGCCTCAGCGCAAGCGGGGCTTAGCTGGCTGGCTTCCACATCCGGGCCCCTCGGTCCTGGTTGTGGGAGGCGCCCAGGGCAGCGTCTCACTGCCCTCGCGGTGCCGGGAGTCGAGGAGGGACAGACACAACTTGGCGTGAACCAAAGGCCGCCTGCCCGCCTCCCCACTTGCCTGCTGTCTGTAGCACAGTGGCTCCCATGAGATCTGGAACAGTACAATTCAGACCAACCAGGCCAGGGCTGAGGAAGGAAGAGCGGCAAAGGGCTCAGGGTCAGATGTCTGAGCTTCTATTCCCACGGGTGCTTCTCATTATGCTCGTCAGGAAGCAGAAAAGAGTCCAGCCCTTTGCCTTCATTTTAAGTTTCCCATCTCACCCGGCCTCTCTTCCCCTGCCTGTCTCAAAACCGGCTCTCCAACTGGAAAATCATGGAGTAGTGCAGGGATACATTCTCCATCTGGAGTCACTCAGTGTCCAGTAGTCTCGTGTCCACACCTACCAGCCGGGTGTCCCCGGGCAATTGGCTTTGCCCCTCTGTGCCTCAGTTTCCTTAGTAGACTAGTTAATGCATGGCAAATTTTGGCAGTAGGCCCCATACATGTCAGTGTATCTGTGACCTGTATGAATTAGCTACTATCTGTGTGGCTAGGAGAGTAACTGTACCTACTTCACTGAGCTATTGTGAGCATTAAATTAGATAATGTGTGTTGAGTGCTTGGCTGTGTTAATTATGCGTTTACTTGGCTTATAAAGATAGTAAGACGAGGGTATAGATCTTGGTCCCCCAGACGTGGGGCATTAGCGTGGTAGCTGCTGATGGTTTCCTGGGAATAGAACGTAGGGCTTTCAGTGGCCCAGGCAGCCATGCTGGTTCAGTGGTGTTGCTGAGCTGGCTGGTTAGTCGACTGCCTGCTCCCTCAAACCCATTTAAACCAGTTCCATCTGGCCTGGCTTTTCCCACATACCATCCTGG
Source organism: Prionailurus bengalensis (assembly GCF_016509475.1). Classification (NCBI taxonomy): domain Eukaryota; kingdom Metazoa; phylum Chordata; class Mammalia; order Carnivora; family Felidae; genus Prionailurus; species Prionailurus bengalensis. Next base: position 32,578,516 of record NC_057351.1, on the reverse strand, counting down.
CAGCTGTCACAGGCTCAGAGCCCTGGGCAAAGTGTCAGGACTGCTGCAAAATACATTGGAACTTTATCTGACCCCTGGCTCCCGTCCCAACCAGAAATACATTGACTGGAACTTGCTCAAGCTTGGAGGCTGGAGGAGGAAGGCAGCCGGGGATCACAGACCAGATATTCCAACCCCCACCCCCATCCTTGTTGGCCCTCTTTACATTTGCACAGTTGTACTAATTAATGCTGTTCCTAACAATGAAACCGTTTTTTTTTTTAACGTTTATTTATTTTTGAGACAGAGAGAGACAGAGCATGAACGGGGGAGGGTCAGAGAGAGGGAGACACAGAATCCGAAACAAGCTCCAGGCTCTGAGCTGTCAGCACAGAGCCCGATGCGGGGCTTGACCTCACGGACCGCGAGATCATGACCTGAGCCGAAGCCGGCCGCTTAACCAACTGAGCCACCCAGGCGACCCAGTGAAAAACTTTTTAAAACTAAGGTTTAAGCCTCAGGTTTAAACCTGAACTCTGGACTTGCAGAGAAGAGAGAGAAAGGGGACACTTTCCCTAAACTCAGGGAAGTTTACTGCAGAACTTTCCTCTTTTTCTTCCCTCAGTGTTGATTTGCAGCAGTGTTTTTGGAGGCCAGGACAATCCTCTGTGCCACCACCTGGAACTCCCCAGAAGGGGCCCATGACAACCATGGCAGTGGCAACCATGCCGGATTGGAACCCTGCCGGCTTTGGAGGGGGCAGAGCTCAGTCCCAGGGTCTCCACCCCAGTCCAGGGTGAGCCTCCCTCCGGGCCTGCTCCCGGAAGCCACTCCCACAGGGAGATCCCAGGCAAACGGGTCTTCCTGCAGTTCTCCTTGAAAGGCCATCATCTTCAAATAAAAGGAACCCCAGGAGTGCGCCACCCCCAGCACATTTGAGCATTCAATAGAGACAGCTGGCCAGTGAAAGGAAAGGAGGAAATGAAATGCTAGATGTGTTGCCTAGAAGACTTTTAGACATTGGGTCTAAATGTCAAGAGCTCCAAAATGTCCCGTTACACAGGTAATATTGTTAAGACCCTAAGCCTCGCAGATGTGGAATTCATCAGATTCAGAATTTTTGGAAAATCAGCCTGGTCACCTGGAATATGGACTGGATACGAGCTGATATTATGGAGCTACTGCTGGTTTTCTCAGGTGAGAGAATCGAAATGAGATCATTTAGTCGAAACCGTAACGAGATAGCACCTCACACCTGTCAGAATGGCTAAACTAAAAAACACAAGAAGCAACAAACGTTGACGAGGATGTGGAGAAAAAGCAACCTTCGTGCCCGGTTGGTGGGAATGCAAACTGGTGCAGCTACTGCAGAAAACAGTATGGAGGTTCCTTAAAAAATTAGAAATAGAACTACCCTGTGATCCAGGAATTGCAGTACTGGGTATTTACCCAAAGAATACAAAAACACTAATTCAAAAAGGGATGTTCATCGAACAATTATTTGCAATAACCGAGATACGGAAGCAGCATAAGTGTCCCCATCGGTAGATAAATGGGTAGAGAAGAGGTGGTACACATATACAGTGGAATATTACTCGGCCATAAAAAAGAAGGAAATCTTGCCATTTGCAACAACATGGGTGGAGCTAGAGGGTATAACACTCAGTGAAATAAGCCAGTCAGAGAAAGACAAATACCTATGATTTCACTCATACGTGGAATTTTTTTTTACATGTGGAATTTAAGAAAACAATCACAAAAAGAGACAAACCAAAAACCCAGACTCTTAAATATAAAGAACAAAGTGGAAGTTGCCAGAGGGAGGTGGGTGGGGGGGATGGGTGAAATAGGTGAAGGGGATTAAGAGGACACTTATGAGGAACAACTGAGTAATGTATAGAATTGCTGAATCCCTATATTGTACACCTGAAACTAACATGTTATATGTTAATATGCTAATTATACTGGAATTTTTTTTTAATGCAATAAAGTTACTTTAAAAAATGAGAACAGGGACACCTGGGTGGCTCAGTTGGTTAAGCATCTGACTTCGGTTCAGGTCATGATCTCATGGTTCGTGAGTTTGAGCCCCACATCGGGCTCTGTGCTGACAGCTCAGAACCTGGAGCCTGCTTCAGATTCTGTGTCTCTCTCTCTCTCTCTCTCTCTCTCAAAAATAAATACACATTAAAAATAAATAAATAAAATAGAATAAAAACTTAAAACAAAAAAAAAGAGAACAGCTATTCCTAAGAAATTCATGTTGAAGTATTTGGAGGTGAAACATCACGAGGCCGCAACTTCTTCTCAGATGGTTCACCAAAAAAAAACTTGATACAGATAAAGCAAATATGTCAAAAAGTTAACAATAGTTGAATCTAGGGGCACTTGGCTTGCCCAGTCAGTTGAGCACACTACTCTTAATATCAGGGTTGTAAGTTTGAGCCCCACACTGGGTGTAGAGATTGCTTAAAAGTAAAATCTTTAAAAAAACAAAGCAAAACAAAAAGTTAACAATAGTTGAATCTAGCAAGAGGGTATCTAGGTGTTTATTGTGCCATTTTTGCAACTTTTCTATGTTTGAAGACTTTCACAGTAAAACATTAAGGGAAACATATAAATACAATAAGCTTATTCACATGCAAAACAAGACAATACACAATTCATCTTGCACTAGCTGAATTTTACTTCTCTGAGGATAGAAATAGTAGAAACAAGATGGCATCCAGGAATATGGGGTTGAGCCAACCAAACAACCAATTATTTTTTTTGAATGTTTATTTATTTTTGAGAGAGAGAGAGACAGAGTGTGAACAGGGGAGGAGCAGAGAGAGAGAGAGAGAGAGACATAGGATCCAAAGCAGGCTCCAGGCTCTGAGCTGTCAGCACAGAGCCCGACTCAGGGCTAGAACCCACGAACTGTGAGATGATGACCTGAGCCAAAGTCAGACACTTAACTGACTGAGCCACCCAGGTGCCCATAGAACCAATGATTTTTAAAGAGTTTACTAAGTACTTGTTTGGAAACAGTACTGATCATTAAAAATCCTTTAAGTTCATGGCCAGAAGAGGACTCATCTTGAAATCTGGGAGATTCCAGCCCTTTTAGCTGCTTGGCACCAGATTTAACACTGGTCAAGAAACACATTTTGGGGGCACATGGGTGACTCAGTCGGTTGAGCATCTGACTCTTGATTTCAGCTCAGGTCATGATCTCACAGTCATGGGATTGAGCCCTATGGCCAGCTCTACGCTGAGTATGGAGTCTGCTTAGGATTGTCTCCCTCCCTCTCCCTCTCCTCTGCCCTTTTCCTACTTGTGTGTGTGTGCACACTCTCTCTTTCTTTCTCTCAAAGATAAAAATAAACAAATAAACAGTCAAAAAAGGGAAACACAATTTGAAGACCTACAATGAGCAAAGCCCTGAAACTTCACAAAAGGTGTCTTTCCCCCGCCTATAATCTGATGTTGAGTACAAAGTAGCCTCAATTTTTTTAAGTTTATTTATTTTTGAGAGAGAGAGAGAGAAAATGAGCAAGCATGAGCAGGGGAAGGGGAAGGGCAGAGAGAGAGGGGGACAGAGGATCTTAAGTGGGCCCCATGCTGACATCAGAGAGCCCAACGCGGGGCTTGAACTTATGAACCATGAGATCATGACCTGAGGAAGCCAGCCGTTTAACCGACTGAGCCACCCAGGTACCCCTAGCATCAGTTTTGTAAACTGTGGTTGTTAAGTTGAATTGTGTCACCTGAAACCCATATGTTGAAGTCCTGATCCTTATTGTGACCTTATTTGGGAACAGGCTCATTGTAGATGTCATTAGTTAAGGTGAGGTCAATAGAGTGGTGACCATACAAAAAGGGGAAATTTGGACACACAGGGAGAAACATACACAGGAAGAACACCACGTGAAGACAAAGGAGATTGGAGTGAATCTCCTACAAGCCAAGGAACACCAAAGATCGATAGAAAACCACCAGAAGTCGGAGAGAGGCATGCAACAGACCGTCCCCTCACAGCCCTCAGCAGGAACCAACCCTACTGATACTTTGATTTTGGACTTCCTGCCTCCAGGACTGTGAGACGATAAATTTCTGTTGTTTAGGCCACCCGGTCTGTGGGAATTTGTTTTGGTAACCCTAGTAGACTAAGTGGTAAAGTACACATGCCATAAAATTTATGACTTTAACCATTTTTTAAAATGTTTATTTATTTTTGAGACAGAGAGAGACACAGAGTGTGAGTGGGGGAGGGGCAGAGAGAGAGGGAGACACAGAATCCTAAACAAGCTCCAGGTTCTGAGCTGTCAGCACAGAGCCCGACTCGGGGCTCGAGCTCATGAGCTGTGAGATCATGATCTGACCTGAAGTCTGATGCTTAACTGACTGAGCCACCCAGGCACCCCTTTTAACCATATTAAAAGTATACAGTTCAGTGGTCTTAAGTGCGTTCACATTGATGTGCCCCCATTTTTTTTTTTTTTTTTTTTTTTTAGCTATGGCAACACCCAAGACTATGGGAAGGTTGGAAGACGTAGTTCCACATCTGCTTCTGCTTAGGTGAGTGATCTGTTTCATTGTGTCTACAATGACAAGACAGGGCAGACAACTTCATGTTCTGATGCTATCATTGCCCATGTGTGGAGAAATTATAATAGCAATAATAGCTCACAATTTATTGAGCAATTATGTTGCAGGACCATGCTAAGGGCTTTACAAGGGCTACCTCTTTTAATAATCACAATAACTTTATCAGGGAGGTATCATTTGTCCCATTTTACAGATGGGGAAGTTGAGACTCCAAGAGATTAAGTGCTCAATTTGGGCAGCCCTGGGATTTGAATGCGGCTCTTAACCACTGTGCATACTGCCTTCTAGATCTTTTGCCACATTGGCCTAGGAGAAAATAAAAAGCACAAGGTATTGATGAGATTAAAACATAGTTTGTGTTTGTACCAAGTCAGCCAACTGCCCTAGAGCCCCCAGGCACATGTGGTCACACTACCAGCCCGGCTCTCCCATATGTCCCCACCACATTCAGGGGAGGGACTCTGAAGAGTCTAAGAATTCTAAATTCAAACTTGACGTTCCAGGTCATTCTGAGTGTATATTCATGGAGGTAGGAAAATCCAACATTTTATTTGACAGCTTACTCACTTGATTTATAAATGTTGGATATTTAGACATGGGGTATATAGGTTTCCCATTTGTGCTCTTGCCCTGTGCCCACTTGCCATGGTTCTCCTAGGCCTCCCAGTGGTGGTCAGAGCAGGAAAATCTCTCGGAGTGATAGAGAGAAGCCACAAGCTCTGAGCAGCGACCAGGCCAGAAGCTGCCCTAGGGCAACCGCATGTGATTTCAGCAAGGGTCAGGCAGTAAGTTGGTACAGAGTGAGGAGAAGTCCGGATCTCCCGTATGGCCTGATGTGATGCTCGACCCACTATAGAACTGGAGTCTCCCACCTGCTCAGCCCAGATTGTTCTCAGTCCTTAAATCACATTTCTTTTCTTGTCCCTTCTGCATACACCTCTCTGCTTCCCAGAATAGGAAAGACTAGAACGGGTGTGCTGACCAAGAGAAGGAAAGACAGGGTGGAAACAAGACAGAAAGTGTCCTGGAGAAAGTGAAGGGGAGCACGGGGCAAGGGGGTGGGATCCCTCAGGCTCTGGGCGGAAGCAGGGAGCAGGAGACAGGTAAGGGTGGGGGGCTCAGCACACAGAGTGGTGCCAGCGAGAGCAGTTGTGCCCTACGGAGGCCTTGGTGGTTGGGCCAGTGGAAGCTCGGCGAGGCCCCCAGATGAGGCAGAGAGGGGCCAGCATGGCCTCTGGGGCGGATGGCAGACCCACAAAGCTGAACTGGGGACATAGACTCTGGCTTGAGGATTGACCTTGGAGATGCAGGATGCTGGAAAGCAGCTCAAAATGTCCACGTTTGGCTGCTGCCCCATCCAGATCCCTTTCTTCCACAATGCCCTGTAGCTGTGACCGACATTGATGGTAACCCCCCCCCCCCCCAGCCCGTCACAGCAGGTCTGTGGGCGTGGCCAGGCAGTCGTTACACCCTCTTCACCAGCAAGGGCATGAGAAGCGGACAGGTGGCGTGCTTCACTCAAGGTCACAGCCAGGAAGGCGTGAACATGAGGTGAGGCTGCCAGCCGGGCGTGGGAAAGGAAACCCACTGGCCAGATTCCAGAGAGGATGCAACACTTGTCACCACGGCCACTAGAGCTCCTACTGATGGTGCACTCACTGAGTGCCTGACCCCAAAGCCTGCGGAAAGAGCCCAGAAGGCAATTATCCCCACCCTGCAGACGAGGCATCTGATGCCCAGAGAGGCTCACTCAGTTGCCCAAAGTCACACAATAGCAAGTGAGGAGATTGACAGCCCAGGGTGTGTGGTGGCCTGTGCACAAGTGTGAGCCTCCACCATGAGTCCCCATGAGAAAACCCCCCAGAGAACACGTGCGTGTGAGACGGAGGGCCCGATTCCAAGCAGCAGGGAACAGCTGCGCTGGCAGGAGGGGGCGAGAATGTGCGTGTGAGCACAGCTTTGACAGCAGCAAACAGCGCGTGGGAGTGTGTTGACGGCAGGGTGTGGGGTGCCAGTGCCATCACCGTGTGTGTTTCTGCTGGCAGCAGAATGTTCTGGTCTGTGTCGATAAACAATAGTTTGGGCAGGCGCGAGGCTGAGGCAGGGACGGGAGAGAAGCACTACGGGCAGGTGAAGGCGGGAGGGAAGGGCGAGCCCGGGGTCGATGGTGGCCAAGCCTGCGGCTCTGGGGACGAGGGGCAGCAGGGTGCCAGCTGTTGTTTTCTCAGCTGACCTCACTGGGTGCGCATGTCTGGGTGTGGATCCCTCTGCAAACCACCTGATGCCCATAAACATGAAAAACAGGAGCAGGGACACACTGTGAGGAAGAGAGTGTTCTTCCTGAGCTGCTAGTTGCGTGGACGGAGGTTTGATCAGCAGCCGAAGCCAGTGCAAACACATCAGGATTCCCGTGACCGGGCAGATTCCTCAAAAGTCGGCTTCTTGGAAGAGGCGGTACCCCTGAGACCATGCCGGCTCATGACTGTAATCGGAGCCCCTGAATCTCACCCTTGCGTCCTGGCAGATACAGGTGGAAGCCTGCAAGGACATCTCAACCTAGAAGTCACCACGTGAGCCCCTTCCTGGGGCTTGGGTCCCACCCCGTCTCTCCCCAACAGGCCCTCCCATCAGAATGCCCCTCTACCTGCTCCCTGTCCACTAGCTGAGCCCTATGCTACCCCCAAGACACTATGTGTTCCTCACCTCCTCCTGGAAGCCTGCCAAGCCAGTTCCAAGCTTAGAACTGCCTCCTCCAGAACTCCAACTGCTCTTGTTGCCAGGGCCCCTCACACAGGCCTCCCCGTGTGGACGCAGCCAGAATACATGCTCTGTGCAGGGCACTGAATTGCACAGTGGGGGTTATGAAGACCCCTGAAGGCTCAGTAGCTACCCTCAGGATCTTGTGGCTCAGCTGGGGTGCACAGAGGGCAAATATACAAATGGGGGTGTGATAGAGGCTGAGTGAGGGCACATGATAAACGTGGCGGGAGATTGTCTCCTGATTTGGAGATGAGGGGACAATAAACACACAGGGGCAAGGGGGTGGCCCTGCCCAGTTGGTTTCAGCTCCCCCACTTTAGGGATCTTTTGAAGCCAGCACGTGGTATCATTTAAATCAATGCCTATGGTTTCTTGATTGAAAGTCTCCCAAGCACCCTCTGAAATCCTTGTTTGGGACCTGGAGGCTCCCCTGCCCTCCTGTCCTCCTGCCCTCCACAGCCTGCCATTGGCCAGGGGTGGTTGCCGAGTGTCTGACTTGCTGCTGGGTTCCGGCCCTTCTTGTCCACCAGGGTTCACCCCTGCTCACCCCAAAGGTCAGGGCCAGGGGGAAGCACCTTGGACCAAGGGTCCTGCTGGGTAATCACAGACACATCCCCCAGGGAGGGCTGGCTAGCCTCTCGCTTTCTTTGGCTCAGACTGATCTCTTGCAGAAGTTCAGCAAAGCTGTACCCCTTGCTTCTCCTCACGAGTTCCAGCCAGGAGACAGGCCCACTTTCCTTCATACACTCAAGTGGAATTCTTGGCTGTCACTTTGTTATATTATTCCTTTAGAGAGAGAACGTGCACAAGCAAGAGGGAGGGACAGAGAGAGAGAGAATCTCAAGCAGCCTCCACGCTCAGTGTGGAGCCCGACTCGGGGTTCAATCCCATGCCCCTGGGATCACAACCCATCGACTGTCACATTTTAACAGGAACAACCTTACCACCCCACAGAGTGGCTGGTTGCCTCTGTGTTTCCACATGAGCAATGTCAGAAGGCCCCTTGCACCAAAACACCTTCCCCCCAGCCCACTGAGGCATCTGAAGTTGCACTATTAACCCTATCCTCAGGAGGCCTTATAAAGTATGATTCATGGTTGAATCACTATATATGATTCAGGTAGATATGCAACTAACACTACACTGTATGTTGGAATTAAAATAAAATAGGGGCACCTGGGTGGCTCAGTTGGTTAAGCGTCTGCCTTTGGCTCAGGTCATGATCTCACAGTCTGTGAGTTCGAGCCCTGCATCAGGCTCTGTGCTGACAGCTCAGAGCCTGCTTCGGATCCTGTGTCTCCCCCGTCTCTGCCCCTCCCCTGCTTGTGCTCTGTCTCTCTCTCAAAAATAAACAAACATTAAAAATAAATAAATGATTTGTGTGCACTCAAAAATGCTTAACATGATAAATTTTAGGTTAGGTGTATTTTACCACGAAAACAAACATTTTGGAAGAAGGATGTGCTCCAAAATGTCAACAGCATTGTATTTCTAGATGATTGAAACTTGGGTAATTTTACTTTCATTTTTATGCTTTTCCATATTATTTGATTTTTCTTAAGCAACTGGGCATATATTATCTGTACAATCAGAAAGGAAGATAATGTTCTTTCTGCTTTGAGAAACACCTTGACTTTCAATTTTGTTTTAAATGTTTATTTATTTTGAGAGAAAGACAGAGCGCAAGCAGGGGAGGCACAGAGAGAGAGGGAGACCCAGAATCCGAAGCAGGCTCCAGGCTCCGAGAGCTCAGCCCAGAGTCCGACGTGGGGCTCGAACTCATGAACCATGAGATCATGACCCGGGCCCACGTCGGTGGCTTAACCGACTGAGCCACCCAGGTGTCCCTAGAAACACCTTGACTTTCAAAAACAAATAACAATTTGGCTCCTGGAGAAGCAACGTGTGTGTGTCAGTGTCTAACTTCCTAGCTCAGGGAATTTTGAAAAGAATCCCCAGCCAAGAGAGAAGAAATGCAGGTTCCCTGGCCCAGGTGGCCTAACAGCCCCAGTGATTCTCAAAACAGCCAGGTCTTCAAATCCCAGCCTAAGAGACCCTGGAGTGAAGCTCCCCACAGGTGGGAAGGAAATGGGGGCTCCTGCCACCCTGGCCAGCTGTCGATGATCCCTGCCTCCCGGGCGCGGGACCTAGACAACGGTTTTCCTGGTTCCTCTCCACCGGGGCCTTCACCGGGCCTTTCCTTGTTTCACAGATGCTTTGGGGAAATGGCGAGGATAGCCACCCTCATGGCAGGACTCGCCCAATCTTTGAGGCCTGGAGAGGTCATTCAGTCCATTCTTCTGTCTCCAGGCAGCACTGAAATTATCCCAGCTGGGCAAGCCCTTATCTTGTTTTGAGGACTTCGGAAGCTGGGCATTCCACACCCTTCCTTGGTCAGCCATTCTCATGTCTAAACATTTCTAGCCAGGAAGTCCTTCCTCATGTTGAATCTAAACTTTCTACGCTAAGGGTTTCCATCCTGTGGCTCTTGTGGTTGGAGACAGGGAAATGCCCCTTTCTTCCCTGCCTTCATCCTAGGTCAGGAGCCACTGGAGCCTCAAATCAGGACTAAAGTCCTAAATCACTGTGAACCGCAGACAAGTCACTACTCCTCCTTGCGCTTCAGTTTCCTCATCCGTCAAATGAGGCCGATGACATCCACAGTGCAGGAATTGAGAGGGTCAAGTGAGATACGAGTGTGTGGACGAGGCATAAAACTCGCCAGCAACGTGAGGCTGTAATTATCATTAACAAATAACAACCACCCATCCTGGCTGAACCATTGTATAAAAATGGTTTCCAAACGCGTGGTACACAAGGTAATTTTAGACAAGTATTTTAAATTAAAATTTAATGTGTGGTAGGAAAAAAATAAAACTAGCACACCAAGTCCAGGATTTTATAAATATTTTTTTGATCCCTCCCTCCCCATTTTATTTATCTTTTGAAGTTTATTTATTTTGAGGGGGGAGGGGCAGAGAGAGAGAGAGAGAGAGAGAGAGAGAGAGAATTCCAAGCAGGCTCTGCACTGTCAGCGCAGAACCCAAATGGGGCTTGACCTCATGAACCCGTGAGATCGTGACCCAAGCCGAAACCAAGAGCCTGGTGCTTAACCAACTGAGCCACCCAGGCACCCCTCCCTCCCCATTTTATAAGTATTATTGCTTAGAAGAGAGGCATGTTAAGACGACAACAACAAAAACTTACCATTGTTTTACAGAAAAAATATTGAGTAAATGATACTCCAGGTAGCCTAAAGGTGAAGGCTGAAATTGTGAAGGTGGCTAGAGAAATGGCGGCTGAGAGGCACTGGCCAAGAACGAAGTGGGCCGGTCCCACAGAGTGGGCAAGAGCGGCTGAGTCAGGGGAGGAATGGGGAGTGAAGTCCCAGATGGGAGGAGACAACTGTCCCCAGATGCAGCCCTCTCTGGGTTCTGGAACAGTGTCCCCCCAGAGCCGGGCTGTTAACCAGCTCCAGCAAGGCTGGTGGGCAGGAAGGACTGGGATTTCATGTCTATCTTGTGGTCCCCAGGGCCCTGAGCCCCCTTTCATCCAGCTTTCCCCTGCCAGGGAGAATTAGACAAGCTACTCTTTTTTTTTTTTTTAAGTTTATTTATTTTTGACACAGAGAGAGCACGCGAGCATGAGCTAGGGAGGGACAGAGAGAGAGGGAGACACAGAATCCGAAGCGGGCTCCAGGCTCTGAGTTGTCAGCACAGAGCCCAACACAGGGCTTGAACCCACGAGCTGTGAGATCATGACCTGAGCTGAAGTCGGAGGTTCAACTGACTGAGCCACCCAGGCGCCCCTAGACAACCCTACTCTTGACTCCCTCCTGCAACATCACCCAGCTATGGTTTGTTAGCTTGTGCCGTGGAACTCACAACTTCCCAAACAGACCCCCATCCCCTACTCTCAATGTGGGATTGGGCAAAGAGGCCTGGTAGCAAAGGTCATCTGAGACCCTCTGTGTGCCAGGCCCCTTGCTGGGCACCAGAACACAGAATGAGAGGGTGAGGCCTCTCTGCTCTCCAGGAGCTCACAGCAGAGCCAGGGAAATCCGCCCGTTGTGGCCATCCCAGCTACGACAGAGCTGTGTCCACCACTCGGGCAGTGAGGGAAATGGTTCCCTCTGCCTGAGGGTCCTTGGCCTCCTGGGACTAGGCATCTTATCATTACCCTGTGCTCCAGGAAAGGGCTCCAGGCCCCTCATGTACCCTCTACGCCCAAACTCCGCAGTGAGCATTGTAATGCCTCTTCTTGAGCTGGAGCTTCTCGAACCCTGGTGTCTGAACACAAGTTCTCTGGAATTGGAGATGTCTCCGTGAGACTTTAAGATGCCTATGCTTTCATTTTGGAATAATCTTTTAAAAATCCATATAAACATATTCTACATCTTCCGGAAGCTTGGCTTACAGTCGATTATTCAGTCACAAAATGTTATTGTGTCTACACTTGCACTAATGATTATGGAAAACAGTTAACTTGATTTTCGTTTTGTTTTTTTTTAATTTTTAAGTAGACTCTACATGTGGAAAAATACACAAACCTTGAGTATATGGCTAGATGAATTTTCACGAAGAGAACACAGCTGTGAAACCAACACAGGAAACAGAATATTATTACTGCCTCCCCGGAGACCCTTCTCAAGGCCTTCTACACCCCTCAGTGGCAACCACTACCCTGACTTATATCATAGATAGGTTTTGCCGGTTTTTGAACTTGATATCATTGGGTCATATAGAATGACTCCTTGGTCCCCTGGCTTCTTTCTCTCAACATAAGGCCCATGAGATTCACCCATGTTGTTGGCATGTGGCCATAATTGATAGTGGTTAGCTTCTAATCCAGTGCTTCTCAAAGTAGGATCCTCAGTAGTTCTTAGGGTTCCATTAATCTACCAGCTGGAGAGCAGCAAATGTGGGTGCCTGAACCATTGTTCAGAAAGGGATTGAAAGCATCCCACTGCAGGGCACTCGGTCCTGTCCTGGGCATTCACTCTATAGCTTAGGTCCTGCCTCAGTCCCACTCCGGACTCCCAGACCTGTAGCTTCCCCAGTGCACTGTGCTCAGCCAGGCCTCTGGATCTTTGCAAATGCTGTTCCCTTTGCCTGGGATGCCCTCCCTTGTTTGTCTGCCTAGTCAAGGCTTATGTATTTTGTGTCACCTGAAAGGCTGCCTCCTCTGTGAGTCTCCGCTGGCTCCCCTGGGCACCCTTTCTTGTGCTTTACCCCTGTTACCCCTGCACCATTTACCATCCTGTGTGGTCGCTGCAGGTCTGTCTCCCCACCGGACTGTGGGCTTTGAGATCAGGGGTGTGAGACAACACTGCACTCACTCCCAGAGCGACTGAGGAAAGAGTCCTGCTGGTGGGGACCCAGGGCCATCAGAAGCAGGAGCAGGGTTCTCTGTCCTGGTTCACCTGCCTCATTAAACATGGGGTTCGGTTGGCTCTGACATCCCTGCATCATCAGCTAAGGGGGACAGCATCAGAACTATGGCATGGGAGTCCTTGGCCAAGCCACTACACCAGGGAATTAAAGGCCTAGAGAGCCCTGCTTGGGCCAATGCCAGGACTTACGGCCTAAGGGTCAGATAATTTGCCACACGGGCATCGATTTCCTTATCTGTGAAATGGGAACAATGAACCTGGTCACCTTCCTCTTTCCTGGGAAGAGTATGAAGTTAATGAATGCCCAACACCGGATGTGACTATACCTAGGAGTACAAGCTGCCTGGAGGCAAGGGAATGGCCTAGGTGACCCTGGATTCTCTCCTCCTGCCCAGGACTGAAGGACAGTGTGAGACCCACAATTCAGCTGTAGCTGCTCATCTTGGTCCCCCACCCTGCCCTGGGTGGGTCTTGGCTTGGAAGCCCTAATCTGCTTGCTAAGCACCTACCCCACTTATTCCAACCTGAATTTGCCCAGCCCTGTGCCTTGCCCCCGCAGTGCTATTTCCAGTTCATTGCAGCAAATTGGGTTTCTTTGTCCCTTCTCACACAGCCCTATTCATAGTGCCCCTCCTCTAAGCAGCCTTCTCGTATGAACCTTGGGCACGATGGGTTCATCTGTTGCCATTTGTGAAGAGTTCACGTCCTAGCTGTCCCCCAACTTCCGACCCCCACTCTATCCTGAAGTAGAACTGGGATCATAGAATGGGGTTCTAGGAAAAGCGGGCTCCACCCAGCGGGGAAGATAGATGCAGCTGCCTGTTGCCATGGCAACCAAAAAGCGCGCGCGCACCCCTCTCTACCCCCGCGAGCTTCTTCATTGGCCACTGAGATCCTGATCCCACCTCCGTTACTAGAAGGGACCAACTGAAGGCAAACAGAGGGAGACCCTGTTGGGGGATTCGTGGGGGCGATGCGCCTCGCTTCCTGTTCTTCCGCAGGGAAACCCACCCGCACGCGATCCCACTTCTCAGGGCCATTCTGGCTTCGTTGGAGCGGTGTCCGAGACGGGGCTGGGGTGTGAGCCTGTAGCAGGATGTGTCCTCGGGTGCTGCTGGGTAGAGGCAGACCTGGGTTGTTGGGCTGGGAAGGAAGCAGTTTTTCTATCCCGCAATTCAGGCCGCCAGCTAGGGCAGAGGGTGGGGGGTGACTACTTGGGGCCACAGCGGAGAGGTCCCCAAGGGCCTCCAGGCGGAGGCGGAGGCGGTGGCAAAGGCGCTTGCGGGGGTGGGGGGAGGAGGCTGCGGCGGAGAAGGATTAGGGAAGGGGGTGGGGAGGATCCCGCTGTCAAAAGTCGGCTGGGGCTCCTGGAAGAGGCAGGAGTCTGAGCTTGCAGTCAGATAGGACGCTGGTTCGAATCCCTGCTCAGCTCTTATCAGCAGTGTGACCTTACACACACACGTGCCTTCCTCTCTCTGTTTCGGAGGAGGGGTCAGATCACACTTTACTTTGTGCTGATCCCTGTGTTGAACACCCTAGGAGGTTTCTCTCCCAAATGCCTTCAACACGACGCTGAAGTAGATGGGGACTATCTTTATCTGCATTTTACAAGGGAGGAAACTGAGGCTCAAGGAGGCTACGCTGAGAAAAGCCTCGGGTGAGCTCAATTCCCAAACCTGAGAAGGCTCTGGCAGGCTTGGCTGTTGTCTGGGGGCAAAGGGGTGGTGCGTCCCCACCCCCACCCCCAGGCATCCTGGCCTGCCCGGAAGGAAGCGTCGTGCCAAGCCGTGAGACTTGCGTGGTTTCCTTTAGCAAAACTGCGTCAGACTCGTCTGGGGGTAAACCGCCACTAACTGGTGACAGCGCTTTGATTACAACAGATCAGAAGGGGAAACCAAGCCTTCTCTGCCTTCTCACTTCTCCGGAAAAGTTCCCTTTTCGGGAGACAACAGATTAAAGAAGATAGAGCCCGCCTTCACGGGGAGGATGTTTGTAACTACTTTTGCACTATCAAAACCGCCCAAGATTACCTCTGGAAGCCTCTGTTTAACAATAACACTCATTTAACTAAGGCTGGTTGAGGTTGAGACTGGGCTTTAAAGAGCAGCCGGATCAGACAGCACTGATGTGTTCCAAGGGAGGGGCTGAGCCAGCAGAGTGGACCCTGGATGTAGCATTAGACAGGACCTAATCTGTGAAATGGGCTTCGTTGGAGTGTGAGGATTAGAAAAAATAACCATGACACTCACAAGAAACTTTCTTGTGCCATGTGTGCTCTGGGTGGAGCAGGTAGCCCTCCCTACACACACACACACACACACACACACACACCACCACCAGAATTTCCAAGGACCACACAGTCAGGGAGAGGCTTTTGCTCAGATACCCTTGCAGTTCAGTCCCAGGGGCCAGCGTCAGAATCAGTAACGAACACTTATGGAGCACCTAAAAATTGATGGTTTTTTTAAAAGAAAAATTTTAAGTTTATTTATCTTTGAGAGAGAGCAAGAGAGAGAGAGCAGGGGAGGGCCAAAAAAGGGTGGGGGGAGAGAATCCCAAGCAGGCTCCCCCCTGTCAGTGCAGAGTCTGACCTCAGGAACAGGGAGATCATGAGCCAAAATCAAGAGTTGGATGCTTAACTGACTGACCCACCGAAAGCACCCCCAAATTGATGTTTTTGAGTGCCTAACATGCGTGAGGTCTTATATTGTGTTGAACCCTGATCAACTCTTTTAATCATTCCAGAACAACCCTTCTTTTCTCCCGAAAAATACTGTTAACAGTTATCCCCATGTTGCAGATGAGCAAACTGAAGTTTATAGAAAAGAAAGTTCACCATGTGAATTTCAGACTTTGATGCAAGTAACAGAAAACTGGACTCAAACTAGTTTATGCTAAGAAGGGAATTTGCTAGCTCAGGAAACTGAAAAATCCAAGCATGACTTGATCTGGAGACTCCAAAATGTGATAAAGACAGAGTATCTCCACTTTGCCTTTGCCATCTTGGTGCTGTGTTTGGGCTCCATGGGTAGTCTTCTGCAACTCCAAGTTCACATCATCCTGAGTCCTAGTTCTGTAGAACTGTATAAGGGTCTCTTCTGTAGAAAAGAGGGTCTCAGTAATTGCGACCCAAGTCCCAGGATTTACTGTAATTACACATGCAGACGCTAGTTAGGGGTCATGTGACAACGCTTACAAAAGGCACTGCCCAGAAAGATTCAGCAAGATTCAGTGCTGATAGGCGGCCTGGCCACATGCAGCCTCTTCTGTACCAAGGGGCAGAAAGGAAAGGAGGGAGAAATGTTTCTCCCAAAGAAGAACGGAAAAGGTGGGGAATGGGTGCTAACAGCTGGCTTGACCTGTGTCTTCCACGCTGAGGTCATAAGGTGACACGGTTGAGAAGAGTTAGGACAGGGATTGAGTCCTGGCATTCTGACTCCAAAACCCACGACCTGACCTCCCCCACACTTTCTACTATAGGTGCCAGCCTCTTGCTAAGCACCTAGTAGAGAAAACAGATGCGGAAGGTAAGTCCCTTGCCCTGGGAGAGAGCCCAGCCCTGCTTCTTTGGTCCCAGGTCAGTCCTTATCACATCTGGTACCCATCCCCACCTCCCACCCTGGCTGCTGTTGTTTCTGGAAGGTCCTAGGAGCCTTATCTGATAGCTGGGTCATGGGCTATTGCCTGCCATGCTACAGAAGGCCTTCCACGTTTAGCTGGAGTTACGCATTGTCCTGGGGTCCAGTTGCTTCCTGGTTCTCCAAGCAGAAGGGAGATTCTTTGGGGACTAGGACTATGTTCTCCCTTCCCCTGTATGTGGTCCCTCTGTGGGACCAGGCAGAATGTGTGCAGTAGGCAGCAGTGGTGACTTTGAGGGGCCCTAAGAAGGCCCTTCTCTACCCCCTAGGGACCTTCTTTACTGTAAAAAAAAAAAATCCAACAGTAGATGGGATTTCATCCCTTTAATTCCCATTAAGATTCACATTCCCCTGAGAGAGGGAGCCTAGTAGGTCTTACCACTCATTCACACTTTAGTGAGAAGTTCACAGAATCTTTCCCGAGGGCAGTCTTTGTTATCAAGGCTGTTGACTGAGTGCCTAGTATATGGTGGTCTGCTGATTCAAGAACTTCTCTTGCATTCTCTTATTTCATCCTCACAACCTGTGAGGTGGGTACTCTTATTGAACCTGTTTTACAAATGGGGAAACTGAGGCCCAGAGAGGTTAAGAATTTGCCCAACATCTTCCAAGTAGTGGAACAGGGATTTGAATCCATGAAGTCTGGTTCCAAAACCTACACTCTCCATCACTCCACTGAAATAATCCCTAACACTTTTCAGTTTGCAAATATATTCCATATCAGGGGTGTCTGGGTGACTCAGTTGGTTCAGCATTCAACTCTTGGTTTCTGCTGAGGATATGATCTCATGGTTCGTGAGTTCAAGCCCTGCATTGGACTCTGGCTTACAGCGAGGAGCCTGCTTGGGATTCTCTCTCCCTCTCTAGCTCTTCTCCTTCCTGTTCTCTCTCTCACATGTGTTCACCTCTCTCTCTCTCTCTCCCTCTCTCTCTCTCTCTCTCTCTCTCTCTCTCTCTCTCCCCTGCTCTCTTTCAAAATAGATAAATAACCTTTAAAAAAAAACATATATTCAATTCATCTTTTGGACTTCCCTTCAGCAATGTTGTTAGTATAATCAGCCTCATTTTATAAAGGAGAATATTGAGGAGGTGAATTTCAGTCAATAGATGAGCGGCAGATCCAGGGTCTGAGCCCATATTCTCATCTGAGATCAAGTCTTTTCCCTGGACTCCGCATAGCACACAGTGAGAGGAGCCTTGGGTCAGCTCCCTGGTGTCCTGGGGACAGAGGGAGAGTGTGAGGGGCCATGGAATCTGGGAGCTGCCAGAACAATCCTACTCCTTCTTCCCTTCCTCCCTTGCTTCCTCCCTCTAAATGAAGGGTCTAGCAGTGAGCTGGAGATTGGACAACAGAAGGAGTAAAGATGCTTCAGGGACTATCTGGCGATTGTGCAGATTTTTCATGAGAGGATTAATAAACTAAGAAGTTTTATGTGTCTGGTTGTTTGAAAAAAAAAATCCCTGTGACCTCCGAGGAGGGGTCTCCCCTTGACTATGTGGACTTGTCTGATTTCTCATTCAGGGGACAGATCTTCAACTGTATGAAGGCAGTTCTCACGCACGTCCTCCAAGGAAGTTTGCTTTCACCCTACGTTTCCCACTTTTCCTTCATAACTTCTAGGTCTTTTCCTATGACCTGTGTCAAGGCAAGTTATCGTCCTCTTTGACAATCTGATGGTCCCTTGACTTGTTTCCAGAGACCCCTTCCTATGTTTGTATCCAAGGATCTATACAGTGGAGGATTAGAATTTTCGATGAAATTTTGTAAAATTTGAAAAAAAAAAAGTCCTTCTCTTTCTTCCTTCATTCCTCCCACTCATTCATTCAGCCACCTGAGCACCTACTAAGGGTGAGGGCTATGGGTAAGCAGTGACCAAAACAAGTGTTCCTTGTGTTCTCACAGGGTTGATAGTCTACCAAACAAATAGGGGTGCCTGGCTGGCTCAGTTGGTGAAGCAACTTGATCATGAGTTCATGAGTTCAAGCCCCACGTTGGGTTTGGAGATGACTGAAAATAAAAATGAAAAACAGATGAACAGGTATCACTTGCTATTTTTAGTTTTTGTTTTAATTTTTTTGCTTTGTTTTTTTTTTTTTTTGACAGAGAGAGAGAGCAGGAGAGGGGCAGAGGGAGAGGGAGAGAGAGAATCTTTTTTTTTGTTTTAACATTTATTCATTTTTGAGACAGAGAGAGACAGAGTGTGAGGGGTGGGGGGCAGAGCGAGGGAGACTCAGAATGTGAAGTTGCCTCCAGGCTCTGAGCTGTCAGCACAGAGCCCAACGCAGGCTCAAACCCTCGAGCCGTGAGACCATGACCTAAGCTGAAATCCAACGCTCAACTGACTGAGCCACCAAGATGCCCCAAGAGAGAATCTTAAGCAGGCTCTGCACTGGGTGTGGGATCATGACCTGAGCCAAAATCAGGAGTCAGATGCTTAACTGACTGAGCCACCCAGGCGCCCCTACACTTGCTGTTTCTTGAGTGTTTATAGTGAGTAGGGCTCTGTGCTAGGTGCTGAACATGCATCATCCCCAGAGCTCACTTTCTCGGGCAGAAGACTGGGGCTTAGGAAGAGCTAAGTGCATTATTTCATTTAATATGACTCCAGGCTGACTCCAGAGTCCAAGCATCTCACCAGTGGAGTAGACTGCCTCCCTCTTGGGGTGTAGTGAGTATCCAGATACTTACAGAGTGAGGAGTGTGTGTGTGTGTGTGTGTGTGTGCGTGCGCGCGCAGGTGCACGTGCACACACACACACACACACACAGAGCCCTGGCTCTGTGACTCCAGAGGCAGCCATTTCTGCTGTCTCCAGCACCCTCCTTCTCACCAACCCTCACCCCAAACAGGAGCTGAGTAGGAAAAGGCCATCTCCCAGGGCAGGGATAGGCTAGCACTCCAGGACCTCTGAATGGAAACCCCCCAAGGAAATGGAATGAGAGTGATCTAACCAGAGGTTCTGGAAGAAGACCTCACTCATTCTCCCTGGGCGGCCTTTCAGCATGACTTGCTTGTGCCTTGGTTTCCTCTCTTGTAAGTTGACCTGCTCACAGGCTGTGTCTGAAGTATTACCCATCAGAAACTTCTAGAACCAGCTAGCTGCTTCATCCTCCTGCTTTCTTTCTTTTAAATTTATTTGGAGAGAGACAGACAAACAGAGAGACAGCAGGATAGGGACAGAGATAAAGGGAGAAAGAATCCTAAGCAGGCCCCAAGCTGTCAGCACAGATCATGACTTGGGGCTCCGTCTCACAAACCGTGAGATCAGGACTTGAGGCGAAATCAAGAATCAGATGCTTTACCAGCTGAGCCACCCAGGTGCCCCCTCCCTGCTTTCTGACCTGGTACTGCCAGGTTCTTCATAGGGATTATGTTTCCCATTTTACAGATATGGAAATGAAGCTCAGAGAGGCTGGCCCACAGCCACCTAATGAGTGTTAGAAATGCAGTGAAAACCCACCCAGGTTTTGAATCTGTTGCCCCAACAAGTATTTACTAAACACTCAACTGGATGCCAGAATCCGAGCTGTGTCCAAGAGATATAGCAGGGAGCAAGGTGGGCTTGTCCTACCTCTAGGAGCTCCAGGTTCAGGAGAGGTGACAGACAAGAGAGGAAATATTAGAAACGTTGGCAGGGCAAAGTGACAGGAGCAAAAAGACTTCTGGCAGGACAGAGGACAGAGGTGCCCTTGGGGCTGTCTCAGCTCCCACATTTCGGAGGACCCGGCAGAGCAAAGGTTTTAGGGGCTGGGGAGCTGAAGTGGGAAAGGCTGGGGTCTGGGGTCAGCAGTCTTGGCTCAAGTCTGGGGAGGAGTTGGAGCTGCCCCACCCCAAAATACTCACACTCCATCTGCCTCGAGTTTCTACCCCAACGGTTTCCTCGTCTGGGGTGGTTTCCAGCCCCACCTGCTTTCCTGGAGTCCAGTTGATCTATCACTCCTGCCAGGTGTGTACCTGGTGCCTAGTGTCACTCTGAGTAATTCCGGAGACCCAGGTGTCCTCACCTGCTCCTGATTCAGTTTGACTCACCCTATTTCTGGAAGGTGGCTCTTGGCTGTTCTCACCTCATGCTTGGGGCACCTGGGGCCTGTGGGAGCAGCAGATCCTCCTCCCCACTCCTGATTGTTAAACTGGTCGGTGCCATGCAGGGGAAATGGGGGAGCCCTGAGGAGGGAGCCCTCACCCACCCAGGATTAACTCCCTCCCTCTACAGCCCAGTTCCGACATCTCCTTTCTAGTGATCACCAATGTTCTTCCTGTTCTTAACAGGGAAGGAACATTACCTAGGAAGAATAGCTCATGTCAAGTGATCATTTACTATGAGCTGGGCAATCTGTACACATCATTAGAGTCTCACAACACTCCATTATTGGTTTTTATTTTCCAGGATGAGGAAACCATAGCTCAGAGAGGGGACTCGTCTTGGCTAAGGTCACATAGCAAGGAATTGGCTGAAGTGGGATTGGAACCCAGGTATAGTTGACCTCTGAGTTATTTCACCAGGGCCACACACCTGACCCCCACCCCTTCCCCTGGAAGATGGAGATCATTCCACCTGCCAGGCTTGAACCTGCTCAGATCCAGCCTCATGCACCCCTAGGATCCTTTGTAGTGGTGCTGGGGCGGGGGGGGGGGTGTGTGGATAGGAACTCTGAGAGGAGGCACCATTTGCTCAACCCAGGGAGCTGAGGGCCATCACTTCCTTGATGGGGAGAAGCCCAGACTGAAGTCGTGGCCAGTCATCCCTCTTCATATAGATGGGCCCAGGCCGGCCACCTCAGTGTACCCTCCTTTTTCCCTTCCACAGCTGGTCACCAGGTGGTTCCACATCCCTGCCCCTGGACCCACCCCCCTTCCTACCTTCACACCAGATAAGGCCGTTCCGGGGGCGCCTGGGTGGCTCAGTCGGTTAAGCGTGCGACTTCAGCTCAGGTCACAATCTCGCGGTCCGTGAGTTCGAGCCCCGCGTCGGGCTCTGGGCTGACGGCTCAGAGCCTGGAGCCTGCTTCCGATTCTGTGTCTCCCTCTCTCTCTGCCCCTCCCCCATTCATGCTCTGTCTCTCTCTGACTCAAAAATAAATAAACGTTAAAAAAAAAATTAAAAAAAAAGAAAAAGATAAGGCCGTTCCGCTCAGAGCTGTGCTATCCAGTAGAGTGGCCACGAGCCCCACGTGGCTGTTGAGCACTTGAAATGTGACTAGTGCTGCCGAGGAACTGAATTTTACATTTTATTTAATTTTAATCAAGTTACATTTAAATTTAAAAATTGATAACGCCGTTGGGGCGCCTGTCTGGCTCAGTTGCTAGAACACGTGACTCTTGATCTCAGGGTTGTAAGTTCAAGCCCCACAATGGGTGTAGGGATTAGTTAAAAATAAAATCTTTTTACAAAATGGATAATGTAGTTGTTGAAAAACATTTAAATATGTGTGGAATACCTTGGGCATGTGAATCTACTTTTTCAAGTGCAAATTTTATAAAGTCTAAGTAGAGACCATTTTCTGATGAAAATTTAGCAAGTACTGTAAGTATAAACTAGGCCCCAGATTTTGAACACTTAGTAATATAAAATGTAAAAATATCTCATTAATATTTTTTTGCACAGCATAGCAAATAAAATATATTATTAAAATTGATTTCACCCGATTCTTTTTTGAATGTAGCTACTAGAAAGTTTTTCAATTACTTACGTGACTCATATTCTATTCCTATCAGACAGTGCTAGCCTAGAGGTTAAATGTGTGGGTTCAAATCCTGGCTCTGTGTGTCCTTGAGCAACTTAACCAAACTCTCTGCGCTTCAGTTCCTTACCTAAAAGACAGGGATAACAGTAGCACCTCCTTCAGAAGAACACGCTAGATAATGTTCGTAAAGCACTTAACCCAGTGCCTGGCATACAGTAGTGCTCTGGGAAAAACAAAACAAAACATTGTAGGCTTCCTTTTATCATAACACTCCAAGCGTGGTTCAGTCAAACTCAGTCATATTTATTGAGGGCCTGCTACCTGCCAGGCTCTGGGGATTCCATGGAGAGCGAGCCCTCTGCTCTCCCAGAACCTGCCATCTAGGAGGGAGGCTGCTGCTTAAAAGAAATGGGGGTAAGGGCAGGTGGTGGTGAGTGCGGGGGGGGGGGGGGGGGGAAGAAAATGGAACACGGAGATGTGCTAGAGAGAGACTCCGGCTGCTTCTGCAGGGGAGGCTGGGGAAGGCTGCAGGGGACATTTGAACTAAACCTGACTGACAAGGAGCCAATCAGGTGAAAGTGAGGAGAGGGTGTCCCCGGCAGAGTGAGCAGCTTCAGCGCAGAGGCCACAGCACGAGTGCCTGCGGCGGCTGTACAGACATTTCTGTATTGCACAATCTGTTTCGCCAAATTTTCCATTTCTTGCATCCAACTCCCTCCTGGCGACGGCACTGTCCCTGTGTTCACGGCAACCTTTGTAAAGCTGGCCCACATCATCCCCTTCTCATCTCTTCTGTGCTCACCCGTCTGCCTGTGCAAACCTCCTCCCTCTCGCTCCAGCTCAGGGTTCGGGGTTCTAGGAGGTTTCCCCTGATGGTTCCTGTCCCCACCTTCCCGGCTCTCTCTCTGGTTCCTCTAGACTAACTACTTCACTCTATACCATCCTGGTTATCACCCCCCCACCCCCTTCATCTTTTCTAGGGCAGTCATGCCTCTCCAACAAACTTGCCCCTTTCTTAGGACAGGCTCCGGAAGCAGCTTTTTCACCTGCCTCCCAGTCCTGAGCTGAGCTGTTCAGAAAGACCCATGGATTGCCAGATCCCCTCACTGGGGAAACCGAGAGGCATGTCTGCCCAGGCACAGTGGAAAATCCCCGGCAGGGGGAAGGGCTATGGAAATTTCTTCTTAACGTTCTCTTTCCACACTTGGACTCGCCCCAGAAAGCAGTCAAGCATTTGCCCAGTGACCTGCAAGGCAGTTCTGCTGTTCCTCTCGCCCTGCCCCCACCCTGGGCTTGAACCCAGAGAGCAGTGATGGGGCTTTGAGAAGCAGCCACTGGCAGCTGAGCTCAGCCTCAGAGAATGGCAGTTGACGTCCTCCAGTCCCACCCGCTTAGTTCAAAGATGAAGGAACAGGGATCAGTGGCAAATCATAGTACACTGCTGATACCCCCACTCCCAGTCCAAGCTCCTCCAGTGCCCCACGTTCCTGTTTCCTCATCTGTAAAATGGGCAAAATAGTAATAGTACTTACTTGACAGGATTGGTGATCTGTGAAGCGAGGTAAAGAGGTAGAGCACGCTATGAATATGAGCGACGTATCCTCTCTGACCCTGAGCCTGTCCTTCCTTGTAGCCCCAGTGGTGGAGGGTGCCATTCCCATTCTGCCAGCGGCCCACCTCCAGGGACTTGAATGAGGCCTTGAAGTTGTCACCAGGGGCTGGCTGGTTCCAGTGGTGCCTGGCCCTGTATTGTCTATAGACTGTGTCCGTAGCAGTCTTGCCCATATTTGTCCTGATGCTTTTTTTTTTTTTAATTTTATTTTAGAGAGAGAGAACATGAGCAGGGTGGAGGGAGAGAGAATCTGAAGCAGGCTCCAGGCTCAGCACAGAGCCCAATGCAGGGGTCTATGCAATGACCCTGGGATCGTGACCTGAGCTGAAATCAAGAGTCAGATGCTCAACTGACTCAGCCACCCAGGCGCCAGCCAGCTAGGAGCCCGATTATTTTTTTAAGTTTATCTATTTATTTATTTATGAGGGAAGGAGAGAGGGAGAGAGAGAGAGAGAGCGAGAACCGAGGTGCCCCATCCTACTGCTTTTTAAGTGTACATGGATGCAATTTGGGGTGAATAAAATACGAATTCACTTCACAGTGTTAGTGAAGTCACAGGTTTGTCTTATATTCAGTCAGTCAGTGACGGCAAAAGTCGACTAAAATTTTTGAAGGTTCGTAATGGATTGGGGGCTCCTGGACAGGTGCCCCAATCCTCAGCTCTTCTCCCCTGAGGGGCCCGTGTTCCTCTCCTGTCCCCTGAGATGTGCCAACCCAAATCAGCTCCACTGCTCTGTCCCTGGCCCCCAGACTACCCCTGGAGAGGGCTCTGACAGGAATCTGAATGTGTGACAGAAAAGCCCAGGTGAGACCATGAAGACGGCACCCCTCACATCGTCAGGGCGGAAGTCTCACCCTCCCTCCTCAGGAACCTGACTGACGTCCCTCTCTCCTCCCACTTCCTAGAACATACAAAATTCCCCAGATCCTGAGCCCTCACCCAGCCCTTGGCCACTTAACCTCGTAGGCGTGGGTGCGGTGGGGCTTGCCTGTTGGGGTAATTTGGGCCTGGACTGGGATATGGAGAGGCGTAAAAGGGCTTGGAGGTGTTGTGTACTGTTGGTGGAAATGTAAAGTGGTACAGCCCACTGCTGAAAACAGTATGGAAATCCCTCAAAAATTAAAAGTAGAATCACCAGGGGCACCTGAGTGGCTCAGTCGGTTGATCATCTGATTTCGGCTCAGGTCATGACCTCGCAGTTCATGAGTTCAAGTCCCACATCAGGCTCACTGCTATCAGTGCAGAGCCCACTTCAGATCCTCTGTCCCCCTCTCTCGGCCCCAACCCCCCTGTCGTGCTCTTTCAAAAATAAAAATAAAAAGCATAAAAAAAATAGAGTCACCATATGACCTAGCAATTCCACTTCTGGGTATGTACCCAAAAGAATTGAAAGCAGAGTCTCAAAGAGGTATTTGTACACCCGTGGTCATAGCAACATTATTCACAGTAGCCCAAAGACGGAAGCAACCCAGGTGTCCATCAGTGGATGAATAGATAAGCAAATGCGGCACATACATACAATGGAATATTATTCAGCCTTAAAAAGGAAGAAAATTCTGGCTACAGAAAATTTGCTACAACATGAATGAATCTTGAAGACATTGTGTTAAGGGAAGTAAGCCAGGCACAGTAAGACAAATACTGTGTGATTCCCCTTATATCACCTATCTAGAGAAGTCAAATTCATAGAGGCCCAAGGTAGAATGGTGATTCCCAGGGGCTAGGAGGAAGGGGACATGTGGTATTGTTATTTAATGGGTATAAAATCTCAGTTATGCAAGATTAAAGAGTTCTGGAGAACAGTTGCACAACAATGTAAATATATTTTTAACACTACCAAACTGTACACGTAAAAATGGTTCAGGGGCTAAAAGGCAACCGACGGAATGGGAGAAGATATTTGCAAATGACACATCAAATAAAGGTTAGTATCCAAAATCTATAAAGAACTTATCAAACTCAACACCCAAAAAACAAATAACCCAGTGAAGAAATGGGCAAAAGACATGCATAGACACTTCTCCAAAGAAGACATCCAGATGGCCAACCGACACATGGAAAAATGCTCAACACCACTCATCATCACGGAAATACAAATCAAAACCACAATGAGATACCACCTCACACCTGTCAGAATGGCTAACATGAACAATTCAGGCAACAACAGATGTTGGCGAGGATGTGGAGAAAGAGGATCTCTTTTGCATTGTTGGTGGGAATGCAAACTGGTGCAGCCACTCTGGAAAACAGTATGGAGATTCCTCTAAAAATTAAAACTAGAACTACCCTACGACCCAGCAATGGCACTACCAGGTATTTATCTATGGGATACAGGTGTGCTGTTTCAAAGGCACACATGCACCCCCATGTTTATAACAGCACTATCCACAATAGCCAAAGTATGGAAAGAGTCCAAATGTCCACTGATGGATGAATGGATAAAGAAGATGTGGTATGTATATACAGTGGAGTATTACTCGGCAATCAAAAAGAATGAAATCTTGCCATTTGCAACTACGTGGATGGAACTGGAGGAGGGTATCATGCTAAGTGAAATTAGTCAGAGAAAGACAAAAATCATATGACTTCACTCATATGAGGAATTTAAGAGACAAAACAGATGAACGTAAGGGAAGGAAAGCAAAAATAATATAAAAACAGGGAGGGGGACAAAACAGAAGAGACTCATAAATATGGAGAACAAACAGAGGGTTACTGGAAGGGTTGTGGGACGGGGGATGGGCTAAATGGGTAAGGGGCATTAATGAATCTACTCCTGAAATCATTGTTGCACTATATGCTAACTTGGATGTAAATTAAAAACTTAATCAATTAATTTAAAAAATGTTTAAATACATTAAAAAAACTGGGAAAAAAATGGTTCAGGGGCTCCTGGGTGGCTCAGTCGGTTAAACATCTGACTCTTGGTTTTGGCTCAGGTCATGCATGATCTTGCGATTTGTGAGTTTGAGCCCTACATCCGGCTCTTTGCTGACAGCTCAGAGCCTGCTTGGGATTCTCTTTCTCTCTCTCCCTCAAAAATAAATAAGCAAAAATATTTTAAAAAATGGTTCCAATTTGGGGGGTACCTGGCTGGCTCACTTGGTAGGGCATGCAACTCTTGATCTTGAAGTCATGAGTTCAAGCCCCACAATGGGAGTGGGTGTAGATTATACTTAATTTTTTTTTAATGGTTCAAATGGTAAATTTTATGTTATATATATTTTACCACAGTTTGAAAAAAGGAGTGTTTTCTAAATGTACATGGATGGAATGCTTTCTATGAGCCAGGCACTGTTGTAGGCACACACACAAAATGTGGGTTAACATTCTATTGGCAGAGACAGACAAATAAAATTTGAGCCAGGACGCATCTATTCTAGATGCAAATCACTTATCATACATATGACTTGCAAAATGTTTTCTCCCAATGTCGTCTTTTGCTTTCTTGACTTTATCCTTTGAAGCACAAAGCGTTTTTTTTTTACAATTTTCTTTTAATTTGAAAAATGTTTTTAAATTTTAATTATGTTTTATTTTAGAAAGAGAGTGTGCAAGCAGGGTAGGCGGAGAGAATCTTAAGCAGGTTGCACGATCAGCGCAGTGCCTGGCATGGTGCCTGACACGGGGCTTGACACAGGGCTCTATCCCACTGTCCTAGGATCATGACCTGAGCTGAAATCAAGAGTTGGATGCCCAACTGACTGAGCCACCCAGGTGCCCCAGAAGCACAAACGTTTGTAATGTCAATAAAGTCCAACATACTGAACTTTTTTTCTGTCACTTGCACTTTGGTATCATATTTAAGAAATCACTGCCTAATCCAAGATCATGAAGATTTATACCTATATTTTCTTCTAAAATGCTCATAGTTTAGCTCTTCCATTTAGGTCTATGATCCACTTTGAGTTAATTTTTGTGCGTACACACACACACACACACACATATATTTTTTAATTCGGGTATTAAGGTATAATTTACATTCAGTAAAATTCACCGATTTTAAGTATATTGTTTAATTAATTTCTTTAATCACTTTTAATCATTCTGTATTGCTGGATATATTTTCCTGGGATGTTAGGGATAGGAAAAATTGAGTGTGTGCCCATTTTCTCTTCTCCTTATGCCCCCCGGTTTTCTTGTAAATGCGTGTGTAGTTATGTGTGAGCGTGTGTGTGTGTGTTTGTGTGTGTGTGTGTGTGTGTGTGTGTGAAAGAGAGAGAGAGAGGGGGAATTTTGATGTCTGCGTCTTAGGGGTTCCCACTTACTTAACTTTGTCTTGCAGCCCCACAGAGCCACTTAATTATATACGAGTTGAATGAATGAACGCAGTAATCAAATGACAGTCCATCAGCGTCTGCCTTCAGAGCCATCAGCACCACATGGCCACAGATGTTTCCATGCAGCTGCCCATGGTTGAGGTCAAAACGGACACTCCTCAGCTTGGCCCTTCCATGGACGTGTCTGAGTTTTAAGAGACTGTTTTCTAATTTGTGATTCCTTCATAAAGTGCCCCCTTTCAGGATAATTACAGAGTCCTGTAATAATCTATTAAGTGGACCTGGTTTCTGTGCTGTGTGTTTCCTCAGCCTTCCGCGGGGCTGCCCCAGTGGTACTTGCCTCCCGCCAGCAGCAAAAGCAGATGTGGCTGACCCACACACCCCGACCTGGGAGCCAGGGAGGGCTCAGAGGAATGAGTGGAAGGCCTGGGAGGAGGGCACTCTTCCCTTCTGAGCCCTGCAGCCTTGCTCACTCTGGGCCTTTGCATTTCCTTCTGAACCGTGAGGGGGAAGTGAAGCAACCTAATATAGGTGCTTAATGTGTTCCAGGCTTAGAAGAATATAGCTTAGAAGTGAGGCTGTCTAAGCACATTACCCCCAAATGACGGAGGGGTTTTTTGTTTGTTTAAGATTTTATTTTTAAGTAATCTCTACACCCAACGTGGGGCTCAAACTCACTCGCATGCTCTGCTGACTGAGCCAGCCAGGAGCCCCCCAGATGGTGTTTTTCACAGGAATGTATTAAGGTTACATGTTGACACAATTCTTGTTAAGATGGTGACTTGAGGGACGCCTGGGTGGCTCAGCTGGTTGACTGTCCAACTTCAGCTCAGGTCATGATCTCACAGCTCATGGGTTGGAGCCTGGCATTGGGCTCTGTGCCGATGGCTCAGAGCCTGGAGCCTGCTTCTGATTCTGTCTCCCTCTGTCTCTGCTCCTCCTCTGTTCACTCTCTCTCTCTTTCTCTGTCTCAAAAATAAATAAACATTAAAAAAAGAAAAAAAAAAGATGGTGACTTGGAAAGATGTTGGAAGAAAGGAGGACCAGAGGGGAAGGAGGTCAAAGGTGTCCCCTACTCTGAAGCCAGCTCTGCCACAGCTCAGGCCCCCATCTCTTGCCCAACTACTGGCTTCCTCTGCCAATGGTGAACCCCAGTTATGACTTTATATACACATTTCTCCACTAGTATCCCCATTTTATAGATGAGGTAACTTAAAGTGACTCGCTCAAGGTCACTGGCTAAAAAAAAAAGAAGAAAAATGTCTGAGTCAGGATTCGAACCCAGATTTCACTAACTACAGCATAGTGGCCTTAACCACTAGGGACACTACTTCCCTTCCAGGACCTTAGCCTTTAATATTCCTCTAAACTGGGTGGCAGGCGTAATAAAACAATAAAGTATTTCTACCCTGCCCTCCTCTCTTCTTAGCCTGAGGGTCTGAGGCTGGTGAGAGAATCTTGTGTTGTCTGAGCCAAGGGAGAGGGGAATGAGCAAGCAGGCAGCCAGCCAGGGCCTGAGGGGAACCCGGGGGTACCCCCAAAGAACTGGGAGACATGAAGCAAGTGCATAAAATGAGATCAGGAAACTGCAAAGTTTTCAACACTGATTGTGAAGGAGGAGGCAGGACGAGGCAGAGGAGAGTCATAAAAGGGCTGAAACTCCCTCTGGGTCTTAAAGGAAGGGGGAGGGTTTGCAGGCAGGACAGAGGGATGACATCCCTGATGAAGGGCCCTGGAATGAGCAAAATCAGTCCGGAGAAGGGAGCAGGCCATACTGACCTGTGCCTAAAGACAGGGAGTGGTAGGGAGTGTGGTGGGCCATCAGCCTGTATAGGGCAAGTAGGGCCCAATATCAAAGGTCTTGAAAGGCAGACCGTGGAATCTGACAATAGGAAGCTATTGTAGGTTCTAGAGTAATACCCTGATGAGCTGGGAAATAGAAATAAGAAAGGTAATCAGAACAAATTTTATAAGCCTGGAAGCATTTTCCAAAGTGGGATGTTATTTGTAAGTCTATAAGCTTTATTAGCTTTCGGTCTTAGCAACAAAGGAATCTTTCCCAGCTTCTCTTCAAGAGCCCACCCAATACCTGGGACAAAGCTCCCTGCTGGGTCTGAGAAAGCCTGCCAGCTCCCATCTGGGGGCCCTTCTGTCCAGCTGGGGGGCATTTGCCAGCCCTATGATGAGGAAAGCCAGTCTGGCTTCAGGGAGATGGCGACTCAGCTGTACTTTCTTGGGAGTCCAGGCCTCAGTCTGACCAACTAAGAAGAGGGGCCCCTGGGTGGCTCAGTCTGTTAAGCATCCGACTTCGGCTCAGGTCATGATCTCACAGTCTGTGGGTTCGAGCCCCGTGTTGGGCTCTGTGCTGACGGCTCAGAGCCTGGAGCCTGCTTCACATTCTGAGTCTCCCTCTCTCTCTGCCCCTCCCCCGCTTGCACCCTGTGTCTTTCTCAAAAAATAAACATTTAAAAAAGAAAAAGAAACGAAGAAAAGCGCGCTCGCTGCCTCCTGGTCTTGGAGAGGGGTTAATGTTTATTGTGCCATCCAGTTCTTGCCTCTAAGTACCAAGAAGACTCTGTCTTGGAGCTGGGCATGGTTGTTTTCTTTGTTTTCCTTTGTGGCAAGGGATACACAGCTGTGAGCACTGGCGCTGCTCTTAATTCCCCGGAAAGTGAGCCCAGACACCATCCAAAGGCTGAGCACCGTACACTCCCAGCTCCCACCTTGAGGGGCCGAGAGTGAACGAGGTCAGCCACGGTCAGAAGACGGTCATTCAAGGGCTGCGGCCTGTGTTTACGAGTCTGTGAAACATTACTAACCCCCGTCCCACCCAGCTTTCACAGGGTGGCTATCAGGAGGATGAGCTAAGAAATTGAGGGTGAGGGTGCTCCTAAAACTGCTCTGGGCAACTTATTTGTTACCAGTGTTTTCAGATCCAGTTCTAACCCAAGTTCATTCAATTTGGGGAACAAGTCACCCAGCTCTACCAAAGAGATGTGAGTCTTCTCAACTATCCCAGAGTTTGAGACTCTGTCAGGATCACTGACGAGAATGCAGGTTCCTGGGGCTCTGCCCCAGGTGCACTCAGCCAGAATCTCCACCAGAGCCCGGGGATCTGGGTTTTAACCTGGGCCCCACACACTCAAGTGGGAAAATTACTGTTTTAACATCGGGCAAACAAGGCCTGCCTGGGACCAGGAAGAGAAACAAGGGAGATAACAGCTCTCCAAAGGCCGGTGTGGGAAGTCTGCCCACACCCCCCCCCCCCACTACGGTCAAGGGGAGGGAGAAGTGGGAAGGGCCTTGGCCTTCATCTGGCCCAATCCCTATTTCACTGATAAGGAAATTGGGGCCCAGAGAGGGCAATGAGTCCCAGTCACCCAAGGAATTCCCTTAGGCCTGCAGTCCCCTTGCTCAGAAGGCCTCCCCACCCCTCCTTTTCTGCTTCCATGTGCATGTGTGTCTGTGTGCCTTGTCCATTCTGCACCTGCCAGGGCCACACCTCCTCCCAGGAGCAAGCCGTACTCCTAGGTGCCCTAGGTTCTTGGTCTAGTAAGAGGCTAGAACGAACTCCATTTCTTGGTGCTCCTGCTCCCTAGCCTCTTACATTCAGAGATCAATTTTGTGGTTTTCGTGACTGCATAACAAATGGAACTGTGACTTTTTCATAGGAGGAAAAAGAAGTCTCTGGAAGTCCTTCGAGTTTCTGTAAGTGCCTTGGGCTTCTATACCCTGTACCCAGGCCTTCTAACCCAGAGCAGCCAGGTGAGCTCTCCCAACTGAGCTCAGTGGGAGGTCTGACTCAACGCCTCACCTTCCAGGGCTTTCCAGCGCTTTTCCCTGGTAGCATCAGCCAGCCATGGGAGCCAGGGTTCTTGGCACAGATGGCACACAATCCACATACCTCCATTACCAGGCTGGCAGGCAGCCCCGGAAAAGGACACAGCAACACACGGGTGGACCCGAGTCTGATGAAACTTGCCTTTTACCGGCAACCATTCCCCTTTTTTATTTCACAGCACTGACGAGACTCAACTGTTTTAACAAACCTTTTTTTTTTATTAGAAAAGTAAAAAATATTGCATAGGTCTTAATACTTGAACATCAAGTGTATTTATGAACAGCGAGTATCTTCATGTAAACAGTTCTAGATGGAAGACCCAGATGGCACTCTTCTGGGGGAGGGGTTCCAGCCCCCCACCCCACCCCACCCCAATCAGCCCCATCCCCTCACAGCTCAACTCCCCAGTACACATTGGGGGAGGGGAGGGAGGGGCAAATGCAGCTCCCAGGTGTCTTTTTTCTTCAAGTGTCAAAGATCCCCAAGTGATCCCAACACCCACCCCTTCCTACTCTTACATTCATGCGTCTGTAAGATAGCTGCCTAGAACAGGTCAGTAGTGAAGCTCTGATCAAAACAAAAACAAAAGGTACAAAAACAAAGAACACATTTGGCCCCTTCAGACCAGGAGATACACAAAACCGCCTTGACCTCCCCCCTCCCACCAGGGCTGCTACCAGGAGCATACAACCCCTTGCAAAGGCCAGTGCAGCCCAGCTGCTCACCTGGCTGTCACACCACTGTTGTCTTAACTGTCAGTAACGATAAAAATAATAAGGTACATGCTACATACACATCCAGCCAGAAGCCCAGTTGGCCCCTAAGCCTTTGTTTCATGCTACAGTACTGAGGGGCATAGGCCCCCAACCGGGAGCTACCTGCACACCTCAGTGAGCTTCCTAGGAAACACAATGTTCCCCCCACCTCCACCTTCCTCCCCTCAGGTGGCTGTTGTCAGTATGCTAACGACAGGCGACAGGCGTCAATCCCTCAGCTCCTGCCTGCCAACCTCCACCTCAAAATCAAAAGTTGAGTGGTCTCTGGCGTGGGGGCAGGGTAGGCCCCCCCCCAGGCTCAAGTTCAACACTCCTCAATGAGCAGCTGCTCGGAGCTATACAGCTTTTTCTTGATGACTCGGAAGCCCGTGCTCAGCGTCAGGGACTGGCTGAAACCGGGGACGAAGGGAGAGTTGGCAGAGCTGAACAGCCCCTGGATCTTAGGCCAGAGGCGTGAGTCCAGGCGCAGCACGAGGGTCAGCTGGAAAGTGGGCACCAGGCTGGGGTCGAGGGCCAGCTGGCCGACGCTGTGGCAGCTCTTGCCTTGCTCTACGCAGACGTCCAGCAGCGCCCCCCGCAGGCCACACGGCTCGCTGTAGGCCAGGCGCAGTAGTTCCTTGCCCACCTGGCTCACCAGCTGGCTGGGCATCAGCAGGCGCGCTGGGCGCCGTGAGCCCAGCCGCGCCTGGGACAGGCTCTCCTGCAGCAGCTGCATCAGGTTGGCACACAAGTGCTCATCCTCAGGGTCGCTGAGCAGCTCGAAGTCGGGCAGGGACACCCCATCCAGGTATGCCGAGTCTGGTAAGGGAGAGCACACAAGAGAGGGATATAAGAACAGCTCCAAAGGCGGGGGGGGGGGGGGTGCTCTTGCGTTAAGAAACCAACACTCCTTCCCACTCTGTGCCTCAGCTTCTGCCACACACTTGTACCCTATACTCCAATCTCCGTCCTCCATCCCGCCACCCCTCCGCAATCAGGGTTCTGATGGGATAGGAAGACAGGCGGCGTTGACCCCTTCCAGAGCGGTGCTTTTCCACCTCCCGGGCCCCGTGAGTCGCGTCCAGTCTCCGCCCACGGCTTACCTTCCTCCGGCCCAAAGCCACTGTTGCTGCTGTCCAGGGACTCGCAGTCCGAGCTCTCCAGGCTCGCGCAGCGACCAAGACCCTCTTCTCGGGCCGCCGACCCCCAGGCTGAGCGCGGCGGCTGATCTGGGGTGTGAGTTCGGGACAAGGACGACGATGAAGAGGAGGAGGACGATGAGAAGCGATCCCAAAGGCTAGGCATGATGAGGACGGACGCCAGGACGTTTGCAGTTGAGCTCTGGATGCGGGAACGCAGAAAACGCTGTAAGACAGGAGGCGCACGGACCCGGCGTCAGTCTGGGGGCTGGACCAGACTGAGAGCGCTCGGACCCGCAGGATTGAGGCCTCCCCACGCAGGAATCAGTACATACTGAAAGGACACTTACCAGCTAGCTCGGTCGACGAGAACTGCTAGGACAAGTGCGTACTGCCGCTTGAATGGGTGCGCGAACTGGTATCAACCCCCGCGCACTGCCCAGACCTGTCCCTTCTACCCACCCGCACCTCCCCCTTGGCCTGCCGCGGTCCCTAGCACCAGCACCGAGAGGCCTATAAGGACTACAGCGGAGAGGCCACGCCTCCTCAGCGCCTCAGCCCAATCCAGATCCGGGAGTGTGGCCCCCCTCGGCCAATGGGCTCCGGGCGCACGTTCGCAACGTTCTCTCCTGCCCGGTGACAGAGGTCTGGCCCCGCCCCCGCTGAGCCCCAGAACGCTCCCAGCCGAACCCCGCGCCGCGGCCACGCCCCCTTTCTGGAAGGGATCCGCGGCGGCTGCAGCTGCCAAGGTCCCCGAGGGCGCTCGCGGCAGGGGAGGATCAAGGAACGACTTGTTTATTATAGGGTCCTGTTGCTGGGGGAGGGGGTAGCCGTGACCGCGCGGGGGGAAAGGCAGGGGAACTTGAGGGGGCGGCGGGCCGGGAAAACGGTTGCCCCCAGCGTCTGGGAACCTGAGACTACAGGCACAAGTAAGCGCTCGGGTGGATGCCTGTGGGACGGCGGCGCGGGGAGCAGACGTTAACCCGGCCGGACCTC
This sequence comes from Prionailurus bengalensis, assembly GCF_016509475.1. NCBI lineage: Eukaryota > Metazoa > Chordata > Mammalia > Carnivora > Felidae > Prionailurus > Prionailurus bengalensis. Next base: position 32,543,848 of record NC_057351.1, on the reverse strand, counting down.
GCGCACATACCCCACGCTGACCCGGCCTTGCATAGGGTCGGAATATGGGGATGGGGTCCAGGCAGGGCTGGTCCCAGCACCGAGCTCTCTTGCAGCGCCACCAGTTTGTTAACTCTACAGCCCCAGGGGGTGGGTTAATGGGGGAGGTCCATGCCCCCCCCCCATATGATCCTCGTCCGCTAGATCGTGTCCGCTCCCACCCCCAACTGCTTCCAAGGAGAGAGTTTGGCGAGGGTGGCTAGAAGAGGTTTGTTGGGCTCGGGTTCCTAGCGCCTGGTCTTGGGTCTGAGAACGGGGACTCAAATTCGATGAACACAAGGGCCCTTCGCGGGCCCTACAAACCGACTGCGGTTCGGTGGTGTCTCCCCCGCCCTCTGTACCCGAGAGTCCTCGGGCGTCTGCCGGGTCCTAGCGCCCCTCCTTCCAAGGCGCTTTGTGTAAAAGAACCGGAGAGTTGCATCAGGACCAAGGACTAGATCTCCGGAAAAGTCCGGGAGTGCAATGGCCATCCCCTGTTTCGTCATTCAGGCGGGGCCACAGGATATCTGGCTTGATGGCAGTGTTCGGGGACGAATAATGATTGCTGAGGGTGGGAGGAGGTTCGGACGGACTCGACCTTTACGTCTTTAAAGGCTTATCAATCTGGGACACCAGGATCCCAATAGAAGAGGGAACCAAATTTACAGCAGACGCTCCCACTCCGGGAGCCTAACCAGATCCGACTGGCAGGCCTCGCCTCGGGGGCGGGCTTGCGCGTGACAGATGACACTTGCTGGAGGTCGGGCCCCTGCCATCCCCACCCCCACCTAATTAAAAAAAAAAAAAAAAAAGGCTGACCCGTGGGCCTTTCGGGCAAACCGTGACTCGAACCAGAAAGGACCGGAATTGAGGCCCTGCACCGCCCCCCTCCCCCATTTTCCAGATGGAGGAACCAATTATGGAGACAAATTTATGGATAAAAAATAAATTAGGGGGTGTCGGATTAGGAGATAGCGTTAAGATTGCCGCACAACAAAATAGTCTTTTGGCCGCTGGGGCGATTAAGGCCTGAACACTGGCCCTTTCTTCCTGTCTTCTGAGTTCCAGTCACTTACTGGGAGCCTTAAAGACACCAGGGTCAGGGGGGTTAGGGGAAGTGCTTGGAGGGCTGGTGGTGGTAGATGACATTCTCTTGAAATCACAGTTTACTGAGGTGGGGTGACCCGTATGGATGTGGCCTTGTCGCCAGGACAGAAGGTTAGGGAATGAATCCATCAGAGTACTATTCCCTCTTCCCACCAGACAGACTGGGTTGGGGACACCTGAGACAGAAGGAGATAGTTTGGGGATGTTTTTCTTTTTCATCTCTCTCTCTCTCTCCCTCTCTTTGTGGCAGGAAAAAAAGGAAATATTTCAGAAAAAAATGTGGAACACTAAGAAAAATAGAGGTTTTTAAAAAAGTGGATATTCATAAGCAAAAGAATCCAGAGACCGTGTGGAGAGCTCAGTTCACCAGAAACCATTCATATTCAATATGGTATTTGTGTGGTGCATTTGAGTGTTTGTGTGTGTGTTGAATATGTGCAGTGTGTCTGCAGTGTAGGGTTTGTGCTTTGTATGTATTTTGTGTGTATGTGTGTGGAATATCTGTGGTGTGAGTGCGCTGTATGTGTAGATCTTAGTGGGTGTTGGTTATGGTGTGGTGTATGTGAACTGTGTGTGTGGTATATATGAATTGTGAATGTGGTTTATATGTGGAGTATATGCAGCGTAAGTGTGGGCTGTGCAGTGTGTGTATGTGTGTGTTATTTGTGTGGCAGCGAAACATGGTCATGAAACAGTGTGCTAAGCACATTTTATCATTCACTGTCTCACTCTGTTATTGCCAAGTTTTTCCCAAATGGGAAGGCCTGTGTTAATGGGCACTGAGTAATTTTGTTTCTTTTCAAAAGAAATCCACTAATGTTGTTGCCTCATTGTGTTTTCTAAAAATATGGGAAAAAAAAGACCAGCAGTCTTAGCCCTGGACGTCTCTCCCAGAGCAGAAGGCCCACCGGCTGCAGAATAAACAATCACCTACAAGGAGGACTGGGGGCCGGGAGGCTCCAAACGACTTTCCTCACTGACCCCCTTCTCCCCTGTGAAGGAGGGGTCAAAGCCCCATACCATTGTCTTCCAGGAGAACCTTTGGACCTGGAAAAGGAATTTCTTAACTGTTAGCCCCTCTGTGGAGTCAGGGTAAAGGGCGTTGATCCATCGTGTGAGGGGAAGGGAAGGGTAGGATCCCTTCCATCTGGCTGGGGCTGCAAAGACTTCGTTACCACCCCACTTACCCCTCCCACTATTGAAGCAGATGGGGGTGTGGGAAACACCTAAAATGTGTAACTCCTGGGGGAGGAGGAAGCTCAGTCTCCTCACCTCTAAGCCAGGCCCCCTTGGAGACCTCAAAGATCCCATAAACCCTGCATTTGGTGTGCTTCTCTCTCCCTACTACTCCCCTTGGGCCTAAGCTGGCTGCAGGTCAGACTTGCCTGAACATGCCCCTGCCTGAAGCTTTGGAGACCCAGCTCTGGCATCCCTGCAGCCAAGAAGCCTTCCCCAGCACGCCCACCCCCACCCTCCCATCCCTTAGGTGCCCCTCCTCATGTCATCCTTGTACCTGTGTATATCTCTTGTTAATAATTGTTTCCACTTTAGTCTTCTTATTGGACTATGAGCTTCTTGAGGATGGTGTTCTACTCTCCTTAACTTCCAGTGGACAGCACATAGTAAAGGCTCAGTGAACATTCCTTGGATGAACAGATGAATGGATGGATGGATGGATGGACAGATGGATGGATAAAGCAAGAAGGTGAATTTTCCCAGAATTGTAGACCTACATCTGGATTCCCAAGACCAAGGTGGGCCTTTGGGGTGGACCTTCAGAAGACCTGGATGCTACGTTTCTATCCTTCTTCTGACAAGTGCTGCCCAAAGTCTTGGATGTATCTGAACCTTTTCCTCCTTTCTCAGCTCAGGTCTGGGAGTGGGGCTTCTACGGCCCCAATTTAGTTCTCCAATTCGAAGATAGAATACAACCCAAGGAAGCTGGGGAGAGAGGGGACATGGTGTAGAGGGCTGATGTGGGGAATCTTTTCAAGCAATTAGTACTTTGCCTTCAAGTGCTTCGAAATACTTTAAAAAATCTTTTGACATAAAATTCACATACACATTCACAATTTTTTTAATTTTTATTTTGGAGACAGACAGAGAGAGAGAGCGCGCACAAAGGGGATGAGGGGCAGAGAGAGAGGGAGATCCAGAATCTAAAGCAGGCTCCAGGCTCTGAGCTGTCAGCACAGAGCCTGACAGGGGGCTCGAACTCATGAACTGCAAGATCATGACCTGGGCCAAAGTTGGAAGCTTAACTGACTGAGCCACCCAGGTGCCCCACGATGAACAATTTTAAAGGGAACGATTCAGTGGCGTTTAATTCATTTCTGATGTTGTGCAACCACTATCTCTAATTCCAAAACATCTTTATTACCTCAAAGGAGACCCCAGATCCAAGCTCTGGGTCACTCTCGTCAAAATCCTTTTGAAGTTTATATTCCCTTGTTGGAATAGGGTTGCTCCTTTGCCCAACTCCAGAGGGCATCTTTCGCTTTTGAGTCTGTGCATTTACATATGTCTTCTAGGGAATTGTGCTCTAGGGAGCACGGGTCACATAGACGTAATGTGCAACATGGACATCAAGACAACCACGGGGAGACTGGCTGAACTCTGAGCAGGAGTGGCCTAGTGTCACGTCCTGGGTCCTGAGTGACTCAGGCCTCTGGAGCTGGTAACCAGGCCCCATGTCCCAGTCACTGTGGCCAGAGCCCTGACCACACAGACACTGCCTCTTCCCGGGCCCTGCTCTATTCCCGTGGGACCTGCCACAGCCTGCAATTGAAAGTCAATGAGCACTCACTCCTGGCCTCCTGCCTCTCCCGGTTCAGGCGGTTTTTGTCCAGCGCACCGATTCCCAGGGCCTCAGTCTGGCAAGTCGCCCGAGTCGCGTTTGGGAAGTTAAACCAGATCTCGGGGTGGGAACCCTAGAAGTCAGGATGGGAACCCCTGAAGGCCAGCCAGCTTGCCTGCAAGGCTCAGCTTGGGCACCTTCGCAGTTCTTTGGAAACATCTCATTGAGGGTAGTGGAGGTGGCGGGAGGAGCCAGTGGGTCAGGGCGGTGGGGAGAAGGTGGAGGGGTGTGGTAGGAGGTGGGGACAGTGGAGCCAGCAAAAGTGTTCCCAGGACTTCTGCGGCTTTTTTACTTGAAAAACAACAAACAACCTTGTCAAAATCAGCAGCGCTGTAAGTGCACCCCGTTTATTAGGAGGGTTGTGAAAAGCTATTGACAGCCCAGGGCTTCAGGTAGGATTTTGATTGCACTGTTGGAAGAAGCACTAAAAACTCAGTGGGGAGTCTTTTTGCAAATGAAATTACTTTTTGAAATGGAAATACTAACAATACAATGTATTGTATAGGCTTAAAAAGAATAGGTCTTAAAAACTACCATCTATACCCTGAGGAACGAAAACAGTGCCATTCTACAGATGAGGAAATTGAGGCCCAGAGTGAGTCCAGGAATCCTTTCAACCAATGGCTTTCAAGCCCAACTGATAATTAGAATCATCTGGGGAGCTTGTTACCGTAGATTCTCATCTCTCCACCCCCTATTTTAATTTGGTAGGTCTGTGTGGGGCCCTTTCGTACAACAGCCCCCTAGGCGATCCTGACGCTCCGCTCCATTTTAGTTGGAATGTCTGCTGACCTCTCAGAAAGAAAGGTAGGTCCTCAAAGAAATGCTGGATTGGCTCCCCAGCCTATGAAAGGGCCTGCCTGTGGGTTGGGGTGGGTTAGGGGCAGGTGACGTGGCGTGCAGTTGTGAAGACTGGGCCCACACAGGGTCATGGTGAGCTCACAGCCAGCTAGTTCTTCTGGGCCCCTAGGTTTCACAAGTCATTTCCTTCAGGAACAGGGCAAGGGCAGGGGGAACCCCACAAAGGACTGGCTCAATAAACCACCATGTCAAAGGATGGGGTTTTTGAGAGCTAGTGGGATAGCCTAGCGGAGGATCCTGACAGACCTCCCTTTACCCCAGCAGTGGTGAGAGGCACAGAGGCTTACCAGACTTCCACTGCTCCCCGCCTTGTTTCCCACGTAGCCAGAGGGGTCAAGGGGTCCTAGGGGACGCAGCCAGACTCCAGGACACCGGCTCTTTTCTAACTAATCCACCAGGATGCCTCTCAGGAAGGAATCCCATATGTTCCAGGGCGAGCTTTCAGCCAGCTTCCCAGGATCCCTCTCCCACTCGGGCTTCTGAACCCTTATGCGGAAAGAAAACAAAGAGGAGGGAAGGCCAGAGGCAACACCTCTCTCCAGTTAGTGCCCGAGGCCTAGGCTAAACGTCCCTTGATTTCTGGCCTTGTGAGGGGACAGGAATAACCTAACCTGAGTTCAGGTTATGTAGCCACTGTGCTGTGGCCTGAAGCAGCCTCTTGGAAGCATGACGTGTCTTTGAATTCCAGTTTTTTTTTTTTTTTTTTTTTTTACAAATAATGCAATCTTGCATTCTCTTTTTACATGTTATCTGTAATTTGTGTTAATTTTAGTAGCAAACTTTTATTTATTTATTTTAATTTTCTTTTAACATTTATTTATTTTTGAGAGACACAGAGCATGAGCGGGAAGGGGCAGAGAGAGAGGAGACAGAATCTGAAGCAGGCTGCAGGCTCTGAGCAAGCTGTCAGCACAGACCCTGATGTGGGGCTCGAACCCACAAACTGTGAGATCATGACCTGAGCCAAAGTCGGATGCTCAACCGACTGAGCCACCCAGGAGCCCCACTTTTACTTATTTTTTAAGTAACCTCAGCATGGGGCTCGAACTCAGCCCCTCTTGATCTCGACCCGGAGATCAAGAGACATGTATGCTTTACCAACTGAGCCAGCCAGGTGCCCCTAGTAGCAAACTTTTAAATCATCAGTTAATATTACTTAATTTCTCCCTTCCCCTCCCAAAACAAACAAACAAACAACCGAGTAAAACCTTTTTAAAAAAAAAATTTTTTTTTTTTACATGTATTTATTATTGAGAGACAGAGCTAGACAGAGCATGAGCATGGGAGGGGCAGAAAGAGAAGGAGACAGAATTTGAAGAAGGCTTCAGGCTCTGAGCTGTCAGCACAGAGCCCTATGCAGGGCTTGAACCCACCAACTGCGAGGTCATGACCAGAGCCGAAGTTGGACGCCCAACCGACTGAGCCACCCAGGCGCCGCCCCACCCTGCCCCCCGCCGGTAAAACCTTTTAATAAAAAAAAGACACTGCGATTATCCTGTGGTTTCATGTAGTGTTGGGATTTTCATACCCCAGTTTTGAAAACCCAGAACTAGAGCGTCTCAAAGGCCTCTTTAACTTCCACAAGGATTGTAGTGAAGGAAAAATCACGAGTTCCCTGGAGCTGCTTTTCTAAAACTCCCAGGCCTGGCCTGTAGGGGGGTGGACCATCTGGAAGATGTCTGCCCAGGAAGGTAGAAACAGGTGGTCCAGGTCCAGCCCTTACAGTTTTCTTGCCTTTTGAGGGTTTCCAATTGCCATATATCAAAAGGGAAGGAGGGGTCAGAGTGGGTTTGTTCTTCAAGGTGGGGGTGGGGGTGGGGGTGACAAGAAAGATCTGAGCTGCCACAATGGGGACAGCCTGAATCCAGGCTCACAGCTTGCCTGGACTATAAAATGAGCTCACTAATTTTGCTTTTTGAGAAACAAGACACCAGGAGGGCTGTCTAGCCTCTGGGTACCCCAATGGGTACCCCAAGGGGTTGAGGTGAATGGGGCTGGATTAGAATGCTCAGCAGAGAGGTCCAGTTGACCCTCTCTCACTGTCAGAATCTTTCTGTCAGTGGAATGAACCTTAAAGTCTTTGAATGTTAGGGCCCGAGGGCCCTGGAAGAGTACCTCTTCCAGCCTTCCCACCTGCCCACTTTATGTACCAGGAACCGAGCAGGAGGGTGAGTAGGCCTAAGTGTTGCCTGAGATCTCCCACTCTCCTGGCAGTTAGACCTCATGCAGTCTTTAGGAACTTTCTTTTCTCAGGCTTGCACCACTTCCTCACCCCCCTGCCAAGCCTGTCTGTAACTTCACTCAGAAGTGTGTTTTTAGTAGCCAAAGGTTTGGGAAACACAGGTCTATGCGAAAGGCAGCTGCCCAGGGTCTACTAGGCTTTTTTCTGAAATTCCTTGGCTGGCAGGTGATTGGGAACTGCCAGTTCTACCTGGCAACTTTGCCACGTGCTCACAAAGATCTGTGACCTTTCTGGAGCTCTTTGTGCTGTTAAGAGCACGTCCATGTTCTAAAGTATTTTCATAACGCCATCAATAAAAAGAACTAATATTGTATCGTGTACTGGTGCCTCACCAGTGTCCTTTTACAGGTAAGAAAACAGGTTCAGATAGGCGCAGTGACTTGCCTAAGGTCATACAGTCATTCAGGTTGGAGCCATGACTCTAGATCTCGGCTCGTTTCCTTAATGCCACCCCACCCCACTGACAGGCTTAGTTGTGAGCCAAAGGGGACCGTATGGCTGGAAATGGGGGCCACTGCGTGTTGGGTGTTGGAGAGTGGTGGTATGGAAGAGGTAGAGTGAACACCGGAATTGCTTTGTTGTTGTTAACAAAAAAACTTTCTCTCCTGGGTTGGTCCTTGTGTTATCTAATAGGGTTCTGCCTCCCCCTGCAGAATTCAGCAGGGCCCGGCAGTGCTGACTCAATAACAAAGCAGACTGCCACCCAACGGGTTTCTCTTTGGCTAGACACCCTCAGACCCAGAAGTGACAGTCCACCACATACCACCCCCCCCCCCCAAGGTATCCTTCCTGATGGCTCTGGTCCCCTCTAGGAAGGCCAATCTGGGAAGTGGTACACCAAAAGTGGGCTCTTTCCCTCCCCACAGCGTCCCTTTTGTAACCCACAAAGGACTGGCTTTGGCACAGGAATCCAGGAGCCAGTGCTGAATCTTTTTGTGCTTAAAAAACAAACGCAGAGAAACACAAAAAATTCTAGGTCTTCAGATTCTGCCCCGGGAAGAGGTGCACTCAAGAGCTGAACCGACTTCCCCAGATATCTATAGCAGCGGTCTGCAGTGGGGCCAGCCCGGATGGGGGAAGGGAAGAACCCCCTGCTCTCCCCTCCTCCCCCCATCCCGCCGAGGTGAGCCCTCAGGGGAGCCCGGCCGCGGAGGTGACAGATGCAGAGCAGCTGAATGGGGGGCAGGGAGGGTAGGTTTGTCTCCGCGGACCCCTACGGGGTAAGCCGGGACGTGACTTGGAGAACGTGCTTCTGGGGGACCGGTGGGGGAGAAGAGTGGGACTGAGAGAAAGGCGGGGCCGACTACGGCCCCGCCCCCCGTGAGGAAAGAGACTCCTCCTACCGTCCGGGGGAACGCTGTCCCGCCACAGATGCTGAGCTCAGCGTTTCGCTCAGGTCTCGGGGCTGCCGGGTGGGGGCAGGGCGAAGGGGCCGGCGCCTTTCTGTTGAGGGCAGAAGAGGGGGAAGTGGGGGAGGAGGGAGAGGCCGAGGAGGCCCTTACAACCCTGAGGCTGTAACTCTCCTCCGACCGGGTCCGCTAACAAAGCGTTCTCTGTTGGGGTAGGGGAGGCCTCCTGGGTGCACGCAAAACCTAGAGGGGCGGTGGGGGGAGCGTCTGTGAGTCATCACCCCAAACCCTGACTTAGCCCCAAGAACCCGCGTCAGAGAGGCCAAGCCCTGTGCCCTCTGACCCCAGGATTTGTTTGATGGAGAATGCTGCAGGCCAGAGCCGCCCAGGCCACCTCCAGCTCGCACAGGAAGGGACTTTTATTTACGGCAACCTTGAAAAGAGCAGAGAATGATCAGCTGGGGAGGGGAAGGAAGAAAACCCTTTGTACCCACCTGGCATAAACGGTTACCCAGGCCAAACGGGTGGGTGGCTATTTTTGAGCTGACCTACATACCTATTTGCCTCTTTATCTTTTTATTATCACACATGGTTATTATGGGAGCTTTTCTTTAGCACTTGGTGCAGCTGCTGCATTTGCTGAGGGCTGCACAATGAGGCGTGTTGCCTCAATCTCCTGGAAAGTTTTAAGAGTCTCTGATCCTGGAAAGAAGGACATCAATAGGTCTTGCAGGAGCTTCCCCAAGCTGTTTCCCCAGAGAACAGGATCCTAATCCTGAAGCGCCAACTCCAGAGCTGGCCAGCCCTGGAGGCAAGAAATGACATTCAGATTTGACAGCAATGTTACTGGGTTTTGCTGAGGCTGGCCTAAAGCCCCCTTAGCCTCTGGGCCTCCCATTACAGCGAAAGTTGATCTTGTGGTCCTGCGGGGGCCCCACTCTCTGGCCGGTGAGGTTTCCCTTTACAGACAGAGCAAGTGAGGCACAGAGATAAATTGTGGACAGAAGTAGCTAGGATTTACGGCTCCAATTCTAGAGGCAACTCTTTTTTTTTTTTTTTTAAGTAGAAACAGGAAGAGCCTGGCGATTTCTCTTGATATTACCTTTGTTCAACATCACTAAGGCCTCCCTCTTGAACCTTTTAATACCTCCCCATTGTCCTTAGAGCAAGTCTGTCTCCTTCCCTTGGCCTAGGAGCCTTTAGGGCAGCCCCTTGCTATCTCTAGATTCATCTTCCTCCCACAGCCCAGGAGGGGAAAATCACATATGGCTCTAATTACCTCTGAAACGCTCTTAAATTTTCCATAAAGTACAGTATGCAGGGCTTTGTGTATACAACTTTGCACAGTAATATGTATGTAGATGTGCAAAATATATACAGCCATGTACCGTAGATCATAAAGGAGGACATCAAAGTATAAGCATATAATTTACAGTATTTTTAATCACACTAAAGAGAAACAGGTACATAGACCTGGACGTGAGACTGGCAGAGGTAACAGCAGATTTCTGTCTTGTCCTATCTGGTGACCTCTCGAGTAGAGTATGAAATCCTTGGCCTGGAAGGAGAATGAGGATACTCGCACTCCTTAAACTATTCTTTTTTGCTTGGGTTTTTCTTTCAATGCCGGTATAATTCACTTCACCCAGGTTCCCTGTGCAGCGTGGGGAGTCTTTCCTCTGTGCTGTCAAGTGTCTTCCCTTCCAGCTGGCTCCTGTCTTCACACTAATTACTCTTCCTGGATGCCTTTCTAGCTCCTTCTAGCTCTGACTGCAGGCTGGTCTCAAGTTCAGGGCCCTCCAGGAGCCCTCTTTGAACATAGGTGGGAATCTCCATGTTCCCCTGTTGGGGAGTAAGGACCGGGAGTCCAACCCAAACCTGGCTGACTTTGAAGCCCTGCTCAGTTCACAGGGCTGGGATGTGTTCCTCTCCTCACTTGACATCGTGTGTTGAAACGATCCCATCTTGGGTCTGAGGCCACATCACACTGTAAACTCCTTCATGTATTTTAAATCTTTAAACACCCACCAACACCGCCACCACCTACACACACACACACACACACACACACACACACACCTACCTCTGTATGTTAGATATGCTCAGCAAGTATTTGGCCCAGAATTGAATGGAACTAGAGCCTACATGTGACTCAGGGTCAATGTGAAATCAGTGGGAAGTCTCCCCTGCCCCCTCCCAGGCAGTGGGGAACTTGCTTCCTGTGAACTCTGATAGCAATTATTACTGTCACAGAAAGTCAAAAATGAAAGGGGGATTTCCCTTCTTGTCAGATGAGAAGACCAAAGGGAAGTATCCAAAGCAACCCTGAATGGGAACCAGATCCCACAGTCCGCTGGCTTACACTGGCCCTCTCTCCCTTCACCTCATCGCCTCTTCAGAGAGGCCTTCCCTGGTGGCCCCATCCCTTCTTCTCCTCTGTTGTTTCCTTTCAAGGCACTCAGTCAGTATGGAATTATACAGGTATGTATCTGTGTGGGCCCCCAATGCCTGTCTTTCCGACTAAACTGCAAGCTTCAGGAGACCAGGGGTTGTATCTGTTTCATCCTGGAGCTCTAGTGCAGGGCAGGTCCACAGAGTTGCCAATAAATATATATGAGCAGGAAAAAATAAGTATCCATATGGCCTGAGAACCTCCTCGTATGTGCCTAGGGCAGCACTGAGATTGGATCAAAAACCATAGAGTTGACAAGCCTCGAGTGCCCTGTCTTGAGGAGCTTAAGGTTAGGAAGGGAGATGAGACACCTAGTGAATAGCCTCACACAAGGAAGATGGTTGAGTCAGGAATGCCCGACAGACCAGGTGTTGTTGCTGTCAAGCGACCTGGGAAGGACAGACTGGAGGTTGGAGGCCTGGGGCAGGGAACCAGTTAGATAGTGATTGCAAAACCTGAAAACCACTGAAGTGTCACAGCAGGAGAATGGTTAAAGAAATACTATCTCCACGCCATAGAATATTATGTGGGTGTGAAAAAGAGGGAGGTAGACTTTGGAAAGATGTCCAAGATATATTGCTAGGTAAAAAGAACAAATTGCAGAACAGTTTGTGTCCTCTAATCTCATTCTGAAGCAAAAACAGGACACTCCCCTGCAGACACACGTTGAACTCTGTGGAGAAAACAACTAGAAGGATGCTGGAAAAACTATTCACAGATGTTATCTCCGAGGGATGGAGGGGAGGGCGAGGTTTTACTTTTTCACTTTGCACCTTCTGCACTGTTGAATTTTGACCATGAACTCAGTACTTTCACAAGAGTTTTTTGTTTTTGTGTTTTGCTATTGCAGAATTGCGGGGTGGGGTGGGGGTTGGGGTGGGTAAAGAGGTGGGGGTGGGGCTGGAGCAGTGGAGACTGCGCAGTGAGAGGGCCCTGACAGGACCTAGAAAGGTGGAGGAAGAGTCTGAGAAGGCTATGTGGGTCCGAATGGGAAAAAGGGGGGTTACTGTGGAGACACGGTACCAAAGTGGAGGTGGAATGTGAGAAGCACAGTGTAGGATGTGGGGGTCTCATTCAAGCTGACTCACCCCCACAGTGCTGGTGACCCTGGGCAGGGGACAAGGAGCCCAAGGCCAGGAAACTCTGACTTTTGGGAACAAGGGCAAGAAAACGAAGACGGTTGACCTTTAGGACCCTACGGATTCCTTGGCCGGCTCACCATCCTTAGGGTACAAACCGTTCTGGCTGCAGCCTGGAAACAAACAGAGTGAGGAGGGGCCAAAGCCAAAGCCGGCTGGAGGAGGTCTGCCTTTCCACAGGCTGCTGTGGTGTGCCGCCTGGGTCCCCGCCCTCCTCCTGCTTGCTCTTGTGGGCCGATGTCCAGGCCCTGGGTGAAAGGCCAGGACTTCTGGCCCCTTCCGGAGATGAAGCCCCTTCCCAGGACCCGGAGCAAAGGAAGCCAGAACAATGCTGTTCATGGAGATTGGGGGGAGAGGGAGCTCAGTAGGGGCACGGAGAAGTTTCTTGGCTCAGATAAGCCAGTAAGAGCCTAGAGAAGGTCAAAGATGAGGAATGTTCTGTGATTTCTAAGACAGCAGCTCATTTATCTCATAAACACTTGCTCTAAGCCTGAGTCCAATGGTAATACTGTCTCCATTGCAAGCTGGGTAAGAGCCCTCCTCTGAGGGGCTGCATTTGAAGGCTTGTCTCTAGGTCTCTCTATAAAAGGCCCTCTGAAAGGATGAAGGGAAATGTTTGCCATGTGCCATGAGGCACCTCCATTTAGTCTATTTAGTCTGCACTACAACCTTCCAAAGGAGGTCTTCTTTGATATCCTGGGAAACTGAGGCTGGGAGGATGGTGCTGTGTCCCTGACCACATGGTTAGGAAGTGTTAAAACTGGGATTTGAACCTGGGTGTGCCTGTGTCCCACTTATAATTTGGTTGCTTGGAGCTTAGAACACATTTTCCCATCAAAATAATGCTGTAAGTGGTGGTTTGGTTGCCATAATGGCCTAGCTCACCCAGGGTATAGCCGGAATTAATTCTATGTTTCAGTGTGGTTGTGGATGAATCAGGCTTCTGCGGGCTAGCCTGGAAACCCACTGGAGAGGGAAAATGCATTTGAGGGTGTGCCCAGCTGGGAACTCTTGCCCTCACTGCAGGGCCTGATTCAGGGCAGACAGGAGATATGGTGGCTCAGGGAGCACTTGTTCATGTCCAGAGCTCTTCCGGTAAGCCCTGGTGAGTTCTAGCCGAACTCACGAACTCACGGGAGGGGAGCAGAGCACTTGTCAGGTTTGGGGTTCATAAGGGAGTTCCATGAAAGAATGCTAGTTTTCAGACTCTGCACACCTGAGCCCTTTTTCTTCCTCACACTGCCTCTCCACTCCCTGCAGTCCTCTTACCCCTTCCTCCAGGATGATGGAAAACTTGAAACAAGATCTAGGGTTCATTTTCCCCATTCGGTCTGGTAGCTGCCTGGGAAGTGGGTGCACCGGTGACAATGAGTGCACAGGGTCAGGAGCTTTGAGAGTAACTCCAGGGAGGGCATCCACTCATTCATTCATTCGCTTGCTCGCTTATTCATTCAGCAAACACTTGCTGTGGGTATGCTGGGTACTGTGCTCTTTCCTTTTGTGGCACTTCCATTGTCCAAAACATCCTGGGCACGACTGCCTTTGGGTCTCAGACCCAGAATCTCACCATTAGAAGGAATGATTTTTTTACAAATGGAAACTGCAGTCGTCCATTAATTCAGGAAGGTCTGAGCATCAGGCTAAATACTGAGAATAGTCAAAGCCTGAAAATAGAGGTCCAGAGAGAGAGGTGGGAAGTGATTTTCCCAATATCTCAGTCCACGGTCCCCATGCCTGGACCAGGACGTGCCCCTTCCGGCCACACCCATAGCCTTCCTGCCTCAAGAGGTGTCCCAGCCATCTTATAGGATTCCTCTGGTTTCCCCAGTAATGGAGTCTGGAGCCTGGAGAATGGCCCCAGAGAAGTAGTGGGATTCCCTCCTCACTGAAAACACCAGTACCTGGGCTCTCCCCTGGAGAGCTAGCTTTCCTGTTGGGGGAGTTCAGAAGTCTTAGAAGGCTTTCCTCAGTTCTTTCATGAACCACCTGCTCTCTAAATTCCAGGTCTTCACAGGCACTGTAACTTCTGTGGGAACCCCCCTTTTCCAACCTCCTTCATCGGGCTAACTCCTACTTCCTTTGGGTCTCGGCTGAAAGACCCCTTTTTCGAGGACTTTGCTGGGCCCCCAGCCTAGTTAGTTCTCCCTGCTCTGTGCGCCCCCACAGCAGCCTGGACTTCCCCCCCAGGCTAACCAGGGACCCTTAGGATTGTTCTTGCTAACTGAATGCCTGTCTTTCCACTGGACCGTGGTCTCTAGGAGGAGCAGACACCATGGCTGCCTTTCCTTTGTTTGTATCTTTGTTTTTAGCAATTGTATCCTCATTGTCTCCATCCATGCTTAGTACACAGTAGGTGCTCACTGTGCAGTTGTTGAAGGACTGTGATCTGCAGCTAAAGGCAAGGCGTTCCAGTGAGTGACTTTCATTCAGGTCATTCAACGACTGTCTATCCAGGACCAGCACACACACAGGATATAAAGATGACTTGGAAAAAGAGGTTTACGATCTAGTAGAAGAATTTATCATTGAGAACCCCTTCTAAGAACTGCAAAAGTCTCCTTTTGCCAGAGAGTCTCCATCCTCTAAGTTCCCCTTTCCCTCTCTGCTGGCCTGTTGGTACTTGGCTACTTGGCCTGGAGCCCAGCATGTGCCTCTGAGTTCCAGGAGGCACCCAGGCACAGCACGACCTGGGACCTGAGGCCTGGTGTGGTGCTGCACAAAGGCCCGTGGCAGCGGTTCCAGGGAGCTCATGCACCGTGCAGAAGTGAGTACTAGTGCTCCCCGGGCTCCAGGCAGAGCAGAGGTCAGGCCATGGCTCCTCTGGATGCTTTGTGCCACATGCATGAGCCTTGAGCTGTTTTGGAGAATTTATGAAAGAAGCACCTTATTCTCAAGTTCACTTGGAGAGAAACTTTGAAGGCAAAGGCTCACATTTGGTTCAAGGGTTTGAAGTGATGTCTCCAAATCAAATATCCCCAAAGCGTCCCTGGATCCCAAAGCCTTGAATACTGACCACAGTTGTTCCTATCAGTTCCCTGGAGCCTCAGTTTTTTCATCTGAAGGATGATTTGTCATGTGGGACACGAGAGGCTGTTGCGTGAAGAATGAATTGGAATGTAAGTGCTGCCCCAGGAGGGAGGACACGGTGGAGATGGCCTCCCAGGGACCCCGCAGTGGCCCTCAGGCAGGTACTGGCAGCTGAAACCGAGCATGGGTGAGAGGCAGCACTAGGACCCAGGGGCTGAGTCTGGAGCCTGCTCAGCCAGGCGAGTTCACAGCCAGAACACAATGTTCTCAGTGTACCCACAGGAAACCCTAAAGAGAAGAACTGCACATGGCCCTCTGCTGGGTGTGTTCTGGTCCCAGCCTTTGATTCTTTTTCCTAACCTCAGTCCCCACTTTCACATCCTGCAACCTGCAGAGCCGCCTGCCCCACCCTGCTGGGCTGGTCCCAGGCCCCAGGAGAGCAATCAGTGCAGGAAGCCCAGGGCCTTGCTGGCCTTCACCATTTTCAAATAAGACCCGTTTGCCTCTAACCTTAGTTTCCTGAATCAGCCCTTTGTGATGGAAACTTTTCATAGTGCGGAAGACAGACGCGGAGGACAAAGCTGAGTTTCTACCGAGGCCAGGGTCTTGGCTCAGATGCAGGGAAACAGCTGATGCCTCTGAACCACCTCCTCCCTTCCTCCCTGAAGGCCAGACCCCACCTGGGACGGGGCGAGGGCCTCCACTGCTGCTGCATTCATCAGAAGGAACTGGGAGCTGCCCAGGGAAGCAGGGCCAAGTTCGGAGCAGAACAGCCTGTGATGTGGTTCCTCGTTTTTATTTCCACGAATGCTATAATGTGTTGTCCCACCGAGCTATTTTTATTGAATGAATTTTTTTTTTTTAAAGCAAACCTCCACAAAACCAACAGCCCTCTGTTACACCGAAGGACAAGGTGAACTTTTCACTTCCTTCCCCGCAGCCTATCAGTTCATCTGTGGTTTGGTGTCACCCACACTTCTGTGCTATATTCAATCTCAATTTTTGCCTCCTTGCTTCTGAAGCCACACAGCAACGCTCTTAAGCCCATGTACCTCCTGCAGGTTGCATGAGACTTTGAGACTTTCAAAAGAGCCTCAGTGAGTTCCCACAGCTGATTGCAAAATGGAGGACTACCTGCCTTCTGGAAGGTATGGAGGCCAGATGCCAGCCTCTAGGCGGAGGTGGGCCCAAAGAGAGAGGCTGTGGGAAGCCAGCACCACCCAGCATATTCTGGCTAACTACGCTGTGGGGGGCTGCAGGCAGGGAGCAAAGTTCTGGGTGACGCACTACATATCTGCCTCGTTAACGAGGGGCCTGGCCATTAAAAAATAAACCCCAGTGCTTATACTGAGCTCCGTTCATAGGACTCCTTCCATTTCTGTCTTTTTCCAAGTACTGGTTCATAAGAGAGTTTTAGGGTGTCCTCACCCCAGGTCTGTAAAGAGATTCTAGTGGGTGCCACCCAGACTTGCCCAACCTCAGGGGTTATCTTGGAGGAAGGGCTTCCAGAATGCTGCTCCTTCCCAGGCAGTGTGCTCAAGGCTCACAGCCCCCAAAAGCCCTGGGTTCTAGTCTTAGTTTTTCCTTTTTCTTTTTCTAAAGATTTTTTTTTTAAAGTAATCTCTACACACAACATGGGGGCTCAAACTCACAACCCCGAGATCAAGAGTCACACGCTCCACCTACTGAGCCAGTCAGGTGCCCCTAGTCTTAGTTTTTTCACTTTGTTGTGTGACCTTGTACAAGTTGCTTTCCCACTCGAGGCTTTAATATCCTCATTTATAAAAGGAGAGGGTCTGGTTAGATGTCATGGTTACAGGTGGAATTATGTCCCTCCCCCAAATTCAGATGTTGAAGTTCTAACCCCAGTAGCTTAGAATGTGACCTTATTTGGAGGTAGATCTTTTTTTTTTGAATGTTTATTCATTTTTTTTTGAGAGAGAGAGAGAGAGAGAGAGAGAGAGAATGCAAGCAGGGGAGAGGCAGAGAGAGAGTGGGAGGCACAGAATCTGAAGCAGGCTCCAGGCTCTGAGATGTCAGCACAGAGCCCGATGTAGGTCTCGAACCATGAGATCATGACCTGAGCCAAAGTCGGATGCTTAACCCACTGAGCTGCCCCAGGCACTCCTGGAGGTAGATCTTGACAGGCAATCAAGTTAAAATGAAGTCAGTAGCGTGGGCCCTAATCCAAAATGATTGGTATTCTTATAAAAAGGGGAAATTTGGACACAAAGGCATGCACAGAGGGACAATGAGTAAAGACACAGGGAGAAGATGGTCATCAACAATCCAAGAAGAGAGCTCTGGAACAGATCCCTTCCCTCACGGCCTCCAGAAAGAACAAACCACGGGGACATCCTGATCTTGGACGCTTAGCCTCCACAGCTCGATACAATTAAGTTTCTGTTGTTTAAGCCACTTAGTCTATGGAACTCTGTTAAGGCAGCTCCAGTAGGCTGTTAGGGGAGCCTTAGCCTGAATGAATACAGTTGCCGAGACCCTTCCTTCAGCTCTTGGACTATGGTATTCTTTCCTGCCATCTCTCAGCCTCTCCTAGTGAGTAGATTATGTCATGTGTGAGGGTGCTTAGCACGATGCCCCACATACAGTAATCCTCACTAGATCTTAACCATGACAAACACTCTTAGTGTTCCCAGTGCCTGGACATTATTTGTACCTACCTGCCCTGCCTGAGACCCTCTGTGCCAAAATGAGAGGTGTGGGTTATGTGCCCAGGACCTCGCGGTCACATCTTCATTAGTGAAGCCTTTCCCAACCCCCTCAGCAGCTTTTAAATCTAAGAGTACTAAAACCGGCAACTCCAGACCCTCTTTTTTTTATGGAAAGCTCATTTTGGCCACAGAGCCAGAAGGACTCGAGGGATTGCAGAGGCTCAGCACTGGCGATTGTTTTTCTGTGCTCGAACGAGATAATCCCTGGGGTCACGAAGAGCTACAGAATTCTGAGCCTGAGACTCGGTGTTTCTGCTGCCTAATGAGGCAAGCACCCTGGAGAAGGCTTGACTGCAGGTGGGCCTGGGCTCCTAGCCAGCAAGGTTCTGCCTCCTCCCTGATCCTCCCCTTGCCTCTTGCTTCTTTTCTAGCTCTTGGAACGAATACTGTATAGAGAGATGGCATGGGGATGATGTCCTGCTTTCCTCCTGGCTCCCAAGTCCATAGGTCTCTGGAGGCCTTACGGCCTGGTGCTCCAGCTGCAAACGCAGGCTGGCTGAGAGAGTCTGATTCTCCTCATTATCAGGAGTGCGTTCAAAACACACTCTAGGCTCGAATGTTGAGCCTTGAGTCTTCTCTGGGCAGACACTGGGTCCAGGATAGCAAAGTCCTAGGTTGTCTTCCAGGCAATATGTGTTTGAGAGCCACGTTGCCCCGACTTCATAGAATATTCCAGATTCACTATATTTTGGAGACTCTGCAGAAGGTTAAGTGGGTAGAATCTGACTTCAGCAGCCCCCAGACGTGACCTTTGGGTTTGCTAAACAAATGAAACGCCTGCGTTTGTGTGGTTTATCTTCAAATATATGCCTGGAGATTTCTGAGAATAAGGAGTGAAGGAAAGAGGGCATTCAAGACTACTTGAGGCTTTCAGGGTCAGGGAAAGAAGGAGGAGAAACTGTTTGGGGGGAAACATCTCTCCACAATGTCCATATATTTTAAATTTGATCACTTCAGGCTGCTGCTTATTCTGGCTTTTGGCTCAGAGCCCAGAAGGGAGGCTCCTTCAATAATTCTCACTGAGCTTAGGACATCTGCCTTTCCCTAAAAGTCAGTAAATAAATACAAATGGGAAAATGCTTAGTTTCTCGTCAGAGCAAAAATACTGTTCACCACCTAGTGGCCTGCGAAAATCACATCTGAAGCATTATACCAGCCAGTCTAATCCTCCCAGGCCCCAGGAGCCTGCTTTCTAAGTTATTTACTGTGAAAGCCAGGATTCTTGGCTTCTTTCTTAAGTGCACCCTGGCCCTGGCCGTGTCAGAGAAATGCTCTTTTGATGGAAAATGAGGCTGCAAACAATCTGGTCCTTGCTTCCCTCTCTTGAGAGACCTCACCACTCCCGTGTTTACACCCTTTGCTCTGGCCACACCAGATGACCCCACAAACGCAGCGAGTGACTTCACGCTGCTCTGTCTTTGCACATGCTGTTCCCCGACTTGGAATGCTTTATTTGGCGTCTTCCCCTCTTTGCTCAGCCAGCTCCGACTCACCAGTCATGCCCAGGTACAGACTCACCTTCTCCAGGAAAATTCCCTTATTGTTCCCTCTTCATTGCCCTCTCCAAGCCCTCTCGGCTTGCACAGCACCCCAAATAGACCCGAGTCATGGAGTGATGGCACTGTATGTATTCCGTATGTCTGTTTACTTGTCTGCTTTTCCCACGGGTCCCAGTGTTTTCCAAACCTGGCTACAGAAGAGTCACATGAACCCCCCAACCTTAGACCTATTGGACTGCAGGCACGAGGCCAGGGAGACCGTATGTCTGTTAACACTCGATTCTGAGGCCCCAGAACCCAATTTGGGAACCAAGTTTGCCCTATCTTTGTATTTCTTTTTTCCTGCATATATTACCAAAGCTATCGAAGGCCCTCAGTAAGTGTTTGACCCTTCTATTTTCTCTCTGGTAATCTCTTTTTGTTTTCACTTCCTTTCCTTGCTAGCCCTAGACCAACAATGTGCTTACCCTCTTGCTCTTACCATGTAAAACTGTAACGACCAACTCTTCATTTTTTTCCATTCCTACTCCCGGGCTGCTGGGGGCTGCCAGCGCACTCGCCAAAGATTGGTGCCATTGCAAGTTCAGGGACTCTAACTGCAACTGGCCCCTGAACGTTCTTGGCAATCGTCTGATCGTGGTCAGCTCTCTCCCGTTCTTTACAGAGACTGCTGTTCCCAACCCCCCTGTTCCCACTTCTTCCTGCCCCTTACCACAGGCAGTAGACCAACTTGCCTCCTCCTTCATGGAGAAAATAGAAGCCATCTGATGGGAACTCCCTCAGCTTCCTGCCACCTCACCTACACACTTACCCACATCAGCACTATCCTTTTCGCCTGCCCTCCCTCCAAGAGTAATCCCTCCAACTGGGCTCTGGATCCAATCCCCTCCCATGTCTTCAGGGACCTTACACCCTCAATTATCCCCTCTTTCTCTTTGACCCCTCCCACTGTAAAAGAAGAAAACCAATGTCTTGACTGTATGTACTCCTTTTTAACTGTCACCCTCCCTAGTTCTTCAGTTGTGCCTCCCCTTCCCGTCGAACTTCTTGAAAGGGTTGCCTTGATTTGGCACCATGTTCTCACCTTCCCTCAGTCTCCCACCCACAGCAGTCTGGCTCTGCCTCCACTGTACCGGTGGTCTTGAGACAAAGTCACCAATGATCTCCTTGGTAAAATCCATCCCGTATCTCACTAAAATATACACCAGATATTGCTGTTTGCAGCCTCCTTTTCCAAATGTCCTCTCCCCTTGGTTTCCACAATGCCACATTCCGGGCTTTCTGGTTCTCTCTCTGGCAACTTCCGCCAGGGCGTTTCTTCCTCTGCCTGTCCCTTATGTGTAAGAGTTCCTCGGGGATCTCTCCTTGGTCCAGTTCTCTTCTCACTCCATGGGCTCTCTCCCTGGGCAATCCCATCCACCCCGCCTTCTGGTTTCATAAATATCTTTACGTTGATGAGTTTCAAATCTAACTCCAGCCTATCTCACTCTCCCGCGCTGTCAACCCATAGGGTCACCTGCCCATGGGACATCTTGAATCTGCTCTTTCCATACCCCTATCTTAGTGAATAGTACCCCTAGTCCCTCAGTCACTGACACAAGAAACTCACGTGTCCTCCCTGAGTTCTCCTCCAAGTTTGACCAGGCACCAAGTCCTGTATAAGATGCTTCTTGAGTAACTCTCGAACCAGATCCATTCTTCTGTCTCCACATCTTAAACAGGTTGCAGGCATTTCTCATCTGGATCTCCACTACAGCTTTCTAGAAGACCTAGATCGTACTGCCAATGACTCGCCACCATTCCCTCCCACTAAAACTTCTGAAGTGAAACCAGATCTTGTCATGCATACCTTTTAAGGATTCCCCAGTGTCCTCAGATTGAAGTTCAAATTCCTTAGCAAAACCCACCTGGTCTAAAATGCTCTGAACCAGCCATGACAAACACCTACAGCCCCACCAAAGCATGATGCCTTTTCTGACCCTTGGGCCTCTGCATAGTTTATTCCGTCTACCTACAAAATCCTTCCTTCCCACCCCACTGACTTGTTCTTCAGGTCTCTGCTTAAAAACATCATCCTAGGAAATCTTCTGACCCCTTGCTCGGCTGGATTAGCTGTCTCTGATTTTACAACATCTCATGCTTCCTCTTATCGGACAAGTTTTACACTTAAAATTACCCTTTTGTCTCTTAATATATTTATAACCTCAAGGTTGGTAACTGTGTCTCGTTTGACAGTATATCCTCAGCGTATAGCAAATGCTACATACATAGTAAGTGCTCAATAAATGTGTGTTGGATGACAAAAAACATTTGGAAAGGAACATCCCCCTCTGCTACTGCTAGTAATAAATTGAATGTTGTTTTTATCACTTGTCTTAAAGAGCCTGTATTATAAAAATGAAATAAGCCGATTCTGGAAAATAAGTTCTCCATGGAAACTTGACAGGCTGGAGAAATCAAAGTCTCTGGAGAGGCGGAGACTGGCTCGTGGTGGCATTTACCACCGGACCCGTGTGCAGGAGCCCATGAGGAGGGCAGGGACGCACAAGCCTCCTTTACCTTGGCCCCTCACGTGCATGGGATCATGTGAGCCATGGCTGCTTTGGCATACAGTTTCCATTTTTCCACAGCTTCCACCTGTCAGTGTAGTATTATAGAGAGCTGTGGGCTGAGATCTGGGTTAGTCTCGGCTCTGCCCACTACCTCATCTCAATAACCTTAGACATTACTCCACAATGGATGTTGCACTGTAAATAGCTACCATAGCTTCTAAATCAGAGTGGACAGACAACAAATGCATACATTCATTCATTCGATACCTATAACACACCTACTCCGTGCCAGGTAGGACTCTAGTTACTGAGTATATGGCAGTGAATGGGCCAGGCAAGATCTCAACATCTTATCTGTAACAGGGAGCTGAACTAGATGCGCTCCGGTCTCTTCCGGCTCTAAAATTGTGAGATTCCCTCTCCGACCAGATGCAAACACACAAGGCAGGCTAGTGGCAAAGTATCACGCTTCAGCCTCCTTCCCCCATTCTTCACCCATGGGGCCATCTCCATCCCAAAGTCAGCTCTGGAAAACAGGAAAAGATCTGGTGTCATTTGTACTCTGCCTGCAACCCAAGATTTGACTTTCCCAAGTATGTTATTTAAGCTCTTTTTTTTCTCTTTTGTGGAAAAGATTGTCGTGGTTAGAATTTCAGGCAATTACAAGGAGACCTGGCAAGATATTTTAGGCAGAGTTAGGTGCTTTGGCAAAAGCACAGGGAGAGGCAGAACGGGCTCCTCCTTCAAGTGTAGTATCTCTTAGGTTTGCCTGAAAGGGCACCATGTCCTGGGCAGGTTCCTCCTCTTCCTTCTGGATGAGAGACATCTCCTGGTCCTATCTTCTTTCTTCTACTTCTGACTGGACCTTAAGGCCCAAAGTTTCTACCACCTTAGTATCTGGCATTGTGACTGGGAACAAGGGATCGAAGGATTTCCAACCATGTGGGGGAAGGGAAGCCATAGGTTGCAAATAAATGGACAGAAGTCCTTGGGTGAGGGACTCAATTTAGAGTTCCAGACCATTGTTGTTAGTATCAGGTATGGGATGGCACTAATAAATAACACATGTAAATGTATCAGTGAAAAGTCAGGACTTTAATGCTGATCTGGGATCATTAAATGTGAAGTTAAAAAGTAAAATTTTGGGGGGTGCTGGGGTGGCTCAGTCGGTTGAGTGTCCGACTTTGGCTCAGATCATGATCTCACCGTCAGTGAGTTTGAGCCCCGCGTCGGGCTCTGTGCTAACAGCTCAGAGCCAGCGGCCTGCTTTGGATTCTGTCTCCCTCTCTCTCTGCCCCTCCCCCGCTTAAGCTCTGTTCTGTCAAAAATGAATAAACGTTAAAAACAATTTTTTTAAAGTAAAATTTTTGTTCAATGATGTAAAAGTGGGTTTAAGTTTACTGTTTATATACTATTTATATCTCATTACTATGAAACAAGACACTTATATGGAGTTATGTATCAAACTGACATGAATCATTATTTATTCATTTATTTTTAAATGTTTATTTATTTTGAGAGAGAGAGAGAGAGAGAGAGCGAGAGCACGAGTTGGGGAGGGGCAGAGAGACAGGAGAGAGAGAATCCCAAGCAGGCTCCACACTGTCAGCTCAGAGCCCGATATGGGGCTCGATCCCATGAACTGTGAGATCATGACCTGAGCCGAAATCAAGAGTTGGATGCTTAACTCACTGACCTAGGCACCTAGGCACCCCTTTTTATTTATTTTTAAAAAACGTTTATTATTTTTGAGAGAGAGGGAGAACAAGCAGGGGAGGGGCAGAGAGACAGAGAGAGGGAGAGAGAATCCCAAGCAGGTTCTGTGCTGTCAGTGCTGAGCCTGATGCGTGGCTCCATGCGGGGCTTGATCCTAGGAGCCCCGAGATTGTGACCTGAACCGAAATCAAGAATCGGATGCTTACCTGAGCCACCCAGGCACCCCCTGAATCATTCTTTATTAACGGCAAATTCTGTCTTGAGATTTGCTAGTTTCTGATGAACTAGAAGCCACAGAGACAAAGATTTGAAGGGTTAGCTCCCTTAGGAACTACAATCTTGGTTAATAATCTTGGAACCTCACCCTCTTGGTGCCGTTTCAACCGTAACACAGTACTTGCCTCATTTATCTTGCAGGGCTGACGTGACAATCAAGACACAGCATATGTGACAATGCTTTGGGAGCAGCAGAGCATTTTATTGCAGAGGCACCCTTGCCATCAGCTTGCTTAGGATGGCTGGCTGTGCCGTCCTGGTCATTAGCTGTCATCTGCCCTTTGCCTTCCTCCTTGTTCACGGAAGTGTCCCTCAAGCATCTATTTTTTCACCATGCTGAACCTTAAAGAGTTATGTAGACACTGACAAATAGCTAATTCTATCAGCTCCTCAAGGAACTGCCTGTCTCTTCATTTTGCTTGAGACCCCTTATCACCCATCACTGGGAGGAAGAAGGGAGAGTAGTGACAAAGCTTATTTCCTCCTGGTAGTTAATTCACTTTATCATTTAAAAAAAGGTGTTAGGGTTTTTCTTTGTTCAAGGCACTGGGTTGGGCTCAGTGGGGTGCAGCATGGTGCACCTAAAATAATCTCAGCTTTGGAATCTGAGAGACTTTGAATTCAAACCTAGGCGTGGCTATTTGCTTAGCTCTGCAGACTTGGCGGGTAATGCTCGCTCTGAGCTTTAAGTTCGTCTTCTGTACTGGGGGTATTACATCTCTTGCAGCGATATTGAGAAGATTATAATTAATGCCTGTGAGTGACTGGCACATAGTGAGTGCAGAGAGGACAGATAAGCAGCAAGGACCATCTTCAAGCTCAAAGCGTGGTAACAGGAGTTGTGGATGATGAGATGTGACAACCAACAGAAAGGTGCAGAGAGGGAGGGGCATCTTCAAAAAAATAGTGAAGGTCTTGTTCTGACAGTACTCAAGCAGCAGCCGAAGGATCGCTGTGAAAGGTGCAACCCTGCGTTTTCTTCAGTTTCTGAAGTCATAAAAACAAAATGGCCAACCGAAAAAAATTCTGTTAAGTCCCAATACTAAAGGGTAAAGATGAGGTAATACAGTGTGTGTTGTAGTTATGCAAATGAGAACAATGAGAGAAAGTTAGCGATGGCTTCTCAACTGTCACTGGAAATGTGATCTAAAGGTTTACTGCAGTCTAGGTATTTTTAATTTTTCCTTTGGCAATCATCACGATGGTTGGTGCTGGGGCACCTCGCTGGCTCAGTCGTTTGAGCGTCCGACTTTAGCTCAGGTCATGATCTCAGGAGTTCAAACCCCACATTGGGCTCGCTGCTGTCAGCACAGAGCCTGCTTTGGATCCTCTGTCCCTTTCTCTCTCTGCCTCTCCCTCTTCTCTCTCTTTCAAAAATAAACATTTAAAAATAAATAAATAGCCTTAAAAAAAAAAAGATGGTTGGTGCTAAAAAGTACATTAGGAAACTCAATGGCTTCCAAATATGGAACTTGTTTGGGTTGAGAGGTATTAATATGGAAACAGGTGAGTCTGCAGGCTGGTCATTTTGTGCTCTGACGTGCTTTAGAGACTAGAGCAGTGGGCTGAATTATCAATAAACTGAAATCTATTCTAAATTCCAAGATCTCCTTCTGCCTGGGCTATGTGATCATGAGCAGGTCTTTAACATCCCTGTGTTCAGATTCTGGGAGTCAAGATTACTGACTCAATGAAGTCACCACCTCCTTGTCAGGTAGTAGGTGTTAAACGTTTTGAACTCCTGAGATTAGGGCCAATTGCTACTGGGATTATACTTATTCATCATTAAGCAACTCTAAACAGGTTGGGTATAAGTTACTAAGGAGGAGAAAGACAAATGTTATCAAGACAAATGTATGCTAATTTTTTAGCATCCAATCTAAAATAAATGATCTTCCTAAGTGTACAGTGTGGACCCTGGGGTCCCATGAGGGAGAACAAAGGACATCTCTTAGCTTTCCAGGCTTTTCCATATCCTGGTGTAAGAGCCTACTAAATTTGGGGTGTCTGGGTGGCTCAGTTGGTTGAGCATCCAACTCTTGATTTTGACTCAGGTCATGATCCCAGGGTCGTGGGATTAAGCCCTGAGTTGGGCTCTGCGCTGACGGAGGAGTCTGCTGAAGATGTTCTCTCTCTCTCTCCCTCTGCTTCTCTCCCCAGCTTGTGGGCACACTTTTGCTCTCTAAAAAAAAAAAAAACAACAACAACAAAAAACACCCCAACCTAAGTTCATATGGTTTTGTAAAGACAAATATCCCTGGGATAAAGGAAATCTATCATTTGCTTAGGAGAAATGTTTTTAGACTCCCTTCTTCTAAAAAGTAATTTGACCTCGGGGCGCCTGGGTGGCTCAGTCGGTTAAGCGTCTGACTTCGGCTCAGGTCACGATCTCGCGGTCCGCGAGTTCGAGCCCCGCGTCGGGCTCTGGGGTGATGGCTCAGAGCCTGGAGCCTGCTTCTGATTCTGTGTCTCCCTCTCTCTCTGCCCCTCCCCCATTCATGCTGTGTCTCTGTCTCAAAAATAAATAAACGTTAAAAAAAAAAATTAAAAAAAAAAAAAAGTAATTTGACCTCTTCCTGGTATCCCAAATCCCTGAGACTTTGAAAGGACAAAGAAAACCAATTTGGAACTCTTTCAAAGGATTTATTTGCTACAGAATTGCTTGAGCCCACCAACAAGATGAACTCAGGATTTCTGTGTTTAAAAGGATTTTGCTCACAGATTTATTTTTACAAGTGCTTCAACATTCAAAAAGTAATTCTTTTTGCCAGCATTTGGCATGTCTAGAAGAGGTTAGAAAAAGTTAGAATCTATAGAATTAGATGTCTAAAAATAGAAAAAAACCCGAAATTTTAAAATTCCTCATTTGAACAGGTCCTGAGTTGAAATCACATTCATCTGCAAGAAGAACTGTTTTAGGTCAGAAACGCTGTGTTGTGTAACTCCAGATCCTGATCTTGGATTTGACCAGTGAGGATTCCAGGCACTGCATGAATGACAGCAGAGATGTCATTCAGTTGGCCAATTCCGGCATGTGTCCTACCTGGCTTGTAAAGTTTTATAAATATCTCTTAAACCCAAACCTTCGGGTTCTCTGACGCCGATTGTCTTATTCTGATTCTCAATCTTTTTTTAAACAAATAAACAAAAATTTTCCCTGCAAGATCACACATTTAAGTATTTGTTGCTTGTGGATAGATACAGAGAAACCAAGCATGGATGCGAATTAACAATTCAGCGATGGAGCTGTGAATCTCTGGATGGCTGTGTAAGCTGCGAGAAAAGTCCCTCGCTGGCCCTGCACTTGCTGTGCACCAGAGGCGGCCTTCCGGGCAAGGTCAACCTGAAGAGGGTGTGAACCCCAGCAGCTGCTCGATGGGTTTAAACCGCCACTCATCTGCCTCCAGCTCTTCTACCAAACCAGCTAATTTTTCCATCCGAGCAACTTGCTGATCTGTAAGGGTCAAGGAGGCAATATATAATACAAGGTATCTCCCACGAGACAGTCACCACCCACCAACATGATGATTGGTTTAAAAATAATTTCCAGAAGGATTTTTTTCCTCACTAGTCAAGAATTGAGGTCTTATTCTTTGTTGGTCAGAAGACTTAATCTAAAACAACGACAAAAAACAAGGAGTATGTACCCTCCATGCCATAGCGATTTGGTACTAAAATCCTTGAGCTCCAGGCAATTGCAGCTTTCCCTCCTACATTATGCCTTCAATAGAGAGAAACGATCTGGTGGGAGAACACAGTTCCCTGATGCATAAATGAAGGCCGCAGAAAAGGTGCTATCAGGGTCTTAGAGTCTGGGCTTCTCAGAGTCCAGACAGACAATAAGGTATCACATAAATACTTGAAGGTGAAGATGATGATGGTAAACAGTGGAGAACATTAAAAGCTTTTAGGAAGGAGAAGGGAAAGCAACACACGAATGGTAGGAAGCAGAGTCTCCTCTAGAAAACTAACACTTCTGACTTCAGCTTCTGAGCCTCAATGTGGACATGACGTCTGGCTTAAGACCGCAGAAGGTTGTCCTCGCTTCGGCAGCACATATACTAAGAGATCACGGAATGTTTTTGTCTGCAGGTCATTTAGAAAGTTCGCTTAAACAGCCTTGTAGAGTTTCAGGAGTTTTTGTCACAAAGCACACTGACCTTTCTGATCCTCCTCTCCCATCCCCGCTGCCCCATAATTTGTTCTCATAGTTAAGTATACAACACTCATGTGCTTACCATGTTTCACCTGTTTAAGCGTAGATGCCACTTGATAACTGAAAACGGATTCGCAGAGGAATCTCTCAGAGCCATCTACAAACAGAAGAGGAAAAGTTTTAATCTGCTCTAAGGGTTTTATGGCTTCTGATAAACCAAGCAAGCGTGGCCATTCTTTTCCCTGCTTTCACATTCAGGGTACAGTTTTCAGTGTTTACAAAGAGGGCTTCTGTTTCATTTAGAACTAACAGTCCTTAGCTATAAAAGCTACTTCTTCTATATCTAGAATATTAAAACAGTCCCTCTACTTGTTTCAAAGTTTAAAAATAATATTTAGAAAAACAAAAATAAGAAACCTCAGTGTGATGTCCTGGTCAACATTTCTCCCCTCCTAACCTGAGAGTTTCTTAATGTTCTCTTATTCTGCATGTCAGGCAAACACTGACATCTGACCCATTTGGCCACATGGCTCCTGTGCTATCCAAATACAAAGGTACACCAAAACTCTAGATCATTTTCATTCTGAAAAGTAAAACTGAGGGCAGAATAGCTGTTGTTGATTTTTAATATATCAAGTTACATCACTATGACCATCACAAAGCACTGCTGGGAAATTTTATTCTGTAAACGCAAATTGTAACCTTGATTTTCCAACTGAACCAAAACACTGCAATTTGGATGGTGATAAGAGTATGGTGCAATTTCAGAACCTAGCATAGTAGTGGTGCCAAGAACTGGCAACAAGAAGGTAGCTAACTCAGTCGCAACAGCACTTGGAAGATGATTATGAAACATAAGCTAGTTCATGTTATTCTTTGTCAGGCAAGGGCTGATACAGCAAAATATACTCCCCAAAGACACGGAACTCATATAAGAAAATGTGACTTTTAGAAGGGTAGCAGAAACCATTTGGGGAAGGTGTCGTATTGCAAAAATCCTAAAACAAACGGAGGGAGAGGACACAGCTGTCTTTTTTTAGGTGGTAGTTCACGTCAGCACTACTAGGTGTCAAGCACTCACCCATCAGTCACGGGCTGGCGTGTCACCCAGCTATTAAGTGACAAGGAGATAGGACTAACACATTCTGGCTTCATGCTGAGTTTCACACAAGGCTGACCTGATTTCAGAAGTCATGATTGTAGAAATAAAAGGAAACCTCATTTCAAATGGAGGCAGAAGGCCAGGACGGGGAGCTCTCATGCCCTAACACTCAGGGTCAATTGCAGACTCCAACAGGTAGAGGCAAATCTTGCTTTCCCAGCAGGAAGAAAGAAGCCTATTATTTTGCCACCCCAGCAGGATGAAGAAAGGTTTTTCTCCTTGCCAGGCAACAGCCTAGCCAATGAGAAACTGTCATAACTCAGCCAATGGAAAGCCACTACACTTCCCAAATGCCTACTTTGTGCCAATGGACTTTTTGTTTATAATAGTCTCTCCCAGCTCCCCCCTTGCCTCTCCTATGTTCTCTGGACTTGCCTATGGTTTTGCCATAGCTTGCTTGTCCCCAATTACAATTCCCTGCTATTCCTGAACAAACCCATTTTTTTGCTGATAAAATAATGTGACAGTTTTATTTTTAAGATTAACAGGGTGAGGGGTGCCTGGCTGGCTCTGTTGGTGGCGCAAGTGATCTCGGGGTCCTGAGTTCAAGCACCACGTTGGGGCTAGAACTCACTTAAAAAAAGAGAAAAAAAAAAGATTAAAATGGTGAACAATAAAACCATAGATATTGTATCCAAATGGCTTGGATGTACAACCAAGAGGGCTTCTGTCCAATATTATATTCAAAATTGATGCAAAAAAAAAAAAAAAAGAAAATGTAACTATTTTCAGATTATGTATTAATATATGCATAACGTTATATTTCAAAATATTATTTCATAAAGTGCTACACTTTAGGAAGAAAGCTACATTCGTTAAATTCAACCTCTCTTCTACATATTGAACTATATGGTGTATAATATCCTATCCCTTCCTCCCACCCCATTCCTCTGGCTGAATGGAAATCATTTGTGAGCAGATAATCTAAACTGAGCAAAAATTTTTTTTATTTTCAATTACCTAAATATTATACTGTCCAGTTTATTATGTAAATATGCCAGTGTTCATTATCCTCTTCATACCCTTGCTAAAGAGTCAAATTATAACTCAAGTTTTATTTTAGAAAGAGCAAAGCATAGAGAATTAGAGCCCACTTCTCAGGTAGTTTGATCCTAAACTTTAGGATCTCACTTCACGAAAGGCAGTGGGGATTATGGGCTATAAGGATCAGGCCAAGATGTATCTGGAAGCTCTTGGAAGTGCTACCTCACACTTACATTTAATCACAGGTGCTATTAGGATAAAATGCTTAAGTTATAACATTTGCATATTTCCCTTGGCAATGAACTTCAAAGCAAAAAGATGTAAGCTAATCTTTCAAAAACGCACTTGCGTATCACTTTATCACTTTATGCCTATGGAACACACTTTTGTTGACTTGCAGCTCTGTATTAACCACAAAGTCCATTGCTTAGCCACATCCTATTAGATGTGGTATCTGTACCAATCTAAAGCCTGGAATTTCTCTAGAGAGGAGTCAGCCTGGGGCAATCCATCTTCTATTTAGAAACTGTAATCAAACCCTTTGTAACACACCAAACAGCAATACATCAGCTTTCCTCTTAAGGGACAAGCAAAGGTTATAAGTAGTGAAAAGTTCAGTAAATTGCCAAATCTAATAAATAAATGCCATGCCAACTCCAATAAATAAAATGCTATCAAATTCATTTAAAAGAATATTACCTCACAGCAGGAAATTAGACTATGCCAGATAATTTATACTTCAGTAGCCTACAATGTCACTAAAATTCAGCTACTTCTGGGTTGGAAGGCATTCTCTAATTTGCTCACTAAACTGGGTGAGGACAATCTTAGCCAAGGGCAGGAAGAATGCTGAAAACTGCTGTAAAGATCTTCTTCAGTTTATGATGGGGTTACATCCTGATAAACCCATCCTAAGCTAAGAATATCAAGTTGAAAATGCATTTTTTAAAAAGATTTTTATTTTCAACTTCATTATTTATTTTGAGAGAGAGAGCTAAGAGTGGTGTAAGGGCAGAGAGGGAGACAGAGGATCCGAAGTCAGCTGTGTGCTGACAGCAGCAAGCCCAAAGCGGGGCTCAAACTCATAAACTGTGAGATCATGACATGAGCCGAAGATGGCACTGCAACCGGCTGAGCCACGCAGGCGCCCCAAGATTTTATTTTTCTAAGTGATCTCTACACCCAGCGTGGGGCTCAGACTCACAACCCTGAGACCAAGAGTCGCATGCTCCATGGACTGATCCAGCCAGGTACCCTGGAAGATGCATTTAATACACCTAACCTACCAAACATCATAACTTAGCATAGCCTACCTTAAAAGTGCTTGGAACACTTGCATTAGCCTACAGTTGGGCAAAATCATCTAACACAAAGCCTATTTTATAATAAAGTGTTGAATATCTCATGTAAATTATTGAACACTGTACTGAAAGTGAAAACCAGAAATGATTGTTTGGGTACAGAATGGTATCATCGGTTGTTTACCCTGGTGATTGTGTGGCTGAGAACTGTGGCTCCTGCCCAGCATCCTGAGAGAGTGCTATACCAAATATCGCTAGCCCAGGAATAGATCAAAATTCAAAACCCGAAGTATGCTTTCTATTAAATGCATATGGCTTTTGCATCATAGTAAAGTAACAAAATCCTAAGTCAAAATATCAGTAAGTTGGGGACCATGTATACATTATTTGAGGTGTCTGTTACAAAGTGGATGCGTGAGAAAGTTAATTCATAATGTTAAGTATATTACTTTGGTTTATTATCCTTAGACTTATGAGGAGGATGCAAAATCAAGTCGAACCTGTTATAAACAGTACCCAATCTTGGCTCCTGATTGCCTGTCTTCCTTCTCTGAAAAGGCAACTTTTCTTACTCTATTTTCATATTCAATTAAACTGGTGTAAGAAAACTGGTCCGTTAATGTGCGTTAGATTAGCTGCATAATAGTATCACCCATAAACATAGTAGAAGATGCTTCGAAATCCAACATCCTTATTAGGTTTCATTTAAGAAAATTCTTTTTAGGAGTACTCTTTTTCAATTCAACATTCTTGATTTGACCAGGATAGTTCAGGAATGACCATCTTGGAGTTTTCATAGTTTGTCCTTAAGTGTAAGTGGCTTTAAAATATAGCTAAAACTTCAAACCTAAGGAAGGGAATCAAAACCGTGCACTTTGAATTTAAACCTAATATAAATTCATCCTACAACAGAAAGCCAACACATTTCCTCCATGAAGCACACTGGGATGGAATAAAAATGGAGAGAACTAAAACTTGTTAGAACATCAGCATTCAGACTAATCTCAGTAGCCTTTCTTCTTTAATGTTTCCAAGTAATCTGGTATACGCTGACACAGAACCCTTATAGCTTTGAGACTAAGGAGGTACCTCCTGTATCAAATTCCTCTTGTAGCTAGAATTTAAATGACTTTAATCTTAGAGTCCATTGTTAAACATTGATTCCTCTTCTGCGGCTAAAAACTCATTAAGCAATTTCAGTGCCTGCAATTTTTGATTTTTGTGGGCAACTTCCTTAATACCAGTTGTCTGCCGCATACAGTTGAAGTCCTAATGTATTTTTAGTAAACATATGGTAAACAAGGCCCCAATTGTTCACTATGTCCAGACTCAGTGATGCCAACTCGAATATTCGATTAACACAACTGAAGATGAAAAGGCAAAGACAGAAGTACGTACATCACAGATGGATCACCAACTACATTACCCAATTGTCTACTTCACTAATCGTGATTTCAACCACTTCTAGAGAGTCTTATGGTCCCAGGCTTCCCATGCTTCTTTGTCACAAATGATTCTTCTGTTTGGGCTTAACCCAAAATTCTTTTTACCCGACATAAATGAATAAAGTTCACCCCCAAAAGCAGATGCCTATAGTTTGTACCTTTCTCAGAGATCTCCAGATTTTTAAAATATACTTACCAAGATTTGCAATTTAAAGCAAAAAAGATCAATATGTAACTAAGCACAAAAGTGCTACAAACAAGTAGATTTTGAATCCTTAATAGGTTCTTTGTTGACTTTTTTCAAAGTATGATGAATAGTTTATAGTTACAGACCATTCTTTTGTAAGAATCCCTCGAATGTTAGTCACAAGACAGACTGCTGTGCTGCACCCTAGACTAATTCGGAATCTCTAAGGTGGGCCAGAAATGTGCATTTTAAATAAGCTCTTCAGGTGATTTTTTATGCTCCCTATTAGGAATTTATTGGTCTAGCTCCTAAAGTGACATGTATCCAATGAATTTCGGGTATCAGTGCGGTTTCATGCTTACAGCTTGTGCTCTGATCTTGGCCAGCCAGTTTGCAAATGTGTGCTGAGTAAGATGGTGGATGATTTGACGCAAATCCAGCTCCAGTGCTAGTAAAACCACACAGCACTGTCCTGCAATGGGCCAGGAGAGTCATCTTCACATATAAGAGTAGTATATTAGTTTTCCTCTTAGAACCTATTTGATGAGGTTAATCTATGTGTAGGTTAGAAAAAAACGCATCAAACCTACTCATCATAGGGAGGCAGACTGGTGCCAGGATAAAGCAAACTGGAGCAGGAGGTCAAGAGAATTCCTGGTTCTAGTGCTGACTTTGTCTTTAACGTGGTCAAATCACTTTAACTTTTCTGGGTCTAAATAAGTCTAGATGACTTCCTTGATTTCCAAAGTCTTTTTCAGCTCCAAAATTTTGACAGTGGAGAAAGATTTGTGTTTTGAACATAACATTTTGAAATGGGGACAAGAGATGAAATGTGAAGCTGAAATCAGGGCACACTTGTCTCTAATCCACTTAATAGCTTCTTTACAATTAATATTCATTGCAGGTCAGAATCCAATTATTCAGCAAAAAGCAGCATGAGATCACCTTCTAACATCTCTCCAGCTCCTTTGGGGTAGGTGAAAAGGGCTTTCCGTGGTGGGGCAAGGTCTGAGACACTGAAACCAGATCCCGTGACAGAACTTCCACTGACCCCACCAGCTGAGGAGGATGATGAAGAGGCAGCCATTTCCTCTCTAGCAGAATTCTCACTTCACTACAGAGAAAGAAAAACAGTGATTGGCAAGTTTATGGAAGTGAGACTGACAATGTTTCATTCTAGCTGCCATAAAAGCCAGCATACAGTTTAGTATAAGCTCTCCTTTTTTTCTATCCTTTCTACTTCTGCAATCTTTTACTAATGCCTCAGGCCAAAATCTCAGGATTTTAAGTGAAAATATGTTTATTCTGCTTTTCTACTTAAAACACTACTTCCTACCATTAGCAAACTGTTTATATCACTTGGGATCGACTGTGGGTGATTTATGGGTTATGAAAGGGTGATACGGCAGGGCCAAGGTAGCAATTGGACTGAGGAAATAAATTATATGAGGATAAAACAACATGCCTCATAGGACAGTTTGTCTTGGCTACGTCCTGACCAAGCCATACCAAAAAATTCACTTATAAAATTTTCCAAATAAAATTCCAGAATAACACTGTGTTCTGTTCTCAAGGAAAGGGAATTGGTTAGGAAATACATATTTGTCCTTTCATTAAAAATGTTTTAAAAACTTTTTCATCCAAATGTAATACCCAAATTGGTCACTTGGTGGC
Organism: Prionailurus bengalensis; assembly: GCF_016509475.1. Lineage (NCBI taxonomy): Eukaryota > Metazoa > Chordata > Mammalia > Carnivora > Felidae > Prionailurus > Prionailurus bengalensis. The sequence continues at coordinate 32,509,112 of NC_057351.1, read as the reverse complement.
ATCCCCAAACCAGAACAAAGTAGCTCATGAAATGGATCGTTGAATTCATGGTTTATTACGAATACAGCAGCTGTGTTTAACCCCATGTCATATTAAAAAATCAGAAAGCCCAAATGTAAATGAGAAAATCTGTACTGAACACATGATTCCTTACAGAAGTTCAAAACCAAAATACTACTTTTGCCATCGAAGCTTATATTACACATTTACTTAAGATTCTAAAAAATGTACGTTTTCTAAAAAGAATGGCTAGCATTGTGCTAGAATTTCTCGCCATGATGGAAATGTTCTAACATTCTATTTCTGTGCTGTCCAATATGATAGCCATTGACCTTCTGTGGCTATTAAACTGGTGTGACTGAAGAACTGTATTTTAATTAAAAAAAAATTTTTTTTTTTAGGTAATCTCTATACCAAATGTGGGGCTTGAACTCACAACTGCAATCAAGAGTCACATGCTCCACCAACCAAACCAGCCAGGCACCCCTGAAAAACTGTATTTTAAAATTGTATTTAATATTAATTGAAATTTAAATAGTCACATGTGGCTAGTGATTACTGTATTGGATAATACAGCTCTAGTATTTAGACTAAAAAATGACTTTACACTGAATTGTATACTTTAAAATGGCTAATGGTTAATGTTATGTTATGAGAATTTTAGCTCAATTTAAAAAAACAGAAAAAAATGACTTTAAAAGGATTTTAAAAATGAATTTCTGTCTTTAATGGCCAAGAATTTTAGCTGATATTTTCTTCTTTTTTCTAGTTGCAAAAAACATTTGTTACAAAAGTCAGAACTTATTTTTGAAAAAACAGAAAAAATGAGAGAATACTATGGAGACATAAATCCCATATATATATATACATAATCCAGTGTCCTAGCAAGAAAAATGATATAGTGTGCATTTCTGAAATGCCAGCTGTTCTGTTTCCTTAATTTTGTGATGATGATTTAAGGCTGTCAGGGAAGCAGAGTTTAGTTTTTTATTTCATTATATGTCCATAAGTAATACTGATTAAAACTGAAGGGAGACATGGGAACAGTAAGGCAACTGCTATAACTAGAATGTCAGCCTATTTAAAAATACAAATTGATTAAGGACATTGTCAATTTTGCTATTAGATCACCTTTTCTTTTTTCTCTGAGCTCTGTAACTTTCCGAATCATAGTCAGAACACCAACAACATTTCAAGTTGGATACATATCCAATCTTTGGGTGACACTAGCTTAAAACATAGCTTGACAGGTTCTTAAATGCTCTTTTAAACAGAACTTAAGCAGTAATGGACCTGGTCTAAATTTCTAAGTGGATTCTTGTTGGAATTCAAATAAAGTATACAGATAATTTAGCCATCTTTTGGAGAGGTACTCAGTCTTATTTCCCATCAGTTCAGAGCAGAACCTACTGTGAAGTGTTTATATATCTCACCTAAGACTTAAAACCCCAAATCTTTTTTCTACACCTTGATAAATGCTCTATTCAGTTGCAAATGCAAGGGATGCTTTATATTTTGAAATCAGTGGCTCAGCAGAGCTCCCTAGGGACTGCCAGAGTGAGGACAGCTTCAAAGGCTAGACACAGTGTGACTTCTAAACTGAGTATAATCAAAGGAATTCCCTTTCATCCCATTTTCTTTCAAACTCAGAACTACTATCATTCAATACACAAAACAGCTAAGGTTGAAAACTAGAGTGCACAATTAGCACAAAGTACCTTTACACAGGTAAGCAGTTTTCTGCTGAGTTAGAATAATACACCTAAGTAATTTCTAGCTTTAAAGATACAGGTTGAATTTTGCATGCTATCAGCAGATGGTAAGAGAGGAATTTAAATGAAACTAACAATAAACCCTGCTTTGTAACTGCTTTATGAAGGCACACATTCTGATCATCAGAACCAAACATAATGCTTGGCTTACATTAAGTAGCTGTTGATTTAAATAAATGTTTGCTAAATGAATTAAACATTTCACAGGAACCACAAGATTCCTTAAAGGTCATCTAATCCAATTCCTTCATTTTATGGATGACCAAACAAAACCAAGCTATAGAAATGTTAGCTTCTATGCTGTGACACTTTTCAAGCAATGGCTTTGTGGACATATCATGTGCCATATGAAAGCACTAAGAGTACAGACTCTGAAGCCTCTCGGCCTAGGTTCACGTCCTGGTTTTGCTATTTAACTTGCTGCTATAACTCTGGACAAATCGTTTAACCTCTCTGTTCCTCAGTTACCTCATCTCTGAAATCGGAATCATAGTAGTACCTTCCTCAGAAAGGTGTCACAAAGGTTAATATAACTAAAGCATTTAGAATAGTTACAGGCATAGTAAACACTTAATACTAGCTATCCAAAATTAGTAATGGATATTTACTCCTGAATCTTTTTTTCCCCTAATGCAGATCCCAGTTTTGCATTCACAGTATGTCCCAACACACTTACTCATGAGAAAAGTTTTAATTCTCTCCATTTGACAGAGTCAGCAAGCTCCTAGAGGGGAAAGGGTCTGCTCAGCAAGAGGGAAAATGCCCTCCATTAACCCACTTAACACTTTCATTTTACGGTTCATGAGTTTAGAAATAATTCTGTGATCTAGGAAAGGGGGAACGAGTTGTCTTTCCACCTGCAAGGCCTAGCAACAGAACCCGGATCTCAACTTTCCCGAATGATTAACGAACGATGATAGAACACAGGGCTAGTGGCTCAGCAAAGATTATATGCATGGGAAAGACAAGTGGGGTGTCATGAGAGTTGGTCCATTACTGTTTTTTTTTTTCTTCTTCATTCTGCAGATCTACAGTATTAATACAACTCTAGCACACACTAGGCTGCCAGGCCCAAGGTAGGTACTCGCTAAAATTCTGTTTAATGAGTAAATATTCATGGTAAGTAATCTAATGTGGGGCTTAACCTTATAAGCGAAGCTGAGTCTATTGGCAGTAGATATCCCCATAGCAGGGCAATGTTATTTTGGGGGACACAGCATGGCTGTGTCCAGTGATAGGATGATCAAACATTTACTTTACGACAGGGATGACCTCTTATTCATAAGCTTTACTTTCTATCAGATCTACGTCTGTTTTCTTAAAAGAATTCTTCTTTTAGAAGGAGTCTCCTTATGAAAGACGCTGAAAGGACACTGGTACAATGGCAAGTTATTACTAGCAATAACTAAATTCCATCATCAACAAATCGTTCCATCGGGCTCCAATTAAAACAGCAGGACTACCACCCAAATGGATGCTGCAGCTAAAACTAGGTCGGGTGGAGAGAAAGGGGCTAGAAAGGGGAGGGGTCAGGACGCTGGCAGTTTCCCCACTAACTCCCAGGCACGCTTCCTCCTCCTTCCCCGTGCGGTCCCAACGGGGCGACGCCACCGGCACCGCCCCATTGCGCAGGCGCCGCCCCTCGGCCCGCATGCGCACCCAGTGCGGCGCGGCCTGAGGAAATTTCCTTACACTCCCTCTGCGGCAGGCTCCAGTTTCTCCTCCTATCTTCTCCGTTTTACTAGTCTCTGCAGGTAGGATCCCAGGGATCAACTCCCTTCCACCAAGCTCCCGGGGTCCTTGAGCCCTCGGCCACTTACCTCAGAGGATTTGGCACTTTCCCCTACAGCCCCGCCCCCAGGGCCAGCCGGAGCGGCAGCGTTTACAACGACGAGGACGGCGGCGTGCGCGCGCCCGCGCGGAAGGAACCGGCGCCGGCGTGCGCGCGCTCGCGCTGGTGGGCGTGGCCAGGGCGGAGGGAAGTGGTGAACGCGCTCAGGGAGAGAACTTCCGGGTCCTTCGTCTCTCCGCACCCCCCCCCCCCCAACCTTACCGTGGTTTTGCTTGGAGTCCTGGAGTTCCTTTCTCTTCAGTCGTTTTGGTGTACTCGCCTTTTTTTTTTTGCTCGCTTTATGATTCGGGGCGTTAGCTTCCCCCAGGACATTTCAGGCCTTCTGCTCTCCTCTCTCCAGGCTACCACGAGGCAGGATTAAATTGCTTATCTACCCCGTCTTCCCCCCCCCCCTCCCCTTTCAGAGCAGTACCCCAGTGCTGAGTGGGAAGGGCAGACGAAGTTTGCTGCCTTTGAGACACTACGCTCTTACTCCAGAGCTCATGGTCTGAGGGCCCGGCGTAAACATTAAACTACCTTTGTGAAGGGCCTTTTTTATTTTGTGAGGTCCTGGGGGAATAGGGCACTACGGTGTAGTGTCCTTAAACTGTTGCTAATTATGCCTGTCTTCAAGTATGCTTACCTTCTATATTGTTACTTCTTGCAACGCGAAATCTCTCCTCCATTCCGGAAGCAAATTACCAATTAAAGTGACTTACTTGCTGAGGGTTGGGTTGAGCTTTAGTGTATTTAGTAAGGACGGGTTGGGTTTTGGAGGATCTCTCAAATTTTGGGCTTCAAGACTATGTAACATGTAGGAACATTCGTTGAACTTAACCACAGCTAGTCCGTAAGGAACCTTGGCTTTAATTCTTGATTCATTAAGTGGTGGCTAGAAGCTTGGCTTCTCAGTGAGTGATGTACAGTTTTTGGGTAGTGGCCTGTAGAAATGGATAGCAGTGTGTTGGTTTGAAGAACCATTTGGTTAAGTCATAGTTTAACTGTTTTGATGGGCAACTGGATCTAATTTTGAGGTATATGTTTCTAGCATCTCTGAAAGTACTTAGAGGTTATTTTTACCTCCTGAAAGATAAGTGTGCTAAACATTCCTAATCCTCTTAATTATGTTGGATAAACCAGGGTGAGACACTTAGTAAGTGGTTAAACAGAATATTGTTTTTTACTCTCTTTAGGTTAAAGTAATAAATAATAGTTATAAATACTATTCTCACAAAGTCATGGATGACCTGTATATAGAGGGCTGAATATTTTTTTTTTTTTTGGTTGCACGTGTGTGGAGGAGGGGCAGAGAGAGACAGGGAGAGAGAGAGAGAGACAGAGAGACAGAGACAGAGAGAGAGAATACCAAGCAGGCTCCTGATAGTGTGGAGCCTGACAAGGGGCTCGAACCCATGAACTTTGAGATCATGACCTGAGCTGAAATCAAGAGTTGCTGCCCAACTGATCGAGCCACCCAGGGGCCTCTGGGCTGAGTACCATTTAATCACCTTTTCTTGGAGTGCTGAAATAGTTTACAAATTACTGTTTAGGGGCACCTGGGCATCTGGCTGGCTCAGTCTGTGGAACATGCGACTTTGATCTCAGGGTTGTGAATTTGAAGCCCATGTTGGGTGTAGACATAAAATCTTTAAACACAAAAACAAATTACTGTCTAGAGTGATCCAGGAATGGAATACCGTTATGGAAGATGTAGCAACTGACTTAAAACAGCTTGCAGATAGGGGAAATCTAATGGGAATAGGGCTGCTTTTGCTTAGTGTGTACTTTGAACAGATGTCCAATTGCATAGTGGTCCATATAATAGAGGGTTTTCATTTCTGATTAAAACAAGGTAAAATGATCATTTATTTTTCCGGATTTCACTAGAGTACTTTTGGGAGAAAGTATCATGGAAGTTCTGCGCCCACAGCTTATAAGACTTGGTGGACGGATTTACAGAAAAAATCCCATCCAAGAACAGACTTATCAACATGAAGAAGAAGATGAAGACTTCTATCAAGGTAATCCTAGTTGCTCTTGGGTCAGATTAGTACAGTGGTCTCTGAATTGTGGAAGCAGTGTTTTGTTCTGTTTCAAAGTGTTCTTTGTGAGCACTGAAATTTGAGATGTTTGGCCTCTACCTAGCTCCGTTTGTGTGGATGTCTGAGGGGACTGATTAGTTTCAATTTGATGAGCCATTCTCAGTTGCAGTCTGTAAATCATGTTTCATCTCTGTGCAGAGACAAAAATGTAATAAGGGGTAATTTTAATAAACTGATAACAGTAGCCATTAATATTCTGTGGCAAAATTAATTTCCTTTATCTGTAAAGTTGTGAAGTAGTATATATAAATTGTTGAAATAAATGAAATGTACATTTTATCCAGTGCCCCAAAATGTTAGCTGTTATTACTGTTATGTTGTGATTTTTCTTTTTGTAATCATATAGGCATTTCCAAATATGTGACTAATGTAACTTCATTATTACATAGGGATGATTTTAAGAAGTAAAATAAACAGTTGAGATGGATTATGAATATATATATTTTTAAGTTTACTTATTTTGAGAGAAAGGGAGAGAGAGAATCCCTCAGTGCAGGGGCCCAATGCAAGGCTCGAACTCACAAACCGTGAGATCGTGACCTGAGCCGAAATCAAGACTTGGATGCTTAACCAGCTGAGGCACCCAGGCGCCCTGATTATGAATACTTCTAAGTCAATTAAATTGGGCTTGGGTTTAATGCACGAATAGGGCCTTTCATGTTCTCTGCTTCCTTTTCCTTTTGGTTTATAAACTTTTTCATCAGGCCCTAAGCCTTGGGGGTCAGTCTTCCCTTTGGTCTTCCCATTGTTTTCCTTTAGCCTTGGGGACTTGATCTCCTTTATTTGACCCTCCTTTCTCTTTGGCTGGCCTAATGGTGTAAGTTCTCCTGGTATCACTGCTATCTCATTCACTGAAGTAATTTTGTCCTCATACTAAAAACTCCTTACTTGCACATTGTAAGAGGATGCTTTATGTTATGTGAATTACATCTCCATAAAAAATAGTAAAAAAGTTTTATCGTGTCTTACCTTTCTGGGAGAAAACAGTTAAATAGTGGTACGTATATACTACTTTAACAGGGTTCTAAGACTGGAAGGTTTAACATAGTCACGTGTTTTTTATTTTTCTTCCAAGAGCAGATCAGGAGGAATCTGTCAGAGCAGTGTTCTGCAATATAAAGTGTTTGTACGCATGTATTTTTTTAAACCTTGAGAGTGGTTGGCAGGTGGGGAGAAGACTTCTCCGCAGAGCAGCAGCTGTGAGTGAGGTGTGATGGTTTCTCTGCAGGCTTCATGGAGTGTGCAGAAGAGCCCTGTGATGCCTACGAGGTGGTGCAGACCCAGCAAGGTTTCCGGTGTACCGTGAAGGCCCCCAGCCTGCTCTACAAGTGAGTGAGGCCCCCAGCTTCACGGGACATACTGACAGGAAATTCAGCAGGAAGATGACTCTTTTCTACACTTTTCTGCAGTGCTTGATTACTAATGACAAAACAGTTTAGTGTTTTATGTCCTAGAATTTCTAAGGACTGATAATGGATCAGTTTCATCATTCCAAATGTATCACCAAGTCCTGTTAAGTTTTGTCTCTTAAATTTGTCTTTTGAATCTACCACTTGTCTCTTTACTGCCACCCTGCCGCATCTTCTGTGAATTACTTCAACCTACTTACTAGGCACATAATTATTGTTCTCCTCCCAATCAGTTCTTCACATTGAGGGTAGAGGCGTCTTTCTAAAAGGCAAATGTGGTTACTTTATTACCTCTGCTTATATCTGTCAACATTTTCCATTGAAGATGGAATTCTCTTCCATTGGAGTGATGGCCAAACTCTTGAACATGACTTGCCAGCCCTTCATTTTCAGTCACAACTCACACCACTCTTTTTCTGGTTTTGCACTTAAGCCTAGCTAGTTTTCTCCAGTTCCTGAAGTGTGCAGTGCTTGTTCCTGCCTTAGAGCCTTGGCATATGCTGTTCCCTTTGCCTTATACTCTCTCTTCCTTACCTAGTTATATTGTTAAATTCTTCTTTCTAGGGAACCTTGCTTTGACATCTTCATCCCCACCAACCACACTGATTACTCTACCATATGTTTTTGTAACACCCTCTACCTTTCCTTTGTAGCACTTTTCAGTTATGTATACTTATTTGCATATTGTTTGATGTCTTCTCCACAAGACGGGAGACTTCTGGAAGGCAGGACTGTGTCTGTTCGATTAGTCTCCAGTGTTTGTCAAAGACTGATGCTTTCTTCAGGGTCATCTTTATGAATTTGCTCAGAAACTTTGTGATCGCTTCACTCTGTGCTTACTTACATGATTGCCCACATTCTGTCTCCCCAGTAACATGGTTAGCTTAAGTGGTTAACTGGCTTCTTTTGGACTTACACCTCTGGATATAGGCTGGTTTAGGAAGTGTGTAAATTGTTATTCTGTGTCGTACCAGGTGAATTAGGTCTGTTCAAGCTCCTCTGTGGAGGAGATCTACAAATAGGGAATCCTATTCCCTTTAAGCTCCAAGAGGCAAATCATTTCATTTTCACCACTCTTGAGAATATTCTGAAACACCTGTTAAGGATGAAATTCTTCTCTTGGCATGTGCCCAAATGGGAAACCAAATGCTAAACCTGACAGCTCATTTTCCTTTAAGGTTCCAGTGACATTTTCTTCTAAGAAACAAGATTTTAGAAAGTCATGTTCAGTTTCCTGGTGAAATCAATGTAACTGTTTTCCTTAATGGGTGTGTGTATTTGCCACCACTTAGGTGTGTAAAAATTCCTTAGATGTCTGATTCCAACTTGATCTTTTGAATTCTATATGTTCTAAGTATTCATTATGTTCTAGGTGACTTGCATGTTAGATTAGTTATTAGTTCTGCTCAATTGTAATTAATAGACAGTATTTATTAGGAAGATTTTTTCTTATTAATAATTTCTTTAGGCTTATTTGGATCAAGGAATAAATTTCTTGACCAAATTAATTTATAATGATATCTTAATAGTAGTAACACCTGTCCATGGACTAGATGTAATTCTTTAGTTCTCTGTGTCAGATACACATTAGAATCACCTGGAGAGCTTTTAAAACTCTCTATACTTGGGTGTACCGCAGACCAATTAAACAGAGTCTCTGGGAGCTGGATTCAGGCATCATTGGTTTTTGAAGCCCCCCAGGTAATTCCAGGGCGTAGCCAAGATTGAGAACCACTTGATCTGGTTGGATTTTCTACCTTAAGGAGTCACCTTTTCACTGTGTATCTTTTTTTTTTTTTTTTTTAAATTTTTTAATGTTTTTTTTTTTTTTGAGGCAGAAAGTGACAGAGCATGAGCAGGGGAGGGGCAGAGAGAGAGAGAGAGAGGAAGACACAGAATCCAAAGCAGGCTCCAGGCTCTGAGCTGTCAGCACAGAGCCCTACACAGGGCTCTAACTCACAAACCGCTAGATCATGACCTGAGCCGAAGTCGGACGCTTAACCGACTGAGCCACCCAGGCGCCCCTTCACCGTGTATCTTTTATTGTAGTGAATGTTTTAGATTCCTCATGTAAACCTCTTTTGAACCTGGCAGTAGTCTTAATTGGAAGGATGCCATTTGGGGATAGCATGGAATGTACCGAGCTATGTACCAGTCACTGGGAAGCCCTTTTATATATGATCACGTTTAAGCCTTACACCAACTTTGTTGTACTTAGGTATTATTCATTCCATTTTTCTAAGTGAGGAAGTAGGCTTAGAGTGGTTAGATGACTTGCCCAGGATTTGAGTCTGAAACTTCTTTAACCTCAACTACTTCCTCTCTAAAATGCCTAGGCTATTAATAATACTTTGAGCCAGCTACTTTTTGTGTTTTTTAAAAATATTTTTATTTTTAATTTTTATTTATTTTTACTTTTTAAATTTAAATTTTAGTTAACATACAGTGTAATATTGGTTTCAGGAGTAGAATTCAGTGATTCATAACTTTATACAATACCCAGTGCTCCCAGCATCCATCTAGCCCATCTCCCACCCACATCCCTCCATCAACCCTCAGTTCTCTATCATTGGGAGTCTCTTATGGTTTATTTCCCTCTCTTCTCTTCCTCCCTCCTTCCCATGTGTTCATCTGTTTTGTTTCTTAAATTCCACATATGAGTGAAATCATATGGTATTTGTCTTTCTCTGACTGACTTATTTCACTTAGCATAATGCATTCTAGTTCCATGGACATCATTGCAAATGGCAACATTTCATTCTTTATGACGGCTGAGTACTATTCCATTGTGTGTTTGTGTGTGTGTGTGTGTGTGTGTGTGTGTGTGTGTGTACACACACACCACATCTTCTTTATTCATCAGTCAGTGGACATTTGGGCTTTCTCCATAATTTAGCTATTGTTGATAATGCTGCTATAAACATTGAGGTGCATGTACCCCTTTGAATGTGTTTTTGTATCCTTTCAGTAAATACCTAATAGTGTAGTTGCTGGATTATAGGGTAGTTCTATTTTTAGTTTTTTGAGGAACCTCCATACTGTTCTGCAGAGTGGCTGCACCAGTTTGCATTCCCACCAACAGTGCAGGACAGTTCCCCTTTCTCCACATCCTTGCTAACACCTGTTGTTTTTTGTGTTTTTAATTTTAGCCATTCTGACAGGTGTGAGGTGAGATAGCTCATCGTGGTTTTGATTTGTATTTGCCTGATGATGAGTGATGTTGAGCATCTTTTCGTGTGTCTGTTAGCCCTAAAGATTTTATTTATTTTGTTATTTTTTTAATATTTATTTCTGAGAGAGAGAGAGAGAGACAGAGCACGAGTGGGGGAGGAGCAGAGAGAGAGGGAGACAGAGAATCCGAAACAGGCTCCAGGCTCTGAGCTGTCAGCACAGAGCCCGACACGGGGCTCGAACTCACAAACCACGAGATCATGACCTGAGCCAAAGCCGGACGCTCAACCGACTGAGCCACCCAGGCATCCCATTAAAGATTTTATTTTTAAATAATGTCTACGCCCAACATGAGGCTCAAGTTCACAACCCCGAGATTAAGAGTTGCATGCTCCACCCACTGAGCCAGCCAGGTGCCCTAAGCCAGCTACTTGTTAATAGGCTTCTCTACTAGCCACATGCTAACAACAGTAGCCTGGTTGAAAGTACCCTTATTGGGGATCCTGGGTGGCTCAGTCTGTTGAGTATCTGACTCTTGATTTTGGTTCAGGTCATCATCCTGGGGTTGTGAGGTTGAGCCCCAGGTTGAGCTCTGCACTGAGCATGGAGCCTGCTTAAGATTCTCTCCCTCCCTCTCTCTCTCTCTCTCTCTCTCTCTCTCTTCCCCTCCCTCTCTTCCCCTCTGTCCCTCTCCCCTGCTCCCATACACGTGCTCTCTCTCACTCTCTCTGTCATTTAAAAAAAAAAGGTAAGTACCCCTTATTGATAAGGCATGGAAAGACTAAAGCCTGAGAGTTGGTGGAATAGACTCTCTAGCCCAACACAGACAAACCACTGGAGAATTGTGTTTCAGTCCTCTTCTAAACATTTGTGGGTTTTTTTTGTTTTTTTGTTTTTTTCAACGTTTATTTATTTTTGGGACAGAGAGAGACAGAGCATGAACGGGGGAGGGGCAGAGAGAGAGGGGGACACAGAATCGGAAACAGGCTCCAGGCTCTGAGCCATCAGCCCAGAGCCTGACGCGGGGCTCGAACTCACGGACCGCGAGATCGTGACCTGGCTGAAGTCGGACGCTTAACCGACTGCGCCACCCAGGCGCCCCTAAACATTTGTTTTTTAAACCAGCTTACTACAGTGCATCTTAATGGAGATAATTGGGCTGGTTATTCCATTTAAAAACAAATGCACAGTCTTAGACCTAGTCACTCATGTGGTTGCGTACTGTAACTGAAGTCATAAAAGATGAAATATTGTTGATGATGGGAAGTTTTTTTCTCTTTATGGTCCTGTCTTTGCATCTTCAGTGCTTTATAGACTCTGAAACTTTTCTCCAGGGATCCAGTAGTCTCTTTACTTTAACACATCTAATTACTCTGGGTTCCAGAAGATAACCTTGGATTGTCAGAGCTATTTATTCTAGGAGGCCCAGGCAAGTAATGTAAGTGAGTCAATAGATGGTGGAATTGGAGTAGATGAAACAGAGTAGGGAGTGATGGGGATTGTGATAAGCTCATGTTCCATTTTTAGGGACTAGAGTAAGCTCCAGCCTATTGCCATGAGTTGTCAGATCTTCTAATTTTTCTAAAGAACCTGGAAATCTATATTTTTAGGTTAAATTTCCCCATTTTTAGGTGGAATCTCCTGAACAAAACGTGTATTGCTGAATTCAGCCTGAGGGTTACATATTTATTCTTTTTGCTTTTGAAGCTGTTCTGAATAATCTGTCCTGAATGGTGGACCCTACTCTTTGCCAAGCTCTTTACCTTTATTTCATTTTATTATTATTTAATATTTATTTTGAGAGAGAGAGGGAGAGAGAGAGCACGCGCGAGCACGCGCACATGCATGCATGAGCAGGTAAGGGGTAGAGAGAGAGGGAGAGGAAGAATTCTAAGCAGGTTCTGTGCTGTCAGTGCACAGCCCAATGTGGGGCTTGATCTCATGAACTATGAGATCATAACCTGAGCTGAAATCCAGAATCAGACGCTTAACTTACTGAGACAACCCTGTGCCCCAACCCTTATTTTATTAAGGATAATTCTTGCAGGATGAACTCATAATATAGTTAATTTGCTCTTGAAAGGACAACGTTTTCCCTAAACTGTAGACCCACTGGTTGCTGGGAGTGCCTTTTGAGACTATGCCAGGTTTCTTTTTACTGAATTGCAGACCCAGATTTTGAATCTAACTTTGAAGAGCAAATAGGTGTTGGGCCTGGTTATTTTGTTTATATATTGAACTGACTCTAGGGCATTATTTTGCCAATTGGTGTATTGCAGCACATTCTATAAAGCTATATGACTTGTAATTTCCTCTACAAATATTGAGCCTTTACTGATGCACTTTTCTATAAGGGAGTATCTCTGACTACGTATGATTTAAATATGTAATTTTTTATTCTGATGCATTTGACTTACTATCCTTCCATTAATTAAATTTTCTCTATATTATAGGCATATAGTTGGAAAGAGAGGGGACACTAGGAAGAAACTAGAAGTGGAAACCAAAACTTCTATTAGCATTCCTAAGCCTGGACAAGAAGGAGAAATTGGTGAGACTTGGTATATGTGTGATATTTGCAATCACTTTTGCATGTGTATGGAATAGTGTGAACCCAACAGAGGTGTTTAGTGACTATATTCTTTGTGTGTGTGTGTGTGTGTGTGTGTGTCCATGGGCAGAACTGAATAGTGACTGTATTCTTTATGGGGTTCTTTGGCCTTTTTATGATACATTAATTGGGCTTTTTATAAATAATCAGTATCAGTCTCCCGATGAGGGAACATGTAGTTATACACCTTTATCTTCATTGAGTACCTGGGCCTTCACTTTATACTTTACCATGCACTGATGTTATAAAATTTCCAGATTTTGTTGTGTAATAGGAAAATTCTTCTATGCTTTCCTAGCTTGAAATGGAGTTTGTGAATTGTTTAAAGTTAGAATTCAAGGAAAACCAGTGAGGTCAGCAAATCTGAAATCAAGTTCAGCCCTTTTCAAAGGTGTTGTCTTGTTTTTACCTTGCTTTGTAGACTGGGAAGGATATTGTAAAAGCAATGATTAAAATAACAACCTGATTCAAGTAACTGCTCAAGTGAGGAAAAATAGTTGAGTATAAATCAAGTCAGAAAGTGTCTGTACTGGGGCGCCTGGGTGGCTCAGTCGGTTAAGCGTCTGACTTCGGCTCAGGTCATGATCTCACGGTCCGTGAGTTCGAGCCCCGCGTCGGGCTCTGGGCTGATGGCTCAGAGCCTGGAGCCTGCTTCCGATTCTGTGTCTCCCTCTCTCTCTGACCCTCCCCCGTTCATGCTCTGTCTCTCTCTGTCTCAAAAATAAATAAACATTAAAAAAAAAATTAAAAAAAAAAAAAAAAGAAAGTGTCTGTACTAAGCATCAGTGTGAACCAAGGGCACAGGCTTGTGTGGTAAAATGGCTTTGAGTGAAGGGCACTCACTGTAGGGACAACATTTTACAAAACTCATTCCAAAATGATAGGACTTTTTCAAAGTCCAATAAGCATAGCAGCCACCAATAATACATCTTTTATAAATACCCATGGGTTTTATTAAGTCTTAGGAGAAAAAAATTACTAGTTTTCTTCTCATTTTGTAAGCATAATCATCATGACAGATAAGATGCAGTTGACTGTAGAGCTGTGCTGTCCAGAAGGACTTTCTGCAATGATGGGAATGTTCTATACCTGCATTGTCCAGTACAGGAGCCACTAGCATGTGTGACTTTGAGTGCTTGAGATGTGGCTGGTGTGACTGAGGAACTGAATTTTTAACTTCATTTAATTCTAATTCATTTAACTTTTAATTTAACTGGGTGCGTGTGGGCTCCTGTATCGGACAGCAGAATGCTAGAGTTTTTCTCAGTCCTTTGGTAACATCAGCAGGTGTTAACATAGGAACTCTAATGACATTTTTGAAGAACTCTCATTAAAATAAATATTCAGCTCATTAGAATTACAGATGGAAAAATCCAGGTCTTTCCTTAAGTATTAAAGTTCAAGCTGCAAATACTGAAGTAATTTTATAATTGCAGTAAAGGTTATTTCTTTAAAAAATTTTTTTTTAATGTTTATTTTTAAGAGAGAGAGATAGAGAGTGAGCAGGATGACTGGGGGAAGGGTAGAGAGAGAAGGAGACACAGAATTCAAAGCAGGCTCTGGGCTCTGAGCTGTCAGCACAGAGCCCGATGCGGGGCTCAAACCCACCAACTGTGAGATCATGACCTGAGCTAAAGTCAGATGCTTAACCGACTGAGCCACTCAGGCGCCCCAAGGTTATTTCTTTATCTGTTTTTTTTTTCCTGATTGTAGATTAATACAGGCTTTCAAAAGAACAAAAGCTTATAGAAATTATATATATGTATAAAGGAAAATGTTTTAAAAAAAGTAAAAAAAAGTATAAAGGGAAATGTCTTGTAATATGAACCTCAGACATAATCACTGTTAACAGTTGAATATATTCCTCATTTTTTCTATCTGTATAGTAGCTATAACAACTTTTATTGCAGTAAAAATTATAACATGGTATAAATGTGGAGTTCTTAGGCATTTTAAGATGCTGGAGTCATTCCAAAACTTATCCAGAAAAGGGTAGGCAGGTTGTAAAGATTCCATTTTGACTTAGAAAGCACAAATATTTCAGTGTGGAAACCCGTGTGTCTAATCGTTAAAAGTAAGAATTTAGTGGAACTAATTTAATTGGAAAACGAGGATAAACTGGTTATTGGTCTTGTAGGGAAGTATAGTATACAGAAAAATCAAATTTATTGGTTAGAGTAAATTGAGTCATAATGTGAGACTAAGACAGGTTGCACTGGTGTGGTATTTGCTTTCGTTTATTCATTTTCTTTTGCCTCTCTTAAAACTAGAGAGGCTAAAAAAGGGAATGATTTAGTAGGTTTTAATTTGTCCTCTTGGCAAGGATCTGGTCGTCTAGGCTGTTTTGAAGTCTCAGGATATCAGAAGATGCTTCTTTTCTTTTTTTTTTTTAAATGTTTATTTTTGGGACACCTGGGTGGCTCAGTTGGTTTAGCATCCGACTTCGGCTCAGGTCATGATCTTGCTTCTTGTGAGTTCGAGCCCCACATTGGGCTCTGTACTGACAGCTCGGAGCCTGGAGCCTGCTTTGGATTCTGTCTTCATTTCTCTGCCCATTCCCTACTCATGCTCTGTCTCTCACTCTCTCTTTCAAATGATTTACATTGTATTAAAAAAAAAAAGTGTTTATTTTTGGGAGAGACAGAGACTGAGCATGAGCCGGGGAGGGCAGAGAGAGAGGGAGACACAGAATCCGAAGCAGGCTCCCAGCTCTGAGCTATCAGCACAGAGCCCAATGCGGGTCTCAAACTCATGAACCATGAGATCATGACCTGAGCTAAAGGCGGACGCTTAACCGACTGAGCCACCCAGGTGCCCCTCAGAAAATGCTTTTAAAATGATACTCTCAGGGTACCTGGGTGGCTCAGTTGGTTGAGCATCCAACTCTTGATGTTGATTTTGGCCCAGGTCATGATCCCAGGGTCATGGGGATTGAGCCCTGTGTCGGGCTCCATGCTGAGTGTAGAGGCTGCTTAAGATTCTCCTTCTCCCACTGCCCCCTTTCCCCCGCTCAAACGCGTTCTCTTCTCTCTCTAAAATAAAAAAAATAAAATTATATTGTCATTGTAGTTAGAGAATTGGTTCTTAAAAGTTTAATGTCTGGTTCCTGAGTGGCTCAGTCAGTTAAGTGTCTGACTTGATTTTGGCTCAGGTCATGATTTCACAGTTTCATGAGATCTGCACTGACATCCCAGATCCTGCTTGAGATTCTCCCTCTCTTCCCCTCCTCTGCTCACATTCTCTCTGTCTTTCTCAGAAATAAATAATAAATAAAGAACTTAAAAAAAAAGTTTAATGTCAATGCCTTTAATTCTCTTTTTCCTCTGTATCTCATGTTGTAGTCACTAGACCAGCTGAATTTTGGTCTTCTCAGATATTAGTGTTTGTAGAATATTTCTAACCTCATCATATTTGATCTTTAGTCATTATTTGATCAGTTTTGAGGCTTTTTGGGAAGTCACTCTGAGCACCTTTCAGTGCCCTTTTCAGTTTACTGTGTTACAGAAATGAAAGCATCTCATTGGTCTGTTTTTTTTTAATGTTTACTTATTTTTGAGAGAGAGAATAAGTTGGGGAGGGGCAGAGAGAGACAGTGGGGGACAGAGGATCCAATGCAGGCTCTGTGCTGACACCAGAGAGCCCTACACAGGGCTCGAACTCATGAACTCAGATCATGACCTGAGCCGAAGTCAGACACTTAACTGACTGAGCTACCCAAGTACCCTGGTTTTACTTCCTACCAAACCACCTTCTTTTTTTTTTTTTTTTTTTTAAGTTTTTAAATTTATTTTGAGAAAGACCATGCGTGAGCAGAGTAGGAGCAGAGGGAGTGGGAGAGAGAGAATCTCAAGCAGGCTTCACGCTTAGCACTGAGCCCAAGGTGGAGATAGCGAGATCATGACCTGAACTGATATCAAGAGTTGGACACTTCACCGACTGAGGCACCCAGGTGCCTCCCAAACCACCTGCTTAATAAAAAAGAACAGATTTAACATTTTGTACCAGATGTTTACAGAAATAAAACATAAAGACGAGTTTTAAGCTTCCTTTCCTTCTCCTTTTCCTTTTAATTTCTCACCAAATTTTTGGCAGAGGTAATTTCTACTCTCCTCTAATTTCTACTGGCAGAGGTAATTTCTTCTCTCCTTTAATTTTGTCTCTGTTTGCCTTTGAACCTCCTTTATCAGCATTTCTCTAGCACAACATTTGAGTATTTACTACGCATAGATAGATAGATAGATCCCTTCACTGAGCATTTGAGTCTTTTGGATTCTCCAAGTATTCTGTCTGATAATATAAATAATGTCATTAGAAAACACTGTATCTCTACTTACGTTTTTTGGCTATTACTCCTGTCAGTTTTTTACTTAGGCAAATGGTTCTCATGCTATTAATCCATTCATTAGTAATCTACCTCTTTTCCTGGATATTTCTATCTTGTTTCTTTGTAATAAAATGGCTTTGATACTTTCATTCTTAGAAAAGGTTGTTTTTATTGAACATTTCAAGTGCTCTAACAGAGAGTGTTAGGATAAATACATGGAATTATCTCTTTGCCTTCTGCATTTGCTTGGAAGGACAAGCTTTGTGGTCTTTAAAGCACATAGCCCATTTTGCTGCTATTACAGTTAATACCTTAATATTTTATATCCTATTCAGAAGTCTGTCTTTAACCATTTTAATAAATAGTCTGTTGAGGGGCACCTAGGTGGCTCAGTTGGTTAACCTTTGGACTTTGGCTCAGGTCATGATCTCACAGTTCACGAGTCTGAGTCCTCCATCAGGTGAGCTTGAGCCCTGCTTTGGACTAGCATGAGCCCCACTTCGGATGAACCCTGCTTCAAGTGAGCATGAGCCCTGCATTGGATGAGCCCCACTTCTCTGTCTCTACCTCTCTGAGCCTGGTGGGATTCTCTCTCTTTCTCTCTCTCTTTCTCTCTCTCTGCCCTTGCTCACTTGCGCCCTCTCTTTCTCAAAAAATAGTCTGTTAAAATGCCAATTTTGTTCTTTGTTTTTATCTTTTGCACCTTTCCTTAGTTGCTGTTTTGAACCACGCCCTGCCAGTTCTACAACCTAGAGATTTAATCTCTGCTTACACAGAGATTGTATTATCCTTAAATGATTTTGTTTCTTTGCAGACAGTGGTCTGTGCTTTGTGGCTCCCCCACCAACTTTCACTTATACATAAAGACATAGTCTAGATCAAAGAAGGCCAGATTATACCAAAACATGGGCATTTGGTATCCATCCATATAATGTAGATAAAGATAAAGATTTTACTTTAATTTTCTGTTTTCATACTTTTTTTTTAAGTTTATTTATTTATTTTGAGAGAGAGAGAGCGCGAGTGAGCTGGGGAGGGGCAGAGGGAGAGGAAGAGAGAAAATCATAAGCAGGCTCCACGCTGTCAGCACAGAGCCTGATGCGGGGCTCGATCTCATGAACCATGAGATCACAACCTGAGCCAAAATCCAGAGTTGGACGCTTAACCGGTTGAGCTACTCAGGTACCCCCTGTTTTCAGACATATATGATAGGATTATATATATGTAGTAGACTCTCCTTTGGCCTTTCACTGTAGTGAATGTCTAATAATTATTTCCACAGTATTTTTTTTAAATTGAGATAAAATTCACATGACAGAAAATTCCAGGTTTTGCTTTTAATTTTTTATATTGTTATTTAAATTTCTATGTGATGTATTCATACTTTTTAAAAATTGTGGTTAAAATATACACAACATAAAGTTTGCCATTTTGACCATTTTTTTTTTTTACATAAACTCTACACCTAACGTGGGACTTGAACTTATGACCCCGAGATCAGGAGCTCCATGCTGTACTGACTGAGCCAGCCAGCCCCCACTCCTGCCTTTGATAATTTTAGAGTGTTGAATACTCTGACGTTTAGTACATTTACAGTGTTGTATAACCACCACCATTATCTAGTTTCAGAACATTTTTATCATCCCATACCCTCTAAGCAATTGCTCCCCGCTCCTCTCTACCTCCAGTCCTTGGCTGCCACTAATCTGCTTTCTGTCCCTCTGCATTTGTCTGTTCTGGCTATTATCAATGGAAACATACAGTGACATTTTGTATCTGGGGTCTTCCACTTAGTATAATGTTTTCAAGGTTCATTTATAATTTTGCATGTGTCTGTACTTCATTCTCTTTTCTATGGCTGAATTATATTCCATTATATGGAGACAGGACATTTTGTTTATCCATTTATCAGTTAATGGACACCTCCGTTGTTTCCACTTTTTGGTATTGTGAGTAGAGCTGCTCTGAACATTTGTATACAAGTGGTTTTGAACACCTGTTTGGTTTTTTTTTAATGTTTTTTTCTGGATTTTTTTCTTCTTGTATTTCATATTATTATTTTTTAAAATCGGTTTTTTTTTAAAGTAAACCGTACCCACAATGTGGGGCTCCAAGTCATGACCCCAAGATCAAGAGTCACATGCTCTATTGACTGAGTCAACCAGGCACCTCTTGTTTTTACTTCTTTTGGGTTTCTATATAACAGTGGAATTGCTCGTCATATGGTAATTCTCTTTTAACTTTTTTAAAAAAATGTTTATTTTTGAGAGAGAGACAGAGCATGAATCGGGGAGGAGCAGAGAGAGGAGACACAGAATCCGAAGCAGGCTCCAGGCTCTGAGCTGTCAGCACAGAGCCGGATGCAGGGCTTGAACCCACAAGCCGTGAGATCATGACCTGAGTTGAAGTCAGATGCTTAACCAACTGAGCCACCTAGGTGTCCCTCTTTTTAACTTTTTAAAGAACTGCTGTACTCTTCTGTAGCTGTTGCACCATTTTACATTCTCACCGCAAGATATAAGGGTTGGCTGTGTAGCTTTTTAAACTCATTTTCCTACTTCATCAGGTGGTCTTAAGGATACTCTGTTTTTGTTTTTGTTTTTATTTTTTCTTTTAGAGAGAAAGAGAGTGTGAACGGGGGAGAGGGGCAGAGGGAGAGAGAGAATCTGAAGCAGGCTCTATGCAATGTGAAGCCAATATGGGGCTCAATCCCACTCCCTAGGATCATGACCAGAGCCAAAATCAAGAGTTAGATGTTCAACTGTCTGAGCTACCCAGGCGCCCCAGGATATTCTGTTTTTAAATTTTTTTTAAGGTTTATTTATTTTTGAGAGAGAGAGACAGATTGTGAGCAGGGGAGGGGCAGAGAGAGAGGGAGACATAGAATCTAAAGCAGACTCCAGGCTCTGAGCTGTCAGCACAAAGCCCCACACAGGGCTAGAGCTCGTGAACTGCGAGATCATGACCTGAGCGGAAGTTGGACGCCCAAGCAACTGAGCCACCCAGACACTGCTTTGTTTTTAAACCTCATTCTGCTTAGATTGAATTCATTGGTAACTTTCCTACCCTTGATACTGTCCCTTGTTCAGAAATTATGTGCACATTCGGGACTGTTTTAGCTCTCCAGAGATGAGAGTATCAAGGTCACTTATTTTACAAGCATCTAATGGTCATGTTAAACATCCCTCCTTTTTTTTTTTTTTTTTTTTTTCTTGCAGTAATCACTGGACAGCATCGAAGTGGTGTTATTTCAGCCCGAACTCGGATTGATGTTCTTTTGCTCACTTTTAGAAGAAAGCAGCCCTTCACTCACTTCCTTGCCTTTTTCCTCAATGAAGTTGAGGTTCAGGAGCGATTCCTGAAGTTCCAAGAGGAAGTACTGGAGAAGTGCTCCATGGTAAGCAGCAAACAAAACAAAACAAAAAGTTAAAAAGAAAGGGTGCAAAGATCGTTCATAATTCAAGCAGTAGAAAGGTATAAATTTCTTCTCCCACCAAAAAAGGTAACCATTTCTGATTTCTTTTGATTCTGAACTGAAAAAAAGATATAGACATATCAGCACATAAGCCTCTGTGTGATACTGAACTATTCTTTAAAAATTTCAAGACATAAAACGATCATTCTAAAATATATACTGTTGTGCACCTTGTGTATGGAAATATTAATGAAGTACCATTATCTGTAGATCTTCTGCCCTGGGTAGTAATGGCTTATTTGGGGTTAGTAACTAGAAGAAATTTGCATATAGAATTGTCCTCTTATATAACAGTGAAATGCTTGTGACCAGGGTAAGAGCAGATAATCTAGATTAGAAAACAAATTTTAAACCTCCTTTTGGATATAATTTTGGGAAATTTAAAGAAACATTGGTTTAAAAAAACTTATGAACATTAATAAATATTTTTTTTCTTTTTTTTTTATAATACATGTTTTCCTAGAAAGTTTAGAAAATAAAGAAAAGATGAATAAAGTGTCACCCGTAATCTCACCACTGAGAGATAATATTGTGGCACAAAAACAAATGTTTAAAAATTAGAATTTGGTTTGTGTATGATATTATATCCTGCTTTCTTTGCAATTTTGCATTATACCATTATCATTGTTTTGTCATTGAACAAAAACCTTTACTTTTGCTTTGGAGACAGGAAGGAAATTCTAGCAGTGATGACTAAAAAACATAATTTCATTTCGATAACAGTTCAGATAACTTGATTTTTTTTTTTTAAATTTTTTAATGTTTGTTTATTTTTGAGAGAGAGAGACAGAGCACGAGCAGGGGAGGGGCAGAGAGAGAGGGAGACACAGAATCGGAAGCAGGCTCCAGGCTCTGAGCTGTCAGTGCAGAGCCCAACACGGGGCTCAAACTCACAAACTGTGAGATCATGACCTGAGCCGAAGTCGGATGCCCAACCAACTGAGCCACCCAGGCGCCCCCAGATAACTTGATTTTTAATGGCTGCTTTTATTATTCTATTACCTAGATATATAATAATTTATTCTATCTTTTAAAATTTCTATTTTTCATTATAAATAATGATGTTATGACTCTTCTTGCATACATTTTTCTGCGCTAGTCTAAGTAATTTCTTAGTAAATTCTTGGAAATGGAAAAGAGTGTTTGTGTGTACAATTTTTTTTTTAATGTGTCTTTACTTTTGAGAGACAGAGAACGAGTGGGGGAGGGGCAGAGAGAGACCAAGACACAGAATCCGAAGCAGGCTTCAGGCTCCGAGCTGTCAGCACAGAGCTCAACGTGGGGCTTGAACTCACGAGTGCCGAGATCATGACCTGAGCCCAAATCAGATGCCTAACTGACTGAGCTACCCAAGCACCCCTCCCCCTTTTTTTCTTTTTTAATGTTTATTTACTTTTGAGAGAGAGAAAGAGTGAGAGTTTTGATATATATGTCTCCAAATTACCTTTAGGAAATGTTATAACACTATATGTCAAACTGTAGTTTTCTTGAGTTTCCTTTTCTCATCCTTGCCAATATTGGTGTTACCATTCTTTTAAGGTTCTTTTTTTTTGTAATCCAGTTGCCAAAAAATATTAGTTTATTGCTTGATTGTTCATTTATTTGATTATTGGTGAGATAAGGCTTTTTTTTTTAATTTTATTTTTTAAATTTTACATCCAAATTAGTTAGCATCTAGTGCAGCAATGATTTCAGGAGTAGATTCCTTTAGTGCCCCTTACCCAGTTAGCCCACCCCCCCTCCCACAACCCCTCTAGTAACCCTCAGTTTGTTCTCCATATTTATGAGTCTCTTCTGTTTTGTCCCCCTCCCTGTTTTTATATGATTTTTGTTTCCCTTCCCTTATGTTCATCTGTTTTGTTTCTTAAAGTCCTCATATGAGTGAAGTCATATGATGTTTGTCTTTCTCTGACTAATTTCACTTAGCATAATAACCTCCAGTTCCATCCATGTAGTTGCAAATGGCAAGATTTCATTCTTTTTGATTGTCAAGTAATACTCCATTGTATGTATATACCACATCTTCTTAATCCATTCATCCATCGGTGGACATTTGGGCTCTTTCCATACTTTGGCTATTGTTGATAGTGCTGCTATAAACGTGGGGGTGCATGTGTCCTTTCGAAACAGCACACCTGTATCCCTTGGATAAATGCCTAGTAGTACAATTGCTGGGTCGTAGGGTAGTTCTGTTTTTAGTTTTTTGAGGAACCTCCATACTGTTTTCCAGAATGGCTGCACCAGCTTGCATTCCCACCAACAATGCAAAAGAGATTCTCTTTCTCTGCATCCTCACCAACATCTGTTGCTGCCTGAGTTGTTAATGTTAGCCATTCCGACAGGCATGAGGTGGTATCTCATTGTGGTTTTGATTTGTATTTCCCTGATGATGAGTGATGTTGAGCATTTTTTCATGTGTCGGCTGGCCATCTGGATGTCTTCTTTGGAGAAGTGTCTCTTCAGGTCTTTTGCCCATTTCTTCACTGGATTATTTGTTTTTTGGGTGTTGAGTTTGATAAGTTCTTTATAGATTTTGGATACTAACCCTTTATCTGATATGTTGTTTGCAAATATCTTCTCCCATTCTGTCGGTTGCCTTTTAATTTTGCTGATTGTTTCCCTCACTGTGCAGAAGCTTTTTATTTTGATGAGGTCCCAGTAGTTCATTTTTGCTTTTGTTTCCCTTGCCTCCAGAGACATGTTGAGTAAGAAGTTGCTGCAGGCAAGATCAAAGAGGTTTTTGCCTGCTTTCTCCTCGAGGATTTTGATGGCTTCCTGCCTTACATTTAGGTCTTTCATCCATTTTGAGTTTATTTTTGTGTATGGTGTAAGAAAGTGGTCCAGGTTCATTCTTCTGCATGTTGCTGTCTAATTTTCCCAGCACCACTTGCTGAAGAGACTGTCTTTATTCCATTGGGTATTCTTTCCTGCTTTGTCAAAGATTAGTTGGCCATACGTTTGTGGGTCCATTTCTGGGTTCTCTACTCTGTTCCATCGATCTAAGTACAGATGAGACTTTTTCATGTATTTAATTCTTGTTTCTTTATGTCTTGGACTGTTTATCTTTGAGGGTGTTCATTTTTTTAAAATGCTTATTTGTTTATTTTTAAATGTTTATTTATTTTTGAGAGAGACTGAGCGAGCACGGGGAAGGGACAGAGAGAGAGGGAGACGGAGGATCGGAAGCTGTCTCTGCACTGACAGTAGAAAGCCTGATGCAGGGCTCAAACTCTTGAACCAAGAGATCATAACCTGAGCTGAAGTCAGATGCTTAACCAACTGAGCCACCCAGGTGCCCCTATTTATTTATTTGAGAGACAGAGAGGGAGCACAAGCAGGGGAGGGGCAGAGAGAAAGAGAGAGAGAGAGAGAGACAGAGAGAGAGAGAGAGAATCCCCAGCAGGCCCCATGCTACCAGCACAGAGCCCCATGATGTGGGGCTTGATCCCATGAACTATGAGATCATGACCTGAGCAGAAATCAAGAGTTGGACACCCAACCGACTGAGCCACCCAGGTGCCCCAAGAGTGTTCATTTTTTAATTTGTTTGTAAGAGCTTCGTATATATTAAGAGGATGAGTATTACTTCATAATTTGCGTGTAACTTTTTAGTTTATTTGGAATATATTTTGATACATAATGAGGTAAAACTCTAATTTTTTAAAATCCCTATTTAGTTAACCAGTTATCTAGAGAAGAATTTAAAAATCTTATTTTACCTTAAAAATTATAATGCAGTAAATGGGGCGCCTGGATGGCTCAGTTGGTTAAGCATCTGACTCTTTTTTTCGGCTCAGGTCATGATCTTGCAATTTCGTGGGTTCAGGCCCCACATCAGGCTGTGCGCTGACAGCATGGAACCTGCTTGAGATTCTCTTTCTCGTCCTCTCTCTCAGGCTCCACCCACCCCCCCAGCCCCTTCTGGTGCTCTCTCTCTGTCTCTCTCTCTCTCAAAATAAATAAGTAAACTTAAAAAATTTATGGGGCGCCTGGGTGGCGCAGTCCGTTAAGCGTCCGACTTCAGCCAGGTCATGATCTCGCGGTCCGTGAGTTCGAGCCCCGCGTCAGGCTCTGGGCTGATGGCTCAGAGCCTGGAGCCTGTTTCCGATTCTGTGTCTCCCTCTCTCTCTGCCCCTCCCCTGTTCATGCTCTGTCTCTCTCTGTCCCAAAAATAAATAAACGTTGAAAAAAAATTAAAAAAAAAAATTTATGATGCAGTAAAATGGACTTTTTTGGGACTTGTATGGATTTTTTTTAAGCTTATTTATTTGAGAGAGACAGAGACAGTGTGAGTGGAGGAGGGGCACATAGAGGGAGAGAGAGGAGAGAATCCCAAGCAGGTTCCAGGCTGCCAGCCTGGGGCCCAAACCCATGAAACAGCAAGGTCATGACCTAGACTGAAACCAAGATTTGGATGCTTAGCCAACTGAGCCACCCAGGTGCTCCAATTTTTTTTAAATGTTTATTTATTTTGAGAGAGAGTGGGTGTGCATGCATGTGCGTGTGCACTGGGGAGGAGAGGGACAGAGAAAGAGGGAAAGAGAGAGAATCCCCAGCAGGCTCTGACAAGGGGCTTGATCTCACGTCCTTGGGATCAGAACCTGAACAGAAATCAAGAGTCGGATGCTTAACCAACTGACCTACCCAGGCAGCCTTAGATTTTTAATTAATATTTTATTTTTAAGTAATCTCTATACCCAGTATGGGGCTTGACCTCACAACCCTGAGATCAAGAGTCACATGCTCTTCTGAGTGAGCCAGCCAGAAGCCTCTGGATCATACTTTTAATGTCATGTCTAAGAACTCTTTGCTTAACCCCAAATAACCAAGGTTTTCTCTTAGCGTTTTTGTAATTTTGCTTATTTATATTTAGATCTATGATCCAGTTAATTTTTGTATTAGGTGTGACATTTAGGTCAAGGTTCATTTTTATGCACATGGATGTCCATGCTATGTTTTCTCAATCTTGTACTAAAGAGAGGAATAAAAGCATACGGAATGAAATAGAACAGTGTTTAGTATCTTTGGTTCTCGAAACAGATGAACCTGGATCTGATTCTGGGTTCCTTATATGTGTAGACTTTGGCAAGTGAACCTCTCCAGATTTTTACAGCTTGCTTTGGAGAGTTGCAGGAAGGATTAAATGTAACATAAAGTACTCAGCACGGTGCTTGATACATAACAAGCATGTAATAAATGGTAGCTACTACTCCTATCTTATGGCTGTTCAGGTTAAAGTTATTTGTATTCCTTGGAGTATTAAGAAAAGATGAGGGCTGTCTTTAATAGCTGTGTGCAGGGTTAATGAAAATGTTCTGGGTGAAAAAGTTTTATAAGATTTCTCCTTCCCCCTATTCCTTTTATTTTTCTTTTCCCCCTTTTCCTTTCCTTTCCTTTCCTCTGCTTTCTCCTATCCTATTCTATTGCTCAGCTAGGTCTTCAGTGTTAGAATATAGCAAGATATAGATACGCAGATGTAGAAGTATTAGAATCCAAGTACTTGTGTGGGACAGGGAGTAAGAATTGCTAAAATCGATAATTTTTAAAAATTTATCTTTTAATGTTCATTTAAAATGAAATTAAAATTTTTTTTAATGTTTATTTTTGAGAGAGAGCATGCGTGACTGGGAGGGGGCAGAGTGAGGGAGACACAGAATCCAAAGCACACTCCAGGCTCTGAGCTGTCAGCACAGCGCCTGATGCAGGGCTCTAACTCACAAACCACGAGATCATGACTTGAGCCAAAGTCAGACATATAACCGACTGAGCCACTCAGGTGCCCCTTTTTATTTGTTTTTGAGAGGTGGGGAGAAGGGGCAGCAGGGGAGGGGTAGAGAAAGAGAGAGAATCCCAAGCAGGCTCCGTGTTTTCAGAGAAGAGCCTAATGCAGGGCTCAAACTTACGAACTGTGAGATCATGACTTGAGCCAAAATCAACCATCTGAGCCACTCAGACACTTCTAAATGTTTATTTTTGAGACAGAGAATGCACGTGAGCAGGAGAGGACAGAAAAGGGGACAGAGGATCTGAAGTGGGTTCTGTGCTAACAGCAGAGAGCCTGATACAGGGCTAGAATTCATGAACTGTGAGATCATGACCTGGGCCAAAGTCAAATGCTTAACCAACTGACCCACCCAAAACCCCTAAAATTGATTATTTAAGAAGGAGACTACAGCATGACATAATGTATAGAGAAGTTGAATCATTGTGTTGCATACCTAGACTAATGTAACATTGTATGTCAACTCTATTGAAATTAAAAAAAATTTATTTTTTAATTAAAAAAAATTTTTAAGTTTATTTCACAAGTAGGGGAGGGGCAGAGAGAGAGAGAGAATCCCAAGCAGGCTCTGAATTATCAGTGCAGAGCCCGATTTGGGGCTTGATCCCATGAACCATGAGATCATGACCTAAACCAAAACCAAGATTTGGATGCTTAACCAACCGAGCCACCCGGCGCCCCCCAAAAATTTTTTTTTAAAGGAGGCTAGGGGTGGCTGGGTGGCTCAATTGGTTAGGTATCCAACTTCTGCTCAGGTCATGATCTTGCTGTTCATAAGTTCAAGCCCCACGTCAGGCTCTGCTCTGAGCCTGGAGCCTGCTTCAGATTCTGTTTCCCTCTCTGTAACTCTCCTGCTTGCACTCTGTCTCTGTCTCTTTCTCTCTCTCTCCAAAATAAATAAGCATTAAAAATATTTTGCTTTTAATGTTTTTAATGTTTATTTTTTTATTTTTTTTTTTAATTTTTTTTTCAACGTTTATTTATTTTTGGGACAGAAAGAGACAGCATGAACGGGGTAGGGGCAGAGAGAGAGGGAGACACAGAATCGGAAACAGGCTCCAGGCTCTGAGCCATCAGCCCAGAGCCCGACGCGGGGCTCGAACTCACGGACCGTGAGATAGTGACCTGGCTGAAGTCGGACGCTTAACCGACTGCGCCACCCAGGCGCCCCTTTAATGTTTATTTTTGAGAGAGAGGGAGAGGGACAGAGCACGAGTGGGGGAGGGGCAGAGAGAAGACACACACACACACAGAATCCAAAGGAGGCTCCAGGCTCTGAGTTTCAGATCCAGGCTCTGAGTTGTCAGCACAGAGCCCAACGTGGGGCTCAAACCCATGAACTGCGAGATCGTGACCTGAGCCTAAGTCAGACACTTAACTGATCCTCCCAGGCACCCCTAAAAATTTTTTTTTAAGGAGGCTAGAAAGGTGAGTAGATTCAGACTGGAAAATATAAGTAGACAGTGTGGAATTATATAACCCATTTTTAAGTGATTAACTGGCATTTATGTGCTTGAACAAGGGCACATTTATAAATTAAATACTATATATGTATGCAGTCTATATATGTATGTACTATATATATACACACATATATATATATATATATAGTGTGCATATAAAATTAGTAAGCTGTCAGAATGTCTTTTTTTCCCCTTAGCATTTCATAGCAAGATGATTTCATTCTCGTTGGAGGGTGGGGTAGGAGATCAGGAACACTGAAGTTTCAGTGTGGGCTGGTAAGTTTTGAAATTATTTTACCTTATAAATACCAACTTATTGAAGCTCAGTGATTTATATTGTTTTGAAAAGTTACAAATGTTTGGTGTGCAATAAGCAGCTTGTAATAAGTAAGCCTTTTTGTCTGTGTGTGTGTGTACACTTTCTCCCTTTCCTTGTGGTTCCTGACATGGGCTGACAGGGAACAAATATTGGAGAATGATTGCTTTAATTCAACTAGAATAGGATTGGCCACTGTGGATGTCATGCTGGCCTTAATCAGGTCAGAGTACTTTCTTCCTGCTTTCAGGGAGACTCCATAGTGACATTGCTTTCTTCCTGCTTTTAAATCAGGTTCTGATAACAGCAGGGGAGTAAGTACAGCATAAAAGAGTAAATAAGTAGTAAGTGACCATTATCTACCTATTATATGAAATTTTTAGTGGTTTTCATTCTGATGTTAGAACAACAGGCTGATGACTGTAAGAGCCTATAAGCATTTTCTAGTAGTGATCTGCACTTACTACCCTAACTTAGATGAGTTTCCTTCCAGTAGGTTGTTTTGGGTTTTTTTTCCAGATTTTATTTTTAAGTAATCTCTGCACCCAGCGTGGGGCTGGAACTTAAAACCCTGAGATCAGGAGTTGGGTGTTTTACCTACTGAGCTAGGCAGGTGCCCCCCCCCCCCACCCCTTTCTGGTAGCTTTGAAGAGCACATACCTATTCATTGAGACAGAAGTTTCATGAAAGACTGGCGTTCAGTCTTGTTTTGGTTCCTCTGAAACTCATTTGATATCTCTGATCATGTCTTAGCTCCAAAATAAGAATGGGCTCAACATTCTCTTATTTTTAAAAAAAATTTTTTTTTTTTCAACGTTTATTTATTCTTGGGACAGAGAGAGACAGAGCATGAACGGGGGAGGGGCAGAGAGAGAGGGAGACACAGGATCGGAAAAAGGCTCCAGGCTCTGAGCCATCAGCCCAGAGCCCGACGCGGGGCTCGAACTCCCAGACTCCCAGACCGCGAGATCGTGACCTGGCTGAAGTCGGACGCTTAACCGACTGCGCCACCCAGGCGCCCCAACATTCTCTTATTTTTAGGAAAAAGATGATACCTCTTGGTATAAAGTTGGCACATAAATTTTTTGAATTTACATATGTATTATATACATTTATTAAAATAAAATTTATTATACTTGCTTATTAACATTTGTCATACTTGCTGTGTGTGTGTGTGTTTTTTTAACGTTTGTTTATTTTGAGAGAGAACAAGAGCGAGCGAATGGGTAGGGCAGAGAGAAAGAATCCCAAGCAGGCTCTGCACTGCCCAATGCACGGTTCAGTCTCATGAACCATGAGATCATGACCTGAGCTGAGATCAAGAGCCAGACACTCACCCAACTGAGCCACCCAAGTACCCCAGTATTCACTGTTTTGTACCCACCTTTTGATTTAACAGGATGTTCCAGGTAAATACATATAAATCTAATTAGTGTTTTCAATTACCATAAAGTATTTTATGAATGTACCCCAACTTATTTAAGCAGTCCTCCTTTAATGGAACATTAAAGGAAATTATTTCTATTAAATAATGCTATAATGAACATTTTTGTACATGTATCTTTATGTTCTTGGCTCATGATTTCTTTGGAATACATTTTGGGGTAAATTCTTAAGAAGTAGAATATGTGGGCTAAAGGAACATAAAGTTTAATTTTTTGATAGTTTTTTTTCTATGTTAGATATCAATTTCTATGTTAGATATCAACTTTATTGAGTTATAATTTACTTATAGTGTAATGTCCCAGTTTTGACACACACATACTGCAGGGTGACAACGATCAAAAACAAGATACAGAGGGGTGCCTGGGTGGCTCCGGCATTATGGTCCAACTTTGGCTCAGGTTATGGTCTCATTGTTCGTGGGCTCGTGCCCCATGTCGGGCTCTGTGCTGACAGCTCAGAGCCTGGAGCCTGCTTCTGATTCTGTGTCTTCCTCTCTCTTTGCCCCTCCCCCACTCGCACTCCTGTCTCTCTCTCAAAAATAAATAAAGTATTAAAAAAAACTTTTTAAATAAATAAAAATAGACTTTAAAAGAAAAATTTTTTTCTTTTTTTTTTTTTTATAATTTTTTTAAATGTTTATTTATTTTTGAGAGAGAGAGAGAGACAGAGCACGAGCAGGGGAGGAGCAGAGAGAGAGAGAGAGACACACACAGAATCCAAAACAGGTCCCAGTCTCTGAGCTGTCAGCACAGAGCCTGATGCGGGGCTCGAACCCACAAACCGTGAGATCATGACCTGAGCCGAAGCCGGATGCTCAACCAACTGAGCCACCCAGGTGCCCTGTAAAGAGCAGAAATTTTTAATTTGATGGAATCCAATTTTTTTTTATGGTCTGTACTTTTTGTGTTGCTTCTGAAAAATCTCTGCCTTTTTAAGATGTCAAAGTTTTCTTTTGTAAACTACAAACTGTAAAACTATGTTGTATGTTTTAACTTTAATGTTTAGGTCAGTAGTTCATTTGAAGTTAATTTTTGTGTGTGGTGGGAGATAAGGATTCAGGTTGATTTTTCCCATATAGATGTCTAGTTCAAGTGACATTTGTTGAAAAGACCATCCTTTTCCCATTGAATGGCCTTGCTACCTTTGTTGAAAATCAAATGATCTTTTGTGTTTGAGTCTGTTTCTGGACTCTATTCTGTGTATTTATCTACATGTGTATCTTTGCACCAATGTTATACAATCTTGATTACTATAGCTTTATAAGTCTTCTAATTAGATAATATAACTTATCCAATTTTGTTCTTTTTAAAGATTTTTTTCCATTTATAATACTTGGATTTCCATATAGATTTTACTATTTTTTCAATTAAATTTTAATTTTTTGAGTAATCTCTACCCCCATTGTGAAGCTCGAACTCGCAACCCCAAGATCAAGAGTTGCATGCCCTACTGACTGAGCCAGCCAGATGCCCCTTGATTTTCATATAAGTTTTAGAATCATCTTGTTGATTGGTATAAAAATGCCTGCTGGGATTTTGACTGGAATTGTGTTGAGTCTATAGATCATTTTGGGGAGAATTAATATTTTAATAGTATTGAATCTTTTAGTCAGTAAACATAGTATATATTTATTGTTTAGGTCTTCTTCAGTTTCTCTTAGTAATATTTTATAGTTTTCATTGTACAGGTTGTACATACATCTTATTAAATTTTATTCCTAGTGTTTATGTTTTTGATGCTACTGTAAACAAAACTGCTTTTTAATTTCGTTTCCCAATTTTATGCTACTTGTATTAAAATTGTCCTAAGTTTTCCATATTTTGTGATGCTATTGGAAATGGTATCTTTTAATTTCGGTTGCACTTGTGTATTATTACTGTATAGAAATATAGTTGAGGGGCACACTGTAGTTCAGGTCACGATCTCATGGTTTATGAATTCAAGCCCCACATCGGTTCGCTGCTGTCAGGGCAGAGACTGTTTCAGATCCTCTGTCCCCCTCTTTCTTTACCTCTTCCTGCTGGCATACTGTCTCTCAAAAATAAATAAACAGTTAAAAGAAAAAGAAATACAGCTGATTTTTGTATGTTAAACTGTGTATGTATCCTGTGACCTTGCTAAATTCATCTATCAATTCTTGTAATTGTGTATTAGTTTGCTAGGGCTTCTCTTACAAAATACCACACACTGGATAGCTTACACAATACAAATTTATTTTTTCACAGTGGAAACTGGAAGTCTGAGATCAAGGTATTAAAAAGGCTGGTTTTTTCTTCTTCTTCTTCTGTTTTTTTTCCCTAAAGTTTATTTATTATTTATTTTGGGAGAGAGAGAAAGATGCGGAGCTCGACCTCACAAACCAACAGATCATGACTTGATCCAAAGTCAGACACTTTAGAGACTGAGCCAACCAGGTGCCCCAGGGCTGGTTTCTTATAAGGCTTCTCTACTTGGCTTGTAGATGGCTGTTTTCTTTTGATGTTTTCACATGGTTTTCACTGTGTGTTTGTGCCCTAGTCTCCTCTTTTTATAAGAACACTATCATATTGGATTAGGGCATACCTGTATGACCTCATTTTACCTTAATTACCTTTTTAAAGGCCGTAGTTACAAGTATAGTCACATTATGAGTTACTGGGAATTAGGACTTCAACAATGTGAATTTTAGGGGGACACAGTTCAGTTCACACCAAATTACTTTGTTGTTTCCTTGAAATTTTCTATGTATAGGGGCGCCCAGGTGTCTCAGTTGGTTGAGCATCTGACTTCGGCTCAGGTCATGATCTCACAGTTCATGAGTTCGAGCTCCGCATCAGGCTCTGTGCTGACAGCTCAGAGCCTGGAGTCCGCTTTGGATTCTGTGTCTCTCTTTCTCTCTCTGCCCCTCCGCTGCTCATGCTCACTTGCTCGCTCGCTCTCTCAGAAATAAACATTTTTAAAAATGTAAAAAAAGAATTTTCTATGTATATAATCATACCATCTGTGAATAAAGATAGTTTTACTTCTTCCATTTTTAAAAAAATTTAAAAAAATTTTTTTAAGTTTACTTGGAGAGAGAGGGCATGTGTACGGGGTGGGGGGGTTGGGCGGCAGAGAGAAGGAGAGACAAAGTCCCAAGCAGGCTCTGCACCATCAGCACACAGTCCAATGTGGGGCGTGAACTCACAAACCTGTGAGATCATGACCTGAGCCGAGATCAAGAGTCGGATGCTTAACCAATTGCACCACCCAGGCACCCCTACTTCTTCCATTTTAATCTACGTGTCTATTACTTCTTTTACTTATTACATTGCTGGGGCCTCCAGTATTGTGCTGAATAGAAAATGTGAGAGGGGACATTCTTTTAAATAAATGTTTATTTATTTATTTTGACAGAGAGTGTGTGTGGACAGGGGAGGGGCAGAGACAGGGGCGGGGGGGGGGGTGGTAGGGAGGAGCAGAGAGAGATTCCCAAGCAGACCCCGTGCTGTCAGCGCAGAGCCCAATACAGGGCTCAGTTTCACAAACTGTGAGATCATGACCTAAGCTGAAACCAAAAGTTGGATGCTTAACCGACTAAGTCACCCAGGTGTCCCTAGACCATTTACTTTTAATGTAATTATAGATATGGATGGCTTTAGATCTACCGTTTTGCAATTTTTTATCCTGTCTTTTCATTGGTCAAGTTTTTCCTACAATTTTTGAATTGAGGGTGTTTAAAAATTTTATTTTATTAAAATTTTTTTTTTAGCATTTATTCATTTTAAAGAGACAGAGTACGAGTAGGGGAGGAGCAGAGAGAAAGGGAGACACAGAATTTGAAGTCGACTCCAGGCTCTTAGCTGTCAGCACAGAGCCCAGTGCGGGACTTAGACTCACAAGCCATGAGATTGTGGCCTGAGATGAAGTCGGACACTTAACTGACTGAGCCATCCAGGCACCCCTATTTTATTTTTAAACAGCTACTTTTTTTCTTTTAAAGTTTGTTTTTTAACAGTCTCTACACCGAACTTGGGGCTCAAACCCATGGCCCTGAGATCAAGAGTTGCACACTTCTTTTGACTGAGCCAGCCAGGCACCCCAGGTGTTTAAAATTTTTGATTTTATCAACTCTATTGGCTTATTAGCTATACCTGTTCATTTTTTAAGCAAATGCTCTAAGGTATACAATGTACGTCCTTAATTCATCACCTCCAGATAATATTACACTACTTTATGTACAGTGAGGAACCTTACAATACATCATCTCTTTCTTTCCTTCTGACTTTGTCTCGTCATTAATTTTGCTTCTCTATATAAACAACTTCCTGTAAGATTTCTTATAGTTCAAGTCTTCTGGAAACACTTTCCCTCAGCTGTTATTTGTCTGAAAAATTATTTAGGTCCTCTTTTTTGAAAGATAATTTTTACTGGCTATAGGAATAAGTTGATAGTTTTTTTCTCTCAGCACCATAAAGACATTATTCCATAGTCTTCTGGCTTATGTAGATTCTGATAAGAAATCTGTTAAAATTCTTTGTTCCTCTATGTGTAAGATGTTTAGTTGCTTTTTTATTTTTAATTGGAAATAATTTAAAATTTATAAAAATTGGGAAAAGAAATAGTATAACAAATACTCATATGCTCTAATATGATCGATCCTTTATAAACTTTCCAATACAAGTTCCAGGGTAAGTGCAGGAATTGCATTTAGTTTTTATGTTTAACCTCTGTTCTGTTTTGAGCAATTCTCTGGCTGTAATTTTTTCCTGAATTTTCTTTTGGGGAGAATGCTTCCATTTTGTCATTTTGGCTAAGTTTCTGTCTTTTGTGTGTTTTAATAGCTTGTTATGTGTCCTGCACCTGTGAGTACTACTCTATTAAAAAGGGGGTCATAAAGGGGCGCCTGGGTGGCGCAGTCGGTTAAGCGTCCGACTTCAGCCAGGTCACGATCTCGCGGTCCGTGAGTTCGAGCCCTGCGTCAGGCTCTGGGCTGATGGCTCGGAGCCTGGAGCCTGTTTCCGATTCTGTGTCTCCCTCTCTCTCTGCCCCTCCCCCGTTCATGCTCTGTCTCTCTGTGTCCCAAAAATAAATAAACGTTGAAAAAAAAAAAGGGGGGTCATACACTGTCCAGGGTTGTCACTTTAGGAAGTGTTTTTGATGTATGTTGCGTGCACTCTGTTGTTGCGTTTTGGCCGCTCTATCCCACTGGTCAGTCCTCTACAAAGCTTCTCCTTGCTTGTAGTGGTAGAGTGTTTGGACCTTCTACCACGTGTGCCTTGATTTGTTTGTTGAAGTTCCCTGGGCCTTCCCTGTTCCTCCAATCTGGGATACAGATACCGTGACCACTCCTCTTAGGGAAGGTCTTCAAGTTATGGTTTAGTTTTGTGTACTGGGAAAGTCAGTAATGCCAATTCCGCCGAGTTTCTAGTCCTGTTTCTGGGTTGAGACTTAAAGATCATTCTTTGTTGTTGTAGCATTCAGGGTTAAGACTTACTGGAAAACTGGCTTCAGTTGTGCATAGACCTCTAAGAGTCTCGCCTGCCATCTACTTGGCCAATATGTTCCTCTCCCCAACCTTGCAAAGTAACCTCCGTTCTCATTGTTGCTTTTGCTCTCTGGCCTTACCCTAATAGTTGCATTTCTTCCCTTGACTATTATTTGTCTTTTTTTGCCTCTTTTATCCCTCGTGCAGCAGGTGCTCTCTGGGAGAGAGAACCGATGTTCTGTATAACTCCCTGCTGGCTCTGAAGAGCTGCCTTCCTTCAGCCTCAGGGGTGAAGGGCCTTTTCTAACCTCTTTTAGCTGGAGCATTTCATAGCCTTTCTGACTTTTATGTTATTGACATGTTTGAAGAATACAGTCCTTTCCAACATTCTTTTAAAAACAGAGCATTCTTGGGGCACCTGGGTGGCTCAGTCGGTTGAGCGTCCGACTTCAGCTCAGGTCACGATCTCACGGTTCATGAGTTCGAGCCCCGCGTCGGGCTCTGGGCTGACTGCTCAGAGCCTGGAGCCTGCTTCCGATTCTGTGTCTCCCTCTCTCTCTGCCCCTCCCCCGTTCATGCTCTGTCTCTCTCTGTCCCAAAAATAAATAAACGTTGAAAAAAAAAATTAAAAAAAATATTTTAAAAACAGAGCATTCTTGGGGCACCTAGGTAACTCGGTTGAGTGTCCGTCTCTTGATTTCGGCTCAGGTCTTTTTTTTTTTTAATTTTTTTAACGTTTATTTATTTTTGAGAGACAGAGAATGAGCAAGGGAGGAACAGAGAGAGAGGGAGACACAGAATCCGATGCAGGCTCCAGGCTCTGAGCTGTCAGCACAGAGCCCTACGCGGGGCTCGAACCCACGAACCATGAGATCATGACCTGAGTCGAAGTCAGTTGCTTAACTGACTGAGCCACCCAGGCGCCCCTCGGCTCAGGTCTTGATCCCGGGGTTGTGGGATCAAGCCCCGCCTCAGGCTCCACCCTGAGCATGGAGCCTGCTTAGGATTCTCTCTCTGTCCCTCTTCCCCTCTCTTGTACTTGCATGTGTTTGCACTTTCTCTCTCAAATAAAGAAAAATAAGCCTTAAAAACAGCATTCTTTTTGCATTTGTCCTGTGTTTCCTCATAGTTAGCTTGATGTTATACTTTTTTTTTTTAAGGTTTATTTTAGAGAGAGAGAGACAGAGAGAGAGACAGCATCAGTGGGGGAGGGACAGAGAGAGAGGGAGACAGAATCTGGAACAGGCTCCAGGCTCTGAGCTATCAGCACAGAGCCTGATGTGGGGCTCAAACTCATTGATTGCAAGATCATGACCTGAGCCTAAGTCAGACGCCCAACTGGCTGAGCCACCCAGGCATGCCCCTATACTTTCTCAATCAGAGTATTGCATAGGTGATATTGTATTCTTATAAAAATATCACATCGGGGGCATAAATGTTCATCTGTTTTTCATAAGTGATGTTATATCCAGTCAAGATTTGCCCGATTTCTCCTAAGTATAATAATTATATTGTATCTCCCTTATAACTAATAAGTCTGTAGGGAGATATTCTAAGGTCATGCAGATTCTCTTCTCCTCATCAACATTTCCCCTGGACTTAGCAGCCATTGATGATTTTTACTTGATCCGGTCTTGACCATGATGATTTCAAAATGGTAATTTTCTAACTCTAGTACTTACTCTGTATTTGGTATTCAGCTTTCTACATTCTCATACAAGTGGACACCTTCCTTCTCTCTTTACTTTTAAATTTATCTATTATTAGTATGGTTTCATGAATTTCAGTTTTTTCCAAGTGCTTATAATTTACTATTGTGCTTAATTATTTTGCTGCTTAAATTGTCTCAGATTTGTTTCGGAGTCCTCTCAAATCTTTTCTGGGGATGTGTCTTCCTTGGCCTGTGTGTGTGCCAAGCCATATACATGGCTGCTGTTAAGTGCCTTAATTTCTTTAAGATTTCACCACTGCTTTTTTTTTTTTTTTTTTGGAGCCTTTTGTAGTTTTGTTGTATTCCTTTGCCTATAATCTCTTGCCCCCAGATACCTGTAGGTCTGCTTTCTCCTGCAGCTCTCTTGCTTCATAGGCAGAATTCAGCATTACTTATGGCCTCCAGCATGTTGTCCAGACTATGCCACTGTTCCCAGCAGCACTCCAAGTCAGGCAGGACAGAAACCAGTTCTTCAGACAGCCACCTAACAAGCCAGAACACTGCAGGCTACTTTCACTCTTCCTTCAGCCCTCATGAACGAGTGGAAATTGAGTGGCTTCCTCCGACCTGTTGTGCTCCCCTGAGGAAGGAGTCTGGCAAAGGGTGGAGAGAAAACTTGAAATTTCCTACCATTTTGAGTACAGCTTTCTCTTGGGTAGGGTTAGGCATTTGCTTGGTTGTTGCTGCTTTGTAATTAGTTTCTAGAGTTTTCCCAAAGCTACATTGGTCTGTCTGTTGTTGTTTATTTGGTATTTTCATGTAGGAATGAGGGCTTGGATTTTATTA
Organism: Prionailurus bengalensis; assembly: GCF_016509475.1. Taxonomy (NCBI): domain Eukaryota; kingdom Metazoa; phylum Chordata; class Mammalia; order Carnivora; family Felidae; genus Prionailurus; species Prionailurus bengalensis. The sequence continues at coordinate 32,471,467 of NC_057351.1, read as the reverse complement.
GATGCTGTTGTGCTGATGTTGCTCCATGTTTGGATAATTTTCAGGCATTATTATTTCTTTTCCTCTTCCTCTTCTCCTTCTGGAACTCTGATTACATATATATTAGATCAGTTGATACTGGTGCACAGGTTACTGAAGTTCTGTTCATTTTGCTTCCATACTTTTTTTTTTTTCCCCTCTCTCTCTTTGCTTTAGTTTGGATAGTTCCTGTAGTTATGTCTTCAAGTTCACTGATTTTTTTTTTCAAGTTTCTAATCTGTTATTAATCCCATTCAATGGAATTTTCATTTTTGCTCTTATTTTTTACCTGTTGAAGTTCTGTTTCTTTTTTTTTTTTTAATTTGTTTAATGTTTTATTTATTTTTGAGACAGAGACAGAGCATGAGCAGGGGAGGGGCAAAGAGAGAGGGAGACACAGAATCCGAAGCAGGCTCCAGGCTCTGAGCTGTCGGCACAGAGCCTGACACGGGGCTCGAACTCATAAACCGTGAGATCATGACCTGAGCTGAAGTCGGATGCTTAACCGACTGAGCCACCCAGTCGCCCCCTGTTTCTTTTTTTAAAACACCCTTTTCTCAGTATCTTTAGGTTTTCCTTGAACTATTGAGCATATTTATAATAGCTATTTTAAACTCATTGTCCACCAATACCATTAGTATGATAGCATTCTAGATCTATTTCGGTGGACTGATTTTTTACATACTTATGGGTCACATTTTTCTGCTTGCATGTATGGTAATTTTTTATTGGATGCTGAACATTGTGAATTTACTTCATTAAGAGCAACTTTTTTTCTCTTTAGAGAGTCTTAAAATTTTGTTCAGGAAGACAGTTATTTGTGGATCAGCATAATCATTCCAAAGCTTGTTATTGTTATTATTATTATTATTATTTAAAAAATTTTTAAATGTTTTATTCATTTTTGAATGAGAAAGAGAGCACAAGTAGGGGAGGGGCAGAGAGAGAGGGAGACACAGAATCCGAAGCAGGTCCAGGCTCTGAGCTGTCAGCACAGAGCCTGACGCAGGGCTCAAACCCACAAACTGCGAGATCATGACCTGAGCGAAGTCGGACGCTTAACCAACTGAGCTGCCCAGGTACTCCCAAAGCTTGTTTTTAAGCCCCTTAAGGACAGAATAGAGTATTCTTTACTCTAGGGCTAATTTAGCCTCACTACGTACTTAGGCGTATCCTTTCTGGTATCTTTGTTTAATGCTCTGTGTATTCAAGAATGGTCTGTCCCCTCTGGCTGGTGAGAACTTGAGTGTTTACCTGCTCTTTGAGCTTTGGGTATTGTTTGGCTTACAGCTTCTGTTCTTGTCTTGTGGATTTCACCCTCTGCATGTGCAGATTTTTGTTCAGCCGGAGTCTCAAAGAGACTTTATGCAGATCTCTTGAGCTCCCCCCTTCCCATCTTTTTTTTTTTTAAATTTTTTTTTCAACGTTTATTTATTTTTGGGACAGAGAGAGACAGAGCATGAATGGGGGAGGGGCAGAGAGAGAGGGAGACACAGAATCGGAAGCAGGCTCCAGGCTCTGAGCCATCAGCCCAGAGCCTGACGCGGGGCTCGAACTCACGGACCGTGAGATCATGACCTGAGCTGAAGTCGGACGCTCAACCGACTGAGCCACCCAGGCGCCCCCTTCCCATCTTTTTTAAACTTAGCTTCCTCCTCTTTCACACTTGGCCCTTCAAATTTTATTTGCCTTGGCATTCATTTCCTGAATTCCACTTTTTGTCACTTCAACTCATTGGGATCACTGGACTCTGGGTTTCCCACTCTGTGCCACTGTCTGGAAATTGTCTCCACTCAAAAAGCCAGGATGGGGTTCAGTTTGCTTTTTTCTCCTAACGTAGGTGTCACCGTTCAGGACCATCTGTTAATCTAATGTCTAGAAACATTTGTTTTATATATTTTATCTCGTTTTTATAGTTATTGATGGCAGAAGGACAAGTGCTATGGGAGTTAATTTTCCGTGGGCTAAAGGAGATATTCTCATATATTTTGAAATTGAGATATTCATGTAACATAAAATTCCCATTTTTAAAGTGCACAGTTCAGTGATATATTCACTACATTGTGCTACCATCACCACTGTCTTAATTCCATAATATTTCCATTGCCCCCCCAAAGAAATCCCTATCCATTAAGCTGTTACTCCCCATTGCTTCCTCCTCCCAAACTCTGACAACCACTCATTTACTTTCACCATGGATTTGTCTATTTTGAATATTTCATGTAAATGAAATCATATGGTACGTAGCTTTCTGTGTCTGACATCTTTCACTTATAAAGTTTCCAAGGTTTATCCATGGTTTATCATGTAGCACTACTTCATTTTTTCTGTGGCTGAAAAATAGTCCATTGTATGGGTATATACCACATTTTGTTCCTGTATTCATCACTTGAACATTTGGGTGGTTTCCACTTTGGGGCTATTATGAACAATGCTTCTAATAATTTGTAGTATTATAAATACTTATTCACTTATTTTTTTCACTTATTCAACATTGAGTGACATATAAAATAACAAGTAATTGTTGAGCTCTTGCAGTGTGCTGGATAGTGTTCCTGTGTTTATTTTGTTTAATCTGCAGTCTATCCCTGTGTGATAGGTATTAGTATTCCATTTAACTGATGAAGAAATGGAAATTTAGGGAGGGTAACTTGCCCAAGATATTGCAGTTAGTGGGTGCTACCATCCTAAAGTAGAATGAATGATACAGGGTTGTGTGCGACCTAGTCACTACTCTAATTCATACAGTGCAATATAACAAATACAGGAGGTTAGTTCCGGGAGTCACTGCAGGAAATTATGTGAGTGGTGTTGAAATTGAAATTGGCTGGCTTAGTTGGTGGAACGTGTTACTCTCGATCTCAGGGTCGGGAGTTCGAGTCCCACATTAGGCATAGAGATTACTTATAAAATATAAAAAATATATTGAAAAAATAAAGAAATTGAAGATATTTGATGACTGCTTGTCTGTTAACCAGTTTTACCAGTCTTTCAGTGAGTGTTTTTTTTTTTATTTTTATTTTTTTAAGATTTTATTTTTAAGTAATCTCTGCATCCAACGTGGGGCTTGAACTGGCAACACTGAGATTTAAGAGTGTCACACGCCATTGACTAAGCCAGCCAGGTGCCCTGAGCAAGTATTTCAATGAGACCAGCCTTTACTAAAATTGGAGAGTAATATACATAGTATTTGAGGATTTAGAAAAAGAAGAGCAAAGCCTTCCTAGTTGTGCTTGGGTTTTTCAACTTCAAATCATCTCTTGTTCCCTAATTGTTTTGGTTTTGTAAGTGAATTTTTTTAATGTTTATTTATTATTTTTTCGGGAGAGAGAGAGAGTGCAAGCAGGACAGGGACAGAGAGAAGGGGACAGAGGATCCCAAGCGAGCTTTATGCTGACAACAGTGAGCCCGATGTGGGACTCAAACTCGTGAACTACAAGATTATGACCTGAGCTGAAGTCAGATGCTCAACCAACTGAGCCACTCAGGTGCCCCTCTTATTCCCTAATTGTTTAAAAAAGAAGAACTTTTGTTCATTAGGGATGTCCATCTTTCATCCTGAATCAGGATGGAAGGATCTTTTTAAAGTAATTTATTAACATTATTATCAAATATTAATATTATTTTTAAAAGGTGAATTTATCCTCCTGTGTAGCCTATGTCAAATATATCAAGTCCTTTTGGGATCTCTGGGTGGGTGGGGGGGGGGGTGAAAGGTACTATGAACTATGAGTTTATTAGTTTATATTTGTACCCTATTTAGTGTATTAGTTTCTGTTGCTGCATAGTAAATTACGTCAATCTTAGCAGCTTAAAACATACCTATCTGTCATCTCACAGTCCTGTAGTAGTTCTGTAGATCAGATGACCTGGTGGGTTCAGTGGGTTTCCTGCTTACGGTCTTACATGGCTGAGATCAAAGTGTTGGCCAAACTGGTCTTTTTTTTTTTTTTTTTAATGTTTATTTATTTATTTTGAGAGAGAGAGAGAGTGAGCAGGGGAGGGGCAGAGAGTGAGGGAGAGACAGAGAATCCCAAGCAGGATTCAGCACAGAGCCCAATATGGGGCTCAAACTCACGAACTGTGAGATCATGATCTGAGCTGAAATCAAGAGTCAGGCACTTAACCGACTGAGCCACCCAGGCACCCCATAAGTTTATTTATTTTAAGAGAACGAGAGATCACAAGTGGGGGAAGGGCAGAGAGAGAGGGAGAAAGAGAATCCCAAGCAGGCTCTGCACTGTCAGCACAGAGCCGATGTGTGGCTCAATCTCATGAACCATGAGATCATGACCTGAGCCGAAATCAGTAGTTGGATGCTTAACCACCTGAGCCACCCAGATGACCCCCCCCAAACTGGTCTTTTATTTGGAGGCCCTGGGTAAGAATCTGTTTCCAAATGTGTTCAGGTTATTGGCAGAATTCACTTCTCTGTGGCTGTAGGCCTGAAGGCCCCATTTCCTTGACTAGCTTCTATTAAATTCCTCTTGTGTTTCAAATCTCTGACTTTTGTCATCAGAGAACCCTCTGCCTTTTTAAGGAGCTCATGTGTATAGGTCAGGTGCATTGGGATAATCTCCCTATCTTAAGGTCAGCTGTGCCATGTAACATAGTATAATTATAGCAATGATGTCTCATCACATCCACAAGTTCCACCCCCCAGTCAGAGGAGGAGAGGGGGTTATATGAGGCTGAGAGTCATTGAAGGCCATTCTTAGAATTCTGCCTACCACAGATATTAATTTTCATTTTTAAAAAATGTTTATTTATTTTTGAGAGAGAGCCTGCGAGCAGGGGAGGGGCAGAGAGAGAGGGAGAGAGAATCCCAAGCAAGCTCCACACTGTCAGCCCAGAGCCCAACACGGCTTGAGCTCACAAACTGTGAGATCATGACCTGAGCTGAAACCAAGAGTCAGATGCTTAACCAATTGAGCCACCCAGGCCCCCCAGTTTTCATTTTTAAACATTGTTGTGAAGGTCACATTTTAGATACAGCAGATGACCTTTCTACTCCCAGGTCTCATCCTATCCTTCCCTCACCCTTCCTTGAACTCTTCTCCCTTTCAAATACTTGGCCTCTTTTCTCTTTATTTGGTAGCATGCTCGTCCTTGACCTTACCCTTGACTCTCCAAGGAAACTGAACTTACCTTTTAGAAGAGCGTTTTCTGAAATCACCTTCTTTTGTGCTGATCAATTTATAAGAAATGTTATTTCACTACAGACATTATCATGATCATCCCTGTGCTTCAACTCTCTGAGCCTGAGTATTTAATGTAGGATTTAGCTGCTCACAGACATCAACAAGGTATTTTTCATTTGTGTGATCTGCAGATAAACTGTGCCTTATTTTTTTACTCTTTCCTCTCTTGCATTAAGATTCAAAGATGTCTCACTGTGAGTTCAAGAAGTATATTAAAACCTTGTATATCTCTCAGTCATTCTATAGCTGGTAATGCTGCTATAATTCCATTTTATCTCACAGCAGGGTCCGGTAGAAAGCACATCAGTAATGAAAAACAGTAATTCAAAACTGTGTTTGGTGGAACATTCTGAGGGCTTATAGCAACAGGGGATTTCTCAGGCTGCCTGGAGAACCTGAATAGGTTATAGCTCCAGAAACTACATAATTCTGCTCACATTGTAGTGTGAAGGCTGACACTGGGCAGAAATGACTAATGGTTCTGGGTCTCCCCTCCCCCAATTGGGATTATTTTTCTGTTTCGTGTTATTCCTCTGAAGAAAATTTATATGTAAAAGCTTTGGTATATAATTTAGGATTCTTCATATATAAGGAGAGTTGTGGGATTTGTAATTATCTTATGAACTAATTTAGGATGGAGATGGAATAATCGTCCTTGGTAGTAAGAAAACTTGTAAATTCCTGAGTCCTCCTGTGGGGTAGGAAAGTAAGAAATGTTTACAAGATTCATATATTACACCATTTGGATGGCAACAGTTGTTATGAACAAGTAAATGTTTTTTGTTTACGAATTCATTCACTATTTATTAAATGTCTGCGATTTGCCAGGCTATGTATTATGTACTAACAATGGACTCTACTCCTACAGATGCCATACTCTGGCAGCAAAAATAGCGTTCTTATGGAAATAGTTATAACACTGTGAGGTGCCATTAGAAGGGACTGCAGTGGGTACCCACGGAAGAGGTTCTCCAGTGGATGGAAAAGGTTTAATGAGGGAGGCAGAGTCTTGAAGGAAGAGCAAAAGTTTATGCCAGGTTGGCAAATGGAGGATGAGCATTCTGGACAGAGGAAATGGCACTTGCAAGGTATGGCAGCATTCTAGTCTGCTGTTTTCTGGGGAGAGTGAGGAGTTTTTTAAGATTGGAATCTAGAAAGTGGGTAGGGTAGGGAAGAGTGGAAAGGTAAATGGTATACAGGTGGTAAAAGATCTTGTGGGGGTTAAGGATTTGAGGTATATCTTATAGTCAGGAACTAGTAAAGAATTTAAGTAGGGATCATGTGATTAACTTAGCATTGTAGAAAAATAATTCTGAAGACAGTGTGGAGAATGGATTGAGAGTTAAGGAGTGGGGTACCAAAGGCAGCTAGCAGTCAGAATCTGTTGATGTAGTCTGTTGGAAAAAAAGAGACTAGATCGCTGGTGTATTCAGGAGGGGACGTATTCAAGAAATGTTTCAGAAGTCTTCTCTAAAGTGGGGATAACAATAGTACCTATCTTACTGTTGATATGAAGAGTAAATAAGTCAATAAATTAAGGTGTTTAAGCTATATGCAGAGCATGGCACCTAGCTAGTACTGTATAAATGTTAGCTCTTTTTGTAATAATACCACGGATGACAGTATGGGAGATGAAGGAAAGCATGGCATCAGGAAGAAGCAAAGGGTCTGCCTTGAAGAGGTGGTGTACTGTTAATCCATTACTAATGTGTGAGTGATCGGTGTCTTTCTTTGGGAATAAATATAGGTTGGTAGATGGATTGTTAATTAGTGCTTACACCTTACTTATGGAGGAATAGTTAAGCTTTAAGAAAAGTAGGTTTGACTCTTCATTGTGCTCGTCAAAGACAAAAGGGATCCATTCTTCAGTGAAGGGGAGATGCTCTTTGCTCCTTTTTTTGGGGAAGAATATTTAGTGCATTCTTTTTTTTCTGGTCAGTGTAAAATCTGATGTTTCAATATTTGTCCTTTGTTTTGCTTTTTTTTTTTAAATTCTTTTTAATGTTTATTTATTTTTGAGACAGAGAGAGACAGAGCATGAATGGGGGAGGGTCAGAGAGAGAGGGAGACACAGAATCTGAGGCAGGGTCCAGGCTCTGAGCTGTCAGCACAGAGCCTGACGCGGGGCTCGAACTCACAGACCATGAGATCATGACCTGAGCCGAAGTCAGATGCTTAACCGACTGAGCCGCCCAGGCGCCCCTGTTTTGCTTTTTAAGTTTATTTGAGAGAGAGAGAGAGAGAGAGAGAGCACAAGAGGGGCAGAGAGAGAGGGAGAAAGAGAGAATCCCAAGCAGGCTCCATACTGTCAGTGTGAGAAGCCCCATGTGGGGCTCGAACTCATGAACCCACAAGATTATGACCCGTGCTGAAATCAAGATTGTATGCTTACCTGACTGAGCCACCCAGGCACCCCTGTCCTTTGTTTTTAAGAATTTCCACTTTTCCTGTAATTACATCTGGACACAATTTATAAGCCACAAGAATTCAAACTCTTTTCTGAAACTTATTCAACTGAAGATACTTTAGTATCTGAAGATATTAATACTGAAGATATTAATAACATATAGAGACTCTCAAAGTCAGCGTTTGTGAACATTCTTACATAGAAATGACTTAGCAGAGCCTAATTTAGCTCTTGATGGTGCTTTGTAAAAGAGAGCAAAGATGGCATTTGTTTAGAGTGGTACATGGTCACATAAGAAGCAGGAAGAAGGGGGAGTCTGTATTTATTCCATACTGCTATGTACCAGATTTCTTTTAATCCTGAGAACAACTTTGAGAGGAAAATGTTGTCTTTTTTGTAGATAATGAAGTTGGGTTTCAGAATGATTGAGTCACACTGCTGATAGGTGGCAGAATTAGAATTTGGACGTAGGCCTGTGTGGTTGCAAAGTCTAATTAATGTTCTTTTCACCAGTCTGCCTTGTTTGAATAACTTTCTGATGTGAATGAGATTTATGTCACCTGCCCAGAAGTGATTTTATGGGATTTGGCCATTAAAAAAAAGAAAGAAAATATAATGAGCACAGGGAAGGCTTCCATGTTTATTTCCTCTTTTTCTTTGCATGGAATATCAAGAAGTGAATCGGTGGATCCCTCACAAATCCTATTTTGTACTTAATTATAGGTTTTGTGGGAGCACGTAAAAAATTCTTAATACCTTTGACGTAGAGGTAAATGAGGCATCTCCTTTATGTTACAGAGGAGGAAACCGAGGTCAGAAGTTAAATGGCTTGCCTAATTACAGCTGGTTTGTAACAGAGTTGGAGTTAGGACCCTAGACTCTGTATTCTGGGTTAAAGGCCTTAGCTAAAGCACAAACCTTTGTTATGCCTGGAGCTCCTAGAAGATGATATATGTGAATTTAATTGAGGATTTGTTTGTTTGTTTGTTCATGTCTCTGGCTCTCAGCATGTACTGTCAAGGCAAGTGCTTCTGGGTGGTACAGGTTTGGGTTAGATTCATAGGTGTTCTTTTCTTAACTCACATGTAACGGCCCAGAGGCTTCCCTTCTGCTTGCTGACGGCTCTGCCAGCTGCACCTGATTATACCCCATCTGTGTGGAGAGGATAATTGAGTTCTACCTAGGGCTTTAAGGAAGCAGAGAGAGTGAATGCTCCATGGTGATCTAATCCATACTTCTCTCTACTGGCCTTTTCCCCAAGCTTGACATTTTTAGATTTCACTATTCTTTATTACTTGTTCATGCTGATAGCATTGCCAGCATTTCTGCCCCAGTGGAGCCCAGGTGCTGGATTAAAAATGCAATCAATGAAGGGCCTGTGATGGTGTGGTGATTGCTAATGGTAGATCTTGGAGTTGCAGTTTGAATGAGAGGGTTAAGGTCTTGCACCTGGGACTGCTCAGTAAGACTGTGATTTTGAACTCTGAACTGTGGGTTAGGACTGCACATATGCTTTCTGTGGAGGTAGTTTGTGCATCATTTTCTCCTTGGATGAGACCTTATCTAACAAATAAAGAAACTGAGGCTTATGGTATGGCTTAGCCATAAGAAACACTTTTTTTTCCCCTTCAATCTAGGCACACCTGCCCTAGGGAATTCTGTTACTTCACCCTTTGCTTATTCTTGTTGGGTGGAAAGTCACCACCATTAGAATTTTCAGGCGCCAGCTTGGTTGTCCAACCTAATGGAATGAAATAGTTCTAGCTCTCAGTAATGGTGAACTTGGAGCAGGGCCCAGTGTAATTAAAACCCCTGGAGTACAGAATTTGATGTTGGTCTTTGTTCATTTCAGCGAAGATGCTTGTGGCTGGGAATATGATGTATTCTGAGCAAAGAAAAATAATGGCTCTAGAGGATTATGTCACTGCCTTGAAGATTGGTTCCACATTAATTTAATTTTTTAAAGTTTATTTATTTATCTTGAGAGAGAGGGAACATGTGCATTGGGGGAGGGGCAGAGAGAGGGGAAGAGAGAGAATCCCAAGCAGGCTCTGTGCTGTCAGCATAGAGCCCTCTGTGGGGCTCAATCCCACAAACTGTGAGATCATGACCTGAGCCCAAAATCAAGACTTAACTGACTGCTTCACTAACTGAGCCACCCAGGGGCCTCTCATTCCACATTAAATTTAGATAATTCAGTAAGAGAAAAGGTTTTTTCAATAGATGGCATTGCTACAATTCCGGGAGTTTCTTCATTTATTGAAAGACTGTCCAATAGGATTACATATACATTATATAACCTCCCATACGGTTAAAGACTGAAGGCTTATGACTCAGAGTTCTCCAAAAGAGTTCATATTATGTGGCCTTTAGGTATTCCATCTGTTCTTTTTCCTGCTCTTTTGTGTTCTCCGTGGTTCCCCCCCCACCGCCCCCCCAGTATTCAGTGTTGTCTTGGCAGGCAAACTTAGGTTGACTGAAGTGATAGGCTCTCAGAGAGTAAGGTAAGGAAAGAAAAGTTCTAGAGCTTCCTTCTGCTAGGTAGTAAGATAAAAAATTTGTGTTATTTTGTTTATTTAAACATTTTTTTTAATATTTGTTTATTTTTGAAGGAGATAGTGAGAGAGAGACAGAGCATGAGTGGGGGAGGAGCAGAGAGAGGGGGAGACACAGAATCCAAAGTGGGCTCCTGGCTCTGAGCTGTCAGCACAGAGCCCGAGGTGGGGCTTGAACTGACGAGCTGGTGAGGTCATGACCTGACCTGAAGTCGGACGCTTAACCAACTGAGCCACCCAGGTTCCCCAGTTTGTGCTGTTTTAAACTATCAAGTTGGTAGTAATTTGTTACAGCAGCCATAGGATATTAATAATTTTAAACTCACAGAAAGGTTGGAAGACTAAGGACACTACCCTTTACTCATTTTCACCCGTAGTTAATATTTTACTCTATTTTAGTTTTATCTTTCTCTCTTTTTTTTTTTTCTTTCTTTTTGAACTACTTTAGAGTGCATTGCAGATGTCATGGCCCTTTAACCCAGCAATCTGTGAGCAGTTCAGTTTCCCCATGTCCTTACCAACACTTGCTATTGTCTGTTGTTTTTTTTTTTAATGTTTATTTATTTCTGAGAGAGAGAGAGAGAGAGACAGAGCGTGAGCAGGGGTGGGGCAGAGAGAGAGGGAGACACAGAATCTGAAGCAGACTCCAGACGCTGGGTTATCAGCACAGAGCCCGATGTGGGGCTGGAACTCATGAACCATGAGATCATGACCTGAGCCGAGGTTGGATGCTTAACTGACTGAGCCACCCAGAAGCCCCCTCATTTTGGTTTTGATGTGCATTTCCATGATGACTAATGATACTGAACATCTTTTCACATGTTTTTTAGTCATTAGTATATCTTCTTTGGTGAAATGTGTATTCAGATTCTTTGCTCATTTTTAAGTGGGATTATTTATCTTTTTATTATGGAATTTTAAGAATTTATAATATATTTATATTTATCAAATATATGATTTGTAAATATTTTTCTCCAAGAAATTTTTCTCTGTTTCTTGTCTTTTCATTTTTTTCTTATTTTTTATTTATTTTGAGAGAGAACACAAGAAGGAAAGGGCAGAGAGAAAGGGCTCTGCACTGTCAGTGCAGAGCCTGATGTGGGCCTCGAACCCATGAACCGCGAGATCATGACCTAAGCCAAAACCAGGAATCAGACACTTAATTGACTGAGCCACCCAGGTGCCCCTTGTCTTTTAATACTCTTTTTTTTTTTAAGTTTTTTTTTTAATGTTTATTCATTTTTTTTGCGAGAGAGAGAGAGAAAGAGAGAGAGAGACAGTGCAAGCAGGGGAGGAGCAGAGAGAGAAGGAGACACAGAATCGGAAGCAGGGTCCAGGCTCTGAGCTGTGAGCACGGAGCCCAATGTGGGGCTTGAACCCACAAACTGTGAGATCATGACCTGAGCCGAAGTCGGACGCTCAACCGACTGAGCCAGCCAGGCTCCCCTCTTTTAATTTTCTTAATGGAGTCTTTTGAAGTATGAATTTTTGATTCTGATCAAGTTCAAGTCATCCTTTTTTTCTTTTATAGATCATGCTTTTATGGTGTCATATCAAGAAAAGGCAAATATTAATATCAATTTTCAGAGAATTATGGGATTTGTGCTATTAGTTTAATGATGAGATCCATTTATTGTGTGAGCTTTGTTGAAATGTGTAAGGATTTGCCTTTGAGTGATGATCATATTGTCCCATCCTCTTCTGGGTAGCTGTTACTAGTGAGGCAATATAATATTCATAAAAAGTGCAGGCCTGACTGCTTGGGTTTGAATTTTGGCTTCATCCCTTACTAGCAGTGTTGCTTTGGGAAAGTGACTTTATTTCTTTGTCTCAGTTTCCTCATCTGTAAAATGGGGATAATACATCTTTCCTCATAGGGTGTTTGTCTATGTAAAGTGCATAGGAAATGCCTGGAAGAGAGTAAGGGCTAAAAAAATATTAGCTCTTATTGCTAAGGGAGCAATTCTCAACTGTAGTTTGGGATGGAGTTGTGCATATTGGAATCTTTTGAGGGGCTTTTTAACACTTCGCATGCCTTTCTAAAATGACAGGTACTGCCAAAGGTTAGAGCAGCTGGGGTAATCGATACTGCACTTTGCCTTCCTTGACACATTCAAAGCTGATTGTTCCTTAAAATCACTTTCATTAAATGAGGCAATTTGGGTTGATGTGTAGAATCACAAAACTCTTCATCGGATATAAAAATAGCTCAAGCTCCATTAACACTTACAAAATGAATAATCCATTAACTCCTGTTGCCAAGGCAAAAATTAGGCAGCCTTTGGCAAACCAAGAAAGAATGTGAGCTGTGTTTGAGAAATACATTTCTCTGCCTTTGGGATGGTTTATTTGTCCAAGGATTAGAATATGGGCCCAGAACTTGCAATTCAAAAATAGAATTATAGCTTTGCTCTTGTTGGAGGAGAAGATTCTCAACTCTTTTCCTTGTCTTCATTTGCAGAATGAATGTAATAAAACTTGAGACCTACTTACCTTCAAAAGGGATTCATGATCTGGTATAGGACTAGTATCAGGATATATAAAGAATTCCATAACTCAACAATAAGAAGACAGAAAATGGGCAAAGAATTTGCATAGACATTTCTCCAGAAGAGATGTCCAACAAAGATATGAAAAGACGATCAACATCATAGGTGAACAAGGAAATGCAAATCAAAATTACAGTGAGATACCACCTCATACCCACCAGGATGGCTGTAATAAAAATTTTTTTTTTTTTTTGAGAGAGAAAGAGCACGTGCACACGTGCACACAAGCATGGGGAGGGCAGAGGGAGAGAGAGAATCTGAAGCAGGCTCCATGCCCAGCACAGAGCCCAATGTGGGGCTTGATCTCACAATTGTGAGCTCATGACCTGAGTGGAAATCAAGAGTCAGATGCTTAACCAACTGAACCACCCCAGGCACCCCTAAAAGAAAAGTAGTAAGTGTTGGCAAAGGTGGAGAGAAACAGGTACCGTTGTACAGTAATGCTAAGAATGTAAAATGACTCAGCTGTTGTAGAAATCAGTTTGGTGGTTCCTCAAAAAATTAAGCATAGAATTACCACATGACCCACCAATTCCACTCTTAGGTATGTACCCAAAAGAATTGAAAACATGGTGGCACAGAAACTTGTACATGAATGTTATAGCAGCATTATTTATAATATCTGTAAGATGGAAACAACCCAAACGGCCATCAAGGGATGAATGAATAAACCAGTTATTTTATATATACAATGGAATATTATTCAGCCATAAAAAGGAATGAACTACCAATACGTGGTACAACTTGGATGAGCTTTGAGTACTTGCTAAGTGAAAGAAGCCAGGCATGAAAATCATATATATTATATGATTCCTTTTATTTGCTATATCCAGAACAGGCAAATCAAAAGAGACAGAAAGCAAATTAGAGGTTATCAGGGGATGAATGATGGAGAATGGGAAGTGATTCTTTAATGATTATAGAATGTTTTTATGGGGTGAAAAAAGTTTTGAAAGTAGAGAGAGCCGATGGTTGCATAACATTGTGAATACAGTAAATATCACTGACTTTTACACTTTAAGTTCATTTGTTTTGGAAGAGAGAGCATGAGCAGGGGAGGGGCAGAGACAGAGAGGAAGAGAGAGAATCCCAAGCAGGTTCTGTGCTGTCAGCCTGAAGCCTGATGTGGGGCTCAAACTCAGGAACTGTTGAGATTGTGACCTGAGCTGAAATCAAGAGTTGGACAGTGAACCTACTGAGCCACCCAGGTGCTCCTCACGTCATTTTTTTTTAAAGGAAGATATAGGAGCATACTTACTATTTTTGCTACCCAGAGACAAATGTTTTATTTAAAGTGCAGGGAGGGGCGCCTGGGTGGCGCAGTTGGTTAAGCGTCCAACTTCAGCCAGGTCACGATCTCGCGGTCCGTGAGTTTGAGCCCCGCGTCAGGCTCTGGGCTGATGGCTCAGAGCCTGGAGCCTGTTTCCGATTCTGTGTCTCCCTCTCTCTCTGCCCCTCCCGCGTTCATGCTCTGTCTCTCTCTGTCCCAAAAATAAATAAACGTTGAAAAAAAAAATTAAAAAAAAAAATAAAGTGCAGGGAATGATGAATGACACAAAAGGATAGCTATATTTGATGTGGCAACTCCAGCGTCTAGATATTTCTCCAGATTCATTTTTCACTCATCTCTTTGCTTGGGAGAATTTATTCTTAACACATAGTATTTTACCTGGAAATACTACAGTGTCTGCTAAGATAGAAGCAACATTTTTTATAAAGAGTATATTGTTCTTTGGGGAATCCCATAAAAGGCCTGGTTGCTCTGGGCCTAACAAAGCTGATAAAGGAGCAAAAGATATTCTGAGAGCCTACGTTTAGATGGCATTCTGTTTTTCCTGGGCATGCCATTATATCAGGCTGTCGGTTCCTTTTTTACAAAACAATTTTTTTTGAGGGGAATTTCACATAACACAAAATTAGCCATTTTAAAGTGAATGATTGAATGGCATTTAGTGCGTTTACAGAGTTGTGCATCTACCAGCTCCATATTATTCGGAAATATTTTCATCACCCCAAGAGGAAATTCTGTATCCATTAAATACATCCTTGCCAGCATTTGTTATTTTCTACTTTTTTGATTATAGCCAGCCTACTGGGTATAAAATGGTATCTTATGGTTTTCATTTGCATTCCCCTAATGACTCATGAAGTTACCATCTTTATGTGCTTGTTAGCCATTTGTATTTCTTCTTTGGAAAAATGACTACTTAAGTTAATTTTCTATTTTAAAAATTGGGGTTTTTTTTTTTAGTTGTGCTCTTTATATATTATAGATACACACCCTCATCAGATACATGGTTTGCAAATATTTCTGTCATTCTGTAGGTTGTCTTTTTACTTCCTTGATAGTGTCTTTTGATACACAAAGGTTTTTAATTTAGGTGAAGTCTCATTTGTCTATTTCTTTCTTTTGTTGCCCATACCATTGATGTCATATCTAACAATCCATTGCCAAGTCCAAGGTCATTAAGATTTTCCCCTAAGAAAACTCTTTCTTCTAAGGGTTTTATAATTTTAGCTTTTATATTTAGATCATTGATCCGTTTTGATGTAATTTTTGTATATGGTAGAGGTTTGGGTCCAACTTCATTTGTTTGCATGTGGTTATTGAGTTGTCCCAGCACCATTTGTTGATGAGGCTCTTCTTTCTCCATTAAATTGACTTGGCACCTGGTTGAAAATCTGTTGGTCATAGATGCATGGGCTTATCTCTGGACTCTAAATTGTATTCCTGCAATTTACTTTTTTTTTTTTAATGTTTATTTATTTTTGAGAGCGAGAGATACAGAGCACAAGCTGGGGAGGGGCAGAGACAGCCAGCGACACAGAATCCAAAGCAGGCTTCAGGCTCCCAGCTGTCAGCACAGAGCCTGATGCGGTGCTTGAACCCACGAGCTGCAAGATCATGACCTGAGTCGAAGTCGGACGCTTAACCTACTGAGCTGCCCAGGCACCCCTCCTGCCATTTACTTTTATGTGGGCTGAGTTTCTTATTTTTCTCCCTTTGATAAACAGGATCATGGGGTTGATAGCACCATTTTCCAGAATCCCAGAAAGCTTCACCTAACTATTGGAATGTTGGTACTTTTGAGTGAGCAAGAGATCCAGCAGACGTGTGAGATGCTACAGCAGTGTAAAGAGGAATTCATTGAGTGAGTAATCTACAGGAATGGGGAAGGGTGGTCACCTCGTACTGGCTTCTTTTTGGTGTCACAGACTTGTTTTTGCACTAGGGAGCTGAGTCACATGGCAGCAAGATTTGTCGACTCACCCAGTTGTTAACACTTACCATTGGAACGTTGTCTGAAAAGCTTAAAATGGATTTAAAGCATGTATTTACAAAATTTTATGGAAAGACTCTACCTTAAATTTTACTTGGTCAGTAGGCAAATTTTGTTCTTAATAGGACATCCCATTATTTTCTCCAAAAGGAAATTCTCTTCATTATCTGTTGAACAGGGTAGACTACTGTATTCATTTTTTGTGTGTGCTGTGGAACACATTACTACAAGCTTGGTGCTTAGAACCATGCAAATTTATTATCTTCAAGTTTTTTGGGGTAGATGTCTGACATGGCTTTCACTGGGTTAAAATCAAAGTGTCTGCGAGGCTGTGTTCCTTTCTGGGGGCTCAGGGGAGGAGTTCATTTGCTTGCGCCTCATGCCCATCTCCTAGAGGTCACTCCCATCCTTTGGCTAGTGACCAAATCCTCTATCTTCATCATCTTCATCACTAGCTGCACTGCATCTCTCCGATCCTTCTGTTACTGCTTCTCTATCTCTGGCCGTAGTAGGGACAGGTTCACTGCTTTTAAGGACGCGTGAATTTGACTGAACACACCCAGATAATCCAGGATAATCATCCCGTCTAAAACTCCTTAACCTTGATCGCATCTGCAAAAGTCTGTCTGCCATGTAAGGTAGCGTATTTACAAATTCCAGAGAATAAGACATGAGCATCTCTGGAGGGCCATTATTCTGTTACCACAGTAACTCAAACATTACATAAATAACATGATTCCCTACTGAGGTGTTTATTGTATTTCAGAAATGCACTTTAATTTTCTTTTTTAAATACAGGTAGTATTGTTTGAGTCGGTAAGGATACCAAAAACTCTCCAAGCAGTCTGTTTTGGCTCGGGGAAGGCATTGCTCTTCTGGGGGTAGAGTTCTTTTTACTATAAAATGTTAATTTACATGTACATCTGACCTAACAGCTTTATTTTAAAGAATCATCTCTTCCCTACCCTTTACTCCTTTTACTTAAGACTGACGAAGAGTAAGAGAAATTTGAAAACTAAATAACTTGAAGAGCTTTTTGGGTCACTTATAATATTCAGGTCCCATACTATTTTTTTTTAATTAAAAAAAAAATTTTTTTTTAACGTTTATTTATTTTTGAGACAGAGAGAGACAGAGCATGAACGGGGGAGGGTCAGAGAGAGAGGGAGACACAGAATCTGAAACAGGCTGCAGGCTCTGAGCTGTCAGCACAGAGCCCGATGCGGGGCTCAAACTCACAGACCGGAAGATCATGACCTGAGCTGAAGTCAGACGCTTAACCGACTGAGCCACCCAGGCACCCCAATTTTTTTTAACTTTTATTTACTTTTGAGAGAGAGAGAGAGAAAGACACAAAGTGCAAGCGAGTGAGGGGCAGAGAGAGAGGGAGACACAGAATCCGAAGCAGGCTCCAGGCTCTATGCTGTCAACACAGAGCCTGACCACGGGGCTCAAACTCCTGAACCATGAGATCATGACCTGAGCCGAAGTCAGATGCCTAACTGAGCCACCCAGTCGCCCCTAGGTCCCATACTATTTTTTTAATGTTTTCTTATTTATTTTTGAGAGACAGAGATTGATAGAGAGAGAGGGAGAGAGCAAGTAAGGAGCAGAGAGAGGGGGAGAGAGAGAATCCCAAGCAGACTCTGCACTGTTAGCGTGGAGCTCTATGCGGTGCTTAAACTCATGAACCGCAAGATCATGACCTGAGCTGAAATCAAGAGTGGAATGCTCAACAGACTGAGCCCCCCAGGCGCCCCCCCCATACTATTTTGATATGGCCTTGTAGAAGTGGGTTACCTAGTTCATTGGGTAAGGCAAGGTAAAAGGGTTACATTTTCTTATATATGCTGTAAATAAAACTATGTAATAGGGTGACTTGTTTGTGGGCCATTTCTTCTTTTACAGTTTTGAAGACAAGGTATTTTTCTTGAGCAAAATTATAAGCTGACTGGGTTTGCAGTCTGCAAAGAATACTTCTTTGTCTTGATCTTTGCTCACTGATGGACCTAACTGTTCTCTCTCCATCTTAACCTAACATTCAAAATCATTGTTTGTAATTAGATATTTGCAATTTCCTTGCATACGATAAAACTTTGTGCTTTACCTTACAAAGCAGAGCAATTTTATCTGATTTAAGAATTAGTCCTGATACTTAACTTATTTCCAGATCATGTTTTGCCAAACGAAACGGAAAGCAGCTGCACTTTCTTGGCTGCCATGAGGGTAATCCTGCTAAGAAAAATTTAAAGGTAGATAAATTATTTGTTTAGGGAAGTGTTTGTTTTCTTACCTGTGAAAATCAGGCCACAGGTTTTTAATCACTGAAGCTTTATCATGAGCTATGTGAGGATTTAGCTGAGTTCTTCCCTTTTATGTCTCCTGGTGCCTTTTGTGACTAAATGCCAAATCTGAGCCCTTTAAGCATGTCAGGGTTGGTGTGCATAGGAAATGAAGAGCAGCCTTAATAGTTCCTAAGAATTTTTGACATGACAGGATGAAAACAGTAATTGTAGTTTTTCAAATTCAGCAAAGCTTTTGAAATAGGACAGAGTTACACTGCCAAAAATCTGCAGTGCAGGCAAAAAATTTTTTGAAGAGGCTTTTTTCAAAAAGCTGAAAAGATTTGAAACCAGCTAGTAAAGCAACCCCTCCCCACCCAGCCCTCTTCTCCCACTTTCTCCTCTGCCACACATACTTGTTTAAAAAGCACATAGTGCAAAATTAACTTATTTCTGAGGAGAATGAGACTCAGAATTGGCTGTTTAGGTTGGTTAGAAGTGCCTTGTTTCCCTAACAAGGGAAAAATGTCTCCTAAAAATACATACATATAGCCACACACACACTTACAGCCCTGGTGAGTAGAATTCTCATTTAACTTTCTTATTCATACTCTTTGATCATAGCTTTTGTACTTGATATACTTAGATTGTCAGTAAATAGTGGCTTTTCTTTTTTTTGAAATGTTTATTTATTTCTTTTCAGATGGGGGAGGGGCAGAGAGAAGGGGAGAGAGAGAGAATCCGAATCAGGTCCCATGCTGTCAGCGCAGAGCCTCACAGGGGGCTGGATCTCCTGGGGTTCAATCTCCTGAACCCTGACTTGATGACCTGAGAATAGTGGCATTTCTAACCTGGGCCTTTTATGATGTAAAGATCCCCAATTAAAATATAAGAAGGGAAAACTTTGAAATTGATAGACTAATAAATAACATGCTGTGGTTTAATTTGATGGCTTTTTAAAATTGAGAGATTAAATCTACATGGCTAGATTGGGATTTAATTAAAACTGTGGTGCTAAATAGATATTTTAAAGAAACAGTTGAATATTTGTCTTTAATTTGGGGGTGTTTTTCGAGTGATGTTACCTGACCAGGAACAGAATTTTGATTTCAATTCTTAAGCTAAGGGCTCGTGAAGCTGTATAGATTCCGAATGAATTATTCAGTGTTCAGTAAACGCTGAAGCTTTAAATGTATCCCTTGTGACTTTTCCTTGTGAGATGGAGAACACAAACAGTGCGGTGGCTCTGAGTATATAGTCTGACAAATACGCAGTATTTTTTTGGTTCCAGTATCACTCTTCTTGTACCTAAGTGTTCCCAGTAGGCCTGAGGTAAAACCAAATAAGTTAAAAAGGGACAAGAATAAGGAGAGAAGAGGAGGAAAAATACCCATGGATGAATGCTGGTTCCTGTTTATTGCCTCAAGTGTCAGTTGAAAAGTATGCTCACGGGTGTCCCAGGTGGACTCTTTGTCACCATGACCAAGAGTATGAGTCAGGTAAACCACTGAATTTCTCTCCCTCTTGGTAAATCCTAGGGAAGGTTGAAAGAGTTTCTGTTCCTACTCCTGAGACAGGCTTTAGATCCTGTTTCATTGTTGCATTTTTTGTTGTTGTTGTTCCTGGTACCCCATCTAATTCCAAAGATTTGAGGTGGTTTGGATTGAGGATATACGTACAAGAGAAATGTTAAAAGTCAGGGAGCTCAGAGATAAAGATGGAATGGGAGAAGGTTTTACCTGAAAACCAAGGAATGGTTATAATTACACTTGAGCATTAAAATTTAATAGTTTTCAAGCACTGGTATACTTGAACTAAATTCCAAAAAGAAACACATCCACTATTACACTTCTTACCTGATAAAAAGGAGCATGACAGTTTTTTAGGAGAGAATCCTTTTCTGGTTCTCAATCCAAGAAAAATTTGTCATGTAAATCTTAACCCAAAATGATGATGAGCAGTGTCTTCAACAAGACTTTTGCAGAGAATACAAAAATATTGTTTACATGGTTCTCTCTTGGCTCGATCCCTAGAATTTGAGGGTAGAGCATTAGGCAGAATCCAGTAAAAACATTTTAGTGGGAAACTAAACCAATGGTATGGTGCTTTGGGGTGATCTATGCGGGGTCAGAGTTGGGGGGAAAATGTAGAAGAATGTATGGTTAGTATTAAACTTTTTTTCATGTAAGTTTGACTATACCTTGATAGGATTGAATTGCAGTCTTCTGTGTTGAGTTTTCGCTTTTATTTGGAACGGAGATCTTCTGTGCTGTTGGTTGAAGCTATAAGCCTCAGGTAATAGTTCAGAGCGTGGCTTGTGTTTTGGAACACCCCACTTATTAGAGGTGGTAACAGGGATACTTATGATGGAGGCGGTAATTTTTATTGAGTATCTGTCTAAAATAGTTTCTTACTGAAAAAAAATTCTGGTCTTGTGCAATAATATGGTCTTGAAGTTTTAAGGGAATATTTACCGTGAAGATTCCTAGACTACAAAGGGTCTCTCTGTGGCATTGGTGCAGTGTCAAGAGAACTGTTTTGTTTTGCTTTTTTAGGAATTGTCCTTTGGTTTATCCTAACTTCCTTTTGTCTTTGAGCTAGTACCACATTTTTTTTCAATGACGATGTAGGCACGTGTCCACATTCTTCTCAAAATTGTCCAGAAAAGCTTCTCTGTTTAGTGTAGAACGTCCAGTCAGTGTTTACCAGAGATTTATGGAGTTTACCTATTTTACATAAGGCATTGTGCCCGGCTGAGGATATCAGAGTGGACAAAATGGATAGATTGTCCAGCCTCATGGGGCTTGCAGAAGACTGTGTATGGTGAGCTGATTTTTAGCTGAGTTTCACCTTGGCACTGCAGGGCCTTTTCTGGTTGAAGGATAAATCTGTTTAAGGAGTCTGGGAAGGAAGCAGAACGGTGAAGTTTTACTTAACATGAAAGTAATAACCTGCACCCATGAAACTAATGTAACATTGTATCTCAGTTATATTTCAATTAAAATAAGTAAAGTCATACATAATTAGTTTTAGAAAAGTCAAAAATTATAGATAAACAAAAATATCACTTTTAATCTTACCGCTTAAAGATAATTACTATTAATGCTGTGGAGTATGGACTCTCAGACTTTTTAATATGCAAGTCTGTATTTCTTCTTTGAGGTGTAATTTACTTACAGTAAAATGCACAGATCTTAAGTGTAGTTGATGAGTTTTAACAAATGCATACACTCATGTAACTTCAGCCAAATCAAGATGTAGTACATTGTCATCGCTCTATGAAGTTCCCTCATGACCTTTTCCAGTACATTCACTTCTCCCAGCAGCAACTATTGTTCTGATTTCTATTTCCATAGATTAATTTAGCTTGTTCTTGAATGTCATATGAATAAGAAATCAGTCTGTACACTTTTGTGTTTGGCTTCTTTGGCATATATGGGCATTTTATAAACTTATGTGTGGCTTCTTTTGCATATATTTTTTATATTAACTTTTTAATGGATAATACATTTACATGGTGCAAGATTTTAAAGATTCAAAGGATATGCAGTGAAGGGTTTCCTTCCCACTGCTATTCCCACCAAGCACCCTGGTCTCTTTAAAGGCAACAGATTTTTCCAGAGATTTTTTATACGTACAGGGAATGGAGATAGATATATATATATATATATATATATATATATACACACACACACACACACATATATATACACACACACACACGCACATATATACATATATATGTACATATATATGTGTATATATATATATATATGTATATATAAATTTTCTCACTCCCATCTTTTGCACAAATAGTAATCTATAGCATGTATATTGTTGTGCACCTTTTCTTAAAACCTTAATGAATTTTTAATTTGTTGCCAATCTTTGGTTGTTCCAGACAAAGCTTCAGTAAAACCCTGTGCCCAAATTGTTTTTCATGAGTATAAGTGTAACCTGTTACATCATATCAGGAAATAGTATTGTCTGGTTGTTCTTTTGTGTGTGTGTGTGATAAGTTTGATCAGTGGGTTCAGGTGTGGTTAGCCTGATCCATCATTATAGAGCTCCCCTCTTTATATTTTCTTTATATTTCAGCCTTTTGCCATTAAGTTTTAGCAGCCATTGCTAATCATTGTCTTCATCCATTATTTCATCAGGGGTTGCAAAATGGTGATACCCTGATTTCATCATTACTTCTGCGTTTATTAGTTGGAATTCTTCTGTAAAGAACTTCCCTTCGTCAGCTATGGTTGGATACGTAGCTGAATTCATAATGATTTCCTTAGGTTTGACTCCCAGAAATTGAGTTGCTTGGACAAAGGGTTTCTACTCTTGAAGACTTTTTATAAATATTGCTGTTAGGATGTTATACCACTTTATGCCTCCACCATTGTTAGGTGAGTAAAATACTGTTTGCAGCTTATAGAAATAATGAAATAAAACCCAAGAGATGGGCAACACATTAAATGTCTTTGTCAATCAGAACTGTCATTCCTTGGCTTTTTCTTGTGAGTACTAATAAACTGGTATTGGGATAACTGTAGTGTGACTTTGGAACTACTTGTATTTCTAGTTGGTGTGCATAGAACACAATTTTGAAATTAGAAGGATGGTTAGATAATATTGTTAGTAAAAAAAAAAAAACCTCCCAACAATTTTATTTTTGGTAATATTTGACTGTGTATAATAACTGTGTTTAAAATATAATGGCCCTCTTAGTTTAAACATTTGTAAAAATGTAATGTTTTTTCCTTTGCAGTGACATTTCTGGGGGCAAACCCTTAGAGGTAGAGATGGCAGGGATAGAATACATGAACGATGATCCCGGCATGGTGGATGTTCTTTATGCCAAAGTCCATATGAAAGACGGCTCCAACAGGTATGTTTCTGAAATGCTTCTTTGTTTCCATCAAGAGGTGCCTAAAAGCACTGCTAGAAGTTCAACAAGTTTTGATTCCTTTTCTTTGAGATCTTACTATCATAAAGAGTGTGTCAATTCTTTTTTTTTTAAATAGTAAGCAATTATCTTAAAAGAGGAATTTGTTGTAGGAAAAGTATCAGATTTTAGTCTGATAATTATTGAGTTACTTGGATGGTGGATATTGATTGTAGCAATCTAGTTTTTATGATGTATGCTTTCTTCATGTTTTTCAGTCTATAGGAGGCAGAAAGGATGGCATTTTAGGATGGTAGTTAGTTGCAAAAGTGACATAACACAGATCTAGTGAATACCATGACAAAATGGGATGATAACTATACAAACTCTATAAGATTATTAGGATTAAGCTAATCTACATGAAATGCTTAGAACAGTGCTTAGCACATACAAACATTCTCAAAACACATACCAACAGATGTTTACTGTTTTCTTATTTTTGTTGTTACTACACAGATCGCTTCTAGGGATTCTCAGTCTATGACCCAGGCTATTTCTGAGGCTAGTTTAGGCATCCAGAGCCATTTCTAATGTTAATGCTGTTTATTAGTCTATTCAAGGTCTTCTGTGAGCAGAGGAGCTAAACTTGAATTGGAAGTTTGTTTTTGTGGTCTTTTTATTAAGGCGGGATAGAACAGAGCTCACCCTGAATCAGAAACCCTCCAGAGAAAATGAAAGCCTTTAGGCAAGCCCCCAAATCGATTTGCTTTTCTAGAGGATCCCTTGTAAGATTTCTCATATTTCAATTCAAATTGGTAATCTCAGTTATCTTCTAGCTCGTTTCAATTGGAAGTGAATTTGGGGCGGGGCTGGGCGGGGGGAGGGGGTGGGGGGGAAGGAAAATACAGTATGGAATCAAATGTTGTGTTTTGGACCAGATTTGTCTTGGATACCTGGCATGTGCCTAAATAGCATACTAATGACCTTGTCTTAAAAAGTAGGGACGCATTGTTCTTTCAGGACATCCCAAAACATTTCTTATGAGCTTGGAATTTGATATCCGGTATGGATCATTTCCTTTGCATTGTGAGTTATAACAGTCCGATGTCTTCACCAGTTATAGGGCTCCTGTGTATGGAGTAGATTACTTTTCAGTTTTGTGAACAAAAACAGTGAACGATAAGATAGCAGTTCTCAAGCTTTTTGTCTTCATAATCACTTAATTTCTTAAAAATTATTGAGGACACGAGAGAGCTTTCTTTATATGGATTATAGTTATCAATATTTACCTTATTAGAAATTAAAATTAGAAATTTATTTGATGGTTCATTAAAAATAGTAATATTTTTTGTTTACATAAATAATGCATTTTTCATGAAAAATCTATTTCCCAAACCAAAAATATTTAGTGAGAAGATAGGCATTGCTTCACATTTTTGTGAATTTCCATAATGGAAGACAGCTGGGTTCTCATATCTGCTTCTCTGTTCAGTCTATTGCAATATGTTGTTTTGATTGAAGTATACAAGAAAACCTGGACTCACACAGAAACGTATTTGGAAAAATGAAGAGTACTTTCAGTGTTTTCAGCTAATTCTGGATATTTGATACTACACTAAAACTTGACAAGTTACAGTTCGGTAAAGGTCAGAAATCCTATCAGCGAACATTTCATACTCTTGCACTAAAATCCATTGATCTCTTTTACATTTTGACCGGACCTTTAATCTATGCACAGTTTTGTATTGGTCATTTAGAAGATACCGGTTCACTGAGTTATGCACATCTTCCAAATGTTGACATATTTCGTTATGCGATGTTAAAAACGTATTGATCGCACTATTAATTTCACCACAGACTTTTAAGTATTAAGAAGCTGCTGTCAAGCTCATGGTAGCAGAGACACATTTTCTAAAATTCTTATTTTCACTTGAAAGCTTAAATTTTATTATTGGCCCAAAATACTGTTTTCCTTGAAGTTCTTTTTTGAGAAAATGTCTGTCAAATAGCCAAGTCTGAATAACCATAATTTGTCTGTCAGTCGTTCTTTCAAATAAAAATGGTGTTCGTGGACAAAGAGGCTAGTTCAGCTCCAGCTCTGACAACCTCACAAGTGCTTTTCCTCCAGACAGCCATCTGCTTCCACATACAGCCCAGCTGCTTTATCCATACTGCTGATTGCATCACACAGATACATTAAAAAGACATGTACTCAAGGCCTGAGATTTAATAAAATCGATTATTTTTATAGTTTCATCAAGGATAAATGAAACTAGTTTTTTTAAAAACCATGTATATATAGTGAAGAATATACTGCTGCTCATACAATTTGCTGCCGCCGCCTTAGTTTATACTAAGGTGCCAGCAGTTTTTCTGTTGTTGTTTTGTTTTAAAAACAATTTTTTTTTAATGTTTTTTTATTTTTGAGAGGGAGAGAGACAGACAGACAGACAGACAATGCGAGTGGGTCAGGGCAGAGAGGGAGACACAGAATCCCAAGCAGGCTCCAGGCTCTGAGCTGTCAGCACAGAGCCCAGTGCGGGTTTTCAAACTCACAAACCGCGAGATCATGACCTGAGCTAAAGTCAGATGCTTAACTGACTGAGCCACCCAGGCGCCCCAAGGTGCCAGCAGTTTTACCCAGCATTGCTTTTGCAGCGTCTGTGCAAATGTCATTACAGTGAAAAAGGCGGACAGTGTCATACAATTACTATAAATATAGTTGTGACCTCATGGGCTCCCCTAAAAGAGTCTCAGGGATCTCCAAAGGTCCACAGACCTTACTGCAACAACCTTTCATCTAGGTAAGGTTTTAATTCTAATATTGAAGATTGCATAGTTTCCGGGGAAATTGTAACTTTTTTTTTTTTTTTTTTTTTAGCAATTACTCTTACTTGGCACTGTGCTTACATCGTATTATCTTCATTTTATCTTCGCAGCATCTGTATAAGATGGATAGTATTCGTATGCCCGTTTTATAGATAGGGAGGTTCAGAGAGTTTAAGTAGTTTGGCTAAGGAACATATAGTCTGCAAAACCATGCTCTGAATCCCTATGCCAGAATAAAGAAGGTTTTCAGTGTGTGTATGCTAGGTTGAGTAGAATAGACTATGTTCCAGTTCTTATTTCCACTTTTTTTTTGAAAGTGGTAAAATTCACATAACATAAAAATTACCGTTTTAACCATTTTAAAGTGTATAATTCATTAGCGTTGAGGACATTAACAACATTGTGCAACCACCACCACCAATGTTGCAGAACATCTTTATCACCCCAAAAGGAAGTCCTGTACCCATTAAGCAGTCACTCTTCCATACCCCCTGTTCTCTCCCCAGCTCCTGGCAACCAGTGATCTACTGTCACTATGGATTTGCCTATTCTGGGTATTTCCTATAAATGGAACCACACAATATGTGGCCTTTTGTGCCTGACTTCTTTCACTCAGCATAATGCTTTCCAAGGCTCATCCCTGTTGTAACAATGTCAGTACTTCACTCCCTTTTATGGCTGAATAACATTCCATTATATGGAGATACCACATTTCAAGTTGATCCATTCATCAGTTAATGGACATTTGGGTTGTTTCCACCTTTTGGCTATTGTAAATGGAGCGGTCTTCAATTCTTTTGGACTGACTCACTTCTAAAATGTATTACATTTTTTATTTCCTTGATTAACCTTATAGTTTTATAGGACATCATAGCCACTGAGCCTGACCTCTGTTAATTTGCTTTCTTAGTATCTGTTATGGGATTTATTTAATTTTTGTTCATACTGGTTTAAACCTTACTGTTGTAAAACTGAAATCTTTGATAGCTTATAGACATACAGTTAACATGAAGCTATATGGAAAATTTACATGGGATTACAGCAATACAATAGTGAATTTTTCCTAATCTATGGCTTCAAGTCTGCATATGTCATAGACATCACAGTTTTTTATTTACTCTATTCTTGGTGGCCCCCAGAGGGAAAAAGAGAGGTTACTGGGAAGAGATAATAAAATCATTACTTTGAGTTTTTCCATTGGGTATCTTTACCTTTTGCTTTAATAGTTAGACTCTTGGTTCTATAGAAGGCCTTCAAGTGTAAAGAATAATATGTTTTTGAGATTGGAAGAAAATAAGAGCTATAGAAGCTAGGTGGCTTTTGAAGACAGAGTTCAGACACGATTGGTACCCACATTAATGGAATGGTGAGTGCTCCAAAGGTGAATACACTCATTATTTTCCCAAAGATCCAGCCCTTAGAAATTGTGCACACTTACTATTGTCAAGGCTTTGTAAATTGAAAGATCTTATGAAGTATCCACCGAATCCACTAGTATGATCAACCAAGAAGATTTTTGAATAATTCCCATCTCTCCTCCTGCCCATTTTTTTCTCTTTTGCCCATTCCTCTTCCACAGGGAGAGACATGTTTATGTTATTTCAAAAAGATTTGTAAAATTCCTTCCTCAAATGTGTGGTAATTACTAATGAAAAGAACAGCTTTAAATCCAAATGACAGCCCTGCCTTAGTTTAAAGCTAAAGTTCTCTTTTCTGCTTATTATGGATCTTTGATAAGAAATACAATTGCTGAGAAGTCTGTTTTGCTTGCTGTTTGCTACGAGCATTGTGAGGCCTTTCCTGAATGTAACCCACTGTGTAGTAGAATGGGTTGTAAACCTTCCTAAATGTAGTCTGATATGTGATGGAATGAGTGATTGTACATAAACTAACCGGCATTTCTCGCTTCTGTAAACCTGCTTGCTTAGCACATTCCTCACCTACCCTACCCCCTTCCCCCTTCCCCCTTTCTCCTCCCGCCACAAGTAACGGACAAAGCCTTCCCGCCAAAGGACAGACAAAGGACGCCCAATCAGAGAACAACAAATGTCCTTACTTTAAAATCAACTAATCAGGCCCCTCATAATTTGAAACCTCCCCTGTGCTATTTGTCTCTGTCTATAAAAACGCTGTACCAGCCCTGATCGTGGCCTCTTGCGTCACCGGCGACGAGTGCGCAGAGGACCAGGTTCGAACCTGCAATAAACGATCCTTGCCGCTTGGCTTTGACTTACGACTCTGGTGGACTTTTGTGGGAGGTTTCGGAACTTCGGGCATTACACTAAGAGACTTAAACACCTCTTATTTAATTCAATTTTAAAGCAATTCAGATGCCTCCTTTGTGCAGGGTATTTTGGAGGGCTGTGCAAATTGATACGAATTGAGTAAGACATGGTCTGTTTTAAAGGAACATTAAATCTTTTTGTTTATATGAAGAGATCCTGCTCAAGACAAGAGGCATGGGAGAGAGACCATGTTGTAATAAAAACACATTCAAGTTTCTTTGTATGATTTCATGTAGTTTAAATCAGAGATTTCTTCCCTCAAAATGATTGAGTGTGAAGTGCCTGACCTTTAAAAGGATAGAACTGCTTAGCTCAGATTTTTCGTCTGGAAACTTGCAGTTGGGACAGCGAGAGGTTTACTTACTGATGCTTCCTTGGGTTTGGTAAAGCGTGACTGGGTGAGGAAGCTGTGGCAATCTTTTACTCATTACTTAGTAGTCAGCTGTTGCTAAGACTTAAGTATTGAACACAGTGGCTGTTCTGTCTGGTACTGTCACGCAAGCTTCCATCCTTGCCCCTCTAAGAAGAATGGCTTCCTCGCATTTTCCTGACAATACAAAGTCAACTCAATTTCCTTCCTTTTTCCCCTCACAGTCTGCTATTCTCATCACCCCTAACCCACTCAGTTTCACTCTCTTTCTGAAGAATGGCATGCATTATCTCTGATGAGGCTAACCTCTTATTCTCCTGACCTCATTCCTTCTTATTTCCTCAAAGACCTGGCTCCATCAGTTATTCCACCCTGCAGTGCATTTTCAGGCTTCTTTTCCCTCAGGCATTTTCCAGATGCCCAGTGTGTGTGGTGCAGTAGACTCCAGGGCTTCCGTCTTAAGGAGGAGGCAGATGTCAGTAATTAGAGTACAGTCGGGTGAGGGCTCTGGTTGAGATTCTAGAGGTGTGTAGATGGGCAGCAAAACTCTGCTCATGGGTGAGCAAGTTTTGTAGAGGAAGACTTTACAGAGAAGGTTTCTTTGCTGAATAAGGAGTTCACAGGCCAAGAGAGTAGCATTTTAGGAAAAGGGAATAATAGCAAGGACAGATCTAGAAGCACTGTTTTGTACCATGTAAAAAGTATGTTGGATTTTTATTTGGTCATTTGTTTATTCAACAAAAATTTATTGAGTGCCTGTTGTTTGCCAGGCACTGTGCTAGGCTGTGAATATAGACTGGTGAATAAAGCCAGGTGCAATCATTATCCCTACGTAGTTTACAGACTAATGTTGGAAACAGATGCTAACAAATAACACATAAACGAATAGTTGACCCTTGAACAACATGGATTTGAGTGGCATGAATCCACTTACTTGCAGACTTTTTTCAGTAAATACAGTACAGAACTGTAAATCTATTTTCCTTATGATTTTCTTAATATTTTCTTTTCTCTAGCTTTATTGTAAGAATACAGTACATAACACATATAACATACAAAATATGTGTTAGTCAGCTGTTTATGTTACCAGTAAGGCTTCCCATCAGCTGTGGATGGTCAGTAGTTAAATTTTGGAGGACTCAAAAGTTATCCATGGATTTTCAACTGTATGGGGGTCAGAGCCTCTAACCCCTGCATTGTTCGAGTGTCAACTATAATTGCAAAGTGTGATAAAGGTGAGGCAGGGGGGAAATGGTGCTCCATTAAAGAGGAAACTATCATAGCAATGTGGACTGGAGGAGGACAGGGTCAGGGAAAGTCTCTAAGGATCCAATATTGAATTGAGATCTAAGGGACTGAGAGTTTGCAGGCAAAGGAGAGGTGGGAAGGCTCTTCTCACCTTTTGTCCTAGGCAAAAGAAAATATAGAGCAAAAGCCCTGAGGCAAGAAAAAGTCTAGCAAATTCCAGGTATGGATGAGGCTTAATGAGGGAGAGGATGGGGTAACAGGAGATGGCCATGTGAAGAAATTAGAGGGGCTTGGGTAATAGATAAGAGAAAGAAGATTAAACACAAGCAGAATAACTAAAAACAGATCCATATCAAAGTAAATCATGATAGAACTGCAGAGCACTAAAGACAGAGATCTCGAAAGAAGTCAGCCACGAAGGAATGGCAGGTATAAGGATTCTCAGTAACAACAGTGGAAGTGAAAAGACAGCAGAGTATTTTCTAGAGGAAATAATGATCAACCTGGAATTGTGTACTCAGGAAAAAAAAATCTTTAAGAACAAAGGTGAAATGAAGACTGTTAGAGATGAACAAAATCCCAGAGACTTTATCACTGTGAGATCTGCAGTAAAGGAATGAGTAACGGATGTATTTCAGGAAAGGGAAAAGGAATCCAGAACGTCTGAGATACAGGAAGGTTAGTATCAGATGCAGAAAAGAATGGTAGATACATAAAATGGCAAACAGTGTCTGTATAAAATAACTATTTTATAAAATTTGAGAGAGTTGTGGGTTTATTGTTGTTGTTTTTAAAGTAACTCCACGTCCAGCATGGAGCCCAATGCAGGGCTTGAACTCACAACCCTGAGATTAAGACCTGAGCTGAGATCGAGTCGGATGCTCAACTGACTAAGCCACCTAGGTGCCCCATATATTTGGGAGAGTTTAAAAAAAAAAAAAAACTGGGGCAATCTCACACTTCATGGGTTTGAGCCCCTCATCAGTCTTTGCACTGATGGCATGGAGCCTGTTTGGGATTGTCTCTCTCCCCTTCTCTCTCCTCCTCCCCTGCTCATGCTGTCTCTGTCTCTCTCAAAATAAATAAATGAACTTTAAAAAAAAAGAACTAACATTGTTCAGTTAACATAACTGGCAGCTAAGAGCACTGTAAGTCAAGACTAAGGAGAATTTTGAAGTTGAAGTATTCTAATTTTTTGTATTATTATTATTTGGGGAGAGTGGTGTTAAGATATTTCTTTAACTTTGTTAAGCTAAATGCACATAGTAAAAATTTTAAAGTAAATCTAAGAGTATATAAATAATAAACAAGTAGAGAGAAAAAGGAAAAAGGAACAAATGGAAATTAAATCCAAAAAGGAACAAGCGTAGAAAAAAGTGGGATGAATATTTAAATGTAAGATGGCAGGACGAAGTCCAGACATATATATACGTTAATGATACACATTAATGAATAAAGTTGCAGCTTAAGATATTATAAGAAGGATATAAAAAAAATTCAGTTATATGCTCTATACCAGAGATACATCCATCCATGAGGTTGCAGTAGTAGAAAGGAAAAAGATAACACTAGGCAAATACCAAAATTAAATTATGAAGTTGGCATAACAGAATTAATATTAGTAACAGAGAGTACTGTTACATAATGATAAACAATTTACCAAGATGTTATCATTTTAAACTTGTACCCACTCGAGCATCCCCAAAGTAGATTCAGCCAAATTTGTATAATTAATTTTTTAATTTAATTTTTTTTTTTTTAATTTTTTTTTTTTCAACGTTTATTTATTTTTGGGACAGAGAGAGAGCATGAACGGGGCAGGGGCAGAGAGAGAGGGAGACACAGAATCGGAAACAGGCTCCAGGCTCTGAGCCATCAGCCCAGAGCCTGTTGCGGGGCTCGAACTCACGAACCGCGAGATCGTGACCTGGCTGAAGTCGGACGCTTAACCGACTGCGCCACCTAGGCGCCCCTTAATTTAATTTTTTAATTGAGAAATCCATCATCATGGGAGGAGATTGTGACATATCTTCCAATAATTGATAGGCCAAGCAGATACAAAGTCAGTAAAGATACAGAAGCTTTTTTTTTTTAATTTTTTTTTTGACGTTTATTTATTTTTGAGACAGAGAGAGACAGAGCATGAACGGGGGAGGGTCAGAGAGAGGGAGACACAGAATCTGAAAGAGGCTCCAGGCTCCGAGCTGTCAGCACAGAGCCCAACGCGGGGCTCGAACTCACCACAAGATCATGACCTGAGCCGAAGTCAGCTGCTTAACCGACTGAGCCACCCAGGTGCCCCCAGAAGCTTTTTTTTTTAACTTATTTTTTTTTTTTGAGAGAGAATGTGCCTGTGCGAGTGGGGGAGGGGCAGAGAGAGAGAGAGAGAGAGAGACTCCCACAGGGCTCAATGAGAGGCTCACTCATGAACTGTGAGATCACGACCTGAGCTGAAATCAAGAGTTGGTCACTTAACCAACTGACAGCTTAACCCAGGCCCCCGACACAGAAGATTTTAACAATTAACAAATTTAAAAAAAACAACGATGGCACAAAAACGGACGCCCAGATCTATGGAACAGAGTAGAAGACCCAGAAATGGACTCACAAACGTATGGTGAACTAATCTTGGACAAAGCAAGAAAGAACATCCAATGGAATAAAGACAGTCTCTTTAGCAAATGGTACTGGGAAAACTGGGCAGCAACATACAGAAAAATGAACTTGGACCATTTTCTTGCACCAGACACAAAAATAAACTCAAAATGGATGAAAGACCTAAACAAAAGACAGGAAGCCATCAAAATCCTCGAGGAGAAAGCAGGCAAAAACCTCTTTGACCTTGTCCGCAGCAATTTCTTATTCAACACATCTCCGGAGGCAAAAGAAACAAAAGCAAAAATGAACTATTAGGACCTCGTCACAATAAAAACTTCTGCACAGAGAAGGAAACAATCAGCAAAACTAAAAGACAACTGACGGAATGGGAGAAGATATTTGCAAATGACCTATAAAATAAAGGGCTAGAATCGAAAATCTGTAAAGAACTTATCAAACTCAACACCCAAAAAAACAAGTAATCCATTGAAGAAATGGGCAAAAGACATGAATAGACACTTGTCCAAAGAAGAAGGCTAACAGACGCATGAAGAAATGCTCAACATCACTCATCATCAGGGAAATACAAATCAAAACCACAATAAGATACCACCTCACACCAGTCAGAATGGCTAACATTAACAACTCAGGCAACAACAGATGTTGGCAAGGATGCAGAGAAAAGGGATCTCTTTTGCACTGCTGGTGTGAATGCAGACTGGTGCAGCCACTCTGGAAAACAGTATGGAGATTCCTCAAAAAATTAAAAATAGAACTACCCTACAACCCAGCAATTGCACTACTAGGTATTTATCCAAGGGATACAGGTGTGCTGTTTCAAAGGGGCACATGCACCCCAATGTTTGTAGCAGCACTATCAACAATAGCCAAAGTATGGAAAGAGCCCAAATGTCTATCGATGGATGAATGGATAAAGATGTGGTATATATATAGAATGGAGTATTACTCGGCAATCAAAAAGAATGAAATCTTGCCATTTGCAACTACATGGATGGAACTCGAGGGTATTATGGTAAGTGAAATTAAGAGAAAGACAAAAATCATACGACTTCACTCATGAGGACTTGAAGAGACAAAACAGATAAACATAAGGGAAGGGAAGCAAAAATAATATAAAAACAAGGAGGGGGACAAAACATAAGAGACTCTTAAATACAGAGAACAAACTGAGGGTTGCTGGAGGGGTTGTGGGTAGGGGGATGGGCTAAATGGGTAAGGGGCATTAGGGAGGACACTTGTTGGGATGAGTACTGGGTGTTATACATAGGGGATGAATCACTGGAATCTCCTCCTGAAATTATTATAGCACTATATGCTAACTAACTTGGATGTAAATTAAAAAGTAAGCAAATATAAAAACAATGAGCAATTTTAATGCAATAAGTCATTTCTGGAATTATACACCCAGCAATTAGATAATTCATATTCTTTTCAGGTATACGTAACAGCTGACAAAAATTGATCACACAGTAGACTGTAAAGTAAGGCTTAATACATTTCAGTGAGTTGGTATCTTACAAATCACATTTTCTGACCAGAAATACAGCAAGGTTATTATCTACAATGACCAAGTTACTAGAAATAAGAAGAGAGTTTAACAAAGTGATTAGCTATAAAATTAGTATAGTTCTGTATAGGAGCAACAAACAGAAAATGTCATTTATGAAAGATACCCAGCCCTGTGACTTGCTTTGACTAACGGAATGGGACAGGAATGATTTGCAAATCTGTCATTGCTAGGCCTGAAGAGATTTTGCAGCTCTTTTGTTTTCAAAGTTAACCTCTTAGGACTTGGTTGCTATTTAGGGAAGTCCAAACTCTCTGGCTGGAAAAAAGACCTCAAGGAAAAGAATTTAGGTGTCCCCAGTTGACAGCCGGCACCAAGGCTCCAGTCATGTGAGTGGGACCCTCTTGGATCCTCCAGATCCGGGTGTAGCTGCCTAAAGAGGAAACAGACCAAAAGAGTCAATAGAATAATTATAAATTATAATAGATTCTACAAAAGAAACAAACAGGAGGATAAGAAGAATAACATAGGGGAACCTACTTTTAGATGCAGTGGCCAGGGAAGGCATCTGTAAGGAATTGACATTTGAGTTCAGACTTCAAGGATACAAAGGAATTGTGGTAAGAGTGTATGAGGCAGAGAGAAGAGCAAGTGCAAAGACCTTGAGAAAGAGCCTAGTGTGTTTCAGCACTTAAAGAAGACCAGGAAGATAAACAAGGGAAATGAGGCCAGAGAGGCAGAGAGACCAGATTACACAAGGTTTAGACAGTTGGTAAAGAATTGGTATTTTTTTTCCCTAGGTGGACCAAAAGGTTTTAAGCAATATAATGACATGATATTTTTAAAAAGGTCATGTGTGGGAGAATGGATTAGAGGGGGAAAGAATGCAAGTGGGGAAATCAGAATCTAAATCTGATTGCAAATCTAGGCTAAATGCAATCTAGGCTAGAGATGAAAGTAGGTAGCCAGGTTAGAGCAGTAACAATGAGGAAATGAAAAATAAATAAGAAGACACCATCCATTTATGGTAGCAACAAAACTCATAGGTACTTAGGAAATAACTATAATAAAGTATGTGTAAGACCTTTTTGCAGAAAATTATAAATTATACTCAATAATTATAAGTTACAGTATAATTGTAACTTATCAATTACAATATATATACATGAGAGATTGCTCATGTTCATTGATAGACTTAATTTCATAAAGATGTCAGTTCTCCCCAAATGTTCTATATAAACTTAATGAAATTACAGACTACATATGTAATTGAAATGAAGAGCCAGGAGCAGGAGGGGGAAGTAGTTAAAAGTCATTACAGGAATGCAGGTGAGAAACAAGGCCTGAACTAGAACAGAGCTATGAGAATTGGTACGTGGATGCAAGAAGAGTAAAATCTGCTGGATTTGGCAGTTTTCTGAAGGTGGTGTGTAGGAGTCCGATGAATAGGATCCATTATGACTAAGCTGGTTTATCTCAGGAACACAAAGATGAAGTAAGACCAGAAAATCTAATAACATCCAACTCAATAGATCAAATTTAAAAATGTCTAAATACATGCCTAAAAGCCTGCTGATGAAATTCAGCCTGTTTTTTTTTCATTAAAAACTTTCAGAAAACAGAAAGATATTGCCTAATGTGATAAATAACAATTTTAAAGCAGAAACCAACAATCCTATTGAATGGTAATTTACTGGGTTTGTTATTGCCATTATATTCAGAAATAAAGCACGATGTAACCACCATCACTCTTAAACACATTGTTCGGAAAGTTCATGCTAAATCCTAAGCTATAAAACAGAAGACAGATGAAGACAAAAATTGCCACTGAGGATAACATTATAGTCTACTAAAAAAAAGCTCTAAAATTGATAAGGAAACAGTAAAAGTGCTAATCAGTGTAATAAGTGGTTGGACAAAAGATAAATACCCCAAAATAAGTAGTTCAGTACTAACAAATTGTTAGTTCTAGACACTGTTTAGACACTGTTTTAGGCACCATAAGAGATACAAAAATGGGTAAAATGACCCTTATTTTAAGGACCTGAAATCTACCTAAGCACTAAACTATTAAAAGAAAACACAAATTTTAAAAAATAGAAGAAAACTAAGTAGATGTTTGATAAATGACATGAGAAGTCCACTGCTGCTAAAGGTATAAATTAGGAAAAGCTTTTCAGAAAGCAAGCTGGCACTTTATACCAACAGTTTTATTTTATACTCCTTGGACTTGCTAATTCTCCCTATGGGAATTTTTCTGGTGGAATTAATCACATATGTGGACAGTTCACTGTATGTGGGAGATAGATCTATTACAGTATTGCCTGTAATAGTATATACTGGAAGCAACGTAAATATCACAAACAGAAGAGTGGGAAATAAACTATAGAACACTGTAGAATAGAGAATACTAGGGATCGACTAAAAATTGTGTCTTGGAAAAACAGCAGATATTCACTATATAGAGTATTATGTGATGAAAACAGTTTACAAGACAATTTATAAATACACGTTTACTTTTCTCCCCCTCGGAAGTGGAAGAGAGAGCAAGAGAGAAATAAATCCCTTAATCTCAATACATAAAAATCTTATCAGTGGTTCCTTCCAGATGGCAAGTGATTTTTTTTCCCTTTAGCTTATCTGATTTTCCTTTTCAATAATGTGGCTATAACAGGCAAGTGTTCTACCTGTCCACCTTTACTTGGTCAGGTTAGGGTCAGCAGTAATTAGTGTGTATTTGTAAGTGGTAGAATTATAATTTGACCTGGCTCTGACTGTGAAGCTCGTGTTCATGCTGGGGCAGAAAAGGGGATTAAGAACAATTGGAGACAGGGGCGCCTGGGTGGCTTGGTTAGGTTAAGCACCCAACTTCAGCTCAGGTCAGGATCTCGCAGTTCATGAGTTTGAGCCCCACGTCGGGCTCCGTGCTTACAGCTCAGAGCCTGGACCCTCCTTCAGATTCTGTGTCTCCCTCTCTCTCTCTGCCCCTCCCCCACTCTTGTTCTGTCTCTCAAAAATAAATGAAAAATTAAAAAAAGAAGACAGAGGTCTTGGACACAGACTGCTCTTTTGAGAAGTTTGGTGAAAAGAAGATGAGACAAGTGTATGTATGTGTGCAGTTAAGAGTTAAAATCCACAGCTATGCAGCCTGGCATATCTTTTGGCTTGCCATCTTCCTTTCACAGCCAAGCTTCTTCTCTTTACATTGTTTTCTCTTATGAATGTAAAGGCTTACAGATGGGTAAAGTGAAAATTAACTGGCTCCCTTACCCCCTGCCCTGACCCTGCCACCTGGTAGACGGTACACAGGACAAATAATGCTGAGAGGCATCATGTACTATGCATATTGTTTTACACAGACAGGACCACATTACACACGTGGGTTGACAGTTCATTCTTCTCATAACACGTAACCTAGAAATCACTTTTATGTCAGTGCCTGTAGATCCCATGAAATAAAACTGCATTTGTCCTGAGGCATAACCTATATGCCATAGGAGTTACTTGCTTAGAAATTTCCCATCAGAAATTCAAATCAAAACTATAATGAGATATCACTTCACACCTGTCAAAATGGCTAAACTCAACAACACAAAAACAACAAGTGTTGGTGAGGATATGGAGAAAGGGGAACCCTCCTGCAGTGTTGGTGGGAATGCAAACTGGTGCAACCACTCTGGAAAACAGTGTGGAGGTTCCTCAAAAAGTTAAAAATAGAACTACCCTACAACCCAGAAATTGCATTGATAGGTATTTTCCCAAATAATACAAAAATACTAATTCAAAGGGATACATGTACCCTGGTGTTTGAGCATCGTCAACAATAGCCAAATTATGGAAACAGCCCAGGTATCCACTGATTGATGAATGGATAAAGATGTATGTGTGTACATGTACATACATACATACACACAATGGAATAATATTCAGCTGCCAAAAAGAATGAAATCTTGCCATTTGCAGTGACATGGATGGAGCTAGAGAGTAAGTATTATGGTAAGTGAAATAAGTCAGAGGAAGACAAATACCATATGATTCCACTCAGGTGGAATTTAAGAAACAAGACAAATGAACAAAGGGGAAAAATAGAGGCAAACCAAGAAACAGACTCTTACCTATGGAGAACAAAGTGATGGTTACCAGAGGGGAGTTGTGTGGTGGGAATGGGTAAAATAGGTGATGGGAAGTAAAATACATTTGCAGTTGATGAGCACTGGGTGACGTACGGAAGCATTGAATCACTATATTTTACTCCTGGAACTAATATTACGCTGTATGCTAACTAACTGGTATTTAAATAAGAACCTTAAAAAAGAGAGAAAACATCTACCATCATTTCATCTCTCTCTCTTTTTTTT
This sequence comes from Prionailurus bengalensis, assembly GCF_016509475.1. Lineage (NCBI taxonomy): Eukaryota > Metazoa > Chordata > Mammalia > Carnivora > Felidae > Prionailurus > Prionailurus bengalensis. Next base: position 32,433,079 of record NC_057351.1, on the reverse strand, counting down.
TTTTAACGTTTATTCATTTTTGAGAGAGGTAGGAAGACACAGAATCCAAAGCAGGCTCCAGGCTCCGAACTGTCAGCACAGAGCCTGATATGGGGCTCTTACCCACAAACTGCGAGATCATGACCTGAGCCGAAGTCCGACGCTCAACTGACTGAGCCACCCAGGTGTCCCACATACCTTTTGAATTAATTAATATTCCTCAGTCTAGCATTCAAGATCTTCCAGTAGGAAACCAACTTAATATTTCAACTTGATCTTCCACTGCTTTGCACTTACTTACCCCCAGGCCCTAGCCAACTTCACTGCTTATTGATGATTCTTTGGGTCTTTGTTAGTGTTGTGTCTTGTGACTAAAACTTCTCTCATGTTACTCCTCATCTTTTTCCTTTTTGCTATCTTTTTTTTTCCTTTTCTTAAATAGACTATAAGATTCTTCATGGCAGGGAGTACTCTTATTCAGCACTGTATATCCAGTGACTTTTAAAATTCAGGTTCATAGATGTTTAGTGAATGTTATTCACCTAAGTCGTTCACTCGTTCAGCAGATACACAAGATGAATTGAGTATAGTTAGCTTCCTGTCCTGAGCCCATCCTCCTAACAGCCTATTCTGTTCCCAAAGCAGCTATACTCTTTTCCACGTTTAAATTACCTGAAGCACCTTGTCTTGCTTGTGTCATTATCAGAGTCTTCTTTATAGTTACCTCAGTAGATTATAAGCTCCTTAATACAAAGGGCTGTTTGCTTAGTCTTCTTTTTAAGGTTCATTTATTTATTTATTTTGAAAAAGAGTGAGAGAAAGAGAGGGGCAGAGAGAATCCCAAGCAGGCTCTGCACCATCAGCGCAGAGCCCCACACAGGGCCCAGACTCATTAACCATGAGATCATGACCTGAGCTGACATCTAGAGTTGGATGCTTAACCACCTGAGCCGCCCAGGCGCCCCTCGTGTGGTTCTTCTTTTTCTTAGAGACCAGCATAATGCCTGTGTGCAGTAATCTCTCAGGAAATACTAACTGTATGGGACTGAATTAAACTGGAAAAAAAATCCCAAACAAAAGCCTGGAATTTGTACTTTCTAGGAAGTCAGTGATCTTCCTGCAATGCAAATACATATCTGTAAAGATGCCTCTGGAATGCTTGAGCTCTGGAGCGCTTACAGGCCTTTTAAACTAAGAGCTTAGATTTAAGGCATTAATAACTGGCTTCTGTTTTCAAATTCAAAGCACTGTCTAAATGATAAAGCTACTTAAGAATAATACATCATTTTTACATAGCAACCCTATATTATTTTTAATTCTGTTATGAGGAAGAAAGGCATAGAGCAGCTCTGTGACTCATTCATAGTCAACCAGGAAAGGATCAATGAAGAAAGAATCAGGAGGCTATACTTTTAGAAATATATGGACATATTGTCCAACGCGGTATGTATGACATCAACCTGAAATTTAGTGACTGTACCCAAGTACCCTTAAATTCTTTTAATAGAACTCCAGAATATTTGTCATCTGTGAATCGTGTGTGCATGCAACAGCTCTTGACTGAGAACTGATTATGTGTCAATTAGGCATTAATTTAGGTGCCAGGGTGAAACAGGGGATAAGATAAAGAGCCAGCCTTTGTGGAATGCACAGTGAATTGATAACAGCAGAACCGATTTGGATTCTGGTCTCTGTCCTGACTGTCTGTGCTTTACTCCTCTTGCATAAAATGAGAGGTTAGACTAGAACTTTTTAAAGGACTTCAGTTCCTTCAAAGTCCTAATAAGTCTTGAATTGGACAGAAATCTTAATTTTCCAGAAAGACAGAGCTGGAAATTGGTTTCTTTCATTTAGTCTATTTAATTTCCTTCCTCTAATATTTCTTGCTCCCTGTTTCTGTCTAGTTGAACTCCCTATTCACTTCTTTTTCTTTAATAGAGGGGAGAGAAAAGAAGGGCATCATTCTGCTGTGATTTGTAATTGAGGTAGATTTTGAAGTCCTTGGTTATATTCAGACTTAAGTTATGTTGTAGCATTCAGAAGTATTTCAAAACCTTATTGTTCTGTCATGGTGTTAGTTAATCAGAAACTTTAGACCCAAAATAATGTAGGTCTTTGCTTGGAGATCCACATGCACAATTAATTGGATCAGCTAACTGTAAAATTAGAGTTCTGCGCAGTGTGAATAGATTTTTATTTTCCCTTTAGGAATGTGGGGACAAAGTTGTTTTCATCCTTTCCCCCTTTATAGCGCAGTCCTTAAGGCACGTACTCGGAAGCCACACGGCATGGATTCTGATTTGGGGTCTGCCACCAATTAGTTAATATGATTTTGGTCAAGTTTTATAACTTGTCTGTGCCTCAGTTTCCTCATTGGTAAAATGGGGATAATAATTCATTGTGAGGATTAAACGTGTTAACAGATCTCAAGTGCTTAGAATAGTGCTTGATACTACCACTCTAGTTGACTTCTGTACCTCTGGTCTCTTCTCCTTCTAAAGTGTTTTCTACTCTGCTAGAGTCAGCTTTCAGAAATGGACATCTGACCACATCGTTCTCTTTTTTAAATCTCCGTGGCTTCTGATGGTCCAACCACTACTTACATCAAGCTCATCTCCACTGTTCTTTTTCCCTCATTCTCTGCTATAGCTATATTCAGTAATCAGTTTTCCAAATAAGATGTGATCGTGCATGCCTTGGCATCTTTGCACATGCTGTTTCTTCTGCTTGAAGTGTCCTTCCTTCACTGGTTTTATCTGCAAATCTTCAGCGATACTTCAAGACCTCATTTATTTTATTTTTTACATTCACTTCTCAGTTTTTAATCAGTCACATCCATCAGTTACCCAATCACAGCCAGTAGTTACTGAAAGCCAAGTATAATGGTGCACTGGAAGATACAAAACAAATACAACATGCTCTTGAGCATATAATCTAGTAGAGGAACAGGACAGACAGACTGAAATAGCAAGGGACTGTCACTGAGAATGCTAAGGAAAGCACACGTAAGTGAAGCAGCATTTCAGAGAAGGGCAGAGTCATTGCTCACAGATACAGGGGAGTGGGGGTGTTAGGGTGGCTATAAAGGCTTCCTGGAAGAGTGGGATTTGAGTTGGGCCTGGAAGGATCTGCATAGGTGGAAACTGTAGCCCAGGGAACAGAAGGCACAGAGGTGGCAGTTGTCAAGCCGCTCAGTGGAGGAAGCCTGGTAAGAAAATGTGCATGTTGAGGAGTGCTGAGGTCATGGGGCAGCAGGGGGTCCCTAAGGTCTCCAGAGCCTGGAGCATCCTGAGCGACCGGTGTGTTGTGTAACGTTCTACCCCATGCCAGCCACACTGGATCCTGATGCAAAGGGCGGACTCGGCAGTACTGGCCCCAACTTCATTCAAAATTTTGAGACTCTGTTCGTCATGGATTTTTTTTTCATTAATTTTGATTTTTAAAAATACTGCATTAAGACATGATTTATTGGGGCACCTGTGTTACTCAGTAGGTTAAGCATCCAACTCTTGATTTCAGCTCAGGTCATGGTCTCACAGTCATGAGATTAAGCCTCATGTTGGGCTTTGCGCTGGGGCGTGGAGCCTGCTTGGGATTCTCTCTCTCCCTCTCTCTCTCTGCCCCTCCCCCACTCACATGTTCACACTCTCTCTCCAAAATAAAATAAAATCTTTAAAAAAAAAAAAACCACATGGGTGCGCCTGGGTGGCTTGGTCAGTTAAGTGTCCAACTCTTGATTTCTGTTCAGGTCATCACCTCGTGGTTCTTGAGTTCGAGTCCCACATTGGGCTCTGCGCTGACAGCGTGGAGCCTGCTTGGGATTCTCTCTTTCTCCTTCTCTCTCTGCACCTCCCCCACTCTTGCACACGTGTGCTCGCTCTCTCTCTCAAAATAAACTTTAAAATAATAAATTAATAAAAAAATAAACTGTATGATTTATTTAGGTTACTGCATTTTTTGGCACCCTCTTAAATTTTGTGCCCAAAGTAATTTCCTCACTTGCCTCACCCTAGTGCCAGCCCTGTGTTCTAGTTCTGAAGTTTGGTGGAGGGGACATGAGTATTTATGATTATAATTTATTATTATTATTATTATTATTATAAATAATAATGTTAACTATGCCTTACTCATTTACAAATATTTTTTGGTTCATGGATAGTATTTCATTAAAAAAAAAAAAACACAAGATAAAGAACTTAGAATTTTAAGAAGATTCATTTGGAACTTTGGAACCTGCAGACCATGAAAAGGAAGATAATTGTTTGTGTTCCCGAGTCAGTTTCTGGGGGACGTAGCTTCCTCTTGCTGCAGTGTATGCAGTGCAAGCAAAAAGAGTTGTTTTGCCCACGTCTAAACGAGTGAAAGGTCACTGGAGGGTAGGGGTACTAGAGGCTGCTGTCCACTTGGAGACAGACCTCAAGCAACTGAGTTGCTGTAGCCAGAGTATTCTGCCTGAGGCAAGATGGGCCACAAAATGGGCCACACAGGTGGGTTTGGCCCATATCTCACATAAAGCAAACCTGTCTAGCTCTGCTCACTGGCCACAGTGCTTACACTGTGGGCCATTACACTTGGGCCATGGCCCAAGAAGCAATGGAAGATTCCCAAACTCTCTAAGTTTCTCAGGGCTACTTGTATCCAGGAAAAGAGGTGATGTTTGACCCAAAAGACTCTTACCAGCACATCTAAAAATGTGAAGTACAAAAAATGTGAAGTCTATTGTTCATTAGTACGCTAGTGACTAATGGGAGATTATTTTGGGTCAGGGATGTCAGGATCAGCACTAATCTCAGAGGTGGCTAAGGAAGGGTTGAAGGTGCAGGCTGCTCCCTGCACTTGCCACCAGGTGCACTGCTCTGTCATTTGATATGGACTCGGTACATATCCAGTGACAGCTGCCTCAGTCTCAGAGTGGACATTTTGGCACATGATGTAGAAACCACAGGCTGCATTTTACCATCAGATGAGTGGGTGGTCACAGAAGATGGCTGCTTCCTGAGGCCTGCTCACCACACACTTGCTGGGATGCTGACCCCTCTTGTCGGCACAACCAGCAAAGCTGTTCTTCAGAACTGAAGGAGAGAGAAAAGAGTTTTCCAGACAGACAAAAGCTGAAGAGTTCATCACCACTAGAATAGCCTTACAAGAAGTGTTAAAGGAAGTTCTTCAAGCTGTTGAGCAAAACACCTGCATAGAATGAAAACTTCTGTGCAAGCATTGTTTCTGGTGGAGGTGCTAGAGTGAATGGTCGTTGCCGAGATAGAACACAACCACTGCAGAACCCTTACTGCTTAGAGCTACCTGGAGTCCACATGAGGAATGGTCACGCAGCCTATGGATTTTCCTATAGTTGTCTTTATGGGTACTATGCTTCAGCCTCAGTGAAACACTGAGATAGTGTCCAAGGCTACGGGGATCTTCACAGTGCGTGCTCTTTCCCAGTGAGCAAATGTCTTAAGAGTTGTGCCAGACCTCCTTTGATCCTGGCAGAAACATATTGCCCACCTGGTAGCTTTAGGTTCTGTGACTAGATGAAGCAATAAGGCACTTCCTTTTAGGCATGTCTCTATTGAGCCTGGCTTCTTGAGCCCTGTCCCAAGATGCTAAGCTTCAAGGTCATGTTTAAACCTCCTGTGAAAACCTGGCCCTCTCCATGTACGGTTGATCCCTCCCTTAACGCTCACCATGATATATTACAGTTATTGGTTTCCATCTCCATCTGCTCCATAAGGCTGTGAGCACCACGTGCCTTTTCTCTCCCTCCTCTTACGCATGGTCTTGTACAGTGATTGGCCCAGAGCAGATACTCTGTAAATGTTCAATCAGTAATCAGGGATTTAGGACTTTACTAAGATTTTTATACTTCTGTCTTCAATTGCTCCAGGCTGCAAGAATTAGTCGATCGAGTGCTGGAACGTTTTCAGGCATCTGGACTAATAGTGAAAGAGTGGAATAGTGTGAAACTCCATGCTACAGTCATGAACACTCTATTCAGGAAGGACCCCAATGGTAAGTCCCACATAGAACTATAGCATAGTTTGTGATCAGTAAGGCCTTATGATATCCCTGGGGTTCAAACAAAACAGGGTATCAAAGAGCCTCTGGTATATCTTTTTTTGAACCTTTGAGTTGTTTTTTTCGTTTTGTTGTTTTAATATGGAAGCTTCACGAATCTGCGCATCACCCTTGCGCAGAGGCCGTGCTCATCTTCTCTGTGTCGTTCCAAGTTTAGTGTATGTGCTGCCGAAGCGAGCACAAACCTTTGCCTTGTTTTGATGAGCACAGTGGAAGTGGGCAGAGACATCTAGCATGGGACCATGACATTCTAGATCTTTGATTTCTGTTGCCCATAGCATTGCCAGATTTAGCAAATAGAAATACAGGATGCCCAGGTGAATTTAGGTAAACAGTGAATAATTATTTTAATATAAGTATGTCCCAGAGGTGCCTGGGTGTCTCAGTTGGTTAAGTGTCCAACTCTCGAGTTTGGCTTGGGTCATGATCTTCGTTGGGGTTGAGCCCCGCGTTGGGCTCCGTGCTGACTGTGCGGACCCTGCTTGGGATTCTCTCTCTCTCTGTCCCTCTGCCCCTTCAAATAAATGAGGGGACTTTAAAAAAATAAAAATAAATAAAAGTATAAGTGTGTCCCATGCAATATTTGGTGACTTTTTTTGAAAAGAAGAAAGAAGGAAGAAAGATTAGCTAGTAAAAGTAAAGGTTAGACCAGTGGTTCTCAAATAGGGGCAATTTTGCCCCCCTTGAGGACATTTGGGATTGTCTGGAGACGTTTTTGGTTGTCACATTTAAGGAGTTGAGGGTGCTTTGCTACTGGCATCTAGTGAGTAGAGGCCAGGGATGCTGCTTAACTCCCTACAGTGTACAGGACAACCTACCTCAATAAAGAAGTATCTAGAAATGTCAGTATCACCACAGTTGAGGAACCTTGAATTAGAATAATAATTTCTTATTACTCTAAAATGGATTCTAAGCCTTTGTATAAAGGCATAGAATCCATCTAAATGGATTCTAAGCCTTTGTATAAAAATGCCTTGTTTTAACCCTTGATTTGGGACAGTAGTCTACATTTAAAAAGGATTCTTCTTTTCTTCCCATTGCCCCTCCCCAGCAAGTGAAAGCTTTTCTAGCACATTCAGCATCTATCTGATCAGGAGCCACAAATTCAAGTATTTGAAATGGGTTTTATTTCCTTTGCTTAGGACCCTGACCTTGGTTTTAGAAAGTCTAGGTTGGAAGAGGAGATCTCCATCAGGACTTGACCCCATAAACTATTTGTAGATTTATACTTTAGGACAGTTTGTGTGTCCCATTTTTTGTCAAAGTACAGTTGATCCTTGAACAACATGGTTTAAACTGTGTGGGTCTCACTTACACACGGAATTCTTTCTATAAATACAGTATATACTATAAATGTATTTCCTGTTCCTTATGATTTTCTTAATATTTTCTTTTTTCTTTATTATAAGAATACAGTATATAATACATATAATATACAAAATATATATTAATTGGTTATATTATCAGTAAGGCTTTTAGTCAACAATAGTAATTTAGTTTTAGGGGAGTCAAGAGTTACACATGAATTTTTTTTTTTTTTAATTTTTTTTTTCAACATTTATTTATTTTTGGGACAGAGAGAGACAGAGCATGAACGGGGGAGGGGCAGAGAGAGAGGGAGACACAGAATCGGAAACAGGCTCCAGGCTCCGAGCCTTCAGCCCAGAGCCTGACGCGGGGCTCGAACTCACAGACCGCGAGATCGTGACCTGGCTGAAGTCAGACGCTTAACCCACTGCGCCACCCAGGCGCCCCTACACATGAATTTTCAACAGCATGGGGGTTGTTGTCCCTTATCCCCATTGTTCAAGGTCATCTGTGCATCTTTTCTTTATCTCAGATATATACCAAAGATCCCAAGTGGAAGTCATTTAATATTAAGCCCATTTGGTTAGAGCCATTGTAGGACTAAGAGATATGTAGCTGGCTAATTTTCAGTTCTAGCGTTTTGTGATGTTAGATCCTATTTTATTTAAGGTTTTTCTAAATAAATCACTGTTTTACCTTTGGGAACACAGATCAAAAATGGCTCAAGTGACTCAGTCAAAGCCTATAGACTCTTATTTGGGTAGTTCATAGAATCCAAAGCTCTATGCTTGCTCTTTTTCTGATGGAATGCGTTTCTTTCATTTGGATAATAGTATTGCAGAAGAATATGTAGAATTTCAGGAAAAAAATTTCTGGAATACTTCATATTTATAAATGTATGTACCTTGTCTAGAGCAAACATTTAAAGGAGTTTTTGATATTTATTTTCTTCTGGATGGTCAGTTTTAAGTTTGGAAACACAGATCGTCTGATGTGATGTACATCTTAACATCACTATGTAAAGACAGAATTTTAGAGCTCTAGAGTATACAATAGATTCGTTGGTTCAGAAGATACATTGTATCCAGCACCATCCAATAGTACTCCCTATGATGATAGAAATATTCTGTATCTATAATGTCCAGTATGGTAGCCACCATCCACATGTAGTTATTGAGCACTTGGAGGTGGCTAGTGAGACCGAGAAAGTCACCTTTTCATTTTAATTCCTTTTAATTAATTAAATTAATCACATATGGCTGGTGGCTACTGATTTGGACTGTGCAGGTACAGATGGTATTTTATGAGACATTTAATACCATCAGTAGTACGTTCTGCAAATGTCCTAGTCCTTAAATCTTTCTTTGGAGCTCTTACCATGCTCCATTATTAACTAACCTTTTGACATGTAAGAGTTGAATTATGCAGGAACCTGTATCTTCTAAATTGTGTGGATCCAGATTTATATTCAGTTAGCACCAGAGCTTCATGTAAGAAAATGTTCTGTGTTCACGGTATAGTTATCCTTTCTTACTTAGAGATAGTTTGAATATAACACTTTCATTGAGATAAATTCACATACTGTATGATTCACTCATTGAAAGCATATAATGCAGTGATTTTTAGTATAGTCAGAGTTACGCAGCCATTACCACGATCAATTTTAGAACACTTTTCATCACTCCAAAATGAAACCCCATTGGCGGTGTGACTCCTTAACCTTGCAGTCCTACACACCATCAGTCACTTTCTGTCCTATAAATTTGCCTTTTCTCTGGATATTTTGTATAAATAGAATCATGCAATATATGATCCTTTGTGACTGGCTTCTTTCACTTAGCATAATGCATACAGGATTCATCCATGTGATAACATGTATCATGCCTCATTCCCTTTTTATTGCCAAATAATCATCCACTATATGGATGTACCACATCTTATTTATCCATTTCTCAGTTGACGGACATTTATATTGTTTCTTCTTTTTGACTGTTAGGATTAATGCCGCTGTGAACATTTTCATACAAGTTTTTGTGTGGGCATATATTTTCGCTTCTTTTGGGTATATACTTAAGAGTGAAATTTCGGGTCATATGGTAAGCCAGTGTTTAACTTTTTGAGGAGCTGCCAGACTGTTTTCCAAAGTGTCTGCACCATTTTACATTCCTGCCAGCAGTGTGTGAAGGTTCCAGTTTCTCTCCTTCTTTGCTGACACTTGTTACTATCTACCTTTTTGATTATTGCTGTCATTTTTGATGTGAGGTGGTATCTCATTTTAGTTTTGATTTGCATTTCCCTGATGGCTAGTGCTACTTACAGATTTTGAACCTGTCATTGATCTTTGAATACTTTGAATACTTTGTCATTAGAAGTTACCAGTGTGTAATTCCAGTGAGCTAGCTAACTTATATTATGCACGTGGAGTTAGCGCTCTGGACATATTTTACCAGTTCTGACTTGGTAGTTTCCATAGCTGTATACAATAAAAGAGCATATTCAAAAGTGGCAATACAAATACTTTTGGAGTGTCTGTTGGTAGGCAGGAAAGGGTAAATATCTTAGAAAATATTCCGAGGGTTAAATAATTCTTAAGGATGCTTTGAATTTTCTATACCTTGGATTCTTCTGTATGATGAATTTTTACTTGAAAAGGGGATAGGAATCAGGTGTTTCACTCTTTCTTACCTGTCATCCCTTTCCTTTGAAATCCTCTTTCCTGCCATATTTCAAGGATGTCCTTCGGAATAAGCATGCTAAATTAACACAAGGAGTTAGAGCATAGTTTTGATGAGGCTAAGGTCATAGATTTGCTGCATTTCTGTGTAGAATGTCTGTAAAGATACCTTTGAACTGAAGGGGGCTTTCTCATTTGCGGGGGGGGGGTTCCTTAAATCAACCCACATCATGTTGGTTGCAACCCAAATCAGTGTTGCCAGCACTTTTGACTACTTAATGTGTGAGTTTTTGTATGGTTTTTTTTTGTTTTTTGTTTTTTTTGGGTTTTTTTACATATTTTAAAAGGCATGCAGCTTACCCAAAATCTTGGGCTTTTAGACTTCAAGGAACCTTTGGAGATACCTAATCTTAACCCGTAACTGTGTAAATGAACTGAGGTCCATAGAAGAGACATAATTTGCTTAAGAATATGGTTCATTTTATACACACAAGCACACACACACACACACCCCCCACATCTTTTTTATCCATTCATCTATTGATGGACATTTTAACTGCTTCCATATCTTGGCTATTGTAAAAAACGCTGCAATAAACATAGGGGTGTATATATCTTTGAATTCGTGTTTTCGTTTTCTTTGGGTAAATGCCCAAAAGTGGAATTACTGGATTGTTTGGTACTTCTATTTTTAATTTTTGAGGAACCTCCATCCTTTTGCTCCAAGTTTACATTCCCACCAACAGTGCATGAGGGTTCCCTTTTCCTCATGTCCTTGCCAACACTTGTTATTTCTTATCTTTTTTTTAGAATGGATAAAGAAGATGTGGGGGTGTGTGTGTGTCTACTTGTATATACATATACAACAGAATATGACTCAGCCATAAAAAAGAATGAATTCTTGCCATTTGTGACAACATACATGGACCTAGAGGGTATTATGCAAAGTGAAATAAATCAGACAGAGAAAGACAAATGCCACAATGATTTTACTTATATGTGGAATCTAAAAAACAAACAAAAAACAGAAGCCGACTAATAACTATAGAGAACAAACCAATGGTTGCCAGAGGGTTTGATGAGAGGTGGGGTGGGCAAAATAGGTGAAGAGGATTAAGAGGTACAAATTTCTGGTTATAAAATAGGGGCACCTGGGTGGCTCAGTCTGTTAAGCGTCCAACTTCGGCTCAGGTCATGATCTCACAGTTCGTGGGTTCGAGCCCCACATCGGGCTCTGTGCTGACAGCTCAGAGCCTGGAGCCTGTTTTGGATACTTGTCTGTGTCTCCCTCTCTCTCTGCCCCTCTCCTTCCTGCGCTGTCTCTCTCTCTCTCAAAAATAAATAAATATTAAAAAAATAATAATTTACAGAGATGAAAAGTACAACATGGGGAAGGAATATAGTCAATAATATTGTAATAATGTTGTATGACAGATGGCATATGGCACATGGTGACTAGACTTACCACGGTGAACGCTGAGTAATGTATAGAATTGTTGAGTCACTGTGTTGTACACCTGAAGCGAATACAACACTGATGTCAACTATAGTTCAATTAAAAAAAAAAAAGACTATGGCTAATGACATACATAACCTACCTCGAGTGCTTGGACAGTGTTGGATGAATAAATGTGTATGGAGTTGATAACAGAGCTGAGACTGGACCCCGGGCCTCTTGACTCAGCCTGCTGCTTTTCCCTCCCACTGTACCACTTTCCAGGTAGTACATTTTGCTAGCTATACCTGTAGAAACCCAAAAGAAAACAAACGTATGTAACCCAAGCTTCTTTTCTAATATTGTCTTTGAAATATTTACAGCTGAAGGCAGGTACAATCTCTACACAGCGGATGGCAAATACATCTTCAAGGAAAGAGAATCATTTGATGGCCGAAACATTTTAAAGGTCAGTACATAGCAGGTGAATTGGAAATTCTTTGGCATGTATCCTAAAATAAGAGAGGAAAACAAGTTGTTCTCCTTTTAACAGTAAAGTACATTTTTCTCATGCTTCCCATAAGGATCATTGATTGAAAGGCTGGCTAAAAAAAAAAACAAAAAAACCCCACTAATGTCCTAAAGGAAAAGGGAAATCTTTTTGAATCTGTCGAGGCTGTGATGTCTCTTATTAGAGTACTTGAAATTGATGATTTAAGAAACAAGTATCTAAACTACTTGGACCCATAGCAATAAGTTGATTTTAATGTGGTGAGTTTTACTTTGTATTTTACCTCTGGAGGTCTGAGTTTGCATTTTTTAAGTGAAAAAGAATTGTTTTGTTCTAATAGACTTTTCACTCACTGCTCTCTAAAGTTGTTTTGTAATTTGTTTTTACTCAGGAATAGCCTCTGTCTGAAAAGTAGGCAGTCTGTCTCTGACTGTTGAGGTTTTGCTTTCCTGAGTGTTAAAGTAATCTATGAAATTCCCATAAAAAGGGTTCTTCAGGATTGCATTTATCTTTCTCCTACAGACCACATTCTGTAATATCCATGATTTATACCCTCTCCATCAGGTTAACATGTCATTGTGCCTCTGGGCAAACACAAACAAATTGATACAATGGAGAGGTTTTTAATTCTTCATTTCACTTGTTCTGTAAGGGGTTTAGGTCATACATTTTCAAAGCCATTGGATGGTTTTTAGAGTTGGGAAGAGAGTCTGTGTATATAACTTCAGAAAAAACTTTAGCTTTAAAAATGCTCTTTCTTTTTCCTTCCCCACCTCATCCTCCATTGCCATATCTGGTCACTTGGCACTTTTCTTGCCAGATGCCTAATGTGATCCAGTTACCTCTAATTCATGACCTCACTTCAGCACCTGCAGACTTCATACCACAGAACCCAACAAGGCAATGACTGCATCCACTCGTAGGCAGGCATTTAGGCTTCTACAGTTTATAGAGCTGTGTCGATTCCTTCTTTCCTTGATATCTTTCCTCTTTCTGAGTACTTTTCTTGTTTTCAAAGTAGCTATGGTAGCTTTGGTTTGAGTGGCAAGGTGCTAATGAATTCCGCAGCCATTTACTGATTTTCCCAGGCCACATCTTCAGTGTGATATGAATCTTTTTCTTCCTCTATCTCATTTTCTGGGCCTTTTCCAATAATAGCATTAGTTATTTTGCTTTTTTTTGTCATTGTTGTTAGTTTGATTAAGAAAGAAAAGTAGACTGAATGGGGAAAGAAATCTGTAGGAATGACTCAAGCTGTCTTGGTTCTTTTGGAATCCGAATTAGAGCTCAGAAGGTATACTGATCAAAGTCAAGTGTGAGGCACTTTGACATCAGCAAGAGGGAGGTCATGGCAGAAAGCCTGTGCAGTGGCTGTATGAACAGTATGGGTGTCTCACCTAATACTTAATTCCTCTCTTTCTGAAAAGTCCATCTTCCAATTTAAAGATGCTTTGCCTTGAAATCTTCCTGTCCACCCCAGTGATGGCATGGGTGCAGCTCCCTCTAGTGTTAACAAGGGCTTGCTATGTTAGTAGTACCCTAACTGGTTGGTGCCTCATCACAGTCTCAAAGCTGGGCTCAGCTAGGGACTTAGAGACTACTTAATCCAGTTTCCCACTTTAATTTCTAAGGGCACAAGATCCAACATAATTAAAGTGGCTGGCCAAAGGTTACCGATCAGAGCAAAAAGATTCAAATCACAAGTTAGCATCGTCTCTGCTGCCTCTCATAAAGAAGCTCAGTGTTTAGGTAGATATCATTAGGTTTTTGCAGTTTGGCGTATCTGTTTGAACTGTAATAATGTCTGATTAGAAGTTGTTTCATAAATGTTGGGGCAATGGTGTATGCCAGTTAGTCTAAAACTGTGGCTAATTAAGAATTAGACGTTGAATTGAATGTAACACCAACACCAGCAGAAATACTTATTGGCTGTATACCATCTGCCAGACCATGTGCCCTGCAGATAAAACAGTCATTATGATACAATCCCTGTCTTCCAGGAGCTTCCTGTCTTTGAGGGGTACAGACTGTTAATAGGCAATTATAATATAAAATGGTGGGGGCGGGTTACGAGTATGGAGAAGTTCCTTTGAACACAGATAGTTAGAACAAAGTGTCTTTTGATACACTAATATTTTACTTTCTAATCACTAGCTGCAGAAAATATCATCTTTCACCTATATTCAATCAAAGGAATTCACTTTTCTTTGAGAATAAAGGTAATATGTGGCCTCCAACGATTACCCACCCCTAAACGCAGAAGTAGCTATGGTAGCCCACCTTTTGGAATTTCCATAAATGAACATGCCTTTCTCAATTAGAACATAAGAATCCATGGGCCCCGACACCTTTGGGGACAAAAAAGATTCCAAAAAACCAGTGAATTGTATATGTAGTTTTTGTATCAGATAAAATGATTACATTTAGAAAGAAAAAAAACTTCAATTTCACTAACAAGATAGGAACTAACGTGGAGAAAACCGAAAGATTAACTGCACTGGTGGTTCAGGAGCCCAAGCATATGTGTGTAGCATATTAACAGCTGCTTAGGTCAAGGATCAGGAATGCGGGTGGTGAGAAGCAGCCTTGGAAAAAAATCAGCTTCATCTACTATTCAAAGAGAAACAAAAGGAGAAAGCAAGCCATCGCACGTTGCTCTGAGAATTTAATAAGTAACAGCCAACTGCTCTTCTCCTCCATGAAGGGAATTGGTCCTTTTGGCCTGATGTAATATTATGCGTTCTGGGTGCCTTAATAAGAAAGAAAAAAGTCTTTAATGTCTTCTGGAGGTAGAAGCCACATTTTTCTTTTGTACGGCTCTTTTGAGAGTTGTTGCAGCTGTAATAGACCAGTATTGGGTTATTCATAACTAAAATAAGAATTTTACCTGAAGAAGGACTTTGAAAGAACTGACAAGTAAAAGAATCATTCTCCTGTGGTTTTCAGATTAGAAAAGGAGCATATGTAGTTGTGATGGGTTTTTATGAAGACGGACAGATAGCTCTGAAAGGAGCATGTACTCATGAAGATGACCGAGGCCAAATTCACAGGGTAATGTCCCCTCAGACAGTTTCTATTTCTAATCTAAGAGATAGGAACAAAGATGCTATTTGTTTATCTATAAGGCAGTGATAAACTTGTAATTGGAGAAATCATGCTGACCTAAAGACATACTATACTGCCAGAAATAACTGCTCCCTCGCAAGTGGAACAGTCAGAAACTGCCAGCCCCAGAGAGAGAAGTGGTCTTAATAGCAGTCTGTTTGGGGGGCTTGTGAACCTACATTAAGCAGTAGAATCATTATTCCAAGACTGTGCTCTCAGCAGATTGAACAGGAGTACAGTATTAACTGTTCGAAAGCATAGCTTCTGACTGCAGTGAAGAGGAGGAGATATTAGAGCCCTAGGTTGTACTTAGTAGAGGAGGTGATGCCGTACAAATAAAGGCACAGTTGACACAGTATTTGGAAAAGAATAGAAAGAAAGTTCTATAGGTCCAGAATCAAAGGACATCATCACAGTGCCATTTCTTCAGACACTTGAAAATCCTGGAAAATATAAACCAAGTAAAAAGGAGATGAATTTGTGCCTTTCCATTTTATATATAGGAATCTTTAGAGAAAGAGGGAATTGGTGTCATTAAAGTAACTATTGGTTCAGGAGGTTAAGCATCCAACTCTTGATTTCAGCTCAGGTCGTGATCTCAGGACCATGAGATCGAGCCCTCCATCAGGGCTCCATGATGGGCATGGAGCCTGCTTAAGACTCTCTCTTTTCCCATATTCATTCATTCATTCATTCATTCATTCTCTCTCTCTCTCTCTCTCTGTCTCTCTCTCTCTCAAAAATAGCCATATTGGTTTTTAATATTTTACTTGAAAAGTGGTTTTATTTTTGAAAATATGTTTTAAATCTGTTTAGCATCATTGAAGCTTTTCTTGAAAGGTGTAAATGAGAGTAACTCAAATATTCCATTCATTTTTGCTTTTGTTCCATCTCTGTCCCTTAACCTCTTTTTAAAAAAGGACAGTTAGAATAAATAAATTTAAATGAGAGCTTTATTTAATTTACTTAAGGAAGCTGTTTAAAAACATTTTATCTTTTTTTGGTAAAACATATACATAGAACAGTGAATGAAACATACATATACATTTAACAAATAATCATGAACAGTGTAACTACTAACAAGGTCAAAAAGTAGAACATATCCCCCATGTCCTTCCCTGGCCAACTCTTTAGTTTCTCCTTAGGTAACAAATGCACAATTAAATTCTTAAACACTCTCAGTGAACATTCTTGTTTTGAATGATTACTTTGTTTCAAAGTATTAGAGGACTATTGAAAAGTTGAATTCATTTTTGTTTTTTCTAGGGAAGAGATGTGAGACTGGGAACTATGTAGAAATTAAAAAAAAAAAAAAAAAAGATACAAGGGGCACCTGGCTGGCTCAGTTGGTGGAGCATGATGCAACTCTTAATCTCAGGGTTATGAGTTCGAGCCCCACGTTGGGCATGGAACGTTCTTCCATCCAAGTACTAACCAGGCCCAGCCCTGCTTAGCTTCCGAGATCAGACGAGATCGGGCGCGTTCAGGGTGGTATGGCCGTAGACTGGGCATGGAACGTTCTTAAGGAACGTCCTTAAATTTTATATATATTAATGACTACAAAGAAAGACTAATATTTAGAAACTATTATTTCTAAGGAAGAAAACATTGTGTCTTTCATTATCCAGCTCAGTATTCAGCCATATTATATACTGTGATTGAAAATTACTTCTTAGTCACATGACTGTTTAGAATTTTTTTCTTCAAAACTGCTCTTTCAGAAAGACTTTCCTTGAGAGTCTATCACTACTTGTTCCACTGCACTATTATATCAGGATAAATAACAGCAAATTGAACGTGGCTTAAAGTTCTTCTCTCTCATTACCACCGTAAGTATGGTGGTGTTTTTACTAACTGCTGTCTCTGTGACTTGACTTTTTTTTTTTTCTGTGACTTGAAAATTTAATTTTATTTAGGTCAGTAAAATCACTAAACAGACATCACTTCCTCTCTAAGCTATTTATGCTTATACACTATTGATACTAAGTTCAGTTCCCTTGGACACACAGATAGTTTGTAATAGTTTTGTCCATAGCATTGAAAACAGTCACATTATTCGTGATAATCATGTGAAGTAGGAAACATGTTAGAGGAGCAAACATACAACTTTCTGAAGAATTTGACTCGTCAAGTTAAGATGTGGAAAAGGTCATTTAGAGAATAAGAGAATCCGTGGAAATTACACACACACACACACACACACACACACACACACACACACACATATTCAATTAAGGATTGGAAGATAGAGTTAAGAAAATGGCAAAGGTGAAGAGAGAGAAAATATGAGGGGGAAAATATGACACAGAGGATCCTCAGACAGTGCAAAAATTAAGATTCTAAAAGGAGGGAGCTCCTGGATGGCTAGGTCCGTTAGGTGGCCGACTCTTGATTTCAGCTCAGGTCATGATCTCATAGTTACGAGTTCGAGCCCCACATCAGGCTCTGTGCTCACAGAGTGGAGCCTGCTTCGGGTCCTCTGTCTCCCTCTCTCTGCCCCTTCCCCACTTCACACACACACACACAAAAGTTAAAAAATAAAAAAAAAAAAAAGATTCTAAAAGGAGACAATAGAGAGACTGTTCTTGAACTTGGATGAAGGAGGCTCTACTCTGGTGTTGCCCCCAGGCACTTGGGAGTTGCAAAGAAAAATCCTCTCCAGAAGACAGTTTCATCACCCTCCACCTACTAACATCCCTCCAAGGAACTTTCCCCCCCCAAAATGGCCAGTACACAGAGATAGCGAGGCATCTGAGGAGACCACTCTCTGTAAGCAAACAGACATCCAAAACTCAGACACGACATGCTGGAGTCATCAGACTCAGACTAAAAACAACTGTGCTTCCTGTGTTCAAAGGAATAAAAGCCAAGCTTAAAATGTTATCAGGTAATTGGGAACTGTTACAAAAGCAAAGTGACGTAGCAGTTTTTTAAACCAAATAGAAATGCTAGAGCTGGAAAATGCAGTAATTGAAATTAGGAGCTCAGCAGTAACGTAGACAGAGAGAAAGAGATGCAGTGAACTGGAAGGTCGGAAGAAATCCTCCAGAACGTTGCATGGACAGAGGGAAAGGTAAAAATTAGAGCTGAGAGGATAAGAGACCTGTAGGATAGAGCGAGAAGATCCAACGTGCATCTAGTCCCAAGTCCCAGGAGAGAAGAGTGCAAATGGAGCAGAGCTGATGAAAGACACGTGAATTCCAAACAGGAGTTTTGTGAAGTGAGCTTATATTGTACTTTTCTTTCCTACAACCTGTGACTGCATCATGGACAACAAAACGGACAGCCTTACTTAACTAAACTACTTGGGCCCCAACAGTTATTAAACTGAATGACTGAAATTTGTTGGCAATAGCTACATTACAAAGAACAAAAAAACAAAACAGAAAATTCAGCTAAAGAATGCTTTTCTTAAAGTAGATGATACAAAAAAAAAAAGGAGGATAAAAGGTATCCAGGAAGTCTTTTTATTATTCTTATAACTTTGCTCTGAAACTGTCAGAATAAAAATTTCTAAATGTAGGAAAGACAGACGTGCACATAGGAGGGGAATAGGACACTAGCCATTTGCTGTATTTTTAATAACCACCTTCGAGAAGAGTTGAAATCTTAGCTGTGTTTTGTTTCAGTGTTTAGAATAGATGCAGCTTTTATTAATTGTTGATCTTACTGCAAAAATTGGGCCATTTGATTTCAAAGGGCATAAAAATTTAACATAAGGAGCAATTTTCTGATTAGAATGTTTCATATTAGAACAAGCTACTAGGAAGGTAGTGGCATCTTTCATTAGAATGCTTTTGTTTTGTTTTTTTAAATTTTTTTTTTTTAACGTTGATTTATTTTTGAGACAGAGAGAGACAGAGCGTGAACAGGGGAGGGGCAGAGAGAGAGGGAGACACAGAATCTGAAACAGGCTCCAGGCTCTGAGCTGTCAGCACAGAGCCCGACGCAGGGCCTGAACCCACAGACCGTGAGATCATGACCTGAGCCGAAGTCGGGCGCTTAACCGACCAAGCCACCCAGGAGCCCCTAGAATGCTTTTGTTTTAAGAAATGAGAGTTCCATTTCATTTCATTCTCCCTGCTGTCATCCCTTTCAAAGTTTTCCCTATGTAATTCCCTGAAACCTATCTCTCACCTCTATTGTTGAACTGAAACAGCACTGTAAAGGTCACCAGTAGTCCCTATTTGTTCAGTGCCTTGACCCACTTTTACTTTTTTCCAGTAACCACATTGAGAGTATTAAGCGCTTTTCTCCTTCAAATGTTCTCTTCTCTTGGCTTCAGTGGCAATTGGCTCTCCTGGTGTCTACTGTGCCAGTGAATCTACTTTTTTTTTTTTTTTTTTTTTAAACATTCACTGCCTTGTAGGGCTACCTTCTAAGGTTTTGTCCTTATCTATGTTTTTCTCTTAACTGCAGTCTTGTTTTGTGCAAATTCTACTCATTCTTCACGTACAGATACTACATCCTCCCTAATGGTTGATGACGCTCTTCCCCCTCTCCTTACTTTGATTGTGCAGAGACCTGTCATGTGCTCCCCAGTGTTGAGCAATGTTCCTGTCCCTGGCAACCACTCAGGAAGCTTTTCTGGACTGACTAAAACTGTTTTTTTTACAGGAATCAGATTTTAGAAGAGGAGACGAAAAAGAGTTTTTGTTTGCCAAGGGAGATAGTTTTACCCCATACATGAGATTGTAAACGCTCAGAGCAGGGGCCAGCAAACTGCAGTCCGAGGGCCAAATATGTCCTGCCACCTGTTTTGCACATGGCCCTCAAACTGTGAATGTTTTTTATATTTTTTAACGGTTGAAAAAAAAAATCAGAAGAAGAGCAATACTTGAGGACATGTAAAAATTATATAAAATTCAGATGTCAGGGTCCATAACTAAAATTTCTATTGGAACACAACCATCCTCATTTGTTTATGCACTGACTGCTTTTGTGCCACAGTGCCAGAGTTGAGTAGTTGTGACGGACACCATATGGGCACCTTGCCTTTTATGGAAAAACTTTGCTGACACCTACGTGGTTAGAGTTTAGTTTAATTTTCTTTTATTCCACCCAACACAACTTCCTGCTTTATGATTAGACGTGATGCTCATATTTAATAGACCCTCAAGATATACTAACTATGTCATATTTAGTTAACAGTCAATCCTATTGAATTTCTGTCTACTTGAATATTTTCTAACAAATGTTTGTTTCTTTTTTAAAATGAGTTTACTAGGGGCATCTGTGTGGCTCAGTCAGTTGAGCATCCAACTTTGGCTCAAGTCATGATCTCTCGATTCGTAAGTTCAAGCCCCACATGGGGCTCACTACTGTCAGCGTGGAGCCTGCTTCAGATCCTCTGTGTCCCTCTCTCTCTGCCCTTCCCCTGCTCATTCTCATTCTTTCTCTCTCTCTCTCTCTCAAAAATAAACACTTAAAAAAATGAGTTTACTAAATTCAAGAAAAAGAGAGTCCCAAATTAAATATACCTATAGCTCATACTCGTAATCTTCTGTTAATAAGTGAAATTCATTTTTCAATTAAATTTGATTGCAACTTTAGTACTCCATATAGCAAGATTCAGCTGATACAGATCATAATGAACTTGAATTTACACTTAACCTCCTTTTATTTCAGAATACATCCAAAACTAATTTTATATTTCTCTGTGGTATACATTCATTAACTTGAAAGACAAACAATGATTTCTTTAACAGTTTTATTTATGCCTTATTACAGAATATTTTAATAAAAATTATTGAATGAAAAATAAAGTGCATTGCACTTGTAAGTAAATTGTGCTGATTTTATAAGTAGCATGAATATCAGAAAAATTGGAGTTTAAGAACAAGCCTGGGACAAGACATCTTGCCAAAATACAGCCACTATTATTTTGCAGTTAGTGATAAAATATGGCTCTGCCTTCATTCATTTTTTTTTTTAACATTTATTTATTTTTAGAGAGAGAGAGAGCACAAGCAGGGGAGGGGCAGAGAGAAGGAGAGACAGAATCCCAAGCAGGCCCTGGGCCATTAGTGCAGAGCCCAATGTAGGGCTCGAACTCACTGACGTGTGAGATTATGACCTGAGCCAAGATCAAGAGTCAGAGGCTTAACTGACTGAGCCACCCAGGTGCTCCTGTTCTTGACGGTTGAAAACAAAACTCATGAAAATGGGAGATTGCAGGAAATCATTAGAGGCTTTTTGATATTTTACTAGTAATAGAAATAACATACTGTACTTGAAAAGAAATGAAATACTTCTGACAGGTGATGGGACAGTTTTTTCAGGCATCAGAGGTCAAAGAAAAGTGCAATTTGGAATGCTTTAGTTTAGTTTTACATAGTCTTATTTTAGGCTGTTGGGTTGGGGTGGGAGCCAGGGGATGGGGAAGATGCATATTTTGGGACAATGTCTTGTCCTAAGTAGTATTTTACCATAACTTTTCCTCTGCCTTTGTTTATGTATCACTTTGCTGGGAAAGCGAAGTCTTAAATCATTAATGGGGGCAAGCAAAGACAAGATTGTCAGTGAGGTGAAACCATCATTGAAATGAAACTGGAAGAGAAGCATTTGGCTGATTTTCGACAAAGCCAACATCCATTCTAGAAAAATGCACCTTCTCTGGTCTGTTGCTGTCTGTTCGTACATGGTATTTTACTCTCTTGAATTTATGCTTATTGGTTATTCATCTTTGCACTGGTGCTGGAATACTTGTATGTGTTGTCTTGGCTCAGGCAGGGAATGATGGGTTTGGAAGGGTCTAACTGCACAATGACAAGATCTAGGCCATGGTTTGGCAAAGACAATGACAGTAGAAAATATCCTCTTGAATACCTACTAAATATAAAACACTAAGCTAGACGCTCGGTGTATTGGGGGAGGGAGAATAAATAATTGTCTTTTGTCCCTCTAATTACATTCCTGTGAACTCTTTGAACAGGGTGCTTGTTTTCATTGTGGGAAATAGTAATCTCTTTTATGTACTCATTTCTAGGGATCCAGTCATATCACTTGGGGTATATATCACAAACTTAGTGAGTTGTGTTATAGTTCATTTGGGGTCCATTGTAGTTGTTGTTTTTTTAAATGTTTATTTATTTTTTTTGAGAGAGAGCACAAACTGGGGAGGGGCAGAGAGAGAGGGAGACAGAGGATCTGAAGTGGGCTCTGTGCTGACAGCAGCAAGCCTGAGGTGGAGCTTGAACTCGTGAACTGAGAGATCGTGACCTGAGCCGAAGTTGGACGCTTAACTGGCTAAGCGACCCAAGTGTCCCGTTGTGGTTTTTTTAAGTTGTGGTACAACATACATGATAGGAGATTTCCCATTTTAACCAATTTTAGTGTATAATTTAGTGGCATTAAGTGCAATTCACATGGTGCAACCACCACTACCATCCATCTCCAGAACTTTTTTATCATCCCAGTTGAAACTCTGTACCTATTAAACAGGAAGTACTCATCTTCTCCTCCCCTCTTTCCCTGGTACCCACCATTCTACTTTCTGGCTCTATGGATTTGATTACTGTAGGTGTCTCATATAAGAGGAATCATACAATATTTTGCCCTTTTGTTTCTGGCTTTTTTTTTAATGTTTATTTATTTTTGACAGAGAGAGAGAGAGAGAGAGAGAGAGAAAGAGAAAGCATGAGCAAGGGAGGGACAGAGAGAGAGGGAAACACAGTCTGAAGCAGACTCCAGGCTCTCAGCTGTCAGCACAGAGCCCGATGCGGGGCTTGAACTCACAAACCGCAAGATCATGACCTGAGCCAGAGTCGGACACATAACTGACTGAGCCACCCAGGCTCAGGTTTCTGGCTTATTTCAGTTACATGTCTTCAGGCTTCCTCAATGTTGTAGCATGTGTCAGGATTTTATTTCTTTTTAAGAATGAATAATGTCCCAGTGCGTATATATACTCCATTGTGTTTTTAGCTACAGTGTAGACAAGCCAGTAGCCAAATATAAATCTGTACCCAGAGATTGTGACAGGGCACTGTCTTCTCTGGAGCAGCCTATTGTTTAAAGACCATGTTAGATTGGGTGGCTTGGTGCCAACAATACCTAAGTGTTATTCCAAATGTTAAAGGACACTGGTGCGAACAGATCAAAGAAACAAGAGTGAAGTCCACTATGCCAGGAAACATATTAAGTTGATGACTAATTAAGAAACAATGTCCTCTTTCCCATATCCCAAGGATGAAACAGTTTTCCAATTCATGCTCAAATGTGAACATTATTACAAGTTAAAAGTGAAAACACAGGATGTAAATCAGCCAAAACACCAATTCAGAGTTGACCCTCTCAGTTGTGGATTAAAACATTGACACCATTTTCTTAAATTATAGAGGTCTTGTTCTCCTAACTCCTGAAGTGTGGCAGGGCTTCCAAGGCCTTTTGCTTATTTGAGGTATAGCCCTTTGCAGAGGGGAAGGAGGCCGTCTGAACTGAGTTACGGACAACTAAGTGTGTGTCATAATACATAATGCCGCATTGGTGCTGCTGGGGCTGTGGTTCTGCCAGAGGACGAAGTATTTCATGCCTCCCTGTGTAATAAGATGACTTGGTTGAAAGTCCAGGATAACATGTGGCAACCTCTCTCTCATCTTCCCGGGAACCACTACAACCTCAGCTATTATTTGGGCAACTGTTATTTGTACGTATTTATACTCTTGCCACCGTCTGATGTTGCTGAGGGCCATCTGATTCGCTCAGCTTCTGGATGCTGCTCTCACGTTGGAAAAGTTGGAACAGAGTGGACGGAGCCTGATTACCTTGTTTTCTCCCCTCTCACGTTGTTCTTTTTCTGAATGTGTTGCTCGGCACAGGAGTCAGCCCCTTTATGCCCAGCCTCCCTAACGCCACTTGCCTAGAGACACGCAGGCCAAGAAGAAACCATCTCTGCTGCTGTCCCCCGTGCTCCCTTTCAGGGATTTCTTTCTGCCGACTTGCGCCTCCTGTCTGATATATAATACAGAGATCAAACACTTCTCTTCTGTTGCATTTGTTTGTTTGAGGGATAATTACAAATAATATCTGAGGGATGATTACCAAACTGAAAATAAGAGAGGTGACATATTTGAGTGACCGTGAAGAGGCCTTCTTCCGAGGGCAAGAATTTATCTGCAGAAATATTAGCTACATTCGTTCTGAAAAGCCACCTCCCGGGGGCCTGGAAGAGCCTCTGCTAGCCAGAAGCCACCAGGAGCCACCAGCGGCAGTTTTGCCCTGCTGAGGCAGTAATACCCATGCCCTGAGGCAACGCCTTCTCTGGAATAGATTTTGTAGCCGAACGAACTCCCAGCTGCCCATCTCTGATGGTAATTCTACCTGCTGCTGTGGAACCAGGGCAGAGCGTGCTTTTGTGTGCAGGGTTGGTCCAGACTCTGCAGCCCTGGCAGCATGGCCTCCTCGCTCTTCCTTCCTTCTACCTCCACCCCGCATTTTTTTCCTGCTGCTTTTTAAAATTGAACAGCCCTGCAGGGAGGGGAAGTCCCTTGGCATTTTGAGTATTGAGGTGCTCAGCAGAACTGCCTGGCATCCTGTTTGTGTGTAGCTGTTTTAATTCACTCTCTAATAGGTCATTTGGCCTTACCAGCAGAGTCTTAAACTAAACTTGATAATCCTTATGTCAGCAGTGAGGCTCAGGCCAAACATCCAAAAGTGCAACCCTGAGTGATGATTTGAGGGAAGTTTTGAAGCCTTTATTCCCTGGCTGTGTCTGGCTGGCTTCTGCCTGGTGCCTCCTCGGGTCATGCTGTTAACATCCCTCATGCTCACTGCGGCTAAGACAGGCAGGTGGTCCGGGAGAGCAGAGTGAACGAAGGACTCTCACGTTCACGTTCACGTTCCCATTCCGTGTAAGGAGCCCTTTCGGTCACTGGAGATGGGACTTGTGCTCTGGTGACGTGCCGGCTCTTGGTGCCCCTTTAACGGATGTGTGCAGAAGCAGGAGTGACGTGCCGATGGTAGAAGAGCTACTCCACTGATTCACAGACTTCTTGCCGCGGTCCTGATGCAGGCACTGATGTTATCGGGACCTCCTCCCACAGACTGGCCTTCACCTTGCTGCCTGGGGCTGCGGTGTCCCAGGCCTTCTGGAAGTACATCATGTCCTCTCTGTATTGGCTATTATTAGCTATTATTATTGGCCCTCTCACCACTTGATTCACTGCAGTTTGTGGTTTCAGACATTAAAAGTGGCATTTTGGGCAGAGTTAGGGCTGTATTTGGAGATGATTCTAGGAAAATAAGTACCTGCCGGCCACTCTGTCTTTTATTCTGAAGTAGGTGTTCCTATTCCAGTCTGTTTATTCTGAAGGCAGTGTCCCTATTCCAGTCTTTAAAAATACTACAGCCCTGTGAGACCAGATGATGACTGCAGAGGCTGTAAGTTGTCACAGTTCCTACTAAACCTTTTCATTTTTTTCTTTAAAGGAAACTCTGCTCTTTGGTTCCTATGATGATGGATTAATGGTTATAGTCAGTGAGTGATGATCGTAATCAGAGCTCAAAATTCCATCTCATAATTGATCTTGCTGTAGTGCAGCACATCCTTGTAAAGCATTGTCGCTGCTTAAAGATGGAGAAATTGGGGGAAAGAGTGGCTATGTGGTCATTGACAGGAAAGCATTAGTCTGCCCTAAGAACCATTTTGACCTCTCTCTCAATAGAAAAGAAGTTTCTATCTCTGGTTTTCAGACCAATTTGTGTTTTGTCTGTGTGTAGAGGAACAAGGCTTAGTATGAATAGGCTCGGTTGTGTTCTTTTGTGATATTTAGGAAGAATCCATAGGAGTACAGTCTTTATGAGTATTTTAAAAGTAGATGGGAGGCTTTTTTTTTTTTTGATCCCTGGATGCATTGGATCTCCGTTTTCCTTCTTGTCTCCTATCTCCCACATTTACTCGCTTCAGAAGTAATGTCGCGTGTAGCCAGAAGAAAAATGTAAAGTACCGAAAGGCTTGAGAATTTGAATTGCATGCTACCTGGGCAGAGATCCAGAATTTTTTTTTTTTCCTTAGGTGAGGGGAATTTTAACAAAACTTTGAAATAAAGCTTATTTGTGGGGAAAAAACCTTTATTTGTGATCCTAATTCTAAGTGAGATTAGTACTGTGACCTATGCAGAGCTGTGATATTCTTCAGACCTATTATATTTTCAGTCCGGTGCCCATTACTTTCTGTCTACTACCTAAAGCCTTCCTCTTGGACGTGCAGGCCAGTTTCATGAAGAGCATTTCTGACATATACCGTTACTTGTTCTGTTGCTTTTCAGAGAGGATCTGCCAGGGGCCGTACTGATCGTTTTTCACATCATTTGTTTCTCATTCTTGGCCACAGAGCCACGTGAACACTTTCTTTGCAGTCTGATTCACGCATGTAGCCCAAGGATGGCACTTCTCCCCTTGGCATTCTTTGGCACAGATTTGTTATTCGAACCGTGGCCCTCAAAACACACTGGCTTGTGGGTGTGGCCTTCTACTGGCCCATGTTCTGGGCCTGGTCCTGGGGTCTCTTAAATTTATATCCCAGTGTTAGTGGTTCTGGCCTATCTGGTTCCTTTCTTTTAAATGGAGCTAATACGGGGCGCCTGGGTGGCACAGTCAGTTAAGCGTCCGACTTCAGCCAGGTCACGATCTTGCGGTCCGTGAGTTCGAGCCCCACGTCAGGCTCTGGGCTGATGGCTCAGAGCCTGGAGCCTGTTTCCCATTCTGTGTCTCCCTCTCTCTCTGCCCCTCCCCTGTTCATGCTCTGTCTCTCTCTGTCCCAAAAATAAAAATAAACGTTGAAAAAAAAAATTTTTTTAAATAAACAAATAAAAAATAAATGGAGCTAATAAAGCTCGGCTCTGGTTTACATCACAGCAATTTTTTGAAGGGTTAACGAGCTGGGCTTATTGAGATACTTTTAGATCCTTAGAGGAAAGGTGTGATTTAACCACAGCAAGGCTTCATGCTGGGATTGCCTTCCTACAGAACCCCAAGTGCTTGTCAGACTATCTTCCATTCATGCTCATACCATCCTCCCTGCTAGGGAGGCAGGTGGGTAAGCATTGTTATTAAGTACAAAATAGTGTTATTCCTGTTACTCTTATCTGAAAACGGGGTAATTGTAAAAAAGTAGAACTTGGTAAAACAGATTATGGAAGAAAAACACTGGGGAAAACCTCAGAGTATCATGCTCTTGACGTTGCTGTTTACTTTGGGTCTCATAAGTCTGATTGCTATACATGAAAACAATAGGAAACATCCCTTCTTCTGGAGAAATGGGACCCGGCACATCCTTCTGCATACTTGCATTAACTGAACACCAGTACTTATTTTCTGTTGCACTACTTTCTTTATGTTCTAAGGGTTAGTTTAACTCACATCTACCAGGAATGAGGATACATTTCACAGGACTTCTATACGTTGGATCTGTTTTGGACTTCAGAACTGAATTTCCTCACAGTGTAGTCATGTTGGACAGCATATAGTTCCCTGGGGCCTCTCAGCACAAGAATTGGATTTCCGTAAAAGAGAGATCTTTGGAGAGAGGAGGCCACTACTCTGTCTAAGATGGAAGAGAGGGAACAAGCCTCATTTGGGAAGCCAGTTGGGCAGAGGTCCCCAACAGATTTGTCGTTGTGCTGTTGAGGATCGGCCGTTCATTCAGTTCTGTGGCTTGAGGTCACAGATAGAAGGCCCCTTTCCACCCTCTTCCCACCTGTGTCTGAGACTTTTAGTCTCATCTTGCAGCCTAGTCACACATGGAGTTATTTCTGGTCTTTCGTGGTTGTGTCACAGGTCCTAGGAAGGGAGAAGTAGGTCTGAAAGGAATGCAAGGAAAAATGACCACAGTTAGCCTTTAAATCTTGCTGTTTGTTTTCTTTCAGTGTATACCACGACATTACTAGAAATCAATAATTCTCTCTGTGTTCTCTCTAGGAAACAAACATGTACAAACTAAGAAATGATAGGCTTCACAGATCATGTGAACAGAGGAAAGCAGGATGGTTGGATTTTATCTGTCATGGAAGCCTTGGCTTTGACCTATTAAAAAAACAAAATTCAACTGAGTACATTTAAAGATCTGATTGACTTTATTAAATGATTCATGAATCCGGCAGCATCCCATCCTTGCAGATAAAAAGGAGCTCCAAGGAGACGTACAAAATGGAAGGCTTTTATTGGAAGAAGGGAGTTGGGTGCGAAAAAGCAGTTTCTAGCAAAGAATGGTTTGTTTCAGGCAAGGTCACCTTCCTTTAGGGTGAAGGCAGGGGTCTGTCAGGCAGATGACCTCACCAGTACTTACCAGGTAATTCCAGATTGGTGAAAGGTCACATTCCTGGGAGAGGCTGAAACTGTAGTGAGGTTAGTTATTAAGTCTTTGCTGGCGTCGGGCTTAGCATAGGTGACTCCATTTGGGGCCTGCTTTTATTTGTTTATTTTTTTTTTAATTTTTTTTTCAACGTTTATTTTTTTGGGGACAGAGAGAGACAGAGCATGAACGGGGGAGGGGCAGAGAGAGAGGGAGACACAGAATCGGAAACAGGCTCCAGGCTCTGAGCCATCAGCCCAGAGCCTGACGCGGGGCTCGAACTCACGGACCGCGAGATCGTGACCTGGCTGAAGTCGGACGCTTAACCGACTGCGCCACCCAGGCGCCCCTATTTGTTTATTTTTTAACAGAGCAAAAATGTTTCATCTTGATAATCCACACTTCTGTCTTTACTTGGTGAAAGGAAAGGTTTGTTCACTTTTCTAAAGATACTGGGAGTATTCGGTGAAGGATAGCAGCTGCGTGCACAACAGTTTTCAAATGTTGTATTTGTACTTACTTAGATTTACGTTTTTCTTCTTAAATTGTCCAGTTTGGTACTTATTAATTACAAATAGTGTCACGAATGTTTGAAGTCTTAAATTCTAATTTTATTTCCTTATCAAATATTTGTAGTTTTGTGTAGCTGTTTATCGTTATGTTCCTGTACAGCAGGCTTTTTTTAAAATGCTGGCTTCCAGCACAACAGGGCTCTGTGTGAGTGTGTGTCAGAGATGTTTTCAGAAAGAAAGTGGCTTAGGTTTCAAAATTCCCAAGGGAGTTGTTATAAAACAACAGTGAGGAGAAAAAACTCAGCATGATTTAAATACCTCAACATGATTCTTTTTTAATTTAAATTTTTCCTGTTAGGTCTTTTATTTCCCAAACAATAGACTGCTTTGCTCTTCCTGAACTACTTTAGGCTAGAGAGAATTTTTTTGAGTTTAAGCTCTTTCCTCTTTCCTGTCTCAGGTACCTAATTAAATAGAGCCACTTGTGCTTATGTTCATCCAGAATTCCAGTAGAATTCTTCCAGCTGAACTAGAGCAATCCCACAGCAGGTTCCGGATACAAAGGTGGCAAGGAGAGTAGGAGTAGCAGGTGAAAGAATGTGCTCATTTCAGTCACCTCAGCGTGACTGGCTGGGGTGCCCTCACTGGGGCTTGAGCTGGGGTGTTGGAAGGGGCACCACCCACAGAAAGGGGCTGGGGCTGCAGGGGTACAGGAGCCCAGGTTCCAGAAGTTAGGCTGCCTAGGCTTACATCTCCATTTGCCTTTCTTTTTCTTTTCCAGCTTTATGAATCTCACTTTTGCACCCTTTACTGGCCATGTACCTGTGGGCAAGTTACTTAAGCCTTTTAAACTTCAAGTTCAGCTATAACATGGGAACTAGTAATTAGTATCTGCTCCTTGGGGTTTTGAGGATCCAGTCAGATGGCCTCATGAAGCCCAAAGCATAATGCCTGGCACACATACTTGCCCAGTAAGTTGGCCAGTAACAATCTTTATTTTATTAGTGTTGTCAATACATAGGTACTGTTCACTCTGATTTTTTAATAGACATTTAATAATACCGGCATTGGTAACTTTGTTAAAAAAATCTCCTATTTTGGGGGCACCTGGGTGGCTCAGTTGGTTAAGCATCCAACTCTTGATCTCAGTTCAGGTCTTGATCAGTTCAGGGTTATGAGTTCAAGCCCCGCGTTGGGCTCCGTATTGGGCCTGAAGCCTACTTTAAGAAAAAAAAGAATCTCCTGTTACAATACATTTGAGTTCATAAAAATTTAAATGGACCTGGTAAAAACCACCATAAGGGAAGTCAAAAGACAAATGACAAAGGAAGGGGGGTTATATTTGCAATTCATACCATAGACAAAAGGGTTTACTTTTCTACTGTATAAAGAACTACTAGTCACTAAAACAGTAGACAGTTGTAAAGTTTTTAATGGTGATATGCTTCCATTTAACTGTGCTACAGATTTCATGTTGTGAATACGTATATACTCCGAGCAAAACGGGAAAACTTAAGGTTGGAGCGGGGCTTGGGACACATGTGGACAAAGAAACGGCCATGAGTGTGTAAACAGACCTGAAATTTTTGTTTTTCCCCATAAGATAGCCCCCTCTCAGAAATGCTCTGTTACTGTCCGTGGTACCCTCATATTTACTCTGTCATCCAGGATTTTTCTTATCTCCTTTTCCTGACTCCCCCATCTCCAGAAAGTCACTGAGTCTTTTCTGTGTTTCATTCAGAGCAGAGTATCTCTGCTGCAGTCTTTCCAGTCATGCAACTACTAATCTCTGTCATGACTGAGCTGCTGCCCTGGTTTCCTTTACTTTGTCTTGTTCCCTCGTCCATTCGGCACAGTATACCACACCCAGATCAATTTCCCTAAAACAGGGTTTCATGTTGGGCCACCAACCTGCTCAGAGACCTTCAGTGGTTCCCCACCATCTAGAACGGAGTCTGACTTCTGAACCAGACCCTCAGGGTCCCTTAATGTGATTCACCGTCCTATGTCTCTCGACTTAGTCTTTCTCACTATGATTTTTCAGGGACCCTCCAAACACCTAACCTGGTCTGCTTGACCCTGCTGCCCATGCCCATTTCTGTCTTCGTGCTAATCTCCTCCTTCTGTTTTCTGAGTCTTATACTTGCTGCAAGCCCCAGCTCAGTTCCCGTCTCCTCTAGATGGCTGTCCTAGGTGCCCAACCTCAGCGCCCATTGTTTTCTTGCCTTGATGCATTTACTGATTGCCTGTACCTCCCCTCTCACACTTAACCTTTGCCACCTTTGTCGTCTTCGGTAAACTTTTTCATTGAAGCAGGACATACTACAGAAAAGTACCTAGATCACAGAGTAAGTCAGTAACTTTTCACGAGGTGGACACACCCTTGTCATCCATGTTTCTCTCTTCTGATTCACACCCTGTCTCCCTAACTAGATGGTAAGCACCTGGGAGATAGAACCAAATCCCATGCCTTTGCATAAAAATGCATCACATCAGGTACTCGGTGACATTTCAGATCAGGAATTGGAGCTAAGAAAGGGGTCTAGGCTTTGACAAATAAGAAATACATAGAAATTTAAAGGAGTACACGAAATTTCCATTACTAACTACAAATTCTTTCTTGACAACTAGTTAACAGTTGAGGCACGATTAGAGGGAATACAGCTTTGGCGAGTCCTGTTCAAGGATTCCTAGATGGTCACCTGTATGTAAATAAGACCTTTAAATCTGTTGCCAACAAGGCCATGTCATACTTTCTCTTTTCAGACATAATGTTCACAGACATATGCAGCATGAGTTTTTGTTGTCATTGTCTCCAGCAAATATTTATTGATCACATGCATCCTACTGGTGCGGTTCCAGTGTACGGTGCTCTTCAGCTGTGAATAACATAAAAGATCCTTCCTCTGTAGAGCTTGTATTTTAATGAGTCACTAGAAGTAGTTGACAGAACTGAAAGAAAGGCTTAAGACTAAAGATACAAGGACTAAACAATACGATAACTGACAAATTGTTACAAAATCCTCATCAACATACAGAGAGAAAAAGAACATGGAGATAGGAGGGGCTAAAGGAAGATTAGCACCACCCTAGGGGTTTCTGGGTAAGAAATCCATTTATGATATTATCAAAAGGTATGAAAGAGGATGGCTACTCAGAAAGGTAAAACAAGTTCAGGGTTAGAGAGAACAGAGAGATGTCAAAACCATCATAGGAAATACTCAATTTTCAAGAGCACCTTACAGTTTATAAGGAAGGTACTTTGACTTGTTCCTCTTACTGGATTTTTGCCCACTCTGATCTCGTACAGTGGGTGGTATCATCTACGCACAGTCATGCAGCTCCCGTGTGCCGGGTGTAAGTTTACGCTGACTGCAGCGCTCTCCCAGGCTGCTCTTATCACCATATTTACTATTTACTTTAAACCTAAAGCATGAGGATCTCTCTGGCAGATCACGCCGTCTACAGGTTATCCGCATAAGGCAAGGTAAAGTTACAGGGGTATCACTTGCCAGCTCCCAGCTGTGGCTCTATCACTTGGAAACATAGGCAGAGGGAATGGAAGGTAGAGGACCCACCCATAGGCTGCTAATCCTTAAAAAGTAACTTGTTGAAAGTGTTATGAGTTCCCTTTTAGTTTAGTTTTGTCTTGTCTTTTATTGCCCCTTTGTTGATACCTTTTTAGGATGTAGAAGGCTTGGGTTTGCAAAGCTATAAATCTGCCAGTCTTGTCGACATGGCTTTCACTTCAAATTAATGTTCAGCAAAGGGATTAGCAGATAACCGTTTCGGGCTGTATTTCTTTACACAAAAGGGTGGATATGGTTTGAACAGGCTGCCAAAGCCAGGAAGAGAAGTTAATTGTATAAATCAATGCAGGCAAGAGCTGATCACCTTTCTGAAAGACAAGACAATGCAGCATACAACCTCTAAATAGATCTTTGGGGTCAAGTTGATGTCATGTCGAAGGATCAATATTTACGGGGCTTTATAAAGTTAGCCTTTAATGAACCCCAGGCATTTTGCTAGGTCATTAATTGCAGGAAGAGGAAAGGCAACAGCTATTGAAGTCCATGGCTGTGGAGCTTGTGTAAAAATAAGTGAAGAGACGGTCACTTGCTTATGTGCAAACGTCCCATCCTAGGTTCTCCCCAAGCATTGTTGGGTTTGTGTATTAAAAGACTTTCTTGAGATTTTACTGACATTTTAAGAAACGGCAACTCTTGTATCCTAACAGAAGGCAGACCCTTTACACTTCAACAACGTTATCTAAGCAGTTAATTTTCCTAAGCAGGGATGAGTTCTGATTATCATTTTAGATTCTGCCTTATAATTGTGCTAATCACAAGGGCCGGTCCCTCTCAGAGTATGACTCATCCCTCTCTCTGATACCCTTGAAAGCTTTTAGAGTGAAGAATTGGGGCACCTGGCTGGTTCAGTTGCTAGAGGGTAGAGCATGTGACTCTTGATCTTGGGGTCATGAGTTCAAGCCCCAGGTTGGATATGGAGCCTACTCTAAAAAAATAAAATAAAATATTTTTTTAAAAAGTGAAGAATTATAATATAAACTTACTTTAGGATGCTAGCTTGAATCCAAGTCAGGTGGAAGGTTGTTGATAAATATTATCATTTTTGGGGTGCCTGGGTGGCTCAGTCAGTTGAGCGTCCGACTTCAGCTCAGGTCATGATCTCACGGTTCATGGGTTCGAGCCCCCACGTTGGGCTCTGTGCTGACAGCTCGGAGCCTGGAGCCTGCTTCGGATTCTGTGTCTCCCTCTCTCTCTGCCCCTCCCCTGCTCACACTCTGTCTCTGTCTCTCAAAAATAAATAAATAAATAAATAAATAAATAAATAAATAAATGTAAAAAACAATTTTTTTTAAATATATTATCGTTTGCACGTGTAATATCATCCAGTAGAAGACTATTTGGTATATATAAGTGTTCTGTATTCCTCACGAGGTTGTCAGGATCACTCCTGGGTTAGGAACCTTCTCTTCTATTTATTTTAGTCAGTGCTTCTACCAAATGTTGTTGACTAGTTGGAGGAAGGTACCATATCAGATTTTCTCTTGACTGTCATAAGATCCCATCGAGGGTCCTGTCAAGTCAGGGCTGAAAATCATAGAGACAGCTTTGTTGGGCCCTGGGAGTCAGGGTGTTTGTTATAAGTTCTTGGTCAGAGCTGCTCAGCAGATAAATTTTAAAATTGACTTTTCAGCTCTCTTCCCCTAGTGCATTTTGTTAGAGGAGGCTTTAAAATTCAGGGCGCCTTGGTGGCTCAGTCAGTTAAGGGTCCAACTTCAGCTTATGATCTCGCAGTTTGTGGGTTCAAGCCGCGCATCTGGCTCAGTGCTGACAGCTCAGAGCCTGGAGCCTGCTTCAGATTCTGGGTCTCCCTCTCTCTCTGCCCCTCCCCTGCTCACACTCTGTCTGTCTGTCTGTCTCTCTCTCTCAAAAATAAATATTGAAAAAAAAATTTGTTTTTAATTCACCGGAGAGAAGAGCTACTGTTCTTTTCTCACTCCCACCCACATCCAGGATCGTTTTTCAGAATAAATACCGAAAAGAAAAAGCATGAGAGGTTTGTTGGGACTGTTGCAGTGTTTTTTACAAGAGAATCTGCTATTTGCTCTTTTCACCTGTAGTTTTCTTTGGATACTCATTCGGATTTGTATTCTCTCTTTTCAGCTCTTTGAGAACTTCTACTTTGGCACCCTGAAGCTCAATTCCATTCACATCTCTCAGAGGTTCACGGTAGACAGCTTTGGGAACTACGCCTCCTGTGGGCAAATTGACTTCTCCTGAGGAGGATCTTGGGAAGTGCCAAAAATTGAACATCCTCCCGAGGTGCCAGGGGAAAGAAGATCTTTGTTTTTATTGCCGACGAGGGATGTGGAAATTTGGATGGTGACTTTCCTGGGTGGTTCCCCACAACACAGCATGGTCTCTAATATAATACTTGTCCACAGTCAGCAAACTGCCGGTCAGCCCAGGTGGTTGTGGGCACAAGGGGAACTGGTGTCTGGAACCCTTGGCTTGTTCCTCTTTCACAGGGTCTACTTTCTTTCTGAAGCTCTTCTCTGGAAACGTACCTCTCAAGCCCACTGGAGCTAAGATTCACATTATTTCTTACACACATACTGATTTTGCCCCAGCCGTTAAGCTCTTTCATATTAACACTTTAAAAGAGAGTTTTCTTTTTTTATTTTTATTTTTTAATATATGAAATTTATTGTCAAATTGGTTTCCATACAACAGCCAGTGCTCATCCCAAAAGATGCCCTCTTCAATACCCACCACCTACCCTCCCCACCCTCCCACCCCCCCCCATCAACCCTCAGTTTGTTCTCAGTTTTTAAGAGTCTCTTATGCTTTGGCTCTCTCCCACTCTAACCTTGAAAGAGAGTTTTAAAGACATGGTTTCATTACCGTCTCCACGTAAATCGAATGTCTCCAGTTTTAACCAGGTTTGATGTTTACTTCCCTTTGTACTGTAACTTTTAATCACTACCCAGAATTCCTTTGTGGTAAAAAACACACGACATAAAGTTTACCATCTTAACCATTTCTTTGTAAGTATGTAGTTCAGTAGTAGTAAGTATATTCACGTTGTTGTGAAACATCTCCAGAACTTTCTCATCCTGCAAATTTGAAACTATACCCATTAAACAACTCTCCGTGTCCCCCTCCCCCAAGTCTCTGGCAGCCACCCTTCTGCCTTCTCTTTCTCTGAGCTTGACTGCTTTAGATACCGCATATGAGTGGAATCATACGGTATTTGTCTTTTTGTGACTGGCTTATTTCACTTAGCGTGACGTCCTCAAGGTTCATCCACGTTGTGTAGTGCATGTCAGAATTTCCTCCCTTTAAGAAAGGCCAAATAATACTTTGTTTTACGTGTACCCTGTGTTTTGTTTATCCATTCAGCCACCGATGGATGCTTGGGTTCCTTGACTGTCGTGAACAGTCCTCTGTGAACACGGCTGTACAGATACCTCTTCCTGATCCTGCTTTCAGTTCCTTTACTACTCAGTTTTATCTTCAGCGAAATAACATCACGTTTTTTTTTGATCTTTTACTTTGGTCTGTCCTTTTTCTTCTGAAGTTGGTAGCCTTTTATGTTTGTTGGATTCCTGTTCCTTATCCTACCCCCCCACCCCCAGCCTTCCCAGGCCAGTGATGGAGTTGCAGTATCGTAGCTCCTTTGTGTCAACTCCACGGGGCAGCAGCAGTAGAAACAGCGATGGCACCAGCAGGGCCGTCCACGGTTCCACGGGGTAGAGTCAGCTGCAGAAGGACCGTCTCCCTTCCTTGCTCCAGCCTCGCTCTCACCTTCCTCTCCTCTTCACATTTCTTCTCCCTCCATGTCCCCTCTTTCTCTTTCCTTCATTCCTTACTCTTGATTCTTTCTGTTTGAAAAGTGTGATTCTGAACCCTGTGCATTAAGGCCACTACCTAGTAAGGGCTGTGTAGAACACTCAGGTTTGCTTATCAGTGCGACTGCCCAGATCACTTGTGAATAAATGAATTTCCAGAGTTACTGTTTTTCTTTCACTCTCACACAGTTTTAGTTTGACTCCCTTAGTCAACGTATGTCGGGACACGGTGTTGCCATCACTTAGTTGCTGGCATAGCTGTCAACCGTTCCTCCAGAACTTACATGTTCGTGCCTGCAGGGTTGGTTTTTCCCCAAACACTTAGTAACATGAGATTTTATCTCGTTTACCTTCAGTGGTTGGATGGCGCGGTGTGCACGGTGCAACGAGTTCTCCCAGAGATTGTGCTGCATAGCAACGTTGACAGTGGAGTTTGGTGCCCTCACCTCATCTCCGCGCATCTCTCTTACGGCCTTCTTTCTGCCACCCGCCACTGGGCAGCCTTGCCCAGGAAGTAAAGATGTCTTGTTTTGTTTTTAATGTTTTTTCATGTTTATTTATTTTTGAGAGAGAGAGAGATGAGTGAGTGCAAGTGGGGGAGGGACAGCGAGAGAGAGAGAGAGAGAGAGAGAGGGAAGGAGACAGGATCTGAAACAGGCTCCGTGCTGATAGCAGAAAGCCGGATGCGGGTTCGAATTCAGGAACCATGAGGTCATGACCTGAGCTGAAGTCGGACACTTAACTGACTGAGCCCCCCAGATACCCCTAAAGAGGTCTTATTTTGGATGTTAGAGATTTATGACTTGTGTTTCTAGTAAATTTTTTTATCTTTGGAAAATGTAACTATATACCAAATCCTCAATTCTTTTTTTTTTTTAAGATTTTATTTTTTAAGTAATCCCTACACCCAATGTGAGGCACGAACTTACAACCCTGAGATGAAGAGCCACATGCCAAGCACCCCCAAATCCTAAATTCATAATAGAATCGGAACTTCTGTTATTTAAAATTTAGAGGCAACTGTGCATTTTAAGGACATATTGTATTATTAAGTAATTTTTCACAAGTAATTTACCTCTTTCAGTCTCCTCTCACGACTTTATGGTGGATTTTTCCAGAGGCTACGTGACGTAGTGACATCATCACTCTGATGGTTAATGGAGCGTGTGCTTATGTATTTTTGTATTTCCTAGAATCTTGTAAGTTGTAGAAATTCGTAAGACTCTCTCAAGATTCAGGGTCCCCTCTCACCAAATTGTAATGCGGTTCCTATTGGAAGATTTGCTGTGTTTATAATCAAATCTCCTTAAATATTATCAGTTAGTATTTCATCCTGTATTGAAATAGAGTTAAATTGCAGCTAACATCACTCCAGCCAGTTTTTGAGGCACTGACTTCACCCAGCTCCTCAAAGAGGAGGAGGGAAGACAATCCCACTGCAATTATTACACAAGATCTGTACTGTTATATAAGGAATTTTGGCATGGAGAATAATTTTGATTTTTTTGGAGGGGACACAGTTTGCCCCAGATGAACTCCTTACCCATGGTAGAAACATGATAAATGTTACTTTTGGTGGTTATTTTTTTAAGTGAGCTCCAGAGTTTACTACATTGGACATTGATGAGAATCCAGCTTCATAAAGACACAAAGTTTGCTTCAGGTTCGCTTTTGTGTTGTGCTCTTTTCCTGGAGCTGACAGGAACCCGATGGCACCAGAGGTATATTGAGTTGAGAAACACCTCTCAAATTCTTTTAAAAAATTTTTATTTTTTATTTTTTTTTAATTTTTTTTTAACGTTTATTTATTTTTGAGACAGAGAGAGACAGAGCATGAACGGGGGAGGATCAGAGAGAGGGAGACACAGAATCTGACAGGCTCCAGGCTCTGAGCTGTCAGCACAGAGCCCGACGTGGGGCTCAAACTCACGGGCCGCGAGATCATGACCTGAGCTGAAGTCGGCCGCTCAACCAACTGAGCCACCCAGGCGCCCCCCCAAAAAATTTGTTTAATATTTATTTATTTTTGAGACTGAGAGAGACAGAGCATGAACGGGGGAGGGTCAGAGAGAGAGAGGGAGACACAGAATCTGAAGCAGGTTCCAGGCTCTGAGCTGTCAGCACAGAGCCCGACGTGGGGCTTGAACTCACAGACCATGAGATCATGACCTGAGCCGAAGTCGGAAGCTTAACCGACTGAGCCACCCAGGCGCCCCTCAAATTCTATCTTAATGCCTATAGGGAACATGGATATCAAAGCCCCAGGATGCTATAGCTGTTGTGGCTGTTTTATTAATAGCTTTTTGGTTGTTAATAACAAAATTTTTAAATTTTTTTTTCAATGTTTATTTAGTTTTGAGAGACAGAGCTTGAGTAGGGAAGGGGCAGAGAGAGAGGGAGACACAGAATCCAAAGCAGGCTCCAGGCTCCAAGCTGTCAGCACAGAACCGACATGCGGCCTGAACCCACCAACTGCGAGATCATGACCTGAGCTGAAGTCAGAGGCTTAACCAACTGAGCCACCCAGGCACCCCTAATAAAATGTTTTTTAAACAAAAGATAAAATAAATTCACTTTGTGAAAAATAATCTAGCGGTACATTCATGCTTTATGTTTTTTTCAATATGCATTTTATACTTCAGTTTAAATGTTGTTTTAAAAACAAATTTCATCCTCCAGAGGTTAGTCCTCCCTATGCATTTAAGCACATATCATATATCATACTGTTAAATAGTTTTTCACAAATAATAAATAATATTCGTGGAATGCTCACATTTGTCATTTATTTGTGTATACGCTCATTTAATCTTTGCAACAGCCCACTTAAGTTGGTATTATTCATTACCCTCATTTTACGAACTGAGGCTTCACAAGGTTAAGAAATTTGCCTGAGGTCACAACAAGCTTATACCACCAATTCTTAAAATGTGATCCGTGGACCCCCTGTGAGTCCCTGAGAACCTTTTAGGGCTGTATGTGGTCCACACTATCTTCTTAAAAATACTAAGGTATTATTTGCCTTTTTCACTCATTCTCTCATGAGTGTACAGTGGAGTTTTCCAGAGGCTATGGGACATGGTGACATCATCACTGATGGTTAATGGAATATGTGTTTGTATATTTTGTGTTTTCTAGAATTTTGTAAAGTTTTTTGTAAAGGTTTACATTATGTTTTTAGACTTTAACTCCTTTTGCTCTCAGTACTTCTGTACTCCAGCTACCTGTTTTCAGTTTTATCTGCTGTTACGGGCTGAATTACATGCCTGAGAATTTATATGTTGAAGCTCTAACCCCTCAGTAGCTCAGAATTGCAACTGTGTTTGGGGACAGGGCCTTTAAAGAGGTGATTAAGTAAAAATGAGGCTGAGGCTTTTAGGGTGAGCCCTAATCCAGTCTGACTGATGATGTCCTTATAAGAAGAGGAACTTTGGACACACAAAGAAACATCAGATCCCTGGCCTCCAAGGTCCACCCCCTGGGTCTGTCTTCAAAAAGGGTTGGCGATGACATCACCAAGGCAACCGGTGATTGCAAGGGTCTGAGGATTACAGTGAAACTGACCTTCTAGCACAGACAGGCCCCAATTGAGGTAGTTCCTTCTGCCTTGCCCTGATCCAGGGGCTGCAATGCTGATGGCTGCTAACTTCCTGACATGAACAGTGATGTGGAGAAATGTCCAGTTAAGAACTAGAAAAGAAAATATTTCAATAAAGGATTGTTTGACAACCAAAGGAAAAAAAAATCTGTGCATGCACAGAGGAAAGACCATGTGTGACACAGCAAGAAGGCAGCTAGCTATCTGCAAGCCAGGAAGAAAGACCTCAGGACAAACCAAGCCTACCAACACCTTCATGTTGGACTTGTACTCTCCAGAACTTTGAGAAAATGCATTTCTATTGTTTAAGCCACCCAGTTTGTGGTATTTTGTTATGGCAGTCCTAACAAACTAATATGTATGCCTGTGCTTTTTTTTTTTTTAAGTTTGTTTATTTATTTTGAGAGACAGCATGAGTGGAGGAGGGGCAGAAAGAGAGAAAGGGAGAGAGAGAATCCTATGCAGGCTCCACACTCCTAAGCGTGGAGCCTGATGTAGGGCTTGAACTCCTGAACCATGAGATTGTGACCTGAGCTGAAATTAAGTTGGACACTTAACTGACTGAGCCCCCCAGGCACCCCAGTAATATGCTTATTCTAACGCAGGAGCTAATCTGTGTGTCTTGAGCCAGACATTAAAGAAACTTGCAAAAATGTAAGTGCCCTCTTCTAGATTTTTTTTTGGGGGGGAATATAGTTGTGTTTCACAAAATACGTTATTTTGTTAATATGTATTGGGTTCATTACTCTTCTTTTTAAATAAGCATTTTTTTCCGCGATTCTCAGGGGTTTCTTTAAAGATCTGATTCTTTTTAAAGAGCAGTTTTAAGTTCACAGCAAAATTTAGAGGCAGGCTTAGTTTTATTTTCAAGTACAATAGATGATATCTATATCTATATATCTTACATAAACCAAAGTTACATAAACCAAAGTTCTATTGAGGATTCCTCAATACACTTTTAGTGTAAAGGACTCCTGAGACCAAAAAGTTTGAGAACTGCTATACTACACTATACTTCTTCCAAATAGGATCATATTACACATGAGCTTCTCTAACAAGCTCTTCTCATCCGGCAATATATAGTGGAATATTAGTTGTCAATACAGGTTACATTATTATTATTATTAATTATTTTGTTATTTTAGAGCAAGCACATGTGCACAGGGGAGAGGGGCAGAGGGAGGGAGAGAGAGAATCCCAAGCAGGCTCCATGCTCATCATGGAGCCCAACAAGGGGCTTGATCCCACAACCCTGGGATCATGACCCCAGCTGAAATCAAGAGTGGGGCGCTCAACTGACTAAGCTACCCAGGCGCCCCCTACCTATATTATTTATAATGTCTGTGCACCAGTCCATTGTGTGTATGTATTGTACTTTAACTAGTTGGTCCCTGAGTAATGGACAATGAGTTGGTTTCCAGGTATGGCTATTATAAACAATTCTGGATTGAATATCTTTATGCATTTTTTTAATGCTTGTGAAGTCATGCAGAAATGAGATTAAATGGTTTTAAAGATGTGGTTAGATTTAAATTTCTTATTTGGAAATGAGGGTTCTTCCATTTTGTATTGCTAAATATTAAATACAAACAGAAAAATGCATAAAACATACGTACCATTTAACAAATACACCAGGCAGCTTTGGGGCCCATTGGTCTGAAAAGGCTGACCTGCTAGTAATTCTCTCATAGTTTGGGAAAAACTTTTCTTCTTTATAAATTTCAACTGTCCATTTTCTACAGCTCTTTTACCTGTCATCTGGAAAATTGGATTCTCTCTCCTAAATTAGCTTTCCTATTATTAGCTTAACTAACAGTCCTGGACTCCTGTGGGTTTGCTTTCAGGGCAAATCAACTGACCCAGCTTGAAGGTGTGGCCCAAGACCAGTTTCTCTGGAGGAGCTGCCCAGGAGTGTGGGAAACATTTTGACCTTCAAAAGTCTGGGAACATCTATTGTCTTATTGATGGGCATCTTGTCAGTGCCTTTCCAAACTCTTTATCAGGCAACTTTGGTAATTCTAGAAGATAAGGGACTTCATGAGATAGTACTAGAGCTATATCTAGAATCTACTGCCTCAGTGCCTTGGTGGTCCACACTTAGCTTTGCTAGAAGACTAGGATTGAGATGATGCGGGGAAATGGCAAGTTTTAGTACATCTTCAGAACTATGGTACATCAGAGCCTTCTCTTCCCAACCTGAGAGAAGAACTAACATTTTGTAAACGCCCACTGTGCTCAAGCACTTAATATGTGATTTTGCATGAGTTTCACAGCAATCTTCTGAGATCTTCTGCAATCTGTAATGGAAACGAGATTAGGGAACTTGCCCAATAACACAGCTAACAAGCAGGATCACCCCCAGTCTGACAACAGACTGTGTTCTTCCACTATACCATGCTGCTATAAAACCCGGCCAGGTAGCTTTATTTACTGGGAGATGAAGAGATCAATGGCCAGGGCCTCACTGCAGCACCACCTCTAAATCCAACCGCAAAGCAAAAAGAAAACACGGAAAAGGAGCTATTGTTTTCTGTTTTCCCAAAGGGATCCCAACCCAAGCCATTGATGCGATCAGAATTCCCAGGCAGGCCAGATTCAGGGTGACTACGAACCGTATTACCTGTGTTTTTTCCCTACTGATTAAGATCATGTGTTTCATTGCCTTTGTTTTTTTTTGTTTGTTTGTTTTGTTTCTTTTTTTTTTTTTTTTTAAATATCACAGCAGCCAAGTCTTTTTATAAAAATACAATCTAGGGCTTGGGTCCCAAAAGTTCCTTATGTTTTGTCCTGTCAGATTCTCTGTTTCCTCTTCAATTTATCTGTAATGTAAGCCTCACCCCATTTCTGCTCTGATCCTGGGACTGCCCAGCCTCCAGCCTTTCCAACTGGTATGTCAACACATTTCTACAGGTAATGATAAGGGTCACAATATTAACAAAAACCTGGACACCTCAAAACCAGCCTCCCCCCCGCAACCCCCTTCCCCAGTGGCTTATTAAAATCAACTTGAAGTCAAAACCATGAACAAATGTGCCTTTTCCAAATTTGCAGCCTCAAGGCAGATGAAATGGTCAAACGTGTTTGCCTTTTAGGGTTGCCCTAGGAAGAGCTAACAAAAGGGGTGACGGCCCTTAAACAGCTGCTTGGGGAGAAGGACATCTGCCTCTTTTACCAGCCATTCAGTGCTCAGGCCTTGCCTTGAAAAGAGCACGCCGGGCTGGGAAGCAATAGTTCTGGGGCAGCCAGTTGTTATATGGCTTTTGTCTTAACGAAGTCACCCATTACTGTTGGAGCCATAAGTCTGCAGGAAGCCAGCTGTCAGGGCTGTGGCACAGGCCCCTCTGGGTGGCAGGCAAGGGGAGACAGAGTGTCTGTGGCCAAATTCCCTTTTAGACACCTGA
Source organism: Prionailurus bengalensis (assembly GCF_016509475.1). NCBI lineage: Eukaryota > Metazoa > Chordata > Mammalia > Carnivora > Felidae > Prionailurus > Prionailurus bengalensis. Next base: position 32,389,815 of record NC_057351.1, on the reverse strand, counting down.
GCCTGGCTGGCTTTGTAACTGGAGAGATTTGTGTCCTCCCCACTCCCATCTTCCCTGGGGAGACCACGGGGCGCTTTCTCTTGCCCTCCACCCTTGGAGAGACATCGGGGACATCTCGGGCTTTGGATTCCTTGGTTTGCAACTCCCCAAGTGCTTAGCTGGGCTGGGTTCTGCTTCGGTTGGCTGGCGTTTGGCGCTCTCATCTAGCGCTTCCCTTTGAAATCTACCCCCTCCTTTTTTTTTTTTTTTTTTTTTTTTTTTAAACCAGGTATGATGATGTCAAACGTGATGCTGATGCTACAGTTACAGACACGGCCCCTGCTGGCGCAGCCTCTCTGATTTTCTCTCCCTCTCCGCGTCCAGCGCTGGGCTTTTTCAGACAAGTGCATCTCCTAACCAGGTCACATTTCAGCCGCGACCCACTATCCGTCTGTCACCGGAGTCAGACCGCAGGAGGAGGGCGGAAGAAGACGACGGCGTTTGCTTCTCCGACCGCGGGGTGGGAGGAAGGACATTAAAATACTGCAGAAGTCAAGACCCCCCCCCCCCCCCGAGGTCGGACCCTGACCACGATGCGCGCCCCGGGCTGCGGGCGGCTGGTGCTGCCGCTGCTGCTCCTCGCCGCGGCCGCCCTGGCGGAAGGCGACGCCAAAGGGCTCAAGGAGGGTGAGACCCCCGGCAATTTCATGGAGGACGAGCAATGGCTGTCGTCCATCTCGCAGTACAGCGGCAAGATCAAGCACTGGAACCGCTTCCGAGACGTGAGTCTGCAGGGCCGCGAGGGCCGGGGGCGCGGGTCTGGGAAGGAAGGCTCGGAGCAGAGCCCCGGGCGCCGGAGCGGCGGCTGCACGTCGCAGCGACCCGCTCCGCAGCCCGGGCGGCTGACCGCACCGAGAGTAAACAACGTGCACCCACCCGGCTCCCGCCGGCCGTCGCCGGGACGGCTCGGCGCCCCCTCCCCGAGGCCCCCGGGCCCAGGACACCAAGCCCCACAACCACCCAGGGCGAGTCCTGGGCAAGGAGTTGCTCCAGGGGCGCGCGCTCCAGACGCTGTCTCCACTGCAGGCCGGGCGCGGAGAGGGGCGCGGGATGCAATGGGGGTGCAGGACGGGAGGGGTGGGGGCCCCGGCTGCGGCTGAACCCCCGACCAGCTCCCCTTTTTTTTTTTTTTTTTTTTTTTTTGGTGGCAAAAAAAAGGAGGCCCCCAGGCCTGCCCCCAGCCGGGTGGATGCTGCAGGCTCCACATACGGGGCACTGCAGAAGGGGCAGGTCTGGGTGCGGCCGGGAAGGTAGCGTCGTCTTGTGCGAGTGCCCTCTGTTCCCACCTTGGGCTTTGGGGGAGGGAGGACAGAGGGGAGAGAGCCCTTGGTTGGGGCTTTGAGTTGGGGTTGGGGGGGGGGGGGTCCTAGCAATCCTCATTAGGCGACATGGTGAAAGGCGTGTCCATGACTGGGGGCGGGTGACAGCAGTCGAAAACAGCCGAGCCCACCTTTGGGTGGCCACCAGAGCCAGGTCTGGGGTCCCCATGCAGGGTGGCGCGAACTCATGGAGGCTGGTTTTCCAGGACCAACCTTTCGTGGGGGAGCCGGGCCCAGAGTAGGTAGCGGCTCCCATCCAGAAGGAAGACTGCGGAGCCCGGTGGCCTTGAAAAACCAGAGGGGAGGGCCCAAGAGCTGGATCTGGGGTCTCTTCGCGGACGCCTGCCCGAACCCTGGCTTAACCTTGGGCCGAACTTAGCCTGGTGGGGGTTGGGGAGGCGGCTGCGGACTGACTGGCGCTGGCGTTGCTGCAGCACTTTGTTTACGGGCACCTGTAGATTGGAGGGGAAACCAGAGGCTGCGTTCCCAGAAGGGGGAAGTTGGGGCGAGGGGGGCGGGGGCGGAGAGCAGAGGGAGTGGCTGGGACCCAGAGAAGGGGGGGCGGGGTGTGAGGTGGAGGATGGGCCCGGATGCAGATGCACCAGAGGAGAACGCTGGTCCTGGCCACCTAGTGCTCTCAGATGGCTCTAATGTGACCCCGGTTCTTGCTTTTCATTTGCCACATTCCCTCATCAGACCCACCTGGTACAACACTGACCACTCCGGTGACCTTTCTCATCTTCTCTTAAATTGTGAGCGTCCAGAAGTTCCTTAGAAATGTGTTTAAAACACACATGCTTCATATGATCTCCAGCCAAATGATGGAAAGAGGCAGAGATAAGGATTTTTTTGTTATGGTGAGAGAAGTGCCGGTTTCTCTTCAAAGTCTAGGGTAGGTTGTAATTCATCAGAAAGAGTCGCATTCAGCCAGGTGCTGGGGCAGAGTGGCCAGGGCCCCAGAGCAGGCAGTTTGCCCCTCCTACGGCTGATCCAGCCAAGGGAGGCAGGACCCTCAGCGAGGCCTTTTCCGAGGCCCCTGCAGGCCCAGCACAGATTAGCTGCAACCGCCTGCCGCTGCCTGGGAAGCAGCCCCACGGCGGCAGCAGCAGCGAGGGGGCGGCCGCAGGCTGGTCCATCCCAAATCCACGTGTCACCGGTCCAGGCCTCCCTCTGACTCGCTGGCTGTTTGATCTTCCAAAGTGAGACTGGTGAAGGTCAGAGGGAAAAGAAATGCTTAATCAGAACAGTAAAGGTGTAAAAATAAAGATGCCTCCCCATCTCCCTTCCTCCACCTGCTTCCAATAGCCAACTCTGTAGGTGAGGATAAATGACTGACTGCTTGGCCCCCTGACACAAGGCTGCCCACCTGTCTCCCTGTACTGGTGCCAATCACTTCCTCCTTCCTCCAATGCTTATCACAGGAAAGGCAGCAGATTTGAAATTCTGCAGGACCTGACCCCATAGGGTCCCTGGAAAGCTTTAGGGCATGTATTAATTTGGGTGGCCTCAGGCTTTTATGGTGTCCTCTAAAACACCTTTTAAGGTAGCCTTGGCTTTGGGAAGACAGAATCAGGGAGAGGAGGACAAAGAAAGCTAGGCAGGAGGGTCTGGCTCTGGAGTTCCACTGGCAGCTTCTGCAGAAGGGCAGGAGGCTGCTAGCTCAGAGCCACTGCATTGCACAACTCTAGAGGTGCCACAGTATGAATGGCGCCCCCTGGAGTTGTGCAGTGCTCAGACCTTCCACAGGGACTGTGCCACCACTATAGACTCTTCTCATCCCTCCTCTGTTAGTAGAGGCCCCGCTTCATACTCTAAAGCCTGAAGCCCCTCTAGTTGTTCACAGTAACATAGGGCTTTATATACCTTTCATCAGGCCAGCTTTCCTGAAAATATGCCCCTTGGATCCTCAAAGGATGCTGGCATCGCCAGGTCGAACCAGAACCTAGTTCATAACCACAAAATGGCGCAGCCCTCCCCCCCCCCGTTTTCCCTCAGTAGAAGGGAAGCAAGCGGGAGGAGTGGAATGTTGTTGGGGAATAGGATGGAGGAGTCAGTACGGAAGGTGAGGGACAGGTCTCATGAAATGCTGTTGACTGAACTGAGGGGAGAAGACTCAGGGAATCACGTGGAAGAGGTCAGGAGGATGAAGAAGAGGAAGAAAGCGTGGGCAGTTGCTGCAACATAGAATTGGCCTGAGCTGGTTAGAAGGGAGTTCAGTTTCGAATTCTTTCTCTGAGCACTAGGATTATAGGGAGGCAGGATTTACCAGCAGAGTAATCCTCGCCTCCAGTGGGTGCAGGGCTCTCGCATCCTGTGCTTGGGTAGATTTCCTCTAATGCCCAGTGCCTTGCTGCCAGGGAGGAGAGAACGTCATGCCAGAGGAGAGGAGGAGGTTGGGATCTAGCTGTGCTCTACCCTAGGCAGGCCTGGGCTTTTCAGAGGCTTGCTCCCCAGTGCTATTATCTCCAGATTCCCTCCCTGCAGAACTGGGTGGGATTTGACTACAGGTCTCGGAATAGAGCATCCAAGGCCTCATAGATAGAGATGGACACGTGAGAGGAGGCAGGCCCATTACACAGCATTCTTCCCGGCGGGCTCCAAGAGCCTGGCTGGGCAGCACTGAGTGTTCTTTTTCTTCTTGGCTCTTCTCTACTTTGTACTCCACCTCCATTAAACTTTAATGATATTTATGGGCGTCTAGCACAGTGCTCGGCCCCCAGGAGGCATGCAGTTAACTAAGGTACCTTGAATCACCGATTGTGGTGAGTGCTTACATCTGCCAGTCCCTGCAGTAAACACTTGATCTGCATTGCCTCTCGCCCCTTAACATCCCGTGAGCTATTTATCATTCTTTGTGATGCACCCATTCTATGGTTGAAGAAACGCCCCCGCACAGAGAAGTTAAGGAATGTAACTTACCCAGGGGTTGAATAGCTGGTAAGTGGTAGAGCTGGGATTTGAATCCAGGTCATCTGATTACAATCTGCTTTTAGGGAAACTCTAGGCCTAACCCTTAGTGAAAAATGGGAAGAAAGAAATCTCCCCTAGTTTGTGCCCTGTGAGCCTTCAAGGTTGCCCTGGGCTGGAGCCGCTCCTCTTAGGAAGAGGGGGGCAAAGCCCTCAGTGTCTTCAGTAGCCTGCCACCAGCCTGCTCCCCACCCCATGACCTAGTGAGACCCGAAAGGCGAGGCAGGAGTGCAGTATGCTAAGAGAGCTCCGGCCTGGGAGTTGGAAGGCCCGGGTTCAGGTTCTGACGTTGCCACTGGCTGGCCAAATGATGCCAGGTCCGTCCCATCCCCTCTCTGAGCTTTGGTTCAGGCTGGGAGGCTAAAACGAATGTGTAAGCATGGAGGCATCTTGTCAGAGGGCTGCAGGGCACCCCGTTTCAGGCACTCTCCAGCCCCGTCAAAAACTGCCAGATGGATCATCATTTCTGTGCCCCCGTCCCCATGAGAAAGACTTTGATGTATGCTCACTCACTCACTCGTTCGCTGCAGATCTGAGCACCAACCCTGTGCCAGGGGCTTCACCTGATCCTGGGAGCTGGCTCAGGGAAGTCATGCCTGCTGGTTACTCATGATTCTCACTGTTTTATGACCACCAAGTAAGCCAGTAACAGGTTTTAGCCACAAAGGGGCTCCCTTATCACCACCCCTCCCCTCTCCCCACTCCATACACCTAAATCGATGCAAGTGTGGGAATGAGCTGCACAGGTGTTTGTGAATAAGTGTGGGTGTGTGAGAAGAACCCCAAACTGGGTCAGAATGGATTCCATAATTGGGATTTGGGGATGGGAGGGTAGGTCCTTTCCTGGCCTCCTTCCGCATTCTGATTTTGAATCCTCTCCCAACTGGTGGGGCTGGCATCTCCCAGAGCCGCATCAGCATGGTGAGGGGCACTTGAACACCCAGCGGGGCTCCAAGCCTTGGGAAGAGAGGGAGAGAAGAGCACTCTTTGCCTGGAGAGGCTGTCGTATGGTCCTCTCATCTTCCAGGGAGGCTAAAGAGGGTGGAAGATCAACACCACCCCCTCCCATTCTCCAGAAGGTCAGAAGTCTGTCTAGAGGAGCAGAAGAGTGCTATCCTGCCCCAAGGGCCCAGGGAGAACACTCAGCCTGTCTTCCTCATGGGAGGACAGAACTAGCTGTGTGACCTTGCGAGAGCTCCTTCCCGTTTCTAGCCCTTGATTTTCCCATTGGTTTAATGGGCTGGCTAACAGAAGCATCTACAGAGCTCTTATCAGTCTTTGACTCTAGGAGGATGGCACCAGAGTCAGTCAACAGCCCCTTCACCCGAAGATGTACCCCACCCACCCCCCTCCGCCTCTCCCACGAGCTGGGCAGCACAGTCTTTGGGTTGAGGGAAGGGATTTTCTCTTTGCTCCAGAGGAAGTATCTGTGACCAGAGCAGGGTAGGGTTTGCATTAGCCAGAGACAGAGAAACCTGACAAATGGGGCCTTAATGATATCTTGGGGCAAATACCAGGAGGTAGTCCTACGCCCCTGTGTATGTTTCCCTGCAGGTGTAACATGGGTCTTCTTCGGGTTGTAAACAGGGAAACTGTATGCCTAGGCCTAGGCCTGGATACACCGCTGTACCTCACCTTGGTGGGCAGACCTAGGCCCACCTACAGGCTATGGGGTGCTGTGGTTCTTGACATGCGACAGCCTCTTAGCTCCTAAGGGCTCAGCCAGAGTTCATTTGCGGGTATAGCCCCTTCCTCAGGCTTCCCACGGTATTTATTGGTCATAAATTCATTTGGCACATGTTGGCACTGCCTCACGATATCACCTCCACTGTGGGCTTGTATCTCAAAAGTCCTCCCGCCGGCCTTTTAAATGTGTGTTTATCACGTTCCTCCCACGGTTAAACTCCTGAGGGCAGGATCTGGGGACAGACTGCTTGCACACCTTACCCCCCTGTCCTCCAGGGGGCTGTGCACACAGTAGGTGCTCAGTGTAGATGTATGCATTGTGGAATGTGCCAGAAAGGATCTCAGCTAACTCGTCCTGTGAGCCACCCTCCTCACCGTCCTCTCTGGGTAGCAGCATGGTGGGTGCTGGGGCTCTGGGCTGAGCCATGTTGCTTATCTGGGGAGTTCTCTTCCTCTTTCTGGACTCTGGAAGGTTGAGGCAGTCCAACTAGAACCCTGGCACCCTGACTCTCCAATGATTCATTTGGAGGAGAAGGGAGTGCATGATGCCTTGAAGGCAGATTGTCCTTCAGCCCCTGTGTCTGTGGGCCTGGACCTGGCTGATGCCAGCCTCACCCTTTCAGCCTCCTCCGCATCCTCAGTATGCCTCCAGAGCAGTCCATCCACCTGTCAGACCCTGGAGCAGCTAAGCACAGGACTCTCGCAGGCAGGGCACAGGTTCCCCACGGCAGGGCCTCCTGCCCCCCCCCCCCCCCCCCCAGCTCTCTTCCCTGACATCAGAAAAGATGTCAAGGCTTCACTCAGCTAGACGGATAAGCCAGGCCTGGCCAGTGTCTTACCTCTACCTGAAGGACGCCCTCTGGCTCTTCCCCTGCTCCCTTGTTCCCTTGTAGGAGTCTGAACTTCAGGCTCTTTCCCCTCTATTCTCAGAGCTCTCAGCTTGGAAGAGCTGGGGGAGCAGAACCATGGAGCCTCAGTGGCTCTAAAGCACAAGCTCCCACATTTTACAGATGGAGATGCAGACCCAGAGAGGTGCAGGCACCTGAGAACCCTTCTCCCCTCTCAGCCCCGTGTTCTTTCCTCACACCATGCCTATGTTTCCTTGGGGAGTAAATCCTGTCTCCACTCATGTTCCAGAAGGGAAATCGAGGTCTTGAGGCAGCTCAGAATAGAATTTCCAACCCCCTCTCCCTTGCACCCCGCCCCTGTCCTCTCTGCCCTTTATGGACCCCTGGGGCTGCCGCCTAGAACCAGAAACCCAAGGGCGGGGGTGTGGCTGTGATGCCCAGAGCAGTGGAGAGGTCAAGCCCGTGGAGTGCGGGCAGGGGTGCTTGCATACCTGCGGCCAGGTGGAGCCCTTGGCATGCTGGGAGTGATAAGCACATTTTGGCCCTGCAAGGAAATTCCTCCAAGGGGAGAAGGGGTGGAGGCCGAGAGTCTCACAGATGCCTGTCTCCTTCTGTTTGCTCAGGCCGAATACGTAGCCCCTGCCACTCCCTCTGAGAGAGGAACAAATATTTAATGACTGCTCCTGTTTTCACAGCCTCCACAGGGCAGGCACTGCCCCCTCAAGATGCCTCCTGCCTGGGTATGTGACGCAGGAGTCGGTATTCGGCTGAGAAGGAGCCTAGATGGTCCGCACTGGGCCCCTCCTCACTCCTTTCTGGGTCCCTCACTCAGTGCTCCTCTGGCTGTTTGTAGGGGTGGGGGGCGGTGGGAGGAGGCCCCAGCCACAAGTGCCCCCCCCCCCCTCCTGGGCCTTCTCCTGGGGACTGGGCTTCATCGGAGGCTCCCTTGCCTGAGGAATGAGGCAAAAATAGTGTTGGGCACCGGGCCTTTTGGAGGTTGAGAGGGGCCTGGCCCACTTACATTTTTAGAGGTTCTCAATCTATTAAAAAATGAAGAAATGCCCTAACAAGGTTACAGAAGTTGTGCTGTATTTAAAGTCTCACGATGGACATCTTTCTGTCCTGTTCGTGTGCCTCTGTGCCTCTGCCTCGTTTGGTGACAATATCCAAAGTCTATATTTGAGGCCCCCCCCCCCGTGACCGTGAGACCCAAAAGCGCCTCTGCCCCCCTCCACTCCCACTGGAACCCTGGCTTCAGTGGTCCTGTTTCGTGGCTTTTGAAAGTGCAGTGCTCCACAGTTTCTGAAGTCCTCTGAGACGTTGTGCTGGGTGCCCCCGCACCTCAGGGTGGAAGGCAAGGGAGCCTGCCCATTTTACGGACACAGAGGTGGGCTACGGGGAGGGCAGTATTCCAGCAGGCTGTCTTGCTGGCAGTCAGAGGCAAGGCCAGGCGGGAGCCCGGTGCCCTGATTCCACGTTGGGGGGGGGGTGGGCGTCAGGCTCCCCATCACACTCTGATGCAGAGGCAGGTGGAGATTTGCCCAGGTGCTTTTTAGCCCAATACATCGGGGCCCCGAGGGCTGCTCTTCTTCTGCTACATTCACTGTTGTGTCCCGTCTCCCTCACCAGATGGAGAGGCTGGGAGAGATTGGGTTAATTCAAGCTGTGAAGTGAGCGGGTGATTTGGGTGCTAATTAAAATGACAGGAAGTAAACAGCGCTTGGAAACACCCAGCATGCGCCCCCTAAGCCCGGCTAGGCCTGCGCACATACCACCAGCTCTCCCCCAGCTTGGCACAGTGGGCCCTGTCTCCATGGCAACCGAGCTGAGCCGCAGAGATCAAAGCAGGAGATGGGTTAGCTCCAAACCAGCAGAACCAGGGGCTTATGAAGGGGTTTGTGGGAAGCGCCTGAAGAAGACTGGGTCCAGGTGTCTCTCCCCACCCTTGCCAGCCCCTCCTCTGGCTACAGGACTCCCCGTCTAGGGGTTGAAGTGGAGCTGATGTGGTGGGAGGAACCATCCATGAGCTGGGATTGGGCCTCCAGGTCCAGCCCCTGGCCTGGGACTTTCCTCACCTGCTAAAGTTTATGGGTTTACGGAGCGGTATGGAGTCCTGGTTAGAGGGGCATGGATTCTGGAATCCCAGTTCTGGGGGGTGGGGGGAGGGGTGCCAGTACCCTGCTGTGCAATTGATATGGGATCCTGCGTAAGTCACTTAACCTCTCCAAGCCTCGATTTTATCGTCTAGAAACAGGGATAATAATAGTAATTTTCTCTCAGGGTTGTTGTAACGAGTAAGTACCTGAGCCGATGATATAAGGTGCTTAGCACAATGCCTGCCAAGTGGTAATTGCTGAAAAGATATTAGCTGTTATTAGCAGTATTTTTACTATGTGCTAGGTGCTGGGCATAGACAGGTGACTTTTATAAGGTGTCTGCCCTCAAGGAACTGGCCATCTAAATAGGGCAGAAGCAAGGGCATCCCTTGGTGTAACTGTAGCAGCTGCAGTTGGCCCGAAGGAAAACTAGCTATGGGGCCACGTTAGGGAAGATGATGGCCGAGTCGGGCTTTGAAAGAAGAATAGAAATCCTGGGGCCGGATGCAAACACACATCCCACTTGGGGAAGGAGGCTATGCCGAGCCATGCTGAAGCATCGGCTGAAAGGACATGGGGCTGGCGTAGCCAGGAACAGATCGAGAGAAGGCTTTCTTCTGTAGGTGACCGGGAACGGTGAGGATTTTTAAATACAGTATTTATTGTAGTTTTTCCCCTTCATTAGAAAGTAAAACATGTTCACTGGGGTGCCTGGCTGGCTCAGTTGGTTGAACACGTGACTCTTGATTTCGGGATTGTGAGTTCAAGCTCCACATTGGGCATAGAGCTTACGTAAAAAATAAAAAAAAAAAATTAAATTAAAAAGAAAAAAGTGGGGCACTTGGGTGGCAAAGTCAGTTAAGCATTCCATCTCTTTTTTTATTAAAAAAACTTTTAAATGTTTATTTATTTTTAAGAGAGAGGAGCAGAGAAAGAGAGAGAGAGAAAGGGAGACACAGAATCTGAAGCAGGCTTCAGGCTCTGAGCTGTCAGCACAGAGCCTGACACGGGGCTCAAATCATGACCTGAGCTGAAGTCAGACGCTTATCCAACTGAGCCACCCAGGTGCCCCAAGGCATTCCATCTCTTGATCTCAGCTTAGGTCTTAATCTCAGGGTCATGAGTTTAAGCCCCAAACTGGGTGTGAAGCCTACTTAAAAAAAATGTTTTGGGGCGCCCGGTGGTTCAGTCGGTCGAGTGTCTGACTTCAGCTCAGGTCATGATCTCACGGTTCGTGGGTTCGAGCCCCGCGTCAGGCTCTGTGCTGACAGCTCAGAGCCTGGAGCCTGTTTCAGATTCTGTATCTCCCTCCCTCTGCCCCTTCCCCGCTCATGCCCTGTCTCTCTCTGTCTCGAAAATAAATAAACATTGTTTTTAATGTTTTTAAGTGAAAAAGAAAAAAAAAATAAAACATGTTCACATTGTAGAAATTTTGGAAACTTGGAAAAAAGCAGAAAGATGCCAAAATCCTTTGTATTCCTATCCCCCAGAGCAAACCATGTTAACATTTTGCTACAAATCCTTTTTACCTACTAACCTTTAGGATTTTTTTTCAAAATGAGAACGAAGTATATATTCAGTGAAGAGTTTTAAGGAGGGAGAGATGTGGTCAGAATTGTGTCTGGAAGGACCCCTGTTGCTGTGGCCGTGTCGAGGACAAACAGTGGGAGACCCGCCGGGGACGTGGCAGCGACTGAGGCTGGGGTTGCCAAGGTGGGACAGGGGCATGGTGGGGAGGAAGGCAGGCTGGAGACAGCGGGTGAGGTGGACAGGATGTGCAGATGATAAGCATGGCCTTTGCCTTGCTCTTGTAAACTTGGCGAGGGTGCCGTGATGTGCACACCACGGGAGAAGGCGGAGAGCCCGGGTTCCCGTGAGTCAGCCTGTGCCTGGCGCACTGAGCATCTGCTTTGTGTGTGGCGCCCTCAGAGGGAGGGAGTAGCTGCTCTTTTTCCTCCCCGAGGCCCTACGTTACGGGCGACAACGCCAGAGGAGATGAGGACAGCATTAGACCCAACGTGCAGAGCTGGAAGGACCCTACCTTGGAGAGCTGCTCAGCACCAGTGAGGGCTCTACCAGAGCCAGCCCACCCATAGGGCATTTTAACATGTTCGGAAGGTGGTTCTAATGCGCAGCCATTGCTGAGACCCACATGGCACAGAGGAGGACCCTTAACCCCGAGGATGCTCAGGGAGCCAAGCTTAGAGCAGTCTCCGAGCCCAAAGGCCTCCCTACCTCTTCTGCACCCCCTTCTCAGTGCAAGACTGTTCCTCTCTCAGTGAGCGAGGCCTCGCCTACGCACATCGGGTCGTCCGAGGGGTCCTGACCCGGCTGTTCCTCTGTCTTCTGGCCCTTGGCTGGCTGCCCTGCCTCCCTGGGCCTCAGTTTCCTCCTTTTTTATGGGGTTGATCCTATTGGTCCTGCCGGTTTCTCAGGATCCTGAGGGTAGAAGGAAGACAGTTACATGAAACTATTTGGAGAGGACGTAATTTGAAAGCACCGTGAAATACAAGTCGTGGTGCACTTGTACATTCCAAAAGTTCTTCCACAGGTCTGCTCTGTGCTGAGCACCGCTGGGCGCAGGGGTGGTCACGGCTGCTGAAATCAACCGGGTAAAATAGATGTGCTCTTCCTTTGCCCAGAAATGTGGATCTCAGCCCAGGACCCACCTTCCCTCTGGCCTGGCCCTCGCTCCAGAGCACTGGGCAGGGGCTCTTCGGAATCCTTGTTTCTCGGGGGAGGACATGATAGATCAGCAGCAAAGCCGGGACAGCACCAGGCCCCCTGTTTCCTGAGATGACCCTAGTGCCTTTATGGGGCCATTTGTCACAACTGCTAATAAGCCCACTTGGGTGCCATAAATAGACACCATTGCACTGAAAGGCATTATTCACACTTACCAACAAACACCTCCTTTTCAGCGTATAGATTGTGCCAGCCCACACCCAACCTCAGGGTCCCCTGAGTATATCCCTGGGCTCTGCCCCTGTGCCACCCACAGGACCCCATCACCCTTCCCCAAGGGATGCCCCAGGGTGATTCTCCTCACACTCCACTGGTCTCTGCTGTCCCTGGGGGCTGGGGGGAGAGCTCTGTCTCCTCACTTGCAGGGGCTCCTCATGGGACCTCTCCCTGCTCCTTTTCTGCTCCTCTGCCCAGAGTCCTTGGTCTCTTGTTCTGCTATAACAGCTTTTATTAGTTGAGTGCTTTCTGGACACCGAGCGCCCCTCAGACACCATCTTTAATCTCTGAGTGGTCCCAGGAGATGGGTGCTGGGCTCCTAAAGGTCAAGGCGCTTGCCCACGGTGTGCTGCTAAGGGGAGTATGGGGACTGTGTGACCCTGGGGCCCTCTCTCTCTCTCATCCCCCTCTCTAGCTGGCGGCTCCCACTCTCCTGGGAGCGAAGGCTGCTTAGACATGGGCGGCAGGCAGGAACAGGCAGAGTGAAGGGTACGGAGAGAGAGAAGGGTACAGAGGAGATGGACAAAAATGCACAGAAACACCCATGAAGGCAATACAGGTAGCACAGAGCTAGCACAGCCAGGCCCTCATGGGGAGAGGTCTGCTGGTCTCTCTCCCTCCCCTTGCCCCCAGCCCCCCCTCACCTTCTCTGTCTGTGTGGAAGAGGCAGGAGGGCCAAGCCCGAGGGAGGGCCTTGGCACCCAAGTGGGAAAACTGGGAGCTGCTCACAGAAGTGGGCTTTGTTAACCTCGTTTCTGGATAAAAACCATCTGGCATTGGGTGAGCTGCCTCGAAGTGTCCTTGTTGCCTTGCACGCCCAGCATGCGCTGTTACCTACACGTGTGTGCCTGCGAACACACGCTCACAGACGGGACCTGCACACCAGCACATACACACGCTACAAATGTGTGCCTGCGAGTGCGCACGCGTGCACCCAGGGCCCTCGTGAATGCACACGCATGTGCAGAAGCACATACACAGGCATACACTTGGCCTCGGCCCCTTCCTGGCCTTCGCCCAGGAGGCCATGTTGATAAGGGCCCTCGCCCCTGCCTGGTGCCCTGATGCTTGGCAGCTTCCAGAGTCAGTGGCCTCAAAGCCCTGGGGCTTTCAAAGCACTTGTGGGTGCTTGTTGCTGCCTCCATGTAGCTGCCCTCTAGTGCGGGAACCCCATGCCCTCTTCTCCAGGCCTGCCAAGGGTCTGGCCCCTCCCCACCCGCACCCCCACCCCACAGCGTGGCCTCTGTCTTCCATCCCTGCACAGCTCTGATCTTTGGGTGGATGGGACTCAGGATGAAAGGTGCGGCTGCACGTGGCTTCTCATGCCCCTTCGCCCCCCAGCTCCAGAGCCCCATCCAGAGGAGGCCAGCAGCTGGCTCCGTGATGTTGCCAGCCTGCGGTCCCAAGAAGCCGTCTCCCCGCCTGCCTGCCGGAGCTTCCACCAGGAGCGCCTTGGGAGCTGTTTGCTGGTTTCAGCAGCTGCCTCTGCCCCACAGGGGCTAGTGGGGAAACCGAAAGGAGTTGGGGATTTTGTGCCAGTGAGCTTAGGCCGGGCGGGAGATGTTCTGCCTTGGCCACGGTAGGATCCGTGGGCCCAGGGAGGCCCTTGTGGCTGGAGCAGAGTGAGGGGCTATCTCCCTGTGCCTTAGGTCTTGGAGACTGTGTGCTGTAGCCAAAAGAGAGGTCTGTGCTGGGTGCAGGAGACCTGGGTTCTAAGACAATGGGATCTGGGATGGGTCATGTCCTGTCTCTGGGCCGTCCAACCTCTCCTGCAAATAGAGGGGGCTCGGCCAGATGACGTCAGCGGGCTTTTTCAGGACCCTGGAATCTGAGGATTTGCAGCTGGACCAGGGTAACCAAGGAAAACATTGACATCAGGAAGGACCACAGCCCCCCTTTCTCTCAGTGCACCATGTAAACACTATAGGAAAGTCAGAACTTGAGTGAAAACAGTCTCTGTGCAGTGGAAGAGAGGCCCTCCCTCTTGCCCCACTCACATGGTGGCTGGTGGCAGGGTTGGGGACTACCAAGGGAAAGACCCTGGCTGAGGGAGAGAGTGGCATTTCTGGGACACTTAGGGCACAGGTGTGAGAATCACTGGTCCTGGGCACTATGGGTCCCTTAGACATCTGTCTGATGGTCAGGCCAGGGCAATGGAGAGATGGGGCCTTGCCCTTTCAAAGCCTCACCTCTAGTGCTCCTAAAGCCAGCCCTGAGTGGGCCCAGGCCTTAAGCTCCCTGTAGTGAAGACATAGGAATACTGTCCTCCAATTGAAGGCCATAGAGCTTAGAGAACTGTATAGTAATCAAAGACCATTGCCCAGCACCCACGGTCACATGAGGAGGCCTGAGCGCACTGGGACCACATGGTCTAAGGGTGGGCATCACACTAAAATCCCCATCTCCCCTTCTCTCCTCCTGCTCCATTTCCCGTGATCTGCTGCTGCTGCTTCCGGATCCCCAGGAGGTAGAGGTAAGTACCCCCCGGGGTCTCTCTGTGGTCTCTCTGCAGCCCTGCACCCCACCCTCCTCTCCTTTCCCTCTACACCCTCTCCCTGCACCGCCCAGCATGGGATGGAGGGGTAAAGAATATAAGGGAGAGGCCGGAAGGATTCTGGAAATGGGTTTGGGGGGATAGAATTCTGGGAGAGGCAGCTAGCAGGGCCCGGGTCTGGGCAGCCCCTGGGGTGACAGCAATTAGCTTGGGGGAGCAGTGTCCCAGCCCTCTTCCCTCTTGGCCCTGGAGTTGAGCCTTGCCTCTAGGATGTAAATCTTAGCCCTTCCCTTCTTCCTTACCCCTGTGTCCTTCCTTAGGATGACTACATCAAGAGCTGGGAGGACAATCAGCAAGGAGATGAAGGTAACGTGCCCCTCCCAGGTGAGGGAATATGACTGATACTCCTGAAGATAAGAGGGCACATCCCGACCATGGCCTTGGGGGTTCTGTGGCAGCCAGGCCCTAATGGCAGTTGAGCTGAGGAGCTCTGGTTATCAGGACTACTGGAGAGAGGAGCTTCCCAGCTCGGAAGTGGGGCTGGGGGTCCCTGGGCTCTCTGGCATTGATTTCTAGGTGACCTATATTCTGGCCCTGTGTCCTTGCAGCCCTAGACACCACCAAGGACCCCTGCCAGAAGGTCAAGTGCAGCCGTCACAAGGTGTGCATTGCCCAGGGCTACCAGCGGGCCATGTGCATCAGCCGCAAGAAGCTGGAGCACAGGTGAGGGGCTTGGGGAGGTGGCGGTTTTTGGGGCATTGCTTAAATAGCAAGGGCTTGCCTGATTGTCTCCTATGTGGTAAGTTATCTATTGCTGCAAAACAAACTTCCCCAAAACTTAGTGCTTAAGACAACAAATGTATTATCTCACATGGTTTCTGAGGGTCAAGAATCTAAAAATGGTTCCGTTGGGTGGTTCTGGCTCAGGGTCTGTCATGAGATACAGTCAAGATGCTGACTGGGGCTGCATCATCTGAAGGCTGGATTGGGGCTGGAGGATCCACTTCCAAGCTTGCTCGCGTGCCTATTGGTTCTAGTCATACGGACCTCTCCATAAGGATGCTTGAGTGTTCTCAGAACGTGGCAGCCGGCTTCCCCTAAGTGAGGCGTGTAAAAGAGAGAGAACAAGGAGGAAGCCACAATGTCACTTATGATCTAGTCTCAGAAATCATACATTGTTACTTCTGCTACTTCTCTTTATCAGGAGTGAGTCTCTAGGGGAAGGGAATTAGACTCCATCTTTTGAAGGGAGAGTGTCAAATAACCTGTGGACATATTTTAAAACCACCACACTGTATGAGATCAATCACCAAGCAGTGTGGGACTCAGGGAAAGTCATATCTCTTCTCTGGGACTCAGTGTCCATATCCATAAGACAAGTAGGTTGGTCCAGATGGCTTAAGGTTCCTTCCAGCTCTGACATGCAATGACTTAATGAAATATTTACGGTTGTAGCTTCTGAGGCTTGCAGAGGAGGGAAAGGTATTAGCTCTGTCCCAAGGACAACACCTGCCAGGATCCAAGACCCCTGGAAAAGGTCCCATTTCCCTCCCCTTTCTCCAGGAATCCCGGTTTCTATGTGAACTCTTTCATAGAAGAGTTTGTAAATGTTGGTGAATAACTCAAAGACAGAACCCTTGGTGGCCAAACAAAACGAGTCTATGGGCCAGACGTGGCCTGTGGGCCATCAGTTTGCAACCTCTGATAAATCTTGCAGTCGGCCCTGGGGTTGCTGCCTGAAGGCCCTGTTGGACTCAGTGACCACAGGAAAGGGGAAACCGTGGGTGTGTCCCCTGCCCGGTTGGCTCCACCCTTATAAGCTGGAGGAGGGTCTAGCTGGGGGTGACGGAGAGGGTGGGCCGGGGCAGGGAGGAGGCCACATGTGCTACAGATTGCAAGGGCTAGCTTCTTGTTAGAACCGGTCTCTCGAACCTTCCCTTTGCGTGTCCCTCTCTCATTTTTGCCTCCATCCCTGTGCCTTCCCCACCCCTGTCCTCCTGTAGGATCAAGCAACCTGCCCTGAAGCTCCCTGGAAACAAAGACACCATCTGTAAGCCCTGTCACATGGCCCCGCTCGCCTCCGTCTGCGGCTCTGACGGCCACACTTACAGCTCAGTGGTGAGGACCCCAGGCCCCGGGGGTGGGGGTGGGGGTGGGGGGTTACACCTGAAGCCACAGGGAGCAGAGAGGACGACTCGACCAGGGCCTCCTGTGGGGCTCCCGGTGCTGAAACAGAGCCGGAAGTGCTTGGTCGGTGCATTAAGCGTGGCTGACCATAGAAGGGTCACCTGAGCCCTGGGCTAGGGCTGCCTGAGAGTCCCAGCCAGACCCTGCCCCTGGCCTTAGGCAGATGCAGGTAGGCAGTGGGGCTTGGAGGACATAGGTGATCAAGTAACTGCAAGTCAGAGTAAGTGAGGTGAGGTCCTCAAGAAAGTACCCAGGGCTCTGGAACGAAGGAGATGTGTCATCCAGTCGTCAGGGGTGACGGATGGATCTTTCCACAGGCATATTCCCACCTGGAGGGCATGGTGTTCACTAGCAAGCACCAGGCACTCTGGGGCAGGAGGAAATAATCCTCCATGAGACAACCATGTGGGAGGGAGTGGCGACGGTTGTGGGGGGGGGGGGCGGGCGGAATGGATCCCTACCTTACAGGATTTCTATGTGGGTTAAATGAGACCTTTGTGAAAGCATCTTATAAACTTTAAAGTACCATAGAAATGCAGGTGCTCGCTGTGACTGCTTCTGCTAGGGACCAGGAGGTGGTAGTTGTTTGGTTTTTGGAGGGCACTGTCAGCCAGGGTTGGGTTCTTGGGCTTAGGAACCCTTTTGGGGTGAGATGCAGATTTAAGAGTCACGCGCTATGGGTGATGATTGAAGCTGGGGAGGGGTGAGGCCGCTGGGAGAGGAGAAGGAAGAGAGAGAGAATAAGCCAGAGGCTGAGGGCAGAAGGTACACTGAGGAGGCGGGAGGGATACAAAGGATCCCAGTGAGCTGACAGAGGGAGGGGGTGGAGGACAAGAGTGCTGTTGCACAGCCCAAGGACAGAGCAAGATTTGGGGAGGAAGCTGTGGTCTGAGGGTCATGGCGGTAAATAGTAAGGAGGGAGAGATCATCAGGACGTCAGGCTTGCATCCCAGCCCCACGGCCTTGGACACATTACTGGGCCTCTCTGAGCTTCCATGTTCTCTGCTGAGCACGAGAGACAGAATTCCTCCCTCGCAGAGCTGGGAGAGAATCTAAAACACTATGACCGCTTCTTAGTAGCCATCATCTCACGGGGATAAGCCAGACACGACAAAGGAAAATACTTTCAGGGCCAGGAGTGGATGCGACCCTCTCCGAGGCTGGCTTCAGCAAACAGCTGTGGCAGAGGGTTTTTAGTAAAGGCTGGGGGAATTAGCAGATGTTAGCAGATAGCTGGCAGCTTTTGTCCAGAGCTGAGCAAAGCCCCCCGGAGGTAACTGTGCAGAGACCATTGAGGGAGGGGCCAGCAGTCAGTTCCCCAGGGACTAAGGGACTGTGGTGAGAAGGAAGATAGGCCAGAAGGCAAGGAGGCAGTGGCAACAGGCAGCTAAATAGAGGGGTGTGAGGGGATGGGGTTGGGGGTACGGGGAGACTGGTGTCCTGGGAAAGATAACTGTGCAGAGAGATTAAGCTAGTGTAGACCAGGGTTCATGGGAGCCTTTGAATCCCTGGGAGGCCCCTTCCAGGGCCTTCAGCCCCCTCACACTGTGGACCTGTGGCTTCCCAGAGGGACCAGCAGGGCTAGCCCTCCAGGCTATTCATGGGGACTGTCCCTCCTGTCAAAAATGGGGAAGGCAGCTGTGGCTGCCTGGTAGGCTGGAAGGACCCCCAGCTACAAGGACCCATGGGTGAGCCCCGCCATCACGCAGCCTGACCTTTCTTCCCGTGCAGTGTAAGCTGGAGCAGCAGGCCTGCCTGAGCAGCAAGCAGCTGACCGTGAGATGCGAGGGCCCCTGCCCCTGCCCCACAGAGCAGACCTCCCCGTCCACCACCGATGGCAAGCCAGGTAATGAAGAGTGCTGGGCCACAGCCAGGCTGGGGGAGGCCTCACTGCCAGCGTCTCCTGGGACGTCTCCTTCAGGGCTCAGGGATGGCCAGAGCAGGAAGGGAGAAGTGGCAAAAACAGGGACCTGCGGGGCTGGGGCGCTTGGGGCTCGGGTATAGGGAGCAGGTGCTGTGTGTTCTCAGTGCCAGGGACTGCGGGGGGAGGAAGACGAGGGGTGATTTCTCCCCTTCCCCCTTAACCACTGCCCAGCCTCTGGCCTGTCGGGCAGCATCCCAAAGTGAGATCGTGCTGTGCTTCGCCCCCACCTTCACCCCTGCCCGTTTCTCCCCCTCCTACCGACTACAGAGACCTGCACAGGTCAAGACCTGGCTGACCTGGGGGACCGGCTGCGGGACTGGTTCCAGCTCCTTCATGAGAACGCCAAGCAAAATGGCTCTGCCAGCAGCGGGGCCAGCCTGGCCGGTAGTACAGAAGCTTCTTGCTGTGCCTGGGAGCGGGGAGGGCAATGGGGAGGCAGGGGTGCACTGAGCCAGCCTGCCTTGTGTTACCTCCTGCCAGACCCTGAGCCTCAAAAAGGGCCTAACCCTGGAACAAGGGGAGGTAGGCTGCAACTTGGCAGGAGGGGTTCAGGTTAGCGAATAGGAAGAACTTCTCGACGAGTGTGGAAGGATCTTAAACCCTGAAATGGGTAGCCACGGGAAGGCGGGAAATTCTCTTCCCTGAAGGGCTCCCCAAACAGGGTTTTGAATAGCTCAGGTACAGTCCTGTGTAGAGGCAGGGGGACTGACCTTCGGCCGTTCTTGAGTGTCTCACTCCCACGGTTACAATCTGAGCTGCCCTGACCCTTCCCCTGAATAGATGGAGAAGGGATGGGTGGACAGGTGGATGAAATGGCTTACCTTGAGCGTGACCTAACCGTGGCCTTCTCCCCAGGGCTGGACAAGAGCCTGGGAGCCAGCTGCAAGGATTCCATTGGCTGGATGTTCTCCAAGCTGGACACCAGTGCAGACCTCTTCCTGGACCAGACAGAGCTGGCGGCCATCAACCTGGACAAGTACGAGGTCTGCATCCGTCCCTTCTTCAATTCCTGCGACACCTACAAGGACGGCCGCGTCTCCACCGCTGAGTGGTGCTTCTGCTTCTGGAGGGAGAGTGAGTGTGGCGCCTCGCTGGCCCCAGCCCCCTGCCCCCCTTCCAGTTCACCTGCCTCCTGCTCCCTCCAGTGCCATGTCTGTCAGAGCCCGGGAAACCAATGCTTTAACTCCATTCCTTGTCAAGCTCCTCGGTGATCCAGATTTTGTGGGTCCTGGAGCACGTGCCCTTTGGGAAAGTAAAAACTACAAATGTCAAATTTCCAAGCCCCCTCGGGGCCTTGGAGGGAACTGATGGATCCTAAAGCTGAAGCCATATTGCCTTCTTTAGTGGTTCCACTTCTGGGAGTGTCTCACATTACTTGCTCCCAATCTGTGATCGTGTAGGTGACCATCAGCCTTAGAGATAGGACATCATTTGCTAGGTTTTTATATTCGGAACCAGAGCTGGACATGTGCTTAGAGGTCACCGAGGCCAAGTGGCAACCATCGCCAGTGGGGAAACTGAGGTTCCAAGGGGTTGGCTGACCTGCTGGCCCGGAGGTAGGGAAGGCCCTGGTGCTCTGCCTCTGGTGTTCTGCCTGGTTGGTGGGAGTTCAGCATCCACGGCCTGAGGCCAAGCCTTCCACTAGGGCTCCACCATAGGCCGGTTTGGGACTCTGGGCCAGTCACTGAATCTTTCCAAATTCAGTTTCTTCATCAGATCTAGGAGACTGTTGTGAGGGTGAATGGAGAAAATCTGCGTGCAGAGCACCGTGTAAATCACAAATCCATCTGCCAGAGTGAAGTGCCTCGATCACTTTTAGCGGCCCTCCTGCCCAGTCTTCCTGCTCTCTGCCTTGCCCCAGCACATTCACCTTCCAAGCCTGGGAAACTCACTCTGTCGGTCCTATACAGCAGCCTCTTTGCGTAGGAGGCAGAGAATGATCTCATTTTACAACCAGCCAGGCCTCTAGTTGGGAAGGGCTAGGGACTTCTCAATGTCACAGGCAAGTTAGATTTGGCTGCTGTTATTCTCAGGCTTCTGTCTAACCTTGGGCCTTTCCCCCTGGGGAATCTGTGCCTTCCACCTCCTCTTCTGAATCCTGCACCCTGATTCCATGAGTTCCCAGCATCCTCAGAGAACCCCGGGCCTCTCGGGGCACCACGGCCCATGCCACAGCCAGGGAATGGCCTCCCCCAGTTGGAGTCTCCATGCTTTTTTTTTTATACTGAAGAGCCCCTTTGTCGGTTTTCAGGACCTTAGAGGGATCAGTGCATTCCACTACCACTGTGGGGCTTCCCCAAATCAAAGCCTGGGTATTTTCATCTTGCAGAGCCTCCTGCCTGGGCTTCTAAGCCTTGGGGGCCTCTCATGAGTCCCACGAGCACCATGGGATGGCCCCCAGCAGAGGCTGCTTTTCTCCCCACAGAGCCTCCCTGCCTAGAGGAGCTGGAGCGCATCCAGATCCAGGAAGCTTCCAGGAAGAAGCCAGGTGAGGGGGTTGAACTGGGCTCAGAGAAGGAGGCAGGGGAGGGCCGCCCCAGGGACCCCCTGAGGTGCAGGGACTCCAGCTCCTGGGCATTATGGAAGACATTGAGCCCAGAGGAGGCCCTGGCCTAGGAAGACAGGAAAGGGAACTCCCTTCCTGTTCTTATCCTCGTGGTGGGACAGGGTCTCCCAACCAGCCCCTCGATAAGTGTGTTTTAAGCACTAATTTTGTGCCCATACATTCTGGAGCTGGAGGGTGGGATACAGAAGGTTTAATTCATTTCAGCAGGGGTATGTGCAAACTCAGGCGAGCCGCCTCCATAGCAGATGTTCACGTAGGCAGCAAATACTTAGGCGCCAGCCCCAGAGAGACGGCAGTAGACCTGGCCCAGGTGATGGGCAAAACAGACTTGGTCCCTGGCCTCATAAAGCACACAGGTTACTTGGGAAAACAACACACAATTGACACACCAAAAAGATAGCACTACCGACTGTAGCTTGCGGAAGTATGGTGCCAAGGGAGAGCACAGTGGGTAGAAATTAGCCTGGGGGTCTGCAAAGACCTCTGTGGGGAGCCGGTCTTCAAAGGAAGACCTGAGGGATGAGAATGAGCCAGCCCAGGGTGGGGAAAAGCTCAAGGATCTTGGGAAACAGTGAGAAAGGCGCCCCCACGGGCGGATGGTGGTGGCTGAGGGGACAGAGGGCCAAGGGACCCCATAGTTAATTGGGCCCATGGCATCAGTGCCCATGGGACCAAGTGCTGGAACCACCCCACGAAGCCTTGTTGACCGAGAGCCCAGTGGCCTTTGGGGACGGGTGTTAGTGCTACTTCCTCCAGGAAGCCACGCTCTTTCCTGCTGGCAGCACCCCTCTCTGGTCTGTGTTCCCTGAGTGTGCTCGCTGGGCCTCCAGGTGCCCATCCTGTGGTGCCTGGAATTGTCATTTCTACATGGGTCTCACCCGCATCCCCCAAGGGGCAGAGTCTCTGTCTGGGTCGGTGCTCTCAGAAGAAGTCTGTTGAGTGGACAGAGGAGGCGCACTTCTAGAGCCTGAGGGAAAATGCGTGGGCCCTGAGGCTGAGGGGAGAAGCCTGGGCACTGCTGGAGAGGACAGCCAGGCTAGAGGAGCTGCTGCAGGATATAGGGGGTGTTGAGCACTGTGACATCAGGGAGGCGGATTTTCTCGGACCCCGTGAGTCGAGCCAGAAGAAATGCTGGGCGTCCCGCCCTGGACGTCCGGCCTTGTCGGGTGGCTGGTACCTGGGGTGGCTGGGCTCTGGTGGGGTCTGGACCCTTGCCGCTCACGCCCAGGGCTCCAGGGCCACGTCTCCAAAGAGCTCACACCCCAGCGCGTCTGCTCTGACCCTGCCGGGCCCTGTCACCTTCAGGAGTCTTCATCCCGAGCTGTGATGAGGACGGCTACTACGAGAAGACGCAGTGTGACCAGAGCAGTGGTGAATGCTGGTGTGCGGACCAGCTGGGCCAGGAGCTGCCAGGCACGCGCGTCCACGGCACCCCCGCCTGCGGTAAGGGCCGGGCGGCAGCATGGGACCCTCTGACCTGCACCTGGGAGGGCTTGTGGGGCGCCCGCCAGCAGGGAGGAGGGCTGGCCGGCGGGGTCCTGACCTGCCCCTCGGCTCGTTCACTTCACAGACGAGATCCTGAGCTTCTCAGGGGACTTTGGGAGTGGTGTCGGCTGGGAGGACGAGGAGGAGAAGGAGACAGAGGAAGCAGGCGAGGAGGCCGAGGAGGAGGAGGGCGAGGCGGGCGAGGCGGACGATGGAGGCTACATCTGGTAGAGCCGTGGCAGGCCAGGGTGCCGACGGCCGGGGGAGACGGGCCAGCAGAGACCTGGACAGAAGCGGGCGGCTTATGAATGGATCCGGAAAATACAGCTGGAAGGACCCTGGCTCCAACGGGGAGGACTGGGTGTGTGAGTGTGCATGGCACGCGTGTGGCACGTATGGCCAGGACGTGTGAATGTGTGTGTGTGTGCGTGTAGCATGCGCTGACAAACGTGTCCTTGGTCCACGCTGCTCCAAAGACCTCCTTGTAGCTGTTTTCTTTCCATTTACTGTTGGTTTTAAATACACATCCACACACGTATACCACAAGGTCAAAATCGATGAAATGAGATGCTCCCTGCCGCGTCCCAAGCCCCATTCGGGCCCGTCCTGACACCCTTGGGTTGCCCTACCTGGGGTTCCTTGTCTTGATTGCTAATCTTGGCTCAACCAGCCCTGCCTTCTCCTACCCTTGCCTGCCCTCTCCCTCCCTGCTTTTTAGGGGTCCCCATTGCAGAGGGGAGGGAGGGCGGGGAGCTGTCTGCTGTCTGAAGTCCTCCTAAGGCTGGGCCAGTTTGGCTGTGACACTCCCGCCACCCTCAGATGACGTGGGCTGGGCCACCTACTACAGTGAGCCCTTTCTCTTCACCGGGTTCCCTGGCCCTGGAGAAACTCTCCTCTTCTAACCCAAGCCTGAGTGACCGAGGGTGGCTGAGGCAGAGAGGCAGGGGCAGGGGGTGGCCTTGCCAAGCTGCTGGGCGGGGAGCAGAGTGAGGAGGAAGGAAAAGGGGCCCAGGGTGAGTCTGCCTTTGCAGATCTGGCGGGAGCTCTGAAAAGCGGAGGCAGGGTAGCCCTGAGAGCCAAACCCCGGAGCAGCCGGGCCCCTCTCCGTGGGCCTCAGGTGGGGGCCTGGTCTGGGCTGCTCCCTTGGAGGCAGTGGGCAGTGGTTACACAGGTGGGTTCCTCCTGGCCTTGTGCCCCTGGTCCGCTCCGGGAGCCTGAGGATCAGGGAGCAGGTGAAGAGGCCGGGTCTTGGCCAGGTGTACACCCACCTCCTCGCTGCCCCCTTAATAGATGCTCCTCTCCCATCCAGGCCAGTGGAAAGGTCATTCCTGAGACCTGGGGAAGGAGAAGCAGAGAAAAGTTCCACTTGCCATGACTTTTCTCCATCTCTCCTTAAGACAGAGGCGCCAGGCCCATTTCCATCCCCTCTCCTCCCAACACCAGGGGTTACCCTCTGACCATTCTGAGGGTCCCCTGAGGCCGCTCTAGTGGAGGGGCTTCTCCAAGCTCTGAAGTGTTCAGAGGTTGTGAAGTCGGAGGGGATAGGACTAGGGCAACCAGACTCTGAAGCCATGCCTCCCTGTCCCCCCAAATCTCCGTATCAGGTGGGAGCCCGGATGGATGAAACCATGCCCCATGGCATGACGCAACCGTGTTTTGTTCTAATCTGTCCCGTTCTCCCTGTTGAAGCAAATTCCTTAACACCTTTGTTGAAGAGTTTCCAACCTGGATCTGGGCCTCTCATGCCCTTCTGTGCGCAGTGAGCACAGTGTGTGTGTGTGTGTGTGTGTGTGTGTACGAGAGTCTAGGGGCCGTCCCTGGGGGCCTGGGATGTGAGGAGGGGTGCCTGTGTGCTGGGCGGGCAGCAGGTGTGGTGTCCCCCCGGCATGGCTCCCTGGGCAAGGCTCCAGCCTGTGCCTGCCAGCTTCTGCAGCATCTGCTGTGTCTGTCGGACCTCATGGAAGAACCTCACCTAGTCTGCCCCTTTTACTGCACCCCGGAATCGACATCTTCCAAGTTTTCTCTTGGGGAAAATAGTGAAACTGCAGTTAGCCCCATGAACCCCGCTTCTCATTCCACAGCACAGCAGCACGATTCTGGTCGTGAAGGTGTCACGCTGTTCCAGAGCCAGCCCCCACCCCCGCCCCCGCCCCGCATCCCCATCCCGTCTCCCTAGCCCCCTCCCTGTCCTCCCACCTTCTCCCTCTGGCCCCGGCTCAGTTCAGGGAACTGCCCTCTGCCCTCTGAGCAGGCCACCCCTCTCTCACTCGGAGCTACTTGAAGCTTCCCAGAGCTCTCGCTAGGTATGGAGTCTGTCTGTCTCTTCCCTCTGCCCCAGCTGAGGCTTCCAGAACTGTTGCTGGGAGTGGCTGTTGAGGAGGCTGGGGCGTTCCCGGGTGGGGACGGGTGGGGAGGAAGGGGCACCCCTGTCTCACTGTTGCCCTCCCCTCCTCGGGGCACGTGCTCTCTCTGTCTCTGGGTCTTCTGACTGTGCACGTTTCTTATGACCTTGTAAATATGTTGTAGAAAGAAAGCAAAAGGCGCTGAACTAGACCCTGGTGGGACTCAGGGGTCCCACCTTGCCCTGTCTCTGAAGCCCCCACACTGCTTTTCACCCCACTCTCTGAGACTGAGGCCCCCCAAAGCTAGACAAAGCAGCTTGTTCCCAGTGGGTCGACAGCCTCCAAGTGACTTATCACACAAGCTGTAGGTCTTCTCGCGAACAAGCTTTCAAGGTGGCCCTTCCTTGGCTCCTCGGATTCATGCCCTTGACCGAGCTACCTGCTACTGGCCCCTCCCATGTCCTTCTACTGGGATATCCTCTCTCCCCTGGGTTAGGCGGGCAGTGGCGTTAGGGCTCTGTTGAAAAGAGCTCAGCTAAAATTTAAGAGCAGTTTCTTGCCTGGCCCTGGAGCTGCCCTTGGCCACCCCAGGCGTCCTCACCCGTGGGCGCTGGGAGAGATAGGAACGCCTAAGATGGGGGGAGTTGGAGTTGGAGAGAACAAATGTGCCTTGAGAGACCACTCAGAGGGTTCAGGGTGATGGGGAAGGAGGCATGGCGTCTGAGCTCAGGAAGGAGGAAGAGGAAGGTGAAGTTGATGAGGGCACCATGGGGCATCATGACTGCCCCCGATTGTCCTGCTGGTGCTGTGACCAACATGTGGTCAGTGGTCACACTTCCTTCCCCACGCTGTCCCCCTGGTGTCAGTGGCCACCCCCGCACCTTTCATGAGCTCTGTCTGCTTCCAGCTTCACCTCTGAGTGGGTGGAGTCCATGGGACCCGCGCCGGAATCTTCCATTTAACCAAAGCCTCACCTCAGCCCTTGGGGAAGACGAATGGCTAATGTACTGGCACCCAGCACCATTGTGAGGCTGTGGGCTGGCGGGGGGGTGGGGCACAGGGAAGAGACACTGGGGGCACAAAAAGAGACGGGAGACATCCCGAGGAAGTCCCAAGCAGAGCAAACTGCTTTATAGCCTGAAGCCTACTTAAATTGTGTTATGTGCAATAACTGAGCTTAGAGTTAAGAATTGTGTTCAAGTGCTTGGATTTCCGTCTGTATATTTAAGTGCTGAAATCGTATCTTTCAGTAATTTTAGATGTCTTAAAAAAATCGAAAAACAAAGTGTTAGACCGTGTGTGTGCATTGATGGGCACTCAAGCGTCCCGTGAGTCACCCCACCCTCTCCCTTTCCCCTGTGTCCCCAGCCCCTCACCCCCAGCACCCCCTCCACTTGGGGACCCCGCCTCGTGTTGTCTCTATCTGCCTATTACTCAGCCTAAGGAAACAAGTACACCCCACACATGCATAAAGGAAATCAAATGTTATTTTTAAGAAAACAGAAAATAAAAACTTTATAAACACCACCCACTGGCGATGTTCTGATTACTCTTAACCTTGGCGTCATTTATCACAAGAATGACATTCACAGATGCGGTCGCAGCCTACAGACTGACGGTCAGCATGCTTCCCTTATTCACCGTCATGTGTGAGACCCCAGAGAGGGGGGGCCAGGAGAGGGGGGCCTGATGTGAGGGGAGAACCGAGATCAACTTAGAAGGATTTTTGGTCTTATTGCAAACATCCATGCAGTATATTTGTATATGTGCCAATAAACACATCTATTCCACAGAGTGGAGACCAAACCCTATGTCCTGCGTTTTCCATTAACTTATTATGAACCTTTCCCCGCATCATTGAAATTATTTGAAGACCTGACTTTAATAGTGGCATGGTGTTCCATGACATGGATGTACGTGATGAATTTAATCATTTCCCCATTTTGGGACATTTGTACTGTTCCCAATCTCTTGACACTCTCAACTCTGTCTAGCCCTAGAACTTGCTAACCATGACCTTCGGCAAGTCGTCTGGCAGACAGAGAGAAGAGCTCGTCTCACAAGGATGACTCTTCGTAACCTGTGGAAGTGCTTTCTAACCAGTGGAAACCCTGCGTGAGGTCTAGTTAACCTCCCCCACTGCCCAGTGCCAGCCCACAGCCAGGGCAGGCTCGGCCTGGCTGGCTGGAACAGATCCTAAGGCAAGGGAACTATCTTCTAGGGGTGGGAGACCATGCCGGGTGGGTTTCTGCCTCTCGTTGTTTCTCACAGCTACCTGCAAGGTCAGCCTTGGAGGCTCAGGAGTCCTCCTGGAAGGATGTAAGGAAGGAGGCGTCTTGCCAAGGGGCCGCTCCCAGCATGCAGGATGGAGAATGGGGACAGAGGTCTCTGGGAACGGTTCACTGGCTGGGCTTGTGAGCGCCTGTTCTTTTAGAAATAGAGGAGCCATGGGGCGGGGGAGGGCCGGAGGTTGGCATCCGTCAGTGGAAGCGTCTCCTATCAGCCTATGAGGTAGGTACTGTTATTAAGGCCCATTTTGCAGATGAGGAAGGTAAGTCTCAGAGAGGTTCGGTAACAACCAACGTACAGCTAGTGACGGGCAAAGCTTGGATTCTGTTTGCTACCTCCCGCTGATGCAAAGCAGGCTGCCACCAGCATCAGGTGACTACTGCTCATGTGGGTGAGGTGCTCAGAGGAGAGTCACCTGCACGGGGTAAGTTCAGGAAGATTGTCCTGGAGGAATGGGACTTCGGCTAGGCCCCCAGATGGGTGGGAATGATCTAGTCGCTTACTCCTGGCTGCACATTAGAATCATTTGGGGGAAGTCTAGGCTCCCAGGCCCCACCTGCAAAGACTGATTTTGTTGTTCTGGGTTAGGGCGTCAGTGTATTTTAAGAGTCCCAGGTGGTGCTCCTGTGCAGCCAGATGGCTAAGCAGACAGAAGCATGTCCCTTGGGTGAAGACAGGATGTGCAGGAGGCCGGGACGGAAATAAGCCTATGAGGAGCCAGAGCTGGGCCCCCATCTCTGGACGGGGGCAGGGGGAGGCCTATGGGCCACTTCAAGGGCAGAAGGGCTTCTGTTTTATTGGTTTATTCAACATTTTGTCATCCCCAAGCCACGCCTTGGTACCGAGTCCGTGAGGAACCCTCAGCCTGCCGAGGATGCTGTGTCCCTCCTGTGGGAAGCCTCCCGAGTGATTATCCTCAACCTTCAGGGGAATACTGGTGTCTGCACTCATGACCACATTTATTCAGGCCATGGGGCAATAGAGGCCCAGGGCCCTAGCTTCTGACATCCATTGTCACCATGTCCCAGCAACCCGGGTCCCCAGGGCGCGTGGCTCAGTACTAATGGGGACAGGGACTGTGGATTTACTGCTCTCTGGTGCATGACCTGGGCCTGAGAACAAATCTAAAAGGGGAAAGACAAACTGCACACAATCCCATACAGGTACCAAGGAGCAGAAGCAGCCTCCCCCACCGGCCTCCTGGGTTCCGAGCCAGCAGCTGCTCTCACACCTTTGCGGGGGCACAGAGACCAAAAAAAAAAAAAAAAAAAAAAAAAAAAAAAAAGCAAACAAACACGATTAAAAAAAAACCCCAAAAACCTAACTTTAAAAATTTTTTAAATTTATTTTGAGCAAAACAGGTGGAGAGGAGAAAAAAACACAAATGTTTCTATGTTCCCATCAACATGCTTTTTCCATCATGTCTAATCCTGCCCATGACCCTGAGAGGTAGATATTGTTACACACCCACCCCCATGTTATACAGCAAACAACTACCCCTCTGGGGAGTGACCCTGGTGTATGGGGTCACGATGTCACCCCCGGTCCGGCTGACAGCCCCCACATGTCACTGTAACAAGCCGTGTCCTGGGTGAATATGGGTGGCAGCGTGGGTGTCAGGGAAGAAGTCCGGAAGAAGTGAGGCCACGTGGATGTTGCCTGGCTCTGCCTCCCAGCACCTCCCTTTGAGCCTCAGTTTCCCCATCTGTAAGATGACAACATCTCCCAGTCTTGTGATTCTGTGGAAGAATGCAAAGGCATGAATCCAAAAGTCAGTTTCTGTAAGGTTCAGCGTTTTCTTTCTCTCTCTCTGGAACATTCCACGGTTGCTGTAATTAACCCCAAGGGCTCACACATTTGCAAAGCAAAATTAACTGCGCTTTAAAAAGAACGCTGGAGAAGGAATGAGGAATATAAGGAATGGCAGCCATCTTTTTAGGGCTCAAATGACGAAGTGCTTCTTTTGGTGATATCTGAAGGTGCTTGATGTCCAGGCAGGGGGATGTTGCTTGGAATTTTGGAGGGCTGTGGCCAGACTTCGGGACATGACACTCCCTATAGTTGGGGAAACAGGCTGGAAAAGCCGAGCACCATCCCTTTGGCCTGAGCACACTGCCGCGCGACAGCCACGGGGGACGAGGCCAGGACTGTCACTGACAGCACCTCAGCAAGTGGCCAGAACAGACGTTAACCTCAGGCCCGGGCCAGGCCACAGTCTCCACATATAGGATTTCACCTGAGCCTACGACATCCCTCATCGTCTTATGGATGAGGAAACCAGTCACATGACCATCTGTGACAAGTCGTCTCGCTGCTGCCCCCCCCCCCCCACAACGATGGTGAGGCTCAGCCACCAGCTGAGGCTGAGTGAGTGGCCGAGTCGGGACTTGAACCCAGGCTGCCTGTCACCGTCAGCCATGCTCTAGGCCTTCACCTGATGTGACTCTTTGTGCCACTTCTCTAGAAGGCTGGGCAGCCTCAATGCTTCTCCCTGTGAGAGGACTGGCCTCTAGAGAAGGCTGGATTGAGCCAAGGGGCCGGGCGTCTGCCCCCTCCTCCCATCCCTTCCTGATTCCTGCCGTGCAATGAGAGGTGGGTAGTCTCCTTCCAGGCTTCCCTGAACATTTGCTTCCCTGGCCCTATGGGAGAGGGGAGCCCTCCCTGCACGGAATCCTCTCAGATACATTTATAGTCAATGACAGACACCAGCAGAAACTCCACCCCGAGCTGGACAGCCTTCCCCCCTCCTCCCCCTGGCCTCCCCTCTGACCCTAACCCGTGCCAGGCAGCCAGCCCCAGCGGGCCCCTCCAGGATTTACCTTGCCCGGGGGGGCCCAGCCCAGGGTGTGGAAGCAACCAGCTGCCAACATAGAGTATGTCTCCCCAAGGACCCTCAGAACTAGCCGGGAGGGGCCCACATCAGCCGGGCCAGGGCTAAGGGCTCCTGTTCACTCGCACACCAGCTGAGGTCCTGTCCCTCAGCAGTGAGCCGGCACCCCAGAAAGGTGCTGGGCTCCTCCCTCGCCCTTCCCTGCCACCTGACGCCCTGCACGGCCGGGACTCCACCTGACTGGGCCTCTTTGCTTCTGCTCCTCATCTGTTCTCTCCGCCCACATGCCAGGCTCCAGAGCCTTCCTTGCTCGGGATTTCAGTGGCCGCGTTGAATTTGAGTTTCTCCAGCTCAGAGAATCCTGCAATCAATCCCCGGGATATGTTGGAGCTCATCTGGTCTATTCCTGCCCCAGAGCCTCACCATCCTTGACCCATGGAGATGGGAAGTCCACGCAGCTGAGTTTATCAGCGCCCCCCACCCCTGCCCCTGCTTGCAAGGCTCTGTTTATCACAGCGTGGAGAGAGGGAGCGGGGAGGGATGGGAAAGAAGAAACAGAGAGAAGTAAGCTGAGAAGGCAGTCTCGTACACAAGAATACAGTCGGAATGTGATTCTTGCGGTGCAGGAAGGTGCTGTCCCGGGGTTGCAGACTCAGTGAGAGGGTGACAGGGCCTGTGTGACAATAGCATCACGGCAGGCGCGAGCCTGTACAAAGGGGGTCGCCACTGCTCAGATCTGTGTAGGATGACCGGGGCTCAGGAAAAGGTTCAGAGGAAGGCTGGAGAGGTAGGTGGGGTCAACCTGGCAGGGTTTCCTCCTCTCTGTGTGGCTCCTTGACTCCCCCAGGTCAAATGCCACCTTCTTTGGCAAGTGTGTGGAACAGGGTTAGTGCAGCAGGCCCGAGACTGCCATCCTTTGAAAGGCCTGCTCACGAGGCTGGCCCTTGGCTGGGGTCT
Source organism: Prionailurus bengalensis (assembly GCF_016509475.1). NCBI lineage: Eukaryota > Metazoa > Chordata > Mammalia > Carnivora > Felidae > Prionailurus > Prionailurus bengalensis. The sequence goes on along the minus strand of NC_057351.1, from coordinate 32,358,825 downwards.
GGGAACTTGGATTTTGGGAATGCTCCCAGGATTCTCTGAGAAGGGCTGGCTGCGCCTAAATCGTTTGTGCAAACAACATGGCTGATGCGAAAGCCCTGCTCTCCTGCGGAGAATCTGGTACATCTAGGCAGGGGTTACCTATGTGACCAGCCCCCAGGAAACACCCTGGGCTCTGGGTCTCTAATGAGCTTCTCTAGCAGACGATGTTTCACACACGGTGTCGTGACACGTCGCTGGAGGAGTTAAGCGTGTCCTGTGTGACTCAGCGGGACGAGGACCCTGGGAAGCTTTTGCTTGGTTTCCCATAGCCTTTGTCCTGCGCCGATGTTGCTCTGTATCTTTGCACCGTGACGGGTCTTAGCTGTGAGTCCTCCTAGCAAATCACACCGGGAGTGGTCCTGGGGACCCTGACCCAGGGACTTTCTCGGGTCACTCGGTGTCATAGTTAATCTCGTCTTTCTCAGGATCCTGCAGAAGAGAGAGGTTGCTGGGTGAAGGGTATTTGTAAACTCCTACCTAGCCTGGGCTCCTGGGGACCGTGACACTCACTGTTAATGGGGCTAAGCCAGGAGGGGAGATGCAGATGGCTTTCGTTCGTTCCCTGACGGCTTGCTTGCCACCAGGCCCCGCCCAGTGGGCTGCACGCCCTGAGTCCTCTCCTTCCGTCTGCAGGGTCTGGAGAGCCTGGGCATCTCTGGGAGCCACTGGCATCCAGGGGGGTGTCATAAGGTGAGGAAGAGGGCCTTCCCGCCTAGGCAACAGACCCTAAACCCCACGGATCCCCGGCAGTTCTTCAAACACAGGCTGGAGAGGAAGCTGCCGGAGAACCCCACGCCCCCTCTCCCTTTCTCTCCTAACACAACCCTCCGTTTCTAGCGGGGCGCCCAGGTGCCAGACGAAGACCACCCTTCCCAGCTCCCTTGCAGCTCCCCGTGGCCAGGGGACTCCATGTAAACAGCGGGATGTGAGCAGAAGTGATCGGAGCCACGTCCTGGTTGTGGCCTTCAAGAGACAAGGCCATGCCCTCCCCTCTCCTCCTTCCTCTCCCCACGGGCTGGAACATGGACGAGGTGGCTCCATCTTGTCCGGGCCGCAACCAGGAGGCAGGAGCTGGGGCCCCCGGCACCCTGGAGTCACAGTCCAGCCCGGGACGGCCCGGGGCCTGACTGTTATGGAAAGAGACGTAACTGTTTATTTTGTTTAAGCCAGTGTTATTTTTGGTCTCTGATATAAGAGCCAAATCTACATCCTAATTTTGAGGGTTTCAAGCTTTTTGGCCTCAACCACCGAAAGAACATTTAAAAAATTTTGTTTTAATGTTTATTTATTTTTGAGAGAGAGAGAGTATGTGTAGGGGAGCGGCAGAGAGAGAGGGAGAGGGAGACACAGAATCCAAAGCAGGCCCCAGGCTCCGAGCTGTCAGCCCAGAGCCCGACGCGGGGCTCGAACCCACAAACCGCGAGATCAAGACCTGAGCCGAAGCCAAGAGTCGGACGCTCAACTGACCGAGTCACCCAGGCGCGCCTCTGTTTCATTTCTTTTAAAATGCCGTGTGCGTCTTCGCTAAATTGTTGTCTGAAAAACAGTCTTGACAATGGTCTCCGCTGCCCTGCTCCCCTCAGCCACCAGCTTTTCTGCTTCTCTGCTGCCCGACCCATTCCCGGCACCACCCGCCTCGCGTCACCCTTTTTCCCCCCTTCCAAACAGTCGTTCATTCAACAAACATTTATGGAGCCTAAATCTTCCCCACTTCAGGCCCCCCACGTTCTGTTCCCTCTGTCTGGAAGGCTCTTCTCCTGCCTCATCACCACCGGACCCCCGGCAAGGACCACCTGGGCTAGCACCTGTCTCTCGCCAGGTGACGGTCGATAAAGAACTTGCTGAATGAATAAATTCCACCTCAGCCCTGTTCGTCTGTCACTGGGACACCTGCAGCAGCCTCCAGCTTTGTCTTCTAGCCCCCTCCTTTCTGGCACTCCCAGTCCGTCTTTGTCATGGCTGCCATGGAGACAGGATCACTGCCTCCCTCTGATAAAACCCTCAGTGGCTCCTCATTGGCCACAGGGTAAGAGTCCATTTCTATTTGGCTCTTTGAAAGCCTGGTGACTTGGCCTCCACACTCCTCACTAGCATCTTCTTCCCCTTCCTCCCCATCTCCTGTGCCTCCGAGCCTCAGTGTAGGCTCCACCCCAACCTGAAAATGTTCTCTGTTCTTCTTTGCCTGCGAAGCCCCTACACATCCTTCAAAACCCAGATCAGACATCATGTCTCCCTCCCACCTCCTCAGACATGGAGGGTAAGCCACCTCTGTTCCTCCCTGGCCCTGTGCAGGCCTATGTCTTGTCCTGGAACACGGCACTGCATCACCCTGATGATTCCCTGGAGGCCTTGTCACAGCTGTATCCTGACTCCTGGGCCTGGCACAGGGCAGGTAACTGGGACATACGTGTTAAATAAATGAACGGCTGGATGAATGATCTTGTTCCAATTCAGCCCTGACGTCACCATTGTCCAAAATATTTACCATCACTCCTGGTCCTGCCCATCACCATCGGGGATTCACTTCCCTTTGTTTGCTTGAACAATTTTATCCTTTCCTGGAGAACCATTCTGCAAACTGACTCCAAGCCAATGTATCCCAACTGTTTCTTGTTGGAAACCAGAATGTCAACATTTTACATGAATTGCTGAAAACGTTATATTTAGTTAAAGGAAACAAGTCTTTGGTAATTTCTTTAATTGAGTAAATTTGGTGCATTCATCTCAGGCATATTGAGTTTTGGGCAAATTGGCCTACTTTCTGCCTCCTAAACTTCTCTCCCAGAATCTCTAAGGGTGCAAATGTGTCTTTGGGGGCAGAAATATCACAGAGGCTTCCATTCCTTATCTTCCCTGCCCTTATCTGTATTTTACTTGGATTCACACCCCTGTGCTTTTCAATGCCAATTGAACGCTAACAGCACCAAGTGCTCACAGGCCCACGGGAAAGTGCACAGGGGCAACCTCGCTGAACTGCAATGGGGCCGCTGCTCTGGAGGGGCACCATCTTCCTCGGTTCTCTTTGGCTGTTTGGCCAGCAGCAGGAGGGTTTTGGAAACAGAACCATATCGTCCAGGACAATCTGGTTGCAAGTGACAGAAACCTAATGCAGACTAACCTAGACAGAGAAGGCACGGATTAGTCCTCATGAAGGGGGTGGATATCGGCACAGCCCTTGGAAATGGAGGAAGATGTCTAGGAACCAGAGCCCGGGCATGGCAACTGTGAGGTTAACGAACGCCGGACACTGGCCATCTGTCACCCCCCGGTTCACTCTGTTCCTTTTCAACCTGTTGGCCTCATTCTCTCTGGCCCGTGATGGGCATTCTCCACGCGGCAGAGAACGTGCTGCTCGAGCAGAGAAAAAGCTGCCCGCTCCCAGACTGTATACAGCAGTCCCAGCACAGGACTAGCACTGGATCCGTAACCCTACCAGGCGGTTGGAGTGCTGTGATTGGCCGGGCCAGGATCACATGACCGCCCTTGTGCCTGGCACACGGCTCTACCACTACCAGAGGAAGTGACGCAAGGAAGCTTCCTGGAAAGGAGCCAACCCAACAGTCTTTTACACAAGAGGAAGGGAGAGTAGTTTAGCTTGAAGGAAAAACCTAGGGATGTGGATAAATGTCCCATCCTCCACTTGGGAGGACAGGATTTTTTTTTTAATGTTTATTTATTTACTTTGAGAGAGAGAAAGAGAGAGACCACAAGTGGGGGAGGGACAGAGAGGAGAGAGAGAGAGAACCCCACGCATGCTCCACGCTGTCAGTGCAGAGCCCGATGCGGAGCTCGAACTCACGAACCACGAGATCATGACCTGAGCCCAAACCAAGAGTCGGTCGCTTAACAGACTGAGCCACCGGTGCCCCAGGGGGCCAGGATTTTTAAAGATTCAGACCCACCACCAATTCCAACCTACTGACCTCACCTAGCCACACGTCCCCGTTGCAACTCACCTCCATTCCACTACTCGCTGCTTAGCGAGTAAATGTTCCTAGAAGAGTTTGAGTGAATGTTTGCATATACGGCCCATACTCCTGGGCCTGCCGCGTCCCCGCCACCTGGAACACGTGCCACCGCATCTGTTTCCCCTTGTTTTGATCATATTCATCCTTTAAGGCCCGGTTCACGTGCTGCCTCTTCCATGAAGCCTCCCCGGATCCCACAATGCCAGAAAGGAGTTTCCAACAAGCAGTGCATCACATAGATGGGACGTCGTGAGCTCTCCGTCCCGGGAGCTTTCAAGCACAGGTCTGTTTGCGGAGAGGGGGGGGGGGGGATGGGGGACACCGTGGAAAGCTGAGGACCTCAGGGACGTGGCGTATAGTCTCCCAGGGCTGCCGTAACAAATCACCCCAAACTGGGGAGCTTAAGTCAACAGAAACTTACTCTCCCACAGTTCTGGAGACCAAAAGTCCAAAATGAAGGTGTCGGTGGGGCTACTTACTTCCGGAGGCCCTGAGGGAAGCCGGGCCAGGCCTCTCTCCTAGCTTCCAGGGGCCGTCCGCAAGAGTGGCATTCCTGGGCTCACAGGTGCCTCCTTGTCACCTCTGCCTCCGTGGCCGCGTGGGGTTCTCCTCTGTGCCTCTTTGCGTCCTCTCTTCCTCTTACAAGGACACCAGAGCCCACTCTAAATCCAGAATGATTTTATCTCAAGACTCTTAACTCATTACATCTGCAACGAATCTATTTCCAAATAAGGTCACCTTCTGAGGTCCTGGGCGGACACAAATGCGTGGCAGAACTAGTCGACACACTGCAGGGATCCTGTGTAGGACAAACTCAGCACAGGCCAAAGTGGCTGCAGTAGAGGCTGGACAGGTAACTGGAAAGCACAGGCCTCAGCCCCGGTCATCATCAGATCCAATTTTCAAAAGAAGCCAGAGAGCTGGGTTTTTTATGTAAAACATCTAGATTTTAAAAAAATGTTTCTTTATCTTTGAGAAAGAGCATGAGCGGGGAAGGGGCAGAGAAAGGGGGATGGAGGATCCAAAGAGGGCTCTGCATGGACAGTGGCAAGCCCGATGTGGGGCTCGAACTCACAAACTATGAGATCATGACCAGAGTCGAAGTCAACCAACTGAGCCACCCAGGCGCCCCTACATTTTTAAATGCTGGCAACATATTCAAAATGTTTTTTTTTTTTAAGTTTTAAAATTTATTTCTGAGAGAGAGAATGTGCGAGCAGGGGAAGGGCAGAGGGAGAGAGGGACAGAGGATCTAAAGGGGGACAGAGGATCTGAAGGGGGCTCTGCGCTGACAGCAGAGAGCCAGATGAGAGGCTTGAACTCTTGAACCGCGAGATTATTACCGGAGACGAAGCTGGACGCTCAACCGACTGAGCCACCCAGGCGCCCCTTAAAATGTTTTTAAGCACTGTGACCCACACATTTATACAATCATAGCACATCTGTAAGTCAGGTTCGGTCTCCGCAGCACGTCTGTGACCTCTGGTGTATACTCCAACTAGGCTTCTGTGAGCTTGCTCAGAAAACAGGGTCTAGTTGCACTTCTTGAAGAAGCCACCAGATGGCGTGCCAGTCATTGCATTAGGCCTGCGTCTTCCAGCCGGGTCTGGGAACCGTCCAGGAGCTGAAATCTAACCATGGGGGGTTATCAAGGGGAGGGGTGGGCAGGGGGAGGAGACGTGAGGGTGGGGGTAGCGTGAGATTAAGCTCGATGCCAGAGGTCACTGCATCGCAAAGACTCTTCCGTCTTTATCTCCATCTTTGACGCCTGCTAGCTCTTGCTTGTATTTGCTCTCTTGGCAGACAAAACAAGTTCAAAGGGACATCCAAAGATATACTATAGGAACAACAGAGGAACAGCCAGATAGTACATGTTCAACAGCTTTAGTCTAAGTAAACCAATTAACTTTAAATTGTTCTTTATTCTAAATAAACCAATTAACTTTAAAAAATTGACACACGCACATGGCAAAAAAATTCTAAACCATACAAAATATTCCTGCTCCCGCTGCCAATGCCTGCTGTCTCTGCTAACATGTCCTCATTGCTTCAAGAGCTCTGAATTCAGGGGTTAGGATTATTTCTGTTGTTGCACATATATAATATATTCTTATTTTTTTCATTTTTAAATTTTTTAGAGAGAGAGCACATGTGCATAAGCAGGGGACAGGCAGAGGGAGAGAGAGACAGAGAGAGAGAGAGAGAGAGAGAGAGAATCTTAAACAGGCCCTATCTATGCCCAGCATGTAGCCTGACACTGGGCTCAATTCCATGACCCCGGGGTCATGACCTGAGCCGAAATCGAGTCGGACCCTCAACCGACTGAGCCACCCAGGCGCCCCTGTGATACACTTTGCTTGAAAGGAAAATTCTGCATTGTTTGTACAATGGAATTAAGTATATCAGTCCAGATGGTTACTGACTTGTCTGTAAATGTGACCCTGGTAATCCTTATTAAAATCACAGGGTGAGTGTATAATGGTTATGGAGAGGGGGCATTTCCAGGAATTTAATTACACCTAATTAGAGTTTGACTTTTAGATGCAATACTTAATGATACATTTCCAATATTTAATATAAATTTATTTTTACTTTTTATTATGGCTCAGTCGATTAAGTGTCCGACTTTGACTCGGGTCCTGATCTCACGGTTTGTGAGTTCAAGCCCCATGTCAGACTCTATGCTGACAGCTCGGAGCCTGGAGCCTGCTTCAGATTCTGTGTCTCCCTCTATCTCTGCCCCTCTCCGGCTTGTTCTCTGTCTCTCTTTCTCAAAAATGAATAAACATTAAAAAAAATTTTTTTTAAAGAAATATTCAGGGGCGCCTGGGTGGCTCAGTTGGTTAAGCGTCCAACTTCGGCCCAGGTCATGATCTTACAGTTTGTGGGTTCAAGCCCCGCGTCAGGCTCTGTGCTGACAGCTTGCTTAGGGCATGGAGCCTGCTTCGGATTATGTGTTTCCTTCTCTCTCTGCCCCTCCCCCGCTCACTCTGTCTCTCAAAAATAAATAAATGTTAAACAAATTAAAAAAAAAAAGAAATATTCAAAGATTCACAAAAATGGAGGAAATGGTGTAATGAACCTCCATGCTTCAATAGTTAGCAACTCATGACTAATCTTCCTCTGACCCCCATATGCCCTTTTTGTTTGCTGGAGTATTTCAAAGCAAATCTTAGGCATTGTGTCATTTCGTCCAAGAACACCTTAGTAGTACATGTTCTTTTATTTTGTTCTTCTGTTTCTGTTGTTCTCTTTCTTCACGAGAAAACTCATGGTCAACTGGCTTAAGACCAATCTCCATCCAACTCATGCCAATGAGATGGTCCTAGTGTGGGACCCCACACATTTTTCATCATTCCCATTGGCAGGTTTACTTTTCTCTTTTCCACTCATTTTTCAAGAATCAGACAATATGGGTAAAACTCAATAGTGTATTCAAATAATTACCCAAAACTCAAAGATGGCCACTGCCAAGGTCCATCTCCTGGCTGGCACTCAGTGCCCCTGTGCCATCATAGCTCAAAGTGTTTGGGGGTCAACTGAGGCCTGAAATGGCTGAATTCTGTGTAAATGAAAGGTAGTCTAGGAGTATCAATGTCACAAGTACCAAGGCCGAAAGTCACAGGGTTTCCATCTTCCTCAGTCTGTCCTTGCCTGCCCCAGAAATTGGTGATGGCTCTGTGTGAAAGATTCTATCTTCCCAAGATGGTTGCAACCGCACCTCCCAATCCACATGCCATTGGGTCACCATGACATTGCCCCCATTGAGAGATAAAGTCTCTGTCCTCTCCTTGAATCTGATGGGCCTCTGTCTTGCTCATAACCAATGGAATTCAATAGAAGCAATTCTGATGACTTCCAACACTGTCCCGTAAAACACAATACAGGTGCAACCTGGCTAGCCAGAACACTCAGGCTTGAAGCCCTGTGCCGCCAGGTAAGTAGGGTCACCATCCTGAGGCCACCATGCTGTTAGGATGCCCAAACTATCACACTGGAAGAGATCACTTGTAGATGCCCAAGACCACATGGCGAGAGCGGCTTGGCCATCCCTGTCACATGATGATCCAACATGAGCCTCCATCTGAATACAGAGTCGTGAGAGCCTGAGCCAGAATCACCCAACTGAACCTTCCTTGAGTTCCTGGCCCACAGAAATCATGGCAGATAATATAATGATTGTTTTTGCTTTAGGCCACTGAGTTCTGGGGTGAGTTGTTACTCAGCAATAGGTAACCATGTTGTTGGTTTTGTGACGATTACCATAGCGTATCATGTTTTTACTGCTGCTGTTTTTATTGTATTATTTATTATTGTATTATTTATTTTGTATTATTTTGTATTGTATTTATTTTGTATTATTTATTTATATATAATAATATAATAATAATAATAATTATACAATTAATTATTGTATATTGTATTATTTATTATTGTGATTTCAGTTTTGCCTCCACTGGAGAACCTCGACGGGAGCTGACAGCCTGACCACCTCCCTCTCTCTACCAGACTCTCCCTCTGAATGTGCTGGGAACCTCGGAGTGCCTGTCAGGAGCTCCTCACTGTTAGGAACTCCTCACCGTTAAAATTTATTGACAACCGGAGCCTCTTGTCTGCTAGCGATCTCTGCTCCCTTGGCAGGGCACTCCCTGTCCCCCCCGCTGGGCGGGTAGTAAGATCTGCCTCATCTTGGGTCGAGGGAATAGCTTTCCGTGCATTCTGATTGCAGTAACCCCTGCGCAGTCTATTTGTCACCATTACTGGCTCTTTGGGATGTGTCACTGCTTTTTCTTGTGAGAGAACAGGGAGAGCTTCTGACCCCCTGTCTCCCTCCTGCTCTGTAAGGGCAGATGTCAGCTCCCTTCCTGAGTGGGGCCTGCAGAGCAGGACTGTGGGGAATTTCCCTGGACAGACCACCTGGTACCTGCAGGCCCTTCGCCCCACATCAAGACTGACCTGCATCCTGTCCTCAGGGAGCAGGAGGGGACACCTCACACGCTCTTCATAAACCGACGTCCCCCCACACCCATCCCACCTCTCCAGAGAACTCACTACCCTTTTTAAGGCCAAAAGCGGCCATGAGCTTTCTTCAGTGGACACTAGCAATTAGTAATTGACCGCATTTCTGTTTTCACTTTGGTTTCTAGAAAATGGATGGCCAAAGCTGTGGTTCACCGTGACAAGAGTATAGATCGTGCTGGTAGAAAAACAAAGGGAAAAAAATCAGTTACAACTCTATTACCCGGAGATAAAGAAACTGCATTTTGTGGTATAGCCTGCCAGATTACACACACACACACACACACACACACACCTAAAAGTGGGACTTTATAACTTGCACAGTTTACATACAATGTATATATCTAGTCATGGCATTATATACCCTTCAATGGGATGGTGACTCTTTCTTGGAGACCATAGTCATTTCAACAAGCTAATGAGGGAGTGTCTGGCTGGCTCAGTCAGCAAAGCGTGCTACTCTTGATTTCAGGGTTGTGAGTTTGAGCCCCATGTTGGGCGTAGAGATTACTTAAAACTAAAACCTTGAAGAAAAAAAAAAAAGAAGCTCATGAGATTTCTAGTCCCCTTACTAGAACAATATGGCATATCCTTACAAATTTGGCATTAGTTTCTATCAATAAATAAACTATTTGTAAGCAAATTAGATTCTATAGGTGTAATTTTAATTTTTGTGGGTCCATAACGTTCAGCTGTGTGGCCATATCGTAATTTATTTTACTAATCCCCTATTGTTGGGCATGTAGGCGTCTTCTAATGTTCCACTGTTACAAACTACTCTGAAAATCTCTGCAGCGAAATCATTAGGGGCATCTTGGTCCCGTCCTCATTTATGCTGGCTGCGTGTTCCAGGACTCTGTGGCGATTTTATACCTTCTCTGGAACAAGGCAGGGCATGTTTAAATACACGCAGTGTCTGCAGATCCGAGAGTTGGAAGGGCTCCCTGCCGTGGCCAGGGTGTAGCCTGGGGGATCCTGGCCCAGTGTCACTCAGGGCTCAGAGAGGGGCCAAGTGGAGGGGAGACGCTGGTGTGGTTTCCAGCCAGCAGGGTGTCAAGGACGCCTGTGATGCAGGCTGCTGGGGACCCGGCCTCCGCTGCCCAGCCCGAGGAGCAGTGATTTATGTCTTGGGCTGAGGAAGAACAGGGGCCGTGTGTTCCCTCCTGGAGCCGGGGCTCGGCAGAGCCCGGGCGGGGGTTGTGGGGTGGGAAGATGGCAGGAGGGTGGCAACAGCTGGCTTCCAGGGACCTGGTACACAGGCTGGCGAATCTCTGTGTCCATAAAGTGAGCCTTCAACAGCAGGCCAGCCGCGTGCGGAGGCTGCCCGTGGAGGTGGCCAGGGACCAACCCAAACAGCCAGCAGAGAAAGGGGCCTTTGTGGCCAGTGGAGCACGGCTGCTGGAGTTGGAGGGAGGATGCCAGGGCCGTGTGGCCAGGGAGGTGGCCGGCAGGTGCGGCTCCCAGGTCGCCTGATAGTGCAGCCCCCGGAGGGGCAGGACGGGTCTCAGCATGCAGTGCTAGAGGCTGGGGCCTTCGGTCTCGAGGCACTTGCTTCCTTCCTTTTTTTTTTTTTTTTTAATCATTTTTCCTTTAAAAGGGTTTTTTCTCTTTATTAATTTTGGTAATTAGAAGAGTGATCTGCTCATTTATGTGGTGAGTCCATGCAAAGCTGGAGAAAAGAGCATAAGGAACTCCCCCTGCCCCCCAATTCCCACTTCAGCCCCGGGGCCCTCTCAAAACCCCCCTGGGCTCCTTACATCTATGGCTAGGGCCTTGCTATTGTTTGTTTAAAAAAAAAAAAAAGACTCTTTTTCGTCTGGGAGTAGCTGCCATTTTCAACCAAACGGATGGAACTGGAGGGTATTGTGCTGAGTGAAATGAGTCAGGCAGAGAAAGAGAGATTATCATGTGATTTCACTTGTGTGTGGTTTTTGAGAAACTTAACAGAAGACCATGGGGGAAGGGAAGGAAAAATAAGTTACAAAGAGACGGAGGGAGGCAAACCACAAGAGACTCTTAAATGCAAACTGAGGGTTGATGGGGGTCAGGGGTTGAGGGGGTGGGGGAGCTGGGTGATGGGCATTGAGGAGGGCACTTGTTGGGATGAGCACTGGGTGTTCTATGTAAGTGATGAATCACGGGAATCTACTCCTGAAGCCAAGACTTCACTGTGCGTGAGCTAACCTGACAATAAATTTATAAACAAAAGCAAAAAACAGGGGCGCCTGGGTGGCTCAGGTGGTTAAGCATCCGACTTCGGCTCAGATCATGATCTCGTGATTCGTGGCTTCAAGCCCCGCGTCGGGCTCTGTGCCGACAGCTCAGAGCCTGGAGCCTGCTTCGGATTCTGTCTCCCTCTCTCTGTCCCTCCCCCACTCGTACTCTCTCAAAAATAAATAAAACATTAAAAAAATTTTTAAAAATATTTGGACTTAGCGAATCAAGAATAAAAACTGAATAGGGGTGCCTGGGTGGCTCAGTGGGTTAAGCATCTGACTTTGGCTCAGGTCATGATCCCACAGCTTGTGAGTTTGAGCCCTGCATCAGGCTCTGTGCTGACAGCTCAGAGCTCAGAGCCTGCTTCGGATTCTGCGTCTTGCTCTCTCTCTCTGCCCCTCCCCTGCTCACACCCTGTCTCTCTCTCTCAAAAAATAAAAAAATTAAAAAAAAAAAAAAGATTCTGTGTCTCCCCCTCTCTCTGCCCTTCCCCTACTCAGTCTCTCTCAAAAATAAATAAACATCAAAACATTAAAAAAAAAAAAGAATAAAAACTGAATAGCACATGGAATTGCTGTTTTTTTCATCAGTTTTTCCTCAGAATCTGTTAACATGACATGTACAATGATTGAAAGCATAGAAGAAAAAGGTTTACATGAGGGTCCCCACTTTTTAAGAAGTTTGTAGACTTTGTCACTGCTTTCCATGTAAGAGATAGTAAGTCCCCAGATGAAAGGCACAAAGTGCTATCAGAGTACAGGTTGGACAATGCTTATATGGTAATTCTCATCTTTCAAAGCATTTTTTTTTTCATATTAGCTATCTGAGGCAAGCAGGGATGGGATTCTTCTTTATTTGTAATATAGAAAACTTTCAGGGCGCCTGAGTGGCTCAGTCAGTTGAGCATCCGACTTTGGCTCAGGTCATGATCTCATGGTTCATGGGTTCATGCCCCGCGTAGGACTCTGTGCTGACAGCTCGGAGCCTGGAGCCTGCTTTGGATTCTGTGTTTCGCTCTCTCTGTCCCTCTCCTGCTCACGCTCTGTCACTCTCTCTCTCTCTCTCTCAAAAAAGAAATAAGCATTAGGGGCACCTGGGTGGCTCAGTCGGCAAGTGTCCAACTTCAGCTCAGGTCATGATCTCACGGTTCATGAGTTCGAGCCCCACATCGGGCTCTGTGCTGAAGCTCGGAGCCTGGAGCCTGCTTCGGATTCTGTGTCTCCCTCTCTCTTTGCCCCCTACCCCCGTTCGTGCTCTGTCTCTGTCTCTCTCTCAAAAATAAATAAACATTAAAAAATTTTTTTAAAGAAATAAACATTAAAAAAAAGTTTAAAAAAATAAATAAAAATAAATTTAGCAATATGCTCACAGGCCTCCAGATAGTAGGGCTGCTGCCATCCACGGTTAGTTGTAACACCTGCACGATCTGCGACTGTAGGAATCTACCAGTGGTCACGCAGACCCCTAGGGGGGCAGTGGTCTCACTGTTTCAAACAATATTGTAAAACCACTCTTTTTCATGTACCCTTTCGGTGGCTGCTTTTCTTCCCATAGGAAACTTGTCAGCGTTGGCGCTGCGGGGCTATAAAATACGTGTGTTTTTCTTATTTTAGAAGAAAATGTCAGATTGTTTTCCACAAAGGTGATGCAACACGCTCATGGCAAAGTTCAGCTGCCAAGTCCTAGACCCCCTCAGTGCCACTGCTATTGTGGCTTTGTTTTAAATTCTCTGTTTGTGGGTAAAAATTAGTATCTCATTGCTGCTTTCATTTGCATTTTTTGGAACTCTGATAAAGCCAAACGTCATTTCCAATTTTTATTGGCCACCGGCTTCTCTCTTCCCAATTCCTGCCTCACAGATACCTCTGGGGAGGCCGTCCCTCGTGGAATGGGGACAGATCATAGTCTTAAATGCCCCTCCCTCCCATCACATCATATTAAAGGTACACGGTAACATGACTTAGCATGTTGATGCTAACATTGCTTCATAACCTCTGAGCAAGGCATTTTCATGTGGCACCAGGCCCCGCCTCTAACGTGCACATCCTTCAGGACCTGCCGATACAGCTAATCTGGGGTTCCTGCCTTCCAGAAGCAGCGTCTCCCTTCGCCAGCACCTCCAGCTGAGAGGGACACAGGCCAAGCTCCCCCGAGTACTCCGCTTATGCTTCCGGGTCACCAAATGACAGCCTCTCCTCCTCACAGGAACCCCCAGTCTCCGTGTGGGATTCCGAGAGCCTCCCCGCTTCCAGCCCTTAGTTGGGCTGGGGCCAGGGTGAGCCACCTTCCTACCATGGGGTGGAAATAGTTGCTCATCACCTGTGTGCTTTCCCTACAAGAGACTATCTCCCCGCTCTGGGTGTGGTTGAGTGAGGGTGGGGGCTGCCGGGCTAGGGTCAGGTGGCTAGCCTGGCGGGCCCGGGGGGGCGGGGGAGGTGTCTGGCCCCAACTGGGCTCTCTTTAAACCCGGGTCCCATTCTGGAAGTCCTTGCTTTGTTTCTCTGCTGCCTTTCAGAAACACAGGACCAGTCCCTGTCACTCTCCTGTCATGCCATCGAATGAGAAGGTGAACCCTGATGATGGTTCTGGAACCCACTCACAGGGACCGAGAACCCGTTGCATGCCAGCCCGTGCTGTGGGCTGAGTGGCGGGCCTGGAATCAAACAAGGCCTAGACTCTATGGGCTCACATGATGAATCCGAAATAAAGCGGATACCCACTAGTTACTAGGCACGAAGAACACCCAGCGGGCAGGAGTAGGGAGGGGGCTGTTTTACACAGGACTTCCTGAGAAGGTGACTTTCAACTGAGACCCAAAGGGTGAGGGGGCAGGAAAGTTCTAGAAGGAGGAGACAACAGCCATCACCCTGCCAGGGCCGGGGGGGGTGGCGGGTGGTGGTGGGGGTGAGAGACAGCCTCTGAGTCACTCTCATCCCGCCGTTCCCCAGCCTCAGGTAGAATTTTCCTGAGGTGAAGGCCCGGGCCTCCCTGAGGTCCTCTAGGCACACCTTGTTGCCTGGTGTTTGTCTCCACAGCTCCAGCTGTCCCCTGGCAGGAAAGGGTGGGTGTCAGGCCTGCTCCTCCCTGTTCTTCTGCCCTCCAGCCCCGCCCCAGCCTCCCCACCACCACCCCACCCTGTAATTTCCCTGTCTGCCATAGGAGCTTATTTGGGACTTGCTCAGGGGGAGAACACAGTCCTCAGCCCCCTCCCTGAGACAGGGCCTCAGCCTACCCACCACCACCACCTCCCTGCAGTGGCCTGTGCCGTAAGGGGCTGGTGACAGAGCCCTGGCCTGTAGGCACGGGGCTCAGACCTTCTCCTGGCCCTTCCGAGGCTCACTGGTGACCCCAACTTAGCATTGGTCCTCTCTGGGCCTTGCCAAACTAGGAGCACAGAGTTCAGTTGAAGGGAATTTAAAACCCCTAAGAATCTCAGATGACAAGGAGCCCAGTATTGCCCTTGTAGAGGAGGAAACTGAGGCCGTATCACAATGTGCTGGTTCAGAGGCTTTATGGTGTGGGGACAAGAAGCTGGGCCTGGAGGGGAACTTGTCTCCTAGTGCCATCTCTGATTCCCACCAGCCATGAGGCCTGGCTACGCAAGACTCCCAGTACCTCAGTTTCCCCATCTATAAAATGGAGACAAAGTTCTCTCCTCTCATGGGTGCCGTGAGGTTAAAATGCGGCAAACAGTGTTGTGAAAAGGCCTCGCATAGAGCAGCTCCTGGGGATGGATGTTTGCTATCTGTACAACAAGACCCCAACTTCAGCCCTGACCAAGCCTCTCATTTTATAAACCCCATGCAACTGTGAAAAAACTTCAGACAGAGCTCAAAGGAGCAGCTGTTGGACACATGTCTTTCTTGGTGGCCAGGAGGAATTCGGAAGGAGCTTTGTGACAGGAGGCAGACACTCTTCAAGGGTGTCTATGGTGGCCGACTTTACTAATGTCCTTGAACCCCAGTTTCCCTATCTGTAAATAAGAACCCTAACACCTCAGAGATGCACATATGAGCAACTCACCAAGGGAGAAGCTATTATGATTATTATTACTATTAGTTCCTTTTTATCAGTGAGGGAGATATGAGGCATCTCCTCTGCCCATTCTCCGGACAAGGAGGAGTGGGCTCCAGAGACTAGAAGGTGGGCCAGGGGAGGCCTGAGAACCAGGAACAGGACCAGCCTTCAATTCTGAAAAATCAGACTGGGTCACAGGGGGACAAGGTGCTGGAGGAGACAAAAACAGGCCCAGACCATTTCCTGATTGGGCACTGAAAGCCAACACCAACCTTTTTGCTCCATAAATAAATTTCACATTTAAGTAAACGGGGAATGACATGACATTTTTCCCATCTGCAAAAGAAAAGGCCATTTATCCTGTCTCCAGCTCATTCCTTATTTCCAGTTCCTCTCTGACATCACCCAGGGGCAGCATGGGAGGAATTTTCTCTTCTCATCCCTTGTGGGAGTCAGGTCAGGCCCCTTTGGGCAGTGCTTGGCCCTCGAGCCGCAGACAGGCTCTGTTCCCACAATTCTCCTAGAGGTGCTTGTTGGGAACTCAGAATGGATTTTCCCTCTGAAGCAATATTGTCTGTGGTTCTTTGGTTCCCAGCCTATACCAGCAGCCCATTTGGGAGGCAGAGAGGAAAAAGCAAGGGCTTTGCAGTCAGATTACCTGGTATAACCCAGGCTCTGCTACATCCTAGCTGTGTGACCCTGGGGAAGTGACTCAACTTCTCAGAGCCTCACTTACCCAGTCTGTCAGTATTGGGAGACAATTCTCCAGAGAGCCTCTGTAATTTCTGGAAGTCTTGTGACAGCTTTTGCTTTGGACTATTTTTTCAAGTTATTTAGCAAACAGCTTTGGGAGATAAACCTAGTGTCTCCCTCTAGGGCAAGGGGAAGATTTCTTTGCCATCCAGGATAATAAAAACAATGTCTCCTGAAAGGGACAAGATTGGGCAGTTTTGCTAGAGGCCCCTTTCTAAAACTGGGGGTTTCCTAATCTCAGGGTTCCTCAGCTGTGACCCAAACCCACTGTGGGTGCAGCCTTCACCTGGGCTCACCTCCCCATTGGCTCATGAGACAAGGGGGCGGAAAGAACCAATGAGAACACAGAACTCCGGTCACCTGTTTGTCTGTAGTAATAAGTCCTTTGTCTCTGTCCGAGAAGTCTTGTGTCTTCTGCCAGCATTCATGGAACTGGCCGACGGACTGCTGACTTGCGAGTAAAATCTCAGACCCCACACGGTCCTTGGCAGTCGATTGCCTGGCTCTCACATCCACCCCATTGCCGGGAGGGTGGGTGCGGGCTGTGCCTGGCCCTTGCTGGGGAGTTAATAAATGTTAGTTGAACAATGGTGGGAAGTTGGTTGCTCACAAGCTACTCAGAATTCCCACCCAGGATGCCAGCAGTGCAGCATGGCCTTGGCCCTGGGATTGGAAATTCCATCCTATCTGGGGGAGGCTGGCAGCTGGGACGGGCTTGCAGGACCTGGGTCCAGGGCTCCAGCGGGGTGGAGTTTAAGTCTTTCTTGACCACACGTTCAATTGCCTCTCTCCTCAAAGGCAGCCTTTATGATTAATTTGAAATATATCTTTCTACACCTTCCTTGGTGCACAAGTGTGTTCAGAGAACGCATACTTTATTTTTACGTAAATGATTTACACTGTCTGTATCGTTTTGCAGTGTTCATTTTCCACTTAAAAATACATCCTGGACACCTTTCTGTGTCAGCCCACGTGGCTTTTAAGAGCAGCCGGATAACACTCATACTATGACTTAACGACCACTTATTCACCACCCCCTCCAGATGGACATTTGGGGGTTTCCACTTTTCATCAGTGCAAAGATGCACATGTGCACGCTGAAAAGCCTCCCTGGATGTATGGGGGAGGCTCCTCCAGGGCAGGAATGAAGATGCTCCATCCTCCTATCACAGATGTGGGGAAAGAGACCCGGAGAGGTTCCAGACTTCTCTGAGATCACCCCGTGCCACGCAGCTAGTGGCGGCCCCTGCTGTGTTCCCAGCTTCCTCTCCACTCAAAAGAGGTGAGGAGGGGTTGGGCCATCAGGCTGCGGGGCAAGGAGGGAGGAGACGACTGGGTCACAGGGGTTCTTCTTCCTATGATACTGGCCAGGCACAATGGAGATAACTGATTAGGCAGCACGGAGGCCCCTGAGGAGCCACGTCATGGGTGCTAGAGGGGACACATGGGCCACCATGGGCCAGGAGAGACTTCTTAAGAACTCTCTCCCGGGCACCCCACTTTGGGAGAAGGCTCTGTCAAGCGTGACGCTGTGTTCAAAATCGATGAGATCCTCTTGGAATCTGTCCGCTCGCTACAAGAATATGTCGCCTGGACGCTGCAGACCAAACCAGTCAGGTCAGCCAGTAGAGCAAGGCCTGGGGGTAAGGCCAGCCAAGACACCAGGCCAGTTGACAGAAACACCAGCTCGCGTCCCTGAGAGTGCCTGCCAGGCTCTGTGCCGGGCCTGCTGGGAACACCGTGGAAGGCACAGCTTGCTAAGGTCGGGCCTTAGAAGGATGTGACATTGAACACAATGAGCAGAGTAGAATGAACTAGTAGTTAATTAGTTGACTGCATACTAACGTGCCAGGCTCTGTGCTAATCTCTTTATCCCGCCTCTCCTATCCTCCTAATAACCCTGTGAGCTAGGTGTTCTTAAAACCCCCTTTTTACAGAAGAGGAAACAGGTCCAGTGAGGGTAAGAAATTTGGTCCAGGGCCCACAGCTAGTAAGTGATGCACCAGGGACTCAATCCCAGGCCTGCCTAACTCAGGCACTTAGCTACCAAACAGTTCTTAACATTTAGAGAGTCGCAGACCCCTTCGAGATTGTAACGAAAGCCCTGAGCCTTCTGATCGGAAAAGTGCCTGCAGTAGAAACACAGTGCACCCGTGCGCACAGGGCCCACTTCCTGGGTGTGTGTCCTGTGTTCAGACGGCACCTGTGTTCAGAAGGGACCTGTGCTTCGCTTAATGATTTGCTGTTGCCATCATGAAATGCATAAAACTTTTTGAACACTGAGTCCCACATTTTCATTTTGCACCGGGCCCCACAAATTACATCTCGCAATTACTTGCACTTTACACACACGCTACAATTTTGCAAACCACCTTGGATGTGCAGGAACCCCATGAGGCTATTCAAAGACTCCTCTGCTTTCCTGGAAGGCTGTGTATGTGTGTGTGTGGGGGGGGGGGTGTCTGCAGGTGTGTGTGTGTGTGTATGTGTGTGTAGGTCGCAAGTTGTCGGGTAGAGCTGGTCACCCTGGCTGAAAGTAGGGCCAGTGAACGGAAGAAGAGGCGGGGGATGGCACCAGTTTCCACAAGGTCTGTGACAGCAACTTCCTCACCTCCGAGAGAGGAAGCCCGGTGCTGGAATAAACAGCCACGGTCCTAACCCGCGTCCTTACAGACCTGCCACCTGGGGACCTGCACAAGGAGCCTTTGTTGGGCCTCATGGTAAACACGGGAAGGTAACCAGAGCCGGATGTTCAGGCTCGCTGTCTGGGACAGGATTTTCTTTTTTTCTTTTTCTTTCTTTCTTCCTTCCTTCCTTTCCTTCTGTCTTTCTTTTTTGTTGTTATTGTTTTAAGAAAAAATATTTATTATTTACGCCACTGAAATAGTCCCAGAAGAACAATATTACACCATGTTTATTTGAAAGGCAGGGCAGGATTTTCTTTCTTTTTTTAAAAAAAATTTTATGTTTTTTAATTTATTTAATATAATTTATTGTCAAAGTGGTTTCCGTACAACACCCAGTGTATGTTTATTTTTGAGACAGAAACAGAGCACAAGTCGGGGAAGGACAGAGAGCGAGGGAGACACAGAATCCGAAGCGGGCTCCAGGCTCCGAGCTGTCAGCACAGAACCCAACGCAGGGCTTGAACCCACGAACCGTGAGATCATGACCTGAGCCGAAGTCGGACACTTAACCGACTGAGTCAGCCAGGCGCCCCAGGATCTTCTTGTTGAAATCATTTTATTGAGGGGCGTCAGGAGAAGGGAGGACAATGAGATTCCGTGTCCTCGGCTGGCTGAGATCTGCCCAGCTCTACAGTCTCTGAGTGCCACGTCAGATTCCTTCTTAGGTAATACCTGTATGTATGCATGTGTGTAGGCTCTATGCCCAACAAGGCTTCAACTCACCACCCGAGATCAAGAGTCACACGCTCTATCGACTGAGCCAGCCGGATGCCCGAAAGGTGAGGCGGGATTTTCTAAGTCAGAAATGGCACTGCGCTCAGAATGCTGCTTCCTGTGGCCAGCTGGAAGGCCCCCAGACCCACCCGTGAGAGTGGAGACACCCAGGCAAGGGGTGGGCACGAAGACAGCCACACGGCACCCGGAGGACAGAGAGAACACAGAGACCCTCAGCAATCCTGAGAGGCCTGCTGGGTGGGGGAGGGGCCTTTATACAATTCTCCCTCTGATCTGTCACCTTGGGCAAGTGGCTTAACTTCTCTGTGACTCAGCTTTCCCATCTGTGAAATGGGGATAATAATATTACCCTACCCCCCCAGGGTTGTTGTGAGCATTGAATTTAGTGGAACGTCCTTCTAACCAAGTAAAATAAACAGTAGCTGTAGTTATTACTATGATTATTATTTAAAGCTGGATCCGAGGATAAGGCTTCATACATAACAGTTGTGCTTTTCGTTTGGGGGTTATTTTTGTTGTTTGGCAGTCGGTTAAAGCCTAGTAGGCTATCACTGCTGGACGGTGAGGAGGTTTCTGTTACTGGGATGCAAAGTGCCCTGAGAGGAGATGCGGGGCTGGGGGGAGGGTCATTCCTCCCAGGACAGGATCTCAAGAGACCAGGAGGGAACTGACCAGCCCTGGGTCTGTGGCTGCAGCTCTATGCAGGGGGTAGGCATAGACAGAGGAGGATTTCTTTTCTTTTCAATCAAAACAGCAAAGGGCTGTTTCTGTGTCTTTGAGGGTGATAGATTTCTGGGTTCCTGGCTTTGCCTCCCCAGCCCTCCACCCCCAACCCGTCTCTGGGTCAAGTCACCAGGAGGCTGTTCAGGGTACCAGCGTGAGCGGCCTCTTCCCTCACGACAGGGCATAGGGGCTGGGGCCCAGAGACTCCCCTTGCTCTGGAGCTCTGGCCCTGGGGCCCTACGGGACCTGGCAGGGGGTCACCGTCCACCCTCTGCCACCTCCCAGAAGAGATGAGATTGGCAGTGCATTCTTGCCATACGTGCAAGCTAACCTTCCCCAGGCTTTCCATATGCCAAGCCCTCTTCTGAATTCTCTGCCTGTGTTATCTCCTTAACCGTCTCAGTATCTGTGCAGCCCTCAGAGTCCCTGCAGATGAGAACACTGAAGCTAAGACAGGGACAATAACCAGCCCAGATCGCCCAACCAGGGAACCATGAGCCTGGACTGAGGTTCCGCTCAGGGGAGGTCAGAACTATGTTCTTAACTACGGGCGGCCCCAGGTGGCCCACACGCCTTGGTGACAGAGGGAACCCTCAGTACTTTTACTGGCCTTTCAGGTTAGGTGAAGTGCCTGGCATTTGGTAGGTGTTGAATAACTGTCAGCTGTTATCATAGCTTCCAAATGGGTTTCCCAAGCCCCTTCAAAGACAACACCTTCATCCTCTGATTGAAGGCAGAGGGAAGTTGGGTAATTTGCTCAAAGCCACTCTTTCACTCAATTGGTGCAGCCTCCCACCCTCCGAGAAACTATGGCCCCCGCACCTGAGAACCTTGGACAGTGGGCGGGTGGGGGTGGGTTTAGGGGTGGGGAAGGCTCACACCTTGGGGTGGGTGGGACAAAGAGAAACAGGCCTGAACAGGGTAGTCCTCGCCGGATTCTCATATTTTGCAGAGGGCAACTGGGGTTAATTTGGGAATGTCTGTCCTTCCCTGAGATCAGCGCCTCTCCAAGAGGCAGGGCACAGGCTTTGTTCAAACCCTGCTTTTCTACTTAGCACCCACAAGACCCTGAGCAATTTACTTAACAGCTCCAAACCTCAGTTGTTTCCTCTGTGAAATGGAAATAATAAAACATCTACCTTGCAGAGCTGACTTGAGATTATTTTATGTCAAGGCCCAAACAGGACCTGGTACATAGTAGGTGTTAAACAAACGATGGCTAGTTTCATTCTTTGGTCCTCATCCCTGTCTTCAAAAAAATATGTTCTACCGTTAACTCATTTTTTCGTCTTTTATAAGTTCTTACCCTAAACAATAAACAAGAAAGCCATCCAGATATGTTTCACCATTTCCCATCACCTTAGAGTCTTAACTCCTGGCCATACCTCACCTGCTTGAGGGCTTTGGAGAAAGTGCAGAGACCATGAAATGGGTATTCATATACTCAACTGGCAGGAATATAATTTCAGAAAGCGACTTGGCAGTGTGTATTGAGGGATATTAATATGTTGACATTCTTTGACCCTAAAATTCCAAGACCAGAAATCTTTCCCAGGAAAATAATAAAATATATGAGCACAAACACATAGACTTAGAGTTTTTTTGCAGAAAGAGTTTCACATTACACTATTTAGAATAGCAAAAACTTGAAAGTTCGTCTGAATGTCCCAACTTAACAAATAGTTAAGTAAAGGTGTCACGTTTACTTTGTCTTTGAGGGTGATAACTAAATCAAATAACATTAGAGTCAACCTTGAGTGACAGAAACCAAAAATTATAGCAGCCAGATAGAAGTTTTAGACATAAACTTTATATAAACAAGGTCCAGAGACAAGCTGTCTAGGCTAGTGTGACACCTCCATAATTATCAGGGATTTAGGCTACTTCTATCCAGTTCTGCTATTCTCATCGAGTAGCTTTGACCTCATGCTCCAATATGGCTGCTTGAGACTAGCCATCACGTCTGCATTCTAGTTATCATGAAGGAAGAAGAAGCAAAAAAGTTGCTCTGTGAATTTACACCTCACGTATCCACTTACTTTCCATCGGTTCGAGCTTAATCATCCCTCAGCAGTGCATTCCTAGCTGTAAGGGATTTCAGGAAAGACAAGAAAAATCCTTACTTCTAGGAGGCCATGTGTCCCTCAAAAAACTTAGGAATTATGCTACAAGGAAATCAGGGGAGAAAGGTTATCGCCACAACATTCATATAATGTTTTTTTAATATTTCCGTTATTTATTATGGAAAATTAGTAACGTATATAGAAGTAGAGTGAATGATATACGGAGCTACCTTCTACCAATTACTCAGTCTCAAGAATTATCATCTCATGGCCAACTGCTTTTAACTTGTCCCTTTTCCATTCCCCCAATTATTTAAAATAAAATCCCAGACTTTACATTATTTCATCGGCAGGTATTTTATCATGCACCTCAAAAAGGTCAGAACTCTCCTTTAAAAAAATCATTATTCTAATATCCCACCCAGAATTTTAACCAAATCCTAAATATCCTTTTAGCCATGTCCTTAAGATTGTCAACTATCAAACCAGCGTTCAAATTTCTCCCTTCTTTCATAATTGTTTACTGTTTGTTCAAACCAAGATCCAAAGGAGGTCCACACAGTTTGTTTTGACGAGGTCCAATTTGTCAATTTTTCCTTTTATGGCTCATGATTTTGGTGTCAAGTTTAAGAACTCTTTGCCTACTTACAGATCCTGAAGTTTTTCTCTTTTTTTTTCTGTATTTATTTTGAGAGAGTGCATGTGTGAGTGTGTGTGTGCATGTGTGTGCAAGCAGGGGACGAGCAGAGAGAGAGAGAGAGAGAGAATCCCAAGCAGGCTCTGCACTTTTAGCATGGATCCCAATGTGAGGCTCCATCCCACAAACCGTGAGATCACGACCTGAGCAGAAATCAAGAGTTGAACACTTAACTGAGCCACCTGAGGTGCCCCAGATCCTAAAGCTTTTCTAAGAGTTTTGGAGTTTTGTGTTTTACATCGAAGTCTATGATCAGTTTCGAGTTAATGTTATTTATTTATTTATTTTGAGAGCGAGAGAGTGCAAGCAGGGAAGGGGCAGAGAGAGGGAGAGACAAAATCCCAAGCAGGCTCCGTGCTGTCAGTGCAGAGCCTAATATGGGACTCAAAGTCAGGAACCGTGAGATCATGACCTGAGCTGAGATCAAGAGCCACCCAGGTGCCCTTGAGTTAATTTCTAATGTTTTTTCACTTTTTATTTATTTTAGAGGTGGGGGCAGAGAGGGACAGAGGCAGGGAGCGAGAGAGAAAATCTTAAGCAGGCTCCACTCAGTGCAGAGCCTGACGTGGGGCTCGATCTCGTGACCTTAGGATCATGACCCAAGCTGAAATCAAGAGTCAGATGCTCAACTGACTGAGCCACCCAGACGCCCCTTCAGTTAATTTTTGTACGAGGTGCAAGGTTTAGGTCGAGGTTCCTATTTTTGTCTATGCGGGTGTCCAATTGCTGTAGCACTACCTGTTGAAAAGTTTCTTTCCTCCATCAAATTGCTTCTGTGCCTTTGTGAAAAATCAGTTGGATGTATTTGTGTAGGTCTGTTTCTGGGTCCTCCCTTCTGTTCCATTGACCTAAGAATCTCTCCTTCCACCAATACCAGAGTCTTTATTGCTGAAGCTACACAGGTAGACCTAATATTTGATAGAGTCATTCTTCCTACTTCATTCTTCTTTGTCAAGATTGTTTTAGGGGTGCCTGGGTGGCTCAGTCGGCTGAGCCTCCAACTTCAGCTCAGGTCACGATCTTGCGGTTTGTGAGTTAAGAGCCCCGCATCGGGCTCTGTGCTGACAGCTCGGAGCCTGGAGCCTGCTTCGGATTCTGTGTCTCCCTTTCTCTCTGCCCCTCCCCTGCTCACGCTGTCAAAAATAAATAAACATTAAAGAAATATTTTTAAAAAGATTGTTTTAGTTATTCTAGGACCTGCGTATTTGCATATAAGTTTAGAATAAAGTTCTGAATAAAGATATATTCCAAATAAATTTATTCTAAATAAAATATATTCTAAATAAAGTTAGAATAAGTTTGTCTATGTCTACAAAGATCTTGTTTGGGATTTTGATAGGAAATGTAAACCTACAGATCAGTGTGGGAAGAATTGACATTTTTACTCTGTGAATCTTCCAATTCATGAACATCGTATGTTTTTTCATATATTTAGATCTTTTATTTCTTTCACCAGGATTTTGTCATTTTCAATAAAGATCCTACATGTGTTTTGTTAAGTGAATACCTAAATGTTTTATTTTCCTGAAGCTACAGTAAATGGTAGTGGGTTTTTTAATTTTCAGTTTCTGCATGTTTATTGTTAGTATATAGAAATGTTATTGATTTTTGTGGGTTGATCTTATATCCTGAAAATTTGCTGAACTCACACATGATGGAATATTATGCAACCAGTAAGTTGATGCTTATATTACCTACCTCTCTGCTCCGTTCAGGGTGAATTTCTCTGAGCTAAACAGCTGTGTCCCATAGGAGTGTATCCATTCTATTAAGTTCAATGATGTATTTTTTACTTTAAAGATATTTTAAAAATTTATTGAGATATAATTGACATATAACATATAAGTTTAAGGTATACAATGTGTTGATTTGATACATTTATACATTGCAATATGATTGCCACTGTAGTGTTAGCTAACATTTCTATCATGTCACATAATTATCATTTCTTTTCTGTGGTGCAAACAATTATGATCTAGTCTCTTAGCAGCTTTGAAGTTTATAATACAGTGTTGTTGACTATCATCCCTATGGTGTTCATTAGGTCTCTAGGACTTATTTACCTACTGGCTCCAAGTTTGTACCCTCAACCAACAATTCCCCAATTCCTGCCCCCCAACCCCTGGTGACTACCATTCCACTCTCTGTTTTTACAAGCTTGGCTTTTTTAGATTCCTCATATAAATAATATCACACAGTATTTGTCTCTCTCTGTCTGACTTGTCTTGCTCAGCATCATATCTTCAAATTGCATCCGTGTTGTTACAAAGAGCAGGACTTCCTACTTTCTCATAGCTGAATAATATTCCATCGTGTGCATACCTATGGATATAAATATATGCTGTATCATAATATATAATATATTGCATTAAAATATAGATAATATTCTACTGTATCTCTTCCTTATCCATTCATCCAGTGACAGACACTTAGATTGTTTCCATATCTTGCCTATTGTTAATAGTGAACGTGGACGTGCAGAGATCTCTTCAAGATCCCATTTTCATTTCCTTTAGAAACATACCCAGGAGAAGAATTTCTGGATCACATGGGAATTCTATTTTTAATTTTTTGAGGAACCTCCATACTGTTTTCCATAGTGGCCAAATCAATTTACATTCCCACCAAGAGTGCACCAGGGTTCCCTTTTGACCACATCATCACCAATATCTGTTATCTGTTGTTGTTGTTTTTTTTTTTAATTTTTATTTAAATTCCAGCTAACATTCAGTGTAATATCAGTTTCAGGTGCACAATTTAGTAATTCAACACTTCCATATAACACCTGGTGCTCATCACAACTGCACTCCTTAATCCCCATCACCTGTTTCACCCATTCCCCTGCACCCGCCCCCCCCCCCCCCCCCCCCCCCCCCCCCCCCCCCGCCGCACCTCCATCCTCTCTGGTAACCATCAGTTTGTTCTCGAGAATTAACAGTCTGTTTCTTGGTTTGCCTCTCTCCTTTTTCCCTCTACGACCATACAATGGAATATTACTCAACCATAAAAAGAATGAAATCTTGCCCTTTGCAATGACATGGATGGATCTAGAGAATATAATGCAAAGTGAAATAAGTCAGAGAAAGATAAATACCATATGATCTCACTCGTGGAATTTAAGAAACAAAACAAATGACCCGTTGTCTTCTTGATGATAGCCATTCTAACAGGTGGGAGGTGAATTCTCACTGTGGTTTTGATTTTCATTTCCCTGCTGATCTGTGATGTTGAACATCTTTTCATGTACCTGTTGGCCATTTGGATGTCTTTTTTGGAGACATGTCTATTCAGTTCCTCTGCCTATTTTTTAATTGGATTGTTTGGGTTTTTTACTATTGAGTTGTATGAATTCTTTACATATGTTGAATGTTAACCCCTTATAGGGTTTGCAAATATTGTCTCCGATATGATAGGTTGCCTTTTAATTTTTTTCTTTTTTTCTTTTCTTTTTTTTTTTTTTTTTTGCTGTGCAGATATTTAGTTTGATGTAGTCCTACTCGTTGATTTTTAAAATTGTTTTAACGTTTTATTTATTTTTAAGAGAGAGAGAGAGGCAGAGAGGGGGGGAACAGAGAGTCCCAAGCAGGCTCTGCACTGACAGCAGAGAGCCTGATGCAGGGCTCAAACTCAGGAACTGTGAGATCATGACCTAAGCCGAAGTCGAATACTTAACTCACGGAGCCACCCAGGTGCTCCGTAACTTGTTGATTTTTAGAAATATATATTTTTACGTTCACTGTTCTTTGTTTCATTTCTTCCCACTTAGGCTTCATAATTGCTTATTCTTTTTTAAGAATTGATTCCTGCATTGACCTCTAAGGAGCCTAAACATACTTCTTTTAAAGAATTTTTTGAAATTCGTCTGCAGTGAGTTTACTCCTTATTGTTGAGTTTGTCCGTTTTCTTAACATTAAATGTCTTCACTTGATTTGGAATGTTAGGGCCCCATAGAATAATGATTAGCACAATGGACTCGGATTTGGAAGGTGAGTTTCGAGGTCAATTGCAAGTGAGAAGCTGGTTCATGTTTCTGTTTTCTTTCTTCTATCTCTCCTGCTCACCATGCCTGTCTCAGGCTTTGCCCTCTGAGCCCACAGTCTGGAACTTAGGTGGGCATTTTGGGGGGCCTGCTCCAAGCTTATACGGGGGAGGTCAGACACAGGTTCCTGTGCAGAGAGGGTTCTCCTTTGGGTCCTGGAGGAAAAGTCATGCCTGTGCCCCATTGCATCCTGCCCCCCAAAGTGCAGCTTCTCACCAGCTTTGCTGGCTTCTGCCTCTGACCCCAGGGCTTCTGCACCTCTCACAGCTTGGGGTTTTCATTCCATTTCTGCACCGCACAACCGTTGATCATATTTTTGATTGTGACTTTGTCTTTTTTTGGGAAAGGGAGCTTTTTAATTTTTACCAACATATTTTGCTCATTATTGCTGTATTTCTGGAACCTGGGAGCCTTCATTCAAAGCATCGATGTAAAACTATGACATCCAAACTCTAAAACCTTTGTATTGTTTCCTTCCCATCTGCGCTAAGGGGAATCCTGCCTCAGTCCAACAGGAGACCCCCGGGGGAGGTTATGGGCAAAGATGGAGACTTAAAAAAATAAAGATGGGGTCTCTGTGCCCTGGGGCTGGTGGAGTAATGGGTAGGAACCCGGGGAAGAGTACAGGAAGGTATATGGATTAATATATGTGCACACACACCCTTTCCTGTTTCCCCACTTGCTTAATAGCAGACAGAGAAGGTGGAGCAGAGGTCATCTGTCACACCTTCCAGACTGAGGTCGGCTGTGATGCCCGCTCATTCTGTCGGGGCCACATCACCAGTTGGTAAAAATGGGAAAGTTAGAGATGGTCTGCCTTCCAGACCAGCCTTGCGGGTGGGACCCTAAGAGAGCCCCACGGCTGTTTGCTGTGGGGAGAACACCGCACCCCGTTTGTGTGGAGGGAGTAAGAACGGAGAGGAATTGTAATTTCTTGGAGGTTTTCAACATCCTTGTTGAAGAGTTCAAGAGGATTTTGTGTTTATAGAGTCACATCAAGTGCAAGGGTGGTTTTATGAGGTCTGATCCCTGCCTCCGGGGACTGACAAGAAAAACACGATTCATTCTCATCCTCACTGTGGCTCCAAATGTTTCCTAGCCTTCCGCCTCAGAGGAAGTCATTATTACCTTGGATGGAGCGTTCAACGAGACAGGCTGGGATTCAAGTGATTTTTACTTGCTGGCCACGTGTGATCTTGAGTAGTATGGGTGGAACTGTGCTCCCCCAGGTTTAGATGTTAAACTCCTAACTTGTACTTCAGAACGAGATCTTGCAGACGACGTGAGTTAAGATGAGGTCATGCTGGAGTAGGGTGGGCCCGTAATCCAGTATGATGGGGGTCCTCATAGACGGGAGAAATTTGGAGGCAGCTGCCTCCAGGAAGAACGCTGTGTGAAGACAAAGGCAGAGGTCAGGGTTATGCTTCTACAAGCCAAAGAACCCCAAGGATGTCCCCAGACTGCCAGAAACGAGGAAAGAGGCACGGGACAGATTCTTCCCCACCGCCTGCAGAAAGACCTGAGCCTGCGACCCCTTGGTCTCAGACCCCTGGCCTCCAGAACAACAGCGCGACAACACGTGTCTGTTGTTTGAGCCCCCCAGCAGGTGATACTTTGTGGTGGCAGCCCAAGTCACCTCACCTCTTGGTTTGAGTCTTCTTGTCTGTAAAATGGGAATGCGGATAATAGTAATACCTACCTGTGGCAGAGAAAGTGATGGTCCCCGAACTTTTGATTTGTTCCCCTGCATTTCCGAGCGCCCCCTGCAGTTTGGTGGGTGCCACGTGACTCGCATTTGCCAGTGGCCTGTGGGCCGAAGCGGCGGAGAAAGGCCAGCACGTGACCCTCCAACCATCTTTTTCTCTGCCTCAGCATCCAGGTGGCCTCCAGCTCAGTTGGCCAAGCCACAAGATCAAAGCTGGCTTGGTCGCTGAATGAAGGAAAGTTGCCCTGGAAAGTCACATGGACACGTAGCAGGCTTTGCACAGGTGGGGAAATAAACCTTTGTTATGTCAGTCCTTGAGACATTGGGGATTACCACACTACGACCTAACCTATGCTGACTCATGCACCACTTCTAGAATTGTTGTGGGATTTGAATAGGTCACTACGTGTGAAAAACAAACAAACAAACAAAAAACCTAAAGCAGTGCCTGGCCTGTAGTAATGACTCGATACATGTTAGCCAACATACTAGCTGTGTGACTTCAGGCAGGTGCTCGACATCTCTGAGCTTGTTTCCTCATCTTCAAAACAGGAGCAATGACAGCATCACCTGTGGGGATTGTTGTAAGGATGAAATAAGATACTATTTGTAGGGGCGCCTGAGTGGCTCAGTCGGTTAAGCGTAGGACCCTTGATCTCCACTCAGGTCGCGATCTCATGGTCGTGGGATCGAGCGCCGCGTTGAGCTCTGCACTGGGTGCGGAGCCTGTTTAAGATTCTTTCTCCCTCTCTCTCCCCCTGCCCCTCCCCCGCTCACGTTTTTTCTCTCTCTCGAAACAAATAAAACATTTAGAAAAAAAGATACCTGCTTATAAGAACTTGGGCCAAGGGGTGGAGTGTGTTCATTCTCCTGCCTCTGCTCTTCAGGGCTGCCTGTTCAGTCCGCTTGCCCGTCTGTGTCTATCTGAGGCTCCCGTAGCAGGAATGGGCCAGCCTCCAATGACCCTTCCCTTCCTGATGTGAATGTATTGGGCTCCATTCTTGGAGGAGTCATTGTTCAGAGCATCTGTTCCTTGTTTAGTAAATCTTCCCACAGCTCCCCTTCTGCCAGGCCTCAGATGGGGATTTATGCCCTTGAAGACCAGGGATCAGACTGTCAGCTGCGTGCTCAGCTGCTGCCTCCCGTGAGCCGAGCCAGCCTGCCCAGTCCGTGGACGTGGGCTCACAGGACCTTGGCTCTTGCCCTGATCAAGGCAAATCAGCTTTCCTTGTCGTAAGGAAGGCGAGGCCTAGGGGACGTCTGCCCCATGTGCAAGGTGAGGGAGCGTTTCTCTTGGAACAACGCAGCAGGGAGGGCAGGAAGACATCGGGGAACCTGCAGACTGAGAGCTAAGGGCTGTGACCAGTGCTGATGTCAGCACTCAGCCAGAATCCAGAGCAAAGCAGAGACATGCAGCGACCGCCTCTGGGAAGCTGCAGACAGGCCAGGTCAGGTGTCAAGATTTCTCTTTGATGTAAAAAAGGAATAGGAGAGAGAGAGAGAGAGAGAGATAAGGCCATGATTAAGAACAGCTGGGTTTTCATTAGTACTTAACTGATAACTGGATGTTTGTACTTATTTTTATAGTGTCGTCTTGTAGCCCATCGTACCTTAATTGACCCTGCAGGTGACGGAGGTTCTCCCAGAATCCTCTGGGCCCTTCCTTCCTTCCTGCCCTCCTTCCTTCCTCCCTTCCTTTATTCAGTTATTTATAAGTAAACTTTATGCCCAACCTGGGGCTTGAACTCACGACCCCAAGGTCAAGAGTCTCATGCTCCACATGACTGAGCCAGCCAGGCGCCCCACTCTGGGAACTTTTAAATAACGGATGTCCAGGCCCCACCCCAGACCAGTTGAGTCAGTCTCTGAGGACAGGGGGAGGGCAGTGCTTCTCAAAGTGTGGCCCAGGGATGAGCAGCACCAGCAGCACTTGGTAAAATGCAAATTCTCAGGCCTGACTTGGGCACTAACCGCAGTGCCTGAAAATAGGCGACCTATGTTAGCCGACTATGCCCATCTCAAGTGACCTTGAGGAGAAACCAAATCAAGAAGGACCAGAAAACCAGTTAAGCAGAGGCATGCAGGCAACATTTTTTAGCAATCAGGTCTGTTAGAAACATAATGTATTAAGATATATTATGGAGGGATGCCTGGCTGGCTCAGTCAGTAAAGCATCTGACTCCAGGTCGGGTCATGATCTCACAGTTTGTGGGTTCGAGCCCCGTGTCGGGCTCTGTGCTGACAGCTCAGGGCCTGAAGCCTGCTTCGGATTCTGTGTCTGCCTCTTTCTCTGCCCCTCCCCCACTTGTGCGCGCGTGCTCTCTCTCTCTCTCAAAAAAAATGAATGAGCGTTAAAAAACATTAAAAAATTTAAAGATTATGGAAAATGTATGTGACTATATGGAAATCAGTAAATCTTAATTTTTACAACTGAACACATTATACTCTGTGATGTGCAATTGCATTTTTGGAGGATTGTTTGCAAGCATGCGTAACCTCAGACAGCCAATAAAGCATTTACTAACCTGTTCTGAGGTTCGTTTTTTTTTTTTTTTTTTTTTTTTAGTTGACACACCCTGACCCACTGAGTCAGAAACTCGGGTTAGGTCCAGAAAGCTGTGTTTTTTAGCAAGCTGTCCAGGAGATTCTAATGCATATGAAAGTTTGAGAACCAGTGGGTGATTTTAATGTGTGCCCAGAGTTGAAAACCACTGGGTTAGTTTAGGGAGCTCTATTTTTGTTGTTACCTAAGTAGTAAAAAGGTGATTGTTGAGTTTAGTGGCTTCATCAATGGTGGCTTATCTCTTCCCTGCTGAGACCCAGAGTTCGGGTTGAAGGTATCTGGTCTCTACTTCCTGTCTGGGAAGGGAACATGACCTTGCCCATTCTTTGCACATCTACATACAGAAGGGAGAACAAGGCAAATATTGTCACAATTAATACCCCTTCACAATCTGTCCTATTACTAACAGCAATATCAGAAGAGGCAAGCCCCCAAACCTGCTCTGCATCCTTGACCAACTGTATTTTGAGACTTTACTGATGGGCACAGAAGTCAGGCACAGTCTCGCCTCGCCACTGCTTTGTGAGCTCCATCTAAGCCAAGTTGATGCCCTGCAAACATAAGGCCTTTTCCTTGGGTCTTGGCCCATTCTTCACAATCCTAATCCTGGAGGAATTAATTTCTCATTTTGGAGTAATAGAATAGTTGTGGGACGTGGGTGGAGTGGGAATTTCTAGGAATCACAGCTTTTTTTTAATGCACTTTCTCTCATTTTCAACCTAATGCTTCTGTTCACCCTCCCGGATGCTGTCTCCAACAACGGGTAATCTGCTTTGTCTTGGGTCAACACAATTAACACCCGTGTCCTTCCAGATTAAACCTGAACACTGCAGCATCCTCCCGGGTTAAACGAACTGGAGGATAGAGTCTGGATGGAAAACCCCATAACCCTTTTGTCTACCCTGTCTGGAAGGAGAGGTGTGTGTGTGTGTGTGTGTGTGTGTGTGTGTGTAAACAACTACAACATGTCCCATGATCCTATTCTTCTCTCCATCTGGAGAAATCTGGGACCCATATGAGCCAGCTCCTGCCTCATGAGGGGCCACAGAAGAGGATAGAAACCAAGGGCAGGTGGATGCTTGCCAGAGGCTGCTGTCAGCTCCAATGGGCATGTCTCTCTCTGGCCCATCCCTCTTGATTTCTAAATACATCAGTCACATGTACATGCCTCCCCTCCCCCCCACCCCAGATGCGCTCTGGTCCTCACTAGGTTATTAACTACCCTCCCCATCCTTATCCATCTCTGCCTTTCAGGGCTCCTGCTGGCAACACCGTGGGGTTTGTCCGTGGCTTCTTCCAAGTCTGCTGGGCTAAGGGAGATGTCTTGGATTTATTAAAATCAGCCCCATATTGGAGCCAGATGCTTCACAGCAAATGCTGTGGTCGGGATGAAGTGAAGAAACAAGCGGGGCAAACACGGAGGCTCCAGCGACCAATGACAGTCTCTCCCTGGGCCTTACTGAAAAGTCTCCTTTCTTGCTCCTTCTCTCCTCCCAAATCAAACATTTGCTTACGCATTTTTGTAAACTTCCGCGTCTCACTCTGAGACCAGCAGACCGATGTTTGCTGGGCTGTTTTTCCAAGCCCTCTCTGTGGACGGGGGCAAGGCAGACGGAACACCGGAGTCCTGGCAAGGGCGAGCCGAAGGCCTAGCTGCAGGTCACAAAACAAGTGCCGGCCACGGGGGGCAGGGTGGACCTGGTAGGGGGCAGAGGAAGCGGGCAAACACTCAGGCTTTGCTCCTTCCTAAAGGCAAAAGTTATACGAATAATCAGAACAGGGGCGCCTGGGTGGCTCAGTCAGTAAGCGTCCAACTCTTGGTTTCCGCTCAGGTCATGATCTCATGGTTCATGGGTTTGAGCCCGGCGACAGACTCTGTGCTGACAGGGTGGAGTCAACTCGGGGGTCTCTCTCACCCTCTCTCTCTGCCCCCCCCCACTCACCCTCTCCCTCAATAAAGTTAAAAAAAATTACAATTAAAATTAAAAACAAACAGGGGCGCCTGGGTGGCGCAGTCGGTTAAGCGTCTGACTTCAGCCAGGTCACGATCTCGCGGTCCGGGAGTTCGAGCCCCGCGTCGGGCTCTGGGCTGATGGCTCAGAGCCTGGAGCCTGTTTCCGATTCTGTGTCTCCCTCTCTCTCTGCCCCTCCCCCGTTCATGCTCTGTCTCTCTCTGTCCCAAAAATAAATAAACGTTGAAAAAAAATTAAAAAAAAATTAAAAACAAACAAAAAAATTAAAAAATAATCATAACAGTATTTAGTCATGGTAATCACAGTAATGGTAATGATAAATCACGTGATAAATCACGTACTACCATCTCATTTAGAGCTTCCCAACATCCCCTGATCAGGTGCTTTGGCATTATTACTATTATCCCCATGTGTACTTGAATATAGAAATCCAGAGATGTGTCCATGAACCAGAGACAGAAATGGGATTTGAGCTCGGGCAGCCTGATTCCAGAGGCTACAGCCTTTTTTTTTTTTTTAATTTTTTTTTTTTTAACATTTTATTTATTTTTGAGACAGGGAGAGACAGAGCACGAACAGGGGAGGGTCAGAGAGAGGGAGACACAGAATCTGAAACAGGCTCCAGGCTCTGAGCTGTCAGCACAGAGCCCGATGCGGGGCTCGAACTCCCGGACCGAGAGATCATGACCTGAGCCGAAGTCGGCCGCTTAACCGACCGAGCCACCCAGGAGCCCCTTTTTAAAAATTTTTTTTAACGTTTTATTTATTTTTGAGACAGTGAGAGACAGCTTTTTTTTTTTTTTTTTTTTTTGAGAGAGAGAGACAGAGAGACAGAGAGAGACGGGGGGGGGGGGGCAGAGAGAGAGAGAGAGAGAGAGTCCTAAGCAGGCTCCGTGTAGTCAGCGCAAGTCCAACGTTTAACCAACCGAAAGCCACCCAGGTGCCCCCAGAGGCCACACTCTTAAAGGTCAAGTGACAGATGTGAGGAATACATGCTTGTTAAAGTAATTGTTGAAAACTCAGATAAGTAATTTACCGTCCACAGTTTGGTTTATGTGTTTCCAATCATTTCTCTGTGCAAATGTGTTCGTGTTATAGAGAATATTTTCTGTAAGTCGAGTCATATGGTTGGTACTTGCTGTTTTACAGATTCCTCTTGTCATGTAATTTTCCTAAACATCTTTGTCATGAAAAAAAAAATCTTCTGCACGCTCATTTTAGTGGCTGCAGAGAACCCCATTTTATGGGCAGCCACAGTTTATTTGACCAATTCTCTCTTATTCAACACTTAAGTGGTTTTCCGGGTTTTCACCATTGTAAGCAATGCTTAATGTCCAACAACATTAAATCTTAGCATTCAGCCATAGTTATTGCCTTAAGATAAACTCCTGTACTGAATCTGCTGGATGAAAGTGTAAGAAAAAAGGTTAAGGTGTTTGATACATATCTCCAAACTTTCCTCCTACAGTCTCCCATAGAATGAATGGATGTTTCTCCCCACCTTCTCCAGCACTGGGTTTTTACTATTTAAAAAACACTGTTGCTGGGGTGCCCAGGTGGCTCAGCCTTTTGAGGGTCCAACTTCGGCTTAGGTCATGATCTCAGGGTTCGTGGGGTTCGAGCCCAACGTCGGGCTCTGTGCTGACAGTGTGGATGGAGCCTGCTTGGGATTCTCTCTCTCCCTCTCTCCCTGTCCCTTCCTGACTTGTGCTTTCTCTCTCTCTCAAAATAAATAAAGAAACTTAAAAAAAAAAAAAGAAAGAAAGAAAATAAAAAACATTGTTGCCAATGTAAGAGGTCAGTGTTGTTTTGGTTCACATTTCTTGGCTCTGCTGTTTGAGATTTATTCCTGTGTTTGTTAAGGGCTGGTTTCTGGAGGGCAACAGTGACCTTTCATCTAGGAAACCGGCACGTGCTATTTCCCTGTGTCAGCTCCACGCCGCTGGCATGAAAAGCCGAATTCTAGAGACTCTGGTCCCACTGCCTCTTTCTTGCCCACGTCAGGATCCCATGAGCACTGTTCACACAGGCAGACAACATCTGCAGGGATTGCCCAAGGCCCTAGACAACCGGGCCAATGAATGAGTCCCTTTATTCATCCCGTCACCAAAGAGAGGGACGAGCAGGCGGACGGCCCTGCACTCACAGATGTCCCCACAACGGTGCGGCACAGCTATTCTGAGGTCAGGCTCTAGACGCAGCAAGACCCGGGTCTGCAACCTGGACGGGCCGTCGCTTCACCCCCGCGAGCCTTAAATTCATTCAGCAGTAAAACGGGTGATAATTGAGTGCCCGTTTCACAGGTTGGGAGGGGTGGCCAGTGAGATCCCGCAAAGTAGGCACCGGGCACAGTGCTAGCAGAGAGAACATGCTCCAAGATCTTCATCGTTATGATTCTCAGTCAGTTGTGAGTATCTGCGGGGGGCGGGGGGGGAGGGGCTTCGAGGGAGGTTTTTGGGTGAGAAACAATAATACGAATGTTCACTTGCTTGGAATGTTCACGGACACTCAACCAACCTTGTCATTTCTGGGAAGAGAACTCATCAGAAGTCCATTTTATTCTCTTTATTCCCACCTGTGACCAGGCTCTTAACATAATGGGTGACATTTACGAGGCCTTCCTATGTGCCTGGCCCCTTACCCAGAGGACTTGACTTGATCCTTACAGTAACCCCATCAGGTACATACCATCCCTTTCCCCATTTTACAGATGAGGAAGCTGCAGCACAGACAGGTTGAGCGCTTTGCCTGAGGTCACACAGCATGGCGGAGCCAGGATTTGCGGACAAGCAGGTTGGCTCCAGATTATACCCTTGTCCTCCCGGCTACACAGATGCTGATATTTGCAAAGATGGTGGCATCTCTGACTCTTTGGGAAAAAGTGCCCAATCTCACTTAAATTCCACTTCAGCGTATGCTCCCAGAGTTCACACGTGTACCTGCCGGGGCCCTGCCGGTAGCTCCTGGGACAGGCACTAAACCTCCCCCAGCCTGAGAAAAGACACACAGGGATGGGCTCTGAGCCCTCCAGCTCCTACCACTTTGTGCCTCTCTGCTGGGTCCTGCATGAGCCTTCTCCTGCTTATGTCCTCAGGATGCCACTCTGTCCCCACAGCCACATGACCACGGGGCTCTCCAGGCACAGTGCTGAGAAATCACTAAGCCAGCCACAGGACTGGGGTCTGGTTACTCTGCTTCTGTGTCTGAGATAAAGTGCCCTGCAGGGGCGGTCCTGGACCTCTTGAGAAGACCTGTAAAGCTCCCTCGGGAGCCGTTGGTACAGATACGGACTGAGTAACTTACTGCTGTCAATGGCAGAAAGTTGCTGGTGAGTTACACTTGAGCCGGCGAGGCCCGGCCACTTCAACTTGGACGTTCCCGTCAGTCATAGGCGGCGGGGTGGGGGAGGTACTGACACAGACATGGAGTATTGATGGTGGGTTTTATTTTTCCCTGACTGGGAATTTTTGGGTACAGATGGTTACAAAGCCTCATTGGAGCTGTCAATGAATTTCTTTTATTGGAAAGTATGAAAGCAAGTCATACTGGGGCGCCTGGGTGGTTCAGTCAGCGAAGCATCTGAGTCTTAGTTTCAGCTCAAGTCATGATCTCGTGGTCTGGGAGTTCAAGCCCTGCGTCAGGCTCCACTGACAGCATGGATGGAGCCTGCTTGGGATTCTCTCTCTGCCTGTCTCTCTGCCCCTCCCTTGCTTGCTCTCTCTCTCAAAATAATAAAAAATTAAAAAAAAAAATAAAAATCAAAGTAGGTAACACCGAGTCTGCCCTGAGAAGTCGGACGTGGGACGTCTGTCCCCGTGGGGATGGGGACTGTGCTTTCAATTTTCTACCCTGCAGTTCGACGTGGGGTCTGGCACACGGCGGGCACGCAGCCCACGTTTGTTGGGCTCCGCTATCTCCATCTCAGCAAGGTCCTTAAACCTTGCCGAGCCTCAGTTCCTTTATCGGTGAAATGGGGAGATAATTACCATATTAGTTGAGAGCACTTAGGAGGGTTCAAAAGGAGATCATGAGCAGACACCCAGAACAGGGCCCGGGTCATAGCAGGTGTGCAGGAAACGTTTATCAAATGACAGTGCTACCAAAAGTTGGAAACGACCCGAGGGGGCCATCGACGGATGGACGGATAAACAAAACGGGGTCCATCCACACAGCGGACTATTCTTCAGCCTTAAAAAGGAAGGCAGTCCTCACGCATACTTGGATGAACCTTGGAAACATGATGCTCAGTGAAAGAAGCCAGATACCGAAGGCCTCATACTGTATGGTTTCATTTATACGACATGCCCAGAGCAGGCAAATCCATAGGGACAGAAAGCAGATCCGTGGTTACCAGGGAATATGGGGCTTCCTTCTGGGGTGATGAAAACGTTCTGGGGTGAAAGAGTGGTGATGGCTGTACCTTAGGCGTGTACTAAGTGCCACTAATAGTAAGTTTGATGTCATGTGTATTTTGCCACAATAAAAAAAAAATGGAGGCGTTTATTCTAAGTGCTTCTTAAACTTCATCACCATTCATTCATTCATTCTGCAGTCACTTGCGCAGGGTCAGGCCCAGTGGGAGCCGATGCTGAATGAAGCCTTTCGCTGAGGCTTCATCACCCGTGAAGGACAGGAAGCGGGCGGCACACTGACATCTATAAGTAAGCTATCAGGAGCGCTGCCCTGTAATGGGTTCCTTGGACTCTGCTTCCATGGGCCAGGCTTGACACACGTCTTCCCAACTGTTCCTCTGCTCCCCAGCCAGGCGGGACACATGTCAGGAGCAGTGGGCTCCAAGCCGAGGGTGAGCACGCCTCTATTTGGGGCCGGGGCAGTGGGGAGCAGCACCCACCGGGCACTGTTCTGAAGGCATTGACTGAAGCCCAGATCTTCTCGGTTCCCTAGCCTCAATCTCTCCACTCACCCAGACGGAAGGCTGAGGCCATGTTCTCCTGGAAGGGACGCTGCTTGACGAAGTCACCACCGAGCAGGGAAAAGAGAATGTTAAGGCGCAGAAGGGGAATTTGTGAAAACTTACAAGAGGAAACAGGACCCACCCCTGTTCACTTACCCAAACTCTGAGAGGGGCTCCATGGGGCATCTCGGGGTCGGTCTCTGAAGCTCAGCTCTGGTTTTCAGGATTTGTCCTGAGGACAAATGATAATCTCTACCTAGGGCTCCCTTCCAGCCTTCATAACATCGGTCTATTCGCTGACTAACTGAGGCACTCAGCAGAGGGCGGGCATGGGGTGAATGGCCTCAAGTAAACGCAGTAGCTGTTTGTTCAGTGCTCGTCATGAACCAGGCACATGACATGCATCCCTGTCTCTCATGTTGATATTGTCCTCATTTTACATGTGAGCAACCGAAGGCCCAGAGAGGACAATGCACTGGTCCGAGGTCACACAGGCAGGACACAACGCTGCTATTCAAGCCTGGAGAGCAGACTCAGGGGGCAGACTTGGAAAAGTGGGCACTTAGAAGAGGGGTCGGGCTTGTTCTGTGTGACCCCAAGGGGAAGTCTTTGGTTCTGTGCTTCTGCCTCCCTGGCATTTACGTGGCCTGTGGGGTCTCAATGGACGGAAGCAGGAGACTTGAGACAAAGGATGGGACAGAAGGGTCTGTGAGGGTGACAGGCATGGATTCACACACATCCTGACACTGCCGGTAATGTCAGCTGTCTGGGCCTCCCTCTTCTCATCTGTAAAATGGGATACAGTGATCACAGCCAGCCCCTCTGCTTCACTCTGGCTTTCAGTGGCTCCCTAGCTTGAAGGATCAAGTCCAGTCCCTTCTGTTGGCCTAGTGGCTCCTGCGCATTCAGGCCCTGCTCTTCTCCTCAGCTGCCTGTCTCATCAGAAGCAAGCTGTCTCTTGGGCCACAAACACTCCAAATCCTCTTTGTCCTCCGGGCCCTTGCACGTGCTGCCTCCTGGGTTAGTCACTCTGTTGTGCTTTCCTGGGTGAGAGAGAACGGGGTGGCATTTGAACCCAGGCACTGGGGATTGCCACGCTGATCGTTGCAAGAGCACGCCCAGGGGACCCGTGTACCCCACAGGTGAGCATCGCCCACCGTGCACGTCTGAGACAAAAAAAAAGTTGAAACCTTGCCGGGGAGGGCAGCTCTGGTGTGGACTGGACACGGGTGGCCCCATCTGCCCTCTAGGTGGGCAGAACCGCCTGTCTTCTTCCTCACTGCTTAGTCTGGCCCCTGTTCAGGTGGGGAGCAGCTGCCCCCGGGCCGGGTGGACAGGAGAAATCCAGGTGGGTGCAGAGAGAGAAGGCCACCGGGTGGTTGATTTCAGGGTTCTGACCAGGCAGACAGAGGCCAAGCCTGTGGTTTCCAGAATAACCAGCTTATTCCTCAGGTGTAAAGAGTGTTAAGGAGCCCGGGGCAGGCATTGCTGGGAAATGCAGCTCAGACCCCAGCATGCAACCGGGACTTCAAGCTGGAGGTTGAAAACGCAAAGGCCTGTGGGTCCCGGGGAGCAATTATAATGAATGGAGTCACAGCAGTGGCCCTGTTGGCCTGCTGCTTTCTCACTTTGGACAGACATGGATACACAGAGATGTCCCAGTTGGAGGTAAAATAGAGCACGTGCTGTGCTAAATGCGTTGGAGAGACCGGGGGTGGGGGGCGGGGCGGGGGCCCCGGCTCTTCTCTCCTTGGAGGGGTGCCTGCCTTCCCCCAGCTGTAGCCCTGTGTCCCTGTGGGAGCGAGGGCCCCACATCACCCTGGAGCAGGTGCTGTCAGATCCCTCCCCACCCCCACACACCTCGCTCTGCATACTTACACTATGCTCTGGAGACCTCCAACTGCCTGCATCTCTGGGCCTGACAGGCATGTTCCAGAATTCTGGAATGCTCTTCCGCCAGCAGGGCTGTGCTGGGGAATGAATACTTCCCCAAAGCAGCCTTCAGCCAAAGACGGACAAGCATTGGTGTAGGAATAGTTCAGGCTCCCTTACCCTCCCCCCTCTGGTGGAATTAGGCACCTGCTTTATACCGTTTCCCAGAGGGATTCTGCTCCAATAGCCCGGGGGGGTAGCTGGCCAAACAGTGCGTCCTTCACTGGCTGTCTCGCTCTCCTCCTCCCCTGCCGGCTGTCAGCAGGTCCCGAATAAACCCTTGGCTCTCTAACGCTTGTCTCAACATCAACTCCAGGCGTTACTCAAACCAGGACACCTGATTTTCAAGAGGAGCTAGAAATCTGGTGGGGGGTTTTCGTTTGCTTTTGTTTTTTGTTTTTAAATAAAACCCCTTACTTTTTAAGTGTTGGCTTCTAATGTCAATTGTTAAAAACAAAACCAGACACTGCATGGGCCACTTGTCCGCAGGGTAGATTCGGTCCGTGGTCAGCAGTGTGCAAGGCGATGCGTGCACCAGCCCTGGCCTGAGCCTGCACGCCCCCTGAGTTCTTGGACGCCGTGGCCGTGGTTATCCTCATGGGTGTTCTCTTTAGCAACTTGGCTGTCTTCCCCCCCTGCACCTCATGAGGATGTGCCCTCCTTGTTGTCACTCTCCCCACGCCCCTTCCTTCCTCCCTTCTTTCTCACGGCCTGATTTTCCTGGGCAAGCCTCTCCTGCTGGGCCTTTACTACTTGCTTGTTCTTCCAATAAACTGCGCAGCAGCGTTTAGCGAGGGGTTTACTAGCTACTAGAGGATTACATCTCCAGGGAACCTGTTTACTGTTGGTAACCTTTGTCCAGCTGTTTCAGAAACGGCTCCTTTAAGACTTACCTCCAAGCTCAGATCAAGAGTGTCCTGTGGTGTTTATGCGTGGCCTGCTCCCGCAGGGTCCCCACTCTCTGTGGGGGTCACCACACCTTTTGGGTAATGCTGCAGAGGCCCTGCAGGCGTGGGCTGAGTTAAGGAAGCCAAGGGCTAAGGGTTTCAGGTGACCAGGAGGTTTTACAACAGTAGCGTAGATGCCTTAGGGCGTGAACTTTGACCCACAGTGCCCTGGAGGCTGCTATGATCTCCACAGACCAACTCTTTTGCTGCCGCCCTGCAGCTCCGTGAGAATGGTGCCCAAGGTGGGCTGGGGCCCTGAAGCTTGTTCCTGAACATTTTCTTCCCACCCTCTTCACCCACGACCTTCTCATCTGCTTATCATGGCTTTTAGTCCTATATGCATACATTTGCAGGTTTCCAATGGCTACAAAGTGTTCTGTAGAATGCCAGAGTCTTCAAAATGTTGTTTGGTAAAAAAAAAAAAAAAAAAGTTTCCATGATGAAAGAATTCCACCCATAAAAATTGTTCTGAGTGAAGTCTGGTAAGCTGGGGCAAAGGAAAGCAGGACTTCTCAGAGCCTTTACTATGTTAATGGGCACTGTAACTTCCTAAGAGCCTCTAGGTGATCACGGTTCCTCCAAACATACTTGGGGACACATGGATGCAGACTCCAGTGCTGGGCCTGCTGTAGGCAGATGACACGGGTCCCTGCTGGTGATCACACTGCTTCCCGGATGGATCCAGCTGACTGTCACTCCCTCAGAGACTCCCTGGGTATTTGGCTCCTTCCCAGGGTTGGGTAAGTTGGGACGTAGTGGAGGAAGATTCGGGAGCTCAAAAAGGGTCTGAGAGTGGAGAGGAAAGATGGTTCCAAGCCTGACTGGTGACTCAGGGGGTGAGTGGGTGGAGAGGTCTCCAGGCTTCTCTGCTCTATGATTATGGCAATTTGTTTCTCCAGGAGGTCATTTGTGGTAGGAAACATAGCCCAGAAATTAAACTAAATATACCCAGTGCCCAGAAGACTGGAGACAGCAATGGCACCTGGCTGGGGGAGGGGGGGGGGGCGGAGATACTGAGGTTGGAATGTCATGGTACAGGCCAGTATTTTAAGGATTGGGAGGAAAATGGTTTGAGGTTTCCCCCCCGCCAAGGCCTGGCCTGGGTGAAATGGTAGAGGTACATGTCTGAGTTTGGGGGAAAGGGTCCCGTTCCTTCATATTATGCCTCATTCTGTTGTGACCCCCCCCCCTCATTCCCCTCCTCTTTGCTCACCAATGCTCAGCCCTTCTCTGCTTCTTCATGGTTGCTCCTGTCCCCCCCAAACCCACACAGCTTTACCAGCTCTGTCTTCCTGGGCTCCAAAATGAACCTTCTCCCTTCTCCTTGGGGAAATGCCTACCAGGTGGCCGTTAGAAGACACAAGGGCCAAAGTCTAATTCGCACCGAAGTTATCACGACCGATAGAGCAATGGAATAACAATTTCAAAGGACTTCATTACATTTCTTAGCTGAAAGGGTCTTTAGCAATGTCCTCGTGTGGGTTTTGAGACCTTGTGAAGGTCAAGGGAATCTTAGGTGCCATTTCAACATGTGAAGCGGGTCAACATGCAGGTGCTCTGGGTGAAAGGGCACTGTCTGTTCTTTCAGCTGAATTTTGGAACAGTTGCTGTAAACCACTGATTACACTCCCCATTCTCAAGGAAACTAGGGCTCAGAGAAGGAAAGTGACCTGTCCAAGGTCATGGGGCCAGAAGTGGCAAATCTGGGACCTGTCCCCAGGTCCCCTGGCCTCTAGCCAATGCTCCTGTCTCTGCCCTGTAATTCCTGGGTATCCATGACTCGGACCTCACCCTTGCAGCCGGCTCCGAGCAGTCCTCGCCGGCTCTGCCATCCTGGTAACATAAACGACCATCATCAACAACAGCCCCCTGCGCTTCGCCAGGCTTCCCTCTGTCTGTCACTCTTGGGGGTTTACCTCTACCCTGCTTCATGTGAGAAGTCACCCCTTTTCCTACTGCTGCTAATTTTTTGTCAATTTTTGATTGCTGCTGAGAACAAATGCAAAAGAAAGGCGGAGACACACTTCAGATTTTGCTCATTGCATGTTTTCGTTTTTAATTAAATAAGTCAAGTAAGCCATCAAGTGATGGGTTCACATTCTGTTCCGCAAAGCAGACCCTGACCGGCGGTGGCCGCCAGCTCTCTGAAGGGCAGCCCCTGCGTTTCCAGGAGACGGCAGATTGTAGCCACGGCAAGGACATCTGGGACACTGATGGCAAGGGGGCGGGAGCAACGTACACACCATTATGTACACACCTTGGCCACACAGGGCCACAAAGGGAGTGTCCCGTACCATGTGGCCATGAAACAGGACACAGGGTCGAGGTCTTGGCAAAAAAGACAGAGTTTGC
Source organism: Prionailurus bengalensis (assembly GCF_016509475.1). NCBI lineage: Eukaryota > Metazoa > Chordata > Mammalia > Carnivora > Felidae > Prionailurus > Prionailurus bengalensis. The sequence continues at coordinate 32,315,481 of NC_057351.1, read as the reverse complement.
AGGATCCAGGAGGGAGCAGGGGAGCCAGGCGAACTTGGCCTGGAACATACAGACGAGATGGAGACTCCAGGGGTGCCCAGTTCAAGCCCAATGGTAGAGGAAGCAGGGTATTTTCCCAAATGAAATACCTGGTCTACAGTATGAGCTGGGTCCATGGGGCTGGCACTGCATTCATATCCGTGGAAACACATACAACCAATTCGTCCCCCAGGCATATAGTCCTGGAATGACAGAGGACACGGAGACCAAAGGATCTCAAAGCTCTTAAGACATCTGAATTTGCCAATTCTGCTTTGTCCTTTTGAGGTAAAGAGCAGCTTCCAGTATTCCTGAAACTGTGGGCAGCCGAGAGGCGATATGGTTGCATTCGGGAAGCCCTGGGCCTTCTGCCTCTTGTCCAGCTGGACCACGTCCTGGGAATTTTCACTAGCAAACCCACCAACCTGGGACCCCTGGATTTCAGCGGGTGCTCCTTTCACTTAGTACAGATCAGCAAGGCCTACTTGGTTTCTGCAGACATGCTTCCCCACCCCCACCTCTCCCCAACCCAGGAATCCATCCCCCCAGGACCTGCCTTTGTTCTCAGCCATGGGATTGGGAGCGAGGGATGGCCTCACAGATGCAGCCGTCTGGTCTTCTGCACCTGTCCTCCATAATCCAGGCCCTACAGGCCATTAAAATAGGCCCTAATGTGCGAGAGGACCACCAGGGCTGGAAGAGACCTTCCGGGTTGGGACCAGACCACCTGATGCTTCCATCTTTAGACCAGGCCCCCATCTTCCGGGACAGGGATCCCCTGACCTCCTGTTGGATCTCACTCATCATCAGACAGGGCAAAGGACAGGATAGAGGTGGTGGGGAAAGATGTCACTGGAATGGGTTGGGTGGGCCCTCTGCTCTCAGGGGTCCGGTCGGCAGCTGCCCCATCAGACCGGCCTTTGGCAGTAGCTTCCAGGCTGAGCATACTGGCAGACGGGGAGTAAACTCTTCAGTAAACTTTTTTTTTTTTTCCTATTCGTTTAGTTATTTATTTTCAAGTGTGTGTATCACATAAAGGGACCAAAGGCTAGAATTTGTTCATGTCTCTCAATCTCAGTAATAACTTGGTGATAACCCACTGCGGGAGGTGGGGGTGTGCCACAGCGTTGTGAATCTGCTTTCTTTCCTCTCTGTGGGGACTCAGGAACCCTGCTCCCCACCGACTGTTCCCAAAGACCCCTGCCCCCAACCTGGTGCCCTCATCCTCTCCGAGGTTTACAAACAAGGCCAGAGGAGAAGCCAGGAATAGGCAGCAGTGGTGACAGCCTGTGGGTGTTAGACACTACCCTGTCTCACCAAGGCCTGGAATGTTCTGAACTATTTATATAGGCCGGGCTAAAGAGGTCTTCATCAAGAAAAAGAAAATGAGTAAACACTCATTGCTGAATGGGCCTCTTGTTCCGGGGAAGCCGGCAGCCCCAGAGGTGAGCCTCAGCTGCTCCCTCTGTCTGCGGGCAGGTGGACGCCATACAGGGGAGAGGCTCCTGATGGAGCAGTAAGAGTAGAGAAGCCCGGACTGGCCTCACTGGAAAAGGAGGCACTGGCCCAGCTGGACCACCTTCCTCAGCCCAGCTGCCTGCTGAAAACCACAAGTGCGTAACTCCAACCAGGCCCCCCATAGAATAAAGTCAGTAGTCGCCCCCACCCCGTCCTTCCCCAAACCCCGAGGGTTCCCGGGAGCATTGCCGAGTCCCAAGGCAACACTCGCTTGAGTTGGGCCCTGTTTCAGACACCAGGGCAAAGGTAATACAGCAGAAAGGGCCTTAAATGCCGCATCTTCAAATCAACAAGAAGAAACCAAGGTACCTCCCTAAACAACACCCTGGGGCCAGCACAGCTCCGCGCCCTTGGTTTTAGTCTTGTGCTCTGAATCGTCTTCGAGTGTCCTTGTGTGTATGGAGTGAGTCAACGGTTTCTAGTATTATTTTGTCTTTCTTGATTTGGGTACAGCTTTGCGTCCCTGCAAAAAATAAGGTATCTTATGTCTCTTCTTTGTCACAAAATAAATAAATTAAGTCAACTTGCAGTGTACAAATTGTCAATGTCCTGAGAAGTCCCAAAGGTCCATTCTCCGCACAGTCCTCAGAGCTCAGGGGTGGAGACCTTGGCCGCAGAGGCATAGGAAGGAAGGAAGAAGTTTGCTGTCCACACCAGGAGGGCCCCAAGAAGAGCCCCAGATGGAGGTACCTGCCTCCGTCCCTGCCCCAGCCCCCACCAACCACAGGTGGGGAACCGTGTGGGGAACAGTGTGGGGAGGGGAAAAACAGCTAGTGCTTCTGGGCTTCCAGAAACATCCTGGTCTCTCTCTGCCCCAGGGTCAAGTTTTCAGAGCTGGAGTCCCCTTGGACCCCAAATCAGAGCCAGCTCCCTGCACAACTTATTTCGGGACTGGAGAGCCTAGACTGGAGGCCTCCTTGAACGACTTGAAGTTCATGGAGACCCAGCAGCTCAAATGTGGTGATTGTGAGAGACCCCACAAAATGGCTACAGTCCTCACCGTCTCAAACAGCAGCTTCTAGCTGCTGGGCGGACACACTCCTCCCTTCCCCACGGCAGCACCAGCTGGACTCAGATCCTCTCTTTCCCTCATGTCCATATTACTCAATCCAAAACTCAGCCCTCTGGGTTTGACAACAGGATAGATCTGACATAGAAGTTGTCCAGGAAATCAGAAACAGCCCTAGTGAACTGGGGCAGCTCTTCGAGTTCTGGGGTGGACTGAGCTCTGCTCCCCAGTTTGGGCTGGGGGTAGAAAAGGACCTCCACTGTGGGGGCATCTGCTGCTTGGCCATAGGCCCTGCCCCCCCAGGAAATGCATTTGGACCTGAAAGAGATGTTCAAATCTGGCCTCGTCTCAGGGAGAGGATGAGGGCTAATTTATGTTGCTTCTGGACACACAGCAAAGAACACTGGTGGTTTCTGAGATTCGTTCCACATGGGGTTCAAACAGAAACGCCCGTGGGGCACTGTGGGTTGCCATGTGGCCGCCCAGGCTCTGGTCCTTCTGGGAAAAGGCTCTTCGTCCTCCTCCTCTCCCTCCAGCAAGAGCCAGAGTGCTCCCTGCTGGTCCTCCCAGCCCCCTAAAGCCCAGATTGCTGTCACGCAGCACTTCTGTAGAAACAAAATAAAAAAACATAGCCACAAAACAAGATACCAAACTATAAATAACTTTAAAAAAAAAAACAAAAAACACCCAGATAAAATACCCAGCCTACCCCAAGTTGAGCAACACTTTTCCCAGGGCCCTAAAAGGAGGAATTACAGATACGAACATGTAACCATGGTGACCAACCATGAGGCTGACCTCTGTCCCCTGTCTTCTCGGGGGAGGGGTATCCTGATGTGACTTCTCCCCAAAGGGCACTCTGCACTCTTCCGGGCCCTGCCCCACACGAGGCCTGGCTGGAAATGGCAGGACTCCTCAGCTGCCTTTTGCCTCCAGTCAGACCTGAGGCAGCCTTCAAATATGGACTCGCTCTCAGGGAGCCAGTGGAGCTGGGACGGGGCCTTTGGGCTGCAGTCATGTGAGGACTGGCCACATCATTTCAAAACATCCTGCCTGCCAGCAGAGAGGATGTGGATGGGCCAGAGGAGGTAGCCAGGAGAATCTAAGGCGTGCAGGGGCCGCAGACTCGGAGGTCCTGTATCCACCGCTCAGTCCTAAACCTGGTCAGAACAGGGTCATGGCCCATGACTGTGTTTCCTTCCATGTCCCTAAATAATTCTAAAAATGTAATTAAAGGCTGCTCTTTAGGTGTGTGATAGTTCAATTCCGTGGGCGTAACGCAACAGGGAAGCCTGTGGTGGGTATGTGCGTAGGTGTGTGGACTTGTGTTTCTATGATGTTTCTGTGTCCGTGTCTGGTATATGTAGGTACCTGTCTTTTACACGTGTATGTGTGCTTTGTAGTTCTATGCAGGGCTGATGTCAGTGACCCGCACAGCGATTCCATTCATGAAAATACTGAATCATTCTTGGTTGATAAGCCCTAGCGGTCATCCTGACATTCTGGGCTGTTCCAGCCCCTCCCCTCAGACCCATGCAGATTCCACACTGGATTGTGTACAAATCCAGAGACTGACAGGTGAACAGTGAGTACAGCAGGAGGTCTGACTGCAGCTGGTGGGTGCCCAAAGCCCCTTCGGGTTAAACATCTGGACTCTGGCCCACGGGGTCTACAGGCATTTATGTAGTTTTGGGTGTATGCTTGTGTGTGTGTGTGTGTGTGTGTGTGTCTGTGTGTGTGAGAGAGAGACAGAGACAGAGCCAGAGACAGTGACCGAGAAAAAAAGGCTTGTCAAAAGTTCCAGGCCTGCGGGGAGCCTGCTCAGGAGACCGCAGCCCCTCAGGTCTGGGTCTGGCGGCCCTCACGGACCGGCACTGTCCTGTTCTCGGTGAGAGACCCCGGGCCCAACGCTGCAGTGGGGGAGCTAGCTGGCGGAAGGGCGGCCTGCCCCGCGCGTGCGTGGCCGCCGCCCGCCGGCCCTCGGCGAGAGCCACCGTGTCACCGCCCGCGGGGCGCTAGGGGGTGGTGCGAGGAAGGCAGGGCGGGCCTTTCACAAGGAGGGGCGCGCGCGGCCGCGGGCCCCCCCTACGTGACCCAGAAGGTTCCGCGCTCCTCCAGCAGGCTGACGGAGCGGTTGGTGAGGGAGGCGGCGTCCCGCGCCAGCCGGTAGCCGAACAGGTGCATGGCCGGGGCGCAGGCGGCCTGCACCACCTGCGCCAGCTTGAAGGGCATGCTGAAGCGCCACTTCTCGAACTGCTCCGAGGAGTTCTTCTGCGTGGAGTAGATGCCGCTGCCGTCCTGGGCCGCCTGCGTGTTCCTCCGGATCCAGTCCTCCACCTGCGCCGTCAGGGGGATGCCGGCGAAGCGGTACATCTCGCGCGCCTTCTGCAGCGGCCAGCGCGCCACGTCCTCGTAGCGCACCAGCATGTAGCGGCCGCGCAGCCAGGCCGGCTGCCGGAGGCCCAGCTCGGCCGACAGCCGGATGCTCTCGCAGTTGCCCCTCAGCCGCTGCACCTCCTCCTCCCCCAGCCGCGCCTGCCCCTCGGCCAGCCACTTCTTCCAGCCCTCGTACTTGCCGGCGAAGGCCACCATGCGGGAGGCCAGCACGGCGCGCGGGTCGCGCACCAGCTGGATGACGCGCAGGTCCAGCCGGGGGTCCTCGGCCAGCGGCTGCAGGAACTCCAGCTGCCGGATGCGCACGGCCTTGAGGGCCATGTGCTCCTTGCGGCGGCAGGCCTCGGCCGCCAGCGTCACGTTGAGGGGCCCGCAGCGACGGTTCTTGCAGTGGTACTTCTCGAAGACCTTCTTGACGAAGGGCGTGCACACGGGGTCCTCGCACAGGGAGCGGCTGGAGCCGCGGCGGAACATGAACTGGGTCAGGTGGTCCTCCGGCAGGGGGCTGATGAAGTGCTCCAGCACGTACAGGTCGCACAGGAACAGCTGCTTGAGCACGTCGCGGTAGACGAGCGCCGAGCCCGCGGCGTTGGCGCCTCCCGACTCGAAGGACACGGTGCGCTCGATGTGCCACAGCGGCTCAAAGAGGTAGAAGATGTTGCCCTGCTGGTTGAAGAACTCGCCCACGAACGAGGAGCCGGTGCGGGTGGTGGCCATGAGGAGCACGTGGCGCCGCGGCCGGGCCTCGCGGGGTCGGGGTGGCTCCTTGGCCTTGGCCTCCGCCTGCCCCTGGGCCCCGGCGGCTGCCTCGGCTGCTGGCTCTACACCCAGCTGCAGACTGAGGTTTCGCAGGCGGCCCTGCAGCTGGGTGAAGGCTGAATCGAGCTCGCTCAGGGACAGAAGGGACGCATTGTCGGCCAAGATGAGGGCTGGGTCGGTGCTGTTGGCGTCTGCCAGGGGTTGTGGGATCTGCTTCAGCCTGTCTGACACCCTGGGGGGACAGAGGGAAATCGGAGTCAGTGAGTGACGGGGGACTCCATCCCTTGGGCACCCCTAAGCAGCCTGCAGGGCTGATCACCCAAAGCCTGTCTTAGCTGGGTTTCCCCAGAAGCAGACCATGAGGCAAGGGTTTGGGTGTGAGTAGTTTATTTAGAACATGATCACAAAAAGAACTGGCAGAGAGGCAGAGAAGAGGGGTGGGAAGAAAAAAGTCGGTCTAGGGTGAGCGGGCTGTCCCCGTGAGCAAACCAATCCCACTAGGGCACCCGGGAGGACGCACCTGAGGATTCTCTTGCCTAAGGGATATGAAGCTCCCAGCTGGCCTTGGCTGAGGGCTGCTCCCAGAGGCATTTACTCCCTGCATTCCTGGCTTGCCGATGTACAGGTGGAGAGAAAGTTCTCTGGTGGAGAGCTGCAGAGGCTTGCAGCAGGATCCCGTGGGCACGAACTGGAACAGTTCATGCTGAGAAACTCAGGTGGGGCAGTGACTGCCTGCTGCACAGTCCAGTTCCTAATCTATCCACGTGGCTGATGCTTTCTTGCAGGGGTTGTGCTGGGAGAGAAGGTCTAAGAAATCTTTGTACGTCCAGCAGGCTCACCAGCAGAGGCACTTACTGCACACAAAGGTACACTGCCAACTCCATGCGGCAGCATTCCCAGGTAGCTGAGGTGAGTGCACACCCCTGGCGTTTAGCAATACACAACCTGAACAACTGCACATGGGAGGCAGCACATGGTAGGCAGCCCCACCTACCAGGTATGTGTACCAGAACCCTGCCTTTCCATGGACTCACCCTCATCCATGGCTTCAGGCTGGTATAGGAGGTGTGCTGATAATGTGAGGCTTTATCCTAGCCAAGAAGTAAATTAGTAATAATAACCATGGTCAGCAAATACTAGAAACCAACTGCGCACCAGGCACTGAGTTAATGTTTTACATTTCCTCATTTAATCTTTACCAGGAAGACCCCATTGTTAGCCATATTTTTAAAATATTTATTTACTTTGTGTGTGTGTGTGAGAGAGAGAGAGAGAGAGAGAACAAGTGGGGAAAGGCAGAGAGAGACACAGAGAGAGAATCCCAAGCTCTGAGCTGTCAGCATGGAGCCCAATGTGGGCCTTGATCCCACGAACCATGAGATCAAGACCTGAGCCCAAATCAAGAGTCGGACGGAGCCACCCAGGTGCCCCATCATTACCCATATTTTACAGAAGAGGAACTTAAGACAGAGAAAGTGATTTTGTCCAAGTTGTCACAGCTAGTGAGGGCCGGAATCGGGATTCCAACCCAAGTTGCTTGAATCCAGAGCCCAAGTGTTACCCCTGAGCAGTGATGAGGACGTGCGCGTGACCCACTGCCTGGGCAGAGGAGGGGCCTGGTGACGACTGGTTGAAGAGCTGCCTTTGTAAGACATAGAGCCTCCACCCACCCCTCCCTGATAAGGAAGACGTGTGCTGGCACCCCTCACCTTGATATGATTTTATTTTCCTTTTCAATGAAGACAAAAACCACCACCACAAAAGCCAGGAAAAGGGCATATTTGCTCTTCATCCTCAGGCTGTGCAATAAGTCCCGGCAGTCCTGGGGGAAAGCGAGTCCTTTCTCCATGGGGAAAGGGGGGGCCCGTGGGCGCTCAGCTCAGGAGCATCACTCAGGACCTGGCTCCGCGTCTTCAGGTGGGGGACACCCTTGTCCTGTGAAGAGACAGGTGGTCAGGACACCCTTGTCTGGAGATGAGGAATGGAGAGGGGTTTTCTCACCAACTTCTGAAGGTCGTGGCCCTGCTTGGCAGCCAGAACCCCAGAGCCACTCTCCCATAGATGAGAGAGCAAATCAAGTCATTTAAAACGCTAATCAGCCCTTTGATTAATTCCTCCCACTTCCATGAATTTATCCTTTGACCTCACACATAACTCAAGGGCAAGTGCATGGAAGAGTGTTCCATGTACTATAAATGTTTGAAACAAAAGACTACAAATACCAAAAAAAAAAAAAAAAAAAAATGATGGAGGTGGACCTATAAACGCTGATGTTAATAACCTAATATATATATTAGATCCTTCACTTGGGTCCTTCCAAAATCCTTCTCGTGGCCTCAGCCTTTCCCGTCTCAGCTTCCAGGAGCAGCCTCCCCCTGACTAGGTTAGGGATCCCCTGGCCCCACTGCCATGCAGACTCCTATTAGTGCCTGAGACTGTCGTAAGGTGAGCCCACTTGTAATGACTTGTTCAATGCTGATCGTCCTTCGTGGAGTGCAGGGAGTTTGTCCAGGCCCCTCATTATCCCTTAGCACTGGGCCAGGCACACAGGACATACTTATGCATGGTTGCCAAATGACAGAGTGGATAAAGGAACAAATGACCCTCAGCGGGAGATGTATATACATTTCTACACACACACACACACACACACACACACCTGTCCTGCATCATGAGCCCGATTCCAGCATAACACCCTCCATCCCAAAATCTATCCCTTCTCCTTAAGGACCTTCATCCATGGGATACTATCTGCTCCAAGTTTGGAAAAATCTTATGACCTGGTGCAGTGCACCCAGGATCATCTCTCTCCCTCTCCCTCCCTCTCTCTCTCTCTCTCTCTCTCTCTCTCTGGAAAAGGTAGATTTTCCCACAGAAGCAGCTGACATTGACATGAGGGAGAAGGAGGGCAGGAAGGCAGGTCCTAGGGTTGACCTTCATCACGTAATGGAAGTGGCTAGAGGGACAGCCAAACCATCTGTCCTTTGGGGAAAACAGTGGGGCAGGGGCTCTGCAATACGAGGAGGCAGATGTGTAACCTGGCAGCCGAGTGGAGGGCCCTGGCTGCACAGGGTAGAGTGGTGCTGAGGCTTCCTGGATGTGGTTGGGTGGAGAGGGGCCCAGGGGGGAAGAGTGGTGTGGGGTCAGCTCCAGGGCAAGTGGAATACTCCTGCCTCTTCCTAATTCTTCTGGGCCTTTCCCCACACACTCATTAAACAACTATTTCCTGAGCACCCACTATGTGCCAGCCTCCGGTCTAAGCACTCGGGATACAAGCAGTGAACAAGCAGACCTGGCCCACAGCCCTCATGGGGCTTACGCTCTGGTTGGAAGGGCCATCTGGAATGATGTGGTAGCTGAAATTTATTGAGTGCTTACCACTCTGCCAGGTGCCGTGTTAAGCACTTGATTTGCATTTCCTCATCAGATCCTTACAGAAGTCCTATTAGGTAGCAGCTATCCCATTTTACAGATGAGGAAACTGGGGTTGAGAGAGGTTAAATAACTTGTCGAAGATTCCTCCAGCAGCCGCCCTCATCACCCACCCGAGATCCAGGTCACTCGAGCCTCTCAGTGCTCCCCCGTCACCCCCACTGTAGCCCATATGGTTGGGCTTTCCAGCGGATGGTCTGTCTGTCCTCCTTTCCCAGACTCCGTGCCCCTTGAAGTAGAGACTGGCATCAGGAATGGTACCCAGAATATGTCAGCTGCCAAAAAAAACCCCACTACTGATCAAACCTTTCAAAGCTGATGCCTGGCTCAGTGCCTGGCAGGCTGTCAGCATGAGTGCAGAATGACAGAGCCAGGTTCCTCATCACCCTGTTTAGCCCAGGGTGGGGTGTGAGGCCGCCTGTCGCTCTGGAAGGGTGAGACCCAACAGAGTCTGCAGGGCAAAAGGGACTGAAATCTGACTTTCTGCCCTCTCATGTCTTGGCTGACAGTTGCCTGTGTCTGATGATGTGAGGGAAGCAGAAGGAGCTGAGACCAGAAGTCCTGGATTTTAGTCTTTCCTGCATGTCTGCCATGCTGTGCAACCTTGTATGAATGACTTAACCTCTCTGGGCCTCGGGTTCTTCACCTATAGCATGGAAAACCTGTACATAAGGCTGCTGTGGGGAATGGTATCTGGGGCGTGGTAAGCGTTCATTAAATCCAAGAGGGGAGAAAAGGAGGGGTGGAGTGGGGGGACTTGCCTTCACTGTCGTCTCCCTTCTTCTGGGTCTTTGGTAAGATTAGAAGTTTGGCTGCCTTGATGACAAAGCTCCTGCACCTTCTCCTCCCCTCCCTACCAAGCACGGTTTCTATTTCTGAGTTGCCATCCCAGTCCCCTCACCACCCCCCCCGAAAAATACAGGGTTCTCAAGAACCTTCTCGGCATTGCCCTAAAAGGAAGAAGCAATGGTGAAGACTCTCTCCCACACGACACACAAGGCAGACTGTTGGCTCCTTTGCCCTGTCCCAGCAGGCTGGCCCTAGCTTTAGCTTTGGAAGCCCCGTGGATGGTGGGCACGCAGGTGAGAGAGGTTTGGCGGTCCCAGGGGGAATGTGGGAGGTCCCCAGACCCAGGAGTCAGGAGAGGAGGTCCCCAGACCCCCAGAGAGGCCAGGAGGTCACAGGGTCATGAGGGAGGAAGACGGGGCCAGGATGGCGGCCACCTGACAAAGCTCCAGACACAGGCCCTCGGTAAGGAGGTCTGTGACATCTGTGAACACTAGTCAAACCTTGGTGCTGCCTCCCTCCCCAAACCCGTGCCGCACCCTTGCTTTAGCTCGTGGGAAGAACACAGCAGCTTTTCTTCCTCTTGGGAGATGCCACCCCCCGGGGGAGTACTTGATACCCTCCCCCCACCGCCCCCAACACCCAGCAAGTGACGTGACAGCCAAAGGCAAAGGTGGGATGCCAGCCAAGGTCCCGTTTCCAGGGCACCAGGGCCAAGAGTGAAGAAGGCCAGAAGCACGGGCCAGCCCAGCTCTGCCTGGATGCAGCAGGTGGTAGGACAGCTGCCCTTGGCCCTGTTATACCCAGTGCTCAGCTCTGGAGTCCTCCTCCGGAGCCCTTCCCGGACCACCAACCTCACACTGACCATCTCCCCTCCCCCATCATTTCCCTTCTCAGCATCCTGCTTTATTTCCTTCCTGGGCCGGAATGTGCTTGCTTCTTGCCTATTTCAGCCCCTGGAGTGGGTTCCATGAGAAGAGAGCTTTGTCGGTCTGTTCCACCTTCGTTATTCTGTGCCCAGAATCCCAGTGCCCTAGTCTGGGTGTGTACTGGGCACAGGACAGGTGCTCCGTAACCCTTGTTGAATGAACGGATGAATGCCTTTTCCAAAGCATTTAGCCCAGCGTGAGATGCTTACTCAGTTCTACGTGGATGGGAAGTATGGAGAAGAGAAAGCAGGTGTTCCCTACATGAGTGAACCGTGCGCGTGCTATGAGCATGTGCATGTGTGTGCTGAGTGTGTGCCCTGAGTGTGTACTAGAAGGATGTGCTGAGTGTGTACTGGAGGCCAATACTACAAGTGCGTACTATGGGCAAAACTTCAAGCTTTGGGGTTTCACATACATCAGTCTCTGGAATTATCATTATCAATCCGGGATGTCATTTGGGGATGAAGAAACGGGGCCTCGGGGCTTTCAGTTCAAGCCTGTATAGCTATGTGCTAATGGTGGGAGGGCAGAAACCCGCCACGGGTAGCCCAGGCAAAGCTTCGTGAGGGAACACCGAAAAGGAAGTGGGCTGAGCTGAGGCCCTAACTCTGGGCACCGGCTTTCCTGCCGTCCTCTTTCCTCAGGGGCCTTTCTGCTCAGGCCTCCGTCCTGCCTGGCAAGGGGCCCTCACTAGACAACAGTTGTCTACTTGGATGCCTCCCAGCCTCCCCCTGCCTCCCCTAGGGGGAGGTGGGGTCCTAGAGTCTGCTGTGAGTGAAGCTCTGATAAGGGATGGGCCCTGCCAGGCATTGCATCAGGCAGCAAAACTCCACTCCCCTCACTTGCTGGGCCCAGGAGCGCAGTGGGAGCTGGGCCGCAGCGGTCACAGGCCCCGATCCCACAGCTGCTCCATCAGAGGAAGAGCCACCCAGAGAAGAGAAGCTGAGGGAGGGGGGGTGCTCCGTGGGAGCCGTGAAGCCCACTGTGGGGAACTCTACACCAACAACCCGTGGGCCACAGCCCTGGGGGGCCAGAAGGTGCCCCAAGCGTGCCATGCCACCAAAGCCCATAAGGAGGGTTTCTGTGAGTTGTCTCGGAATCCCCCAGAGAGCAGAACAGAGGGCAGGGCAGGGAGGAGGAGTTCAAACGCCGGGCCTGCCCATGAGGTAGGCGATCTTTGCTTGGAGAACGCAGAAGCCCAGCCAGGGGCCTGTCCAAGCTAGGTTCCATTCCACATCAGCAAGGATGGCTTGGGAAGAACCAAAGCCCCCCTGCATCTCAAGCTTAGTGTCTAACAGGAGAGTAGATGCCTAGGGGGGCTGTTAGATGCATCAGCGAGTGAAGGAAGAAGGGAAGGAATAAAAGAATGAAGTGAACGAACGTCTGGCTGATGCCCCCTGCTGCAGCTTGGGGCTGTCCTTACTCCTCGGGCTTGCTCACATTCCAGGGCTCCAGCTTCCTCTCCCAGGAACAGACCCCTCTGTGACTTCCTTACGGGCGTGCGCTCCGCCTCAGCCAAGACAGAGACAGAGTAGAAGCAGCCAACGGTGAAGGTGTGTATCACCTGAGCGGCCATGGACATCCAAGAACTTGTGAGAAGCTGAGGGCCACAGCCACGAGGTGGACCATGGGGCTGAGGGCCAGCCTGGTGGGGGCAGGGCCGCCACAGACTCTCGGGGAGCCCGCCCTGTTTCGCTCTGTGGGGATGAGGGGGAACACACGCTCTACCCCCATTTGAGAGTCGCTTCATCAGGGCCTGCTCAGCCCTGTGGGCAAAACATCCTGTGTAAAACCCCAGAGCCTGTGTAAAACAGGTTCGTGAAATACAGGGCCCCAGAGAATGGTCCCAGGCCCCCCTGTCAGCAGAGACACTTCCAGCACCTCTCACACTGAACCTGGGGCCCTGGGCTGGGTCGGAGCGGAGTCCTGCTCTGGGCTTTGCTGCACTTGCCCAGACAGGGGCTCCAGGGGAAGCTGGTGTCCCGGATGTCCAAAAGAAATCTGTCCTGCATACCACCCCATGGATCATGAAAGAACATGGCTCTTGCCCTAAAACTGCAGAATGTCAGGACTTGGTGATTTTCTTATCCACCCTTCCTCATTTTTCATCTGTAGAAATTCAGGCTCAGAGAGACCAAGGCATACAAAGTGGATGGTGACAAAACTCGACTGCGTAGGTCTCCTGTCTCGCCGGCTAGTGCTGGCCCTGCCCCGCGTCATCGGTCTGACGCTCACGGCTCAGCCCACTTAAGAAGCGTCTGTACAGGGATGGCAATACGTGGCACACGTCACCACTCAGCAGCCCTGCGCCCGAAGCAGACATCACTAATCAATCAACGTCCCCTTTTCAGCTAAGACTGGATGTAGCCTCACTTCTCACTGCAATGCCAATCCATTCAGGTCATCATGTGAGATAAAACCAATTTGCCCTCCCAACTTTACAGGATCCTTACTGGCTACCAAACAGAATTCCTCACCACCCCTTGCTTTGGCATGCCACGATCTGACATCACCCTGCAATGCCAGCCCAAATTCCAGGTCTCTTCTAACATAAACCTTCTATTCAAGCACATGTGCCTTGTGTATCTATCCTCCAAGCCTTTGATTTAGTCCATAAAGCCCTTTACTGAACAAAACACCGCAGGTTATAATTAACGGTGAGGTTACTAAGAATAGTTAAGGCACCAAAATTTGCAAAAAAAAAAAAAAAAAAAAAAAAGGCCTTTTGAAAAGAACTGGAATGGACACAAGGTTCTTATAATTCCACCTTTCTCCCTCACTTGGCTTGTGCTTCCATGAACGAGAGTGGAGGCGGAGTTACAGAGAGCCTAGGAAATTGCACAGAACCACTGCCAATCCATTCCATACCACAGCTGGCAAAGATCTTTACACGGCTAATTTTATATTATTACTCGCATGCCTTTATATGTTTTTATGAATAAGAGCCAAAATTTAAAAAAGTCTTAGGGCTTCCCCACAAAATGTTTTTTTGGGTTCTGGGAAAATTGGGGCAAGCCCACTGGAGTGCGTCTTGAGTGTGAACATAATCTGCTAGGGGAACAACGGCAGAAAAAGGCTGAGGCCAATTGCCTAAAGCATATAAGGGCAAATCAGAATAATGCATGGTGCCCGTTTTCTCACAGATCAGAGGACAACGTATTCTGGAATATACTGTGCAGGTCAAAGGACGGGGAAACGACTAGCAGAGACCTGGTGCTCATCACGTGCCCACGCGCTCTCCACCTTCACCAGCCCGTTGAGGCACATGACCCAGATCGGATCAGTGGGACGTAGGTTAAAGTGACGTGAGCCGCGTCAAGGCCTGGTCCTCCAGATGATCCCACACATTCCTCAGGCCCTCTCTTCTCTTGCTGTGGCAACACGGGAGGCCACATGTTCCAGCTGGCTGAGTACAGATCCTGAGCTGCTGCCTGGAGAGCCTCCCAACCTGAGCCAGATGTAGCGTAAGTGAAAAATAAGCCTTTGTTGGGTGTAGCCACTGAGATCGGGGGGTCTGACTGTTACTGCAGCACAAGCTGTTCTGTCCTGATACGTAGGACCCTCTTGTTGATAGGAGTATCCTTTTTTTTTTTTTAATTTTTTTTAACGTTTATTTATTTTTGAGACAGAGAGAGCATGAAAGGGGGAGGGGCAGAGAGAGAGGGAGACACAGAATCGGAAGCAGGCTCCAGGCTCTGAGCCGTCAGCCCAGAGCCTGACGCGGGGCTCGAACTCACGGACCGCGAGATCGTGACCTGAGCTGAAGTCAGACGCTTAACCGACTGAGCCACCCAGGCGTCCTTGGGGAGTATCCTTTTTGAAGGACAATTTGGCAAAACCATCACCAATTTTAAAAAATTTAATTTATTTGAGAGGGAGAGAGAGAATGGGAGAGAAAGGTAGGGGGAGAGAGAGAGAGAGAGAAAACAGGGGGAGGGAGGCAGGGGGGAGGGAGAGAGAGACCCTTAAGCAGCCTCTATTCTCAGCACAGAGCCCAATGCAGGGCTCAATCCCACGACCTTGGGATCATGACCTGAGCCGAAATCAAGAGTCGGATGCTCAACCGACTGAGGCACCCAGGCGCCCCAAACCATTACAATTTTAAATACGCACTCCTTTTGACCCAGCAATACCACTTCTAGAAATTAATCCTGCAGATAACACTTGCAGATACACTGTCACAGTTACAAGGATACCTACAACAGTAAACTGTTTCTAATGGCAAAAGGCTGAACATAACCTTAGTATGTGTTAATAGGCAAAAAAAAAAAGAAAGAAAGAAAGAAAGAAAGACCCACCCCCAAAACAAAAAACTAGTTAGATAAATGATGGTACCTTTATCAGCACAGTACTCTGTGCTGATTAAAAAGACTGGGGCGCCTGGGTGGCGCAGTCGGTTAAGCGTCCGACTTCAGCCAGGTCACGATCTCGCGGTCCGGGAGTTCGAGCCCCGCGTCAGGCTCTGGGCTGATGGCTCGGAGCCTGGAGCCTGTTTCCGATTCTGTGTCTCCCTCTCTCTCTGCCCCTCCCCCGTTCATGCTCTGTCTCTCTCTGTCCCAAAAATAAATAAAAAACGTTGAAAAAAAAATTTAAAAAAAAAAAGAAAGAGGCAGCTCTCTATGGGCTGATGTGAAATGCTGTTCAAGATATGAGTGATACAAGCAAGGAGCAAGAACGTGTGAGGTCTTACTACCATCTGTGGAAAATCGGGGGTGGACATGCGCAAATGCTGGAACACAGAATGCCTCTAAGAGAGAAAAACGAGAAGCTGGCAAGAGTGGCTGAGGGCAACTGGGAAACAGGGGCGGGAATGGGGACCCACTTTTCACTGATGCCTTCTTGTATTGCTTGTATTGCTTGAATAAAAGGAAGTGGTTATGAAATAAACCGGACTAAAAAAAGAGTACATGGAATTGTGTTCTAATCCACTGCCTGCTGCACAGTTAGTGCTTAATATTTACTTGATCGACCAAGGGCGTCTAAGAAGCTCTGGGAGAAACTGAACCCAGCATGAGGAAGAGGGAGCCCTGACAAAGATGGTGACCGTACCAGGTTTCCAGTATCTTAAACCGAAGAATGCCGTGAAGCTGAGGACAGCAAGTAATTCTCAACCCACGAGCCAAAGCCTCGAGCCGAAGATTGGTGTTGACTGCCTAGAGCCCTGTGAGAAGACTGAGGTCAAGCTTGTTTTCCATGAGAAGGAATGTGGTGGTTGATTAGTGATGTCTGCCACGTGTGTAAGAGGGGAACGGGGTGACACGTGTGTCACATATTTGCCATTCTTACTTCAGGAGGAGCAGCCTAAGAAGGCTAGGAATCTTCTGGGCCATGGAGTTCTTTCCCTCCCTCATTCCTTATGTGCCCTTTGATTTCTGGTTTTGGTCGTGCTCATTACTACAAAGGGCTGTGTTCATTTGCGGGTTTGGGGGCTTTCGTTAGTTTTATTGATCAGCAACCTTTCAACCAGAAACGTGTGCCAGTATGTATACACGCATACGGGCACATCGTAGGTGAACACGCTCAGGAGAAGCCTGTGGCTGCTGCGGGGGGGGACCGGGGGTGCCCCTCAATATGGTCACACAGCTTTCCCACCTCACTCTGTGCCTTTGTGAAGAGAAGTCCACAACAGCATTTCTGAGATCACCGGGGAGGAAAAACTCTCAATACATAAGCCCAGGACCCCCTTCCTGCTCTATCCTACTTACTGAACTTCCTAAGGGGACTCCAGAATGTTCTGTGCCCAGAAAACCTCCAAGCACAGGACAGGATGGACAGAATTTCTTTTGCTCCCTATTCTTCCAACCCTCCTGGCTTTTGTGCAGAAGAAACAGAGTTTGGATCCTCTGGGGTACTTGTAGTCCTACAGTTTCCTCAAGCCCCCATATAATGGTGCATTAGCAGTAGGAAGGGGCTTTATTCCTTGTGACCAAAAAAAAAAAAAAAAGGGACCCAGCCTCTTTTCTTTTTCACCAGGGAGTTCTGCCCACCATCCAACCAGTACTGCATCTGTGGGGGGGGCAGCCAGGGGTAGGAGAGAGAGGGGCAGAGGGGTCCTAGCCCACACTGACTTCTGCTATGGTCTGAGCTGATCTATGGCCACGACAGAGCCTATCTGTACCCGGCCCTGGGAAAGGAGAGTCTGAGGGTGGGGAGAGGTCCAGGTAGTCAGCTGCCTACTCTGAGCACTGGACAGACGACCCTGGACTTAGAATCCGAGTTGGACCGGGTCCCTATTCTCCCATTCACTCTGGTGACCGTGGGCAAGGTATTTAACTGTTCTGAGCTGTTGCGAGCATCGGATAAGCTTGTGGGAGGCTCTGCATACAGGCTGGTCTTTAGAAGCCAGAGCCTACCGTGCTAGGAGTGCTGTTGGTGTGCACTCCCCTTGAGCATCTCTCGCTCAGCTGGGGTGTAGGCTGCTGCAGGGGAAGGGTGCGGGTGGATTCATTGCTTTTCCTGTGGGACCAGCCCAGACAATCCTTGCCTACTGTAGCCGTTGCTGCCCCTATGACTACTGGTCACTAGAAAGCATTATTGGGAGGGACACTCATGCAATGCACCAGGCCTCAGGCCTGAACATGGCCATCGCCAAATAGTTTCAGGCTTCCCAACTGGGAGGGCAAGTCAATTTCAACTCCTGGGCCAAGGCTGATCAATTGGAAGTGGCTGCCCAGCGCGCTGTATCTGAAAAAGTACGTCTCACAGGAGAAGAGGGCTATCTGTGATTGCTTGGTGACGTCTGCCATGGCTAGAGGGACAGCATGGCTCTTGTGCCTTTGCTAAGAGTCAGCCTGCGCTCTGCTTGGTAGCAGGTGACAGTCACCTGGCTGGGGCAAGGGTTTGGGGGAGGGGGTGTTCAGAAGTTACTGAGGCCTGGGTCCCACCCCCAGAGATTATGAGTGAATTAGTCTGGGTATGGCTTGGGCATTGATTGTTTAAAGCTCTGCGGGTGATTCTAACCTAGAATGGCCAAGGACTGAAAGCCAGGCTTTAGCCCATCCAGCCTGCTTAAGGAGCACCTGCCTGTGGCACCAGCTCAGGAGCAAGACCAGACTGGTGGTTGTAGGGGAGGGGAGGCGGGGGGCGGGGAGGGAGGGTTGCTGATCCCTTGCTGACCAGGGACAGATGGCCATGCCAGGTGAACAGGTCTGTGTTCCTTGTTTCACTCAGGACACACAAGCACTTGGGGGAACGTCTAGGTCTGTGTTGGAGCAGTCCATTTAAAACCAGCTCCCCTAAACCATGGGATACTACTCAGCCATAAAAAGACACGAACTGGGGTTCCTGGATGGCTCGGTGGGTTAAGCACCAGACTCTTGATTTCGGCTCAGGTCATGATTTCACAGTCATGACTTCGAGCCCCAAGTTGGGCTCCATGCTGAGTGTGGAACCTGCTTGGGATTCTCTATTTCCCACTCCCTCTGCCCCTCCCACTTCCCCTCAAAATAAATAAACTTAAAAAAAAAAAAAAGGCATGAACTATAACTACACACAACTTGGATGCATTCCAGGGGTACTGAGCGAAAAAAAGCCAGTCTCAAAAGGTTACATACTGCATGATTCCATTTATATAAAATTCTAGAAATGACAAAACTGTAAAGACGGAAGAACAGATTAGTATTGTCAGGAGCTAAGTTAGGGGTGGGGGCGGGAGGGACGTGGTTAGGGCTATAAAAGGCAACATGAGGGATCCCTGCGGGGCTCTGTCTCAACTGTCAGCGTCACTGTCCTGGTCGTGATCTTGTGTAAGACTTTTGTACGATGTTACCGTAAGGGGAACTGGGTAATGGTTCATGGGATCTTTCTGTTTTACTTCCTAAAATTGCATGTATACCTATAATTGTCTCAAACCTCAAAAAATTTAAAAATTGGGGACTAAGGAGTAGACTTGTCACAATGAGCACCGGGTGATATACGGAATTATAGAATCACTGTATTGTACACCTGAAACGAATATAACACTGTGTGTCAACTAACTAGACTTTAAAACTTAGACAATTTCAAAAGTTTAATTGAACAGCAAAAGAAAGGAAACGGGCTCTCACCACAGAGGCAGGGTTGAAAGAGGTCTTTGAAAATACTGCTAGAGGTGGGCAAGAAGCCTGAGCAGAAACCGTCTTCCTGGGGGCAGGAGAGTGAACCGGTTGAATCCAAACTGGAACTCTGAGTCTGGCTTTTTGTAGAACCATGAACTGGTGACCCCCCTGGGATCTATTCAGGTGCAAGGATAACCTTGGGGGCTTTTTGTGGGGCAGGCTGAGTGAGGAAGGAGAACCTGATGAGGAAGCCCCATCCTTACAGAAGGACAAAGCAGAAGAGGGAGGCAGGACTGGAGGGACTGACATGGTCTGTGACCACCCCCCCGCCCCCCCATCAGCTGGAAGGCCTGGCTTCCCAGTGGAAGAGACGCTGGGAACAGGCACAGGGTCCAGAAGAGGCCACACAAGACTCGGTGTGCAAAGAGTGCTGCCACAGGGCCCGGACCCCCGGGAGAGCTCGGCAGGGCCTTCCCAACTGTGTAACACGGGCACTCACGGTTTGTGAGAATTGGGCACGCCCCTGGCTGCTTTAGGGCCATTCTGCAGCTCCCAGGCAAGAAGGAGCAGGAGAAGGGTTTGAAGAACTAAGGTAGAACTTGTAAAAAGTTAAAAGTCTGGGGAAAGCACCTAGGGAACCTCTCTGGATGATAAAGGCTCACATTGGACAAGTTAATTCATTTGCAGAGTACTTGCTCTGGGCCAAGCAGGGGCCGAGGCACTGGGAACAGAGTGGGGAAGAGACAGCCTGCGCCCCAGGGGAGCTGAATACTAACAAGTTAACCCTGACCAGAAACAAGGCACCTCACACATATGTGTTTAGTCCTCAGGACAACCCTACAGGAAGGTAGGGCAGTACCTTTCTAGGTACTGATCACCACCCCCACCTAGGCCAGGAGAGGCCAAACAACCTGCCCTCAGGCACAAGGGAGAGCTGGGGTTTGAACCCAGGCAGTCTGGCTCCACAGTTCATGAATGCAACCACTGTGCTGAATCACTGAACAAACCGGTTTAGCCAAAAGGTGGGTGCCATATAGCAGCGGGCAGCTGAGAGTTCTGGCTGGGACTGGTCTACCAGGACCTGTCACCTACTTGCTGTGTGACTCTAGACAACCCTCTAGACCCTCTGTTTGTCTCACACTCCTCAAAGAGACACACGCGACCTCAAACACAAGGTTCTTAGAGTCTTGGAAGAAACATCCTTTGAAGGCACAAGGCCACTGCCGGCCTCCCAGGAAATAGGAGCCTGCTGGCTGTCCCAGATAAGCAGCTGGTGCTGGCTGCGGGTGACATTGAGCGGAAGCTGCTCCTGCCCAACCCTGTGGTTCTGAACAGGGGCTGGTCTGCTGTAGTAGGGCCAGATCCTAGAGACTGCGTGACCTTGAAAGATGGCGTCATGACACGCAGCAGAGGAGACCGGGGACAGTGCCCGTGGGCACCATTCCTCCAGAATCGAACGAAGTTCAAACAGGGCATTCCACTGGGGGACAACCTGGCCCACCCTAGCTTTCCTCCACCTGCCCGCCCACCCTGCATATATTCTCCCTGGCCAAATGGATCCCACCATTAGCAAAGGACACCAGAAAGAATGGGTCGCAGCTTGGATTCAGACCCATGTCTGTCTGGCTGCAAAGAGGGGCAGTGCAGTGAGGTGGAGAGCACACTGAGTGAGGGGTCCGACACACCTGAGCTCTTCCTGTTCCAGCTCTGTCACCCACCAGCTGTGTGACCCCAGGTGACTGTCTCACCTCCCTGTGTCTCACCTGTAAAACAGGTAGTAATAGCCTTGTATTCATTTCCTATAGCTGTTGTAACACCCCACCATCAACTCGGTGGCTTCAAACAACACCTATGTATTACCTTAAGAGTTCTGAATGTCAGGGGTGCCTGGGGGGCTCAGTTGGTTGAGCATCTGACTTCAGCTCAGGTCATATCTCACAGTTCATGGGTTCGAGCCCCATTGTCTCTGGCTTTGCAAAGAGAGCATGGAGCCAGCTTCAGATTCTGTCTCCTCCTCTCTCTGCCCCTCCCCCCGCTCACGAATGCGTGCTCTCTTTCAAAAATAAATAAATGTTTAAAAAAAAAAAAAAAAGAGTTCTGAATGTCAGAATTCCAAGGTCAGTTTGGACTAAAATCAAGGTGTCAACAGGCTTTCATTCCTTCCAGAGGCCTGAGGGGAGAATCTGCTTCCTTGCCTTTTCCAGCTTAGCTTCTAGAGGCTTCCTGCTTTCCATGGCCCATGGCCCCCTCATCCATCTTCAAAGCCAGCAATGGCTGGTTGAGTCTTTTTTTCTTGAGGCATCACTCTGACTTCCTCTTCTATAGTCAAATCTCCCTTTTTTAAAAAAAAAATTTTAATGTTCATTTATTTTTGAGAGAGAAACAGACAGACAGAGCACGAGTGGGGGAGGGGCAGAGAGAGAGGGGAGACACAGAATCCAAAGCAGGCTTCGGGCTCTGAGCTGGCAGCATAGAGCCGACATGGGGCTCAAACCCATAAACTGCAAAATCATGACCTGAGCTCAATTCGGACACTTAACCAACTGAACTACCCAGGTGGCCCTCAAATCTCCCTTTTATCGGGACTCTTATGCTTACATTGGGCCCACTGGATAATCCAGGGTATCTCCCAGATAATCTCCCTATCACAAAATCCTTAACTTGGTCACACTGCAAAGTCCTTTTACCATGGGGAAGTAACACATCCAGAGTGGGGTTCATGTGTAGACATCTTTGGGGAGCCATTATTCAGCCTCCCACAAGCACCTACCTCATAAAATGGGTGCTACAAGTTCAATGCTTAGCACAGTGTCTAACCAATAGGAGGCTCCACTGGGAATGAGAATCACTCTGAGAGCTTTTATAAAACATCAGGGCCTAAGATTCACTCCGGAAAATCCAGGGTGGGGTGAGCTGCACACTGAAATGTTTATAAGCTCCTTGGTGACTCTGCTCGGGGGCCAGGGATGGGGTTGACCATAATAAGCATTGAACCCATGTCAGCAGCTAGTCTCACTCCCCACAGCTACTTAGCACTGAGCCTCCCTGCCCAGCAGCTGTTCAATAGATGTTTGTTGAATCACACTGAACTAAATCACTCCTGGGGCCCCAAACTGCCCCTGGGAAGGGATAGGAAGGGTGAGGGGGTCTCTCACTGCTGCATCAGGGCCTGAAGAATGAGGTTCTGTGGGCAGAGGCCAGCACTGGAATCAACTTCACACCCAGAAATGGCTGCCTGGGGGGGGCGGGGGGGCCTGGAGTCCTTCCTCCTCCCCAAAGTCCAGTCAAGGGGGCCGTCCTGGGCTGAATCCAGTCATCAACGGGCCATTGTTAATGGAACAGAGGGGCTCTGTGCCCATTTAACACTTCCCTCCCTCACGAGGCTGCTCCCAGCTGAGGGCTGGCTTCTAGAGGATTGCAAGACTGGGGAGGGGGCCCCAAGGCTGTGAAGGGGGAGGATTAGGAGTGGGGGCTGAGAGTTCCCTGGTTGGAGGAGCAGAAGCAGCGTAAAACATTAGGCCAGTCTCACAAGTCAGCAGGGCTGGGAAACCCCAGTGCTGATGCGCGCTCAGTTACAGAGTCAGGACGAGGTTCTGGTGAAAGTCGGGAACCCAGCGACAGCCAGTGAAACCCACCAGACCCCAACCGGAGTGGGAGGAACAGCTTTCCCCATGGGGTGGTCATGCTTGACTTACCTTCTTCCCTTTAAAAAACCAGAAAGGTGAATTCTGCATAGTAAATGGCACCTTTCATTCCCCATAGAAGAACAGTGTTTTCAAAAGGGCTGGGAGGGTTTTATGTTCTGTGGGTTTGGGATTTAAGAGGCAGGTAATTCAACCAGGGCTGGGCATAAATGTCCCTTTGCTTAGCAGACCTTTTCTGCATGCGGCACTTGACATTAATAGAGTAAGCTGGATTTCAGGAGGGTGGCATTTAAGATCCCAAAGATAGTGCCTGACCAGCACCTTCAAAAATGCCAGAGACCTAATGCTCGTGTTAGCCATCGGCAATTCTCATCTGTTGAATAAAGCAAGTCCTCTGGAAGTCTCTGCCAGGAAGCACCTTGCTTTAAAAAACAATCTAGGCTGGTCAGATCTCAAAGTGGGGTCCGGGGCCAGTGGCAGCAGCAGCTGGGAACTTGGTGGAAATGCACATTCTCGGGCCCTTCCCCAGACCTCTTCAATCAGAATCTCTGGGGGGGAGTCCAACAAGTTCTGCAGGTGAGTCTGCTGTAAAGTTTGAAAATCACTCTTCTAGAGCAATACTTTTAAAACTCCAGTCTGCCATCACTTTGGTAGGTCGGCAAACTTTTTTGTAAAAAATAAAATAGAACTGTATAGAACCGAAAATATCAGAGTGCACGTGTCATAAAGATACACACGGGTTTCGTAAGAGTTTTGTTTCAGTTCTGCGTATCTTTGAGGTTTTGGTCTGAAGGTTAATAAGCACTCTTCTGGAGCCGGTATGTACCTATTTCAGCTGGCTCCCCTTTTGTAAGGGGTCTGAATTAGGAGGCTTTAGAGATCACAGCATGTGAGTTCCCTTCCCCCACACAATGCCCTCCGGAGGCCTTGAACAATAAGAGGGGCTGTTTTGGAACACGGCCACCTTACAACACTGGCCTAAAACTTAAACTAAACTGTGCATTTCCCCATGTTTGTAAAACCTTCTCTCCACCGCCTCCTCTTCCATGTACATGTGCCCGGAGAAGTATGTGGATGAAATAACTAGCTGGTTACTTCTGGGTGGTTGGACTGGAGGTGGAGGGGGGGGGGGATTTGTTGCTTTCTTCTCTGCATTTGTCCATTTTACTTGAATTTTGCACACTAAGCATCTATTTTGCACACTCTTATAAAAACTATAAAGTCAGTACTTAAAAAATAACAAAGCTGAGGGTCCATTACTGGGTGGAAACAGAGAAAAGGCATTCCCACGGGAAGGCAGGCAGAGCCCAGGGGTCATCCCCTCCCTCGCTGTGTCTGGCCAAAGTCTATCCTAAGGCTGAGGCCAAACCCCACCTGTCCCCAGAGCCTTCCTTGATCCAGCCCCCACAGCCATCAGCCATCATCAGTCCCCCAGAGTAAAAGCACTGCCCCCTCCCACCCCCACACATATGTCACCTTCTCCTCCTTAGAAAGCCTTTCTGGGGGCGCCTGGGTGGCGCAGTCGGTTGGGTGTCCGACTTCAGCCAGGTCACGATCTCGCGGTCCGTGAGTTCCAGCCCCGCATCGGGCTCTGGGCTGATGGCTCAGAGCCTGGAGCCTGCTTCCGATTCTGTGTCTCCCTCTCTCTCTGCCCCTCCCCCGTTCATGCTCTGTCTCTCTCTGTCCCAAAAATAAATAAACGTTGAAAAAAAAATATATAAAAAAAAAAAAAAAAAAAAAAAAAAAAAAAAGAAAGCCTTTCTGCTACTCCTGGTCCTCATGCCAGCCCTGTGCACAGTCTGGATCCTTACCGCCATCCTTGCCTTCATTATCCAGGTGAGAAAGGAAGGTTCAGAGAAGGTAAGCAACTTGCCCAAGGTCACCCAGCTAGAGATGTAAGGCCACGAGGTGAAAGGCGGGGTCGGCTTACAGCAAATCTCTAGCACGTTGCTCTCCTGGCACTATTTATTTCTCTGCCTTGCTCCATTCATACATATTAAAGTTAACGTTCGCTATACAGCACCACATAAACATGTAAGGAAAGGAGGAGGGATGAAGGGAAGGAAGGGGGGGAGAGAGGGGAGGGGAGGGGAGCAAGGGAGGCCTAGGTCACACTCAGTCACACTCCAAATGGCCGTGGAGAAGGGCCGACCTGTCTATGTGAGCCCCCACACCCAGGGGACTCTGAACATGCAGTCTGGCCAAGAGGCAGCATGTCCGGCCCGATCACCATGGTCAGGCCCTGACCCCACAGGCCACAGCTGCAGACCCCAGCCCAGCCAGGCAAGAGGGGAAAATGGAGAGGCACAGAAGAATGCTCCCCTGGAAGCTGAGGGGCCATGCTGGGGCTGGAGGGGATGAAGGACGTGGGAGCCTTTGTGTCTCGTGGGTGGAAGAGTCGAAGGTGACTGCTGGGGGAGGAGGGGTGGCGGGAAGCTGGGATGCGGCAGCCAGCACAGCTTGGGAGGGAGCACTCACTGGCCTAGCAGTGACCCAGGACGGTGATCACACTGTCTTGGGGCAGCTATTCTCTGGGTAGCACCTCAGTTTGAAAGACATTTCACCATATACCCTTTTGTACCTTTCCAATTTCGGACCATGGGCATGTATTACTGAATTCATAAAACTTACACTAAAAAAAAAATTAATTAAATTACCTGTAGAGGTAGAGGCAGAGTTCTTTTGAGGTGAAGACTCCCATTTTAGAAGTCATTTTAACAGGCCTCTGTATGAAAATTTAAGCAGAGGCAAAGCCCGAAAGGAAAATTTGGAGGCAACTGGGAAACAGAATTGTCCCTACAGTCAAACTTAACAGTCTATGTTCCCCGCAAGAAAAGCAACAACTCTCCGGAAATTGTTACTATGTTGGGGGGTGGGGGGAGTCACTGGTTTGGGTCCCCTCCCTTCTAGGTGTGAGGGGGGCGTGGCCACCCCTGAAGCCGGAGGGGTCCTGGGGGCTTGGGGGGGGGGGCGGGGACAGTGTCAGGAGAACCCACCCTGCAGGCTGTGGAATCCTGGGGGATCCCCACATAGCTGTGGGGAGGGCCATTGGACTTGTGCTAACCTGGGACTTGGGCATTAAAAAGGGGATAGGGACCCCTGAGAATCCAGCACCGGTCGGTTGAGTCACATGCTGGGTAATCACCTAAGCCAGGTGTCTCGTGGAGGCCCTTGGTTTCCAGGGCAGGACTCGGGCGGGGCTGGCTATCTGGCGTAGAAGGAGCCAGTGCTGGAGGCCTGAGGAGGCCCCTGTGGCTTCAAAAGTACTCCTGGAAAAATGGTAACTCATAGCCCAAGGGAAATCCGAGCTTTTCTCTCTCACCCAGAGGGCCATTCTCTCCGCAACACAGGGACGCAGTGACGGCAGAATGAAGCAGAAATGCAAGCCTGAGAACAGAGCTGGCCTGTACTCTCGGTGTCAGAGGGCAGCTGAACTCCTCCCTCCTCTGTCTCCACAGAAAAGAAGACTTAAGAGTGTCCGTTTCTCCCCTTTCCAGCCCAGGGAATTCAGGTGAGCCAGAAAACCTCTCTAAGCCTCAGTGTCCTCGCCTGGAAGATGGGGGTGACCATGCCTCCCTTGTGAGGTTGTGGAGGGGGAGGACACCGTTCAGCACAGGGCTGGCCATGGGCCCCTCCTCCCAGCTGGAGCGGCTGGGGTGGGACGGGGCTGGGAGTCCCAGCAGCAGCTGCGTCAGCCTGGCATCCTGCGCCTGCAGACCGGGCCGAGGAAGCTGGCACTCGGCCCCTCTCTTGACTCACACTCCTTTTCCAGGTCTGGCCCACCAAAAACAGAGCAGGCATCCTCTGAAGCCCCGTGCTCCTTCCGGAGAGGTGAGTCTCACCCTAAATGGCCATGTCAGCAGGGTTTGCATGGCCAAGAAGCTGGGTGCTCTCTGCCGCCTCCTAAATGGATCCACAATCTCTAAGAAACTCTAGGGAGTGATCCACACTGAAGGATGAAAACTCTTCCTGGTACTTCCTGTCTGCACCACACTATTTGGCAGACATAGGTTCATACGCCTTATCTCCTATGATTCTCTGATGGCTTTGTCGTGCAGCTGGATGGTGCAGTGGCTAAGAGCATAGGCACAGCTTTAGTTGGACAGCTGAGGGTTTGAATCTTGGCTGTGTGACCTTGGACAAGTCACCTAACCTCTCTGGGCCTCAGTGTTGGCATCTGTAAAGTGGGGCTACCTCATGCAATCAGACAGATGCAAATAAATCACTCAGCCTGAGGATGCTTAGTACACACAGAGCTCTCAGATACTCAACTGTACCTACAAGGAAGGCAGAGGCCTTTGGGACCTGTCAGAGTGCTGGGCACACAGCTCAACCAGACTTTACTTTTTTTTTTTTTTTAATTTTTTTTTTCAACGTTTTTTATTTATTTTTGGGACAGAGAGAGACAGAGCATGAACGGGGGAGGGGCAGAGAGAGAGGGAGACACAGAATCGGAAACAGGCTCCAGGCTCTGAGCCATCAGCCCAGAGCCTGACGCGGGGCTCGAACTCACAGACCGCGAGATCGTGACCTGGCTGAAGTCGGAGGCTTAACCGACTGCGCCACCCAGGCGCCCCGAGACTTTACTTTTTAAAATCGATTCCAACACTGGGATTTCCAGAATTACAATCCAAGGCCTGGCAAAGATGTACTTTTGCAAGCTCTTCATGTCCATTACCACTTCCAGAAGCTCCTGCCAAAGCTGAGCTTATGAGTGGGGGTACGGGAGACCCCAGGCAGGGAAGAGAACGCGGGGAAGGTGGGAGACAGCAGCCGGAGAGGAGAACTCAGGACAGGAAGCCAGAAGGCTGACCTGGCTCTGCTACCCAAAGGTCCCTTGCAGGACTTTGGGCACAAGGACACCAGAGAACCCCAGAGGGCAGGCTGGCAGGTAGGCAGCAGACTGTGAGACTCAGTGATGTCATGCTTTCCCAGGATGACTCAGTGGTACCCCTGGGCTGTGAATGGGAGCTGTGTACTGGGCCTCTCACCCTCCCTGTCTCCTTGCCCTTCAGGCTTGCATGGTATCTCTCCTTCCCCTGGCACCTCCTGTCCTCCCTGCCCCCGGGACCCACAGCTATAGCATTGGTGCTCTGCTCCTAGCTGTGACCCCCATGCTCCCTGTCATGTCTCTCCAAACTCCACATTGAGGGAAGACCTAACTGCCAGAAAGACCTGGATTTCATTACTGCCCCTGAATCCTCCTGGCCAAGTGATCTTGGGTAGGTTAACCTGCCTCTCTGAACCTGTTTCCTCATCTATAAAATGGAAACATTGCTATCAACCTTGCTGGGTTGTATGGGGCTTAGTGAGATGGTGTGTGAAATACTTGGCACACAGCAGGTGCTTAGCAAATGTAAAGTATGACATTCAAGGGCCTCTATGATCTGACCTCAATTTACTTTTCTAGCTGCATTTATTAAAAAAATAATAGCTCATTCTTCTTGATGCTTACCGTTGTGTGAGGCACTGCTGTAAACACTCGCACAGGGACACATTTTATTCTCCTATCACCCCCATATGGTGGGTACTATTAGCATCTCCATTTTACAAATGAGAAAACTGAGGCACAGAGAGGTTAAGCAACTTGGCATGGTCACACAGCATGTGGGGAGCAGGGTTCCCTTCCCTTGCAAGCAGCCTGGCTCTACAGGCTGCACCTGCAACCACAAGTCCATCCTGCCTCATCTCTCTTCGTGCATCCTTCAAATTACAGTTCAGTCCAAATGGACTCCTTGCCATTCTCTGCATTCGATCTGAACTCTCCCATCCCTGCCTTTGCCCAAGTTCCCTCCTTGCGCCTGACCCACCTCATCCATGAAGCCCTCCCCAAGTCCTCCCTCATGTCCACCTTTGTGGGCTCATCACAGTTGGACTCCAGGATGGTTATCTGTGCCCAAGTCTCCTCTCCCCGTCTGGCCCGAGGGCACTTTCTGCTACCCCCAGGCTACCCTGCGCAGTGTCAGGCATGAGCAGGCATGTAGTATCTGGACAGGCGCTGCCAGGGCTGAAGCACCTAATGTGTCTCCCTGGGTGGCCTAGAGGAGAACTTAGCACTCAGGGCTCCACTACTTCTGCAAGAGTAACTTGAGGGCTTCAGCCGGAACCCCCACCCCCCACCCCCAGGCAGCTTGCCAGTTGGGCTCAGGGGAAAGGACTCAGCCACAGGAGATCTGCGTTACCTGGGGGTGGGGCTGAGCCCCGGAGGGGCTGGAGGGGCTGAACGGACATCCGTCCACAAGGGGACAGGACTGAGAAGCACTTGCTGATGGGGCTGGGGCTGGGTCATGGTGGGAGTCATGGTGAGTTGGAGGGGGCAGACTCAGACCACTCCCTAACAAGCGCATCCCATCCGGGAGGCTGAGCACTGTCCTCTCCTGCACGGTGTGGCTTTGTGTCCTATCCACCACTCACGGTTCCACAGTCAGGTGGGGACTCACTGAAGCTGTGGAAGCACTGGGGACACCAAGGGGGACGAGACAGACGCTGTCCTGCCTCACAGAGCTCACTACCCATAGGAGACCACAGACCATGAAACCAGCAATGGCCACACAGTGGGGTAAAGTGTGACAAGGGGGAGACATGCCGGCAGCTGACCTAGGCTTCCAGAGGTGACACCTAAGCTGAGGCCTGGGGCTGAATGGGAGCTGGCCACCAGAAAAGAAGGAAGGAGAATGTTCTTGGCAGCTGGAGAGGCAGAGCTGGATGCACTGTCTGGGGAAAGAGGATAATTTGGAAGGTGGACGAGTGAAGATAAGGTGAGGGCTGGGGAAGGGGAAACTGGGCATGCTATCCAGCGGGAAGATCTCAGGGCCCATGGAAGCCGCTGGCATCCCAAGCAGCTCGGCACCTACCCCAGGGTGGGGCTCCTCCTGTCTTGTTGGACCGCCCTGATCTGCCAGTTCCTCCTTACTTGTTTAAATCCCTTCTCCTGCCATCTATGCCAGTTCCTGAAGCCAGATCATTGCCAAGGGGAAGCACATGGCCGGCCTCGCAAAAGAGGCTGACGGACCATCACAAATGCCCCGTCCGGGTCAGCCTGGGGAAGGCCGAGGGCTCGAACTCCCACCCGCAGCGCCTTCACGGAGCTGCCCCTGAAGCCAGCCTCCCCAGAGCTTCCTGGCCAGAGAGCAGCGGCACGCCCTGGCCAGTTATGAAATGCCTGCTCTTGCGTGCACTCTCTCTGTCCCTCCTCGGGCCGCAGCCACGGCAGCGCGCAGGTTCACACACGGCAGGGTTGTGGCAGGGTTCCGGGTACTGGTTACGGGAGCCAGGCCACAGGGCTCAGACCCCGCTGTGCACTTTCGAGCCGGGGGATGTGGGCAACGCATTCTGCCTCTGTGGTTCTGTCTGCCTGTCTGTAATATGGCAATAACAAGAAACCTCCCTTAAGAGCTTCCTGTGAGAACACGGTCGCAGGCCCGGAAGGTTCTAAGGGCACGGTGCTGTGCATGCTAGCTGCCATTACTAACGCCTCCCGTGCCCCTGACCCCTGGACACCTGCACCCAGATGTGTATGGAGGAACCGTCAGAGGAAAACAGCTCCTCAGAGCAAAAATAAGATAGGGCGCCTGACCTTCACGGTCATGGGTGTTTCGGTTCTTCATCCCCCCTGTGAGGCTGACTTCCCCTTCCTCACAGGTGCTATAGCTTTCTATCTGGGGCCTCTTCAGGTACGTCTGTCCTTAACCCTGCAGGCCCCAGGCCTTGTCCGGAGGGGAGCCAGGCCCACGTGCCCCAGGCGTGATTCGAGTTGTGAAATTTCTTGCTGAAAACTGGTGTAGTCTCAGCCGGGGGGGGGGGGGGGGGGGGGGGGTGGCCCAGTTTGTTTTCAAAATATTTCCTCAGATAGCGCTGCTTTGGCTCAGACTTGTTAGCACTTCCCAGAATTCTGCAGATGGTGAGGCAGCTGGAGGGCAAGGGAGAAGAGGGAAGAGGGAAGGAGACCGGGGAGGCCCCGGGGCCCCACCTCAGGTGGCTGTGTGGGCTCACACCGGCACCGGCTCGGCGTGTGTGAACAGGCATGCACACACACAAGAAGGGAAGCAGGTCTGCCTGTAGAGGGGGGCTTTCAAATGGCTGAGCTGTGGAGACTTCTGAACCAGAACTTCCCTCAGAAGCCCGATGCATACCACAGACACGGCGGGGAGAGGCCTGGAGCCCCCTCCCGTCAGGCCTCGGAGGGGTCCCCACTGAACTCTGGGGCTCCGTGGCACCTAGTTTGAAAACCTCTGCTGCTAAAGGAATCTTGGCCTTCTCTGGGGGAGTTAGGACCAACACTGTTAAAATAATGAGCTTTCTGAGGGAAGATGAAATTATTTTCCTAATAAATTCTAATTGGTGTCTAGTATAGCAAATGCCACACATTCTGAGAAATCAGGGCTCAGAATGTGCAAAGTGATTGATTCCATTCACTAGCAAGCTTTTGAGCACCTCTCTGGGAAGTCTTGTGAATGCAGGACTGAGTATCTGGGGCAGAGAGTATGCGGTGAATAATACTTGTAACACAGACCTAGTTCAACGTACAGGCACGTTTCTAAACTCCTCACAGATATTAATTCACTGAGAGCCCTATCACCCAGGACCGAGAGCTGTCAGTGAACTAATCTCTTACCGATTAAGAAACTAAGGCCCCGAGAGGTTAAGCAACTTGCCCAAGGTCACACAGTCACTAAGCAGTACTGCAGGCACTCCGGCTTTAGGTTATGTGCTCTTAACCATTACATAATTTGCCTTTTGGAATGAGTGTGTCCCTGTGTTTGTGTATTTGTGTATGCATGCACTTGGCCTACAAATGTTTTGGTATATACTATGTCTAGCTGTTTACTGAAATATTTGTGTTTGGCGGGGAAGGGGGACATATCTGAATGTGTGTGTGTGTGTGTGTGTGTGTGTTGAAATGCCCATGATGATACGTGTGATGGTCTGTGAGTACACGGGTATGCATTCTCTCTCCTATCAACCCACCAAGGCTGCAAGTTATGGGGCTCACACCCAAGTACTCTCTCTGTTGCAGCCTGGCAGCAGCATGAGAAAGGGACTCCCTGGCCAGAGGCAGGACCCAGAGCCTTCCGGCAGTGCCTGCTCCCCAGATCCCGGAGGTTTGCATTTGCTGACCCAGCTCACATCCAGTGGAAAGGCCCCTCAGCCACTCTCTAGGTCCCAGCCAGCAACCGCCCCCACAGAGAGCCCCAGCTCGCTCTCCTCACTAGGTGCTGGGTTTTAGAGTGGTCAATTAAATGCACTGAAGTTCTGAAGCGATCATGAATTTGCTTCCTACCCTATAGGCATAGTAACTTACAACAGTGCTGGGACTTCTTGAAACCTTTTAGACCACCAGCACCCTAAGCTGATGTGGCCTAATCTGATATGACTCCGGCCAAAAGCAAAGAGCCTTGACACTCTAGTTAGTCCAGAAAGCCCTTCAAGCTAACTGTATGGGTTTTGAAGGTTTCTTCACAAGTGAGCCCCACCTTGGATGGACACAAGAGGGGGAAGCTAGCTTTGGTCCAGCCACTCGAAACTGACATTTAAGACACAAAGCTTCATCAGGTGCCACAAAGCTGGAAAAAAAGCCCCACCATTCTCCACCATCAAAGTAAAACTCACCAACGGAGAGACCACCTTCTGCCTCGCTGAGTGGGACCAAGGCCGAGACTTGCTCAGATGGCACAGGGTTGAGCTGGAACCCTAGGCGGACTTTTCTCCCACATGTTCCTCCTGGTCCCGGTGGCCAGTGTGCCAGCCTCCCGCAGCATAAGGACAGCCCGGTGGCCCGGTGTGTTCCCTGACTTTTGAGGCTCCCAAAGTCAAGGAGGAGGGGCTGGACAGGGAGGGGATAGGGAGGAGGGAGCTGGTGAAAGCAGCCAGTAAGCCAGGTGTAACCACGGGAGGCCAGGACAGTGCTTCCCAGGCTGGCCTCCGAGATGGCTGTTTACTTGTGGTATTTAGGAGACGCTGAACTAGGACCTGGCTTATTTATTTTCCACACTTTCCTCCAAATCCTTTTCAGAGTCCTCTAGAACCCCAGTGATAAATTTCCCAGGGCCTAGAGAAACCCACAGTCCTTCAGCACACAGACATCTTTGTGGAGCAGGGGAGAGGAGGGGAGGGAGGGAAACATGGAGGGGAGAGACAAGAGGGCGAGGAATGGAGGGTGGATATGAAGCTACGGGTGGCCGGGCGCTCCCCATGGCCTGCCTGCCACCTCTCTCTCCACGGTGGTGGATAAGGGCAGGGGGAGCAAGCGGCCAGATTTGGGGCAATGGAGCCAAAGACTGAGTGTGTCCCCCTCCAAGCACAGAACAGACTGTCCAGCCCGACAGGGACCACCCCACACCCAGCTGAGGAAGCCACGTGCTCAGGGCAGGACAAGCAGCATTCTATCGTCTAGTTAGTGGTCAGGGAAGAAAAGGTGACATTATTTCTTATTTCTGTTTAAGGAATGAAAAAGAGAGCTGTTTTCTTTTCCTCCTACGTGACTTCATGACGCGCAGAGACTTCTGGGTTTCCTCACGGCTAAGATTCCAGCTAAGATTCCCTTGGCTCCCCTTGCTTTATGACTTCCCAGCAGAGGTGCTCGCTCGCAGCCGCTCCCTGGGCTTCACCCATCACCTGACAGTGTTCCTAAGCGCCTCCACGTCTCAGACACTGGGATGGAGCCAGGGTGCACAGACGAACAGCCCCTGTCCCTCGGGTGGGGGCAGTTTCTCCCCACACCCAGTCTCCCAACCTCTATCCTGGACGGCGTGTCCACTCCACAATGGAGCCAGAAGACGATGCCAATACCTGCAGCTCAACACTGTCAAGGCTCACGGAGCTCACCCCAGTGGGCTTCCTGGGGAAGGTGGGAGGGGCCAGCTGGGTAGTTGCTCCTTTTTCTAAGGTTGCCAGTTTTTCCCGTACCATAGACATGCTGGCCGGAGATGGGGGTGGGCAGAGCAGTGAGAGGTAGCCCTCTCAGCCCTTGGGGGGTACACAGTACAAACCAGACTGAGACCATGGCGGCCCCTAAGTGCCTGCAGGGGGGCCTGAAGGCAGATAGCTTGCCGGCTCCCAGCTTCGTGACCTTGGGCATCCACTGCACCTCTCTGAGCCTCACTTCCTCATCTGTAAAGTGGGGTTGATAACCGCTGTCCCTCTGTGGGGCCCATGTGGGAAAGCATAAGCTAGGGACCAGGTGAGCCATGCATCATCACTCCCCACCCCAGCTCTGTCCCACCCATCTCTCTTGGGGACCAGAAACTGCCCCGGGGCACATGGTAGGTGCAGGAAGGACAGCCACAACATGTCCCTCTATCTTCACCACGCAGGCGGGGGCAGGTGAGGACTGATTTCCCCGTGTTAACAGATTTCCACTCTGGTGAGGGCCGGAAAAAAAAAAAAAAAAAAAGGAAATACCATCTGAGGATGTCTACCTGGCAATTTCTCCCAAACCCAAAAGACTTGTATGGTCACAAGTGACAGCTTTGTCTTCTCGGAGAAGCAGCAAATCATCTCCCTCAATTCACTTCCAAATCTCTCATCATTTCCCAACTCCAGCTCTACATGGAAGGCTCCAGAGGCCTGAAGCCACCCAGAGTTTAATTTCCCATGGCCCATGGTGTAGCCCAGTCTGGGCAGAGAGTGTGGAAAAAGGACTACAGTCAGAGGCCCCAGGACCACGTTAGCAAGTAGCCAGTGTGGCTTCTTTGTTGCCATGGAGAACTAGTAGGGACCTTGGAGACAGCCTCCCACGGCGGAGACAGCGTGAGTTCCAGAGTGAGACCGTCCAGGTCCAAATCCCAGCTTTGTGCCTCGTCAGCAGTGCGACTTCGAAAAACTTACGTAACTTTCTGAGCCTCAGTTTCCTAATCTGCCAAATGGCCACAAAATGCTAACTTCACAGGGATGGAAAGGCTTAATGAGATAACGTATGCAGGGCTCTTGATTCACAGAAGACACAAGGTGGGAAGGTGATACGGGGAAGCACTGGTTGTGGCACGCCACCCGAAACCGGAGGTGGCCAGGTCCAGGTCACTCCCTCTCTCACCTGGGGCCACCCACGTAGTTCTGGTGCTGCCCACGTGCTCTGCTAATTTCAGCATTT
Source organism: Prionailurus bengalensis (assembly GCF_016509475.1). NCBI lineage: Eukaryota > Metazoa > Chordata > Mammalia > Carnivora > Felidae > Prionailurus > Prionailurus bengalensis. Next base: position 32,280,868 of record NC_057351.1, on the reverse strand, counting down.
AGGCCATGTAGAAGCTCGAAATGCAGACTGAACCTATTCACGAAGGGGCGGGGGAATGACACATCTTGTGATTCCACGGCCAGCTTGTCCCATACCCTTGCACCCTCTCAATCTCATGCCGGTAGGGAAGCACTCCCAAGACTGCTTGTGATCCCAGTTCCGGGAACATGAGATGTTTCAGCTCCTCTGGGAAAGGCATGCCCGCGGGCACACAGAAACCCGCCCAACGTTCGGTACAGGGACTGCGACTACCCCCCCTCCACCTGCTGCCACCAGAGCCAAGCTCCTGCTGGAGGACACAGCCCCTAGACCTTTCACGAGACCCATTTCCAGCCAGGCCAGCAGGAGCCAGGAAGAAGCGTGCAACACCATCCCCTGCGTAGCCAGGTATAGACATGGAGGCTTTCCTGCTGCCCCTCTTAGGGGAGCATAGGTCAACGATGAGATTCAAGACCGCAGGGCCAGCCCACAGGGCACAGTGGAAGACACCGCTGGGGCCGCTTCTCCAGGCAGCTCAGGCAGGGCTCCCTGGAACCACTCAGGGCCGCCTCCTCTGCAGCAACACCAAATCCAACCCAGGTGAGGCCACCAGGCTTGGCTCACAGTGAGTCCTTAGCGAACGTTAATATTGGTGCCATTAATCATCAAACAACTACTCATTGAGTACCAGCTGTGTGCCAAGCACTGTGCTTGGTCCAGGACAATCCTTGAAATATCCCAGGGCCCCAGCACACCAGGGCACCTGAAAATAAACACAGCTTCAGGTGCAGTGAAAATGAGAAGGGCTCCAGCACTGCCCTGGTTTCTTCAAGACCTTGGGAGCCTTAAACGTCCCCCACCCCGGTTGACACACCCATCCAGGGCTGGAATCTCCTCCGCTGGTCCTCCTGGAAGTCCCTCTGAGGAAGCACATCCGCCGGGGTGGGGGGAGGGTCTGTGTGCTTTCCTCTGCAAGCCCTGTCACTGCCACCACCCAGCTGTCCCGCGCAGGGCAGCATCGGCCTGCTGCTTTTTCCACTCTGCTCAGAGCCCAGCATGCCGGGTCTGAGTTTTATGAATCACTCCCTCCTCTCTCCCGGCCTCGCCTCCGGAAGGGCTGCGCACACCCAGACACATCACCAAGACACGGACTTTCCACACCAGACTCGCTTCTGCCGAACCCCGAGATCCAACTGCAGTGTCTGTTTCCCCCTCCCCACTTCTAGCCTCGGGGTGCCGGCCACGACTTGTAAAGACAAGACAGCTCTTCCCCGGCCCATCACGCTGTGGGGGCCCCTCACTGGGGGGGCTGCAGACAAAGACCGTGGATTTTCTTGAGGGCAGGCGGGAAGAGGGCATGCTTGGTCTAAACATCCAAACCCTGGCGCCCCCGGAATTGTACATTTCGGCCTGCGCGGTGTGCGGAGTCCGTGTGGCGTGTGCTCAGAGCGAGTGCGCGATGTGTCTGTGGCTTGCATGATGATGAGCTGCGAGTACCTGGCAGCTGTGAATCTGGGTGCGGGCTGGGTCTAGGGACTGCGGGTGCCTGCGTGGAGTTCTCCCTGGGCCGGGAACTCCCTCTCCCACGCTCCGTTTCGCCCCCTCTTCCTCCAAAGTTTGGCGGGCCGCCCGGACGGGGAAGGTTGGGGGGCGCACGGCTGGGCGGCCTTGCCCGGGCCTCGGAGGCGGTTCCGGGACGCCGGCGCCCTACTTACCCCGGCCGCCGAGCCTCCTCCGGCGGGGGCGGATCCGACTGTCCGCGGCTGGGGTCCGGCGCTTGCAGCATCCGCTCGCAACTTTGTCCTCCTCTGCGTAGAGCCCGGCAGAAGCGGCTCCGATCCCTCGCGGCCCGGGCTCTGTGCCCCCCCGGAGGCGGCGGCGGCGGCGGCGGGGAGGGAGGGAGGCGCGGCCCCGCCGGTTCGCACGCCGAGCGGGAATCGGCGCCAGGCGGGCGCCGTCCTGCGCAGCGAGCGAGCGAGCGGTCTTGCCTGGCGCCCTCCCCGCTCGGGCCCGAGCCCGCGAGCGGCCCGCGGCGGCGGCGGATTCCTGAACCGCGTCCAAGGCGCCCGGGGAGCCCTCCTCCTCGTCCTCCTCCTCCTCCTCCTCTCCTTCCTCACCCCACCCAGCTCCCAGCCCTGCGCGCCCAGCAACTTGGGAACCGTTGGCGAAGTTGGCGCAGCTTGGGCAGCGCGCCGGCCCGGCCTCTGGCTGGAAGGAGGGGAGGAGAGGGAGGAGCTGAGGGGGGAGGGAGGGAGGGGGCCCGCCCCCGCCCCCGGGGAGCCGCGCTCTCCGGGACCCCTCTGTGGGCCTTTGTTCCGGGCACTGCACCTCGGCCCGCCCTCCCCGGGGACTCGCTGGGGGCCTCTCGGATCCCCCACCTCCTCGCGGAGAGACTGGGAGGAGCTCCCGGCCCCGGGGTGGGTAGGTGGGGGGAGAGGCGGCGTGCGGATCTTCGCGGCTTCACCCTGCCAGAGCCTCCCAAGCCCTTACCGGCCTCCCATCCTATCCCTCGCCGGAGACATCCCCCTGGCTGCGCTGCTTCTAGGCCGGATGTTGGGGTGGTGGATCCAAGTGACGGTCCCCAGGGCTTCCAAAGACCAAAGCACACCCTCTCTGGGCGGTCACAGGTCACCCTCCCGCCCTACCGCTTTCTCGCGCCTCCAGTCCGGGGATCCCCTAGTACGAGACCCGCGAAGCAAGAAGGAAGTAGGGTCCACGCGGACCAGCCAGAGCGGCTTCGCGTAATCTTCCGACCCTCCTGGGGGTGGCGATCGGCGCCTCCCGCGGAGGGTGGGGTGGGTGCTGCTGGACGTCGGGCGGGCAGCTTGTTGCCTCCCACGCGCGGGGCAGTGCCCGGCCGGGCAGTGCCGGCTCACGGGGTACAAGGCCAACTTAACCTGGAGCGTGGTGAAGTGCTCGGAATTGGAACACAAGCCGAGACTCCTTGTCAGCTGCCTGCATCCTGTGGTGCCCCGGCCTCCCGGGCTTTGAGCTGGGCTTGCTAGGTTTTTCTCCTGAGGCTTCTCAACGCTTAGCGCCATGAGCTAATTCAGGCCTCTTTAAGACAGTGGTCCTGACATTTAATGGGATAGTCCAGGGCTTAGACACAAGAGGTTATTTCCCGAAAAGAAGAAATAGGAAAATTTTTTAAAAAGCAACAACCTGAACATCTACACTTATGCCGCCCTGGTCATTTTCACCATGTGTAGAAAAGAAACCTGAACAGAATGGAGCATGGCCCCGGCCTAACCTGGGCTGAAATCCTCACAGGTGGCGGAAGTCAGAGGGCCCTGTTTATTATCTGGGTCCAGCCCAGCCCAAGCTTCCACCAGGACTGTGGGCTGGAGGGACCTGGGCAAAGTGCTCCAGACTGTGAAGTGAGACCTTGGTGTCTCTTTGGGCAGAAAAAACCCGACTGGGTGCTTCAGTTCTATTATTAACAGTTCTGTGACCTCCAGGGGACTGGAAATTTGGTGAGAGCTCAGACCCTAAATCACCTCCTGGGTAAGCATCCTGAGTCCCTCTCCACATCTCCCTAGCCTCAACATCCACAGGGCGAGGACCTGTGCTCTGGAATTCGTCTGCATGTTCTCCAATCAGTTTCGGGGGGGGAGGGGGGGGATTCTTCAGACTCCATCATCTCTTCTCTGAAGGGAGGGCCTCCTCTGAGGCACACAGATCTGTCAAGAAGCTATGTTTAACTGCACCTGCTGGCCTTATGAGGCAGGCCTTCCTGTCAGACACATGGAGTCTGGGATTTTAGTGCCAGAACTTTGTAAGCACGTCAGGGAATACAAAGGCTGAAACCTAGGACTGTGTCATCGCCAGATTATAGAGAACGGATTGTGCTACTGACGTGGGGAGGAGCAGCACAGGTGGCCACTGGGAACTTCCTGTGTTCACCCAATACTTACTGAGCACATTCTAGATACTGGGACCCACAGAGGTAGATAAGTCGTAGTCCCACCTTCTGTCCAGAGGAGACAGATCTAAGTCTAAATAAATACTAATGATACAATGTGCTATGTGAGGGGAGGCTGGGGCTGGGGGTAAGGGAGTGGGTGTCTCCAGAACTAGATCACAGGCCTGCATAGCTCCGGGGCAGGTGGAATGTGATGTGACTGTCAGCCCTGGGAATCATTCAGTGCTATAGCCTTATTCTCAGAGCTGAAGACCCCAGACCTGGGCTTCCGAGATGAGCCAGAATTCTGCAGGCAGAAGAGAAGTCAGAGATGGGACAGAGCTTTCTAGGTAAAGCGACCAGCAATTGAAAGAAACGAGTTTCTCTGGGCTGGCGTGACAGCTAATAATTGGGCCTTCGTTGGAGGCTGTCTTGATTGCAAGTGAGAGGGAGAGGGTAAACGTCTGGCAGGACATTAGAACTTCCATCGTACAATAGGTTCCAGGCTTAACTTCTTGTCACAGTTGCTCCGCCAAGAGATTTGGTCTTGTTTTTTGTTTGTTTGTTTTGTTTTGTTTTTTATTACCCTGTTTGAAAAATTGAAAAATTGTACCCTGTTGAAAAAAGAACTTTCCAGGCCAGAGGCAGAATTGCAGAGTGGTTAGAATGTGGAGCCTGAGCGCCTGGGTGGCTCAGTCCAGTTAAGTGTCCGACATCCACTCAGGTCATGATCTCCCGGTTCGTGGGTTTGAGCCCCGCGTTGGACTCCGTGCTGACAGCTCAGAGCCTGGAGCCTGCTTCAGATTCTGTGTCTCCTCTCTGTCTGCCCCTCCCCTGCTCACACTCTGTCTCTCTGTCTCTCTCAAAAATAAACATTAAAAAATTAAAAAAAAATAGATAAACATTTAAAAAAATTACTAATAAGAGCACACACCAACATCTTGTACCTCCTGATGTGATACGTTGGGAAGGTTACAATGTTGAGCATGAAGCATTCCTGCCAAAAAAATGCATCACTGGAATCTAATCACAAGGAAACATCAGACAAACCCAAACTGAGGGACATTTATAAAACAGCTGGCCTGGGGGGGCGCCTGGGTGGCACAGGTGTTTGAGTGTTCAACTCTTGATTTAGGTTCAGGTAATGATCTCAGGGTCATGGGATCGAGCCCTGAATTGGGGCTGAGCAGGGAAACTGCTTGGAATTCTCTTTCTCTCTCTCCCTCTGCCCCCTCCCTGCTCACGCACACACTGTCTCCCTCAAAAACAAAGCAAAACGAAAAAACCAGCTGGCCTGTAATATTTAAAATGTCAGTGACCCAAAAGCCAAAGAAAATGACTAAGAAACCACTCCAAATTAGAAGAGATGAAGGAAGTATGAGCAGGTGAGCACTGTGGTAGGCAGGCTTCTCAGATGGTCCCAAAGACTCCCCTCCTGACATTCACGCACTTGTGGGATCCCTGTCCTTGAGTGGGCCTAGACCTGCTTCTAATGACTACAGCAGAGGTAATGGAATGTCATTTCTGGATTACAAAAGACGGTAATGTAGGTTACAAAAGACTGTGACTTCTGTCTTGCTACATTCTCTCTGGTTCCTCTCAGCCTGTTGGAATTCCCAGATTCCCTGTGGAAAGCCCCATGAGGCAAGGCGGTGAGGCCCTCAGGCCAACTTTCTGCTGTGACCTGAATCTTGCCAACAACTGCCGAATGAGCTAGGAGTGGATGCTGTCCTTGCTGAACCCTGAGATCGCAGTAACCCTGGCCAGCACCTTGACTGCAGCCTTGAGGGACCCTGAGCGAAAGAGCTAAGCCACATCCAGATTCTTGACCCACAGAAACTGAGGGATGATAAAAATGGTTGTTTTAAGCCACTAACGCTTTGGAGTGACTTGATATGCAGCTACATACAGCCGATAACAGCCACTAAGTACAAGGCATTATCCTGATTGCATCCTGGAACTGAAAAAAAATAAAATAAAAAAATAGAGACTAAGAAAGACATTGTTTAGATAATTGAGAAAATACGAATAGGGGCCAAATGATTGCGAATATTGTGTCAGTGTTCAATTGCCTGCATTTGAGAACTGTACTGTTATGTGGGAGGATGTTTGATTGATTAGAGATACACACTGTGATATTTAAGGTCATGATTTCTGCTGCTTCCTGTCAAATGGTTCAGAAAGACTAATAAAAATAAACATTATGGGCGCTTGGCTGGTTCAGGCGGTGGCGCGTGTGACTCTTGAACTCGGGGTTGTGAGTTCGAGTCCCATGTTGGGTGTGGAGATCACTTAAAAAATAAAATCTTAAAAAAATAAACATTACACATAGTATACATAACATAGGTGTCATAGAGAAAGAATTTCATTTATCTATTAATTAGAAACATTTTTAACATTTATTCATTTTTGAGAGACAGAGAGACAGAGCCTGAGTGGGGGAGGGGCAGAGAGAGGGGGAGACACAGAATCCGAAGCAGGCTCTGGTCTCTGAGCCGTCAGCGCAGAGCCCGATGCGGGGCTTGAACTCACAAACCATGAGATCATGACCTGAGCTGCAGTTGGACATTTAACTGAGCCACCCAGTCGCCCCTATTTATCCATTAATTTATCTCAAAACTTAATGACTTAAAACAACAAAAATGTACTATTTCCCACACATTTGTGGATTGACTGGATACATCTGGAAGGCTCCTCTGCTCCATCTGGCATCAGCTGAGGCTACTCACCCTGCTGCCCCCAGCTGGCAGCTGGGCTGGGCTGGGCTGGAAAGCCCAAGAAGGCTTCACTGCCAAGGGTGTCACCTCAACACAGTGCTCCTCAACACAGCCTGGGTGTCCTCATATTACGGCAGTTTCAGAGTGGACAGACCCTACATAGCAGCTGGCTTCTGAGACAGGAAGCATAAGCTGCCTGTCCTCGTAAGGCAGCCCAGTCATGTGCTGGGCCAGGGAATCGCTGAGCCATTCTTGGGATCTGGGGTCAATCTTCCTCTCCGGGTCCAGAAGAGCAAGTTGGCAGTGACTTAAGGAAGAATTCTGGGGGTAAAGGAGGAGGGAAAGAAGAATATAAAGAGGTTCCCCAGCTGGAGTAAAAGGGCCCAGAGACTCAAGAACAGAGAGTAGACTCTCCCCTTTCCCCACCACCCTGCCCCATCTCAGCTTCCCCTACTCCCTGATCATTTTAACCAAAGAGCTCACTTAAAGATGATAAGGGGCAGGGGGCTGGGTGGCTCAGTCGATTAAGTGTCCATCTCTTGACTTCAGCTCAGGTCATGATCTCAATTTTCACAGGATCGAGTCCCACATCGGGCTCTGTGCTAACATCTCGGTGCCTGCTTGGGATTCTTTCTCTCTCTCTCTGCCCCTCTGCTGCTTGCACGCACACTCTACGTCTCTCTCTCACTCAAAATAGATAAGCAAACTTTAAAAAAATAACCCTTATATATTAAAAAAAAAAAAAAGATGGTAAGGGGCAGAGATGGGGGAAGAAAAATGTCACTTACTGAACACCAAGTGCCGGGAGCTTTCCCCACACGATTTCATTTATCCTCGTAGCAACCCCACAAAGAAATGATTACGATGCCCTTTGGAAAGAAGACATAGCAAAGGTCTCGGGTGGTGCAGTGACTTGAGCCAACCCACACTGCAAAGGTATTGAATCAAAGAATGTCTTTGCTTTTTTATCCAACAAACAGGTTTCGCCCCAGGACTGCCCTGGGCTTGGGAACACAAGGATGAATGATGTTTTAGTCAGCTATTGCTGCAATAATGCTGCAAAACAAACATCCTCCAAATCTCAGCAGCTTACAACAAGCGTTGGTTTTCTTCATTCATAAGTAGGTCAGCAGTTGAACAGGGATTTCTGCTTCAGGCCACGAGCTGACTGGGCTTGGGGTCAGCCTTTGTGTTGGCTTCAGCTCTACTGTTCACGTCCCCACGTTCTACGTGGTCCAGTGGCTACCTGCGACACTTCCCAGGGTAGATCACAGCAGTACAAGAGACAAAGCAAACCACCCCCGCACTCTTAAAAGCTCTGCTGACATCACTGGGTAAAGCAAATGCCATGCCCAGACCTAAAGGCTTTAAGGCAAAGAAGTCATTATATCCACTAAGAAGCCATGGTGATGGCCTAGGTAGTGAATTCTGGGACCAGGGGAATGAGAACTGGTCTGTTCTTATTCCAGGTGACGGGGTGAGACCTCTCACCTTCCCGGAGCTCGCAGCAACCTGTGACTACTCACAAGCCCGAGAAGCAGTTTGTTGTCTCCAGAGCACCTGGGGAGAACAGTGGGTGTCAAGAGTGGACAGGAAGACATAGGTAGAAGCCCAGCCACCGAGGACCTTTGTCATCTGCTGGATGCCTTCCCTTCACCGCCAAGAGCGTTGCCCACCCTTCTCCATTCTGCTCCCTGTCCAGGGGAACTGGCCAGTGTGGACTCCAGCCAAACAAAGCCTCTCTTCTTCTGGAAAGATGGCAGAAAATAGAATGTCTGTGAGAAAATAAATTTCTTGGGGTTTTTTTAGTTGTTTTTTTTTTAATTTTTATTTTATGGAGAAATAGAGTGTGAGTGTGTGGGGGGGTGTGGGGCAGAGGGAGAGAGAGAGAGAGAGAGAGAGAAAGAGAGCGAGAGGGAGGGAGAATCCCAAGCAGGCTCCACACTTAGCACAGAGCCTGACACAGGGCTCGATCCCATAACCCTGGGATCATGACCTGAGACAAAATCAAGAGTCAGATGCTCAACCAACTGAGCTACCAGGCGCCCTGAGTAAATAAGTTTAAGTCACCCAGCCTGTTGTGTTTTATGATGTCAGTCCTAACAGATTAATACACCAACACCCCCACCTTAAAACAACAACAACAACAACAACAACAACAACAACAACAAAGAACTAGGTTAAAAAACTAGGCTAGGTAACCCAGAGACTCAAGTCTAGGAAGACTGCTGGACTTTAAGAAAACAGGGTGCCTGGCTGGCTCAGTCGGTGGAGCATGTGACTCTTGATCTCGGGGTTATGGGTTCAAGCCCCACACTGGGTGTAGAGATTACTTAAAAATAAAATCTTTAGGGGCGCCTGGGTGGCTCCGTTGGCTGGGCGTCCGACTTCGGCTCAGGTCATGATCTCGTGGTTTGTGATTTCGAGCCCCGCATCAGGCTCTGTGCTGATGGCTCAGAGCCTGGAGCCTGCTTCGGATTCTGTGTCTCCCTCTCTCTCTGCCCCTCCCCCACTCACACTCTTGTCTCTCTCTCCTTCAAAAATAAACATTAAAAAATTTTAAAAATAAAATAAAATCTTTTAAAAAATAAAATAAATAGAGGGAATCCTAGCCAACAGACCACATCACTGGCGAAGGAAAAAAAAAAAACAAGTTGTCATCTTACTTTCGACAGCAATGCTTTATGTCAGAAGCCAATATAATGTTTAATATAAAACAATATAGTATTTCATGACTTGTGAGCCACTGATTTTATGGAGTGAAACTGACCATCAAGTGTGGGAATCCAGCTGTTATGAACATGGGAGAGCCAGAGCAATACTGTTCTCTTGAACCCTTCCTGGATAATCCACTAGGGATCAGATGCAGAAAATTAAAAAAGATTGGTGAATGATTGGCATTAAGTCTTAGGAAATATCCCAGGTGTGTGACACCAGACTAGACCTCGGACAAATCCTCCATGATGACCTGGCTGTGATTTGAAACTTTGAGCACAGCCCCCCTCCCCACATTCTTTCCTTTTGTTTAACCACCTCACTAAACACACCTTCCCCTCTGGACATAACGTCCTTGATCTGCCCTGGAGATATGACTATTATGCCTGCTCTTAAACATTTTTCTTGTGGGTGGTCTTAAGGGAGGTGGGGTTACAAATCTACTCCCCTGCAGATGGCCCCTTAATAAATCATTTCTTGTCAAGCTGGGGCTTGTTTGGCCTTTTTCTTTGATCTTACAGCTCCTTTGGCCTTTGGAGGTCGTTTTGCATATGCTTCCTTTTTCCAGAACACCAGCTAATAATCGAAGAAGGAATCCTAGAAGGGCGCCTGGGTGCTCAGTCAGTTGAGTGGCTAACTGTCAGTGCAGAGCCCGATGTGGACCTCAGACCCCAGAAACAGAGATCAAGACCTGAGTCGAAACCAAGAGCCAGACCGTTGCTGGATTCTTTGCCTCAATACCCCGGGTTCGTTGTCTCGCCGCTTCTTAGAATGAAGAGGTGGACACAAAGTAAATTGAGCAGCAGGCAGAAGTGTATTAGAGCATAAGGTCAGAAAGTAAGAATAGTATGAAAGCTCTTTGCGGAGAGGGGGGCCCCTGACTATAGGCAAGGGACTTTGTGTTGCAGGGTTTTGGTCAGTTCCCTTCCCTTCCCCCTTGCTGCTTCTTTGCAGGTTCTACCCCTGCTGGCTTGGTAACTCTACTGCTGGGCTGTCCATTCCTCAGTGACTCGATTCCATTGCGTGGAGAGTGGTCTATGGCCGTACAGATTTTTTCTGTGGGTCATAGGTTTTCAAGATCCACTTATTTTGTCAAGGTCACAGTGACCTTTTGTCAAATTCCTGAGGAAAACCTGAGGGAGAGTAGGTGGGGTCCGTCACACTCTCAAGAGGAATCTTATGCCTGCCCGAGGGGGTTTGCGATGGTCAGATAATGCCAGCATTGTTCCAAAATATGTGTTTTTCCCCACCCAGGGACCTCAGGTCCTGACCTTTCCTCTCTCTGCCTATTTTATCCTGTTTTTCCCGGTCTTAAGAAGCTTAATCCACTGAGTCACCCAGTGACCCAGTGACAGGTGCCCCGGGGCAGTGACTCTTGATTTCGGCTCAGGTCCTCATCCCTGGATGATGGGATTGAGCTCAGGCTCAGCCCTGGGCGTGGAGCCTGTTTGACATTCGGTCTCTCCCTCTCCCTATGTCCCTCCCCTGCTCTTGCTCTTTCTCTCTCTAAAATAAAATTTTTAAAAAGTGAAAAAAATAAAATAAATAAAAAGCATGATTTAAAAAAAAAAGAAGGAATTATCACATCGAAATATCACCATTTTGCATCCCTAATGAGTTAAAGGATCCGTGGCTGCTAATGTCACAAAAAGAAAGGTTACCAGACATTGTGCATCTCGTGATGGAAGAACAAAACATGGCCCATTAAATAAAGAAACTCGAATCTTATCAAGCCTATAACCTAACTACTAATTTAAGGAAATACAAGGAAAGAAGGGACATTGCTAAAATGATACCATCAAGATCGACAGAATTCAGACTGTGGAATTTTTTTTTTTTAGTTTTTAAAAAAATATTTACTTTGAGAGAGAGAGAGCAAGCAGGGGAGGGACAGAGAGGGGGAGAAAGAGAATCCCAAGCAGGCTCTGCACTCTCAGTGCAGAGCCCAATGCAAAGCTCGATCTCACAAACCCTGAGATTGTGACCTGAGCCAATATCAGGAGTCGAATGCTTAATGGACTGAGCCACCCAGGCGCCCCAGATTGTGGACATTTCTATAGACAGAAGACCCAAGTTTTTAACAACAACAACATAAAAAATTGCAAGAAAAAAAAGAGAGAGAGATGGAGGGGAAACTTATAAATTAAAATAAATTAAATTGAGGGGCGCCTGGGTGGCTCAGTCGGTTGAGCGTCTGACTTCGGCTCAGGTCACGATCTCATGGTCCCGTGAGTTCAAGCCCCGCGTCGGGCTCTGGGCTGATGGCTCGGAGCCTGTGTCTCCCTCTCTTTCTGCCCCTCCCCCGTTCACGCTCTGTCTCTCTCTGTCTCAAAAATAAATAAATGTTAAAAAAAAACATTTTTTTTAAAATAAATAAATTAATTAAATTGGGGCTCCTGGATAGTTCAATTGGTTGAGTGTCCAGCTCTTGGTTTCAGCTCAGGTCACGATCTCACGGTTTCATGGGTTTGGGCCCCGCATCAGGCTCTTGCCAGGCCCCGCACTGGCAGTGCTGAGCCTGCTTGGGATTCTCCCATTCTCTCTCTCTCTCTCTCTCTCTCTCCTGCTCACCCTGCCCCTCCCTCACTCACACTGTCTCTGTCTTTCTCGAGATGGATAAACTTAAAAAACAATTTTTTTGGGGCGCCTGGGTGGCGCAGTCGGTTGAGCGTCCGACTTAGGCCAGGTCACGATCTCGTGGTCCGTGAGTTCGAGCCCCGCGTCAGGCTCTGGGCTGATGGCTCAGAGCCTGGAGCCTGCTTCCGATTCTGTGTCTCCCTCTCTCTCTGCCCCTCCCCCGTTCATGCTCTGTCTCTCTCTGTCCCAAAAATAAATAAATGTTGAAAAAAAAAAATTTTTAAAAAAACAAAAAAAACAATTTTTTTTTTTAAGAAGAAATTGAATTGAAAACAAGAAATCAAAGAGGCACATGAATCAAACACAATGTATGGACTATTTGGATCCTGATCCAAACAAACAATTTTTTTTAATTCATAAAATATGAAATAAGAACTCAGAACATACTTGATGATTTTAAAGGAACTATTGTTAAGGTTTATAGATGTGATTATGGTGTTGTGGTACTGTTTTCGTAAAAGAGAGTCCTTAGAGAGAGGTACACAATGAAATCGCTACAGATGAACTGATGTGGCCGATGTGTGGGATTTCCTTCCAGATAATCTGAGGAGGAGGGAGGAGTGGTGGGGAGGGTATAGCTGCAACATGATTGGCCATATATTGATAACCGATGGGCACATCAGGTTCATTATACTAATCATTCCACTGTATATGTATTTGAGTTTTTCTTCGATAAAAAGTCCAGTGAAAGCTGCCTGTTTCTTGTGATGCCTGATGTCACCCTGATGAAGAGGGAAACAGGACAGGCAGAGGTTGTTCCAGGTAAGGCAATGCAGGTAAAGAGCTGAAAGGAAGGGAGATCTGCTTGGAGCACAAGTGGGGGACAGGGGTGGCCAGCAAGGAACCGGGAGAGCTGGTCTTGGGTCTCCTTAACGCTAAGGAGCTTAACCAATTTTGAGGAGCAATGGGGAGAGATGGCAGGATTGAAAGCAGAAGCGTGGCAGACCAGATTTTTACTTTAGGGAGGTCACTGCGGATGCAGAGCGGAGGAGGGCTGCTTCCCTGCAGAGGAAGGCTGGAGTCAGCACCCAGTTTGGTCCAGGCGAGGAGCTGGTGGTGGCTTGGACAAGATGGTGGCTGTGGGGATGGAGAGAGGTGGGCCTTGTCAAGATTACTTCAGGAGGTAGAGTGAGTGGGGCCTTGTGATTGACCAGACATGGGAAGGGGGCGGGGGGGACCCGGCAGTGGTAAGACACAGGGCTCTCTGATGGCATACCCTGATCTAAACCCTTTACACTAATGAGCTAATTTCACCTTCTCATGAGCTCTCAGAGGAAGATAAAGGTTGTCTTGCCTGGATGCCTATAAAACAAAGCCTAAGAAGCCAAGGGCTGATGCTTACTGCTTTGTTAGGAGGCGCGTCCCTAAGGTGCAGGAGGGAGGGACAGACAGGAGTGGAGCAGGGTAGGAGGCAGAGTTAATATAAAGGTGCTTCTAGAGCAGATGAATGAATGTCCTATCCCCTGGGAATATCCTTCAAGAAGGCATATAGAATAGACCCCAGGACAGTTGGACCGGGATAAAAAAGAGGATGAATTTATTCACTAGCTCCTGTCTCCCATTGGCAATGTCCACCCCAGAGGGCTTCCCCCACTACACAAACACTTCTTGGTTATGCAGGGTTGGACACCAAGCAGAGCTCTGCAGCATCCATGCTTTGATGGCCTCAGAGAAGCCCCAGGACAGGAGACCAGAGGCATACAGTGTGGACAGGAGACCAGATGCTCCCAGGTTGCACCCAAGCGAGGCTCTTCGTAGTCCATGCAGAGCTGGTCACCACTGCAGTGGTTAGAATGAGTAACAGCAGAGGCTCAGGGCATCTGAAGTCACCCCTAAGCGGTGTCTGATACACCATCATCATTAATATCGCCACCGCCATCATTATTCCCATTTTACAGGTGAGAAAACTGATGCTCACAGAGGTCACCCAACTCGTCCATAGTAGACCCAAGATTCAAACCCTGGGAGTTGGACTCTAAAGATTGCATTCTTAGCCATGACGGCCATTACGCTAAGCTGCAGCTCTACCCTTGGAAGGTCTAGAGATTCCAAAGCCTTTCCGGATGTAAAGGAAATAGAGCCACCAAGATGGGCTTAATCGTTAAGGGAGGATCCAGGTTAGGGAAAGAGGAGAGAGAAGAAATAAAAATCAGGTACTGGAAAAGAGCTTTGCAATTTATATTCATTCATTCATTCAGCAAGTATCTGCCTGGCACCTGTTACATGTCCAGCCCTACGCTTGGTGCTGGGGAGACAGAGGTGGAACGGAGACACTGTCCCTGAACTGGAGGGCTCGCATGCTGGTGGCAAGACGGACATGCGCTAAGTTTTCCAGAGCAAGGCAACCAGGATGAGAGGCAGGATGCCTCATCTGTCAGATGGGGCAGCAGCAGACTTGGCAGCGTGGGTACCAGCACAGAGGGCGACCGTGCGTATTGTAGTGCCACCGTCATTACGTGAAAGATACAGTGGTGGGGACACCTCTTTATGCTCAGACCCCATGCTCTGGATCAGCAGCTCTGTGTTCCTCTGTTTCCCAGCCTTGAACACAGGCCTCCAGCCGCACATACTTCCCTGCCAGATGAACCAATGCCTGGTGTTCTCTCCCTTCTTCGAATCTTCTTCTTCTTCCTCTTCTTCTTCTTCTTCTTCTTGTAATCTCTATACCTAACACGGGGCTCAAACTCATAACCCCGATATCAAGGATCTCATTCTGTACCCACTAAGCCAGCCAGGTGCCCCATGGGATCTTGATCAATAGGTCAACAGGTCATCCCGGAAGCCTTGGAGGCCTCAGCCCACTTGGAGCTCTCTCAAGGGTCAGCTTGGGAAGCGGTGGCGGGGGGTGGGGGGTGGGCTGGGGATTGTGGGTTGATAGGATGCTGTTCAAAGATATTTTCAGAAGGAAGCCAAGGGGCCCAGTTTCTATAACAAGAATGCCTTCCAAGGACTACTGAAGAGCACAAAGACCCATCTGATTCTTACTATACGCTGGCGACAAGTCCAAGCTGGCCAGGAGTCTGCCCCTTTGGCTGTGGAGTGGGAGTTTTGGACCAGGGTGCTCAGATTAGTAGCCCCCACCCTGCTGGAGCCCTTTGAATAGGCAGGCCCTGCCACCCTGCTCAGAAATATCCCCGGTGCCCACCAAACACTCAAATCCCTTTGCTTGGAATTTTCCAGGCAGAAGGGAGGAGGAAGAAGCACGGGAGGTTGGAAATATCCCCTCTTGGCCTCTCTTGCCAGGAATCTCACCGGGAGAGCCTGGGATCGGGGGATCTGGGTTCAGATCCCGAGATCTACCTCCCGCTGGTTCCATCCATCACGGAGCCTCACTGAGCCTTGGCTTCGTTGCCAGGACAGTGGGATGGAAAATGCACCCACTTTGGAATCAGGCAGACCTGTGTCCGAATCTAGGCTTTGGCCCTGAATTTATTCAGCAAAACCTGTCGTGTGCCCACAGAGGGCTGTCCCTGTTCTGGGTGCTGGGGAGCAGCTGTGATCAAAACCAGCCAGCTAGCTCCCTGACCTCAAACGCTTCAGTTTAGCAAGAGCCGCAGGCCACAAACAATCAAATAATATAATGGAATGAAGAAGAGTGTGGTGTGACAGGCTTGCAAGTGAGGGTAGGGCTAAGAAGAAATATAACCGAGGGCGAGGGGCAGAGAAGGATTCACAGGAGGGGCGGGGGCTGGCGAGGGAGATTACTTTAGAAAATGTGCCCAGAAGGGGCTCTGGCCTCTGCAAAGCTCCTGGCCCAAATCTGAGCTTCGCCTTCCTCATCTGTGACCCGCAGGGAAGCACGTCCGCCTCCCAAGGATGTCATGAGGATCAAATAACACCACAAAAACCTTAACCAAGCAGAGTAAATGACACCAAAAAAAAAAAAAAAAAAAAAAAAAGGACCTATTTCTCAGCCAGACTCACTACCGGTGATAAACAAAGGACAATGCACCAAATAAGTCCATCCAGTTTCTGATTTTTTTTATTACAAAGCCTTTTTTTTTTTTCCCCCTTTTGTTAAGGTTTCTGTGTATATACTCATTAAATAAACGAATTTCTGCCAAAAGCAAACCAACTGTAACTGTGTCAGGCGCTCTGTAAGTTCTCAGCAATATACTAGATTCCCTTCCGCATGAGCAGTTGGGGCTCATCTTGTGGGTGTTAGAGGGGTGGCATGGTGGAGGTTGAGTTTCTATGAAAGAACGTGACAGGCACCCAGAGAGTCCCCGGAGTCTTCCTTGAGTCAGGACAGCATGCGAGCATGTCATCGATGCCATACCAGGCTGGCCAGGGAAGTCGGGACCTCTGCAAGTGAACACGCACCAGGTGGGGAAAACCAGGGATGCACTTCACCAAAGGTTACCCCGAGCTGGAGCCGCGTCCCCTGCTGCTCCCCGAGCCTCGCCGTCGTGAAGCCAGCCCCACACTCAGCCCCAACCTGTCCCTTTGAGGAGAGATAGCACAAGCGTGTTTCTAAGATAACCACCGAGTCCAATTTGGTGGTTGAGAAGAAGCACTTGCAGAAAATGCAGAGGCCCCAACATCCTCTCCTACCCCCGTTTTGATTGCATCACCCCGAACCCTGACTTTAATTTGCAGAAGAGGCCTATGGCTACGGAGCATCACCCAAGTGCAAGTCGAAGGGGCCGTCTCGAGTTCTGAGCATCTGCGGGGGAACTGCCCACAGAGGTGGCCAGGCTCCCAAATTACAGGGCTGCAGGCTAAGGGGTGATTGGGATGGATACAAATAATCTATGGCCGAGGTTGGGAGGTGAGGGACGGCATCTCCCCTTGCAAACTGGCTGCTGGGAACAGACTGTCCTGAGTCTCTGCTGGAGGGCCAGCCCCACTCAGGGTGGCCTCTGCACCCCAGTCCTGCATCACCTGCTGGTCCTTTTGGCCCAGCCAGCTGAAAGCCACCTGTCCAGAGACAATCTAGGCCAGAAAGAAGATTTTATTTTATTTTATTTTATTTTATTTTATTTTATTTTATTTTATTTTTTTAACGTTTATTTATTTTTGAGACAGAGACAGAGCATGAACAGGGGAGAGTCAGAGAGAGGGAGACACAGAATCTGAAACAGGCTCCAGGCTCTGAGCTGTCAGCACAGAGCTCGACGCGAGGCTCGAACTCACGAACTGTGAGATCGTGACCTGAGCCGAAGTCGGACGCTTAACCGACTGAGCCACCCAGGCGCCCCCAGAAAGAAGATTTTAAATTCCAATAGTAGTTATATCACTCTTGTCCCATCTTTGGGTCTGATTTAAAAAACAAAAACAGGACAGGGCACCTGGGTGGCTCAGTAGGTTAACCTCTGACTCTTGGTTTCAGCTCAGGTCATGATCTCCCAGTTCATGGATTCGAGGCCTGAGTCAGGCTCCATGCTGACAGCTCAGAGCCTGGAGCCTGCTTTGGATTCTTGTGTCTCCCTCTCTCTCTCTCTGCCCATCCCCTGCTCATGCTCTGTCTGTCTCTCTCTCAAAAGCAAACAAACATTAAAAAAATTAAAATAAATAAATACACATTAAAAAATTAAAAAAATAAATAAAAACGTTGACACGGAAAAACATTCCCATCATTGTTGAGGGGGAACAGCACAAAATAAAGCAGTGTGGATTGTATGACCCCCTTCACGTGACATTTCTGTTGTTTAAGCCACCCAATTTATGGGATTTTCTTATAGCGGCCTGAATAGACGAAGACAGTGGGCCCGCCCATCATATCTGCGACCTGTGGTAAATCCTCAGAAGTAAGCCACATATTCTAACCTCCACACCCTCATATGTATGTGTTCTTCCCTGAGTTGGGGACACCCTCCTGCCTCTGCCCACGAACATGCTCAGTTTCCAGACCCTCTAGAGATATGGGGGAGCCGGACTGAACTCCGTTACGGGAAGAACTCTCTGCCGTCTGGCTGGGCTCCAGAAGGCTTGGGGGATGGGGAGCGGGTGTGGAGGGAGGTAAAAGACCCCGTTCAAAGGGAGGAAGCAGGGCCTCCCTCGTGGGAGAATCAGCACAGAAGCAGGAAGGAACCTGGTGCGTTCTGGGTGTGGTGAGGAGACCAGAGTGTTGAAAGGGGTCTTCCAGAAAGAGGGCTTGGGAGCTGGAGAGGCTGGCAGGGGGCAACAGGCAACTAGCTCTGTGCTTGTCTGCTGTATTAGTTTCCTAGCGCCGCCATAACAACTCATCACCAGCTCTGTGGCTAAAAGCAACACAAAGTCATTGTCCTACAGTTCTCTGGCCAGAAGTCCCAGCTTCTGGGGCGCCCTAACTAAATTCAAGGTGGCAGCAGAAACACGTCCTCTTCTGGAGGTCAGGGAGCAACCACGTCCAGCTTCCACAAGCCACCCACATTCCTTGGCTCACGGCCTCTGCCTCCCTCTGCAAAGCCAGCAGCTTCACATCTCTCTGGCCTTTCTTCCATAGTCACCTCCTCCTCTGACCAAAGCCAGCAAAGGTTCTCCACTGTTAACAACTCACCTGATGAGATAGGGCCCACCCAGACGATCCAGGATTGTCCCCCCACCCGAAGGCCTATAACCTTCATCACATCGGCAAAGCCCTTCTGCCCACGAGGTAACATCCACAGGTCCTGGGGACAGGGACATCTCGGAGGGGGCATTATTCAACCGGCCACACTGCCTCACTCAGCCTCCTCCATCCCACCAGGGTGGCCTCAGGTTTTATGAAGCAGAAAGGGGAGCAGACGGCTCAAGGACTGATGGAGCCCAGTGTTGGGTGCCCGTGAAGACATGCACGTCCATCCTCTGTGTGGGACTGTAAATGGGTACAGTCTCTTAGGGGAGTCATTTGACGGCAGGCACTAAAATTTATTTCCATGTGCCCCCTCCATGGAATTCACCATCCTACTTCTAGGAATGAATCACCTGTAGAAATATAGCATGCCTGGAAACACCAGTCAGAGATTGATACAAGTTTATAGTTATAGATGTACATGTACATGTTTGTTGCAACATTGTAATACTGAAAATAATGGAATTCTATGCCATGATTTAATGTTTATTTATTTGCGTGTGTGTGTGTGTGTGTGTGTGTGTGTGAGAGAGAGAGAGAGAGAGAGAGAGAGAAAACAGGGGAGGGGCAGAAAGAAAGGGAGACACAGAATCCGAAGGGAGACACAGGCTCCAGGCTCCGAGCTGTCAGCACAGAGTCTGACACGGGGCTTGAACCCATGAACCACGAGATCGTGACCTGAGCTGAAGTCAGACACTTCATCGACTGAGCCATCCAGGCATCCCTCTATGCCATGATTTAAAAGGATAAAGTAGATCTATAAATACTGGCCTGAAAGAAATGTCCGTGATGTATTACTGAGTGAAAAAATGCAGATCATTATTAATAGCATAATCCCATTTAAAAAAAATTTTTTTTAATGTTTTTTATTTATTTTTGAGACAGAGAGAGACAGAGCATGAACGGGGAGGGGCAGAGAGAGAGGGAGACACAGAATCGGAAGCAGGCTCCAGGCTCTGAGCCATCAGCCCAGAGCCCGACATGGGGCTCGAACTAACTCAGGGACCGCGAGATCGTGACCTGAGCCGAGGTCGGACGCTTAACCAACTGAGCCACCCAGGCACCCCCCATTTTTGAAAAGAAAAGGGAAAAATGTAGTCTGCTGTGTACTTTCTATAAACTTACATGTAAAGCTACGTCTGCTTAAACCTGGGCAGGATTTGAGGAGATCGTGCCCCAACCTGGTAACTGGTTAGAATGGGGTAAGGGCAGGGGACGGGAGGGTGGACAAAATGGAAAATTTCACTTCTTACTGTATACTTTGTAGAGTGGTGGGATTCGGGGTGACTTTGGAGCTACTTTTTCCCTGTTTTTGAGCATTAAGGAAAAAATTAGGGACACTTACTTAGCTTCAGGCCCACATGAGCGGCTCTGAGAGGACGTGTGTCCAGGAGGGGCAGGGGACGGGCCTGGGAGGCACTCCTGTGGGAGCTTGGGTCTTGGTTACTTAGCAGAGCTGACAAAGGACTCTGGGTCTTACATACTCTGGAGAGCAGGCAGTGGGAGCCTGTCCAACGGGCAGTCAGCCCTCTGCCCTCTCTGCTCTGTGTGGACGTGGACGTCCCCAAGGTCCCCATGGAGGCTGGCCCAGAGTCCTGGACAGGAACAAAGGATCCGTGCCCTCTGACTCGTCTCCCATAACACTAGGAGGGCTGGGTTCCGTTCTGGACACCACCCCTCACGAGAGATAGAAACCTGTCCAGGGGGACAAAGTGATGTGATAGATTAGATAAAGAGCAACAGGCAAGACCAGAAGGCATTCAAGGAGACGTAGGGGATCCCCAGGGAACTCAGCCTCCGACTTACAGAGGGATCGTTGTGGGAAAGAGTACAGCCTGCCCAGAGGACAGTGTCACCAACGTGCAGAAGGTGCAGATTTCAGCTCGAAATAAGGAAGTGCTTGTCACATCAGAACAGCCCGATGACAGAACGGGCTGTGTGAAAAGGGGCTGGTTCCCGTGACTGCACCTGGTGCGACACAGAACAGATCTCCAGGCCGAGTGCGGAATGGGAACCGTAGGATTGGCCGCGTCTCACTGGCAGGTGACCCCCCTCCCCTTTGCCCCACCAGGGCTCGGAGCTCCTGACTCAGGTGAGGTCCTGGCCATTCTTCAGAGGACAGTAAATGGAGCTGCCTCCTCTGCCACGACCCTGGGTCATCAGCTCTGACCTGAATGTCGGCCCCTTGTGTCATCTCTTTCCGCCCAGCCGTCAGAGTGGTCACACGGAGCCTGTCCCCATTCAACCCTCAAGGGCTTCCGCATCCCTGAGCAAAAACGTACTCCTCCCTGCCCTCCCAGCCAAGCAGAATCTGGTTTCCTGGCGCGTCTCCCCGTACCTCGCTAAACTCCACCCCCTGGACTCTTCCCTTGAGGTGAAATTCACATAACAGAAGCTCCATCATTTTCAAGTGCACGAGTCCGTGGCGTTTCGTACCTGCACAACCTTGGGCTACCATCACCCCGATGTAGTTGCAAAGCACTTCCATCACCACCGAAGGAAGCCCCACACCCGTTCAGCGGTCGCTCCCCTGCCCTGCCCTGGCCCTGGCCATCCGCTTTCTGTCTGCGTGGAGCTGCCTAGCCCGGATATTTCATCAAAGGGAATCATACAGTGCGTGACCTTGTGTGACTGACCTCTTGCCCTTAGCATAATTTTTTTGAGGTTCATCCATGTGGCAGCACGTATGGCCGCTTTGTTCCTTTTCGTGGATGACTAACACTCTAGTGAAACGGGCCTCTTTTAACTCCTGGAGGGCACCATGCTTTTTCTCACCTCCGGGCTTTTGCACAGACGGCTTGCTCTGCCTGAAACTCTCCTTTTCCCACGACCACCTGATGAACTCCTACGTCATCTTTACATCTCTTTCTTTCTTTTCAAAGATTTTATTTTATTTTTTTTTAATTTTTTTTCAACGTTTTTTATTTATTTTTGGGACAGAGAGAGACAGAGCATGAACGGGGGAGGGGCAGAGAGAGAGGGAGACACAGAATTGGAAACAGGCTCCAGGCTCCGAGCCATCAGCCCAGAGCCCGACGCGGGGCTCGAACTCCCGGACCGCGAGATCGTGACCTGGCTGAAGTCGGACGCTTAACCGACTGCGCCACCCAGGCGCCCCAAAGATTTTATTTTTAAGTAGTCTCTACACCCAACATGGGGCTTGAACTCACAACCCCTAGATCAAGAGTCGCATGCTCCACCAACTGAGCCAGCCAGGTGGCCCTTTATGTTTCTTTCTTGACTCCCAGGATAAACAAGGCCTCTCGCTCAAGTGGCCTAAGAGTACTTGTGCTCCCTCACAGCCCCTAAGTAACTGTTGGTTCCTCCTCCTCCTCCCCCTCCCCTTCTCCCCCTCCTTCTCCTCCTCCTCCTCCCCCTCCCCTCCCCCTCCTCTTCCTTCTCCTCATCCCCCTCCTCCCCCTCCTCCTCTTCCTCCTCCCCCTTCTCCCCTCATCTCCCTCCTCCTCCTCCTCCCTCCTCCTTCTCCTCTTCCCTTTCCTCCATCCCCTCCTCCTCCTTCTCCTCCTCATTCCCCCTCCTCCGCTTCCCCCTCCTCCCCCTCTTCCTCCTCCTCCTTCTCCCTCCTCCCCCTCCTCTTCCCCCTGCTCCCACTCTTCCTCCTCCTCCTTCTCCCCCTCCTCCTCCCTCTTCCTCTTCCTCCTTCTCCTCCTCCTCCTTCTTTTCTTCCTCCTCCTCCTCCCCCTCCTCTTCCTTCTCCTCCTCATCCCCCTCCTCCCCTCCGCCTCTTCCTCCTTCTCCTCTTCCTTCTCCTCCTCCTCCTCCTCCTCCTTTTCCTTATCCTTCTCCTCCCCCTCCTCCTCCCACCTCCGCCTCCCCCTTCCTCCTCCTTCTCCTCTTCCCCCCTCCTCCATCCCCTCCTCCTCCTTCTCCTCCTCATTTCCCCTCCTCCTCTTCCTCCCCTTCCTCATCTCCCTCTTCCTTTCTTCCTCCTCCTCCCCCTCCTCCTCCTCCTTCTCCTTCTCCTCCTCCTCCTCCTCCTCCCCTTCTTCCTCCTCCTCTTCCTTCTTCTCCTCCCTCCACCCCCTCCTCCTCTTCCTCCTCCCCCTCATCTCCCTCCTCCTTTCCCCCTCCTCCTCCTTCTCCTCTTCCTCCTTCCTCCTCCTCCCCCTCTTCCTCCTCCTCCTCTTCCTCCTCCCCCTTGTCTCCCTCTTCCTCTCTTCCTCCTCCTCCTTCTCCTCCTCCTTTTCCCCCTCCTCCTCCCTCTTCCTCCTCCTTCTCCCTCCTCCCCCTCCTCTTCCCCCTGCTCCCACTCTTCCTCCTCCTCCTCCTCCCCCTCCTCTCTCTCCTCTTCCTTCTCCTCATCCCCCTCCTCCCCTCCGCCTCTTCCTCCTTCTCCTCTTCCTTCTCCTCCTCCTCTCCCTCCTCCCCCTCCTCCTCCCCCTCCTCCTCCCCCTCCTCTTCCTTCTCCTCCTCCCCCTCCTCCCCCTCCCCCGCCTCCCCTTCCTCCCTCCTCCCCCTCCTCCTCTTCCCCCTTCTCCCCTCCCCCTCCTCCCCCTCTTTCCCCCTCCTCCTCCCTCTTCCTCCTCCTTCTCCTCCTCCTCCTTCTCTTCCTCCCCCCTCCTCCCCCTCTTCCTCCTCCCCCTCCTCCCCCTCCTACTCCTCTCCCTCCTCCCTCTCCCTCCTCCTCTCCCTCCTCCCCCTCCTCCTCCTCTCCCTCCTCCCCCCCTCTTCCCCCTCCTCCTCTTCCTCCTCTTCCTTCTCCTCCCCCCTCCTCCCCCTCCTCCCCCTCCCCCACCTCCCCTTCCTCTTCCTCCCCCTCTTCCTCCTCCCCCTCTTCCTCCTCCCCCTCTTCCCCTCCTCCCCTTCCTCTTCCTCCCCCTCTTCCTCCTCCCCCTCTTCCTCCTCCCCCTCTTCCCCTCCTCCCCTTCCCCCTCCTCCCCTTCTTCCTCCTCCTCCTTCTCCTCCTCATTTCCCCTCCTCCTCCTCCTCTTCCTCCCCCTCTTCCTCTTCCTCCTCCTCCCCTCCTCCTCCTCCTTCTCCTTCTCCTCCTCCTCCCCTTCTTCCTCCTCCTCCTCCTCTTCCTTCTTCTCCTCCTCCTCCCTCCTCCCCCCTCCTCCTCCTCTTCCTCCTCCCCTTCATCTCCCTCTTCCTCTCTTCCTCCTCCTCCCCTCCTCCTCCTTCTTCTCCTTCTTCTCCTCCTCTTACCCCTCCCCCTCTTACTCGTCCTCCTCTTCCTCCTCCTTTCCCCCTCCTCCTCCTGCCCCTCCTCCTCTTCCCCCTCCTCCTCTTCCTCCTCCTTCTCCTCCTCCTCCTCCTCTTCCTCCTCCTCCTCCACCTCCTCCTCCTCCTCCTCCTCCTCCTTTAATTTGGTTGGTTTTTGTTGCTGGCATATCTCCTCTACTAGATTCTAAGTCCCATGTGGGCAGGGCCTCGGCCTTTCTTGCTCATCACCGTGTCCTCAGTGACTAGTATAGTATCTGGCACTTCGTAGGTGCTCAGACATCTTTTCTTCACTAAATGAATGAGCAAATGCTTTTGTTAAGCACCTATTAACAACCAAAAGTCTTATATATATCGGATTTTCCCAGAGCCAAGGCAAGAGTGGCCAGAGTTGGCATCCAATATCTCTCTGGGTTGCTGCTACCCAATTCTGCATCCTCTTCAGCCCCTCTGGGTTTCGGGGTCTGGTGGGGGGGGTGTGCCCTTTCCTAGGGTTGCTTATGTGGAAGCGGGAGGAGATAGCTTAGCCCGCTAATGGGTCACTTCACACATCACTACTGTGGGCAGCTCTGTAAGGTCACTCTTGCTGACGCTTCCTAGCCCAGTCCCTGTCCCTGGGCACCTGACTAGGCGTGAAGTTTCAGATTAAGAGCAGTTTCTCCAAAGTTAGCCCCGGCAACTGTTGTGTTCTTCTGCCCTCTTGTGGTCAGTCCCAGGATAGCAAGGGCCATCACCTTCCTGATGCTATGCTGAAACTGGCCGCCAGAGGGCAGGGTTCTCAGCACCCTCCCACACCATCCTTCCCTCGTACAACCTCCGCCTTTTTAAAAAGTAGTTGTTTTTTTTTAACAGCTTTATTGAGCTATATCATATAGTGTAAACGCTTCACAGATTCAAAGCTTACAATCCAGTATTTTTAAGTATACTCATACAGGTGTGCAACCGAAATCTAATTTTCGAACATGTTCGTCCCTGCCCAAAGAAGTCCCCCCACCCTTAACAGTTGCTTGCCCCATTCCTGCCCCACCCCCAGCCGCAGGCAACCACTAGTCTGCTCCCTGTCTCTATAGATTTGTCAATTCTGGGCATTTCGTAAATGGTATCATACAGTATATGGTCTTTGTGGCTGGTGTCTTTCACTGAGCACAGTGTTTTCGAGGTTCATCCGCGTCCTCGCATGGATCACTACTCCATTCCCCTTGATCGCAAAATCACATTCTACGGCGTGGAGATACCACACTTTGTACACTCATGAGGTGAACATTCGGACTGTTTCTACCCTCGGCTATCATAAATGATGCTGTTATGAACACTGGTGCCCAGATTTTTATGTTGGAGGTATGCCTTCTTTCTCTTGGGTGTATATACTCAGGAGTGCGATTGTTTCTCTCTGTGTGTAACAATCTCAGAAACTGCCAGACGTTTCCCCACAGCAGCTGTACTGTGTGGCATTCTCGCCTGCAGCGTATGGTGAGGGTTTCAAGTTCTCCACGTCCCTGCCAACACTTGCTACTGATTTTTATTACAGCCGTCCCGGTGGGTATGAAGTGGTGGCCCGATGTGTCCTTTTCCAAAACAAACATTTTGAAAAGTTCTCTTGCAATTTTCAAATTAGATGCATCGATTAGTGGTTCTCAAACTTTTTGTGTTGGAACACCTCGGCACTTTTAAGAATTACTACAGACCAAAAATACTTGTTAATTCATATGAAAATAATAAACCCATGCATATAGTAGGTTTCTTATAAACCAAAATGTTGTTAAGAAATATATCCATAAAACAAAATATATTCATGAACAATGACCAGATTTTTACGAAAGCTGTCTACATTTCCGCAACTTCCAAGAAGTTGTGAGAAGATTGGCAGTTTTCTACATGTTTGCAAATCTCTTTAATGACTATCTTAATAGAAGACTGTTGGATCTTTGTACCTGCTTCTGCACCGATGGTTGTGAGATGCTGTTCTTTCTTTCTTTCTTTTTTTCAGTTTATTTGTTTTCAGAGAGAGAGAGAGAGAGAGCATGTGGGAGGGGCAGAGACAGAGAGAGACAATCCCAAGCAGGCTCTGAACAGCCAGCACAGAGCCCAATGCAGGGCTTGAACTCATGAACTGTGAGATCATGACCTGAGCTGAAACCAAGAGTCAGACGCTTAACAAATTGCCACCCCGGCGCCCCGAGATGTTGTTCTGATTAAAGAAAATCTGACCTCATAGACATGTAGTCAGAAAAGAGAGGAGTGGGTTTAATAGTGTTTCCCATAATCGTGTGTCCTCTTTGATTCTACACCAGAACTCAACAAGTGGCAGTTTCTTAAAGATTCGTTGCCATGTGGAATCTGAAACCGCATCCATGAATATTTCATACAATCTTATTTAAAAAAAATGCATGGGTCTATTTTGCACTTGAAATGGATCTTTTACCTAGGTATGATCTTGTAGTATCATGCATTGGTCATTTGGAAATTTTTCATTCGCTGAGTGGCACAGATCTTCCAAAAGATGACGCATCATTAAACAATGTAAAAACTCACATTTATTATCATGGCCACTCATCTCATCAGGAAAGTCTTTAAATATTAGCAAGCTGTCAAGTTCACAGTAGTGGATACAAGTTTTCCAAAATTCTAACTTCTGTTTCACAGCTCAAATTTCATCATTGACAACAAACGGGATCAACTGTTTTTCCTTGGAGGGAGAGATCATTTTGCTCCTTTTTGAAAAGCTGCCTGCTAGATAGCAAAGTCTGAACACCCACAGTTTGTGGGTTGTGCTTCCTAGTAAAAATGGTGATCTGTGGACAGAGAGGCTGGTTTGCCTCCAACTCAGACAAGCTCACCAGTGCTTGTCCCTGCAGTCTTCCATGCAGGTACCAGCCCAAGTGCTCTAGACACACGGCTGATGTCATCACCCAGGATATTAAAAGGCAGGCACTCAAGGGCTGAGATTCAATGAAATTTATCATTTTTACTGTTTCACCAAGGACCCTCTTAGACGATGCTGGCATTTTTTGTCACTCTGAGTGTGTGTCTATGCAGGATACTGGGGAGACCCCCTCCCCCCCCAACCCTCCTGCACAGCTTGGGGCTGCTGCCTTGCATCTTGCTGAGGTTCCAGCCAGTTAAACTGACCTGGCTTCTGCATCATCAAATGTCCATGATGAGAAAGGCAGTGTCTTAGTACTGTCCTGAGAGGGTCTCAGGGGCTTCACGATAAAATCATCCACACAGATAATCAAACTTATCCACACACAAATTTTTTTCTTTTTAAGGAAAACCAGTATAATGCCCCAACTAACATGTAAAGGAAAAAAAAGTCATAATACATTTATGCGCATCTCAATAGGTGAATGCCCAGCCAATCCCACCAACAGACACCAGGGGGCGCAAGGCGGCCAGACGCTCTCACCACAATAAGCGCATCGCACAACACCGGCTGCAAATGCAGGTGGCTTTAAGGATCCTGTTCTGGGGACTTGAATCCCAGGAGAGGCTGCTGTCAGAACTGTAATTTTCTGAGACGGCTAAAACTCCTGGTAGACCTGCCACACAAAAAAGTACAGTCTTCCATTAATTAGCATTCCCAAAGTGTGTTTCAAAACATGCAAAAATACCTTGTTTTTAACTGTGAGATGGGGGCATCTGGGTGGCTCAGTCGGTTGGGTATCCGACTTCGGCTCAGGTCATTCGCGATCTCGCAGTTTGTGAGTTCAAGCCCCGCGTTGAGCTCTGTGCTGACAGCTCGGAGTCTGGAGCCTGCTTCGGATTCTATGTCCCCCTCACTCTCTGTCCCTCCCCCGCTCGTGCTCTCTTTTCTCAAAAAATGAATAAACATTAAAAAAAAATTTAATTTTGTATTTATTTTTATTTTTTAATTTTTAAAAAATGTTTATTTAGCTTTTGAGAGAGACAGAGCATGAGTGGCGGAGGGGCGGAGAGAGAGGGAGACACGGAATCGGAGGCAGGCTCCAGGCTCTGAGCTGTCAGCACAGAGCCCAATGCGGGGCTCGAACTCGCGGACCGTGATATCATGACCTGAGCCGAACTTGGATGCTCAACCAACTGAGCCACCCAGGCGCCCCGACATTAAAAACAATTTTTAACTGTGAGATGGAGCTTGGATTTTTTCTACGCCATGAATATCTGAAGGGACATGTAAAAATCAGGAGAGGACGCTGGGAACAATTTTTCTGTCCCAAGGGGCAGGCCTGAGCATTGCAGGGTCAGCCTTCCTGCCTTGCCCCAAATGCCCATAGTCCCTCTTGTCCCACCCCGTCGTTGTGAGAAGCCAAGACGCCTGCACGAATACCACAAATGCCACAGGGACAGCCCCCCTGTGGGACTTTCTGCTTCAGATCCAGGCCGAGGGCCGTGAGGACTTGCCGCTCACCCAAAGGGTGTCAGTCCAACGGGGCTGCTGTAACAAACTACCCAGAGTGGGGGGCTCAGACACAACAGAAACTTATTTCTCACAGTGCTGGAGGTTGGAAGTTCGAGACCCGGGAGCCAGCACGGTCAAGTTCGGGACAGGACCCTCTTCCAAGATGCGGACTGCCGACTTCTCGTTGTATCCTCACACGGTGGGAAAAGAGCAGGGGGCTCTCTGGGGTCCCTTTTGTAAGAGCACTAACGCCATTCATTAGGGCTCCACCCTTATGAACTGCTTACCTCCTAAAGGTCCGACCTCCTAACACCATCACATTAGGGGTTAGGATCTGAATATACGAATTTGGGGTGGACACAAACATTTGGTCCATCGCAGTGGGTGACTGAGGCAGGGCTGGGCCAAGGGTGGGCACCCAGCCAGCAGCCTATGAATTCAGGCTGGCTGCCTTTGGTAACGTCTGCGGTGTCCATGGCCCTCGGCTGGCCCCGTGGGGAGGGGGCTGGCCTGGAGCTGGGTGCTTGCTGGTGAATCCAGGCACATTTGCTGAACAGCATCAGTATGACCTTATCTTCAAGAAGCTGTGGGACGTCAGGGCCTCGAAGGACCTGGATAG
The DNA here is from genome assembly GCF_016509475.1 of Prionailurus bengalensis. NCBI lineage: Eukaryota > Metazoa > Chordata > Mammalia > Carnivora > Felidae > Prionailurus > Prionailurus bengalensis. Next base: position 32,252,206 of record NC_057351.1, on the reverse strand, counting down.
CCAGGGAGGTAGCAGGGAATGTAGCCTTTCTAAACTCCAAAACTGCTCCTGGCCTCAGAATGGCCTCCCCCAGGGCCTCATCTCTCCAGGGCCCTGAATGTACCATGTACTCTCTCTCCTCAGGGCCTTTGCACACGCTAGTCCCTCTGCCCCCAAACCCTTTCCTACCTGCTATGCTGGCCTGGTAACTCAACCTCCAGGTCTCATCTTAGATACTGCCTCCTCCAGGAAGCCCCTCCTTACCCTCTTAACTGAGTCAAGTGCCCTATCAGCCCTGTACTCGCCCATCAGAGAATTTATCTTTCACTATCCTTATCCATGGGTCTGTCTCCCCACGAGAGCTGTGCGCTCACAGAGGTTAAGAATGCTTTAGTTCTCCCTTGTGTCCCCACAGGCCTGACACGGGGCTGGTGGCCGTGGTTTATAATATCTCGGGACTGATAGATGAGGCCAATGAATAGAGTAAGCTGGAAGTTGTAGGTGACCCCAAGGGACCTGGAGGGAATTTTCTTTGGGAAGGGGCCTGGGGCCAGGGGCGGGGGTGGGGGTGGGGAATGAGCTGTGGGAAGCCCAGAGAACAATGTCATACATGTTTGGGTGGCCATGAGAGGCTCAGGTGGCCAAACACAGGCCCCTCTCAGGGAGGGAAAAGGGCTGAAGGGAGAGAAGAAAGATTTGGGGCAGGCCAGGACCCCAAGGACTCTGGGACTACGGGCCGGGGCCACAGGCCTGAGGAATGCACCCTCCAAGTGAACACAGAGCAAGAAACCGTCACGGATGAAGTCCTCAGGGATCCTTGAACTAGTCTGCCCGAACACTGTGCAGCGGAGCAACTGAGGCCAGGAGTGTAACGCAGCATTTCCTGGGGGCAAGGCCAGCCTTTGCCCTTGCAGAATCTCAGCGTTCTGGACTCCAAAGTCCTTCCTCCTGACTTCCACCCCTTCTTCAGCCTCAAACAGAAATCTCTGCTTCGAAGGCCCCGAAGGACCCTGGTGGGGCCGGAAGTGGACATGTGGAAGGGCTCAGCAGACCGACTACGATCCTGCAGGAAATCAGCCCAAATTCCATTTGTTATCTCTTGATCTTCAGTGTTGGCAACTCATCAAAAGTATGTTTTTAAAAACCAAACCTTCAAGGCCGTGCAGGTCACACGCGTCCTTCAGGGCACAGACTCAGTGGCCAGTTCCAGCTCGGGGAAGGACTTCCTCATTGATCTGGAAATCCCCCCCTTCCATCCCCCCCCCCCCCCCCCCCCCCCCGCTGCCTCCACGGGAATGTCCTGGCAGTTGTTTTCCAAGAGGAGGCCTGCTTTTGGGGGGTGGAGAGAGTGACAGGGAGAGAGGAGGGCAAACATGGGCCAGAGGGCAACCTGGGTTTGGAAAGCCTTCTTCGAATGAGGCCAGAGCCCCAGGGCAGGCCTCGTGATTATTTCCACAGCACGAACAGAAAATTCCTGAGCTTCGCCAACTCCTTCATGTTAGGGAGTTAGGGAAGAGTTTGAAAGGGAGACCCAACGAAGGGGTGACTTGGCCAGAGAACAGCAGGTTGTTGGCAGGGTCTGAGCAGGGGAGAGGTGGGGATGGGGTGGAATTCAGGCCTCCCGCCCCTTTCCTTTCCCTTTCCGGGGTGGAAGGTGATAGGGGCCGGGGGGCGCTCAGCACCACTCGGTGTCAGCCCCATTTGACAGACCAGGAGGCTGAGGCCCAGGGAAAGGGAGCGACTCTTCCACGGTGTGGCAAACAGCGGTAGCGTGGGCAGATACTGGCTCCAGAGAGAGAAGCTCCAGAGAATTCCTGAGGAGCCGGGAGAGGGAGGCGGCTTCTTGGAGGAGGGGACCCCGAAGATGGGCAGGAGGGAGGGGCGTGCGTGCGTGTGTACATAAAATCAATAAACACTCTGGAAAGTGTTTCCTTTCCACAGAAAGGAGTGGAAGGAAGTGAAGTGAGTCCTCTGCAGAGGCCCGACCGCCGGCAGCGCCCACCACCCTCCAGCGTCTCCTCGGGCGGCGGTGTGGACGCGCACAGGCCCCCGAGCCCGGACCTTCTCTCCGATGCGCGGCCTGCGCCCGCGGGGCCTCCCCCTGCGAGAGGGAGAGACCCCGCCGCCCCCGCGCCTCCAGCCTGCGCGGCCCTGAACCTGACATCACTCAGCGCGTGGTTTCGGATCCTCTTTCGCTTCTGCCGGGTCGGCTGGGATTGCATGAAATTGCATTTCGAAAGGGGATGCGGATTTCCACGCGGGAGGGTCTTGCGAAAGCTGCGAGGGGAGCGGGGTGTCCGAGGGCCGGGGAAGCTTCCTTGAGAGCCCCCACTCCTACCCCTGCCGCCTGACACCGTGCCCTAGAAAAGTCGGGGTAACGGTTACCGCGGGGTGGGGTGTTGGGGAGACACGGGGAGAGCCGGGTGGGGCGGCTGGCAGAGGTCCTCCTGGGCTCAGTGGGGCGCACCTTGCAGTGAGGAGTTAAGCCGTACGTTGGAGCACACGGATTTTTCCGTGTCTATATTTTCTTTTACAATAAAGCTATTTTATTTTATTTTATTTTATTTTATTTTATTTTATTTAAAAAAAATTTTTTTAACATTTATTTATTTTTCAGACAGAGACAGAGCATGAACGGGGGAGGGTCAGAGAGAGGGAGACACAGAATCCGAAACAGGCTCCAGGCTCTGAGCTGTCAGCACAGAGCCCGACGTGGGGCTCGAACTCACGGACCGCGAGATCATGACCTGAGCCGAAGTCGGTCGCCTAACCGACTGAGCCACCCAGGTGCCCCTAAAGCTATTTTTTAAATGTTCAACCATTTGGGACGCCTGGGTGACTCAGTCAGTTAAGCCTCTGACTTCAGCTCAGGTCATGATCTCACGGTTGGTGGGTTTGAGCCCTGCGTGGGGCCCCAGGATCCTTTGTCCCCCTGGTTCTCTGCCCTCCCCTGCTCGTGCTCTGTCTCTCTCAAAAATAAATAAACAAAATTAAAATAGTCAACCAATTAAAGTTGTAAGTGAAATTTCAACTCGAACTTTCTTCTTTCTTTCTCCGGCCTTTCTTCTTCTCTTTGAACAAGTTTCTCTTCTCTTTCTCTTGCTCTGTTGGTCTCTCTTTTAACAAATATTACCTGAGGACCCATCATGTGCCAGGAGATGCTCTGGGCTCCAAAGCTCTGTTGATGAATAGACCTGGTTCCTCCTTCTGCGAGCTTGCTGCGTAGTGAAGGTGGGTGACAAATAAATGGGAAAACAAACAAATGCAGAACTACAAATTGTGGTAAGGATGGGGAAGATTTGACGTGTATCATTTATTTTTGCATGCATGTACAAACGTGTGTACGATATTGTATGTTGCACATATGTAGGCTTAAAAATTTTTTTTTAATGTTTCTTCATTTTTGAGAGACAGAGTGTGAGCTAGGGGAGGGGCAGAGAGAGGAGACACAGAATGTGAAACAGGCTCCAGGCTCTGAGCTGTCAGCACACAGCCGGATGCGGGGCTTGAATTCGTGAGCTGTGACATCATGATCCGAGCTGAAGTCGGATGCTTAACCAACTGAGCCATCCAGGCGCCCCTTTTATTTTTATTAAGAAAAAAAAATTTTTTAAGGTAGGCTTTTTCCTAAAACACAGGGATCATATACAATACATGCTGTTCAAGACTTGTCTTTCTCCCTTAAGAATGCATGGTGGGGGAACACCTGGGTGGCTCAGTGAGTTAAGCGTCCGTCTTGATTTCAGCCCACGTCATGATCTCATGGTTGGTGGGTTCCAGCCCTGCCTAGGGCTTGGGATTCTTCCCCCTCCCCACCCCCCACGTCTCTCTGACCCTCCCCTGCTTGTGCTCGCTCTCTTTCTCTCAAAATAAATAGACTTAAAAAAATGCACAGTGGGAAATTTTCCCAATTGGCACATGCAGACCACCTTGTTATTTGGTGGTAGCATAGTATTCTGTTCTATAGTTGTGGAGCTGCTATGTCAAAGACTTGCTACGGATTCTCGGAGTTCCTGTGGTCCCAGAAGTGGCCTCGGGGATAGCTGGGTAGGGGAGTGAGTGGGTTTATGCTCTGCCTCTTTTTAGCCAGAGCAGCCCTCCTTTGATGTGTGTCCTCCACCCGGGTTGCATATAAGTCACCTGGCAGCTTTTTAAACCATTGAGTCAGGATCTCTAGGGTGGGCACTGGGAATACATGTCTTTTTTTTTTTTTTTTTTTTAAGTTCCTCAGGTTTGTCTAAAGTACAGCCAGGACTGAGAAGCACTGTGCTATCATAGGGTGAGGCTGGGGGTGATCCACATGAGGATTTTGAAAGCCAGTGACCTCAAAGGAGGGTGTGGAGCCCTCACAACAGGTTAAGAGCAAAGCAGGATTGGGGTGGGAACTCTTGCTGCCCACTCCAGGGTTCTGCCCCTCGGATCACCTTTTTTTTGCAAATTTCTCTGCCTTCAGATTCACAGATCCCTGGGTAAAGCTGGATATGTGTTCCTTCTTTTCAATTAAGGTTTATATCACAATTCCAATTATTAAGACAATACAGTTCTACTAAAGAAGGAAGAGTCAAAAGATGTGCATGAGTAGGTGATTCACAAAAGAAATCCAAAAGACGTGTGAACATGTGAAAAGGAATCCCACCAAGATAGACACAAATTAAATCAATGATGACATCTTCCCACCCATACCATTGGCAAAGGTGAAATGCTTTATGGCACAAAAATGTGGGGAAGTGGACACTCTTCTTAAAATTATATCCATGCAGGGGCACCTGGGTGGCTCAGTCGGTTAAGCGTCTGCCTTTGGCTCAGGTCATGATCTCACGGTTCGTGGGTTCGAGCCCTGTGTCCGACTCTGTGCTGACAGCCGAGAGCCTGAAGCCCACTTCAGATTCTGTCTCCGTTTCTCTCTCTGCCCCTCCCCCGCTCACACTCTGTCTCTGTCTCTCTCTCTCTGTGTCTCTCAAAAATAAATAAACATTAAAAAAAATCGTACCCATCCAATCTTCTAGATGGAATTTGGTAATACAGATGAAAAACATTAAAAAGTGCCTTTCATTTGCCGTAGCAATTCCATTTCTAGGAAAAATGCATGTGCTAAGATATATGTAAAATATGTTGTTATGATTAAAATAATTGGAAACAGCATAAAGATCCAGAAATGAAGTATTTGTGGCAAAAATAAATTATTCTGCATCCCCCTGTGGAATATTAAACAGCCATCAAAAAGGATGAGTCCTGGGGCGCCTGGGTGGCTCAGTTGGTTAAGCGTCCGACTTCGGCTCAGGTCATGATCTCACGGTCCGTGAGTTCGAGCCCCGTGTCGGGCTCTGTGCTGACAGCTCAGAGCCTGGAGCCTGCTTCCGATTCTGTGTCTCCCTCTCTCTCTGACCCTCCCCCATTCATGCTCTGTCTCTCTGTCTCAGAAATAAACATTAAAAAAAAAAAAAAAAAGGATGAGTCCGGGGGTGTGCTTGTTTGGCTCAGAGCCAACAGCATGCAACTCTTGATCTTGGGGTCGTGGGTTCCAGCCCCGCATTGGGTGTGAAGCCTACTTAAAAAAAAAAAAGTTGAAAAAAAGGATAAGTCTGATCTGTGGATGTTGACATGGAGAAATGGATGCATTATATTACCATGAAAGAAAACAAGCTCCAAGATGGTGTTTGGATATGGTCCCACTTTTGCATAAAAGTAAATATATGTGTGTGTGTGTTTGTGTATGCATACGTGTGCATGTATATGTGTGCATGTACATAGGTATGTGTGTGTATATCTATGTGTATGAGTATATATGTGCATGTCTGTGTATTTGTGTGTACATGTGTATATGTGTCTATGTGCATGAGTTGTGCGTTTTTGTGTATCTGTTTGTGTGTATTTATGGCTAAAAGGGTATTAACACTGGTTATCTCTGGACAGTGGGGTTATAGAGTTCTTTCACTTTTTACTTTCATAACATATCTGCATTGCTAAAAAAATTTTGTACCATCAGATGGTCTAATTTTAGGGGCGCCTGGGTGGCCCAGTTGGTTGAGGGTCTGACTTCGGCTCAGGTCATGACCTCGCGGTTCGTGAGTTTGAGCCCCACGTCGGGCTCTGTGCAAACAGTTCGGAGCCTGGATCCTGCTTCAGATTCTGTGGCTCCTCTCTCTGCCCCCCCCCCCCCCCCCGCTCACTCTGTCTCTCTGTGTCTCTGTCTCTCTCTTTCAAAAATCAATAAGCATCAAAAATAATTTAAAAAAAAGAAGGTATAATTTTCCAATCAGAAAAATGTTTAGCATATTTTCCTTTAAAAGATTACCAGTAGGGGCGCCTGGGTGGCGCAGTCGGTTAAGCGTCCGACTTCAGCCAGGTCACGATCTCGCGGTCCGTGAGTTCGAGCCCCGCGTCGGGCTCTGGGCTGATGGCTCGGAGCCTGGAGCCTGTTTCCGATTCTGTGTCTCCCTCTCTCTCTGCCCCTCGCCCGTTCATGCTCTGTCTCTCTCTGTCCCAAAAATAAATAAACGTTGAAAAAAAAATTTTTTTTAAAAATAAAAGATTACCAGTAATACATAGTTATTAGAGAAAATACAGAAAAGCAGAATACAGAACCCAAGTTCCTCTTGGTTCTTACCCACCCCCCCAAAGGCTTCTGCAGTTCCACTTCCGCTCCTTTGCTTCTGGTTTTTTCCCTGTGTCTACTTTAGATAGCTGTTGTCATTTGGCATGAAGAATTTCACATCCTGTTTTTTATCTGACTTGCATTTTAATGGAAGCCTTTAAATGGAAAAAGCCTTCTCAAATGGCACCGTTATTGGCTATGTAATATTCTATGACTGTCTCGGTTTTCTTAATAATTTTCTTCCTATCAGATGTTTGGCTCATCTCAACCTTCTGCCGTTATGACCAACACTGCAATAAACATCTTTGTCGTAATGTCTTTCCGTCCTCAGGCTCAGGTTCAATTCCCAGCAGTTGAATCAGCGGGCTAAAGGGAAGGAACACTATTAAGTCCTGGGCGCCCGTTTCCAAATTGCTCTGGAAGAGGGTAGACTTGTCTTTGCTGCACCAGCCATGCATGAGCCCACCATGCATTTTCCATTTCATTTCCATTTCATTTCCAAGCAAGACTGGTTCCTTGTCTGAATCTTTGCCCTGCAAACACTCAGTGCTCCCCACTTCTGTCCTCCCTCCCTGTGGTTTAGTGAAGAGAGCAGGGTACCACGGATTCAAGTCATGACAGGCCCTGTGACTGACAGTGTGACTTGGGGAAAATCACTTGACCTCCCTGGGCCTCCAGTTTCTTCCTCCAGTTCCTGTCCTCCTTCCCATGTGGCTGGAAAGCTAAAGCACTTGACCTTGTTCCCAGAGGTCAGATGGGGTTGGATATTATTATTCTTTTCCTTCTCTGGGACAGCACCAAACCTTTTTCTCCAAGTTTCCTCTAGGGATCTGGCTGGAAAAGCTCTCCTGCTTTGTGTGGGGTATGTCCAGGTGTCTTCCCCAGGACCATAGCAATGTTTCTCGTCAAGGCCATCCTCTCCTGGGAGAAAGAACAGGGGCTTGTTGGCACCCAGATGGTCTTGTTTTTCCCTTTCTTGCAAACCGGGGTAGAGAAGCTAAGGGATCTCCTTCCTTCTTGGCCTGCCCACAGGCTGAAAGGTTCTTAGTGAAAGATTCAAGGAAACAGTGCTAGAACCCCTGGATTCAGGCAGGCACGCATGCATGCCCTAGATCATTCAGTCACATACTCCACTAGGGTTAGCCAAGGCCTCCCACTGGCTGTCTGGCTTGGTGCACCCTCAGAAATGCCAAGGAGGAGAGGAGGCAGGCACCCAGTCTCTGGTCCATAGAGTGACGTGTTGAAGGAAGCAGGGTGGGATTATCACAGGCTTCCGATAGCCCTTTCCATCAGGTCCACACTCCTTCACCCTGCAGAGCTCTGCATACCTGGTCTTCTTGGAACTTCTGCTTGGAAGATTCCCATGCTCTGCCCCTTTGCCAGATTCTTACTTGTCCTTGGGTCCGAACTTAGATCCACCTTCACTCGGAAGCCTTCCAGGACTGTCCAGCTCCTAATTGGGTGGCCCCCATGTGATTCCATGGCAGCCCTTCCCTTTAAATCGGCTCACCCTCTCTGTGACCTTTGACCCTTCTCTTGTAAGTCACCCCAACAGACTGGTTGAGGTCTCTTTTTTTAAAAAAAATTTTTTTTCAACGTTTATTTATTTTTTGGGACAGAGAGAGACAGAGCATGAATGGGGGAGGGGCAGAGAGAGAGGGAGACACAGAATCGGAAACAGGCTCCAGGCTCTGAGCCATCAGCCCAGAGCCTGACGCGGGGCTCGAACTCACGGACCGCGAGATCGTGACCTGGCTGAAGTCGGACGCTTAACCGACTGTGCCACCCAGGCGCCCCAGAGGTCTCTTAAGGGCATGTATTGTATCTGTCTTCTTGAACCTTGTATCAACTTTATCCAAAACAATGCTCAGCATACAACAGGGGCTCAATAAACATTTGGGGGGATAAGTGGAAGGTGTGTGGAGACCTAGGTACAGCAGGCCATATGAGGTGTGGTCCTCTGAAAGGCGCAGACTTCAAGCATGCTGTGGGAGCCCAGGGGGGCTGGGATGATGACAGGAGATTTCCTGGAAGAAGTGGGATATGAACTGGCTTCACAGAGTGAGTGGGAATCAGATGAGCAAAGGGGAGGAAAGGCATTCTGGGTAAAAGAAATGGCGTGAGCTGAGACAAGATGGCAGCACAGCGTGATAGGTGTGAGGGCATCTGCTTGGCTGCATGGGGGGCTTGGACGGGCAGGTGAGTGGGAAAGATGGGCATTGCAGGTTGTGGGCACAGGGGCTGAAAGGAAAGAGGGCATGCTGGAGACAAGTGAGAGATGGGGGAGAAGAACTGAGTGTTGACTGTCGGGGAGATGTGTTTGGCACTGGCCCCGTGGGCAGTAGAGAGACAGTGAAAATTACTGAGCAACAAGATGGTAGCCGGGTATGATGTTACAAAACATGGTGGACCCAGCTCTGTAAAATCAGCCTGGAGACTTGGGTTCAACCCCATTTCTACCTATCTCTCTGGCCGGGCAAATCTTTTCAATTTCTCCCAAGACTCATTTACTCAACAAAAAATGTTGAGGTCTTTGTGGCAGACACTGTTCTGGGCCCTTGGAATTCAGTAACAGTCATGGCAGACCAGGTCCTGGTCTCACAGATTCTTCCATTTTTCACAGCTATAAAGCCTGCCATGAAGACTATGCTATGAACGGGGATGATGACTAATAAAATTGTTACCTACTGTCGGTTAAAAAAAAAAAAAAAGAAAGATGGGTGCCTGGGTGGCTCAGTTGGTTGAGTGTCCGACTCTTGGTTTCAGCTCAGGTCATGCAGGATCTCATGGTTCATGAGATAGAGCCCCACGTTGGGCCCTGCGCTGACAGCATGGCGCATGCTTGGGATTCTCTCTCTCTCCCTCGGCTCCCCTCCCCCCCCCCCCCGGCCTCTCTCTCTCTCGCTCTCAAAATAAATAAATAAATTTTTTAAAAATGACAAATTTAGGCTGTGAGGTCTTGGTAGTATCAGATGGAATGGCCTGTGTGAAGCCGTTTGTGGTGGCTGTGGAGGTGACAGTGGCCTCTGAGATTTCAGGAGTCCCCAGAGATGGGGTGGGAGGTGGACATGGCAGAGATTATGTATCAGAGGTCATCTCTTGGTCCACATGGGACTTCGGTGGACCCCTGGAGAATGTCTTGAAGGCAGGGCCCTGCCATACCCTCCTCTCAACACCCAGCACCTGCCTGCAGTGTCTGCTACGACGGGCCCTCAGCAAAAGGCTGTGGGAAATGATTATCTGTGTCATCACCAGCCTACTGCTGCCTTCCTGCCCAGGAAGAAGGCCTAGCTTGTCTCTCAGCGAGTCCTGTTGTCCCTAAACCCACATAAAGTGTTTTAGAGATAGCTGGAGAACAATGAGGATTGTTGCAGAAAGAAGCAAAGCCCTGGGCAGGGATTGGCCTCCTTCTGGCCTCAGGACCCACCCATGAGTCCCTTCCGGAACTTCCGTGGGTAAGACCTGTCTGGCTTCTTAGGGAGTTAACCACCCCCATGGCCTTTCAGGAACTAGTAACACATCTGCTGCTCCGACTGGATGCAAACTGTCCCCACTTCATCTCTGTCTTTCTAGAGCCCTGTCCCCAAAGACCCTTGATCCATCCTGTTACAAATCTGGAGGTGGGGGTGCTCATTTGGGGACCAGGGAAGGGTGAAATGTCAAGTTGCCCAGAGCTGGTTGTGAGCCAATGGGGCACAGATTTACAGAAGGGTACTTGTCTTCCTTATAGTTCTCTTCCTGTATTTTCCAATTTTTCCCCCAGTGAGTATGCTTTTGGGAGTCATTTAAAAACTACATTTTTCATTGACAAGGTATATAAATAAATGGGTAAAACATTAAAATATAAGGGACATGGATTGTTTCCACTTAATGGAGGCTGAGATTAGGGGCCTAGTGCCTGGCACATGGTAGGTGCACAAAGTGTTGGCTGAACGAGTGACAGGGTGTCATAATGGGTCTCTCCTTCCTCGCCACCACCCATTTGTCCATGAAGCACTAGGAGCTTGGGACCCAGGCATGACTAGGCTCCTAGGCTGGAAGGGGAGGCAACAGGTACGGGTACTGGAACCCTACCGAGGCTGCCTCATGCATCACGGGAGACGTGCTCACCTGTGGAAGTGAGGAAGGTCTCAAAAAACTGGGTAACACTGGAACTGGATTGTGAAGGTTGGGTAAGGAGTTTGTCAGACGGGGGAGGTGTGCAGGGATTCCAGGACATGGACCCACATCCTTTTGCTCCTTCATTCATTCACTCACTCATTCTTCAAATCATGCTTATCTGTGGCCCAAACTGAACCCAAACCATCACGGTGTCACCTCTGTTTCTGGAGAATGTTTCCAGAGCACCTACAACGTGCCAGGCGCTGACCCAGTGCCCAGCGATATGGCAAGATTATCTGGGCCTTCATCACAATTAGATTCAAATATACTGGCAGAAAATAAACATATGCTACAACTCCAACGATGAGGCCAGGAAGAAAATGCCAACAGGTGACAGATGGGGGGAGGGTGGAAGCCATTTTGGTTGGGGTGGTCAGGGAGCAGACATCGGACGGAGAATCTGGGGGAGGAACGTTCTAGGCAGAGGGAAGAACAAAGGCCAACTCCCTCCCAATCGGGAATGAGCTGGGTGTGTTTGAGGGGAAACAGCAACAAAATGTCCCTGGAGATTTTTGAGCAGACAACAGTGTGATCTGATATATGTTGTAAAAGATTGCTTGAACAAGGCAACGATCACACTTCTCCCCCACAGGCACCCTTTAAAACACATTTGAAGGGTGCGCCTGGTTGGCTCAGTGGGAAGAACACGCAACTCCTAACCTCAGGGCTGTGAGTTCAAGTCCCATGTGGGGCATAGAGCTTATACACACAAACACACACACACTTGAAGTTTTTTATATTATAGATTTAAACTTGCAAATGATACATTTTGTGGCTTCTATATGTTATAGATGTTTTCAAATATTTTCTTTACCCAACCTTGGGGATATCTCCTTTGACTTATGACGAGTGTCCTCCCCCATCATACTCTGTCATCACGGTCAGCCAAGACAGACTTACTTTCCATCAGAAAACCTTGGATTTTAGTTTTTATCTTCATTTCTTATGTTTTGTTCACTTAAGTTTGTTCTGTAATTCACTTGCCATCTAAGCGACAGAGCAATAACCCAAGGGCCACAACTCAAATTTCTCACAGATGCACAACGGATAATTTAATCCTACTAGGGATCTGGACCATGTCTGAGCCCTGGGGGCAAAATACAATAAACACTCCTTTAGGAGAGAGCGTCTGGCTTTTTTGTTTGCATTATCTTTGGAAACGTAACTGTTATCATGAACCCCTAAACCCTTATGACTTCTGTGTGATATATAGGAGAGCTTTTGAATTGCTTCGTGTGATGTATCCTTACTAAAAACTTTCTGTGCCTACACATAAACTTACAGATCAAAATTATCTTCCTTCTTAACAAGTAATGGGTTGGCCCCAACTAATAGTCATTGAAATTTTTAAAGCTTAAATACTGATTTCCCTTTTTCTTTTATTTTTTTAACTTTCTTTTTTTTGAGAGACAGAGCATGTGAGCAGGGTCGGGGCAGAGAGAGGAAAAAGAGAGAATCCCAAGCAGGTTCCGCACTGTCAGCACAGAGCCCAATGCGGAGCTTGAACCCCCAAACCAGGACATCGTGACCGGAGCCATAACCAAGAGTCCCCTGATTTCCCTTTTGAAATTCAAATAAGCATGCGTGCCCATGACTGCTTCTTCACTTCTGAGCTCTAAAGCTGGGGGATTCAGGGGGTCTTGTGCGGCCAAGGGAGCCCTCATTTCTGCCCTGGCTGGTATGTTGAGGGACCTGGGCTCGGTCTCCAGGTGCCCTCTCAAACTGCCCCTTCGTTGGCTGCTGGGAAGTTTCCATGGGGCAGTGCTCCACAGAGGACTTGGGTGGGTGAGGGGTGAGAAGTGGGAGAAGGAGTTCTGGGAACAAGGACTTGAGAAAGCAGGACAGGTGGGTTTCCAGCCAAGGGGACCTTTTTGTGTATCCCAGGGTCGTGGCCACAGGTGCTTTAGGATACTGCTGTGCCGTCTACACAGAGGCACTCACATTCCTGGCATGGAAGGTGGAGAGCAGGGAGCCGGGGGAGAGAGCTGGGAGACCCCCAAGGCCACCGAGACCATCCTGTGAGCGTGAAGTGGTCTGGACTAGGGTGGTACCAGTGGATGTCATGAGAGGTGGTGGAATTTAGGAAACATTGGGCTCCCTCCATGTAACAGAGCCCAGCACCCTTTGGAAAGGTGACCGATCCCAGGCCTGGCACAAAGAGCTGACGTCTAGGAACTTAAGGCCCGATCCTATCACTCAGCAGCTGTGTGACCTTGACACTGGCCAAGTCACTCAACCTCCTTGTGGCTTATTTATCAAATGAACCCAGTCTTGCCTAACTGTCAGGGAGCTGTAAAGCTAGAGGTGAGGAGGAAGACTTTGGAAGGGCCAGCGTGTTGGGTTGCTGGGGGACTCCACTCTCCAGACTCAGCCTCGGGCTAACTGCTTTGTCCCTCCAAGGCTTGGAGTCTCAAAAACTCAGGGTGCTGAGGACTAGTGACGCGGAACCCCGGCTTGGCTGTCACTCCTGGTGACTGTTTGAGCTTCCCACAGCCCAAGCTCACCACTCAAGGGCATCTCTTTAATCAGCATATTGTTCAATTATGATTGAAATGGTCCAGTTCATAGGTGGGAGGACAGGCAGAAAGGAAACAGCAGTCACCGGGCCCCAGGAGCCTTGGCTTGCTCTGTTCAACCTGTTCTTCCCTCACAGAAGCACTTCTGGCCTCAGTTACCTCTCTTGAGGACCTGCTCTGTGCCAGGCTGACCTCTGAAAGCATGTTGCTGAGGTTCCAATGGGGAGAGTCTAGACCCCCAAAGTACCCAAAGCCCTACTACGTGCAGAGCCTGGCTGCCCATAGGGGCTGCAGGACTAGGAAGTCCCCCCCCTCCCACCCCAACACAAAGACACATACCAGTCCAGGGTAAGAAACAATTTGCAAAACCCCGTGCTAGCAAGAGTTTTGGTGAGCTTGCGGGTGGGTGTGTGTATTGTGGCCGTGGGGGGAATTCGGGTATGAAGGATCTGAGTGGCATAGCGCACACTGGGCTGAGAATTGAAATTCTGGGTCCGAATCCCTTCTCTTCTGGGGTGAGATCTTGGGCAAGGCCCTTGGCCTCTCCAAGCTGCTGGTTCTCCATTGGTACCATAAGGGCAATAATCTAGACTGGCCTAGAGATCTCAAAGGGCCCCTTCAGCTTCGAGAGTTTCTGTTTTACCTTCCTAGGCCACACCGCTGTGTGCTGGGATGGAGATTTCCCAGGACAGGGACTTCAGTTTCTCTTTCCCATCAGGTACAGGACCCCATGCCCAGTGGGTCCTTAATCCCCATGTTGACTGACCCTCTAACCCATCATAAAGCTCAGGACTCCAGTTGGGTGGGGTGACCAGATATCTCTGATCACTCTCAACCCTTCTCCTGGTCAGAATGATACCTCAGAGGGTGCTTCCACTGGAGGGGGTAGGACCCACCCACGGCTCACCTTTGAGATACCACAGAAGGCTAGAATCCAGGGTCATCCTGAACGGGAAAGGCAAACTGAGGGAGTAACGCCAGATCAGCTGACTCATGGGGCACCCACTCCCCAACACACCTCTGGGCCATGACCTGCCTATGCCAAGCCTTTCCCAGAAATACCAGCTGTGACTAGCCTAGGCACACGGCAGCTCCCAGCATTGCTGTGAAGCCTAGTATCTAACTTCCAGATCTAAACTTGATAATCCCTCTTCCTCTCTTCTTGGGCAAGGTTCCTTAGGTTCTAGAAGAAATGAAATCCCAAATTAATTTTTTCAGCAGATTAAATCTAGGGCAAAGTCCCAAAGCACTGGAAAAAGAATTGGCCAGGGAGTCAGGAAGCTGGGGATCTGCTCTAGCTCTAACCCCTTACTGGGTGACCTTGGAAGAATCACTTGTTCCTCTGGGTCTCAGTTTCCCCTTCTGTGCAGCAAGCCCATTGCCCTAGGAGGATCTCTGAGGAAACGTAAATCATATTTTAACTGTTTTTGGTGCCTCAGGGCAGGGTCTCCTCAGCCTACACGGTGTTTGCCACGCAAGGTCCTCTGGCCTAGGGCTCCACTGAAATTTGCTGCTGGCCAGAGATCAGAAACCCAAGGGTAAGGTAGTTTTGATTGTCTCTCATTTTCTGGAAGTGGTGACATTAGGCCAATATCTGTGGTTTAGCATATGACCGTGGGCCTTCTCAGCAGCCCAGATCCTGACAGTTTTATGAGGGGCTGAGCCCTGTGGCTAGGCTTTCTACCAGAGCATGTGACCCAGGCAGCTGCAGGCTGGGGCTTACAGTGAACTTCCCCAAGGCTGTGACTCCATGTGGAGGTCTGGAGACCCAGGGTGGGAGTGAAGAGGGCCCAGGAGGGGCTGTGTTTGCTCCAGGAGGGTAGGCACTGGCCCTTATGAGGCCCCTAGGTGAGGCCTTGCTTTAAAGTGAGTGAAGAACCCTTCCCTTTCTATAGTTCTCAGGAGATAAGGATTTTATCAAGCCATAGAGGAAAGAGATTTTTACTTCCCTTTTTGTGCTTTTGCACATTTTCTCAATCGTTGGCGGTGAACATGACCTGCTTTGGTAATCGGGGGAAAAAAGCCTGTTATTATTATCTTTTTAGTACCATTCCTGAAGCCATCGGCACCCACCGCTCCGCTCATTTCATGATTTTTTTCTAGGGAGCCCTGTGCTGTCTGGTGGAAAGGATATGGGCTTCAGAATCAGACAGACCTGGGCCGAGGGCTTGGCCCCACCATTTCCTAGCTGTGTGTCCTTGGGTGAGTCACCTAAATTTTCTGAGCCCCATGTCCCTTCTAAAAAGGGAATAATAGTAGGGGCGCCTGGGTGGCGCAGTCGGTTGAGCGTCCGACTTCAGCCAGGTCACGATCTCGCGGTCCATGAGTTCGAGCCCCGTGTCAGGCTCTGGGCTGATGGCTCGGAGCCTGGAGCCTGTTTCCGATTCTGTCTCCCTCTCTCTCTGCCCCTCCCCCGTTCATGCTCTGTCTCTCTCTGTCTCAAAAATAAATAAAACGTTAAAAAAAAAAGTTAAAAAAAAAAAAGAAGGGAATAATAGTAGCTGTCCGTGTCGAAGCTCATTTAACACATGCCAGTCACTGTTCTAAGCATTTTCACGTATTTACGCATTTAATCCTTCCTTCCACCTCCGTAAGGAAGGCGCTACTCTTAGCTCCATTTTACAAATGAGGAAACAGAACACAGAGAGCTCAAATATCTCGCGTAGGTCATCGGCAACTTAGTTTGTGGTGGAGCTGGGACTGAGCCGGGCCGTCCAACCTCAGGGCACGGGGGATCCTGACCTTCTGGTCATAGGGGCTCATTGGCCAGGAGATTTCCGTGAGATGAAGCGTGCAGAGGTCTCAGAGCCCCACACACGGGCAGGGTCACAGATCTTCCTCTTACTCTTTTCTGCGGTGAGAGACAGCCATGTGAATGTCCAGTCTCGTGAGGAACTCCTACTGGGGGGGTGGGGAGGGGGTTGGAGCACTGAGCTTCTGAGCATCACCGCTGGGGTCAGGACCCCGATGGGGCCTGGACAGCCTGCACCCTAGCCTGTCACCATCCCATCGGGGATGGGGACAAGCCGGGGAGGTCCTGCCGCTCAGTTGTGATGAGCGGAAAGCAGGAACCAGATCTCTCAAGCCCTATCAGGGTGCTTTCTCTGGGCCCCAACCTCCCGGCCCAGGAAAGGCTCCCTGGGGAAGCAGGGGGTAGGCTCCCAGCATCTTGAGTCTGGATGTAGGCAGACATTCTCTTACCACCTGCTGTGCTGGCTGGGGTGGGGGATGGGGGCTGTGGGAGCACGTGCAGGCTGTGGGCAGAACAGAGGAAGTGAGGAAGCCATTCAACAACAGCTGGTTTGGGAGGTTGGTGGCAGCTGGCTGGGGACCTCTACTTCCCTCGGCACTGACATCCCCAGCCACTCCAGCCACTGCGGGGGCCCCTGGCCTTGCCCCCAGCACAGAGGTGAGGTGCCCATGGTGATGGGGCTGTGGGGTGGTTACATTTGGAGGGATTGTAGCTTTCAGTCCCGAGGGATCCAAAGTCATGGGGCAGATATTGGCCCATCTCTGGGGTAAGGAGGGGTGGACAACCACATGTAGGTTCCGGGTTTGTTTCCCCACTTTTTTTGTCCAGTTGAGAAAGCCTCCTTCTCCTGCGCTTAATAAATAAGAAGGAAACAAAACCCCACGCCCTCCCCCTCCTGCTGCTCGTTCCATTTGCACCGTGCTGACACATGTGACGGGCCTGTTCATGGCACTTCACGTGCCCGGTCTCATCCCGTTCTCACAGCAGCCCTGCTACGCGGCTGCACCTGTTCTAGACCCATTTTCTGGATGAGGACACTGAGGCTTGACCACTTGCCCAGGGGCTCACAGTTGATACAGCAAGTGATGAAGCTGACACTTGGACCCTGGCATCTCTTCCCCAGGACATTTAGGGCCCGGATTGTTTTACATTTTTTTTTTCAACGTTTTTTATTTATTTATTTTTGGGACAGAGAGAGACAGAGCATGAACGGGGGAGGGGCAGAGAGAGAGGGAGACACAGAATCGGAAACAGGCTCCAGGCTCCGAGCCATCAGCCCAGAGCCCGACGCGGGGCTCGAACTCACGGACCGCGAGATCGTGACCTGGCTGAAGTCGGACGCTTAACCGACTGCGCCCCCCAGGCGCCCCCCGGATTGTTTTAAGGGAAATACTTTCTCAAAATATTAAAAGCTATATTTCAAAAAGACAGCTTTGAGATAGAATTCACGTACCGTATAACGTGCGTAGGTATGGTATACAATTCAGTGGCTTCTAGTACATTCACAGAGCTGTGCAACCATCATCACCACCAGCTCTAGATCAGTTTCGGGACGTCATCCCCCACAAAAGAGATCCTGTACTCCTTAGCTGTCATCCCCAATTCTCCCGCCACTTTCAGCCTCTGGTGATCACGAACCTCTGTGGGTCTGCTTATTGTGGACACTTCACATAAATGCAGCCATGTAATATGTACGGGTTTTTGATTGTCCCCCCCCCCCGCCCTGTTTGTGAGAGTGAGTGAGCAGGGGAGGGACAGAGAGAAAGGGGGACAGAGGATCTGAAGCGGGTTCTGCACTGACCGCAGAGAGACTGGTGTGGGGCTCCGACTCACGAACCTGGAGATCACGAGCTGAGCTGAAGTCTGACGCTTAACCGACTGAGCCACCCAGGTGCCCATGGTTTTTTTTTGTTTGTTTGTTTGGTTTTTTTTGGTTTGTTTTGTTTTTTAAATAGATCCAAGAGCCCGGATGGCTCAGTTGGTAGAGCATGGGACTCCTGATGTGAGTTCAAGTACCATGTTGGGTGCGGAGCTTACTTAAAAAAAAGAACCTATTTTTTAAAAATAGGAAATGCCTTTATGTGGCTTCCCAATGAGTTCTAAAGGAGGTTGAGTGAAAATGTTCCATTCCACTTGCCCTGAATTCTTCCAGAGATATTCTAGGCAATATGAAAATTATGCACAAATGTTCTTTTCTTCACACAAATGGAACATATTAAACAACTTCTCTGTACTTTGTTTTTCTACTTTATATTATATTATTACAGGTTTCGACATTGCTTTGGTGCTATCAGAACCACTGGAGATCCCAGTGTGTCTGCAGGATCGTGAGCCTTTAATTTTCTTTGAGGACAAATCAGGCATCTCTGGCATCAGAATCCAGGAGGCCCTGTATGGTCTGGTCTTTATCGCAGGGTTTTTTGTTTTTACTTTCTTTTAAATTGATGGACCTCATCTTTTAGAGAAGTCCTAAGTTTACAGAAACTTGAGCAGATGATTGAGTTCCCATGTGCCTCTTCCCTCCCCTCCCCGCTTTCCTCTATGAATACTGTCTTGCATTAGTGTGGTACATTTGTTACAATTAATGAACAAACACTGATACACAATTGTTCACTGAAGTCCATAGTTTGCATCAGGGTTCACTCTCTGTGTTGCAGTTTTAACAGATGCACGATGTCAATGTCATGCATCCACCATTACAGTATCATCCAGAATAGTTTTACTGCCCTCAAAATCCTCTGGGCTCCACCTTTCATCCTCCGCACCCAACCGCCCCCCCCCCCCCGCCCCCAAACTTTCTACTGTTTCTCTAGCTTTGTGTAGCAGGGTTTTGAATGGGAAGCCGGCCCTGTTCACGTCCTGCTCCCAGCTCCAGGGAGGGACTAAGGGTCCCTGGCTGGGAGGTTGGGATTTCTTCCTAAGGCTGGCAGGTCCTGTTTTCTAGGATAAAGTAAGCTAGCTAAAGTAGAGCCAGAGCCTTGTGACTGGTGTAGGCTTCCCTGGCAGGTGTTGCCCATAAGGGCAGGCTGATGTAGGTTTAGATTCGTGGCATGGGCCTTTGTTTTTTGGGTTGCAATATATAGGAACTATCAGAATCAACCTTGGAGAGCCTCTCATGGAGTCGGGCACTGCGTGGGTCCCCTTGGTGAAGGATAAGGGTCTCGAGTTTAAAAGCGGCATTACAAAGCATTCCTTTGGGATGCCTGGGTGGCCCAGTCGGTTAAGTGACTCTTAGTTTCAGCTCAGGGCTTGATCTCGCGGTTTGTGAGTTCGAGCCCCTCGTCGGGCTCTGTGCTGATAGCACGGAGCCTGCCTGGGATTCTCTCTCTGCCTCTTCCTTGCTTGCACTCTTCACTGTCTCTGAAAACAAATAAATAAACATTAAAATAATAATAATAATAATAATAATAAGCCTACCTTTGTAATCCTCCGTGGAGAGGAGGGGAAAAGAGATTGCTCAGAAACTGCGGGTGTTTACCCAGTTCCTGGCCATGAATATGGAGTAGTTGAATTTGTGGTTGGATAGGCAAATCTGACCTTGAAAAAGGCTTATGCCTCCCAGAGTCACAATGATTCCTTCTGTGGGCACAGATTGTTTCCAACTGGCTGCACAGAGTGTCGCAACCTTGAAGTTATAGTGTTCCAAGGGTCTTGGTCCACCTGGCCAAACAGAAGTTTGCTATTTTCAGGGCCTGGAGTTGATGAGGCTTATAAACAAATTCATGAGTCTGATATAAAGACCAGACCAACAGTCATCACTTTGAGAAATAGCCCTGTCACCTGAATTCCATCATCCACCCAGCCAAGGAGTGCATTCTTCTCTGCCACCCGGCCAGTCGGGCAAGTTATGAAATCTGCTGGGGGCATGTGGCACCTGAACACAGAAGGGTAGTTGTTTGATGGCATCAGGCCCTGACAGCCCTGATGCATCCCCGTGGTTGGTGTCTCCCTGCCTGGAACACAAAGGTGAGTGGACTAGTCAAGGCATTCTGGGCAACTCTGGGCATTCTCAGTGGAAGAGTGTGGCATAGACTTGAGTCCCGAACTTTCCTGGACTTGAATCCTGGTCCTGCCAGGATCAGGGATATCCTAGGCAAGTCAGCCTCCTGAGACTCAGTTTCTCTATCTGTAAAATGGGCATAATTCAGTCTTGATTTAAAGATTTGAGATTGTGATGTAGAGTGGTCAGGAGAGAAGCTGGCATACAACAGGCAGTCAGTTAATGCCAGTTGTTCTAACTGCTACTATTATTTACTGCTACTTTGCCTTTTCGATTATTCTCTTCCTCCCCTGCCAAATTCCAAGTTCCTTAGGGAGCTCTACTTTTTATTTATTTAATGATTTTTTTTTTTTTAAAGTAGGCTTTATGCCCAGCGCAGAGCCCAATGCAGGACTTGAACTCACAACTCTGAGATCAAGACCTGAGCTGAGATCAAGAGTTGGATCCTTAACCAACTGAGCCACCCATGCGCCCAGGAAACCTTAGTTATTAAAGATAAGCTATTGTGGTCAATTTGATTACAGCCCAGGTCTTGCTTTCCCTTTCAGTTGCAGAAACTATTCAGTCTAATCTCCTCCCTGTTGTTGTTTACTCTCCGAGCCTGGCCCAGAGCCAGGTCTGAGGGTGCTCGAGAAGCCGAGAAGCCAGCCGGAGGAGGAGGAGGAAGAAAAGGATGCCTTGCGTGAGGTTAGCAGGGGCAGGGAGCCTCCCAGGAGGTGGAATGCAGTTGGACCTTGACATCAAAGGGAGGTTTTGGTGGGTGCTGGGGACAGAGAGACTGAGCTGGTAAATCGAGAGGGCTGGAAATCCAGAGAGCTGGTTCTGGTCCCAGTTCTGTGATTTCCTGGCCGTGTGACTGGTTCCGTCACTTCCTCTCTTTGGAAGTTCTCACTCTGATATTCACAGATGGATGGCAGAGGCCTGAGAATCTCTTGAAAACAGTACAAAAGGTTGTGTCTGAGCATTTTCTGGCAAAGTGCTCACAGCTTTCAGCAGCTTCTCAAAAGGCTCTTTGCCCTCACAGACTTGCAGACTCTTCTAGTGACTCAGCCCTCCCCGGGGGGGGGGGGGAGGGGGGGCTCTGCTGCCCACTGCTGACTCACCAGCACCAGCTCTTAGCTGCCCCTGTCTGAGCTCCCCAAGAGAACATCAGATTGGCTCAGGCAGGCAGCCAGGCACAGGATACCATGAGGACATCTGTGGGCAGAGTTCTGGGGCCTGGCCTTGTCCTGGGGGCCGGCTAGCTTCCAGAATAGACTGGTTGCCTGTGACGGTGCTCATTCATCTCCAGTCCAGAGGGGTGGCAGGGACTTGAGGTTCCAAATGGGACTCTAGCTTCCCCAGAGGGGGTAAGGTATCATCACAGAAACCCTTGTGTGGTTTTTCCATTCAGCCTGTGTCCTTCCCTTCAGTGACCTCAGCCCCTAGTACAGTGCTTGGTATATGCTAGGGGCTCCATAAAGATGTTGCTTAAACACTAACAAGACAGCTACTTGACAACAAAACGAAGTACAGTAGGAGCAGTGACGAGGAAGTGGCCATCTCCTAAAGCAGAGAAAAGACCTCTCTCTGGGAGTGTCATTTTCACCGGGTTATGAAGGGTCAGTGGAAGTTCACTAGGGAAAAGAATTTGACGTAGGGAAGCAGGGTATATATAGGGCACATAGCTGTGAAATTTCATGGCTTATTTAGGCCACCATAAAAGAGTAGGGCAGAGTGGCTAGGACCATGGGGTGCAGGGCAAGGCTGGGAATTTGGGGGAACAGAGATTGGGTTGGGTCCAAGGCCCTGCATTCGGGAAGGAAATGTCAGAGTAGGCAGAGACATCTGAGAGCAGGGATGATACAGTGGCGCAGTGTACAACCAGATCTCCCTTTCGGGACCAAGGAACTCAGCTCCCTGCCACCTGGAGGGCTGCATGGTGGGGGACTCACAACCGTGCACTTATCTTAGTCTGCTCAGGCTGCTGCAACAAAATGCCATGGACTGGGGGTCGTAAACAACAGACATGTGTTTGCTCATAGTTCTGAAGGCTGGAAATCTAAAATCCAGGTTTCTACTAATTTGATTTCTGGTGGGAGCTCTCTTTCTGGTTGCAGATGGCTGCCTTCTCACCATATCCTCCCGCGGTCTTTCTTCGGTGTGTGCAGGTGATGGGGTGGGGACGCTGTGCAGAGAGCCAGGTCTCTGGCATTTCTTCTCCTAAGGACAATAATCCCATAGGATCAGGACCCCACTCTTATGACCTCTTTAACCTTAATTACTTCCTTAGAGGCCCCAATTCCAAACACAGCCACACTGGGGGTTAGGCTTCAATATATGAATTTGGGGAGGGGACGCACAAACATTCGGTCCATAATTGCCCATCTTCAAGAATTGCCCTCAGCCAAACAGAGCTCCTGGCCCAAGGTTACACCTTTCCGGGGGAGCAGTATTATGTAGAGGTTTAAAAACCATTCCCCTTGGGGTGCCTGAGTGGCTCAGTCAATTAAGCGTCTAACTCCTGACCTTGGCTCGGGTCCTGATCTCTCAGTTCAGTTCATGAGTCCAAGCTCCACATCAGGCTCTGTGCTGACAGTGCGGAGCCTGCTTGGGATTTTCTCTCCCCTTGCCCCCAAATAAATAAAAATAAACTTGAAAAACAAACAAACAAACAAACATTCCCCTTGCTTCGGTTGAGGACAATTCAACATGGGGTAGGCTGAGGACTCTGCTGCAACTTCATGGCACTTCACTGTCCCCCTCTGCCTTAGCTTGCTGCCCTCGTCACCTCAGAAGTATGAGCCTGAGAGCATGCCCCAATGAACTTCTGCCCACATATCTCAGCCTCAGAGCCCAGAGGACCCCACCCGAGTCAGATGGCAGGTAGTTCAATCCAAGAGCCAACTTTGACTAGCTGGTAAAAGCAGCTGGAGTACTGCATTGAGAGGGCTTCGGAGGTCAAGTTCTACTAGTGATGTCTGCCTTGGGTGAAGAAATGGGCATGTGGGCTTGTGGGCTGGATGGTCAGCATCCCTGCAGCGTGGTACCGTGTCACTGATGCCAAGTGGGAGAGTTGTAGGAAGGAGAAACACACCGACAGAGTCAGAGGCCAAAGGAAATGAGAAGGGGGACCTTCCAAGTAGGAGTTTCCCATCTACTTCCAGAAAGCCATTCCATGGAGCGCTGGGCTGCCTTAGAGTTAGTCTGGAGGGAAAGTAGGGACATGGTGAGGGTAGGTGACTGTTTCAGAGAGTAGTGAAGGGAGGTGAGAAAAAGCACAGAGCTGAAGTGGAAATCAGGAGTGAGAAAATGTTTGTTTGTTTTTTAAGATGGGAGAGCATTGGGTATACTTGTAATCTCCAGGGGACGAGTCTGTGGCAAGGCGAGAGACTGAAGACGTCAAAGAGGAGAGTGCTCATCAGACAGTTTAACAGCTACAGTTTAGCCTCATACAGAGAAGAAAAGGCACTCCCTCCTCAGAGATAGAGTGAAGAGGTCAAATAGGAAATGACTATAAAGATAAAGATGAGGTAGGGGCTGGAGCATTGTTGAGAAGATCTGGAATATAACAAAAACTGGAGATAATGAAAGCTTAAACAAGATATGTGTGTCTTTACATAAATAAAGTCTGGAGAGGGACCACATAAAGCAGTTAATAATCATGAGGGATCCAGGCTCTTATCTTGCTGTTTTGTCATCCTTAATAAGACTTCTACCTCATAGTCCATGATGGATGCTTAAGCTCCTGCCATCGTGTCTGCAGTCCAGGTAGTGAGAAGAAGAAAGGAATCTGTAGCCAGGACAGCATGCAGCTGGTACAAATCAGAGTTGTTCAGTAGTAAAATTATTGAAATACTTCTCCACCAGCTGGTAATAGCTGATGACTCCCTGATGCCAACCTCCTCATCCTCCCAATTCATCCCCTGGATCGGTTGGAACCTTCCTTAGCATTCCCTCAGAACTATGCCCCATGTCCTGGCTGTACCAGTTGTTAAATATTTGCATTAGATGTGTCTCTTCAAGAACAGTACTGAGGGGTGCCTGGATGGCTCAGTCAGTTGAGCGTCCGACTTCAGCTCAGGTCATGATCTCACAGTTTGTGAGTTCGAGCCCTGCATCAGGCTCTGTGCTGACAGCTTGGAGCCTGGAGCCTGCTTCGCATTCTTGTCTTCCTCTCTCTCTGCCCCTCCCCTGCTCACACGCTGTCTCTCTCTCTCTCTCAAAAATAAATAAAGATTAAAAAAAAAAAAAAAAAAAAGAACAGTACCAAGAATTCACAAAAAAGGCACTTGTTCTTTTATCACATTGGCCGGAATAAAGTCCCATGGTTGCAAGGGAGGCTGGGAAATGTAGTCTTTATTCTGGGTGGTCATGTACCCAGCCAGAAATGGCGGGGGCGGCGGGAGGGGGAGCCTTGGTTACTCAGCATCAAGGGAAAAGAGGTGAAAGATACTAGGAGATCACAGCAGCCTTGGACACATGGGAGGGCTGTGCGAGCCTAGCCAGGACTGTTAATTCTCCAGCAGATGTCTCAGGTGAGGATATAAGACAAGAAATCAGAGGCTGGGAATTGGTGGTTGGGTGACTGAAGGGTGATGGGGAGAGGGGTCCTCGTTAGAGGCTGATACTTGAGTGGCCGCCTGAGGGGTGCAGAGGAGGCTGAAAGGCAAATGCAGGCAGGGAGACTAAAGGCTGGAGGTCTTGATAAGGAAGATGCCAGAGGGAGAGGAGTCTGAACTTTGTTTGAGACACAGCGATGGCGGGACAGGAGGCTTCCAGGATGAGGTTCCGTGGTGGCTGTCTGGGGGGCCATGCTGGGGAGCTGGGCCTTCACAGTGGCTGCTTCTGTTACATCAGCTGTCTTGGCCAAGGACCCTTCCAGGTGTAGAAAGAGTAACAGACGGCAGCCCTCTGGGGCCAAAAGTGGAATCCAAGTGGATCTGACAGGCAGGTCAAGAGATCTCAGACACTAGACGTGGGGCCTCCTGACAATCTGGGCCCTGGAACTGGAAAACCATCAGGATCGCTGCTGAGATTTCCAGCATGGCTCACATTTCTAAGGAAAGACATCTCTTCAGTTTCCTGAGAACTTGAGCTCCCAGGAGGGAGGAAATGAAGGGGGTTTTCTTTTCTTTTTAAAGTTCTCCCATAATTTTTTCTTTAAAAAGTGTGAAGTAACACATGGACATTGTAATGAGTGAAATAGTGCAAAGATGAGCTAATCCAAGTCAGCAGGCTCTCTCCCCACCTCTGATTCTCTGTTCCTCTCCTCACCCAAAATCCCCCCACTTCTAAGGGGGACAGGGCAAGAGGGCTTCACTTTCCCGGTCAGTGCATGCCTGGAGCGGGAGATCCTTGAACCTCCCTTGCCAGCTCTGAGTTCCCCTCTGGGAAGTCATGGCAGGCCTTGAAGTGGACAATGGGGCTTGGACCTTGCTCTGGAATTTTCTGGAAACTACATTCCTCCTGGGCCTGTTGTGTACCAGTGCTTGCTGCTTCTACCTCGTTTCTTTTCTTTTCTTTTTTAGTGTTTATTTTTGAGAGAGAGAGAGAGAGAGAGAGAGAGCGAGCAGGGGAGGGGCAGAGAGAGGGAGACAGAGGATCTGAAATGGGCTCTGTGCTAACAGCAGCAAGCCCAATGCAGGACTTGAACTCACAAACTGCTAGATCATAACCTGAGCCGAAGTCGGACGCTTAACCGACTGAGCCATGCAGGTGCCCCGCTACCTCATGTTTCAAAGGCGATTTGAGTATCAGTGTTTCGTCCAGGCCACTTTCCTTAGTTAGTCATGATTGTTCAGCATTTGAGATCTTTTCAGTATCCACTGTCACAAAGGGTCCTGCTGTGACCACTTTGGATAAAATATTTCCTAGTTCTAGAGTATTTCCCTGGGGGGTATATTGCTAGGAATGATATTATAGGGTCAAAGGGTCCAACTAATTTCATGGCTCTTCATCATCTATGCACAGATGCCTAAGAAAGTGTTTTAAGAGATTTAAGCATTTATTGACTTGGTGAAAAATTATAATAATCTGCTTACTGTTTTTATATTCTTCATTAAAATTCTTCCTTACAGGCAGGGAGGTGGACACAGGATCATATTATTGTGTTCCAGGTATGCAAATGAAGGCAGCAAAAGTGCATCTTAAAAACATTGATATATCCCTCTAGTTATGAGAAAGGGGGCGGGTATTAAAAAAGAGTCGTGGTTGGTTCACTCTGTCATTAGCGGTTTTGAGAGCTCAGTAACTCCACTAAAGTGAGAGCACATGATCAGAAGGTCTCTAAGCTTCCTTTTGGCATAGAGTCTTGTAATCTCTAATCTCTGCATGGCACACAGGGTTGCTTGGCTGGAGCCGAGGGACAGGGCTGTGTCCTAGAGCCCTACCTCCATTGCATTTATCTGGCGACTGGGGTGATCGGCCTTGTGCTTGTGCCCGGACCTAAGAAGGCAGCAGATGAGGCAGCCATGCAGCCATTTGACCACTGAGGCCAACCAGTGAGGCACCCGATTTAGATCAAATCTTGTCTCAACTTTACTCAGCCCTCTTATGTCACCTTCTGTGGTGCACACTTCCCAGTTTGCTCCCCAGTGGGAAGTAAGAACTGCAGTGTGGGGGTGGGGGTGGGGGCGAACCAAAAGCTCTGAGACTTGTCTGTGGCCTGTTCCTAAGAGAGTACAGATTGTCAGAGGCAGATGGAACCTAGGGTTTGCTCCCCTGTGGTCAGGTGTGACCTTGGATAAATGTCTTTCCCTCGCCTGGTCTCAATTTCCCCTTTACTACAATGAGGGAATGGCACTAAATGACCTTTCAGCATCTGTCCTAATAGGCTGAGATTTCCCTCCTTTCCTTCCCTTGGGCTAGTAGGCACTCCTTTGGGAGAGAGCGGGGCTGGATCATCTCCCTGCTCAGAATTAGACTGGTAGCCACAGGTAGAGGGCAAGTGGTTTTGTGCGGGCCACGTGGGCCTATTCTTATTTTCAAGAATAAGATGAATATGGAGGGTTGCACAGCGTGGGGCTCTGGCTGATGTACAGCCAGGCTCTCAAATTCAGGCTTCGCTTCTTGTTCCCTTCTTCAATGGCTGAGGCACTTCTTCTCCCCCATCTTCCCCTCCACCCTGGCCAACTCCAGGGCAAACAATGGTAGGACCTCGGGAGGGACTGTATTTAATACTGAAAACCAGTCTGTGGGTCATGAAGAGAAGAGATTGTGGATATGACATGTTAAGAGGGAAAATCGAGGTCCAGAATGAAGCCGTACACCGGTCCCAGCCAGGTAAATTACATATAAACATCATTTAAGAGACAATGTGGTGGGGTGCCGAGTTTGCATAATGACCTTGAAAGCTTAGATAAAGTCATTAACCTTTTTGAGTTTGGATTCTCACCAGAACAATTGAATAGAAATTTATTTCTACGTAATTTCTATAATAATGGAAAGCGGTACCTCACTGAAAAAATGTGAGGCTTAAAATATACACATAAAGTCTCTAATATTGACTTATTCAAGTACTAGTTTTCTTCTCGAACGACCTCTCCTTTCCCTTCCACCACTCGTTTTTCCCCCTCTCGTCCCATCCCCCCTCTCGTCCTCCTTCCACCTGACCCCCTTCAGTCGCGCAGGCGCCCTGCGCGTCGCTGAGTCAGGCTGCGGGGAGAGCTCAGGCAGGCCTGGCCGGGGCGGAGCTTGCGCCTGCGCAGTGCGCAGCTTTGGGGCGGGGCAGGTTTATAGCCGCTGAGGATCAGCTGACGCCCCGCATTGCAGACTGCGGAGTCGGGCGTCGTCATGTACTCTCTCTTCCTCCTGGCCAGCTGCCTGGGCGCGGGTAAGCCCTGAAACCACCCCAATCCCCCCAGTCTGGGGAAGGGGTTCCCCGCAGAACGCTGCCCACCCGTTCTGGAGCGGACCTTCTCAGGCCTCGGCCCTCCTCTATTGGGGTTGACGAGGGGCGCTCACTGCGCAGGCGCTTGCGCAGCGCAGATAGCTGCGGGGCGGCGGAGGGGCTTTGGGAGGCGGCTGACAGACCGGTCTCCTAGAAGCCCCCGGGCCCGCCACTGAGGGCCGGGGCGAGTGGGCTAGGCGGGCAGGACGGGAGAAGTAGTATCTCCCTCGGGGTTCGAGTTGGTGTCGCCGCGGCCTCCCCCCAGCTCTGGGAGTGGGCCTGGAGGGTGACCCCTCTTGCACCTGTGCTATGCTTGGGCTGGGTGCACGTGATCGAGATGGCCTGGAGCCTCATCCATTGGGACACACTTAGGTCCTTGGCCTCAAGCTGCCCCAGTTTTAAAGAATGTTGAGGTTGCAGGAAGCACATAAGTATGTCATCTATGTAGATGTTTATCTTTACATAGATATTTTATTCTTGATCCTACGTCTTGAATCAGATGATAAGGGGTTTTGTGCGGATGATTTTGCAATGAAATTCACATTTCACCTCCTTTAAAATGTCTGGCACAGCCGCTGGCCCCTTTTTGGCAGTGGCCTTTATTTTGGGGGAAAATAGAAGTACGTGAGAAGCTGTGCACAGGAATATTCTTACACTTGTTTGTTGCCCTTAAATAGTACTGATGGTTATTAAAATCATTGCAGGCTATTAAGGCAATGCTTGGGGACCAGCCGCATGGCCTTCTGGAATTAGAAGGAGCCCTTCCGCCCTCCCCATGTTACTGTGACCTTTATTCCTCCAAACTCGTGCTCATTTAAATCCTAGTAAAGGGAAATGAGAGATTGAGTACTTATCAGACTTTTATAGTTTGATAGTTGTGGAGCCAGATTTTAGTTTATATACGGAGAGAATCCCAAGTCTGGGTTTTTTCAGGTAATACAGCTGAAAGGAAATACACTGAAAGGTAATAAACCCGACCTTTAGGGCCAACCTCAATTTCTGTTTCTAGTTAACTGTAATCAGGAGCTTTCTTCCATTCTATCATGCAACTGTTAAGATTTCGATAAACTAATAAAATGGATGACAGAGTTGATGGAAAACTGAAGAAATAAGATACTTACAGATGAAATAAATTGAAGATGTTTTTCTTCTGGTAGCTTTCAGCACCTCCCAGGAATGTGTCTTAACCTTAAACCATGCTCTTAAACTTGTTTTACTTGTAGGTTGTGAAAGGTGATCTGCTTATAAAGAAAGATACTTGATTTTGTAGTCACTGAAGGAAATGTATTTCTCTCTGGGGTTGATCCTATTTGCTATTCCATCATCTGTGTAATAAACTAATACTAGTCTCTAAATTTTCTGCACTGATTGAGAACAATTTTTTGTTCAGTATCACAGTTCCTATTGGCAGTGAGTCACTCTTCACAAGACCTTTGTGAGTTCTGAATCATTCAAATCACTAGAAAGGGACTTGTTTCTTTTGAAGTGTAAAAGCCTCCTTTGGTATACTTGGGAGTATGGTTAACCAGAATATTTAGTTAACCAAGAGACCCTCTTCCCTGAACACTTGAGTAAATGGGACCATGTTACAATTCTAGGATTTTTTCTAACCTTGCTGCCCGGCCTTTAGGATTATCCCAAGGTTATGAGTTTCTAATGATACTGAGTTTGTTAATGAAGGTGTGTGGTGACTATAGCCATCCTCTGCTGAGAGGTGCTTCGAACTTGCCATTCCAGCATGGCACTACGTAGTGCAGTGGCATCCCGTACTTTTAATGATGACCTGGTGATGGAGACCCTTGCTTTTGAGATTTTCGGACTCATCCAGTGGTCCTTCTTTTTCCCCCACCTGATAAAGAAAGTAAAGTAATGGTGTACCGAGAGAATTGGAGAGCATCTAATCTAACCTCTTGGTAAGGAATGAGGACACTGATGCGCCCCCAGAGCTGACTCTCCCAAATCATAGGCCGTGTACTGGGGAGGTCAGGATCAGAACCCAGGACTCCTGACAGTGCTTGCCCTTTCTGTAGCCTCTCATCAATTCTTACCTTTTACAAACTTACTGGGTTGTAATTTGCATACCAGAAACATGCACATTGTGAGGTGTAGAACTTGATTGGTTACCACCGAGCGAACATAACCACCTTAAGCAGCCCTCAAGGTCAAGGGATAGAGAGCATCAGATCCCCTGTACCTCACCCATTCACTGCCTTGTCTCACTTGCTCCAAAGGAAACCACTCTGTTAGCTTCCAGCACCATAGATGTAAAAAGTAACCGTTTTTGAACTTTTTGCAAATGGAGCCATGGTAAGGCATACTGTTGGGTGACTCCTGTGGTGGACAAAGACAGGGCCAGTGTTAATGAGGTGATGTGTGTAAAGCACGTGGCATGGTGCCTGGGGTGTGGTATGTGCTCAGTGAAACCTAGGTGCCCTGTTACTGTCACTTGGGTGGTGGCTAACCATGTGAATGGTGTTTGCCCAACACTGAGGAAGGTAGGCTCTCGGGGGATGTTAGAAGGTATTTATAGGGGCGCCTGGGTGGCGCAGTCGGTTAAGCGTCCGACTTCAGCCAGGTCACGATCTCGCGGTCCGTGAGTTCGAGCCCCGCGTCAGGCTCTGGGCTGATGGCTCAGAGCCTGGAGCCTGTTTCCGATTCTGTGTCTCCCTCTCTCTCTGCCCCTCCCCCGTTCATGCTCTGTCTCTCTGTGTCCCAAAAATAAATAAACGTTGAAAAAAAAAAAAGAAAAAAAAAAGGTATTTATATATATGTGTGTATATATATATGTATATGTATGTGTATGTATATGTATGTATAAAATGCATATATATGTATGTGTGTATATGTATATATAAAATGCGCATACACACATATGTATATATGTATTATATGTATATATGTGTATAAAATGCATATATATGTATATGTGTATTATATATGTATTTATATGTATTTTATGTATATATATATATATATATATAAATCCATTTGGAAGCTCATATTTATGATGATTCAAGACATGAGTTTGTGGTGTAGCCTGCTGAATATCAACACAACTTCAGTTCTCACCTGACAGGAATTTTGGATAAATCTGATTTCTCAATTTTCAATCAATAATCAGTTTTATTCTGAAAATATTAATGTTATTCATGAAAGGTTTATTTGTATTAACCAGTCAAGGATTTGTTAACTGTTTTACTTGCATTTGACAAGCCACATCCAGTATATTCTACAAGTTGGATTGAGTGATTGCATTTGACAAGCCACATCCAATATATTCTACAAGTTGGATTGGGTGGTCTGGATTTTTCTAGATCAGGGGAGGGGAACTTGTTCCTCCATTTTCTTGGTTTGTGAAACTGGAATGGCCAGGCTGGGGCTTGACTAGACGGGGAGGAGGGAGGGCGGACAGGGGGCTGCTGCCTGGGGAAAGCACCTGATAGAGGCGTGGGAAGCTCTCTAAGCCAAGACCGTGTCACTTGGGCAAGTGTGTGCCAAGCTTTTGGAAACGGTTTTCTAGCATGGGCATTCCAGATAGCTGGAAGCCTTGCTCTCTGGCTCTTATTTGGTTCTGCCATGAGAAAGGAAGGTCTAGATTCTCTTTAAATCAACAGAAAATACGAATTATGTTACCCTGCCTTTTTTTTTTTTCTAAATAATTTTAAAATAATGGTGAAAAAGACAGTGATTGGGATGAAGAATTTGGCTGTTGCAGAAGTACTAGTTTGCTTTGCTTTTTGTTTTGTTCCGTGAAATTCCAGAAAATAACCAGAATTATGTCTTTGGGTAATAGTTTGTGTACTGCTAAATAATCTGTAAATTCCATGTTTTCTTTTGGAATTTGTAATTATAATGGGACTGAGATGATACCATGGAAAATAATTTTATCACATCACTGACAGCTGTACGACCTTGGTCAAGTTTCTTACACAGTGGTGCTTCCTCATCTGCAAGATAGGGTTACTGATCATTCTGATCTAATAAGGTTGCCGTGACGCTTTAGGACTTCACTCTGGAAGGATGTAGGTAGTACATACTGTAAGGTTGGCTGCTATACCACGAATAAAAACCATATCATGTTTGTCAGTGTTCTTGTTACCTGCACAGGCGACTCTCCTGTGCCCTTGATTTTGTGACATCCCCTGGCTTCTTTCATTTCAAAGAATGTTTTAAATTTAATAAAACAATTAAATTGACTTATAAATACGTGTGCTGTATGTAATTACTGGGTCAGGAAAACAAACGAGGGTATAGGCAGTCACCAGTTAAGAGGGGGTGGAAGTCTATATGCTAGTTAGCTAGACTTGGTGTGTAGCTAGATCAGCCTTTATCAGCAGTCTAGCAGATCAGGGCCTGGTTTTGGTAATCCGAGTATTCATAATCTAGGCCCGTTGTTACTAACCATCGTACCTGTTTTAAGTTCTCTCCTCTGGTTTCCCTGTCCATACGTGGGGGTGAACAGTTTAGATGATAGCTGCACATAGTGAATAAGTCCAGCAGGGGAAAAAATGAAGGGTAAAAAGTCCGTTTCCGTCCCACCAGTGTCCCCCAGACCTTTCCCAGAGACAGCTTGGTACTAGCTCCTTTAGGAGCCTTCCAGAGCAGCATATAATTGTGTGGGGTTCCCCCTTCTCGTTTTTTTTTTTTTAACACAAATGTTAAAAAAAATGTTTTTATTTTATTTTTTTATAACACAAGTATGTAATAAACATATTATACTGGCTTGGTCTTTTTCACATGTGGAACATTGTAGACATCCAGAAAAGTGGGAGAATAATTAGAGTGAACACCCATGTGTGCAATACTTGGTTAAGAAACAGGGCCTAACAAATCCCTCCTCCCTTTGTAAATCACCTTCTTGGGCTTGGTGTTTATCGTTCCCCTGTAGGTCTTTATCCTCGCATACATGTAAGTATGACTGGTATGTATTGGGTATTTTAAACATTGTACAAATACTGCATCTATTCTTGGGTTATTTATTTTTTGGCTAGTGAGCTTCATTCATGTTGATAATGTGTGGTTCTTTTCACTACAGTATAGTATTTCATTTACGTCATGTATACTCTATTGCTAGACATTTAGATTATTTCTAATTTTTTCTCTTAAACTGCTTCTGTAAGTGTTCTTGTGCACATGAACAGGCATTTTTCTAGAGGATACACCTAGGAGCAGAATTTCTGAGTTGTGGACTGTACATGTTTTACTTTAGGAATTGCCGAACTCCTCTCACATATTTTGGCAATTTATATTCCCATGGTATAAGCAATTTTACTTGCATCAATAACATTTGATATTGTCGGAGTTTAAACTTTGCCAGTTTTATAAAAGAGTGATTAGGTTTGCATTTTCATGCTAGTATGGATAGACCTGTCTTTTAAATTTCAGAATAATTAGAGATTTATGGAAAAATTAAAAAGACAGTGTGATGAGTTCCTATCTACTCTTCACCCAGCTTCCCCTATTGTTAACATCTTACGTATCCACTATACCTTTGTCACAAGTAAGGAGTGAACATTGGGACAGGGTCATTAACTACACTGCACACTTCATGTAGCCGTTAGCAATGTCCCCACTAATCTCAGAATCAAATCCAGGGTACCACACTGCAGTTAGTTGTCATGTCTTAATCTCTTCCTTCCTCCCAGCTGTTTAAAAAATAGTTACAGAGGGTTTCATTGTATGTATGTGCCAATTTATTTTTTTATTTTTGTTTTAGAGAGCAAGAGAGAACATGTGAGTGGGGCAGAGGGGCAGAAAGAGGGAGAATCCCAAGCAGGCTTCACACACAGCAGGGTGCCCAATGCGGTTGGGATCATGACCTAGAGCGGAAATCGGGAGGTGGATGCTCAACTGACTGAGCCACTTAGGCGCCCCTGTATGAGTCAATTTAGTTAACCTCGTTGATGAACATCTTTGTTTCTGAAAAAGTGAGATGAATCCTAATAACATTTCCAAATTTTAAAATTGAATCTTGGCCATATTTGGGCAGATGCTGCTTTTGAAAAGAAATTATTTGCATTAATGGAAATCTCATAAATAAGATTGAAGGAGATACTCTAGAAAATTCTTCTGGCTAGCCTTTGTGATGTCACTTACTACGGTAAAAAAAAAAAAAATTCTTCAGCAGTGGTAATGGGGTGCTCTCCTGCAAGTGTAGGCATTGGTACCAGAGGGTCCTGGGGCTTCCTGTCTCTCATGGATTAAAACTTAATTTGTCTTGCAGGCTTGCACGTCACCCTGTCTTTGGCCACCTTTCAGGGCTCTTCTCCCTCTTCTGTCAGGTCAAGGCTGCTCTCCAGCCTCTGGTGCCTTACCGTTGCTTAGAACCTTTGCATTTTGGGTTCCACCTGTCTGGAACATTTTCCTCCCGAGACAATCCATGTGGATTCCTCCCTCCACTTAGTTGTCTGCTCATTTGTTGGCTCGTCAGAATTCCTCACTGCGCTGTCTGCATGGCCATGCTGTCCTGCTCTAGTCTTGTTCTTCTTTTGACTTGGCTTCATTTTTCTTCATAGCATTCCCCAGCACCGGGCATTCTATGGTATGTATATCTGTCGTCTTGATCACTTGCCGCGTCTGCAGCATGTTTGAGTGTGCTCAGCCCATAGTAGGTGCTTAGCGCTGCTAAGTGGCGGTGTGGGGTGCGGCCGAGTAGACTTCAGCTCAGGAGGCGCTGGTAGGTTAATGGTGTCAAGTCTTTATCACGATTAAAAAAAGTCTTTTATTTACTGAAAGTAGTTTTAGAATTGGTGTCTAGGGGTTGACAGATCAGTGACTTTGAGCTCAAGTGAAATGTTGACCATTATAATAGTTTATGTCCAGATTAGGGGGACCCTCAAACCTGTTAGGATATTACGTGGCGAGTAGGGACATAGGAACGTAACGACTTACATACCCTGTGGTTAACAGAACTTAGATAATCCTGTGGTGGCTGTGATTTGAGGAAAATCTGAAAAGGGAACCAGCCATAATTTGAGAAGTTCTTTCCCCTGCTCTGGGTTCCAGATATAGGTTGTTGTAAGTGGTGGCTCTCAAGCTTTTGGTCTCCGCATGCCTGTATACTTGTAAGTTATTGACGGACCCCAAAGAGCTTTTATTGATGTGGGCTGCAGCTTTCAATATTACCGTCTTACAAATTAAGCTGGCAATTTAAAAAAAATAATCCTTTAGAAATGATAAACCCATTAACCCGTGTTAATATAATTTTCATGAAAAATAACTTTTCTTAAACACAAATATATTTAGTGAGAGAATGGCTTGTTCTACATTTTTGCAGTGTTTTTTTTAAACACCTGACAGGATTCTGTGCTGCCTCTGCATTCAGTCTGCCGCCGTGTCACATACTCTACGCCTCCGGAAAGACTCCACTGCGCATTTGGGAACGAATGAGTAAAAAAGGCAACTAACACCCTGGTATTATTACTGTTAGGGGATTTTGACCTCACAGACCCCCTGAGGAAATCTCTGGGACCCTCAGGGTTCTCTGGACCATGCTTTGAGAACTACTGGTAATAGTTGATTCGCAGGAACTACAGGCATCATAGCTAACACGGAGGGTTTATTGTGTACCCAGTACTTTTTAAAGTGCTTTTTGCCTAACACTGATTTAATCCTCACAACAGACCTGTAAGGTAAGAGCAATGAAATCAGAATGCTAGGGCATTCTACCATTCTGTTCTTATCTGTGCCATGGACTGAAGTTTAGGTTTCGGCCCTTCAGATGAAAGGCTGAAGGGTGGTATTCCTATAAAGTATTAACTAAGGTAAGTCAGAGTTACATTTATAGCTGACACGCACGTATCTGCAATTTTTTAGTTGATCGTGTGGGACAAGCCCGGAACACTGAGTTTCCTTATTAGTGGGGCTCGCGTGAAATCTTTTTTAGCATATTACCGTCTTCTACGGGTGTGGAGAGACCACCCAGCCTGTCAGCAGGGCTGAGGTAGAGCCCATGCCGGCTTCTGGCTGACTGAATCGACTCCTCTGCACACCTGGGCCGTGTCTAGAGCCGTGTAGATGTGCCACTGACCTCCGCCTGTACCCGTTCACCTGACCGGACCCTAGGCAGTCCTGCCAGGGGCTCATTTCTTCACGGTCCACTTGTGTCAGCATCTTATCTAAGGTGATTTACTTTCATCTCTGATCATCAGCTGATTGACGCTTTGGAAGAAGAGCTTTGCTAGCAGTTTGTTGGATTGGAGTGCTCTTGAATGAACTAGATAGGAATTTCCCTTCCCAAAATTAATTATGCCACTTGTATCACTCTTGTGTAATCTAAGAGGATTGCGTTCTTGTCCCTCGGGGTCTCAGTTATCACTGCACAAGCTAATTTACCCGAGGACTCTATTGCCTTCTCCATGGAGATCAGTTTTTTTTGCCCTGGAATGATCTCACTTATGAGAAGAGTGAAGGAACAAAAAGAGGGAAAAACTAAGGAGGGAGAGGAGAAGCAGGGAAGAAAGAACCTTGTCTTACATAACAGGAATAATATTATTGGGGCCAGAGGTGATGGGGTGTCAGCCAGGCGACCTTGAGACCTTTATTGCCACGGATTTCTTTTTGTGATAAGAGGAATATTTGGGCCTTCTTCAGATCAAGGCAGGTTGCCTCTGAGCATATGCTCTTCTGAGTGATAAAATGGGCAGTGTTTTTTATTCTTCTCATCAGAATGTTTCCAAGAGCAGGATCCTGCAAAGAAGAGACAAGTGCTCTTTGCCATAGAAGGTATTTGTGACACCAGCCTTTTGCTGGAGTAGTCAGTGTTGAGTGCGTTGCTTTATGTCCTGCTCTTAGGGGATCTAAGTGCGTGAATTCTTCTGGGAAATGTTTGAATGGAGGGAACCTGCGGTAGATGCTGGCCCTCCCGGGGTTAGCCTTTCTTGGTTTCCTAGCAGCCTGCCTGTTGCCATGGTGTTAAATTAGCCAGGCAGCAGATCCATTGCCCTGTGGAATGTATGCACTGATTGTTGGTGCTGGGAAGCTGCTTGTATTTTCTGTTATCCTTTTTTTGGGCAACTAGACTCCAAACAGCATTTAGCATATGCTACTTAAGATATTTACAAGGAAAAACGATGGCTAAAATAATAAGGCTGATTGTTTTAACACATAGAGCTTATAAAATACACCTTTTAGGAAAGGTCGTCCCGTTCTTTCTGAGAATGTTTTTGAAAATCTTTGGTAATTACATTGTGTATGTGGGCTTTTAAATATCCTCAGTGGAGGTAAGCCTTATAAAAGACTTGTTATTTGGGGACTATTCTGGTGAATGAAATAGATTAAGCTGGTATTTAGTTAGGCTTAGGTTTGACTGCAGACCACAGAGAGCTAGAATAATAGTGGCTTAAATATGATAGATAGAACTGTCCCTGTCCTTCCACAGGAAGTTCAGGAGCCAGGAGCCAGGCAGTGTTGTGGTTCTACTTCCAGAAGAACTCAGACTTAGTCCCTTTCTTAATGTCCATCATGAGTGCTAAAGATCCAGCCATCCCACTTGCCTTTAAAGATGTGATACCTCTACTAACATCTCATTAGCCAGAATGTGGTTTCATGTCCAGACCCTGCCGCCAGGGAGACTGGGAAATGTAGTTTTTAAATCTTGGCAGGCATGTCTATAGCTAACATGGTTAGCTGGTTCTCTGGAAGGAGTGGGGAATGGACATAAGGAGTAATTTGTGGTCTTGTAACCAAACCCAAGTTCATCTGTTGCATATGCAACAGAGCCAATCACTGAGACCTCAGGTGTGCAGCAAGGGAGGGCTTTATTTGAGAGCCAGCCAGCCAAGGAGATGGGAGTGCAGGCCTCAAATCCGCCTCTCTGAAGGGGCAGAGAACAAGTTTTTTTTTTTTTTTTTATAATTCTAGGGGTTGAGATTACATATATATTGATGAAAAGAGGGGGTGGAACTCATGACTATTGATGAGGAAAGATGGAGCATGTGCATTGAGCAAACATACATGAAACTTACTATTGTTCATGTTCATTTTAGGGTGGAGACATAAAATAGGGCAAAGTTGGAGTCCTGACATCAGGAGGTCCTTTTAGGACAAGGAGAGGGGCTATGTGCATGCTCCCAAGAGCCCGGATAAACTGGATGAGGTCTTGGGCTCCTTATCACTGGTAGGGAATGCAGGGCTTGCTTGTTCATTGGCTGGAACCTAACCAGTGACCTTCAGCTCAGGCCTCTGCAGGGATAGCTAGTGGATTTGTTAGTGGTGTTTGAAAAAGAAACAACAGCTGATTTGGGAGCAACAGGGCTTTGAAAAACCAGCTTTAAACTTCCTGATAGTTTGAGTCTCATTAACCCTGTGGAATATAGTTTCAGTTTCTGCCACATTGGGCAGTAATTGTTCCCTGAAACTGGTGGTTTAGCTTTTTTTCTGCCTTTGAAGGTAACCTGGGAGAAAATTATACCACAATATAAAAATTAGAACGTGAATGCCTTCTGTTGGTGGCTCTTTCCCTCAAGTCCACTATCATTAACAGTTAGGTACAATTAACTGAGCTTCGTAGGAACCAGGCACTCTCGGTCCTTTCTCTACTTTCTCATTGATTTTCACAGAATTCCTGAGAAAGGGGTGCTCTTTTTTCCCTCATATTTTGGAGATTGTGGTGAAATTACTTGTCCAGGTCTTGGCTTTTAGTAGACACCACCGCTGAGGGCAGTGATTATGTTGTCTTATTGCCTCCTCACCCTTCCAGAAAAGTACAGGCTTTAAGGGTGCTTTTGTTTTTTGTTTACATTTAAAAATTTTTTTTAATCTTTATTTTTGAGAAAGAGTGCGAGCAGGGGAGGGGCAGAGAGAGGGGGAGGCACAGAATCTGAAGCAGGCTCCAGGCCCCGAGCTGTCAGCACAGAGCCCGACGCGGGGCCTGGATTCATGAAACGTGAGTTCATGACCTGAGCCGAAATCGGATGCTCAACCCACTGGGCACCTCTCATTCTTGCTCATGCAAAACTTCTTTTTTAGCACATACGTAGGTAGTATCAACTCCTGGGCTGCTTATAGTGGAGCCTGTTTTACTCTTTGTGACTAACCAACAGCTTCTGAGGTTTGGGGATACAACTCTTTAGGTCTTCGAGCTGCCAGTTAATTACTTGATGAGTTGCAGAGGAAAAAGACCAGCCTGGATTCTACTATTTGTGGGAGCAACCATTTGGGGTGAGGTAGTGGATCCGAGATCCTACTGTCGCTACTATAGGTGATGTTGATGATGCTGATGGCACTTACTGCACTTCTGTAGCATGCTAGCTCCGTGTTTTACAGTTACTGGTTAATTTTTACAAACTCCTGGGAGTGCTAGCAATAGGCCCGTTTTGCAGATTGGAAGACTGAAGTCTTAAGGTCGCCTGACTAGAATTGGTGGAGCCATGATCTGAACCCTTGACTGATTTCAAAGCCAGTGTGGTAGGGGAGTTCAGTTATGCGGATAAATTAAAATGCCAGAGAGATGATGGTGAAGGCGTGATGGCTGAGAGATGTATTCTGGTAGTTGAAAACGCATAACAGCCATGTCCTCTTGATTCTCAGCAGCAGTTCAGTGACTCCAGTAGTTGCGTCTTCATTTTATAGATGAACAAGCTCAGGAGAGTGATTTGCTGAAGGTCATTTGGGAGGGACTTGAGGAAGATCTTGATTTTAGTATCCCACATTTGAAAAACATTTAATTTAGATGGTGATGTCAGTTACCTTAGATGTCTCACTTTCTAGGCTCAAAATTTACTTTTCTTTTTGCAAGAAGCCATCACACCTAAAACACATGTGGCTCTAGTGAGTTCTCTTTGCCTTCCAGGCCCACTAAGGTTTTTTTGTCTAGATCTAGACTCAAGAGCTGCCGCAGAGCCCATTTCTGGTGTAGTTCATGGCAGCCATTCTCAATACAGTAAAATTCCATTGTAGCCTATTTTTTATAAATGACCTACATGTGGAATTGTTTAGAATATGTCTATTTTCTTCTAGGCCTGGGGAGTAAAGAGGGAACAGAGTGCACCCATCCCTTTGCTGAGAAAATACAATGGAAGTCTTGTGTCTTAAAACAAAGCCTGTCTTTCCTTAATAAAATGGAACTTGCCTATAGGGTTTTAGTGTCTCTGAAGTGATAATTTCTCTAATTTCAGTGTACTAGCCTTTTGTCTTTGAGGGCTCAAATGGCAGGCCTTGGAGCTGAGAGAGGTAGTGCTTGTTTGTCCTCAGGAGTGTTTGTGTCTTAATAGGACACATTTAATCAGAACTCTCCAGTGGGCCAGGCACACATTCTAAGAACTTTCTCAGAGTTCAGCATGTTGCCTCAAGAGAAGAAAGTTGGGGAGCGCCTGGGTGGCTCAGTGGGCTAAGTGCCAACTTCAGCTCAGGC
Source organism: Prionailurus bengalensis (assembly GCF_016509475.1). NCBI lineage: Eukaryota > Metazoa > Chordata > Mammalia > Carnivora > Felidae > Prionailurus > Prionailurus bengalensis. The sequence continues at coordinate 32,211,981 of NC_057351.1, read as the reverse complement.
ATGATCTCATGGTCTGTGAGTTCGAGCCCCACGTAGGGCTCTGTGCTGACGGCTCAGAGCCTGGAGCCTGCCTCGGATTCTGTCTCCCTCTGTCTCTGCCCCTCCCCCGCTTGCACTCTGTCTCTCACTCAACAATAAACATTGAAAACAACAACAACAAAAAAACTAGGTGTAGAGAAGAAAGTTGGTATTTGGGGGCAGAGTGTGGGAGACAGAATAGAGATGAAAGCTTTGCTGGGAACACATTTTGAGAAATAACTGATAAGAAAGTGGTTTACGGTGATTTTTATGTATTGCTTATGTGTAAACACTGAAAAGGTCGTTTGCCTCATTTTACAAGAGTGAAGACGTGTAGCCCCTAAAGGACTTAGCCCTGCTCTCCACTCAGAATTTCTCTTATACAGAATTCCTTGTAGGTTGGGTATTTGCTTTCTGCTTGGTTGCTTCTGCTTTTGGACAGGTCATCACCTGACGAGGCATCCCATGCCCATTTTGTAACCCTGTGGGTGTCCCCTATCTCGAGCTGTGGTCTGCTTCTCTTAACCTCTTTATTGCTCTGAGGTCTGGGTCCAAAACCGCACAGAGCAGATCTGCTCTCGTGTGATCGCTGAAAGGTGCCCTTTCCCTATGAAGGTGACTGTTTCTTGGAAACATTCTCCCAGCCAAGCACCTGCAGTCTTCTAGGGGATGCGGGAGTGGTGTCACGTGCCCCCGCCCTCCTGACCTGCCGAGCTTGTCCCTGTCTCCTGGGAAGCGGAGCACACAGGCCTGAGCCCCGCCTTCTGTCAGTGGGCCCGCAGCTGCAGCTTCTGACCACCACCTCCATCCTTGTGCTGTTGGCCCTTGCTCTCCATGTTTAAGTTTTACACGGAGTGTCATCTTCCTGGCTTTCTGTTCTGTAGGGGTCTCTCTGTTGGCTTCTCTCTCAGCCCCGCTGCTACCACTTCTTACTTGGAACATTGGTAATCGCTTTCCATTCCAGTTAGGTGCCCCCTCGTCTGAATCTCCCACCTCTTTTTCAGTTCTGCCACATCGCCCCCGGGTTAAGACCCTGGCAGGAGCTGTAGCCCACAGGGTGAGCTTTCTTTCACACGGGTGCGAGCCTGCCGGCGGAGGCCCTCTTACCGGGCCTGAGGTCTGTCTTTGCAGGCTGGCTTCTGAAGAGACAGAGGAGGTTTCTCTCCCTTGGTACGTTCGGGAATCCCCTCTCAGCAGTCCCCTCTCAGCCGGTCTTTTGTCTCTCTTTTGTCAGGGGTCCCTTCAAAAACGTCATTGTGAAGAAGCCTCCTCCAGCTCCCCAGTAATTTTGCTGCCCCAGGGATCTCGTTCCTTGTGTTTCTGTTTTTTGTTTCTCCCTTTGGGTGTCCGTGCCTCTCACGTGGGGTCACAGAGCCTGTCTCCCCACTTTGTTCTGCCGGAGTGCCACTGTCTTCCCAGTCAGGGGAGTCTGATAGTCCTGCCTTCATCTCCGTCGTCTTCCCGCTTGGGTAGCGAAAAACCAGGCTTGACTTTACAGCCCTTCCGTCTGTAGCTGGGATCTCCCTGAGAGATGCCTGAGAGCTCCCTGAAATGGTGTGAGGCTTTTGTATACAAATATATTTTCCGGGAAAAGGATTCGTGTCTCACGAGTGTTCTGACCCACCCTTTGGTTCCCTCACAGGGGATCAGCTCCTGAAATAAGCGCCCGAACCTCAGCAGGTAGCTCACTGGCATCAGCATCACCCACGCTTGCGTCTTAGCCTCACGGTAGCCGTCCTGAGGACGCACGGTTGTGAACGTAGCTTGGGTCATTTTAGGACATCACATTCGTTGTATACCACAAACTGTTTTTATAAAAATACGCACTTTTAAAAACTTGGGCTTTCTGTTGGGAGGTACATCGGAACGTCCTACTGAGAATTTAGTTCCCAGCTGGGAGTTCAGTTTCATTTCTCAGTGTCCATGAAATATTTTTTTAGGCTTAATTTTGATGACTTGATAGGCCTCCCAGATTCGGTAGCATACGCACGCATACCTTATACTTCTGAAAGTCCTGAGGTGGGCTATTAGGTAAGAGTAACTGTGGAGATTGGGGAATGACTTGTGATTTGTTAGCTGGACCAATCTCAGATAACCAGCTGCCCGAGGCTCTTTTTAGTCCAGATAGTTTGGCCCAAACTGGTAACAAAGTCATTATTGCAAATGGTTACTGTTTCCAGTTCCTAGAAGGAATAAATAAGCTACAACATATTCTTGCCTCTTGGGCCTGTGATAGTGCATCCGGTTCTTGAAGCCTGATAGATTTTGGCCCTTGAAGCCAGTTCCTGGTCGGGATGGTTGGAGAAACCCCCCTGGATCAGAGTTCTCTGTGACTGCGTCTGTGAGAATAGAGGATGGTGGTCAGGGCTTCTGTGGGGAGGACTGCTCACTGGCCTTGCCTTTCTTAATCCTGTCTGGCTCTGGTGTGCTGATGTCCAACCTCTTTCTGGCTTCCCTGTGTATCACTGTGCATTCCTTTGCCTAGAGACTCATCTTGTAGCTTCCTGTTATGTTTCCAGCTTTTTTCTCCCAGTTAGAGGTAGAACCAGTTTGTCTGTCTTGGGCGTTTTCAGGATTCCCCAGGGCCCAGTGCCTGGAAGGAGCGTGGGAGGTTCCGCTGGGACCTGCTGGCTCCGTGTGCTGTCTCTGACTGCCACACTTCTCAGAGGCTTGACCCTTGTGACACAGTTAACGCCCCCTCCCCTTTGCCCAGACCTATAGCTGAGGACTGGCCCCAGCCTAGCTCGGCTACTTTATAGGTACTAAACATTTGTGAACCATCTGGGGATTCGTGTGTACTGTTTTGAATCCGGTGCATGTTTTCCTCTGGAAACCAGAGTCCAAGCCAACTTGGACTTGGAATGCGGCTAGTTCTGTTGAGTTCGTAGACTGGTTATGGATGTGATTTTTGCCGCCAAGGGGCATTGAAGGCTATCACCTGGGCAGGAGATGAATCATTCACTTGCTGGTGTCTGAAAGGGTGCAGATAATCTGGCTTGAGCTTTTTGGACACCTGTGACTCAGTCTTTGTGTGAATCGTTTGTGGAATATAGCTTTGGTTGAAAAGCTCGTAATGACAGCATTTCATTGTCTTCCCTCCCCTGGAGGGAGAGTACCTACCACCGACAGGCATTCTTTGTGTACTGTGTCTGTAGAATTACTGTGCCTGTAGAATTACTGTGCCTTCTCATTGGGCTCACAAATTGAAGCAAAGTGCCGCATGACTCCTGAGGTTCTCGAGGTACTTTGTAGGTGGCTCTGGGATTTCCTTCTCAGTCTTGGGCCATGTGTTTCCTGTGTACAGGGGGAGATGGGTATTTGCTGGGGTCGGCCTCCTGCACCATCATCCGTCTTTGTGTAGCCTCATAGATTCTATTCTTTTCTAGCTGAATTGTTTGGTAGAGGTGAGGTTGTTCCAAAGTGAAGGCTGCTGTAGACCTGTATTAAGAAATATAGGTATTCTTGAATTTTTTCTTTTTGATATATTATACCATTTTTCTATGTAACAGCTACACAGTTTTTTGAGGTTACATCTAGTTTTTTAGTATTGTGAATTACACTTAATAAATATATTTATGCCTATCACATTTTGCCTCCTGGATTGCTGTATGTCTTTAAAATGTATTTCTAGAAGTGGATTACTTTTTGAAGAGGGATTTTATTTTTCCAGTTTTTGAAATACGTTCATATATTAAGTCCTTAGCGGTCACACTTACCAGCCTTACAGATGCATCTTTTACTACAAAATTGTCACTTTTTCCCTCCATTGGCTGATTTAACTTTTAAAATATGGCACCTTCCTGCTGTAGTGTGGGTTTCTTTGGTCCTGGGTGATGTTGTACCTTTCTTGAATTTTCTCCTAATTTCATTTCTGTGCATGTGACTTCTGCCTGAGCGTTTTTTTCATTACCACAACAGAAGTAATGTCGTTTTATGCACCTGGTGTTGAGTGCACATGTGTTCACTGATACCAAAGCGGATTATGTAGTTTGCTTTGTTAGTAAACTTGTTTGTGTGCAAATATGCACAAAGTTAGATTTATAAAAGGGCTCTTCTTCTAGAACACTAAGAATCATTGTTTTTTGTAATAAGGATATGAATCTTATTTCCCCCACAGATTAAAAAAAATTTTTTTTCATTCTATATTTCTTTCTATAATTAAATCCTGTGATTCCTTTTATTACTGCATGGAAAAAAATTAAGGTTATAAAGATTAAAAGCCCTGATACTGTTTAGAAATAGTTTGAGGGGAGAGGTGCCAAGGTGGCTTAGTCGATTGAGCATCTGACCTCGGCTCAGGTCATGATTTCATGGTTCGTGAGTTCGAGCCCCGTGTCAGGCTCCGTGTTGACAGCCTGGAGCTTGCTTCGGATTCTGTGTCTCCCTCTCAATGCCGCTCCCCTGTGCGTGTTCTCCCTCCCTCCCTCCCTCTCTTTTCTCTCAGAATAAATAAACTAAAAATACAATAGTTTGAGAGGAGAAAAGCAAACCAGATAAATTAGTCCCTCCCAGCCCTTGACTTAGACTGATCTAGATGGTCACACGGCGTCTCGCCTGGACCCAGTGGTGCCGTGTGGTTTGCGTGCCCTGCTCTCCAGCTCTGTGCCCAGGCTAGTCCTTCACCCTGGGTGGGTGAGAGAGGGGGGCCACCTTCTCATGGTCGTTTGTCTTTCAGCTCTAGCCAGCCCTGTCCTAGGACTGAAAGAATGCACCAGAGGCTCGGCAGTGTGGTGCCAGAATGTGAAGACGGCGGCTGAGTGCGGGGCCGTGAAGCACTGCCTGCAGACCGTCTGGAACAAGCCGACGGTGGTGAGTGCCGTTGCTACTGTGCTGGGTCTTTTCGTATCAGCTGTAGCTGCTGCCATTTTCAAGGCTTTTTTTTTTTTTTTTTTTTTTTTTTTTTTTTTGCCTCGTTTGGTTTGTTCCTCTCAGGGACCCTGCGAAGGAGGCGGGACCCGTTGCAGGTGGACCCATTTTCCACACAGTGGACTTAGAGAGGTTTAGTTCTGCTCCCCCAGGGTCACTCCATCTGCTGGTGGCAGTGAGAGGATGAGGTCCGCCCGTGGCCAGCTCCGTGTGCGCGCCGTGCTGCTTTCCGGGCCTCTGTGTGCGCCCCACGCATCCGCTCCCAATGAGGGGCCGGCCAGCTCACAGCCTCCATTCCCCAGGCGGGGTGCCACGGACACAGCTCCATCCTTGGTCATCCAAATAAGTAAATGCTAAGCTTTTCAAATCCTTCCCCACTTTTTGGTGTTTTCTCTCTGTCTCTCTCAGACAGGCAGATCATAGATTCAGACCCTCAAGCTTAGTAGTGATTTAAAATTTTATTTTCAGCTATAGCCACACTGGAAAAGAATCTGCTGATGTGTGTGTGTGTGTGTGTGTGTGTGTGTGTGTGTGAGAGAGAGAGAGAGAGAGAGAGAGAGAGAGAGAGAGAAACAATTTATTTTTATCCAGCTTAAAAAAATTTTTTTCCCCAGCTTTTTGAGACAATTGACCTATAACATGGTAAAATTAAGGGGCAACATATACTGATTAGATAGGTTTATATTGCAACATGATTGCCTAACGTGCTTATCTGTGAGTCAGTGGGTCATTTTAAAAATCCATTTTGTATATGTTGTTTATATCCTTCAGTGTACTGTTATCCTTAAGAAAGCTCAAGTAAGTAATTGTGTTTAAAGGAAGAGTGGACATCAGGCTCCTAAATAAGATGGGTGTCTGCTTCTGTTGCTAGCTTTGCTGTACATGTGGATAAGTTATCTCTGCATTTCTTTATACTTAAAACGAAAGTGTCGCATTTCACTTGTGCTGTTCAGTAAGGTAGACATTAGCCATGTGTGACTATTTGAGTTTAAGTTAAAATTTCAGGGGTGCCTGGGTGGCTCTGTTGGTTGAGGGTCTGACTTCAGCTCAGGTCATGATCTCGCGGTTTGTGAGTTCGAGTCCCGCATCGGGCTTACTGCTGTCAGCTGTCCCATGGAACCTGTTTTAGATCCTCTGTCCCTCTTGTTCTCTGCTCCTCCCCTGCTCATGTGTGAACTCTCTCTCTCTCAAAAATAAAACATTTAAAAGTAAATAATTAATTCGAAGTTGTTTTTCATTTGTACTAGCCTCTTTTCTGGTGCTCAGTAGCCACATGGGGCTAGTTTCTCTATTGAATACTGAAAATTTTAGATTATTTCCATTATCACAGAAATTTCTTCAACTGCTATAGATTTTTTTGTCCCCTTGATGTTTCTTTTGTTGTTGTTTTTCAATGGAAGACTCCCATGAATTTATGTGTCCTCTTGTGCAGGGGCCATGCTAATCTTTTCTGCATTGTTCCAATTTCAGCATATGTGCTGCTGAAGTGAGCACGATGCTATGGGGTTTTCATCTAAACGGTGTTAGACAGAGCATATTAATGTAGGGTTCTCACGGGGCGTGCTCAGGTGCATTCTGTGTGGGACCTAAGCCCTCTCAGGAGACGCCTGAGCTTTGCTGGCTGTGTACCCGTTGCTGCACAACATGCTTGCGGCTGGCTCCGGGACGTGCCATCTCCTGTGGTGCGGGCCACGTTTGACTGCGTGGAGTTCCACGTCTAAAACCTGTCATGAGCGGCTACTAGTGCTGCTTCATTAAGAGAAGAGCAATTAAAATGCTGTCCTTGTAGAAATCGTTTCTGAATTCACTGGAACACTATCCTCTGTGGCCAAAATTACTTTCTGATTTGGTTTCTAATTTGCTTCTCATCTTGTTTTTCAAATGGCTTCCTCTTTTCAAATCCAGTGTGTCAAGGGAGGACTTTAACTCTTTCTCTTTTGCTAGGACAGTCTCCTGGGGGCCGGAGTCTCTCTTGGATGGCCCCATGCACAGTATTAGCCTTCGGTCCAAAGGTTCAAACTGATTTCTTTCAGTGCAGCTGAGTCAATCCCAGGTGTTTCTCACCCAGACATGTTAGTTCCTTCCCTCTTTGTGGGTTGAAAATCAGTTGACTTCAAGAAGGGAGTTCCTTACAGCCTTTGAGAACCAAATAGAATTTCCATGTCCTGGGCCATGTGAGGCCCTAGGTGCCCAGGCTTATCAGAAGGCCGGTGGGATGTTTAGAAGGTCTGGGGTGGCAATGTGGCTTCTACTTGAGCATAGCGCCTGGGAGGTGGAAGGTAGATAGAGTGCAGGGATCCGTGCTGGTGTCGGCTGGGCTTGCTTCTTTGCACACACCCCCCCCCCCCCCCCCCCCCCCCCCCCCCGCCCCTTTCACTCTGTGCTAATGATGTTGCCCCCAGGTGACAGGTTTTGTCTGATTTCTGCTGCTTGCATTTTTACCTTCCTGAGCCTCAGTTTCTTCCCAGAGCTATTGTGAGCAATAATGTGAAATTTGGCCTGTGCCGTGTGTGCCGAGTAAGGTGCTGAGGGGCGGAGGGCACAAGAAAAGGGTATTTGTCTTGTAGAAGCACAGAGTGCTCTGGGCAGTCCTGTCTGATCCTTCCCCGGGGCGTCCCTGTGCTTCTCGTCTAGGTTGGGGAACCGTGATGTGCTGGTGTGTGAGACACCCCGGTTAGATATAACAGGACAGAGGTCCAGAGGCCTTTTTAGCTGTGTACGGCATGGGTTACATCCTACAAACACAGATCTCTCTCCCTCATGTTCTTTCCTCTTAGAAATCCCTTCCCTGTGATATATGCAAAGATGTCATCACTGCAGCTGGGGACATGCTGAAAGACAATGCCACTGAGGTGAGCTGCTATGAGTGTGTGTGACCGCATGCGGGCAGTGGCTGTGTGCACCCATTCCTTAAAAGAGCTGTGGTTCTGGGGGTCTAATGAGGAGTGGTCAAGGCCTGGGTAGGAAGTAGTTCAGATCTTGTGAGCCACATACTTCTGTTACATAGATTTGTTAGCGTCCCCCCCCCCATCCCCCCCCCCCCCGCCCTGCCCCGCCCCGCCATCCCTTAAAAATGTAAAAACCATCCTTAGCCACAGGCTATACACAAACAGACTGTGGGCTCTAGCTTGCTCACCCTTGCCTGGGTGTTCAATGCCCAGGCTTGATGGGGGCTTTTGTATTGCTGGTCGCTACCTGTACGTCCGTTTGGGGCATCTCTGCTCAAAATTCCCCATGCCCAGGAGACTGCAAGTCAGAGTGGCTGTATTTTGAGGAATGTCTGCTTTTTGCCCGTTTGTCTGATGGAGCCAGGGCTGCCCGCTGGCCCCCTTCCTGGGCTCTTCCCCGAGGCTGCTGTTTGCTGAGAGCCGTGGAGGGCCTGTGTTCTCAGTCGTCAGCAGAGCAGATGCACATCCTGATCTGGCCCTTGTCTGTATCCCTTTAGCAAGAGATCCTCGTGTACTTGGAGAGGACCTGTGACTGGCTACCTAATCAGAACCTGTCTGCCTTGTGCAAGGAGATGGTCGACACCTACCTCCCAGTCATCCTGGACATGATTAAAGGACAGATGGTACGTGGTGGAGAGTAGACTCGAGGGCACTTCGGGGCCTGGGGAGGTGCCGGACCAGAATGGAGTGGTTAGAGTGGAAAGTCTTTTCCTGGATTTGGATTTTCTCCATAGCTTGTTCCTACCGTTCTGACTTCCAAGAGGGCTTGGGCCCAGTGGAACACTCTGGCTTGTAACTTTCAAGGGTTGGGAAGGGTGCAGGAAATGGGACCTTGCAGAATACTGAAGGAATTGTAAACTGATTCAATTGTAAATGTGGTGTAAAATCGTAAATATGGTGTCACATTTACATGTGCCCATTTGATAACTCCTGTCAGATCTTTAGCTCTCCCTTTGAGCATGCAATTCATTTCATTTCTGTGATTTTTATCCCAAAGAATAATTCGGGGAATATACTCGTGGGTTCAGCTACCAGGGTGTTCTGCTTTCATTCAAATAAGCGTCTGCTGTGCGTAAACCGTGTGCTACTTGTTGGATTTTCAGCAACAAACAAGGAGCCAGGTCTGTGGAATTTGAAAGACACTAAGAAAGAAGAGGTGCCCAAATAACAGGGCCAGAGGGGCAGAAGGGTCCTGAGACTGGACCAAGGTTTTGGCAAGACTAGCAGGGGTCACACCATGCAAGGCCTTTTAGGCTCTATTTAAGGGTTGCAGGTGAGGCAGGAAGTTCTTGGAGGGTTCAAGGAGAGGCAGAGGAGGGACATGATCATAGGTGCCTTCTTTAAATGTGTAGGTCCCACCAATTGGGAGTTAGAAGCAGGGAAGCTGGCAGGACAGTCTGGTGTGAGATGTGATGGGCCAGTGGAGGCGGACAGAGACGCGTTCTGTTTCAGAGGAGAAATGGACTGGACCTGCTGATGAAGGGAGGGACAGAGGGAGGAGTGAGGAATGTCTTCTAGGTTTCTGGCTTGAGCTGCTGGGAGTGGGGTTGGGGGAGCCATTTGCTAAAGTGGAGGTGGGGAGGGAAGCAGGTGGTTTTGTTGGAAATACCTGTGAGTGAGGCCTGTGTATGTGAGTCAGGCCACGAGGAAAGGACAGGGACGCAGGCACCAGGTGGCAGTTTTGTTTTCCTCTGGGGAGAGGATTTCCAGCTGGACTTCTTTCCTCTCTAGAGTCATCCTGGGGAAGTGTGCTCTGCCCTCAATCTCTGCGAGTCTCTTCAGAAGCACCTGGCAGAACTGAATCACCAGAAACAGCTGGAGTCCAATAAGATCCCGGAACTGGATGTGGCTGAGGTGGTGGCTCCCTTCATGGCCAACATCCCCCTCCTCCTCTACCCTCAGGACGGCCCCCACAACGAGCCCCAGCCGAAGGTAAGGCAGTAGGCCCAGCCACTTAGGGCCCGGTTCTGTCGGATTAGAGATGAGGCATGAGAGGGGCGGTACGTGTGTGCAGTTCTCAAGCTGGGGACTTACTCCTTCATTTGATCTTGCAGTTAGATGAGCCACCTTTCAAATGGTTGTGTCATGGAGGTTCTGAAGAACTTGGGGTATTTAAAATATGCAAAGGCTTCTCTCTGTTCCAGTTAAATTTTATTGAAATCAGGCCGCAGTTGATTATAAGCCTGTTGATAATTTCAGAGCCTATGAAAACACAGAGCTGGAGTGCCTGGCTGGCTCAGTTGGTGGAATGTACGTACACCTCTTGATCTCGGGGTTGTGAATTTGAGTCCTACAATGGTTGTAGACATTACTTAAAAAAAAAAAACAAAACACCTTTTAAAAACCTACAACTGTTCAGTAAGTCACTGTGCTGTGGTCATGAACACATAAGGAAATTCTCTTGGGAATTTGAATCCTCTTAGTTATCATAGGAGCAGTGTTTCCAGCCTGACACCCCATCCCACCCACCCATCAACCCCTGTCACTGTAGGCTGGTGGGGACGTTTGCCAGGACTGCATCCAGATGGTGACTGATATCCAGAATGCTGTAAGGACCAACTCCACCTTTGTCGAGGCCTTGGTGGACCATGCCAAGGAGCAGTGTGACCTCCTGGGGCCTGGCATGGCCGACATGGTGAGCCTTATCTCCTCATGCATTGGAGGATGTCCTGGGCCTGGGACCTGGGCTCTGGAGTGGGGGAGCCAAGAAAAATTCAATTCCTGAGGTACCATTTTAAGTTCCAACCCAAGGGCTTTGAGGAAGAGATTGTTCAAACAACTCCTGTTTCCTTTTTTCCAGAAAGCATCTGGAATAGTTGGTGGGTACTTAAATGCTTTGTTGGTTACTTGAATTTGTATATGTAACAACAAAACATTTGGAATAAAGTAGTATAAGGAGACCACTTTTGTGAAGAATTTTTTCCCCTCCCAGTCACCATATGTATAAGGAACATTAGAATCCTTTATAACCCTGTTTTTAGAAGCCTGGCTGTTACATATTCATAGCTGTAGGTGTGCCTTCCCCACAGCCAGTGGGCTTGTTGTCCTTGGGAAGCCGTGCAGGCTGTTTTACAGCAGATCCACCTGGGATGCTTTCCTTACCTTGCTGAATATTAGTCCTGCAGGCTAAGAAACTCATTTTGTTAGATTCTTAGGGAGTTTCATTTCTTGGACCCTGTTCACTTTAACCAGGGGCCTGTGAAATTGACACATAAAGCCAAAATGCTAGTTTTGTATCCAGCAACCGAACCACCTTGGCTAGACTGGATGTAGGGAAGCTGGTTGTAATAACTCCATGGGTCTAGGATCTAGAGCAGCCTTCCTGGGTAGGAATGGCTGGTTCTGGGAGCTCTGGGTTCTTTTCTGTCGGGAGTCTTTTGGCCTCATTGAAGTATCTTTGCATATCACAGTCTGACTTGGTTTCCCAGTTCAACCCTGTGTGAGGGCTGCCCTGTTTCCCTTGGTTTCCTCACTGTGGAGGCGCCCCAGTGTGACCAGGGCTATTCTGTGAAGGTCTATAGGCAATAACTAGATGTGTATGAGAGTAGGTGTGCTGAAAATCATTATAACTTGGTTCTGCTGGGTTTTAACTTTATAACCTTGTCTAGGAATGTGTGAATGGGTTTGAAAAGTCATTTCGTGTTTGTAGTGGCATGTCTTGTAGCCATGTTCAGAATTGCTCCTGAGCAGTTGCTATATGATCTTGGGGCAAGTTTGGGCTGTAAAAGGAGCTTGGAGGACCTTTTCTCTAAGGGCCTTCGGGACACATTTTCAAAACACCTTTTGCACACCTTTTCCTAAAACGTACAGGATAAGCAAATTGCCATTTTTATCTCAGACGTTTGTAAGACTCTCCTCTTGGAAACTGCTTGATAGTTGCCTGTTGACATTGTCGGAAATGCTGGGGTTTTGGTGTCTCGTTGGGGTCAATTAGTGTCACTGACAACCTGTTTCTCTCTCCTCAGTGCAAGAACTATATCAACCAGTATTCTGACGTTGCTGTCCAGATGATGATGCACATGGTAGGTGGCAGGGGAGGCTCCCTGTTAGCATTCTTTGTCTCAAACTCCGTGATTCTCAGGATTTTGAAAATTACATGGTTTAGTTTTCCCTTTTTCCCTTCAGATAACGAATTGGGTCAAAACGAACCTTCTTCAACCAGCAGACTCTCTACTGCAACTCAGTACCTCCTCCCCTTTACCTTCCCCAGCCAGGGAGAAGGCTGAGGCAGCTCAACCCCCAGGACTGCCCTGATGGCTTCCTGGTGATTTGTTTGCCTGTGCATATGTGAGCTGGCCATCAGATTTCTGGTATCTGCCTTTCACCCTGGGGCCCGTGGGAATAGTCTGCTCTGGTAGGTAGGCCAGGGCTGAGAATTGCTACGTTGCAGCTGGAGTTTGCAGGTGCGGGGGAATCCCGCCTCCCACAGTTGGTCCTGTACTCTGCAGCAGTGTTAGCTCTAGCTGCTGCCTGAGTTCCTAACTCCTGCACTTGCTTCTGATGCTTCTGGGTGGTATGGGCATCCCTCCCTTACTAGAGGTAGAAAATCTTGATCGTGGACATGAGCTAGTTAGCTCCACGCAGAAAACTGTTGTACGAATCAGGGTGATGTGATGGTATTCTTAAATTGGGAACATGCCCTGGCTTCCTGAGATCTAAGCTGCTGGAGTTGAGGGGGTGGGTTGCACTTTGTCTCCATCCTGCTGACTTTCTGACTGTGTTGAGATTGACCTGTGTGGGTCCTTGAGTTTGTTCTCCAACCAGGGGTCAGCAAACTGTGGCCCACCACTGTTTTTGTAAAGTTCTGCTGGGTTTCAGTGATGCTCATCCCATTTTGTGCTGCAACAACAGAGTTGAATAGTTGAGACCTCACAGCCTGCAGTGCCTGAAAGATTTACTCTGTGGCCCTGCTGTAATTGCTCAAGAGCTCCCGGCCAGGCATTGGGATTATTATTACAACATGCCTTGTTCTAAAAGTAGTTTAGAGGCAGCTTACAAAGACATGGAGCTAGAGGAGGAAATCAATAAGCCTTTGATTTGACTCGATTTGGTTTAGTGCTTTCTCATAGCTAAATAATAAAATTTTCTCATGATAAAAGATTTACTGCGTAGATGTTTTTTGAAAATACGTGTAGTACATCCCAAATCAAAAATCATTTGTGGTTTAAAAAAAAAAATAGCAGTGGGTCATACGGTTATATAGTACTTTAAACTTTGTAGTTTACAGTTATTTGCTCAAAAACGTGTTTTATTGGTCATTAAACATTCTGGTACAAAAGGATTTTTAAGTGGCTGCATAACCTGTTTGGGTAGAACATAATGTTATGTAACCAGTCCCCTTTGGATGTTTAGGTTGCTTTGAGGTTTGCTTTTGGGATCAAAAGCATGATGAGCAGCACCCTACCAGTTAGATAGACAGGCAGATCCCCGTTTCTCCCTTAGTAGAGAGAACTAACACTGGAATTGCTGAATCAAGGGGTAAGGCTTTTGATTTGTTGTCAAATCGGCCTTCCAGGCTGGCATTTGGTGCCCTGAGGCCGAGGCAGCAGAGGGTGTGTGGTTCAGGACCCCTGACCCCTCTGGGTGTATATTCCAGCACACACCCCCGATTTGGGCACTCCTGTGTCTTGTCCCACTTTGCTGCTTACCACCTGAGGGGAAGGCCTTGCAGGCATGGTGGACTGACGCTTCTGAGGATGGAGAGCTCCTCATCACCTGGCATTTCCTGGGACCTGTTGCCCTGTGTTTTTGAGCATGATTTGGTGTGGTGGGAGCATGGGGACAGTGCACACACAAGCTGGACAGTGTGCTCTGTCCCTTGAGGGCCACAATAACTTTCAGGGCCCCCTGAAATAATAGGAACAAGGTAGGTTGCTGGTTTGTGACTGCAAGGTTTCCCCTGAACTTCTGGTGACATCCTTACAACCTTGGTTAACTGATGTTGTTATTTTAATTTTTTCTTAACTGTTGTGTCCTTTCCTTTCTCTTATTTTCATCTCCGATTTCCTGTTTTTTTGTTCAACAGCAGGATCAGGTATGTGATGGGGGATTTGCTTGTAGTAGTGGTCTGCTGCTTCTTGTAGTTAATTTTGCTCAATTTTTTTTTTTTTAATGGCATGACCTGTGTTAATACATAGGCTGGTGGGGAGCTTCTGCATTTCTCCCCTGTGATTTGGGGGGGTCTCCTCTCCCCTTCAAGGGGCCAGAAAAGGAAGCGAGCAGGGCTTGGACTCTGGTTAAAAACCAGCACCCAGCTGGCCATGTGCATGCCACCAATGTGATGATGGGGAACCATAGGTGACCCCGGAGATGACTGTTTCCTTAATTGTAGGCCTGACTTCCAGTGGGACACCTTGTTTCTGTGATGACTGAAGGGCACTGCATGTCTTTAGTCCTGTTTTTCATCACCTCAGAAACGCTTCTGCTGCATGAGCAAATCATTTGCAAATAGTGAGCAGACTATTCCTGTCTGTTGGATCCAGAGACTTGGAAACAGTCTCTTGATTGTGGCTTCCGCCCCTCTGGGTGATGGGGTCCTGCAGATCCTAGAACCATATCAGATGGCTTAAGAGCCAGGCCACTGGTGGCATAATATGGGGACCAAGTCCCCAGACCATTCTTACTGTGGCAGTACCCCCTTCTGAGCACTGGCATTTCTCTGTAGGAATAAAGATTTTTCAAAGGTATTTTGAAGTCTCATGGGAGAGTACTTTGGCTGAAATACTTGTTGCCTCAAGGAGTTAGTAGAACAGAGCTCATCTGAGACAAAGCAGCCACATACCTCTTGAGTCTTTTGTCTTTTTTCTAAAAAGCTTGCTTTGTCTTTGGCCCCATTCTAGTTTCTCTCCCCATACTTAAAGTGTGCAAAGACAGGGTATTTAGGATACATTTCAGACTTCCCTAATCTTAATTCTGAAGACTTCTCGATACTAAAACAAGGTGAACAACAGCCACGGTCTAGCTCTTTTGCAAAACCGCTCGTTTCAGCAGTCCTGTCCTGACGCTTTATGGTTTGGTGGTGGGAGGCAATCGCTGTCAGGCCCAGAGCTTGTTGCTGGTTGCATTTGGTTCACAAAGGATACAGAGTGTATACTTTCCTCACTCTTGGCCATCATCATCGTGAAACGGTCAAGATGTCCAAATTACAAGTTCTCTGTGGTTTGCTGTCTGGGTGGGAAAGGGGATTGATCTGGAGCATCTATGACCTGAAAGAATTGATCGCTTTGGGACCTTGGGTTTTTGTGTGTACTGTGTTTATGCAGTTGTGAAAATAGAATGCAGTTTTCAAAAAGCCATCCATTTCTTCTTTAAATGGTCCTGCCACCGAAAGATAAAGTGTGGTCTTATTTCCAAGATTTTTGGCTTTTTTAGTTTATGGGCATGGCGGTTCTTCCTCTAGAAAGAACATGCGGCTTATTTCCTACTGAGAGTGAACCAGCTCGAGCGAGAAACAGGTTCTAGAGCAGACCAGCTGTGCTTGGAGGAGGATTTGTTTGCCTGTGAAAGGGAACAGGCACCAGAAGTCTCGCTTTCCTGGGGCGCTCTCTGGTTGGAGCAGGGATGTGGTTCTGTCTGCTCTCCCCTCAGCTTTGCGTGGCCTCCTCCCTGCGTGAAACCGGTGCATCCGCACTCGTGGGAGTCCCTTCAGGTTCAATGAGGAATCTTGCCTGTTTGGCAGTCAGGCTTGATGCTGTGACCAGGGTGCCTCCCTAGCACTCCACCCTTTGTGTTTAGAGAGTGGAACTGAGGGGGGTGGTGGGTGCAGGCCTGCATCTGACTGCTTTTTCTGTGCCTTCTTTAGCAACCCAGGGAGATATGTGGCCTGGTTGGGTTCTGTGAACAAGTGAAGGAGGTGCCCATGCAGACTCTGGTCCCTGCCAAAGTGGTCTCCGAGAACGTCATCCCTGCGTTGGAACTGGTGGAGCCTATTAAGGTACCTGGTGTCACCCGTTTTGTACTGGCGAGGGCTGTGCAACGCCCAGGCCACTCCACATTATACCACGTTCTGTGAGGCTCACGCTTTTTTGGTTCCCTGCTTGGCTACTAAAGGTGTTTGAGTTTGAGACCATTCAGTAGTTTCTGCTGTCCCCTCTACCAGTGCAGTACCCCTCTCCCAGCCCTGAGTGCGTTTATTTCTTTAGTTATAAACCCAAGTGCTTCACAGGATGAGCCTGCATGTGTAGCACGTCTAGCTTTTTCTAGTATGTTCGTGTCCTTCCACCTTGCCCACTGTTGCCGCAGTGCAAACCTGATACTCCCAGAACACCCCAGGGCTCATGCAGAAGCTTCTCGGTGTACTGCCGTGCATGCGTGGGTGTGTGCTTTCGTTTCCCTGGTACCCTTCACTCAGTAAAGATCCACCGTTTTCCAGAATCAGCTTACATTCATCACTTGTTATGGGTCCAGCAGTGTGTTAGAGATGGAGTCCTGAAACCGTTGACCTGGAGTGGCGAACAAAATTGTCCTAGTGTTCATTGGGCTTGCAGTTTAGTTCTTAAAAGGGTCCGGGCCACGTGACATTTTATCACATGGCACAGGCACCCACTTCTGAAGTTGCCATGGCACTTGACCTTTGGCTGTCTCATCTCCCTCCTCTGTCCTCCCTCAGCATGTGCAGCGTATGGACCACAGGTTTACGAAGTCAGATGGGGTTGGGGAAGCACTTCCACCTGCCCCATCTTGCTGACTGGATTACTGGCCAGAGAAAATGAAGGGGAGTTTCACAGCTTGTATTCTAGCCACATGTGGCTACACGTTTACATAAAATCAGTTCCTTGGTTACCCTAGCCACATTTCAGGCGCTCAGTAGACACATGTGGCTCGTGCTGCTCTGCTGGACAGCAGAGGGGGAGAGCGTTCCTCCTGTCCTAGAAAGCTCTACTCAGCAGGATTACTTTGCTAAAGGCGGGCTGTAGGAAAGCAGTCTCGGGTATAAGGAGACTTGACACTTAGGGGCAGACTTGAAATGTGTTTAAAGCTTTGTCTTCTAAACAGTAGACAGGAAGTGAGTCCTCACTCTCCTGCTCCCCCAACCACCTTCCCCAAATGATTGCAGAATGATGAAATGATTGTGACCAGATACATCATGCAGGCAGCTCTTTGGGGTTGGGGGATGTTTTCACTGCTTCTGTCTTCTGAAGTATGGGTTACTGGTTTTTGTGGGGTGGGGGGGGGGGGTGCGTGGCGGGATGTGGTGGTGGTAGAGGATTGTGCAAAGGGATGGGTCTCCCACCATGTAAAACCAGCAGGGACAGGAACTTGGACACTGGGAGGAAGCCACCTTTTGGGTGACAATCTCTTGTTCCTGGCCACAGGGTGTCCCTTTCCCTTTAGAGCAGCAGGGCCCAGGGTGAGGTGAGGATCTCAGCATTAAAGTGCTGTCCTCCCCTTTCAACAGAAGGACATGGTCCAGGCGAAGGCTAGTGTTTTGTGCGAGATGTGTGAGTACGTGGTGAAGGAGGTGGTCAAGCTGATTGACAACAACAAAACCGAGGTATGTGCATTTCTAGAATGCTAGAGTGCCCCCGTTCCCCAAAGGCAGAAGCGGCCGAAGAGGTGGACTCAGCCATCGCTGGCAGTGGATGCCAGCCCTGGGAATCTGCATACCCCCTGCGCACCAGTGGATCCCTCTGGGCTGGGGTCGGGCCTGTTTCATAGGTCTTGTCTTTTTGGGGAGGAGAGAGCATCTTGCTGTTGGCTGGTTTCCTGGTCATGTTAGTATTACTGAGAATCTTTCCTAGGCCTGTCCAGCCTCTCCATCTTCTGCTACGATCCTCTTGTTTTGTGTTTCAGGAAGAAATAATTCACACTTTGGGTAACGTGTGCTCAAAATTGCCTGTATCCTTGTCTGAAGAGTGCCAAGAGGTGGTGGAGACTTACGGCTCCTCCATCCTGTCCATCCTCCTGCAGGAGGTGAGCCCTGAATTGGTGTGCAGCGTGCTCCATCTCTGCTCCACCCAGGGCTGCCTGTGCTGCCTGGTGAGTAGGGTGAGGGTGTGGCTGGCTGGCCCCTCGGCTTGGAAGGGCCCTGCCAGTACTCAGCCTGTGCTCCCTGTGCGTAGTACGCGTGATTCAGCCGAAGGATGGTGGCTTCTGTGAGGTATGCAAGAAGCTGGTGAGCTATTTGGACCACAACCTGGAGAAAAACAGCACAAAGCAGGAGATCCTGGCTGCTCTTGAGAAAGGCTGCAGCTTCCTGCCTGACCCATACCAGAAGCAGGTATGCCCCTGGCTGCTTTGGCCCAGAATGTCAGAACCTGCCTGGAGAGCACAAAGGCTGGGGTAGCTCATTGATTGTACCTGTGATTGAGGTTTTCAGGGGGAAAAGCTAGCTGTTTCTTAGAGGCAGTCTGTTGGCTCAGGGGGAGCCACTGGGAGAGATAACAGGAGCAGGTGAGATGAGGCTGAGTGTGGGTGGGTGGGCATCTGGGAAGGGGGTCCTGGGTTGGCAGTGGCAGGAATTCTTTTGGAAGAACATGCGTGGCGCCCCTCCTCTTGTGCCCCCACTCTGTGTGGACACCCTTAGACCTGGGTGTGCATCTGTGTTTACCTAACAGTGCGATCAGTTTGTGACTGAGTATGAGCCCGTGCTGATCGAAGTCCTGGTGGAGGTGATGGACCCTTCCTTCGTGTGCTTGGTAAGTTCCTCTGGGTGGCTCTGCATGGAAGGGCTCCTCTGAGGTTGCGGCAGAGTCTCAGGGGGGTGGGAGGACATTCTAGGCCTGCAGCACTTCACTCGGCAGTGCTGACTTTTTGGAAGCACATGTCGGAGCTCTGATTGTAGCTGCTTCTAGAAGCCGGTGATCTCTGGTTTTGGAAAGGATCGGTAGAGCGGATCTAATTCTTTCCTCCTCCATTTCCCCTTTTTTCACCGTATAGAAAATCGGAGCCTGCCCTGCAGTCCGTAAGCCTCTCTTGGGAACTGAGAAGTGTGTCTGGGGCCCTAGCTACTGGTGCCAGAGCATGGAGGCGGCGACCCAGTGCAATGTGAGTAGCCTAGCGAGTGCTCCGCAGGCCTGCCTTGTCATTTGGGCAGCTCCCACGACAGTCCTGTGTCAGTAGGCCCCTCTGCAGTCAGCTCTCTGCCCTGCCTTCATGTCCAGGGGTTGGGGGATATCTGAGGCCCAGGGGAGCGATTAGGCTTATCTATCTTGGCCCAGTAAAGACAGGAAGACTGCGCTCTTGGCCTTGAGAAGGGTGGGGGTGTGCTTCAGTATTTTGTGCTTCTGCTTTCCTGTTCTTGGCCTTAATTCTCCTGTGACAGGGTCAGGCTCACATTCACATGAGGCCACCCCTGAGATTGCACAAGTCCTATCCCTTGGGTGGGTCTTAAGCCCGGCCTGAATCTTCACCTGAGGCCAGACGGCTGTTCTCGAATGGTCCTGAGAGCTGGCACCACCCAGGTGTTGCAGGGTGCTGTGGCGCTGACTTGACCGCACAGCCGCCGGCGGTGCCCCACGCTGCTTTCTTGGGTGGAGACGTGTGTGGACCAGTTGGTTACCTAATGTTCCTTTGTGCAACTTTTTCTTCCTCGAGCGGGTTCCTCGTGACCATGGGGCATGACTGTGCTGGTGTGGTTGCATCAGTTTGGCGACGCCCATCCCGGCCACAAGGGGCTCCTTGTTCCTCCAGGCCTGGCCCACAGCACAGTCAGTAGAGGAGTAGGCTCTTGCTGCTGTTCCGGGCAGATGTGCCTGAGGGGCCAGAGCTGGTGTGCACCCAGTTGGGTAGGAAGTTCTGCCCTGGGGGCCCCTCCGTGCCGCCTGCTGAGTGCCAGGACTCCGAGTGTAATCAGATGGGAGGGGACCTGGGCCCTACGTGCATGGGTGCTCATCTGGAAAACATGCAAGTGCTTTGTAGCTGCTGCCCTGGGTGCTTGCCTCAGGAGTCCCCAACACTGGGGTGGACACGCGCTCCCCAGTTTTAAATGAGGCGCTGTCTAGCTGACTCAGGACAAGACAGCTGGTCCCAGTTTTGGGTGATGTCTGATGCACTAATGGGCCAGGGGTGGAATTTGTCACATGAAGGCTAAACACAGTTTCCTCTCTCCTGTCAGGCTGTCGAGCATTGCAAACGTCACGTGTGGAACTAGAAGGGATGTTCCTTGGAGAAACTGCAGCATCTTTTCCTACTTGTGTGTCTGGGGGCAGTGAACACAGATCTGTCGACTCTGTTATAAAAATAGGACCCCCTTTCCCCTCTCCTCATTTCCTGTCTCCTGATTGTAGCATTGCAGTCAGTGGGGGAGGCGTCTCGCTCTCTGCCACCCATAGCCGCTTCAGTGTCCCTTTCCTTTGCCTAGACAGGTGAGGATGTCCTGTGCGTCGGGAGTCTTTCAGCCTGCCCTTGTGGTGGGTCCCGGCCCGGGCCTTGTTCTGAGCCCTCTGCCTACCCCATGCGGGGACCGCCCCTCTTCTGGGCCGATTGGCTGCTATTCATAGCAGCAAAACAAAGGCAGTTTTATAAGAAAGATTAGAGGCTCAGAATAATTAGGCTTTTTAAAACCACGTTTTCACCATAGGGAGGATTTAGGAAGCAGCTGCTCAGGAGACCTGGGTGAGGCTTAGGTTTGTGTCGACCTTCGTTTCAGCTTTCCTGTGTCTTTGCTGGTGATGCCTTGTTTGGGGTTCTGTGGGTTTGGGTGGGAGGGGCAAACCTGCCTGAATGTAATCTGCTAGCTCCACGTGGAGGTCCTGTGGGTCTGCTTTTGCGTGTGAGCGTGGACAGTGGTGACCACCTCTTGCTTTTGTGTTTGCGTGGCCGTGGAAGCCTTGCTTTTTTGTGCGTCCGTACTGCTGCCCAGGGCCTGCCTTTGCTCTCTCTGCTCCAATCCTCATTTCGAAGATGTTCTTTCTGACCTTCAAATAAACGTGGATGACCAGCTCCTAAGCCTTTGGCTTTCAGGTAGAGGGTCTGCTGGGTGTGCTGTCCAGGGGCCTCGTCTGCTGCCCTGCTTCCTCTCCGTTTGGCCTCCTCTTTTCCACTTCTAGTTGCCAGGAGACAGCGAGATACGAAGTTGCTATTAAATGGACTTAATGACTTTTTTGATTTGTTTTGCACTAAAGTTTCTGTGATTTAATAATAAATAAAGTCTGTTAACCAGACCTGAGCCTGAGTGCTTCCATAACACCCCAGCCAGGGGAGTTTGGTTTCTGACCTGTGGGTGTCCAGCAGTTCTGTAGCCCCACTTGGCCACAGAAGGCAAGCAGAGTGGGCAAAGAAATCCTACTTGGCTCCTCTCTGATTGGCCCAGGGTCGCAGTGGGTCAAAGGAACCCCTGAAAGTCAGGCCCAGATCTGCCCTACCCTTCACCCTCCCCCCTTCCCTGGGCCAACCCAAGGGAGGGTAGTTTACCAGAGCCAGAGCTAATTGAATGAATTGAATTACTGATTCCTTGTGAGTTGCTTTTCTTATTTAAAATTCAGACCATTCCAGAAACGTTCAGTGAGTACCAGTTAAACAAAATCAAGGGGAAAATGTTGAGGGAATAACTTAATTTAAAAAAGGAATACACACAAACACATTCAGAACCCAAGAGAACACCAGTCATTTCTCTTTAGGAGCCGGGCACGTTTGGGAAGCCAGTGAAATGTAGAGAACGCGGTTCGCCGACGTTGACCATGTCCATGTGGGGAGGCAGGGATCACTGTCAGCCCCTAGCTGGATGTCCAGCTGGGGATGTGCTAGAAATGCATTGGGACTTGAACTGAAGTCAGGGAGCCAAGGCCAGGCAGGGTACTCCAGCTCTGGGCCTCCCTCTTCTGGTCTGAAAGTTGGGGGGAGGGGACGGGAAGAGGCCCTGCTTGGCCTCTTAAGAGCTCAGCCTGGGCTGAGTTGGTCCTCACGCTCCTGAGCCCCCGGTGACCCTCCTTACCTGTGTCCTTAGATGCTTAACATTTTTGTTTGGTTTTCTTAAAAAAATAACAAATTTTATGAAGATAGAGGTCAGGTGCTGAATGGGCATCTGGCAGAAGTGGAATCTGAGCAGCTGGTGTGGGCTGCCACCAGGCCAGCCCGAGGTCGTGCGCCCAGAGCCAGCCTGGGGAGGGGCCCACACTGTGGTCCTGCTCTGCCCTGCCCTGGGAGAGATGGGGGCAGGTGCTGCTCACACCGGCGAGGCTCCTGTCTGGTCATAGCTCTGTGATCTCCAGGGGGCTCTCCAGGATCACATCACGAAGCTTGTGCAGGGGTGTAGATTTGGCTGACTCTGTGCGGGCGTTGCGCTCAAAGGCACTGGCTTCGGTTGTGGTCAGCGTCTCCAGTGAGCGACCCAGGCCCTTCTGGTCATCCTCGGGCAGGCTGTTAAGGTCAGTGGCCAGCAGAGTGCCCGTGCTGCCGTGCACCGCGTGGATCCCGTCAGGCCCCTTGAGCTCTGTCGGCGGCTTATGGCGGAAGCGCAGGCTGCCCTGACTGGGGCTGTGCTCCCCTGGCTCCTCCTCCAGCTCAGTCTGGATCAGCTGCAAGAGGCCAGGATCCCCCAATGGCTCTGAGACCCACCCATGCTCAAGGTCATGCCCAAGGGCTGAGCAGGTGGATGGCCCCAGAGTCCCACCTCCTGTGTCCATTTCCTTCCTACTGCCCACAGGTAGCTCTGCAAGCACCTCTAGGCTTGTGCTGCAGTGGGCTGGCCTGTCCAGCTGGTGGCAGTGTTTCTCAAACTGGGTACAGAGGGGAAACCGGACACTTAGGGTGTTAGGGATGTGTTCTTGCTTCCCATGAGAATCTTGAATTTTGTGTATTTGCTTTGAGAAGGGTCCTGTGGTGGAGTTTTGGTATCTGGATTTGTCAACAATTTGTCCTCGAGCAGGACATGTAGGGAGTGTCCACAGGTGAAGTTGGAGGGGTGATAGGATATAGTAGAAACTCAACACGTGGTGGCACTTTTGTCCCGGGTGGAGCTGTTCATTGTTAGCCTATTCCGTTTGGGAATTGGCCCAACTGGAAATCTGGGGTTTTGAAGAAAGTGAATTTTTAAAGTGTTGACATCATTGCAGGCAAATAAATTTATGTAGGCCCATTCGACCCTGCAGCCTGTTTCCTATAAGGACATCAGATGCCTTTTAAAGGCATCTTTTTGGGGTTCAAGTCTGAGAAACACTCCTCAGCAACCACTCTAGGAAAGCCCACTGCAGAGCCCAGAAAGTAGACTGGGCCTGCCGGCTGACTTCCTAGGCCCCACCCATTGCTGTCTTTGGCCCTGGCTGCTGAACTCTAGGGATTGAGAAGGATGTGGGTGGCTGGAGCGAGAGAGGGAGGGAGGGAAGGAATGAGCACCCCCAGGGCTGGGGCACAGCACACAGCTCCGGGCCCGCCCGGCTACCTCAGAGATGGAGGAATGGCAGGAGGAGGCTTTTTGCACCATCCGCTGTGCAAAGAGCTTTTTGAGCCGCAAGTAATCCTCCAGGACCACCTTGAGCAGCGATCCCTGGGGGAGCGAGAGGGTTAACCCCCCACCAAGGCCTTTCCCTGCCTGTCATACCCCTTGCTCACTCCCATAACTCGGATGGAGGTGATGGAAGGTGCATAGGCACCTGATCCGAGGGGAAAGAATTGGGAGCAGAGCCTGGTGACAGTGGCCAGCTAGAACCCACGTGGGCTCCAGGCCACTGCAGGCTGAAGTAGCTCCTGGTCAGCCAGATGCCCTGGCCTCTCTGAGCCTCGAGGTGGAGAAAGCTGTTTCCCAGGATCCTCCCCCATCCCTGTATCCTGGGGAACTGGTCTAAGCTCAGCCAGAGGCCTGGGTGCAGGCCCCTGAGGGGGTGTGGTGCAGAAGCCTGCAGGGAGGGCTCACCTTGATGGGTCCCTCCCGAATGATCTGGCCCAGCTTGGCAATGTTGTCGTACTCTTGGATGGCTGCCCGCAGGTACCGGTCATCATCAGGCTTGACTGCTGCTGGTTCACGCCCAAAAGTTCCCTGGGGAGAGGGGACATTAGCCGGAGCAGAGGTAGACCGCATGCACACGTATGTACACACACCCAGGGTAGTGGATACAACCTGCCACCCTCATCCCCCAAGGAACCCAGCTCCTTGGCAGGCAGTGGCAAAGACCTGCTTTACCTCCACCCCGTCCCGCACGGTTGTCCACCCCCTGCCCCTAGCTCTGGCCAGGGCTCACATGGGTGCGGGTGGGGCTATTCCATAGGTCTGCGATCTCACTCAGGTTCTCTGGCAGGTCGTCCTCATGCTCAGCCTGGGCGGCCAGCTCCAGGTTCCGGCAGAAAGGATCCAGCCACACGGGGTTGGCCCTGCAGGTGGGGAGTGGGGTGGGTGGGGTGCGGAGGGACAGATGCCCTTGTAGCTTAACCACTAACCCCTGCTCTTTTCTTTGGCCGACGGTAGTACCTTCCTGGGACTGGAGGTTCATGGCCTTGAGAAGTAGGCCCCTAGCCCATTGCATTTGGGCGCACAGCCACGCTAGGATCCCTCAAGAACCAGGACATGTTGATCTCGATTAGTTTTGGTACAGAGGCCTCACTCTGCACCTGGAGTCCAAGTCTATGTCTGCTGGAACTGGGGGCCCAATTGGGGTGTTGATCCCAATCCCAGCTCAGCCAACACTTTGTAGAGAAAGCTGGCCACCAGGGGGCACCCACACCCCAGATTTTAGCTGGTCTGGTCCCTCAGAGCTTGAGGGGTGTCAGACAATCCGCTCCCACTGGGTCCTGGGCATGCCTCCTCAAAGTGACCCTGAGGTCTCAGGGGCCCCACTCACCCGTCGAAGGAATACTTGTTGGTGTTGGGCATGTCCATGATGTCAATGAAACCACGATTTCCTGTAGGGAGAAGTTCTGGGGCATGGAGGGGAGGGAGGCACCCTGCTGGGGCTGGTGGAGCCTGAGCCAGCCTTATGAGGCCTAGGTAGGCACTCTAGGCCCCCAGAGGCCCCTCCTGCCTTGTCATCCTCACCCCCCCCACCCCGCCTCAGTCCCCCATCGTAGCCCTTGCTCACCTGCCGAGCCAGCCACAATGGCTTTGAGCTTCCTCTTGTGTCTAGAGAGAAGCAGAGAGAGGGGCTGGTGAAGGAGGCTGGGTGGGGCTGGCATCTCAGGGCCCTGCCTGCCTCTGTGACTGTCCCAGGAGCAGGGCTGGTCAGCCTTTCCCAGGGCAGGGAGGTGTAGGAGTCACTCACACGGTCCTGTAGTACCAGTTCATGAGGATGAACAGCATGGCAGCCAGGAAGAGGAGAATGGCCAAGACAATGATCGCCATCTGGGGGAGTGGGGCCAGGCGTGAGTGGGCGAGAGCACCCAGGGCAGAGGGGTGGTGGGGCGGGGCGCCACCAGGAGTACCTACCTGCAGGGCGGACATGTCGTCGGGCAAGCGGGCAGAGATGGCAGGCTGCACGTCCAGGACATTGTAGTTCCGGAAGAGGTTCCGCAGCTGCTCCTTGTTCTCGTCAATCATCTGGATCACCCTGAGTGAGGGGAGGGGGCCTCAGCTTCCCTCTTCAGCCATTCCTCAAGAACTCATCCCACTCAGAAGGCTCTGCTGCGCTCCTGCCTCCGACCCCCAGATTCACCCCCACCAAGCTTTGCAAGATCAAATCCCACTCAGCTAGAATGGTTTTGTATCTTACAGGGTTTACCGCTCCTCATACAGTATCCTGCTTGTTTCCTCACCATCCATGTAATACTCCCATTTTACAGATGGGGGGAGTAGGACTCAGAGGGGTGGAGCTCTGCTCATACCCGCAAACTACTCTCTACTAGCCCTGCCCACCTCTGGGCGAGAGCCCCACACAGCAGGCCTGATGGTGTTATCGGCCTCTTTCGGTGGGTCCCCTCCCCGGCTCCAGGCAGGCAGGTGGACCGACCAGACCCCACCCACCGGTCCACGTCCAGGATGCGGTTGGTGTCGCGATTCACCACGTGGATGAGCAGCTCTGTCTGTGCGAAGTTCACCCGACCCTTCTTGTCCACATGGAACTAGGTGAGAAGAAGCGTCAGGGGGCGTGGCAGGAACAAGGAATGGGATGGGGAGCTGCTCCTGGCCTACCCTGCCGATAAACCTGTCACTGCTGAGTGCTCACGGAGGACCACGCGTGATATCAGTCACTTGGCTGCATTGGGCCAGGTGCTATCACTGGCCCTATTTTTATAGGTAAGGATGCTGATGGCTAGAGACGTGGAAGGACTTTCCCAAGGCCATGTAGCTAGGGAATGACTGAGGGGCTACAGAGACCCCCTTTCACTCCCCTGACCTCTCCGCAGTGGCAGTGCCCCATCCCTGTGGCGTGGTCCTCCTCCCCTCATAGCCCACAGACTCAGGGTGGGTTCCATGGGGCACCTGCACGTCATCAGTGTTGACAATGGCACCGGTGATATTGGAGAGCAGGCGGATGAACTCTTCCTCAAAGCCACGCACGCGGTCGGGGATCTCGTTAATGACGATCTTAACACGCTGGTCATCCCTCAGGATATAGATGCCGATGATGGCCGTGTCATTGTGGCCTGCGAGGTCCCGGGCCACAATGTCCACCACAAAGTAGCCAGGGCTGTAGGCCATGAAGAGGTCAAAGGTACGCAGGATGCCATCCACACTCCCTGCAGGAAGAGCCCGCGGGCAGGGTGCAGCTCAGGGGCCACCCAGTGCCCCTCAATCCCCTGGGGAGGGGCAAGGGCCAGGGGCATTTGGACACACTGAGGGGAGGCTGCATCTCAGGCCACAAGTCCCCACAGGGCCTAGCAGAGCAAAGCTGACAGAAAAGGTGGGGGGGGGGGGGAGGGACAAGTGAGTATGAGTGTTCCGTTCATCTGAAGGAGCAGCAGTTCTGACCTCCACTTGGTGGATTATTATCCTGGGAGAATGCAGCCAGTGCTGCCACAACCAGTGCTTCTAGAGATTTCTAAGGTTTTACTTAAACACTGCAAGTTAAAACACAACTGTGGGCTGCAGTGTCCCAAGGGTGACAAGTCTGGGACTCCACTGTCCCAGGCAGGGGCGATGGGAGACGTGTGAACACACACATGCACTTCAGAATTCCACAACCATACTAGAGACATAACCAGAGGTCGTATAGTAGTCTTCTCTTAGAAGACCATAGACCTGGGTTCAAGATCTGCCACTTTCTCGCTGTGTGACCTTTAGCAAGGTACACAGCCCCTCTGTGTCTTAAGTTACTAAACTAAGCAGTAGGAGATGAGAGGACGTAGGGATGATGTCTGATTGTGTGACTGGTTGTGAATTAGCCTTCAGAGGATGGTTAGGGGGAGCATATCTGAAGACAGAGGTGAAGGTCAAGATGGTATTTCAGGAAGTGAAGACAGGGCAAAGGCCAATGGAGGATGGTACAGAACAGGCTGAAGGAGTGAGTGGTGAGGGGCTCAGCTTGGGTGGGCATGGGGCCCTTACAGATAGTGGGGGGCTGTGGAGCCAGGAAGAGGAGGGACCAGGAGGAAGACCTGGTGAGCTTTGAAAGCCAGGCCAAGGAGTCTAGACTGACCCCTGTAGGCGAGAAGAATGGGGAAGGTTTTGGGTAATGGGACACCCTCCAGGCCTTGCAGAACCTGACCCAAGAGGCTCAGTTGTCCACACAGGCCGATGCACAAGTAAACATGCACGCTTTCAGGTACATATGTGCTCTTTGAATTCTGGCTCCTCAGTGCTTAGCACAGTGCCTGGCCCGGGGGAGGGGGAGGTGCATAAATAGGAAGATAGGTGGACACACCAAAAGGAGGATGGGAAGGTGGATGAATGGGCAGATGGGTAGATGGGTAGACGGAGGCATGGATGGGCTGACTGACACACGGGTGGGTGAACGGATGGATGGATGAATAATGGATGAGAAGATGAGAGATGGAAGGAAGGAGAAAGTGGGTGGGTAGATGTAGAGATGGAAAGGGGGATCAGAGACTAGAAAGATCGGTGGGTGAATGAACGGATTAACAAATAGCTGGCTGAACGATGGCCAGATGGGTGGGTGGACCGAAGGACTGACATGGCTGGCTGGCCAGCCACTCATACCCTGTGGTGCCCACACAGACCCCACCTCCTCCAGACTACAGTCCATGCAGTGACAGAGGTCTTGGGTGGAGGCTCCTACCCATGGTGAAGACCTGGCCCACGTCCTCAGAGTCATTGGCAAGGGCCCGGAAGTAGTGGATGGCCAGGATGCTGTAGAAGACCAGGCTGTTGTTGCCAACGTCTGCGTCCAGGGCCAGCACCTGGATCAACTCTGAGCCCACCTTGGCATCGGTGGCCACTCCTGCAGAGAACGGGCAGGTGGGTGTAAGCGGCAGGGCAGGGGCCGCCCCACCCCCCAGACCCAGGCTCTGGCCCCTGCACCTGCAGTGTACTCAGCCTTGGTGAAGCGCGGGGGCTGGTCGTTGATGTCTTCTAGCACGACGCGCACCTCCTGCAGGGTGAGGTCAGTGACCAGGTCGAGGGCTGGGGAAGGCCCACGGGGAGGTGTCCAGCTGCGATTGCTCGAGGCCTTGACGATGAAGGAGAAGACGGCTTCACGCTCCCGGTCCAGGTCCCGCAGCACCAGCAGACGCCCGTCAGGCTGCAGATGGAAGTTCTTCTCTTCGTTGCCGGCTGAGGATGGGACCACGGCACAGGGTGAAGGGGCAGGGCTGGGGTGGGGCATACTTGGGTCATCTCCAGCCCCAGGGTAGGTAGGGCACTAGCCCTGGCAGGCCCCACCTGCAATGAAGTAGTACACGATGGCGTTGGGGCCCTCGTCCGCATCCACGGCGCCTGTCACGTTGCCCACGAGGGTGCCACGTGGCGAGTGCTCAGGCACTGTCAGCAGCTGGTACTGGGGGGTGCCTTTCTGCAGGGGGGAGGGGGATGTCACATGAGGGCCAAGGCCAAAGGACCTTGCGCAGCACCTTGTAGGTGCTGAGGGACTTTATTGCCCAAGGCTTGTGGGGTGAGCAGGACCTCTGTAACCTCAGGGGAGCGTGGGCTGGGCCTGGTCTGGCAGGTTCTATGAAGTATCCCAGTACCTGAATGGATGTTTGAACAAGGGGGCACACTCTTTTAAAAAAAAAACAAAACTTTTTTTTAAAAAAACACATATTTTTGAGACCGAGAGAGACAGGGCTTGAGCGGGGAAGGGGCAGAGAGAGAGGGAGACACAGAATCTGAAGCAGGCTCCAGGCTCTGAGCTGTCAGCACAGTGCCTGATGTGGGGCTCGAACTTGGGAACGACAAGATCATGACCTAGACTGAAGTCGGATGCGTAACCCAGCCACCCAGGTGCCCCAAGGGGGCACACTTATATGCACATGGATGTGCACTCAGAGCCTCCAGGGAATGTCACCCCCATGTGCCCACAGGAAAAAACCCCATCAAGTTGTGGAGTATGAGTCTACACGAGCAGCTCGGCTGGCCCCAGCTGGGTGAAGCGGAGCTCAATTTCAGGTTTCCTGTGTGCTCTTGTGTGTGCAATTAGGTGAGTTACAGCACTAGGGGTCAGGCGTATTTGCCTGCTTTTTTGACTGCTGGGTAGTGCCTTGAAATAGCAGCAGCTCAATAAATGTTGTAGGAAGTGCATGCAGTTTCTGAACGTAACCACATGTATATGGCACAGTGTGCACAGGAGAGCCCTGCGTGTGTACTTGCAGGCGGGGAGTCCCTGTGTGGGTGCGGGTTGGGGGGAGGGGGAATGGGCGAGCTCACCGGGGGCCTCACAAAGAGAGGTTCGTTGTCGTCGATGTCCTCCAGGGCCACTTGCAGCGGCTGCATGGTCTCGTATGGCACTGGCTGCCCCAAGTCGCTGGCCACCAGGATGAGCTGGGGGGTGGAGGGGCACAGTCAGAGGAGGGCACTCCCTGGGGGTCAGGTCACCGCCCTTGTGGGCATTCTAGGTGGGGAGGTGGTGGCCCTGCGCCTAGAGGACCGCCCCTCTCTTGGCCCCACCCCTCGCATTGGGGCCCGCCCCCTTACGCTGTACACAGCCTGTTTCTCGCGGTCCAGGCGCTGAGCTGTCTGGATGAGGCCGCTTATGGGGTCGATGGTGAAGTACTCCCAGTCCCGGTTGCCGGCCGTCTTCAGAAAGCTGTAGCGCACGGCCCCGTTGAGGCCCTCGTCCTTGTCTGTGGCATAGACCTCATATACATTGGAGCGCAGCGGGATCTCCTGTGGTGGGGGGTGGAGGGGCATGGCAGGGAGGCTCCTGGGCCATCTGCGAGAATGCCAGCTCCCACGCCCGGATGGAGCTCTTGTGCTTTGTCCTCACTTAGCAGAATGCCCTTGCCACCTTCTGGCATCCTTAGGAAACGCCTGCCTGCTTAGCTGGACTCTCCTGGAGTCTCGGCACCTGCTAGAGCCTCCCTTCACCCCACCCCCACTCCACTACCCAGTGATGGTCCCAGCTGGTCTCCATCCACCACGCTTCAAAGTCTTTCAGGGTTATTGCCCTTCCAGGGCCTTCCCCCGTCCCTCGGATCCCATTGCATGCTGAGATTTGGAAGGCAGAAGGGGAATCCAAAAGCTGAGGCCACAGCTACCATTCTGTTGCTGGGTCTGTCTTGCTCTCTGCTACCCTAATCACAGGAGCCTTAGGTGTCCCCAGACAACACCGTCTACCCAATGGGGTACATGAAAATGAGGGTACGTGAAAATTACTTAACGCAGCTGGTTCTCTGCGAGACACAAATCTTTCAAAATTTGGAGTCTTGAAGGGAAAAACGTAGCAAATGGGCCTTTGTTGTGGAAAAAGAACTAGATTATTATTAATTTATACCTTGCCTCGTTCCACAAAAAAAGATTTGAGACAATTTATAAGAATGTATAAGTTATAATAAGAGCAAAGAAGTTAAAAAATAATCAGGGTAAAGAAAAAGAAAATGGCGGCACCTGGGTGGCTCAGTCAGTTGAGTGTCTGACTCTTCTTGATCTTGGCTTAGGTCACGATCTTGTGGTTTGTGGGATCAAGCCCTGCGTCGGGCTCTGTGCTGACAACACAGAAGCTGCTTGGGATTCTCTCCCTCCCTCACTCCCTGCCCCTCTCCTGCTTGTGTGCACGTGTGCTCTCTCTCTCTCAGAATAAATGAACTTAAAAACATTTTTTTAAAAGGAAAAGAAAATGGCAGGAAGATGGAAACTGAGGAGTAGGGGTCCAGGTTTGTGCACCAAGTCCCTGCGGGGTCATTTGGCGTAGGCTGACTGCTCTGAGCTCCCTGGCGGGCAGTGCAAAGAGGACTACTCTGTCACTGCAGTAGGTGCTGGAAAAAGCAACTCACAAGGTAGGTGCACAGCGTTTCCTAGAGCGCAGCCCTGGGACGGATTTCTCCTGTGGGGCCTCTCAGAGGAGACAGAGTGACGACAAGGACTTGATGCTGACATTCTGAGAGGTGGAGGCATGCTGAAGTTTGGGGAACAGAGAGCAAGTGGGCGATTATACCACCAGGGGGCAGGTCGGGCCTGGGTGCTGAGAGGAAGGAGGGAAGGGACAGATGAAGGAGTACTGCCTGTCTTTACAAGGCAATTTAAACGATTTTTTAAAAAAGTTTATTTTGAGAGACAGAGGGAGAGAGACTCCCAAGCAGGCTCTGCACTGTCAGCATGATGCTGGACATGGGGCTTGATCCCATGACCTGAGCTAAGGTCACGAGTGAGACGCTTAACTGACTGACCACCCAGGCGCCCCTCCAAGGCAATTTAGAGCAAGGAACGAAAGGGTGGGGGAATTCTGGAACCTCAGCCACTTCCCCTTGTTTCTTATTTTGATGCTGGTACTCAATTCCTAGGCATGGTATCAGCAGGAACAACAGACAGACGGAAGGAACATGTATGCTTATTTTGAGACACCAATATGGGGGGGTGTGAGTTTCCGGGGAGACTGGCTTTTCTGGTAGACTTCTCGGAGCAAGAGACGGGGCATCTAAAAAACACCCAGAAAAGTCACTTTCTCAAGGTCACTGGCTGGTAGCGACAGAGTCAGACTTGGGCCACTACTACCCGCTGTGTGACACTGAACAAGTCTGTCTCCCACTCTGGCCTCAGCTTCCCCACTTTCACAGAGGGGCCCTGTCAGTCTCCCAGGCGTGACTGCAGGAGGAGGGAGTGGGCCGGATATGGGAAGGGAGATGTTGGTGGGCGGGAGGACCAGGGGACAGCAGTACCTCTCTGATGTGGAGGACGGTGCCGTTGGGCGGGCGCACGAAGACGGGGCGGTTATCGTTGACGTCGATGACCTCCACCAGGAGCATGGTGGTGCCCCAGAGTGGAGGCTGTCCGCCATCCGTGGCCACCACGGTCAGGTTGAACCTCTCGTAGGACTGCAGTGGCCGCTTTGTGGTCACCAGGCCTGAGTCTAGGTCCACGTGGAAGGCCTCTGGCAGGTGGGACAAGAGAGCAGGGCCTGGCTCTGGCTGAGACGTCCTTCCCGTCCCTCCTCCTCCTGGCCCTGGGGCTGCCCCTCTCACGCCCAAGGCATCATGGGTGGGGAGCAGACTACTTACCCACGCCAGGGCCCTCAAGTGAGTAGGCCAGCTCCCCATTGGAACCCTCATCCTGGTCGGTGGCCATCATGGTGATGACTGAGGTGCCTGCCGGCTCATTCTCATACACGCTTGTGCTGAACTGGGGCTTGGAGAACTGTGGCCGGCAGTCATTGACATCTAGCACCTGGATCACCACCTGGGGGTAGGGGGGGGAGGTTGAGGTCAAAGGTCAGGAGCATACTAGGTTGCTGCTTCAGGTGACCCGGTCACACGGGAGTAAGCCAGGGTGGACAGTGCCCACTGTTGGAGTCTGACCTCAATTTCTTTAACCCCGAGTCTCAGTTTTCCTCGCCGTTGGGGATGGTAGTATCTTATCTCTCAGGGGCTAGTGAGGCTCACCCATGATGGTATGTGTGCCCAATGCCTGGCTCAAGGAAATGCTTTGCAACTAGTACTGTGGTTACAGGATCATCTGCGTCTGGGCCCAGAAGCAGGGAGCCCTCCTCGCCCACCTCCTGCTCTGCCCTCTGCTGCTTCCCACAGTGGCCCTAGACATCTGACTCTGATCTCTGGATCTTAATGCTGGGCTGTGCTTCCTCCACTCCCAGAAGTTCTCTCTTGCCGGGGATCTGTGTCTGGCTTGGGACTTGGCTCCCTCTGCCGACCCCACAGCCCAGGGCGGGTCCTATGGACACAGCAGGTGAGGAGGCCCTTTCCCCGCGTAGCTCCCATGGCCCTGACAGCAGCCTCATCCGAGTCCTTCACGGCGGTGATTTCAAGAACCCCTCTCCGTGCACAAAGCACTTGCCAACTCCCCATCTCCCTGCCTCACCACTGCCTTGGGCAGGAAGCATCATCATTGCTGCCCTTTCTCCCATCCCCTACAGATTTGACAGCTGAGGCTCGGAGAGGTCACATGCCAAATGCAGGGTGCTCAGCTAGTGGGATCTCTGTCTTCTGGCTCCAAATAATGGGCTTTTCCCAGCACAGCACGTGTGGCACGACACAGCCCATGTGACAGGGACAGGATTCGGGTACGTGTGAGAGCTCCCAGCCCCTTCCCCCCCTACCTGCTCACAAGAATTTGTCTTTGCCCACCCGACTTCTCACCCACTCCCACCCTTTACCTTGGATGGTTAGGTTATTGCGGGAAGATGTGGAGGAACTGGATAGAGAATGACAGGACTGGAGAAGGCAGAACAGGGGGGACGAAAGAAGGAGAAAGCAAAGCCTCAAGGCATACTCTGGAGAGAAGTGGGGATAGAGTTTAGAAGGTGGTACGCTGGCCTCAGGGTGATGGCATCGGTGTTAGAACTGGAGTAGGAATGGGGCTGGGAACTGGATCCCTCGCTAATGTTCTTTAGGAGACATAAATAAAGATAATCGCTCTACGATTATGTTTGGTTGCTAGACTGTTTCCTTCCGTGGGTCACCGTGGACAGTGGGACACGTGGCACCCCAGGTTTGACTCAAGTCACACTCAAGTGTTTTCAACTGCCTTAGCAGGGGTTTGGCACAAGAGATTTCTCTTCAAGAGTCCCCGTTTCCCCAAGCCACAGCCGTTTTGACTCAGCCAGCTAAGCTCTTGCTGTCTCCTCCTCTGCCACCATGTCTCTGAGGGGACCGGGTGGCTCTGCTCCCACTCTGCAGCATTCTCTAAAGGAAAGGCTTTGCTCGATGCCCCCACACTTCTAGTCCTCGGTGTCCCTGGCCCAGGCTGGTGGCCCTTACCTGCACCGAATTTTCTCGGCGGTTGCTGGCTATATCTCCAGGGTTGTCTTTGGCCAAGGCAGTCAGAATATAGTGGTCCTTCTTCTCCCGGTCCAGAGAGGACAGCACATAGATGTCACCCTAGTAGGGGGAGGGTGGAATCAGGTCCTTCATCAATCCAACTGATATTTATTGAGTATACACTACACGGCAGACATTGTTCTAGGCTTTGCAGGTGCAGCACTGGACAGAACGGATGACCGCCCCCGCCCCCGTGGAGCTCTGATTCCAGTGGCTCCTCTTATCCCCAGTGCCCAATCCGCCTGGAGATGGGATGTTCAGCCCAGGATGGAAGTCACTCCCTGGCCAGGTATAGAGTGGTACTCTGTAAATAGTTGCCCTTCCTAGGGCCGGGCCAGGACCACGACTGACTGTTCACACCGAGCAGGAAGGACAGAACCCTGTTGACAGGGCGGAGTTCAGGGGGACATGGGCAGGGAGAGGCAGTAGGAGGGAAAGTCCAGTTCCAGCCCAGCTCCTGGGGAAGGCGCTCCCTGACCAACCGCCCCCAGGCCACCATGGTCTCTCCTGTGCTGAACTAGCTGCTTTGAACCAATGTACAGTCATTTGAAGTCGTCACCCGTCCTTTCTCTTGAGTTTCTGCTCTCTCACAAGTCTGACACCTCCCTCCCCCGGCACGGAATACAGTGCCATGTATACAGCAGGAGCTCAAACACCGTGCCCACTTTCTGCAGAGCTCCCTATACCTCTCTTTTGATAGTTTTAAAAAGCAGCCTCATGGACTTGCATCAGGTTTTCTGGTTTGGGGGAATTCCAAAAGTCTCTGGCCCCAGGAAAGAAAGTGAGGTCTACAGGATGTCTGGGACTGTAGCAGGGCTTGCTGACTTGGTAAAAAAAAAAAACCTCTGAGGCTACAGATGTTCTGGTGGCATGACCCAGAAACCGGGATGACTATGATACTTTTGGTGGCTTTTCAGCCTACGACCCTGGGCCCTTCCCACTGCCCGGTTTGCCTGCTTACCGTAGCGGGGTTGATGGCAAACTTGCCCTCTCCATCCCCCAGGCTGTACTCAAGGAGGGCAAAGTTGCCTGAGTCGGCATCAGTCGCAGCGACTGTCAGGATGACCGTGCCCACAGGCACATCCTCAAAGACGGCCTCCTGGAACCCAGCGGGCAGGGAGAGAGAGTGGGCCAAGGTCAGTCCTGGAGTCTATGCCCCTTCCCTAAAAACTCACCATGGTAGACAGCCCAGGGCACCACGCTGCTCACGGGGTGGTCATGCCCCTGGGGCTTAGAGGCTGGCAGGGTAAGGGTAGAAGATGCCCGAAGGCCCCAAGGAATGGGCCCAGGTCCTGACCCAACTTGTTGCCCGGCCCCCCACCTGGTAGGAAGGCTGGTCAAAGATGGGGTTGTTGTCATTGATGTCCACGATCTCCAGGTAGACAGGGATCTCAGCTGCCCGGGGCGGAGACCCGTTGTCTGAGGCCCTCACGGTAAAGTTGAGCCAGTGTACTTCTTCGTAGTCCACTGTCCGGTTGGCAATGACTTTCCCTAAGACACAGAGGCACTTGCCGCCAGTTTTGCCACTCCTCACACATGGAAACTCTCCAAAGTATAAAGAGAAGGATCTGGAGCCCTGAGGGGCAGATGTGGTCTCTTGAAGAAGGAGAGTGGTGGCCCAGCAGCACTGCCTAGTGGCAGGCCGGCCAGAGGCCGACAGCAGCTGGTGTCCAGCTCTTCTCCTCACTGGAGGCAGGAGAAAGCTTTTCACAAGTCAAAGGGATGAGTACAGGCAAGGCCGGGATCACCTCGGAGAGATCGCTCTCTTGGCTTTCTCACCCCCTCAGTGATCCTGAGAGCGGAAGCCTGGGTGGTTCCCAGCGGCCCTCAAAGGGCCGGTCCAGCCCACCCCCAGGACCAGGCGCTCTGTCCCTTCCTGTGGTTTGGGCATCCGTGAGCAACGGCAGCGTGGGCCATACTGGATCTGGCCCAGCCCACTGAGGGGCTATGGTGGGCTCCCGCCCGGAGGGTGACAAGTGGGCCATGGTCCCTTGTGGAGGCTAAGCAGGAACAGACGCATGTCCCCCAGTCCTCTTCTGGCAGATCTTTCCCACCTACCTGCTGAGGAGTCTTCCAGCTGGACGTAGCCTGGGGGCGTCAGGTCCAGCAGAGTGTAGGTGATCAGCCCATTGAGGCCCTTGTCGGGGTCCACAGCTGCCACGGCAATGAGTGTGGTGCCTGGGGTGGCCCCCTCCAGAATCCGCTCGGTGTAATAGGTGATCCCGAAGGGCTTGAACTGGGGCGTATTGTCATTGACGTCCAGGATGTTGACTGTCAGCTTGGCTGGCGTGGAGGCAGGAAGTGAGGGTGACGTGAGGGGTGCCACTGTGGCTGGACCAGGCTTCCTACGTCTCAGTCAAGGCTGGAGAGGGTGGGGCCTTTCACTGCCCTCCCGGGACTCCCTGGAGCTTGACCCAACCCTTGTGTGGTAGCACGTGACCCTTTTCTCTGGTCTGGTTGCTCACTCTTCCGTAGGGGAACTGGCTGGGTGACCTTGGTGGAGCTGCTGGCCCTGACTGTGCCTCAGTTTCCCAGGCTGTCCAATGAGGTAGGACTATGATGGTCTTTAAGACCCTTGCCACGGTTCAGCCTTCTACTTCCTGTCTGAGTCGTCCCCTCTACATAACCTGCCCTGGCCCTTTGCCCTCTGAGTGGAGAACATGTAGGCCATGACCAGGTCTGCTCTTCCTTACTGAAAACTTGGGCCTCTGGTCTGTAATAATAAGCAACCAATATCTGCCAGGCCTATCTCCCCACCCCAGCCGCTGTCCATGCCTCATGGACATGAGGCAGAGGTGGCAGAGGTGACTTGAGGCTACCCCTTCTCCACATCCCCCTCCCCTTCCCGCTCCGCCCACACAAAATCCCCTCTGTTAGGAGTCCCTCCCAGCTCATGCCTAGGGCTGCAGGCGGGGGGGGGGGGGGGGGGGTAGGGGGCGGCCTTGTGCCCTTCTCTGCTCTGGCACCTGTGCCCTCCAAAGTGGTGTCGTGGCCTCCACAGACATTCATGTTTCCTTGTACTTTCCTGTCTCTGGGCGGACCCCATGGCTTCCTATCAGATCGGAGGTTCCTGTCACACATGCCAGCCACACCTCCTTGTTAGTTCTGATAATGAGTCTCTGTTCTGTCATTTTCTCAGGGCCCGTCCAGCCTCTACCCAAGCCTCCTTCCCACTCTGAGACTTTGGGTTCAAGATCACACATAGCCCTGGGCTTCTGGACCCCCACCGTTGAGCTCTGACCACTGGGACACAAGGCCACCCTGAGCCTCATGGTAGCTGCCACCTCTCATGCTCTTTGCATAGCCTGACGCCCGTTCCCAGCCTGCTGCCCCTGCCCTGATCGGCTCTGAGTGACCCAAAGGAGATGCCCGGGGGGAGCCTTACCATTTGGCACGCTGACAGAGCGCTCTGGTAGGTCACTGGCATTGTCGATCACTGAGAGAGTGACTTCATAGGTGGCAACCAGCTCCCGGTTCAGTGGGGACTTCACCATTACAGACCCTGTAAGACCAGACTGGGTTCAGTCTGAGGGGAGCCCCCTAAAATCTGGGCCTCCCAGGGGCTCTCCTGGCTAGCTCTCCCAAACCACACAAAGGGCAGTGGTCCCCAGTAGAACTGGGACAGGCTGGTGACATCTTTGGCTGGGATGAGGCCACAGCCACCTGCAAGCTGGGGGCACCTCACTCAGCCCCTCACTCACTGCTTACTAGCCAGGTGGACTTGGGAAAATTATTTAACATCTCTGTGCCTCTGCTTCCTCATTTTTGAAATGAGTACCTACTGCATAGGGCTATTTTGAGGATTATGGCAGTAAAACGAGTTTCCATTTGCAAAGGGTTCAGAACAGTGCTTGGCATAGTGCCATGTAATCGCTTGTTCCAAGAATGCTTACATTCTACAACAATGTGAGTATACTGAACACTATTGAACTATTGAACTATTGAATTAAGATTGTGCATTTTATGCTCCGTGCATGTTATCACTTAAAAATTGCTTGTATTCTAGGGGGACCAAGTATAAAAGAAGGTCAAGGCAGCTAAGAAGTCCTGAGGGTATTCCCTGGAGGGGATGGTGGTGGGGCAGGCTGGATAGTCAGGCCGACCTCTTTGTCTTGATTACGTGGGCATGACAGGGCCTGATTGTGGGGAACGAGGACTGTCCTGTGGAAGTACTAGCAAGGAGGTGTTCTCTTTTCTCCTGCCCACTGCCTCCCATGGCTGCTGCCTGCCCCTGAATCGCAGAGGAAACTTCCAGAGGCTTGGGCTTGGACTGGACAGACCTAGCTGGGCCAATCTCAGGGCTGGCTCTGTTGGAGGGCCTGGTGGCCAGATCCTAGGTGAAACTTGCTCTCTCCAGCTCCCTCTCAGAAAGTGTGGCCTCTGGGATTCCCTTCTCCCTTGGCAGATCCCCTGCTGGGCTTCTGTCTTCCTCGGGTCCCCAGCCATGGGGTGGTCACTTACCCTGGGCCGCTGCCTCCTCCTCCTCCTCCTCTTCCTACTCTCGCTCCCCGTCCCCGAGGTTGGGGAGCGAGGATGGGGAGAGGGTGGCTGCATTCAGTCTGCAAAGGCTGGGCCACGGCCTGGGCCCCACAGGATGGGAAGGGTGGTAGGGGTGTGGTATGGAGGAAGGCAATGGGGTGAAGCAGAGATGAGGTGGGAAGTGACAGAGAAACAGAGCTCAAACCTGCAGGCCTGCCAGCCATGAGGAAGAGAGAAGAGGGTTAACATCAGTTAGTTCAGGGTGCAGAGGGGATGGAGTAGAGCAGGGCATGGGGAACGGTAGGGTTCAGAGCAGACCAGGGCAGGAGGTTTGAGAGGGAAGGGAGTGGAAGGGAAGAGGCAGGGGGAAGGAAGCCAGGAGCAAGTGGGAGCCCCATTGGATAGAAGCACTCAGGGGACTGAGGCTCTGGCAAGAAGAAAGGGGAGGGAAGGTAAGCAGGTGAGGTAGGGAAGTCATGAGGAAGAGGGGGCAGAGAAGACACTGGAAAGAAAAATAGAGAAAAGAGAATCAGTCATAGGGAGGGAGAACAGAGAAAAGTGGTAGTAGAGGCATCAGTGGAACATAAGGTGGAGCAGGGTGCAGGGCAGCTTTCCATGGTCCTAACCAACTACTGTGGGGGGAATTTTGCTAACCTGGGACACGGCTAACCTGTCTAAATTCTCCTAGTGCTCATGGTTTTCCTGTCTTCTTTTTAACTCTGGGCCTCAGATGCATATTGAGTGAATCATACTCTTTGGTTCACTGCACCCTGTGGTCATTGATACCACTCTTGTTTTATGTATGTATCTATTCCCTTTTATTCCCACAACCCTCTCCCTCTTTCTCCCCTTGGCCGATCACTGTAATGGACTGAAGTATATTTTTCACTTGAAAGCATTCCTGAAAATCATATATTGTGTTTGTGTATTTTACATTTACACAAATGGGATTGTGGTATATATATCCCATTCTAAGGTCTACGCACACTTCTCTGTGAATGTAATCTACTGCTTCTGATTGCTGCATGGTATTCATGGTGTACACTCACCATGTTTTACTCTCCAATCTCCTAGGGATAGATGCCCAGGTGGCCTCCAACTCCCACCACCAATAACATGGCAGGAAACATGACATATAGTCCTGTTACTGACCTGAGAATGTCCTTGGGACACATACCCAGGGAACAGAATTGTTGGGTCATGGGGCATGAGTGTACTTTGTGCTAGATTGCTGTCTAGATGGTGAAAGTGGTCTAGACTCCAATAGTAGTATACGAGTGTTCTGATGTCCCCATATTGTCACCAATACTCAACACTGTCCAGCATCCTAATATCTGCTAATTACATATGGAAAACTGTTATCTCACTGCTGTTTTACTGTGCGTTTCTCTGAATAACAATGATTTTTAGCATTTTGTCATAGCCATATTAGTTTTCTGTCACTCTTCTGGGCCTTCCAAGAAGTGTAGTTGTAGGGGTCCCATGTCCCCTTCCTAACTCCCTGGAGTAGCAAAACCATGAAACTTTTGGGGAAATGGGAAAACCATCAAAGTTACAATAATCTGCATAGATCGTGAAATATAAACCACATTTCTCCTTGTTTTGTGATAGTGTAAGAAAATCATCAAGGGTATATATAAAATTTACAGTGGCCTAAATGACTAGCATACATATGAAGAAAGTGTTCAACCACCTGGGTATTAAAAAATACACATTAAAACAAGGTATGATTTTCCTATACAACTACAAATGTGAAAACTTAACAGTGTTTATTTAGTACTGGCAAGAGTGTGGTGAGGTGGGCGTTCTCGTGGAACGCTGGTAGAGTGAGGGAATCTGGAAGGCGAGATGGAGCTGGTCCAAGGAGAAGGAGGAGGAGAGGAGAGAGGGAAGGAGCCAGGGAAGGGAGGAAAAAGAGAGGGAACAATGTGGTGTGGGGGTAGGGGAAGAGAGTAGGAGGAGCAGCTGAGGGAAGGGGAGGAGCAGAGAGGGAACAGAAAGAAGGGAGCATCGGGAAGAAAGCAGAGGGCAAGGAGACGGGCAGGGAGTCAGGGGTGGGGTGGGAGGGGAGCAGGCCCTTGTACCTGTGTTGATATTCACAGCAAAGGCATCCTCCTGGTCAGGCACCAGGCGGTCAGTGTCGTCCTTGGCCACGATGCCGATGATGTGGTACTCCAGCTTTGGGTTGAGGTCGCGGTCAATGGCGGTGACGTTGGCAATGACAGTGCCTGGCTCAGCCGACTCCAGCACGCTCACCGTCTGGATGGGGTTGAGGAACTCAGGACGGGAGTCATTGATATCGTCGATAAGGATGGTGATGATGGCCGTGCCTGAGAGAGGAACGGTGCCCCTGTCGGTGGCCACCACTGTCAGCCGGTAGGATTCCTGCTCCTCCCTGTCGATGGTGGCGTTGGCGACACGGATGACCCCAGTGACTGGGTGGATGACGAAGCGGTCCTGAGCCCCAGCTTCTATTCGGTAGATCAGCTCCCCATTGAGGCCACTGTCCCTGTCCGTGGCTGTGGCCTGAAGGACTGAGAATCCTGTGGGGGTGGGTATGGGGAGTGACTGAGCAGAGTGGCTTCTTCCAAAAACCTTATGCCAGATACATTTTTGGTGGTTCCTAAGGGCCCCTCTTGCCACCGTCTTGCCACTGGTTATCTTTTGTATGTTTCCCATGTTTGAAACTTTGTAGGTAAATGGTATCTCATTTTATTTCATAGTCTGTGATTGAGAGATTGAAAAATTTGTAGTAATTTAACGATTAGTTGTATCTTGTGCAAATTGTCTGCCTTTGACCTCTGTCCATTTATCTGTCAATTTGTACAAATTACATAGTTATGGTAACTGGTGACAGATACCTTTTTCTCAGTTTGTTGTCTCCCTTTCAATATTGGTTGTTATTATTTGGTGTAAAGAAATTTAGTTTGGTATGCATCAAACTATAATAGTTTTCCTTTTTTAAGATTTGTTTCTCGTACGCTTAGAACCTCTTCGTCAGAAATCAGAAAAATATTTACCTAGAGTTTTTCCTTTTATTTGTAAATGCTTTCTACTCTTCTGTATTTTCTATGGAATGTCTTTAGGTTTCATCTCAGTGTCTGATAGAGGGTGAAAATCTACACTAAATATTAACAGATATTTTGTACATTAGGTAGGTCTCACAACTGACTTCACTGTGCCCCCCACCCTTGTTTTAAAATATTTGATTTTTAAGTAATCTCTACACCCAGTGTGGGGCTTGAACTCACAACCCTGAGATCAAGAGTTGCATGCTCCACCCACTGAGCCAGCCAGGAGCCTTTCATTGTTTCCTTTATTACATAATATTACCTTCTTTAATTGACCAGTATCTGTTTCTGGGTTACTCCGTCCCAGAGTCTTGTATCATGTGGTTTAAAAAAATTTTTTTTTTAAGTTTATTTATTTATTTAGAGAGAGAGCATCAACAGGGGAGGGGTAGAGAGCAGGAGAGAGAGAGAGAGAGAGAGAGAGAGAGAGAGAGAGAGAGAGACTCCCAAGCAAGTTCTGCATTGTTAGCACGGAGCCTGATGCGGGGCTCGAACCCGTGAACCCTGAGATCATGACCTGAGTGGAAATCAAGAGTCTGATGCTTAACCGAGGGAGCCACCCAGGCGCCCCTCATATATGGTTTTTAAAAACCTCAGTTTTGTAATACGTAATAATATCTGGTAAGGCAAATCTGTCTTATTTATACTTCTATCTCAAAATGTTCTTATTCTTCCAGATGACCTTTAGAATCAAATATAACCTCCAAACCATATTTGATTTTGCTGGGAATCACATTAATCCTATTTTGACTTTAAAACAGTCAGTTTTAGGGGCACCTGGGTGGTTCAGTCAGTTAAATGTCCGACTTTGACTCAGGCCATGATCTCGCAGTCTATGAGTTCGAGCCCCGTGCTGACAGCTCAGAGCCTGGAGCCTGCTTCGGATTCCGTGTCTCCCTCTCTCTCTGCCCCTCCCCTTTGTGCGCTTGCTCTCTCTCTCTCTCTCTCTCTCTCAAAAAATAAATAAACGTTAAAAAGAATTTAAAACAGTTTTTCCATCCAGGAACACAGATGGAACATATCTTAATAATCTCATTTTACAGATAAACACTGTGTCAGAGCAGAGAATTAAGCGTGGCTTGGTTTTTTCTGACTCCCTCTCCAGTGCTCTCTCCAACCCCCTACTGCCCCTCTGTCTTCCCACTGCAGGTGAATTCTGCCTCCAACCTGTGGGGCTCTGATCTCCAAGGACCACTAAGCAGCTCCTGCCTGGGGCCTGGGGCCCGGGGCCTGTCCCTTGCTTACCTGGTGGACAGTTCTCCAGCAGGTGGACTGTGAGGGTGGGATGGCTAAAGGTGGGCCAGTTGTCATTGTCATCCAGTATGGTGACCAGCAGATCGGCTGTGCCATTGAGTAGCCCAATGTCCTCAGCCAGCAGCAGCAGCTCCAGGACCGGGGGTGAGAAGGCTTCCCGGTCAATGATAACACCTGACCTCACCGTCACCACGCCTGGTGCCCGACGCCACCAGCCGGGAGACACAAAGGACAAGGGGTACGGTGGGGAGACAGGGCAAGAACCAACCGGGAGGGGACAGAGAAAGACAGGGGCATGGTAGGGGAGAGAGAGGAGAGAGGGGCAGAGAAGGCGACACAGTGACTTTCTTCCCCAAAGGCTTAACAACCAGTGGAATGGAGGTTGTGAGGAATGGGGTCTCCATGGGGAGCCTGGGTGTCACTGAGAAGGGAGGCCCTAGGTCTAGCAGTGGGTCACTCCCACCCCAGCAGAAAGACTTGGAGCCCGGCTCAGAGTGCTGGGGTGGCACAAGGCCTCACCCGTGCTGTTGTCGATGTCGAAGAGGCCACCCTGGGAGCCCAGCAGCTGGTAGGTCACCACGGCGTAGACGTCCAGGTCCGCGTCCAGGGCCAGGATGGGCCCATTGAGCACCGTGAGGGGGGTCCCTGGGCCAGGGGGAGAGGGGTCACCGCAGGGCCAGTCTGGCCCCCGCCCTCCCCCTCCCCCGCCCGTGCCCCCGTGAGCCATGGCTGACGATGGA
Organism: Prionailurus bengalensis; assembly: GCF_016509475.1. Classification (NCBI taxonomy): domain Eukaryota; kingdom Metazoa; phylum Chordata; class Mammalia; order Carnivora; family Felidae; genus Prionailurus; species Prionailurus bengalensis. Next base: position 32,168,421 of record NC_057351.1, on the reverse strand, counting down.
TGAGAGGGAGGGAGGTGAGGTGGACGGGGTGGGGGAAGCCCTGGGCCGGGCTGCGGCAGCCTTGGCAGACTGACGCAGATGCCTGGGGAGCAGCCTCAAAGCCCTGCTGGGGAGAAAACACAACAGCGGTGAGCAAGCCCCTCCGGCCCGCCCGGAGCGCGCCTGCCTTCCCAGCAGCCTTTGAGGGTCGCTCCGTGGGAGGGTCGGGGGCTCCCTGAGCGTGTGGGCCCTGTCTAGCTATGCGCTTCCAGCCCAGTCTGTCCATACATGTGTACAAGACGCTCCCTATAGGCGTCTGGTTGTACCCGGCTAGGCACACCCACGAGCGTGCAGGACTTCGTGTTCACGGTCATGAGCACACATGTGCACTGAGCAGGAGCGCTGGCAGGCCCGGGATCCCCCCTGGTTGGGCACCTGTCTGCCTCTGCAAGCGGGCACATTTGCACACGGAATACACTGTGTAGGCCCCTACCCATGTACCTAGGTGTGTGTGTGCACATGAGCAAGCCCACACGTGTGCCCGGACACAGGCATGTACTGGCACACACATGTGTAAGCGGGTACACAGGCAAGATTAAGAAACAGAGTGGGGACGCCTAGCTGGAGACAGGAACGTCCTACGTAGCTCACCTCTTTCTGATTTAGGACCTAAGCTTTCGGGTCTGGGGAGGCTGGAGGCGGAGTAAGGGGCCCTCCCCGGGGACACAGTGAAAAGGAGATTCTATCCCTCTGAAGGGAGGCGGGGCTGCTCGGTGTACTTGTGTGGGGAGAGGGCTAGGCTGGCCTACCCAGGGCCGCTTGGTCCCCCTCCTCTGATTCCAGGTGCTCCCTGAGCTTCCAGAAGCTTCTAAGATGCCCTGGGCTCCTGGGGTGAGGGAGCAGGGAGGGGTGAGCAAAGCCCCTCCTGGGTGGTCTTCACACCTTAATTGCCCCTCTTGGGGGTGGTTATGGGGCTGCTTTCAGACTCCTCTGGGGACCAATGACCACAGGTGTCTTTTTCCAAGCAGACCTATGGCCTCTTCGGTTGGTCCTCAAAAGGTGTGGCAACCGGGGGCCCACCAGCCCCTCAGGGCTGTGCCCCTTCCTCCCTCCATACGCTTGTGCACCTGCTGGGACTGTGTTCAGCCAGGTGGCGAGGCTGCCTCCCCAGCCAGGCTTCAGCGGGGCCCCTATCAAGTGCAAGGGAGGTCCTCAGGCATCTGGGGCCTGGGTGGTGCCTGCAGCAGGAGTTCCCAGGTGGGTCTGGCACCTACCAGCGGGAGAGTTCTCCATCACCTCTGCCTGGTAGGTGCTCTGGGTAAAGAGGGGATGGTTGTCATTCTCGTCTGCCAGAAAGACCAGCAGCAAGTCAAAATCCTGAGGGAGGCACAAAGGGAGGTTAGGTTGTAGGCCACGTTCTAGCAAAATGCTCCAGTTGGACGGGAGCTGAGAGGTGGGGGGGGGGGGGGGGGGGGGGGGAGGGTCAGGGCAGAGAGGTAGATAATTAAAAAGCCTACCAGGTCCAGAGACCTGGGTTCAAGTCCCTGATGTGCTAGCAGCTCTCTTGGTGCCCCTGGGCAAATCATTTCCCCTATCTGGGCCTCAGTTTTCCAATCTGGCAAACGGGAATCCTGACTCCTTCACAGAGGTATTGTGAACTGAATAGGATGGATGCAAACAACATTTAATCGTGCTCCATCTGCTGGTAAAGGACTTCAGACAGGAAGATGAGTCTTGGCTTTCAGACCCCGCAGACCTGCCTGATGCCCCAGTCTGGGCTCAAACAAACTCTCACCCAGTGCTGTACCTCCTGCCTTTCCAAAACCACAGTATAGTCCTTACTCAGAACCTCTCCATACCCCTGGACGCTATCTCCATTGCACAGCTGAAGAAACGAAGGGCCGGAGGTGGGGCAGCTATTCAGAGCCACGGGGCAAGCTGGTGGCAGAGTGGGGACCAGCCTCACCGCTTCTCAATTCCCACCACTTAATGCTGCTGCTTCCAGGGTGATCCGCCCTCCTACAGCACAGGCAGGGAGGGGGATGAGAGCCCGGGGTGGGGGGGAAGAGGAGGAGGTCGGAAGTGAGAGGAGGGAGGAAGGAAGAAAGGAGAGGAACGCCAGATGAGGGGCCCGTGGCTTATGACCACCTCCAGCCGAATGTCTCCTGGGCTTATACAGATGGGGAACCGGAGGTGCAGAATGAGCAGCGCCTTGACCGAGCCAGGCAGCCAGTCGGAAGCAGAGCTGAGATGAGCCAGACCCAAGGACTCTTGGCCAGGGCTCTGCCCCAGACCTCATGGGCTGGGAAAAGAGGGCAGACTCCTAACCCCAAAGGGACTGCCTTGCGACACCCACCCCCTCCTGGCAAAAAGACCCAACTTTCTTGGCTTTTGAGGGAAAGCCACCTGGAAAATGCAACCCTCTCAGAACCCCAGAGTATGAGCTTCTGAGTGCAGGCCTGTGTGCACACATAGCTGTGGCGTGTGCCCAAGTAGCAGTGGCGTGGGGAGGAAAGAGGACAGCCGGTGTTGAGTGCTGGCCACGTGCGAGCCACTGGGCTGAGGACTGTATAGACACTGGCTCCTTCAAGTCCTTTCCACAACTTTGGGGTAGGGCTGGTCTTCATTTTGCCGAAGAGAAGGAAAAAGGGATACGAGAGGAAATCTACTTGCCAAAGCCACACGCTCAACGGCAGGCACAACAGGGATTTGAACCCAGCACTCGCTTACTCTAAAACCTGTGCATCTGATCCCCAGGCATAGTGCCTGCCACCTCCAGCGTGCAGTCCCACTCCCCGCACCCCCCCCCCCCCCCGTGTCCTCTGGCCTCACCCTCCTGGCTATGCGTGGGTTCTCCGGGTTGTCCTTCACGGAAACGGTCAGCTTGTACTCGGGGATCCGCTCACGGTCCAGTGGCCGGTTCACGGTGATGACCCCTGTCTGGGATGTGGACGGCTGGTGAGCTGAGCAGTGCCCCGTCCCCCACTTTGGGCTCTGGTCCACACTGCTTCACCCGCGGCTCTAGGAATAGCTGTGAATTCTCTCCCTAAATCGCCAGAGATACGGTCTAGAAGGCCATAACGGGCTGGCAGGGTCTTGCCAGAGCAAAAGAGTGATTCCCCGATGCCCAGGTCTTGCTGTCTCAAAGGGTGGGTCCCCTGAGGGTCCCGTGGTGTTCAAGCTGGTAGGTAATACTCCAAGAGGACGACGGGGACTTGCTGGTGCATCTTGGTAATGAACCAAGAGGAACTCAGGCTCTGGCTCCATCTCTGCACATGATAAGCCTTGGGGATGACAGGGACCCCAGAGATGGCTTAGCTGGAAATCCAAGATTCCATACCACCCAGAGACGCCCACGTCCCAGCAGAGGGCAGAAGCCTGGGGAGGAGATTGAACCAGGAGGAGCCCAGATAGCGGAGCAGAAAAGCCTCTAGGGCAGGGTCCTCTTTTCCCAGAGGAACCCCGGGGGCCTCCCTACCGTGGCATTGATGGAGAAGGCCCGCTCTCGGTTGCCTGCAGTGATGTTGAAGGTGAGGAGGGCGTTGCACCCGCTGTCAGCGTCACTGGCCAGGATGTGGGCGACGAAGCTGGAGACGGGGCTATTCTCACTGATGGTGATGTTCATGGGCAGATTCAGCAGCACGGGGTCATTGTCATTGATGTCCAGCACGCGAATCCCCACCAGCATCTGGGGCACGTTGGGGAAGAGGAGGAAGTGGTGCAGGATGAGGAGAAAAGGGGGCATGGCGGGGAGGGAGAAGAGAGAAGGAAGAGAAGGTCATGTTAGACATGGTGGCGGAGGCGGAAGGGATGGGTGAGATGGGGCAGGAGAGTAAGGGCCATGGTAATTGACAAAGGAAAGGTACAGGTGGTCGCGGAGAAGGGAGAAGACGAGGAAAATGGCAATAAAAAAGGCAAGAGGATGAAAGTGAGGATAAGAAGCAAGCAGAATGGGCGAAGGGGCAGAGATGGGGCAGAGGGCCGGGTGGCGATGGCAGAGTGACAGGTGCGGAGGCCGGGCTGTCTGGGTGGGCAGAGCTCTGAATGGCCACGGCCGCCAGGCCCCAGTGAGCCCCAAGAGGCACTGGCAAACCCGGTGGGGGCCCTGAGGGTCTGGACTGGCTCCCGGTCAGCCTGTGGCCTCTGGGTACAGGGTGGGCATTTATAGAAATCTCTATGGACAGTGAAGGGGTCAGTGAGGGGAAGCCAATGGAATGGGGCCCCAAGACTCACCGTGGAGCTAAGTGGAGGCACCCCTCTGTCGCGGGCACAGATGGTCAGGTTGTAAAAGGCAATGGTCTCCCGATCCAGCTCCACGTCCTTCCGGACACGCAGCACCCCCTCCACAGGAGAGATCACAAACTCGCCTGGGTGTTGCCCAAGGGAGGTGGAGTTAGCTGGGAATGGCCAAGAGCTGTGGAAAGCCCAGGCCTCTCCCTCCTTTCTCCAGCGAGCCTTCCTCAGCAGGGGTGGGGGATAGCTGGGCTGGGTCCTCCTGTGCCCCCTGCTTCCGATCCACAGGGAACCTCACTCGGGCTGGCCAGGGCGGGAGCAAGGGGGACAGAGAACGGCTAGGGGTGCAGGTGCTTACGGGCCCGCTTATAGCCCAACGTGCCTGAGAGGCCAGGCTGGTTTCTTTCCCTGGGCCGCGTGCAGGGCAGGGACTGACCCTGAGTAAGAGGGTTGTGTTGAAAAAGTGGGGCCCCTTTCTACACAAGCACCCTCTAACCACCACTGACCCAAATCACTATTGATCAGAAACTGATTAGCGAGGGTCTCGGGTACTTTGTAATGTGCAATGTCTTCCAGATGCCATGTCTCGGAAAACCGGATATTGGGGACTGAAGGAACGCCTTGCTAGGGGTGAGCCACCGAGGCAGGACAGAGCGGGAGGGTCTGAGGGCAGGGAAGCCCCCAGCTGCTCTCCCACAGCCCTGGTATCGAGCCACAGCTGGTGTGCTGTGTGTGGTGTGCAGAACACAGGGTTCTGCCAGGTCTGGGGCCACCCTGTGGCCTCTAGTCAGACCTGACTTCTTTTCTCTGATGTTCTGGAAAACGCTCAGCTGGCCCTTTGGCTTCCGTCCTTATTTTGGCTTGGTTGAGGGGGCAGATGTCTGAGAGGGTCTACAGCAAGAACCTCAGATCCTCAGACTGATGTGGAAGGGACCTCAGAGACCATTGAGTGTCGTTTGGAAAATGAACTGAGAGTCCAGAGATGTGTGACGACTTTTCTAAGCTCCCATAGCAGTTCTCGCCAGAACCAGTATTCAAATCCAGGGCTCTGGGTCTCAGCCCGCTGCATCCTGGGACGGTGGTCTTTCCCGACACCACCATCAGAGTGGATCAGGGCAGGAGGTTTGGGAGGGAGGGGTGAGGACGGAGAGTGGTTGGAGGGGAAGGGCGGAGGGGAGCAGGTGGGAGCCCAGGTGGACAGAAGAAGGGCCGGGAAGGCGATGGAGAAGATGGGCAGAGGTGAGCATGAGGAAGGGGGGCTGCCTCTGTGCCCTCCCCCAGACCTGGGGACAGAGAGAAAGCTACTTCCTTTCACTTTCCCTTTGACACCTGGGGGAAAAGGCCCAGAGCGGGGCACTGACTTGCTCCGGAAACACAGAGCACAGGGGCATGGCGAGGGTGAAGGCCCAAACGCCCAGCCATTCCCTCTCCTTACTCTTTCCACCCAAACTCACCACCCCTGCCTCTCCGACTGCAGTAACAGCCCTCTGTGGCCCACCTGCAGCCTCACAGGCCGCCCCCTCCTAGAGAAGTGGAAACTGGTTGGAGCCGGATTTCCTGAGCCTGATACTCCAAGGGCTCACGAGAACTGGGGATTCCCTTTCTAGGGGTTTCCCAGCCCTGTCTCAGCCCCTTGACCATGTGCGAACAGATGGCCTCCTGCCCGCTCTCCAAAGCCAGCTGCCCTCTTGAAGGAAGGAAAGGGATCCTGAGAACTCGGGGCGGTGGGGGGGGGGGGGGGCAGGTCTAAGGCTCTGGGGGACTGGGCCCAGGCTAGACCTCCATGAGATCAGCTCGAGGAATGAAGATCAGGGAGGTGGGCGGGCCAAGGGTCCCCACACTACAAATTATCCTCAGTGGCTTGGCCCCAGGGAACTTCCTGCCATTCTACTCCTTTCGGAGATAGGGGTTAAAAGCAGAGACTTTCCGGGGCGCCTGGGTGGCTCAGTCGGTTGGGCGTCCGACTTCAGCTCAGGTCATGACCTCACAGTTCGTGAGTTCGAGCCCCGCGTCGGGCTCTGTGCCGACAGCTCGGAGCCTGGAGCCTGCTTCAAAATTCTATGTCTCCCTCTCTCTCTGCTCTCCCCTGCTCATGCTCTGTCTCTCTGTCCTTCAAAAATAAATAAAAACATAAAAAAAAAAAAAAAAAGCAGAGACTTTCCATCTGCATCCTGACTTCACTACTTTGTGCCCTTGGGCATGGTTACTGGGCCCTGCCTCGATGTCCTCATATGGAAAATGGGCCAATAAAGAGGTGCCACTTGCAGGGGTGAGCTGGGGCTAGACAAGGCCGGGTCCCCCTCGTGTGTGCTGAATCCGTGGCAGGTCTTGGTATCATTAGGCGGACGCCGAAAGGAAGGCCAGGCAGTCCTCTGAAGGAAGTGGGGGCTTTCAGGGAGGATGAGGGTGTATGAAGGGTCTGAGGAACGGGCTTGACTGACAGCTGCAGGTCCCACATCCACCTTCAGGTCCTGAATCAGTGATGTTCATTGCCTGTGTCTTCCAACTGGAACGCATGCTCTAGAAGGGCGGGGATTTGGGTCTCTTTTGTACCATACTGTATCCTCAGCACTTGGCATATGATTGGCATATGGTAGGTGCTCAATAAATATTTGTTGCGTGATCAATTAAAAATCAGGATGCTTCACAAAGATTTGGATTTCTAGCTTTTCTTTTGAAAATGGGAAGACCTGGCCTCTCTGGGCCCGTATTTTGACATGGCCACGCTGGCAGGAGCTGAGCTGCAGGCTGTTACAGCCCCCGCTACTCCCTACTGTCTTGCCTAGACCCCTTCTCCCATGTATGTCTCCTGCCCGACACCAGCAGGCATTTAAATTTGGAATTCCTACTCTATGGAAACGAGTGGAAACTGACTTGAAGAACCTCTCTGGCCAGGGCAAGCCCTGCTCTTCACCCCAGGACAACCACTGAGGTAGCTGTGAAGGCTCTTCATGGTAACAAGATGCACAGAAAAATCTGGGTGCTGAATGCATCTAGGGGGTCCTGATGGTTTGGGGCAAGGATATTCGCCCTCCCTCTGTGCTGGAGTTATTTCTCTGGGTATGACACAGGGGCATTTTCTATCTGATTCTCAAAGGGGTCTCTGACCCTCCAAGGCTACCAGTCTCTGTTCCCGGATTTCAGAATGTTCTCACATATCCCGATGAAGAAGGGGTGGGGAGAAGAGTATTTCCACCATCTGATGGGTGGGGGAAACTGAGGCCCAGAGAGAGCAAGGCCACGGCTCCTAAGTGAGGTGGGGGGAGAGGCCCCCAGATTGTGCCGCCCTCCACGCCCGGCTCAGGCCCCACTCACCCAGAGGGTCTCCGCCCACGATGCTGTATTCCACCTGCCCGTTGGGGCCCGAGTCCTGGTCATGGGCCAGGAAGGTCCACACTCGGGGCCCCGGCTGGCCCTCGGTGACGTCAAATGGCCCCTCGTAGTCTCGGGGGAAGGTGGGCACATTGTCATTGATGTCGTTCACGTTCACAAGCACCTGAGATGGTGGATAAACTTAGCTGGGGCTGCATCCCAGCCAGCCCTGTGCTGAGCTCAGTTCTCTCATCTGTGAAATGGGTCTGATAACCCTGTCTCATCGGGTTGATGCCAAAATCCTCAGGGATCGTGGATGGGGGAAGGCCTTTTAAGCTATATCTGTGGATGAGTTACTATCATTGTTAAAGCCTTTATATGGGCTTCATCATCACATTATTAATAGTTACGCTCCAACCTTTATTTATTGCTGCACTGTGGTCATTCCCCATGGTCTCATCTGTCCCTCCCACACCCTGACAGTTTTTATTATCTCCCTTTTATGGAGGAGTGAAGCGAAGCTCAGGGAGGTTAACTGACTTGCCCAGCGTCACACAGCTAGGAAGTGGAGAGCAGGGGTAGGAGCTTCTGTTGGTTTGGCCAGAGTTTGCGCTCTTCCCATGAAGGGGAGGAAGGCAGGTGTCACGATCTGTCTGATAGATGCAGCCACACAGAGAAGTTCAGTAAGATCCTCAGTCACACATCAAGTTCGGCTCGGTTGCCAAGACCAGGATAGGGCTCTTGGATTTTAGGTGTTTCTCCCGGACAATCTTTCTGGGCCCTGTCCTCCCCAAGCTGAGGCTCTGTCCCACCCGCCCACCCACCGTGGTGGTAGAGGTGAGGCGGTGAGATAAGATGGGGCACTGGTCCGTGGCAGTGACCATCAGAGTGTAGCGGCCATGGCTAATCTCATAGTCCAGCTCCTTGGCAGCACTGATGATGCCCTGGGGGGATAAGAGAGGGGACAGGGTGGATCAATGGGTGGTGGATCTGGGGCACCCCAGGGACCAGCTTCTTCATGCGGTCCCCTCAGACCACCCCAGGAGGCATGTTCTGACATCCCGGCCAGGATGGGGAACGCTTGTTGCCATCCCACCCAAGCTTTGCCTCCTTCTGCATTGGATGCCTCCCCCCCCACAAGTTTCCTCCAGACTCCCATCTTTGCTCTGCTCCCATCTCCCATGATGTCACTAAGGTCCCCTCTAACCCCGTTAGCCAGCTGAACCTCCTCCTAAACCCTGCCATCAGCTGCTGACCGTGTGTCTGTCGATACGGAAGGTGTTGATGATGTTGCCTGCGACAATGGCGTAGTTAACTGTGCCATTGGGCCCCTCATCCAGGTCTAGTGCCTGGATGGTGATGAGGCTAGCATTGATTGTGTCTGGGCCCTCGTCCAGTAAGATCTCGTAGTGGGGCTGCTGGAACACAGGTGCATTATCGTTCTCATCCACGATGGTCACGTACACATGAGTGGTGGCCTGTGGAGAAGAATACGGTCAGGTTCCTCGCTCAGTTGGGTAAGATGGTTTGACCAGTGGAGCCAGCTGGATATTCTCCTAGGCTGGGATCACTTAGCGTGATACAATATGGTGAGAGAAAGAGAGAAGGATGAGAGGGTGGAAAGTCACAGGCTGGTAGAGGAGGAAATCACAGAGGCTACCAAAAGCCGAGCTAGGTAACTGTTTAGGTCCAAGATGGCACTTACATTACTGCTCCTTTGTCTATGCCCATGACAGACATCACTAATCAGTTGTGGCACTGCTGAGATGCAACCTCATAATCCTTGTCAGCACAGCGATCTAGTGATTCAAACTGACATATGAGATGAATCCCAGTAACCAATCCCCTAGCCCACAGCTTTGTTGGGGCCAGGGCCTTACTGACCCTGGGCTTCCTGCTAGATCACGAAAGTTAAGAATGTGATGTTCTCAGCCCAATACAATATTAAAATTCACCCACTGTTCACGTAAATGGAAGAGATACCTAATTTCAGCATGTTTAAGAAGGAAGACATTGGGTTTGGGGCAATTAAATTGGCAGAACTTGTTGAACCATGAAAAAGAAAGCTCACAGAATATGACTTCACTGTAAGAACATTTTCTGCAATATGCTGTCCTGTAATTGGCCATTTCTGGCTGATGCTTGGTCTAATAAGACCACACAAAATATCCAGCCAGCTGGAACTCAGTGATCAGCACTCAAGAAACAGAGAGAAATTATTGATGTGGCACTTTACAAGCAGAGTACATAAATGGGAGAAAGAAATTAGCCATGTGCTGGTATTCTCTGTTCCTTGCACTGCCCCCCTTCCTTTTTCTGCTTCCCCACCTGGGAGGATGTTCCCTGTAGACTGTTTCATCTGGGCTCCTTTGCCATGTAGCTTCCAGAGGGGTTTTAGAAACAGGAAGTCCTGGAAAAAGCCAGGAGGAGGGAAGAAAGAGAGGTGAGGGCATTTCTTCCACACTCCTTCCTCTCCTCACTGCAGTTCTGCCAGTGGCTGTGTTTTTCCGGCTGGGTGGCCCTCCTTCCATGGCTCTAGCTCTCCCTGGGCTCATGTCACCTCACCTCCTCTCATTGTCTTTCTGGATGCATGGGTGGTAGCCGCTTCCTGCAGTTGCTGGTCTATGGGTGCTTCACCAGCCCTCTGTACATAGTCCCCCCTTAAACTTGCTTCAGAGGAGCCCTAAGTGTGCCATCTGTTTCCTGCCAGGACCCTAAGACAAACCATAATCAGTGACTAATAGAAGATAATAAGGTTATAATAATGCAAAAATACCTGGGTAAAGAGACTATGACTAGGCCATTGCCAAGGCCAGAGAATAGAAAGCAGGTGATACAAAAAGCTGGATGGAGACAGCTTGTGTACATCTTTTTTTCTGGGGCTTTGAAACCTACCTTGGGTGGAAACCCCTGGAAACCCCTGTGGGGAGACCGACGGAGAGCAGTAGACCTACAGCCGAGAAGATTGTCACTGCCTCTGAGGAGGCAATGGGTCCACTGAGCTGCGGCTATGGATCTGGGAGAGGTGGGGTTCATGTGGTTGCTAAAATTATTTCCCAAGCAGGTAGGGTTGGCAACCTTGAGATAGAGCTCTGTGACCTTGGGCATACCACATCTCCTTTCTGGACTTTTTCTGTTAATAAAGAACCTGATTTTATATCTAAAGTCCCTTCCAGTTCAAGCATTCTGGGGTTCTGGTGTGCTGTCATAAGTCATGTGGAATAAATCCCACTATCAGGGAAGCATTCATCTGGGTCTTAGAGTCTCAGTGAATCTTTTTGTTATTTTTTAAAATTTGTTTTAGAGAGAGAGAGACAGAACGTGAGTGGGGGAGGGGCAGAGGGAGAGGGAGACACAGAATCCGAAGCAGGCCCCAGGCTCTGAGCTGTCAGCACAGAGCCTGACACGGGTCTGGAACTCACGAACTGGGAGATCATGACCTGAGCCGAAGTCAGACGCTTAACTGACTGAACCACCCAGGAGCCCCTATTTTATTTTTATTATTATTATTTTTAAAATTTATTTTTGAGAGAGAGAGAGGGTGAGAGAGACATACAGAGCGTGAATGGGGGAGGGGTAGAGAGAGCGTCAGCTCAGAGGCTGACGCGGGGCTCGAACCCACAAACCGGGAGATAATGACCTGAGCCGAAGTTGGACGTTCAACCAACTGAGCCACCCAGGCACCCCTCGATGAATCTTTATTAAAACAGTAATCACACACAGAGGGGAAATGCATTATTTTAACATTTCTCAAACTTTTCTACCGGAGTGGAGAGGGCACTTGCACTGACTTTGAGGTATACTCTGAAGTGTCTGTCTTAAGAAGGAAATACCTTCAAAGGGGTGCCTGGGTGGCTCAGTCAGTTAAGTGTCCGACTTGGGCTCAGGTCATGATCTCACGGTTTGTGAGTTCGACTGTGCTGACAGCTCAGAGCCTGGAGCCTGCTTCAGATTCTGTGTCTCCCTCTCTCTTTGCCCCTTCTCCACTCACACTCTGTCTCTCTCTCTCAAAAAATAAAATAAAACATTCAAAAAAGAGAAGGAAATACCTTCACAATCTCTCATGTTATCTTTGAAAGCTCATACAGATTTTCAGTCTTCTCCATAATGTGTTTGTGTTAGTTTTCATTAACAATAGTGGTAGGGATTTATGTCCCCAACATAGAAACACCCAAATGTATAAAACAAATATTAACAGGGGCGCCTGGGTGGCTCAGTCGGTTAAGTGTCCGACTTCGGCTCAGGTCATGATCTCACGGTCCGTGAGTTCGAGCCCCGCGTCGGGCTCTGTGCTGACAGCTCAGAGCCTGGAGCCTGCTTCAGATTCTGTCTCCCTCTCTGACCCTCCCCCATTCATGCTGTCTCTCTCTGTCTCAAAAATAAATAAAAATTAAAAAAAACCACAAATATTAACAGACATAAAGGGAGAAATGGGCAGTAATACAATATTAGCAGAAAACTTCAATACCCCACTTACATCAATGGATAGGTCATCCAGACAGAAAATCAATAAAGAAATATTGGCCTTAAACAACATATTAGACCAGATGGACTTAGTAGGTATATACAGAACATTTCATCCCAAAACTACAGAATACCATTCTTATTAAAAGCACATGGAACATTCTCTAGGATAGATCACATGTTAGGCCACAAAACAAGTCTCACTGAATTCAAGAAGACTGAAATCATATCAAGTATTTTTTCTGACCACAGTGGTATGAAACTAGAAATCAAAAGAAGAAAATGTTAAAAAAAACCCACAAATACATAAAGGCTAAGCAAATGTTACCAAACAACCAATGGGTTAAAAAGAAATCAAAGAGAAAATAAATACCTTGAGATGAATGAAAATGGAAACACAACTTTTTAAAATCTAAGGGATAAAGCAAAAACAGTCCTAAGAGGAAAGTTCATAGTGGTACAGATGTACCTCGGAAAACAAGAAAACATCCCAAATAAACAACTGAACTTTATACCTAAAGGGACTAGAAAAAGATCAATCAAAGCCCAAATTTAGTAAGAGGAAGAAACAAAGATCAGAGTGGCGATAAAATGAAGACTAAAAAAACAACAACAGCAAGATCAATGAAACGAAGAAACTAGAAACGTGCAACCTTTCAAGACTGAATCATGAAGTAGAAAATCTGAATAGACCGATTACAAGTAATAAAAATGAATCAGTAATTTTAAAACTCCCTCCAAACAAAAGTCCAGCGCCAGACAGCTTTGCAGGTGAATTCTGCCAAATATTTAAAGAAGTGTTCGTAGTTATCCTTCTCAAATTATCCTAAAAAAATTGAAGAGGAAGGAATGCTTCCAAATTCCTTTTTTGAGGCCAGGAGTACCCTGATATCAAAACCAGGCAAACAGACCATGAGAAAAGAAAATGACAGGCCAATATACCTGATGAACATAGATGCCAAAATCCTCAATTAGCAAACCGGATTCAACAATACATTAAAAGGATCACACACCACAATCAAGTGGCAATTATTCCAGGGATGTAAGAATGGTTCAACATCCACAGATCAATCAACCTGATACACTACATTAGCAAAATGAAGGATAAAAATCATATGAAAACCTCAATAGATGCAAAAAGAGCATCTGACAAAATTTAACATCTATTTATGATGAAAACTCATAACAAGGTTGTATAGAAGGAACATACTTCATCATAATAAAGGCTATATATGACAACCCCACGGCTAATATCAATGGTGAAAAGCTGAAGGCTCTTTTCCTCTAAGGTCAGAAATAAGACAAGGATATCCACTCTTACTGCTTTTATTCAACCTATATTGAAAGTCTTAGCCACAGCAATTAGACAAGAAAAAGAAATAACAGGCATCCAAACTGGGAATGGAGGAAGTAAAACTGTTACTATTTGTAGATGACACGACACTATATAGAGAAAACTCCAAAGACTCTACCAAAAAAACTATTAGAACTGAAAAATATATTCAGAAAAGTCACAGGATACAAAATGAACATACATAAATTGTATACTAATAACAAGTTATCAGAAAGAGAAATTAAGAAAACAATGCCATTTACAATTACATCAAAAAGAATAAAATACATGGGAATAACTTTAACCAAAGTCAAAGACCTGTACTCTGAAAACTTTAAGACTTATGAAGGGAATTGAAGATGACATGAAAAAATGGAAAGACATACCATGCTCATGGATTGTAAGAATTAATATTGTTAAAATGTCTGTACTACCCAAAGCACTCTACAGATTCAATGTGATCCCTATCAAAATACCAAAGGCATTTTTCACAGAACTAGAAGAATCCTAAAACTTGTATGAAACCACAAAGACCCCAAATAGCCAAAGCAATCTTGAGAAAAAAGAACAAAGCTGGAGGTATCATCCCCAAGGTTTCAAACTATACTACAAAGCTATAGTACTCATAATAATGTGGTACTGACATAAAAACAGACACAGAGATCAATAGAATAAAACAGAGAGTCCAGGAAAAAAACCCATGCATATATGGTCAATTAATCTATAACAAAGAAGGCAAGAGTATACAGCGGGGGCAACTGGGTGGCTCAGTTGGTTAAGCTTCTGACTTCAGGTCAGGTCATGATCTCATGGTTGGTGAGTTTTAGCCTTGCATCAGGCTCTGTGCTGACAGTGCAGAGCCTGCTTGGGATTCTCTCTCCCTCTCTCTCTGCCCCTCCCCCACATGCTCACTCACTCGCTCTCTCTCTCAAAATAAATAAATAAACTTTAAAAAAGAATATACAATGGGAAGAAATTTAAAAGGGATTAAAGACTTTAATCCATAAAATACGGCCTGAAACTATAAAATTCCTAGAAGAAAACATAGGCAATGAGCTCTTTGATATAAGAGCAACACTTTTTTTCTTTTTAAAATATGTTTATTTATTTTGAGACAGAAAGAAAGAGAGTGAGAGTGAGGAAGGGGTGGAGAGAGAGGGAGAGAGAGAATCCCGAGCAGGCTCTGTGCTGTCAGTGTGGAGCCTGAGGTGGGGCTCAATCTCATGAACTGTGAGATCATGACCTGAGCAGAAATCAAGAGGCAGCCGCTTAACTGACTGAGTCACCCAGGTGCCTCTCTCTCTCTCTCTCTTTCCTTCTTTCCTTCTTTCCTTCTTTCCTTCTTTCCTTCCTTCCTTCCTTCCTCTCTCTTTCTTTCTTTCTTTCTTTCTTTCCCCTCTCTCTCTTTCTTTTAAATGTTTACTTAGCAATTTTTATTTTTTTTGGCTCAGTCTCTTCGGACAAGGGCAACAAAAGCTAAAATGAACAAACGAGACTATATCAAACTAAAAAGCTTTTCATGCAAACCATCATCAAAACAAAAAGACAACTACCGAATGGGACAAGATAATTGCAAATCATATATCCAGTAAGGGGTTAATATCTAAAATGTACAAAGAACTTACACTACTTAGCAAAACAAATAACCTGATTAAAAAATGGACAGAGGGCCTGCATAGACATTTTTCCAAAGAAGACATACAAATGGCCAACAGGCACATGAAAAGATGCTCAACATCACTCGTCATCAGGGAAATGCAAATCGAAACCACGATGAGATATCACTTCCCACCTGTCAGAGTGGTTAAAATCAAAAGCACAAACAGTAAGTGTTGGTGAGGATATGGAGAGAAAGGAAAGCTTGTGCGCTGTTGGGAATGTAAACTGTGGAAAATGGTATGGAAGTTCCTTTAAAAGTTAAAAATAGAACTACTGTATGATCCAGTAATTGCACTCATGGGTGTTGATCCAAAAAATACAAAAACACAAATTCAAAGGGATCCATGCACTCCTATGTGAGCAGCAGCATTGTTCTACAACGGCCAAATTATGGAAGCAGCCCAAGTGCCCATCAATAGATGAATGGATAGAGAGAGATGGGGTCTATAGACACAATGGAATATTACTCAGCCACAAAAAAGAATGAAATCTTGCCATTGTGAAGACATGGATAGACCTAGAGAATATTATGCTCAGTGAAACATGGTAGAGAAAGAAAATACAGTAGGATTTCATTTATATACAGAATAAAAAAACCGCAAATGAACAAACAAAACAAAACAGCAACAGACTTATAGATACAGGAAACAAACGGCTGGTTACCAGAGCAGCGAGGGGGGGCGGGGGCAGGTGAAACAGGTGAAGGGGATGAAGGGGTACAAACTTCCACTTATAAAATAAATAAGCCATGGGGATGAAAAGTACAGCAGGGGGAACACAGTCGATAATATCCTAACAACGCTGTATGGTGACAGATGGTAACTAGACTTATCATGGGGATCATTCCATAATGTATAAAATACTGAATCACTACGATAGACACTTGAAACGAATACAATATTGTAGGTCCATTAGGTCAATAAAGGGTGTGTGCCTCAAGCAGTTGAGAAAAGGTGACCGTCTAGGGAAGCCACCGTGTTCACTTCTTGGCTCTGCACGGTCCTGGATGCAGCCGCGAGCACATGTCACCGGCCAGGAGCCAGCATGGAGCCCTCCTGAGACCCCCGAGATGCCAGCGGGAGCCCAGGAGTGCCCTCTTGCAGGGAAGGGGCTGCATTCCAGCCTCACTGATGGGAGCGGCAGTGCTGACCTTTCCCACTTCCCCAGGATCCCAGAAGGAGGTCTAGCCATCACGCAGGCTGCAGGGGCTGGGAGAGGGGACTGCCCCATACAGCCCCTTCTCTCTGTGACCGGCCCTGAACCTAGGAGGAAAAGGTGGGTGAGGAGGAAGTCAGTGACCCAAAGGCCCTCTCAGCTGAGTCCTTCCTGCCCTGGCATTGAGGCAACAGTGCTTGAGGTTTCTGGACTGTGCCCACACCTTGGGCAATGCCTCTGTATCTCACTCTGATGCAAGCCCAGGAGGCTCACTAGTGGACCTTGTGGGGGCAGGGGAGTGGAGGACAGTGCCACTGGGCCCTGCTCAGGTGTCCTAGCTCACTGGGGGAGGGGTTTCCCTCCCACTAATCCCAGGCTCTCTTTATCCACCTTCTAGACCCAGGGGCAGCAGGAGTCTGGTCAAGGGCGGTCTGGGTGAGGCCAGGCCAGGGTCTCACCCTTCAGTGACCCCCACCTCACCTCTGTCAGAGGCTGGCCAGGGTGGGAAGAGGGCCCAGGATCTACCTGATTTCAATCGGCTTTCTACCCACTGTGGGTGGAAGAACTCATACTTTGCCAGCAGGAAAGGCCCTGGGCTGTCTCCCCAAGTGGGGTTACAAGGTCAGGATCACGATAAAGGCCCCCATTCTGTCCTGGCAGTCTCTGGGGCTCCCATCTCAGAGGGGGCCTGGGCCAGGGCAGTATCACATAGCAGTAAAAGCATGATGCCTGCCTTCCAGGAGTGAGGACAGAGCTCCCAGAGAGCCTCTGACTAGGATCGGGACACCCACGGGGCACCCAGAATTCCTGGCTACTTCCTAGTTCCTCTACGCTGATTCCCAACCCAGATGGACTCTGGCTGTGCTCTGACCTTCGGCCGGGGGGTCGCGTGAGCTCAAGACTCCTCATGGCTCAGCCAAGCCCCTGGAAGCTTCAGCAAGGCTGGGGTACAATGGAGGCCCTGGTCCCCCACGGCTCACAGTCTAGCTCGGGAGGGCGGATCAGCCCGGGTGCGGATCAGCTGGTTGGCAACTGAGGTGTGATCGCTGAAAGGGGTGTAGGCAGTGAGGCCTGGAGGGGTCCCCGCCGGGGAGCTCAGGACACTTTGTGAAGGGCAACGACTTGAGTGGAGCCCTGAGGGAGAGGGGAGGAGGGAGACATCAGCAGAGGCGCCAGCGCTGGCTGGGGGTGAAAGAGCAGAGGACTAGAGGCGGAGGGCACGACTGTCCTGTGGATGCCTGGGGTACAGGGAGTGAGAGCGGGTGCAGAGTGGAGAGGGTTGCCGGGGACTGGTGGGAGAGGAGCCACGACGATTTGCGACAGGACATGCTACGAGAGGCACGCACACATGTACCCGTGAGGACGTGCCAAGCCTGTCGTGTGCTCCTGCACCTGTGCCTCATCTGCGTGCGTGCGTGCGTGTGTGAGCGTGTGTGCACGCACCTGTATGCTTCCGCAAGGGTACTGCAGGTTCTGGAATCTACAGTCAAGCGTGCTCCAACTTGCCCAGCCCTTTACAAAAGCTAGCTTTCTTTTCTCTTTTCTTTTTCTTTGCTTCCTTCCTTCCTTTCCCTCTCTCTTCCTCTCCTCTCCTTTTCTTCTTTTCTCTCCTCTCCTCTCCTCTCCCCTCCCCTCCCCTCCCTTCCCCTCCGCTCCCCTCCCCTCCCCTTCCCTCCTCTCTCTCTCTCTCTCTCTCTCTCTCTCTCTCTCTTTCTTTCTCACACCAGGCCCTGAGCTGGGCTAGAGGGTACTGGGGACAAAGGCCGCTGGGGGAGGTCAGACACAACCTATGATGATTAGGCAGGCTGCTAAGAGGTAGCGCATTTCTCAGGCTGTGCGACAATACCCATCCTCTCCAGAGGGGAAGGGGAGAGAGGAGAAGAGACTTTAACACTGGCAGTCAAGTGCAGCTGACCCCGGGACGCGGGCTGCCTCCCCTACCTACAGGGCCCGGGTGCCCTGTGAGTCAGAGGGGAAGCCCCTCCCGCGGGGCCCTCGGCGAGGAGGCAGTTCCCCCCACGGCCCCCCGGGGGCGCTGCGGGGGAGGCGGGGTGAGCCCTGGAGCAGCGGCTCTCGCTCTCGGGCGCCCAGGGCGCTCACTCTCTCGGCACTCACTCGACCGGAGGTTTCTCGGCTGGCCGTGTCCCGCCGCTCCCGGAGCAGCAGGAGCTCCCCCTGCACGCCCGCGGTCCCGCTCCGGCCCCCGGGGCTCCAGACGCCGCCGCCCGACGGCGACATGGGCGTCCCCCTAGTCCCGGAGGCCGGTGGCCGGCGTTGGGGGCCTGTGCTCCTCACTCTCTTCCTGGCTGCCTCCCGAGGTAAGGTCGGCAGGAGCCTGGGCACTGGGGAAGTGCCCCGGGAGAACAAGGGGTGGGGGAAGGGGTCGCAGGCAGCTGGGGGGGCGCCCCCCCCCCCCCCCAGCCTGCACGTCTCCTACCTGCTGGGACTGCTGGGCAGGGGCCAGCAGCTCCCTGCCAAGTGCTCTGGCTGGGTACATCTGCACGTTCTGACAGCTGCCCGAACTGCTTCTCGCCTGACCCTTCCCTGCCCAGAGAGCCCCTGGGCAGGAGCAGCTGCTGCAGGGCAGGAGACAAAAACGGTGGGGACAGCCCCAGCATTTTCTAGTGGCTGCCACTGGCTTCTGACTCCTGTGGCCTCTCCCTGCCCCTCCAGCCTCAGAGCTCCAGGATCTCACTGGGCACAGGGGGTGTGGTACTCTCTGCGCCCTGTTCCCTGGTGACACTCCTGGTTGACCCTTGGGGGGCACTGGTCCAACCCCGATGTGGGTGCCCATTGGGTCCTTATCCTGAGGGTCTGGTTGCTGAGAGTTGAAGAGTCAGCTGATTCCTGGCATCTGGCTAAGCTGCAGCTCAGGGACTGATGTGGGGGCACTGGGGAGAATGTGGGGGTATTTCCCCAGCTCACCCGTGAGCCCGTTCTGGGTCGTGGGATAACTTATGACATCTTTTTGGTCTCAGTTTCCTCAGAAGCCCCACACCAGGGCGGCACCACTTTCTTCTTCCGAAGTCCAGACTGTCACAAGTCCAAGTGGAATCTTGGCAGGGGCTCCTGGGGGTAGGGCAGAGGTCGGGGTACCCACAGCCTGGCCCCTGGCTCTTGCCTGCCCAGCGCCGGAGTGGCTGGATTTCAAGGGAAGAGGGGGCCAGCAAGCAGCCTGTGAACTACACTTTATGGGGAAGGCCCAGGGAAAGCTTGAGTCATGCAGGGAGTCAGGGAGGCTGGAAGAAGGTGGGGCACTTGGCACAGGGACCCAGTGGGTGTGTCAGAAGGAGAAAGGAGGAGGAGCACAGGGGAGGAAGGAGAGGAGGGAGTCTAGAGGACCTGGAATGTACCTCCCAAACGAACTGCGTGCCTGTAGGCAGTGTGTTATCTCAGCATTTGGAGGCTGGCCTCTGATAAGGAGGAGGGAGCCCACACCCCTCCCCACAGAGCTGCCCAGCCCTGGCCTGGATACTTCCAGGATGGCGGTGGCGGTCTCGGCACCAAGGCCACACTGCATGGCAGGACGTGGCTTCCAGAAGGAGCAGGGCATGGTGGCAGGCAGGAAGGCCAGCACCACACCCCCCAGAGAGCACTTGCCCCGCCCCTTTCGCCTCAAGTGACCTCAAGAGGCCCTTCTGTTTTCTCACCCCTGCCCCGCGGCTGCTGTTTAGCAGCCCCAGTTTGGGAAACTGAGTTCTAGAGAACAAGGCAGAGGGGCCCACCCTGCAGAGTAGCCGGTAGCAGAAAGGCTCAGCACCCCTGGCTCCATATCGTCTACATAGCCAGAAGCCTTCTCCCCTAGTGGTTCTGGTACTCAGCTTGGCACCCCAAAGGGCCATCGCTTCCTGGGCCCAGCTCATGGCAGTGATTACGGCTCTAAGCAGCTTTCCCCTAAAAGGGGTCAGAAGCATTCTCTTAGCTTTGAACTACCCTGGGCCTCAGTAGTCTTAACTGTAATATGGGCACGGTTGTGAATATTCACACTACCCAGTACCCTGTGCAACACGGGTGTGAACAGACGGAAGGCTTGGTCGCAGGCACGGTCAGAAGGGTCTGTGAGTTGGAAAGACCTACTCCCTGGCCTGCTGAGGTGCTGGGTTGCCTTGGGCAGGATTTGCTCAAGGTCAAAGCCTCCACGTCTGGGAAGGCGAGAGGGGGGTGGCTGGCGTAGGCCTTTTTTGTAAGCTCCCGGGGTTGGGTTGGCACCGAGGACAATGGGGGTGGAGAGCAGGCTGCTCAGAAGCCCAGTAAGAATTGAAGATGCCCCTTACCTGGACCCGACTCAGGGTGAGGTGGGTGGAGGGAAGAGCTAGGACCCGGCAGACCCTAAGGGTGGCAGAGACCCTTCTTCCCTTACGGGCACTCCTAGGACCTGAGAAAGCTCTTGTCCTCACCATGTCCTTATAGGCTAGTCCAGGAGGCCCAGACTCTGGGACTAGCCCAGGGAAGTGCACCGAGGCCAGGGAGGGGAGACCCCTTCTTCCCCTTCGTGGGAAACAGGACTGCAGGGTCTTGTTGAGTAACCCAGTGGCGCAAGCCTCTGACACAGCAAAGGTCAGCTCTTAGGAAATCCTCTACCTTCTGTCCGGAGGCCCCGGGGTGGCTCTTGAGGCCGGCCATTGGGCACAAGGGGGCATCTACCCAATATTGGGGACAGCCAACAATACCAGGGAGTCCCTTGCTGAGCTGGGCCAGCTGTTCCTGTTTCCTCCCCCAAGCAGGGCAAAGGTTCCCTGCTGGGGCCTGACCTTCCTGGGAGAGGGCGGCCCAAGTGGGAGGAACAGCTGGGAAGCTGAAAGAGGCTACCTCCCTCCATACATATATATATCTTCACCCTAGTAGATCAAGGGAAGGAAAGAAGGGAGGGCTCCTGGGTACCCATCCGGCCTATTGGCAGCGACCCCTTCAACCAGCACTGAGCCCCACATACTGAGCCTGAGGCCCCCCGTTTTAGGTCAGCTATTCATCCAGGAGCAGTCTGGCTTCACCTGGACGGGGTGAACCTGGGATTGGCCATGCCGCGTGCCATGGGCTGTGTGCCACCCTGCATGGGGATGGTGAAGCAAGGGACCCAAAGTTGTGTGCCTTGCATGCTTCCCATACAGCCCCGTCCCTTAACAGTCTGGCCTCGGGAGTCAGCCAGAACTAGGTTCAAATCCCACGGTGGCCATTGACTGCTGTGACTTTGGGCCAGTTACTCGGTATCTCTGAGCAAGTTCCTTCATCTCTAACATGGGACGATGGCAGCACCTCCCTCAGAGGGCTGCTGTGAAGGGTCAGTGCACAAGCTCAGCACAGCACCCGGCACCTGGGGAGCATTAAGCTGTTTCTTGGCTTTCCGAGGCCGCATGCCATTGGCTCTCCGTCTACGTTCCCTGCTGCCTACAGAGCCAGTAGAGAGCCCAGGGTGTGGGAGGGCGTTGACTGATTTCACTAGGACTGGACTCTAAGGATCCTGGAGGTCTGAAGGATGCACCGGTCCAGCCACCTGTCGGCACCTCTAAGTGTTTAAAGCGTGAAATGTCCGTGGAGATACCTGTAGATTCTCTTAAAGGTGTTCTCTAGAGATGGGGAATTTGCAGCTTCAAGGCAAGACCAGCTCGGGGTTTGCCTGTCTCACTGGGATCTTGCAACTGATCTTTGCAATTAGCCTATTTACTGTGGCTGACTGTCCCCAGAGAGAAAGACAGTGGCTGTCGTGCCCATCCATCATTCAGTAATGAACTTGCTGTGCTTCTGCCCAAGCAAGCCCGGTCCTTTGAATGTTCTACATGGGATGCTATTTCCCATGGGGACCTGGGTTCAAGTCCTGCCTCTTCCATTCACTGTGGGACCGGTCTCTTTCCCTGAGACACGGGCAGCCTGGGTGCCGTGGTTTCAGTGGGGCTGCCCACCCCCTTCTGAAGGGTAGTTCCACGGTGGTGTTTCCCGAGCTTCCGTCATCTGCTCATTACCTTTGGGATTTCTGCAGCATCCGCCAATCGTATGTACTTATTTTTCCCCCTCAAATCAACTCATTCTTTTCCTTGAGTAAATAGATTTGAAAAGGAAACTTTCTATCACTGCCACCAATGGAAAGCCAGTATCGCTTGCTGTAAATAGAACAAAATCACACGAGTACCTAATAAGAACACTAAATAGGAGTATTAAATTCTAGTCGGAAACTATCATCTGGGGGAGGCTCTGAGCCCAAAACCGCTGTCCCTTGTTTAAAAAAAAAAAAAAAAAAAAAAGGTGGGGGAGGAGGATAACCTTCTCTCTATGTGATTCAATGTTACGCCACAAAACTAAAAGTAAAACTGTGTTATAGTTGCTGTTGTCCCCTCCCCTTCACCGCAGAAGCAAACTCACCACTGTGAGGAGTGTTAGCTGGTGGCAGGGGGCAGTTCAGTTCCCCCAGAGGAAAAGAAAGAGAACAGTATTTCCCATCCTAAGAGGTCGGGGCACGGTCGGAGGGCTTCTTTGGGCCTTTTCCAGCCCCCAGTTCTCCCAGCCCCTGTTGCCTTCCTCAAATAAATACAGTGTCCAAACAAATACAGGAGCTCCAGCTGGGTCCTCTCTTACGTTGAGGCCAATTAGCCATCCCGATAACAACAGCAGGGAAGGGGAGAGGGAGGGAGAGCAAGCTGAGCCCTCACCGGCCAGGCCACCTCTCCCTCTACAGGAAGGAGATGGGGCGTCTGGTCAGTCCCGGGCTACCTCCTGTGCAAGTGCCGGCTACCTCGACCACCACGGAGCCGCCTGCAGTGAGGACAGGGCCCCCAAAGACCGGAACCTGGACCTTAGAGTGTCTTCATAGCACAGGCTCTTGGGGGAAGCTGGCTCAAGCTGGTATTCTGGGCCGTACACAGTCATCCTCAGGGAGGGCCTGGGGGAGTCTGGGAAGAAGGCATCCAGAGAAGCATCCACTGGCAGGGCGTCTGGCCAGCCGCCCGGGCCCTCTCCAGGGAGGCGTGCTGGCCAAGAGCCTCCAGCCCCGGATGCATGGATGCTTTCCCAAGGTGCTGGAAGTGCTGCTTCCTCCAATAGAGCCTGGCTTCCCCTTCCCAGACTCCTCGGTCTGATGTGAATGGACACTTCCTGCGGGGGCAGGTATCAATAAACACATCTGAGATGCCCTTTGTCCTTGCTGGCCACAGACCTCACGGGCCGACCTGCCGGCTCAGCCCCCCGCACCGGGGGCACTTCCTCTAACTCAGCACTGGCAGACTCAGTCCTGACTGGTCCTCGACTCTGTTTCCCTCTGTGCTCCGCAGCTTGATGAAGACGGAACCGAGCCTTTCCCTACACCCTCCAAGGACGGTCCTGGGGAACAGGGCCTGGCAGGGAACTGGAGACCAGTCTGTCTGGTGCTCCTTCTGAGGGTGGGGACCTGGCCTTTTACGCTTAGCACACAGCCAGCCACAGCAGAAGATCAGTGGCTGTTTACTTACAACCCGTCGCAGCAACTGGACAGAGTTCAGCTGTTTGGGTTGGGCTTCCCAGGCCTGACTAATCAAGCTGGGGACCCACCTCCAGAGGCTGGGGCGTCGCCTTGGCAACCGTAGGCTAAACTCATGCCCCGTCAGGGAAAATACACAGGCCTGCCCACACCCACACCCACACCCATCCCGTGCACACCCACAGGGTTTCATGAGGTGCCTGCTGGATGGAAAGAGGTGAGGTCACGAAAACTAGCATCCCGAGATGAAGCCCTTCTCCCCTGGACTGGAACAGAAGCTTCTACAAGAGGCTGAGGTTCCCACAGCTAGAAAGTGGCAGAAGCAAGCCTAAATTCTGAGCGGACATCCCTTACGAAACTCTGCACCCCCGCGGCCTCTCTTGCCTTGGGCCTGGCTCATGTTAGGACCTCGGTAAATATTTGTGGAATGACGGAATGATGTTTTCAGTTTAGGTCTGAGGCAGCAGAGCAAGGCTGACTGGGTGGAAGATGAGTAGGTCATCTGAGCAGCTGGAGAATGAAGCTACCTGCTTCAGGGGCGGGGGGTGGGGGGGCTCTTCCTTCCTGCAGCAATGTGTCGGAGGCGTGGCTCTCAGCCTCGCCACACACGGTTGGGTGGTCCTGGTGAAGTCACCTGACTTCTCTGTGTCTGTTCCCTCACCTTTACTGTTTTTTTGTTCTTTTTTACAAAAATATTTATGTTTGGGAGAGGGCAGGCCGGGGAGGGGCAGGGGGAGGGGGACAGAGCCTGTGCTGACAGGCTGACGGCAGCGAGCCCGATGGGGGCCTTGAACTCACAGACTGCGCTGAAGTCGGAGGCTCAACCGACCGAGCCACCCAAGCGCCCCTGTTTCCTCACCTTTAAAGTGGGTTGATAATACCCTCATCAGGGTGTATTATGAGAACTAAGTGACATGGGCATAAAGTACTAAGCAAGTCCTGATACGTAAGAAGTGGCCCATTTCTTGCCCCGTTCCTCTGCCCTAAGGAAATACGGCCCTTTTCTCTGGCCACAGACTGAAAGTCTGGACGACTCTCTGAAAGAGCTGGAAAGGGCTAGGAACATGGGAGTCTCTTGAGATGAAGAGAGGGAGGCACAGAGGAAAGTGGGACCCGCCCAAGGGCAGACAGCAAGGACAGGGCTAAGTGGGGCCTGGGGCCCAGGGATCTGTCACACCAAGGTTTTAGTCCTGAGACCTGGAATTTTCCAGGTTCTTAGCAATCATCCTCTAGGCGCTTCTGCCTCCTTAACCCAGTGACAGGTGGGGACCGGGGTGGGGCTGGGCCCCAAGAGCAGCACCATGACTGGATGGTTCCCGCCTGGGCACAGGCTCGGGGCCAGGGCCGTTTTCCTGTCTCATATGCTCCCGGCCACCCTGGAGCCAGGGGCTTTCCTCCCCACCCACTCGCCCCAGGCTTTGACAATGACCCAGGTGTCCAAAAGGCTCTGCTCCTGACAATAAGCCACATCCTCCTGCCAAATAATTATAAATCCAGCTGTGCTATATATATATATATATATATCTCCCCGATAACACATGTGCACGTGCAGTTGTGGATGGCATGGATGTGTGCATTATTTTCCCCGACTCTGTGCCTTTGAGCATCCTCCCAGGGACAGGCCAGCTTGAGTCTTAGACACAACAAACGGATGCTTCCCACCTATCCCCTGCCGCCCCCAGGACAAGATCCCGTGAACCCTTAGCCCACTGCTCTCTGGTCCTTTTGCTGAAATTGAAGACTGTCCCCCACCCCCCAAATCTGAATCCCCTGCAGCTTCTCCTTTTCCTAAAAGGGGAAGAGGTCCTCTGGGGAGTGTCGGGTGTTGGGAATTGAGCAATGTACCACAACCCCCCCTCCCCTCCTCCTCCCCCCCTCCCCCCGCCAGTCTCAACAATTCTCTGCCCCACTGTGGGTTTTCAAGGAAATTGCTTCCAGTGTTGAAAATCTCTCCCCAGTGCTGTCCAGGCAATTCTGTGCTCATTGACAGCATTGCTTGGACCCTGAGAGCTGGAGCGTGATGCCCTGCTGGCCGCAACCCCCCCCCTCCCCCGGCTGGTGTCCCCCCTGGAGGCCTTGGTGCTTGCTCCCACCCTGCTCCACCGTCCTCCACCCCCCCCACCGACAAGCTACCTCCAGCTTTTGCCCGCATCTCAGCCCCACCCCATCTACACCTCTGTCCACTCCGCAGCCCCCAGTCCAATGTGGCTCAGCTCTGTATGCCACTTCCTGCTTCTGTCTCTACCTCTAGTCCGCCTGGCCCCCTGCAGCCACCCCAGACGCGCCCGGCCCCGGCCTCTGCTGAGCCAGCTCTGCCCACAGCCTGCAAGGTGTGTGTGCTCTTGGCGAATGCTGCTGGATCTGGATCTGGCTCCCGGCCTTGGGTTCTCGGGGGTGGGGGTGGGGTCGGGAACAGGGAAGATGGGGTGCTAGCTGGGAGAGGTGCTGGGAGGAGGTGCCCAGCTGGGGCCTGCTGGAGAGAGGGGGAGCGCAGGGCAGGCAACTCCTTGGTCTGCTCTTTGAGTGGGTTTTTTTTTTCTTCGGAGTGCCTGGGAGGGTCCCCTCCTTAGCTACTCCCCACCTCCATTTACTGGCACACATAGTTCTGTGGTGACAGCCACCACGCAGGCCTGTGAGGGGGAGTCAAGTCGCTTGCTGTGATCTTCAGCGAATTATTTAACATCGCTGTGCCTCGTGTTTTCTCCTCAGTGAAGGAGGAATGACACCACCACCTACCTCCATAGGGTTGTTTACGCCCATCAGTAGGTAGCATCGCGCAGGAGACATGCTCTTTCTTCTGCTAGTTCTAACTAGATCGGGCTTTACCTGAAGCTTCCCACGCTCCAGATTCTGAGTCTATACCCTCTGCCGCACTTCAGGCAAATCACTTTTCCCCTCCCGGGCCTCTACGTTTCTGCCTGAGGACGAGATCAGCATCTTGCCAGGAAGTTTTGAAATCTCTGCTCACCTTGGCCAAGACTGTCCATAAATCTGGGACTCTCAGACAGGACTCCCTCTCACATGTGTATGGAGTGAGTGGGAGCATCTAGTGTGCGTCTGTCCTCCTTACTTCCCAGGGCCTAAAACTCCACCTTGCAGACATAGTCTTCGGGGCCATGGCTTTGCTAACCCCCCACAGTCTGCTTTCAATGGGCAGGTACTCCAAGATTGGATCACAAGCTGTTATCAGTCATTCACATCTTAGTGGGAAAGAGTGTTTGAAGCTGGCTTCTCCATTCTGTTCTGCAGAACTATTTTCACTCCTAGGAAATGTTTCTGGACTTGGCCAAGACGAATTAGAGAGCTGCCTAGCTTCCACGTAGCAAGCACCAACTACTAGCAAAGTGCTACAGGGCACTTCATGTAAATTATTTGTTACCCTTGCCTCAACTCTGGCAGGTAGAATTTTCATTTCTGTCTCTTAGTGAGGAGTCTGAAGCTCAGAGTCTAAGTGACCCCAGCTGCTAGACTCCAGAGCAGGCTGGTCCAATTCCAAAGCTACACCTGGCTGCCCTCCTCCTGATGGGGCAAGGCTTTCAATTCTGCTAGTGGGTCCCAGGCTCTAAAGGCAGGGAAGGGGGTGTCCGCAGGAGGAAGCAGCATTATCTTGATTCAGGCAATGGCAATGAAAGAGACATTCCAGTCTGGATTCCGTACACACATCCAAACTCTCCTTCCCTGTCTGCCTGACTTAAAACAGCCCTTGACATGCCGATTAAGATTCAGATATTGCCAATGTGTAATAACTGTAGCTATCCTCCCTATGTCCGCAGAGGGCATTAGAGCTCACATTGTCGTGTTCTCTTTCCCTCGCTCAGGCTTCTCACAACCACGTGAAGTAGCGAATGTTTTTCTCATGACCACATGAGGAAGGTGGGGCTCACACAGCTAAAGGAGCCGGGTCTGCAGCCCCAGAATTCTGCTTCTGGGGGCCAGTGCTTATGGGAGTCAACACGGTTAAATGCCGGGGGACTGGGGTAGGGTAAAGAGGACCGGGGGATGGCTTCGTTTGCTTATTGAAAACAGAATGAACTAGGAAATATTTCTAAGAAGACTGGATGGCAATAGGTACCTGGATGAAGGGAACTTTCATGATTTCCCTGTCCCTGTCCCCGAGACCCCTGGGCTTTTCCTCACCACCCGGCTCAGGGTACCCTCTCTACTTGCTAAAGTCCTATCCGTCCATCAACCCCAAAGACGCTTCCTCCTTCCAGAAGTCTCTTGACCATCCTCGGGGCGGCTGTATCGTCCCTCCTCCAAGTGCCCTGAAGGCTGGCACTGGTTTGCCCTTTAACCTGTGGGGTGACTTTGCCAGCAATGCACGCCCGGTCTACCCAGCTAGGTCACGAGCTCCCAAGGGGAGGCCACGTGTGCTCGGCATCCGGGTGAGATGTAGCACCGGGCACAGGCCTCACACACAGGCGCTCCATTGGTGCTTGTGATGGGGACGTGGGAAGGCATGACCAGCCCCGGGAGAGGGAAGGGCCAAAGGTGCTAATGGCCCCAGAAGGGTGGTCAAGGGCCGCCATTCCCACACAGGCTTTGTGCTCCTCATCCTGCCTCCCACCCGACAGCATTGGGCACGGAGGCTGCACGTGCTGGAGGCCCGTTGTGAGCAGAGCCACAGTGCCTACCGTGGGGGCGGGAGGAGAAGAGCGCACTGGCTGGGCCCAGTGTGCTGCCTGCTCTCCTACGCCTCGTCCAGCTCTCCAGGGGTCAGGGGCGTCCCTTACCTGGAGAAGCTCCTCCTCCCACACAGCCCAGGAGGGAGTCAGGTTCAAGAGCTAATGAAGGAGCTGAGGCCCAGGGAGGTGGACTCACTTGTTGGGGCCTGTGGCTCGGGAACCTACCCGGGGCTCGGAGCCCCAGGCCAGAAGGTATAGTCTCTTGTCTCTCTGAACAGGTCTGGTGGCGGCCTTCAAGGTCGCCACACCGTATTCCTTGTACGTGTGCCCCGAGGGCCAGAACGTCACCCTCACCTGCAGGATCTTGGGCCCCATGGCCAAGGGGCACGACGTGACCTACTACAAGACGTGGTACCGCAGCTCGCGGGGCCAAGTGCAGCTGTGCTCGGAGCGCCGGCCCATCCGCAACCTCACATTCCAGGACCTTCACCTGCACCACAGCGGCCACCAGGCCAACAGCAGCCAGGATCTGGCCCAGCGCCACGGGCTGCAATCCGTCTCCGACCACCATGGCAACTTCTCCATCACCGTGTTTAACCTGACCCCGGTGGACAGCGGCCTCTACTGCTGCCTGGTGGTGGAGATCAGGCAGCACCACTCGGAGCAGAGGGTCCACGGTGCCATAGAGCTACAGGTGCAGAGAGGTGAGGGCGTCCTCTGTGGGACAGCGTGGGGTGGGGTGCGGTCACTGCGGGGGGTGGTGCGTGCGCCCCTCCGGAAGGGCGAGCGGGGAGGAAGACAGAGGGACTCTGGGGGCGTGCTGCTGTGCGTGTGATGGTGCGACCGTGGGCGATCTTGTGTCGGAGACTGTGTGATCCTGTATATGGGTGGCACTGGCACTCCGGGGACGTGTGCGAGACAGAGTGGCCATAGTGTGTGGAGCTGTGTGGAAATCTCTGGTCGGTGGGGTGTGATGGACAGCAGCGTGTGTGTCGTTCTGTGTAACGAGAGGGGGTGTACAAACGTAGGCTGGCATGCCACTGCTCGTGACAACATGGTGGTCATGGGATGGGACCGGGGGTGTGAGCTGGGGAGTGTGTGTGTGTGTGTGTGTGCGTGTGTGCGTGCGTGTGTGTGCACGCGCTGGCTGGGACAAGCCTCCCTGGCCTCAAGCCCACCTAACCAACCCTTCTCTTTGTTTCCACAGACAAAGAAGCTTCACCCCAGTGCATCTTGTACCCACCTTCCCCCAGGGAGAGTGAAAGTAAGGGACCACTCTTTTGGCCCTTCTGGGTCCTCTGTTCTCCTCTGTCCTCATCTTGGACCCAGGCCCCGTTCCAAATTCTGACCTCATCACCCCAAGCCCACGGGACCCCCATCCTTCCTCCTTTTCTGTTGCCCCTCCCCCTTCTGCTTTCCCCTTCATTGAAGCCAGGTGGCTGTGGTCCCCAGAAGCCTATTCCCCTTCCAAGGCTCAAAGCCCTGGATGGGGTGTGCCCTGGCAGTGACCTTTGGCCAAGTGCCTCCCATGACAGGTGCTGGTGCCCCAGGCTGTTTTCAGTGTGTGCCTCTCCTGCCCACCAGCCCTCCGCCACCCGGGACGATGACAGGGCTGTGGGGTTCCTCTTGGCTTGCACCTACTTAAAACTTCCTCGTTCTGTGCGTGGGGGAGGGCGGACGGAGAGGCTCCAGAAGGGGAAGAGATCTACCTTTCCTAGAGCCCTGACTATGTGCCAGGCACCGTGCTAAGTCCTTTCAAGTACCAGTATCGCAGCGGATCCTGATAAGAACCCTCTGAAGTAGGCAGAACCATCTTCGCTTTATAAGCATGGAAACAGATGCCCAGGGAAGCACAGCTGGGCTGTGTTCACTCCACCTTCTCCCCCGCTGGAGGGATGCGTAAGGCAGTGGGTGGCAGTCAGCCCCCTGGTGTTTGCCCAGAGAGGTACCCTGTGGAGGAAGGGGGCACTGCTGTAAGGGATGTGGGGGCTCCCAGAGGCCAGGAAAGAATGCCCAGCAGCTTCGAGACAGCAGGCAAAGGGGAGACATCGCCAAAGCCCGCCTCAAGGGTCGCGGTGACTTTCTACTCACACTGCTCTTTTTTGAACCGACAGTTTAGCCCGGAATTAAATTAAAACACACATTTCGGTCTGAGCCAGACCCGCATCAACTAAGGAACTCTTTGGTTCAAGCCCCTCTCCCTGCGCACCGCAGCCCTTAGGTGTCGCCTCGGCACTGAGCCACTGCTGTCCTCACTTCCTCTACCGGCAGCTCCCCAGCGAGGGCGGATGACCGTGCGCACGAGCATACTGGACGGGGCGAGCCTCACCTGGCCGGACCCACGAGTCTCTACTTCCCCATTGCTCCTTCCACTCTGAGCAACCCTCCAGTCCCGCTTCTTCCTCCAGGAGCCCCCAGAGCTCCCTTAGGGACCGTCACCTCTGCCACTGCCCGCGGTTCACCGATGGTGAAACTGAGCTTCAGACAGGTGAAGGGATTGCTCCCAGTCCCTCAGCCAGAGCGCCTGATTCTCAGTGCGCAAACCCTGCCTGGGGGCCGGGCCGTCCTACCCTCTGTCAGTACCGATCTTCTGGAAATTAGTTGTATGAATTGAAGTCCTGGGGACACAGACAAGAGATGGTTTGGCTCATTTCTCTTGATCTAGACTCTAGAGAAGGAGCTGTGGGAATTAAGGAAACAGAAGTCACCTGGGAAACCCTAGGTGTCTGGCTGGCAAGAACCCAAGGGTGAGGCAGAGCCTTGAACTTGATGGTCGGGCGTGGGTCAGGGCTGGGCTCCTCTGCTCTCAGGTTTTGACATTTGGCTGACTCTCCAATTCACAGGGATGTGTGGCTTCGCTCTGGCCCCTGCCTCCCTGAGCTGCTGTCCACAGTGACCTGCCCCCCCCCCCAGGGCCAGAGGGATGTGTTTACTTCTGTCCTAGCTGTTGAGAGCAGGGGGGTGGCTTTGATGGCCTCTGCAAGTCCCTTTCCGATCCCTTTCCACACTCTTGG
Organism: Prionailurus bengalensis; assembly: GCF_016509475.1. Taxonomy (NCBI): domain Eukaryota; kingdom Metazoa; phylum Chordata; class Mammalia; order Carnivora; family Felidae; genus Prionailurus; species Prionailurus bengalensis. The sequence continues at coordinate 32,137,203 of NC_057351.1, read as the reverse complement.
TTCTGGAGGTCCGGAGACTATAACTGGCGGAGTGTTGCCGCTAAGGAGGCATGGGGTCAGATGCAAAGAAACCCAGCTGTGCTTTTGGGTGCGGGGCGGAGGGTTTGGACAGCGCTCCCTTTCTCTAGGTGTCATGTGTCCACTCAGAAATGGGAGCGAGGGTGTCCTTTCAGTGTTACCCAAGAGGCTGAATCAGGGATCAAAAACTCAAACGCCCCTTGAGCCGGGGACCTGGTGAGTCAGACAGTAGGGAGGGGTGGAGACTGTGGTGGGCACCCAGCTGCCAGCCTGTAAGTGCAGTTCCAAATGCTGCATGCATGGAGGGGGCCTGGGGCTGCCAGAGCCACTCCATGTTCAAGCACAGTCAGAAGTCCAGATTTTACATAAACTCTCTCTTTTATTTTTTAATGTTTATTTATTTTTGCGAGAGAGCAAGCAGGGGAGGGGCAAGAGAGAGAGGCAGATACCGAATCTGAAGCAGGCTCCAGGCTCTGAGCGGTCAGCACAGAGCCCGATGCGGGGCTCGAACTCACAAACCGTGAGATCATGACCCGAGCCAAAGTCAGATGCTTGACCGACTGAGCCACCCAGGCGCCCCATGTTTCCTGATGGTTTAGAAACGTTTGCCTGGTGACCCACGTGCTTGGGTGGGCCTCAGGGCTGGCCACTGGGTACTGCCCTCCGTGCTGCCTACCTTTGGAAAGACCGTAGTCCCTGCTTGCTCTAAGACAGGTGTCCCACGGCCAACCTTACTACTTGATCTGCTAAGGATGCTTCCACCCTGGGCAGCTCTGAGTTTTCCTGATCTATCTGCTGCCCTGTCTCCTAATGTTCTTTCTGGAAAGTGTGGGGGTAGCTGGTTAGGAAATCCTCTGAAAGCCCACATCAGTCTGAGGTCGGGGGTGGGGGCAACAGGAGGGGAGAGAGGCTGAGGCAGTTGGTCCCCAAGGAACCCTGAATTGCTGAGTGGCTGTATGGTTTTTCACTGAGCCCAGGGAAGCGGGGGCACTGGGAAGCCTATATCTCCCCACAAAGCCACCTCCCTGTCCCCCTGCACAGCAGGATGTTTGGTTTGCTTTTGTCCAGCCCCCTCCTGGGGGAACCGGGCAGCCTGACCGGACTCCCTCCTCCCCTCTCATACCTCCCTACCCACCCACAGGGTACCAGCAGGCTCTAGACAAGGACGCACTGCTGAGCAGGTTGGGGGTTGGGGCTCCCATCGCAGCGTGCTATGTAAAGGTCTGCCACAAGTCTCAGAGCTGGCCTGGCAGCTGTCCCTGCCAGTGCCTGATCACCTTCCCCATGAGCCAGGCTCTGGATGGCTACCAAGCAGGGCTCCCTCCTCTCCTGCCCAGGTACTGGCCATGCTTGGGGGGAGGGATGGAGAGCTGGGGCTCTGCAGAAGAGCCCTCAGCTTTGGAGGACAGTTGGGCCCACACAGCTGCCCCCAGACCCGTGCCTTCCTGTCCTGGCCTCGACTCTTAGCCCAGGTTGCAAAGAAACCAAACCCTGATCCCCTAGAGTGGCCCCAGAGGGGGATCTCTGCCTGTGGACAGGAGTCAGGCCACGGACAGGGAGCCACCATGAGTGAGCACCTGACTCACCTCACCGGATGTGGCTTAGTACCAGTCTGGACACCTGCTCTGGTACCTAGAAAAAGAGCGCTTGGTAACTCGCTTCTCAGTGCCCGCAAGAAGGTCCTGTGCCTGGGGGGCTAGAAATCCTCAAACGTCTAAATTGTAGAACGTGTCTACTTGCAACAGTCCACATCAAAATGCAGCCTTGCCAAGATCTGCAGGGAACCCGCTTTAATGTGAAGTTGAACTTGGTTTGTAATTAGCATAGCCACTGGTCCTGTACCAGTGGGTATGTCTAAAGTGCCTGTAAACAGTTTGTTCTCTTCCGTGGGATGAACAAACCCCCGGAAAGCTTATTTACACCATCAGGTTATTTAGCAATACAATGAGATAAAAACAGCCTTTATTCCCAAATAAATAGTGCAGAGGCAACACTGAGACCACAGCCCGTCCACCTTCCCAAAGCTCCTGGGGCCAAGTGGACACCGTGACAGGGTATCCCAGCCCATATTTTGGGAAGGGCTAAAATCAGGAAAAAGAAAAAATGCATTTACACTGGTTGTGGTTTTGAGGGCATGTCTGTTCCCAGCTAAACTTCTGGAGTCAGCAGATGGGCGGAAATAAGTCAAGCCTCTCACGCTGTTGGTAGGATCGTGAAGCGGTACAACCTTTGTGGAGGGCAATTAGGCAATACCCTAAAAGAAAATGCGCCTACCCTTTGGCTCAGCATTTTCACTGCTGGGAGTTTATGTACAGAGGTACTTGCCCAAGTGAGCGAAGATGCGGACACGAGGAGTTCGCTGTTACGTTATTAGCTATGTTGAAAAATGGAAGTAATCTACATAGCTACCCATAGGGGACTGTTGCAATAAATTCTGGGGTGAGCCCCGTGATAAAGCCCTAGGCAGAACGAGGTAGATCTCTGTGTGATACAGAGATGTCCAAGCCATGGTCAGTGGGGAAAGCGATTGTCATGAAAAGCATACACACACACACACACACACACACACACACACACACGCAGTCACGCAAGGAGCAAATTTAGGCTACACGCAAGAAAAGCATGGACAGTGACTGTGTCTTTGCAGGGGACCTGGGGGGAGGAAGAGGAGGGAACTTCTGAATATATTTTAACTTACAGGTTTTTTTTCTTTATTTGTAATTTAGGAAGTTAAACAATTTTAAATGTCGGATCAAGGACTCACATTTTTCCAGTTCTCACTCAGGTTTCCCCCTGTGACTTTCATGTGCGCGATCACTTCTGGAAGCTGTGTCTAGAGCTGAGGGGTCTCTCGGGCTGAGTGGGGCTTTTGTTTGTTCGTTTGTTTGCTTGTTTTTATTGTGGTACAACATAGAGAACATAAAAGTCGCCATTTTAACCACGGTTAAGCATGGCATTAATTATGCTTACGATGTTGTGGGACCATTACTGCTTTCTACCTCCAAAAGTTTTACAGCACTTGGGTTCCTTTTGACCTTGAACTTCATGGCATGGGGTCTGTGAAGGGCCTGCTTTCCCTTCACGGGGAACAACCTGTGGCCCAGGGCAGCTGAACTGTCCCCAGGGGGCTGGGATGAAAACCCTTTTCTGTCTTCCCTGGAGCTGCCTCCACTGTAAGCCCGTGGTCTCATTTCTGTGTGCCCTAAGCCCACTTGGGAAGGACGCATGGGGCTCTCTTTGAAAGGGGATCCCCGGGCCTCCCGTGCCTCTGCAGGTCACTGAGGGTCTGGCCGTGCGGCCTGGGTAAAGCTGGGTCCCCCTGCGGCCTGGCCTTCCTTCACTGGGCTTCAGTTTCCCTTCAGGAGGAACAGGGGGAACGGGGCCTCACCTTGGCCGTCTCTCTGCCTTTACAGGCATCACGGCTGCTGCTGTGGCTACAGGCGCTTGCATCGTGGGCATTCTCTGCCTTCCCCTCATCCTGCTCCTGGTCTACAAGCAAAGGCAGGTGGCCTCCAACCGCCGTGAGTATCCCTGCCTACCTGGGGTGGGTGACGGTATGAGTGGTCGGCCCCAGCCCCCAGCCCAGCCTCTGGGATTAGCAAAGAGGCAGGCACATTTCCTCTGTTCCGGAGATGGAAGCTGCTATAGGCCCTGCAAGGAGATGGGCTCAGTGGTAGAGGGAGGAGGGGACCCAGGTGTGCCATTTGGGGGGCCCGAGGGCCCACCAGCCCCCTACGGGGCTGGCTGGGCACTCACAAAATATCTGCTGAATGAGTGAATGACCACATGGAGTAGTTCAAGTGGGTTTATAAAAATGCTGCCCCTTGGCGATCCTCTGGGGACCTGCTTTAAAGTCTGGGTAGGCTTGTTTTGCAACTAGCGGAGCAATTGTCGGGACAAAGATGACCTTTGGATGATCAGAACTGAAAGGGATCTCGGAGATAACAGTTCAGGTCTTTCAGCTTATAGCTGGGAAACCTGAGCTCAGCGGGGTTAGATAATTAACCAAATGTTATGCAAGTTAACAAGCGGCAGAGCGGGGACTCAAACCCAGAGCTTCAGCTCATGCTTTTTCCAGAGACTATAATCCCACCCTATCATCAAAATGCTCGCCAGCACGAGCGTCCTGGCCACCAACCCCTACCTGGAAGCGTCGCTGTGCTGGGTGCCACGCCAAGGTTGTTATATACCTTCTCTCGCTTATTCCTCATCACAACGCGAGGACTTGGTCCCACAATTGTTCCTACCTTGCCACGGAGCAAACTGAGGCACAGGGAGGTTCGGTAACTTGCTTAGGGAACCTCACGGTGAGTAAGCAGTGGAGCCAGGCTTCAAGTCACGGCCGCAAACACCATTTCACCCTCCTCTGTGGTGACAGTGCCCCTTGCCCTTCCTCTGACCCCACCCATGAACCTGGGCTAGTCTGAGTCCTCCAGGAGCAGGAGGCTGGAGAGTCCTCTGCCCTGGCCCTTGCATCACCTCCCCCACCTCTTCTCCTCTGCTCCGCTGCAGGAGGGAGCTGAGCGGGGCTGCTCCGCCACCAGGTGGCTTTGGCTCACACCTGATTTCCTCTGGCTGGACTGTAACACCTTGAGACCTCTGTCACCCGGAGCCCCGCAGTGGCTCACTCAGGGGCTGTGACCGCCTTTCCCTTACTCGCATATTCTTCTCGCAAACGCCACCATGGCCTACCTCCAGAAGTACCCCGGGGTGGGGGTGGGTAGGGGGCAGGTAAGGGGGTTGTAGCAGAAAGAGGAACCCGGGGGCCCAAGCAATCACTGTGGGGCTGCCAATGAGCCTGTGCTCACCCGTGCAGCGTTTTCACGGAGGCGGGGAATGGACGAGGAGGGAGACACGCCCAGCTCCCAGATAAAGAGGTGCTTTCTGTCCCCCTTAGTTCAGACCACAACGCTGCCTCCATCAGGGAACGGGAACTGGAAACCAAATTCTAGGCATTGGCTGGGTGCAGGCCCCAGGCCCGAACACCGTAGGGGTATCCTGAGGACGCGAGGGAAGCCTGGGGTCGGCCCCTAGTATCTCCTATTCCGTGTGCCGGGACGCCTTGAGTCCGAGCTGAGGGCTCCCCAGAGGAAGGACCGGGATGGGGCAGGTGGACCGGACGCCGAGGACTGGGGTCATTTCTGCATCTAGACTCTGGAGAAGCGCTACTGCTGGAGCCATGGGAACAGAAGTCACTGGGAGATGCCAGGGGTTGGGCCACAAAGCAGAGGCTAAGCGCCGGGGGCCGGGGGGGGGGGGTGTGAGGGGGTGGGGCGGCAGGTCAGGGAGGAGACAGGGAGCCTGCGGTCGCTGTGGGCAGGGTGTGCTCAGGAGTGAGCCACACTCAGGGAGCCACAGAGAAAGGGCTGGGAGCACTGAGGTCAGCAGCTTGCTGCGGAGGCTGATGGGTGTGGAAATCGAGCCAGTGTCAGCTGGAGCCTGGGTGCCCCAGCTCTAACGTGGGGCCAGAAATCCCTCCCCCAAAGGGTGGAGAGGACGAGCCCAGGGAACGCTGGGCACCTGCGCGAAGCCTCGAGCACAAAGCCATTTGGTAGACAGCAACCATGATTCCGAGAGCCGAGATTTTAGGAACCTTTGTGCAACTTCCCTGTGTGTTCCGTGTAGCCACCCCCCCCCCCATGTTTCCCCACAGTGGTCGTGGTAAAGCTCTTACAAATGAGAAGCGTATCGGAGTGCGAGGAAGAGGGAAGTTGGGGCCACTGTATCTGGTTGGTGGCCAGTGTCGGGGTGGGGAATCCCAAGAGTGGGGCGGGGTGGCAACAGCTTTGGAGGAAGAGCAGAAAGTGGCAGGATGTCTGAGAAGTGATGGGGTCTCGGGCCCCCAAGCTTCCTCTAAGAGATGTCACCTCTAAGGCCACCTACGGGTAACACGGAGGACGGGCCAGAGAGGATCAGGAACCCTCCAGTTCGGAACTGACCTTACACCACTCCCACTCAGCAAATCGTGGTGAAGGACCAGAGCGTGGCAAAAGTCCAAACAGGAAACAGCCAATTCAGGAGTCAGGCCTTTGGTTGATACTTAAATCCGGAAGGTCTCACGACCCCTAATCGAGCCATAGGAGAAAGCATTGGCTGCCTTTGGCCTCCTCGTGACAAATGTTGTCCTTTATGCTTGTGAAATGCAGCCCCAGTTTCATCTATCACTGGTTAAAACGCACAGCTCCTTGAGGCCTCGCTTGCAGGATAAACACCAGAGTACGGGCCCCCAGAGCAAACACAAGTGGGATCCAGGGCTGACCGTGGCCCGGCCTGGTCTTGCACCAGTTCCTCAAAGGGCATCTGTCAGTGGGGGGCAGGGATGTTGTCTAGGGAAGCCTTTCCTTTGTGACGGCCTTGTCTGTCTGTGTGTCCCTAGGTGCCCAGGAGCTGGTGCGGATGGACAGGTAAGGCCCATGGAGACCTTCCTGAGAAACCTTCCCGCAGCCGCTTGGGCCCCGACTCAACGCTCGGCAGGCTCTCTCTCTTCTTGCCTCTCCGCAGGCCTGTGGCTCTGTAGGGCAATGTCTATACCCAAACCGTGGCTGGAATTAATGTAGAAGGGAGAGGGGTAACTTTTAACCAGGACTGACTTCCCCCTTCATAGGATCCTTTCCCTTCTCCTCCCTGACAACTGGTTGTACCTTGACAGGGCTCAGAACACAGACATGGCCTTCCCGGTCCTCCCTGGGCCCTGGGTCAGCTGACAGGAAGGACAGCTGTGCAGCAGGGTCCCCGTATAGCCATGTAGCACAGTACTTACAAGAGCACCTGCTACTGAGGCCAACACATCTGTGCTGGTTGGCTGTTCTCCCTGCCACCCCTCACCCAGCAGGCCGAGCTCTTGACGCTGCCTGGATGAGCCAGGCACCCACCTTTGGGCCTCCCTGTCAACTGGCCAGGGTGGGGGAGGAGGGAGAGCAGCTGAACTGGGGACAGACACTGAAACATGCAAAGGAGGACAGCACACCTGGATGTCTTTAGAGGCTGTCCTATTCCTAGTCACGAAGAAGGAAAGGGAACTCCTCCTTTCAGCTTAAGACAAGCCGTGGGGACATTCAATCTTAATGCCATTAACTCTACTGACCAAAGAGAAACCTGTCCCCAGATTCCTGAATGTCCTGAAAGTGTCTCTGACCCTCGGGTTCCCGGCTACGCCGGGGGCAGATGGTCAAATAATAGGGTAGAGTTGCGATCAGATGCCCTCGGCTCAGAGAAGATGGGAGAGTGCAGCCCATGGCCTTTTCTCTGTGGCCCTGGACCCTCCCTTCCTGCCGGAAGAGGGTGCTGAGGCCTGGGGTGCGAAGGCAGGTGAGGGTAAGGAAGTGGAGGAGGGGTACAGGCAGGAGGGCAGGGGGCCAAAGCCCAGGTAGTACAACTGACTGATTCAGCTCTGATTTTCTAGCAACAACCCTCAAGGAATCGAAAACCCTGGCTTTGAGGTCTCTCCGTCTTCCCACGGGATGCCAGAGGCCAAGCCCAGGCCTCCACTGTCCTACATGGCTCAGAGGCAGCCTTCGGAGTCTGGCCGGCACCTGCTCTCCGAGCCCTGCACTCCTGTGTCTCCACCAGGCCCTGGGGATGTCTTCTTCCCAACCCTCGGTGAGTGCTTCTCAACCCTTGCGGCAGTATGGCCCGCAAGGTCATGACCTCCCCGTGGCCTGCAGGGCACCAGCCTTACTCCCCTCCCAGTCTCATGGTGTGGGATTAGAGGATGGAGGAGAGAGGAGCCCCTCATTCATTCTGCTTCATTCTTTTGCAGACACCGTGCCTGACTCTCCGACCTCTGAGGCCATCTAGGCCAGCTGGGGCCAGTGGGCGATCGTGGCTGGGCCTGGGGCAGGTGCATTTGAGGTCAAGCCGGCCCTCTGAGTGGTCCCTTAGCCTTGGCCCTGGTTCCCTCCCTCCTGCTCTGAGCCCAGACTCTTTGAGATACCTCTGATGGCCAGACCCTCAACTCCTCTGGGTGCTACACGGCAGCAGGGAGAAGGTATTGGATCCCTCAGTCCCTGTCTCAAGGATGGTGGGGTGCCGGGATCCCACCCAGAGACCCGAGATTCACCAGCTGCAAATGCCAAAAGGCCTACATCCTAGAAGCCCAAGAATTTTCAGCTCTGTGGCAGCTTCCTCCCCTGGGACAGGAGTCTTTGGGACCTGACAACACAGAGGGGACACGATGGGCACTGGGCGGAACTCTCCCCGACCCAGTGCCATCCTGCCAGGCGCGAGATACAGGACAAGACGTGGAAAGACTCCTCCCTGCCGTGGTGATCTCGCCTCTGCTCATCTGTCAGACTCCCTCTTTGTAACCACGGGTCTCTGGGGCTGGGCCTGCCTGCCTCCGGGCCATGGGAGCCTTCCCCCGCTGCCTGCTACCAGCAGCCTCCCCCAGTAGCTGTCAACGGGTTCAACAAATCTGGGCTCCCCTTGCCTGCCCTCTGGTTCCCAGAGTTCATTGACCGGGGTCCCTGAAACAGGAAGTGCACATGGTGGCATGGTGGCCACTATGGGCTAACTGGCATCTTGGGTAACGGACGCCAGGCAGGAGGTTGCAATACCCACTGTAGGGGGTGGGGAGGGGGAGCAGGTGGAGCCTGCTGGGAAGGTGAGTGGAGATGCTCCACCTCCCATCCTCCCTCCCCCCTCTAGTGCTCAGTGTGCTCACTACAGAAGGTGACCCCATACTGTATTGTCCCAACTGTGACACTCTTGAGTGTGAAGAGGGAGTCCTATTAACTACACGGGCAACACGTGCAAGCCCGGTGAACGGACTGTAAGAGCTGGGTTTTAATCCCTGCGCTGCTTCTAGGTAGGGGTGCCTGAGGCCCGGGGAGCCCTCCTCCACCCACCCCGGTCTTCAGGGTTCCGTCCCATTTAATCTGCTGAGTCTTCGCTGCAGAGTGGCCCTGTCAGGTGGGCATGTACATGGGAGGGTTTGTGGCAACTCTGCTCTGGACCCTCTGCTCTGTCTCCTGCTTCAGGGCATACGCCCTGGATTTGTTTTATACACACATACAAGGGAATCCTTTGTGGAATTTCGATTAAAGGGTTTTAAAACATGGAGAGGAGCGGGGGGCCTCTGTAGACTCTGGGGTGGAAACAGGGAGGGGGACCCACCAGGGGAAGGGGCGAGTTTGGGCCGCGTGGGGGCCCGGGCACTGCACTGAGGAAGGCCTTCATCCCTCGGCAGCCGAGAGCGGCTCTGCCGAGCTGGGCCTGGGTACTGAGAGCCAGGACTCAGAACCCGCTGGATCGCCTGGGGCGGGGGAGACAAGAGTTGGGGGTGGAACAAAGGAGCAGCTCTAGGCTCTCCAGCAGCAGCGAGCCCCCAGGCCTGCGGGTAGAACCAGGAACCCCCCCCGGATGCACTGCACTGCTCCCAAACTCCCCGGTCACGCCCAAGGACATGGGCCAGTGTGGGTGTCCTGCGATGCCGGGCATGGGCTTCGAGACCACAGGGACACCTCCAGTGGCCAGAACCTCAAAATCCTAGCTCCTGCTTTGTCTTTGGGGGGGGGGGGTGTCCCTCTTCTAGTCCATCGGCTGCCAGTTGTCACAGAAGGAGGGTGCTGTTCTTACAGCTTGTGGGGGCCCACGCGGCAGGGATGGGCAGGGTGACACCTGCTCAAGGCAGAGCAGGGCTGCCCCCAGGATTGAAGGATAAGCCTACAGACCAGACTCCCTGTCCCCCAGCTCTGAAAGTGCTCCTGCCCCAGGGCGGAGGCCAGTCTGGCCCAGCCCCCGGCTTCTGATGTCCAGGCACATATAATTTCTAAGAATTTGGCTACCAGACCCCAAGCCTGGCTGCTGCTATGTGGCGGGAGAGAGGAGGCCCCAAGCAGAAAGCCACCACACTTCCTCCCCAGTTTCCTCCCGCACGGCCTCCAGCTCTACTTCTCCGGACCCTTACAAGTGAGCACATCTCAGCTTCGTGGTTTCCTGTTTTCAGTGAAATTTACTCTGAGCTCCAAGCTCCATCTGCATCCATGACCACACGCTCCACCCCCAAAGGCCCTGTGGCGTCCTCCCTGCCAGCGAGGGGAGGCAGGTCTTGGGGCTGGGTAGGCCTCCTTGCTTGCCTGGGGGTGGGTGGTGCCCCTAGAGACACCTGCCCTGGTGGCTGCTTCAGGAAGTGCTCTGCGCTGAGGGCCTCAGGAGTACGGAGCCGGGCCGGGGCCTGCAGAGGTCGGGTTGGCCTGCCCCCCCAGCCTGGGCACTGCCTCCTGGAGGGGCCCCTCCTGGGTGTCAGCTGAAGCACTCCAAGGCTGGTCTCACTGTGTTGGGGGCTGGGATGATTGCTCGGGCAACTCTGGGGACACAGCAATGGGTGGAAAGGGAGAGGGGTTGCCAGCCAGGATGCTGGGCGCAAAGGCCTCCGAAGCAGCGGGCACTCAGAGCCCAGCTTCGCGTCGTGTCCCAACCCCCCGGGAGCACTGGCCACCTCGCCCTTTCACTGGGCATTCACTGCCTCCTGCTCAGCACTGTTGGCCTCTCTTTCCTGCATGGATGCTGTGTCTCCCTCACGATTCCGTGAGTTCCAAAAGGGCGGGGGTCCAGTAACGGCCTGTCCTTCGGGCCCGGTTGCGGAGCTGACAGCTGAAGCGTAGCCGCAGGGCGATGGGCTGAGCCAGGATGCCAGCATCCTATTCTTTGGGCCCCTCACAGGGGCCCCTCCAGCTTTCTGCCGGGTCTAGTTCCTAGCGGCTCTGCCTGGGCTCGATGGGATCGGCTGAACAGCGACGTGATGCCCCGAGCTTGCGCGGGCCGGGGGGCAGAGGTTTCCTTCTGTTTCGCAATTCTGATCTGTTGGCATGACTTCCAAGTGTACGTTGAGCGGGATTCTGAAGTATCGAGAGGGCTTAATGAGAAAACGCTGACCATCAGCTAGCCACGTGCCTCGGGCACAGGATGGAGCCGTGGGCCGCGTGCCATCCCTCTGCCCTTTGCGTTCCAGCACCGCGTCGGCCGAACCACTTAACACCCGTGGTATGACTTTTGTGAATCCCCCTCCCCTGCCAGAAAACCCTGGGAGGCTTTACTGTCTCCATTTAATGCACAGGAAAAGCGAGGCCTCCAAGAGACGGGTCTTGTCACAAGTGAATGTGAAACTGGGGCGAAAGCTTCTCCGGCCAGTGCTCCTTCCTCTTCTCTGAACTGAACGGCATCACAGGCCAGGACTTGGACTTTACAGGACACACCAAGGCCCTGAGGGATGAACCTGTGCCCACAAGCCCAAGGCTCCAGTCCTTCTGCATCGTTCTTGCCACTCCTTTTTCCGCATGGCAACCCCGAATCCACAGGACTCCTGGGGGCATGGGGGCCCGTGCCTCCCAGCTTGCTGAGAGCGAGGGAGGGCAAGGGAGCGACTCTCCACTAATGGCAGAGCCCCAGGGTCTCTTGGAGGAACTGAGCGGGTTGTAGGCGCGCCATGTGACCGCTGGGGAACATCCCTCAAGAAGCAGGGTGAGGGAAGGATCTGAATTTAATCAGCCTGGGCCGGAGGCGGCTGGCTTGCTGGGTGCACAGCACGGGGAAGGGGCCAGGCTGGGCTTTCGTGAGCCAGGGGAAGCAGGCTTCGCTACCAACAACAGGGTCCAAATTTAACAAACAGAAGAGCTCTTGGCCCTGAAGACATGAGGTCAACTGCCAAGAGCAATGTCCCAGCTCACAGACTTTCACGGGGCTGTTGCTGGCAACTCTTGTACCCGCAAGTGGGTGTTGGGAGACTTCCGTCCTTCTGCCTGGACAGGTGACTTCTGCAGGTCCCTACCGGCTGGAGAAGCCAGAGCTTGTTATCTGGGACTGTCTAACCTGCTGGCTGTGATTCGTGTGGCAGGGAGGCCCCCCTCAGGCCCTTCCTCTCTCCATCCTCCTGCCAAGGTCCCTCTGTGGCTGGGCCTCAGCTCCTGACCTCCCAGTTGCCTTCCGTCCTTCCTCCCTGGGCCCGGCCCTTCCTCTTGCAGAGGCCTCCCTGACAGCCACTTTGACCCCTCCCCCGAGCCTGGCCCCCCAGCCCACGGCCCGGAGCTGGCCAGAGGGCTGAGGCTGTACAACGATTTCCCCTGGCTGGGTGGCACGCCATTGTGTGACAGACCTGGGCTGGCCCGGAAACCCCTAGCTGCCCAGCTGGTGATACGGGGCTGAGAGCTGGGTGGGGACAGGAATGTACAGCTCTCAGGAAACTGGGGGGGGGGGGGGGGGGGGCCCAGGGAGAAACAAAGAAATAAGAGGGCTCGGATACACGATTTCTCTTGGCAGCTGAATCCCAGGCCCCCTGCTAAGGGAGCCTCGCTATGTAAGTCACGAACGCAAACGATGCCCAGAAAACCTTCCCTGGTTCCTGGCTGCGAGTTCCCGGCACTTTATCACATCACAGAGTGGTACCTCTCTGTTACAGGTCCATTTCCCCCGCTAGATTGTAGGCTCGTTGAGGGCAGGACTGCGCCCAACTCAGGTCTGACTTCCTAGCTTCAAGCACGGGCCTGGCACGTATTTGGTGTTGAATGAAGGACGCCTTGTGCCAGCGAGGGCTGGCTTGAGCCAGGCAGATGACTGCAGGTGGGAACAAGAGGATGGTGTGTGGGTCTGCTGGGCACCTCTGGACGGATATGTGCAGGGTGACATCCGCCCATAAAACCATGGTGAACCTTTCCTGGAACCTTTGGGATGGTTGGTCTGATGCTGCTCATGGCTCTGGCTGGGTGCAGGAGGGCTTAACCCTACTGCCTTGAGTGACCATCTAGTGAAATCTGCCCAGGAGCAGAGAAGGGCCATCCTCTGGTCACCTCTGGCTTGGCCCTTAGCTTTGTGCTCAATCCTGCGGGTTCACTGTCTAGAGGTGACAGTCTGATCAGTGGAGGCAAATCTTCTAGGGTCCGGTGCTCCTTGGAGGCAAATGCCAATCGTATTGGGGGCCAAAAGGAAGCCAGACGTTGCCTCCAAAACTCAGAGTCTTACAACGCCACGGGTCTCACCGACTGCCTCCCCAGGAAACTCTAGTACCGTAGGGGAGTGGGAGGGGAGAGTAGGGGTGAGATCGGTGTGTTCACCGGCCTAGGTCAGGACGAAGAGTACCGGCCTGGCATATGCTCTCGGTTTCCCACCCCGGACCTATTCTCTACCCTTCCCTCACTAACAAGCCCTGCTTTTGTTGGAGGCAGTGATATATGTGGCTCCCACATAATAAATAGGTCAATCCTGACAATTCTGTCATTTTTTTCCCCAACCTCCCTTGCAGCTAGGATGCCCTAGGAACCGTTTCTGGCCACAGACATACGCAGAAGTCTGGAGAGTCGTTCTGGCAAAACTTTGCTTTCCTGAGGAAGGGGCAGAAATGGCTCGCATAGCTCTTTGTCTTCTTGTCATTTCCTGCCTTGAATGCTGACGTGATGGCTGGAGCTATAGCAGCCACCTAGCACCATGGGGGGAAAGGTCAAGAGGCATCAGCTCTGACGTCTTGGAGTGCAAAATCAACATTCGTGATTCTCTCCAGGATTTTTGTTATGTGAATAAAATGCATTCTGATTTATTTACGACTCTAGAATTAAGTTTCTGTCAGTTGTAGCCAAACATGTCTCTAATTGGAGAGATGACCAGGATGATGACTTTCCCTGAAGCCTGGTGCAATTAGCGAGGGGTTGTCAAAATGGGGTCCTTCCCCACAATATCTGATCTGGGGTCCTATCACCACAATAACTGATACCCCTACCTGTTCCCCCCTCAGGTAGTTATATGTGTCCTGTAAATGTGCCTCTGGCCCACTGGGTGTGAAGGGTTGAAGTGATTAGCGGTGACACTGACAGCTATGGAGCTCAGGATGCCCAGGGCGTGCCCAGAGCCAGTCCCATTTCCTGGGCATCTCAGAATGTGGTTTCCTAAGATTGGCCGAATTCCACCATCCTCCCCAGAGACCCTCCAGATAAGCAGCCCCGCCCAGACCTGCTCTGCCCCCCAGTCCCTAGTGCTGCTGCCAAAGGGAAGGGTCTGACAGAGTCGCCTGTTGGGGGCAGAGGGACAGAGCTGAGGCCTCATTGACGATCAGGTCTCTAGGGCACAAATTACAAAAACGTCCTCCGTCCTTCACACCTCCCTGTATCCACACTCTTAGCGATGGGACTTTGCAGCTCATTCCTTTGAAAGATAGAGTGTATCTCTCTACACCTTGAACCTGGGCTGGCCTTGTGACTTGCTTTGGCCAAGAGAATGTGGTAGAAGTAACCCCGGTCCGGTTCTAAGCCTGGACTCAAGAGGCCTTGCAGGCTTCTGCTGTCTCTCCTGGACCCTAATGTTTTTTCAAATGTTTATTATTTTTCTGAGAGAGAGAAACACGGGGTGAGAGCCGGGAAGGGCAGAGAGAAGAGGGAGACACGGCATCCGAAGCAGGCTCCAGGCTCTAAGCTGTCAGCACAGAGCCCGACGCGGGGCTCGAACCCTCGAACCATGAGATCATGACCCGAGCCGAAGCCGGACGCTTAACTGACTGAGCCACCAGGCACCCTATCTTCTGGACCCCTTTCCAGGTCCACATGAACAAGCATGGGCTAGCCTTCTGGAAGACGAGAGACGGGTGGCCCTGTCACCCCAGCTGATAGGCGTCCAATGTCACCCCTAAAATCATAGCCGTCCGATGACACACAGCTGCCACACAACACATGTGGGAGCCCAGCTGAACCAGGTCTAAATTGCCAGCTTGTAGAACTGCGCTAAATCGGCGGTTGTGTTGTGTTCCATCCCTCTGGTCTGGTTGGCCGTGTGGCCTTCCTGCAGCCGTACATCCTCCACAGGGTTTACCAAGCACTTCCAGAGACACGAGCTAATTCAATTCCCCAGACACCACCTAAGAGGAGACATCATCTCCCTTTGCAAATGACGAGACCAACGTTCCGGGATGTTCTGACTTGCCAGCACTCGTACAGCCAGCTCACAGGGCCAAGTCTTCCACTCTCAATGTGCACATGGCTCCCACTCCGGCCCATCACCCCCCCCCCCCCCCCGCCCCGGACCATCTCGCCATCCGGCCCCACCTCCTTCTCCAACCTTGCAAACTCTGCACACTGCCTTGGGCAGAGGCTCTGCCCATTCAAGTACCACACTGGACCAAGAGCATCAGTCTCTTCCAACCCAGATGTGCCGTGATGGCATGTCACAGCAGCATGACGGAGGGGAAGAGAGTACCTCTTCCTGCCTGGCACAGGGTATGGGTTAATGCAGCCTCACAGGTACACGGCTTGGCGGGTGGAGTGGGGGCTGCCCAGGCCCCAAGGCACAGGCTCAATCTGTACGACCCCAGAGAAGTGCTCTGTTGGAGCAGAGAGGACCGCACAGAGTCTCCGAGTGGCTACGGATGCAGGTGAACCAGCACGCGCGGGCCCGCCATAGATACTTCTAGGCTGGCCACCTAACGGCACGATAAAGGAGCTGTCGAGGATTTACCCACCGTAGGAATTCCGGTCCCACACGTCTTGTTCCCCCCTGCACAGAAGGCGCAGCTGCCCCCTACGCCCCCTCCCCTGGCCGCAGCCGCTGCCGTTACTCACCGACAGGGTGGGGGTGCCTTCGTCCTCCACGGTGACCACCAGGTGGTAAAAGCCCTGGCGCTCGCGGTCGGGCGGGGCGGGCCGCGTAGCGATCTCGCCACTGATCCGGTCCATGCGGAAGGTCATGTCCTCATTGCCCTCAGTGATGTAGTAGGACAGGACGCTGTTGATCCCGATGTCACGGTCGGTGGCTCTCACCTGGACCACAGCAGTACCCCCGCCCACGTTCTGTGGGGAGAGCGGGGGAAAGAGGTCATTCTGGATTCGAAGCCCCCGGGGGGCAAAGGGTAGCGCCTGCTTCTGGGAGCCCGAGGGCTCCACCTGGGCCTTCAGAAAGTTTTGCTCTACCGGGGAGCACCGATGAGGAGCATAAAGATGACGGTGGCGAACCTCCTGTGGGCACCCACTGCATGCGGGGCTGCCTTAATTCACTGATTCTTCTCCATAACTCTCTGAGTGAGGTATGACGTCATCCCCATTTACAGATGAGAAAACCGAGGCACGGAGAAAGAACGTATGCAGGTCACACAGCCTGTCAGTGGCAGAGCCAGGGTCTGACTCACGGGAGCCTGGCCTGAGACCTGGCCTTCAAACCCCTACACCGTCTTGCTTTCATGGACATCTAATCTGGCACGTTACCCAGCAACGCTGAGGCAAGAGTTTCCCCGAGTGGCTCAGTCTTGCGACTGAACGATAAATGTGTCGTCTCGTTTAAGAGCAGCTCTCCTGGGACAAATCTCTCAGTGCCCTGTCGGCGGTGAGAGGCCACTCTCTTCTTTCTCTCCCCTCTGGTCCCTTCTTCATGCCTCCCACAAAAGGATACTGTGTTCCAGGAGCTGGCATTAGGGCTGGAATTGTGGGTGAGTGAGCCACGCCCCCACCCACGAGATCCGAGAGACTAGTGGGCCAGGCAGACATTGAAATGGGTGCTTCACGGTCACTCACACCCACTGTCCACCCTGGGTGGCCAGCTGCCCTCACCTCGTTCACGCTGACATTGTACCCCAAAGGGCTCTCAATCACGGGAGGGTTGTCATTGACATCCAGGATGGTCACCTGCAGGATGTGGTCCTTCTTCCGTGGAGGGGTGCCACGGTCGGATGCTACGACCTGGAGGAGGGAGGTGACTGGATTCAGGGCCAAAGGTAGGGGAAGGATCAGGATCATGGAGTCTTAAAGGGCAGTCTGCCTGGTGGGGAGGACCGGGAGGGCGGAGAGATTCACTGGTCCATCCCTGTCCCTGGGTGGCCTGCCAGCTCTGGGTTCTCCCCAGGATTTTGCCTTTGCCCCATGCTGCAAACAATCCTTGCCTAATTATTAACTGGCTTGGGACCGTCATTTGGAATCTGATTCTGATGTGCCTAGGCTTTCCCTCCTGATCCTACCTCTGGCTTTATTCTGGGCTGTGCCAGACCCTGACCATGACCTGGGCCTGTGACCCAGGGACCCTGCCTTTAGCTTCAAATACCTCTGTTCTATGCACTCATGTGAAGTCTGGCAAATAGAGAGCCTCCTATAATCATTTCCAATGAGCTGGAGTTCTCCCCATAGCCCGAGCCTATCCCTGGGAGCCTAGATGCTTCCTGGATGCCTCCGGGGCAGCAGAAAGGGCTCTCCAGGCTCAGACCCCTGCAGAAATACACCCGTGGGGTCCCCAGACTCCCCAGGAAACATGCCAGTCACAACAATTCAGCAATAATGGTGGCTTTTGTGAGTCCTCACAGCTGCACTTTTTCTCACCTGAGCAGAGACAGACGAGGGTTTTTTTTTTTTCCTGCCCGTCACACAAGAGGGGACACCAAGGTGCTGAGAGAGTAAACAACTTGCCCAAAGTCCTGTTGTGTGCGGGAGAGTCGGGGCTCTTTGGGCTCTGCCAGGCTCTCTCTCCTGGTTCTTATGGACACCTGCGTAGCTGCCTGCTCTGGGTCTGCTGGGGACTAGCGACACGGGGAAGCTGACCGCCAGGGTGTGCCGACCTCTCTTCTGGATGGTCAACAGAGACGCCGGGGAGGGGGGCGGTCCCCACCTTGAGGATGTAGTGGTCTAGTTGTTCTCTGTCCAGGGGCCTGGCCACGAACACTTCGCCAATGGAGTCATTGGTGGTGACGATGTCAAAGGCCCCAGCGATGTTGCCAGAGGCCAGGGAGAAGACCACCTGCCAGGGAGGACGAAGGATGAGGGTGAGGACAGGCTGCTAGGTCAGGCCAAGGGTCCCTCCCCAGCCCTCTGCTCAGTAAAGGCATTTTAAAAAGAGAGCGTTTTATGCAGATGTGGTTACGCCCTTCAAAATGTGTGTGGCAGGCCCACTGAGGCAGCGTGAGGCCTGTGGCAGGTTCCTGGGCGGGGGGGGGGGGGGGGGGGATGTCAACATAGTGGCCTAGGGGCCAGAGGGGTGGGTGTGAGTCCCACTGCACGGATGTCTCCCAGGACAGGAGTGGGGAAATACCGACACTTCTGGAGACTGTCAGAAGCAGGCATGAGCCCTAGTGTGTGAGAGGAGTTCCGTCTGGCCCTCACGACAACGGTCAGAGGGAGATGTTCTCCAGGTTGCAGCCAGGAGGCTCGGAAACACGGAACGGCTGGCCACGATCACACGGCTCGCAAACGCCCAAGAGAGCGAAGATTCGAACGCCTGCGCTTCTGACCCCAAAGCCAGCCCCGCAGAGGTGTGCAAGCCATTTGTAAACGGCGGGCAGCTCCCCAAACGTACCACCCAATTCACAGGGCAGATTAAAGCCACGGAGAGACTGATATGCTCTATCGCCCCTCCTCCTTGTGCTCTGGGGTGGCCGGAGCTAGAATGCGTGTGGAGGGGGCACTTCCTGCTGTGGGACGGAACCCCATGCCCCACCCGGCCAAAGCAGGAGGGAGGAGGGGGCACGTCCTCTCTGAGACCTGGGGCCACACTGGGAGGGCTGGTCTGGGGCCTGGCACACGGGTGTGGATAAGGGGAGGCAGGAGTCACCGGGAGAGATAAACCCTCGTGCTTTCAGCCTGCCGTGGAGGGCTGAGCTGTGGCCGGCCTTCGGGCTCTGTGTTCACCGGACCCAGGCAGGGCCAACAGCCTGCACAGCGCTGCCTCCTTTCCTTGACCGTGGACTCGGGTTGAGGGCAGGGCAGCGCTGCCCGGGGCTGGGCGGAACCTGAATGACTCTCCTCGAGCTGAGAGGCTGCAGAAGGCTCCTACTGGCAGGCAAGATCCTGGTATTTTACGTGGCGCCCACCTGCCCATTGCTGCCAGCGTCGGGGTCCCGGGCCTTGACGGTGGCCACACGCTGGCCCACGGGGCAGTCCTCAGGCACGCTGACTGCTGAGTCGGAGGTGAAGTCAAACCGGGGACTGTTGTCATTCTCGTCCAGCACTGTGATGTAGACCTGTGGGGAAGGTAGCCAGAGACCTAGCCCCTCCTTCCCCTTCCCGGTTCCAAACGCCAGGCTCCCACCGTGGGTCCGGTGGGGACCAGACCTCTGATGATTCTGGAATGGCAGGTAGCGCTGAGAGCCTGCCTGGGCCAGTCTGGACTTTCCATGGGGATCTCGGGCACATTTTTCCCAGCGGTATGATGGGAGAGGGTTGTACGTACCGCTGTGCTGGGACCAGGACAGCAAGGAAGGGTGTGGGGGACTCAGAGCTAGAAGGCGTGGGCCTTGGCTGAAGGGGGCAGAGGCTACTCAGGAAAAAAAATCCATGAGGAATGCCAGCTTGGCGTTGGTAGGGCTTCCTGTTTTTCAAGAGGAACTAGGAACCCACATTTTTATGAGGAATTCGGTGGTGATTAATAAAAACTAAAGGAAACACTTATGTGCAGGCTGGCCGAAACACATCTGGCGGCCAGAGACTGCCCGAAGGCCTCTTCTCTTGTGCATCTGGGTCAGAGGGAAGGAAATAGGGCTTAGGCACAGGAGGGGGCCGTGAGGTAGCTTGGGGGCCCCAGTGGGGACAGGAGAGGAATTTCCAACTGTCAGATGAAAACTGGGAACGTGCAAATTGCAGACAAAGAGCATGCTGTTTTGTGTCTGCAGCTCCTAGCTCCCGGACGGACACACCACCCCTTAGGTTCACCGACGCGAGGGTTCAGATAGGGCGGGAGGAGGCTCAGGTTTTAGGGATCCCAGGCCAGGCTTCCTCCCACTGCCCTGCTCCAGGCCAGACCTCATCCTCTCCTTCCCTGGGCCTGAGGTTAAGGGGCTCCCAGGCCTGCCTGCCTACCCCCGGTGTATATAGGCCCCCACAGGGAGCCTGTGGAGCCCCCGCTCCCACAGAGGAGATCACCGCATCCTCCCTGCCCGTCAGGTCTTCCTTCTTTCCATCCTAGCCACGCCTCCGTACCTTTAGGCAGCTGTCACAGCCGCCAGGCAACAAGCCCAGGCTTAGTGACAGCACCAACTCCACCATTTACTGGCTGTGTGGCTTTGGAAAAAATTATTCAACTTCTCTGATCTTCCATTTCCTCAACTGAAAGTAGGAACAAAAACACATACAGCACCGGGAGGCTTTGGGGAATGGAGGAGCGAACAAGAAGTCGAGGGGTGGGACAAGGTGGTCCCCGTCCCGTGCCCTGCCTGGCAGACACACGTGATCTCACGAGCCAAGGCTTTGCCCATCCATCATGATTTTGGTCAGGGAGTTCTGTGAAGTCCCAGAACCCCAGTCTGCTCACCCGTGAAATGGGTACAATAATGCCCACCATGCTGTCAGGGCAGAACCAGACAAGGCTTCTGTGCCCTGATTCCTCCCAAACTCTCTGGCCGGGGTCAAGGCCTGCTTTAGGCTTCCTGTGCTCCCTTCCACCATAGGGCCTTTGCATATGCTATTCCCTCTGCCTTCACACTCTTCCTTCTTGGCTGGGTAAATGTCTGTCTATGCTTTCTGTGGATCTCAGCTTGAGTCATTTCCTCAAGGAAGCCCTCCTCAATTTCCTTGGCATCTTATTACACATTTTCCTGTAGCATACGTTTATTGGTGTGATTATTGATTTATTAACGTTTATTTTTTTTGGGGGGGGAGGGAGGGAGGAAGGGGCAGAGAGAGAGGGGGGACAGAGGATCCAAAGCGGGCTCCACGCTAACAGCAGAGTCCGACGCGGGGCTCGAACTTGAGAACCGTGAGATCATGACCTGAGCCGAAGTTAGAGGCCCAACCGACTGAGTCACGCGAGTGCCCCTACTGGTGTGATAACTTAATATTCCTCTCCTCTCCCACTGTATCTTATGTTTGTGAAGACAGAGGCTGTGTCTGATTTTGGTTTCCTGTTGTACCCTGAGCCCAGCCCACAGCCTGGCACACAGTAAGTGCTTCCTCTAGGATCACCACTGGGATGTCCTTTGTGAGGTGCTCCCAGCATGGGGAGTCAGCCTCAGTGGATGAGAACAGAGGGCAGGGGCCAAGGTTTACAGCATTAGATCTGGGTCTGTGTTCCTGCCCAGGGCCTCACGATCTATATCTGCTTCCCCTGGTCCCAAAGGCCTGATGGTGTTACTCAAGAGCCTGCCCCGGTCTGTCCCTTCCTGCTGCCTCCCCGCCCCTCCCAGGGCCCACGGGGGCTGCTGGGGTCAGGGAGGAGTCAGGTGTAGGTGAGCTGTGGTTTGGGGGTTCCGGCCTTGCAGAGGAAATGGTGCCACCTTTAAAAGGCCCCTCAGCCTGCCTCCACCCTAGCACCTCTGACAGTGCTTGGGCCGACAGAGCAGGTGTATCTGGCACAGTGGCCCCTGGAGCCTGAGAGGAAGCCAGGGCGGAAGCAAAAGGCCATAGGTCCTGCTTCCTAGAAGAGGGCGAAGTGACTAGAAATCCAGGGGCCTGCACAGAAGTGCACGTTCTGAAATGCCCTTGCCAGCCCAGCCCATGCAGAGGAAGAAAGGCTTCCGCAGCCTTGGTGGGGAGGGTCCTAACCATCCTGCTGCTTCTCAGGCTCCACCTGGCCTCGGCTCCCAGACTCCCCACACTACGATGGGTGAGCTGCAAATGGGCCCAAGCTGCAGATGAGGCTGCCGAGGCCCAGTGAGAGGGCCCCACGGAACCCGAGTCTCAGCTCCTCTGGCTGGGGTGGCCAGGAGCCTGAGCTGGGAGGTACGGGACACAGGCCACCTGCCTAGTGTCCCCCACTGAGGGTTCTGCTCACCGGCTGCCCTCTGGGACTCCTAGTGGGCCAAGGGGAGCTATGTGGCTCCCGGCTGCTCATGGCCTCACTACCCCTAGGCTGGCCCCGTGGATGGCGGGGGCTTTGGGGTACCCTCAAGCCCCCGCCAAGGCCATTGGAACTGAGTACCTGCAGGGGGCAGTGGCGCAGAGAACCCCAAGCAAGCGCATTTGGCTCTTAGCCTGGACAATAGGTCGATTTCTATCCCTCTAGGCTAATGTCATAGGGACTGGGTGGGGAGTGAAAATGTGGTTGTAACCAAGACTGCTGCTGAGCTGGCTGCCCCATGTGACCTACAGACGGCCTGCCCGGACTGGCTGGGACCCAAGCCGAATCAATTGTCAATGTTCTCATCGTCACTGCAGGATGCCACCCCGGGGCCCGCCCCCGTTTCAGCCCCGAGCCTCCCAGCCTGAGGTCCCTTGCCTGCCTCTCCCACCCTCCTAGGAACCTTGCCTGACACCTGTGACCTCGGCAGTCATGCTCCTCAAAACGCTCTGAGCATGTGGTCTCTGCCCTCAAGCCCTTCGGGTCCTCGAGGGCAGTGACTCACCCTGTGCCCATGGCTGCCCTTGTCTAGGACCCCTCAGGCCCTGGCACTGTGTGTCCCACCTCAGGCGCACAGTAATAGAATGTGGTCCTTCCCCCAACCCCCGAGAGAGGGCGAGGTTCCTCTTTACCGACGCCACTCCCATCATATGCTCCTTGGGTCTTGGGGTCTAGTTTACAAAGGGCTTCTTATCCGTCACCGCCCGCCAGCGTCAGGGCTGCTGGCACCCTCCTCATTTTAGACCCAAGGAGGGGAAGCACAGAGAAGTGGAGCGACTTGCCCGTGTCACCCAGCCAGTGAGGAGCAGAGCTGGGGCGAAGCCTCAGCGTTCCTTCCATCGTGTGTTCCACCTACGGCGCGCTAGGGTCCCCGCCCCGGGCCCCGTGGGCTGGCAGGAAGGGCAGAGCCGGAGATGGGGAATGTGCCTGAGAGGGGCTGGGCCCGAGGGGGCTGGGCAGGAACCTGCTGCAGGCCTGTCCCTGTGCCTGTCTCCAGCGGAGGCAGGAAGGTGCAGGGCTACATGGCGATCGAGCCGGCAACGGCCACAGCCAACACACAGGGGGGAGCCCCGGTCCACAGGCCACTCACCTTCTGTAGGCAGGGCCGGCGGGAAGCCACGGGAGAGAAGAGGCAAGGGTGCGAACAGTTAGCAGTCTGCAGCGTTCCCAGCACCCGCCAACGCCCCCCGCACCGCACCCCTCCCTCCGGCTCTCTGTCTGTGGTCTCTGGGCCGCCCGGGGAGGTGTGGCACGACTGGCCGCAGCGGTCAAAAGCCTCACCCATTTGTGGCCTGGCCCGTGCGTGGGGTGGCTGGTGAAGATGCAGGCTTTGGGGTGCCTTGGGGGCAGCGAGCTATACCTGTGGGGCTCTCACCC
Source organism: Prionailurus bengalensis (assembly GCF_016509475.1). NCBI lineage: Eukaryota > Metazoa > Chordata > Mammalia > Carnivora > Felidae > Prionailurus > Prionailurus bengalensis. Next base: position 32,114,091 of record NC_057351.1, on the reverse strand, counting down.
GGGGACCCACTCACCACGGTGGAGTCCGCCTTGGGGCCGCCGTCATCTGCCACCACCGTCAGGGTGTAGAAGTCGCCTTTTTCCCGGTCCACCAGGCCCTTGACTGTGATCACGCCCTGTGGGGAGGGGGCCAGACGGGCGAGTGACAACGTCCTACCCACCGGGCGGAGGCCACCCCGCCCCCAAGCAGCCCCGCGCTCCGGTCAAACCAGAGTCCTCGCTACTCCCAAACCTTCTGCCTACTTCCCCACTTCCTTGTCGCTCCCTCTGCCCGGCAGAACCTCCCCGTGAAGCTCTGTCGGCCCAAACCCTAGTTCTTTCTCAGATCTCACTCAGATGCCACCTCTGCCGGCTTCCCCAGCCAGGTAAGATCCCTCTCGCTCGGGCCTCAGGCAGCAACATCACACCCGCGTTGTAGTTCTCTTTACATCTTCCCTTGCGGTGCCCTGATGTGCACCCTTGATTACGCCTGCTTCTCCCCTCAGTCTCAGGACTCTTTGAAGGCTGGGAATGCTTGTTCGTCTTTGTGAACCCAGTATTCCCTAGGATAAGGCCCGTACACTGTGCACTTGCCTATTTAAAAAAATTTTTTTTTAATGTTTATTTATTATTGAGAGAGAGAGAGAGAGAGAGCATGAGCAGGGGAGGGGCAGAGAGAGGGGGAGACACAGAATCCGAAGCAGGCTCCAGGCTCCGAGCCGTCAGCACAGAGCCCGACGCGGGGCTCGAAGTCACAGACTGCGAGATCATGACCTGAGCCGGAGTCGGTCGCTCAACCAACCGGGCCACCCCGGCACCCCTACGCTTGCCTATTTTCAAAGAAGGGAGGCCGAGAAAAGACACGTTAAAGCAAAGATGGAAGAGTAAGAGCCGGATGGTAGATGAGAGGCTGGCTGCTACCGAGCTAAGACCAGCTACTGTGATGAAGCACTTTATGTCTGAGCTTCCTAACAGCCAAGGTAAAAAGAGAAATGTGATGACTTACCTAGCTGTCGTTGTCTGGTAACAAGAAGGTTACCGGGTTGCCTACGTATAAACTTTACCTTACCCCTGAATATGGAGAGGAATGTTTCCTAGGGATATTTATCTCAAAGACACTTTATGATGAAGAGGAGAGTGCCATGCATATTGAAGGAGCTCAATAAATGTTGGTTAGCTGTAAAAGGATTGAGCTTCCTGCCCCTTAGAGCCCTTGCTGTGTCTGCTCCCAGTCTCCCTCACCGTGACGGAATCTATCTTGAAGAGGGCTTTGGCCTGGGTGCTGGTATAGGCGTCGAAGCGGTAGGTGATCTGATTGAGGTTGTCAATGGAGTAGGCCTGGACCCGCACAATCTCGGTGCCCAGGGCCAGGTTCTCCAAGATGGCAGCCTCGTAGGAGGCATTGGAGAACTGCACAGCCTCGTCCAGCTCGTTGAGCAGAGTGATGTAGACGCTGCAGAAGCCCTGGTTGAAGGGGGGTGCCTGGTCGGTGGCAGACACGTTCATCAGGTAGCTGGTTTTGGTCTCATAGTCCAGGTAATCCACGGTGATGATAAGCCCCGTGCTCTCGTCAATCTCAAACTTGCCCTCCGCGCCGGACAGAATGCGGTAATTCACCAGGCCACCGTCCCCTGTGGGAATACCCAAGAGGTTGTGCTGTCCCAGACCGGTGTGGGGCTGCCCTGGGGCTTCCCAAGGTGCCGCCAGCACACCTGCTGCTGACCCGGAGGGACACAGGGTGAGGGGCCTTGGCCGGCCTGCCCGGTGTGCACTGTCCCCCACCCCTGTGGGCTGGGTTGTCCCAGGAGCAGCGGCAGAGGAGGGGGTCAAGGTCTGTGTGGACAGCAAGGCCCAGCACACACAACCCCTCTCGGGCTTGGCTTTGGCATGAGAGAGGCACTGGTGGGATTTGGTTCTGCTTCTGGAGCCTCCAAATTCAAGTTCAGGTATCTCCCTTGGGTATTTGGACATTAGGGATCTCTTGTAGGGGGAACTTTCATCTACAAAGTGTCAGACAGGGGCAGCATCCTCAGAAGTGGCCGACACTCCATGTGGCCCCTCCAGCCAAAGGGTTCTAGTAACAGGGATACCTCCCCCCTTCCTCCTCACTCCTCCACCTCAAACCCTTGGCCTCAGCGCGCTCTTCAACAGGAGTTCGAGTTGGGATTCCTCAGCTGAAGTCCACAGGCATTGAAGGGAATGGCCATAAAACCACTCAGGAAATCTCAGACTTCCTTGAAAGCATTTGCAAAGCTCGGGATGGATATACATCTTTCTGGGATTTTTCTAGGGAGGGATGCACAGCTCTCACTAATTTCTCAAAAGGATTCCTGACCCAGAAAAGGCCACGAAGCAGTGGGCAACAGTGACGCGTGGGATCTGACTCGTACGAAAGTGCCATATAAGGAATGGCAACCGACCTGAGAGTTTTCAGGCCTATTGCTCCCGCCACCCCATCCTGTGCCCCAGCGGGGCTGAGGGTGCGGAGAGGGGCTGACATGAGGCGACGCTGGGGGGCTGGGAAGCTGGGAGCAGCTCAGGGAGCCTCTCCAAGGGGGCAGTGGACCCCTAGGAAAGGGTCCCACTCTGGCTGCATCCCTGGCTGGGGGTAGTGGCCCACATAGCTGGGCCCCATGAAGAGGGCCACAGTGACCTGGCCCCATTCTCCTTTGTTGTGCACTGCCACCTGGGGCCCTCTCTGGCGCTCAGGGTCCTTGGCAAGGTCTCGACTGCCTTCAGAGCATTGCAGAACCCTGCCCTTTGTGGAGCAAGTGTGTGTCAGGCCCTGAGCTAGGCCTGTAGGACACGGAGCCGCTTCTGGCTGGAGCAGCAGGCTTCAGCCAGCTGTGTGACAAGTCCTTTACCTCCCCCAGCACTTCCCGGCCCCCGGCCAAAGGCTAGCCAGGAGCTGCGGGTCCCCCAATGAGAAACCTAGACTTTCCAAGTTGGGACCTACCCTCTCTCCATCTGGAGACTGGGACAACTCCCTGACTTCAGTCCTTCTAGGCCTGTGCATCTGGTGGGGATGCTACCAGGACTGTCCCCAAAGCCCCTCCCCAGCTTGGGAGCTGCTGGATGGGGGAGCCCGAGCCATCCCAAGGAAGACAGGCTCCACAGGAGCAGGAGGGATGAGCTGGAGGGGGTCACTCTAGGGAGCCGGACTCCCCTGTTTCCCCAGCCGGCCTCACCAGTGTCTCGATCTGTGGCTCGGACGACGATGACCGATGTGCCGATACCCGCGGTCTCTCGAAGCCCCAGGCGGCTGTACTGCTGCTGTGTGAACACGGGGGCCTCGTCATTGACATCCTCCACGTACACTATCACCTGTAGGAGCCAGACCGGGGGTGGAAGGTCAAGGTTGGGTGGAGACCCGAGAAGTCCAGGGCTGGGCCCACCTGGGCCTGCATGTGTGGCCGCTGCTCTCCCGGGCCAGCGGTGAGCTCTCTATGGAAGGCCTGGGGCTATCTGGTTGGTCACCATGTCCCCCGACCTTGCACGGTGCCGGGCATGGGGCAGGTGCTCAAACATCATTTTATCGTTCTCTTGGTTCGGCCACTAACCCTGTGGGAACCCGTGACTCTTTGTGGCCGTCAAGTTTCTCAGCTATGACACAGTAACGTATCGGCGTCATGATCCATGCTCTGAGCCATTTCTAGGGTTGTTATGAAGACAAAACCAGCCAGGCCTTGCAAAAGTACTTAAAAAGTTGAAAGTGACCCCATTCAAACATCAGCAGAGGACGCTGGTGCTCAGACCCCTGTGGATGCTCAGGCACCTTCTCTGAATGTTCTTGCTGTCTGCGGCCAGGAACCGTGGCTCTCTTTGGGAGACGAACCCCAGCCCACCCAGGCTGCTGAACACCAACACCCAGAGAGCCAGAAGTGCCTGGGAATTTTGTCCGTCCCCCCCCCCCCCCCCCCCCGCCCCCCGACACCCGGGGCGGTCCTTAGCCAGTGGCTGATGGGCGTGGAGTACAAACACTGGCTTCCTCAGCCCTGATTGGGTCCTTGGAGTGATTCTCTCCAGAGCTCTCTGTGGGACTGAGCCAAAGTTCCCACAGGGCGGCCCTTCCTTCCTGGTCCCATGCCCCTTTTGGCAAATTCTCCTGGGGATCCTTTCTCCTTATCACCTTCATAGCAACTCTTGTCTCATGATTTGCTTCTGAGGATCCTGGCCGAGAAAGTGCCTATATCCGAACTGCAGAATTAGGCACAATTTTCATCACTGCTTAGGTGTACTTTCTAATTGCTCTTTAAAGAACGTGTGTCTTTGCAGAACAGAAAGAAAACAGTTTAAGAGCTGTTAGTGGAGAGAGAGTCTGTGGCTAGAGATCAGGGTCATGGCTCTTCCTTTTGCCACACCACCTGCCCCTGCCCCTCACCTACACACAGGGGCACGGGGAGGGTCTGGCCCAGGATGGACAGGACCAGGTCTGTGTCCAGAAGGAGCAGTGTGGTAGGGAAGGGGCGCGTGTCACAGAGAGCTGGTGCTTAAAGAGCCACAGGGAGGCCCAGGGCCTTTGCCTCTTCTCCAAGATGGGGGGGACCGTGGCCCAGGCAATGTGAGAGCACTAACATTGGGTTTCTGGTTCATCGCTGCCTTTGGGATCAGCCCTGGGTTCTTTAACTGTTATTATTAAATTTATTTTGAGAGAGAGAGAGAGAGAGGGAGAGAGAGAGAGGGGGAGAGAGAGAGAGGGAGAGAGAGGGAACGCCAGCATGAGAGAGCAGGAGCAGGGGAGAGGGAGAGAGAGAGAATCTCAAATAGGCTCTGCACTGTCAGTGCAGAGCCCAGCGCGGGGCTTCATGCCAAGAACCGTGAGATCACGACCCGGGCCGAAGCCAAGAGTTGGATGCTTAACTGAGTGAGCCACCCAGGCACCCCTACTCTGGCTTTTCTTTTGGGCTTAGCTGGAAAGTTGCTGAAGAAAGTGAAGGGGCTTCTGAAGCACAAACGGTGGCCTGACCAGTAGAGGACTTGGGGGCTGGGGGAGGCTGGTAGCAGACGTAGGGGGGGGCAGAGAGGCACATGCGGGCAAAGGTTTCTCTACTTCCCTGCTCTTGGGGTTCTTGAGCCCTGCTGTGTCATCACATTTTCATGTCCAGACGCCCAGAACCCACTATGCAAACTAAAGTGCCCGCCCCGGAGTGCAGCTGCTTACGAACTGGAACCTTCTAAGTCTGGCTTCACCAAGAACTTGGCTGGGAAGATGCTGGGTGGGGTGGGTGTGGGGGGAATTTGCATGGACGAATTTCGGGAACTCTCTTTCTGTAAACAGAAACTAACCATCCATCTTTCAAAACCGTCAGCCTTCCCCTTCCCGAGTCTGCTGGTCCAAATGGCCTTTCCTCCAAGGGTTGTGGGGACAAAACCAGGGCCAGCCTGCCAGCACGATAAAGAGGACGGAGGTGGCATGGAGCCTGGGTGTGGCCCGTTCTTCTATGAGGCTGTCTCCATACCTCTAGCCTCTTGTTGGTTTCAGCCTTGTTTTTAGCAGCAGAGACAGGAGGCAAAACGGTGTGGTTTACAAACCTGAGAGACACAGATGTACAGGAAACGCCCAGGTCTGCCAAGCTCTTGTGAGCCGGAGGGCTCAGCGACCGAACCACCAGGCTCCCTGGAGAACCAGCCCCACTGTCTGCCCAGCGCTGTGCCCTCCAACAGGGACAGGGGAGGAGATGTGTGCACAGGTGTGTGCAAAATCGCAGTGTGCATGTGAGGTTCCCGGTCTCTAGGGGGACTTTCTGTGCTCCCGGGCCCTGGTCTCTGAAGCGGGAACTCCTGCTGCTGGGCAAGTGAATCTGGGGCAAAGCTGGAGTCCCCACACTGTCTTCAGGGAAGCTCCCAGGTTTCCTGGGGCCCAGAGGTGTGGCGGCTGTGTCTTACAAGGGCTTTCAAGCCCCCGCCCTGGGTGCCGGCTCCTCAATTCCCACCTTAAAATGACTCGGGTTTTGGGCAGCGGTCTCTGTGCTCCGAAGGGCCTGTATGTAGGGCAGCACGGTGTAGTGCCTGAGAGCACAGACCTGCCTGGATGGCCGGGGCGTGAAGCCCAGCTCTACCCTTACGGCTATGGGACCCTAAGCATGTTGGCCAACCCCTCTTTGCCTCAGTCTACTCCTCTGTACAATGGGTATAATGACAATGCCTCCCTCGTAGGGCTGTTAGGAGGGTTAAAAGAGTTCAATGACAGGGGCGCCTGGGTGGCTCAGTCCATTAAGCGTCCTATTCTTGATTTTGGCTCAGGTCATGATCTCGAGTTCGTGAGATCGAGTCCTGTGTCGGGCTCTGTGCTGACAGGGCAGAGCCTGCTTGGGATTCTTTCTCTCTCTCTCTGCTCCTCCCCACCCTCCTCCTAAAAAAAAAAAAAAAAAAAACATTTAAAAAAGAAAGAGGAAAGAGTTCAAGGACAGAAAGCACTTAGAGTTCACATGGGGGTTTGCTCTTCCTCATGGCCCATGGGGAGAGGACAGAAAGGAGCGTGGCCAAGCAGGTGTGCTTCTCAGTGTCCCATCCCTGCGCTGACCGTCACAGCCTGGCTTCGGTCTATATGCCCTGGGGCACTGCACACCATTTTGTCTACCAAGGTTGGTGGCTAAAGGAGGTTTGCAGTCACAATGCCGAGGCCGACAGGGGCAGGCCCTGGAGAGAGTGCCCACCTGCTCCCGGGAGGGTGGGGAGTGAGGGGCCACAAGGGGGGCCGTGATCAGGAAGCCAAAAGTCCAGGGAGCCAACCCGAGCTACCCTGACATCAGTCACTCTGCGGCCTGAAGTCGGCTCCACAAATAGCAAGCCGTGTGACGCGTGCGCTAATCAGCACGCGAGCAAGCGATTCGCAGTCGTGCAGGTGAACGTGGCCGTGGGGGAATGCCCCGGGGCACGTGGTACGACCGGCAGTCACCAGGGCGCTGGAATCATTCCAAGCAGCCCCAAGGAGTGAAAGCCCAAGGGGTGTGACTCCCTGAGCCGTCCGTGCCTGGACAGACCCTCACTCAGAGGGGCAGCTGTAAGGACCCAGGTTTCTGTTTCCATCTCCTCCTGGGGCAAAGCTGCGGGGGCATCAGCAGATGGGCCAAGGCCGAGTCACCTACTCTCTAGCGCCTCCCGCATGATGGTGACCCAGGCTTCTGTTCATTGTTTCCAGCCCGGGGAAATAGTGGGGTGGAGATGTGGCTGATAAGAAGCTCATACTCAGTCCTGGGTAAAAGTCCCTGCCTGCTCCCCACCCCAGCTTTTTTCCCACCTTCCTCCTACTCTTCACCTTTGGGGTCTGACTCACTTTCCACCCGGTGCTGGTGCTGGGGAAGGGGCTGTGAGCTGCTGAGTGTGCAGTGGGGGTAGGGTGGGGTGGCCTCCAGAGGTCGTGTCCTTTACCTCAGCCATCCCTCTGCCACGGGGCAGAATAGTGCATAAACCGGCCCAGCCACTAGGGGTACCGGTGTGTCTGTTTTCGACCATTCGGGAAGATCAAGGTTAACCTGATTTCAGCCGCGTAGGGCAGAGGCTCGAGGTGAATGAGGGTGGGCGGAAAAGAATACGTTTGTTGCAGCAGCCGGGAGCGGTAACTGGAATATTTTGGGGGACACTTTCAATGGGAAGTGCGCGGAGCCTGGACTCAGGAGTCCTGGCTCGAGTCCTGGTCCAGCACTAGCCACGCCTCTGTGCCTCAGTTTCCTCGCGCAGACTGAAATTGGCAACATCTCTATTTCCGAGATCGTAACTGTGAGATTTCCCTGGCGAGTGGCGTGGATGTGGGGGTTAGCAGGGTAAGGACACCCCTCCCGTCTCTTAGGACCGACATCGGTATCGCTGACCCCCTTCCGCATCTGGAGAAACTGAGGCTCAGAGCAAAAGGACGCTTCCAAGATCCCAGGCTGGGCTCTGGCCTCCTCGACCACACACCTAGCCCCCGGTCACTCAGCAACTAAAACCAGTGGCTCCTGGCCCCCACCGAGCCTTAGCTGGTGGCCATCTCTGGTCCAGCTGTGGTCTTGGCCCAGCTCTGAGGCCACTGCTGAAGGGGAGGCAGGGCTTCACGACCTGCTGACTGGCTACGTGCCAGCCCCTCCCTACCCCTCCCCACCCCCCCCCCCTTACCCTGACGGAGCTCCGCATGGGGCCCAGGTCATGGTTGTAAGCCTCCACTATCAGCACGTGGGATGAGTTCCGTTCTCGGTCCAGGGGCCGGGGCCCTCGCATCAGGAGTCCGTTGCCGACGTGGATCCGGAAGTTGTTGCCATGGTTACCTGTGCCGAGGGACAGAGGAGATGCATGGGCTCTGGCCTGGAGCAGGACATGGGATGTTCATAGCATGGCGATGGGGAAAATGTGGGGCCCGGACCCCTAGAATGCTGACCCCGCACAGAGGTCTCGGCAGCCTGGACAAAGCCCACGATGGCAAGAAGGCCTCTGCCTCACGCTGCCCTGGCCTGGCAGGATTTGAGGGAGGGGACGGGAGCCCACCTTGTACCCCCCTTATGGGAAGGCTGGGGGTCCCCTGAGACCCCTATACGACGTTTCAGGGGATTCAAAATTTCAGAAGGATCTGGGACAGTACAAGAAGAGACACAAAGGCAAGTTCTCTGTGGGCTGTTGAAGTGAGGACTTTGTGTACATCTTTGGGCTGGTCCAGGACTTTCCACCATCCTAGGGTAAGAGCATGCCGATTTTCCGCTGGGGGGTCCACCCTCCTCCACCATCAGTCCACGTGCTTTGCGCAGGGGTGGTTTTACCCCCGATTCCAAGAGCGGGCAGATCGGCATATTTCAATCTCTGGCCAATAGTAATCGGGTCAGGGATGGTCACGTGATGCTGGCTGGCCCAACGAGACTCCCGGCCAGCTCGCCGAGGGCACCCGTCCCAGTGTCTGAGTGATGTTGGGCTGGTGACAATGTCTGGGGGGCTCACTGCCGGGGGCCGCCCTCCCCCAAGGCCCCCTCTGTCAGGGTGATTTCCCACTCGAGGCACTCCAGGAGGACAGCAATCAAGCGCAGCAGGCTCACTTCAAAGACACCCAACTTGGTGCGAACGATCAGAGAATGTCCGTTTCCCCCCTCTGCCCGCCGCCCGCGTGTGTGGCTTGTATGGCGCCTAAGGCTTCCTTGGCCTCCCTTCCCAGACTCCCGGCAGCCTGGAGAAGCTCTGCCCTCCTCAGCGCAGGAGGGCAACCCACTCACCGTGAAGGATGCGGTACCACACGCGCCCAAACTCGCCCTCATCTGCATCTGTGGCTTTGAGCTGAGGGAGAATGAGACATGTCACCCCCTGAACGCCACCCCACGGGGAGAGGAGACGCTGGTGAAGCCCCTCTCCCGCCCTCCACGCCGCCCCCAGCCCATCCTGGACAACCTGTGGTTGCCCACAGAAGCCGGGGGAGCGTCAGAGGCGAAGGACATGCCCGTCTCGACCCCCACAAGGACGCCTGTTGAGGGCTCTATGCTGCCCTGTCCTGGCAGGGGACCCGTCAGCTCTGCTCCTTGATCCTCCACCAGGGTCTTGGGGAGGGTGGGGGAGAGGGTGGAGGGTGGCACACTGGAGCTCTCTAGATCCAGGCTTGACTAGGTCAGCCCATGGGAGCCTGCTTTCCTCCTTCCTCCTTCTGAGACCCCAGGAGCCTCATCTGGGGTGGGGCTGGACATGCGGCCGCACCTCGCCCCCAGTTTTCCCGGGCGGAAGCCATTCTGGCCACGCTGAGTCCCGGCTGGGCACCGGGTACCGAAAGAGCCACTTGGTAGAACCCCAGAAATCCCACCTCCCACCAGGTGGCTCCGTACTCAACCACCCATGCGTTCACTCCGGTCTATTTCAGGTCACCGGCGCTTGTGGGCTGTCCCTGGTGGGACCTGAGGTGTGCTGTTCTCACTCAGAGACCCCACCCAGGGTCTCTCCGTTTTCACAAGGAGTCCAGCCTCGAGGCTGCTGGCCAGCCCCAAGGCGGGTCCTGTCGAACCAAGAGCCAAGTCACCGCCAGCCCCAAGGCGGGTCCTGTCGAACCAAGAACCGAACACCTACTCTACTGCCACACGCCTGAAGCGAGCAGAGGTCGCTCCCCCGCAAGGTGATGCAGGAAGAGGCCCGACGGCATGGCCGGGCGGACTCGGGGCCTCGGCGTGTCGTCTCGAGTTGTGGCGAATTGCCTTGCGATGCCCTGGACCTCTCGCTTCTGGATCTTCCCTCTTCTCTCCACTTCTCACCGCGGCACCGAGGCTGCCGGGTCCTTACTGACCGGGGCGGCCAGCGGTGGCTGGTCTGCGAGGGGGGCACCTCATCAAAACTGGGTCAGTCTGCTCCTTCGCTGAGATTTTGGACCTTGGGCCCAGAGAAAGAGCGAGTCCACCTTCCTACTGGTGAGAAGTCGGAGTATCTGAGCTCATTTTCCACGACTCCCTCCTCACCAGCTCTGCCCCAGCCACACGGATCTCCCTGCTGGTTCTTGAATGCCAAGCGCATGTTGTTTCCTCCACCGGCCAGCTCTCCCTCCGGGTTTGTGTTATACTCGCGCCCTCATCGCCTTCAGGTCTCTGCTCAAATGTCATCTGTTCCCTGACCGCTATATGTGGAACTGCAGCCCCCCCCCTCCCCGGTCCCCACCACTCCAATACCCAGGCTGTCCCCACCCCCATCAGCTTCTGATATACTATAACCTTGTTTACTATCTATATTCCCACGGAGAGAAGGGACTTTGTCCACTGCTATATCCTCAGTCTCTGGAACAATGGCCCAGGCACCATGACCTCTGTGCTGTATTTCTGGGAGCTTGGGCGGGGGAGGGGGGGTCCTCGACGGGGAAGCTGCTTACGACTTAGGCTCCTTTGCAGGCAGCTGGCTGCTGGGGAGGCTCTGGCTTCCGGGAAGAAAGAAGGTTGGGGAGGGGTGTGTGTGTGTGTGTGTGTGTGTGTGTGTGTGTGTGGTGCGGGAGAGCTGGAGAAACACCACCTGGAGGGTCTCCAAGGGCCCACCCAAACTATAAGGAACATAGCCACGGCTGGCCTTCAACCCTGTGCTTTCTGCCCTAAGATCTCTTTGACCTTTGAAAACATCGCTCACCCCTCCCTTCTGCAGCGAGACACCTTCAAAGGGCAGGTGCTTTTCTGGGAAGCTGAGTGGTAAGCCTGGGAGGTGAGGGGCGCAGGGGTGCAGGAGGGGAGGAGGGGCCCGGGAGCTGCCAGGGCCTATCACCCTGCTGCTGGGCTGTAGCCCCTCTCCTCTCTCCCCTCTCCCGGGTAACCTGGAGGCTGGCAGGCACTGAATAGCAACCCTCTGGCTGCCGACCATACCATTCAAACACCCGATGGGGGAAGGTGAGGGCTGCTGCCGGGGCAGTGAAACCCTCCCCGTGACTCCCCCAGGCCTCCACCCTGCCCGCTGAGAGGGCTCCAAGGAGACCAGCTGAAGTGAGGCCCCGGGAAGGCTTGGGGAGCAACTGGGCTCCTCTGCCTGGCTCCCCTCTCCCTCTGCCCAGCCCAGTTGCCATCCCTACCCTTCTTGGCTGTCCCCTCCCCCAAGGCAGGGCCCAAACTCTTCCAGACAAAGCCAGGGCTAGCTGGAGAGTGAGTGAAGACAGCTCGCTCTGCCCAGCCTGGCTGACTGAGGGGCACAGGGCACGGCAGAGGCCGGGGCAGGTTGGGGTCACGGGTGGCACCCGGTGCTCCTTGGGCCTCTCTTGCACAGCTAAGAAGACCTTTCCACCCAGCCTGGGACTGCTGAGCGCTGGCTCTGAGGTCAGAGTTCGGGGAGCTGCAGGAGAAGGTGTGGTGAGGAAAGTGGGGCCAGACCCTTGCTGGGGGACTCTGGGGGAGGGTGTGAGGGTGCGTGCAGACCTGGGGAGTCCTTCTGCTTTCTGCAGAGTGGAAACAATGCCCAGCGAAGGACAGTGGCTGGCCCAAGGCCACACAGCAAGATGTACCCTGAGGTTAGTTCTTCTGTTCCAGCAGGTGCTGTTCTAGGGACCTCTGAGGGAAAAAAGACCGTTCTTGACTGAGCTTGCAGAGATATGTCTAAAGCAGGGGCCTGCCAGTGTGCCTTGGGCTTGCGGGCAGGGAGAAGCTTCACCTGCTCTTGAGATCATTCCTAGCCTCGGTCTGGTGGAGGCCTCTTTTCCCTGCAACCAGCTGACCCTTGGTGGATCGGAGGGATTGTAAAAGGATCTGGTAGCTGGTTTTGCTGTGTGTTCCAGGGAGGGTGGCTTGATGTATTCAAGCCCTTTAGAATCTCTCGCTTCCAAGAAAACTACTAAGATGCTAATTATAGCCTCACGTGCCTTTTTATTAAAGTGCTTCCCTCAAGGACTGGAGTCTGGGCCAGCTTTGCTGGTCTGATAGGGTCCCCAGACTCATGTGACAGCCTTGAAATACTATCCAGACTAGCAGGATTGAGACTCTTTCAGATTGCCCAGGGTAGGAGAGGGGGCACGTTTTCTCAGTTTTCTCCCTGTGGTGGGCACACCCCATCCCTTTTCCATGCTCATATTCAAGGGATGGCCAACCACATATGGCCGCCCAGCTGGAGTGCTCTCTAGGCCCGATGCCTGAAAGGCAGGGGCCCTGGGCAGCTAGACGGGCATCAAAGTTTCCAGCTGGGAGCCGGGAGGGGTCGTGTTCTGTCTGGAAACGTGGGAAGGAGTGGTAGCAGGGAATGGGTGGGAGGCGGGCTGTGCTGTGTGCCCTCAGTTGGCCGGGCGCAGGGTGAGGCTGCGAGCAGGAAGGAGGCTGGGCGCTGGGAGCTGGGAGTTAGGTCCTGCCGCCATTGGTGAGTGCCCGGGGTAGGGACAGGGGCTCCAGAGGGTGGGGTGGGGGGCCCTCTCCACTCCCCACTGCCTGCTGACACGGGCTCTGGGCAACCCACATACAGAGCCTTGGCACAACTCTGCAGAGCGTCATGCTAGAAACTCAACCGTAAGTTTACTCTAAGCTACAAGCCGGGAGAAAGGGGGAAACCTGCCGTCCCCGCCGCACGAAAGTATCTAAGGTCAAAGAGAAATAAAGGATCTTTTTTTTTTTTTTTTTTTTTTTAGGCCCTCTTTTGGACTTCCTGTCCTGCGTTTGTAGAAATCAAAGATCATCAGTGCTGGCCTGAGAGCTGGCGGTGGCCCGCTTGCGTGTTTTGTTTGGCCTGTTGTAGTGTTTTACATATTTGAAAATTCATTGCACATTTTTTTGGAGTCGAGTTTGTTTAACTTTGGCACCATATCCCCCTTCCTGTGCCCCTCTCCTGGTTTAACCAAATTTGAATTACTTGCCAACATTTAAACGCCAGGAACGTTTGCCTGAAAAATCCAGATTTCTGGCTTCTCTTGGGAAACCAGAAAGAGCCGGGCCTGCGTTCTATCAGCCTGGCCGAGGCACCGCCACCTGCTTGAGGGTCCTCTGTCACAAGTTATCTACCGGCCATGCGCTCTAAGGATTTTTATCCTTATATTTATAATTATATCCTTATAATTTATAATTTATAACTTATATTTAAAATATCTAAGGATATTTTGCAACCCCAGACCTATCCAACTAGAAGCTCAGCCTGATTTTCCATCTACAAAGATTGTTTGCTGAGCTCCCTTTAGCAGGATGGCCATGACTGATAACAGGTACCTGGGGTCTGGAGGGGGAGTCAACCGTGTAGCTCTTTGTGGGTTCCCACCTGTTCTCAGAGCTGCTCAGTGATCTCCGAGGATTGGGAGCCACAGGGCCAGGAGTCAGGGAACCTAGTTCTGGTCTTCGCTTGGCCACTGGCTCACAGCATGGGCTTGGCCTTCCCTTGCTGGGGCCTCAGTTTCTTTCTCGTCATGGGAGCAGGTTGGGTCACACTGGGAAGCACCAGCAGGAACGCCCATGGGGCGAGGCAGGTGAAATAAGGTGTGTAGCAGGCCTGTGGGGGAGTGCGGTGACCTGGGGGCCAGAGACCTCTCTAAAGGGGACAAAGGCTGCTCAGCCTCAGCTACTGAGTGCCAGGCAGGAACTGGCTGCCTGTGTGGCAATTCTGAAATTTCAAGAGCAGCCGGACATTCAGAGAGCCATGTGAAATCCCTTCGTTTTGGGTTTGTGACTTTAAAAATACTCATGATTAATTGACATTTACAAAAACACGATAAGGACCCAATGAAATGTACCTGCGGGCCCCCAGGTTGCAGCCCCAACATTAGATAATTTCTAGGGCCCTTGCCAGCTGCAGCATCCTATAACTGATAACTTGTTCCTGGTCACAGAGCAAGCTATTGACGGAGTTGGTCTTATATCCCAGGTTTTCAGGCAGAAGTCTAGTGTAATTCATGAGGATTGATTTAAAAATGCCAGAAGGCATCACCCTGCTGCCTCCTCTGTAGCAAGTGGGCCGGGGGTAGAGCAGAAAGGGGACCTGGGTTCAGGCCCAGCTCTATCACTTTCTGCTGTGTGACCTGAGACTTGTCACCTCTCTGGTCCTCACTGTTCTCACCTGTACAATGGCCGTGATGCTGTCTGCGGCTAGTTTAGCAGCACCCAGCCCCCATCAACGTTCCCCTTCCTGTTGCAGGAGCCATGAGCACACGGGGTCCCAGCCCCCTCGCCTTCCTCACCGCCCCTGTCACTCCCGGCAGCCCCACAGAGGCAGCTGACCCCCTCCCGGCGCTACTCGCCCTGGCCTGCATCTTCCTTCTGCTGGCCAGCTGTCTGCTCTTCATGACCCTCTGCAAACCGGCCGCTCTGGACCCGAGCCGCAGGGCTCGGGAGTGCATGCCCCACCACCCCGGGAGCCCCAGCGAGCCCCAGCTCAGGCTCTGGAAGCGCCTGGGCTCTCTGCGCCGCTCCCTGCACAGCTTCCGCAGAGGCAGGCCTGCTCCCAGACGCCCCCTGCCGGGCTGCGAGGACAACCTCGACTGTGACTGCACGGAATCTACCAAGATGTGATGGGGCGTCCCCGCCACCCAGGACCCACCAGAGGATCCTCCTGCCGCGGACACAGCCTGGAACCAGGGACTGCAGAAGGACCTGGGCCACACGCTCAGCCACAGTGGTCCCCTGTGCACCCAGGCCTGTGGCCTTTCCCAGAGACAGCCCCTGGAGGAAAGCCTTCCTCTCTGCTGACTCTGCAGCTGCTGCCTGCTGAAAGACTGCTGGGCCAACAGCGGGGTACCTGCAGCCATCTGACCCTCGGCCCCGGGCTCCAGAGGGTACAACCCGGGACCCCCAGCACTCTTCTCTGGCCACCAGGCACCAACCACCTCCAGGAAGCAGTGCCCCTGCTTCCCAACAGAAGTCCTGCCCACCTTCTAGGTGCCACAGTCCAGCATGGATTCCAGTTTGAGTTGCCGAATGGCCAAAGGTTCCCTCCAGCCAAACGAAATACTCCGTCCACACGGGGGCCAAGGAACTGTCTTGCCCTCTGTGCCAACTCAGTGCCAGAGGCAAGAGGCAAGCCAGGGACTTCTCGCCTTGAAATCTTGGGACCTACCAGCATTCACCTACTAATCCCTGGGAGCAGCCAGCACCCCTGTGGGTCAGATGCCCGTGTGCCTGCTGGGAGGAGGGCGAGCAGGAGGCTCTCAACCCTGCCTAGCCAGTCACCCTCCTGGCAGCCATCTTGGTGGCCCCCCTTCAAGGCGCCCATGTCACAATGGACCAGGAAGGGGCTGAGAATGGGTTAAAGGGCTCCTTGTGAGGCCAAGGAGCTGTGCTGTGTCAAAGCGGTGGGAGGCATTGCCAGAAGCCAGAGGTGATGCCACCTGGGCTCCGAGGACACATCACAGCGTTCCTGCCTCGCCCAGGGCAGGAGGCCTCCTCCTTTTCAGGTAGGAGGGTCCAGACCTCTCCGGGACAGCTGTGGGACCTCAGGTCTGGACAACACCAGGGATGCTATCTGAGTTTTTGGCAATTGTGCCATTGACTGGCTACCTGTCAAAGCAATCCTACCCTAGAGTGGGCTTCTCGGAATTCCAAACCCCCAACTCTCCCCACAGGGTGCGGCTGTGCACTCGGGGTCCCAAGTCTGGAGGGTAGATGGAGGGGGTCTGAGCTGCCTAGTTCCTGCCACCTGCGTCCTGCTACAGGGCTGCCGGGACCCACCTTGCTGTGACTCCCAATGCAGCCAGCCAGGTCTTCTCAGGAAGTGAGCTCCAGCTTTGCCACCCCCCAGCTCCAACACCATCGCTGGTTTCCAACCGCTGGCTAGATAAAGCCACGGCTCCTTAGCGTGGTGATCGGCGTCCCCCGGGAGCTGGCTTCAAACTACCTTTCTAGCCTCACCTCGACCCGAGACTCCAGACAAACTGAACCACCTGTCCCCAGGCCGTGGCTTACGCTTCCCAAGGCACCCCCTCCGGGAAGCCCTCTTTGCTCTCCAGCGGAAAGCCACTTTCTGCCTAGAACCACTCCTGCTCCTCACATCTCTCAGAGAAAGGATCACTTCTTCCTGGCATTGGGGGCGATCCACGTCTACGTGTCCTTCCTACAAGCCTGGAAGCCTGCAGAGAGCAAGACCATGTCCAAACCTTCACGGTGCTTCACTGACTCCAGGCACAGAAGTAGGACGCCTCTGTTTCCCGGGTGAAGGATGGCCCCGTCTGGGTGTGTCCCAACCCCCCAAAGTTTAAGGAGTCCTGGGGAGGTGGGGAGAGCCATCTTCTCCCCGAGACAGAAGCTTTCTCTCCAGCATGTTGGTGAGGCCCACTGTACCTTCCTTCCAGGTCAGTTTGACACCAGAGAGTGAGGCCAACTTGGCCAGAAACTTCCAAGGCCTTGGAGAAGTCACTAATGCCCGAATTTCTCCTGAGAAACGGGAAGAATCAGAGCTGCCCTGTATTACTCACGGGCTCTAGAATTTCAGGCTGCGCAGTGTTGTGTAAATAGAAACCAATTCTTCAGGTTTAGAAAGTGGGGCAGGCCTCCTCCCACAGGGGTTTGTTACCCTCTCCCTTCCAGCCTGTGAACTTCTTCCTGGCTCCCTTCCCAGGGCCTCCCTGAGACATCCCAGGATGCACTCGGCCTACAGTCACCGGTGTCATGCCCAGGCCAGCGTCCTGCTCGGTCTTAGGTGTTCTCTTCCTGGAGACTAGGGGGTAAGGCTGCCCTGAGGCCTGAGGAGAAGGAATAGCTGGGGATGGAAAGGTAGGGTGGGGGGTGGGGGGCCCACAAAGCTCTGGCCACACCTCTAGGCATGTCCCCAGTTTGGTCCTGGGAGACTGTCAGTGACTGGGGTGGCAGGTATTAGGCTAGAGGAGAAGCTGAGGCCAGAGGAAGAAAACCTCCCCGTTCCTCCTTCTGGAACCACCCCCGGACTCTTGCAAATCCCTGTGGCTTCCTGGACTCTCCGTTCCTCTAGGAGTCAGCACCCTGCTCCCAGCCCATTTCCTGCCTTCCTCCTGCCCCGATACAGGGAGGTGGATCCACTTCCAGCCCCTTCTGATCCTGGATCCTGGGAGTCTGCCCTGGCGGACAGGCCCAGATTTGCTGTGTTTGGCTCAGCCCCGGCCTCCCACCGCATCCAGCAACGGAGGCCTCCAGGGGGAGGTGGGGGAGGGGACCTAAGCCTCATTTTCAGGTCCTCCCCTTTCTCCTCTGAGCCTCAGAGCTGTCCTGCACCCTGGGCAAAGGAACTCTTTCTTCTCGTGCCTGTTTACTTCCTAAGAGGAGAGCTTTGGCCAAGGGCCCCGTGAAAGCCGCTCTGTTCTGGGCCTAGCTGGGCCCTGCCTCTTCCCCCTCACCTCCTACCGGGGAAAATGTGACAGCTCCATCCACTTGCTGTTCCCAAAAGCCCTCTGGGTGGGGTGGGGGAAGAGGAGAGGGCTGTGGGGGAAGGGAGGGAGGCAAGGCCTTCCTTCTGTTTTGCGGGGAACCAGGGTGCTGTCTCAGGCCACAGAAACTAAAGGCCTACCATCCCCAGGAGGGAGGAGGGTGCCTGGCTCCCTCTTTCCCCACTGCCGACTGGATACTTCCGGAGCAGCAGCGGGACCCTCTTCTGTTTCCATCCCTCCACGTGGCAGCCATGCCTGCCCCCAGCCCACCGACAGCCCCAAGGGGCCATGGCCACCTGCCTGCACGATGCTGTGTCCCTCAGGGATGTCCTCGGGGACGCTGGCCTCATAGCTGCTCTGCAGAAAGATGGGCCGGTTGTCGTTCACATCCAGGACGGTGACAAACACGGTGGCCGTCCCCGTGCGCCGCTTACCTACGGGGCCGTTGTCTGTGGGAGTTGAAGGAAGACGGGCTGTTAGTGGCTGCCTGAGGGACAGATTTCCCTGGGCACGTGTCCTGTTCATCCCACCTGCTCTGGCCGTCGCAAGGGGTGGGGGTTTTTTTTTTTCCTCCCTTTTTTAGATTAAGAATAACACTAACAATATCTAACCTGTCCCAGGCGCTATTCTAACTCATGCAGCCCTCAGGAGAAGCATGTGAAGTAGGTGCTGTTATTATCAGTCCCATTTTACAGAGGAGGTAACGGAGGCACAAAGTGCTTCAGTCGTGGCCCCCGGAAGATCTACCCACGTCAGATCCCTGGGAACTTGTGAACGTCACCTTATTAGGAAAAAGTGTCTTTGAAGATGTAATTAAGAGTCTTGAGATGAGGTATCCTCGACTGCCTGGGTGGGCCACAGGCCCAATGGCAAAGGTTCTTAAAAGAAAAAGGCGGAGGGAGGCCTGAATCGAAGAGAAGGCCAGGTTAAGTCGGAGGCAGAGATCGGGGTTTTGCAGCCACGAACCAAGGATTATTTAGAGCCACCAGAAACGCTTAGAGTCAAGGAAGGAGGCCCCTCTAGAGCCTTCAGAAGGGAATGCAGGCCTGCCGACACCTTAATTTTGAACTTCTGGCCTCCAGCGCCATGAGAAAATAAATCTCTACTCTTTTAAGCTACTCAGTTTGTGGTAATTCGTTACAGCAGCCCTCGGAGACAGATCCAGGAACAGCTCACAAGCCAACTGCTGGCGGGGCCAGGCGGGCGAGACCCATGGGGGCACAGGTGGGAGGGGTGACCCCGATGGCAGCTCTTCTCCGCGCCGGTCCATAGTGGGCCCCGTGACACTAGACCTTCCGATTTCTCCAGAGAAACTGAACCTCTGAGCTTCTAAATAAAATCTCCTGATTTTTAAATGTTCGCAACTAACTGTCCTTCTGTACGAAACAAGAGACGGGTCACACATGCCTACGGGACAGATTTGGCCTCTGGACCCTCTGCATTTGGGGGTACAGGCCCTGCTTGATTTCCGAGCCGGAGGTATCCAGGGGCTCTGCCCCCTCAGTTCCCTGCAGGACCCTCCCGGGGCTGGGGAAGGGGCTCAGCCCCATGGACAGCTGTCACGTTGCCCTCCCTGGAGGAAGGAACTTGGGCCCCGTGCTATGCGTCCAGGCGAGGAGAGTCACCCGTAGGGCGGAGTGCAGGCAGCTGGAATTGACTAAGGACCAGGGGTGACTCAGTCCTTCTTCCCGAGGCCAGCTGACCACATGCTGGGGCACAAGTGTCTAACCTGGTCTTGCTCTTTGGAGCTCCTCTCCAAGCCCAGCCTCCCACGGGAGCTCCTGCTTACTTGGCCTGGCTGGACACAGCATGAGCTGCCAGGCCCCCTCGGAGGCCTGATCCCGAGCCCTCTCCTCCTGCCAGACGGTGCTGGACGCAGGGGGAATGAGGGGTCTCCAGAGGGTGGGAGGAGAGCCGCCAGAGGGCAGATGCATCTGGGCGTGGGCGGGCTGGGGAGGAGCTACTGGCAGGAAAGAGGAAAGAGCGAGACGCAGAATGCTCACTCCCTCTCACCCACAGCTTACTGCACATGTTGAACTGGATGCTCCTGGGAGGATGCAGCGTACCTGGGTGGTGGGGGAGGGGGGTGGGGGACAGGTCTCATCACATCCTTCTTCTCATCTAGAGCCCTCATGGGCTCCCTACTACCTGGAGACCAAAGACCAAATTTCTGGCCCAACTTAAAGCCTCTAAAAGCTGGCCTTGCCTGACTGCAGCCTCCCCCTCCCCAGTATACATCACACCACAAGCCAGCTGCCGACACACACACACACACACACACACACAACTCTTTCCCACAACCAGGCCTCTGCCTGAGCTGGTTCCTCTGCCTGAAATGCCCTCCCTGCTTCTAGACTTACTGAAACTTTACTTGGCCCGCAATGTGACGATTACTCAGCCTTCAAGGTATCTGCCCAGCTGCCCCATGCTGCTCTCACAGGCCGGCCCGTATCCTGAAGGTCCCTCTGAGCATTCCGCCTTCCTGACCCTGAGGCCCGGGGTTCTGGGCACCAGGGCTGGGCATGTGATTCAGGCTTCACTAGCACCTCTCTCCTCCTCTGGCCACGACGAGGGGTTCAGGGACAGGCACTGGGGCAGATGGAACTAATCACAGCTCATACGGGGCTTTAGCTGGGGAGACTAGGAAAGAGACCAGTGCTGTCTCCCCGATGCAGCACTTGAACCCAAAAGGATTGAGACCAGGTTTGCGGCCACAACTTGTCACCACATCAGCCAGAGAATAAAGACAACACACAGGAGGCAGAGGGAGCCAATGCCAAGAGACTGAAGCCTGGTGGCATCCCCTGAGCCCCCAGTCCAGTCACACCTGAAGCTCCATCACGCTACGGACTGGTTTTGTGAGCCCATATTGCTTAAGTCAGTTTATTTGAAACTTGCAACCAAGATGCTGATCCAAAGACACTTCCTCTAAGAAGACTTCCCTGATCACACCCTTCCCCTGAACATGCTTGCACCTCCCTGTGCGCCCGATACTCTTGGCTCCTCCCTTCCCCCTTTCGGCTTCCTTTGGCCTGGTTTTGCAGCGGTTTGTCCACACAGCGGTCTCCCGTCTAGCTGCCTCGTGGCTCCCACCCCAGCAACTAAATGTTTTGCGTTGTAGCACTGTGAGCTAAGCCTCATGGCCTCCCGTGCTCAGCAATAGGCTGTCTGGCTGCCCTTTCTCCACCGGTGTCGACACAGACTGCGACTCAAGGCCTGGCTCCCGGGGTCAGGGCTGCCTGGCCCTCGAAGGGCACCTCACTGAACCGTGCCCAGAACCGTGCTGGCGGTGTGCAGGCGGGGCCGGTGCGTACCGATGGCCTCCAGGACGAGCATGTATGCGGCTGTGGTCTCCCGGTCCAGGCTCACTACTGTTCTTACAACGGCATCACGGTAGCCCACGCTGAACTTCCCATCCACATTTCCACCTGCGGGCCAAAGACAATGGAGCCTCTGTCAGGAACCGGGGCTCCTGCCAGGGAAAGGGCGGTGGCACCTCAGCTCTGCTTCTGAGCCAGAACATTCCAGGGGTAGCCTGGGAGGAAAAGGCCATGCTGCCCATTCAGCCCCGAGAACAGGGTTCTGGGGGGGTGGCTCTGAAGAGGGTGTGGCCTGTGTGGGCTCAGGTGTGGGTGCCGAATGCCTGAAATCATAAGGGCTGAATATCCACTGAGCGCCTACTGTGTACCAGGGGCTTCATGTGGGCTATTTCATTTCACTTGTACTATCACAAGCCCATTTCAGAGAGGGGAGAAGGCCCATTAGTGAGGATACGTGTGTTGTCCTGGGTTACAGTCACCTATTTTGGGTGTAAGATGCCAGCTTGGCAGTCTGATTCCTGAGCCTGTGTCCTTCGCCATTTTGCCACCTGCCTGTCTGGTAGAAGTGTCTGAGCAGTTAGCCTGGGTCGAGGCTTTTATATGTGGCCAGGGACTTGGGGGTCAGCCAAGATTTTTCCAGGTCCCTAATCTTGGACTGAATGGCGACTCCCCGAGGCTCCACCAAGTGAAGAGTAGGGGCAGGTGGATGGGGTAGGAAGTGTGAGGGTCCCCTCTCCAAGGTGGACAGGAAAGGACTCCCCCCCGCCCCCCCTCCCCATCTAAACAGTGCAAAGACCCCTCCCCGGTCAGCTGGCAGGCAATGTGGTGTTCTGGGCAGTAGAGGGCGCCATGGCACTGGGTTTGGACCCGAACCATGCAAGGCAACTTGCAGAATGAGCAAATCAAAATCTGAGAATCCCACCCAACCCAGGAAGGCTCTCAGCAGGTCAGTAGGAACTGGCCACTTTGGGTGCTGGGAAATCATCCTGGGAGCCATGAGATGCTCCCTGGTCCTTACATAGTTTGTCCCTGGGGAAAACCCCAGACATCCTTGTGGATGGTCTGAAGCACCAGTCACATGGCACAAGGTCTGGGTTCTAGGGGGTGGGGTAGAAACTGAGACACAAGTAGTGCTGGGTGCTGAACGATGACTGGTCCACGGGGCAGGGGGCGGGCAGGGTCTGGATAACTAAGACTTTCTTGGAGGAGTTTGGAGGACTAGACTGGGAGGAACTGACCTGTGGGTGCTAGGTCCCTACAGGGAGGGGCAGGAGGGAAAATTCTGGAAAGGAGAGGCTGAGGGCTGGGAGATCCCCTCGGTTGCAGCAAGCAAGGATGGGCTGTGAACCTGACATTCCTTGCTCTAGGGGCAGAGGCATCAGGGAGACCGGTGTGCGTGCTGAATGCATGTGCATGCACACGTGTGCACATGAGCTTGTGAGTAACGTGGCTGCAGGCAGGCCATGGACAGAGAGAGGACTGAACCAGTAAAATGGCCAAGGGACAGCTAAGGAATGTGAAAGAACTGCCCCGTGCCATCCCAGCACGTCTTGGCTGTATCAGGGACTGAAGAATGCTGGGCAACTGTTCTAATCCAGGCATGACTAATACATGGCATATTCACCACCACCTCCCAAGTCCACTGTCATGGCAGACATCATTAATGGATCATGACTCCCTTTCTCCTTTTGAGCCAGGGCAAGGCTTCATACTATTTCTCCACAGCTTTCTGCTTGGTCTTTTTGAGCTGCAACCATTTTATTTAGAAAGATCTAAACCATTTGTCTCTAAACAGACAGGAATTCTCATGAATGAAGGGTCCCCGGGGAAGGACAAGGCCACAGTCTCCCAGTGTCCGCTTCATCACCTTGACATGGGGGTGGAGTGGGGGGCAGGGCTCTTCCCCAGGAGTCACGGGCTCTACCTCCCTCCAGACTGAACCTCCGTAAGTTCCCAATCTCCCAATAGGTCCAGGAGGCCCCCAGAGAGCCAGACAGGAGGGACCCAGCTACAAAGCCCTTGGGAAAAATCCCAAGGGGGCTCATGCAGGGGCTAAAGCCTGATGGCTGATGGCTGACTCGGGCCCCTTTCCCCCTCTCCAGCCCCACCCAGGCTGGTTGCACCTGTGATGAAATAGCTGAGCTCGGCATTGAGGCCCACGTCATTGTCAGTGCAGTTCAGCCAGGCCACCCGGAACTCCCGTGGCACATCTTCGGACACAGAGACGTTGTACATCGCCGGGAAGAAGGTGGGCGTCTCGTCGTTCACGTCCAGCACTGTGGACAGAGTCAGCACCCAGGGCTAGGCCTGGCTTCTGCTCCAGATAACCCAGCTCCAAAGGCAGCGGGGGTCTACACCTCTCGGTCCCGGGCCGAGGCCCCTTGTGCCTGCTAGGGTCAGGGCCAAGCTGACCAGAGCTCCTCAGCCTCCCCTGGCGGTTTGTTGCCGCTGCTGCTGCCCAAGGCAGGAGAGAAAACCACAGGGCCTCTCTCTAGTTTGTGCCTTACAACCACAACGGCTATGATGGTGGCGAGGACAGCGACATCTCAGCTCTTGCCACGTGCCAGGCCTGTGCTAAGTGCTTCCCGTACGGCACCCCATGAGCCCCCTCGAAACACCCGCGTGAGGCAGTCATTATTAGACACGCCAGATAGAGGAGGGGACAAGAGCTCAGAGCAGCGGAGTCACTTGTCTGAAGTCAGAGAGCAAGAGAGGGGCAGGGTGGGGGTCTTGGGAAGGCCTGCCCCTAGTTTGCAACGGGGTCCCAGGAAAACAGCTGGCTTTGAGGATGCCCCCTCCCAGAGAAGTCTAATTTCCCCGAAAGATTTGTTTTCTCAGCTGATGGGGCTTGGGACGAGCTGCCCTGTGAAACAATCCCATCCCCCTGCTTTGGCTCACTCTTTGTCACGGCACCAGGAGAAACGACGGGCCTGTTCGAGGACACGGCTTCTGCTGAGCCCTAGAGAAAAGTCCTCTGGGGCCATCCCTGAGAGAACTGAGCGCGCCCTCCCTGTCAATCGCTGGCACAGAAGTGGGTCCCCAAACTGGCACCGGGAACCCACCGGGCAAGCGTGGGACCAGCAGATGAGAGACTGCGTAGTCGCGTCTTGGGTTGGGACCAAGGCGGGTGTTTGTACGGACCCAGCCCCCGCCTGCACCAATGCCCCGGAGGCAGGCAGGAGCCTGGCTGGGAGCCGGCCTATGCGAGAGAACAGGCCACATCTTGCCCGTCATGCTCTGTACTTAGTTTCCCGTGGTTACTTCGGGCCCTTTGGCCACAGCGTGTGTCGATGTCCCTGTTTTGCCCCAAGAATTAAAGATATGATCAGAATGGAGGAGAAATGCTAACTGGCCTTGGCCCTGCCCAGACAAGGGGTGCAGGACTCTGCAAATTCCCCTCCCTGCTGCCGACCCCGAGGGCCCCAACCCTATGCAGCGCCTCTCTGCTCTTTGCTGGGTTCCAAGAGGCTGGGAGGGGTAGGGGACCCTGGCAGTGGGTCCAGACCCCTGGGGGTACAGTGGCCCCGGGGTGGGGAGAGAGAAGACCCCGCTGGAGCGTTTGACTTGGTGGCGATGGGGAAGACTCTGTGTTGAGTGGCACGGTCGAGGAGGGCACCCACTAGCAAGGCATCCTGTGCCCACACGGGCGGGGACAGCAGTGGTGTTCGCGAACTCCCCACCCTGCCTGGCACTGCCCCAGGGCCCAACGTGCTCGACACACAGTAGGAGGCAGCCCCGCCCTCACCTCGGACGGTAAGCGTGCCGGTGGAGCTCTTGGTGGGTGTGCCTGCGTCACTGGCCACGACGCGCAGCTGGTACTCGGCAATGCGCTCGCGGTCCAGCTCAGCAGTGGTGACCACCACGCCGCTGCTGCTGTTGATGAGGAAGTCCATGCGGGGCATGCCCACCTGTATGCGGTAGGACACCAGCCCGTTCAGGCCCTCGTCCAGGTCGATGGCCACCACCTGCGGGGAAGCGGGGGCCGCGTGAGGGGTGGGGACATGAGGGCGTCCCTCCTGAGAAGTGCCCCCTCCTTCCCGCCGACCCGTGCAGACACACCTGCCTCCCCCAGAGCCTCGGGCCACGCCACTGCTCCCAGCGCGCCTTCCCAGATGCTAAGAGGGCAGCGTGGCTCAACTAAAGGCATCCAGGCACACTGAGCGGGGCCAGGGGTGGGGTGGGGAAGGCACTTTTTAGGACAAGAGTCCGGGTCACCGCAGCTTTCCTCTTCAAAACCCTGCTCTCCTCCTTGCAAGCCCCCCAGATGGGCCCTGGCTGGCTCGGGGCCTCCGGGTGCCATTGTGTCACGGCAGGCTTCCCGGCTGGCCCTTCCACCATGGGTTCCTCGACTACCCAAAATCGCCGGCGCTCTCCCCCCCTGCTTCGTTGGACGACATCAAGACGATAGAAGGGGGCAGTTTTTAAAACTCCCTTGATGATTTACCGTTTGGAAAAAGTCATGTGGGGCCATGCATAGGCAAGCCTCCTCCCCGATCCCTACACCGTTCCCACCTGCACCTCTAGCCCTGACAAGAGTTTTCCTGACTCAAGACCCTGATATACTCAGAGTTTTACAGAAGAGGATCGGGGACCTTTGAGGAAACGTGATAGTTAAAAATAAAAGCTTTGGATGACGAAGCCAAGACCCTCAAGATGGAGAGACGACATCAAGGTCAGCTGGTCTAATTCACATCCAACAAGCTGGACAAGAGGGTGTCCAGACTCAACTTGAATGCTCCCCAGGATGGGGGGGGGGGACTCACTACTTCTGACTTATCTGCATAGAGCTCTAATTCCTGGAGAAAGTTCTCCACCTAGCCAGCAGATATCACTTTCGGTCCAGGTTGTAGAGGAGGCTGGGGAATGCATAGCTCCAGTCAGAAACCTTTCTGTATCTGAGGATACAGTTCCCAAGCTAAACGCTCGAGCTCCTTCAACCATCCTTTCATGCCTGAGTCAGCTCCTCTGTGAACTCAGAAGCTGTGCTCTCTTTGCTGTGAGCCCCCGGAGGAGAACGGGCCTCGTTTGGCCCTCCTCCCGCCTTCTGTTTGGGGGCTCCTCCTCCTCAGGGTCTGGCTGTTCTCTCTGGATCGCAGCACCCCCTGCTGGGCGTTTGGGAGAATGTCCTGCTGGAGAGCTTGCTCCCGGGGATCCCCAAAGAAGGCTATTAATCCCCTTCCGCAGATGAAGAAACTGAGGCACAGCAGGCCTGCAAGGCATCACCAGAGTTACGCGCTGTGGCATATCCCGACAAACAATCCTGCGTTCTTCGAGTGGGGTCAGGCTAAGCCTCTGCCACTGGGCCCCGCTGGGTCTCAGGCATAAACCTCCACAGGACCCATCATGATGAGCCCGTCAGCTACCGCGGGTCTCCCGCAGCCCAAGTGCAGGTTGCTTTCCATGTGTGTCTGCCTGAAGCCCTGTAGCACAGCCAGGCAGGTGTATTATGATCCCCATTGCACAGGTGGGAAAACGGAGGCCCAGCGAGGTTGTTTGTTCCATGCCACACAGCCCACCAGCAGAAGAGCTGTGGTCTATTCTCATGTTGGCTGTACTCCAAAGCCTACGTTCTTCACCATGAGGGCCTTCCCCCGTTCCTAAAAGGGCGTCATTCTCCCTGAACGAGCATCTTCAGGGCTGCCTCCCAGAGGGTGATGGAGCAGGAGGCAGAGGGGCCGGGTTCAAGATCAGGCCGTACCTCTTCCTGGCCACAGGGACATAAGCAAGTCTCTTTCGGCCCCTGCAAAGTGGGGAGGGCACCCCCTGCTCTGTGTGGAGCTGCTCTGGGGCTTACGGGAGAACGTGGGAGAGTGGTCTGCCCACGGAGGCAGGGTCCCTGGGCTACACCCACCAACCTTCTTTGTGTTCTAGACCCAGCCACAAGCTCGGAGTATGACCTCCATACTCAGGCCCAGAATTCTGGCATCTCCCTTGGTACCTTCCCTCCACCTGTCCTTCGAGACCCAGCTCAAGCCCCTCCTCCTCCAGGAAGCCTTCCATCACATCTCCCAGAGCATTGGCTCTCCAAGCCCAGCACAGACCGTCCCGTCTGGTGGTCTCAGCTGGCATCCCCTGCCCCCCTCTCCCACTGCAAAGCTAGACACCCAGGGCACCCTGTGCCCGCTTGTTGATTGGGTGAGACGAGGTGAGGGAGGCAGACCAGGAGCTCAGGCGAGGAAAGAGAAACTCACCTGGTAGACAGAGACCCCCGCCGGGGTGCCTTCCAGCACCTCGGCCACGAAAGGCAGGTTCTGAAAAGTGGGGTCGTTGTCATTGAGGTCCAAGAGGTTCACAAACACTGTGGCACTGCTGGTGGCTCGCAGAGGGGGCCTGCCGCCTGGGAGGTGAGGGGGAGAGGGAAAGAGGGGTGCGAAAGAGAAAGGGACAGGGGAGAATGGGGAGTGGGGAGAGGAAGGCAGGCTCGGTGACTTTCCATCCCAGGGGTCCCTTCAGGGAGCAGCCTGGCCCTGCAGCCCCAGCCACCTCCACCCCTCCCCGCACCCCCCGAGGGTACTCCGGGGGCTCACGACTGGCAAGTGAGTGTTCCTCCATTATTAGTGATGACACAGCCCTCCTGTACCCAGGCCTCAGGACCCATGGAGGACGAGTCAGTGGGAGAGGTCCCCGGGGCCCTGAGCATCAGAGGCCACAGCCAAGTGGCGTGGGGCTGCAAGGGACACATACAGTCAGTGACAGAGATGATAATCTTGCGCATCAGCTCCGCCTCGTGGGGGTCGGGGTTCTCCCGATCCAGCATGACGTGGGTGGTGCGGATCTTGCCCGTGCTGCTGTTGAGGGAGTAGAACTTGTTGGGCGGCTGGATCCTATACACCAGGGTGCCGTTCTCTCCCAGGTCCGGGTCCAAGGCCACCACCTGCTCAGGAAGAGACGGACCCTCCGTGGAGCCTAGCCCCGGTCTCCGGGCCCCAGGCTGCCTTTCCTGGGTGGTCTGAGCTGACATGCGGGTCCCTCCCTCCTGTGTCCCCCCCACCCCCCCGCTCCTCCCTCCTGCTTCCCCCACCTCCTGCTCCCCCCACCCCCCCCCCCCGCTCCTCCCTCCAGCTCTGGCAGGGCTTCTGATGGGGGGATGGCAGGCAGGAGGTTCACAAAATGGATCAGCAGCCGGTGTGCACTCGGTTTTGCCCTGAGGCCAGTCCCCTTCCCCACGTAAGCCCCAGCCTTCTGATTCGTAGAAGCAACAGCCTGGGCCAGTAGCCAGCGGGCAACACCGCCAGCACATCCTGGTGTCGTTCCTTCCCAGACACGTGGGGCGACACGTTCATGGGCTTTTGGGGGAGCAGGGGGTGCCCGGCAGGCCTTGGTCATGGAATTCTTTGGGGACTAGGAATTCTTTGGGAGGTTGAGAACTTCTCAGAAGCTTCTGAAACCCTGGATTTTGGGAACTGGATCCTCCTCATTGAACCTTCTCTTCCTTCTTTTGGACTTTTATTCATTCATTCATTCATTCATTCATTCATTCTTTAAAATTTACATCCAAATTAGCTAGCATCTAGTGCAACAATGATTTCAGGAGTAGATTCCTTAGTGCCCCTTACCCATTTAGCCCATCTCCCCTCCCACACCCCCTCCAGTGACCCTCAGTTTGTTCTCCATATTTATGAGTCTCTTCTGTTTTGTCCCCCTCCCTGTTTTTATATGATTTTTGTTTCCCTTCCCTTATGTTCATCTGTTTTGTCTCTTAAAGTCCTCATATGAGTGAAGTCATAAGATTTTTGTCTTTCTCTGACTAATTTCACTTAGCATAATACCCTCCAGTTCCATCCACGTAGTTGCAAATGGCAAGATTTCATTCTTTTTCATTGCCGAGTAATACTCCACTGTGTGTGTGTGTGTGTGTGTGTGTGTGTGTGTGTGTGTGTGTGTATACCACATCTTCTTTACCCACTAATCCATTGATGAACATTTGGGCTCTTTCCATACTTTGGCTATTATTGATAGTGCTGCTACATGGGGGTGAATGTGTCCCTTTGAAACAGCACACTTGTATCCCGTGGATAAATGCCTAGTAGTGCAATTGCTGGGTCGTAGGGTAGTTCTATTTTTAGTTTTTTGAGGAACCTCCATACTTTTTTCTAGAGTACTAGAAGCTGTACTAGCTTGCATTCCCATGGACTTTTATTATTTTTTTAAATGTTTGAGAGAGAGAGAGAGAATGGACACAAGTGTGCGTGGGGAAGGGCAGAGAGTGAGGGAGAGAGACAATCCCAAGCAGGGTCCACACTATCAGCACAGAGCCCAACCTGGGCACAAACTGTGAGATCATGACCTGAGCCGAAATCAAGAGATGGACAGTTAGTCAGCAATTGGAAGAGAATCAGGCTTCTGTGACCCCAGGAATGACAGGGCAGGGGAAGGGAGTCCTGTTTAGAGGGTGGGTCCCAGCAGGTTGGGGCTGCTGTGCGGCTGGGGGAGGGGGAGGCTGGAGGAGAGAGGGGGCTGAGTCTCCCTGCCTGAAAAGGGGGAGGGCCTCGGGACAGAGGCCCCTTTACCTCTCCAGCCCCCCACGCTTGGCTCCCCACTTGTAAGCCTCACCCCAAGAAGGGATCGACCTGAGTGCCCTGGGTTAGGAGGGCACAACCCCCACAAGCCATTTCCTCCCTGCCCCCGTGCCTGCCAATCTCCTGCTTTTTGGGAAACTTCTCTAGCGTCTACCCACCCCCGCCAAGGGGAAAGCAGAACTCAGAGAGGCATGGGCAAGACTCAAGGTCACACAGCACCAGCCCTGGGGCTGACCCAGCTCCCACCCTGGACGCCTCCTAGGGTCCCAGGACAGCAGTGGTCCCCGGCCCTCAGCCCACCCCTGCCCTTGCTGCAGAGCTCACTGTGGTACCAGAGGTGGACAAGATCAATGGGGTGGGGGGATGGGGACCGCAGTCCCCAGGGCTGCATCAGGACGATGCCATTCCTAACTCCAAGACACTCGGCGATGACAGCCTAGCCTCGTCAGCTCCTTCACCTTACTTGATGTGGGGCCTTTTGTGCTTTGGCGGCAGAATCTGTCCCTCTTCTGGCTTAATCCCCAGCCGGAGGCGTCTCTGGGGCCACCAGACCAGAACAGACAGATGGGCTGCCCTGGCCACAGGCCCCCATCTTGCCCCTGGGCCCAGGAGTGGCCAGGGAGAGAGGCCAGTGCTGGCGCTGAACCCTGAGCCCTGCGGACCTTCCTTCTGTTTCAGAGAAGCACACTGGATCCCCTCCTGGCCTGGCTGCACCCGGGGGCAGGGATCGGGGGAGGGCCCCGGCCTCCCGGGCCTGAGGGGCCCTCGCTGTGCTATGGGGCACGTCACCTCAGTTTCCCCAGCCTCGATAAAGGGGGCCCAATCACCCCTGTGTTGACAACAGGAGGCGAGGCAGGGCTCTCAGGCACTCCGGGTGTGGCTTCAGCCAGGCAAAAATCATCCCACTGACGGACAGTGGGGACCAGCAAGCCTCGCATTTCTACAGCGCTTCTTTCTAGAGGAGGAGGGGGAGGTTTTTATCACCGTTTTTCTGGATGGGGAAACTGAGGTACAGAGCAGTTCAATGATCTGCTCCGGGCTAGCAGCTAGTTGCTGAATATGTAGAGATCAGTTTTATCTGGGATGGGGATGGGGGCTTCTCGTCTTCTCTCTCTGACCGGAGAGCCAGAGGTGGGCCCAGACTTCTGGCCTCGAGGGCCACTCCCTGGTCTTCGGGCAGGGTTGGGGACACAGGGGAGGGCTGCTGGCTGTCACCCCTCCTGCAGGCTCCCTCCTGGTCACTGTGTAAAGTCTCACCACTTTCCCTCTTCATTTCCCATTTCACACTGTCATTTTTCTCCCGGCCTGACGGGGAATAATTCTCTCCCTCTCCCCTCTCTTATTTTGCTGGAGGGCTTTGAAAGGCTCTAAATCAATGCCCATCAGCCAGGTCCTTGAAGGAGCCTGCAGGAGCTAGGGGGGAGGCTGGGCCCAAATCTCACTCGCAAACCGAGAGGGGCCATGCGCGGGCTCGCCCTGACGCAGGTGCATGCCCTGGGAGCGCACAGGTGCGCAAGCCCAGACCACCCCCGGTACGCCAGGATACAGGCACACGCTTGTCCACACGCAGCTCTGGGAAGTCAGTGGCCTTTGGAAGAGTTCTGGGCCACACATCCTCATCTCCCTCTGACAAGGAAGACCCAACCTGACCTGGGAGGACTGGGGGGCCAGGTGAAGCGGGGAACAAAGTCGGACAAGACCCTCAACAACTAGCATTTGACCATTTGTGAATTCTTTTTAATTAAAAAATATTTTTTTAAATGTTTATTTTACTTTTGAGAGAGAGAGAAAGAGAGAGAGAGAGACAGACAGTGCAAACAGGGGAGGGGCAGAGAGAGAGGGAGACACAGAATCCGAAGCAGGCTCCAGGCTCTGAGCTGTCAGCACAGAGCCTGATGCGGGGCTTGAACCCACGAACTGTGAGGTCATGACCTGAGCCGAAGTCGGACACTTAACCGACTGAGCCACCCAGGCGCCCTAGCTTTTGAATTCCTACAATGCACCTGGCACCGTGCGAGGCACTGGGGTTCAACAGCGAACGAGACAGGTATGAACCCAGAGGAGGAGGCATGGTGACGACAGCTATCATTTCTCTCTTACTCACCCCGTGGCTCATTAAATACAAACCACAACTCTATTCGTGGGGGCTCTCACTGTCCCATTTTCTAGATAAGACCATTGGAGCACAGAAAGGTAAGGTGATTTGCCTAAGGTCACACAGCTGATAAGGGATGTGGCTGGGATTAGACCGTAGACATTTTGGGAGCAAAGGCTGCTCTCTTAATCCCTATAGTCTCTGAATAAGCAAGCAACCTAATAAATAAATGAACACAGACGTGGGATCAGCTCTGGAAGAAACAATGTAGAAAGCTACCTTGGGCAGGGTGATCAGGGAGGGCCTCTCTGAGGAAGTGGCATTTTAAGCTGTGGAGGAGACTGAGGCAGCCGTGGGAAAAGCAGGGGTGAGGGGTAGAGGGAGAGGAACGCTCTGTGGGGGGGAGGGAGGGGAGCAGGGGGTGGAAAGCTCTGAGGGGAGGAAGAGTTTAGCGGATTGGGGACGGGCGGGAGGACGTGTGTCAGATGGGCAGCCCCTATGCAAACATGGCCTCCTCCCTGATGTCACTTCTGGGTCAGCTGTCCCCCTCCCCACCCCCAGCTCCCTTTCTCATATCTCAGCCACAGCCCCCACCTCACCCAGGGCCACTGTGTGGCCTTAGAAGGCCTCAGGGAGCCCCCCCAACAGCATTACAGTGTACCCACATGTAAATGCCTAGCCACCATAAGATTTAGCAGAATTTCATGACTATTCCTTTTGAAATTATTTTGCTATGACACCTTTGACTAATGTACGGGCTTCCTGATTCCTGGTTTCCTGGAAACGATCACACATACCTGGGAATTGCAGAGAATTCTGAAAATTCTCAAGAATTGCAGAAAAAAAATCTAACCGACAATTTGTCCTTAAGTGCAATGAAAGTTTTTCAGATGCTAAATCCCATGATTGCTGAAGTTGTCATTATATATTTGGCTAGACGTTTGACATAATAAGTTTTAATTTTGACTTTGCCCTTTTCTCTTTCAACTTCTGAGTCATGACACTGTAGGGGCGGGGGGCATCTCAAACACTAGCAGGGGGCACTGAAACACTGGAATCCCCACCCTGCGGGAGGAACGGCCATGCCAAGCCTGTCCTGAGGGGTGGGTTCACATGTCCGACTCCCCAGAGATAAAGGTGGGGCAGGTCCGTCTGCTAAGAACTCTGGCTTTTACACAGGGCGAGATGGGAACCAGTGGTGGGTTTAAGCAGAAAAGTGACACAAACCTCCCTGAAAACAGAGGGGAATGTCGTCACTTTCTGTGCTTCTAAGGTTGACGGGCACAGGGCCGGGGACATGGCAGGTGCTCACTGAAGGTCTGCCGAGGTTCCCGGGGAGTGAGAAGACCCTGGGCAGCAGGCCCCTGGCCCACTGTCCACACCTACTCACAGTCCAAAGGCTGCAAGGAAGGCTGGAGACCTGGAGAGCGCCACTGGGGACCAGATCTGGGAAATGCCCAAGGCCAAGTGCAGTCCCAGTCCCGCAAACCTTCTCTCTGTCTGGCAGGTGGACTCTTCAAACATGGCACCTCTGGCTAGTGTCCCATGCAGCCACTTTCTCCCAGGGACACCTGTCTCACTTGCCTCTCAATGCCCTCTGGGAAGATTTTCTCAGAAACGTAAAGCAAAGGTAAGAGTTGATCAGGCAGGTGTTCCGAGGTAGGCTCTCTTGGGGCCCCGGGCTGGAGTGGTCTTGGGCTAGAGCCCAAGTGCCCACGAGATGGCAGCAGAGAGTGCCCACAAGGTCTAGAGCACTTGAGACAGCCAGGAAAGGGCCCAAGGTAGTGGTTCCCAAACCCGGCCCCGGGCTCCAAGGAGTCCTCCCACTGGGACTTTGAAAAACTAGATCCCAGATACCTGACGCAGACCCTACTGGAATGTCTGGGAGGGGGATCCACCCACCAGTTGAGAGCCATTCAGATCTTGAACACATGGAAAGGAGACTCCCTTCGAGGCTGACATCCTTACCAGTCTAGACCAGTCCTACTGGCTATGGCTGATGAGGGGCGGGGGTGGGGAGGCTAAGCCTCGAAGGGGGTTGGGCAGCCTTCCTGGAGAGCTGGATATGAAACGTGCCCTCCTTGTCCCACCCCCCCCCACACTCTCCAGTTTCTCAGGACCTGGCCCACCAGCCAGGGCTCCCTGAGCCAGCAGGGATGTAGGGCTGGACCAGGTAGTTTCCAAATCAGACAGACCTGGGTTCAAGTCCTGATACAACCTCTTACTAGCTCTGGGACCCCGGACAAACCCCTCAAACTCCAAGTCTCGGTTGCCTCCACAGTGTGATGGGAGCAATGAGTCTACCTGCCCCGTCATGAGGATGAGAGAGAAATCATGAGAAGCCTCCGGGCAAAGCCTGGCATGTCGCAGACATTCAATATGTGGGGTTATCATGGACTATCAGGTTCGTGTTCGTCACAGCTGGCGGAGTGGCCGTGGGGCTGGACACTGGGGATAAGCCACCTCAAATGAGGCCAAAGGGGGCACACGGGTGAGGGGAAGAGACAGCCTCACAAACGTGAACTCCAGAGCAGACCGAGTGGGGTGTGCAACCCTGACTTTCCTCATCTTCCCCAGGAGGCTGGCTCCCTTCCGGACTCCTGAGGCTTTGGCCATGTCTCCCCTGCTCCCCACTCTGAGTCATATCCCTGCACGCAGCACGCCCAGGGGCCTGGGCAGACCTGGAATATTCCGGGCCAGAAAATCCCTGGGCGAACTTCAAACGCCCCACTGGGAAAGCCCTGGGGCCCGCCTGTGGGGGGAGCTGACCAGGCTCCCGCTGCAGTGACAGAAGCAGTGAGGGCAAGGTGGGGGGCAGAATCTATGCTGTAGGACTTAAGGAGGACGCCTATACCTCCCTGGGGAGGGTGGGGCACTCCTTGTGGCCCGGACTGAGTCCCGGGGTCTCTGCCAAGTGTGGTCACTAGCTGAACCAGCCCTAGTTGCCTTGTCACTGTCCCTGGGCTGCCATTGCTCCCTTTGACAAAGCCCAAAGCCCACTGTCTCTGAGGCCCAGGTGAGGGCTTTCTGCCAAACTCTGACTACCTTCCACCATGCAAGAGAGCTTCCGGAAATCTGCTCCGTGGGCTGGCTCAGAGGGAGACATGACATCCATCCGTCCCACGTGGACCGGCCCATGGGCTCACGAGGGAATGGCAGACACCTTCAGGAGGGCAGCCTGGAGGCTCGGCTGTCCTACCGCCACTTACCGTGGTCACGTCAGAATCTGGAGGGGTCATCTCCACCAGGTTGATGTAGTAGGGGGCGTCCTTCCAGGTGGGGTGGTTGTCGTTGATGTCCAGGAGGGTGATGTTCACCTGCGAAGCCACGGGGGGGGGGGGGGGGGGAGAGGCACCTGGCTGAGCTGTGCAAGGGCAGTGCCCACGAGGGGGACATACTCGGGTGCCTGCGGGGCATCTCTGCATTAATTCCACTGGTTCCACCCACTTTGGGGGCTTCGGGGCAGGCCTGGGCTTTCAAGGAGGGAGCCAGATCCCTTCAGGAGACAGCTGAGGTGTTATCCCATCAGGAAGCAGAGGAATGAAGGAAGTGACCCCTGAAATACTTCCTGTAACCTGGGCCTTCTCTCACCCACCCCTGTCTTGGTGGAAGGTGACTGACAGGGTGGGGGGACCTAGTAGAATCCCCTGAGATTCCGTCAGTCTCGCTACCAGCCAAGCAATTTCCCTGCTCCCCTGCCACCCACGTGAATTATTTATAGGGCTCAGAATCCTATTAGCAGGGGCCTCCCATGACTGGACGGGGTACTGGGGATTTTTCTGCCAAGTCTCTGGCCAAGAAATACTGACACCAGCCCCTCTGGCTGGGCGAGGATGGGGGGCAGCTGCGGTGGGTAGGGTGCGGGCCGTGCGGAGAGGTCGGGGAGGGCTCCTGAGGGGCAGCCAGAGAAAGCAAGGGGAGGGTCATGGAAGGGAGGTGGCTAGAGTGAGTGGTCCGCGCGTCTTCCTGCTTCTCCCTGCCCCCCATCTCTCGTGCAGCCCAGAGCCCGGTCAGGACCCTCGGATGTCCCTTCTCTAGCTTCCTATATCTGAGGCACCTCGGTGGGATGACCAGGCCTCGGATGGGGAATCTAGGCCTTTATGGGTCCCGCTTACTCATGGCAGGGAAATCTAGGCATCATCTCTCAGCACCAAGGTGAGGGGTGGTGAGGGTTGGGGGCCCTGCCTCCTGTTCTGGGCCACTCTTCCTGGCAGGAATACGTGCCCCGTGTAGGAGCCCCTAGGGAAGGGCCTATGGAGCACACGCTTTCTGCTTCTTGCCCCGCTGGTCTTTGGGGGACGTTTGCTCCTCCCATGTGCCACCACGTCCCAGGTGGGAATGCCTTTATTTCCCGCGGCTGCAGCGGCCCCAGGGCTGACCCTGGCTGACAGTGAGTTGGTAACTGCCACCCTCACCCCGCTCCCACGTGCCTCACACTGCATCAGGACACAGGTGCACCCTAAAGATGGGCTGGGGAGCAGGGGTCACAGCAGGGGGCGGGCACTCACGGTGGCGATGCCGGTTTTCTGGTTGTGGCCCACGCCCCCGTCCACCGCTCGTACGATGAGGATGTATTCAGACTTGGTCTCACGGTCAAGCAGGGAGGTGGTGGTAATTTCGCCTGCAGGAGAGAGGGTTTGGGCGGGCCAGGGAGGGAGCAGGGAAGGAGGGAGAGAGGGGGTGAAGCCGTTTGCACAAGCTGCCAGCATGTGTTTGCACGTGTGTGCATGTGCTGGGGTGTGAGGTGACGCTCGTGAAGGGACAGGGGATAGCACCTATGCCTTGGCAACCAGAAGCCAGAGGTGGCAACACCTTTCTGATCGGAAAGTCATTTTTTAATGTGGGAAAATCTGGGCTGATAATGGCGTTAGGGGATGGAAAATACGACAGGCCACAAAAGACCTCTCTTAAGATTTTTGACATTATCTTAGCAGCCCTATCACTTGAGACTTGCTACCTAAATCCTATGTGCCTCAGTTTCCTTATCTGGTCAAAAGGGAAAAGTAATAGGGCTGTTGAGGGATTAATTTGGCTGACATCACAGAAGGCTGATGAACAGTG
Organism: Prionailurus bengalensis; assembly: GCF_016509475.1. Taxonomy (NCBI): domain Eukaryota; kingdom Metazoa; phylum Chordata; class Mammalia; order Carnivora; family Felidae; genus Prionailurus; species Prionailurus bengalensis. The sequence goes on along the minus strand of NC_057351.1, from coordinate 32,077,422 downwards.
CCTGGCGCTGTTTATTACAGGACAGCACTGAAATGTATGTTTCACACATGTTCGCCCTGGTGACTCATTACTGGACAAGTAACTTACAGTGTATTGAGAACAGTTATAAAAGAATTTCCTTAATTACCTTGTAACGTGATTATATTGCCTTGAGGTGTCCCCCCCCCCCCCCCCAGTGTATAAATGAGTTATTTCATGAAATACAAGCAATTATAATTGACCATCGGGGCACCTGGGTGGCTCAGTCGGTTAAGCATGCGACTCTTGATTTCGGCTCAGGCCGTGAGCTCACAGTTCGTGAGTTCGAGCCCTGCATCAGGCTCTTTGCTCATGGTAGAGTCTGCTTTGGATCCTCTGTCTCCCTCTCTCCCTTGCCCCTCCCCCACTCGTGCTTGCCGTCTCTCAAAAATAAATGTTACACAAATTTTTCAAAAAATGGATCATTTATCAGCCCGTTTTTGGCTTTTCTTTGTATTCTGGTATAACTAAAACGTGGAGGTCACGCCGGGTCACGTGGCGTGCTGGTGTTTGACAACCGCCTCCCTAAAACAAGAACAAAAAGGCATTTGCTGATTTTCAAGTCGTAATGCTCCCACCAGGGCCACTGTAAGCTACTGACTGGATGGCACTGAACACAGAGTGGAGGAGATGCTTGAACTTGGCTCTCAGGAGCAGCTGTGAGGTGGGCCAGCCTCAGGGCGTCATGGTAGGCAGGCCATTTACCAGCGCACATGGGCTATGGAGAAGAGCGATGCCTTGAGGACAGTGAGGCCCACATCTGAATTCTGATTAACAGCCCTTTTCTACACGTTCAGCCTTGGAAAAGTGGGCCTCAGTTTTCTCACCTGTAAAATGGATATTAGTACGCCTTCGGATCAGAGCTGTTGTGAGGATTACGTAACTACAGGTCAAGCTCTCCACACTCAGAAAAGGCTTATTTCCTTTCAATAGACTGTGAGAATACCCCCAAGGCAGGGACTGTCTTTTTTTTTTTTTTTTTAATCCCTCTTGCCTGCGCTGTGTGACCCCCGGCAAGTTACTCAACTTCTCTGTGCTTGGCTTATTCTACCATGAAATGATGCAGCTGGACCAGATGTCTCACATTTGCCTCCCTGCCACACTGGCAGATCGTCTGGCTTGTGCAGGGCTGAGAGGGGAGCTGAGCATGGGGACGGGACAGTGAAGGTGCTGAGGCCAAACACAAAAGACTGGCAAAGGTCTGCCCACCACACCGTGCTCCTTGCTGGGGTGGTGTCGATTAATTGGCAGGGCAAGGAAGAAATTAATCTCTGAAAAGTTTTAAACGTGAACTTGTCGGTGTGATAGATGGCTACCCCTGTCTGGGAAATTAGATCCAATTAAGGCCACCTTTGTGGAGCAGGCCTGGCTAATTTGACCAAGGAGCTCTGAGGAAAACACACCTTCATAGCTGAAGGAGCTGTGTTAAGGGAGCATGACTGCCTGAGAGGGGCTGGCAGGCCAGAAACCACTTCCCGAGGCCCCCTTCACCTAGGCGGGGCCGTTGCCTGGTTCCGGCCAATAGGATGTGGGCAGAAGTGACATATGTCACCTCCGGGCCTGGCCCATAGGCATCTCCTTTGACAGCACTCCAGGCTCTCTTCCCTTTTGCAGTGACCTTGGAGCCACAACGGGGAAGGCGCCCGGGTCCCAGAATCGCCATGCGGAAGGCTGTCCACCGGACGTGGTGCTGGACTGCCGTGTGAGTTAGAATCTCTGCTGTGTTGAGCCACTGAGATTTCAGGGTTGGCCCACTTGGCATCGGCAGTGCCCTTACAATACAGAATCGGGGACTCAGAAGCGGGGGGCCTTGCATGTCCACTAAATGGGCCGGGAACCCCAGGAGGACAGGTCATGTCTGATTCCATCCTGCGCCCCAGCACGGCACCTGGTGGAGAGCAGGTCCCCACTGAAGCCTGAATACATGAATGAATGTCCAAGGGCCTCATATCCCTTCCCAGCTTCTGATCTGGGGTCTATTGTTGCTTTTTCCCCCTCCCCCCCCCCCCCACCAGCTTCAAGGGAGAGAGATCTGGAGGGAGGCGTATGGGGAAAGGGGGAAGAGAGGTAAGGGCTCCGTGGGCTGACCAGGGAGCCGGGGATGGGGGCCTCTGGGTGAAAAGACCAAAGACGATGATGATGAAGACGTGATTCTGTCAGCACTTACTGTATGCCAGGGACCACTCTATGAGCGCTCCCTGCAATCACTCACGTGACCCACACTCCACCCCTAACGTGACCATCCTCGTCCTGCAGGGGGGAAACCAAGGCTTACACAGTGTTAAGAGGAGAAGCCAGAGTTCAGCAAATAGGTCAGCCACTGAGGGAGGAGGACATGGAGGCTTGAGGAAAGAGCGCCCCCAAAGGGTGGCATGTTGGCCAGCTGTTGGTAAAATGGAACACATTTTAAACCTAACAGGGTTCTTCACCATTGAAAGATACCCTGAAGTGGATACATTCACGTTCCAATTTCTTTTGGGGGGGGCGTGTAGGATCAGTAATCACACTCAGGTTAATATTTCAGGGATAAGACCAGGCGCTCAAAGCTGGCGTGCTCCACATGAGGGCTTCCTGTGAAAGGGAGAGAGAACTTGGCCCAGGAGCAGGACCAGGGCTGGGCGTGGGGAGCAGGCCTGAGGTGAAGGTGACGGGGACCACGGGGCACGGGGCGGGGGGGGGGGGGGTGCTCACCTGAGCGGGCGTTGATCCGAAACTGGGAGGAGCCCTCCAAGGAGTAGATAATGGACTCCTGACCGTACTCCCGGGAGCGGTCCAGGTCCGTGGCATTCAGGAACAGCACCGTGGCCCCTTCCGGGAGACAAAGTGGGGAACGCTCACCCCGGGTTTGCGGCCCCTGGCCTTGGGAGGGGGACCCGGGACCTCCTGGTGACCAGCCTTCAGGAGGCAGGGAGCCTGCTGCTGGGGCACCCAGGGATGAGGCGGGGAGGCTCGACCTCCAGAGCTCCCTGGGCTGCGTGGGGACAAGGCTCCACGAAGGGGGTCCCGGAGCCTGCGGTGGCGGTGGCTTGTGCCAGAAGCTCGCGACCCACCACTGCTATCCACCTCTCTCTGGCCGCTCGCCATGGGCGATACACTCAGACTGGCCAGCTTTGGCTTTGAGTCAAAAAGAAATGAAGCCCCATGTTACATGATGCCACATTTACCGTATTCAATTTCGGTCTTGTTCCATCTCGTTCACAAGGGGAATTTATAAGGGATTTTATTTTCCCTGTAATGTCTAGTGAAGGCCCTCACCTTCATTTCCATCTCCTGAAATCCGGGGTCGGGGGATCCGCCTTTCCCAGCTGTGCTCACCAGACCCTCATCGGTCGGGTTTGGGGCTCCAGCCCCCTCCTGTCCCCACTGCCACCCGACTGCCCCACCGAGGAGGTTCGGTGTCTGACGCCCAGGCTGGAACCCCAGGGGACCCTCTGGCAACTGTCTGAGCCTCGGCCTCTTCCTCTGTGAAATGGGTCTACCTGGAAAGAAAGCCAGCTTGCGGGGTCGTTGGTGAGGATGGGGGAGGGGAAGCAGGCCCATGCAGGGTGCAGGCCCGTGGCAGCTCTCTCTGAGCCACAGGCTGCCGTTACTATTGTGTGCGTGAATCAACAGTCCCTGGGGGTCCAAGGGGCCAGGGAGAGGGCTGTGAGATAGGCAGGTCATTCTGGCCCCTTCCGGGGATTGTGAAGCCTCTAATCTGACTCTCGGTCTCACCCTGAGCAGGGGGACAGGTACACGGGGCCCTGACACACCCTTTATCCAAGCACAAGCTGGAAGCGGACTAAGTGCCATGACGAAGGCCTCTCCTAAGCAGAGGTCACGGGGACAGCGGGGAGTGCACGGGGGTAGCTTCAGCAGTGTTATTCTCCAGGAGATGCCCGACTGGGACAGGGAAGGGTGGGCTGGGCACAGCCTGGCACCCACCCAGAAAAATCATCAGATACCAGGAAGGTACCCGGAGACTCCCTAGAGAAGGCTCCATGGTGCCACAGAAGGTCACCCCTGCCACCTCCGGATGCTACAGCAATTCCTGATAGGGCGGTTTCCCCACTAGAACAGTCCACCCTGGGTGTAAGGGTGAAGCCGTCAGGAAGGACGGAGCGGGTCCCCCGGAACTTGAATGTGGAGCTGGTGGCCCCGGGTCTGCAAGCTGGGCCCTGCCACCAGAGACACAGCCGAGAGATGAGCGGCCCACTCTTGTTCTCACGTAGGTACGCACAGCATCCTTTCAGGCCACCCCCTTGGCCACCCTGGCCCTGGGACCTGCCTCACAGCACTGTGATTCAGTACTCTGTATACACTCACTTAATCAAGGTTGTCGGATTACTGATGGGTCACCATTCCCACGAGGCTGCAGCTGCGGGAGAGTGGGGACCAAGTACCCAGCGGAGCGCCTGCACATAGTAGGGGCTCGTGCTCTGTAAATGGCTGTTCGCTGGCAGATGACCGGACCTCTCCAGAGGCTCCCCTCGCTTGTCATGGGGGTGTCTGTTGGCTTCGTGCCCTCACACCCTCCCCCGCCCGAGCCCGTACCTGCCATGATGTTCTCCACCACGGAGACGAAGTAGGCAGGCTTGCTGAAGGTGGGCGGGTTGTCGTTCTCATCCTGGAAGGAAAACAGACAGGTTGGAGGGGACAGGAAGGCCTGCAGGGCTGGTCTGTCGGCCAAGGGGAGGCTGGGCGTGGCTGGCGCTGAGGGGCTTTGGCCTTGACGCACGACCAGAACCAAGTGGGCTGTCACGAAGGGGCCAGGTGCTCCCCTGGCTGGGCTATAGTACAGGGACGGAGGACGGGCCTTGGGGAGACGTGTGAGGGCCAGGAAGATGGAGAATGTAGGCAGCAGGGAGCAGCAGGTTCCCTGCTCTCCCATTGGTGTTTTGGTGCAGCTCCAAGCTCGCTCCTGTTCTCCTGCTCAGCTCATCGTCCTCCACGCTGGGGGTGCCCGCTTGCAACTTCCCTCCCAGCTCCGCCAGGATGACGGTGGAAGGTTCTAGAACCCTCCTGGCCCCCAGAAATGAAGGGAGCAAGGAGCACTCTGGCCCGGAGGATACAGAAGTGTGCAGTGGCAGGCAGGCAGGGTCAGGCGGCTTCCCAGAGCCCACCTCGTCCAGGTCTTGAGCAGTCCCTCATCTGGCCCAACCTTCACCAGCAAGCAGGTCAGCGGGGCAGCGGTCAGGGCCGGTGTGGGCCGAGGGGCTGAACAGGCACAGCCTCTGCCTCCTCTTGGCTCCTCTGTCTCCCTCTTGCCCAGCTAGGGGCGACTTCCCCCTACCTTGAAGACTCTGGTCCTCACCCACGGCATTTTGTAATCAATCAGTGAGAATTTCTGCCCGTTGGCCTCTGGGAGGAAGCCCCCACTGGCCCACCCGACTCAGAGCCTTCTCCCCTTCCCCTGGGAGCCAGGGAGCGGGGGCAGGGGTATTGGGGCGGTGGCCTCCGGGGGAGTCCGCAGTGTTCGCGGCACTGCCCCCCCAGGGCCTCATTCCCCAAGGAACCGGGAGCTCTTTGGGGGGAAGCTCCTTTTGCTGGAGTCCCTTCTAGCTGAGCAGCAATGAGCGAGAGAAGGGGGGGAGGAGAGAGAGGGGGGGGGCACCAAAGCTGCTGTCCACCCCTTGGGACTTAAGACAGTCCCATCCTGCCAGACTGTGGGTGCCCAGAAAGGAGTGGTGCTCCCCCTCTTCCCCCGCCTGTCCCCGGGCTCTGGGCTGTGCAGCAGCTCCCCCGCCTCAGAGAACCCATGGCGTGAGGACTCGCCTGACGTCCGGTGCCCCAACAGCCTGCCTGGGCATCCCTCTGGTGCAAGCGCGGGTGCCCCATATACGGATAGATCGAAGCCTTCTGCTTGGCTGCGCGAGACGGCGTCGAGAATGTCAGTGACAGAGCACGAGGCAGAAACTTATTAGCGGTGATATTTCCCCGGATCCTGGCACTGCATTCGCTATTAGTTCTAATTCAGCGGCTCCCTCTACAAAAGCTTATTGTCCCCTAATGGGAAATCTACAAACCGAGTTTGACTTCTTTATTAAAAACCAACAAGCAGTGGGTGAAAAGGAATCACCTGAATCACCTGGCCCCTCTCGCCCGCCTCCTTTTCCCTCAGGAGCCCTGTCGGCCTGATCTGCCTCTCCCCGCCCCCACCCTGTGCAGTGAGTGCCGCCATAAGCTACTCATCTGCACTGGGTTTTTCTCCCCCACCCCCCGCCCCCAGTTGAGAGAAAATCCCTTTGGTGGATGGAGGCAGCAGCTTAGCCAAGTGACAGCTACTTAAAAATCACCCACATGCAAAATCAGCCCAAAGGCGGTGACCTTTTCAAGTGTGGTCCTTAGACACGAGCGACTCTATCATCCCAAAGCCCTGCCTGAGAGAGGCTGTTCACTCACAGCCAAGGTGGCACCTGTCTTTGTTGCCAGACCGACCCCCCCCGCCCCCAGGGGCCAGGGGCACACGTGGAAGGAAAGCGTAGGGCCCTCACTGACCTGCGTGACAGCTTTGAGGGGATTTGAAAATGACCCCTTCTGCCGGGCTCAGGTAGCTCCAGGCCAAGTGGATTCCTGCCCCCACCCACCCCTGCACATGGAGACCCTGCTGTCTGGTCTTGGGCCGGGAGGCCACTCTTTGATTCCCAGTGAATGAAAGGTTAGCTTGGTTCCTTGGCCGCCCTCTTCCCGCTTGCCCTGGCTCCACTGGAGAAGCTGAGGCAAAAGGAGAAAGGGGCCCTTTCTGGGTTCCTCAACCGAACCACAGGTTGGCATAGTCCCTGGGTCTCAAGATCCCATCAGGGCAGAGCTTGGAAGGCCTTGCTACCTAAAGGGTGGTCCCCTGACCCAAAGCATCAACATTGCCCAGACCTTGTTAGGCCTGCAGAGCCTCAGCCCTTCCTTGGACTCACTAAATAAGAATCTGCATTTTAAGAAGAGCTCCAGGAAATTTCCACGGACCTAGAGGAGTATGGGTCTCAATCACACGCAGAGGGCTTTCAGGCCTTGGAGTGCAGTGGGAAGAAGGTGAACTCAGGAGTCAGGTCAGGATTCAAATCCTAGCTTACTAGGACCAGAAGCAAATTCAAATGCCACTTGCTAGCCCAAAAGTGAGGAAGGCGCTGGTGATCTGGGCTCTGCTCTGTTCCTCTCCTGAGCCTCACTTGCCTCATCTGTAAAATGGGATTAAGAGAGATTGTGTAATGTGCAAGCACCTCACATATTATTGGAGCTCAAGAAGTTTCCGTTTCCATTTGGCCAATTCGGCCTGCCCATCCCCGGGCTGGTGTAAAACAACCTCACCTTACTTCTCTAGACCTCCCCTATTCCCACCCTCTGCCTCATCCGTCTTCCCCAAACTTACAGGGGGTTCTTCTCTGTCTGGCAGAGTTCTCCGGAATTCCCGTTTGTACCAGAGACAGCCTGGGCATGGATGCTGCCGATCGTATGCACGTCTGTCTTATCAGCCGTGACGACAGCCAACATTACAGGTGCTGAGTGTCACCGGCATGATCTCACTTAATCCTCATGATAAGATCATGAGGCAGTACCACGATTATCCCTATTTTGCACATGAAGAAACTGAGGCCCAGAGAGGGTTAAGGACCCCAGGTCACACATCTAGCGGGTGGCAGAGCCCTGTTTCAGAACCATAAACCTCCACAGCTACGTTCCTCCCTCCGTTCACAGCACCCCCTTTAGGGCGGAACTGGCTTCGCAGGCACATTCGCCCATGCGCTACTGCAAACCCGCACACGCGGGGGCTGGGGGGGGGGGAAATCATTGCTTGCCTGGGGACTGGGGTTGGGGGGAAGTCATTGCTTGCCTGGGCGGAGAACACCAGCCAGGCTGGAAATAATGGGTGGGGTGGTCAGGGTTAGGAGCGTGACCAGGACTGGGGGGGGCTTTGAAGGGGGCAGTGTTTAATCAAGACCGGGAAACGAGGGTCAGGGTCATGTGGGTTAGAAAACCAAGATGTGGTCACGATTGGAAGGGAGAGCCCTCTGGTTCTGCTCGGTACTTCAAAGGGGGGAGCTGCGCTGCAGGTTAAAGGCAAGCAGTGAGTGTTGAGGCTTCTGCGACTCTCTTCCACCCTTGCCCCCCTCTACCCCACCCCCACCCCGGGGCCTCCTGCCACTCCCTGAAGCAGGGCCTCAGACTCTCTGCTCTTCCCTTTGCTGGTTCTGCCCAGCCTTACCCTCTGAGGCCACCCCTAAATCCTGCTCCCACATGCCCACCTGCAGGGCTCCCCCCCTCCCCCCAGGGCCTCAGCCCTGGCCTCATCACTGCCAGCCCATCCTATGCAGCAAGCCAGTAGGGGTCCCTGCCCAGACAAGGACCTTCGCGCTCAGGAGCTGGCCCCGGAGCCTCTGTCTTGGGTCGAGAGGACAAGGCTTTGTAAAGCCAGGTGTGGGGCAGTGCCAGAAGCTACCGGCGAAGCGGGCTGGGACAGGAAGGTCATCTAGCACGCCCGCTCTGGAAGGGATTTTCCCGAGCGCATGTCAGATCGCAGCGTATCTCCTCACCTGACAATCTGATCTAATCCTCCTGGAGCCGGTGATGCACTAACTCTGCCATCAACACGCCTCCACCCTGTGCTGCTGGGAGCAGCCTCTATGAGATGGGGAGGGGGGTGTGCTTGTGCAGATGCCGTGAGGAGGTCTCCGGCGGGGAAAGGCCCCCTGGGGCCCCTGCACCCCTGGGATCACTGGGGGAGCGGCACGGGGCGAAGGAACCAGAGTGGAGATAGATTCAGTGACTAATAATTTCAGACCCGGAGAGCACTCACGTGTGCTCGGCACTCATGTCAGACAAGCTGTGGTTTGGTTTCGGAGAGACAGAAGAGAGAAGATGACCTTCTAGTAATTTCCTCGGACCTCACAAAGTATGGCTGTACATGAGGGAGTCCCGTGACACTCCCTCCCGCTTGAGCCCTGGCTCCTGTTCCCCGTCAGCGGGTGACCCGAGGCCCCTGATGGAGTTGGAGCGGGACCGTCAGGCTCATCTCGCACCCCAGGGCCTGGGCCTCCCTGGCTGAGCTCGGAGGCAGCTTGGGTGCTGCAGCATGACAGGTTTGCTGGGGGCAGCCGTTGGGGCAGTCTGCTGGGCGACTCCCAGAGCTGTGGGGACAGCCGAGGATGTAGGGACACGGTCTGACACCACTGGGCTCAGGCAGGGCCCCCAACACTCTGGGAAGCACTCACCACCCCTCGCCCTGCACGACGGGCACCCCTGGGTACTTACAAACACCTCGACAGTGACAGGGACAGTGCTGTTCAGAGGGGGGTTGCCAGCGTCCTTGGCCATGACTGTCAGATAAATCAGCCCGTTGGGTATCTGTTCATAATCCAGGGGACGGCTTACACTGATCACTGAAATGACAGGAACAGGGCCCCAGGCCCTCTCTAAGCAGACGTTTTTTCTTTTTAAATTTTTAAAGTTTATTTATTCATTTTGAGAGAGACAGAGAGATCGAGCATTGGAGGGGCAGAGAGAGAGAGGGAGAGAGAGAATCCCGAGCAGGCTCTGCACTGTCAGCGTGGAGCCCGATAAGCAGACTTTAGATGCTCATCCAGCCGGGGGTCTCCTTTGGGCAGGGAGGACGTGGCTGGCTCGGGCTGGCCAGCCCTGCCTCATTTCCCCCTCCTTCCCCTGAACTCTTGGAGCCTCGTGGTCTTGCCTTAGGTTTACTGACCGCCTGATACATGCGAGGCCCAGTGCTGAGCACACTTGGTGTGAACTGTTTTGGTGGTAATGTAAGCACCGCTTTACAGATGAGGAAACCAAGCTCAGGGAGGTTTAGTAACTCGCCCAACGTCACACAGCTAGCGACTATGACAGAGGCATAGGCTCTGAATTCAGAGCCCAGGCTCTTTCCCGGTGGGTGCCATTGGCTGCTTATCTGTCTGTCTGTCTCACCTACTTATCTGGCACTCTCCATTAGTCTGGGAGCTGCTCGAGAGGACAAGGTCATGCCTCAGTCTGTCTAGTTCAGTCTCTTACCACTTCTCCCTCCAAAGAAGCACCCACTTACTGCCTAGCCTCGGGGCTACTGGGGGTGATGCCAGCAGTGGGGTGCAGACAGCAGCTCCCTCCTCCATCTCCTATGGCCCCGCCTGTTCCCTCCCATGGACTTTCTCCTCTCTTCTTCCCTCCCCCATCTCCTCCCTTTAACCCGTGGGCTCTCTGTGCCCGTCCAGTGGCCTGCTCTGGGCACTGCTTAGACCCTTTGAGGGGTTACTCAGGGCACGGTGTCATAGACTTTACTCTCAGCAGAACACTGCTTGAAGGTGGTAAAGACCCCCCGCCCCCCGCCCCTGCCACGCACACAAAGCCAGAGGCGGGCAGAGACGAAAGGCAGGATTTGAGGGAGCTGAGATGTCCCCCTCCAATGCCCCTCCCCAGTACACATGCCTGAACTCTCCCATAGGTGCTCTTCCATTTGGGGGAGGGAAGGCACAGTGGCTCGGGCGTGGGGGTCACTGGTGGTCTGCGAAGTCCTGACAACAGTATGAAGTCACCACTTTGGACGTGGCAAATGGGAGCAAAATTATTGCTTTGGTAATATAAAACCTGAGGGAGGGTCAAGAAGAGGCCGGCGTGTGCAAGTGGGCAGAGACGTGGAACTTAAGGTTTTTAAACGGGGTACACAGATTTTATAGAGACCATCAGGCTGTAGCACCTAGAGCCGGGACCGCAGTTTGTGCAGCCACACTTCTCCGACCCCACTGTGGGGTGCAGGAGGGGTGAGTGCTGAACTCAGAATCACCCAAAGCACATCCGTTCTGCCTTGGGGGCACCTAACTCATCTTCAAGCACTCGGGATGCTTCTCAGAGGAGGGGACGTCCGCAGGAGCCCTTAAAGCCAGCCAGAGGTTATGGGCTTAATGGCCGAAGGGAGGCAGAGCAAAGAGACAGGGAGGAAGGGTTTTCCTGGCAGGAGGAACCGAGTCTGCAAAGACACAGAGATGACCACTGAGGGGAGAGAGTGTCAAGGGGTTCAAAGAGGCTGGGTTCTGGTGTGGGCAGAGAGGCGCTGAAAGAAGAGGCCGGGAGAGGCAACCAGGAGCCAGATCACACGGGTCTCCTTGGACACCTTTGCCGCACGGCCTTGGGCAAGTCGCTCCCTGTTCTCTGGACCTCGGGTGCCCCTCATCTGCCAAACCAGGTGGTCTCAAGGTGGCTGCTGCGATTCCCTGCCTGCGTTCTAGTAGTCAGGAGTCACGGCGGGGCAGGCAGGGCGAGGTCCAGAGTATGGGACTGTGCCTGGACCCAGCAGGGAGTGGCCACAGCCTGGTGGGTGGGTGGGGGGGGCAGCTGAGGTGCACCCAAAGGATCGGGAGGATGGCTGACCAGTCCCCATGGACCTGCCCAGACAGGCTTGGTAAGAAATAGCGGCCCCGCAGACTGTGGTAACATCAGACGCTGGGCTGACCATGGCCTAACACCCACAGACGGATGTAGCTGATCAGACACCCAGATCCTGATCCCACAGGAGGGCGATCCCTGGCTTGCGTCGCTCCAGCCGATGGGCTATGGGGCGGTCTCCTGGGTTGGCCAGGGTGCTGGGAAGCAGATGGCCAACCCCATCCTGAGAAGAGGCGTGAGCGTGCGGCCCTGCTCTGGCCCACAGGCCCTCTTCCCTGGGCTGGGCCCTCGGTCCCGCCGCACGCCTACCTACCTCCATAGCCCTCATACACGCTGATGTCGAAGTAGCTGCCGAAGGCTGAGGCGTTGACGATGCTGTAGGTGATCTGGTTGTTGGGAGGCGAGTCTTCATCTGTAGCCTGGAATTGTGCAGATAGGGCCCGTGAGCCCTCAGGGGTCAGGGCTGGAAGAGGGCGGGTGGGAGGGGAGGGCTGGCCCCCTCCAGAGTCCCCTGCTTTGGGGGATCCGGGCCCTCCTTGTCCCTCCGCGGGAGGGTGACTCCCATGTTGGGGTGTGGAGCTGGCGTGAAGATCTAGAAGGTCAGCTGGAGACCCTGGGAAAAGGGAAGGCTGGGGCTCCCCCCGAGGACGGAGAGGCTTGCCACCATATCCAGTGTGACCACCTCCTAGAGCCTTCAGTCTCAGCTTGAACGGCCCACCCACAGGGGCCCTCCCCGACCTCTGGACCAGGCAGGCCCTGTGCCGAGCCTGCCGTCCGCCCCTCCACACCCAACTGTAGCTTCTTGTTCGGTTTCTGCTGGCCTCACCCACACGGTTGGCTCTGTGTAAGCAGAAGCCTTACGTTTCTTTTTTAATGTTTACTTATTTTTGAAAGAGAGACAGAGCGCCAGCAGGGGAGGGACAGACAGAGAGGGAGACACGGAATCCGACACAGGCTCCGGGCTCTGAGCGGTCGGCCCAGAGCCCGACGCGGGGCTCGAACTCACGAACTGTGACATCATGGCCGGAGCTAAAGTCGGATACTTAACCGACTGAGCCACCCAGGGGCCCCAGGAACCTTACATTTCTTGATTACTGCCGTGTACCTACAGCCCAGCACACGGTCGGTGTCACTGCATACGGCATGAATGCCACATGGAGGGAGAATGCACTGGAATGAGGTCAGAGATTCTTTTTCCCCATGACTCTCTTTTGGGGCTTCTTTTCAGATGTCTCTGATCCTAGAGGCCCCCAAGGCCGTCCCACCACTCTGGGTGCACTGGGAGCTGAGTGGGAGAGGGCTGGCATGGTGGGTGGGTCCTGCCTTCTCTGCATCCCCCCCCCTCCCCTGCCGCCGTGCCCACCCCGGCTACCTGGCCTTCATCCCTGCCGGTTTCAGAAACCCATCCTAAATGGAGGCTCTGGGTCCTGTCACTCTGGGTGGGCACAGTGGGGAAGGCGAGTGAGGACAGGAAGGAGTCTCTGGTCAGAGTTACAATGTGTGGGGGGAATCCCACTGCAGGAGGACGTTGGGAATGTGCGGTCCTGAGTTCTGGTCCTGGCTTCACTACTCCAACTATGCCTCTGGGGACTGTGCCTCTGGGGACTGTGTCTCCCCTCCCCTCTCCCCTTCTGTGAAATGCGCGGTGCCCCACGGTCTCTGGTTCTGTCCAGCTGCGGCAGTTCCCGATTCCAAGCAGCCACCAAGGGGCCCAGATAGGGATCCTTATGCGAGATACTGCTTGCCACCTACCAAGGGAGATGGGGAGGACATCCCTTTGCTCAATGGGGACCTGAAATTTAAGCTGACACAGATACTTGGCCCATTCGGTTACCAGGGACAGGAGGGAATGCTCAGAGGCCTGACACAAATCTGGGCCGAATTCTTTGTGGATGGCAGGTTGGGGGCTCTCGTGGCAGCTTCCGCAGGGTGGTGGTCAGGACGAGGGCACAGAGGGAAGGATGGGAGGAGGGCTGGACTGCAGGAGGCCCTGGCATCTCTCTTACCCGGAGCCGCACCAGCTGTGTGACAGAAGGCTCATTCTCTCTCAGGGCCCCCACATAGGCATCCTTCTGGAAGGTGGGCACGTTGTCGTTGACGTCCAACACGTTGATCCTGACCCGGCCTGTGGTCTCCTCCCCACCCCCATCCCGGGCGATGACTGTCAAGGTGAAGCGTTGGATGAGCTCATAGTCCAGTCTGGCGATCAGCATGATGAGGCCTGTGTCCTTGTCCAGAGAGAACCTGCGTCAGGTAGGACAGACGGAGAGAAAGGGACCCTGGCGTAAGGCAGCTTGTAGGTAAGGCCTGTATGTACCAGCCTGTCCTTGCCCAAGGTGATAAACAGGAATGAACGGAGTCAGGAATCTGCCCTAAATAAGAAAAGCCCCACTATTTCTGATGCAGAGTGGGGTGGGAGGTGGTGGGCAGGGATCAGGACCACACGGGGCGGGGGGTGTGCGAGAGTCAGGTATGGAAAGGGAAGGAGCAGGTTAATTTCATCTAAGAGGAATCTCAGGCAGAAGGACCCTCCTCCTGTTGTGAATAGGAATTCTGCCCACTGCAGATATTTAGATGCCAGAGAACTGTCATGGTCAGAGATTCTGCCATTCCAGATGGTTTTGCACCAAAATGTTTTAAATGGGTGGCAAAGCATCCAGTTTGGCGGGGGGGTGGAGGGGTGGGCGGGTTGGTCATCTCTTGGGGAATAATACCCCTGGTCTTCTGCTCAAGGGATGAGCCTTGTGTAAGAGCCCGGGAACTGTGTCCTCGGAAGGAGCAAGGTCCAGCGAGACGGTCCCTCGACCCGCCTCTTCTCAACATCCCCTCAGGAGCCTCCCTTGAGCTGTCAGTTGACATCTGTAGGCCCAGACCTGGTCCACAGCTGCCAGCCACCGAGCCCAGAAGGTCCTGGCTCCAAGCCCAGGAAAGAAGATGGGAAGAGAACAGGAAATCCACGATGATCAGGACAAGGCACCTGAGGGTGTCCCGAGGGACAGGAAATTCCTCCTGCTGCTAGTTCCTTCCTCCCATTTTGAGGCTCCGTCCAGAGTGGCAGAAAATGGCCAGATGCACCTAACAGTCCCTGTCTCTTCCTGACCATCCACACAGATCGTCAGGGCCAGTAATCCAAGCTGACAGCCACTGTCTTACGGACCCTGTTGAGTCTCCAGATGCATCAGACACTTCATTTTTAGAAGCAGACCTGCCCTCGGACTCCAGCTTGGCTTTTGATCATGTTAAAAACGAGAGGGCTTGGGCGCCTGGGTGGCGCAGTCGGTTAAGCGTCCGACTTCAGCCAGGTCACGATCTCGCGGTCCGGGAGTTCGAGCCTCGCGTCGGGCTCTGGGCTGATGGCTCAGAGCCTGGAGCCTGTTTCCGATTCTGTGTCTCCCTCTCTCTCTGCCCCTCCCCCGTTCATGCTCTATCTCTCTCTGTCCCAAAAATAAATAAACGTTGAAAAAAAAAAAACAAAAAAACAAAAAAACGAGAGGGCTTCCCTTTCAGCTTAACTGCAGACATGGGAGAGAGAGGCCCGGAACCGCGGCGGGTGACAGGGCAGGGCTGGCACAGGTCAGGTGGTGAGGCAAGCCACCCACCCAGCGGCCGAGGCATGTTGAGAGCCCCGTCCTGCTGGAGGCCGTGCATCCTGGTGGCGAAGACCGCAGGCAGAGGCCTGGCCCTCGAGCTCACCAGCTGTGTGACTTTGGGCAGGGGACTCAGCCTGTCTGGGTTTCCTCGTCTGTAAAGCGCGGGTGATAGCAGTGCCTAGCACTGAGCTCCTCCAGGACTTGTGGGGATGACGCCAGGTAATGCGTGTGCAGAGGGCCTGACGCACGGGCCGGGGTCCTAAGTGCTGGCTGCTGCTATGGCAATCGCTTGCTGCGCCGTCCCTGGTGTTTCAAAGCTTCTTCATTCCCCAGGCTAAAGGCTGTCTTTTGGATGTCAGAGAAACTACGTCCCAAGAGAGGTTAGAGGACCTGACTGAGACTGTGCCACAGCCAGGGTCAAACCAGCAGCGGTGCCCGTGGCTTCCGACTCCTCGCTCAGTGCTCTAGCCACGGGGGCATGGCACCCTCCCTGGGCACTGAGAAGTTTCCTGAACCTCACGAGTAGCAGAGTGCCACCGCTGAGGGGCGGGGGGCTGGGTCTCACCGGTCAGGGTCATCGCTGAAGAAGTAGTTGACCTCCCCGAAGGTGCCCACGTCATTGTCTGTTGCCTGCAAAGGGGAGAACGGGAAGTCGTTACTGCCAGACCCGGCGGACCTCCTGATGTCACCAGGAAACGTCCACAGCGAACCCACGGTCGTCCCACACGACTCCTCAGGCTGCATTTTCTAGAGGTGCGTTGTTCAATACGGTTGCCACCAGTTGCCAACGGCTATTGACATGAACACTGGAGAGCACGGTTCTGGGGGAGCAGCAAGTGTTCTGAGTGGGAGTTGCCACGGCCATGGGCACCGGGCCGCGAGAGGCCCTTGACCGCAGTGGGGGCCTATCTGAATCCTTCTCTGGGATTCTTCTGGCTATCGCTGGGGCTGGACGCTTCCTTCCGGGGCACTGAAGCCCAAACACTACGGACTGAGAGCTGCTGGGATGCGTAGGGGGGACGAAGGTGTCCCCAGAGGAGAGCTAGGAGGAGAGGGGCAGAAGCTTACGTGTTCTAGAGTCCTGACCCTGACATCCCTTCCCTTTGACTCAGTCTGTGAGTCCAACAAGACCTCTTTCACGCAGTCTGGTCCAACTCGGCTTCTGCCACTTGCAGTCGGAAGAGACTGGAGGGAGAGACGCCTGCCTTATGCTGATGACGGTGGCAGTGACGGTGACCACTGCCAGCCTTTCCTGTCGTCACACCTTTTACATCTTCGAAGACCGCTCATGTTTACTAGGACCTCGTTTTATCCTCACAACCGTCCCCCATGATGAGGAAGACAGAGGTTTCTACCCAGTTCACAGATCACAAAACTGAGGCCCAGTCCCCAGCGAGGCCCTGTGTATTGCTGTCACCGTTCTAGGTCATGAGCAGGTTATAGGCAAAGTGGGGCAGAAACAGGGATCCCCACTCCCAGCCCGGGGATCCATCCTTTCGGCCACCCTCGTGGGGCCCCTCTCCATCTCCTCCCTTCTCTAGGATGACAGTGCTTCTAGCAGAGGTTTGGTTTCTGTGGCTGGGACTTCTGGCTCCTGCATTGTCCCTGGCATGGTTGCAGCCCACAGTATAGGTTAAATGACACCATTCATTCATCCCTTGTTAAGCATTCACCGTGTGCCAGGCACGGTGACCCTGCTTGGAGTCACTCAGGCTACTCACTGCCCTGGAGCTGCCCCCAGATGCCAGGAGGGCAAGGCCTTGGGCTGACCCTAGGGTCACGTGCTTCACTCTCAGGGCTTCTAAGATTGTGATTGGCTTTCCGCTAATAGAAACTTTTGTTTCAATGCTTTTATTTTGGGGCGTCATGGAGGCCTAATTGACAAATAAAATGGTAATGCAGTTGGAGCGTACAACGTGATGATTTGATATCCGTGTCCGTTGTGCAGGGATGTCCCCGCTGAGTTAATTAACGCATCCGTCACCTCGCTTCTATACCTTTTCAAATCTTTCTCGGCAAGAACGCTGAAGCTGTACTCTCTTAGCGAATTTCGATTCTTTTTTTTTTTTTTTTAAATTTTTTTTTTCAACGTTTTTTATTTATTTTTGGGACAGAGAGAGACAGAGCATGAACGGGGGAGGGGCAGAGAGAGACGGAGATACAGAATCGGAAACAGGCTCCAGGCTCCAAGCCATCAGCCCAGAGCCCGACGCGGGGCTCGAACTCACGGACCGTGAGATCGTGACCTGGCTAAAGTCGGACGCTTAACCGACTGCGCCACCCAGGCGCCCCTAGCGAATTTCGATTCTACAATATGGTGTTGTAAACTATAATCACCATGTTTTACATTAGAGCCTTGGACCTCATTCATCTTCTGGGCGTGAGTTTGTACCCTTTTACCAACCTCTATTCCCCCCACCCTCAATATCTTCGTACTAAGTATTTTTTGAGGTTCAAGTTCCTACATCCTTGGGACACCTCGGTGGCTCATTGGGCTAAGCGTCCGACTCCTGATCTCAGCTCAGGTTATGATCTCATGGTTTGTGGGTTTGAGCTCTGCATTGGGCTCTGTGCTGGCAGTGTAGAGCCTGTTTGGGATTCTCTCTCTCTCTCTCTCTCTCTCTGTCTCTCTCTCTCCCCCCCCCAATTCTCTCTGCCCCTCCCCTGCTCACTCACTCTCTTTCTCTCAAAAAATAAATTAATTAAAAAAAAATAAAGTTCCTAGATTCTTTGAAGTCTTAAATTCAATGTTCTATACAATAAACCCGAATTTTTTAAAAAAAATTTTTTTTCAACGTTTATTTATTTTTGGGACAGAGAGAGACAGAGCATGAACGGGGGAGGGGCAGAGAGAGATGGAGACACAGAATCGGAAACAGGCTCCAGGCTCCGAGCCATCAGCCCAGAGCCCGACGCGGGCCTCAAACTCACGGACCGCGAGATCGTGACCCGGCTGAAGTCGGACGCTTAGCCGACTGCGCCACCCAGGCGCCCCTAAACCTGAATTTTTGAGAAACATTTGTGGTTAGTATCCTTAGCTCAGGAAGGCAGGTAAGTAAATAGTATGTTTCTATACCAAATGATTCAAGTGAAAAAAAATTTTTGTACCCAAGGGGTTCAGATCTTAGTCATCCCCCAAAAACCTGGTTCCACAGAACGAAGCCATTTCTGGGACTGTGCTCAGCCTACTTGCACAGGACTGCCTCTTGTGCCCAGATTCCCATTCAATGTCCCCACCACTTGCGTCCCAGCAGACTGTGTGCGGACTTCCCCCGGGGCAGGCTCCGAGGACACAGCTTCTTAGGGACGCATGTCGGATAGGTGACGAGGAGGACGCTGAGCCCTGTAACACCCTCCTACCCAGGACCGATTGCCCGACAGACCCTCCCCGGAGCCCTGAGCCACTGCTCACAATTACCGCCATGCCCTTCGCTTCTGTGTGTTACTGCTTCTAAGTCAAGAGGAGAGCTTGCTCTCAGAGGAACCTGCACCTGGAGGTTCCAGGGAGAGGAGACAAAGCTCCTCAGAATTAGCCTCTCTCCTCCCCACCCCAGGGGCCAGAAGAGAAGGGGGGAAGGAGCCCCTAAGCGCCCTTTCGTTTCACTAATAATCACCATGTGTGGTATGGCTACACTATGGTAAGAGCGGCTTGGTCTGGGGGACCCTTGGTAAGGGGGCAGTGTGGTGGAGAGACCCCAGTTCTAGGCCAGTGTCGATAGCCCAGGTCACTGTGTGACCGAACACCACCACCCCCGCAGGCCTCAGCATCCTCATACATCAAAGGAAAGGGTTTGGGGGAACAACACAGGCAGAGCCTCGTCTCCCGGGCTCACCTCCCAGCATAGACAGTGCCTGGCACAGAGCGGTGCTTCATAAATGCTTGGAAGGGAATGGACAATTTCTAGTAAGAAAGGGGAGGGAAGCAAGAGAGGGGGAGTGGAGAGGGAGCAAAGCCAAGGAGGAGAGAGGATTCGAAGTGGAGGGGGCAGAAACAGCTGAAGAAGGCGACGGGGACCAGAGAGAGCAGCTAGGAGGTGTGGAGGAGATCAGGAGGAGAGGAAGAGAGTGCTGACCGTGCAGGAAGTGAGGGGCACAATCAAACCATGGGGTGTGTGTGGGGGGAATACACAAACATTAAAAAAAAAAAGGGGGGGGTGCCTGGGTAGCTCAGTTGGTTAAGCGCCTGACTTCGGCTCAGGTCATGATCTCACGGTCTGTGAGTTCGAGCCCCGCGTCGGGCTCTGTGCTGACAGCTCAGAGCCTGGAGCCTGTTTCAGATTCTGTGTCTCCCTCTCTCTGACCCTGCCCCGTTCATGCTCTGTTTCTCTCTGTCTCAAAAATAAACATTAAAAAAAAAACCAAACAAACCATGGGAGGGGTTCCTGGCCCCGGGACAAAGCCCTTCATATCGGGGTGCACTATGGAACCACACTCAGACTCTCAGGGCAGGAAGGATCCCTGAGGTCCCCTTGTCTAGGCCCTTTCACCCTGGGGCCCAGAGCAGCTGAGGCCCAGGGAAATGAGGTAACAAGATGGGATGGTCTTCTCTTCCTGGGCAGACGCTGGCCTCCAACCTCCCACCCCCTCCCCCACTCCCTCCCCCCGGGGGACTAGGCACAGCCATGGCTCCTACAGTGACCCCTTTCCCCTGGGGCCTCTCGCTGCCCGCCCCAGCAGCTGATGCTGACCAGGGAAGATTTGTGAGTCCTTTAGTGCCACCGTCTAATGACCGTATGAAATATGCATGTCCGGTGAAGAGGAGAGGGAGAACTTTCATTTTTTAGATGCACGAAGCAGAATAAGAGGATGAAAAGCTGCCTCTGTGGCCCTGCCAGGGTGGGGGGCGGCTAGCACCAACACAGGGGGCCTCTCGGTGCACTAGGGCCAGGGCCAGCCGCAGGGGGACTCTGTGCAAGGGCTCTCACAGAGCGAGGGCTCTGTGCGTGGGAGGAGGCAGCAAATCCGATCACTCGGCGGCCTTGCCAGAGGCCCTCCTGGGTCCCCCGGTGTCCTCAGGACTGCCCTCTGGACTTGGCCGCCGGCTCAAGCCTCATCACTGAGCCAGGCTAGCCCAGGTGCAGCTCTGGGCCAGACTGGTGCAGCCCATTTGCTCCCTTTGCCAGGACCGTTTCCTTCCTCTCCCGCCTGGCTCACCCACCTCTGTCCTCCTGGGTTCCCTAAGGCTGGGTTAGGGCTGGGCCCTTCGGGAAACAGTCGAAGCTCTGAAGGTGCCGCGGAGGACGTGCTGGGGTCACGGGGCCCGGACGGGATCAGCTCAGAGCTGATCTCTGTCACCTACAGCAACATCTGCATCCACACCACCACAACATGCGGTCACACACCCGTGTAGAATTCTGGCCGCAGCCCTAGGAGCTAGGTACAACCCCCTGCTCCCCGCCTTTACCCAACGAGGAAGCAGACAGGGTTCTAAGCGGGTAACTTGCCCAAGATCTCACGGCTGGTAAGTGGCAGAGCTGGCCTCCAAATCCCTCTGGGCTTAAGATCGTCCAGGACCTCGATGGGTAGGCAACCCCCGAGTCTGTCCTGTGGAAGCCAGGGAGCGGCTCTGCCGTGCGAGCTGGTCCAGTGGAGGGCGCTGCTGGGGCCCGCACCTGCCCACCCCACATCCTGCCCCACTGGGCTTCACCTGCGCTTTTCACACAACCTCTTTCCCCAGGCGTGCTGCCTGCCTGAGCATCTGAAAGGGTCAACGGACGAATCCAGGGCCAAACAGACAGCGACCCTTGAGCCCACTTTACGAAGGAGTGGTTGGGCGGTGACTAGGGTCTGTGCACAGAGGACACACGTCCTCCTCATGCCGTGAACACCATCCCATCTGCCATGTTCCAGGAGTGCATATGTCCATCTTCCTGCAGGGTGACGTCCGGGGTCTCACAGGCCAGTCAGATGGCTTCGGGGATGGGGGAAGGGGATGGTCCAGCCAGCCAGGCTGGGTGGCCCCATACTGTCCCTGGCAATTCTGGGAAATGCCAAACCAGGGTTCCAGGTGGGCACTTCAGCTGTGCTGCAGGTCTCCCCTCGGGGGCCTCTAGGTCCCCGCCACTGGCCCTCAGGGCATGAATCTTACCCATAGGTACTAGTACACTCTATTGCTCACCAAGACTGCCAGAAGAGGCCCAGGGGCCAGAAGTCAAAGGCAACGGCTACAATGATTTTCCCCTGCTCAAAAACCTTCGATGGCTCCCTACTGGTGCTGAAGTCAATCCAGACCAGCAGCCTGGTGTCAAGGCCTGACTGGCTTTGGCAGGCTTGTATCCACCTCTCCGTGATGCATCCGGACTGTTCTCTTACCGCCTTCTGGAACTGCCATCCAAACTCCAGCCCGTCCCTCAGGACCCACTCCAAGTGCCCCCTCACTTACGGAGCTCCCTGACTGCTCACTGTTCTCGATCTAAGCCTGTACCTGTTTGGGGAGATGCGGTACACCCTGGCATTTTTGAAAACTACCTGCGTGTGCCCCACTTCTGCTCCTTGACAGAGAAGTCTGTATCTAACTCATTTTTGGATCCTCAGTTGCGTCCAGCACAGGGATCCAGATCGTCGCCGAAGTTCGTAAAATCTGGGATTTCCACTGCCAACCACTGAGGGCTGGCGTGACCTTCATTCGGGGGCGGGGGGGGGGTGCTGATGCCTTCCATCAGCAGATACCACGGTGGGCAGTGGGCAGCCAGAGCGGGGCCGATCAGGTTGCCCAGGGGGTGCAGGGGGTGCAGCTGGAGTTTCTAAAGCCCCTCCAAGGAGTCCCTCAAGCTCTGACGTCTGGCCTGAGCTCTGCAGGCTGAGTAGGGGACTCACCAAATGGCCCAGGTAGTCAGCCTGCCAGGGCATGCGCAGAGCAGGTGGGAAAGAGCAGAGTGGGTCTAGAGGGACAGGTGGAGGATGCCTGGCACACCACGGCAAGAACCTTTGTGAAGACAGTGACCAGATACTCTCGGTCATGTATTCACTAAATATTTTCTGGGTTCTTCTGGTGTGCCAGCTACTGGACCAGGCACCGGAGTCACAGCTAAAAGTATGCCGACATCCTGGCTGGCATGTGACTTACAGTCGGGAGTGGGGAGAAGACAAGAACACAGGGGAGAAATAACTAAGGAATAGAATTTCAGACAGCGGTCACGACTGTGAGGAAAACAAAGCAGAAAAGGATCTAGTAGGTGTTGGGGTTGCTATTTTAGACTGATGAGTCCTGGGAGAGACCTTGGCCAGGTGTATTTGGGTCTACGGGGCAGCCACTGGCTGGACACTGGGAAGCCCTGGGAGCTCCTGGGGAAGGACCCTACTGCCGGCACCCAGCTCGGAGGCAGCTCACGGCACCAGCCTCCTCCAGTGCAAGCGCGTGCAGCCCGGGGACAGGGGCCTGCGGGTCAGCCGCTGTCCCTGCCGATGGCACATGGAGACAGGGTGCGGCTGGGACTGGCTGTTGTCCAGAGCCTGATTGATAAGGCGTCTACACTGATTCTCCCCAACACTGGCATTACCAGCAAAACTAATTCCCTCATTTGGGCCTTTATAATTGCATCGCGAGTGCTTATTTCCGTGATGGACAATGCCGGCAGAAGTGTAATTTTCTTCTGCTGACAAAAAGGAAAAAAAAATAAATACGCGTGGTGGGGGAAGTTCCAAAGGTTAAGACAAGGTGAGCCTGCAGTGGGGGGAGAGCCAAATTCCCAGACTGGCCGGGCCCGAGTCACAAATGCCCATCTTGGCCCCGGCTACGGGGCAGGGGGAAGCTAAGATGCTGCCCCTTGCCATCTCCCTTGGAGCACAAACTCTGTGCGATGCACCGTGGCATTTCCCGACGGCTCTGCCCTGGCGGTGGTGGGACCGGCACCAGCATTATCCGCATTTTACAGATGGAACGGAGGCTCAGAGAGGTCAGCCAACTTGTTCAAGGTCAAATGGCCACAGTACCAGATAGGATCTCACCTGTGCTCTGGTGTGCTATCAACCACTCCCCTCCCCTGCTGTGCCTGCTGATGGAGCTGGGGGAGAGGGGTCGTCTTGCCGTTCGAGGGCTCAGCCATAGGATCCAGAGTGCTCCTACCAGGTCACTGTCCTTGCCCTCTAGAAGCTAGATGAATCCCCACAGCAGTCTCCTTCTTGCCTTGATGGTCCTACCCCAGCCTCTGCCTAGAAGGGGTAGGTTCCGGCACCCCTGGCCGTGCCCGTTGGCAGAGGAAGCAGGGGTCTCTGGCTGCGGTTTCCTAGGATGCAGGCCCTCAGCCAAGGCCCCTGGCCCTCAAATAAGGTCCCCCCACTTCTGCCCAAGCTTGGTCTTGGTATGTGTAGGTGACTCAGGACCTAGACTGGGAGACGCTGTCACCCACTGAAGGCCAGGGCAGCCCGGTTGGCTGTAGGCACCCTTCCCAACCCACCCAGGGCTCTCCACCTGGCACCTTCTGGATACAGCTCTCCCTTCAACACGTATGCCAATTGTATGCCATCGGCCCCGCCCAGCCTGGCTCATCACAACATTTCATGGCCACTTTGGGCACCCACTGCTTCGCAAGCAGTCAGGTCCTCCCCTCTCCCAGCCCCACCCCCCCAAGGGCCCCCTCGTGACCCAGACTATTTTCACGACGAGTAGTCACCATCTCCCACCCTCTTCCATTCATTTGCTCTGGACCAAGGGCCTCCCTTGTCGACACACTGTCCCCCTATATCCCTGCACCTCGCTGCTGTCCCTCTTACTAGCCTTGCAGAGACCCATCGCTGACGCTGGGCCTTACGCCCCAAGCTGCTCCTTCCTGCCCTGGCCTTTCCCTGGGTCTTCCTCTGAACTGCCACCCACTGGGTGCTGCTGTTCTCTGATAGTGCTGATCCCTCCCTGGGGACAGATGCCCTTGTCTCTCGTGGTTTCAAACAGCCACGACTCTTCTCTACAGCCTCAGAGTCCCGTCCTTGTATCTTCTCTCTTCCCGTGTCCTCACTCTTCCCTCCCTCTCCCTCTACACACTCACACACACACGCTCTTTCTCTCTCGTGCGCGCGTGCGCGCGTTTTCTCCTTTTTCCTTTTCTATGGCTCAGGCAGCCCCTAGTACATTCCTGTACTCCCGCCTCCCATGGAAATCTTCTCTCTGCCTGGCTCAGGTAGACCCCATCCCGCTACACAATCTCACACACACACACACACACACACACGCTCGCATTCACCCTCCGTCTCGGGCCCCACCCCACCCCTGATTACAACCCCTGTGGCCCCTCCACACCCCTTCCCATCCACCTGTGTGCCCTTCCCTGCAGGCTGGCAGCTGGCAGGCCCTCACTCAATCATTCCCCACTAGCGCCCGCACCCCTGTCACGCATGCTTGCCCAGACACCCTGCACGGGGCTTCCGCTCTGAAGCAAGGCGGGCCCAGCTGCCTCCCCAGCAGCCCCGGGTCCCGGCAATGGTGGCAGGCAGCGGGTGCCAGCGAGCAGTTCTGCTCCCGTGCACAGATCTGCAGAGAAGGGCACACGGTACAATTTGTTCAGGAAACAATAGCAATGTTTGACATGTCATAAGGATTGATGGAGCAGAAATTTACATGGGAGAATGCATTTTTAAAGAGCTCCACGGAGCCCCGGCGCTTTGCTGGTAATGCTTTCCACATTCATCATTCGCTGAGCCTCTCTGAATAACTCCTTAAACTATGGGAGATTAACTGCACGCTGGCAAGCGCAGAGAAGCTGGTGTGGCCGGTGAGAGCAGGAGGGACTCCGCAGAAGGAACCTGGTCGCCGAGAGGCTGGGTGACCTCCACTTGGCCAGATCAGGCCCACGAGGCCCGGTCCCCTCCCGTGTTCCCGCACTCCCTCCCATGGTGCTCTGCGAGAGGATCTCTGCTTCTTCCTAAGACACGAGGCAGAAGCCAACGGCCGGGAAATACTTAGTCTGCCCCACACTTCCGGGGCAATGCTGGGTGTGTCAGGTGCCCTCATCATTGATGGGTGGGCGCATGGCGGGTGTTAGGTGGGCATAAGGGTTTGGCTGGAAGCTGCTGGTCGAGCACCTTCGCGGGGGTCCTGGCCAGGGGAATGGACACACTCCTGGGAGGGGAGGAAATAGTAGTAGCTGTGAGGAAAATGGCATGTAGGGGATAAGAAGGGAGTGTTCCAGACGGGCAGTGGTACCAGGGAGTGCACAACGGGGTGCAGGAGAGATCACTGTGACCCTGTGGATCCTAGGAAGAAAAATATACTCAGGAAAGCTCCTGGGTCCTGCTCTCGGCTTTCCGGGCATGTAGGAGACCTTAGGACAAGAGGGTGTCACTGGAGAGTCTGGGGCTGGGGACAGAGGCTCAGAGCCCATGGGAAGGTGGAGTCACCGAGTTGGGGGAAGCAATTACAAAAGGGTAGGGACCCAGCTGGTGGTGGGGCTGCGGAGAGAGGGAAGGGGGCCCCTCCTCCCTCATGTCCCATTACGGATCGGGGATGGACAGTCACCATTGCATCACCCATGCCCATGGCAGACTAAATCATCATGGTTTGAGTGCAGAAAAGTCCTCAGGATCTCTCAACCCTGTCTTCCCTCCAGCCACCAACAGCTAATTGTCGTGCAAGTTGTGTTAAAGCCTCTTTGCTAACCCCGCTGGACTCTCTGCTCCTTGAGGGTCAGAACGTCCTTCTCCTTGGGACTGGGACGCACAGCACAAGACCAGGCACCGAGAGCCTCGGAAAGGATGTGGGCTAAGTGTGGGATCACGACGATGCCGACAAAATGGCAGAGCGCCCTAACCACGCAGCTGCGGGACCTGCGTAAGACGCTGGGCTGCACGCCTCCTGACCCATCTGCCCGCTTCTGCTCTGGTATCCGCAGCCCAGCCTCCATCAGAGCCAGGCTGATGCCATGACACGCCACTGGCCAGCTCAGAAGGCTCCCTGGGCGTTTCGGATCCAAGCTGCCTGCCATGACCCCCGAGGCGGGCTAGCCTCTGCGGCCGCTGACCTCCTCTCTGAGCCATCCCTGGATCACTCTGCTCTGGCCGCTCAGTCTTCAGGCTTCTGACAGGACAGGCTTGCTCCTGCCTCACAACCCTCGCACTACGTTCCCTGGGCCAACGGCGCTCCTTCTCCCCGCTGGGCGCTCAGCTCCCAGGACCCACTTATATTTGTAAAGGCTCACTGGGCTGCCTGCTGGCCGCCGCATGGGCTAAGAGCCGAGGTGGTCATAGCGATCAGTGGTGGTGAGAGGCAAAGGGCTTGGACTGGGTTGGGGGGGGGTGGTCAGGGCTGTGCTGGGAACTGGCTGGACTCCGCTGGAGCGGACAGGCCTTGCTCGTGGCTGGACATGGCGGGGAGAGGGCCCGGTTTCGGCAGGAACATCTGGGTGAACGCTCACTGGCTACTTCCTCCCACAGACTGTAAGCTTTATGAGGGCAGGCATGGTCTTGCTTCCCATAGATCGCCAGCCCCCAACCAGTGGAACGCACACAGGAGACCCTCCACAAAGAGGAGCTGAATGAAAGAACGAACGAAAAGATTCTATTTGATGACTTATGAGGTCCTCTCTACCAGTGACAAGCCAGGAGCCCCCGGTCCTGAGTAGATGGATTTCTGAGGAGGCAAGGACACCAGAAGGATACAACGGGGCGGGAGGAAAGGGGACAGGGAGGAGGGAGATGGCGGGAGACGAGGGAACAACCACAGTGACATCTACTCTAAGCCTCATCTGTTCAACGGGGCTGATAATAGTACCTGCCTCACGGGGTTGTTACGGGGACTAAAGGCGTTACACGTAAGGCGCTTCAGATCAGCGCTCGGCAGTGAGAACAGAATCGTGTAGAGCAAGTGGCAGTTTTCCCACCCCCAAGTCTAACAGCCCTGGGCCAGCTGCGGGCCAGGCGCGGGTGGAAGGGACGGTCGCCGAGCCCCGTGGGAGCCAGGTCCACACCCCAGGTATGAAGGGGTCAGTCCTGTGTGGCAGGGGGAGGAGGCATGAGAGTCGGGCTGACAGGTGAGTGGCGACCCCCGCATGTTTGTTATCGCAGACACGGTGTTGTTCTTGGGCTCCCCCAGCCCCTTGTTTATTTCTCTTTATTTCAAAACGTGGAAATAAAAATTGATGGGGAGCAAATTGCTCTGGCCAGCAGCTCTGTGCTTAAAGGAGTCTAGCAATTACAGGATGTCAAAGGCTGTCAGGGCGGCCGGCGGCGGCCAGTGCCCAGGGCCTGGCCGCGCCTGGTGGTCCCCAGGAGGACGCGGGAGCCGGTGCCCGGAGGAGGGGTGTGGGGGCTCCCCTCGGAGGCACAGGGATAACTGAGACCACCACCTTGCTGGGCGTCACCTGTGGGCCTGGCATTGCGCGAGGAACTTGACGTGATTGGTCCCTAAGCCTTAAAGCAACCGACAAGACGGAGGTCACAATCCCATTTTACAGAAGAAGTAACTTTAGCTGGTGCTAACTGGAGCAGCAGCTAACGGCAGCTCCCCCTCGTTTAGTCCTGACTGGGCTCCGGGCATTATTCTAAGAAGTCCGTGTACGGACACGTTCCATCTCCGTTGCCATTCTGGGAGAGGAGTATCAGACACCCTCACCTTACGGATGCGGGAAGCGCCCGACTGGCAGAAGCAGCCGGCCCCACGCAAAACCCCCCGGTGCCCGCCTCCACCCGGGAGGGGCTGCTTTGCTCAGAGCGCCTGAGCCACTCTCAGCCTGCGGGCTTTCTTTCCCAAGGAAGCCGTTGGCACGGGAGGGTATCCCAGAAGCTGCCCTCTGTCAACAGGGGTTGGAGTCCATGGATCAATACCCCAGCCTCGTGGCCCTGGGGTGGAAAGGCTCATCTCCGCCCTCAGATGTCCCAGTGGATGGAGCTCCACTGGGATCCACGGTAAGTGGCTTCGCAATGCCCCCCCTGGGTGACCTTATCTCACTTCCCAGTCCTGGGTTACCCGGGGCCGCGTCCCAAGGAGACGGCCTGCCTGCAAGTCCTGTGTCGGGGTGTGCTTGTGGGGGGAGCCAGGCCTCAGACACAGACTGCAGGCGGGGCACACACGGTGAGCCACACAGCATGGCCCTGTCCTCACAGCTGCAAGCGGCTCAGCGTCCCACAGATGGTCACCGGCAGAGCTGGGATTCGAACCCCAGTCTCTCTGATATTCATACACAGCAAAATGAAAAGGAAGAAAGTTTCAGCTCCTAACCCTTGGATGCCACCGTCCATTCCCTTATGCCTTAGGTTTGAGCAGGACTCAACTGAGTGACTTAAAAAAAAAATAAAACAAAATCACATCTGACCGTCAAACAAAGAAAATTGGGATACAGAAAGCCATTTTCCGGGGATGCAGGAGGGAGGGTAGCCGGCTGCCTGGGGGTGAACGAGGCATTCACAATCAGAAGGGACTCAGAGCCTCTCTGGGGCCAGTTATCAAGCTGGGATTATGGGGTAGAGGATGAGGAGGGGAGGGTGCCGGAGAGATGTGCGGCCAGACACCGGGGCTGAGTCTCAGTTAAGTGAGACCTTCCGTGCAGAGGAGACGGAAGGAGGAAGAAAAGACAGTCTAATCAACCCCCTGGGGGTACAGTCGAACCATGGCTCCCCCATTACTGGATCTCACCATACACCCCTGCCCTGACTCTGACCCGTTCTCTCTTTTCCTCAGCCCCTGCGGGGTGCAACAGGCAGTTCCAGGTCTAGCGAGAAGGTGGTGAGAGCTACCTGGGCTGGGGCTGGCCCCACACGCGTGCCAGGACGTGTCCTCATCCCAAGGTGACTTAGAACCCGGGTGGCACACCCCCCAGGCCCGCTGCCATTGGCGGGCACTGATTGGGCCAGCACGTGCTGCTCGCTAATGAAGCGTATTGATTCCACATTCTCTTGTTGTCTCCCTAAATGGCAAGCCACACATCTGATAGATTAAATACCCACATGATTGCCCGCCTGACATCTCCATCACTCCGCCTGCGGGTCCCTAATGAATTTTACAGCCCCGCAACGACAGAAGAAATTAAGGTCAAAGTCCGACGCAGGAACTATAAATCACCCGTGATCTCGGAGACCAGCAGAGGTCCTGCAGCCCTAGCCCTCACTCACCTGGGCCAGTTCAGCCCAGGGCTTCACGGCAAGACAGCCCCATTCTGTGTGTGAGTGCAGGGTGGGGAGGGCGTGCTGGGAGCCCTCGAGCCTGAGAGGCAGTCCCCGCTCACAGACTTTGTGTGCCCTCACTCCCCTGCCCGCCCCACCTCCAACAGCCAGAAGGTTCTAACACAGGGAAGCTCACTGATAGGAACGCAGCGTATCTCCTTTGTAAAGACTTGTTTCCCCAGAAGATCAAACATGCGGGTCACACTGTTCACAATGTCCCCAGAACAGGGGGGAGGGGATGAACAGCATTTCATCCATTTTGCACATGGGGAAACCCAGGCTTGCAGAGAAAAGGGGCTTGCCCAGGGCCATTCAACAAATTGAAGGCCCTTATCTTCCAGACCCTAAGCTTACAGATCTTGTTACAAGGGGAGCTTAGAGGGGCCTTCTGTCCGGGCCCTGTCTCTCTTCCAGGTAGGGGGTACCTGCTGCAGGTGGCCGAACAGGCAGAGTGTGCTCTGGCCTTCAATTCAGCTTGGACATCGGCCAGTCAAGATCAGTGCGCCTCTTGTCATACCTCTTGGCCCGCAGTCTCACCAGGCTCTCAGGGAGAGATGCAGTCTCCACGAGGAGGCCGTGCTACCTCACGGCAAAGGGAAAGGACTTGGGCGTTCTAGAGACAAGAGTCCACGCCTCAGCTCTGCCCTTTCCATAGGTGTGACCTCAGGCAAACACCTAACTTGTCTGAGTCTCAATGCTCTCATTTATAAAACGGGGAGGTTCATTTCTGCCTCACCAGGTGGTCATGGGGGTTCAAGGAGATAACACGTAGGGGCTGAGTTTGGCTCCAAGCACTTCATATTAGCACCTGTCGCTTAGCACCTGTTCTGTATCAGGCACTGTGCTAAGTTCTTTGCATGTATTATTTCTTCGAAGACCCACCACAAATCCAGAAGGAACGAACCTCATCACCATTTTCCAGAAGAGGAAACCGAGGCACACAGAGGTTATTCGGCAGACTAAACATCCATGCTCTCTTTTTCAAATGAACAAAAATTTAGTTTTAGGCGTTACGACGCTATCTGCCTAAATACTATTTGCCAGCATCCTTTGTAGATAAGCACAACCATGTGACTAAGTTCTGGCTAATGCGATGAAAGCAGAAGTTTGCAAGACATTTCTAGGAAGTCTTCTTAAAAGGGAGGGTTAGTACCCTTCTTCATTTCCTCCATTCTGCAGCTTATAGTATGGCTATGATGGCCGGAGTTCTAGCAGCCACCTTGGACCATGAAGATAACTAGAAATGGGGCAGGGGGGAAGACAGCTTGAAGGGGCCACCTAAGGCTGCTCACCTCTAAACTGCTTTCACATGGGAGAGAAAATATAGTTCAATCTTGTTTATGAAACTATTTGGGGGGCCTCTGCGACAGGTAGCTGTCCTGGATCATTGCTGATACAAGTAACCTAGTCATATGGCTCAGGTGGCCGAGTCAGGATCAGCTTGGGTGGTTTAAGTCTGGAGCCTGGGGTCTTTGCTACTCTGCCTCCTGTAGCAAGCACTTGAGGAACATGAGATGATGATATCGCCACCATCATCCTCATCATTGCATAGTAAAGTAGAGGGGGCTCCTTCTAGAGATGTTCAGTTGCCAGACTTTAGTTGGTCATGGAATCAATTCAGAGGGTCAGGACTAGTATTTTTAAAAATGAAATCTAGTAAGGGTGCCTGATGGCTTCGTTGGTCGAGCGTCTGCCTTCAGCTCGGGTCATGATCTTGCGATTTATGGGTTCAAGCCTCGCGTCGGGCTCTGTGCTGATGGCTCGGAGCCTGGAGCCTGCTTCGGATTCTGTGTCTCCCTCTCTCTCTGCCCTTCCCCTGCTCACACTCTGTCTCTCAAAAATAAATAAACATTAAAAAAAAAAAAGAAATCTCGTAGAATACAATAGAATATACTAAGGTGAAAACTATAAGACATTGTGAAAGAAACTGAAGATGACAGAGATAAACAAATATTCCATACTTATACACTGGAAGGATGAATATTGTCCAAATGCCCATACCACCCAAAGCAATCTATAGATTCAATGTAATCCCCATCAAAATTCCAATGGCATTTTTCCCCCATTGGAACAGAACAAACAATCCTAAGACTTTCATGGAATCACAAAAGACCCCAACGACCCAAAGCGATCTTGACAAAAAAAGAACAAAGCTGGAGGCATCACGTGCCCTGATTTCAAACTGTATTATAAAGCTATGGTAATCCAAACGGTATGGCATCAGCATAAAAGCAGCAGTAGCCACAGAGATCAATGGAACAGAATAGAGAGCCTGAAATAAACCCACGCATATACGGTCAACTAATATTCGACAAGGGAGCCAAGAATAATACTCAATGGAGAAAAGCCCACTCTTCAATAAAGCATATTAGAAAAATTGGACAGCTACATGCAAAAGAATGAAACTAAACCACTATCTCACACCATACACAAAAATTAACTCAGAATCGATGAAAGACTTGATTATAAAACCTGAACCCATAAAACTCCTAGAAGAGAACATAGGTAGTAGGTTCTTTGACATCAGGTTTGGTGACGATTTTTTGGATCTGACTCCAAAAGCTAAGGCAACAAAAGCTAAAATAAACAAATGGGACATCAAATTAAAAAGCTTCTGCAGAGTGGGGTACCTGGGTGGTGTCGACTTAGGCTCAGGTCATGATTTTATGGCTCGTGGGTTCGAGCCCCACATGCAGCTCTGTGCTGACAGCTCGGAGCCTAGAGCCTACTTTGCATCCTGTGTCTCCCTCTCTGCCCCTCCCCTGCTTGTGCTCTGTCTCTGTCCCAAAAATAAACATTAAAAAAATTAAACTTTGGGAAAAAAGAAAAGCTTCTGCAAAGAAAGCCATCAACAAAATGAAAAGGCAACCTACTGAATGGAAGAAAATATCTGCAAATCACAAATCTAATCAGAGGTAAGTATCCAAAATATATAAAGAACTCCTACCATTCAACAGCAGAAAAAGATCTGATTCAAAAAAATGCACAGAGGATCTGCATAAGCATTTTCCCAAAGAAGACAGCCAACGTGAAAAGGTGTTCAATATCACTGATCATTGAGTGCAAATTAAAACCACAAAGAGATATAGCCTCACACCTGTCAGAATGGCTAGAAAAGAAAGACAAGAAATAACAAGTGTTGGAGAGAATGTGGAGAAAAGGAAACCCTGTGCACTGTTGGTGAAAATGTAAATGGGTGCAGCCACTATGGAAAAGAGTATGGAGGTTCCCTCCCCCAAAATTAAAAATAGAAATACCATGGAGGCACCTGGGTGGCTCAGTCAGTGAAGCATCTGACTTCTGCTCAGGTCATGATCTCATAGCTTGTGAGTTTGAGCCCTGCGTCAGGCTCTGTGCCGACATTTCAGAGCCTGGAGCCTGCTTCGGATTCTGTGACTCCCTCTCTCTCTGCCCCTCCCTTGCTTGCTCTCTCTCTCAAAAATAAATACACAATTTAAAAAAGTTAAAAAAAATAGAAATACCATATGATCCAGCAATCTTGCGTCTGTGTATTTATCTCAAAAATAAATGGAAACACTAACTAGAAAAGGTATCTGCACCGCCATGTTCACTGAAGCATTATTTACAATAGCCAACAGAGAGAAGCAGCCCGAATGTCCATCAGTGGATGAACGAATAAAGAAAATGTGGTGTATATTTACAATGGAATATTATTTGGCCATAAAAAAGGAAAGAAACCTTGCCATTTGTGACAACATGGATGGACCTTGAAGGCATTATACAAAATGAAATAAGTCAGAGAAAGACAAATTCTGTATAATCTCACTTATGGGTGGAACCTTAAAAAGCAAAAAACCCAGCTCACAGATAGAACAGATTGGTGTGGCTACCAGAGGTGGGGGTGGGAAGAGGGAAAAATGGGTGAAGGAGGTCAAAACATACAAACTTGCAGTTATAAAACAAACTGTTCATGAGGATGTAATGTGCAGCATGGTGGTTACAGTTAATAACACTGCATGGTATATTTGAAAGTTGCTAAGAGAGTTGATCTTAAAAGTTCTCATAAAAAACCCAGAATCTAGAAGAATAAAATGCTGGAGCAATCCCTATCAAAATAACACCATCATTCTTCACAGAGCTAGAACAAACAATCCTAAAATTTGTATGGAACCAGAAAAGACCCCGAATAGCCAAAGCCATCTTGAAAAAGAAAACCAAAGCTGAAGGCATCACAATCCCAGACTTCAAGCTATACTACAAAGCAGTAATCATCAAGACAGTATGGTACTGGCACAAAGACAGACACTCAGGTCAATGGAACGGAATAGAGAACCCAGAAATGTATGGCCAACTAATCTTTGACAGAGCAGGAAAGACTATCCAATGGAATAAAGACAGTCTCTTCAGCAAATGCTGCTGGGAAAACTGGACAGCGACATGCAGAAAAATGAACCTGGACCACTTTCTTACACCATACACAAAAATAAACTCACAATGGATGAAAGACCTAAACGTAAGACAGGAAGCCATCAAAATCCTCAAGGAGAAAGCAGGCAAAAACCTCTTTGACCTTGGCCGCAGCAACTTCTCACTCAACACGTCTCCGGAGGCAGGGGATACAAAAGCAAAAATGAGCTATTGGGACCTCATCAAAATAAAAAATTTCTGCAGAGCAAAGGAAACAATCTGCAAAACTAAAAGGCAAGTGACAGAAGGGAGGAGATATTTGCAAATGACATATTAGATAAAGGGCTAGTACCCAAAATCGATAAAGAACTTATCAAACTCAACACCCAAAAAACAAAGAATCCAGTGAAGAAATGGGCAAAAGACATGAATAGACACTTCTCCAAAGAAGACATCCAGATAGCCAACCGACACATGAAAAGATGCTCACCATCACTCATCATCAGGGAAACACAAATCAAAACTACAGTGAGATACCACCTCACACTTGTCAGAATGGCTAACATGAACAACTCAGGCAACAACAGATGTTGGTGAGGATGCAGAGAAAGAGGATCTCTTTTGCAATGCGGGTGGGAATGCAAACTGGTGCAGCCTGGAAAACAGTATGGAGGTTCCTCAAAAGGTTAAAAATAGAACTACCCTACGACCCAGCAATTGCACTACTAGGCATTTATCCATGGGATGCAGGTGTGCTGTTTTGAAGGGGCACATGCACCCCAGTGTTAATAGCAGCGCTATCCACAATAGCCAAAGTATGGAAAGAGCCCAAATGTCCATCGATGGATGAATGAAAAGAAGATGTGGTATATACATACAATGGAGTATTACTCGGCAATCAAAAAGAATGAAACCTTGCCATTTGCAACTACGTGGATGGAACTAGAGGGGATTATGTTAAGTGAAATTAGTCAGAAAAAGACAAATATCATACGACTTCACTCATCTGAGGACTTTAAGAGACAAAACAGATGAACATAAGGGAAGGGAAACAAAAATAATATAAAAACAGGGAGGGGGACAAAACATAAAAGACTCTTAAATATAGAGAACAAACTGAGGGTTGCTGGAGGGGTTGTGGAGGGGGATGGGCTAAATGGGTAAGGGGCATTGAGGAATCTACTCCTGAAATCATTGTTGCACTAGATGCTAACTAACTTGAATGTAAATTAAAAAATAAATTTAAAAAAAGAATAAAAAATAATAATAAAATGCTAGAGTGTATTATTACATGTGGTAAGGAAGTATTGTTTGTGTTCTAGATATGGATGTGTGTGTTAACTCTGGGCCATGGAGTTAAATGTAGTTTTTATTATGGATTATAGTAAAGTTTGGAAAACACTAAACCAATGGGGGTATAGGGACTTTGAACCCCTCCTAGAAAGAAGCTGGCAGGAACCACAGCTGTCATTGTCTCCCACAGGGACTGTACAGCAAGACAAAGTCACCCCAAATGCATAGGCCCAGCTCAACTTCTTCCTAAACCTCTGTGGGCCCCCTTTCTCCCAATTGCCCCCTGGACAGATTGTCAGGCCAAGGCGCTGGGGGCTGCTTGGAGCCCATCCTGCCCCTGTGGTCCCATCCCAGGGCCCATAACCTTCCCAGCACGGGGCACAGGTGCCTTTTGTGCAGGCATTTGGTTGACTGCATTTATGAACTCATTCTGCCTTGGCCACTCTCACCGCTTCCTATTGTCCCCTCGCCCAGGGGGCCCATTTGCTCTGCTCTGGTGTCCTGTGAGCAACAGCCTGAGCAGGAACAATCAGCAGCTAACCTACTGAAGGGGGACTCTGACGGGCAGAGTGCAGGGGACCACAGGCTCTCGGCGCAGGTGGGGGAACTCTCTGGGGCAGGAAGTCACACATTGTTAGCGCTGAGGGGGCCTCAGAGAGTGAGGCACAACCCCTTAATTTTACAGATAAGGACACCAAGGCCCCAGAAACCAGGGACATGCTCAAGGTCGCCCGGTAACTGAGCAGCTCCTGTATCCGAGGCCCGTGCTCCGCCCATCTCCCTCGACTCTCCAGTTGGCCGATTCCAACAAGAGGCTGGAGCCCAGTGTGGGGTGGCACTTGATGGTGACCAGCAAGCAGAAGAGGGGTCCAGGGGTTTTGGAGTCAGACAGACCCAGGTTGGAATCCTGGCTCTTGGACACGCACTAAGCTGGCTGGCCCTGGACAGGTTACTGACCTCCCCAGACATCCGCGGCTTGCTTCTGTACCACGGATCCAGAAGAGACGACTAACATATCGCAAAGGGTTTATGATTTGCTAAGCTCACAAGGCCTGTTCTTTCCATTTTTTGGGAAAGGGGCAAAGGTCAGTGACAGAGTTGCTCTGGTCAAGGACAGGAGATTCTGGAGGCACCGGGGAGGGAGGGTTCCAGAGCTTGATAGGCAACGGGGCTTTCCGTCAATTTGCCAAAAATCAAGTAGCTACGGGAGATGACTGAAAATGGTCAGACCTTAAACAAGGTCCAGGGCAATCACCTCAGGGGCAGAGGTGGGGGCGGGCAGCTCTCGGTCCTAATACAGGCCCTGCCAAAGCTCCTTCCAGAAGCCCTGGGTGGTGGTGGGCAGACGGCAGCCAGCTGTGTTCTCTGTCTCTCCTTAGTGCCTGTCCTACCTCTCATCCCATCCCATTTCGGTTTTACGGATTGATATTTAGATTAAAGAGATACACACAGCCCAGGAGCACTGAGGCCTGACAGACAGAGGAACTCGACCCGTCAATCACCGGCAGCCAGCTCTGCTTCCTCCAGCACCTGTTCCCTCCGACTGGCGACTGGCGATGAACCCAGGAGTAGATTAGAGGGGTCCGGAAGTACAGCCTGGACACGCCCCGAATGGGGGAGGGTATGTTTACAAAGGCCTTCTAGTCAAGCCTGGGAACTGAGCTGGGCTGACTGTGTGTATGCATGTGTGTGTGTGTATATGTGTGTGTGTCTTTCACTTCCCTCTCCCCTCCCCAGGCTGCAGATATTCAATTTTCTTTTAAACGGTGGGGAAATTGGAAGAGGTTTTGTTCTGTTTAAGCACAGCTGGAGTCTTGTCTCAAGGGACTGGAGAACAATGAGATCAATTAAGATGCCTGCAGTGAAGGGTGTCAGGAGGGGGTGGGGTGGGAGAGCACCAGGTAGGGGGGCCAGGAGGCCCTTCTCAGGAAGGGGAAGGTGGAAGAGGTGGCCCAGGCTTGCCCCAGAAGTCTAGCTTGGGCTCTTCCCTGCTTTGACCTGCCTGTCTCTATTGGGTTTTGCTGAAGTATCTAGACGAGACCGCTCATCAGCTCACGTGATCTCCCAGACTTACTAATAATTCGTGTTGGCAATTTCTGTTGCCAGCTTTGTGCAAGGATACAATCAGGTTGAACCAATGCTATCAGAAGCACGGAGAGGCCACTGTTCTAGAACAGCACAGAGGGTCCTGGACACTTGGCATGCAGCAGGTGCTGATACCACTATCAAAGCGTTGGCTACGTGGGGACTCTGGACTCCAACCTTTCCATCGATGGTTCCACAACACTACTGAGATGGAAATTATCCTCCCATGTTATAGAGGAGGAAACTGAAGCCCGGGGAAAGGAAGTTACAAGCCCAAGGCCAACCTGCCGGTAAGAAGCCGAGGCAGGACCCCTAGCCAGTGTCTGCCCACTTTTGTGTTTGCAGAGGTGCAGGGCTCACCCGGAAGTCAGGTGGAGACGGAGAGGGATGCGCCGTGCTGGGCCTGCGGAGAACGGCAAAGCCATTGCCCAGAGCTGGGCGTGAGCATGGCCACCCGTGAGTGGAACCGTCATCTCTCACCTGGTCTCCCAGCTTCCACCCTGGTGCTCTCATGCCCTCCCTCTTCCCCACCCCACCTCAGCCTATTCCCCACAGGGTGACCATCAGAGCTCTCTGGCTGGCACTTCTGATGGGCTCCCTGTCCTAGCCAGTCACCTTCTGGCCACCTCTCCTCCACCTACACCCCCAGGCTCTTGTCTCAAGTCTTCACCTGCAGCTCCCTCAGCGTGGGGCAGCTCTTTCCCGGGTTCCCCCCTCATTGCCTTCAGGCCTCTATCCACTGCCCCCCTCTGTGCGAGGTCGGTCTTCCCTGACCCCTGGAGAGAACACAGTAACACCGCCACCCCTGTTGCTCCCCACCCGCACCGCTGTAATTTCCTCCATGACGCCTATCCCCATCTGACATGCTCTGGGCTTGCTTGTTCACCGCCTGTCTCCTGCCCCTGGAATGTGCAGGGATGTCTGTCTTCTTCACTGCCGTCATTCTAGGTCCTCGATAAACAGCCACTGAATGGAGTGTTATCTGGGGGCCTCTCTGTCTCAGAGAGTATGGAGTCCTGCTCTGGGAGGGGACAGTGGCTAAGGCTTCTGCAGCAGAGACACAGGGGCACGGTGGCACCCAGTGCCACCCAGCAGCAGCCAAGGGAGCCGGGTCAGCTCCTGCTCACCTGTTCGAAGAGCCAGGCTGAGGGCCTGGGTGCATTTCAGCCTTGACCTTGCAATCACAGGTCTTGATTAGGACTGGGAGGCCCAGGCGATCCTGGAATCTGGTGGCCCTTGCACCTCCCAGCCCCCTTGCCTCTGTTCCTGGGCTGGGGGTCTGCCTCCCCAGACTAAGCTCGCCCTAGTGCCGTTTCTAAGTGCAGTGGGGGAGGAAACGACATTGGCCACGAAAGCCCTGAGCCGTGAGAACTGCCAGGGGAAACAAGGTGCCGGGTACCCAGGGGAGCTGGGGAGAAGGGAGACTGCCAGTGATCAGGGGGAGGGCTTCCTGTGGGGAAGCTAGCAACTGGGCCGGCTCTTAGGTTAAGCAGAGTTTTGATGGTCTCAGACAGGAGGGAGGAAGAGTTAGATGGGGGAGAAGTGTGAAAGCGTGTGGGTGATGTAAAGGGAAGTGGGGCAATCTGGTCAGCAGGAGAGGAGGGTGAGGGGTGTGGCAGGGCAGAGGGCTGGAAACAGCTCAGGGCCGGGGTGTGGAGGCCTCGAATGCCAACCCAGGCCTAGGGCACTGGAACTTTACTGGCCAGGGGGTACCTGGGGGCGGCAGGGATTACTCTCTTTTCCTTCCCCCTCCCTCCCTTCTATTCTTGGAGAGCTCTGACTAGGCTCAACACAGGGTTTGAAGGGTTTCCCCTTCGGCTGGTTTTTGCAGGGCATCCAGGAGGAGGAGAGGGCACTTGCTTTCTCACGGCACCATGCTCTCATAGGACATCTCAGTAAAGGGGTACTGAGTTAGAGTGAGCACTAAAGTGGCTCCGAGATCTCCGTGTTTGAGCAAATGCTTTGAGATTCCTTCCATTGAGAATTGAGCGGGGCGGGGGGGGGGGGTCTACAACCCCTCCCCTTGAATGTGAGCTCGCTTTGGTGACTCTCTAATAACCAGTAGAATTCAGCACAAATGTGTGCATTCGAGGCTAGGTCAGAAATGGCCACACAGCCTCCACCTGGTTCTCTTGGGACACTCTTTCCCCAGAGGCGTCCTCCAAAGTGCTCCTGCTCGGCACCCGTGTGTGTGAGATGTGTGCACCGTGGGGGGAGGCCGTGTGTGGGTGCCCACGACAGTCAGGTAGACCCAGACCTTCAGTGGGCCCAGCCTAGATACCAGACACGGGAGGGACAAGCCTCCAGCTGCCGGGCATGCCACACCCAGAGGAGCAGAGAAGGACGCCCCCGCTGAGCCCCTTCCATGTTCCTGACCTACCCAATCCATCCGTGAGGGTAAGAAAACAGCTCCTGTTTTATGCAGCCAAGTTTGGGTGGCTTCTTACGTGATAGGAACACGTGCTGAGGGTCCCTGTCCAGAGCACGGCACAGAGCAAGCATTAACCGAGCGTGCGCGGAGTGTGGGAACGCACGGAAACAGCAGAGGAGGGCGTGCCTTTGGGCAGGGCATTATAAAGCTCCTACAGCCAGGACAAGCTACGTAATTTGCAGGGCCCCGTGCAAAGTGAACACGGGGGGCCCCTGGTTCAAAAATTAAGAATTTCAAGACAGTGACAGGCCAAGTGTGGGGCTTTTGGAGTCCAGGCCCCTGAGCACATGCCCAGGCCTGACACCCAGGAAGCCAGCCCTCCTGTCACATCTGCTGTCTGCCTGCCTTCCTCTGAGTACGCGCTGCTGGCCGGGCTTGGTGCCGAGGGCCCTCCCCAACTGTCCCGTTCCATTTTAACAACAGCCCTCCCGGACAGGACCTCTCAGCACACCTCCCCAGGTCGCTGGGGACGACACAGGCTCAGCTGACTGTCAAGGGCCCATCTTGGCAGAACGGGGATTGCACGCAGGCTGAAGGGGTACAGGCCAGCCAGATCAGGGTCCTTTAAGGCCACTGATAAGAAAATCCACTCTGGATGACTGTAAGCCCTTGACTGCTTACATCCACGTCACCACCCTGGGGTCTCCCAGCAACCCAGCCCTGTGTGCTGGGCAGGTGGTACTTTCCCAAGCCGGGGGCAAGGGAACCAAACCTGGAAACGGAGTGGCCAGCCCGCGGCAGAACAGGATTCTTGACCCTGCCCAAGACATTATCAGTCTCCCAAGGACAGGCTGGGAAGATGGGCAGGGAGGAGGGAGAGAAGCCATGCCTATCGGCCCCTGTAAGGCCACCTTGGAGCTGAGGGGTAGCACTCTGCCCCTGGGCTGAGTGAACTGTGAGCTGGTCCTGGGACCCCACACCAGCTCAGTCAGGGCTCCTATGTGTCTCTCCTTCCTGCTTTGATTTCTACGCCTAGAGAAGAATCCCATCTTGTCAGACTGTCCATCTTCTGCCCATTCCTGCTCTGCCTGATCTCCCTGGAACAGGGACAGAGGCCCTGGATGACAATAAGATCTGCCCTAGGAGTAACCTCTTTCCTGGCTGCTGTCCCTTCTCAGCATTCCTCTTCCACTGCCCAGGGACATGGAGCTAATAAATCTGGGGACACGAGCGCCCTATTGTGGGAGGCTGGGCTGGCTCATCGCACATCCCAGGTACCACCTCTGTCATCTGTCTCCCAAATGCCTGCCACGGGCCACCAGGAAGGAAGAGGTAAGAGAATGAGGATGCTTTGATACAGGACTTCTCCCTTGTCAGAACAGCAGCCCAATGGTTATATTTGGGGTGGGTGACAAAAAGAGAAAGAGCTGAGCTCTGTCCATGTCCAAAGAATACAAGTCCACCTCCCTACAGAGCACATCCCCCCTCACTAGATTTCAGCCACAGGACCTTTGCACACGCCATTCCCTCTTTGTCCAATGTGCTTTCCTCCCCTCACTCACCTATTAATGCCTACTCAGTTGCCACTTCCTTAGGGAAGCTTTCTCTGACGTCAGTCAAGGTCAGGTGTCTTGTGATAGGTTTCATAGTTCCCCTATCTCTCCCTCGTAGCAAATAATAATTAAAGATTCATTTCTTAATATGAACATCAGGCTTTCCCAGGAGACTGGAAACTTCATGAGGGCAAGATTCACATCATTACTGTCCTCAGGGCCACGTGCCTGGCACATAGTAGGTATTCATAAAACATATGTTGAATGAACGAAGGGTTGGATTGCTTTCCTACTGTCCAGGAAACCCTGCTAGGTGCCAGGTACCAATTGGTCAGGCTGCAGGGCTGCCCCGAGCCCAGCAGAATCCCAGGAAGACACCCCACAGCCTTCCCACCTGACTCTTGCTGTCAGGTCGGGAGGTGGGGTTGGAAGGTGAGAATCAGAGTGGCTTGGGGATACAAGACGGGAACAAGCAGCGCCATCTAGAGGATAGGGAGCCACCAACATGATACAGGAACCTTTACACGTGTTGATGAACACAAACGTGTGTTATATACACATGCCCCTGGGCACACGTAGCTGCATACGCATGTGCGTGTACGGATACAAGACCGTGCCTGTGTGGACACCTCCCCCCGCCGCAAGCATACCTCACGTGCACCCCCCGAACATGCGTGGGTACATGTGCCCCTGCACCTTTCCCCTGCATGGTCATCCTTTGGAGGACCGGTCCTGGCTGGCAGGGACATCTGTCCTGCATCCTCCCTCCTGCCAGGAAGCCTCTTCTAATCCGGGCTGCCTTGGGGTTCCCATCTCCCTGGGCAAAGTGCTCTGGTCTCCCCGACTTGGTCTTCCCGTCAGTAAGAGTAGCTCACGCAGCTCTGACCCTTGAGCAGCTCGGGACCTACACAGCCCAAAATTCACCTGATGGTGCCAGAGGTTCTGGAAGGGCTCAAGGGTCACCCAGAGACAATCCTGTGGCCTGCCCACCTGCGTCCTGCAGAGGGCACTTCCTGGCTCCTCTCCTCACCCTCAGCTCTGAACATTACTGAAAGGACAGGCTCAGTGGTCCAACTCAGAACCTTCTGGATGGGCAGCCCACTGGTTAAGGGCCTATGGCTTGGGGCCAGTCTTTTTGGGGACTGCAGCTCAATCACTTAGTAGCCTGGGGGGCCCGGGCAAGTTTTAATCACTTAACCTAAGCGTCCGTTTCCTCACCTATAAAATGAGAATGGCAATGCATTCTCGGGTTAGAGACAGCGCAGGTAAAGTGCCCGTTTCCAGCTAGGACTCAACAGTGACGGCCACCGAAATGATTATTGCAGTAGCAACACTAACAGGGGTAGCCGCCCTCAGAGGTCAGCTCCGCCATCCCCCTTCCTCTGGGCATGACGGCCCCAGGCTCTAGGTCTGGAAGGGACCAAGGACACATCTTAGTCTATCTTGTTCATTTCACAGATAAGGTACAAGGAGAGAAGCAGCCCTAGGCATCCAAGGAGTCAGCGCTCACGGCCAAGCCTTTGCACTCTGGGTGCCCACGCTTTCCCCTCCGCCAGTGGAAACTCATTGTGCCATAACCGGGAGCTAGAAGGGTCGCAAAATCTAGGCTGCGGGAGGTCCAGGGAGCGGAGAGATACAAGGGTCCAGCCCTTCCAGCCTGGCCAGAGACGAGGCTGGAGGGGACAGACCCTCTCCTTCCAGCTGCCCCTCCCCACTGTCAACCTGCTGCCTCCCCTGCCCCCCACCCCAGGGCGGGTGATAAGCCATGGAAGCAGGGGCCAGTGCTGTGTGGGAGGCCCCTCACAGCAGGCTCTGCCCCAGTCCTCCTCAGCGCGAATTAAAACATTTTCCTTTTCTTCGTCATTTTTTTCTGACACAACTGCCCATGAAACATTTTAATAACATCCCAGAAAAGGTCATGGAGAAGGAATTTCACAGTCCCTGAGCAGGCAGCTATAACTTCAGCTCCTTCTGCAGCAAAGGAGGGGGAAAGATCAGACTGACCCCAGAAAATGGCAGCGTGGGGGAGGCCAGGTCAGGCCTGGGCAGGGGGGTGGGTGAGGCCATGAAACCTGCCACCTGCTAGGAGCTGTGGAAGCTCCCTGGGAGATGATGGTGGGTCCGTCGGGTTGGGGCCGCGCAGGGGACTCTTTCACACCTAACATTCACACCTCTTGACCGCGGTCTTGGGTGGCCTCATGCCCATTCTGCAGATAAGGAAATGAAGGCTCTCAGAGGTGATGTGGCTAGACTAACGCCCAGCAAAGGCAAGGAAAGCAGGGCCCACCCAGTTTCGTGTGCTCTCCGGAGCTCCTGCAGGCACACGGCCCTGGGACCAGAGCTTATCATTGGGTGAAAGAGCCCCTTCCTATCTGCACGACTCCACAACCCTGGGGCCAGGGGTGTTGAGAAGGAGGTGGGCAAGGCTTAGACTCAGGCACTGGAGGCTGCCCAGACCAGCCAGGCCTAGGAAGA
Organism: Prionailurus bengalensis; assembly: GCF_016509475.1. NCBI lineage: Eukaryota > Metazoa > Chordata > Mammalia > Carnivora > Felidae > Prionailurus > Prionailurus bengalensis. Next base: position 32,034,238 of record NC_057351.1, on the reverse strand, counting down.
GACACTCAGAGGAGGCTGAACGCATCCATGGAGTGTTTGGAAAGCAACTGGAGAAGGGGTTTGTGGGAGCCGGGCCGGGGTCTACGCAGGCCCAGGAACTGCTCTGGTGCTTGAGAAAACCCAGTGTGAGGACCTACTCTCTGGTGGCAGCCCCAGAGGAGACCGGGCCTAACACACTGTCCTTGACCCCAGCAACTGGCCACCAGCCAAGAGGTGTGCCTCCTGCCCCTTCACACCCCACCCCTGCTCCCTAGGTTTGGCAACCCTTCTCCAGGGCTGTGGGAACTTGTGAGTGCAAAGTGAGACCTCCATCCCCAGGGACACCCCCCCCCAAGCCTGACACCTGAAATCTTTGCCATGTGGTCCCGGGCCTGTTGGGGTGGGGTCCCTAAAGCACAGGCTGCTTGTGTGTCCTTCACCCCGATATCTGAAGATGGCTGGGGGTGGGGAGCTGATGACCTCAGCCTCCGGCACTTGCTCTCTGGCTGCCAAGAGGATCCGTGGGACCTCAGGCACCAGGTGACTGATTGCAAGGAGCATCTTGGTGAAAGCCAGTGGGGCCACGGGCTGGGGAAGCAGGCGGGGAGGAAAACGACCATGGCAGACTTATTGTTTCTGTCTGATGGCCCGCCAAGCTAAACATCTGTTTGGAATATTAATAACTGTCAGATGGGAAGGGCCTGGGGGCTCAACACAGTTTCATACCATCTGTCGGTAAACACACTTCAGAGTCGGGGGCCCGGGATCAGCAGGCAAGGTGTTGGCTCGGAGTAAGGATGGAACAAGAAATGGAAATGGGGCACCTGAGGCCCTCAGAGTGGGCAGGGAAGGGCAGCAGTGAGCTGAACTGCATCACATTTATGGAGCACCTACTATGCGTGGGAGCTGAGCTTGCATACCATAAAACTGCCACTTGGATCTGCTCGGCAACCAACCCTCTCTGTTCTGGTAACAGGAGCCCCTCTGGCGTAGCCCCTGTCCCATTTCCAGCCCATAGAATTTGCATGCATCTGACTCAACCTCTGGCCCCACCGGGAGGAGTGTGACCCATCTCTGGTATTTCAGGATCATGATGATTGGGTCCAGGATGGCCCAGCAAGGAGAATCGGCTCTGGGACTTTTGCTGGAACTACTCAAAAAGAAGACGGTTTTTCCACGATGGGTGATAAATTGGTAACAAGCAAGTCTGGGGGTGCTGGTGTTCCTCTGCCCACATTAAAAAAAAAAAAAAAAGCAGCACCTTGGTGCTAAAGGCAGATTCTTGCTGGGCGCCTGGATACAGCCACGCCTGAAATCACTTACACTTTGAATTACACGAGCTGGTCCACTTAAGAGTTTGTGTCCCTTGCCATCAAGAATACCGACTGATACAAACGGACCCTGGGAGAGGCCTCTTGTCAAAGTCCCAGCCAAGGGCCGCTGGGGATGGCCAGATACCCTTGAGAAGCCCATTCTTGCCTGGCGCCTGTGTTCAAAGAGCGAGGGTGGCCCTCCTCGGAGCCGGCTGCCCCCTATCTCTATTAGAGGGCACTTCCAGGGCTCCTGGCCTACTCAGGCTCAGTGCCTCTCAGGGCCAAGGCAGAAAACCAGTGTCCTTGGCCCGATCCCATCCTCCCCGGGTTGGCGCTCTTTCCGCAGTGCTCCCTGACCATGGGAGTCCCATTATAAAGAGTCCAGATGCTTTAATATGCAAACACCACAGCCTCTGGGGGCTTGGGGGGGGGGCACCCGCTCCCTGACTGCCCAGGTTTCTTGGGCAGATCCCTCTGGCTGCCTCCCCATGGGCATCACCAGAGCTCAATGGCCTCGTAGAAGAGCAAGACTCACCAGGACTGTCAGCACAGAGGTCCCCAGGGTGACGTTCTCATACAAGCTGACGTTGTACAGTGGCTGGCTGAAGATGGGCCGATTGTCATTCTCGTTGATGAGGGCAATCTTCACCTTGGCATAGCCCACGTGGTCAGGCACACTCTCGTTGGCAAAGAGCTGGGTGTGCAGAGCAGGGGCCTGGGTAAGCTCTCACATGCTCCTGGAGCCTTCTCCCCCCAAAGTCCCCCTGGGGCCTTTACAGGTCCTGACAGGGAGTTCCTGTCTGCGTCACTGCCCATCCCAGGTGTGTGTTGCTGTGAGTCCCCCCCATCAGTGTCCAGAGGGCCAGGGTGGCCACTGATTCTGCTGGTGGCTGGGCTGGCAGGGGCTGGGGCAGTGAGGCTCACTATTGGCTTCTGAGGCTGTGATCATGCCTTATAAATTCTGCTCAATTTCCAGACATTTCCTTGTGCTCCTTGAAAATGGGGGGCTCAGCCCGGCCCCTGTCAGGGGCTCCGTGGGCTTCTCAGAGTCAGATACATAGGGCGAGAATGGGGAGAGGTGGAAGGGGAGTTTAAAGGGGATGGGATCACCCCTGCTTCCCTTGATAGCTTCTACCCAGCAAAGTTGGGGGGGTCTTACATCAAAGTCGTAGCGGTCCACAGTCTCATAGTCCAGGGGGACGGCCACCCGGATGCGAATGTCTGCTTTCCCTTGGACAGAGGTGGGGGAGATGATGAAGTGCTGGGAGTTGTTCCCCACCAGGTACACTTCGAACATGCTGTTCAGGCCCTGGGGCAAAGTGAAGAAAAACCAGTCAGAGAGGGCTCGGGAGGCCAAGGTCAGGAGCAGAGTGGCTTTGTTGGAGGTGGACGAGGTGCCCGTGGTGGGGCTTGCCTGCCCCCCAACCCAAAAGCGGTCTGGCCTCCTCTGGGTGACCCTGGCCTAGCTCTCTGACCCTGCCTTCTGTCCCTGTCTGGGCCTTCTGGAAGTCTCGACCAGGTCTTTTTGCCTTCATTATCCCTTCAGATGCCTAAAATGTCCCCTCCAGGTGGTTTGGTTCATTTCATTTCCCACCTCCTGTCCCCTTCCTCAGTCCCAGTGACCCCAACTGGGAATGATCTGCAGTTGGAGGACCCAGCAGGGAGACAGACGAAAGAGGGTCAGAAGGGAATGGAGGGGAGAGAAGCAAGTTAAGTGTCCCCAGTAGGCTTGGGCAGGAGAGGGACAGCAGGACACAACTTCTTCCCCTTCCTCCCCCTGGAACGTGTCAACCAGGGAGAACGCTGGCTTCCCTACACAGGGGATGGGATCACCCAAGCAGCTGAATGGCAAAGCGAACCCCTGTGTACCCCACACTGGCCAGCCGGTAGGGGTCTGGAAGACACTGGATCCCAGGTAGCTCAGAGCTCCCATGTGCTTCACAAGCTCTGCTTGTGGCCCGGCAGCTGAAGGCTCGTTCTGACACCTCGTGTGAGGTCTTCAGGCTACCCAAGACCCCAGATCAAAAGAGCCAGTGGTGGAGGTGGCAGAGGTGACTTACTGACTCCCCAGGGTCTGACCTGCTCAGAAATGGACTCAACCTCCATGGGGAGAAATTACCCCCAAATAAGCCTCCTTCAACCTAGGCAGATGCTCATGCTTTGCAGCCAACCGGTGGAGAGCGTCTCCCGATCCTTATTTCAGGTGCTCAGTGGCTTTCAGACCTGGGCTGTCAGCCCCAGGAGGAAATGTCCCCACTGCTCATCCTGTGTTACCCACCCCTGACCTGGTGCCCCGCCCCACCCCTCGGTGTACGTGTTTGTCACCAGAGGGATCTCTGAAAGGGATCTCTTCCAGAACCTGTTCCTGCCGTGAGATGGGGCAGCCAGGCCACCAGGAAGTCTTTCCAGATGGGGATGGTCCTGGCTGGAAAGAATGCCCTCAGTGAAGCCTGACAGTTCGCAAAATTCTTACAGTCCTGGACCTGTCCCACAGGCAGTCAAACACATTTGTGGAGTGAAAGCATGTTAATATGTCCCCATCAGTCTCTATCTTCTTTTTCCATTTGCAATTATAAGTTGGCAAAACAACACTGCTAATCTTGGGGTACAGACAAGCAGCAGGGCGTCCAGAACCACCCAACCCCCCCACCCCTGCGCGCAAAGTGACTCCAGCAGACTGTATAGGCAACGCTCCTTTGGCCCCGTCAGGTTGTGGGGTCCTCAGTTCTCCCTGGCGTGGAATCCATCCGTCAGAAGGAGGGGATCAATTAAATGCCCGAAGGGGCACTAATAGCCAAAAGCAGCAGAGTGTGACAGCTCTGAGCAGGTGACACCAACACCTCTCCCTCCACCATAGGACCCGGGGGCCCAAGAAGGTGGGGGCGGGCTGAGCTCTGCCTGGGCAGGTAGAGCAACTCCCCCTTTGAAGCCCCGTCCCCATGATGCCCACCATCCTCCCCCAGCCCCTGCCCTTCCCAGGCTCACTTACCAAGTTCTGTCAGTGGGAGTCGGTCAGTCAAAAGGTATGGAGACAGAGAAGGAGCCGGAAAGGTACGGAGAGGAGGAAGGAACCAGAGAGAAAAGATGGTGAGATCCGAGGTCAGGGTGAGGGAGAGGGGCCGAGTGGACCCCAGGAGCACACGCTGCTCCAGAGGAATAGCCCCCTTTGTATCTGACGGGCCATAGCCTCTGGGAGTGCAGGGGGGTGGGGAGGTCTGTGCAGCCCCCTACCCAGAAGAAAGGGAGAGGGAAGCCGAGGAAGAGGTCCTAGGGCGCGAATAGTGAGGGGAGACTAGGGCTCCTCAGATCATCTGGTCCTCGCCCAAAGGGAAGTGGGTGGGGGCAGCACGGGTGGGGGTGGGGGTGGGGGTGGGGGTGGGGGGAGATGGGTCATGTCACTATGTCCTACTCCCAGGAGCCTGGACCAAACCCCTACACAAAACGACCCCAAGCATTGTCAGGTTTTAATTTTCCTAACACGGAAAATATTAAGACGTGATAAATACGGATATGGAGAATTTTCACATAGTTCAAAGGTGTAGGGGCACCTGGGTGGCTTAGTCGGTTAAATGTCTGACTCTTGATTTTGGCCCGGGTCACCATCTCGCGATTTGTGAGTTCGAGCCCCACCTTGGGCTCTGGCCTGCCTGGGATGCCCCTCTCCCTGCCTCAAAATAAATAAGCTTTTGGAAAAAAAAAAAAAAAAGCGTAAAGGGCACACGTCGGTCTCCCTGTCCCCACCGGCCCAGCCACTGGAGAGCCTTCTCCAGAGGCAACCATCATATCCTGTCCATGGCTCTGTCACGCAAACACGAGGAGCACTACCGTATCTAGCCCCTCCCCCCACCCCGATGCAAATAGCACGCGACTCACATTGTTCTGGGTTAGGTTTTGTCACTGAAAACTATGCCTTGGAGATCATTCCGTAACTGTATAAATAGGCGCCGATATTACTAACACAGACACATTCAGAGTAACTACAGAATAACCCTCTGTGGTCACTGTGGAATGCTGGGAGCCCTTGGCTGGGAGTGCCTCGGGCGGTGTAATCCCCCATGAGAGCAGGGACACAGTAGGTGCTCAAGAAGCCATTGGTTTCCAGCAGTTTTTCCTCACCCACTACTCTGTGCATCCTCTATCCCACGGGCCCTAGGGTGGAGCTGAAGGACCACTGGTACTTAGAAACCCCTCCAGAGGAAATGGGAGTTCAGAGAGGTTGAGTGAGCCGCCCAAGGTTGCACAGGTTGTTGGATGCAGAGTGAGGACAAAAGCCCAGGCCCAGCTCCCAGGCCGAGGGAAGCGGGGTCAGGACGCCTCCCACCAGAAGCTCCGGCTCAGTCTGAGTTCCCAGAGCGAACAGAGATGGTAATGCTGAGCACCCCGGGCTAAAGTCTGAGCAGGTCTGAGATGAGGCGGAGCAGGAAGGCCTCCCGGAAAAGGGGAGTTTTGAACTGGCTTCAGGAGCCCAGGGGAAATGAGCTCGAAGAGGAGGGATTCCAGGCGGAGCCAGCTCTGTCCTTAGCCCTGTATCAGCATCACCTGGAGGCTTTGTTAAGCCACAAGCCTGCAGCCCACCCGCCGGGAATACCTGATTTGGTAGTTTGGGGCCTGTGACGTGCGTTCCACTTGTAACAAGTTTCAGGTGCTGCCTGCCAGGCCGCTGCTGGTCTGAGACCACCCTTTGAGAGCCGCTGGCCTAAGCAAAGGCAGAGAAGCAGGAACGAAGGACTAGCGATGAGGCAGACGAGGCGAGCTGCTTTGCAAAGGGTGCTTGTAGGGAAGCTGGCAAGACTATTGGGAGAGCAGGAGGTTGGGGGACAGTCCCGCCGCAGGCACCGTCTGGAGGGCTCCGGCACTGCGTTCGTGCGCAACGGGAGCCACTCTAAGCTCTGAAGCAGATGAACGGTGGTTAAAACGAGGAAGGTGAACTTGGCAGTGGGCGCAGGTCACACTGGGGCCGCCCTCCTCACTTGGTTGCACATCCGAACTGCCAGGAGAGCTCTAAAACTCAGGCACACAGATGCCCACGGCCACCGTGTCAGAATCTTCGGGGTGGGGCCTAGGAAGCTGCATTTTTTCCCACGCTTCCTGGGGAGCCGCGCTGCACGGCCAAGGTTGGAGGAGACAACAGCAGGGGCAGGCCGGGGCTTGGTGGCGCTCATAGAGATCCACGGGGGCGAACAGGGGAGAGGCGGAGAGGCAGTGCTCCATCCGACCAGCCATCAAGATCAGCTGGGGATCTTTAAAATAGCCCCATGCCTAGGCCACACCCCGGACCAAGCAAATCAGACGTGGGTGGGCTGGGGGAGACCAGACCTCAGGACCTTGTAACGCTTTCCACCTTATCCATTCGAGTGTGCATCCAAGAGTGGGAAATACCGGGGCACAGGGGTGGTTCTGCGAGTGTGGCACAGGGACCGGTGGCTGAGCGTTACCTAAAACCTTGTCAGAAATGCACGTTTCGGGCCTCACCCAGATCCACCCATCGAAAACTCCAGGGGCGGGGCCCAGCACCGTGGAGCCAGCCCACCGGGTGTTCTGATGGGAGTTTGAGAACCGAGGGGTGGAGCGAGGCAGGGCGGAGCGATTCTGAGAACGGGAAGAAAAGGGATCATCGAGCTGTGCTGAATGGGCAGCTGGAGAGAGAAAACCGAGCACATCCCTCACGGGGTGCGTGGGTGGGGGCTGGAGCGGCCACAGGGCGGAGGACCAGCCTGCGGCACTGAGGAGGTGCCTGGTGAGGCGGGTGCTGAGCTCAGGGTGGATTCGGCCTGCATCCCTGGTGGGGCAGGAGCACCGGCCCCTCAGGCCAGGTTTCTGGGTCTCAACTAAAATCTCCTAGATTTGCCACCAGGGGCTGGAAGTTCACTCAGGCCTGCGGCCGCGGTGGTCAGGATCCCATATATGGCTGTCCCGAGAGCCCAGGGCAACCTCCTGGCTAAGTGCCATCAGATGCTCAGCCTGCCCCATTCGGAATCTGCCCAGAAGGCCACGTCCTGTTGGGACTTTTGGCTTATGACCGTCAGCCCCTCGGGATGGGACACACGTGTGATATTCACCCAGTTCACAAAAGCGGTGCACAACCCTTGTTAACGGCAGCCCTCCGGACAGACAGCTTCTGTTTATCAAGCCCCAACTGTGTGCTTCTTGTGACCTAACCGGGCTCTTCACGGACATCAGCGTCCGTCCACCCCTTTCATGGAGAAGGAAAGCGAGGTCGGGGCGGGCAACTTATTCAGGCCTCCGAGCTGCCAGGGAAGGATTTGAAGTTGGGTCTGTTCTGTCTTCGGCAGCCTGAGCTCTCAACCACCCGGCTCTGGAGAGCCCCCTCCCACTGCGGAAGTTGTTCGCCATGCAAACAAAGAACCGGCCCCGGGAGGACTTCGGTGGTCCTCCAGGTGGTGGGGGTGAGGCCCCGGGGGAAGTTCTCCTCTGCCAAGGTCAGGGGGCGCAGGCTGGTGGAGGGGTGCCAGCCTGCCCCCTCACTCGCTGCCAGGCCCAACGGAGGGCTGTTCACTGGGGCTGGGAGGGAGAGAGCAGGGCGGGGGAGCGGCAGGAGGCCCTCTTGGAGCTGTCGAGGGGCAATTTTGTTGGGAAGGGAGATAAAGAGGAACATCAAAAGGAGTCCCAGTGCGTGTGGAGAGGAGGCCGGTGGATTAAATTCTCTTCCAGCTGGGAGAGGCGATGAGAAGGCTGATAGCCAGCAGCCGCGGGTCCCAGAGCCGGAGCTGAGCCGCACGCTGCCCTCCCGCACCGGGCTGGGGTGCCAGCGGCTGCCTGCGGGGCTGCGACAGCTCTGCTTTATTTGTTTGGTGGAAGGGGGAAGGACACAGGAGATCACTCCTCGCTTCCTGCCGTTCCCCCCCCCCTTCCCGTGCAGCCAGCCCTGCTTTGCTTCCGGTGATGAAGGCTTGCCACCCCACCCCCCACCCCCGCCCCGCAGAGGGCAGCCGTCCTGGTCGGGCCCTCCTTATCAGCCGCTGCCAGAAGGGGCTGCCCCCCCACCTCGGCTCCCCTTACACCTTGCCCCCCCAACCTCCCGCCGCCGGAAGTGGGGGTGGCCTTGCAAGCCTTGCCTCCTAGTACCACCCCCCCCCCCCAGTCTCTTTGCAGCTCCCACAGCCAGGGGACCCACATTCAGTCCCAATGGTCACCGGACTCCATGGAGCGGACCAGCGGCATTTTCCCAACTAGTCATTGAGAGCTTAGTGTGCGACGGGCCCTCTTAGGGCAGCAGCTCACGGAACGCTCACAACTTTGGGAGGGCCCAGGGGGGTGTTTACATTCACAACAGCTGCACGCACACGGCGCTTCCCTCCTCCAGGACTCAGACTCAGGTAGACCCCTGCCCTGGGCTTGCATGGGGGTGGCCTGGCTTCTCTCAGAGTCTGCCCCTGACTCCTGCACACGGCTTGCCTGGGTCATCACCTGCAGGTTCTAGACACTGGCATGTCCCTCGCAGACGACCTGGTCCCCAAAGAGAGGCAGGCCTGGCTCGGCCCCCAGACTCCTTTCCTGCACGTAAGGCCTGCAGGTGCTCCTTCATGAATTTCCAAGTGGCCTGGAAAGGTCCCTGTGATCCCTTGGGCCTTCCACATAAGGCTTGCCCTTTGGCCATGCCCACAAGCACTATTCAGGTGAGCCTAGCCCTCCTGGCCAGTCCCCCCAGGAGCGGCGTTGTCTCTTTGCCCTGTCTTGTTTTGGTGGGTGACGTGAGTTCTGGTTTCCTGCCTAAGACAGGAGGCTCTCCTAGAAGTAGCTTTCTGTGCTTTTCTCCCCCCTTTGTACCCCAAACGCTACAGGTACTCACCTTACCCTGTGCACTACCCTCTACCCAGGTAGGGACCTTAATTCCTCTCTGCAAAAGAGGAAGGTCCAGGGTCACGCAGATGTATGATGGGCCAGGGGAGGCCAGCAAGGGCCAAGGTCTTTGTGTTGGGGGTGGGCAGTGTTGTGAAGTAAGACAGAGAAGAGCCAGGGAGCTCTGTGGGCTGGTGAGACACCCTTAGCCTGAGCTGGGAATGGGGCTGGGGCCCGGAGTGCCCAGATGTGCCCCGAGAGTTCGCGCCACCCTCGCAGAAGCCGTGTCCAGGACTCAGACCTGCCAGGCAAGAGCCCCGTGACCAGAAACTCCAGGGTGTGGAGCCCGAAGCTTTAGTGGCGGCTAAAAGCACAGCCTCGGGGGGCTGGATCTACTCCAGACGGAGGCGCCGCCCTTTCCAGCCGTGTGACTTGGCACAAAAGACCTCACCCTTCTGAGCCTCAATTTCCCAATCCACAAAATGGAAAGCATGAGGGCCACCTGATAGCACTCTTGTTGGGTGAGCTGCAAGATCCTGGTAAAGTGCCCGGGGCTGAGCGAGTGCTTAGTAAGTAAGGGTTGTTGTTTCTCGCGCTGGGAGAGAGTGGAGGAGGGGAGGAGGTGGCCGTGGGGAAGGGCTGATTTCCAGACATTAGCCAGGAATGAGAGGGGCAGGCGGAGAAGGGCGAAGGCTTGGATGTGTGCAGGGGTGAGTGAGCCCCCTCCCGCCTGGGCCGGGGCCGTAGGTCTCCCTTCTCCCCTGTGCTCTGTTGGTCTAATCCATGCTATCGAGCGGCAGGAAATCAAAGTCCACCCAAGATGGATTCTTTATCACTCCTTTGTCCAGCCTTTCACTTAATTAACCCCAATCAGACATGCCAATGTGAACCCTGGCAGGGCGGGCCTCTCAGCACCCCTTCCCATCACTGCTCCTGACAGTCCCCTACACCTAGTGGGCGTACCACACTCCTCTGGCCCTGCCCGCTGCCCCAGGGCAGGCTGCCCACGTGAAGCTGGAGTCCAGGGGGCAATGGGAAGGAGCCCTGCGGTGGTCACTGCCTCCATCCCCTAAGTCTGCCTCGACCCCCAGGGACCTTCCACGTTTCAGAGTCCGGGAGGACAGACGCGGCACCTGCTTGTAAAGGACCACCCTCTGTCTCTTCACGGTCCCCCCACCCCACGCCCTGTCCGGGAGCAGGGCCCCAGCTAAGACCACGGCACACGCTCAGCCTTGCCTCTCTCCTGCATTCCAGGCTTGCCCAGCTCAGAGCCTCAGTTTCTCTGCCCTGGGAGCGGGCTGCCTCTCAGGCCCACGTCGGGCGAAGGACACTGCCCTAATGTCAGGTGCTCAGCCTACCCAGACCCTCCTTCCCCGGCTCCTCTGTGGATCGGGCCCTTGAGCAGTGTGGACAGGAACCGTTTTCTCTGGATTGGCCATGGCTCACTGTGTGACTGCGGCAAGCCCTTTGTTGTCCCTGGGCCTCAGTTTCCAGATCTGCAAGCCGGGATGATTCTCCTAAGGCCGTTAATTCCTGTTGTGCTTCCTCAGATTGCTTTCCGCTCCCCCTGCCGCTTAAGGCCTCTCTCCACTTCCTCCTCTGCTGTTGCCTTCTCTGCCCCTCCTTCCTCTTCCTTCCCCTTTTCCTCATTTGCTCTCCTCCCTTCCCTTCTAGCCCTCTTCTCCTTGCTCTCCACTCCCCCCCACCTTTCTCTTTTCCATTTCTCCTTTTTTCCCTCCTCCTCCTTCACCCATCCTGTTTCCCCCTCCCTCCTCCCCTCCTCCTCTCCCTCCTCCTCTCCCCAGGTTATCTGCTGAATTCCACACACGCCTGCACAGACGGGATCAATCCAAGGCTGCCTTGCCTTCAGCTTATCTCTGCTCCAAATGATTGATTTTCCCTCTTTAAGAGTAATTTGCTGGTGAATTCCATGTATTGCAAAAACCCCTGTGAAATCTAATTCAATCCGATCGGCAGCTGGCACTTTGGGGAAAGAATACTAGAGAGCTGTCAATTTCATCGCGTGGACGTGCGTATTATTTTGCTCACAGACGAGGGCACGAGGCCTCCCCTCCCTCCCTCAGGAGGGATCTTGTCGCTGGCCCCGCAGCGACACTTCTGGGAAGTGAATTATAATGTGCATTGGGTACTTGCATTAAGGTAAATGAGGGACAGGTGCTTTCAAATTGTTTCCCGAATTTGCAACCCACCGCCCTAGTGCACTGTGGGAATCTCACACCTCCAAAGCCCAGCTATACCTGACCACCTGTCTCTCTCCAGCATTCCAGGCTTGCCTGGCTCCGAGCCTCAGTTTCTCAGCCTTGGGGGTGGGCCACCTCTCCGGCCTGCCCCTAGGCAATCAGCTGTCCTAGCTTGCCTGGGACTGTGAGGGCTCCCAGGACGCAGGACTCAAAGTGCTAAAACCCAGGCACTCGCAAGCCCGAGTGGGCACAGGAGGGCCGGTGCCCAACTCCACGAGGCATGTCTGAGAGCACGGCAGGATAAGCTGTCCCCACTGTCAGGTGGGGAGGTCATGCGGTTGGTATGGAAAACAAGGCTCTGAGCATGTGACACTCCAGCCCCTGTGTCCTCCAGGTGCTCCCCGAAGGCTGAACCACTTCAGAGGCCCCAGTGTCTAGGCAGCTCACACACAGGAGCTGGTCCTCTGCCAGGGAGGATGGCTGCACAGCTGACCAAGGGCTCTTGCCCAGCCCTGGTGACCTTTGCTCTGGGAGGGTCCCATCTTGGAGGTGCCCCCTATGTCCAACAGATACAGCAGAGCTAAATGTCCCTACCCCCAGAGTGGGAACCGGCCACTCTGGCTTCATTTCTATGCTCCAGGTAAATAGACATTTCTGGTGGAATCCAAATCTTTGGGCTGTACTAGACGTCTAGGTGTCAGGCCAATCAGCCCAGGGAGTCCTGAGAGAAACGAAGTGGTCCTGGGGGGACTGGCCAGGAGGGCTAGGCTCACCTGAATAGTGCTTGTGGGCATGGCCAAAGGGCAAGCCTTATGTGGAAGGCCCAGGGGATCACAGGGACCTTTCCAGGCCACTTGGAAATTCATGTGCACAGAACAGGGGGCCACGTAGGATTCATGAGGCCCAGGCTCTGAGCTCTTCATTCAGGATGACATGTCCCATCCCCAACCCCCCCCTCCCAGATCCCAAAGATCCTCTAGGCCATGCGCCCCTCCTCCGAGGGACCCTGTTTGAAAGACTCCTGCCTCAAGTGGAAAGCTCCACAGCACCTTCCTTCTGCTCCTGTCTGCCGCCCAGGCATGCCTCCCAGCAAGGGTGGCCACACCGTTCCCCTCAAGGTCTACAACTCCGATCAGAATCTGCCAACTTTGACCTCACCCCTATACCTGGCTTCAACTCTTCCCCTCCCTCATTCCGCTGGCAGACCCTGCATGGGAGTTTTGGCTGGGACCGGGGCAGGGGGCTGAAGCAGGGTATGAGTGTTCCCAGATGTGCAGGAAGGAGAGTCCAAAATGCAGGAAAAAAAAAAGAGTGTGCATCCCAGTCTGCCCCAAGCCCAGAACTGTCCCTCTGGGGACTCTAGGGGCAGGGCCACTCTGGGAGGAGGATGAGCCTGGCTGGCTGGCTGAGGGGGCATCCGGCCCCCAAGGGGCCTCAGGACAAGGAGCGGGGAGGGGGTCTGTGCGGAGCTGGGAGCTGGGCTTTGCACTCAGCAGCTGCCTGGCGCTGTCTATTTACCATGCTAAAACTATTTCCCTGTTCCCACAGAGAGAAAAATGTGTGGCAAGGCAAAGAAATCTAAATGCCTTATGGAAATGGGGAGGGCACGCTGCCTGCCGCTAATCACACCATTTTGTATTCCTCTGCCTCTCCAACTGCAAGTCCACCTCCCCAGGCCTGGGGGCGGGGGGGAAGGGGGGGCTGAGCGGGTGGGGGAAGGGGAGGGGAGCCCCTGGAGCAGACCAGCTCTGTGACCTCAGGCAAACTGCCCTTTCTGGGCTGCCTTTCAAAATAAGGGATCCCATCGCCTCAGGAGGCCCCGAGGGACAGAGCCCAAGACTCTATGGAGGCCACGCACCTGCTGTGGGGGATCTGGGAGCCAAAAGGGGGACAGTGATTTCATCTCCCATCCTAGCCCCCTGCCAGGGAGGTCTGCCCAGCCTTGCATCCCCTTCCCGGGAACAACAACATCACAAATGCCCTCAGGGATGGGTCCTGGGCTGGGACAGGGTGCTGGGCTTCAGGCACAAGGGGGATCATGAATGGTGACAGCGCTATGTGTCACTCAGCAGTCACTGGGCAGCCCAGAAGTCTGACCCTGGCACAGCTGGCCAGGCCTGCGAAGAGTCCCTTCTATTTGACACATTCCACACTCGGGTCAGGCACAAAACAACTACACTGCATGGACAAAGGAACGGATGCAAGAATGTGTGAGTGGGAGGAAAAAATCGGAAGACAGAGACAGGAGGAAGGCTGGGAAGGGGGCGGGGCAAGAGACGATAATAGATTCAATGGTAGGTGGAGGGTGTTCATATGAGGAACTAAGCCGAGGTAAAGAGACCAGGAGGGCCTGGCCACTGCCCAGCAGGCTGGCGGACGATGGTGGTAGCTCCCATTGTCTTTCCTCCTCCTAGCTCTCCCTTCTGGGTCTCTGCCACTCTTGCCCCGGGTATTTCAAACCCTAGCGGCATTCCAACCCCTGCCTCTCCTACAGACCCCGTATCCAGTCCCTGCTTGCCTTGCAGTCTCCCATCATCCTCTGTTGCTCTCTTCACTCTCCTGGTGTCCAGATTAATCGACCTAAAACACAGCTCTGAGGATACCACTCATGCTCAAGAACCATCGATGGCTCCCGCGTGCCTGCTGAATAGGTTCAAACTCATCTCGGCATTCAAGGCCCTCTAGTCTCCCTTTTTGGCTTTACAGGGGGTGCGCGTTACAGACGGGCTGAATCAAATGACAGTGGAGAGAAGGATGGCGTGGAGTCTAAAAGCTCACCAGTGGTGCTATTTATGCGGCTACCTTTCACTTCATCTTTTTCCGGGAGGGGGTAGAGGTGGGGGGGGAGAGGTTGTCAATAATTTATAATTTTTTATAATTAACGTGCAGTGACACTGACATTTTGGGGTATTGAGTTTTACGAATTTAAAAATTTTTTACTGTTTTTTTTTTTTTTTTTTTGAGAGACAGAGCGTGAGTGGGGGAGGGGCAGAGAGCGACAGAGGCAGAATCCGAAACAGGCTTCAGGCTCTAAGCTGTCAGCACAGAGCCCAATGCGGGGCCCACACCCACAAACTGCGAGATCGTGACCTGAGCCGAAGTCGGACGCCTAACCGGCTGAGCCACCCAGGCACCCCTTCAGTTTTATGAATTTTAACACATGTATAGATTCATGCTACCCCATCACAACCAGGGTGCAGAACGGTGCCGCCGGCCTGCCCCCCAAACTCCCCTGCGCTTACCTTTTCAGTCAACCCCTCTCCTACACCCAAGCCCTGGCAACCACTGCTGGGTTCTCTGTCTTTTTGAGAACGTAAAAGAATCATGTAGGATGTAGCCTTTGAGACTGGCTGCTTTCACTTCCTATACTGCCTTTGAAATCACCGATTCTCACTTTCCCGTAGAGGTCTGCTTATTTAAGCACAGCTCCGTCCCTAGAGGACTGAGTTGACATCTCACCAGGCGCTGAGCGGGAGGGGGCCCTCCGACATCCTTCTAAGGAGTGAGACATCCAGTGTGCCAGGGGAGGGCCCTGAAGGCAGGGGAGAAGAGGGTCAAGTGGATTAAAAAAGAAAAAAAAAAAGCCCCGCTTGGCCTGCTCTGTAAACGTTGGCGGATTTGGACATTCCCTAATGAGGGCAATTAAGAGTCATTAAGCTGAAAACAGAAAAGTAAACACAGATCCATATGCTAATTGGCAAACACTGCTGCTTGTTAGGGCTGGCTGCCTCCTCCCTCTCCTGAGCCCTACCCCTCTTCCTGCTGATAGCACCTGCCCACCGCCTCCCCACCCCGTCCGTGCTCCGGTCCTGCAATGCTCCCTCTTGGCCCTCCTCCCTCGGGGTCACTCCTTCTCAGTCACCTTCGCTGGCTCGTCCCTATCTCCCCTCATGTGAACACTGGGGCGCCCCAGCTCTCCTCTCCTTATACTCACACCCCTTGCCTCCGTGAGCCCAGCTTAGATCTGTGACTCTAAATATGGTCCAGATGCTGGCAATGCTCACATTTCCATCTCCACTGTGGGTCCACATCGTGGACTCCGGAGAGCCAGGTGCTAGGTTTTCAGGATCTCGGTGAGCACCCGCGGTCAGGCTCGAGGTAGGCATGGTAGGGGGATTTACGCCATAGAGACCACTGAGTGCTACAGATGAGGGGGCCCCCACCCTAGAGCCGCTTGTTGGACATTTATCAGCACCCCCCCCTCTGCCTTCTCGATGTCTCCAAATGGCTAACAAGCACGTCAAACATAATGTGTCGAAAGCTAACCTACGGACTCCGCCTTCCCCTCATTAAACCTACTACCTCACTGTCTCAGGCAGGAAGGACCCAGTGTTTCTAACTGCTCAGGTCAAAGGTCAACACACACACACACACACACACACACACCAGCAAATCCTAACTCTCTCTTCAAAACGGCCTGGGAGCTGACCACTCCTCCCCCCCACCCCACAGTACCTCTAGTTATTGTCCTTCCCTCCCAGTGACAGCCCTGCCCTGAGCATCCTTTGAAATAATTTTTTTGATTGAGATAAAATTCGCCATTTGAACATCATAAAGTGTACAATTCAGTGGTTTTCAGTACATCCACAGTGTTGTGCGACCATCACTCCATCCTGTTCTAAAACATGTCCATCTAAAAGGAAACCTCGCACCCATGCGCAATCACGCCGCATTCCCCACCCCCCCCCCACCCCCACCCCCAGTCCCTGCAGCCACGGATCTGCGCTCCTGTCTCTATGGATTTGCCTGTTCCGGACATTTCGTACAAATGGAATCAGACACCCTGTGGCCCTTTGTGACTGGCTTCTTCGCCTAGCATAAGGTTTTCTAGGTTCATCCGTGTGGTGGCACGCATCGATGCTTCGTTACCGTCGTGGCTGAGTAATATCCCGTGGGGAGCCACCACATTCTGTCTATGTGCTCAGGGGTGGATGGCCACCTGGGTCGTTTGCATGGACTGTCCTTCTGACATTTCAGTCCATAAGTGCCTCGCTCCCTGCTCACTGCCCTCAGGTGGCTTCCTGCCCCCTGCCTGTGCAAGCAGAGCCCTGACAGCAAAGCTGTCTATCTGACCTTCCCGGCCAGGCTGGGCAGGGGCCTCCTGGCCCCTCCTCCACCCGTGGGCGGGCGTCCTCCTGCCTAGAGCCACATGCCTGCTGTGCCCTGTGCCTGGAATGCTCTTCCTCCAAGTATTCCTGTCCTGTGGCTCACCCTCTCATCACTGAGGTCTCTCCTAAATGTCACCTCCCTCTGTCAGGCCTCCGTCCCCCCGGGACTCCTTTAAACCCCTCTCACCCTGCTTTGTCTTCCTCCATGGCTCTCATTGCCATGTGCTGCCCGAGGGCTGGACTTTGGCTGTTGCGTTCACTTGCGAACAGTGCCTAGGACAGCATCTGGCATGCAGCAGGTGCTCAACAAGTACTTGTTCCCACCCACCTCTCCACTCATTGCAAGGGTGCTTCTAGGGCGTCTCTTACTCTTTCCTGCCCCAGGCCTCTGGGTGCTGGCCACCCTGCCCTCCAGCGGCTGCCGTAGTGTATCTTTTAACGCTGACTTAGCAGAAGGTCTCCTCGGAGGCCAGTTTTGCCCATGTGTGAGAAGCAGAGATACCTGCCCTTGGGCTCGGGGCACATGTCAGGACCAAGCAGAGAAACAGCTGCACCTTTGAACCTGGGATAGAAACGTATGACAACCTTGATGTTGGGAATTTCTTCCCACACCCAAATCCTTGGAGGGCGAGAAGGGAGTGAGCGTCTACCCCGCGCCTTCCTGGGTAGAGTGACAACGGAGCCACGAAATTCCTCCTGCCTGCCCCCCGCCACCCCTGCACCACTTCCCCCTTTCGGGGGGACAGAGTCAGCAGGAGCAAAGCAGAGCTGGCTGCCAGCTCCATGCCCGGCTTGCTGGCCCACCCTCACCACTGTTGCCCAGCGGGGCTCTGCAGTCTCCAACCCATCAGCACAGTGACGGGGTGAGACACGCAGGGACCCCTCCCTGCTGGGTTGTGCTTACCCCTACTCTTCGAGAAAGGGGGATAAATAAACAAGACAAACCATCTACGGCTGTCAGGGGTGGGGCGGTTGTGGCAGATGGGGCAGGTGGGGAAGTGTGGGAGCAAGAAAACAGGTGCCCACGGGAAAAGGGGCGCCGGAGTGGGCATGAAGCGGCCGGGAGGTAATGGAGAGGAAGAGAACGCAGGATGAAGCGCGCTAGCTCTGCTTCCGATCCCCATGGGGATGTTGAGGAAGACCAGACTCTGCATTTAGGGAGCGTGACTCCAACGACAAAATGACTCCCGCAAGGTCCCGTCGTGAGCGGGGCGGGGGGGAGGTGGGCATGGCGGAGGGGACAGCTGCCAGGGCAGTGGGTGAAAGGGGTACAGTCCCCCACATCCAAGATGAAAGTCCACCTCTAGCCATTGAAGGGGACTTGGCCGGCCCGAGAGCAGGCACTGCGGAGGGGAGAGGTGAGGAAAGAGGCTGCCTGCTTCACACCCCACCAGGGCTCCTGGGCCTGGTGTAAATAGCACGCTAATTAGATTTACAGATGAGACTAAATTAGGAGGTGTCAGAATCACACCGAGGACACCCTCTGGTCCTCAGGGAGGCTGGAGCTTAGCATGCTGGGAGGAATCACACCACGGGATGCAGCCATGCACAGAAAAATCCTAATAATCACCATCGTCATAATAAGAGCCTCAGTGAAGGCAACTGGGGAGAAATTAATAGGAAAAAGAACAGATGGGGCTGCCCTGCTCCCCCTGGCTTCCCTTCCAGAATGGCTTTGCTTTGAAGTCCACAGATATTTTCCTGGAGAATTTAAATCTTGGGAGAAGAACCCTAGAAATGGGAGCTGAAGCCGCGACCCAGCAGAATTTGCAAACAGTCCCTTGCCCGCTGCCAGGCACACAAAGGGGCAGAGCGAGGCTCGCCCAGGCACCACGGATTCCAGGTACCGGCTGTGTGGACATTGCTTCGGGTGGATGCTTCACTCTGCTCTGCAACCAAATCACCGGAGAACCTTTTAGAAATAGGAGCAGCCAGGATGGGCACCGTGGCCTGGGGCCTGGAGACTGGGGGAAGGGCAGTGCTGGCCTTTATTTATGTATGTACCTCATCTTGGTTGCTCCCTGGACCAGAGCCCTCCTTCCCTCCTTCCTTTTAGCTTTGCTCCGCTGATGAAATCATAAGCTGGGTGAGCGGTCCAGAATGTTGGAGGCATTCTATCTACATCCTTCACGCCACCCAGGGGATTCGGTGGGAGGTGGGTGATTTCCAGCCAGATCCCCCTTATCTCCTTAGTCGAGGGGAAAAAAAGGTCTGGATCCCTGGATAATCATACATCCACAGAAAGTATAAAAACTTACATCTGCTTCCATGGATGCTGGCAGCCTGCCCCTCCCTCTCTTCCCCACCTCTTCACTGCTTCTAGAGTTTGGTTTCTCATTGAAATTGCTTTGGAAGATAGGGAAACGGAGGTCCACGCTCTGGGTCACATCAGCAGGGTGGGAGAGTTTAGGGCAAGGTAATGTATATTTCCTGTGTTTCTACTGCAAAGGAGATCCTGGTAGATAGATATACGGGGCCAGTTGAACAGCGGCCTGGACCATCCGCAGCTGGAAAATGGACCCTCAGCTGAACGTGTGACACAGATCCTCCCTGTTCCTACCTCATCCAAGTGGATGTGTGGCTCAGGACCCCTGCTCCGAGAACTAGCAGAATGTTAGCCTTATGGCAGAAGCCCACGGAGGGAGCTGGGCTAAAAGGCGTTAGTTCGTGAGCAGGGATTAAGGAGGGTTTTTTCATCTTTTTCGTTTTTGTGCCAAGGACCCCTGTGACAGTCTGGTGAAGCCCAGGGATCCCCTTCCTAGAATAACATTTTTAATTGCAAAAAAATAAGATACAGTCAACTTGTTATGTTGAAATACAGTCACCAGGCATTTTAAAAGGGTGTTAAAGAAGAATTATGTAGTTCTTAATGCTGTACACAGTAAGATTTGGCACGGGGTTGACATACGCTGTCATTTTAAAGTGGCGATGATTGCAAGTGATAGATCGAGATCCCTATGACACCTGAAATGTGCTATGCAAATGTCTGAGGTTTCTTTTGGGGTTAAAGCCCTAGCTACGACTGATACCACGGTTGTTTGTTTCTTTTAAAAATCTTTTTTTTTTAAGTTTATTTATTCATTTTTGAGAGAGAGAGAGAGAGAGAGGGAGAGAACAAGTGGGGGAGGTACGGAGAGAAGGAGAGATGGAATCCCAAGAAGGCTCCGCGCCATCAGCGCCGAGCCCCGTGTGAGGCTCGAACTCATGAACCATGAGATCGTGACCTGAGCTGAAACCAAGAGTCAGACGCTCAAACGACTGCTCCATCCAGGCACCTCTTGTTTCTATTTTCATAATTAAAGGGAGTGCTAAAGGTCGCTTATAGGTTAGTGAAAACAAAGATACAGGGTTTTCTCCATCCAGGGTCCTGGATGCCCTAGGGAGTCAGTGGACCCCCACGTTTGGGCTAGGAACCTCTGGGCTGAAAGGAAGCCTGGCAGAGCCACCCCCCCCCCCCCCCGCCGGAGCCCGCCGCCACAACCTTGCAGGGTTGGGTGGGGAGAGGGGCCAGAGAAACTGCATGCTGGACAGACTGCCGAATAAGAACACATGTGAAAACAAATTTAAATAAATACAAGGTTGCGGGCTGGGCTCCCTGACAAGGCTGGAACACGTGTGGAATGGAAAATGAGGGTGATGGATAAAAATAAAGGCCAAGATTAGCAGAACAAGAGCAATCTCCCTTGCTCACTGCCCCCCCCACCCCCCGCCTCCATTCCATCCCTACAAGTAAACCTAGTATTCCAGAATGCAGCTTTTTCCCCCTGTCATTTGTTTCCTTTTATTTATTTATTTGGTGATGTTTTCTCCTTGGGGAGGTGGGTAATTCTCTCGGTTTTTTTTTTTTCCCTATGCCCCTCAAACAAATGAATCGTGTCATCTCCTGCCTGAAATAGGAATTAGCTCCTGCCAGATGTGTCCCCGTTCACCTCTGCGGAGCAGATACCCCCCCCCCCTTGCCTTACCTCCCCCCTTGCCCTCCCCCCAGCCATGCTGGAGGTAGAGCACACACCTGCTTGGGTGGGACCAAACCTTTGAGAACAGGGGGGGCTCCCCAGTGCATGCAAGAATCACAGGATAGAGAGTTCGAGGCCAAGCTCTGTGCCCGCTGGCTGTGTGACCTTGGGGAAGCCCCTTAACCTCCCTGAGCCTCGATTCCCTCCTCTCTGAGGACACACAGCAATATGCCCGTCTCTCTCACGGTTGGGATAATAAAAAATAGTTAAGATTTAAAGGGGGCTTTTTATGGGCCAGGCACGGTTTCAAACACACCGATTAACTCATCGAATCCGCACAACAGCTTTGTGAGGCAGGTACTGCTGTTGTCTCCATTTTGCAGGGAGGATAAGTTAAGTCCCCTCCGGTTCCACAGATCAAAGGTAGCAGAGCCGGATTTGAACCCCGGCGGTCTGGCTTCACAGTCCTTACTGTTCACCATTCCAGCTGCCTCTCCCTCCCTCACTAGAGAAAGGGTGCTCCAGGTAATGCCAAATAAACAAGCACATGGGCAGGCTGGGAGAGGGTGGTGGGGCCGAGCCCCAAAGCAGGGAGCAGGGCAGCTGCAGCAACAGGGAAGGGAGGACGAGGGCAGGGGTGAAGTGGGAAGCTCAGGTGGCACCCTCCCCTTCCCGCCACGGTCCTCTTGGACCTAAAGGTTAGAGAGTGTTAATTGAGGCTGACCGGCCCAACCCATGGTTTTCCAGAGGACACTGAGGCAGAGTGGGCCCCACACCTTGCCCCTGAGAGCCCATCTGCAACACAGCAATCAGAGGGCTCCTTAAGAAAGGTGACTCAGAGCATGTCAACCCCCCAGCTCCCCACTGGGCTCCCAGTAACAGAAAAGCCTTCCCCAGGCATTTTGGCTTTTGCCCGATGCTTCGATGCTTCGTCCTTGCCTCCTCTCTAGTGCCCCCTGACCAGTCTCATTCCTGCCCCTTGAAAATGCCCAGCCGTTTCCCTTTCCGAGGGCCTCTGCCCTTGCAGCCGAACACCTGCTGTCGGAACGTTCTCCCTCTGCCGCTCCGTGTGGCTGCCTCCTCTACGCCTCTTAACCTCCGTTCTAAACAGCACCTCTCTGGAAGGCCTTCTGGAACCATGGAGCCAAAGATAGCCCCCTCCTGTGCCCCATCACTTGCCCTGTTTGATTTCTTGACATTCATTTTCACCTACAACGATGTTGGTGCCTATTCCTCTAGCTGCCCCACTGGGATGAAATGTAAGCTCTTGGAGGGCGGGGACCACCGCATCTTTAGCACTAACTCCCCAATGGCGGACACATAGTAGGTGCACGATACTGTGTGTTGAGTGAATGAATACATAATCGTTCATCTATGTAAATTTCAGCCTAGGCCCTCAGAAAGGCCAGGAGGCCAGCAAATTAATGAAGTCTGAAGGCCATTCTGAGATGATTCCAATTCCTGCAAACAGCCAGAACCAGGCGATAGAGGCCTCTCTGGGGGACTTTGGTGTCCCTTTCCCCACTCCAACCCCACCCCTCTGCAAAAATGTCTTAAGGACAGCAGGAAATATGTTCTGAGAAGCTGAGGTCAGAAACGAGACAGAAATGAAGAGAATCAAAGGCTCCCAACTCCTGAGAAGAAAGGTACAGAGCAGGTGAGAGGTACTACCAGTTTTCGGCGATCCAAAAATCTGCTGGGAGGGGTCGTGCCCGATGCCGAACGGTATTTAAAAACAAAGCCCTTTGCTGGAATCTGTAAAGCAGCCAGAGGCACGGATGATCTCCTACACTCACTGCCACCGCACAGGCAGGACGCAGAACGCAGAGGATCTGATTGCTTCTAAGGAGAAGAGTGGAATTTAGGACAACGGAACAGAAAATTCCAACCATCCTAATAACCTCACCCCATGCAGATGGGAAAATGTGGCCGGCTGGCTCAGCTGTGGGCAGGACGGGGTGGGGAGGGCTGCAGGCTTGATGGGGAGAGGAAAAGCAGACCAAACTGGAGAAAACACAAAAGAACATGTTGCGGCCAAGGGGGTGGGTGGGGATACGGTAGGAATCCCGGTGGGTGAGTGTGTTGCTAATTTCCTGTGGGTTTCCAGAACACCGAGGAAGACACAGGAGAATGCCCAGTAGCCAGGAGCAGGGGAATGAGGCTGCCACAACCTTTAATTTGAAACTCAGAGATTGCGCTCCACACCAAGGCTGACTCCTGGGGCCTTTGCCTTGAGAGTTTTTTTGTTTGTTTGTTTTGTTTTTTGTGATTTGCATTACAACCATCTATTTGCATCTCAACTGTCATGCTGAGCAAACGGGTTGTTAGTGGTTTCAGCCCACCCTATCCCTTGCCTCTCTGGCTTCCGTGAGTTTCCTATAGCTGGGCAAAAGAGAAGAAATTACTCAGCGGGACTTGACAATGGGGACGGGAGTCCTTGGGAGACAGAAAGGGCTTCTTTCAAGCACCTTTGTGGTCTTGAATGTTCCTGCAGAGCCTGAGATTCAGCAAGAAACTGGGCAAAATCTCCCATGTGGAGGGGATGGCGGCATTATCTAGTCTTTGTTAGATTAGCATCCTTACTAGGAACGGCTGCCACAAAGTGCTAACTGACGGGATAAACTGCTTCCTCCTTCCCTTTCTGTTTTCCATCGGCACCCTCTACTGCCCCACTGTGGAACTTTGAGGTCACCTTCTCACAGAAACTCAGCGGGAATTGGGCTTTAGCACAGGGGCACTGACCGATGATCTAGTTTGGATAAAGCCTGGAGCCACCTCATTGCTACTTTTATCATTTAATCATGCTTTAATTGAACCAGTTCGTATTTCTGCAGTGCCTCCCAGGTGCCAGGTAGAGTGTGAGGCACTGGGTTACATCGGGGAGCATCATTCAGTCTAATCGGGGAGATAGATACTATTCAGATCATCACATTAGTAACTATAAACCCACAACGATGGTGAGTGCGAGGGAGAATCACGTGGCTCTTTAGACCCTGACAAAGGGATTTCACCTCTCCTCTTGCTCCTTTCCCTCCTCCATCCAAGCCGGCTCGATGAACACATTTTTCTGCCACCCTAGCAAATCCAGTCACCTTCACCCCAGACACAAATCCCAACAGATGCATTCTCCCCCCGCAAAAGAGAACTGGAAGAAAGGACACATTTTAAAAAATCTCTTTTTATAAAAGATGCCTGATTTCTCTTTGAGGTTCCCTGATCTCCCCCAGATTCTGGAAACTTGGCCAGTGCTCAAGTGCCGGTGGCCGCTGCCTTCTGTTCCCTCTTGGCAATGTGGCTAAACGCTCCACCCTGGGAACCTGGGGCCGGACCCTCAGCACCCAAGACTGTGTCTTGGGAGCATTTACCCCATCCAGATCTGGATCCTTCCAGAATTCTGGAGAGTGGAGGAGAGATGGGAGGTACAAAAGAGCAGGGCAATTTAGAAAGCAATTTATTCTCCCCTCTTATTTAGGGATCGGTCCAGGACCATGTCTGGGATGGTTTGGGTGTAGCTCTCCTGGGGGAGGCTGGACGGTGACCCAGAAGACCGTAGGGTGGGGAGTCTGGGCTTCTGGGACGCCCTTCTTTATCAGTGGTTCTCTGCACCTCACCGTGCCCTGGAGACATGGGGCCAGCCCTTTACTGTCACACACTGGTCAATTCCCTGGGGCAGCGGTGAAATGGTCGCTGGTAGTGTTGGGCACCCTGTCCACAGCGGGCATGCTGTTGCCCGTGCCTGGGTGGGGGGTGGCCACTAGAGGCAGGCTGGACCCAGACACCCCTCAGCACTCCTGCAGATGCTTCGGACAGGGCTGCCAGCAAAGCAGGATTGAGCTAAACCCCAGGGGTCCGGGTGACCTTGAAATCCCCCAACCAGTCATGGTGAAAGGGCCTTGGGGTTTCTGGCCCTGCTGGTGGCAATGCTCCCTGGACCCATCTGGTTAACATCTGGGTGGGTGGCAGGTACTGGGCTAAGTCCTATAGACTAATGGTCTGATCTCCTATCTCTGAGCCTTGTTGGCATTCTCTGTGGCAGACGCAAACGTGGAGTCGCTTGTCCACATTCCCAGCCTTCTGGCAGTGAGGTGGGGCCCTTCCCTAGAACTGGGCAGAAGTCCCAGGACAAAGCCTAGAAGAGCTGGTGCTTCCTCCTCTAGCTGCCCCCTCCCTCCTGCAGTGACCGACGTGACCGCAGAGCGTGCACCTGAGCGACGACGCGGAGCGGGGTCCCCCTGCCCACCTGTGCCAGACGAGTAGTAATAAATCTCTGAGGAAAAAACAACCCTCTGTTTCAGGGTTAATTTGTTACTGCAATAGAAACATACATTTTCACACAGATGAGCAAAGTCACACTCAGAAAGGGTCAATGACTCACCCAAAATCGCAGAGCTAGCAAATGGCAAGGCTGGACTTGAACGTAGGCCCCGTCTGTCTCCAGAGCTTGGGCCATGAACCACTACACAAGCTGCCTCCTCTCTGGGTTGCCTCCAAAATTAAGCCCCAGTTCTTTGGCTTGGCATTCAAGGCCCTAAAAGCCTGTGTCCTGGCCCACCTTCCCACCAGCCGACTCCACAAACCTTTGTACAGGTTCCTTCCTCTGGGCCTCTCCGTGGGCCACTGCCCACCCCACCAGCCCTCCTGGCTGCCTTTTACCATCTGATTTGTGTCCCAAGGTTCAGCCCTGGGCCCCCTTTCACCATAGAGCCTTTGCTGGTCCTCTGGCCCCTTCTTCCCCCTTCCTCAGTTGAGCTCTGGAGCCCTCGCTGCTCGTCGTCACTGGCCCGCACCCTGGTACCAAGTGTCTCTGTTCTCTGGGACATCAGTGATAGCCTGAAACCAGAGATGGGACTTTTCCTGAGGCTCTCACTCACACAGCGGTGTCTAAAGGGGGTGCTGCACTCCAGGGGGATAAAAGATGACCCCCTGGGGTGTGAGAAAATGTTGCAACTTCTTTTTATACCTATCTATCCCCACCTTTTAAACTTTTGACATTTTTGCGTACATTTTCGAAACTACATACTGCCCTTGTATAAGCACGCTTGGCCCTTTAGGACAGTGACCGTGGGCTACACTCCCTCAAGGGGCCAAATATATAGCTCCTTGTAAACAGGGAGTGCTCAGTACATACTTTAGTTATCCCAGAGAGCTAGGTATGGGATGATTTAGCAAGAGATGGAAAGATGTGCTGTGTGTGCATGCCCGCGCGCACACTGGGACTGACGTCTTCACGGTCATGTCCTTGGCGGGGTGGGCGGAGCGGGGCGGGGACAGGGGTGAGCTGGTGCCGGGGGAAGGGGGCTGGGGGGTTAGGGCAGGAGGGGGAGGACCTTGTCCGGTTGAGAGAAGCTGACAGGAGAGCGGTGGATCGTGGGAGGGGGGGCCCCTGGGCAGGTGTGCTGGTTTGTTGAGCAGCCAGAGTGGAGAGGGGCAGGAGGAGCGAGCAGGAAGCCAGGCCTGGAGCAAGGCCAGTGCGGGAGCCCCAAGAAGGGAGGAGTAATTGCAGAGAAGCCCCTCAGGCTGGAAAACCTAATGGAATTCCTGAGCAGAATGGGCCAGGGAACAGCGGTAATAAATATAAGTGCTATTAACGATTGTGGCTGCTGACGGGCAGGGGAGACCTGGTGCCTGAGAGGGGCAGGGAGGAGGCAGGCCGAGAGCATCCCCATCAGCTCGGAAGCCCGTCCCATCCCGGCCTGGAGGGGCATGGGCCCCATCCCCAAGTCTCCCTCCTCCTGTCCTTCTCAAGCTCTCCCTCACTCGCAGCCCATGTCCCTTCCTCTCAAGACTGGCCTCAGGCAGGCAGGCCCTGCAAGGACACACAATGGGTGTGTCCCATTTCTAGCTTCCTGGACCTCTGGTCTCCTGCGGCCTGGGATCCCCTTGAAAACATTCAAGCTCTTCGCATGGAAAAGCAGGAGTCCTCACTACACCAAAAGCAGAAAACAAACTTTTTTCCAGGAACAGATTTTATACAAGAGCCTCCAACTTTTAAAATTTCTAGTTTTCAGTGTATGCTTTATAAGGCATGTACTAGATTACTAAGATGGGCATATATTTCTTAATTTTTTTTTTAACGTTTATTCATTTTTTAAAAATTTTTTTTAACGTTTATTTATTTTTGAGACAGAGAGAGACAGAGCATGAACAGGGGAGGGTCAGAGAGAGAGGGAGACACAGAATCTGAAACAGGCTCCAGGCTCTGAGCGGTCAGCACAGAGCCTGACGCGGGGCTTGAACTCATGGACCGCGAGATCATGACCTGAGCCGAAGTCGGACGCTCAACCGACTGAGCCACCCAGGCGCCCCAGCGTTTATTCATTTTTGAGAGAGAGAGAGAGAGAGAGAGAGTGAACAGGGGAGGAGCGGAGAGAGGGGGAGACAGAATCCGAAGCAGGCTCCTGGCTCTGAGCTGTCAGCACAGAGCCTGACGTGGGGCTCGAACTCACAAACCGCGAGATCATGACCTGAGCTGAAGTCAGACGCTTAACCGACTGAGCCACCCAGGTGCCCCGATGGGCATATATTTCTAAATACATTACTAAATAAATGACTAAATGAAGAACTACACGTTGGACGTGTGTGCTCAAATAGCTTTTGCAGAGGTGGGGGCGGGGGTCAAAGCTTAGAGACTGCTGAGTTTTGCAGGGGAGGAGGTAGCAACGTTTGTTTCTATTTTTTTTAGCTGGGGACTTGGAAGCCTAGAAATACCTGGCATCTTTCTCAGGGTTGCAAAGCCCAGGAAGGGCGGGGGGTCTGGAGAGACCACGCATTCCCGGGACTCACCTCGTCCTTGTCCACCACCTGGATGAAGAGGGGCAGAGCAAAGCCGACCTGGGCTAGCTCAGTGATGGCCACGCTGTATTCAGAGCTGTTGAACTCTGGGGCATTGTCATTGATGTCGATAACCAAGATGTTGAAGGTTGTGGTGACTGTGGCATCGGACGGGGTGCGGTCATCATTCAGCTCTGTGCCCTGCAGGTAGAGCACAAACATCCCAGAGACGAAGGCGTCCATAGTCACGCTATCATCATTTACGAAGGCTTTCCCCGGCTCCCAAATACCCATTTCCAGTTTTCTGGACCCGAATCTTTGCGTGGGAGGCCCAGGACTAAGTACCTTTCGCCAGTTCCCCAGGAGATTTGGAGTCACATCCAAAGTTGGGAACTCACCCTCACATTTTATATAAAGATGGAAAAACTGAGCTCAGGGTCCCCTGGGGCCAGGGTACAGCTCTCTCCACCCTGAAATGTGTGCCTCCACAGGAAGCAAGCAGAGAGGAGGGGAGGCGGAGAGGGGCCCACAGCTTGGCTGGCAGCTTGATGCAGGGTTGGGGGAAAGGCGGTGTTAGCCTACCTCCCCTCACCGGCCCACATGTCCACACTGGGTGGAGACAGAGAAGCCGGCTGGCCAGGGAGGGCTAATCAACCGGCCGCTGCTGCAGCCCCTCCCAAGGTCAAGGAGAGCAATCGAGGGCCAGGCTGGGCTGCCTTATTCTCCTCAGGATGGAAGGGCCTCCTTCCCCAAGCCCCTCCCCTGCCTCAACCGATGGGTAGGGCTGGGGAGGACCCCTGTGGCCCAGGTAGGGTCCATACCCTAAATGGGGTTCCCAGGGAATGGCTCTGCAAAGCACAGGTTTTAATTACAACTGGCCCTGGGTGGCAGGGGGCTACAGGCGCCTGGGGGTTGTGGCTCCACCACACCTCCAGGGGAAGGACTTTAGCAGTTTCCACCTCTCCCCACTGTGCTGCTGCTTCCTAACCAGGGAAGAGCCCCGGGGAAGCTAGAAGCTGGACACATCCCAGACATGGGGTAAACGTAAGAATCTGAGGCAGCTACGA
This sequence comes from Prionailurus bengalensis, assembly GCF_016509475.1. Classification (NCBI taxonomy): domain Eukaryota; kingdom Metazoa; phylum Chordata; class Mammalia; order Carnivora; family Felidae; genus Prionailurus; species Prionailurus bengalensis. The sequence goes on along the minus strand of NC_057351.1, from coordinate 32,006,043 downwards.
TGGAGAACTTGGCATCATGAGTACCAGAACGTGGCCCCATGGATGAGCACCTACTGTGTGTCCCCTCATTCCTCAAGTGGGGATAAAAGTCCCAATCCTATGTGACTTTTGGCAATGGCTGTGAGGTGCCCAGCAAGGCCCCCGATGTGGCCTGTGCTTGGTTAGTGTTGTCCGTTCCTGACAGCGGCCCTGGGCACGCCGGGTGGGAGGCCAGGGGCGCTGCCCTCCTGGAGTTTCACCGGGGGCACTGCTGGAGGCTGGCACCGCAGTGTGGGCACCCCTCCACACGGGCTGCAGGTCCCCGCCCCCAGGCCCTCACCTTCACGGTCAGGATGAAGCCATGGCTGTACAGGGGGTTCTCCCGGTCCAGTAGGCCATTCAAGGTCAGCGCTCCACTGATGTAGTCCAGGGCGAAGATGCTGTTGGTATTCCCTGCAAGGAGAGAGTAACATTCCAGGTATGCCTGGGGCCCAGGGCAGGTGGACGTGGGCTTCAGTGAGGGCTCCTCTTTGCGCATTAGGGACAAACCAGTAACTTAACGCGGACGCTGGCTCAAGGAGTAATGGGAAGGGTTCTGGAGGACGGGGCCCAGGCACAGCCAGCAGTGACCTGCAGAGTGACGACTTTCAGCTCTTCAGTCTTCTCCCGTCTCTCCGACTGAGTCAAGGGGGAAGCCTTGGTTTGGTGCTAGTATGCCTTTGGCATCTCTCTTAACACTCGCTCGTTCTCCCTTTTTTTCACCGAGAGAGCAGGCTTCTGGCTGGGAGCCTTCCAAAGGGAGCAGCACGCAGCCAGGACTCAGCAACCGCGAGGGTCTGAATGCTTGCCCCTCGCCCCCCCCCCCCCCCCCCAGAATGCATATGGGGACGTCCAAAGCCCTAACACGCCGGTATTAGTGGGTGGACCTTTGGGAGGCGCGTGGGTCGTGAAGTGGAACCTTCCTGAGTAGAACTGGTCTCTGATAAAAGCGAGCCCGAGAGATCCCACGTTCCTTCCACCGTGTGAAGACAGAGTGAGGAAGCGCCCTTCTGCCAACCGGGAAGAGGGCCCTTCCCTGACCGTGCTGGCGCTCTGACCCTGGGTTTCCCAGCCTCCAGCAGAGAAATGAATGTCTGCTGTCCGTAAGCCGTACGACCCCTGGCATTTTGGTCATAGAGCCCGAATGGACTAAAGCAGGAGCCCACTTTGCTTGGTTATTTTTAGGCTCATGTTCTATTCTATTCCATTCTATCCTACTCTGATTTCCTACATAGCAGTGGTACAATTCCCTTGTACAATAAATATAATTTGATTTTAAGAACAAGCCTTTATTTTAAGTACTTATCAAAACCTGAAGCACAGGGGCTCCTGGGTGGCCTAGTCGGTTAAGGGTCCGACTCTTGACTTGAGGTCTGGCCATGATCTCACGGTCTCGTGAGTTCTAGCCCCACATTGGGCTCCGTGCTGAGCTTGCTTGGGATTCTCTCTCTCTCTCTCTCTCTCTCTCTGCCCCTCCTGCCTCATACTCATGTGCTCTCTCTCTCTCTCTCTCTCTCAAAATAAATAAATAAACTTAAAAAAACCTTGAAGTGCATATTTAAAGTACTGGCAAAAATCACACACAGGTGATGCTGGTGGAGACCGAGGCCTCTGTGTCCACCCCTCTCTCCCTCACCGACTTCATTTTATGCTTCCCTCTACAGGCACCCCGTGTCCCCCCGGGGGCCTCCCCAGGTTCCCCAAATCACCATGTCCATTCCTGCCTCCTCTTGTCTGCATGTCCACCTGCCTCTCTTGGCCACACCTCCTATCCTCCCACACAGGGCCACCCCTCCTCCTCCTCCAGGAAGGTGGCCCTGCTTCTCTGGCTGACCCTCTGTGCTCATGGGCAGTCGCCACTGCTCTGTTCTCTCTCCCATTGCTGCCCGTGTGTTCATGAGGTCTTCCCGGCCAGCCTGAAGACGGGGGCCTTTCATGACTGCCCCTCAAGGAGCCTGGCCAGTGCTGGGCACCCAGTGGCAAGCAGGTTCCTACAGGATCGCTGCTCCCAGCCCACTGGGGCCCCCACACTTGTCCTGGTGCCCTTCCCACCAGGCTGCGAATTCACGTGGGCAGATCCCAATTCCGCTCTTCTCTTGCCCTCATTAACCAGCTTGTTGGTTCGTTCACATACGCACACGCTGCCATTCCTTCCCAGAGACTGCGATCTCTAGGGCGCGTGTCCTCTGGCCGGACCCCGTGCTTGGTGGCGTGGGGGATGCGGAGGGAGGCACTCGCAGCCTGGTGACGGGGCTTTGACACGTAGGAGATTTAGCATCTCTGAGTTCTCAGCAGGGAGAGACTGTTCACACAGGGGAAGGCTCAAGGAAGGAAAGCTTCACGGAGGAGGTGGCATTCATCCCCTGCCCCACCGTGTAGCAGCTGTGTGACCTTGGGCAACTCACCTAACCCCTCTATGTCTTGGTCTCCCCATTTATAAAAGGGGGATAATAACGGATCTCGCTCATAAGGTTATAAGAATTAAATGAGAGTGAAAAACAGTATGTATGCAGGCTTGGAACAGTTCCCGGACAAAGTAAGTACTCGCTAAGTATGGCTTGAGCTGGGCCCTGGATGATGGGCAGGACTGGGGAAGGGGTTGATGGACACTGATTCCATAGGTGTGAACGGATCCTCAGGCTTTCAACACACACAGGTAGAAACTACTGGATCTCCTCACTCACCCGTGGCCCTGGCTCTCAAGGGATCTGTGCACAGTTAGGGGCTCACATCGTGTCTTCAGTCGACCAGGGACAGCACAGAGCAGACAATGTCCTCTTCTCACTTTAGACTTGGGGACAGGGACTGTTCTCGGCCAAACCTCTGCTGGCTGGCAAGGCATCCCATATCTACCGGGTTGGTGGCTAGAAGCTGCCCTCCGCTGTCCTCCCAGCCCGCCGCAGGGCTTGGCCGAGGCAGGGGAGAGGCAGCTGATGACTGCGGAGCCCGTGCAGCTCTGATTGTGGGCTTTGGGGATCTGATGTGGGGCTTGACCAGGGATGGGACGTCAGTCCAGCCTCCCCCTTGTCTTGAGCTTCTTCCCATAGCCATAGAGAAACCTGGGTACCTTCCCGCTGAGTGCGTGGAGTGGGGAGGACAGGGCTTCAAGGAGGCAGAGACACGCATGAGTGTAAGGGCTTTTTCTTTAGCCAGGAATTCTGCTGCCGGGCACACAAGGGGATGCATGCTTTCATCTTTTTGTCATTAGCTAATCCATTTGACAATTATCGAGCTCCTATGATGTGCCAGGGACACATTCTAGCAGGGGATGCAGCCCTCAACCAGGCATTCACATCACAGGGTGATCAGGGTTGAGGTGGGGTGAAGCATGGACACCGCAGGTGGGCGCTGTGTCCTCTGAGCCCCTAATACTGAGCTGAAGGGCTGCCCTGAGGCAACACCTCAAAGCCTCTTGTCACCCGTCACCACCCTCCGCCCCCCGCCACCAGCGTGGGCCCCACCTCCCCAGCTCCAGGGCTAGCATCCCATCATTCCGAATTTCCATATAAATTTATTCTTCCCAATAAAGGAACCTCTCAAATGTTTAACTAAATGTGATTCAATTTTTATCTTTGCAAGATTTTTCCTATAAATCATTCACAAACCAGAAGCCCCTTGTTGAATGATGTGCTTTGGTTTTTGTTTGAAAAATGGGGTTATCAACCCTGGAACACCCAGTTGGGCCTCCCCACTCAGCACCTTTGCCCCAGTCATGGCCATACTGCCCATCCCCAACCTGAAATCTGTCTCCAGCACATAAAATATCCCCTCCCCCCGACCCAGGCATCTTCTCCAACAAACCGGCAGGCAAATACTCTCCAACTGGTACACATTCAAGCTCGGGGACCCTCCCCCAACACATCCCCCCTCCACCCACACCTATCCTTTTATTCTCCATATCTACCTCAGCCTCCTGCCAAGTATGAATCACTAACTCCCAGGACCAGCAGCCAGGAAGGCTTATACCCAGGGAGCTGACAGGGCCACCTGAGTGAGCCACTGGCTCTGATGGTCTCCTGTCACCATGGCAATAGCAGTCCTCACCGGGATGCTGGTCCAGGCATAGACGGGAGGTGAGCCCTGTGCCCTAAGCAGTGGGGGCCAAGGGCAGGGCTCACTCAAAGACTGATAGATTGATTAGATCACCCATTTGATTGAGTTCAGATTGAGCACCTACTGTGGGCAGGGTGCTGGAGAATCCACAGAGAAAAGCAGGCAAGGTCCATGCCTTCCGTCTCACAGCAAAGATCGACATTGATGACATAATCGTGCTATTGAACATGTAAGCAGGTACCTGCTGAGCTCAGGCTCCCGAAGGAAAGCAACATGGCAACATGGCACAGAGACGTGGTTAAGGTTATGCTCTCGGGAGGCAGACTGTATGGGCACAGACAGCTCTGCTTTTTGCTAGCTGGGTGACCTCAGTCAAGTTACTTAACATACCTGGATGATCTTGGATTCCTAGTCTGTAAATTGGGGGCAATAATAGTACCCACCCCAAAGTGTTGTTGCAAGGATTAAATGAGTGGACACAGTGCCTGGCGCAGAGGAAGTTCTCAACAAGGGTTGGCCACCTGTACTTGCCCAAGATGACACCACCGTGGACCCCCTGCACCACTCCCACCCCCACCCCACAAGCCTGTGTCTAGAGCTGTTTGCCCAGCAGGAACACTGAGCCAAGCCTGCCCTCTTGCCAGGAGGGCCTCACAACGAAAAGCTCATACGTACAAGTTGGTAGCCCTGAGGCCAAGGTCAAGGGCATCTCACAGGCCATCTCACTGGGGCTCTGCCCTCGGGGTGGGGAGTGGGTCACCACTTCCTTACTCTTCTCCCTTAGCTCCCCTCCCACCATCCTCCCTTTCAGTGGGTTTGGCAGCCACACAAACAAGTTTCTTTGCTACCCTGGAAACTGATACCACCCCGTCAGCCCTCTGGTCTCCCGGACTTTCTTTATCTGAGTCCCAGGGGGCCTGGGGGGGCCTGGGGAGGCTTCCCGGGGACGCCTTTCACCTGTTCAGCCCCCACCACTGAGCAGAAAGGCAGCTGTTTCCCTGGGTCGACAGGTGCTGTCCATGGTGCCTGCGCATAGACCTGGTTTGTGGGGGTGGTTCTGGGATGCAGCAGGGCTGGCCTCAGCACCCTAAGGGTTCTGGGAACTGGGGACTTACAGCGTTTGCAAAAGAGAAGAAGCAGGTCATTACCACCCTGCCGGTTCTCTTGGGGTCAGCCATCTCCTCTAGGAGCTCCAGGCACCAAGGCCTCTTCAGATTCCCAAAAGAAAGGCTGGGGCGGGGGTGGGGCGGGGATGTGAACAGAGTCTGCTAAAGCATGAAAGGCGGCCGAGGGGGGAGTCCCAGCCTTCTTTCCCCTATTTATTAAAAACAGTAGCCAGTACTTACTGAGCAGTTCCATATGCCAGGCACTGAGGCTAAGCTGTTTGCACAACCATATTACTTACTCCTCACAATGACTTAGTAAGAACAGAGCCCACGTCAAACGCGAGGAAGCAGGCTCAGAGATGTTAAATAGCTTGTCCAAGGTCACATGGCTGCTAAATGGCTGGCTTGGAAGTACATTTACGTCTCTCTTTTCCTTGCCCCGCAGGCACTGGCCCTACACCGCGTTGGCACCCATTCTGCACCTGGCCCTGTGCTAAGTGATACACAAGAGATCATCATCCCACGTAGAGTGGATGTAACAAAGTTGATTTTTTTTTTCCTCAGGATGGAGTCCTAGGTAAAAACATTATACATTTCCGAAGTTCTAGATACATTCCTCCAGGGAAGATTTATGTAGCAAGCAGAATGCCCACATGTAGAGGTCCCCCAGGTGGTGGCCAGGAGGGCCTGCGGTGGGGACTAGTGGGAAGGCAGGGCTGCAGGCAGGAGCTGTCAGCACCGAGGTGGTGACACACAAAGGGCACTGGCAAGGGTACCTTTAGGGCAGACCTATGGCTCCAGTGAGGATGAGCAGGAGAATTTAGGCAGACAGGCGGTAGTCTGGAAATTATATAGCGCCAGGTGCCCGGAGGCAGGAGAGGAGGAAGTTCCGAGAGAGAGATGGTCAGTAGGGTCAGGCTAAGGAGAGGGAAGATCCCAGCACCGGCCACAGGTTGGATCTTCAGATGCCCCCAGAGGTCCGACTGTGAGACACTGCGGGCGGGTGGGGCACAGATGTGGGGACAGTGAGTGCAGATGCAGATGCTTGGGGAGTAAAAAAAAAAAAAAAAAAAACAAGGAGAGAGACCCAGTGGCAGCTAGAGGGCGCAGCAGAGTCAGGCAAAGGGCTTCTGTGTTTTACAGCCGGTCAAAGGCAGGAGGTTGTGGGAGAGGGAAGCTGGATGGAGGGAGTAGGGAGAGGCAGGAGGTCAGACATGGGGAGCCAGAGGAGGCGCAGCTCTCTCTTTGGGCCGTGGGGGGCTCACCCGCCCACATCCTTGTTCCTCCCAGGCTGGCAGCCTCCCCCCTTCCCCAGGTACCCCTCCTCCAAGGCCCTGCTAAACAGCATCACTGCCACCTCTCGTCCCCTTGTTATCTCCCTGGCAGCATCTTGACCCGCAGCAAGCCAGGTCTGGGACAGAAGCAGTTTAGCGAGTGGCTGATGGTGCGTGTGGGAACACAGGCGTGACTTTGAATTGCTTTGTCTGCTCCGCTGGGCTAACAGCCACCGGTCCTGCGGGCCTCCGAGTTCAGGGAAAAGCGATGGTTTCCACCGTGGTCCTTCCTATTCTCAAGATCCACCTCCAATGGCACAGGCCTCAGGAAAACCAATCCTGGGGGCTGTGCCATATCACACTCGCTGAGCCACGGTGCTGGGCTGGCTGCGGGGCGACCCTGGTTCGCACAGCGAGATCCAGTGTGGCCTAGAGGATAAGGGCCACGGTTTCCCACTTCTGTCCCCCATGGCACGATGCTCATGACATATCTGTTGGATGCCTGAAGTTTCGCTCCCCACTCTGTAGCAACCGGGAAGGGTCAGTAAGCACACACTAGGTGGGGGCATGCTGCAGGCCTGGCCTTGAGCTGGGGCTCTGGAGGGAAGAAGAGGAAAAAAGGCCACGCTTATGAGGAGCTCGTGATCTGGATGGGCTTCTGGGCACAAACATCCATCCACTCAAATGCCAGTCCCTGAATGGAGGAAGGAGGCGTCAGGAGATGGGTGTCTGCTCCGTCACCTGGCCTCTGAGTTGGCACCCTGCCCTCCTCAGGTCCAGGGTCAGGGGCCCTTCCCAGGGAAGACAGCAGGGCTGGGATTTGCAGCCCCTTCTCTCCAGGGGTCTCTCTTTTAGTCCCCGTCTCTGCCTGGAGCCTATTATATCAACACCCAAGTGAAGAGACCACCTACTGTGCCCAGGATGAAAAAAAAGACCTAGGTGCCGGCAAAAGATCTGCCACTTACCAGCTGTGAGACCTCCCGCAAACTGCTAATTCCTCTGAGCCAAATTCCTCATCTGCAAAGTGTAGATAACAGCTCCCACCTCACCAGGCTGTGCGAGGATCAGGCATGATCCTGTACATAAAGCATCTATTGTGGTGCCTGGCACATAGTAGGTGCACGCTTTGGTGCCTGGTCCTCCATTCCCCGCCATGCCTGCCTCCTGAATGGAAGAATCAAAGCAGGGCGTTCCCGACCGAGGCCCGTCTCGTCCAGAAGGAGCGGCGAGTCTCCGAACAGCAGCCGACAGGAATCGCGGCTGGTACCGCGTGGTGTTTTTGCATGCATTATCTTTTACACGTTTTCACATCCCCCCCCCCCCCCCCCCCCCGCGCATGAGATAGATATCTGCATCCCCATTTTATAGCTAAGGAGCCTGAGGCACAGAGCAGTTAAAAATAACTGGCACTCAGGTGGTGAGGGGTGGAACAGAGTTAAACTCAGCTCTCAAGCAGCTGAAGAGATCACGTCTCCCGGGCCCTGGATTTTCCTTCCTCCAGTGCCAGGGGTAGACCATGAAACAGCTCTATGGGTCCAGTGGGGCAGGCTGGCCCGCGGGCCCGGCACCGACCGGTCTGACTCTAAGGCTGTATACTGAAAACGGGGAGTCAGTCCGAGACGTGGGCTTTGGGTAAGATGTCTTATGAATTAAAAATGGTTGGGGCGCCTGGCTGGCTCAGTCGGTTAAGCGGCCGACTTCGGCTCAGGTCATGATCTTGAGGTCCGTGAGTTCGAGCGCCGCGTCGGGCTCTGGGCTGACAGCTCAGAGCCTGGAGCCTGTTTCAGATTCTGTGTCTCCCTCTCTCTGCCCCTCCCCTGTTCATGCTCTGTCTCTCCCTGTCTCAAGAATAAATAAAATGTTAAAAAAAAAAAATTAAAAAAAAAATTGTCACTTAACTGCCTGCTGACAAAAGGGGCCGGCGTCCCGGGTGGCACATGGGCCGGGCTGCATTCAACAGCTCCGTGATCAACACATGGCAACCAGTGGGGGGGGGGGGCTACTTCTGCTCTCAACCGGGGGAGGGGACACAGGCTGAGAGCGTGCCACCCCTCTGGAGGACCCTGGGGGAGGCAGGGGCAGGGAATTAGGCCTCCTCTCCGAAGCTTCTCCTGAAGCCCCTCTGCCCCGACCCTGTCCCTGCAGACCTTGCAGGGTGCCTTATCCACACTCGGGCCTCAGCTCCAACGTCACCTCCTCAGAGGAGCCCTCCCTCATCCCCGCGCCGGCCCCTCACACCCCTTCACTCTCCGCTCCATTGGCCTGTTTTATTGCCTTCCGAACACTTCCACTTTCTCAACCTCTCTTTTCACCCATTTACGTGTTTGCTTATGGTCCGTCTCTCCTCCCTGCAACATAAGCCCCAGGAGAGGAAGGACTGGTTTCCCCCAGATGACCAGCTGATGCATCGAAGGGGCTCAGCAAATGCTGTTTGAACGAACAAACGCACTGACACAGGGATGTCCGGGGGCCATTCTGAGGCTGGTGTAAAAGGTGGGGCAGAACGGTCCTGGCCTGACTTGTTTAATTTTTTTTAATGTTTATTTTTCAGAGAGAGAGAGAGACAGAGCATGAGCTGGGGAAGAGCAGAGAGAGGGAGACACAGAATCCGAAGCAGGCTCCAGGCTCCGAGCTGTCTGCACAGAGCCCGACTCGGGGCTTGAACTCACAGACCGCGAGATCAGGACCTGAGCCGAAGTCTGACGCTTAACCGACTGAGCCCCCCAGGCGCCCCGGTACTGGCGTGACTTGCAACGTCAGATGTCACGGAGACCATAATGCTCCAGGGCTCTGAGGGGGGATCGGCCAACAAGCGATTCTAACTGGGGCCGTCATAACGCTCCTGACGCAGCCAGAGTGGTATGTTTCTTGAGCTGAGTGCCTCCTGCATTAACTACCATTACTACCGTCCAGTCAGGGAAAGACAACCTTCAGTCCCTCAAGGAAATGCGAACGGCAGCCTGCTTGCCTTGCAGGCATCTCACAGAATGGCGGGTTTCATCAAGCTCACTTAAACCAACAAATGATTACCTCTCCTAATAAGACCACAAACTGGACTCTGATTAATTTGCTAATAACTGGCTCCAATGTATGAAACATTAACCCGGGTAGTCAAGGGTAGTAAAACTTATTACGTAGGGCTGCTGGGGTTCCAGCGACGGCCCTCTCACCCACAGCAGCGCGTGGCTCCCTGCAAAACAGGTGGTTCAGGCAGGCGGCCTCGGGGCCTCTGAGGACACTTTAATGGGGATCAGCGAAACATCGCCAGGGGTTACGGCTGGGATCAGAATCTCCCCACTTCCTGGGCAACGTTTCCTCGCCACTTTCTGGGCAACACTTCCTGGACCCCAGCTTCCTGGGCAGCTGCACAGGATGTTCACCAAGGAGCTGCTTCATAAAGAAAATTAGGAACAACCTCCATGTCCAGGAATAGGAATTAAATAAGTTATTATATGGAAGTCATGTCAGCCACTAAAGAGAGAGAGGCCGAGCAGCGCAAGATGACGTCTCTGCTCCCAAGTGGCGTCCAGTTTAGATGAGAAAATGGCACCTGTGCCCAAAAAGGTGCCCGGCCCCGATGAGGGCAGCTCATGGGGGCCGGTGTGGGAAGAGCTCCTTTCACTGGGCCTTGGTGGGCAGGTCTGGGTAAGCACAGAGGGGAGAAGGCCTTCCTGTTGGGAGTCTAGCAAGAGCAGAAGCGGGAGGGCAGAGTAATCCTTTCATGGCGGGGGAGCCGGCTGGAGGAGCAGGGCTCACGCACAGTGGTGTCAGGACCAGCTGACACGAGGAGGTGGGAGCCTTGAACGCCGGGTAAGCAGTTTGGACCTGTGTCCTGTGGGGAGTTTCTGGAGGCGGGAAGGCCTGTTGGTGAGGCGGGCACGGAATGGGTGATGATAGCGACAAAAGGAGCGATAACACGGGCCATCTAGTGTGGGCCCACCGTGTGGCAGGCAAGGTTCTAAGCCCTTTGCGTGTATCTGTTCATTAAGCTTCACGGCAATTCCACGTGCAGGCATCATCATCCTCATCGTCCCCATTGTTAGCGTTCTTCCCATTTTACAGGTGAGAAAACCAAGGCACAGAGAGACTAAGTGATTGGCTTGAAGTCACGCAGCTGGTAAGTGGGAGAGCCAGGGCTCAAGGCCAGGCTGGCTGACTCCAGGCTGTAAGGCTTCGTGCACAGGCCAGGCTGCCCCCGAGAGGTGGGGAAGATACGTGCTTCTGCCCCCTGGCAGGGTGCTTGGCAAGTTCGTTCACATGTGTGAGCTCACTGGATTCTCAGAATGTTATCTGAGAATCTGCTATCTGCCATCCCAATTATCAGATGAGGAAACTGAGGCTCGGTCAGGGAGGTGACATATTCAAGGACTCATGGTTACTCAGTGACCATGCTGGGATTAGAACCGGGGTGGTTCGGGTCTCAAATGTCCCTCATGGACGCTGTGGTCTCTCCTGTGTGGGTCTGGAGACTGGCTGGCGATGATCAAGGAGACAAGGAAAGCGGAGGGCTACAGATCCCCCAGGAACCTGCCTGCTCGCTTGCCTTGAGCCTGGCTGCTTCCATGGCCTGAGGCAGGTGGGCCCAGAACATCCATTCCTACCCTCAGCTGGAGCCCCTCCCCCAGCCGAGGGTGGGCGCCAAGGTGCACTGGGTCGCTCGGCCGTGTTCCCCGGAGGCCTGCCTGTGCCGCCCGCTGCTGGGCCCGGCCCACATAACTCACCTGAGGCTTGGCACTCAGGAGGGCGTCAGGGCTCTGGGAGATTTACGGGCTCCGATAAAGCCATCTCAGCCCTCGCATAAGAAGAGTGTGATATTTGATGATCTGAAAGGCCTTGTCCCAGAGAGGGAGTGGCAGGGGGGGAGGGGTGGGGGTGGCAGGGAGGAGGAGAGACACTTAAGAAAACAAAGAGAACGGTGATCAGATGCCCAAGGAGATGGAAGCGGGGGGGGGGGGGGGGGGGGGTGCGCTGTCAGCCTGCGGGCCACCACCTCCTCGTCTCCAACACCTCTGTGCTGTCCTAGCAGTGGGACGTGGGAAAGACAGGTGCAGGGGAAGGGGTTTCTTGGGCAGTGGGGGCCCTCAGGCAGCTCCCTAAGTCGCTGAGTCCTCCCACCTCCCCCGCCACCTCCCCTCTGTGACTGCTGATCCCGACAATCCACAGATGCACCCCCCCTCCAGCCCCAAGTACTGCAAGTTTTGGAGTGAATGACTTTCAAATCTGGGAAGGAGAGCTCATCACACACGCCTTGAGCCTCTAGGTGCCAAGCACAGGTTGGGGACATGGGTAATGCTCCCAGGTGCCCACATTCTAATGAGGAGGACTGGTCACCTCCAGGAGGACAAAACCTACATATAATGGCAGAAGACGAAGTTAGGAGACTGGATTCATACCTGTGGGCTTGCGGACCGCTCTGAGCCTCAGTTTCCTCATTGTGGGTGAGAATATCTGTCCTGTTCGCAGGGCTATTTGGAGGTTCAGTGAGATAAGGGATCCGAAAAGGCTTTGCAAGTGGTAATGTACCGAGCCTACGTCAGGTAGGTGTCAAGGATGATGACGCAAGCATCCAGGGGCCGGTGGAACCAAGCTTTGCCCGGAACTGAATGGCATTAGGCAGCAAAGACTGTGGGAAGGGGGCAGGGTGCAGAGCCAGACCAGCTGCAGGTGCACACCCAAGCCTGCGGAACCAGGAGCCTTGGCCACCCGAACGAACCTCCCCTTCCTACCCTATTTCCCAGGGTCTAGCCTCGTCCTCTAAATGTCACTTGCTCTGTGTTCCTTGCCTTGCTGTCGCCATGATCGTGTGGGAGAGACTCCGGCATCAGAGAGCCCTGAGTTGGAATCCCAGCTCCACTACAGCCACGTGACTTCGGGCAAATGACTTCGCCCGCCTGAGCCTCAGTTTCTTCACCTGCCAATCAGAGATGATACTAGAATTTGCCTGCTGGGGTTGCTGGGAGGATTTAAGGAGTCCACGAGCATGGGGCCGGCTCACAGCAATGCTCCCTGAGTCGCCGAGTCCTCCCATCTCCCCCGCCACCTCCCCTCTGTGACTGCTGATCCCGACAATCCCACAGCTGCACCCCTCCCCCCCTTCTCCAGCCCCAAGTACTGCAAGTTCTGGACTGAATGACTTTCAAATCTGGGAAGGAGAGCCCATCACACACACCTTGAGCTGGGTAATTTATGAATCAAATTGTGCTCCGTCAGGGCTCCGCTGCCCAGAAATAGATGTGGTCGGACGAGGTTCAGGGAGCCAGCCTCAGACACAGTTATCTTCATAGAAACTGGCCACCAGCGGGCAGAACCGGCCTGGACGACTGACCTTGAGGGGCTCCCTGGGGGGCTGCGAAGCCCCCCCTCAGCCTGGCCCCTGTCCTGAGTCCTGAAGACAGGACAGAGATCTGCCTGCTGCTCAGGAGGACAGCTGGTGACCCTGAGCAAGTTACTTAACCTCTCTGGGCTTCAGGGTCCTCCCTTGTTTAAAACAGACGGGTTTTCCTTTGGCAGTGGTTTTTCAAATGTCTTTGTTTGGGTAGCAAACCCTTTTATCGGACACAATTTTGCAGAGAACCCCAGTATATAAAACAGTCAAGAACTGAGCTAACCGCCTTGGCTGAAGCAGATGACGGGGTTGGGGGAGGGGGGACTGATGGAGTCCAGCACATTCGGCACCCTCCTCGCCCACAGAGGGGGCCCCACAGGATGGGGCTAGAGGCTGGGGGCCTCAGGGAACTTGGAAGTCTCCATGGACTCATTCACTTTTAAGATTCCATGGTTGTCTACGAGAGCATCCCCAAGGATGCACAGGGCCTGACATCATGCCGCGTAGGTCATCCTAGGACCAAGAGATGCTGAAGACCAGACAGGTGTAGTTCTTGAGGCTCAGAGGATTAATGTCTTCATCCGGATCTGATCTTTTTGAAAGGGGCACATTGTCGTAGTGCCTAAGGCCAGCGTTAAAACATCAGCACCGCTGCTCACGAGCTGTGTGACTATGGGCAAGTTAACTACCCTCTCTGGGCTTTAGCTCCCTTGGCTGTAAAAGGGGAGGCATAATATTTATCTCACAGAGCCGATACCAATGCCAAAGCTGGTGGTGCCTCTTTCTAGTCCTGCACGGTGTCCAGCACCTAGCAAGTACTCGATAAATATAAGCTGTTGCTGTAAATTCTTTTCGAGAAAGAAGGACAATTGGAGCTTGCTACATCCTATGCTGCTTAAGCCTCGTGGGGACCCACTGATTACTTAACTGACGTGGGAGGCTAATGTGTCCCCAGTCCTGTGGCTGCTAAGTGGCTGAACTGAAATCTGAACCCACAGCTTTTAATGCCAAAGCCCTACCCCTCCCTAGAAACGCTGCTTCTAGAAGGCCTCAGCAGGAAAGCCCCAGACTGTGCCAGGCACAGTTTCCCAATGTTGGAGGGTTTTCCGGCATCTGGTCAGTGACTCAGATTGTAACATCAAAGCAGATATTTCTGGTCAGGGAAAGACTAGGGGAAATAACTACCAATTTAGTTCAGGACAAAACCCACCCATCAGTGTGGAAAACAGAAAATCTCGCGTTCTACTGAAAATGGGTCAGAAATCATGACGTTCCCAAGAAAAGATGGCAAATTTGTCCTCTTGGGTTGGAGCCCCCGATCTGGAAACACGAAGGTCAGGTTTTCCTAGAGGGTATCTCCGGGAACTCTGACGCAAGGGATATAGGAAAAGCCAACTTTTAAAAAGTTCTGAGATCGGGGCGCCTGGGTGGCTCAGTCGGTTGAACGTCCGACTTCGGCTCGGGTCACGATCTCGCGGTCCGTGAGTCCGAGCCCTGCGTCGGGCTCTGTGCTGACAGCTCAGAGCCTGGAGCCTGCTTCGGATTCTGTCTCCCTCTCTCTCTGCCCCTCCCCCACTCATGCTCTGTCTCTCTCTCTCTCTCTGTCAAAAATAAATACACATTGGGGCGCCTGGGTGGCGCAGTCGGTTGAGCGTCCGACTTCAGCCAGGTCACGATCTCGCGGTCCGTGAGTTCGAGCCCCGCGTCAGGCTCTGGGCTGACGGCTCAGAGCCTGGAGCCTGTTTCCGATTCTGTGTCTCCCTCTCTCTCTGCCCCTCCCCCGTTCATGCTCTGTCTCTCTCTGTCCCAAAAATAAATAAACGTTGAAAAAAAAAATTTAAAAAAATAAATACACATTAAAAAAATTAAAAAAAATAAAATAAAAAGTTCTGAGATCAAAAACATTTTGGAAACACAGAACAGATCTCTTCACCGCAGGACTCGTCAGAGCCTTTAATGTGCCGACGTGCACTGTGACTTGCCAGGGCAAGGATGTTGTGATGCAATGTCTCTCTGACTTATTTGGCCATAGGGCCTTTTTTCTACGCGCTCTCTTGAGGGGTGGTATGGGAAACCCGCTGAGGTAACCGAAGGTGTAAAAAGGGCTGTTCCTACACTTACCCTCTGGTGGGGTCTCTGAGCACTCAAGTTAGATGCGCGCGGCGTCGGAGACGGAAAACGGAAGAGTGCTTAAAGGCCCGTCAGGTTCAAACTTCTCCATCTCCCCTGGGGAACTGAGGGTCAGGGATGGGGAGAAACCTGGCCGACATCGCACGGCACGGAAGAGGCAGAGCCGGGTCTGACGGGTCAACCTCAAGTCTGATTCGAGTCTGGGGGCCTCCCTGGGGCCACAGTCAGATGCGGGTCCCGGGCCAGGGGTGGGTCCCCCGGCAGCTTTGGGGACTACACTTTTCAAAAGAAACAAGCTTTCGCTGTGGGCGGCTTCAAACATACACGAATGTGGGGATAAGGGCATGATGAGGCCCTATACACCCATCACCCAGATTCAACCACCATCAGCATTTTGTCAATCACTTATCAAACTCATCCCTGGCAACATTTTCTAGAGTTATTAACAGCCAGCTCAGCTCATCCTTACACATCTCTGATGAGGACTTCTTTAGGGCACTGAACCTGTCATTATCACGCTAAACAAAATGAATGATTCCTAACGTCACTGGAGACACAGCCCACATTCGAGCAGGGACCCCAATTTTGAAGCCACATTAGGATTGGAGGCTTTGTTTGACCCTCTGCTCTCGGTCCTCAGAGCCCAAGCCTCGGAGATTCCTGAAAAATGCAAGAAACGTCGTCAAGTTTCATTGCCTAACCGAGGACGAAAGCGAGAGCAAAAACGATGAGGAACGGCTGAGGCAAAATGTCATCTGGGTGGGTGAACACAAGGGGGTGTGTTGTAGCAGGTTCTGTACTTTTCTAAAAGTGTGATATTTCCATTTGCCAGTGATCCTGGCGCTGCTTCTCTGACGAAGGCCAGGGGTCCCGGACAGGGTTGTGGTGGGGCGGCAGCCTGAGCGTCAGTCCTCCTTGTCACGTGATGTCCCCGGGGCCCGGCCCAGCACCCCACACCGAGTGGGTGTTCAGCATGCTTGACGAGTGAGCCCAGCTGGACGGGGAGGGGTGTCCCGAGATGTTCCCGTCCCCTTGGCTCGCACAGGCAGGAACTTCTGCTGAGCAAGCAGGAAACAGGAGAAAGAGAGATGTCCTTGCCTTTTTTGGCCAAGGAGGGTCAGCAACCAAAATCTCGGCAAAGACTCTGACCAGGCATGGTTTTGAGAAAGAGAGTCACGGGTCAGAAGGCAGGGTCCTTCTCACGGGGCCACCCTCGGGATATGCGGCTGGGGTCCTCTCAGTGACAGGGGCTGATCTGGGGTACAGACCTACTCCCTTGGCGGCGGGGGGGGGGGCAGTTTCTCTGGGAAGCTCCCCGGCACGGCTAAAGGGACGGACACCCTACGGCGCCCCCAATCCAAGCTCTGTGAACAGACACTTCTGGAGGGGGAAGAAGAGCATAGAATCTTCCTGCAGGCAGATGGCATTTTGGGGGGGTGTTTGCAAGCTTGAGACTCAGAGCCCACGGGAAAGAGGAACTAAGTCCTTCGTCTGTGGAGGGAGCTCCTGGCACCGTCCCTGGCACCGAGCAGCGTCTGAGAGCCCAAACACCACCTCAGTCAAAGCCAGAAGGGACGGTAGTCTCTGATCTTCAGCCCCCCAACCTCTGCCCAGATGTCCTGCCCACTCTCCCTCCCAGCACTAAGCCCTGAGCCGTGCCAGCTGTGAGCCCCAGCCTGCAGCTCCCCTGATGGAAGGTGACTTATGGCTTTAATTATCCAGTGCCGGGTGTGAGCCTCAGGAAGGAGCCAGCCCCACCAGGCTCGGTGCCTGTCGAACAAGGGGGTGCCAAGTTGGCGAGGACGGTCCTGCATGCTGCCACGCCATCCCCGGCTCTCCCCCGGTGGTGACCCAGCTCTCCCTTCACTTCTGGGGTGCCCACGGCCTGGCCCCCTGCCCTCGAGGGCGGGGTGAGATCAAGTGGGGGTGTGGATGAGGCAGGGTACGCAGGAGGAGCAGCTTAAGGCTGGCCCACCGCAGAGCTCTGTCTTGAGCTGCCAGAGAATCTGGGGGTGGTGAGGAAGGGTTGCGAGTGGCTGGACGGACAAAGGGACAGAGCCTGGGACAGCTGGCACAAGCACTCCAGATTCTCTCTCACCTCATCACCCCAGTGGCCTTCCAACTGGCCTCCCTGCTTTCTCCTCTTGACCCTCTCCAGCCCACGCTCCACCTTTCTCTGATCTTTTAAAGGCCTGACCACAGATCAAGTTACTGCACTGCAATGTCTTCCTAGTGCAAGTGGAATAAAATCTCACCTCCTCATCCTGGTCTGTAAGACTCTAAATGATCCATCCCCGTCCAGCTCTCTGAATTTCCTATACCCAACCTTCTATTCCCCACCACACCCTACCCTTGTCCAACGTCTCTGGTTTCCTGTTTCTTAAGACACTCCAGCTCATTCTTACCTCAGGGCCTTTGCATGTGCTGTTTCCTCTGCCTGGAACACTTTTCCCCCTCAGCTCTACATGGCTGCCTCCTCCACCATTGCTCAGGCCCGTCTCAAATGTCACCATATCAAGGAGGCTTTCCCCAACCACGCCAGCAAAGTCGTCCCAGCTCAGTCACTCACCAATCTGTCCCCAAGCCACCAGTGTTTTATTTGCTTGTGAGCACCTGTCAACTCCCTAAAATTATCTCACGCATTCATCTGTTGGCTTACTTTCACCTTTCTATTTTCCTTACTAAACCGTAAGTTCCACGAGGGCAACAGCTTTATCTGTCTCGTTCGCATTATATCCCCAGAGGCTGGCAGAGGAGAGGTGCCTGATAAACATTTGTGAGTAATCACCTTAGCTCAAAGTCTGTGTTGTAAAGAGGGACAAGCTTCCCAGATGGCCCAGCAAGCTCAAGGCAGAGCCATCAGGCCAGAAGCAACAACCATGACCTCCAGGACCATGTCCCCCCTTCCCCTCTTTGCATGGTAGGGGAGCTGTCAACAACCCCCTCCCCCCCGTTCCCCACCATAAAAGCCCCCTTGGGAGTCAGGTTCCAAGGACTCCCACTGGGGAGCTTTGAGGAGCCCCCACCAGTGCTGAACTCTGACTCCTGCCTCTGGGGCGGCTTCCCGGCAGAGCAGGGAGTGGGACTGGGGGAGAGGTAACCGTGGGGAAGGGTGGAACAGAGAGGCTGAAAGAGCTGGCCTGGGAAATAGGCCCTTCCCTCCCTGCTCTGGGCCTTGCTTTGCCCATTTGTGGCTCGGAAGGGTCAGACGGAATGCTACCTGGGTGCCTGTGGCCTGTGGCAGGTGACCCCACGAAACTGGGCCCCCAGTGTTGGGAGAAGGACGGCGGCGGGCAAGGGGACAGGAGGTAGCATGGTTCCTGTTCTGCTCCCCTCCCTGCCTGACCCCAGCGCCACCGCGGGTTCTCAGCCTGGGTTATCAATCTCCCTCCACCTGGAGAACTCCCCTAAATGAAATTCCTACTGGCGTGGGGCCCGTGATATAACAAGTCACTTGCTTTGCCTAGGAAATGAAAGATGGGAAGGCAGAGTTCCTGGGACAGAGGCGATCTCCATAAATCTGCCGGAGTGTTTCGGGGATTACTTTGTGGGATTAATTATCTGTCCTTCAAACAAAGACCTGACCTCAGCGGCCCGGGTGTCCCCACCCTGCAGGGGAGGGAGCACTGGGCCTGGGTTGGGCTGTGCAGACAGACACTGTAAGACACTTCACTTGTCCTGCCAGACCCTAAATAGGCCCTCCTGCCCCACCCGTCAAGTCTGCCTAGCTTCCAGCACTTTCTGCAGCTTGGCCCTCCTTGACCCCTCTACCCACCAGGCCTCCCAGGACGACCCTACCTCGTTACGCTTCTGCTGCCCAGACTTGGGTATGGATGAAGAAGTTCTATATGCAATGGACAGAATAACGACTGGATCAGGAGCCAGTTCAGTATCTACCATTTCACCCGACCATACAACCTGGAGTTCCTGGAGCTCCCTGAGTCTCGGTTTACCCACCTGCGAAAAGGGAACAGTGGAGGTAGGGTCTGTACGTAACGGGCATCGTCGCGACAATCCAGCGAGGCTGGTGGCCTTGTGGAAAGCCATGGACTCCAGACTCACACAGACCTGCCACTTCTTGACCTGGCTCGACCCTACATGTTACACAACCTTTCTGATCCGTTTTCTCATCTGTGACACGGGGGCAGCAGTAGTTCTGGTTGTAAGCGTAAGACACTGCCTCTGTAGAGGGACTCGCATGACATTCTTGGGTGGGACTCCACTGGCATCCCAACTACAGCTCCAAGAGAAGTGGGCTCATGGCAGCTTTCTGTTTTCTGCTGTCCTTCTAGGCCAGTGCCTTCTCCCTGCAGAGCCCACGTTGTGTGCAAATCTTCCCCTGCCCCGGAGTGGAGCCAAACAGAAGGCACCACTCTCGGAACCAAGGAAAATCGGTGCTGACCGCAGGAGGGCTGCCTGGAGCCAGCTCACAGTTAGCCAAGCCCCAGTTAGCTGTTCTGAGTCACAAGAGCCACGGAGGAGAGACGGTTGGTGCAGCCTTCGGTTCCCTGGAGAAACAGGGAGAGGAGTGAATATCACAGTAGAAATGTGGGTGTTAGATGGTCCCCTCTGGGCAGAGGTGGCTGGGGAGTGACAGAGGTCATGGATGTGGGATGCCGATGGCTGGGGGCCAAGTGCTGGCCATGCCACACATGACCTGGGTACTCCCTGGCAGGCCGCACTGGGTGGGCTTCCATATTCTCAGAGGTAAAGTGGGAAGGCAGCCGTCCCTTGCAGTGTCATCCTGAGGACGGATAACTTAGGTGATGTCCCCTGTAGCTGCTCAGTTCACATGAGCCCCTCCGGAAAGCCTGGCCTCTTTCTGGGTTCTCAGGGCAATGTGGCTGGGGCCCAAACAGGCCTCAGCCTCAGCAGCTCACATCTCGGGGGCCTGATGGAAATGTGAATTCCAGGGGATTCCACGATCCCCATGATGGGGAGGGAGAGAATGAGGCAAAGGAGGCAGAGCCTTGTGAACTCCTGAGCCCAGCAGGTAGTCATAGCCCAGAGGTGGCATGGGGCTGTGTATGCAGCGGGAGGTGACAGGTCAGAGAGAAAATGGAAGGTGAGCTGGTTGGAGAGCGTGCACATCCGATGACCAACCTGCTTCCGTCAACTAACCAGACCGTGAAAGCTGGGTGGTCAGGGAGGGCTTCTGGAGGCAGTGGGCGGGAAGACCAGGTTCAAAGCAAGGGAAGGATGTAGACAGATGGCTAAGGGAGGGACAGGCTTCTTAGGTAGATAGGCCCCTGCCCACTCTTCTTGACCGTCCTTCTGTCAAGAACATGCAATGGGAAATGGTCGCTTCCCCTAGGTGAAGTCAATGAACTTGGGAATAATAGTAACTTACTAAGCATTAACTATATGCCAGGCATTGTGCTAAGCACTGTTCCCTCTGCAGCGCGTATTTTAACCTCAATTTACAGAAGTGATTTGTCGAGGTCCCACAGGCTGTTGCACTGGTAGCCAGGATTTGAGCTCAGACCTGGCTCAGACCAGGATTTGAGCAGATCCAAAGTTGCTGCCTCAGCACACCAAAGCCAGAGCCATTTCTCAGGGAGCATGTGGTCGGTTATTTCATCCTGTGGGTGGCACATCCCATCACCCAAGGTGGGGTCAAGGTAGGGACAGTGTCCATACCTCCTAACTCTTTGGCTCTTTGCCTGTAGCATGGCCAGCTGCTAAGGTGGGTGTGCTCTGAATTGTGCAGAAGTGAGAAGGGAATAGCAGGGGGTTGCTGGGCACAGAACAGCTTGGGTTTGAGGGACAAGGGTGGAGCTAGATCTGTTGGGTGCACCTACATCCCTCTGGGTTTCACTAGCTTTCCTGACTTCAGATCTGATCTCCAAAATGGGAGCCCCAACTGCCTGTGTCCAGTCCTGGCTCCAATGTTGACAAGCTGAGCAGCCTCGGACAAATTACTTAACCTCTCTGAGCTCTGTGCTCCTCATCTGTGACGGAACAATAGTACCTTCTTCGCCGGGGTGCTATAAGGAGCAAATGAATGAACCCAGGTAAGCTGCTTAAAGCAGGACACGTGGCCATTACCCAATAAATGGTGATAAGTGTTATCACAGTTGGGTTTTCCTCTTTAGCCCTTCTTCTGCCACCTCCTTGTCCCCAAATCAAAGTCCTAGTTCCAGTGCTTTGCTAAAATGTCCCTGCACATGTACGTATTCTTGCTAAATATCCACGGTTGCTATTGGCTTTTTAACCTTACATATGTGGTATTAGGCGATTCCTTTCTATTTCTTTTACCACTCCACACTAGGTTGTAAAGATTTATCTCTTCTGCTGTCTGCACATCTATTGAGCCGAGCCATGTGAAATTGCCGACATTCCACCATTTTTGACCTGCAAAAATAGTGATTTCATGTGATTTAACCTCCTAGTTTGTGACGTCTGATATAGAGTACTGGTGTAGGGGTTGGCAAACATTTTCTGTAAAAGGCCATAGTAAATTCTCTAGAGTTTGCAGGTCTTGAGGCAAAATTGAGGACATTATGTTGGTCCCTATCTAACAAGAGAGAAAACAAATTGCCACAACATTTTTGGTGAAATTCAAAATGCAACAATAATTGAGCACAGTTTTTTTGTAATACAGGTCTACGAGTGAGGAGAATGGAATTTCGGGGGCAGGAGATACTATTGCACGTAAGCGGAGTTCAAAGATAGGATTTACTAGCACGACCTCAACTGCAAAATGACTCTTTGGAATCCATTCTTAGCTCTGAGATCACATGAAACAGGCAGTGGGGGGGCACCAGGTGCCCACATTGAGGGGTGTGAAGAGGTTGGTCATCGCAGGCGCCATTACAATGCCCTGATTTCTACTCAGCTTCAGCACCTCTGTACTGGGGCTCCCCAGTCGGCGGGCTCTCCCATCCTGGGAGAATACACTTTGCCTACTTTTCCATAGAATTTCTCAACTTTTCCCTACTGATTTACAGGGCTTCCTCCTATAGCCTACAGACCCTTGTTGGTTACAATTGCTGCAAAAGTCTTCTCCCTACAGGTCCTCTGTTGTTCCCTTCGTCTATATAATTCCCACTGAATTGGAAATCCTCTGATGTAGATCCGTTTCTCATCTCCGGCACGTGCTCTTTGGGCGCTGAGTCCTTTCCAAGCACAAGGTCATGAAGATATACCCCGACATTTCCTTTTATGAGCTTTGTATTTTACTGTCCATGTTGACGTCTTTCATCCGTCTGCGGTCCACTTTGGTATACGGTGTATGGTGGGGCTCTTGCTTTATTTTTCTCCACATCGTGAGCTAGTTTCCCCAACACCGGCTACTAAACAAGTCCTCTCTTCCCCATTGATTTGCGGCACCACCTTTTCCATATATCAACTTCCCGTGTTTATATGTGGGTCTAGTTCTAACAGCTGCATTCTGTCCCATTGGCCTATCTGTCTATCGTTTAAGATGTCCTGGAAGGATTAGGGCCCGCCCTGCTCATGGCCCCGTTGCCCTCTTCTGTACCGGCTGCCTCAGGTGACACCGCCTCAGGCTGCCAGCTCCCTATGGCTCGTGGACACTGCTGGTGATGATGAACTGGCCAACCGGACCCCCTGCAGGAAGTCTGGAATTAGAAAACTAGAATATGAAGCTGGTTGACAGCTGAGACGGAAGCCAGAAGGACAGTCCAGGGGCAGCCATGATGGAGAGGGGGTGGTATGGTCATCATGGACCAGGTGGGATCATGAGGGAGCCAGTGGGATAGAGAGAGATGAGTGAGGCAATAACTAGGGTGGGGAAAAGATGCAGAGGTGGGCTGAATAATGGCCATCAAAGCCAGCTCCTGATCCCTGGAACCTCTGAATGTGACTTTACATGCATATGTTTTTCAGTTAAGCATCATGAGATGGAGAGATTACCTTCTGGGCTCTACCTGTCACCACAAGGGGCCTTGAAGAGGGAGGCAGAGGGAGATGAGACTACAGAAGAGAAGGCTATGTGGCCAGGGGAAAAGAGATTGGAGGGGTGCAGCCACGGGCCGATGAAGGAAAGCTGGCAGCCACCAGCTGCTGGGGTCGGCAAGAAATGGATCCTTCTTGGGCTCCCCAGAAGGATCCAGCCTTGCTGACACTTTGATTTTAGTCCTGTAAGACTGATTTTGGACTTCCAGTCTGCAGGGCCATAAAAGAATAAATTTCTGTTGCTTTAAGCCACACTTTGTAGTGGTTTATTACGGTAGCCATGGGAAACTCTGTAAGAAAGGAGAGAGTACTCAAGCTTCCTGCCTCAGTTCCTCCTCCCAGAAGGCCCCACTCTGAGGAGGGTCTGCCCGGGGTTCCTGCGGGAGGCCCCTTTCCTGAAGCTTCCTAAGTGCTCTCAGATTCCCGGAACCACAGATGCCCTGAAAGGAACACTCCACGCCCCTCTGCTTGGCCCTCAAGACCCTTCAAATCATCTTCCCTATTCTGCAGCCTGGCTAGTCGGTTGCCCTGTAGACTCTTCATGAATAGTCCTCTCTCTAACTAAGCCTCTGCTCTGGTCAGACCCCCTTCCCAGGATGCCTCCCTCCCCATCTAAGCCACTCACCCTCTGTCCCAGTGATACCGCCTTGTGGGTGCTAGCACTCCCCCATTTCCAAGGTGGCTTCATTACGCGATCCTACCCAACAGAATGCTGGCACGTCCTGAGCTCTTGCCCACCAGGCGCTGTTCTGAGCACTTTGCGTGTATTGATGTGACTCTCAGAGCCTCCACCATCCCACCCCCCGACTCTACAGCTAGGGAAAGGGCCAGCTCAGGTCTCCTGCCCGTCAAAATGCCTAAGCCTCAACCATTTGGATGCCACCCTCCCAATTTTTGCCATATCTGCCTGCACCTTGCATTATTATTATTTACTATTTTCTTTAATCTGATTCTTTTCTTCGACAACTCGTTCCAACAGAATGTATTTAGGAGTTTCACAGACGGAGAACCAGTTTCCTGACCATAATGGGGACTGATTGTACAATGGATAAAATGAGCCTACATGGGGAGATTTTAGCCACATCAGCTTGACATCTGATGGCTCCAGCCAACTCTCCTTAAGTGGGAAGAGAAGCCAAAGGAGAGAGGTGTTAAAGGTGTGAGCACCCAACTGGACTTTGTCCTGGACAGAACTGACAGAAACAGACATTCTGAGAGAGAACTGAGAAGAGCGATAACCACTTCGCTGTGTGATTCGATGTCATTTCACGCCCCACCCGTGCACCACTTAAAATCACCTCTCTGGGGGATCAGCATGTGGGGAAGCCACTGCCCTCGCCCCAGCCCCAGCCCCCTAGCACTGCCCGCCTTCCTCGGATCTTTCTAAGGACTCACTGACAACACTTGCTGCTCAGCGGGTGCTCTGTGGACGGATGATTGACTTCTCACAGGTCACCTCCCCACAACTCCTCAAAGCTTCCCGATGGAAGGGTTTTCCATTTCCAGCTTCCATTCTAGAGCCTGTCTCCCCAGGACGGCCAAGCAGGGAGGTTAGCTCAAGACTTTGCTAAGCATCTGCTGGGTCATGAGCGGGCAACTCTCCCGTCCCTGCAGACTTCTAGAGGACCAACAAAACCCCAGGACCTCAAGTCCTTATTTGCAAAACACTCCCTTAAGTCTCACCTAAATTGCTCTTGTGGAACTAAAGACCCCTGCCATCCTTATGAAGAAAAATCAGCCACTGGCACCTTTAAAATAACCCTTGCTATGCCGGACGCTGTTGTGAAGTGCCCTTCAGCCTGTATTTGCACTGATTCAAAAGCGCCTCATTGATGTGGTCCCTCAAAGTGGGGTATCTCCCTGCACCTCCAGCAGGAGCGGGCGGGAGGGGCGTGAGCTGGAAAACTGAGGCAGCCTGATTCCACCTCGCTTTCCCCCCACGAAAGCAGCGCCTTCTGGGGTGGGGGGCCGGGATGGAGCACAGCGCGGCAGGAGACCGTGAGAACAATAAATTCATTCTGTGCCAGAGTGTTTGTTCACTTCAATCAATGTCTGAAAGTATCTGCCCTGAAATCTCTGTTTCCAGGACATTGGTCAAATATTTGAATGGGGCAGCTAGTTAATTGACTCGGGCGGAGCACTTGACAGAGAGGTGGAGAGGCAGAGAGGCCGCGGGGCACAGCGAGACGGCTGAGCCCAGAGGTAGGTCTGGTGGTTCTCAAACCTCGGCAGCCCCAACAGGTGCTCAGAACGGGCAGGGGGCAGTGAGGCCAGGGCTCCTGGAGAGGTACAGGTTGTGGAGCCAGCCTGCTCTTCCTCCCACTGGCCATGTGACCTTGAGCAACCGGGCCTCAGTTTCCTCATCCGTAAAAGGGGACAACAACGATAGTTAGTACCCACCTCCTGGGGTTCCTGGCAGGACTAAAAGAGTGGATGCCGACGAAGCATGTGGGTTACTTCCTAAGCATTCATGAACTGCTAGCTATTATTACGGATCACGGCTGCTCCTTAGCCTGGCATTCAGAGCTCTCCAGTGTGAGTCCCAATGCCGTAAGAGGGTGTTAGGGCGGAAGAGGAAGTCCCCTGCCTGTGTGCTCACACCCTCCCTGCCCTGGCTGGTGACAATTCCCTTCCTCACGGTCCCCAAATCATCGCAAGACGGCTGTCTTCTCAGACAGCAAACCCTTTTCTGACCTCCTGAGGTATCTGTTATATACGCTCTGCTTTAAGCTTTCCTGATGAATCACTTGTGCAGTTGGGTTCTCCCTGGGGCCCAAACTGGACATGTCCAAGTGACCTGGTGGGTGGGCTTTCAGTGGCTGACATTCTGGCTAAAAGAAAGGTCCCTTCCCTTCCTTTCTTGTTTTAAATTGCTTTAAAACACGGTTCTGTGGGAGGGACGGGAGTGGGGAGGGTGGCGTGGTGTCCCTGTGTCCCTGTCTGGGCCCTACAGAGAGGAGGACCGCAGGCTGGAGTTGGAGGAGCTGTTTACAGGGGTGGGGCAGGCAGTGCACAGGGACTCAAGCAGGGGTGCCATGGGGCCCACATCCCGAGCACAGCTGCACTAGGGGAGGAGAAGCAGCCCGTCTCTGCCCACGATCCATTTTGGTTCCGGGTCATGGCGCGTCTAAGGGAAGCTGGGCCATTCCAACGGCTGTGGAAGGCGCTGCCAGCAGGGGCCCTGGTGAGTCACCCACCTCCATCTTGGTGCAGGGGATACCCGCAAGGGGTCAGGGGCAAAAGACCAGGTCAATCATATAGCACATGGGAACTGCCTCCCTCTCCCTCTCCCCTCCACCACCCCCCCTCCTCCAGGGGCCCCTGCGACACTTGGGGATTTTACAGAGAGCTGAAGTGTTAGGTTTTGCAGGCAGGGGAGACAGGCACGAGCCAATGACTTTTGTATTTTTAGAGACTCCCTTCCCACCTACACGCTGAGCAACGCTAGTATCTTTTCCCGTCTGTGCCTGTCATCAGACGATAATGTTTTGCCTAATGTTCACCCCGTTAACCTTCCCATTTTACAGATGAGGAGACCGAGGCACAAGCAGGAGAAGCGACCTGCTCGGGGTCACCTGCCCCTGGAGCCCAGGCTGGCCAGGAGGAGCACCGGGTCTAAGACCCTCTCTCCCTGGGGTGCCCTGCCCGTAGCCGGCACGAAGTTAAAACACTGAAGATGTGGATATGCTGACAGGAACGAAGGGGCAGATGCAATGGTTCTGTTCCCCCGGGAAGTCATGAATCAGAGCTGTGTGGGGGTAGGAGATGGTGATGGGCTGAGCTCCTAGAACTCCATCTGCTTACTTACCCAGTCGGGGAGCCCCAGGGCGGCCCCCTCCTGCACCCCCCACCCTGTCCGCTCCTCCTCCTTCCGCCCCGCCTGCCGAGCTGAGCCCAGAGAGACTGGGAACCGCAGCGTGGGGTTGTTGGGCGACTTCAGGCTTAATATCTTTGTAACCATATTGCAAAAGGGCATGCCTAAGACGGCGCCTTTCGCTTAATCTTTCTCTTTTATTGCTTTTTCTCTTGTATGATTTAACCTTGCACCAGGTATCAAGCTAGATAAATAAAAACTTTTATTTCAGATTAGCCCCGGCTGGGGGCTGCCTTGAAAGCTGAGCAGTCATCCAGGGAGTGAGATGAAAAAGGGAGCTGGGAATCTGAGCTGCTTAGAGGGCTCATCTCAGGTTCAAAGCCCCCAAAAGGTATTTGAGACCTTTTCTGAGGGGAGGGGCAAAGTCTCCTCCAATGCCCACAGCCTGCGGGGGGTGGGGAGGGGGTGGGGTAGGGCGGGTACTGAGTCAAGCACAACAACCTGCCTAGCCCAGCCCTCCTGACCCCCTTCCAGACGTCCCTCTCCCTTCTCCTCACCCGGTATTTCCTCCCCAGTGCTCCCCACAGCCACCAGGCACCGTCTCTGCAGACTTATTTAGTTCCCCTCCTTCCCAGTGGAACATGAGCTCCACGGGGGCAGTGACAGTGGCTTTCACTTCGCCATTGGTCCCCATGGTCTAACATGAAGCCTGGCCCACGGTAGGCACTCAATCAATATTCACGGTTAACTGAATGAGTGAACGAATCCTGGGATTCTAGTCCACACACAGACCAGTGGGTGGACAGGAATTTCCCAGGCGGAACAGTAAAGGATGGCAGAAAGAAAGTGGGCTTTGGAAGCAGAAGGATCTAGATACGAATCCTGTGTCCACCACTTACGTGCTGCATGACCCTAAGCACGTGAGCTGTTTCCTTGTTTGTAAATGGCTCTGGTCAGCCACATCCTTGAGTGATGGTGAGGGTCAGAGATGATGTCTGGCCCCAGGCAACTCTCACACATGTTCTGTGACATACAGACATTCAAGATGTTGTCCGTAGCAGCATGGTTTGTAATAGCAGCAATCAATGCATGCACCCATCGATAGGAACGTGGATTGCCTGGGGTATTTTCACACGATAGAATAATGTGCAGTAATAAAAATGAGCAAATGATACCTACACGAAAAAAAATATGAGTGAATCTCAGATACATAATATTGGGTAGAAAACATAAGTCCCTGGAGACCATGCGTAATATGACACTTTTTAAGTAAGGTTCAAAGACAACTAAACCCAAACAACATGTGATCCATTTATATGTGACAAAATAGTTCTTAAAAGCAAGGGAATGAAAAAAACACAAGATTCAAAGATAAGGCTATAGGGATGGGGAGGAACAGAGCCAGATGTGAGGTATGGGTGACAGTCGAGCTCTTGGGTTGGTTGGTGGGTTCATGGGTGTCCACAGTGTCATTAAAAATTAGTAATGAGGGACAGTCTGGGTGGCTCAGTCGTTAAGCGTCTCACTTTGGCTCAGGTCGTGATCTCACAGCTCGTGAGTTCGAGCCCCGCGTCAGGCTCCGTGCTGACAGCTCAGAGCCGGGAGCCTGCTTCGGATTCTGTGTCTCCCTCTCTCTTTGCCCCTTGCCTGCTCGCAGTCTGTCTCTGTCTCTCAAAAATAAACGTTAAAAATTTTTTTAAATAAAAATTAATAAGGAAACTAAAGAGGGCCAACATAGACCAATGTTGATCATGATCCAAGAATTATGTCTGAATCAGTTCCCTGTGCTTGAGGTAATACAGAAAGAGAATGCAAAATAAATGGTGGCTAATTTCATAATCCCCCAAAGGTCTCAAAGCCCTGGAAGTCCAATACAAAGCAGTTACCCTACAGATGAGGAAAAGTGGAAAAGGGTCAACTTTGTTAAAAGGACAAATGCTTGTTGACATAGGGAAACCGGACTAGAACCTCCCTGCCAAACAACCTCCAGCCAAGAGCTAGGATAACCTCCAGCCCCTGTGAGCAACCTCCAGCCGTGACTGGTCTGCCAGACCCCAGAGAAGTGGTTCCCTGAGCTGAGCTGAGGTCCATTCCCTGCCCAGCTAGGGAGGTGGACCCGACGTGTAGCAGAAGAGGTTCTAGTTGGGCCTAAGAGGGAGATCTTGGGGCGTGCTCCCACAGTACACAGGACATGTAGGAGGTTCTATAGTATCCTGAGCACAGGACAGAGACTCCTGCCCATGAAGAGGATGTGAGAGAGAGAAGAAGCTGGAAGGGAGGGTCTCAGACCCAGTGGCAATGACACTTCTCAAAAGTCTGCTGACTAACATTATCCATGGGAAGCAAGGGGCAAACTGCTGATCCTGGCAAAGAGCACATAGGGTCTCCTTAAAGGAGGGGGGAAGAGCAAAGACTTCTCTGGTTGATCACAAAGGGGCGCACAGGAGAGCCACTGAGAGCAAGAATAGGCTGGCTGGTTAGCACGCCCCTGAAGAGAGGAAGGAGAAAGATCAAGGGGAGAATGAAGTACAGGCTTTCCTGAGGTTCATCACCGTCATTTAGGTGTGGTGATGGAGGAGAACTGTAAATAACATACCAATGTATTTGTATAATCACATAAAAAACCTGCCAGAGGCACTGTCCCCAGATAGTTTTGAAAAAGCCACACGCTGCAAAAGGAATACGCCTTGCACACATTCATTCCAGCTCTAGAGAGAGTGCCTACCAACTGTCAGTGGCTTCTGGAGGGCTGGGTAAGGCTTGGTGGCCTGTCTAGGCTGGTGGGAAAGTGTGCTGGAATCAGCTAGTGATGTCTGCCTCAGTACGCGATCAGTAAATTCTGGTATGTGTGCTGATGCACGTCTAGGGTAGCAATCACAGGTGTAAACAGATCAACTTTCCTTATGAATATGCCCCTTTCTGTCTAGGCCACCACCAGGACCCCAGAAACCTCTACTCAGAGATTAGGAGCTTCTTTGTCTCCTCCTTCTCTTGTGCTATCTATTTTCAGTACGTCGCCAGAGCCTGCAGCCTTCCTTCCCGTACATCTCCTCAATGACCACCCCCGCCACCCAGTTGGTGTGACAGTCTATTAGCAGATCATTCCTCGTTCCCGTGCCTCCTGTTCCAATCCGTCCAGACAAGATGAATCTTCTGATGGCCCCCTGCTCCCCTTCCCCACCCCCAGCCTTGCTCAAGAACCCACTCATTTTGCCTCCTATGCCCTGTACCAACTGCCCCCACCCCCACCTGTCTGCAATCTGCCCTTCACTTCTCCCTGGCCACCTCTTGGCTCCAGCCAGGTGGGCCATTCGCCCTGTGCCGAGCCAGATGTCCTGAAGTTTCACGTGCTTCCAGGCACCCGCTATGCTACCCCAAGCCAGGGGCTATGGCATGAGATTCAGGTGTCCAAGGCAGGTCTGATTCTCCCAAGTTTTCACTTCTTGGGGGGTGGGGGAGAAAAAACACCAGGCCTCTTAATCACAAGGGCTTTGATGTATTTCAAAATATGGTCTCCTGTGATAGCTACCCCCTGCCAGGCCACGGCCAGGGGCACAGTCCAGTTATTGGCATATGTGTAAGCTTGAGCAAGTCTGACTGTATTTGACTATTCTCTCTACACACACACACACACACGCATACACACACGCACACGCACACCCATACTCGTTCGTGTATTCTCGCACAAGCAGCCTTCATTTCAAAGCACTCAATGTGTTTTCAAGGAACGTCCTCACTTGTTAATATTGACATAAGATCAAAGGACTGGCAAGTGAGGGCTTTGTCCTTCACTAACACACCTGGGCAAGTCTCCAACATGACTGGAAGGGGTGAGGGGTTTCAGCCCTGACACTGCTCACTGATTCTCGATTCCAGGCCACTGTTTCTCAACCTTCCTTTCGTTATTGCCCCTGCTACCGGACACTTAAGATATGTTTTCCTAACTGCTTCCCCTCGTGAAATTCCAATACCACAGATATGTCTGCACATATACAGCTGTGCTTGATAAACAGAGTAAAAACTTTTCACCCCCCCCCCCCCCCATAACACACTTTTGCCTCTTTGCGGATGATATCGCCCTTATCAACTACACATGCTTTTCCAGACCAGTGCTTCTCAGAGTGTGGTCCCCAGACCAGCAGCCTCAGCATCACCTGGCCCTGCCCCCAGAGTTTCCAATTCAGTAGGCTTAGACTGGGGTGCAAAATTTTGAATTTCTAATAATTCCCATTATTAGAAGTTAATGCTGATGCCACCAGTCTGGGGACCACACTTTGAAGACCACTGTCATCATGCAAAATGGGTGTATTCTGGAACCCGAGGGACATGGGTTCAAATTCATGTTCTTCTGGGGAGCCTGGAGGGCTCAGTTGGTTAAGTGTCTGACATTGGCTCAGGTCATATCTCATAGTTCATGAGTTCGAGCCCCGCATCGGGCTCTGTACTGACAGCTCAGAGGCTGAAGCTTGCTTCAGATTTTGTGCCTCCCTCTTTCTCTGCTCCTCCCCTGCTTGCACTCTGTCTCTCAAAATAAACATAAAAAAAATTAAAAAGTGGCACCTGGGTGGCTCAGTTGGTTGAGCATCTGACTTCGGCTCAGGTCATGGACTCGCGGTTCATGAGTTTGAGCCCCCCACGTTGGGCTCTGTGCTGACATCTTGGAGCCTGGAGCCTGCTTCAGATTCTGTGTCTCCCTCTCTCTCTGTTCCTCCCATGCGTTCTCTCTCTCTCTCTCTCTCTCTCTCTCTCTCTCTCTGTCGCTCTCAAAAATAAATAAAGATTTAAAAAACTTTTTTTAAATATTAAAAAAAATTCATGTTCTTCCACTTAGTAGCTGTGACCCTTGGCCAGTCTATGTACTCGCAGATCCTCACTTTACTTGTGTGTAGAATGGAGTAATAATGTCTCCCTCACAGACTGCTGTGAGAGATAAATGTGTCCAGCCAGTGCCTGGCACATGGCAGGCACCCAATAAATGGCTCTCCCTGCCCCTCACCCTGGGGAACACTCCAGAGCTGCAGAAGGCCCAGGCAGGCAGGGCTGTGATGGGAAAAGGGACGTGGCCTGCAAGGCAAGGATGATGAGGGAGGTGGGGCTTCTGTAGCCTGGAAGGTGTGGCTGGGCTGAGATAGAGGCTGTAAGGCAGGACACGGTAGAAAGCGCTGTCCAGGGTTTGTTCACCACACCCTCACACCCCAGGCACTGGAAAGGAGTCCGTTCAGCATCAGTTACAGGAAGGAGAGAATTAAATGACAGAACCCATCAGTCTAGCACGTGTGGAAAATGAAAACGCTTCCAATAAGGATTCAGATGGCGTCAGAACCACCTGGAGGGCTCCTTAAGCCCCCTGCCCTGGGCATCTGATTCAGTAGTTCCAGGGTGGGGGCTGAGAGCTCCCATGTCCAACAAGCGTTCAGGGGCTGCTGCTGCTGGTCCACGGCCCCCACTTCACTTTGAGAACCGCTGCTCTACAGCCTCTTGTAGATGGGCTCCCTACATCAGGGGATGGAGAAACCACAAAAACTCTGGGTATTTGCAGAAAGGTGACGGCAGGACAGAATCCTCAGTGCCCTTGGGGATGACTGATGGAAGCCTTCAACCTGGGCTCCTGGCCACTGGGGGAGCCCAGCTTGCTAGCATGTGAGAGTGGCCTTGGCTAGGAATGCGGGCTTCGGGCAGCATGACACCTGCGTGCCTCTGCCACATCCTGCTTCCCTGAGGGAGGAGGGAAATAAAAGGTTGGCCTCTTTTGAGGGCCTACCATGCAACTGACCTATGCAACACTCACCAAACGCTGCCCATTTTAGACGGTGGCCTCACTTATGCTTATTTTCACAACTCTGCGAGAAAGATATGACTGGCCCCATTAAAAGCTGGGGAAACTAGTCCTTTGAGAGTTTCAGTCACCCACTCAAGGGTACTTAGGAAAACAGGGTTCCTCTCTGGAACAAACAATAGTCAGATGTTAAAGTAAGCAATTTCCCTGCTCAAGGGGGCTTGAGAGGCATCTCAGGCTGTGGGCCGGTCCTGTGCCACCTGCCCCATCAGTCACCTCCTGTCACCTCGGCCTCCTCATCCTCCTTTGGCTCTGCTATCTCGGCTTCCCAATGTGACAGCCAGATGGGGGACACCTCGGCAGCCTCCCCTTGGGCCTGCTTGTTCTGCCTGCCCTCCTCCAGCGCACTGGCTCCAGTCTGACCACTGGAGCTTCACACAACACACCTCAACAACATCTCCCACCACCCCCCGCCCCGCCACCCACCTACCCCTAGAACTGGCTTGCTACCACCCTCAGGAGCAAGGTCTGGCATTCTCCTGAGCTGGGCATTCCACACCCTGCATGGCTGGGCCCTGCCTCCCTCTGTGGCCTCCCCTCCCCAAGGTCTCCCTTGCAGGCTGTGCTCAGCCGTGCTGGATTACTGCAGTTCCACAAATGTACCACACTCTCTCCTGCTCTGGGATCCTGGTAAACACTGTGCTCTCTGCCTGTAACACCCTAACTCCACAGTTCCCGGGTAGTTCCTGCTCATCAGTCGGGGGGCAGCTTAGGTGATCTCTTCTCGGTGAGTATCCTCACCCCAGCAACGGCTGGGGGAGGTGGCCCCTCCCATGGATTCTTCCTCACTTCCTATTACAGATATTTTCAAACATACAGAGAAGTAGAGAGAACAGTCTAATGGACCTTCCAGGGAGCCATCACTCCATGTCAATAGCTACCGACGCAGCCCACGTATCTCAGTCTGCTTCCCCACCTACCCTACAGGTTCCAGAGGCTGAGACAGTGCCTCCAGTCCCACACATTCTCAGGACATTAGCACAGCTCTTGGCTTAGAGAAAACCCTTGATCCAATGCGGGTGGATGCCAAGAGTGCACATTTGTTGAGCACTTACTATAAAATCAGACACTCTTCTACATACTTATGTGTCTTTGCTCTCTGTATGTGCATAGCTTCCCTATGAGGCTCAGGCTACTCCTACTTTCCATTTCACAGACTGAAAAACTGATGCAGGTTACACAGTCAGTGGTAGCAGGCGAGCAAGGTGGTCTGACTCTGGAATAGAGCTGCCCACAGAAATAGGATGTGAGCCGCATGTGGTATTTTAAATTCTCTAGTAGCCATTAAACATTAAAAACATTCAACATTAAAAAAGTAGATGAAATTAATTTTAGTAATATGTTGTATTTCACTCAGTCTATCTAAAATAATATGACTTCGACATGTCATCAATATAATACATTATTAATGAGATGCTTTATAACCTGTTTTGCATAATATGTCTTCAGAATCCCCTGGGTTATCTTACAGACTAGCCACATATCAAGAGCTCAGTAGCCACAGGGCAACCGAGCTGGCCAGCACAGCTAGCGGTCAGCACCCTGGACAGCAGCCACAGAACCTGCCCTCTCAACCACTTCCCTGCTTAAATGGATGAAGGAAGAAATGAATGAATAAAGTTCCTAGGACCCCTGGGCCTGATCTTTCCTTGATAATTAATAATGCTTAATACTTTATGGCCCTTTAGAGTCTCTCTGGCACCATTTTATCTGCCATAGGGATTATTAACCCTGTACCATGGTTAAAGATTATGGGGTTAAGAGGGGTCAAACGCCTTTCTCTGACACACTGCTGCAGGTGGCAGAGCTGGGCCTTGAACCCACAACTCTGGACTGCAAGTCCAGTGCTCTGTATGGGGAGGGCCACAGCTGCCCCTTGAAGCAGGACTGTCTCCATCTGGCAAAGGAAGGTGTCTGTTGAGACCCCGGGCTGGGCTGGCCTTTGGGGATGGGAGCCCCATTTTGTTCGGGTCCTGAAGGAAGTGATGCCCTTGGTGAGTGGCAGGCCAGGCACAGGCTGAGGAAGCAGATGGAGCCCGTGCCAGGTCCTCTGTGGAAAAGAACCTTGTCATTCTTCAGTCTCAGTTTGGCCACAAGAGGCTGAGAACAAATTGATGGCAATGGAGCCATAACTTACCTCTGAAGGCCTCTTTGTTCTTGGCAAAACAAAGGGGTCATTAGTAATGGCGAAAGCGCTGGTGTGCAGACATAAATCCCCCCAGCTGCAGGGCTGATAAACAGCCCAGAGGGGATGGGGGCCTCAAGGAGCCCAGCAGGTTAACCGCACGCCATGGATCACTCATGGGCTCAGACTTGTGTCCACCCACATACAGACAAAGCCACCCCCTTCCCAGGCTCTGGAGGTGCCCAGAGACTGGGTCACCCTCCGTGGCTGTCGGGACTCACACCTGGCTCTAGGAGCCACCAAGACCCTCGTTTTTCCTCTCCAATGAAAATAGCTCCCTAGTATTGAGGGCTGAAGCAGGCTCCCACAGGGTACTCAGGGCCAACTTGGGGCAGTCCATGTGAAGATGCCCTTGGGGGGCATTCCTTCTTCCTGCTTCAAGCCAAACAGACACTGGCTGAGCCTCCCAGGGAAGGGCCGAGACTTAACATCACTGGAAAGGCATGTGTGTGAGGCCAGATCCTTGGGAGACAATGTGCTTTGCAGCAGTGTCTATGGTGGTCAAATGAAGTAGAATTGAGGCCACATCCTAGCTTTCAGTCTCCTGCCCCCCTGGGGGACTTCACCCTTCTGCTGGTCTGCCTGCTTTAGGCTCACAGTGAGGCCAGGTTGCAGGAGGACCATGCCATCCCAGGGCCAGAGAAGGGCGGGCAGGAACAGGCAGGTGGGCAGCAGGATCGGGAGGGAAGGAAAAGGGAAACGTTTTCCTCCAGCTGCCTGAAAAGCATTTGGGTGGGGCTGCGGGTTTTGTGGCGACAAACACCCATGAAGGAGTTAAAGGACCATCAAGGCCACCCTATAAGCGAGGTCCAAGTGCTATCTTGGCAAGGATGGCAACTATTTGCTGCACGTGCTGCCCTCTCTCTTTCCACATCAGTAACAGGCTCTACCAATTGAGTACCGCACTGAGCCTGCTTGGCTTCACGGGTCCTCTTCAGGCAGCCATTACCAATCAATCACCGTTGGCATGTGAGAGGAAACCCATTGGTCAACCTTTCTAAAAAAGCCCTCAAAGCACATCTTTGCTGGCAGTGGGAATCCTATAAAGCTACGCTAAGTGCTCCAGGCCTTCCAGAAGTTTCTGCCTCCTGCCCCCACCTTTACACACATCGCCTACCTGTAGTTTCACATTCCGGGTTTCCTTTCTCATCCTGCGGTTCATACGTGGGGACCTGGCCCAGGAGAGCATGCCCCTGGAAATCTCGTAGGATGCTGCCACAGGCAATTGGCCCCAGACTTCAGGTTCCAGAGCCCAGCCAGACACCCAAGGCTCAGCAGCTCTGCCCTCCAGCCTCCTGCTCCCAGGGGATGGGGTGAGGAGGGAGAGCTGCCTGGGGCTATCTTTGAAGGCTGGAGAGGGCCTCAGGGTCTGAGGCTGGTGGCCTAGCACCCAGCATGAACCTGGAATGGACCAAAACCCTGGAGGATGGCCTTTCAGTGTCACTGCAGGAATTTCCCGTCTGGCCATGACTGCAGGCTAGCTCCTGGCTCCTTGCTCCCCACCTCATCCAGGTGGGGGTATGTCTGGAACCAGCACACAGGCAATGAGATGAGGAGACAATCCCCCACCCAGCCTGGTGTCCCCTTCGCGCTGTTACCTTATCCTGACCCCTCAACTATCATCCTTAGGGTTCACCGGTGTTTCTGCAGCTCTCCAGCACAAGCCCCTTGCCCCTGGGAGGCACTTGATTTGCTTCCCAAATCGAAAAACTCATAAAGGAGACCAACACCAGCATGGGCCTCCCTCCTCTGCTCAGTGGGAGAGGGCCCCCAAATTCTGGGGGGGGGGGGACTCTGCCTTCCCGCAGAATGGTTTCCTTCCTAGGACTAGCTTTCCCACACCCTGGCCTAAGGACCATCTGCACCTGGGGCACTGTGAGAAAGGACCATTCCTGGGCCCCACCCTAGTTCCACAGCATGAAACTCTCCATGGGTGCCAAGGACTCTATTTTTGGTAGGAGCCCCAGGTGATCCTTGGGCATTCTGGAATTTGAAAACCCACTACCCTGGAGTCACTACCTTCGTTCCTTCCTTCCTTCCTTCCTCCCTCCCTCTCTCCCTCCCTCCTTTCCTTCCTCCCTCCCTCCCTCCCTCCCTCCCTCCCTTCCTTCCACAAGTACATATTGGTGTTTACTCTGCTGAGTCTTGGGTGGGGCACCAGAATGGGGAGGAAGTGGGGTGGGGGAAGAGAGGCCCGAATCTATGCTGCTGCTGACCACATGAGCTGGGGTGGAATTTGCTTTGGGTCCTGGGCTGGAAGACACAATGGTAGTCATGCCAGCAGCTGCAGATCACAGGGAACCCACAATGCTCCTGATTTCCTGCGTTCCTGAGGATGGGGGGTGCTTCTTCCCACCAGCTAATCCCCAACTTTGCAAGGTTATTATTGGCTGCTAGCAATAAAAATAATAACAGCAACTAACACTTATAAAGGACCTTAGATCCATTAACTGGGTTCTTTACATATATTAAGTCTTCTGACCCTTAACCATCCAAGGTAGGTACTCTTACTGCTCCCATTTTACGTTTGAGAAACTGAGGTATGGAGACCATCCCAAGGCAATACACTCACGAGACGCCATCCTCTACATTCTTCATCATTACACCTTGGTGTCTTTTGAGTTTTAGGGAAAATATGTCCCCAAAATGTTGCTCTCTGTTGTGGAGGTGTGGTCAGGAGAGGCACCGGGGTAGACATTGGCCTGGTGGCCTGCCATCCTCCTGGCCATCAGTCTGGCCTGCCCACATGCACTAGGCTGACCCTTCACGGACCAGTGGGCAGGGAAGGAGGACACATGTGTGGTGGGCAGGGTACACAGGGACAGACCCAGAGAGTGTGCGCGAGTAAGCAGCCTCTCATGGGCCTGTCACCCACCGGCTCCCTCTCTCCAAAGCCACCCAGTCCTGGGACAGCCAAATGGAGCTGCTACATGATCCATCTTTGGGTGGGGATAGGAGGTCAGGGACGCCATCACCCAGAACCTTCTTTGTAGCCAGTCACCATTCCGCTCAACCGAGAGAGCGGGTGGGAGAGGAGGGGTTCTGTGCCTCCCTTGCGACCAGACATGAACTCCCAATGGTCAGAAACGTGATGGGAGCATGAAATCAGCTGAGGTGTAGCTCTATTCATTCTAAAATGATGTACAAATGCCACCCTTTCATCAAGTCAGAAAAGAAAACAAAGAAAAACAGAGCACTGAAGGAGGTTAGATGGGAGTCCCCAATGACCCGGGCTCGGAGCCCCAAAGTGCTCAGATGCCTCGGACCTTGGACAGTGTCACACACTCCTGTCACCCGACACCACCCCAGCAGCCCCCAACATCTTAGCCTCAGTCCCAAGCACCTCTCCTCCTTCCTGGCTCCTCCCTCCTTCATCCACTCAGTTCCCTTCCCAAGGCCTTACCTGAGACGATGGTGTAGCCAATCCCCCGGGGACGTCCTTTATCCTGGTCAATGGCAGTGATAACTCGCACGGTTGTGCCCTGGGCAGGAGAGAGGAGGGACCTGAGTTTGGTTGTCCAGCCCCCGGGCGGCCTCCCTGCTGCAAGGCCAGCCTAGGAAGTAGCTGCTGAGTGCTCAGGTCTCGGCTGTCCCCATCACCCTGAGGACATAACACTGAGGCCTTGGCAAACACCTCAGAGTCCCATGGGGAGGCCCAATCTTGCTGATGCTATCATTCTCTCTTCCCCTCCCCATCTCCCTCCATCTGGTGTGACCACCCAGGAAAGAAGAGCATCCAGCTGGGGGACAAGAGATCTCATCTCTATCTCAACCACGCATCAAATTGCTGTGGGACGTCAGGAGGGTTGCTGCACCTTTCTGGTGTCATTTGTCCCACCGTAGTATGGGTAACAGCAATAACCCTGGGACCTTGCTTTCACTAGGACTTCAGTAAAGGAGAACATGGATCAATTACTCTACTAACGAAAGCATCATACATCCTGAAAGTGAGTATCTCTAGGGATGACCCGGGAGGCCACCAAGGCCCTAGGAACCATGCCCTATCCAGCAGTACCACCCGCAG
Organism: Prionailurus bengalensis; assembly: GCF_016509475.1. Taxonomy (NCBI): domain Eukaryota; kingdom Metazoa; phylum Chordata; class Mammalia; order Carnivora; family Felidae; genus Prionailurus; species Prionailurus bengalensis. The sequence continues at coordinate 31,967,358 of NC_057351.1, read as the reverse complement.
TTCCTGCCTCAAATGGCTCTGTTCCACACCCTGTTCATCCTCCCTGCAGCAATGGGGGAGAAGGAGCCAGGTTCTGGGACCACCAGGATGAGGACTTGGGGGTCCCCGCTTTTAGGGAGTACACAGTCTACGGGGAGGGGTCGCAGACAGATTCACAGGCACTGCTATACACACATTAGGGTGCCTAGATGCGGAAATGTACCCCAAAGTGCAGAAGTCCACCTGGAGGAGCTGGCAAAGGGTTATATGGGCAGCAACATTTTGACGGGTCATGACAAATGAGTAGTTTTCCAGGGAGAGAAAATGATCCGGAAGGCAAATTAAGCAGCACAGGCAGAGGCCTGGAGCCATAAGACTCTCCAGGAAGAGATCCTGTCATATAATGGGCACATTCACATGTTAGTTGATGGGTCGGTTGGCTGATTGAATGAATGAACGTATACGATTCTCATTTCACCACCACCACCACTTGCTGGGTCGTCCCTTGCCCACGGCAACCTTCACCTTAGCCTCCAGGCCCTATCACACCACTGTCTGGCCAGCCAAGCCTGTCCACCATGCCAGCCTGGGATTCTCGCCTGGGCTACAGTTCTCCCTGGTTAATAATGAGGAGGACAGGGGCGCCTGGGTGGCTCAGTCGGTTAAGCGTCCGTCTTCGGCTCAGGTCATGATCTCGCGGTTCGTGGGTTCGAGCCCCGCGTCGAGCCCCGCGTTGTGCTGACAGCTCAGAGCCGGCATCCTGCTTCGGATTCTGTGTCTCCCTCTCTCTCTGCCCTTCCCCTGCTCACGCTCTGTCCCTCTCTGTCTCTCAAAAATGAATAAACGTTAAAAAGAAAAAAAAATTAAATAATGAGCAGGACAGCCCTGTCCCCATCCCCTAGGGAAATGTCAACCCTGGCATTTACATGTTTAATGATGAACTCTTGTGGCCTTGATATGCTGCCTCTCACTCATTTGCTGCTCGTCAGCTAGAGGGTGAAGTCTGCAGGCCACGTGCTCCTGAACACCTTCTCCTGTGGAGAGAGTCTTGTTCTCTGACACGAAGGCCCTCTGAGGGGGAGGGGGGCCCGGGAGCGAGACACCTCCCCTCCAGACACAGAAGGGGCATTCACCACCTCACCCACTCGGGGCAGTGCTGCCCCTGCACAGCTCTCCCTCCATCCTCTCCTGGGCCCAGGTGTGCAGCAATCTGGAACACCTCTAGGGTGGGCTGAGGGAAGGCGAGAATGTTCCAGGAGAAACACGGCCATTGCCCCGAGGCCAAGGCCGTGCAGAAAGCAGATGTGGCTCCCTCCTTGGCCCGCCTGCTGGGATAAGGGATCCCGGAGCTCTGACGACACCCCCTGGGGGGAAATAGACTGTTACCAAGTCAGAGAAAGACATCATTAAATGAGCATCTCCCCAGGTGGGTTCTGAGGACCCCAAGGGGGTCAGAGCCCAGGAAGTTCCCGCTAAGGCAGGTGCTGTTCTTTCTCAAGCACTCACTCTGTGCTGCGGCAAACGCCTGCTAGGAACTCCTTTCCCCCTCACACGTACCCCAGAAGCCCCATTTTCCGGATGAGGAAACTGAGGAACTCGAGTTACGGGACCTGGCCTTGGTCCCGTTGCAACAAATGAATGGTGAAACCAGGGCTCAAAGTCAGATACTTTGCCTCCAAAATGCTCTTGCCCTCCAGGCAACACTGCCTGTCTACCAGCTTCTGTGATAATGATGCTGTCATTTATGAAAGTCCCTGTGATGTGGCAGGCACCAATCTAAGCACTTCACAAGCATTAGCTCATGTCACATTCGGGACCACTTACATATCCCATCCTTCCCTTGAGCTTAGTGTAGTAAAGGCTCCTAGAAGTTAGTAAAGTGATTAAAACAACAACAACAACAACCCTGTTAGCCTTTGCTCTCTTGGGCTTTCTGGTCTGATGACAGACTCTTCTCCTGTAACATCAGTTAATGGTCCCAAACCCAGGCATATGTGTGTGTGTGTGTGGGGGGGGGGGTCATTCAGGAGGCATTCATCAGATTTGCAGCGTCTATGCTAACTGCTCACCCCAGTATCACCCCACACAGGGCACTTTTGGGGGTGTCTGCCTTTCTGGGGGCCACTCCTCACATAGGAGGGGCCTGGATTTGTCCCCAGGGGGAGGTCCCAACGGTGTGAGTCTCGGGTGCCAGGATGGGCTTTCTGGACACGGGAACAACCCCCCCTTTTCTAGAGCCCCATGTGGCCTGGGCCCCAAACGTGTTCCAGTATGAGGGTTTCCAGGTCCCAGGCAGCCCCTGGCCTGCTGAGGGCACAGACTAGCCTGCCAGGTTAACTGGGCCCTGAGGCTACCAGAACACCTTTCCAGAAGGTCACTAAACAAGAAACCTCAAGGGGTGACCGCATGTCTCCGGGCATACAATCCGGGAGTGGCTGGGCTGAGCTGGGCCTAGTGAGCCCCTGGAGGACTGAAACGGGGCCGGTGGTGGCCCGTGCAAATAAGGGACCTGGTGGCCAAAGAGCCCTGGGAGCACCTCCCCCACGGGCACCCCCACCCTGGGCTGCCGGTGGGGCTCCGAGGGGCCGGCAGGCAATCCAGGACGAGATGACGAGGAGGCCGGCTCTCCCCAGGAAGAGCCACACCTGAGCTTCTGGGAAGTGAGATCCAACAGGCTCCTGACAAAGTTTGGGGTTTCATCTCTTTTTGGGTAAATAAATCCATTTTTAATAAAACCCTGAGCTTTTAATACAAGTGCAGCCACAAAGACTGGAAATGTTATGAGAAGGAATTAACGGGGAGGAATGGGGGCTCTTGGGATCCCACGGCTCTTGTTTCGGAGTCTCAGTAATTATATTTTCAATATACTGAAACTTATTTCCAAAGACGAGGGGATGGGGAAGCATGGCCCCTGCCCGGCCCAGAGCCAGGCCCCTAACTGGCTGGCCCTCCAGCTAGGGGCGGGGTTGGCTGGGAGAGTAGGTGGGAAGGCCCAGGAGGGTCAGGGAAGGGTCCACCCTGCCACGAGGCTCCTCCTGTCACAGGAACCCATGTTGTAAGCAGGAGGCCTCCTGGGAAAGGAGGCTCCCCTGAGAGGTTAAGGGGGCACAGGCCCCCAGGGTCCCGGCTCCTGGTGGCGGATAGAGCAGTATGGTGACAGGGTTCGGGGTTTGACTGGTGCCAGGCTGTCTGGGCTGCGAACCCTTCGAGTGAGTTACTTGATCTCTCGCTGCCTTGCTTTCCCCATCTATAAAATGGGTATGACATGACAGCCTCCACCCCTGAGCAACTGATACTTCTGAAGCATTTGGAACTGCACCCAGGACGCACAGCAAATGCTATAGACGTGACGGTCAGTGTTCACGGGGACCACCGTGAGCATCTGATGCAAGCTGAGTTGCCTCTCCGTAGAGAGCGCATGCATGTGATGTTCCAAAGGACATCGGCACGTTCAGACTCCCTAGCACTCCAGAAACATACCACGCGTTCTACGGGTAAGGTGTTTTCTGGGTGTCCTATAGAGAGAGCAGCTAACAGCCCAGGGAGAGTTAGCACTGGTTAAACACCTACTCTGTGCCAAGCACCGCGCTGGGCACCCAACACAGGTACTCTCACGTTTTCCTCACAAGCCCCAGCGCGGGGGAATATGTGAGGAAACGGAGGCTCAGAGGGTTCCAGAATTGGTCTCACGTCCCAAAGTGTGGGGAGTGGGTGGGGTGCGGATGACCGGGGAATGGAGGGCTGGGTCGAGGTGGGTCTGGGGGACTCCACGGCTGGCAGAGGTGACAGGCCCGGGGCTCTGTGCCCAGTAGGTGTGCCAAAGCCAGGGGTGGGGGAGGTGTGCGAAACAGCCCCTGCCTCCGAGGTCTGGGTACTGGCGGGGAAGTCGGGGGCGGAGCTGAGAGGAGCTCAGACTTCTCTAGAAGGGACTTGTGTCTCCCTTCTGTGTGGCCTGCCTTTTCCAAAGCAGCCGGCCAGGACAGGAGCTGGAGCGATAACCCATCAGGCTCTGCCGGGCCTCGGGGGTCCCAGCCCACCTCTCTCCCCTGGGACTGCTTTCCCGGTTCCATGACAGGATTAAGGACTTGAAAGGTGGACACAGTTTGCTTCAGGAGGTGGGAGGCGCCCGTGGGGGGAGGTGGCCCGTGGGGGCTGCAGGGGACTTCCGACAAGAGCTGCCACAGCAGATTCTGAGGCAGAAAATCCTATTTCTCAGTCCTTAATTCCAGTCAATTCCAGTCAAAGGGCTGATAGGCATCAGCTGGCAGTAATTTGTGCAGTTTATCCGCTCTTTTCACCTTCTATCGGTCCTTCACTGACGGGCAGGTCGACATGCCGCTGCTCGAGTGAGGAAATTAAAATTTGATGCAATAATCCCAAATAAGAAGGATTTTATTAGGTAATATATACACTTTAGATGAGGCATGCTGGCCCGATACACTGATAGAGAGAGGCATACATGCTGGGAGCCGCAGATAAAGAGGAAGAGTGAGGCAGAGTGGGCCGGGGTCCGAATGGAGGCCCCGAGGCCAGCAGAGGCAAGGCTGGGAGTGGGGATGCCTGGGTCCTCGGGTCGAGGAGGCTGGGCCTGCCACAGTGCTCCTTGGCCCCGGCCAGCCTAGGAAGTACTGAGTTAAGTCAGGGTTCCACACTGTAAAGGGACACGCAGGGCCCGGATCAAGGCATGGAAACCGATTAGAAGCCTGGGACAATCACACTTGGAGTATATGGGAATCGGCCTGCAGCAGAAAAAGCTGTGCTAGGGACACACAAGTGACAGTGCTCCTTTTAAGTGTGGGGACAGGGTGGAGAGGCCGAGCTGTGTGCCCACGAGAAGATTCTGTGGGTGCCTGGGAAAGTCCGAAACCTCCCCCTTACTTCCTCGTCTGGCTCCCCTGAGCCCAGTCGTGACCTAAGTGGTGGGGCTCACACCTGCTCCCTGGGAGCTCCTGGGGCATTGGCTTTAGTGGCCTCACGGCGCCAAAGGGACAACCGACCCATAACCTCTGTGACCGAATGCCTCGCTGGGTACTCTACACAAGCATGCAACCTCTAATCCTTGAAGCCCTCGGGGGATGGAGGCACTACTGTAGACATTCCCAGTCTGTTTCCCAGTGAGGAAGCCATCCAGAGTGTGTGTGATTTGGCCAAGGTGGGTGCGGGGACCTGCTCCCAGTTTCCCTGGCTGCCTGGTCGCCATCACATCCTCACTTCAACCAACAAGTTGGCTTGGAGCATCTTCTCTGCACTCAGCCCTGGGCCCGATGCCCTGGGAGACCCACTGGAAGCCTGAGACCGGGTCCCAGAGACTCAGGTACCTTGACTGCCAGGAGCTCCAAAATAACGCACTCACACGTCGGTGAACATTATAGGGACAACTATAATTCAGTGGTAAATTATGCAACACAGGGAGGGCTGAGGGAAAGACATGGCTGGTTATGTCTACGGGCTGGTGAGGATAAAGCCAGGAAAAAAAAATCAAAGAAAGGTGGCCAGTGAGCTGGGAACCAACAGACGGGCAGATTTTGTACTGGTGATAGGAGTGGCCATAAGGGGTGATGAGGATGGCAGGATGGTGAGAGGGCTGGTCTAACCAGGACATCGTTTGTTCGTTCATTCGTTCGTTCGTTCATTCATTCATTCACTTCACAAACACATCCTTAGCACCCCTGATGTGCTCTGCCCACAGTAGTCCCAATCCCTGCCCAACTACGCTTCCAATCTAGCAGGGAAGCAGAGGCTGAGCCAGCTGTCCAAGAGCGCTGAGTGCTAAGAAGGGGACATATAGGGGCCAGGGACAGTTGGAAGGGCCTATCTTCTCTGAAAGGCCAGGGAAGGACTCCCCGGCCTGACAAGATGTGGGGGTAGCAAAGAGACTTTGGAAGGAGATAGCCTTTAGCCTCAAAAGCTAGAGGTCCTGCTGTCCATGGACCACTAAGAAAGAGAAGGTGAGGGGGGGGGCATTGAGATGTTCCCCTCCACCCCAAAAACATCTCCAGATGCCTGCAGCAGAAGACTAAAAAGGATCCTGCCTGTTAGGTCCTCCAGCCCATACCTGGCCCCAAGAAGGACGTGGCTACTACCCCCACAAACCCAGAGACTAAAGCACAGTGCTTCGAGGATGCCATGGTCAGGATGGACCACAGCCTCCAAACTGGAGGTCAGGCTTCCCTGGCCTGTGGTGGCCTTACAGGTACAGTCTTCACCCTGATCAAGGGAAGCCTGCCTTTCACTGATAACCTAATCCTGTGAGCCTATGCAAGTGTGCATGTGGTGCCCTGCTTTGCTCTCCAAGTTGTGTGTCTTTCCTCTAAGCACACCGAGCTCCGTCAAAAGGAAGGGCATGTTTTTCTTTCCACAGGAAAGACTCCCCAAGCTGCATGTCCAGGGTTGCACCTGCCGAGAGGAGCCAGCGTTTCTTAATTTATCAGCCGAGTGTGTGTTTTAGTCGAGTTTGCACAAAACCACGGATGGCGACCAGGCAAGGGATGGGCGAGTGAAGCTGCCCGCTCCCAGCCCCTGCCAAGCAGGCAGTAGCACGTCTGGGTCTCGAAGATTCCCAGTCACAACCAACTGAACCAGAGGCAGACACAGAGCCCAAGGGCAGCCAATCTCCAGGCTGGCTGGAGATCTGTGACTGTGCAACGTGGCACAAAATCACAAGCACGGCCAATCAGGTGCCTCTTTTGAAAACGTGGACTTGAGAAATCCAAAGACACAGCAGTTAGGAGGAGCAGCCAGAGCTGTGTGCTCTCAGAGAAGAGCCAGGCCAGAGAAGGTTGGGGAGAGGGGGGTAAATGGCCGCCATCTTAGACAGCACTGGTTGGCTGGGAGAGGCAGATCGACCCATGAATATGGCTGAGCCCAAATCTGTTTGGGTAAGCCTGGCTGAGTCCAAATGTGCTCTCCAGACCAGGCTGGTTCCACAGGCATCCCTAGTATCCCACATAAATCTTTCTGAGCTGCTCCTGTTTGTTTATGCTAGTAAGTCTTTGTGTTTTGCTTCTTGGAACCCTCTGGGGATGAAGTGCGAGGGTGAGGACACGGGGTGCAGTATGAAGAGGGGGTTGGGTTTTCACTGTGCCAAGACACCCATCACTGACATGCACAGGGACTGAAGGGAATAAGAAATGCCAAGGAAGAGTCTGTCCTACCAAACAGGGCCCCCGTCCCCAACGGAAGCTCGGAGGGAAGCCCCACGAGGGCCAGGGAGCATCTTACCGGAGGAGAATGCTCATAGATGTTAGTGCTGTAAGGCAGGTTGATGAAGATAGGGTCCATGTCCTGGACATCTGTGATGATGATGGCCAAGTTGGCCAGGGTGGACAGAGGCCTGGTCTTGTCTTGATCCTTAGAGGACAGAGAATACACAGCCTTAGGTTGTGACATTGTTGACACGCGTACACACACACACACACACACACCTGCACACATGACACCCATGTGCACAAACCTGTGTGCCTATGTACGCACAGGTTCCCGCACTCCTGCACAAAGATCGTTAGTACACAGAAGTTCAAGAACTCTAAGAACCCACGGTGATCTCTGACCTGTGCAGGAAAATGCAAACAGGGCCCCCAAGGCCCAGCAGAAGGTGGCTTATCCAGTGTCACAGAGGAGGGTTAGGGTAGATCTCCTCCCCCCCCGCCCCACGCCCAGCCTAGCCCTGATCATGCTGGACACCTCACGGATGGGATGACTGACTTGGGGTAAAGAGACAGTGCTGTCCTTAGCAACTTCTCTTGACTCAGGCAAAGGCCACTGGTTGCCGTCATGCCTACTTCCTGCCCCCTCTCACCCCAGGGCAGCAAGGGAAGGACCAGGATGGGCGTTCCTCCGAAGAAAGGCCCTCTCACAGGACAGGGGGCTAGTCGGAGACCTGTATCCCCGCCCCCTCCCCGTCTGCACCCAGGGTTTAGTGGTCAAGCAACTTTTCTGACAGAACAGCCGGGGGAGCTCCGGGGCATGTGACATTTGGGGGACTCCAGGAAGAAATCCTGAGAGGTCGTGTAGGCCATCCCCCTGCGGCCAGGCAGGCCGTGTTTAAACCCTCCTAGTCAATTGGAAGTTTAGTCTTACGAAAGCTCACCAAGAGAGGAAATCAGAAACACATCTTCTATTACCCCCAAATACACAGCCACCCATGATAAACTGATTAAATAGCCCACTGCTATCGAATAACGATAGCCAAGAGGAACAGAAACTACACGCTGAATACACGTTTCAGTACCAGGCACTGTGCTCGCACCTTGTTTGCTTTTGTAGATGCTATGTGCCCATTATTCAGATATGTTCACTGAGACTCACAGAGATTAAGTGACTTGCCCAGAGTCACGCAGATGGTGCATGTGTAGCCCAGACTCAAACTCAGATCCTTTTGCAATACAAACCTGCCCTGTTTTGATCCGGGGCCCTGACGTCATCTCAGCCCCTGACTTGCTGGGTCACTCTGCCTAAGTTCTCTTCCTTCGTGGGGTCTCAATTTCCTTCTCTGGGAGACGAGGGGGCTCCACACAATGACCTCCATGGACCCTCAGGCCTGGGATTTGAGAGTGACCGTCCTCTGATGGGGTCTCCCTTGGTCTGGGGTGACCTGACTGATGCAAAGCATTCTCCCCATTTCAACAAGCCTAGAACTTGTTTCTGCCCTCCAGGTACACAGGTGCAGCAGTAGAGTCTTTGGCGGGGGAGAGGGCAGGTTGTCCTAAGAGTCCTCAGGGACAGTCACGGAGAGGGTGAGGGACTTTGGGGATGAGGGGTGGGTGCGGTAGGGTGGGGGAGAGTCTGGACACAGGAGGAGCTGGGCAGAGGATCCACCAGGGAGACACCTTCCCAGACTCTAAGACAATGGAACCCACAGCCCAGGCTTGGGGGCTGCCCGTGGTAAGAGCTCTCCGCCAGGGACCTGAACAACCAGGCAGACAGGGCCAGAGTGGGAGGAACAGAAAGCCCCTTGACCTTCGGAGCAGGGGAGGCCAGTGATCCTCATCTGCCGTTAGCAGTCTTCTGTGGGCAGCTGGCTTTGTCCGGCCTGGCACGTGCCCTCCCCTCCGTCCCGCAGTCCTGGGGCCACAGCCTTGCTCCCGCCACAGATGTCCCCACGCAGCCTATCTCGGATTCCACGGCTGGGGAATGGGGATGGCAGAGGGCACCCTGGCAGGGCAGGCGACACGCTGGGCTCCCAGCTGCCACTCTGGGGCCTGCAGCTCTCGGCAGCCGTCTCCGGGGAAGTCCTCACATTTCCCCACCTGGTGCCCACCCCGTGGCGGCTGGGACCCCAGCCTGCTCCCTGTGATGCCACACAGGAGACTCTCCTTGGGGAAATGCCCAGCAGCCAAGGGCACAGCACGGGTCCTAGGGGGGACTATGCAGGTGCAGGAGCCATCAATATCGAAGGGCTGCTCCCGTTCTATTGCTTTAGGGCCTGAGCGCTGGGAGATTAACAGCAATTTAACTGTATTCACCGTCTCAGCTTGAGCCCAGGCCTCTTGACAGGCCCGGCCACCCAGACCTGAGCCTGTGCCCGGCTCTGGTCTCTCCCCCACCAGCCCAAAGCCATTTTTACGGAAGATGGAAATTACTCCACAGGGACAGGCTCATAGCAAGAAAGAGAGCAAGCGTCTGTGCATTTCTGGGCCCCGGTGTGGGCAAATGGCGGGTGGCGGGAGGGACACCGCAGCTGGGTGCGGGGGCAAGGGAGAGCACAAGGGTGCAGGTGCGTGCAGAAAGCGGACCCTGCTCTCGCAAGCCCCATCGGTCCCAGAAGTCAGGTTTACTAACAGCAGCACACGTGGCCTCCCAGGCGATGAACACGGAACCAGGGGAGAAAGGGAAGAACGTGAATGTCTCCTGCGGTGGCCTCCCCAGAAAAAGAGTGCGTTTCCTCGTTCTTGGGGCCTCTCTCCACCTTGCCCAAGCCTGGGGGAGCCCCGCCTTTCACACTGGACCCTCGACCTAGTCCGTGTGTCTTACCCCAGGATCTGGGCTCTGTGACCTGCCAAGCGGAGCCCCCAGCACCACTGGCAGTCCCCGCTGCAGCGACACGGGGCCAGAGGGCGTGTGTCAGGCAATAAGGGACAAACGGCCACCGGCTCTTGCCCTGCGGCCTGCTGAGGGCTCCGGCTGTGCCTGGAGAAGAGGCAGGAGCAGGCAAGACAGGAAGGCAGGGGTAGGAGCCTGCTTAGGGTGTGGCCTGCCTGTCCCTCAGGTCCTCCCGAACAGCAGGCGACAGAGGCCGAGCCGCTGTGATGTTCTGGAAACTCAGAAACTCCTGGCCGTGGGGGCCTTGGACAGGTGGCTGATAAGCCAGGTTTGAATGCTCGCTCCCTGCTACTCGTCGGCTTGTGAGTCTCAACAGCGTCAGCCATATAACGGGACGATGATTCTCTCTCTCCTCCCTCTCCTCACTAACTGAACCCGGAATTTCCAGGACCCAGCACGGTCCTTGGAGCACATAACGTGCCCTACTCAGGATGCCTGGACCCTCTGGTCCCTGCATGTCGGGTGGTGTCACAACATAGCTGGCTTCCCACCTCGGCCTGACGTTCCAGAGAGCAAGGGGACACCCCACACCACGGATGTCCTGTGGGATTACCAGCGCGGGCACGGGAGTGAAGCTGCTGAGTCACCACCGTCACCCGAATGGCTCCCGTGCCTCAGTGTCTTCGTCTGTAACATGGGTCACTTGGTATTTATTACTTATGAGCTGGGGCTGCCGTGGGGATTCATGGAGACCATCCACCCGAGTGCTCAGCCCAGCCCGGCCCTTGGTCTCCCTGTGACTATCGCCAGCATCACGATGGCTGAGCCTGACCAGCAGGGAAGGACGCCGATGTCCCGTTGCTCTCCCCCGGGGTAGGGGGGGAGGCAGACATCCACGCGGGACTCACCGTGGCGTTGACGGTGAGCTGGTAGGCCTGCGTAGTCTCGTAGTCCAGCTCCCGGATCACCGTGACGATGCCGCGGGCGCTGTCGATGGCAAAGAACAGGGAGGGGGGCTGGAAGGAGTAGAGGACACTGCCGCCCGCACCCAGGTCGGGGTCCGTGGCGTTCACAATGAAGATGGGTGTCCCCACCGGTGTGTTCTGGGGGTGAAGCAAAGCAAACAAAAGGGTGAGAAGTGCTCGGAGCAGCTGCCTTCGTCGGTGACTATTCCCCCGAATCCCATTAACCACGTCCCTCCAGCCAACCGGACCTGCGGCTTTGTCATTTTTATTCTAAGAGGGTTCAGAGGAATTTAAAATGCAGTATCTGGTGGTTTTTTTTTTTTTTTTCCTTTTTTTGATGGCCTCCTGGTGGCCGTAACAGCACCAGTTCTAAAGATGATCTGCTCATCCTGGAGTTCTGGATGAGGGCCTTTTGGTCCCCAAGCCTCCTGTTTCTTGGCGGTGCTGATTCGCTTGATGAGTGCCCCTTTCTGCCCAAGCCTCGGGCTCGGGTGTTCGGTGGGGCACCTGAGAGTCAGTGTGTCGGGAGGTTCAAGGGCAGGGAGCTGACAGGTGTGCACTACAGGCAGGTGGCCGGGGGCCCCGAGGGCTTTGCTGGCAGCATAGAGGTTACTCGGATTGCCCTGGGGTAGGGCATCCACAAGCCATCCCTGGGCCATGGCAGCCTGCCACGAGAGGCCCACAAGACCCACTCCAGTATTACTACCTCCTGGGAGCCTGCCATGATTCCCTCTGCTATACACTACGTATGGACCCCTGCCCTTTTCCGACTTGGGGTCTCTGGTGAAACATTGCTTCCTTATGGAACCTTCTAGACCCTTAAGGCAGGTCAGCCCCTCCCCGGCTCCCACCCTCCACCGCTGTTTATATTAAGGTTCCCGCCTCACCCTGGATGTTTTCATCATCCACATATTTTCTATAATTCCTTGGCCCGCACCTGTCTTCCCTCACAGCGCCCATGCTCCGTGGAAGCCACAGGGCTCCAGCTGCCTTGCCTAGCACAGTGCCTGGCACACGGCAGGTGTTCAGTCAGTGTCCTGTCTCAAGACATGCGCGAGCCGCCCAGAGAGCGCTCAGCACATTCTCGGGATCTGTTTGCATCTCTGCCCGACGGTCAGCTCTCGTCACCGCAGCGCCTGCCACAGGGTCTGGCACGCGAGCCACGCCGGCAAAATGCTGGGCGAAGGAACCGATTCATAATTTAGTGAGCTCTGGGCACAACTGAAGATGGGCAAGCTAATGAGGCTCTTCGTGGAGACGAGAGGGTAAAAACAATCCCCGCTCCCGTCGACTGACTGTTACGTGCCAGGTCCTGTGCTGTGCGCTGCGTCTGTCCACCTCTGTGACAAGTAGCTTTCTAGGTGGCAGCTAGTATCCGGTTTTGGAAAAGGAAGCTAAGGCTCAGAGAGGTGAAGTGCCTTGCCCAAGGCACACAGCTAGGCAATGGGAGAAGGTGGCCTTGAAATCAGGTCCAATTCTAAGCCACCGATCTTAAGCTCTACGCTAAATACTTCTCTAAAACACCCATGGCAGTTCTCGTCCTGACTCTTCTGTGTGAAGGGGTCAGCTGCCAGCCTGAGTGAAGCCTCCTGGCCAGGAGTGTGGGACTAGCCCGTAAGTTCCCTGAGGGCAGAGACAGTATTCCTGGTCCTGCGTTTTTTTCACGCTGGGATAATGACTGGGTCCCTTCTGACACCTGCAGGGTCTCTCTCGAGGAAGGCATCCGCGTTGCTGCCTCCTGTCTGTGCTGCTGGCCATGACGTGGGCCCTGTGTCACCGCTTTGAGCAACTTCTTTCACTGGGGCATGCTGCCAACCCTTCCCCGGGACTATCTCCTTGAGGCAAGAGTGTTCTTTACAAGACCCCTGCTTAGGCTGGAAGGGGCCTCGGGAGAACGATGTGATGCAGTTGCCATTGTTTCTTTCTGAGTGTGCTGATTCTCCCCCATCGCTGAGCATGTGTCAGGCTGAATAAACAGGCTCATAACCTGTCCTTCTCCCACCAGCACTGAGCACAGGAGGCAGATAGGGAGTCCCCTCTCCTCCACACCATCCATGACTCCCCAGTGCCCCTTTGCATAGGACACAGGCCCTCATGGTCTGGCCCCGTCTCCTCCTTCATACTTTATTTCCTGGCAGGTATCCCTTCGTGGCCTTTAGCTAAGATCATGTGTAGCATCTATTCTTATCAGTTTAATATTTCCTGGTAGGTTGAGCTATTTGTACTTTCCAAACCCAGCAGGCTGCCTCGCACCTTGGAGCCTCTGAACCTCCTTTTCCTCTGCTAGGCCTTCCCTCCTCAGCTCGGTGGCTTGGAAAACAGATGCTCTCTTTCCCTCCAGAAGAGCATCAAGTGTGCACGGGGGCAGAGCGGACAAGTGCCAGGATTTCAGGGATCGAGAGGCCTCTGCTGGAGCCCCAGCCTCGCTGTGTGTCTTTGGGTTCCTTAATCTCTCTGATCCTTAATCCCCTCTCTGTCCACCGGAGTCAATAACGTCCCACAGGGTTAGTGTGAAGAGAACGTGAGCTCAGGAGTGCAAATTTCCCAGCATGTAATAAGTGCTTAGAAGTTGGCAGTTGCGATTTTTGTCATCTGGTGCCTTCCAGAAGACTTGTAGACAAGAACGCCTTCGAGGGGAGGGCAGGCAGGTGTCAAGACGCACGATGAATAGTAATAATACCGTGCTGGGCATCCTCTGTCTGCACCCTCCAGATGCACAGAGTACCCTGCTCTGTCTCCCCACCCCCCCTGCCCCCGGCAAGACCTCAGTGGACAGCATCCATCCCCAGGATCCCTTGCAGACTAGCTTCTGCCAGGGGGAGGTGCTGGTAGGAGCTCAGAGTTTGGGAAAGAGGCCGGAGGAGAAGGAGCCTGGGGGATACTTTTCCACTCCCTCCAGCTCCAGGCCAGCCGCCCCTCCTCCCTGGCTGCAGCCTTCAGTGGGGTCCAGGCAGGCAGCGCTATCCCCTCCCCTTTTCCCTGTAGCCCTAAGGGCTGCTGCTGGTCTCAGGTGCCTCAACAGCCCTTCATGCCCCCTCGCCCTGCCCACCCTCTGTAAGATGTCTCTTCACTGAAATGCCTTTATTGGAACTGAGGTGAACTGTTCCCCGGGGACCTGATGGATACAGGCACTCTGCACATACCTACCCGGGGCCACCGCACACAGGGCCCCGAAGTCTGAGGCCCTCTGGCACTGGGCTCGGTGGAGCCGGTCCCCGCCCTCACATGCCACCATGACGGCACAGGGCTCGAGGAGATCTTTACAAGCCTCTCAGCCAAACTACGGTTCTCCCTCTAGATCCAACACGCACAGCACACGTGAGCACCGGAGCCAGCCTAACCCTCCAAGCCATTCCATCAGGGCCTGGGTTCTGCCACCGGAGGGAGGGACATGTTCCCATTTCAGAGCAGCCAGCCCCCTGTGAGGCCGCTAGACAGCACTTCAGAGCACACCCCACATGAAGCCAGCGTCCAGAGGGGAGGGATGGCTCCCTCGAGAATGTCAGCTCTGCAGCCCCCTGCCTCGGGGAGCAGGGGACATTTCACCCGTGCATACCTCACGGTCCAGGGCAAAGGCTCTCTGGGCAACTGATTAGAGGATTTAAAAGCGAGATCCAAGAAGACAGGGGAAAGGGGGAAAAAGAGGGAATGGCCCTGTGTCTGACCTTCTTAGATTATGTTTCATGCCCGGCAGTGAAAACCCATTTAATTTGTGCGTAACTTAGGAAAGGTTTTAAACGGGCCTGGCAAAGAGCCATTCATATACTTAGAAGGGACAAGCCATTGGAGGGAAAAGAATGCTGACTTCCTGCTTTTCAGGTCCCGGGTGCCATGCTCTATCAGGGGAATGGGGCGGGGGGTGGTGCTCATCAGCACCGACAATGGGGGCTTTTCCAAGTACGAAGCTATTTCATGCAAATGTGCAGATGTACCCCCTTTAAAGATCTGCCCCTTCAATGCAAGCAGATTTCTTCTGTGAAGCCAGGTACACCTGGGCTTCCAAGCAGACAGTAGAACTTGGTGACTCAGAGCAGAGATGCTGAGTCAGACCCCCCCTCCCCCCGCAAGTTTGAGTCCCAGCCTCTCTCTCCACTTATTGGCTGGAGACCTCAAACTTCTGCTGTTGAACTTACTCTTTTGGCTCAGTTTCCCTGTACCGGGGAAAATGTAAAAATGGAGTTGTTAACAGTACCTACCTCCAGGGTTGTAAGAAAGAATTAAGTGAGACAAGGTACGAAAAAAAAAAAAAAAACCCCAAAAAACTTCTTGCTGAGCCAGGCACACGGCAATATTGAACCATACTCAATAAATGGTCGTTGCAATTATTATTATGGTAATAAAATACCATCACAAGCAGGGTGAGATGAGCTCTATTTAAAGGGAGATATTAAAAACAGCCAATCAATCTCTTCATCATCAACCTAGACAAATGGGCATTTAAAAATTCAGAAAGAGAACATCTTTGTTGATTGGTTCATGGCTGCTGCGGACAGATTCAGGGTAGGAGAACATCTGGAGACCCTCCCCAGCTGGTTTGGAGGGCCTGGGAGAGGAGGGCTGGGGTCTGGGGAAGGGGTCGGAGGGGGGCCGAGGCCAGGCCTGACCATGCACCACTCGGGGATGGCTTGCATGTAGGAGCAGGAAGGAGCCTTGGGGATTATCCAGTCCAGCCACGATTGGAAATATGATGCCTCGCCTTACATATAGTGCTTTATTTGCCCCACCCAGAGACTGCCAACCCCTGCCTCCCCACCCACACTTTTTCCAAGTAAAGATGCTCTTTGTACTCACAGTTCTGCTCAAGGGGATGGATGTAGGCAGCCAAGTTTGTACCAAGCGCCTTCAGACCTAGGCCACATCTGATTGGTCCAGGGATAATCACCTGACTCAAACAGGCCAATCAAATGGGGCCTTGCAAGTTAAACCAATTTTCTGCACAAACCTGACAAAGGTTCTTGCTATCTGTTCCGGCTGGGGTGGGCACCATGGCAAGCAGAAAGCCACAGTTACCAGGCAGCAGAGAAGCCACGGGCAGGCCAAGGAAGCCCATGTGCAGGGATGACAATGAGCACAGTGAGACAGAAAAGCAGAGACAAGGGCCTCTGAGAGCCTCCCCTACCCTGGTCGTCACAGGCCCTGCCTGGACTTCATTTTCTATCCCTGGCTGTGGCGTACAGACTCAATCTGGGCTGTCCTTCCCATGGCTACCCCCTTGGCTTACACTGTCCTCCATGGGTCTCAGCTCCTGCCTGCCCCGTGGCACCCCCAGAATGTATCCAGCCACAGGCAAGGCCTCCTCATTCCTGCAGCTCTGCCCCAGGCTCAGCCTGACTCTTGCCTGCAGGGATTCCGTCCTTTTAATGCCCAGGCTGGGCCACAGAAAGCAAAGCTCCCTACCACTGCTCCTAGACTGCTGGGGGCAAGAGAGGTAATAATGGGGAGAAGAATAAAACAGCCTAGATGAATGAATGCGGGCTCCCTCTCCTTTTTAAGCGTCCCCAGACACTCCATTTAACATGCAAATCCATTCAGGTCATTGCAATGTTCAGCATGAATGTGGAGGTGGCAGGGGCAGGCAGGGGACAGCTTGATCATGGGCTTGACACACTCGGCCAAGACAGGCCTGGATGAGCAATGCTCTGCAAGGTCAGGCTCTGCCCACCTGGAGGCAAGGAAACCAGGGGCAGGTACCCCTACGGAGTCTAGGCTTGGGGTTCAGGGGTCTACAGAAGCATTGCCAGGGTGGTCCTGAGCTGTAGAGGCAGGGCCAAAAGGCCCATTCCAGTCGACGTGGGCCGCCCCGTTCTAGGGCAACTTCTCCCCACATGTTCATTGTAGACTTGGCCCTGAGTCCACTTTCTTGTTGGAAAGGGGCGGCTGGTCTTTGGAGGAAAGGTTCCACGGGGCGTGATTACTCCTGCCTCTGAGATAGGCCTCTTGGTTTGCTTCTCTGCCCCAGTTCTGCTCCTAGCACCCCTTCCTCTATGACCATTCCTTCTCCCGCCCAGGCCTGCCCACTCCCTCATAGGTTCTGGGCCATTTCAAGGGAAATCTCCCCAGATGCACCGCCCATGCCTCCTGGGAGGCAGGGACCAGTGTTTAGGCACCCCCCCCCCCCCCCCCGCAAAACACTTGCACTGCCAGCTGGGTCCCTCTCAGCAGGGGCCCACTCCACGAAGGTCGCAGACAGGGCAGGCCCCCGCCTCTTCCAGTTCCCGGTTAAGCTCCACGCCACTTCTGATGGACCCGCTGCAAATGGGCCACCCTGTGCAATTCAGAGACAAATAAATCTTTTTGCTACTCCTGGGGTGACAAGGGAATAGACTCTGGGAATGTTCTGCTGTGCAAGGGATCTTGTTCGTTAATAATAATGATAAATAGCTCACTTCTCACATGCAGTGTGAGTTACATTACACTCCAGGCTTCTACAGAGGTGGCTCGGGGTGCTCACTGGAACAGTGGGGTGGGGGGGGGGTGCGTGCAGAAGGGAGGAAGGGGCCGGGCAGGTGGAGCGGCAGAGAGGGAGGGCGCAGGAAACAGAGAAGGAGAGACGGTACGGAAGGGGGCAGGGGAGGGAGAAGAAGGTGACAGGGGACAAAGGAAACTAGGAGGGGACAGTGAAAGAGCACAACAGGCGAGCAAAGGGCGATGGGGGTGAGGTGGGAGAGCACGCCTAAGAAGAGAAAGGGAAGGAAAGAGGAAGAAACTGAAAGGGAGAAAAAGAGACAGTGCAGAGGGAAAGTTGTGAACAAAGGAAAAGAAGTACGAAAGTTCGAGGCGCCAAGAGAAAGGAAGTAGAGCACACCGTACCCTCTCATCTTCGTGGTGTACCCTCCTCAATTCGATTTATTCTGTACCTTTGACCCCACCTCCGCAAGAAGCCCTACCATTTCCACTGTAGGTGTCGTCTCTAAAGGCGTTATTAATATTTATGGAATGCTTGCTGGATGCCGCCACAGTCTTTAATATCTTATTATAAAGCCTGTTATAAAATGCATTAGTAATAAATTCCTGACAGATGGAGTTCTGACAAGGTGCGGGCGCCTTGGTGAATCGGAGCTGGGAACAGACGCTCCTGGAACGTGCACGTGCTGCTCAGAGGCTGGGCTGCTGCCCGCCCCCTTCCCCCCCCCAAGCCCCCCCGCCCAAGGTGGGGTGGGGGCGGGGAGGGAGCTCACTCCTCCATCCTCAGGCCCGGGAGCCATCAAATATTATCTCATCACCTCCTTTTCCTCCAGAGCGGAAGAATGAAAGCTCAGAGAAATGAAGCAATCTGTCTCAAGTCACACAGCTTGTAAGTGAGTGATGGAATTTTAGGATTCAAGTTCAGGTCACCTCTGTGTCCCCAGACCTCAGGGACCCTGCAGATGAGGGTGGAGAGTGGGCTCAGGGCCCCTGCTCAAGTAGGGCTGATTCACTCACTTCCCTCCTTGGAAGGGCTGGGAATGACATGGGAGCCGAAGACGGCGGGGGGGGGGGGGCGGCTCTGGGTTGTTTGCACTGGAGAAAGGAAGGCTGATGGGGAGCTTGAGCCCCCCAAAAACTCAGAAGGAAGAGAGTGTCCCAAAATTTGCACACTTCTACTGGGAATCAGGAAATGAGCTCCCACTGGGCCAAGAAGAAGTCAAATCAGAAGTAGAGGCCTTTCTGACAAGGGGGCTCCTGGGGCAAAGGGGAGGTGCTGGTGTTTTAGTTTCCATCGAATGCCACAGCAGGTGCCACTTCACTGATGACTCTGGAGGCAGGGGCCCACTGGGGTCTTGGGGAGGGTGTCATTCCAAATGTGAAGCTATAGAGGCTTCGTGGCATTCCAGCTTAGGGAAGGGGAGAAACGGGGTCTGTGGGAGATGGACCATATTTCTTTGAGAAAGAAAGAGTGTGGAGCTCGCACACTCTTTCTTGTGCAAGCTCCAGCTGAAAGCAGGTCCAAGGGGAGAAACAGTGCTTCGAGGGGGACCTGGAGAGGCAAGTGCCCACAGGGCCCCGATGGATGTCTCAGGTGGTCCCCTCCTGGTCAGGGAGAGGGCACACTGGCTTGTGCACAAGCCCGCATGTGTACAATGGGCACTCCAGCACGTCTCTCTGCAGAAGAGTCCAGAAGAGATCAATTCACAACGTCTCTTTTCTCTATCAGTGTCTGCTGTCTCTCACATGATGTGCACTGGACCCCAAAAGGTGCTGGGTCTTCCCTGAGAGCTGGGCAGACTTCTGGGTGGAGGAACAAGCCCTGTGGGCACAAGGAGCCCCAAAGGGCTGAGCTCTGAGTGCCACACACCCTGGCATGATTAAAGCACTTTCCTAGCTATTCCACATCTCCTTGGGGCCAGATCTGGCCTGTCCATCTGAGTCCCTCCCTCCTTCTTGGCCTCCAGCGGTGCACTGCCCATTCTGAATCCCAGGAAGACACCCATCAAAGTGCAGACCTGACTTCCCCACACCTGTGAGGGTCTTTGCCTGCCAGCGTGATCTTGGACTTGCCCCCCATTCTTCATCAGGCACCAGCACCTGACAATTCTTGCTTCAACATTCCTCACATCCTTCCTTTTCTCTTTGTTATTTACCTTGGCCACCTCTGCAGTGACACCTAGCATCGTCACTTACAAATCTATAGAAGGCATTCAATAAATGTTTTAACAGAATCGGGACTTCCTATTCAACAGGGCAGGTTGAACACGTCCATTTATTTCTGTTTTTGTCCCAACCCCTCACCAAAATGACAATATGATAATTAAAAATGCATAGGTCCACAAGGACAAAAAGAACAGGAGAGGAGGCAAAAGCAGACGAGAGACGTTGACAAAATCCTGGAAACTAGGAATTGATGGGACAGGAGCCTGCCTTAGGAAAGAGGGGCAAGCCAAAGCTCAGGCTGGCAACTCAGAACCCTGGAAAATCAGAAGCTGGAGATACCAGGTGATGCCCAAACCAGGGAGACCAACCGCAAATCTTTAAAGAGTAGTCAGACTCCCAAATGCCTTCTTTGGCTTGTGCAGAAGACAGGAGGTCTACTTTCTCAAGGGGCCAAGTTAGTCAGGCTCTGGACCCAGGCTGGGAGCTGGATAAGGCACTGAGAACAAGGAGGTCCAATGAAAATCTGCATCTCTCCTCTGCTCCCATCCCCAATCAGGCCTCTTTAGCCAGTCGGCCTCTTGAAGACTGACAGCCTGGCAGGAGATAGGAAAACTGGCCCAAGAGAAAACACTAATATTAACATGGTAGAGTTCTCGCAAGGAAACAGCTAGGTCCTCACCAAATCACCCCATAGTGAAGTCTGCTGGTTGACAAGAGCACTCCACCCTACCCTGCCCTAACACACACAGATTTCCATGTGCCTAAATGTGAACACACTCTTAAATATAAACATACAACTGAGGGTCATGAAACATTTGAGAAGAGCCTCTACTATGAAAGACAGACAGGGGTGGGTAGGGGGACAGTGGGAAGGAATAACAAAAGTAACTTTTTTCAAATGTTTAATTAATTATTTTGAGAGACAGCAAGAGAGTGCATGTGTATGTGAGTGCATATGCACGAGTAGGGGAGGGACAGAGAGAGGGGGGGAGAGAGAGAGAATCCCAAGCAGGCTCCATGCTTAGCACGGAGCCCAACACAGGGCTTGATCTCATGACCATGAGATCATGAGCTGAGCTGAAATCAAGTTGGATCCTTAACTGACTGAGTCACCCAGGTACCCCAAAAGTGAATGCCTTTAACATCCAGAGAGACAAGACATAGCATCTTTGAAATCAGAACATTCCAAGAGGAAGAGATAATAGAAATGAAAACTTAATGGAAGAGTTGGAAGATAAAGAAATTTCCCCCAAAGTAGGACAAAACTCGAAGAGATGGAGACTGGGGGAGAAAATAAGAAAATTAGAGAAGTAGTTCAGAAGATCCAACACCCAACTAATAGGAGTTCCAGAGACAGAGGAAACAGGGCAAGTGAAGGGAAGGAAATTATCTGAAAAGAGAGGTAAAAAAAACTCCCAGATCTGAATGACATGTTTCCAGATGGAAAGAGGCCACTGTGTTTTGAAGACAGACCCACACTGAAGCATAAAACTATGAAGTTTCCAAACACTCAGATTAAAAAAAAAAATCTGAGACACATTCAGAGAGAAAACAAACGTCTCCAGTCAAAGGATCAGGAACCAAAATGGCACTGAAGTTCTTAACAGCAACATTATAGGCAAAGGAGAAATGACTTTACATTATGAGGAAAACGATTTCATTCT
Organism: Prionailurus bengalensis; assembly: GCF_016509475.1. Lineage (NCBI taxonomy): Eukaryota > Metazoa > Chordata > Mammalia > Carnivora > Felidae > Prionailurus > Prionailurus bengalensis. Next base: position 31,946,198 of record NC_057351.1, on the reverse strand, counting down.
AGAATTCTATACCCAGCTAAACTATCAACAAATATGTGTTTAGAATAAACACATTTTTCAAACACAGTAAAAAAAAATCCCATGAATCCCTTTTCAGAGGGTGTGAACCAAGAAAGAGGAAGCTATGGGACCCACGTAGAAAGAGACAAAGAAATTCTCTGGGTGATTCCCCTCTCATCCCCCATGCCCCACACAGGTGTCTTCAGCCACTTAGCCTCCAGAAGAGCAAAGTGAACCAGAGCACAGCCTGTCTGGAGTGGAGCTGGAGGATGGATGCTCCAAGGGGAATGCTGCCAAGAGAAATACAAACTGATAAAAAAATCAATATACTTTTAATATACTGAGAGGAGGTACTTAATTATGTCAGAATATTTAGAATAAGTGATAGGTTCACAGAACCCTAAGCAAACAAATAAGAAAGAGAGGTAATCATTAACTCTAGAGAAAACAAAAAAGGATTTTTTTTTTTAAATTTCAGTACGCTATGTGGCACAGCTTGAATAATATGTACACAGTCACAATGCCTTAGACACTGAATGTCGTGTGGGCTCTGGTTAAGTCGGGCAGATGGGTAGAGCATGTTAGGAGTGGGGTGTGTGTGTGCGTGCGCTGCAGAGATGAGGTAGAGGGTGGGGCAAAAGTGCCATTCTCATCCTTCAGAGCTGGAAGTCAATATCTAAAACTGAAAAATGTACACGCATGCAATTTGGAAATAAGAAGGTAACGATCAGAAATTGAAAGAGATTGTCTCAGGGTGGGAATCAGGAATGAGAAAGGGCGAGACGGGGCATTGATGTTTTTATTATAAACCTGGCTTTACTACCTGACTTTTAAACTCATGCAAATATGACTCTGATAAAAATTAATATAAAAGTGGAAAAAATTGTATCTCCCTACAGGCTGGTCTACTGCAACCCTTCCTCTTTTTTTTTGGCCTTGACCCTGTAATTGATCCCAGAAAGTCACTGCCCTAAAGCACTGATCTCCCAGCTTGTTCTCCTCCTCAGACACTATCACTGCCTCCAAGGCAAGGTCTCCTGGGCCTTGAATGTCACCACAGTCTGACCAAAGCTTCCCTCTCTAAACTCAGCTTTCATTTTTGCCCCACTGAGACACTCTGCTTCGGCCAGACTGTTCTACATGGCAGCCCCCAGGGTGCCGACCTCTAGCCTTTGCTTATGGTGCTCTGTGTCCTCCATCCAAATTCCTTCTGGTATTTTCCCTGGAGAGTAGGCATCACCATCCAGCATATAGAGACGACACTCCCTTCCTGGAAAAGGCTGTTGGCTCCCCAGGTTTCTAGGCATATGTGCCCAGGCTGAGGTTGAGATGCTCTCTCTCCACCCCACACACATGGACCCTGGCCTTTACACATGTGCTGGGTGTGCAGGGCTGGGAGAAGCCTCATCCAACAGACATCTGGGCCCTCCTTCCCTTCTCAGAAGCTTGATTTTCAGAGCGAGGTATGATCCTTAAGTGTGCAAAGGCCCCCGCTCCTCCTCATTCAGAGGTTAAGGAAACCCCAGGCCATTTTTCTCACCCCTCACTGCAGCAACCCCACCCCAGCTCCAGCCCAGTGTCCTTCCTATATAAGGAGCGGCAGTAGAGTTCCAAGGCACCTCTTCCACCAAGTGCCACCTCCCATTAGCACCACATTCCAGGGCTGTCCACGCACCTGTCCTCCCCCAGACGCCTTCTATACTTTCTCACTTGCTGACCTGCGGGAGCACAGGGCACCATGGACAGGCCAGCAGCTGGCTGAAGGCCATGTGAAGAGAGCACAGGACAGGAGCACCATGATGGTGGGGTGGCCCCTGTGCCCACACCGGCCCCAGTCCCCACAGCATGCTGCTTTCAACACCAGGCAGTGCCGCACCCTCCCCCAGGGAACCGGTTTCAGCTTCTCTCTGTGTGTTATGGGAGGAGTGACAGAGAGGGGAGGAGTGGATCCAGATGACCTGGGCTGTTTAGCTTTACTCTCACACCCCTCCCCGACTTGAAAGTTAAGCTGATTGGCTCCTGGAAGCCAGCCCGCCTCCCTCCCCTGGCAGGGACTTAGAAACCAGCTTCTGGAGACCTGGGAGCATTCATTAGGTGATGATTACTCCCCATGCATGTTGGCCCGACTGGAAAAAAATCCAGAAACAACAGTTCTGAAATGTTGGGTCGCATTCTGGCTTTCCAATAACCATCTGCAGGACTTCCTTCTCTGTTGTCACAGAGCATTAATGCAAACATTGATGCCTCGGTTTTTCCACCCAGGAAATGGGTATAACAATTCCCGTACTGCCTTCCACATAGCGCTGCAGGGGAGACAAAATGAGTTAACAGTGGAGGAAGTGCTTTGAAAACTCAAAGGTCAAAATAAAAATCACCACCTTTTGCAGAAGTAGATAATTTGAAGAGAAAAAAAAAAAACTAGGGAAAGGTCGGATTTGATCTACAGAAGAATTCTAAAAAGCTACCCTGGAGGGACAGAACCTGGGTTGTCTAGGTTCCAGGACACCGTCCCTGAGCCCAGGACTGTAGGGTGCTGAGTTCTGAATGGAAACAGGGATCAGCTGAGGCATGAGGTCGTCTTGAGATTTGCTAGATTACGGAAAATGACAATGAATAGAGGCATGGAGTCTCCTGGGATTTTTTTTAAGTAAGAAAAAGACTTCTGTGGATCTCAGGTAATAACTCACATCTATTGAAGACATCGTATATGTCAGGCCCTGTTTTAAGCACTTTCCATGCACTATCTCGTACAGTCCTTATGGAAGCCTTGGAGCAGACACTATTACCATTCCCATTATCCAGATGTCCAAGGCCAAGTGGTAGTAAGCAGGAATCCTGGGATTTGTACCCAGGCAGGCTGCTCGAGGGCCCAAGCTCTTAACCACCATGCTATATTATTCTCAGTGATGAGTGAGCCAAGTGTACGAGGTCTAGGAGGCAGGGGGATGGCCAAGATGACCTTGAGAAACTGGGAATCCTGTCACGCCGGCTAAGTGCCAGGGTCTACTAGTGACATTTAAGGGGCTTGCCACAGGACAACTCAGGCCACCCAGAGGCTCCAGGTTCAGAAAGCGACAAGTGTCAGACGTCACCAGGAAGGTGCTGGAAGTGTAAGAATTAGTCATCTATCAGGAGCTGTCCGGTTCTTTCATCCAGCGATCCCAAACATATTTATCGAATAACACAGTTCAAGACTATGTTGGCCACACTCACACTCTTCACCCCTCCGAAAGAGAAATGGTTATGAGCAATTCCAGGTGGTTATTTATGGGGAGGAAGACAGACACGACAAAGGGAGGCTTTGAAAGAGCAAATACATCAGGGAAACTATAGTGTGAGTCCTAGCTCCAGCCCTTATTTGCTGTGTGACTTTAGGGAAGCTAGGCAACCTCTCTGAAGCTCAGTTTCCTTACAGTGAGATGGGAATAAGAAGATCTATCTCACAGGATTATCATGAGGCTTACAGGAGATAACACACGATGAGTGCTTTGTGCAAAATCGCTGCTCAATACACCTTACGCTCTATCATAATGTTATTCCTTCTCGGGGTGCGTGTAAGGGTCTATAAACTGTAAAGTGCTTTGCAAATGTTACTTCTGGTGGGGAGGTCTGGAAGGGGAGGGGATGCTTCTGAAGGGTGAGGTCCTTGCTCTGCTCTCAGCAGAGACAAAAGGCCTGGATAAAAGGCTGAGGGAAAGCCTCCTTGTGGCCTTCACCCCATCTCTGTCCCAGGGGAGCCCGCTGGCCGTGTGGTGCCTCCAATGCTGCCCTGAGCTTTCGGTGCACGGCTCCGTGGCTCACAAACGGGGCTCCATCTCCCCGCCCCCAAATTCATTCCCCTGCATAATGATGAATCATGTTAAACAAAATGAATATGCAAATCTCCTTAGGGCAGGCCTTACATCTATGGGAAGCTGAGGCTAATAAGTGGATTCTGAAAAAGGAGACAGCTCAAGTAATACAACTTCTGCTCATCTCTCCTCCCCATGCCCCTCAGGCTCCGCCCACCAGTGTGCCCCTTTATCCCCAGCTGGGGTGTGCGTTTTGAAGGGGTGGGTAAAGGAGGCAGCACAGGCCTGGTGCGTTTTCCCCTGTTAGATCCCCAATCCTGGTGGCTAATGCTGCCAGCCCTTTAGGCAGTGTGATGTGATAAGTAGAACCTGTCACTTGGAGCCCAGGGGCTTAAGGGCTGACAGTCTGGGGGAGACCACACATAGGCTGCAGGGGAGCTGAGGGCTGGAGAGAGGGGGGTTGGTGGGCCCAGGACCCAGGCAGAGAGAGGGCAGCTGAAGGAACTCACTGGCCTTGGTGGGGGTGGGGGAGCTGGGAAATGGCTTAAGAGTCAAGAGGCAGAGACTGGAATTATCCTGGCTACAAAGGACTTGAAGAATCACCTAGGCCAGGGCTTGGAATCTTGGAGAGCTTGGAAACAATATCAGTGCCAGGGCCCTCTCCAGCCTCTGTGCTTCGAAATTCCCCGAGGAATTCTCATGCACGGCCAGGGTGGAGCGCTGCCCTTCCCAGTCACTACTCTACAGATGAGAACGCTGAGACCCAGAGAGCAGAGGGGACTTGATGGAGGTCACATGGATGACACTCTCCTGCTTGGGTAAGGATGGCCCAGGGAGGTCCAGACACCCAAGGAACATACCCGAGGAGGGAAGATACCCCTCTCTATTGTCCTTGGGAACGTTCCCATAGTAGGGGACCGTGAGGGCTCTAAAGGCTGGGGTGGCATGGAGCATCTGTTCCCACAGATCTGGGGAGGTGGGCACCCTTTGAGGGAGGTGTGGGAGGCACACAGCAGGGGTTCCAATTCCTTGGTCTACTGTGGCTGGTACATCAAGGCACATGGGCTCCGTCACTGGTTTTAGGGACAGCCAGAAGCCTGGCACACAAAACCATGAGAAGACTACTAGACCGACCCTGAGAAAAGACGGAGACCCGGAATCCCAGAAGCACTCTGCTCTGCCCAGAGTAAGGCAGTCCTATGGTAGCCATGGCTGCCTCCGTTAAGACCAGACTTGACCAAGAAACAAACCAGCCAAGGGGCACCTGGGTGGCTCAGTCAGTTAAGCACCAGGTTCAGCTCAGGTCATGGTCTGTCGAGCCCCACCTTGGGCTCTATGCTATCAGCACAGAGCACACTTTGGATCCTCTCTCCTCCCCCCTCTCTCTGCCCCTTCCCCCCTCACGTGCTTTCTCTCACTCTCTCAAAAATAATAAATTTTAGGGGTGCCTGGGTGGCTCAGTCGGCTGAGCGTCCGACTTCGGCTCGGGTCATGATCTCGCAGTTGACGAGTTCAAGCCCCGCGACGGGCTCTGTGCTCAGAGCCTGGAGCCTGCTTCGGAGTCTGTGTCTCCCTCTCTCTCTGCCTCTCCCCTGCTCATGCTCTGTCTCTCTCTGTCTCAAAAATAAACATTAAAAAAATAATAAATTTTTAAAAAATTGAAAGAAAGAAAGAAACCAGCCTTCCCCTTCCTAACAGAACCCAGAGAAAGTGGTTCCACACACCTTCCTGGTGGTTCAAGTTGACGATCAACTTGGTTAGGACCTCCCAAAGGTCTCCTCAAGCCCCTCCTGGAATTATGAACGTGGAGACCAATGTCTACCAAGAAAGAGTGCTCCCCATCTCTGCTTCTCCTGGCCCCAGGGCGCCCAGTGAAAGAGGGGCACACTGGCCTTCCCGCAGGAAGTAGGAGACACCACGGGTAGGAATTGCAAAATGACTTTCATTAAGCAGGGGTGCTAATACCATGAATTACAAATGAAACCCAGATGAAGAGGACCCTGGCAGCCTTACCTCCATTTGATATTAATTGGGCGACACTTTGTTTTAATGGTACATTAATTAATGCAGAATTTCGACGGAAGTCCTCGTGACACTCACATTAATACAAATGAATTCATTACCGTTGGTGTTATTACAAGAAATGACAAATAAATCTGTAACAGTGGGACCCTTCAAATAATAATCACGAATCATTAGGTTTGCGGCTCGTTTGTACTGTAGCTTGCAAATATGTGTATATGTTTTCTGCTGCGAGTGTTCCCTCGCCTTTTGGCTGGGGGAGGCAGCCGGTCGTGGCTGGCTCTGTGGCAGTGAAAGCGAAAAGCCTCTTCTGGACCTCCCTGCACCTGCTCTTCCTCCCTTTCTTCCTCCCACCTCAACCTCCAGAGAACTTCTGTCCCCAGAGCCCTGCCCCAGGCTTAGGGACTCCGTGTAAGGGGTGTGATTGCTATTGGTCTGCCCTATCCAGCACACCCAGTATACACTCTGTCCCTAAGAAAGGGGTAGTGGGGAAAGGAATAAAAACAACATGGCCCAGGGGTGGAGCCTGGCTTGATGAGGGTTGAATGGGTGCAGCTATAGCAGCCGTCTGTTCTCCGAGGTTCCCCACATCAGATTGGTCTTCAAGCCCCTGAGGGTCTTGGGGACACAATCCAGGGGCCCGATGACCAGCACTGTGCTAGAAGTAGCATCCACTTTCTCCACGGCAGTCCTCACCAGGGCCCAGAGGCTTTGTCTCATCAGAAAGGGCACAAAAGACGCTTTGAGCGCTCAAACCCATCCACAGCTCGAGTAAGGAAGGGCCACGCGTGGGACTCAGCTCTGCCTGATCCCCAAGCTCCCAATACACCAGCTCTTTGCAAGGAGAAGCTGCCATCTGCCCGGAAAGGTCAGTATCCTGGTGGAGACTAGGTAGAGCCTGGATGACCCGACCAGCCAATCGCTACTCTCCATTCCCCTGGCTCAGGGCTCTGGGCTGTAATCTTGCGGGAGCCAGAAAGGGACCAACAAACTGGGTCTACAGTTTCCACCCTGGTTGTTTCTCACACCCTCTCAGTTCCCTGAAGCTGAGGCCAAGACAACTCTTGCTTCGAAAGGGCCATCGGGAAGGTCCCAGGAAACCACGCTTGGAAGAAAGCATCAGGCGGGCCTGGGTGACCCAGGTGGGTTTTAGTTCTGCAAATCCTTGGCACACGGGCTGCCCCTCCTCCATTCTGCACGCAGGGCAGAAAGTGCCAAGAGATCGCAGTGCTATTCCCCAGACTCAGCCTGGGGTTCCCAGCCCAGGGCTCTAAGCAGCTTCTATCCGTGAACTGGTGTTGACACATGATTTGAGAGCTGTTTGCTACCCCTGGTTTAGAACATCTCTCCCTGGAGGATTTTAAAATAGGAGTCAGTTTCTGATGGGAACGCCCAAGAGCAGTTCAGCACGGTAGCCAAGAGGTTGGTTAAGTGACCTCTTGGGTCCTTCGAACCCAGGGAGTTTGGGACTCCATGAATCAGTTCCTCCCTCCCGCCTGCGAGAATCAATCGGCCGGTCTTATCTCGTACAACAGCTTTCTGACCTTTGGCTAACAGGTAAAACACCACGGGAGCCAAATCTAGCTTTTACACCCATGAGATGCTGCTAACGTGGCCAAATCGTGCTGGCCGCTGCCCTATGACCTGCCCTCCGCCCTGGCCCCAGGAGTCCTCGCTGTAGAAGGTGAATGCCACTTGGCTATGAGATGCCGGCTAGAAGGGGGCCACAGCCCACAGTTAGGTGTTTGGGGGGACTCCAGCCCCCTCTCCTGCTCACGTTTTCCCCCATTCACACTGTACTGAATGAACCAATTAATCACCTAAGATTGTTAACTGTACTAATTACGCTCACTCTCGAAACTTGTGGAACAATTATTTACTGTCTCTGCCTCATGAGCCATCAATTACGGGAATTGCAGGCAGCCTGTCACTTCTCTCAAGCCAAGACAGAGGCAGTCTAACCACGCTCACAGCTGGCTTCTCAAGGAGAACTCTCAGAAGGCTTTGCTGGAGCGCAGGCTACACCCCACAGAAGTGGCGAAGGCAATGACCGCTCCACGGGAATAGACTTTGCCACTGGCTGAGGGGTTGCGTGACACGGATCCTAAATGAAGCCTTTACTGTACAAAAGCTGTTCGTTGGTTCCCCTACAAGAAATGTCAACCACTAAGTATTTCCCTGGGGACTGTACTGCTTCCTTCTTCCTTGTGTCCTTGGCCAGGTTTGGCACTGAGCCCTAGAGATCCAGATGGTGGTTGCGTGGGCACACTGGATTTTCCCCTGGTTCCCCAGGGGCTCTGTATTGCCTCTTCCCAGCCCACCTCAATGCCCATCTCAGATTCTGCTTCCCCTGCTTCCCAATTCCTGGCTTGGAGGAGAGTTAGCGCCTCTGGCCAAGATCTTTGCTAAATGCAGGAAGACACAGAAGGGAGAAGAAGCTGCCGGGCTCTGTCCATTTTACCCAGACCTTGAGATATTCCTGTCCTCCGATGCCACTGGACTTTGGGGCACCAACCCATAGGCCATTACTGCCCACACGCAGACACACTCTCCCCTCTCTGCCCTGAAACACCCCCACCCCCCACTCCCCACCAAGATGACAGTTTATGATGTGGCTGTCAGGGAATCATGTATTTATTCAGGCAAGCAGCAGGCCCCAGCAGGCTGTGGCTCCCATCCCCTGGGCTCCCTCCCCCATCCCAGCCCTCCCGCTGCCCATAGCGCTCATTTCCACACGTCAGGGCAAAAAGCACTTAGAGCCAACTGCTAAGCTCAAATCTATTCTGGTGCAGAGAAATGCACTCCGTCACCACTCCACTGACAGGCCCCGGGCAGGCTGGAGCGCCGTGGCCAGGCTCTGACTGACCTCACCCCGCTGGGCCTCCCTTCTGGCTTCTGTTACTGGCAGAGGCCAGACAGGCTGACCCACTCCTTACCCCCGGCTGCAGCAGCCAAGGGACCCCCAGCTTCCCTGGAGGTCCCTAGGGGTTCTGAACAAGCCACGTGAAAGTCACAAAGGTGCTTTTAGACTCAACTCGTCCAAGAACAAACTCAGCATCTCCCCTGGGAAGCGTGGCCCTGGCCCTGTGAATGGCAACACATTCTCTCTGTATCCGGTTGCTAAGCCAGAAACCAGAGTCGGCCAAGCAACTTCTTCTCCCAAACATTGGTCGGCCCTTCCCAGTGTCTACCCGCCTGGGCCGCCGCAGCGGCCTCCTGCCTGGGCCTTGCAATGGAGACTCCACCAGGGCCTGGTATGAACTCTTTCAAACATGGATCTGATTGTGTGGCCTGTGCTCCAACGACCGCCCAGTGGCTCCCTGCTGACCTTCAGATCAATGTCAGAGAATCCCTTCCACGAACCTGCACGGCCCGGCCCTGCCCAGGTCTCCAGCCCCCTTCCTTCACCAGCCCTCCTGTGCTCATCTGCCTCGGCCACGCGGGGCCCTCTTTCACCCCCTCACAGGAACGAGGTGCTTCTCGGCCTCTGAGCTGCCGGTGCTGTCCATCCACCAGAATTCTTTTCTCATCTTTACCCCCGTTCACGTCTACTCAGCCTTCACATCTCAGCCAAGTCCCATTTCCTCCAGAACTTTCTCTGAACCCCCCAGTCTAGCTCAGATTTTGGCTGCACTGGCCCCCTGGGATTTTCCCGGGGGCTCCAATCTCACCTTATAATTATGTGACTCTATTTCCTTCTGTTCCCTCCCCCCTCCCAAGCCCCTGAAGGGTGGGAGCCATGTCTGGTTCTATTCACCATTGTGCCCCCAGGGCCCAGCACATGGCTGGCGCTGAACAACATTTGTTGAACGAGAGACATCCCGGGCACCCCCCTACTGACACTCTCCTCGGGACACACCAGCTCCAAAATCTCTCCCTTGCATTCAACAAATCCTAACTGAGCGCCTCCGACATTCTGGACTCTGCTAGGTGGTGACGGCACGCGGATCCGTGCTGTCTGGAAGGCCATCTGAGGGTGTCAGTGACAGGCAGATTCTGAGTCTGAGTTCGGGCTCCCAGCTCCACCACCACCCGGATCTGGTACCTGCTGGATCTGGGCTCATGCTGTTTTCCCGACTGGAACATTCTTCCTCATTCACTAATTCATCCAACAAATAATTACTGAGCACCTAGTATGTATCGAGCAGTGTTCTAGGTGCAGAGGACACGCTGGCAAACTCCTACGCGTATTTGGTCTCAACTTTGTTATCCCCTCCTCCAGGAAGTCTTCCCTAACTCCCAAACCTGGGTTGGGTGTCCATTCTACAAGCTTCCGGAGACCCCTTCCCGGGCTGCTCCTTGCCTAGCACAGAGCAGCCATTTGATATCTGTTCTCTGCATGAACAGATCCCTCCATTTTTTCCACTCGTGTCTCCACAAGCTTTAAAGGCAGAGGGGAGATACCCTGGACAGAGGTGCAGTCAGCTGAAGGAAGCATGGAGAAGGGGCGCTTGTGAGAAGGCCATGGCCACCACGAAGAGGGAAGGCACGAGGGGGGATAGAAGTCAGAAGACTGGAGCATTCCTGCTTTGAGTCTGAGAGCCCCATGGCCATCAGATCAGAGGGGAAATGAGGCTGCGGGCTCAGAAGCCTGCAAGCCTGGACGCCCCGGCTCTACAAGACTCCAAACCCCTCCACTTTTTGGCCCTGGGGTGCCCCTCGGTGTCCGCTCCTTTCCAGAAGCCCTCCTGGTGTTGCCCTCATGCTGTGGGGTACGAGGTGGGGGGTGGTCCCTGCCTGGCATCGTCATCCTCAGGAGACTGTGTGCCTCACTCCCTCAAGGTCTCTGCTTGGACGTCCTCGGAGAGGCTTCCCTGGCCACAGATTCCGCGAGAGCCCCTGCCTGCTTTGTTTTCCTTCATGGCCCTTCTCAGCGACAGACACAGATTTATGTGTGGGTTCGGCTGTCTCCTCCACAGCAGGCAGGGACCTTGTCAGTTTTGTCGGGCTGGGTCCGCACCTCTGAGGCCAGTGCCCGACATACTGTAGGTCCTCAAGAACTGTTTCTGACTGAGCGAAGGGATAGGGAGGTGACCTGTGGCATCCGACCTTCACTAGGCAAAAGGCACAGGCTCCTAGAGAACAAGGTTTCCCGGTGGGGCAGATGGAAAATGTCCACCTGCAGCCCCACCCAGGGGATCCAGCGGGTGCTGGCTGCTGGGCTGAGAGCTGCAGCCCCGAGCCACTCTGAATGGAATTCAAGGGTGGGTACGACCAGCCTAACGGGTTTCTCTCCAGGCCGCTGACCTCTGTGAGGGTCACGCTCCATTATCCCCTCCCTGACACCCCCCACTTGTCCCTGGAACATGAAACAGAGCCTGGGGCCCCCATGCCCCCTTCCTACCTCTCCTCTCTGCAGACCCTCTTTCTTCCTTCTAGGAGGAACTGGGAAGATGAGACCATCCGTGGCCGGAAGAGGCTGGGGAGGCTTTCTGGCTATCTCATCGGGGGCTTCTGGCTGAGGGTTGTGCCCAGAGGCTGCCAGTCTTTCCTGGGACAGGAATCTAGGGGGGGCGGGGGGGGCAGGGCTTATTCTCTGCCACTGCTATGGCTAGAGTGGGGAGCCCTGACCCCGGCCCGGGGCTGACACAGGTTATGCCACATTGCAGTCACAGGCGGATACCAGACCCTAGCCACGGGCTACCCGCTCACTGCTCCAGATTTAGCGCATCGAGCCAGAAGACGACTCCCAAACTGTGAAGAAACTAGAACGTCATTTGCTAGACCGGCTGAGAAGTCAACTCAGAATGACAGGACTCCTTTTGAAGGTGGAGAGAGAAGGAGCTAAAGCCGCAGTGTCTTTTCCCTCCAGGCGGCTGTGGCCAAGGGTCTTTGCCTCATGGCCTTGTCTGTGGCCCTGGTGACCCCAGCTTCATGCCAGAATGTGGGCAGGGTGTTCAGGGCTGGGGGCGATATGCCCATGCCCCTGGGCCTCTCCCTCGTCTGGTCACTAACCGGTTAACCTCTCTGCCAGCCCCCCTCCCCCAACCCTGACAGCCAGAACCCAGAGGAGGGGGTGGGAGCCAGGGCCGGGACAGGCTCCCCTCCCAGGGCCCTGATTGCCCGCTGTCCAGCCCCCATGGCCCCCCGCTCCGAGACTCTCCACGTGGCCCTCCCCTTGGTGGAGCTGGGGGTGATTGGCACCCTTCGTGCTAGGGCTGATTAGGCCTGATTTCACCAGCCTGCTCCCACCTCTGGAAGCTTCCCCTGTTATTAAAGTTGTTTTCTGTCCACCCTCTTGGTCTGCTGGGTGAGGTGAGTTTATTCGACTTGATTTCTCCCCCAGCCCCCCCCCCCCCTTTTTTCCACTACTCTCCTCCACCCTGCCTGCGTCTACGGCAGCCATGTAGACCGGAGTCCAGTAAAAATCAGGAACATTAACTTCTCACCTTAGAGTAAAAATAGCTATAATAAAGCCAGGTGAAAGAGAAAAGCTCCAGCTAGTGTAACTTTGATTAAAAGCCGAGACCTGCCTCCTCATCCTCCCCGCGTTCCCCAAGGACGAGGCTGGCCCCTTAAAGCAGGAGAGGGTTGTAGGGATGGAAAATGGAGCCTGCTCTCGCCTCCACTTTGCCTTTTCTCACCCTTTTCTCTTCTTCTCAGCTCTCCAAGAGGCCCAACATCTGCTACTCTTCACTCTAGCCTCCAGTACTCAGTAGCTTTGGGAGAACCGAGTCACTCAGAAGCAACAGTTCCTGGCAGACCGGCCCCTCTCCTCATCATGGGGTCGAGGTGGCTGAGCACAGGAGGCTGGGGGGTTCAGTTCCACCCTGGCCCCTAAACTCCTGGAACGCCTGAGGGTGATCAGAGTAGCCCTTTGGGCCTCTATCTTCCCATCTGTCAAGTGGAAACCGAGAACCTTTTCCCTTGCCAGAGTGGTCAGGAGAAGTATGAGGAATCATGGGAAAATTCAAGTCACCGATAGAAAGATGGTGGTCTTCCCCCCCCCCCCCCGGTTTGCTCACATTGTTATAACCGGAACCATCCATGACGAATTGGTGTTTTTACAGGAGATCACCCAGCAGCATCGGTGGTGTAGGGATCCTAATAAGCATGCAGTTGGTCAGTTGCCCCTGGGGGCTGGACCCTGGAGAGGACATTGGCAACAACTGTCCTCCCCTACTGGGTGCTTTATCAGTGAGGGTGAGAAGAGAGGAGGGTTGCCCCGGGCCCGACCCTCAGGCCTTCTGTAGCAACGTTTCCTTTCAGGGCTTTTTGGATGACAGAGTTCTGCAGGGCTGGAGGCTCAGAGGGTGATAAGTTCTGGATCAGAACTTTCTAGAACAGAGGAGAGAGCTCTGTCCCAGGAATCAGGGACCTGTGCCTGCACCTGACTCCCTGCACACCGTGGGCCATGCGGCTAGCTCACTTGGTGCCCTCACCTGTGGAATGGGGCCAGTGCAGGAGCATTCTGTGAGTCTGTGCATCAGGCCGTCCTGATGGGCATAATTCCACAGGGGCAAAGTCTACACACTCACCAACCCCCTTCCCGAATGACTCCCTCTTCCCTCCAAACCCGAGGGGCCACTACACCCACTACAAATCCCGGCCCATGAAAGCCCCTCCAAGCCACCGCTGGAAAGGGGCTCCCTGGTCAGAGCCACTGACATCCTCAAAGAAGCCAAACATAGAAGAGCCTACTGTTCCTACACTTTTGCTTGGAGGAGGGGCCAGGAGGACTGAAGTGTGGCGGCTTGGAGCCCAGCCCAGCGGCCGGGCTGGGGCCAGTTAGGTTTCATTCACCATTCTGGTCTTCTCTCACTCAGGGCACCGGGCTGTGCAGGCAGGAGTCTGGTGCTTTTCAATTTCACGCCAGGTGTCAGTGGCCAGGCCTTGGCTGGCCTTATCTCCTCGGCCTCCTGCCCAGCCAGGCGCCCGCTGAGCTCAGCCTCCCTGAAAAGCCCCGAGAAATGCTGCTCCAGAGACAAGACTCATAGGCAGAGGGACCCTGGAGAGCAGATATCCGCTAGATAGACAGGGAGGCCGCGCCTTGAGTCCTGCTGTAGGAGGTGGGGCCTTCGGGCCAAGGCTCTCGAAACACATTTAGACAAAGGAACAAGGGCTGAATAATCAGTCATAAACTAATCACTATTCTTGGAGCTGGAAGTTCCTTCTGGGCTATTTCATCCTCTAGCCCACTGTTCCCCATTTTCCCCCAAGAAGGTCTGCATGTGCCCACAGATCCCTTGTGACAGGGAGCCCTCCTCCTGTATGTGGCTAAGAACCTGGGCTTCCTATCTGGAACACGGGGAGAGGAGGGGTGTGGGGAGTCACAAATCCTTGTAGGCCTTTTTCCATCTAAATCGGGGCTTAGCAAGCTATGACCCATGGGCTATATCTAAGCCCACTGCCTGGTTTTTATAGCCCAATGGCTAAGAATGGCTTTTACGGTTTTCAGTGTTTTGAAAAATAAAAGTCAAAGAATCCTATTTCGTGACATGTGAAAAATTGCATTAAATTCAAATTTCAGCACCCATGAAGTCATAGCGGAATACACTCGTGCCCGTCTGTCATCCGTGGCTGCTTTTGTGCCACCACAACGTTAAGTGGCCGTAACTGAGACCGCGTGGCCTGCAAAGCCAGAGACATTTGCCGTCAGGCTCTTTCCGGAACGTGTTTGCTCAGCCCCTGATGTACAAGGCTGAGCTGGGTCCGGGCTCCGAGCCCTCGGGAATAGCCGGGGGTGGAAAGGCTCAGGGAGGAAGCTGGGTGGAACAGCGCTTCTCTATTCACAGGGCACGGGGAGTCACAGGAAGCACCGGGCCACACCACGTGCACGCTCCCAGTCCACGGCTGGGGTGCAGAGCTTTCCACCCAGCAGCCACAGCCCTGGGGACCTACCTCCCTCCTGCCCTCCAGCCCAGAGCCGGACCCCAGGCCCGCCTTCCCAAAGTTCTGTGCCTGCCAACATCCCGTGGCTCCTGAGTGTGCGGGCCCCCTGCCCAGGTGGCCTGGTCTTGATATGCTGTCAATAAGCAGGTGGCTGTGTGGCTGGCGCAGGGGCCCGGGAGGAGAGGAATCAGAGCGGGTAATTGCTGCGTGAAAATGACAGCACAGCGATTTATCCACCCCAAACTGGGCCCTGGCATACCAAGAGGCTGCCGGCGGCTAGGAATCAATACCACCCCAGAGGAGGGATTATTAGGGAGAAAAGGGGGTTTGAAAGATCCATAAGAGCCTGATGACTGTCTATTTCCAAGGGGACCATCAGCTGCATGAGAATTGTATATGGGAGGAACAGAGCTCTGGCTGCCTGTATAACTGTACAAGGGAAAACTATGTGGGGTGGCAGAGCAGGGGCCCTATCCTTGGCCTCCTCCTGAGCACCCCGGATATGGGGTTCGGTGGGGTCTCCTTGCCAGGAATCCGAGGCCCCAAGAGCCAGGCCTTGGGGTGGAGACGGCAGGGTTCACGAGGGAGACCATCCATCCCAACCAGAGACAGTATGGACACCACCTTGTCCCAGGCCAGGCAGCGGTCTGATCTGCTGTGTTGTCTTGGGCAAGCCCTATCCCCGGCCCCAGAGAGGCCCAAGGGAAGTCCTCCCCGGGGACCTCAGATTAGCACAGAGCCAGGAGGCCGGCGATTCCGGGCTGGGGTCTAGTCGGTACAGCCTGACAAAGGTAGGAGGAGACAGTCCTTCCCGAAAGGGTCTTCTCCGGCCCATCTCAAGCTCTTCCCCTCCTCTGTTCAAAGGGGGCAGGGAAGGGATAGGCTGGGGTGATCATGCCCCCAGCCTCTCGGGGCAGTGAAGGGCATATCGGGTCATCACCAGGAGCACGTGCATGGCCTGTGCAGGGCATTCAGAGTGGTCCCCACTCCTCTGTCAAGCCCCGAGGGCCCAAGCTCTGCGCCCGGGAGGCTGGGCTGGGCAGGGCCCTCTACAACCACGGTCAAGTAACTAGGCCACATAAGCCCTGCCCGCAGGATCCCAGGCGGCTCGGCACCATGCACCGAGTCACCCACTCAGGCCGAACTTGCCAAGTGACCTGTGGGGAAGGTGGAGGACGAGGAGCCGTTTTTGGCTCCAGGGTCTGGGCTGCTCACGGGGTAGGTTCCCAGTGCAAGCCTGGGAGGGTCGTGGACTCTGGTCTGTGAGGGACCTCGGCCCCCTCGGGCCCCATCCCACCACCCAGGGCTGTGGGGGTGGGGAGACAGGAGAAAAGTCATGTCACCTGATCACTGGACACCTGAGATAGTGGTGGGTGCTCCGCATCCCTAAGGAGCAGAAAGTCCCCCCCCCCACCCCGCCCGAATCCCAGGGGGGTCCTGTTAGAAGAGAGGCTCCTGAGTCCCCAGCCGGGATCCAGGCTGCAAGGTCACGAAGCCAACCCACTCCCTGCCATCCGCACCACCAGCCACGCGGCCACCCGTGTCTCGACCAGCACGGCTACTGCTCTTATTCTAGCTAATGGGTTAATGGAACGAAGGCGAAGCGGGAAGATGAGTAGGGGGGCGAGCAGGAGAGGGAGAGGGAGAGGGAGAGGGAGAGGGAGGGAGAGGAACAGAGACACCAAGCAAGTCAGAGAAGTGGATAAATGGGGAAAGAGGGAAGGGGAAGAGGAGGGGAGGGAGAGAGCGCGGGCTGAGAGAGCTGGGGACAGGGACAGGATACGCAGAGTTCCTCAGGTCGGGGAGAGGCTGGGCTCGTAGTGCAGCCCTCAGGAGACAGCAAGAACAAATTGGGTTTTGAAATGAGAGATAAAAGGAGCTGTTATGTCTCCAGCTTTGCATCATTTAGTTCATCAGGCTTGACATGTGTCTAACAAAGCCACAAGCAGGCAACGAAAGACATCGGAGAAAGAGAGAGAGAGGCTAAGCAAGGCAGGGGGCGAGCAGAAGTGCGGCCCTCCTCTGGCTCTGAGCACAGCCGACGCTGCAGACTTTTATTCCGAGTTGATTCCCTGCTTCAAGGAGCCAGGAGGCGTGACGTGCTAGGCCAGGGGCAGGACAGGCAGGAGAGGAGTCCGTCCTGGCCTGGGGAGCACCATAAACCCGGGGGCTCACTCTGAGTTCCTGGCTGGGGTGCCCGGGCGGAGCGGGAGGCCAGGGGGGCATGGGGAGGGCGAGTGCAGGCCTCTGGCCTTAAGAGGGCGCTGTCACCTGCTTCACCTGCCAGTTGGGAGAACAGAAACAGGAAGCCGTGAGTGGGAAAGGGACACATGTCTGGACTTGAGACATGTCCCTAGGTTCCCAGGAGACAGGCAGGAACAGTCCTGGGGGCGGGGGACAGCAGTCACAGAGCCCAGGGTTCTTGCTCTCTGACTCACACATTGTCTCCCGATTTCCAGTCCTTTCCCTTTCCCTTGTGAACGCAGCCTCCGTTTCCTCATGTGTACCGGAGAGATGAGGACTGTCCTGTCGACCTCACGAGGTGTGGGTGAGGATTTCATAGACTCGTGCACACGATATCACCTGGTACACTTTCAGAGCCCAAATGTGCTCATGGAAAGACAAGAAAATACAAACAGTTACGATCGACAGCTAAGTCCTGGGAGTTCACAGGGGGCTGCATCCACCAACAAGGCGGTCCTTCTGGCTGCCTGTCATTTGCCAGGATACACTTGCCCCAACATCAGAGGGTTCTTCCGGTGCGCTTGCTTTCTATCCTGTTTTTGCTAAAATCAGATTAATCTGAACCGCAGGAAAAGATATATCGGGTACGACCGGGGAACAGGAAGAGAAGGGGTCTTGGGGGGCACCAAGGGTTCCGCCGACCGTGTGCCCACGCACAGTTCACTTCTCTTTTCTGGGCCTCGGCTTCCCCAAATGTCAAGTGAGGAGCGGGCCACCGAGGCCAGTCAGGGCCCCGGAATCCTAGGACGTTGGTGGCCGTCATAACCACAAACCAGACAAACAGCTAAGCACCAGACTGACATAGTCCCCTCCTTGACCCGGCTCCTTGGGGACCTGGCGGTGAGTTATTAGCACACGTGGGAGGGTGTGAGAAGCTCACAGTTTTGGGGTCACCCTTAGTGTGTTTGAAAATTAACGCACTGATCACTTTCCCAGTTGCCTCTCCCTGAGCGGCATAACCAAAGGAGACTCGTGGGCGTGGGTGCTGGCAGAGGGAACACGGACCTGTTTACCTTCTCCTCTGCCTGCCTTAGAATGTCGGCAACGTCTCTGGGCCTCAGCTAACTCCTATCGATGGAACGGATGATGCTGGCTCCTGGGTCATACTCAGGAGGGCTGTGCGAGGAATGAACCAACGCGTTTATTGGGCACTCACCCTGCAGGGAAGGAGGTGGCAAAACCCCGGGTGTGGACCCCAGTTCTGCTCTACACCAGCCAAGTGAACTCCAGTAGCTGACTTTTTAAGTTTTCCTCGGTCCCGGTCTCGTTGGCGAAATAAGATCCTCACGCTGTCATCTCGGGGGAGCCAGGAGGCGGAAATGCGTGGACGTTTTGGAGTCGGTCACCGCGGCGCTGGCCCACGCTACGGGCTCTGCGCATGGCGGCTAACGCTGCTAGTTCGGGGCCCTGGAAAGTGGCTGAGATGGCTGGCAGCTGGCTCTTTTTGGGGGGTGGGCTGGGGGGACGGAGAGCCAGACTGACGGGGCAGGGAGCAGAGACAAGCCAGAGGCCCAGGACAGGCATACACAGAGTTCATTCATTGCTGGGCTCCTCTGGGCCCTGCAAAGGGGGAAGGGAGGGGAACGTGGAAACTGCCTTGATAACTCTCAGTTTTTAAAGGAAATAAAGAGCCGCTTGGAAGAGGCGAGGCTATCACTGGCTGTGTTGTCCTTGGCATCACAACACCAGAGAAAAATCCTTCGGATTAATGCGTTTCTGTGAATCTGGACTTCTGCGGGGAGAGAGGAGGGTGTCGGTGACATTCTGCTAGCTAACGACAATGCAAATGGAATGCCGTCCCCCTCCCCACTGGGTCTCTGTCAGGCCCCTGACGGATCCTCTCTGCTGTGTTTATTACTACTAATGACTTTCTTGTTATGATTTGGCTCTGAAACATAACCGACGGTTCTGGAGAAATCCCATTATTTCCACACACTATTCAACCGAGCTGCCCTTCTGTCTGGGGAGTAGGGGCTGCGGCCCCGGAGGGTGACTGCTGTGCCTTGCTCCTACCTCCTGGCCCTCAGCTGTGGACCTAGTGGGACCTGGGAAGATGGGGACGGAGGGTGGGGAACAGCTGAGGGGTCAACACTGGCTCGTGCTGTGATTCTGTCAAATCTACGGCGTCAAAGGAACATGGAACCTTCAAGAACAGTCTTGCGAACAAGTATCCAAACAGTCCAAGTTCCTGTTCCCGTTTTATAGGCCAGACTAGAACCACCTTCCAGGGCCACGAAGCCTCCTGTGGCATGAGGAACGTGTCTGAGACGCTCACCCTTTAACGACCGATGCGCTCTGACGAGTCAGCCCTTTTACCGCCCGACACATGGGCTCCCAGCCTCTTTGTCTTGTTGTGGCCCTGGCTCGTGAGGACCTTTCCTCTGTCACGCCACATGCCCCGCTGACCCCCTTTTAGGTCTGGAAGGAACAGAAGGACTATGGACGGATTATCAATGGCGGACTTCCATGACCCCTGGTCTTCAGCTCCACCTGGCCCCCTCAGCGGGTCCCCAGCCTCACCCTAGATGGAAGGTGCAGTCCAAACCCCAGCAGCCTTGCCCGCTCAACCCATTTCACGGCAGTCCCCTTCCCAATCCACTCCCGTGTGGCACGCCATCACCCCAAAGCCTTTAGAGGCTCCTTATTTCCACTGCCTGGAAAGCAAATGCTCTGCATGCCTTTCAAAGCCCTCCATGGTCAGTTCCTTCCATTGGTTCCAGCCCCCCCTCCCCCGGATGCCTGCCCCGCTTCGGTCACACCAGCCCTCCTCACCAGCCCAACCACACCGCGGGGTCCCCGCCTCTGCTCCTCTGCCCACTTCCGTCGTCACCTCAGCATCTGTCCAGACCTTATCCTGGGCTCCAGTCCTCCTTCCACAGAGGTAGGCCCTTATGCCCCCACGGGTCTCCCCAGAAGTACCCACAGCCTGCACCCCACAGAGCAATCCTGCCCCTCTGTCTCCCTGTCCCCATGAAGCCCCTCTATTTTAGGTTCTCTTTCCTGGGACGGAATGTAGGCGACCTGAGGGCAGGGGCCATGCCAAGCCGGAGGGGACCTGCCCCTCTGCTTGTCCCCTCATATCTGGCCAGCGCGGAGCCCGGGGCAGCCAGGCCCTTGACATGCGGACGAAGAACGTCAACCAAGAGCATGTGTCCTCTCCTCAGCCATTTCCCGGACTCTCTCTTTTGGGCTGACGGTGTCTGCTTCGGTTATGGGCACTTTCCTTGGTGTCCAAACTCAAAGCTACACGCAGACAGCTGCCTGGTCAGCGCTTCTGGGTGACAGAGTGGAGATGTGATGTCCCTTGCCTCACATAAGTCACCGCGTCCCAGGGCACGCGGGTGAGGGTGGGCCCCAGCTATGCCCTGGCCTGATTATCCAAGTCTGATGAACCTGCCCTGGGGCAGGTGACACGAGGGGTGAGTCTCCTCCCGCTAGCCAGCTCCAGGGTGAGTGCCAACGGGCACAGAGAACACTCAAACCCTTCTACGGGCAGAACACAGGTCAAATCCTACCCCGCAAAGCTCCACACAGTAAAAGCCCGTTACGATGGGGGTTTGCCCGCGAACCGAGCTTCTTTCCTGTGTCTCACAACCCACTGAGTGGTCTCAGCATGAGGCAGTTTTCTTGGGCTCCCAGGATGCAGAGCGAAGCCTTCTATGATGCCATGAGCCCCAATATATTTGTGAGTGAGGATCAGCTTGAAAAATGAACGGACTCTTGGTGCCTGTGGCTTTAAAGACGCCGCGGCACCTAGAACGAGACCCAGGAGGGCCGGAGGGTCCCGGGCCGTGTGTGAGGGGGACCGGAGCGCACCCCCTCCCGGCGGAAAGTGATGAGCTGATCAGGAATGCCAAATGAGAATGAAGGAAGACACGGGCCATAATTTACACAATGTCTTTGGGCTTAACCAGAGGTTACAAGCCCCATCCACCCCGCCCCCAACCAGTCTGCCCTTCCTTCAGTTCTAATGCTGTCTTTCTCCTGCTCCATAAACCACCAGCTCCAAGCCATAAAACGTGCAATGGGCAGTCTGGATGGAAGAGATTGGGCATGGAGCAGGCAGTCAGCCATGCTTCCCTGAAGAGCCCCAGAGGACAGAGGCCGAGTGAACCCAGCCCCCCCAGGGGCCCTCTCCTGGCCGCCGGGGCAGGGAGGGCAAGACGGGGGCTCTTCAGGCGTCAGGCCCGGGACTGCTGGCTTTCCCGTCTGAAAGGGCCTTTCCTTCTGCCTGTCCAAGCCCGGGGAGGGGGTGCTCCGGGAGCCGAGAGTTCAGGTCCTCGAGTGAAGTAGCCGGTGGCAATGTCTGTATCTGTCCTACCTTTGGCGCCTAGCATACCTGGGGATTACCCCCCTCAGCACAGAGCTAATGGCGGGGGGGGGGGGGAAGACTTAAAATGTCACTGGGCTCTAACGTTGCAGGTGACCTGGTCCGACCATCCTAGGAGCTTAACTGTTGGTTCTGAGAGGTGGCCGGTGGTGGCCGCAGCCTTCCGGGGCGGCGGGGGGGGTGGGGGGGGGTGGGGGGGGGGTAGGACATGGGTGTGCCTACCAAGCTGGCAAGATCCTTCTCAACAGTAGAAACGAGAGGCAATTCAAGAAAGCACCCCGCTCTGAGAGGTTCAATAAACTGATTTGATTTCTCTCTCAGCAACAAAGCCTGAATTGGGGTCAGGCATCAGCCAAGCTGGGGTGGGGGGGGGGGATTCCACGGCGTGGCAGAGTTTTGCTCAGCAGAGTGGTGGTGCATTTAGTGGTTGCCAGGGGAAGCCAGTCCTTCCAGACCTGGAAGTGGCAGGAAAATGTGAAAATCAGGACAGATGTCCCTTGCTCGAGTTGAAGGGGTCTGTTTCTGTGGGTTAGTTTATGAGCCAGAGTGACCCAGATTCAGCCTGAGATGATGGACACTCGCCCCCAAATTTTATGGATCTGGGGTGGGCTGGAGATGTGCCGGGCACTCGGAAGGCACCAGTGAGATCTGGGGACAATCACGCCGCCGGGTGGGGATGAGATTGGGCATCTCGGAGTGAAGGGACGCATCAGCGCCTTGAGGGACAGCCTGACACACTTAGGAAAGGCGTCGGAAAACACGGGCTGTTTATCATAAAATCGGTAAAGAAAATAGAATGGTTAAAATTCAGAGCCTGGCCGGAAATGAGGAGGGAACAGTGGGAGCCTCAAAGGAGATGTTTTCTGAAACCTCAGGAAAAAAATAATGCGGGAAAACGGGAAGTGGGACAGTGCCTTCTTTAAAACAGGGAGTTATAGATTTAGACAGCTTTGACGATGTAGCGGTGGGGCGGGGGGAGCAGAGAATATCCACACGTCTAGCCACCCACATCCGTTCTTTCTGCCGCCATCAGAGATCCTGCCCCAAAGCCCAGCTCTGACTGCATCCCTCTCTGGCACAAAGGCGCTCCACCCCTCTCTACTACCAGAGAGGAGAAAGTCCAAACCACGGGCTCCTTTATATTATGGCTCTATTCAATCTGTGTTTCACTTATGTCCGCTGGGCCTGTTCCAGAACCTTGTCCTTACTCTTCCCCAAGCATACCTGGCCCTTTCCAGCCTCCAGGCCTTTCCTTGTGCTGACTCCCCCCTCCCCTCCCTCCCCGCTACCTGGGCAACCCTTCGCCTCCACCTCAGCCCATTTAGTGGGGAGCAAAGGCCGCCTCGCCGACTAAGTGGCTTTCAGCCTCTGCAGCCCCCGGTGGGTATTTGCATGTGACCTGGAGGCTGGGCTCAACAGTTGTGTGGGTTTCTACGTGTCTCCTCGGATGGCAAGGCTGTATCTTCCGTACCCTAGGAGCCAGTATTTGTTGAATGTCCCGCCCATAAAATCGAAGGCCAAATACAGCATGGCGGGGCCTAGCCCTGCGAGGTGGGCAAGGAGGTGGTCATATCCTCACGGTGCAAAGTCCAATAGTGAATGGCACTCAGAGTCACCTGACTGGTGGCAAAGACGGGACTGGCATCAGAGGGGGCTTGTGATCCGGCGGCGAAGCAGACTGCCCCTCCACACGTTTGTTCAATGACACACTTACGGAGCATCATCTAGAACTCAGGCAGTACCGGCGATCCACACTCTACCAAGAGCGGGAGCCCACCCAGGAGGCGCAAAACATCGCGGGGGGTCGCGCCCCATGGTGCCGGATACGGTGCCGGGCGCACACGCGCATTTAAAAATCAAACGTAACACTCCTAGCCTGAAAGCTCCAGTGCTTTGTGTCAAAGGAGAGCTCAGGGTTACAGATTCGAAAGGCCACGCTTATTTGAGTCTCGGCCCAGCCCCTAGGTGTTCCAAGTGACTCCCAAGCCACTGGCAGGGTTGCACTAGCAAGGTGTGCCTGGCTGTGGCCCTGGCCTCCAGATTTAGATGGCTAAGGGTTAACCGCCTCAAGATCCCCCCTCCAGCACCCCTGTCCTGATGGTCAGTTCCCCTCCAGAAGGACCTGCCATTACCCTGATTGGACTCTCCAAGATAATCACGGGGCCTCGGATCCCAGCTGCTCTTGCTATGTGTGCTTTCTCCCTCAGACCAGCCAGGAGGCTGGCAAGAGAACAGCCTTAGTGAGAGGCAGATGGGGCTGTAATGAACTGAAGACGTGTGACAGCTACAGAGGAACAAGTTCATCAATTAGAGCCTTCTTGCCTGAGGACTTCTGGGAAGGGCGGCAGTGGGGGAGGAGGGGGCTGACTGGCTTCCCTCCGAAAGGTCCCGATGCCTAAGCTACTCAGCTCCCCGAGTCTCAGGACCCTGGAGGGGTTTCCACCCCGGCTCCCAAGCACCTCCTTCTGCCTTTTGCTGTGGATAGCAGGGGTCAGCCTCTTCCTGGAAGGGGCTGGCTAGCAATCTCCCTGAGGACTAAGGGTCTTCTGAATAAGAGTGAGAAGTATTCGGTCCAGTCCCCAACTCTTCAACTCCTTAGAAACTGAACTTGTGAACAGAATGCAAAACTTACCACTGCTGCCCCCCACTTGGGCTCTGACTTCCACACTCGGGGTCAGGGGATGTGGAAAATCTCGGTCCAAAGGGACTGGTACTGACACACCACACTATTGATGAAGCGGGCCGAGATGAAGAGTCTAAAATGTCGGCACTTCCTGCCGACACAGGAACTTATTCCTCTGTAGCTGTCACACGTCTTCAGTTCATTATAGCCCCATCTGACCCTCACTAAGGCCGCTCTCGTGCCAAATGTGGGTGTTGTCTACGGCTAAGAGGATCAGAGAAGTGATGGCCTTTAGAGGCTCTGATCCTCAGCCCCTGCCTCCGCTCCCGCCCCCACTCAGCCTGGCTTTGCTGGGCCTGGGAGGGGTGAGCCATGCCCATGCTTCCAAGGGCAGCAGCCCTGGGCCACTTCCTGGGGCTGCAGAGAGCTAAGGAGCAACAGAGCAGCCACACTCTGGTGAGGTGACTGTGGTCACTACTTGTGCAGGCACAGGCTGTAGGTGGCTAACTCAGATGAATCCCAATTTCATATATTTTAGAAGGAGGGGCAAATGGGCATCTTAGAAGGCAAGAAAAGCCATACTTTTAGAGACGTGTTAGTACCCGTGGAGTCTGGGGACCCCCAACAGAGGGGGTTGCGAATCCTGAACAGGGGACACTGGGCTTATGACCTCCGGGGGGTGGGAGTACTCACTATTTTCCCTGTCAAAAAGCTAGAGCAGATGAGGCCCAGGGGTCCACAGCTGGGGGAGTCCTGGAGAAGAAGAGATTACTCTGAGGCCCCTCTGCTCCTATCAAACATGTCACAAGCCGGCCAGAGGCTCACACACAGGTGCTAATGGGCCCAAGGAGGTGGGTTCAACCGACGGCAGCCTCCCATGGTGGCACGTTCATACGCGGAGCCCAAGCCTAGCCAGCAAGCCTGGATAAATGGATAGGGGTAATTTCCTTATTTTGAGATGGCCGAACATGTCCTGCGTGGCCCCAGGAAGCTGAGAGCTCCATGTCACGGGCAAGTGTCCACACAGAGGCACTATATCTGTCATCCATATCGTAGGGGCTGCTAGCCAGCTGTGTGACCCTGGCCAGCCACTTAACGTCTCTGCCTCTTCATCTGCCTAATGAGAAGAGGGAACATCCCTTTCCCCAGGATGGCCTAAGAACGAAACGAAGCACATTTCCTGGCACGTGGAACGTGTGTGATTAAGCATTAATCGTCCAAAAAGCAGTCACTGTGCATATGACTCTCTTCGCTGGTAGGAGAGGTGAAACAAACGGCCATCTGGACTCCTCCCTCTTCCGGTGGTCGGGGGGGCCGTGAATGCCAACCCAAGGCAGCTGGATGCGAGAGGAGAGGCTGTGGCAGGTGCTTGGGAAAGATGGTGCTCTGCCCACCTGCGAGACCAGAGACCCAGCCCTGCACACGTGCCCACCGACAACATGCCACCAGGCCAGAAGAACGACAGTGTCATTGCAACCGCTGGCATAGCAGGATGAGGGAAGTCAAGTCTAAGGCGTAAGCGGGTCCCTTCAGGCCGGGTGTGGGGGCTGGGAACCGGGCATGGCAGCTGCAGAGGCCCCTCCTGTGACTCTGCTGCCACAGAGAGGCCCCCATCTGGCCTGGAGGCACCTGCAGGGCAAGAGGCAGGCCTGTGCTCAGCTGGGAGCCGGCAGGGCGGAGCCCGGAAGGGGCGGGCCTCTCTCCCTCTGCTGAGCCTGGCACAAGGGCCCAGAAGCCCCCAAGGAGGGCTCGTTATATGCCAATGGAGTCCTGTGCAGGGAAAGCCTGGCTGGGAGAGATAAGCTGTGGCGTCCCACCAAAGGCCCCAGCTCCTTGAAGCTGCTGGAACACATATTGATGGGACCCATTCAGCTCAGCCTGCATGGCAATTAATAATGGGCCACGCCGAGAGACTGAGTATGGTGTGTGTGTGTGTGTGTGTGTGTGTGTGTACATGCTGGGGGGAGGGCACAGGCTGGGTTGGGGTGGGCCAGAGCCTCCTTCCTCAAGGACACCCCCTCCTGCAGCAGACCCCAGTTGGGACACAGGGGCCTGTCCCAGCCTCACCCACCCAGCTGAGCTCTCTGGGAGCAGCAGACAGCAGGAGGCTGGAAAGGATCTGTTCCTTAGGCGTCCGGGGCTCAGGAAGGCCTGGGCCCCCTCTCCCCACCCAGCAGGGGCTGGGGTGACTGCAGGGAGAAGCATATGAGTGTAATGCACTCCAGTCTCCCTTTTCCTTGGACTTCCATATTCCGCCAGAAGAAGCTGGGGGTTTGGGCAGTGGGATGGAAGAGGATGAGGGTGGGCAGAAGCAGGCCGACAGCAACAGCTCGAAGTCTGGGGGCAAGGTCTGTATGGCGCCTTTGTACGAAATCAGAAAAAGGCGCCCCTTCAGAGTGGACCCCGCCCTGTGAATACATAGCTTGGTGCACGAACTGCCCGTCTGTGCCAAGAAAAACGTGCTCCTTTTGCCAGGTGATGCCACCCAGCTCCAGGTACCCAGCTTCAAGAGCAACGCTTGGGCTGGACTGCACCAGCACTCCCTTCCTTGCTCAGTGCTCTACCCGCACAACCACAGAGGGCAGCCGTGTTCAGGAAGTGGTGTCTCCTCACAGCTGGGCCCTGAACTGAGAATCTGGAGCCTGCTTACTTCCTAGAACCTTACTCCTCAAAGCAAGGTGGGAGCAACGTCGGCATCACACGGGAGCATGGCAGAAATAGTTTCAGGCCCTACCACAGACCCGCTGAATCAGGATCTGCATTTTAATCAGATCCTCAGATGATTCCTAGGTGAGCTAATAGGGCTCCCATTTTAGGGGCGCCTGGGTGGCTCAGTCAGTTAAGTGTCTGACTCCTGATTTCGGCTCAGGTTACAATCTCACAGTTCGTGAGATCAAGCCCCGCGTCTGCTTGGGATTCTCCCCCGGGCCCCCTCTCAAAATAATAAATAAACAAACTTAAAAAAAAAACAAAACAGTTTAGAAAACACTGGAGTTGTCCAAACACTGGCAGAGGTCGGGTAGAACACGGGGGGATAGAAATGCAGAAAGTCTAGAGAGACCCCTCTCCAGGCTAGAGGCAGGAGATGAGTCCTATCAGAAGACAAAGCAGTAAGAAGGGGAGAGGCTGCAGCTAATAGGTTGTTCTGCTGGTTTCAGTCTGATGTCCAGCTCTCTCTTTGTGGACCTGTCCCTGGAGACCCTCTGCCTGCGCCCAGCCCCCCGAGGCCTTGGCCATCTCTACCCCAGGTGGGTGGAGGCCTAGCTTGGCAGCTCAGAGTCTCAGAGGAGCACACTGCAGGGTGGGCCTGGGCCCCGGGGGTGGGAAGAAGGATCGGGGAGCCTTGCTCTACTCCATCTATCACCCCCATCTCTGCACAGACCTTTCATCAGGATTCCCAGGCTGGTGCGCAGGCCCGGGCGCCTCAATCACTCCTATCGTGCCGGTCGCGGGAAGAGAATAGCTTTCAGCTCAATTACCCTTCACATTCCAATATCATAACGCTCCAATGAGGCTTTTTAACCAAAAACAAAAAAGCCGTGTCTGCTGCAGGCCGGCTGCAAGGCCAGCCGTGCAGAAGGGACAGGCCTGCCTGCCTGCAATCCCTCCAGGTGACACTGCGGGAAGGGACCCGTCCCAAGGCACGGCTACCCAGAGAGGGCACCGGGGTCCCCGGCCTCGGTTTTCCAACACATGCCCCCACTTCTCAGCAACTGTTGGGACTGGTTGGCCCTCGACCTTGGGGAAGGAACACTGAGGTCCAAGTCCGGAGAGGCGCCCCGGGTGGCCTGTTCTATGGCGATCCTCTGTGTCACAACAGTAGCTCTGCCTTCTCCTCCCGGGGGCAGGGGTGCCATGTAGACCCCCCTCTTCATGCCATGGTCCAATGGCATCACTCAACAGGAACACGGCCGGGGAACTGGGGCCATGGTTTACACCCCATAACATCATTGGTTCATCTGTTTCTTATAACACTGACCAGCCAAGGAGCTGGTCAGAGCTAAGGGGATTAACCCCACTGTAGAGGTGGGTCAACTGAGACCCAGGGAGGCCCAAGGATGTATGGAAGAATCCCAGTCCAGCGCTGTCCATGGAGGGTGGCAGGGGAATGAGGTCTGCTCGAGTCCAAAGATTCCAGGCAGAAACCAGCCTCTCTCTTCTCGCCACTTTCCACGCGAAGTGACTGTCCCCGTCTGCAAACTGTTCTCATGGGGGAGGCCTGACCAAGCGTCCATGCCGTGAACCCTGCATGCTCAGTGATTCCCAGGGAGCACGCATGTTCCACGTGTGTGTCTCCTCCCGTGTCACATCTTAGAGGGCTACAGAGCAGGGCCCAGAGGAGGCTGGTCTGCTCTGCCCCAATCAGCTGTGCTTTTGCCTGCCTGGCCGGCTCGGTGTTAATGGCTCTCATGGCAGTGTCCCCTCCTTCTGTCCTCCTGGCTTCCGCTGGCTGTGGCCGATTTGCCCATGATTTACCACTCTGGGGCGCTGACCCGTGAGGGAGACACACAAGCCAGGAGGAGGCAGGGCGGACGTCATGCCTGAGGCGTGTGCATGCGTGTGTGCATTGGTGCGGGGTGAGAAGGCTGTCTCCCCAGGACCGGGGCCCAGCCTGGCTCTCTAGGCCTGGGAGAGGTGACTGGCACCACCACTGCCTCTGGCCCATGCCGGCTGTGGCGCACCGGGCACTGTCCTGGGACAGAAGGATGAGGGGAGACCTCGAGAGGCCTGCCAGAAACCACGGCCCAGAAGTCTTCCGCTGCTCTGCTGCCTGCTGGGTCCTGAGTGTCCCGGGCACTTGATGTATAAGACAGGAAGATGTCACAGCTCAGCCCCTTGACTGTCAACACAGGTGCAGCACAGTCTGGGGGGCCTCGGGGTGCACCGCCAGGCCTCACATCCTGGCTCTGCCCCTGACTTAACCTCTCGGAGCCTCACGTTCCCCGCCTTGAACACGGGAATAGTCCTAGCACCTAGACCCCAGCTTGGCCCTAACAAGTACACGCGTGAATGTACAGTCTCCTTTACTGTCATTTCTGCCCCTCCTCGCGCCTCCCGTATGCCCAGTACCCCCGGAGCTTGTGGGTTCAAGGAATTGTAAGGCACAGACCCTATCTTTAATCAGATCATAAATGCT
Source organism: Prionailurus bengalensis (assembly GCF_016509475.1). Lineage (NCBI taxonomy): Eukaryota > Metazoa > Chordata > Mammalia > Carnivora > Felidae > Prionailurus > Prionailurus bengalensis. Next base: position 31,917,219 of record NC_057351.1, on the reverse strand, counting down.
GGAACGTGGGACCCGGAGGACCCACCTATCAGACAAATGGTATAAACCAGAGGCTGGGATAGGAGGTCAGAGGAAAAGGTATGATCACGAACCCGTGCCAGGCCTTCTAAGAGGCCCGTGCCCTGCCCCGTCTCCGTAATGCCCCTGAACCCCCTGGGAGGGCCGTTTCCATCTCGTGGGGTTTCTATCCACCTCAGATATAATGAAGCAGATGGGGGCCCAGAGATGGAGTGCGTGTGTGTGTGTGGGGGGGGGTTTCTCCCTGCTTGCCTCAGACCCAAGTCAGTCCCTGCTCCCTCCCTCCCCAGCTCTACCGAGAGCGACCTACAGGTAGGCCCAGCCTGCCACAGGGCAGGGCGGCAGAGGGGTGGGACGGAGCAGAGAGAACCAATTTGCTAAGCTCGTTTAGAACTTGTTTGTCCAATTCTGCTGCCTGGAGGGAGACGCACTCGACAGCAATACATGCCTCGTGCCCTAAGGGGCTCAGGGGCCAGGACAGGGCGGGTGGGAGGCATGACCCGGGTTTCCTGTAGCACCAAAGCGGAGATGGGTGGGGGGCCCCACTCCACCCCTCAGCAACCTAGAGACAGCTTGGCTTTGGGTCGTAGCTGCCCAGGTCCTCAAGCACTGGCCTCCCCTCCCATTTTAAAGGGTGCCCTGTGGGTACAGAGCAGGGCCCAGCCAGGATCTCCTGGGGGCCGGGAACCGTGGCTCATGGTCTTGTGTCCCCAGCATCCCGCGTGGGCGTGGCGTCTAGAGGCACCCAGGCAATGTCTGATGAATGAGTGGACGAGGGTGGGGTCAGGCGCCTGGAGCTGACACTCCTGCAGTCATTGTCACTTTGGAAGCAAGCCAAGCAGAGACTCCCCTCTCTCTCTGGTCTCTGGGCTGGTTGGTGCCCTGAGGCCACACTTTCCAGGAGGGTCTCCAGCACTCTGGCCCTGCTAAGCCATCCTCTGTGCAATGGGAGGGCTCCCTGGGGACCCAGGGTGTGGCGGCCAGTTCTCGGACGCAGCCCCTTCCGGCACCGCTCTCCCCCACTCACCTAAAAGCCCTCCCTCTCCACGCTCGCCACACAGGCACTCAGACTCACCCATCTCACCCCTCCCGGTTTCTACAGGGCCCCTTCCCAGCCAGCTGCCCTCCCCAGTTGCAGGGGCCCTTGCCTGATGGCTAGCCCTCATGGATCATCCCCAGTGACTGCCAGCCTCACACCTATGTATATCTAGAAGCCCACCCCCGGGACACCAGTCCTCCTGCGTGAAGCATCTCACAGGAACAAGCGAACTTGAGTTTGGGTTGCTAGGGGTGGCCTGTAGAATGCATGCTGCCACCACCATGCCTCCCTGTTAGCACCCTGTATCGGCTTCCTCTCACTGCTGCGACTAATTTCTGCGACTTGAGCATCTTACAGTTTTGGGGGCCAGAAGTCCAAAATGGGCCTTACAGGACCAAAGTCAAGGGGTTAGCAGCCTGCATTCCTTCTGGAGGCTGCAGGGGAATGTTTCCATGTCTTTTCCAGCTTCAAGAGGCCACTCATGTTCCTTGGCTTCTGGACCCTTCTTTCCCCGGGCAGACTGGCAGTTTTACACCTTTAAACCTGTCTCTCTGATCTCTGCCTCCAACGTCACTTCTCCTTCTGACTCTCCCACTTGCCTCCTATCAGGATGCTTAGGGTTACATTGGGTCCACACAGAAAAGCCAGAATATCTCCCCACAAAGGTCCTTAAGCACACCTGCAAAGAGCCTTTTGCCATGCGAGGAAATAGTCACGGTTCCCAGGATTAGGATATGGACAACCTTGGGGCTATTCCTCTACCATAGCCCAGCCCCTTTAATGACACCCCTTCCTCCAACAGCCCCACCATTTCCCGCTGGCTGCCTGGGAAGTCTGGTGGGACCGAAGGCCTTGGTGGGGAACTTGCTAGCACTTCTGAGGTGCCTTCCATCGTACGGCATGCCAAGCACTGGTCCAGGGAATTGCTCACTGAAAGGATATGGGCTGCCGAGGAGAGGAGGAAGAGAAACTCCTAGAAGGCAAGCAGTGTCAACTGTATCATGCAACAAATCTTTACTGGGTCCCCACAGGACACAAGATCCTGAAGGTGCAGTGATGGAGAAACGGCCACATGGGCATGCCCCTCGTGGAGCCCATTGTCTCACATGGGAGACTGACAGTGATCAAGCAGTCCTGGAAATAAGTGGCTAATTATATCCCAAGACCACAGCTATGATGCTCCGAAGACCCAAAACACAGGGATAGGTTCTGTACTGGGAAAAGAGATCAATCAGGGATCGAAGATCTCAGGGGATTTGAGTTCATGAAAAACGGACGGTACTGCCGTGCAAAGACCCTGTGGCATGGTGCTCTCAGGGACCAGAAAGAAGGTGGAGGCGCAGGGAAGCAGAGAGTCACGGGGAAGCTGGCAGGGAGGCTGGGATCAGACCCCACCAGCCTGTGGGACTCCGGCCACCAACTACAGAAAGGTTTTAGCAGTACTCCTTGTGCCTCCCAGGGACTCAGGACAGTGGAATGAATGGATGGATGGAACAACGAATGAATGAGCCTGTCTACCTTCCGTCCTCCCTCACCAGCAACCTGCCCCATCCCTCCCTTCCGCACGGCAACAGTTAACGGGATCTCCGACGCTTGCTCACTTATTTATTTATTTCCCCACCGCTGCTGGCACCGACCCATGCAGCCCGAGCGTGGTCCCGTGGAAATGTCTGTAATCGCCAGCACACTTTAGACATTACTTCCACACCATTTAGGGCTTTCCGCCCCAATAGCTGCTGTTGTATTTCCCTGCGTCTCCACCTTTTGGGTTGTACTGGGGGGATTTTTTTTCAAGGTTTGGTGGCCCTTGAATTTGAGGGATCTGATGGTTTGGGGAGGTGGGGAGAAAGACAGGTCTTTAGGAGATTTTATTCGTCTTCTCCCATCGCCCTGGCCCTGCCCCAACCCTGACCATGAAGGGGAAAGAAAAAACAACCACTTCAAGCTGCTGCTAAGAAGCCTTTAAAGATCTTTGTGTGTATGTGTGTGTGTGTGTGTGTGTGCGCGCGCGCGTGCACGCAGAGCTCAGATTGGGTTGCTGATATAAGCCACAGCTCTGTGGGAGACTGAAGGTGCTAGAACATAATAAAGGTCACTACGGAAGAATCCTTGTCCTAACCAGACACCCTCCTCCTTACACCTTCTCCAGACTCAAGGCTGGCTCCTCTGAAGGCAGCGGACACTTTCACTAAACCCCAAACCCTGAGTGGATACGCTGGGGGGTAGAATGCATTTGGACTTGCTTTGGGGGCAGTACAATGAGGACAAAATCTGGGACTAGCCGTGTGACCTTGGGCAAGTCATTTAACCTGCCTGGGCTCACTTCTCTGGCCCATAATAACATGTCAGGACAATCAGACCTTCCTTACTAACCTGAAGGACTCCTGTGGGGTCCAGAAGAGGCCCTAAGGGGAAAGGGCCCCTCCCCTTGTGTTTCTTCCTCCTTCCACGCGCCCCAAGTTTTGCTCACTGCGTTTAGCTTCCATTTCCCCTGCATCCTCCTGTCCCGGAGCTGGGCAGCTCCATATCCACCTGCAGAGAGAAGCCCACCCTGGGAGAGGCTGCCCGGGGGGGGGGGGGGGGGATGCCTGCAGGGGAGAGTCCCTCCAGTCTCTCTGAGCGCAGGCTGCCCCCTGAACACCGCACACACAGCATCACAGCCCCAGGCAGAGCAACACTGTGGGATGAGCACAGCGGCACCCCTGTGTCTGCACCACACCCATTTTAGCAGAGACGGGACGCTTCCCAGGGACTTGTAGGTGGACGCGGTGAGCAGGATGACACCACTAACCCACACGCCGATCCTAACCACCGTGGGAAGTGGCCTCCTGGAGGAGGCTGCCCGTTCCTGGGCTTTGGTGCCAATAAAAACCAGAGGGTAGGCAGAAAAAATGAATACAGGCAAATGTATTCCATGGGGATAGAGGCTAAGGTAGTGATGGCCCTTTAGCAGGGGAGACAGGGAATCATGATGGGGCTTCTAGGTGCTGGAGAGTTTCTTTTCTTTGATGTTTACCTATTTATTTTGGGGGGGGAGAGAAAAAGGGAGAGGGAGAGGGAGAGGGAGAGGGAGAGAGAGAGAGAGAGAGAGAGAGAGAGAGATCATGAGCAGGGGAGGGGCAGAGAGGGAGACAGAGAGAGAATCTCAAGCAGGCTCCCCACCATCAGCACAGAGACTGACGCGGGGCCCAATTTACAGGCCGTGAGATCACAACCTGAGCCAAATCAAGAGTCGGACGCTTAATCGACTGAGCCACCCAGGTGCCCTGAGAGTTTCTGTTTCTCAGGTGCCCTGAGACACCCAGGTGTCCTGAGAACATCTATGACTGTTCACTTCTCTGTAAAGGTACCTAAGTAATACATAGACTCAAAAACAAAAAAAAAGAAAAAAGAAAACTCATGAAGCTGATGGCGAAGGGCGCGTGGGGGAAAATACTCTAGGGGTTAATCTGTCCCACTTGCACAAGGCTTTAAGCTCAAGGCCTTCCTATCAGTCCTGTCCTTGATCTCCACGATGGCATGGTCAGGTCCGGGATTCCTAGTCTCATTTAACAGAGGGGCAAATTCACACATGCAGCCCTGGAAGGGGGAAGTGCCTGACCCGTCTCCCAGCCACAGGTGGTGGGGTTCCTGCTCCTTCCAGGCTAGAGGTCACCCCACTCTAACTCACTGAGCTGTACGGACAAGTGACCGAGACAGGAAAGGCTCCCTCTGGCTCAGTCAGCCCCAGGAAGGCTCAGCAACCAGGCCTACATCCAGCTAACTTCTGCCCACAGTGTTCCTGAGGCCACCGCAAGGCAGAAAAAGTCAGGCCACGGTCAGGAGGCAGAAGGTACATCTCAGAGTGGGGTTTACAAGCCAGGATGGAGTGGGTGTAGGAAGCAACTCCAAGGGCAGGGACTAAAAGAAGCCTGTGCCTTCAAGCCCAGCAGAGAGAAGCTGGGGTGAGATCCCAGCCAGCCCCTTCCAAAAAGGGAATAACCTAGCAAGTCTTCTGACTTCTCTAACGCTTGGCTGGCTTGTCTGTGAAATGGGGACACAGTACCCACTTCCCCCACTTGCCCCACTGTACCATTCCAAGGAAGGAAGGAAGAATAGGATTTGGGGGAAAGACGTGCAGGGGTCATGGATGAGAGCATCTCCGGGGAGGGCACAGCATGAGCGAAGGCAGGGCGGCAGGAAAGCGGCCACCCACAGTGAGGATCTTGGACGGGAAGCACAGGAAAGCCTGAAGCTTAAACCTCATGCAAACGGGATGGGTTTCTAGCATGTAGGGTTTGTGTTGGGAATGGCAGGAGGCGCGGCTGGGCGCAGAGGGGGGAGGAGTCAGCGGGAAAAGGCCTTTGTGCCCTTTCCCTCTCAGAGGAAGGACTGGGAGAGGGTCCCTCCTGAGCCCGTGACCCTAGCGGACAAGGACGTGACCGGACACTCGGCTCTTTGTGGCTGGCAGTTCCCCATGCCTGGAAGGTGGGCTGGCCGATTGGTGATGAAGACAGTGAGCGGGAAGATTACATTGTACCTAGTGATTACGCCCTGGGTGAAATCTCTCGGCTGCATTATTGCGTTCGGAGAGAAGAGCCGTCTTTTTAATAGACGGACGGGAGGTTTCCGCGTAAGGTTATTATAAAGAGGGAGAGCCCAGCCCCTCCTGGCTTCCAGCCTGTGCCACAAAGTTGCAAAGTAATTAAAGGCTGCTAAGGAATCAGAGAAATTATAATAATTCTGCCAACCAAGAGACTGCTCGCTTTCCCCTGTTTTCCCCCTCCTGGTAGAAAACAAGGTGGGTCAGGCGGCCTGCAAACACATCCAAACAAGCCTATTGTGGGAATGGGGAGGGCGGGGCGGGGGGGGGGGCGCGGCTCAATGTCACGGGGGCTGTCAGGCCTGTCCTCGGGCTGTTCTGACAATATTCCAACTCGTTTGGGCAAACGAAAGGGCTGCGACAAAATTCCAGAGCCCCCAGAACAAGGAGAAACAGTGGCAGCCTGCTGGCGGTCAGCCAACACACTCAACATGGGCCTCAGTGCCCTACATCAGGCCACTGCCCTGGGGCTCGCGGGGGGCTGTGGGAGCCCAGGAGGCAGCACCCCTCCCCGTCCCTGCTCTGGGCATCAGGCCCCCCTGCCCGCCGCCCGGGAAAACAGTGCCGCATCTCCTGCGGAGGAATGGGTTCGGTCTTCTGGGTTCTGGAAACCATGTCCCTGAGAATCTTCCCTGATCGCCTTAGGTCTTCAGTGGTTTGCCACTGACTTCTGGGGGGACCTGGGGAAAATCTTTTCCTCTCTCTGGTTTTGTTGACCTCTACAGAATGTGTGGCTGGATCAAGTCACTTCAGTCCCTCTGGCGCTGGTTCCCAGGAACCCCTTTGGAAGGCCTGCTCTCAGGCCATTGTCAGTTATTTTTCGATGACCGTTTCCTTTTTTTTCTTTGTCACCTTTTCCTTTCATTTTTTCCACACGCTTCCTGTCTCCCACTGGGCCGTAAGCTTCTTGACCACTAACAGCCCTAGGTCAAGCAATCAGTCCACAGCAATGGAGCCTCTCTGTCAGGTTCCTTGGACCCCAAGCCGCTTTCCCAACGTTCGCCGAGAATTCTTCATAACGACGGGAATACCAGTCGTCTCCCCCCAAAATGCCGCGCTTCATACATGTGCCTTCCCTGAACTTTTGCACAACCCAACGTACCGCCATTTTACAGATAAAGAAACCGAGGCCCTGAGAGACTAAGCATCTTGCTCATGGCCTCCCAGTTTGGAGTCAGAACCTGTGTGTGCGTGGCTGTCTCACAGAGTGTGCCACAGTAGGGACCAGGGTCCCCATGTCACAAAGGGAGCGCAAGTCAGTTGCAATAAGGCAAAACCTTCTTTGACTATCGGTTTCCTTAGCCCGCTGCCCACCCAGGGTCTGAGGATACCCCACTGCCTGGAGGAAAAGGGGTGCAGGCCAGAGACCCGACCCCTCTGGCTATAGGCCCCACCACAGGGGAGAGGAGGCCACGACAGGTGGACTGGGGCCACGTGAGGCTGGCAGCCCAATGCTGCTGCAGGAACATCTCCTAGCAGCCGGCTCTCAACTCCTTCCGTTCAGAGGGTCTTTATTTAAAGGGCGGAGGGCACAATAAAAGGTGCCCAGCATGTGCCAGAGAATCCCTGATGCACATGAGCTGGGCTCTGCACACAGGCCCCCGCTTCATATTCACGGCCGAGGGTCCTGCAGCCACCGCAATAGACATAATATGAGCCCCCGAAGACTCCCAGCCAGAATCGGCGAGGAAACCGGTGTGATTAAGAGCATTACTACCGTTCAAACAAAAAATAATTTTAATCACACGTGGGCTCCTTCTGTCTCCTGCTCCCGTGCGTGCTGCCCTCTTTCCTTGTGCAGAGGGTGGTGGAGGGTGCTCCCAGCCCTGGCCATGCCCCCACGGGCACGGAAGGAGGGGGTGCCGCAGGGGTCATGGGGGACCCGGGGTCCTTGGCTCCCCTGGGGAGCAGGCTGGCGTTTACCTGTAGGGGTGGGGCTTCTGCTTCTCGCAGAACAATGTGGCACGCGCATCTGGGGACTGATATCTTACAGGTGGGGACACACTAACCCTGCAGGTCACTAGGAAGGCATGTCACTATGACCGCGGCAGGGTCCTGACCGCCAGAGGTGGTCCTCACTCCGGAGAGTGGGCAGCGGGCGCTGAATGAAGCTTCTCCCCTGGACCACCGCGGCCTGCGTATGGGGCACGAGGTGACAGCCCCCAGTTCCCTGCCCATCCGCCCCCGTCCCGGTTCCCTCAAGGCCTCTTCTCTGCAACCTCGGGCAAATTACAGGCAGGCCATGGCAAAGCTACAGAAGGACATATGCGAAGACGCTGAGACAGAGAAAGAGCAAGACCGTGGCTCCAGCCGTAAGTATACTTGACTCTGGGGGACTTGGAGAGGCCGGTCCACTTCTCTCGGCCTCAGTTTGTCCCGTCTCTTCAACGGGAAGAACAATTCTCCCCTCACTTACAGAGTCGACAAGAGGACAAACGAAAGATGCCGAAAACACTCGGATATGGAGACGATGACATTACTTAAATAAGCACGCACGCGGCGCTCCAGCTCAAGACGACGTAGAAACACGTGGCCCTGCGGCTTTGCCCACGTGCCTATGTCGCGCCAGCCCCACGAGCCCAAAGCTCACTGCCCTGGCCGCCGCAGGCTGTGGCACCTGCCGGCTGCGGGAGGAAGTATGCGTCGCCGTGCTGACGGCGGGGGGCCAGAGGGGGCATGAGCACCTCAGGGTACTCGCCGAGGGACACAGAGACGTGGCACGGCTTGGGGCTGCCGGTGGCTAGAACAAACCACTCTGGCTCTGGTCAGCAGGATCCAGAGCCCCTGAGATGATTTATTGGTCTCCCTCTCCCAGATCAATAGGTGGGTGGTTATAGATGCAGAGGGGGCTGCTGGGCACCATGGCCCCAAGGTATAAATTAATATGGCCTGTCAAGGGGCTGCGTCTCCTGGCGTGGGAGACGACACTCTCTTGAGCAGAGCTGACATCTCAGGGGGAGCGGTGGGCACAAGCCAGTGGGAGCCCCCCTGACCCCCCACCCCTCGCTGCAAACCAAGGATGCAGTTTATAAATCATTCAGCGTCTGATGGGCACGCCGTGAGGAGGGCAGTGGGGCCGCCGCTGTAGGCCCCAGTGGGTGCTAATAAGTCTGGTCATGCCCACCTCCACGTGCTCAGGGCCTCGTCTGGCCACCACTCCGGGGCTCCCTGTGTGCCCACCGCTCAGAGGACGCAGGGCTGAGATTCAGGACCTGGCGGGCAATAGAGGGCACTAGAGAGCTCCAGCAGTGAGGTCTCAGGCGTCCTGTGAGGTGTGGGCACCCTCTCCACCCCAGCACCGGGCCCGGCTGCTCTCACCGAGCAGTAAGGCACCCCTCGCCTGGGTGAAGAGAGCTGGCGGGGGCAGAGCACTTTGTGTGAATGATCCCGCTGTCCTCCCACGTGCCCAAGACGTGGAGGGAGCCGCGGGGCTCTGCCCGTTTGTGAAGTTCTCGTCCACGGGCCAGGCCCCGGGCTGGGTGCTGAGGGCGCACGGTCCCCGCTCAGGCGGGTTGGGGAGACGAATGTACAGAGGGCTACAGCCACGGCCGTGCGTTGGACACGTATTTATACGGAGCCCTGTGCTAAGTACTTCCCGCCCGCAGTCCCATTTACTTTAATCCTCACAACGATTTTGCAAGGCAGGCATAATTACTCCCATTTTTCGGGTAGACTCTGTCTCTCCTCATCTTGGCTCCAGCCCTGATGAGCTCTGGGCCAGTCACCAAGCCTCTCTGGTCCCGTGTCCACACCTGCAGAATGGGAATAACACGTGCGTGCAGCTAACCTGTGAGGTGGGAGAAAGCACTCAGTGAGCTCCCCCACGGAAAGCGTGGCCGTGGCCACATAGGAAACTCTCAACAGTAACCACGGTGTCAACTTACTATTACTATCACAGAAATGAGTTATTTTGTTTCACCGACAAACGGTCCCCAGGAATATCCTTCTCCCTGCTTTCCCGTCTCTAGTAAGGAGCTACAGCGAGGAGTGACTTTCATCTGTCCTTGCTGAATGACATGGAGAGGCGATGCGGCTTAGGGGAACCCAGGGCCAGAAGGCTTCAGTCCTGGCTTGGACCCTACCCCCAGCCGGGGGCTCAGGCAAGTACTCTCAGTCTCTCGGGCCCCTGTTGTCTCATCTCCGTCCAACCTTCCCTCCTCCAACCTCCTCCGCATCTCACAGCTGGTCATCTGAAGCCACGGGTGACAAAGATCTATGCAGGACCTCCCTGTCACAGTGACCTGGGCAGGGACCCAGGGAGTCTACTTCCAGGCCAGCTGCATTTCCATTAGGTAAGACTGGGTCCCTGCAAGGGACACACGTACCCAAACAGCCACTGTCCCTCCTCAACAGGATCTCTGGTCGGGGGTTAGAGTTCATCTCCCTCTTTTGGAAATTCCAACATATGAAAAGAAGCTAAAGAAAGGTCAGAAGGCATATGATATTCAGCGGCACCATGATCTCCTTCTCAGACTACCAAACTTCTACACATCCTGTGAGGTCCCAAATAAATAGCCCTGCGTATAGACCAGGTCATTCCTTCCTGCTTCCATCCTGCTTTGGCACACCCTAAGCCACCACGGCATTTAGTACATTTATATCTCATTAGACATCCTCTTTTCTTTGTTAACGTTTATTTATTATTGAGAGACAGAGAGAGACAGAGCATGAGCAGGGAAGGGGCAGAGAAAGAGAGAAGGAGGCACAGAATCCAAAGCGGGCTCCATGCTCCCAGCTGTCGGCACAGAGCCCACTGCGGGGCTCGAACTCACGAACCGCGAGATCATGACCTGAGCCGAAGTCGGATGCCCAACCGACGGAGCCCCCCAGGCACCCCTCATTAGACATCCTCTTACATGTTTTTGTCTCTGTAAGATTACCTTCTCTAAGGACAAGACCTTGGTCTTAATCACCAGCATTTTACTGAATGTACCACAAACTGGGCTAAGGGCTTTACCCACCTGCATTGTTACACCTCACAATGACCCCACCTGGCCAATATTGTTTCTTGTCTCATAGAGAAGAAAACTGAGGTCCAGAGAGGTTAAGTCACCACCCAAAGCTGCACAGCTGGCCAGCGGCAGAGTCCGTTCGCTCTCCTCTACATGTCCAAGTCAGCTTAGAATCCCTGGGCCTTGCTCCATAGCTTTTCAGCAAATGTTTGCTGTATTCATTTAAAAAAAAAAAGTTGAGGGGCGCCTGGGTGGCTCGGTCGGTTAAGCGTCCGACTTCGGCTCAGGTCATGATCTCACGGTCCGTGAGTTTGAACCCCGCGTCGGGCTCTGTGCCGACAGCTCGGAGCCTGGAGCCTGTTTCGGATTCTGTGTCTCCCTCTCTCTCTGCTCCTCCCCTGTTCATGCTCTGTCTCTCTCTGTCTCAAAAATAAATAAACGTTAAAAGGAAAAAAAAAAAGAAAAAGAGAAAAAGAGAAAAAAAAAAGAATAAAAAAAAAAAGTTGAGTAGATCAGGGCTCAGTAGATCAGGGCTCAGGATCAGCTCCGGGCTTCGAAGGAAGGCAGAATTGAGTTAGGCTGAGAGCAGAAAGCAAACACTCCAGATCTAGTTAGAACAAGTACAATGTGTGTGCGTTGAAGCGAGAGAAAAGAGAGACACAGACACACGCTCACAGGCACTGAATCGGCCCCTGGGCCGATCCGTGCGGGGGAAGCCAGCAGGTAACTTGAGAAAGGCAGGTTGAGGCCAGGTGGGTAGCAGCCTCACATGGCCAGCGAAGGCGGCTGAACTTGTTAGAACTTCAAGGACACGGCCGTCCCTGAGATCACGGAGGCCCTCCTTGACTCCTGGACCCGAGGAGACACCTGGCGGCATCTGACGTCTAACCTCACACCCATCCTCCAGCCCGAACACCCCGGACCCAGGGGCGCCTCCCCAGGGCACACCTGGAGGGCTGAGGGGGTGGCCCCAGGAGGACACGGTGGACGGGGGAGGCGCTGAAGGTCAGCGAGGCGGACACACGCCCCTAATGGAGGTAGCGGAGCAGTGCCGCTGGGCACAGACACAGGCAAACACGTTTGAGCAAATTGGAACGCCATAAAAGTCTATTACAGCAAATCAAACAGCAGTCAGCATGACAGCCATTAGCCTGAAATGAATACACGGGGACTTAATGAGGTCTGTCGAGGCTGGCTTGGTGAATTAAGTTGCCAATTCTAGCAGGATTTCCCTTTTCTTTACGGACTTGAAAGCATCCACGCTGCCTCGTTAGGGCTTCGACAAGTGAATTGCAGGGCCTTTCACCCTGATAAAATGGATAATTACATGTAGAACAGCTTAGTGAGGGGAGAGGGCTGGGCAGGAGGGGAACCAAGAACAAACAAATCCAAACACACCTGTCTGGCTTCTCCCGAGCAGGGGCGGGGCCAGGGCAGAGGGGGCTTCAGGAGGGATGAGGGGCAGGGCTGGGGGGCCGGGGACAAATGAGCTCCCAGAGAAAGCGGCAGTAACTGGCCTCGATCCGGCCTCCCACCGGCCCCCATTCCGGGCCTGAGGACGTGGGTCCCCGTGGGTCATGCCTCCAGGCAGCTGAGGATGGGCTGCCCTGGCACCTTCCAGGCTCAGGTGGGGAGGGCCACCGATGTCATCCTCCAGCGCTAGCTGTCGCCCGGGGGACTTTGTTAAAAATGCAGAGCCTGGGCCCCCTCTTTCCAAACAACGTGGGGGGGGGGGCGGTGACTGGGCAGTAGGTTTCAAGATTAGAAACTTCTTTCTTCTGTAAACTTAGCATTTTCCTCCCTATAACTTGCTCCTGACACCCATCCTTGTGTCCTGGGCACAAGAGACCCCCAAATTATCAGTGCTCCTAGGGGTGGGGACAGCGAATGTTGAGAAGGTGAGGGATGGGGTGCAGGTAGCTGGTGTGACCACAAGAGGAGCTCAGTAGATGGTAACAGCCCCTGGAGCTCGTCTGCCACCCCTTAAGGGATGATGAAGTATGGAAGGAGAAGTAGGAGCTTGTCCCACTGGGATTCATCCTCAGACCATGGGATATCAGCCCAAGAAGGGATCTGGTCCACCTTCCCAGTTTAACAGCTGTTGGCATCGAAGCCAGCAGGGGCGGCAATAGGCCCAGAGTGTCACCCAGCCGGTCGCTGGCACAGCCAGGACAAAACCCCAGGTGTCTCGACGTCTTCCATGGTACAACTCAGGGGCTCCGTGGCTCGCCTTGGCCAAATTCAGCTGGAAACCCACCTCCTCCAGGAAGCCTGCTGAGATTTCTCTGACCACTCTGGCAGCCCCCCCCCCCCCCCCCCCCAGCACTGACACCTCACGGGGTCTCCAGTGCCCGCCTCTGTCTCCGACTTGCATTTTCATCCCGTTCACATCTGTGGGGCCTCCGCCACATATCACACTTCTCAAGGACAGGGGCCTGAGGTTGCCAGGGTGACCTCAAGACCAGCGGGAGAGCCCTGCTCAATTCTGGGCCGGGAGCCGGCGGGCCCTCTGCTGGTACCCCAGCTGGGGCCTGAGTCAGGCAGCTAAGTGCTAGCTCGGGTGACCACACCGGGCCAGGGCTGGTCAGTGCCAAGCCACCTCGGGTCAGGAGTGGCCAGGCCTCCATCCAGCTGACACCACACCCGACCAGCCACACGGAGCAGCCCTAACTAGGGCATCGAGTATCAAGCCAAGCAGGTGACCTGGGGATGTTTACACGTGAGCAAGTAAACCCCACAGGACTTCCTCCAAGAACTGTGTGTCCTTGTAACTGGCCCCTCTCAACCCACCCTCTCTTCATCAGATGGGCATCAGGCAGGCCACTTTATCCTGTCTGTCCTCTGTTTTTATTAGATAAGGAGGACTGCGGCCCAGCGAGTTTAAGTGACATGCCCAGAGAGGTTAAGTGACGTGCCCGCAGAGACTCAGCGATCTGGAAGCAGAGCGGGGGGCTGGGCCTGGGGTCCCTTGCCTCCAGTTCCGGCTTCTGTCATTGCACATTCTTCTGGCCTCCCAGGTCTCTGTGCAGTGAGAGTCTGGCACGGCACCAAGCCCACGGCAGACACTCAATAAATATTTGTTAAATAGATGAATGACTGAAGAGGCCCTCTCCTTGGAGGCAGAGGCCTTTGGAGAATCCCAGGGGATTCCAGCAGGGCAGCGTTGGAGGTCACATCTCTCCTGGCAAGTGAGGGAAAGGCTGGCCTCAGCCCAAAGGCTGGGGAGGAGGGATGTGACCTGTCGTCCCCTTGCCATTGCTGCTGCCCGCTGCCCCCTGTGAGGGAAGGCAGAGGGCAGCCATGCCTGCCAGGATGGCAGCTGAGCAATGGGTCCAAGGCTCATTAACTCCGAGCCGTGCCCTTGGTTTCTGAGCCTGGGCCCAGAGTGCAGGCTGGCACGTAGAGCCCCTTAATTAAATTAGGGAGACTTCCAAATGAGAGGGGGCCCGGAGCCAAGCTGCAGTCCTGGACACGTTGGCCACAGCTCAGGGCACTGTGTCCCCATGCTTGGGACTGCGGGCTCTCCTCCTCCTGTCCTGCCCCATCAGGGGAAGGGCGTGGGAGCCTCTGCTGTGTTCTCACCCACACATTTGTCCTCACTTCCCGCCATCTGGCACAAGCATAGGACAACTGGCTCACAGCTGAGCAAGGAGGGCCAGGAACAGGAACGTGGGGGGCACGAGACGAGGTCTCTTCACCTCTAAGGGTATCTGAGGCTGCCCTCAGAGAATCAGGAGGCTCAAAGTCAAAGCTGTGCGACCTTGGGTAAGTCACTGTTCCACCATGAGCCTCAGTTTTCTCATCCACACACTGAACAGATACTTTCTGAAGACGCTTCTAGGTTCCTGATCCCGTGACATAGAACACAAAGGGGCTGGAACTCTAATGCCGTGGTGCCGACCTGCCTGTCTCCAGTGGATTCCATCTCTCAACGTTCCCATGCCAACCCTTTACTGCTGCCGCCCCACCCAGAGCCCCGAGGGCAGGCCTGAGGGACGCCCGGTAGAAGCTCTTTACCCCACCACCTTCAAGGTCTTTGAATTGCTAACTGCCAGCCCAGAAGACTGCCATCAGTCACGGGGAGAGGGACAGTAAGCGACGAGAACCCGCGTACCATCGGGAGCCAGCAGCCAGCTCATTAATGAACCGTTTGTAATGCAATAATTTGTACTTCTCAATTACCAGCAATGGCTTGGTTTTACATGTATGCGCTCATGCAAACACAGAGTACACAGACGACCCAAAGGAGCAGAGGCCCAGGGAGACAATGGGGCTCAAGCATAAGGCTAGGGAAAGAGAGTCCCTTCCTGGAGCCACCTGCTTCCTGTGTCCTGGGGGTGGGGGGACCCGTTCTGGCCACAGCAAGAAAGCCTGGGGTCAGGCCTGCCAACCCAAGCGCCCAAGGCCCGCACTGGCTATGAATGGAAGGAAAGAGGTCACACTGCCCCTCCCATCTCTTGTCCTGTCCCGCGTCCAGCTGGAGTGGTGGGTCTCGTCCAAGGCAGGCCTCCCATCAGACCTAAGGCTACCATCACCCCTTCTCCTTGGCCAGCAGGCGGGTCCCTACCCTCAGAGGTGCTGGCATAGTCAGCAACCTGCCCAGAGCTGGTGCCCCAGCTGAGGCGCGGTCAGGAGACGTGGAGCGCAAGCTGCCCTTTCCCCAGCTCCAGCCTATTCCCAGGTGGCCCTGGGCCGACCGCGTGCCCCCCACCCCGTGTCCCTCAAGCGTGACGCTGGGGGCTCCTACCTCGGGGATGCGGACGCTGTAGGGCTGATTGTGAAACGTGGGCGCGTTGTCATTCACGTCCCCGACCTGGATGTTCACCTTTCGCGTGATCACCTGGCAAGAGAAGGGTGGGGATTTACTGTCTATCTGCAGAGGCTTCAGCCTCTTTCCACCCAACAGCCGGGGACCCTGCCTCCCAGGGCAGCAGGGGCTGCAGGAGACACTCACCCCCTGGTGGTCGCTGACAGAGAACTCCACTGTGAACTCAGACTTGGTCTGAAAGAGAAGACAGGGAGGGGGAGAAGGCAGAGTTAGAGAGAGGCGCGCTGAGCTCCTGAGTCCTGGGCCCTGGGCTCTAACCCGGGCTACGCTTCTAAATTGCTGTGTGCTCTTGAGCAAGTCACTAGACATCTCTGTGGCCACTTCATCAAATGTAAGGAGAAAACAAGGGTTGGGGTTTTCAAACTCATACCTTAATTTGCTAAGGGCTGCTTGTCACCCGTTCCCGGATCTCTGGAAAATATCCTTTAGGGGAACATTTGCTCGTGGGGGTAGACTTGTGCATACTATGAAGCGACCGTTCTATGGCTCATTGTCCTTCCTACCCATCCAGTGTTGCCCCTTGTTTGGGGACACCCCCAACTAACCCCATTCCCTGGCCCTGGAAGAAGGACACCATTTAGGCAGGAAAATGCTACTTGAACATGAGAATGGGGCCTCAGAGGAAAGCCCCTTAAAGACGAGGAGCCACTCTCCCTCAGTGTCTGCCTCCGCCCCCAGGAAAGGACTAGGGTAGGCTTATGGCCAGGTCATACCTCTCTGTCCAGCGGCTGCCGCAGCCACACCACCCCTGTGTCAGGCTCCACGGCAAAGAAGCGGGAGGCCTCCTCCCCAGACACGCCAAACACCAGGGGGTCGTTGTCCATGTCTCGGGCCAGCAACTGGGTCACAGAGGAACCTGGAAGAGCCATGGGAGAGATCAGAGGGCAAAAACGGGAGGTTGGTCCTCGCTCAGGTGGCTGAATCCCAGCGGGAGAAGCCACCCAGAAGACCGCCAGCAGGTGATTACTGTAAGAGCCCGGTGCATCTCTGGGCTCTGACTCAGGCTGCCTGCCTCCATCATGGCCACTCATCACTGTGTATGTGTTTATAACCGGGAAGTGTCATTCACCACGTTTTAGGTGTGTAATGGACAACTGTGACCTGTGCCTGTCCCCCCTTTTCTGATTTTAATTTGGAGACCCCCCCCTTCTCCGAGTGGCTCAGATGGGGGGCCAGCCCTTCAATTCTTTTGTTCCAGGATGGGCACATATCTCAGCCTTAGCCAATCAAAGCATTCCATCTCCCTAGTCACACTGATTGGTTCAGGGAGGAGCATGTGACCCCAGCTAGCCAATCAAAGCCAGCCCTGGGATTTGTGCTGGAACCACTGGGAAGGACGAGCCTTCCTTCCGCTGGGGTTGCTAAATTGGCCCCGCCGGCAGCCATCTTTGGCTTGCCCAGGAAGAGACTGTCTGAGAATGAAGCCCACAAGGAGAAAAACAGAGCCAAATGGTGCACAGAGAATGGCTCCTGAAAGTTTGAGGGTGTGCAGACAGCTGTGCCTGATATAAGCTGTAACCTCTGGACTTCTCGGCTATATGCGCTAATAAATCTGCCTCCCCCTCTTCTTTTTTGTTTTTTTTGTTTGAGTCAGATGAGCTGGACTTCTGCCTTTTGCAAATGGAAGCACCCTTTCTAATTCAGAATATATTACAAAACTTGGCATTCACCCAACAGTGACCAGGTGCTGGCCTTGTGCTAAGTGCTGGAGTACACAGAGGTTAGGAAGAGGTGACCCAGCCTCGAAGAACTCCAGGCTAGGACTGGCTTTAGGTGAGGTTTCTGTTCCCAGGAAGAGGACTGAGGCTGTCCATCTTCCCCAGGAAACACAGCCCTGGCCAGAAGCCCCCAGGATGCCTGGCCTACAGCGATAGCGTAGGGCATCTTCTCCCGGCGATCACAGCCCTCTCTAGGTAGCCTTCAGTCAGGGTGCGCAGCCCCCCTGGTTTGTCTGGGATGGAGGTGGAACACATACTAAAACCGGGAGGTCCCAGACAACTGGACTGGTTGGCCACCTTAGTTTCAGGTGGTCCTCAAGCCTCCAGGAACTGTGCAAAATGTTGAGAATACAGTATCGCTTTCTGCAGAGAGGATCTATAGCCTGATTCTCAAAGGGGTGGCTAGATTAGAATCATGGCCTTGGGCCAATCACTGCTTTTAAAGCCTCAGTTTCCCCTATAAGATGAAACAGATATGCTTTCTTCCCCAAATACAGATTCTTATGTTTACTGAATAGCTCTGATCATCAAGCTAAGCAAGAAAGGATTGCAAACTCTGGGACCATCATCTAGAAAAGAACGCTAATGAGCTTTTCTAAAGGACAGTTCTAACACGACAATGACAACTAAGGTTTCTGTGCGCTAACCACATTCTAGACAGTGGGCTAACGGGTTTCCGTGGACTTTCTGATTCGATCCTTACTGCTATTCTCCCCATTTAACACATAAGGTAACAAAGAGTGTTTAAGTAATTAACCATGGCACACAGTAAATGGCAGAGCTGGAATTCAGATCCTAGGCATTCTGGGTCCAGAGCCCATGTTTCTTCCCACGACCCTACACATCTCAACACTTGATATGTGAACTCCAGATGCAGGATTTCTATGAACATGACCCTATCAGACCCTAACCAGAAGCCGAACGCTTGGAAAAGGAAGACACTGGGCAATCACTGGGCTCTTAGGATATGCCAGACACAGTGCTAGGCTCATCCACATGGGTTCTCTCATGAAATCCACCACCACCACCCCCAGCAACTCTGTTTAGTAGCCATTATTCTACCCATTTTACAGACTAGGAAGTTGAGGATCAGTGAGGCAAAGTGTCCTCTCCAAGGTCACACAACACAGTAGGATATGGCAGCATCCAAGATAATGGGAGAAGGTGGGAGGTAGGAGGAGGAGGAGGAAGAGGAGGAAAATCATAGAACAGAGTTGGAATGACCTCAGAGGCATTTTGGGGAGTCCAGGTCCAACCTTCCCATTTTAAAGATGGAGAAGCTGAAGGCATTTAGCTAGTTGCTCAAAGTACAATGGTGGGAAAAAGAGTCAGTCAACTAGAACCCAAGTTTCCAGACTCCCAGTACAGTGCTCTTTCTGGATGAGGAAGGAGGAAGAAGTCATAGATAGACCAAACACCTCACAAGGCATCTATATTGTTCAATGGCAAGCAATTGTTTTATTTTTTTTAATTTTTTTTTTTTGCATTTATTTATTTTTGAGAGACAGAGAAAGAGCACAAGTGGGGGAGAGGCAGAGAAAGAAGGAGACACAGAATCCGAAGCACGTTCCAGGCTCCGAGCTGTCAGCACAGAGCCCGACACTGGTTTTGAACTCACACACCATGAGATCATGACCTGAGCCGAAGTCGGATGATCAACCGACAGCCACCCAGGCGCCCCGCGATTGTTTCATACTAAAATAAATGGGAACGTTTTAGAACACAATCTAATAATTTATTTTTTTTTTGAAGAGAATTTTTTTTAATGTTTATTTATTTTTGAGAGAGAGAGCATGAGAAGGAGAGAAGCAGAGAGAGGGGGGACAGAGGATCTGAAGCGGGCGCCGTGCCGACAGCAGAGAGCCCAATGTGGGGCTCGAACTCACAAACCGTGAGATTAAGACCGGAGCCGAAGTTGTATGCTCAAACCAACTGAGCCATCCAGGAGCCCCCGTCTAACAATTTATTTTTAAAGACATAACCTAAAGCAATAAAAGAATTTCCAGCCTCCCCGTGACTTCCAGGCATACCCATATCCTTTCCATTACCCTCAAGTGTCCTTTAATGGCAAAGTTTGAGGAACACTGACCTACTTCCCAATTTCTTGGGGAGATTCCCTATGAGGACAGGTCCTGCCCGTCCACTACGAGCCCGTGGCAGCCCCCTGGAGTGAACACTTCACTTGCCAACCACCTTCAGGGGCCAGCCCAGGTGGGGAATATGGGACCAAGCTCTCTGGTAGCCGAGGGGATTCTGGAAAAGACCACACTGGCCCTCTAGCCAAGGTCAGATGACTCGGTCTCATATCCCAAATGGCTCTCTCGGGCCTGGTGCTCAGGCCCTTCCAAGAAGGGGGGCACTGGGCAGGACATGGATGGGGCCATCAACTGCTGTCACCCACCCTATAATTTCCCGGACTTTTATCCATTTTCCCCTCAATTATGTGCTGCTCAAAATGGTCCTTTTCGGCTTCCTCGCAGGCTCTTGCCTGCTTACGCCTTCTTTGTGTCCCAGGTAATTGCTAGTGACCTTTTCTAAGTGTACTAATTAAAGGTGCCGATTTAATATTATATTTAAGACAAGACGCCCCGCAATTTTCCAGCTGGGCACATGCTCCCCCGCCCGGGGCTGTTCGGCTACTCTGTAGAAGCTGGGCCTCGCTTTGGCTTCTCCTGGGCACGGGGTTCATTTCTCCAACAGGGAGGCTTCTAGCAACCTCTGCACCATTCACCCGGGAAAGAGGCCAATCTATGGGGCCCAGCCCCAGCCCAATGGCTCTAGAAGCGGCCACTCAGGAGAACCATCTCGGCTATGGGACCATGGGGTACACATCCCACATTCTAAGTTTGTTTCCTGGCAATACACCCTGCGACTCAGGCCTTGGAATACCTGGAGTTTGGCTTTGTTTTGTTGTACGACTGGGATAAACTACATCGTTAACCATTTTAACGCATACCATTCAGTGATATCGGTACATTCACGGTGTGGCCCGACCACCACCACCATCTGCTTCTAGAATATTTTCCTCATCCCCAAGGAAACCCAAACCCACGAAGCAGTCACTCCCCATTTCCTCCCTCCCCCTGCCCTGGCAACCACTAACCCATTGTCCGTCCCTCTGAATTTGCCTGTTCTGGATATTCCATATACATGGAATTATTTGAGATGTAGTCTTTGGGTCTAGCTTCTTTCACTCAGAATAAAGTTTTCAAGGTTCACCCTGTTGTGACACGTATGAATACATTAATCCCTTTCCATGGCTGAGTAACATTCCATCGTATGGAGATACCACATTTTGCCTATCCGTTCATCCGCGGACGGGCGTTTGGGTTGTTTCCACCTTTTGGCTATTGTGAATGGCGCTGGTATGAGCAGTTGTGGACAAGTTTTCGTTGGAACACTTGTTCTCAGCGCTTTTTGAATACGTACCTAGGAGCAGAATTGCTGGGTCCTGTGGTAATTCTACATGTAACTTATTAAGGACCCACCAATTATCTTCCACAGCAACTGCACCAATGATATGGTGCATCCCACCAGCAAGGGATGAGGCCTGGAGCTCCTTCCAGTGGGAGGAAGGACACTCGGTGATTCACCGGGGCTGGGCGCCTCCTGTACGGTGGAGAGATGGGAACCGGGCAGCGCTCCCTACCCGATGTTACCGGTACCCTGCCCGCTGGGCCTCAGCACATCCCAATGTCACACACGCCAGCCCGACCTCCAAATGCCAGCCTGGGGACCCTGTGCCTGAGGGTTCTGGCCTTCTGGCTGCAGTGCTCAAAGAATGACTGAGGCAAAGCCTCGGATGAAGAGTTGGCAGATAATTGTTCCAGCTCCCTCACCCCTCGGGGGCTGGTGCGGAGGCCGCATTATACGCTGGCTCTCTGAGTTCCCCATCGGGACTCAAGCTCCAGTGGCCCTCAGAGCGGGGGCGCGGGGGAGGGGCAGGGTGTCTAGCTGGTCAAGCTTCTTCTCCCTGTCTCACCTCCTCGCTCCCCACCTACGCTTTCCAGAATCCCTTCCCAACAAATGGTTTGCACTTCAACCCTCATCACAAGGCTTTGGGGGGAACCCACATAAGATACCCCCTAAAATTGCGGCAACAGCATCATCCAGAAGCCTGTAACAAGACAGATGCCCAGGCCCCGCTCACTCCGCTGGCCCGAGGAGAGCCCAGAGTGTGAACGTTTAAATAGCAGCCCCGCTCTCCCTACGAGAGACCCCGCCGCACAGCCAGGTTAGGAAGTCGGGGGACTGGTTTATAGCAGGGTGATATTCAAATATTTAACAATGGGCACAGTATAGGCATCAACCGATCAGAAAGGATGCCGGCCATAAACAAGCAGACCGGCGAGTACTGCCTGTAAGTCAGCCTGGTTTATGGCTCACATTTTAGATGCAGAGAAAAGCTTCTCGGGCCCCAGGATGATTTAAAGGCTCAGTCTTCGGGCTCTTGGCTCAATCAGTGCTGCGGGAGGACTCTCTGTTCTTGGCACCCGCCCCCGCACCCCCCCCCCCCCCGGCCTCACAGGGAAAGGTAGCTCAGCAAGGCTAGCCCCTCTCCACTCTGTGCCAGCCCAACCCGGAGTCGGGGGCAAGCTTAACCTCATGGGTAGAAAGCAGGACTTTGAAGACCTGAGATTCCTGGACACCCATGCTCACAGCAGCATCATTCACAGCAGCCAAAAGGTGGAAGCAGCCAAGTGTCCATCGATGGAAGGATGGATAAAGAAAATGTGGCGCATACATGTAACGGAACGTTATTCAGCCTTAAAAAGGAAGGGACGCTGTGCTCAGTGAAGTAAACCAGCCACACAAAAGACAAACACTGGATGGTTCCACTTACACGAGGGACCGAGTGTAGTCAAATTCACAGACTCTGGAAGTAGAAGGTTGGCTGCCGGCGGCTGGGGGGGGGAGGGAGCAATGGGGGGCTGTTGTTCACTGGGTGCAAAGTTTCAGTTTTGCAAGATGGAAAGAGTTCTGGAGACTTGTTACATAACCACGCGAATGCGCTGAATGCTACTGAACTGAACGTTCAAAGATGGCTAAGATGGCAAATTTTCCGTTACGTGGATTTTACCACCATTAAAGAACTTAAAACCAAAACTTAAATCAGATTATGTGCAAGGCCCTAGCGATCTGGCCTGAGACACCTCCCACCGCATCACACACAGGCCCCTGGACTGGCCCCTCCCTGGCCCTTCCTTCTGTTCCTGAACAGTTTGTGGCTGCCCCAGGGCCTTTGTCCCGGTTGTGCCTTCGGCTGGGAGTGTCCCTACCCTGGCAGCTTCCTCACTATACACCTCTCAGTCCAAGGGCTACCTTCTCAGAGAGGCCTTCTCCAATACTCGATCATACAGAGAGAGTCTATCTAAAGAGAGGCCCCGTCACTCTGTGTCCCTGCACCCCGTGTCACGGTCTTCACGGCTCTCCCTGCTCGGAGCTGATTTTGTTTGTTCACCTGACCTGTAGACTGCGTGCCCCAGCCCCCTGCCTGCCACACAAGCCTACCCATGTCGGCTCCATGGGGTGCGGCCTGGCCTGTCACGTTCCCTGTTGTACCTCCGGGGGCTGGCATCTTAGGGGCGCTCAATCAAGGGCCGCTGGGTGAACAAACGAGTCCTGCCGACTGCCGGAGGTCCTATGCAACAACAGTCCCCAAAGTTGTGTAGATCTGTGAGCCACAAGGAAGGGAGAGAGTATAGCCAGCTAATTCCTAATTATGTATACTAGTGGACAGGAAAAAGCATGGCTAATCAAAACCTAACAATGCCCAAACCAGTAGTGCTTGGGCACAGGCAGAATCATAGTGGGACACTGGCTGGGGGCCCAGTGTCTCAAGAAGTAGGTCTGTACCCGATCCTTTATGGCAGTGTACCCCAATCTGGGGCCATGTACTCTATCCTGTGACGCTGTACCCCATCCAGAGGTAATGTACCCTATCTTGGGACCATCCTCCCCATCCTGGGCCATGGACCCTATCCTGGGGGCTGTGAACCGCATCCTTGAGGCCAGAGACCCCATCCAGGGGCCCTGGCTGGGGTGGCGATCCACTCAGTAGGCTACAAATGCGCCTGGGAGGCACAGGCTGGCGACATATCCCCACAGTGGCCTCAGCCCCTCAGCAGGAGACCACGTCCGTCTTCCTGGCAAGGGCTGGACAATCACAGCTCTCCCTGCAGCCGTGCTGGGCCCACGCCGCTCGCCGAGATGACTGCTATTACTATTATTGTTATTTGCACCGAGGGGCACAGGCTGGGGGTGGCGTGTCAGGCGCTCCCGGAGAGCTGTGAGTTTCGCCTGCCAGACGAGGGGCGGGCCAGAAACTTAGGCAGGGCCGCGGTAGCAGCAAGGCTTGGTGCTTATTCTGGACGGGGGAAGGTGACAGCTTTTGGCTCTCCGAACACGGACAGGGTGCCACAGGATGGATGGAGGGCAGAGAACACTGCACTCCTCCCGGCGGCAGCCTCCTCCTGCAACAAACCCCCGCCTGTGCCGCCCCCCCCGCTCTGAGCCCTCCCGTGGCGCCCGCAGAATTCAACGCACTCCATCCCGAGGCGGCCGACGCCCTCCCAACCTGTGCTCAGCCTCCTGGCCAGTCACATTCCCGCTGCGTCCCTGGGGCTCGGCCCGCCAGGCAGCTGCCCTCCCTCAGGCACGCTGTGGTCTCCACGCTCCTATGCTGTGCGGCTGTTCCTTCAGCCTGGAAGGCCATTCCTCCTTGCCACTGCCCCTCAGTCCCAGTCATCTGTAGATGTGTGCCTCAAATGCCACTCCGGTCACACGGTTCTCTCCCCTCCGCGCTCCCTGGGCCGCCGTTTGTACCTCCATGCAGCCCAGCACGGCCATCGCCCCTTGAAGACGGAGGCTGATGTCCTGGGACATGTTTGGCAAACCTCCCCACCCCTCCAGGATTAACTGTGGCTCCTCTCCTGAGGCCAAGGAGCTAGCCAGTTCCTTCCCTTGCCCAAGCAGACGCTGCTCATCGATCGTGGCTCCCTTTTCTGTTGCCATTGTCAACTCCAGAACCCCTTGCGACGCTTGGTCGTATGCAGCCACTGCTGGCCAATCTGCAAAGGCGTGTGAAAGCAAACCTAAAAGGACTTCTCATCAGCCCTGACCTACTGGCCCTTCCCATCCAGGGGCCACAGACCTTGTAGTCGGCTCCTACCAGGCTCAGGGCAGTGAGAAGGGACAGAATCAGACGTGGAGCCTTCGGATGAGCTCAGAAACCAGGGCTGGTCACGGCCGAAGTGAGAACCAAAAAGACAAAGCCCCCCATGGTGCAGCGGGAGAAGCAGGGGTCCTGGCAGGGACAGGGCTATGCCCTGGCGAGTGGCTGAGTCGAGGAGCAGCAGATGATGGGCCCTGACCCCAGATTACACGCCATGGGTTACGACCAGGTCTTTCTGAGAATAACCACCCTCCCTTCCCCATCGCCACGGGATCTGCCGCACAAGCCCCAAGCCCACCCTTCTCCTCCTGGTCCGGGGGGCCCAGCGGCACTGGTGTTGGTCTCTGTCACAGCCAGGGGCTCCTGCCCTCTGCCTCTCCCCCAGGACGAGCCCCCCAGAGCCTGGGCTGGCCTTGGAGCCTACAATCTCATTTGTCTCTCCTCTGGGATCAGACAGGCCTGTTAAGAGTCTTGATTCCTGCGGATAATCTCATTTGTCTTAGGTTCACCCTCCCCACTCTTCTGCCTTCAGTCAGGCTCCTTCCTCCTCATACCCCCCTCCCCACCCCAGGGGCCTGAACTTGGTTTGACCTCCGAGGAGCTGATTTTTGTTTTGGGTGTTTGTTGGCGGGTCCTAGGCCCTGCTCTATCCCCCCGGGGGAAGCCAGAGAGAGCCTTGACGCAGACCGCCCCCTCTCCTGAGAGGCAGGTGGCCCCCCGGCCTGCCTCTGCTGACCCGCCTCCTCACTCGCATCAGAAAACCCTTGCTCTGGATAAAGGGAACCGTCTGTCTGCAAAACCCATGGCCATGTTCTCCCTCTCCTGCAGCTCGGTCCCCTCAGAGCAGATGGCACGAACGGTCAGGCGGAAAGGAGACCAGCACTCACGGAGCATCTACTGGTGGCCAGGCGCCATGCCCAGTGGTTTTCATTCATTCCCACTGCCATCTATTTCTCACCGTGACCCCACAGAGAGGGACTAGCGTCCCTACTATGCAGACGAGAGAAGCGAGGTGCGGAGGGGTAAAGGGACCGACCCAAGGTCCCACAGCTGGGAGGTGGCAGCACGAGGATTTGAACTCTAGTCGGTCTGACTCACCTCCACCACCCTCACGGCTTCTATCGCAAAGCCTTTTATCCAAGCCCTAATCTGAGAAGCTAAGCATTGCCCTCTGCTCACCCGCCAGAGACCGACCCCCCCAGACCCCCTCCGCGTATTAGGCCCCTCCATAGTTTAGGCCGCCCTGGACCCCTGGGTGACTGGGCTGGGCCGAAGAGGAGTACCCTTGAGGCAGAGACTGTGGCCCCCCCCCCTCCTCCATCACCCTGCCACAGCCTGCTTGTCACCAGCTAGCAAGATGGCGAGTCCCTCGTGAGAGTCAGAGAAGGGATGGCTGGCTCACCTGGGCGCGCAGGAGTCCGAGGGCCAAGGGGACAAGCTAATTCAGCAGAGAAGGAGACATTAAGCAGGGCGGGATGATATAAACCAGAAGTTTTAGCGGCAGGGAAGAGGAGGAGCGACCTGTTGTTGTTGTTTTAAAGCAATAAAGCCCAAGAGGAAAGATCAGACATAAAAATATTTGAGGGACGTGGCCCCGAGTCTCAGAACTCAGAGCTCTTCCTCTTCCGGCACAAGAGAACAAATAAAAGCATCATTGCCAAGGGCTGCCAGGCCCAGAGGCAGCCATCAATGTGCTCTAAGCCCCTGTAACCTTATGAGTCACAGAGAGGTTCAGTTACTTGCCTGAAGTCACACAGCTAGCATATGACAGAAGTGGGATTGTTCAGCCACCCATCTAATCCCCGGTGATGCCATCTACAGTCCTTCATTCATTCACTCCGCAAACGCTGCCTAGCACCTGCTCCGTCCTGGGCGCTGGTGATACAATAGTGAACCAAACGGACAGAAGTCCCTGCCTTCCTGGAGTCGACATTCCAGTGGACACAGCTACAGACATTACATGCTTTTCCTGGCCTCTCACAGGCACACGGGGGAAGCGTGAGCCAGGGGTGCGGGGTTTGGTCACAGTCCATATGTACGAAGAACCCCATTCCTACCCTTTGCCCTGGTTCATGCATGGGCTGTGACCCCCAGGATGAGCACTTGGCAGGGGAGTGAGGACACGGGACACAGGATCAAAGGGCACAGAAGACAGTTTGAGAGGAAGATGGCCTCGGTGAAATCCCTCTAAATAAGACAGAGAGAAGCAGTCAGGCATAGAACTGACACGGCCGCCTCGGTCGGTGCTCATAGCAATGACCTCCTGTGTGATTGTGGGACACTCATTCTCCTCTCTGAGCTCCCTTTCCCCGCTGACACCACGATGGAGTTGAAGGCAACGGCGAAAGCACACAGGTCCTTGGGGAGAATCCATTCCAAGCCCGGCAAATGGGCCAGGGGTACGTGTGCCACCCCCGGTCGCGGCTGCACGGGCACTGTATGGGGAAGGATCTCGAGGCTGCATGGGTTCAGCAGGAAGGAACACTGTGATTCATTAGACACCTGATGTGAGCAGGGGACGGGGGGTTAGCTGTACACGCGCCACACTCACATTCTCGATGAGGCCAGTGAAGTCATTTCACAAAGGAGAAAGCGGGGCCGGGCATCTCCGTGCCGAGTCCGCGGCCACCCAGCTAACAGCGACAGGGGGCAGGGCTGAGCGAGACTCAGATCAGTCTTGGGCTCCCAGTACCCTTCCCACCACACCACATTAAAGTCCCATCCAGTTAGGGGCGCCTGGGTGGCTCAGTTGGGTGAGCATCGACTCTTGATTGCAGCTCAGGTCATGGTCTCGTGGTTCGTGGGCTCGAGCCCTGCGTCAGGCTCTGCACTGGCATTGTGGAGCCTGCTTGGGATTCTCTCTCCCTCTCTCTGCCCCTCCACCACTTGTGTGCTCTCTCTCTCTCTCTATCTTTCTCTCTCTCTCCCTCTCTCCTCTCCATGTCTTTCTCAAGTAAATAAACATTAAAAAAAAATTTTTTTTTTAAGTCCCATCCAGTTAAAATACCTACAAGACTATGGTCCCGTTTGCCACACCATGTACAAGGCCATGTGCAAGGCACTGTGGAGGAGAGAAGGGCACAGACACCCCAGCCCCATCTGGCAAGGCTTCCCATACTGGTCGAGAAACCGGGGGTATCTCTTCACCTGTCAGGCCCGACAGCCAGGGTCTGGGCTGGACTGGATACTCCTTTCTGCATAGAAATAGCAGCCTGAACAAAAAGCAGCCATGAATAAAGGGACTCCAGAATGCTCTGTTTGACCTTCCTGAGTCCTTGCTTCTTCCGCTCCCAGGCCCAGGGGGGCTGAAGTCCTGTCACAGGGGCCGGGAGAGCCAAGCGGTAGTTACCAGATTTAATAACAGTGATAATAGTGGGGTGGGTATTTTTTTTTTCCCTTCTCCTGAAACTTTTCAATTCATTGAACTGTTCAATTAACTTTACAAAAGGAAATGTGGAAAAATGACGGCAAATTGAACTTGACATTATCATTAAAATAAACAGAGCACTGCAGGCCTTTAAAGGCTCACAAAGAGATTATCCAAACATTTGTAGGCACGTGCTGACTCCTTCCTGCTCACAGGAACCCTGGCACTCTCCCTCCTGCCCAAGCCTGTGCCCTAGTCAACGCTCACACTCCCCCGGCTCTGAATGAGGCCGTGGTTACACCCCACCCCCCCCCCCCCCACCCCGTCACCAGCCCCTACCCGCAGTGTGAACACGAAGGTGGCGGCCAGTCTCTGCTAACCAGCTGCTATCTCCGGCGTGTCCCTTCCCTCTCTGGCCAACGATGGGAAGTCCAGTGGGTCTCAGGCCTGGCTGCACGCCAGATTCCAGGTCCTAGTCATTTAAAATTCTTTTCAAAGGGAATTTGAACCTTAAGGTCTGACTTCAGAATGCCAGCCCCTCCTGTGCCCCATCCCTTAGCCAGAGCCCAAGGCCCAGAGGCTCCTTTTCTACCTCCCAACGGCAAGAAAAAATACTCAGAAACTGAGAATGGTGTCACGGGGAAGCAGGTGAGAAAGACACCCTTCCTTCCCCTCACCCCTGCTCCACCTCCCACTCACCACCGCGAAGGAGGCCAGAAAAGTCCCTCCAGAAATCACTTCCTCTTTGAGGAGACTCATAATTACCCACAATGATCACAGCACCATTCATTTTGCCCTAAAATTAATACATCACGTTGAGAATGATATCGCGCTAATTTATCACAAGATTTATGAAACTTGCACTTTTTCTAATGAGATTTATGCAAATGCTGCTCTTGACACTGTTTGTGTTTTAAAAAGTTTTGATAGGGAAGCGGGGGTCCAGCCCAGCTGGCTGAGGTGCCACCTCTGCTCAGGGGCCGGAGGGGAAAGGCTCTATGGTGGCTCCTGCCCTTGGAGGACCCCAGGCGAGCAAGCCCCTTGGCCTTCCCACTGGGCTCCTCCCTCAGTCCCATCTCTCCCCGGATACACCCTTCCTCATCCGGAGCCAGCCCTCCCTGCGGGTGCCCCTGCCACCTCAGGTGGGGAGACCCTTACAGGTGGTGGGGCTGCTTCTCTGGGATGAGCAGGGATCTCTCCCACCCAGTCAGAAGCCTCCAGGACAGCATATCACCCGCCCGGGGATGAGACAAGAGAGGCATATAGGAAGCAAAATTCAAGACGGCACTCACTCTCAGGTGCTGACCCTATACTTGTACAAGTCTCAGAGTGTCCCCTAAAATGTTGTGCCCTGGGTGCCTCTCCTGCCTCACCCTAGGCCCCATCTTGCCACTAGCTACCATTTACTGAGCACCTGTTGTATGACAGGTACTCTGTTAAGCACTTCACACACATGGTCTCATTTACTATTGACCACAGACCTGTGAGACAGGTATTCCCACCCTCAGATAAAGGGACTGAGTCTCAGAGAGGTTTAGCGATTTGCCCAAGATCACACAGCTAGGAAGAAGTGGAGTCAGAATTCAAAGGTAGGTCCATCTGACCCTGAAGACAACATTTTTATTCAGTACTGACTCCAAATGAGCCACAGAGGACTTCCCTCTTCTGGGAGTTTAGTAATACTATACATCGAAGGGTCATAGCCCACATACTCAGTGACCCAGACCAGAGATGAAAATCAGGAAATTAGCCCCAAAGGTCTTTGGGCAGCTAAAAGTCATAGCACAAAATCCGTACACTAAATTTTTTTTCAATATATGAAATTTATTGTCAAATTGGTTTCCATACAACACCCAGTGCTCATCCCAAAAGGTGCCCTCCTCAATACCCATCACCCACCCTCCCCTCCCTCCCACCCCCCATCAGCCCTCAGTGTGTTCTCATTTTTTAAGAGTCTCTTATGCTTTGGCTGTCTCCCACTCTAACCTCTTTTTTTTTTCTTCCCCTCCCCCATGGGTTCCTGTTAAGGTTCTCAGGATCCACATAAGAGTGAAAACATATGGTATCTGTCTTTCTCTGTATGGCTTATTTCACTTAGCATAACACTCTCCAGTTCCATCCATGTTGCTACAAAGGGCCATATTTCATTCTTTCTCATTGCCACGTAGTACTCCATTGTGTATATAAACCACAATTTCTTTATCCATTCATCAACTGATGGACATTTAGGCTCTTTCCATCATTTGGCTATTGTTGAGAGTGATGCTATAAACATTGGGGTACAAGTGCCCCTATGCATCAGTACTCCTGTATCCCTTGGGTAAATTCCTAGCAGTGCTATTGCTGGGTCATAGGGTAGGTCTATTTTTAATTTTTTGAGGAACCTCCACACTGTTTTCCAGAGTGGCTGCACCAATTTGCATTCCCACCAATAGTGCAAGAGGGTTCCCGTTTCTCCACATCCTCTCCAGCATCTATGGTCTCCTGATTTGTTCATTTCAGCTACTCTCACTGGCGTGAGGTGATATCTGAGTGTGGTTTTGATTTGTATTTCCCTGATAAGGAGCGATGTTGAGCATCTTTTCATGTGCCTGTTGGCCATCCGGATGTCTTCTTTAGAGAAGTGTCTATTCATGTTTTCTGCCCATTTCTTCACTGGATTATTTGTTTTTCGGGTGTGGAGTTTGGTGAGCTCTTTATAGATTTTGGATACTAGCCCTTTGTCCGATATGTCATTTGCAAATATCTTTTCCCATTCCGTTGGTTGCCTTTTAGTTTTGTTGATTGTTTCCTTTGCCGTGCAGAAGCTTTTTATCTTCATGAGGTCCCAGTAGTTCATTTTTGCTTTTAATTCCCTTGCCTTTGGGGATGCATACACTAAATTTTAAGACCATTATGAAAAACAGAGATAAGGTCAGGTCCGCCTCAGAGCCTGTTTACTTGTGCTTTATATACAATCATAATTAAGTTGTTCTTTGCTTTTTGTTTTTTTGTTTTTTCAATTCATAGAAATCTCAAACAGGGACATGAACAATGATAAAAAGCAGTAACTTCTGCTGCTCACAAGAGGGAAAGATCAAAACGTCCTGAAAAGTGAGAACTTAAAATAATCTGAGTCCCTCCACTAGTTCCTGTCAATGACGGTGTATCATCATAGATCGTACACAGATCGTCATAGAGTGTTATTCATCGCGATGTTCAATGATGTTCCAAGAAAGTGCTAAATGCTGAGTCATTCCTATGTAAGAAGGCAGGTACATATATAATAGATCTTATGAATATTCCATACAAGTCATTATAATTAAAAGGAATGCTTCCCAAAGTGTATTTCACGAATCATTAATTCCCTAAGATGCTAATGGGTACTCCACGAAAATGCACTCCTTGGTCAAAAAGGTCTAGGCCACACTGCATTAAAGAGATGTAAACAGGGTTCCTTCCTGCAGGACCTCTCAGAGCCTTTCTTACATTAACATGCATTCTGAAGCTGCACAGGTGGTAGAGAAGATACAGCTTTCCCCAGATGAGTGGGTAGATGGAAGGAATCATGGATGGGTGGATGGGTGTATGGGTGGGTGGATGAATGGATGGAAGGAAGGAAGGAAGGAAGGAAGGAAGGAAGGAAGGAAGGATGAACAGATGGATGGATGAGTGGGTGGATGGAAGGAATCATGGATGGACAGATAGATGGACAGATGGATAGGAGGATGGATGGATGGATGGATGGATGGACGGATGAGCAAATGAACAAATGAGTAAAAGGACAAATAAATGAATGAGCTGTTCTCATTCAAGGAGCATATGCAAATCGCTGTTATGGAGAGGAATACATGACTGCAGAGTCTGGGACCACTCCTCCAGATGAATCAGCCCCTCATCCCACCAGGTTATAAGTCACTGTTTCATGATGAGGGACCTGGGGCCTCCTTAGCTGGACATCAGGTGAGCTGTTTTTTACTCATGCCAAATCCTAAGCACCTGACACACTGAGCTAATAATCATAACTCTAAACATGTGGATGATGCTCAACACTCAGAAAGTGCATTCCAGGCCATTCATTCCAGGTCCTTTGCACCACAGCCCCAGGCAGTGGGCTGGCTAGTGGCTACACACTCTCTTAATGGCAAAGTAACTACAGTTCAGCACAGCTAAATGAGGAGTCCAGAGTCATCCAGTGTGGGCTCCTGGAACTGGAGTCAGACACCCAGGTCCCACTCCTGGCCCCATCTGTGGAACCTAAGCAAGTCTTGTCACCTCACTGACCTCTTTGCTGCCTCAGACTGTTATGGCAAGGGTCAAACCAGAAAACATAAGAGGAAGTACTTCCATAAATCCAGACATCCCAAAGAGGCTTCAATTCCCCCACAGCTGACCCCAACAAAACCACTTCACACACTCTAGCTGCTGATCTTCTGGTCTGAATCTACTGTCTGACTAGGAGCGCCTTGAGGGCAAAGACTGTGACTCTTGTTCCCAGCTCTATGCCCAAAGCCTTTCACAGTGCCTGGCCTGGGTCTGGCCTTTGGTCAGTGTCTGTTAAACAAATGAGTGAGTGAGTGAATGAAGGAATGAATATATGAGTGAATGAATGAATGAATGAATGAATGAATGAAGTGATGAATCACTGTGTAAACACAATGTGATTTGATTCTATAGTTTGGAGTTTGGTTTTTCTATTGCTAAAAAGCCATTCGAAGGACTCCATCCCGTCTCTACTAAGGCACATCCCAAGGACTATCCTGATGTTTTTGTTTTGAGGGGCAGAGAGCCTTCCCAGTGGGAAAACTGTCTGGTGCCTGTCTAACTGGGAAGGATGTTCTTTAATTAGGTCTGTTTAGTTTTTAATTAGGCAGAGAGGAAGTATGTGGAGTCCTGGGGGGGTCCTCTGTCCACTGGAATCAGGGTTCTTCCTCCTAGTCCCCTGTGGGCAGAGTTGGAAGAGCTCAGGTCCCACATCATCAAAATGGTGTATGCTAGTGGGTTGGAGGTTGGAACGAGTGAGTGAAGACCTAGGGTGGGCTGCAGAGGGGTCTCCTTGCCAGTTAGCCAAGGAACTTCCCAGAGACTTTTTTAGCCATACTTGTTACATCATGGTTCTCAGTACTGCCCCCTCCCCCACATTCTCTGAATGTTGGGGGTGGAATTTACTCTGGAAACTTGTGGGTAAGACTCTGGCCTCTCTTTTCTCTCTCTCTCTCTCTCTCTCTCTCTCGCTCGGTCTTCCTCTTAAACTGTTTTCTGAAATCTGCTTCAAGAGGCCTAGAAAGGGAGGCGGAGAACATGTGCCTCATGCCCTCTAGATCCTTCTGTATTTCACTGCAGACTTGGTATGGGCCAGGTGACCAGTGCCCAGCAGACCATTTCCCCACCAGAGAAGGTCAGAGAGCATGGCAGGATGCCAGTGAAAATATCCGACCTCCAGCCAAGCAAATGAAGGAAGTACTGGCTGTCTTCCCACCCCCACCTAACCAAGGCTGACATGGCACTCTGTGCAGCTGGGCACAATGAAGCAAAGAGCCCCTGAATGGGCTTCCAGGGGGTTGTAGTGGCCAGGACTGCCCCCCACCCCATAATGCTCCAGTGGAGAAGGGCGTCCTCTGGCTCCAGTAAGAATCACAGAGTGTCAGAGCTGAATGGGGACTCAAATATCATGAAATGCCCTCACTGCTTATAGGGACATGGAGGCCCAGGGTGGGTGGGGCTGGACAAGTCCCATATACAGTGACAGAGTCAGGACTAAAATCTTGCTCTCCTTTGTCACAGTTAAGTGTTTTCCTTCCTCATCTCTTCCCAAATGTATCTCCCACTACCTATCAACTTTGCTGTATACCCTTCTACCCACAAATTGTACCAGATATATCAAGAGAATCATAGTAAACAAAATGTGATATTTCTGGTTGTATCATAAAAGAAGGGCATAGACTGTGACCCTACTTTAGGTTGTAAAAGAAAAACCAACTCCCCCAACAGCAACTCAGTCAAATGAACCACCACCACTACAGTTCAGTCAAAGTCCTTCCTTGGTAAATGGGTGCCAAGGCTAATGTCATGTTTGGAGAACCTGATTCCAACTCTGTGCCCCAAACTGTGCAAGTATGTTTACTTGATTGGGGACCTCAGGTGACTGGTGTTTGCTAGGGATGTGCCATTGTCAGAGAATCTAGAGGTGCCCAAGTGATGGCCTCGGCCAGGACTAGCACCCCTCCAAGGTGGCTCCTGCTGGGGACGCAGTGTTGGCGGTGGGCGGGGTGGGGGGGAGCCTCACCAACAAGCACAGTCACAAGTTGCAGCCACCCTGGAGGCCAGCCCTGCCTACCAGTGTACCTGCATCAGTCATAGCCCAGCCACAGAGAAGGGCACTCACAGCCTACACAGGAAATAACCCTGAACCACCTGGTTCTGGTGACCAAGAGGACTGTGTTTCTGGGCCCCATGGGACACCCTCTAAATAAAGCCACTCCTTCAAGACCAGGGGACATAGCTGATCTGACTAATACATAGAGAAAAAAAAAACACAGAAATTCAGGTAAAATGAGGAAACAGAGGAATGTGTTCCAAATGAAAGAAAAGGATAAAACCTTAGAAAAAGAAGTAAACAAAACAGAGATAAACAATCTACCTGATAAAACTTCAAAGTAAAGGTTATAAATATGCTCACTGAACTTGGGAGAAGAATGGATAAACACAGTGGAAAGTTCAAGGAAGAGATAGAAAATATAAGAAAGAACCAATCAGGGCTGAAGAATACAATAACTAAAATGAAAAAAATACATTACTGGGAATCAGTGGCAGATTAGAGAATGAAGAAGAATGAATCAGTGATATGGAAGACAGGATAGTGGAAATCATCCACACTGAACAGCAAAAAGAAAAAAAATTAAGATAGTTTAAGGGACACGACATCACTAACAATCACATTATAAGGCCCCAAAAGGGAAAGAGAGAAAGAAAGCAGCAGAAAACTTATTTGAAAAAATAGTAGCTAAAAAACTTCCCTTACCTAGGGAAGGAAACATTCAGGTCCAGGAAGCTCAGACAGCCCCAGACTCAAGATGAGCCCAAAGAGGTTCACACCAAGACATAGCAATTAAAATGTGAAAAATTAAAGATAAAAAGAAAGAATCAACAGCAAGAGGAAAAAAAATAGTTGTGTACAGAGGAATACCCGTAAGACTATCAGCTGATTTTTCAGCAGAAATTTTGCAGACCAGAAGGGAGTGGCATGATATATTCAAAATGCTTAAAGGAAAAAAGTTACATCCCTGAATACCCTATCCAGAAAGGTTATAATCTTCAAAATTGAAGGAGACATAAAGAGTTTCCCAGACAAAAGTTAAAGGAGGTCATCACCACTAAACTGGCCTTACGAGAAATGCTAAAAAGACTTCTTGAGCAGAAAAGGCCATAACTAGAAGAAAATTATGAAAGAAAAAATCTCTCCCTGGTAAAAGCAAATGTAGAGTAAAGGTTAACCACCTATTAAGCTAATATGAAGGTTAAAAACAAAAGATGTGAAATCAATTCTGTCTACAAAAATTAGTTAAAGTAGATACAAAATAAAAAAATGTAAAACATGATGTTGAAAAGATGAAACATGGGGAAGGTGGGAAGTAAAAATGTAGCACTCTTACAATATGTTCCAACTCAAGCAATCATCAATTTATAATGGACTTCTATGTATAGGGTGTTATACATGAACCTCATGGTAACCACAAACCAAAAAACTATAATAAATACACGCAAAAATAAAGAAAAAGGAATCCAAACATGACACTGAAGAACATCATCAAATCACAAGGGAAGAGAGCAAGGTAAGAAGAAACAGAGAAGAACTACAAAACAATTAACAAAAATGGCAATAAGTACACAGCTGTCAATAATTACTTTAAATGTAAATGGACTAAATGCTCTAATCAAAAGACATAGGGTGACTGAACTAAGAAAAAGACTCATCCATATGCTGCCTACAAGAGACTCACTTCAGACCTAAAGACAATGCAGACTTAAAGTGAAGGGATGGGAAATGAAAAACATCCCATGCAAATGGAAGTGAAAAGAAAGCTGAGATAGCAATACTTAATACCATACAAAATACACCTTAACAGGACAGTAACAAGAAACAAAGAAGGGCATTACAGAATGATAAAGGGGTCAATCCAACAAGAGGGCCTAACAGTTGTACATATCTACATAACCAACATGGAAACACCTAACCATATAAAGCAAGTATTAACAAACATGCAGGGAAAAATCAACAGCAATACATAATAGTGGGGGACTTTAACACCCCACTTACATCAATGGGTAGATCATCCAGACAGAAAATCAATAAGGGAAGAGTGGCCTTAAATGACACATTAGATCAGATGGACTTAATAGATGTACAAAGAACATTCCATCCCAAAACAGCAGAATACACATTTTTTCCAAAAGCACATGGAATATTCTCTAGGATAGATCATATATTAAGCCATAAAACAAGTCTTAATAAACTTGTGAAGACTGAAATCATATCAAGCATCTTTCCTGACCACAATGCTATGAAACCAGAAATCAGTTATGAGGAAAAAAATTGGGGAAAATTCACAAACACATAAAGGCTAAATAATATGCTACTAAGCAACCAATGCATCAAGAAAGAGATCAAACATAAGTTCAAAAAATGCCCTGACACAAATTAAAATGGCAATGTTACAAAAACTATGAGAGGCAACAAAAGCAGTTCTAAGACAGAAGTTCATAGTGATACAGGCCTACCTCAAGACACAAGGAAAAACTCAAATAAACAATCTAACCCTACACAATAAGCAGTCACAAAAAAGAGAACAAAGTCCAAAGTTAGTAGAAGGAAGAAAATAATACAGATCAGAGCAAAAATAAATGATATAGATGCTAAAAAAAATAAGAGAAAGACCAATGAAACTAAGAGTTGGTTCTTTGAAAAGATCAACAAAATTGATTAACCTTTAGCCAAACTCATCAAGAGAAAAAGAGAACACAAATAAATAAAAATCAGAAATGAAAAAGGAGAAATAAACTGACACCACAGAAATACAAAAGGAGCAAAAGAGACTACTATGAAAAATTATATGCCAAGAAACTGGGGAATCTAGAAGAAATGTACAAATTCCTAGTAACATGCAATCATCTATGACTGAATCAGGAAAAAGTAGAAAATCTGAATACATTGATTACAAGTAATGAAACTGAATGAGATATTTTTAAAACCGCCTAACAAACATCCAGGACCAGATAGCTTCACAGGTGAATTCTACCAAACATTTAGAGAAGAGCTCATATTTATCCTTCTCAAACTATTCCAAAAAAATTGGAAAGAACACTTCCAAATTCATTCTACAAGGCCAGCATTACCCTGATACCAAAACGAGACAAAGACACTAAAGAAAATAAAATTACACCAATTCCCTGATGAACACAGATGCAAAAATCCTTAATGAAATATTAGGAAAGTAAATTAAATAATGCATTAAAAAAATTATTCACTGTGATCAAGTGAGATTTATTCCAGGGATGCAAGGATGGTTCAATATCTGCGAGCCAATCAATGTGATACACCACATTAACCAAAGGAAGGATAAAAATCCTGTCATCATATAATTATTCACAAAAAGCATCTGAAAAACATTCAACAATATTCGTGATAAAAAATCACAAAAACTGGCTATAAAACATACCTCAACATCAGAAAGGCCTGCATATATGACAAAACTCACAGTTAAGTTCATACTCAATGGTGAAAAGCTGAAAACTTTTTCTCTAAGATCAGGAACAACACACCATTCTCATTTTTTTTTCCCAACACAGTACCAGAAGTCCTAGCAGCCGCAATCAGACAAGAAAAATAAATAAAAGCATCCAAATTGGGAAGGAAGAAGTAAAACTGTCACTATTTACAGCCAGACATGATATGATGCTATATATGGAAAATACTAAAGACTCCACCAAAAAAAAAAAAAAAAACTATTAGAACTAATAAATGAATTTAGGGAAGTTGTGAGATATAAGATCAATATACAGAAATCTGTTGCATTTCTATACAGTAGGAGAAAGAAAAATTAAGAAAACAATCCCATTTTCAATTACATCAAAAACAATAAAATGCCTAAGGATAAACTTAACCAAGGAAGTTAAAGACCTATACACTGAAAACTATAAGCTACTGATGAAAGAAATCAAAGACAACACAAATAAATGGAAAGATACACAATGTTCACGTATTAGAAGAATTAATGTTGTTAAAACTTCCATACTGTCCAAAGAGATCTACAGATCCAATGTAATCCCTACTAAAATACCAGTGGCATTTTTCACGGAACTTAAACAAAGACCCTAAAATGTATATGGAACCACAAAAGACCCCATTCTGCCAAAGCAATATTGAGAAAGAAGAACAAAGCTGGAAGTATCAGATTTCAAACTACACTACAAAGCTATAGTATCAAAACAGTATGGTACTGGTACAAAACGCCAAAGATCAGTGGAACAGAATAGAGAGCCCAGAAATAAACCCATGCATGTAAGGTCAATTAATTTATGACAAAGGAGGCAAGAATATACAGTGGAGAAAAGACAGTTGCTTTAATAAATATTGTTGGAACAACTGGACAGCTATATGCAAAAGGATGAGACTGGACCAGTTTTCTACACCACGCACAAAAATAAACTGAAGATGGATTAAAGACCTAAACGTAAGACCTGAAACCTAAATACAAGCAGTAAAGCCTTGGACATTAGTCTTAGCAATATGTTTTTGGATCTGTCTCCTTGGGCCAGGGCAACAAAAGCAAAAAGAAATGATTGGGACTGCATCAAACGTAAAAGCTTTGCACAGTGAAGAAAACCACAATAAAATAAAAAGGCAACCTCCTGAATGGGAGAAGCTACTTGCAAATAATATACATGATAATGGGTTAATATACAAAAGCCACAAAGAGCTCATACAACTCAACACCAAAAAAAAAAAAAAAAAAAAGTCCAATTAAAACAGAGGCAGAGGATCTGAGTAGATGTTTCCCCAAAGAAGACATACAGATGGCTAACACACATGAAAAGATGTTCAATAATGTTCACGAATCACCAGGGAAATGCAAATCAAAACCACAATGAGACACCATCTCACACCTGTCAGAATAGCTAGTATCAAAAAGACAAAAAATGACAACTTTTGGTGAGGATGGGAAGAAAAGGAAACGCTGTGTACTATGGGTGGGAATGTAAATTGGTGCATCCACTATGGAGAACAGTATGGAGGGTCCTCATAAAAATTAAATATAGAGATACCCTATGATCCAGCAATTCCACTCTGGATATTTATCCGAAGAAAACAAAAACACAAATTCAAAAAGATGCACGCGACCCTATATTCATTGCTGCATTATTTACAATAAGCAAGATATGAAAGCAACCAAAGTGTTCATCGATAGATTAATGGATAACAAACACACACACACACACACACACACACACACACACACACACACACAAAACGAACTATTACTCAGCCTTTAAAACCAATGAAATCTTGCCATTTGCAGCAACATGGATGGACCTAGAGCCTATCTATTATCCTGAGTGAAATAAGTCAGAGAAAGACAAATACCACATAAGTCACTTTATATGTGGTATCTAAAAACCAAATGAGCAAACAAAACAAAATAGAAACAGACTCATAAACACAGAGAACAAACTCATTCTTGCCAAAGATAAAGAAATAAGTGAAGGGAATTAAGAGGTACAAACTTACAATTATAAAATAAATAAGTCATGGGTATGTAGAGTACCGTGTAAGGAATACAGTCAATAATATTGTAATAACCGTGTGGTGATAGATGGTAACTAGATGTACGGTGAGCATTTCATACAGTATATAATTGTTGAATCACTATTCACACCCAGGTGCCCCTTATATTTAAACACTCATGAGAAACCATGAGATTGAGCTCCGCATTGAGCACTTGGGATTCTCTCATGCACTCTGCCCCTCCCCCACTCATCTCTCTCTCTCTCTCTCTCTCTCTCTCTCTCTCCAAATAAATAAATACACATTAAAAAAAAACTAATATAATATTGTATGTCAATGGAAGGGAGGAAGGGAGGGAGGAAAGAAGGAGCAGAAGAGGGCGTGGCCAGCCACACAGCAGGATTGTGCAGGGTTCCACAATATTGCCCTCTCAGAGGCCCAGTCTAGAGTGTCTCCCATAAGACTTCTACACCCAGGCAAGGGACTGGGCTCCTCTCTAAAGCCCCCATTCCTCTCCACCTTGTAGCCTCACAATGGCAAAGACGAGGGGCAAAGAAACAATTCCAGCATGGTCACTGTCGAAGGGGGCGCTTTCATAAGTGAGGTGCATAAGCTTGAGGCGCTGCCAGAGAGTCATGGAAGCCTTCCCCACAACCTCACCACATGGCCAGCCCGGAGGGAACCCTCTGGAGCGACCTCTATCAACCACTCTCAACCCAGCTGTGACCACGCGGCCTGAGGGTCTGGCAGCCTCACTTTCATGCACTTAATCAGTGCCTTTGGCACTCCTGGCCACGTGGATTTCCTCTTGGTGCCAAAAGTCTCAGTCGACGGAGGTAGGTCAAGGATACAGCATCTCACTTACGCAAGGCGAGTAAATGCTAGAGGGTGGATGTACAGCGTGGTGACTAGAGTTAGCAATACTGTACTGCATACTTGAAATTTGCCAAGAAGGCGGATCTTGAGTGTTCTCACCACACACACACTCACTCAAAGGAAATAGCACCTATGTGAGGTGATGGGTTGGTTAAGTGGCTTGATTGTGGTCATCGTATCACAAGGTATACATCTATGAAACCATCTAGTTGTAGGCCTTAGATACATACAATTTTTATTTGTCAACTGTCCCTCAGTAGAGAAGAGGGGGGGAAATGTCTTGATCGCTGGGGTGGGGCCAAGGCCAGTTAGGGCCACTCTTCACACGGCCCTTAGGAGGGGGAGCTCTGGAGCTAGATTTGCCTGGGCCTTGGATGCTGGGTCTGCACTTTCACTAGCTGGGTGACCTGGGGCAAGTTACTTTGCCTCTGTGCACCTCAGTTTGCTCACCTGTACAAGGAAAATGACAGTAGGTATCTCACGAGCTTGTTGTGAGAGTGAGGTTAACACAGGCAAAGCACTCAGAAGGGTCCAGTGCACAGGTACGTGTTCCGCGAGTGTTGGCTGCTAATACCATTCCCAAAGCCATTCATTCATGGAGATTTCTCAGTTTCCTGTTCCGAACCAGGCCCTTGGCTGTCCCTTAACAAGCCTCATTCGAGTAGCTCTGGCTCAGCTACCAACCTCGGTGTGGAAAAGTCCGTTGGCCGAGTTGCCTTATCTGTAATACGATGATCTTCCATTCTATCAACTAACCCACCCATTATTCACTCAGCTACGCATTTGTTACTCAATTGACATTTATGGACGATCCAGTGAGAATGAACAAAAGTGACGACATGGGGACGCCTGGTTGGTTCAGTCGGAAGAGCAAATGACTCTTGATCTCGGGGTCGTGAGTTCGAGCCCCATGTTGGTCATAGGACTCACATTAAAAACACACACGCACAGGGGCGCCTGGGTGGCTCAGTCGGTTAAGCATCTGACTTCAGCTCAGGTCATGATCTCATGGTTCGTGGGTTCGAGCCCCACGTTGGGCTCTGTGCTGACAGCTCAGAGCCTGG
This sequence comes from Prionailurus bengalensis, assembly GCF_016509475.1. NCBI lineage: Eukaryota > Metazoa > Chordata > Mammalia > Carnivora > Felidae > Prionailurus > Prionailurus bengalensis. Next base: position 31,875,840 of record NC_057351.1, on the reverse strand, counting down.
AGCCTGCTTCAGATTCGGTGTCTCCCTCTCTCTCTGCCCCTCCCCCACTTGCACTCTGTCTCTCTTTCAAAAATAAAATTAAAAAAATTAAAAAAAATAAAACACACACACAAGTCATAACATAAATAATAAGAAAAAATCCTGCTCTCAAATTTGCCATACTTTAAGTGGGCTTATATATCCCGGGGCTCAGAGAAGAGGAAAGACCCAGGGCCCATTGGGCCCCATTTAGAAAATGATCCCCACCACAGCAGGGACCCCCAAGAACCACACCTTCAGCATAAGGTGTATAGAAATAAATATAGTATAGAAATAAATCTGTATAGAAATAAATATATTAAGAAAATCAGTATAGAAATAAACCTGTACCCCCACATGAACCAAGAGTCTTAAAAAAAAAACAACTCTCTGAAATTGTGGTCCTGAATAGAAAAAGGGATACGGCCCTTGAGGATTCATAATCACCAGATGGGCCACATAGACCTTTGCAGCCTGAGTTCACATCGCCTGGGTGCTGAAAAATCCCTAAGCAAAAAACTTTAAGTTAGGGTGGTCCCAGACAAATAGGAAGCCTAAGCGCTTAATAAAAACACATACAAATCCTGTCCAGAGTAACCCACCCAAAGGTCTCAGGTCTCATAGAATCCCTCCCCACCCTGCCAACCAAATGAGAAGTGCACAGTCAAAATCAACAGACACTGAACACCATGACTGAAAACTTGAAGGAAAAACGGACAGCGTGATCAGACCCTCCGACATTCCGGATATTGGAGTCATCAGCACAGAATGTAAAGTATGCTCACTATGCTTCAAGAGCTAAAAGAAAGGCCTGCCAATATGAACAAGGAACAAATAAATTTCTTTTATTAAAAAAAATTTTTTTAATGTTTGTTTATTTTGAAGAGAGACTGAATGTGAGTGGGGGAGGGGCAGAGAGAGAGGGAGACACAGAATCCGAAGCAGGCTCCAGGCTCTGAGCTGTCAGCACAGAGCCTGATGCGGGGCTCCAACTCACAAACTGCAAGATCATGACCTGAGCCGAAGTTAGATACTTACCTGGCTGAGCCCCCCAGGCACCCCTGGAACAAATAAATTTAAAGAACAGAGCAAATAGAACTCCTAGAAATCCAATTATGATCATTAAAATTTCAAATGCGTTGGTTTTACTGAAGGTTAGATATGGCCACAAAGACTTGGTGAATTAAAGATAAAATGGAAGAAATTATCCGAACGCAGCACAGAAAGTCAGAGATGGGAAATATAACAGAGAGGCTAAGAAGCATGGAGGCTAAAATGAAAAGGTCTCACTTATATTTAATTGAGATTCCAGAAATAAAGAATGCACAAAAGCAATATGTGAAGGAATAACATTCTGAAATTGAGCAAAGACTCCATATCTATAGATTCAAGAAGCCCAAGGAAACCCAAGCCGGATAAATAGAAATTCACACCAGCCAGGTCATAGTAAACCTGCAAAACAACAACAACAAAATATAGAAGCAACCAGAGAAGGAAAACAGACAACCCTCAAGGAGCCATTTTATACCGGGAACGAATTTCTTGATAATAACAATGGATGCCAGAGGCAGTAGACTGAAACCTTCAACTTGCTGAGGAAAACTAAGTGTCAACCTGGAATTCTCTATGAAGCAAAAATATCTTTCTAGGACAGGAATGAAACAAAGACACGTTCAGGTATTTAACTGGTCTCGTCAGGAATGAATGAAGTCACAGCTTAAGGTCACTGTAGGGGTCAGGGAGGGAACAAAGTTCAGTGGGGACTGTGCTGCCCTAAACAGGGGCCACTTTCTTCTGTTACAGCTGATTGTCGCCAGATCTGATGAACAAAAACTGGAAATCTATGTTTTGATCCCAAATTTCCCAATGTTTAAGGGTTGGCCACCAATCAGATGTGTAAAGAAACCCTGAGCGGACCCAACAAAGCAAGTCTGCACACAAAATGCAGCAAGTATCTCACTGGAACATACTATTATGGGGGGACACAAAGGACAACCGAACGATAGGGTAAGGATGTCATAGTAGCCAGGGCAGTGCTAGGAAAAGGCTCTGGAGGCAAATCCTGCAGCCCCAGGGGGTCCAGGACCAGAGGGCAGACTTCATTCCTGCAGGGAAACCTTCCCATCTTTTTCTCTGAGCACTCTCTCCACACTCACAGAGTGCTATCCTCAGGAGAACGTGCCAGGCCAAAGCTTCCCCGTCTGGGAGACCCTTCCTTCCTTTCTCCTGGTAAATGCATCCTTCTTCCCACGTCAGCGCGGACATCTCCGGGGTGGGGTGGGGGAGAGTGGAGAGCCTTCCCTAGCCCACCCCAGAGCTGCCGGTGTTTGCTGCCCTCAGAGCAATCACTTAGACACGTGAAATAAATGCATCTGTGGTCTATCTCCCCACTCCCTGGAGACCTTGACCCTGGCTCTCCTCCAGGGCCTGGAGTAGGCACCCAGGGGACAGGGGTTGAGATTCTCAGGTGCAGACAGTGGCAGGGACCATGGCCCAGGAAATGCAGATTCCTGCCCATTATGTATGCAATGACTCTCCGCCCCGATGCATAGGGTGGATACATTATGCAAAGGGCCTCTAGGCTGGTTGCATAAGTGATCATAAAGAACATTAATAAGCAAAAAATGGAAGGAGAGCAGTTTGTTTCCAAGCATGGGGTGGGGGAAGGAGAGAGGGAAAAGAGAAGCAGCAGTCTGCCTGAGGATGTAAGTCTTGATATCGTCAAACGCTCATTTTAAGGTGTGCTGGACACGGGGTTACTATGGTGGATGAGAAGGCCTTCACAGGCTTCCAATCTGGGGGTGGAGACAGGTCCCACTAAATAATGACACCCCAAATTATTTAATTATGATGCTAGGGCCTTACAGAGGAAAGTGAGTATCTAGGCCCTACCCATCAAATGATTTCACCATTCTTCCCCTTCTTTGTGTTTTTAACGACTATTTATTTTACTGTTATTAAATAATTTATGCCATCCCAAATTCAAAAGGCATAGATAGGGGCACCTGGGTGGCTCAGCCGGTTAAGCGTCCGACTTCAGCTCAGGTCGTGATCTGACAGTTTGTGGGTTCGAGCCCCATGTCGGGCTCTGACAGCTCAGAGCCTGGAGCCTGCTTCAAATTCTGTGTCTCCCTCTCTCTCTGCCCTTCCCCACTTGCATTCTGTCTCTCTGTCTCTCAAAAATACATAAGCATTAAAAAAAAAATTCAAGGGGCACCTGGGTGGCTCAGTCGGTTAAGCGTCCGACTTCGGCTCAGGTCATGATCTTGCAGTCCGTGGGTTCGAGCCCCGCGTCAGGCTCTGTGCTGACAGCTCAGAGCCTGGAGCCTGTTTCAGATTCTGTGTCTCCCTCTCTCTGACCCTCCCCCATTCATGCTGTCTTTCTCTGTCACAAAAATTAATAAAGGTTAAAAAAAATTTTTTTTTAATTCAAAAGATACAAAAGCCCCCACCCACACAGTCCTTACCTTGCAAACTTATGTATCTTTCCAGAGAGATGTTTAGGTGATGCACACGGGAGCAAATATGTATGTACATATAGCTACATATACATATATTTATATAGACTTTATTTTCCCCCCTTGTTTTCTGTACAGGTAGTCGTCTCGTCCTGCCCTTTGCTATATCTCTGACAGATTTTAGAGCTAAAGGAAATGACACGTGAACTTGCATTTGGAAGATAAGCTGAAGTTCTGTAGGTAAGAGGAGAGATGGACAGTTGCAGGCAGAGGGAACAACATGTTCCTGGGGCAGGTGAGGGAGTGAGGCGGCCTTTGCCAATACGCATCTTGACTAAGCTTGTGCCCCCTCCCAGGATGGCCTGTGCCCCATGAGTGACTGAGAGTGGGTGCAAAGGCCTGGCCCCTTCCTCAGCCTGGATCATCCCAGCCCTGAAGCCTGACATGCCCTCCCCCACCCCACCCCACCCCCCACCGCCCCAAGAGTCAGCTGAGGCATTGTTGTGACTGCAGCACAACCTGGCTTCTCCCTCTGCCCAATCCTGCTCCCCTCCCTCTTGTGCACCCCGATAACCCTCCTGCATACAAATCTCCATCTCAGAGTCCGCTTCTGGGGAGCCTGGCCTAAGACCGCGAGAAATGGCCCAAAAGTAGGAGAGCTGGAGTTTGCCACACCAGGTTCAAGCGCAGCCTCCCTCTTACTGACTATAACCGTGGCTATTTCTGAGCCACGGTTGCTACCTATGAAATGAAGACTACGACACTTGTCCCACTCTGTGGAGGCCTGGCGTGACATGACATGCGGGGACACCTTGGGAGAGAGACACTGTTGCCACCTTAAGCCACACGACCTGCAGTAGAGCCCCAGCCTTTATCCCATCTCCGGCCTCCACTCCCACCCTCTGCTCTAGGCTGACCCACGCCACAAAAGCACCCTGCTTCTCCCCTCCTCCCATCCCATCCTTTCCAGCTACAGGTCAGCCTCCTCCAGGAAGCCTTCCCTGATAATCCCGCACTCTCTGCCTCCTCCTCAGTACCCTCAGGGAGCTCAGAGTCTCCACCAAATAATCAGTTAATTCAGTGCTTCACACCAAATATCCCTAGAGGCAGAGAAGAAAACTTGTATCTCAGCGGACTCCTGAGATGTAGAGCCTGAAGAAGCAGACCCCGAAGACTGAATTAATGCAAAGTCTTGCGTTTAATATTTTACTTGTTCGGTTAAGCGGCGAACTCATTCATTCACTCAACAAATCCACCGTGATCGCCAGGGCAGATTGTGGCTCCTGTCTTCAAGGAGCTTAGAGTCCAGTGGGCCTGCCTCGACGATCGATGTGAATTCTGCATCGTACCCCAGAATACATTCATGTTTATTTTGACATAAAATTTGTCCTTCTCCATTCCACCGTCAAATAATATCAGCACCCCAGGAAGACATGTCAGATGTATCTGTGGCTTCTGGTGTGCCAGCTAGGTCCACGTATCCCAGCGTGGGAAGCCCGGACCGTGCGTCCCTCTCCACCCAGCTTCGTCGGGGTCTGAGCATCCTGGGGGCAAGCGGGAAGCGGGGTCCCCTGGAGATCGGCCTAGAACAATGGGTTCCAGACCAGTTCTTGCCACCCAAGTGAAAACAGGCCTACGTGCCCGGCATGCATGCCCACCCGTCCACGCAGAATCAGGATTGAGCTAAAGCGGCCAGAGTCCCACCCCCCTTGGCTGATTCCGGCCAATGAGACGAAGGGGAGGCCCGCGTGGGTGCAGATGGGAACATCTTTTCAAAGGCACGGCAAAGAAAAAGCCTTTGTCTCCTTCTCCCTCGTTCCTCCCTAGGATGTAGAGGTGGGGCCTCTAGCAGTGGCCACCTCTAGCAGGGGAAAAGGTCGCCAGGGGAAGGATGGTGAGAGAGCGAAAGACCCTGGGTCTGCGATCATGCGCCCACGAACCCACCAGCTCCAGCAACTGCCAGCCCTCAGACCTTGTGATGAGGCAACCACCGGCCCTTCCTTGTTTTCACCGCCGTCAGCCAATTTTCTGTAACTTGCAGCCGGATACCCCCCTAAACAACGAACTCGTCCCGTCCTCATAATGCCACGAGGAGTTCGTTTTACAGATCAAGAGCCTATCGGGGTATATAGCACCGACACCTGTTTGTAATAAAACCCCAGCCAGCCAGGAAGAGGAGGGAACTGCCGTAACGCCATAGAATCCGTAGACCAAACACCTTATAGCATCGTAAGGCGTTACCCTGAACAGAAACAACTTTAATCACGGGCCCTCCAAGATCGGAAACGAGACAAGGGCGCCCGCCATCGGTGGTCAAACGGCATCGCCGGGGGGGGGAGGCAGGGCAGGACCCAGCTCTGACCTCAGACTCCCAGTCCTGCTGTCCGCTGAAGCTGTCAGACAGACGGACACGCATCTCTAGGACAGAGGACCCACCGTGAGCACCACACGAGCCCTGGAACCCAGACAGGGCAAGGTCTTGCCATCGGCCGTGCCTGCCCCACACTGGGACCCCTCTGTGCCTGGAAAGAGGGATTCTGAGAGCCTCTCTCCAGGCTGGAAGGTGCCTCCACCGAGTTTCCTGCCCACCGCCTCCTCCCTTTCCCGCTGCCCTGGAGATGGAAGAGGGGAGAGGGAGATACTTGGCAGGTGTCTTGCAGGCACCTCGGCCCCGTCTGCTTATCTGCGTCCCTGCCACCTCGCCACGGCAAATTGCTTGTTGATAAATGAGGCTATTTAAGAGCGAGTGATGCTGGCATTACAGTTATTAATGAGGACGACGTGGAGAGACGTTTAAGAGCGGCCCGAGTGTTCTCACATCCTCCTACCCGTGAGTAATGGGGCTGCTGGGCCCCCCCATCCAGGTACAGGCCCTGGGAAGATGGCAGCCGCTCTCTGTGGTCATGGGAGGTTGTGGGATAGCAGGGGACCCCAGAACTATGACTTCGACAGGAGCGCTCTGGCTGGGGGACAGGAGCCAGCACCTCCCCTGGGAGCTCAGGCAGCGAGGGCATGAGAATATGCCTGTGGGAGAGCGTGTGTGTGCGTGGGTGCGTGCGTGCAGGTGTGCTCGTGTGTGTAGGTGCATGATCGTAGACAGAGGTAATGTGTGCGAGTGAGCATATACGGGGACAGAGTGATTTTTGCTTCACCTTCTCCGAGGACTGGAACTTTAACTTGTTAAGCCCCAGGGTCCTCGTCTGTACAATGGGTGCCATAACCACATCCACATACAGACTTCTGGGAGGATTAAATCAGATAATTTACACAAAGGGCTGAGACTGGGGTCTGGCCCCAAGGATGTAGACGGCCCAGGGAAGGGTGGGGAGTTTCTCCTTCCCATTGCTATAATTATTAAAGCACACTTGCTCCTGGGACAGAGTGCCAGCAAGAAAGTGTCAGAGAGGAAGGAGAGAGAGAGAGAGAGAGAGAGAGAGAGAGAGAGAGAGAGAGAAAGTCTACCTGGGTTGCTGAGGATGCTGGGAACAGAGCAGAGAGGAACAAGAGGAGGCACAGGGCTCTAGCTGGGTGACTCGGCTGGGACACGCCCATACGGCCACTCTGGAGGCTAGACGTTCAAGTGCTACGTGCTACCAGGCACTGGCCACCCCGCTGCCCCCAAAGAACTCATTCTTCCCACCAGAGGGTTTATGGGACCTGCTCCAGCCCCATGCCAGGCCAGCGTCTGTTCCGCTCAGCATGTCCCATGCTGGAAAGGTTAGGAAGCATCTTGAATGTCACCCGTGGCAGGTGTGAGGGTGTGATTTCCAGCCTGAGCAGGGCGAGGTTATACCAGGCTAGGTCGCTGAGTCCTCTGACTACCCTTCATCACGCGGGCCTCCTAGAAAGCAAGGCCTGGGCTCCAGCTCTACATGGGGTCTGGGCTGTTCCCGTGTTGTGATTTATCACGAGGCCCCTGCCTTTGTCCCCCTTCGTCAACACCAGGACTGGTGGGCAGCGTTTCAGATCTTCCACACCCCCCACTTCAGAAGGCACCACGGACCGCGTCCCTCAATGTCCTCTGTACTTACACCCAGATGATCCATTCCTGCTCGAGATTTACTTCCAGGGAGAAAACGGACCCTATAGATTAATGGGCATGCTATCTGTCGCCTGGAAATGCCTCAGTGTGGCTCCCTTTTGGCTTTCACTGTTAGGACACTTTGGGGCAAACTCAACACCCAAATATTGGAATCTGTTCAATTCAGTCACCTAGTGAGACCACCTAGTCCCTTGGCTTCCCCCGCATACGCTGTGATATTCCCCCTCTGTGTCTCCAGTCGCTCTGGGCTTTCCTGTTAAGCGCCCCCGCCCCGGGGAAGTAAGAAATCTGAAATAAACAACCAGCCCAGCAGCATCGACAGTATCCCCAACCCTCCACCTGCCCAGCAGTGTGGCCTGGCCCCTGTGGTCCTGAGCACTGGAGCTCCCACCCCACCGGTGTCCTCCTGGGGTGGAGGAGACAGCCTCTCCCTTGCCTGCGGGGTCTGCCCCAGCCTAGAGGAGAACTTTGCAAGGGGGCCAGAAACTTCTGGCACTAACTTTGAAGCAGTCCTGTGGCTGGGAGAAGACAGAGAGGTTTCTCTCCTGGGGTAGAGGTGGCGGTAGGTGGGGTGGGAGAAGACTTGCAAGGGATTCTAGGATCTGAGGTCCTTGATGTCAAGGAATTGTGCCTTGAAGGTTTAATAGTGGAGGAATTAAAGAAATGCAGTGGGAGGGGAGAGGAGAGGAGGGAGAGAGGGGGCCCCGGGGGTGGGGACCATACAGAACGGGGACAGCCAGGACTCAGGGTCCGGTCCCCGTTGCAAAGGGCCTCGATCAAGCTCCCGCTCCTCCGGGGAGGGTGAGTGGAAATTGGACTCAAGCCAGCCTGACTCCCTGGGCCCTTGCAGGGAAGGCAGCCCAAGCTCTGCCGGGACCACTCTGCAACCGAGCTGACCCGAAACAGTGGAGATACGTGCCAGGCCCGCAGCATCCAATGCCCCCCATCTAGGGACAGCATCCCCGTGCCGCCGTGGGCCAGCAGAATGCGTTCACCCCGTGTAGGCAAGAGGACCCCCCACGCCGAGGCTGCCCCAGGGCTGCCCCAGAGGTCATGGCCACAGTTGCCTCCCAAGACTGGGCTTGGGGGATGGGAGGAAACCCTTGGTCTCTAGAGCTTGGCTCAGCATGGAATTGCAGAGGAGAAACTGATCCAAGAAGTCCTTCCCTGCCGTTTGCCCTCTCCAGTGATTTTCCAGCTTCTGGTTTCAAAGAGCTTTCCTCCCTAGCCCTAATTACCCATTGTTTAGACAGAAGCTGGTATTGATCGAACTGTTTGGTGACTGGCACCCAAGCGGAGGGACGTGGCAGGTCAGGGCCTTGGCCCAGGGTGCCCGGGGACCCAACAATGTGAGCTCTGAGAAGAGGCACCATTAAGATTCTCTCATAAGCCTTCTCCCTTCCCTGGGACTCTGGGGGGCCTTCTGCTCCTGAACGCGCACCCCCTCCTTCCCTGTTTCCAGACTCCCAAGGGTGGCGTGGGTGGGCACCTGCCTGCCACACACCTGTTTCAGGTAAGCCCCCAGTTCAAGCCCTCAGCCCTTCACTCATCCAGGCTGCTCTGCACCCTCTGGGGACAGAGAACTTTCTCCCTTTTACCGTATCTGTTTATCAAAGCACTGCGTTGAGGCTTGGTCCAGACGGTGCCGGGACCCTGCACACAGCCAGGAGAAGTCAGTGCCACCATGAGCAGAGCCAAGGTCCGGGCCTTCTCTCCAGAATGGAGCTGCCTCCAGGGCCACAGCTAGACAACAATGAGGCTGGGAGATGGGGCTCCTCAGGGGTCTTGATCCCCCCCGCTCCCCAACCTCAGCCCCAACCCAAAGTTTCTGGGCTGTCAGGCTACAGATTTTCACAAAGTCCTCTTGAAAGGACTTTGAAAGCACCCCCACCCCCCTTGCTCAAACGCCATTTCTCCTGCCTGCCTGCCTGCCTGGAATGGGCCCGCAGAACAAGCTGTCCTCTCCCTGAGAGCACGTTCCAGCACTGTGGTCCCACCCTCGTCTGCCAGGTGGCTTGGGTAACATGAAAGCTCTCGCTCGACTGGCATACCCAGGATCCTGACGCACAGTAGGACAGCGTAAACCCCCATGGGACACGCTACGGCGGAAATGACGCGGCACGACTAGAGAGGGGTGACAATACATAGACATCGGTAAACACGCTAGACGGAACCTCGTGTCCTAGCTGGCCATCAGTGGCAGACATTCTTTACTACCCTAATATTCTCGGGCACGCCCTCGTGTCCCAGCCCCCTGGCACCTGGGCGGGCCATGGATGGCCTCTGGTCAACCGGACCCAGGAGGCAGTGCCGTGTGTCACCTCCTGGCCCAAGCACGGAAGGGGAGACGCAAGTTCTCCTGACTCTTCCTTCCTTGCCAGGGGCGCCTGTGGTGAGACAGCGGCAGGGGCACGAGGGTGAAGCAGGCTGATCGCCGAATTGCCCTGGGGAGGCCACGTGCCCATGGAGTCACCCATTTTGCATTTGTAGGGATGAGAAAGAAGCCTATCGTGTTAAGCCCATGAGAGGACAGCAGTGAGCACGTGACCTCGGCCATGGCTCTGAGCCCCGAAGTGGCTCTCCAAGTCCCTGTAACAGGTCCTCTCACAGTCACATACATGCACACTCAGGTACACGTATGCACACCCACATTCCTCTGAACGTCTCGCGTGGCTATCACAGCAAGGTGTGCTTTGCGTGGCCTCACCTCCCGCACGTCTGTTCCAGGCCCCAGGCCCTCTTCCCTATCCATGACCATCACCCCAGGGTGGCTGGTTCCCCTAGCCCCCCTCCTCACCTGGCTCCCCAATCTCTAATGTGGGGCACCGGACAGCCCCTCCCATGAATCATGACGAATAACTAAGGGGTGATGCTTCCCAGGAGTACCGATAAGGTATTGAAGCATCAAAAACTTAAAGACACAAAAGAATGACACCCTAATGGTAGAATTTCTGGCACAAACAGGAGCAGGGACACTTTCCTGGCTCAAACCTATCCTGGTCCCACTGAATCTACTCTGCCCCTCACAAAGGTCCCCCTGCAGAGGGCAAGCCCAGCCTTGGCCTCACCCCTTTCCCCTTACTCCTGCTCTCTTAAGGCATTCAGTTCATTCCCCACTGCTGACTCCTTAGACAAACTTTCCAAAGGCTTTCACCCTGCAGGCTCCCTTAAGCACCCTGGAGGAACCACTCCTTGAGAGAGGGGAGAGAAAGGGTGAAAGAAGTGAACACAGGGAAACCCCAACCACAGTAGCCCTGCCTTCTTGCCTCCTTTCATGTAGACAGGTTACAGATCCGTCCTAACCTCAGGAAATGGAGAAACATGTAGGTTTGAATGCTGACCCCTTTACCTGCTGTGGGGCCCTGGGCAAGGCGCTGAACCTCTCTGAACCTCATCTATATAATGAGAACAATCATTCCTGATTCCTAGGACAGTTCTGAGAATTAAGAGGAGAAACACATCTGAAAGTCCCTGCTTTGAAATGGACACTCAGTAAATGACCCTTCCCTTCCATTCCCCAGCCCAAAGCCAGTAAGTCTCCATGTGACCAGAGAACAGACATAAGAACCAAGGGGACAGATAAACCAGCGCCCCGCCTGCCCACAGCCTCTCCATCCTTAAAGAAGGAGAGAGAGAGAGAGAGAGAGAGAGAGAGAGAGAGAGAGAGAGAGAGAGAACCTCCTTTTTGGTTAAGCATTTGTTAAGGAGAGGCTCTAAGAAAATATGAAAATGTTTTTATTAGATATTTCAGACTTTGGGGATAGGCTCTTAGATTTCTCTCTCCATACCTACAGGGGTTACTAATATACTACTGAACAGTGGAGGGAGAGGGGAGGCATGGCACCCCAAATTCTGCCCCCACAGTATCCAGTGGACTGCCTGAGGACCATGTGTGCCTGGCACAGCGTTAAGGCCTGGAACAGTCAAGATGAGTCAGATGCAGTCAGAGTAGCAAAGAGACCCCTGCCACGAGCTCTGCCAAGCAGGGATATTCAGGATACTCCCGAAGAACAGAGTGGGGCAACGCACTGTGATGGTGGAAGGTGGCCATGGGAGTCCAGGAAGATAGAGCCTTGAAGGGGAAGAAGGAAGTACTAAGAGGTGGGGATTCTTAGCACTGAAAAATGCAGGTGCAAAGGCCCAGAGGCATGAGGTTGCATGATGTGTCAACACAGCCATAAATCCTCAGGGGGCAGGGGACAACGAAGCAGTGGTAGAAGAGGCCAAGACAGGAGAGGCAGGCGGCTTGAGTCAGAAGGGGCCCTGCATGCCAGGCCGAGAATCTTTTATCCTGTTGGCAAGAAAGACGCATAGAAAGACTCTTGAAAAATATGGTAAAATAGGGGCACCAGGGTGGCTCAGTCGGTTGAGCGTCTGACTTCGGCTCAGGTCATGATGTCACGGTTCGTGAGTTCGAGCCCCGCGTCGGGCTCTGTGCTGACAGCTCGGAGCCTGGAGCCTGATTCCGATTCTGTGTCTCTTTCTCTCTCTCTGCCCCTCCCATGCTCGTGCTCTGTCTCTCTCTCTCTCTCTCTCTCAAAAGTGAACGTTAAAAACCATTTTTTTTAATTGTGGTAAAATAGCCATCACATAAAACTCATCACTTGAACCATATTTGAATGCGCGGTTCAGCGGCCCGAAGTAGATTCACCAGGCTGTGCCACCATCACCACTATCACCTCTAGATCTCTGTCACCATCCCACCCTGACCTCCCTCCACTCCTTCCCACAGCCCCTGGTGACCACAGCTCTACTCTGTCTCTAGGACATTGACCATTCTAAGCACCTGATGTAAGAGGAATCACACGATATTTGTCCTTCGGTGACTGGCTTATTTCACTCAATATACGTCCTCAAGGTTCACCCACGCATAGCAGGTGTCAGAATTTCATTTTTTTCCCTTCGATGTTTTTTTCTTGTGGTAAAACAAACATACCATAAAATGTGTCATCGTAACCATTCGCAAGGGCACAGTTTTCCATGGTATTAAGTAGGTGCACGCCGGCGTGCCACCATCGGCCCCATCCGTCGCCAGAAGTCCTCACCTCGCAGAACTGAAACTCTGTGCCCATTAAACGATGGCTACGGAAGGATGTTAAAGTAGATGAGTAGCCTAGCCCCATCTGTACGTTGACAAAGACTGTACATTTAAAAAGACTTCTGCGGTCGTGCAGAAGACAGATGGGCGTGGGCCGCCACTGCGGGCAAAGAGACTGTGGGAAGTTATTACGGATAGCAAATCATCTCCAGCTCAGGTACCAATTCCGGTAGATTGGTAATGGCTGTCTGGGGTTCTGTGTGGAGAAGAGAAAAAGTGCGATGATGGACTAATGATGTCTGGCGTGGGCACAAGACAAGGAAAATGGGGTATGTGTGCTAGGGATTTACCAATCCTGGGCTAAACAAAGAAGATAAGAACCGAGCATAGAAAGAAAGGGACAGGCAGGGGCACCTGGGTGGCTCAGCCGGCTGAGCATCCAACTCTTGATTTTGGCTCGGGTCATGATTCCAGGGTCGTGGGATCGAGCCCTGCGTCGGGCTCCACGCTCCGCGTAGAGCCTGCTTAAGATTCCCTCTCTCCCTCTGCCCCTCTCCCCCGCTCACACCGTCTCTCTCTCTAAGATAAAAAATAAAAAGAAAGCAAGGGACAGGTAATGTGAGAGACACGTCGGGAGTAGAAACAGCAAGACTGAATGACGTACTTACTAAACAGACTCAGGGACAGAAAGGTTGACTTGTGAAGTTCTGGATTAGGCAACTAACTTACTACCACTCACTGCATTCTGGAAGACAGGTAGGTGTCTGGGGCGCCTAAGCAGTACTTTAGGGAAGGCCCAGTGGGCGGGGGCCTCAGGAACACCAGCGCTCAAAGAGGAGCCAGAGAGGGAGGCCAAGATGATCAGAGAGGTAGGAGGGGAGGCCTGGGAGAGAGCCTGGGGAAGTGAGAGAGGTGGGCCGTGTGGGACGCTGCATGGAAAATCACACTCAAGGTCAAGGATGAGGCAGCCCGATGCTTCCGGTGCCCCTCTCTTTCCACGCGTTCTTTCCAGGCTGTTCCAGAGAATGTTCTCACCCTGCAGGGGCCTTGAGAGGAGGGGTATCCCCGCTCCTGAAGAATAGGGCCCAGGCCAAGCAGGCAGGGGAAGGGAGGGTGCTTTGAGCGTCCCGGCAATGCTCAGGGTGGGGTCGCACAGGTGTTCCCTTTGTAGTGTTTCTTCCATCTCTACGTTCAAGGTCTATTTACTCTTTTGTCTGTGAGACAGGTGTCACAATTGAGGTCAAAAGTAAAAATACGAATTTTAAAACGCGCGCAAATGGAACAGGGCCTAACAGACAAACCCTAAGCTGCCCAGTGTCCCCTCCCAATGCTGCTGCTGTCCCCTCAACCAGGTCAGTGGTTTTCCACTTGGCCATAAAGCGTTCTGGCCACAAATCTCTGCGGAGAACCCTGAGGAGCTGGGGACGCATCTGCCCCCTTGCCGGTTCCCTGCAACGTATGTGCTGTCGTCTGGGTGCTGCTATGTCGGCTCCCACCAAACAAATCACCAAAGGCTCACAAGCCCTGGGGGCGGGACAGGGGGCTCCATACACACAACCAGACGGCAGGGACCGTGGAAATCACCCTCTCATTTTGAAGAGCAGAGACTGACGCCCGGAGAGGGCAACCAACCTGTCCAGGCTCCACGGCAGACTGAAAATGGAACCAGAACTAAACCCAGGCCCGGACTCACAGGCTGACCTTCCTCCCACCCACCTCCAGGCTGAACTGGGGCCTGTCCCCCCTAAGATTCCAGCCTCTGTCCTTCAGGACCCACACGCCTGGCCTTCTGCCACTGGCCCCATCTGCCCCACTTTTTCCTTCTCCTTCATTCCCCTGCCCCCCACCCAACACCCCATCCCAGGCAAATCCAGTGGGGGTGGGGACCCCTCGGGTGACGGATGGGCCACGCACTATTTTCGCCTGTCACGCGGGCATACCGAATGACAGACCTTGGGAACCGGCATTAATACCGAAGATTTATAGTCAAATCTGTCACGGCTGAAGGCACTTCCCCCAAAGTTGGCTCGGCCTGAAGGTCGCTTTTCCGAGGTGATAAGTGCAAAAAAGATGTCCTCACCCGCCCTTCCGGGCCCTCCCCCTTCCAAGCAAGAGCTCGGGCTGCGCAGAAGGAATCAGAGAAGAGGAGACAGGAATGGAACCTTCTCCAAACGGAACTCTGAGCCCATCACCCACATGCGCCCTCCCTTCTAAGCCCACTCCCGCCATGATCCTACAGCGTGTTCACACGTGGCTGGGGGTGCCAGGAAGGGCCAGAGGATGCTCTGGGGATGTCACTGTATGCTCGAGGGTCAAGCCAGGCGAATCACCTCTCTGGCCCCTTGGAAGTGATGGCCTGGTGGGTGGCGAGGGGAAGAAAGAGCTGCGTCTTGGCCCAGGCAAGGGGACCCTGTTCCAAGCCTGCACAGCTTAGAGCCGCACCTGATCTCAGGTCCCATTGGAGAACTGGGACTGAGGGGCCTGGAGGGAAGATAAATCACTGCTCCCGGGCTTCCCAGTGAGGGCAGAGGTCAAAGTCCACTCACTCACCTAATCCTTACCAAGAACCTCAGAGGATCACAGGACAGAAGGGCTGAGAGGGCCCTTAGAGACTGATCCGGCCAACAGTCCCATTTTACAGATGGGAAAACTAAGGCTCAGAGGAGCGATATAAGAGTCCAAGTCTGTTCATTCCTTGGACAATTACTGACACCACAGTGGGGACTCGGCCTGTCAGCCAGGGCTCTTCACCTGCTGCTTGCTCTGGGGAGAGCCCTGTACTATGCACAGAGCGGGCACAAGGACAGATAAAGAAGCGAGACTTAAGCATGTGGACCCTTGAACCACAGTGGGAAAGGGCAATGATCGCGGCCAATGCACGGGTTCAGCTCACTGTCACAACGACCAGGAGTAATACGTTATTTTCCCCATCGTACCAATGAGGAAACTGAGGCATAGGTCTGACGGCTGCTAGTTATGAGAATTCAGGGCCCATCTTCTGACCACCATGCTCTACTCTCTCCCAGAAAAAGTCAACCTGGCAGACACTGTCATAGACAGCCCTTGATTAGAGCCAGTATTTGGCAGGTGAGGGCTGGGCTCTCCAAGAAGGGGAAGAGCTCGTTGGGCGGAGGCGATCTCTGAAGGCTTCCTGGAGGAGGCAGCAGAGACATCAGAATAGAGCCGGAGCCTTCCCAGTAGGAAGCCTCCTAGACTTGGGGCTGGCAGACACACCCATTGCCAAGGAGCTCACCATTGAACCCGCCTGGGGGACTCCCTGGAGGCAGGGTCATGGGCCCTTGGCGGAATGAGCTGGCTGGGGTGGCTTGGCAGTGCAGGCTGCACTGGCAGCTGGTGACCAACACCACGTAGAGGGGGCGGGAGAGGCAGTGGGTGCCAGCATCCTAGACTCCAGAGTCTGGCACGAGAGTGGCGCCATCGCTGGGTTATAGATGAGCTAAATTAGCTGTGACGCTCATTAGCGGCAGCTCCTAATTAGTGAAAATTAATATTGGCTTTGATAAAGACGTTGGCACCAGTCTCCAAGGCAGAGGCATCATCGACCTTGTCAGCGGGGCTAACGACTGGGTAAGCGGAGGCGACAGGGGGCCTGGGAGTGGGCAAAGGGTCCCTGGAAGGGGACACAAGGCTCTCCGGGACACTGTCCCCCTGCAGCTCTCAGCCCTGGGGGCAGGGCCACGAGCGTTCCCTCCCAGGGCTCACCTGACCCTCCAGCAGTCTTTCCGCAGGGGCTTATCCCCATAGCAGGGATGCCCCTGGGAGCCTGGGGCAGCGAGAGGGCCAAGGAGACTTCACCTATAACTACCTTTAATATTCTTTGGCTGCTTTGTGCCCCAGGCAGCGTAGTAAGTGTTTTCACAGATATTTGATGTTCTCCAAATCCCTAGCAATAAATCCTTCCATTATTTCCATTTTCCGGAGGAGGTAAACTGAGGCTCAGGGCCATGAGCAACTTGCCCTGGGACATATGGGTAGCAGGACTTGGGCCCAGGTGCTCTGACTCCAGAGCCATGTTCCTGACCTCCGTGTGATCCCACCCTTCCCCCTGACCCCAGCCCCAGAAGCGACAAGGTGGAGGCCAGCACACCCAGCATTGACGCCGTACCTGGCACACAGCAGGTGAGCGACACACGCTTACGAATGAACAAATGACTGAGCAGGGCGAGCTCTTTGATCTTCCAGAGTCTTTATATTTACTTACCTGTTACCTCCTCTTCCTCAACCTATTTCATATTCTGGAGAACCCGAATTTCAGTCGGGGGCCACTAAGGCCTTTCTCCTGAGCCCACCCAAGACGGTCCCCGGACTCTACATCCTAGAACACTGCCTCTCCGGTGAGGGGCAGAGGGAGGGGCACACAGAGGCACCCCTGCTTCCCAGGCAGTGACTGGAAGCCCGGAGGCCTCAGCTCGCCCAGGTCCCAGCTATGCTGTTGCCAAGTGACCAGCTCTGGGACCTCGTCCCTGGGGCCCCTCGGGAGGTGACTTGGCAGATATGGCTTCCCTTCACACCCGTCCTTGCTCCCCAGCTGGGGACCCTGAGTCCCTCCCAGGGTAATGAGGGGAAGTAACAGATACATCTATTTTTAATCCAAATAAAGGGAAAATG
This sequence comes from Prionailurus bengalensis, assembly GCF_016509475.1. Taxonomy (NCBI): domain Eukaryota; kingdom Metazoa; phylum Chordata; class Mammalia; order Carnivora; family Felidae; genus Prionailurus; species Prionailurus bengalensis. The sequence continues at coordinate 31,858,655 of NC_057351.1, read as the reverse complement.
TTTGCCACCATGGAGCTTATAAAAATAACAATGCATTATTCGGGCATTAATAACAATAAAGATGTCAAACTGTCAGATAAGAAGTTAATCTCGTTCGAGCACAATTAAAGATGCTATTATCCCACCACCTGGGGCCACTTTGGCTTTTAACACTCAGCAGGCTTAACAGATAAAGGAGCCACGCCAAGAGGATGGGGGGCACTGGTGCTGCCACCCCCGGCTTGACCCACGGCTCAGCCGCCCCTTCGATGCGTCCTGAGCAAGGACACAGGACGCAGGCCCCACTTAGCTGCGGAGAGCCTGGCAGGACCCTCAGGGCCAAAGGCCGGGGGGCAGAGCAAGCTGGGGCCTGTAGTCTTCATGCCTGGCATTTACTGAGCCTTCCTTGGATGAAAGATTCCTAAGCAGGTCCTCGGGAAAAGCAAGAAGCCCCCTGCTCCCAAGTTCCCGACGCTGTGAGAGGGTCCGGTAACCGGGAAGACAGAGCACCGTTTAGCGTGCAGCGGAGAGGGAATCCAGTGAAGGGAATCGGTCACATGGCGACGGAGGATGCTGCAGTGACCCAGAGATCAACAACAGCAGGAAGCCACCACGGCCACTCTGCACGGGAGGGACAGGGAGGAAGCGATGTTTCCAAAGCCTAGGGGCTGTGGTCACCTGGTGGGAGCTGGAGCCACCGCCCCAGGAGAGAGCGATGGGGACAAATACGCTGGCTTCTCCCTTCCTCCCGCCGTCCAGGCTCCTGCCACGGCCTCCCGTTGGCTACATCCAGATGGGAGCTGGCTGACCCGGGAGTCGGCCAAAGGCAGCCCACAGGGTCAGCTCCCTGCAGTTCAGAGCAGAGCTGGAGAAGGCCAAGAACAGACCCGAGGCCAAACAAGCCTCAGGGCTCAGCCCTGAAATTGAATCCCCCACGGTTCACTGAGCGCAGATGCCATTCCGGGCACACCTATGCGTGTGGGGGATACAAACATGAATCAGACGTCACATCGGCCCGCATATTACTGCCTGGCTAAGGAAACACACACATAAACAGATCATTTCCAAGTAATATGACAGGTCCTAGGCTGTATCCCTGGACTGAGCACAAAGAAGGAAGTCCAGGAAGGCTTCCTGGAAGAGAGACATCGGGAGATAGATGAAGGGAAAGGAAGAGGAAAGGAAACCTAGGAAGCGTGCACTGGGAAGCAGGAATTATGAGAACAAGGCACGGAGGCAAGGAACGGGAGAGCGTGGGCGGGTTATGACATGCACAGCGGGCTCTGGCCGTCCTCGTGTGGCCTCTGGGGCACAGCGGGGACCATTCAGCCTGTGCTTCAGTGCTTGGGATGCGGTCAGGCTCCAGAAGGTGACTTGGCTATCACAGGTTTGGGGGCGATCATGAGATGAACAGAGAGGGAGGTCCCACCAGAGAGAACACGTGAAGGGGGACAAAGGGCACATTCCCAGGAAGCACCGCAGCTGGGTGGGAGGAGACTAAGAAGGGACAGTCACAGAGATAGGAGGGAAGCAGGAGGGTGCCCAAAGAGCAGTGACTTGAAACACGGCAGAGAGTCTGGGAGGTAAGGCCTGAAAAGCGCCTGCTGGGCCAGGCACGGGAAAGGCCACTGGCTGGCCTTAGCGTGAGCCCCGTCAGTGGCGTGTGGGAGCAGGAGCAGGGCTGCAAAGTGCAGGGGAGTGAACGGGGTGGGGGGGACTGAGGTCAAGAGCAAGCAAGTGTAACCCACCCAGTCAAGAGCCCGGCTGCCCAGTGTGTGAAATGACAACTTCGGCTCCCCAAAAGACGCCGACTGCTAAGGGAATGGAGACAAGCCACAGCCTGGGAGCAAATATTTGCAGATCTTACATCTCGCAAAAGCCTCCTATGCAGAATTGCATAAAGAACTCTCAAAACTCACTAATAAGAAACAACTCGTTTTTCAAAAGTGGTCAAATGCTTTCAACAGTCACTTCACCAGAGTAGCACGTGAAAAGACGTTCGACAGCATTAGTTATTAGCAAAATGTAAATGAAAACCACATTGAGAAACTCAATTGACCTACTAAAATGACTAAAATTAAAAATTCCTCCCATAATGGAGGTCACCAGGGGTTGGAGGGAGGGGAGAGTGGAGAGTTATTGTTTAATGGGGACCGAGTTTCTGTCTCTGGTGGTGAGAATGTTCTGGAAACACAGTGGTGACGGTTGCCCAACACTGTGAATTGCTTACTGCCACCGAATTAATACACTTGAAAATGGTTAAAACGGGTAAATTTTGTTATGTGTATTTCACCACCATTAAAACATAAATAAAGGAAAAGACCTCCCATGCCAAGTGCTGGGGACCAGAGCAGCTGGGGCTCATGCACACTGTTGATGGGGGGGTGGGGGGGTGGTACAATCACTCTGAAAAATGGTTCAGCAGTTTCTCAGGAAGCTAAACACACACACAACCCAGGCATCTCACTCCGAGACCTTTTCCCAAGAAGAATAAAAGCCTATGTCCACACAAAGCACACAGATTTCATGGCAGCCTTATTTGGAATAGCTCAACACTGGAAACCACCTACATGTCCAGCAACAGGTGCATGGATAAAGAGGTTGTGGTTTGGGGCGCCTGCGTGGCGCAGTCGGTTAAGCGTCCGACTTCAGCCAGGTCACGATCTCACGGTCCGTGAGTTCGAGCCCCGCGTCAGGTTCTGGGCTGAAGGCTCGGAGCCTGGAGCCTGTTTCCGATTCTGTGTCTCCCTCTCTCTCTGCCCCTCCCCCGTTCATGCTCTGTCTCTCTCTGTCCCAAAAATAAATAAACGTTGAAAAAAAAAATTAAAAAAAAAAAAGAAATTGTGGTTTATCTTTGCAACGGAACGTAATTCAGAGATAAAGAGGAACGCACTGTTGACGTATGCGATCTCACAAATGGCTCCAACGATGACGCCAAGGGACAGAAGACAGACAAAAAGTACGTGCGGTATGATACCATTTACAGAAAATTCTGGAAAATGCAAACTAATCTTTAGCGACAGACACAGATCAGTGGTTTCCTGGGAGTGGTTACCAGGGTGGGGAGAGGAAGGATGTCAAAGGCGCGCGAGAAAATTTGGGGGGGGGGTGGTGATGGATAGGTTCGCTACTTTGACTGTGGTCATGGTCTCATGAGTAGGTAACATATCTCAAAATGATCAACTACACATGTGCAATGGTGTCGTTTTTCATTTATGTCAATTATACCTCAACAATGTTGTAGAAAAGCTTGTTTTTCTAAAGACAATTGGGTACAAAAGGAAGGAGAATTGGTACGGGGTCCGGGAGGGCTGTGATTTAGGATGGAAGGGACATGAGCCTACCTTGGGGCTCCTGGGGGCACGGGGGGGGGGGGCTACTGAGCCTTCCTCGGGCCCACAGAGAAGAACCCTGAGAGGCAGGAGCAGAGGCTGAGAGCCAAGTTGCCTGCCTCCCCGCCACCCTCCCACCAGTCCCTGCACAGAGGCGGTGGCAGCTGTGTAGGGAACCAGCGTTCCAGTAAGAGGAACAAAATTCACCGTGAACAAGGGAGGGTGTGGGAATCGCACAAGCGGAGGACTCCCAGAAGTCACAGGCAACGGAAACCACCTCCAGTGGTGCATCAGGGAGGATTTTGTGGAGGAGAACCTTGCAGGGACGACACGAGCTGAAAAGTACCAAGATAAGTACAGTCCCACCATGCTGCGCAACTGACCCCGCCCCCGCCCCGGAGTTGTGGAACATGACAGCCCAGGGAACGCGTGGGGGATGACAGCAGATCTTTTGAGGGGAGCCAGGGCCGGAAGGGTGGTGAATCCAATCACAAATGGCCTGGCCTCGTAGACCAAGGGGCCTGGGATCGATGTGTGGGTGGTGGGAGCCCCTGAAGGCCGTGCAGCTGAAGAGTGACACCCACGAGGGCATTGCTTCAAAGACCCTGCATGTATCATGCTCAAAGACCGGCCATAGCTCACCATTACCTAGGCTCAAATCCAGGTAATGAGGATTTGGTGTCAGGGCTCCCACAATGGGACCATGCCTTTTCACACCATCTTTCTGCCATGACTCCCTCCCTCAAGCCCTCTTGCAGCCGGACGAGCCGACCCACTCTCCTTGGGCACACAAGGCCACTCGTGGACTCTGCTTACAGTGTCCCCTCACCCAAATGCCATCGGTATCCATGACATTCATTCATTCATTCATTCGCTCATTCAATAAATACCTTTGGAAGTCTCACTGTGTGCCAAGCCCCCAGCTAGGCACCAGGGACCCAGCATTGAAGAACAAAGTCCCTGCCCTTGTGGCGGGGGCGGGGGTTGGGGAATGAAGAGGTGGGGAGGCAGATAATAAACATATAAACAGTGAATACTTTTAGCAGTTAGGTGTCAAGAGGTAAACAAAACAGGGTAATGGGAGAGAGGGAAGAGAGATAGGTGTGGGCCACATTAGAGACGGCAGTCGGCGAAGGCTTCCAGAGAAAGGACGAGGAGGTCCCAGTTTTTTTTAATCTCTCTGTAAGGGCCCAAGGCAAGAGTGTTCCGGGCAGAGGAAGAGCAAGTGCAAAGGCCCTGAGGTGGGAATAGGCTGAGCTTGTTCCAAGACCAAAGGCAAGTCCCGTAGCCAGAACAGAGTAAGCAGGGAGGGAGGGGATAGGAAAAGCAGTCAGAGGTGGGCGGGGCTCGGGCCACGTGACTTTGCTGGCCAAGGGAGCAGTCTGGGTTAAGTCTGACTAGAAGGGAAAGCCCAGGCAGGGTTGTAAGCAGGGAAGGGCTGCCCCGATCTACATTTTAAAATGACTGCTCTAGCTGGTCTAGGTGGATGGTGGACTGGGTGGTTGTGGAGGGAGGAGGGGAGGAAGCTTCCTCCTCCCTCCTGGAGGAACCTGTCTAGATACCTCCTTATTCATTCATTAAGGTGACACTCGGTGAGTGCTTACCATGTGCCCGGCCCCATCCAGCTCCACCGCCCACATGGGCAACCAACCCTGGGGCATTACTAACTACCCTTCAGTCTCCTGGCTTGTACCAGAGAGAGATCTCACTGTCTCAGCAGAGCCCTGTCGCATAGTAAGTGCCCAATCACTGTTGTCACTGTTACTCTGTGTCAGTGATGACCCCTCTCTGAATGTCTTCATGGTGGCTGCCATTTAGATTGGGCTCCATCATAAACTCCTGTGACAGACTCTCTTGGTTACTGACCTCAATCTTTATATGTAGGTGGTTGGCTGTGCCTCCCACTAAATTGAAAATTCCTTTTAATATTAACAATAAACATGTGGCGCCTGGGTGGCTCCGTGGCTCAACTCTTGATCTCGGCTCGGTCGTGATCTCACAGTTCATGAGATCGAGCCCCACGCCAGGCTCTAGGTTGACAGTGCAGAGCCTGCTTGGGATTCTCTTTCTCTCTGCCCCTCCCCTGATCGAGAGTGCGTGTGTGTGTGTGTGTGTGTGTGTGCGCACGTGCATGCACTCATGCTCTCTCTCAAAAGAAAAAAAAATACTTAAGAAAAAAACCAATAAATTTAGAGCTCTCCCAGTGCCAAACACAGGGCTCTGCTTGTGACATTTGTAGGATGAAGGACAGAAGATGGAACATGGAGGAGGGAGCAGGAGGATGGAGGAGAGAGGAAGAGAACAGAGGAGAAGGGAGGGGGGAGGAGGAAAGAGGGGGGAGGAGGAGGACGGAGGGGGAGAAGGAGGAGGGAGGGGGAGGAGGGCTGGCCCGCCTGGCAGGGCTGGGCTGAATGCCACTCCTGGGGGCAGATGACGTTGTTCTTACAGCAGAGCACCCTTTCTGGGCAAAAAACAGCCATCTTCTCCTGCACCACCGAAAGGGTTGACCAGAGGTCCTGGGGACCAGAGAGACAGGCCCAGGGGACAGTGAGGACATCTGGGAGAAGAAAGCTGAGCAATGACAGGAAAGGGGACAGGGCAGGGGGAAAGGGGTGTGGAAGAGGGAAAGGTACACGGAAAGGGACGCATGTCACATACGGCAGAGAGCTTAATAACTGGGTCCGGCTCTGGGCTGGGAGCAGAGGGACCTCATAGTCCCTCCCTGGAGGTCAGCCCCATCCGGGGAGGTGGGAGGACAGATAAGGAACTAATGGTTGAACCCAGCATGCTACGTGTGACACAGAGGTCACGTGAAACAGCCAGAAGCCCAAAGGAGGAGTAGCTAATGCTGCCTGTCACCCCAGAAGAAGGGTGTCTGCCAGGGGGCAGGTAGTGACAGGACCCTGGGCTCTGCAATGACCCCCAAGCAGTCCCTGCCTCCGAGTCTGCCTTTCTTCTTCATCTCCGCCCATTGAGGCTCTGCCCGGCTTCCACGGAGACCTGCCTCAAATCCCCCTTCTGCACGAGGCTGACCCCGGACAGCGTTCGTCCAAGTGCCTATGCCGCACACTGAGCCGCAGACACGCACAGTGCTCCCTTAATCTTCGGGAAAGGCCAACCACGACCGTGCCCCCAGTGCATCCTGGGGGCACCTGCCCAGACGTGCAGCAGAGACGTGGCGTCTGACTGCAGCGCCTGGGCCCCGCCCCGAGGGCACGCCTCTCCTGCACCACCCCCATCCCTCTCAGCCCGGGCACTGCTGGTTGGCTGAGAAGGCTCTGCCCTTCCCCTTCCAACAGAATCCCTGGTAAGCCGGGGCCCCTGGGAATCTCCTTTCTCAGGGCAAAGACTCACTTTCCAGTTGGGGTTCCTTCGCCACAGCGCACATCAGCGCTGCGGGAGAACCTGCCCCAAATGCCCACGGTCATGGCCACCCCGGACACCGTGAGTGGGAACCTCGGGGACCTGCCCCTCCAACGCAGCTACCTGCCATCCCCTGCTCCTCTGGCAAGGACACGCGGCCGGTCTGTTCCCCAGAAGGTCCTGTGGGGCCTAAGGTGGGTTCCAGAGGCCGGGGCAGAGCAGGCAAAGACCAGTTTCTGGCCCACAGCTACCGACCGCCTGTCACAAACTGCTCTGACAGCTTCCTCCTCCGCCCGGAGCCCGAAGCTTCTGAACCGCTGTGTAAGCGTGTGCACGTGAATGGGCACACCCATGCAAACATTGGTGCGTGTGACTTGCCCACGCCCTTCTGCCTTCCCTTTCCCTGACCCGTCACCCCGGGCCGGGCCGAGTCCGGTGTGATGCAGGTGCACAGCCAGGCAGGGCAAGGAGATACGCTGGCAGACAGGGGGGGCAGTGGGGAGCACGGGGGCCGGGGCAGAGGCCAGAGCTGGCTGTCAGGGTTTGCTCATCCCTACTTTCTCTCTGAGGGGGAAGAAGTAAAGGCTTGCCGCCTCCCACTCTGAAAGGAGGCTCAGGAAAAAACAAACAACCCTGCAGGGGCAGGACGCACAGGCATCTGGAACCAAGGGACGCCAGTAAAGAAGAATTGAGGAGCACGAAATGGAGTCAGAAGGTCTGGTTCCCCATCCAGCTTTTCCTTAACTTTCAGTGTGACCTTGGGGCTCCACATACCCTCAGTCTGCTCTTGAGCAAAGTGGGGAGAACAGTAACCGATTCGCACAGCGCTGTCTGGATCCCAGGCACAACTCTAAGCTGTTTACTTACACCACATTTCTGCACACCAGCCTTGCACGGCGGATACTCTCATCATCCCCACGTCACGGAAGGGGAAGCCCAAGCACAGAGAGGTGAAGTCACTTGCCTAAGGGCACACAGGCGGTAGGTGCCAGAGTCAGGCTTTGAGTCCCGGCAGTCTGCTCCCAGGCTCTTAACCACTGCACAGACTACCTCCTCGCCAACCTTGCAGCCTTGTGGGACTGGGGATTCAGTAAAGGACTTTGTTAAAGGTGCGCCTCAGTGGTTCTCAAAGAGTGGTCTCCAGATTAGCTGGCATCAGCATCGCCTGGAGGCTGGTGAGGAATGCAAATTCTCAGGCTCCGCCCCACACCTGCTGAACCAAACCCTGGGGATGGGGTCCCATAACCAGTGTAGCAAGCCTTCCAGAGGATTCCGACGCACACTGAAGTCTGAGACCCACTGGTGTATACGTTTTCTACCCACAGAATGTTCTTATTCAAGTTCACACTTTTCTGTTTGTAAGCTTAACTTGCTGAAATTAGATGGCTGTTCCCAGCAGCCCAAATCCTGGAGATCATTCCCTCCCTCTCTTCCTCTGGGGTCTCCAAAGGGGCTCCGTCAGCCATTTTGCCTGGAGCCAGCCCCTCCTCATCTGTCCACAAAGAAAAACACAGCCGATGTCCTTTGAGTAATAATAACCCCAGAGCACACGCATCCCTACGGGGCTGACAAGTGTACTTTTGCCCTCCCTGAGATTCTAACTTCATAATAAATAGCAGCCTCCAAGGTGGTCTGTGACTCCGTGGGCACACATGCACACACACACACACACACACACACACACACACACAAACGCGCGCGCGCACACACAGGCAGCTGCCTCAGCAGGCAGCGGTCCATCAAGGGGGTGGGGAAGCCAAGTCCCTCTTGCTTTATGGACCTTCCTGCTTTGACTCTGTCCCTGGGGTGTGGCAGCAGGAGCCGGCCAGCAAGGGTGTGGGTGACGTGCGGGCTCCAGCTGAGACATTCCCTTCTGAACATCCTCCTCCTCCCGCCCTCGGGAGGAAAATTATGACTTTCTCAGGGAGGAGGTCTTTTTATTTTTCGCGTTTTCTCCTCTCCCCTCGTTCGGCACACGGCACTAATTTATGACTATTTTCCCAAGTCCACCGAAGTAAGAGGGTAATGGCTTTCAGCCGTTTGCTTTCTCTCACCTGTCATTCACCGCCGGGTACCTGACAGGACTGCAGACAATGTTCCAATCACAGGGGCTGGGTTTTTTTTTTTTTTTTTTCCCAGGGAAGCGAAGAATTCATAGTGGCCGTGGGGAGAGTTATTTCACTCCTGGACGGAACGACGTCAGGTAAACAGCTGTAAAAATTCATAACCTGCGGGGCTGCCTCTGGACAGGGGGTGGGCGCATCGCCCACAGCTCAGGCTCCGAGCTGGCCCGGCTGGGGGTCCGGAGAGCCAGGTGGCACTCAGTGACTCAGGCCCTCAGCTCCTATTACGCCCATCAACTCCAGCCTCTGACCTTGAGTAGGTCATACTCTGCTTCTTTGTACCTGAAGCGCTCAGCTGCTACCTGGGGAGAACGTTCTTTACCCTCAGGGTCAGGAGGATGATGGCCAGGCACAGACAACAGTGGTGTAGAGCCCAGGGGTTCCCTTGTGGGGGGTCTCCTGTCCCCAGCCCAGTGACAACTGGCAGGCTGCTGAGTCTTGGTGGCTTATGTGAAAAACTGAGATATTCTATACCAGTGCTGTTCGTGGTCTGACCAAATTCGCAATAATAGAAACATTCTCTATCCGTGCTGTCCTGTGCATCCGCGTTGGCTACCGGAGGCTTGAAATGTGGCCAGGCGAATGTGAAAGTGAGTTTTATGTTTCTACTTAGATTGTAATTAACAGAAGGGTAAATAACCACACGTCTAGGGGCTACTGCTTGGGACAATGCAGTGTTATACTTTTATGCTTGTAGTATCTCAAACTGACTATAGGTCCTCTTCTGTTATTATGAGGACTAAATGAGAGAAGGCATACGGAGTCTGGGCACCTCGTTGGCCCTCTGTAAGTGACAGCTCTTATTAACTCGATGGGGCACAGTCAGAAGGACAGGAGGAAGGGGGGATTTGAACTCAGGAGTGTCAGGTTAGAGCAGCACTTTAAGTAACTTACTTTCCCGCCATTGGTTTTCAGTTTAACTGGCGAGGAACTCCAGCTGCCACTGCTGAGGGACACGTGGGACACATGGCCAGGGTCAACAATCAGTTGTCCGGGAGAGGTCCTGTTGCCCTGCACCGTCATCCCCCTCCTCTTCTGTACCCCCGCCCTCCCCCCCAGCCCCCATTCCTCACACTCCTGGCATCACCCAAACCATAAGGAGGAGTCATCTGTCCAGACTCTGGCAGAGTGGGACTGAGTGGAATTGCTCTTGTCTGAGATAAGTCCTCATCACAGGCGACTGGTGGGTCTCAGAAGACCCCCATCTTCTCTGCAGCCAGAGCCTCCAGGAGGTGCAGCAGGATCAGCTGGGGGAATGACTCCTGGACCATCTCCTAAGGCTGTGCAGGCAGAGACTTGCGGATAGGCTGCACTGGATTGTTCACTACTTCTGTGACCACGGGCAAGTTCATTGTTCTCTCTGAGCCTCAGTTTCCTCATCAGCTACATAGAGACATAAATGCCTACCTGATGGGTGACCATGAAGGTTGGATGCAATAACATGTACAAGGTACCTGGAACCTCATAGGTGCTCAATAAACAGAAGCCATTGTTACTACCATCACTATTATCCCGAGGCAGCAGAGCACACGGGGTAAGAGGCTAGCGGCTGGTACCATACCACTCAAGTTCAAATACCATCTCCACCCCCGCTCACCAGCTCTATGATCTTGGGCAACTGTCTCCCCGTTTCCCCTTCTATAAAGCGGTAATGATAACAACAGCACCTTCCCCACAGGGTCGTTATAAGGATTAGAAGAGCTTACAGCAATCACTGATACAGAGTTAAGCATTGCATGCATTGGTTGAGTGAAATATTCTGGTGAGGCCTCCTAAGAGGCCTTCCTCACAAAGAAGCATCCAATGCAAGAAACCCCAGCAGCCCTGGGTTTTGATATGTTGACGGCAGGACGCTGGCCAGCCGAAGCAAAGGGGCAGGGGATGAGGAACTCATCAGAAGAACTTCAGGCAAAACAGAGCAGTTCTAACATAAAGATGACTATGACCTCAAGGGTCCTGGCTCTTGGACACCCTGGGGACTTTACTCCCACTGGTGCTTGGTCACGAGAGAGTCAACATCCTGGTTTATGGGCAGGAAAACGCTGAGCAGAGCTGGCTGGTAAGAAAATGCGAACTTCCTTCACCTTTGGTCCTGTTTTCCCTGCTACTCACCCACCTCCCCCAGAGCCAGAGAGGGGAAGCTGAGAAAGGGACCCTCCCAAGGGTGAGAAATAGGGGTAGAAGAGAGGGAGAATAATCCCATCCTCGTTCCTCAATATTCTTTTTAATAGCATCAGACTGGACAGAAAATAACTAGAAAGGCAAAGGCAATTCTTGCCAACTGGGTGAGGGCAGGCTGAGGTTAACCAGCCTTGGTGATGTGCCAGGCTCTGTGCTGGGCAAATGTCACACGTCATATGTCACAGCCCATATGTCATCCCTCCAAATGAGGGCACCGGGCTGGAGCAGGGACAGCACCCTGGGGCTCCCAGGCAGGCTGTCTGCTTGATGTGGCCCCTGGTCTAATTCCAGAACGCAGCCTCCTTCTTGCCACTTCTCAAATAGACTCAGATATTTCTATTTCTGGAGCTCAAAAGCAATGTCACCTTTCTCCTGGCCACGTTTCTAGTCAATAAAGTAGGTAATCCAAGTTGTAAAATATACGTTCTCCTCCGCCACCCTTGCCCCCCATGACTCGATGAAGCTATTTTCATTTTTTTTTTAATGTTTATTTCTTTTGAGAGAGAGAGAGAAAGAGAGAGAGCAAGTCAGAGACGGGCAGATAGGAGAGGGAGACACAGAATCTGAAGCAGGCTCCAGGCTCTGAGCTGTCAGCACAGAGCCCGACGCGGGGCTGGAACTCACAAACCCGCAAGATCATGACCTGAGGCGAAATCCAACGCTCAACCGACTGAAACCCCCGGGCATCCCTTAGCTATTTTCATTTTAGATGGACAGAAATGCAGCTGGTAAATATTTTGATTTCCCTAAATTGGCATTTAGGCAAAAGGAGAGGCGTTCGGTCTCAGATCTGAGGCTCTCTAAGATGGGAAGTCTTCTAGTTTCCTGCGTCCAAAGAGTGACGCAGGGACTGGGCCAGGCTCAGGAGGTCCTCAGACTGTCAACATTGCTTTCAGAAAGCACCTGTGCAGGGCACCTGGGTGGCTCAGTCGGTTAAGCATCCGACTTCGACTCAGGTCATGATCTCATGGCTCTTGAGTTCGAGTCCTACATCGGGCTCTGTGCTGACAGCTCAGAGCCTGGAGTCTGCTTCGGATTCTCTGTCTCCCTCTGTCTCTGCCCCTCCCCTGCTCATGCCCTGTCTCTCTCAAAAATAAATAAACATTAACAAATTTTAAAAAAGAAAAAGAAAACACCTGTGCATGCAGGGACAGGTGAGGCTCCCCAGGTGGGACAGGAGTCACGATCCCCGCCACTGAGCACCTGGGGGGTGGGGGGCACGCCCTGTGCTCACCGCACCCAGTACCCCCCTCAACAACCATGACAGCTTTGCAAAGTATGCAGGACCAGCCCCATGTTACAGATGAGAAAACTGAGGCTCCCAGAGGTAAAGGATCTACTCGAGGCTTTGGCGCACTTGGGGCAGAGCCAGGGCTCAGGGCTCCTTCCTCCACGGCTCACAGGTCCTCACACCATACCGAGAGTCCTCCGCCTACAGCTGGCGACTGATGGCTTGGGTGCGGACTGTGAGGACAGCGGATTCGGTGGCTTCAGAAGCCACCCGCGCCCCCCTCCCCACCTCCTTCTCTGCTCAGGCCCTAAAACACCTGCCCCTTCCACCAGATCACAGACCCTTGGGCAGGACTCCCTCAAAGCAGGTGGTAGTGGGGGGCACCTGAGGAGGGAAGCAGGTCCCTTCTCCTTAATTGACTGTAAATTGCCCCAGAGCTTTTAATGGAGGCCGTCAGGAGTAATTACCTCGGCTGCCCTGCGGCCACTCTGTGTAAACACCGAAGGCGGGGCTGGGGGCACTGGGAATCTGCATCTCGGCTCTCCTGCGCCTCCCACCTGGGCCCCTCTCAGTTCCCACGTCCGTGCCCCCCGAGGAGGAGCCACAGCTGAGGTGTGGAGAGCACAGGTGACGTCCCAGGCAGGGGCCCTGCAACGCAGGCAGGCGGGTGAGGGGCGGTTCCGGGGAGCCCAGCTCCACGTCCACGGGCAGCCGCCCCTGGGGCTGCAGGTCCGGCAGGCCAGACTCAGGAGCCAATTCCAGGGGCCGGGAAGCAACATGGCGAGGGTGGCGGTCTCACAGTGGGGTTTCCAGACCGGCAACACAATCACCCAAGAATATGTGTAAGATGCAAATTCTCAGGTCCCATCCCCACCAACGCGTAGAATCAGAAACTCAGAGATGTGGCCGGCAATCATGTGCTAACAAGCCCTCCAGGGGGTTCTGAATTGCTGGGGAAAGGGAAAGAAGGCTAGGAGAGGCCTGCTCTGCTCAGTGTACAAGATGGGGAAACTGAGGCCCGAAGAGCTGAGGGCGTTTACGTAAGATCACACAGCTGAAAATGGAGCCAAGTGCACCCCGGGGTGGGGGGTGGGGCGGTGGTCAGACCATCGGCTTCAAACCTTGGCACTGACATTTCAAGGTAGGGCACTAACTTTTCCTCATCTGTGAAGAGGGGACAGCAGTGGTCCCACTGGGTAGTCCAGGGGGTCAGATGCTAAGGAACCTGGCACAGGCTCATCCAAGCACTGCCATCGTACTCTGAGGCCCGTGATGGGACAGGGCACAGAGAAGGGCGAGATCTGAGATATGGACCGTGTTACAAATAATAGAAGGCCAGCACTCACCCCTAGCCCCGCCCAGGGCACTGACTACTCACTATTATTGTGCACCCCTGCTGTAGGGGAGTCCCTGCCACCTGAGCTCTCCTGTCCCTGAGCTGTGCCATGTGTCTCCCTTCCGGTTCCTCTGGGAACCTGCCCCTCAGAAAAGGCTTTCCTGATCTAAGGCTGTCGAAGCCTAGGGATGAATGTGCTCTTGTCCCGGGACAGATGCGGAAGTCATTACACATAGGAGGAGTCCCATCCGTGGCCATTGCCCATGCCAGGTTCCAAAGGGGACACCAAGAAAGGAAGGCCATCCCTGTCTGGCTACTGCACCTTCCAGGCAACCTCACCTAACAAGGCCTTAAGACGTGGTCCTTGCTCTCAAAGAGTTTCCAACTTGGTCTATTCCCTGGCTCCAGCCCAGAATACTGAGTTACTGCAGGGCTGGTTGATTAGGACCAATACCCAGGGTGACCAGAGTTGACCTGAGTGGCCGGGACGCCACAAGGGGCTTTGCGCTCCCCGGCCTCATGCCCTCATGTGACAATGCTGAGCAAGGCTGAGCCCACGAGGACACCTGCCCAGTGGTGCACTGAGTCCCCGGACCAAAGATCCACTTTGATCTGCCAGGGAATCTGCCAACCTGCGGAGGTGGTACCCCCGGCAGTGAGGCTGGGCTGCCCCCCGGGGGTGACAACCTACCAGACATCAAGGAGATCTGTCTGCAGGCTCCAATGCACTCGCCTCCACTCTACCGGGCCCGTGTGAGGAGCCTGGAGCCAGAGGCCACACGGGGACCCAGCAGGCGGGCACCCATGCCGTCACCCCACACCCTGGGGCAGCACGTGATGGACAAGGTGGGAGGCACAATGACCTGCTTGCAAAGAGGGCGAGCAGGGTGCCTGGGTCCCACTGGCACCACTCGCCAAGGGAGAGGAGACAAACACCACCTCCCTGCCCGTCAGGGTGAGTTATCCCCAACATAGGGTTTCTCTAGAGAGCTCATAAAGCAGCTGATGCGGCGAAGCAGGTCTACACTCAATAATCCCTCCATCTCACTCCAGTCGGACGCCGGCATATTCATCGTGAATTATCCTTTCCGAAGGCCAAATCAATCCTCGGAAGCGCCGAGGCCCCTGCCGCTGCCCTGCTGCAGGGAAGGAGGTCCGCGTGCAGCGCTGTGACACCGGGGGTGGGGACAGGGAGGCGGACCAGGCACGCCCTCTCCCTCACCCCAGGGCAGGGGGCCCCAAGGGACCGGGGACCCCTGCATCCACCGGGATACGCAGGCAGGGTGGGGAAGTGAAAGAGCGGCCAGAGAGAGTGAGTGAGGAGCCCACAGCAGCCGTGGGGATGGCAAAGTCTCCTCTTCGCCTACTCTCATCCACTCACCCACGGAGGGTCAAGTGTCGCTGACGGAGGGAGAAAGACCTAGGTTTGAATGCGGCTCTGCAACTCTTTTTCAAATATTTATTTTGAGGGAGAGAGGGCGAGAGAGAATGTGCACGTGCGTGCTTGCACACGAGCAAGCGAGCGAGCGAGCGAGCAGGGGTGGGGCAGAGAGAGGGAGGGAGAGAGAAAATCCCGAGCAGTCTCCGTGCTGTCAGCGCAGAGCTCCGACGCTGGGCTTAATCTCACGAGGGGGGGTGGGATCACGACCTGAGCGGAAATCAAGAGTGAGACGCTTAACCGGCTGAGCCACCGGGCGCACAAACCCGGCTCTTTAACTTAATGACCATGAGCCTTGGGCAGGTGACAACCTAAGCCTCGGGTTCCTCGTGTGTCAAATGGGCTTAATGCCCGCCCCCTTCATGGGGCGCTGTGAGGACTAAATGAGCAAGGCCTGCAAAACCTTTGTGCAGCAAAGACAGGAGGGTGACCAGGAGGGAGAAGGTGGGCAAAGTGTGTCCTGAGTCAGAGGGCTGGCCACAGGAGCTAGGGTCTCCGAAATCACTCGGGGGCAGGCCTCTGTCTGCAGGCCTGGGCAGCTGTCAGAAGAAGTCAGGCTGACGCCAGGAGCTGGGCAGACCAGAACGAATAGGGGGCAACAGTAGGAAGCAGACATCCCATCAGCAGGAGGGTGGCACTCATGGCCTGAGTCGAAACCAAGAGTCAGACGCTTAACTGACGGAGCCACCCAGGTGCCCCTCTTCCCCAGTCATTTTTTAGCAATAGACCCAACTCTGTGTCCTGTGCCCGGCAAGGATTAGCATCTGTTGAGTAATGCCAGGAAGAGAGGCCTGGACAGGGACCCGGACTTGCCTAAGCTCATTCGAATGCATGAGCAGAGCCCGCCTGGGACACAGGCTCCGGCCCCGGTCCTAGGCCTGCGTGCCCAGACCGAGCCACGCTGGCCACTCTCCTCTCCCTGAAGCTGTTGTACCTTCACCCTATGTGGACCCTTGGCCACTGAGACCTGTTCCTGGGTGACAGACTGAGGAAAGGCCCACATAATCCTGAGAGGTAGCACAGTAGGGGATCAAGCGTGGATGTCGGACGGTGAACTCCTAGGGTGCAAATCCTGACTTGGTTGTGGGAGCCTGGGTAGCTTGCCTGACCTCCCTGAGTCTATACCCTGGGGGTCATGATAGGACAAACTTCCCATCACTGCTGCAAGGAGTCAATGAGACCACGCAGGTGACCTAACTAGTTAAGACACAAGTACTAAATATTATTCTTTCTATTTTAACCACAACGACCTATTTCTGCTGTCCAAGAAACAACACAAACTGCTTTTTCCACGGCTGGTCAGCCTGTTCTATCACCTCCTGAAATGTCTCTCCTCTGGCTTCAGCCTCTTAAAACCCTTACCGCCACCTTTGCTATAAAGCCTTCTCTGTCCCTGAGTCCGGAATGAATTCTTTCCCACTCTGAGCGTTGGCAGCATCTGTAGCTCCTGCCTCCCGCTTGCCTGGGGCGGACCAGGCACTGGTCGTCGGCCCCCTCCTCCACTCCAAATGGGGGCTCCTTCAAAGCAATGACCCACACACAGAATCCCAAAGTTGTGGTTAAGTACACAGGCTTGGGGTCAGGCAAGTTCAAGCCCAATCTCCAGCCTAGATAAGCTGTGTGATCCTGTGCGGGTTGCTTATCTTTCACTAGCCCCTGCCCCCTCATCTGTAAGATGGGGTTACACAGCCCACCTTCTGGGGTTGCTATAAGGATTCGATGAGCCACATGTGTGAAGAGCTTATCTGCACACAGCATAGTAAAAGACAGTTGCCATTTCGCCAGCTATCTTGAATGTGCATGTCCCTACCCTACCCCCTAGCACAGCCCGGTACAGGTGCCCAGGGCAGGCCATTAACAGCCTGCCCACACGACAGGTGGGCACATCGTCATTATCATTAGTGTTATGGCAACATCCAAACCACCCGGCCCACCCCACCTATGTGTTGTGGTACAGTCCGTCGGTAGCTGCCACGGGCCCCAGATGTGACCAGGCAGGGGTCTCGCCGGAGTGGCTGCAGATCACAAGGTTCCCCACAAGGGCACACCCTTGGAGGGCCTAGGCTGCCCTGGAGAAAGAGAGGAGGCAAGGCCACAGAAGCAGCCAGCCCCTTCCAGAGATCCTGTGATCATCCCCGGCTCCTAGAAGGAATAGTAAAATCCTTGCGCTGAGGTCACCAAGAACCCAGGGCCCTGGGCTCCTCGGTCCCAGGATCTGATCATCTGGACAGACAATGGGTCACCTCCTTCCCTCCAAAATCTCACACCACACCCTCCTCCAATGGCAGCAGCCCCAGGGAGCCTCTGGACCACCTCACATTCCCTCCTGAAGCACCCTACCCCAGACCGAGACAGCTGCGAGGCCCCTGCAGCCCCTTCTCCAAACCTCAAGTCCCACGCTCACAGCTCACCAACCTGGGAGGGTGCCCCTTCGTCCCCAGGCCCACGGGGGCCAGGTGCCTGCCGGGCAGAGCCCCCCGGAGCCTCTTCTGCAGCCCATGTGTGGAATCAGCACAGGCTTCCGGCTGGAACCCAACAGTAATTCTCTGGGGCCCTTGGGCAAGCTCCCCACCTTAGGCCTCAGTTTCCCCATCCAGAAAGGGGGAGTGTTTGACTAAGACAGCGGCCATCGAGCTGCCCTGCAGGAGGCCCTAGTTGTTCATCACAGGCCTTCAGAGGTCCTTTGGGCATGGGGGTAAAAGTGAAGGTGAGGAATACGGGCTGTTACGGCTCCCCACTGTCTACCTGTGGCCCTAACTTCACCCACAGGTAATTATTTGCCCTCAGCATTTATTCTCATCTAACACGCTGTGTATTTTCTGTGCTGTTAGGAGCTACCGGGCTCCGCTGCCTCCACGCGGGTGGTTGGCACAAAGGCCCACACCACCCTCTGAGCACACACTCCACTGATGTCTGGGAGCCCCTCACTGGCCTCCCCACGTCACCCCGCTGAGGCTTTGCCTCCAGCCCTTGCCAGGGAACTGCTCTGGGGGACCATGACCCCCTCTCCTGCATGTCAGTCCGAAGGAACCCTTTGGTTAAGAGGAAAAAATAAACATTCTCACTCGGTGATGTCTTCATCCTCTCCTGAGACGGGAGTTCTTCCCTTTACAGAAAGGGGGAGGGGCACAGGACCAGGGACAGCTCCCTCCAGGACCCTAGGTACAGAGAATGGGCCCAGGGAAGGCCAAAACACCTCCCAGATTCCCCTCTTACCCAGGCCTGTCCACGGCTGCTCCGGAGCCCCATGCCCGGAGCTCTGGCCCTCCCTGAACGGCTGCTGCCCGCACTCACACCAGCCCTCCCGCATCGGCTCCCTGCCTGGTAGGGACTCCCTGCGGGGAGCCGTCCAAGCGCTCACAGGCTCCCCGCTCCTCCTCCGTCTACTGAGACGGCTAACGTGGGGTCGGCCCACCTGGAAACTGTTCTCCCCGGGTCCAGACGGAACAGCTGGGCACTGATGGGGTTTGCAGGAAAATTAATCAGCGCCGACTGGCCGCGGTGCCAGGCGCTGCCTGGGCCCGATCCGTCCTAATGAATCCCGAGCTCCCGCCTTAATGACTCCAGACAAGACTAATTTAGTTGCGCAGGTGATTAGCGTGGGCATTAGCACCTGAATTGTGACTCAGGATGCTTTTGGCGGTAGTGAAGGGTCTGCCGGGGGTGGGGGCTGGGGGCGGGGGCTGGGGGCTGGGGGCTGGGGGGGAGGAGGCTCCACGGGCACTGACCTTGGCGACATATGGAGGGTCCAGGAGCCAAGGGGAGGGGGCTCAACAAGACATCCAGCATCCACGGGCCCTCCTGCTTTCATTCGCCCCCCTATACTCGGTCAGTGTCTGCCGAGACTCCCCCTGTAGGGGGCGCCGTGCTTGGCGCAGAGCACATGCAGACTCAGCTTGCCCAGCTATGAAATGGAGACGGTGCCGCCTCTCGGAGACTCACTGTGAGGTCTGTAGGAGGCCAGGCATTGAGAACCCTTCACAGAGGCCCTGGCAGGAGGCTGGCAGTCAACAAATGCTCGTTCATATTACCACTTTACAATCTTCTATTATACATAAATGCTAAAATGCTAATTAATTGGAATGTCGATATTAATAAAAGGAGTGAGCAAAAATGAGCAGCTGCTGAGGAGTTACACACCAACAACCCGGCTAGAACTCGCTCAGAGCTTTCACAGGGGCGAATACAAAGCAGAGGGAGGGTGGGGGCCTCAGAGCAGGTGACATCTGAGCTACGCCTTGAAAGATGAGTAGGAATTCACCAGGCAGGAAGGGGAAAGAGCTTTCCCTGCCGAGGGACCAGCATGGCAAAGGTGTGGGGAGACAGAGGTGAGGTATTGGGGTGTTGAGAGGGTCCCCGTGACTAGAGATCAGGGTGTGAGTGGCAGGTGACAGGCCGTGATGAAGAGTTCTCCCTCCTCCCTCTAGGCACCTGGGAGGCTCTTGGCTGGCAGTGTCTAGAACTGGGATGGAAGGAAGGACGTTGGTGCCCAGCCCCAAGGGACCCTGTCCCCCTCCAGGGGCTCAGGAGCCAAGGCAGGTGGACTAGATGTCCTCCGCCCCTCACAGAGCCCCTCGGTCAGCTTGGTGTCTCCACACCAGACCTCCCGCCGCTGCTCCTGTGACTCCCTGCGGGTCCCTAGCAAACACACCATATGCAGCCCCGGCAGGCAGCTGGGGTGATCAAAACACGACCCCTGGCACGGCGTGGGCCTCGTCATTCACAAGCACAGGCACGTACGGTGTCCACGTGCTCTCCCGGGCCCACTTCCTGGGCAGCCATCCCCGTCATCACCGACAGCTCGCTCCTGACACCCTCGGGAGCGGAACGCCTGGCCTGAGACCGCAGGAAGGAGGGTGCACGGGCACGGAGCCAGTGGGAACATTCCCCACGTGCCCATACGCTCCAGACCTCACTCCTTCCCCAAGACACCCCGGGCCCCAGGCACAAGCCAGGGCCGGAGCTGGGCCCTGGGGACACAAAGATGGTCCAGGCCACCTGGGCGCATTCACAGTGCAAGAGGGGAGGCAGATGAGAACTGAGCCACACTAGCACTGTGACAGGGACCAACAGAGAGGAAAGTAAGCAAAGGAAGCAGCACTCGAACCCTGCCTGGAGAAGGTTTCTCCCTGCCTGGAGAAACCCAGGAAGGTCACCCGGAGGAGGCAGCCATCAGAACGGACTTGACCGACCAGCGGAGGCTCGCCACCTTCCAGGCAGCAGGAGCGGCAAGTGCAAGGCTGAGGTAGGAACCCGCCTCTCACGCTCACGGAACCGCAGGGAGGCCGGTGTGGCTGGAGGGGAGCAAGCACGGGGGAGCGGAGGAGACGAGGTCTGACACGTAGCCAGACAGCCGACAGCCTTCGTGCCACTCTCATTGCAAGCGGGGCGAGGGACTTGAGCACACCTCATGACAGGCTCTGTCTCAGGACCCCTGACCGCTCGGCTGCGGGGGTGAGAGAAGGCTTCAGCGGGGTGAGGGGGCAGGGAGACCACTGCAGCCGTCAGGAAGCTGCTAGAGAATCCAGGCCTGCACCGCGGTGGCGGGAGCAGAAGGGGCGAGAAGCGAGAAGGTTCTGGAAAGCTTTTGAAGATGGCGCCAACAGGATTTGCCGATGAATCGGAAGTGAGGTGAGGGAGAGAGGGAAGAGACAGGGACGACCCCGAGTTTTTGGCCTGGGCAACTGGTGTTTGAGGCAGGTGGTGCCGCTGCAACTGAGCCGGGCAAGGCTGCAGGGCAAGCAGGGCCTGGGGGAAGGGCAGGAGTCCAGCCTGGATGCACAGAGGCTGAGAGCCCTGCAGACACCCAAGTAGAAATGCTGAGCACAGAGGCGGACACACAAGTCTGGAACGTCCTCCGCAAGGAGGCCCGGGAAGGAGGTAGCAGCCTCCGACTTGTCAGCACACGACAGGCCCTGAAGCCGCGAGACCAGAGTTGACGGCCACGGGGCTAGAACACGGACGGGGAAGGCACACAGGAGCTAGGCCTGGGGCCCTGCAACACTCAGGGGTGCGGGCTGTGTGGAGAAGCCGGCAAAGGGAGCTGAGAAGGCACAGCCAGAGAGCCAATGCCCTGGAAGAGAAAAAGACCGACTGCCAGAAGGCCACAGGCCTGAGAATTAAGGACTGGCTTCAGCCACCGGGAGGTCGCCGGTGACCTTGACGTGGGCCATACTGGTGAGTGTCTGGAGTGGAGTCGGGACGTCACCTGGAGACAGCACCCAGGAAGTGTCCCTCCCTCGGATGCCGGTGCCACGCGGTCATTTACTGCTGACAGCCAAGGCCACGGTGTGGGCGATGCCACCAGCCCGACCGGGCGCCGAGTCCTTGATCTGCCCTCGCTCTGCCCCTCCCCGGCCAGCTCAGCTGCCAATGATGGACGTTCCTGTCTGGAGTAAGACACACAGGGACAAGGGGGCCCTGAATGTTAACGGGCAGGGCTCCGTAATGACTTCATTTTGCTCCTGTCTTCTCCGGCTGGGAGATGGTCCTCAAAGAGAACATCAGGCAGAGGGAATTGGAACCAGAGATGGGTGAGGAGATAGAGTGACACGACGCGTAGCCTCCGCAAGGGATCTGGGGCGGCTGGGCTGTGCCCTCCCCCTCTGCTCCCCAGCACATGGCTGCTGGCCTGCCGGCCGAAACCGAGGCGACGGCATAAAGAATGGAAAGGCTCGGAAGGTTTGGGGTGAATCTAAGACCCAATCTCTAGCTCAGGAGAGAACATTTGCAGAAACCACACACTAACAGCCCGCAGCCACCTCTACCTCCGGAATCTTAAGAGGAATTTGGAAAACACATTAGTTAACACACTTTGTACTCTACCTTGAGCAGTCAACAAACGTAGTTTTTATGATTGTATACATTATACATATACAGTATATCATATATTATTATTATCATTATTCTGTAAGGCTCCAGTGGTCTGAATTAGGCTCAATGGGTGGGAGTTCCAGGGACAGATTTCATATTCCTATTAGGAAGGATTTTTCATTCCCAGAACCGTCCCGTAGCACGGAAACGAACTGTCTTCCGGGATCATGAGCTCCCCACGTCGGGCATTGAGCAGAAGCCAGATAATCAGCACCCAGGCTGGAAGTTGGTCTGCCCACAGCTCTGACCTCCTGCCGCTTTCAGACTGGCTTGGGCTCTGCCTCCAGCCATCGATAGTGACCATCCCTAGACCCAGCTCCTCTGTGCACCTGTCTCTCCCCTCCACAGCCCATGGCGGGCAGGACAGCTCAACCAGTCATCTCCAGGCCGCACACAGGCTCCCCGTTCACTAACAAACCATTCCAGGCATGGAATCCAGAGAGGGGTCCATTCTGTCCCCATTTTATGGGCTGGAACATTGAGGTTCAGAAAGCAAAGGGCCAGTGAGAACCAAGCCTCCAAGCCAAGTCTCTAGGCCACCCCATTCCACATGGCAAGCAAAGGGCCAGCCCCTTGGACAAACTGTTTCAACCCTCACCCTCGCCCTGGCCTCTGCTGGTCTGAGGCCTGCACCCCGCCACATCCATGTGAGTTTACATCAACCTCTGAATGGCCCAGGGCCACACAGGTGACAGCACACAGTGGACACCTCCAGGCCTGTTATCTGGGGGCCTGGCTATACACTGGGCCGGCAGGGCCACCCAAGATGGGCCCAATGCCCTCTCATTGGTGAGATAGGAGGTAAGGCCCAGAGAGGGGCAGTGCTGTGCCCAAGGCCACACAGTGAAGAACAAAAACTAAGTTCATGACTTTCGGGCCAGAGTTTGCCGTCCCATGCCGATACAACACGAAGGGGGGAAGCCAGGAAGGTGTGGGCCAACTCAGCACCAGCCCCTGCCCGGAGAGAGACGAACAGAGCTGTCTTCAGCTCACTGAGCCCTCGTTCCTAAGGTCCCCTAGAGCCAGGGATCAATCCCCACGGCACCAGATCGATGGCCCTGCTGTGACTGCCAAGCGCAGGCTTAATGGGGCCATGTCTTAGGAGTTGCTCCCGGAAGCCGATCGATGCTTAGCATTTGCAGAACGCGTCTGCGGAACCGGAGCCAAAAGTAACTAGAGTAGGGCCTGCGGGAGGGCTCGCTGGGAGTGGGGGCATCCAGCCTGGGGCTTATCACCATCAGCACTGGCCAAGCAATACCCACTCCACCCCACCACGTTCCCTGCACCACAGGCCTCTGAGAACGCCACACTCAGGGCTGAGCAGGGTCACAGATAGGGTGACACAGCCAGCACCGCTCACCTGAGGGCGGCCTTCGCCTCTCCCTGCCAGCAGCCCCGTCAGTTAACAGCTGGCCACGCCTCTGCCTCAATGGTCCCCCCCTGTCCCAGATATAGTCCCTCCACCACAGAGCAATCCCTGGGAGGCTGAGGTTAGCACACACACTTCTAGGGGTGCCTGGGTGGCTCTGTCGGTTGAGCGTCCGACTTCAGCTCAGGTCACGATCTTGAGGTTCTTGAGTTCGAGCCCCGTGTCGGGCTCTGTGTGGACAGCTCGGAGCCTGGAGCCTGCTTCGGATTCTGCGTCTCCCTCTCTCTCTGCCCCTCCCCTGCTTACACACACTCTCTCTCTCTCTCAAAAATAAATAAACATTAAAAAATGTTAAAAAATAAAAAGAACTGACACTTGTAAAAATCAGCTGTAGGAAACAGTATGTGAAGGAACAGAAAGGGAGTCTTTTGGGACTCTGCTCAAGGGCCACCACCTCCCCAAAACCTCTCCGGCTTCCTCCTGCCTCTGCTCTGTCCCCAGAAGAACACACCTTCCTCCTTCAAGGCCCCACTGGAACTTAACCGGACATCCAACCCGGCCCCCATCGCCCCAACATCGACTTCTTTATCTTTCTGTCGGATTCCTCTCTGGGTGCAATGGCAGTTAGGCCCGGCACAGAGGGTGCACCCCTCTATAGCTGATGGACTGATGGGTGAACCGGGAGAGCCTCTATTGATGACAAAGGCTGCTAATGTTCATTCATTTCCCAAATCACATATACTAGGCAGCTAGTCTCCTACCTCCACACCAGCCCCATGCGAGGCCTGGGTTTGGGGAGAACCCCCAGATGAATCCAGAAGCCCACGCACATGGCCTGAAGCTCAGCAGCATCCCTGGGAGACTTCTAGGTTCCCTCTCCACCCCCCACCCCCCCACCAGGAGTTAAGCTAAGCCTGACGAAGAGGCAGACAGAGAGGCGGGCAGCCTCCTTCTCGGAGGAGCCTTTAAGCACCTACACCCACAAATCCAGCCTTGCAGCACTGATCCAAGGGAGGCTTGTGAATCACCAAAGGAGTTGCAACTTTCCCCAGGGCCCCCCCCCCCACCCCATGGGTCCTAGAAAGGAGCAATTGGACTGTGGGGACAATCCCCACAACAGTCAGAAACACCTGCTATACTCTGCAGCCACCTGCAAAAAAGCTTCCACCAGGAAGGATGGAAGGAAAGGTCTCTCCAGGGGTTGCCCTCCTGGTCGCACACACAGCAGGGGAGAGGCCGGGGCCTGCTGAGGCTCCCCTCGTCAAGCAGAGAGGTCTGTGAAGAATTTTGCATCTTCTCTATCACACATCTACCTTTGGTTTTACGTAAGAGAGTGTTTAAAATGACCTCTGCGTTAAATGCCTTCACACCCCTCCCCTCTCTCCATGCCATCTTGCTTCATTTCCAAGGACAAGCGACGCTCCAGAAAGAAGCACCACACCGGCCCTGAGCCCCGCCCGCAGACCCACGGAGGAGGCAGACCTGAGTTTAAGAAGCCCCAGATGACGGGCATTTTCCCTAAGATGACACGGACAAGAATGAGGACAAGGGAGGGAGTGTGGGGGGAGGCAGGAGGGGCCTCTCACAGGAATGAGGGTCTTCTCATCAGTGCAGCTGCGCTTCCCGAGAACCTTCTGGTCCCCGGAGCCGAGCGAAGGCCACAGGGCTATGTGTGCACATCTCCAGCCACAGGCATAGAGGCCAGGCCCTCAGGAAGGGGATCATGAGGACAGAGCTGGGTAATGAGGTGACTCAAGCTGGGGTGTGAGGGATGTTTGTGATCACCTCCAAAATAGGTAATTGTTCCCCTAATGACAAAAACAGGCAGACTCATTGCGCGGAAAACTTGGTGATCACGGAAAAGTGCAAAAGGCTACAAAACAAACTCTGTGACAGTTGCCAACTTCAAGTTTGCCCAAAGAAGAGGAACAAGCCATCTTGCAGGACAGAAGTGGAAGAAGTCACGCATCTTGGGCTCAATGTGATAACTCCTTGGGCACTTGGAGCACCCCCGTGTGGGAAGGGACAGCCCTGGGAAGGACTGAGCGCCCCATCCCCAAGGAGAGGCCATACACATCCCCATGAGGGACACCACAGAAGAGGTTCCAAAAATTGGTAGAAGATGGCCTCAATCTCTAAGATCACCTTCGCTTGTGGGAAGGTAAGCCCACCCTATGCCACCCGGCATGCCCACCAGCCCTTGTGCCGACTCACCCACGGGCGTGTCCTCGCTGATGAGCAGGTACGTGTCAAAGAAGTGGTTGGTGAAGAAGGGCAGTCGATTCACCTGGCCTGGAAGTCAGAGGACAAGAGTGTCAGTCAAGGACCTTATGCCATAGCTTCTGCAAGGGAGACACAGAGTAGGGGCTGCAGAGGGCACTGAGCTTACGTCCAGTGCCATGGCCACCTTCCCAGGACCTCAGCGAGTCACTGTCCTGCTTCTGGGTAAATGGGGAATAATGCCAGTAGGGAGGTCATACGGTGAGAGAGGCCACCAGCCCCACATGGCTAATGAGTCCTGGGACATGATGAAGCATAAAATACACACAGGATTTCAAAGGCTTTATATGAAAACATGGGTGTAAAATATCTCATTAACCTTTTATATTGAACATGGGTTGAAATGAAAATATTGTGGATATATTGGGTTAAACTTATTATTAAAATGTGTTTCTTGGGGCGCCTGGGTGGCTCAGTCGGTTGGGCATCCGACTTTGGCTCAGGTCATGATCTCACGGTCTGTGAGTTCGAGCCCAGCATCGGGCTCTGTGCTAATGGCTCAGAGCCTGGAGCCTGCTTCGGATTCTGTGTCTCCTCTCTCTGCCCCTCCCCTGCTCATGCTCTGTCTCTCTCTCTCAAAAATAAATAAAAACATTACAAAAAATTTTTTAAATAAAATGTGTTTCTTTTCTAATGTGGCTTCTAGAAAATTCCAACTCACACATGTGGCTCACGTTGTACTCCCACCAGGCAGCCTGGCTGTAGATGACATGTGAGCACACCAAGGACCAGGGCTATCCTCCTCGATGGCTACCAGCCTGGTGCTCAGAGAAGAGCGAGGACTCAGGAGCCCCAGGAGGTATTTGTCGTGTGAAGGAACGTGAGCCGACCCCATAGGATGAATGACAACAATGCCATGTATAGAACCTTTCTCCATGCCAGCCACTATGTCCCCTCCACCAATCTTCATGGTACAGCCGGGGCTATCATATCCCCATCTTACTGCTGAGGAAAACGAGGCCTGTGGGGAATAAGCAGTAACTTGCCCAGGGTCACACAGCTAGTAAGTGGCACAGGCCTTAGGGGACCCCTGGGTGGTTGACCTTGTATCACTCTGTGATGGCCTTGGGACAAGGGCCAGGTTTGGAAGGAGTTGAGGAAATAGTGGCATGGGCTGAGGAATTTAGTGATTCCAAAGAGCCCCCCAAACCACAAGCTCCCCACACAAGGCCTCCCCAAGGCTGGCTTTACCTGTCCCCTGAACCTCCTCTTAACAGCCTTCAGTAGTGCAGTATAATAAAAAATATATTTGGAGGCGCCTGGGTGGCTCAATCAGTTAAGCATCTGACTTCAGCTCAGGTCATGATCTCATGGTTCGTGAGTTTGAGCCCCGTTTCAGGCTCTGTGCTGACAGCTCAGAGCCTGGAGCTTGCTTTGGATTCTGTGTCTCCCTCTCTCTCTCTGCTCTTCCCCTGCTCATGCTCTGTCTCTCTCCCTCTCTCTCTCAAAAATAAACATTAAAAAAATTTTTAAATATATATATGTATATATACATGTATATATATAATATATATTTAATATATATATGTATATATATGTGTGTGTGTGTGTGTGTGTGTGTATATATATATATATACAAAACTCCTTAGAATTTCCAGAGAGAGAGGAGTATCGTTTATAAGGAGCCCCTTTTGAGCACAGCTGAGTTTATGCTAGTGAGGGGACTTGGTTGGGGGGTGGGGAGCCTCTAGGCAGCCCCAGGATGGGGCTGGTGGGCAGAAAGACCAACTCGTTAGTGGGGGGATCTTTTAGTCCCATCCAGACCTCCAGGGAGGGGAGGGAGCTGGAGATTGAAGAGATCTGATGAGTGCTCAGGAAGTGAACATATCCATGTGCTGGGAGGGTGGCGCACCTGGAGAGGACACGGAAGCTCCACTCTCACCCCATTCCATCTGGCTGCCCCGGAGCTGTACTCTTTATGTTAACCCAGGAAATGGAAGTAAACTGCCTCCCTGAGTCTTGTGAGTCATTCTAGCTGATAAAACCTGAGGAAGGGGGTCAGAGGAAGCCCTGATTTATGGCCGGTAGGTGAGAAGTATGGGTGGCCTAGGACTCGTGACTGGCCTGTGACATGGGGGCGGTCTTGTGCGCCCGAGCCCTTAAATGTGTATAATTTGACACTAACTCCAAATAGTGTCAGACTGAGTTTCATTAAATTTTTGGACACCCAGTTGGTGTCCAGAGAATTGGTTGGTGGTATGGAAAACACCCGAGAAGTAGGCAAGTGAGGCCTCTTCCCTTTCTGCCCCTGCCAACCAGCGGGTAGGTAGCTGGTCTGTCTCGCACAGGGCTGATGTCGTGCAGCCATAAGCAGCCCCTGCTGGGTCCTTCGGGGACGTCCTTCTTTTCCCCATTTCGGCTGAGCTGGGGCTGTCTCAGGGCTGGTGCCAGGCTAGAGAACGGAGGCCAGTTCCCAGGAAGTGAGAAGGCTGGAGTCGAGGAGGAGCACTTCCCCCTCCCGCCTGAGATGCTCCTAGTGCGGAGTGGGCTCAAGTTTCTTCTTAGACATCCTTCAAGTTTCATCTTAGACATCCCTTCTTCCAGGAAGCCCTCCTTGATCACCATTACTATAAACGTGCCCCCACACACACTCCTCCATCCTCTCATATCAGGAATCCAGAACCCCTCTCACACATAACAGCCTCAGAAAGAGGCCAATGGCCAAGGGCCTTGCCTTTGTTTGGAACTTCCCTGTGCTTCTTTCCAGCCACACGATCCTCCCATGCCTCAGTTTACTCAGGTGTAAAATGGCAGTAACAAGACTTACTTCAGGGCAGCCCTGAGGATTAAGTGAGATTACATACATAAAGTGCTTAGCGCCATGCCCCAGCACACAGCAAGCACTGGATAAATGGAAACTACTATTAATATTGGTATTAATAATGGAGCCACCTGCTCAGCCAGAGAAGGATGCTTTTGACCAAGAAGAGCCTTGGGCTCCAGTATGGGAAGCGGGCTGAACCCGGGTGAAGGCTCCGGGGTGGACTTGGGCTGCTGGGAGGGAAACCAGCCAGGAAAAAACACCGCGTGCAGCAGCATTGTTCATTTTTAAATTTTCTTTTACAGGACCTGCCGATAATCACCTGCTGAGTGCTCTGCACTGGCAGCCGGCAGGGCCCCAGGGGCAGATGTCTCCTGCCACCTACCAAGCAGGGCCTGGGTCCTCAGAACAGTTCTGCTGCCCCCAGAGACCCCGTGGCCCTGGGCTGCCAGTGCGGTCCCTGGGCACCAGGAGGGGGCTGACGGGGCAGGGGTGGGGAAAGGGAACACGGACAGGTTATTCGTTCTCTTAAAAACCACTCTCAAGGCACAAAGGCTCTGTGTGAGACCTCCAGCCCAGCTGGTCCGTGAGTGGATGTACAAGGGGAGGGGACATGGGGGAGTCCCAACTTCCCGTGCCCCACACACCCCTTCCCCGTGAGTCCGCATCCACTGTTGGCTCCGCCCTGGTGGCTTCCTCCCACCTCTGCCAGCCATGCCTACTGATTGTTCCCCACACAGTAGATGGAGGAGTCCGCCAGCTTTAAATATTTCAAACACAAAAATAAACTCAAAATGGATAAAGGACCTGAATGTGCGACAGGAAACCATCGAAACCCAAGAGGAGAAAGCAGGAAAAGACCTCTCTGACCTCAGTCGCAGCAATTTCTTACTCGACACATCTCCAAAGGAAAGGGAGTTAAAAGCAAAAATGAACTATTGGGACCTCATCAAGATAAAAAGCTTCTGCACCGCGAAGGAGACAATCAACAAAACTAAAAGGCAACCGACGGAATGGGAAAAGATATTTGCAAATGACATATCGGACAAAGGGCTAGCATCCAAAATCTATAAAGAGCTCACCAAATTCCACACCCGGAAAACAAATAATCCAGTGAAGAAATGGGCAGAAGACATGAATAGACACTTTTCCAAAGAAGACATCTAGACGGCCAACCAACACATGAACAAATGCTCAATGTCACTCCTCATCAGGGAAATACAAATCAAAACCACACTGAGATACCACCTCACGTCAGTCAGAGTGGCTAAAGTGAACAAATCAGGAGACTATAGATGCTGGCGAGGATGTGGAGAAACGGGAACCCTCTTGTACTGTTGGTAGGAATGCAGACTGATACAGCTGCTCTGGAAAACAGTGTGGAGGTTCCTCAAAAAATTAAAAATAGACCTACCCTATGACCCAGCAATAGCACTGCTAGGAATTTACCCAAGGGATACAGGAGTGCCGATGCACAGGGGCACTTGTACCCCAATGTTTATAGCAGCACTCTCAACAATAGCCAAATTATGGAAAGAGCCTAAATGCCCATCAACTGACGAATGGATAAAGAAATTGTGGTTTATATACACAATGGAATACTACGTGGCAATGAGAAAGAATGAAACATGGCTTTTGTGGCAACATGGATGGAACTGGAGAGTGTTATGCTAAGTGAAATAAGTTATACAGAGAAAGACGGATATCATATGTTTTCACTCCTCTGTGGATCCTGAGAAACTTAACAGAAGACCATGGGGGAGGGGAAGGAAAAACAAAGTTAGAGAGGGAGGGAGCCAAACCATAAGAGACTCTTAAAGACTGAGAACAAACTGAGGGTTGATGGGGGGTGGGTGATGGGTATTGAGGAGGGCAGCTGTTGTATGGTGTTGTATGGAAACCAATTTGACAATAAATTTCATGATAAAAAAAAGAAAAAAACAAAAAAACACCGCACAGCATCTAGCTTCTTACCACCGCAGGCCTGAGGGGAGAAGGGAGCAGGGAGGCTCACAGAAAACACGCCATGCGAGCTGCAGGCCTCCACCTCCTGCCCCCCAGCAAGCCCACAGATGAAGAACACGTCGAGGCCAGAGGGAAGAAGGCGGAACAAGCTTCGGCAAAGAGAAGATGACAGGCTGACAAGAGGGTCTGACATCTGTGAGCCTGACCCATCTCTGACTACCCGGGATGGGAGGAGAGATCCACTGGGGCTGCGGGTCAGATGAAAACAAAGTGGGGAGAAGTGATGCGGGAGGGTCTGTGGGAACGAGAGGAGGGTGAGGGGTCAGGGGCAGGTGTCGGAAGGGCAGGGTGGAAGACGGTGTCCTTCAGTCCCTAAGGTCAGCCATGGCCTCACCATGCCAAAGGAACAACACTGGCCACTTCAGACAGGCACCAGGAAGGGAGGACCATACCTGGCAATGAGAGAGAGGAACCCTCATATACGTGCAAAGCAGACTAGTCCCCAGATGGGCTGGTTTTGCCACAGAGCTGCTGTGTGGCCCCAGGCAACTTGCTTAACTGTTCTGTTTTCTGTGCCCCATTTTCCTTCACCCAGAGAAAGATACAGCTCGTAATAAAAGAGCTAACGCTTTATTTTAGCACCTAATACGTGCCAGGCGCTATTCTAAGTGCTTGACATGTGCATTAACTCGTCTGATTATTCTGACAACTGAAGGAGGAGAGTCCTATCGTCCTTTGACTTTAGAGATAAGAAAGCTGAAGGACAGAGCGACTAAGACACTTGCCCAAGGGAAGCGGTTGGAGAAGTGGGGCGGGAACCCAGGAGTCCTGGCTCTGTGCTACTCCCTTGTGCCCACTTGAGATGCACAAACCGTCTTCCACCCAGAGAGCTCAAGAGGAAACTATCCTCTGCTGAGGATACAGCCGAGCTCTTAGCACCTGTTTTATTTTTACAGACAGTGCAAGCCCGGGAGGGGCAGGCAGCAAGGGGGAGAGAGAGAGAATCCCAAGCAGGCTCCGCACTGTCAGCACAGAGCCCAACGCAGGGCTCAAACTCAGAAATGATGAGATCATGACCTGAACTGAAATCAAGAGTCAGACGCTTAACCGACTGAGCCACCAGGTGCCCCGATGTATTTCTTCTTAACAGCGGGGGAAGGGCATGAGTGTCCAAGGTCATAGAGCCGGCTGAGGAGGGTGTCCTGACTCCCCCACCATCCAGCAAAGCCAGAGGGTCAGAGCTGATCTCATGTGCCCCCACTGAGGTCTCCTGCAATGGCCGTGGGAGCAGAATCCTGACCCTGACTGAGGCTCAGCCACGCCCTGCTTGGCATGACCTTGGGCCAGTAACATCTCCAGGTGTCAGTTTCTCTGCAAAGGAGGTCAAGACTCGAGAGAGGGTCTGAGAGCGCCTCCAGTTCTCCCCTGAGAGTCCGTGAAACTGCGCCGTAATCCCGGGCTGCCTGGATGGAAGTGAGCTCCCCATCACAGAGGCATTCCAGCAGAGATCCTTCCAGACACAGTGGCCAGGAGAGGGGAGCTTCAAGGGACTCTCAGGCAGCCAGTGGGAGGCTGGCTTCCTCCAGCGACTCCCTAGCTCCCTGGAGTGACAGAAGGAGCTGGCCTCACTCAGGAATATGTTTGCCCGTGTCACCAGGCAGGCCGGGCCCACAGCTCTTCCCCGGGGACAAGCTGGCCCCAGGGGACACCATGCCAGCCGTGCCTGCAGTCCTAACCTTCCTTCAGCGCAGTCCAGAGCTGCTTTGCTCCTTGCCACCAGCTGCCCAGGAGCCAAGGGACAGGCAAATGCCCAGGCCTTTCCCGGCCTCCTCTGCGGCCACCAGGGCTGACGCTGATCTGGCCGCTGGGGAAGGAGGCCCGGTCCTCCCTGCCAGGGGAAAGGGCACCTCACCACCACTATTCGCTCAAGCTGTTCCTTCCTCCCGGGATTCCCTTCCTCCTGTTCCCCTATGCTAAAACTACTTCTCAGTCTTCAAAGCCCCGATTAAATGTTCCCTCTGGCTGAGTCCCTCCTGTCCCCACAGGCCCAATCAATCTTTTCCTCTGATGGGCTTCTCCAGAGCCATGTCTGTCTTCTTACCACTATACTCACCTGCCTTCTAGGTAGTAAATCCTAGCTGTGGCTTCCTCCCCCACCAGGCTCGGGGCTCCCTGAGCACGAGTCACTGCCCCGTACCCCAGAACTGGGCACAGTAGACACAGCCTCACACAGTAGGTACTCAAAAGACAGCTCGGAAACCGAAGAGCACTGCAGCCACTCCCTGCATCCCAGAAGGGGTTCACGGTCACAGATGCCTCCTTCCCCTGGAGCTCACCTGTTTCTCAAGGCTCCTCCCCTTCCCTCCCGGGGAGGCTGGTATTTTCAGTCCTGTGAGTGCTGCGGAAGCGACCGAGGCCCAGAGAGGGAAGTGTGTGTGCAATCACACACACAGCAAGGCGAGGTCTGCGGGCCCAGAGCAGCCGCGCCACCCCCCCTCCAGCCCCCTCCCAGTGCACAAACCCCTCGCTGGCGGCAGCAGGAAGGGCAGAGGATCGGACTTACCCAGGCATCCGGAGATCAGCACAAACAGCCAGGCCACGAGGCAGCCGGTGGCAACGTGGCACCTCATGTCTCCTGGGGACACAAGGAAGGAGAGGTGAGAAGCCTGCCCTCCGAGCCCCTCCTACACTTGCCCACCCCTGCAGCTCCGGGGAGAATTGGCCTGGGAAGAAGGGAGGGAATCAACTCACGTGGTGGGGAGGCGGGTGTGGGAAAGAAGAGAGGGTCTGCATCGCTTGGTTTCGGATCGTCCAGGGCTGGGTATAGCTCAGCGGCCTGGGGGTGGGGGCAGGGGCAGCGGTGCGTCTGCCCTCATGGGGCTGGCTGCGCAGCCGAGCGAGCGAGAGAGTGAGCGAGGCTAAGCGGTAGGCACAGGAATGCGTGACCGAGGCATTCTGGGCCCCTTGCGGGGAGGGGCCGTTGCCTACATCCTCCAGGATGGCAGCCCCAGGAGTGATGGGGCTTGGGTAGCCTGGGGACAGGGATAGGAGACAGGTGCTGAGCGGGCAGTCAGGGGTCGAAGACCGGGCTTGGCAGGCCCAACACCCCGGATCCCCCCCGCCTAAGTGCCCAATGGGCATGCCTTTTCTCACTTTTCCTACCCACCCGACTATCTCATAATCTGGGATATGAAAGGTGGCGGCAGTCAGCAGTGTCCAGAGTGGCACAGAGAGGGGAGGTATCTGCACAGCGTTCCACAGCAAGTCTGTAGAACACTGAGGCCAAATTTCTAGGGGCTCCAGCGAGATCTGGAGCCCAGCCCCCAGCGGCTCAGCGAGGCGAGATCCCACCTCGAAGGGTGTCGGGGAGGGTGACTGCACCTCGCACCATAGCGGTGGCCCTGTTACAGCGGGGCCACGGTCCTCTGGTTCCTTCTCAGCCCTGCAGCAGTTCAGGGACAGGCCTCCCGGAGACCAGCAGAGGCACCAGGAGGGGCCCACGCTCCTCAGCTGGGGATGCCACGGCGCTCTCAAATGCCAGCCCTGTTAGTACAGGGACACAGCCCACACGCCTCCACATCCCCGCAGGGCCTA
This sequence comes from Prionailurus bengalensis, assembly GCF_016509475.1. Taxonomy (NCBI): domain Eukaryota; kingdom Metazoa; phylum Chordata; class Mammalia; order Carnivora; family Felidae; genus Prionailurus; species Prionailurus bengalensis. Next base: position 31,824,830 of record NC_057351.1, on the reverse strand, counting down.
GCCAAGGGCCTGCACGTCATCCTGCAGTTCAACAGCTTGCTCAGAGACTCCCGGCTAGCGAGCACCAGGCTCAGCATCTGGACCTAAGTTGACCGGCCGCCTCCCTCGTGGATGAGGGGCCAGGAAAGCCATGGGGAGGTGAAGGGAACGGAAGGGAAGGGATCTCTGGAGAGACTTCCACATGTCTGCAAGATCCAAGGGCGAGAGATTCCAAAAGAGCCACAAGCTCAGATCCCTTAATTCCAGACCCAGAGTGGCCTTTGTCAGCCCAGGCCCCGAGTGGCCTGTGACACGACCCCACCGGGGTTCCTGCCACATACAACACGCACTGGCCCGTGACGCCCTTTGGTTTCCCTTCTAACATCTGTTTCCCTGATGTCCTGATTACTAGGCATGAAACGGTAATTTGCAGAATAAACGATCCTAAGATGTATTTAAATAATAAAAGACAGACCCCCCCCCATTCATATATTCCTATATTTCCACCCCCTTGAGCTTTGGAATGTTAACAGCATCACAGGGAGGCAAATTGAGATGCTCCAGGGGCCAGGCCAGGAACAGAAATGAGGGAGACACCGGGTGGGTGGGGATGATGGCCACTCCGAGGCCACAGGCTCTGTCCAAGAGGGGCAGCTGCTGATGTGTTCCAGCCAAGAGGGATGTGGGCCCAGCGCGGCCAGGGCTTCTGATTTCTCTCAATGAAAAGCTGACAATCGGGCTTTTTCTATGAATTCACTTTTTAAATGTTGGCAAATAATTCAACTTGTAGGAGCCAAACAGGACGTGTCGGATGGCCAGAGTGGGTGGGTTGGGCTGGGCACGCGTCCTACTGGGCCCTTCCCTGCACCCAAGCAAATCCGTTCGCATTACACACACGTATGGAGCGGTGTGGCTGTGTTTATCTTTAGAATGATGGAACTGTCTCTACACAAAAGAAACTTGCTCTTCTCACATCATGATATTTCACGGATGACCCTCCACGTCAACACTGCTACATCTGCGCCCTTCTTTTTAGGAGCTAAATCATAGTTCAGAGCATGGGTGTTTGCAAGAGAGACAAGGATCCCCTACTGTTGGGCATTTGGGTGTTCCCAGGTTCCCACCACCACGGGTAATGCCACGAGGGGCCTCCCTCCGAAAATAATCGTGTCAGGACCTTGGATGCTCTTGAACTTGGCTCTCCAGCTGCGGCATTACTGGGTGGATTAGATACAACCCCGGCCATGTATGTAAACCTTTATTAGACATCGCCGTATTACCTTCTGGAAAGGTTGTGGCAATTCCCGCTCCCTCCGGCAGCGTATGAGAGGGCCTCTGTGCCCACCTGGAAGTGATCCCTCTTTTAAATGGCTGCCAATCGGATGCATGAAAAATGGTATGGCATTGTTGCTTTAATTTGCATTTCCCTAACTACTAGCGAGGTTGAGCAGGATGCCTTTTTCTAAACGTTCAAACCACTTTCCATCTGTTATCCTGCACTGCCGTAGCGTATCCTACAAAGAAGCTAGCCAGCATTGCTGGCATTATCCCTGATTTACAAGTGGAGAAACCGAGGCACAGAGCAATTAAGTGACAATCTGACATCTCCTAGTGAGTGAGTGTTTTTTTCAAAAAAAAATCTCCAGCCCTCTGCCTTCCCAAGCCAGATGTTATAAGAATTAAACAACATCTGCCAAGAACATCATCCACAAATAGCTGGGGAGGGTAGCCATTCTGCAAGGTGTTGCACGAAGTTTGCAGTGGAAGGAAGGAAGGAAGGAAGGAAGGAAGGAAGGAAGGAAGGAAGAAAATAAACACTTACGAGGGCAACTCCCACAGACCAGGGATTTTCAGAGGTGTTGTTTTATTCAGTCCTCTGAAGTGTCCCCATAGCGTATTGTCCCCATTTTTCAGATGAGGGAATCAAGGCCCAGAGAGGTCACTCCAGGACTGGAACTGATTCCATCACGCCACCCTGCTGCCCGCCATTCCCCACACACCGCCCGCCCCATTTCCTAACAGATAAAAGGGAAGGCACGGCCCCTCCCTCAGGAGTACAATACACAAGAGACACAGGATGAACGTCTGCAAAGAAGTGCACACTTGTGCACAACACACCCACACGTGCAAAACGCATCATTTCCACGACGCTGGCTCGGGCTCCAACACTGCCAGGCACACTGTCCCCAGCCTGTCTCCTTAAACGTCTGCTTCCCCTCCGGAGGCAGTCACATTGCCTTGGCGCCTCTCTTCTGTGGGTTACGGGCAGCCAAACACAGCCCTGAGTCTGCAGGATTGGGGGCGGGGGGCAGCTCTGAAGCCGTTAGACGCAGGGGTGATGTCTGCTCCATGCTGACTCTGTCCTCAGCTTGGGGCAAGGGAGCCGAGACCGTAGGTCGCGGGGACCCCGGCTCCGAAGGGTGAAGCGGAGTAGCTAGGCAAAAGTGGGTCCCTCCTGCTACCGGGTTCTCCCTGAAATCCCAGTTCTTGCCCTTCCTCTGGCCTCTCTGGCTACAGGAAGGCAAGCAAGGCCCAGAGAGAGAGGCTAATGGCAGTGGGAAGAGGCCCCTGGGTTCCAACCTCCAGCCCAGGTGTCGCAATGGATGCTGCATTGCCTGCAGGCATTCCCTTGACATTGGGGCCACAGCAAGTGGCCTGTGTCCCCCGGGAGAGCCTGACCTCGCCCTGCCTTGTGCAACGGCTGTTCCCCAACCTCCCAGCCCTCCCACCTCCCACCTGGCAGAGCTGCGTGACCTCCTCCACCTCAGGATGGGGCCTGGGCTCCTACCAACCCTCACCTGCCCCCACCGAACCAGGAAACACAGACACACAGCCTTCCGTGCGGGGGTTCTGCTCTGGGCCTGGGATAAGTGCCAGAGACGTGCCCCAGGGGTAGGAGCAGGGTCAGGGCTGGCTGCCCCCAAATCTCTCAGGGACCTGGCTTAGAGCCCATCCTTGCAGGAAGACTTCCAGAAATCCCTCAAACATACCCACTGCCAAGAAGACACAGAACCAGGCCTCAGAGTCGTCGGGCTGTCAGTTCTCAACAGCCTCTTTCATGCTAAACTCGGTGCCAGGCCCTGGGGGAGGATGGCTACGAACATGTGCCAGGTGTCAAATAAATGATAGAGACCATTGCTGCCCAAGGCCATGGAAAGAGAAGTCCTGAACCTACCAGAGGAGGTGAGATGTGGGCTGCACAGTGTTAACGTTTGCCGAGTGCACGTTACGTGCCAGTCACTGCGGCGGGCGACGTGCTGTCCGTGCTGGGGCTCGGAGAGTTTGAGTGACCTGCCCGAGGTCACACAGCTGATAAGTGGCCAGGTCGGGATTCGAACCCCATTCCGATGGCCGTCAAAAGTTGGTCGCCCAGCCTCAGCCCCAACCCTTACAACTGCTTCACAGCCACAGGATATAGGAGGCAGCAGCAAGGCCGAGTGCGTGTGCCAGGAAGAAGGGGGACAGCCAGGGCCGGGAAGTGGGTTCCTATTTAGCCTGCCTTTCTGGCATATTGGCATCTCACAGGCCTTGGCCCGAGAACCACTACCAATAAGACAACGTCCGCACCATCAGAGGTGACCAAGCCCCCCGCCTCCTCATCCCACATGGCCCTCTCCGGCACCATCCCCAAGAGGTTACCACCTCTGTCCCTGGAGGGAGCAGAGTGCAAAGACAGCCGTACTCGAGGCAGCAACGTGACCCACACTGGCCTGTGCCTTCTCCTGTGATCAACCTGTAAAAACCTGCTGCTCACGCGGGCCTGGGCTGAGGGCCACAGGGGATGTTCCGGCAGGTGGCACGGTTACAGCATCTAGGGAGTCACCCCACCTGGGAATCACCTCCCCAATCAAAGCCTCCATTTACACCCCCGAGGGCTGGGGAGCTGCAAGGAGAGGCTTCTAAGCCGGGTCTGGCCACACCGCACGCGTCTGCCCTGACATTACTTGCCGTGTGCCAGGCACTGTGTTAGACACAAGCGCACAGAAGGAAACAAGCTGAGGACCTTTCCGGGGTGGGGGCTGACACTTCCAGGAGAGACCAACACAGACGGCGTAGGTAGGCAAGTTCTACGGCGTGCTTGGGAATAAGTACTAAGGAGAGAGGCAAGGAACGGGGTGAGGGTAGTCTGCCTATCACTGAAGGTGCTATATGAACAAACAGTGAGGAAGCAGGAGAGTGAGCCATGCGGTTAGCCATCTTCCAGGCAGAGGCAACAGCCTGTGCAAAGGCCCTGAGGCAAGAGGGTGCTAACGCACATGGAAAGGAGGCCAGTGGGGCTGTAACTGGGTACACGGTGGGGGAGAGTGGCAGGAGACGAGGCCACAGACACAATGGGCCCATCACTGATGGGAGTCAAGTGGGAGTCATGGTCCTAAGCCCCCCAAGAGTTCTGTGCAAGAGTCAAGTTTTACTGGAGCACTTGGCCGCACTACTGGGGACTGACTGCAGGGGCAAGGGCAGAAGCAGGCAGACCGGTGTGGCGGCCAGACATCTGAGGGCTCTGGCCAGAGACTGGGGTGGAGGGTGTGGGGTCTGGCATGTGTCGAGGTAGAGCTGAGAGGGTCTCCTACTGGAGAAGACGAGGCCGTGTGAGAAAGGACCGAGCCTGAGGGTTTGGCCCAGGCGCCCGGAAGGATGGAGTTGCTGGGAGGAGGCGGCAGGGGGAAGGAGCTGAGAGCTGAGCGCAGAAGTTCAGTTTGGGGCACGGTGAGCTTGGAAAGGCTGTTGAGAACCCAGCAGCATCGTGGGACAGGCAGGAGGACACCCCCACCTAGACGTCAGGCCTGAGGTGGGGCCAGAGATGCAGACGTAGACGTGGGGGTCATCGGCGTGTAGGTGGTACTTGGGGCCACCAGAGAGACGAGATCACCAAGATCCCAACACCCTCGAGCCGAGGCAACTTGGCTGAGAATATCCATCAATGTTTAAAACCTACAAAAAGCCACTCTCAACGCGTGGCCTAGCGATTCCACTTCCAGAACTTGAGCTGAGGAAATGATTATGGCGGCGCATGAACGCTAACCCCCAGCGATGTTCGCAGCAGCCCAGGGGAGCAGCCCAGACACCCAGCGGGAACTGGTTCAACTGTGTGATGTCCACAAGAAGCAGAGGACCACATACGGATGGGTATGTGTGTGTCTGTGGGTAGGGGCAGCGCGTGCACGGACAGGACTATTAGGTGAAACGGTTTCATCTGAGAGGTGCAGTTACAGCTGATTCCGCATTCTTCTACACACTCACTGCATTTTCCAAATCTTCTATTAGAACACCCAACGTTTTTACAACCAGAGACTTAGCTAATGTCCATCCTACCAAAACATCGGCAGCAGCATGTGAACAGATACACAACTCTGATTAGGAAGTTCTTTCCTAGGGGCGCCGGGCTGGCTCAGTTGGTTGAGCATCCGACTTCCGCTCAGGTCGTGATCTCACAGTTCGTGAGTTGGAGCTCGACGCGGGGCTCTGTGCGGACGGCTCGGAGCCTGGAGCCTGCTTCGGATTCTGTGTCTCCATCTCTCTCTCTCTCTCTGCTCCTCCCCTGCTTATGTTCGTGCTCTGTCTCTCTCAAAAATAAACATTAAGAAAGAAAAAGAAAGAAAAAAGAAAGAAAGAAAGAGAGAAAGAGAGAAAGAGGAAAAGAAAGAAAGAAAGAAAGAAAGAAAGAAAGATAGACTGATCTTTCCTAGAGACACCTGGGTAGTTCAGTTCGTTGAGCATCCAACTCTTGATTTTGACTCAGGTCACGATCCCAGGTTCGTGGGATTGAGCCCCGCATCAGGCTCCATGCTCAGTGTGGAACCTGCTTAAGATTCCCTCTCTCTCTCTCTCTCTCTCTCTCTCTCTCTCTCTCTGCCCTTCTCTCCAGCTCATGCTCTCTCTCTAAAATAAAAAAATAAAAATAAATTTATATTAAAAAAAAATAAAGTTTTGTCTTAATGCTCTGCTGAGCCTCCCTGAAGTCCACAGTCCCAGATGTGACTACCGGAGGAGACCCTTAGGGCTGGGAGGGTTCTCAAAAGTCGTCTGGCTAATAACACCCCTCTGCCACTACTCAGGTCCTTCCGTGGACAAGGGGCTCTCTCCCTCCTGGACAGGGGGCGAGGCGGTCCCAGCTCAGAGACCCCTGCCTCCCTGCCCAGTCCTGTTACCTTCCCACACCGGAGCAGATTGGGGGTTGTTCTGATTACGCCCACCCTCAGGAGGACTTCCCTGCGTTCCAGCCATGGGGACTCGTAAGTACCAGAATGAGCTAAACCTGGCCTTAGAGACCAGGCCCCAGGCTGAAGGTGGGGACTAACAACTGAAAAGAAAAACAAGTGTCCGAAGGTACTCCTACGCTCACACACACACACACACACACACACACACACACACAAGCTGGGCCCAGTGAACCCCCGAACGAAATGTGCCCTCAAGATGCCCCTGACCCAACCTTGGACAGCCCCCCCTTCCTGTCCCCATTGCTTCCCCCAGGCTGGAGGAAGCCAGGTTCGTCATACAGCTCCTCCCGATCTGTAGGGGTGTCACCAAATGCCTCTGGACCAAACCCAAGACAGAGCCCATCACAGCCTGGTCTCCCGGACAGAGACTGGAAAGCATGTTCCTTGTGGCTGCAGGGACAAAGGACACACTCCCCTCTTCTGGGAAATCGGCGCATTCAGGGCTCAAGGGCCCTCAATGGTTACCATCTCCCACCTCTCCCTGCAGCTCAGTCAGGGGATGCAGGAACCGAGGGTGTGCTCAGGGTGGAGAGAGGCAGTGGCTTCCATCCAGCAAGCAAGGGGACAGGAAGAAACAGAGCCGAGGGGGAGGGAAAGGGCAGGAGGGGACATCTGAGCAGCTTTTCAGTTTCTCAGGAGTGAAAGATTTTCACAGCAGGGTGCCACAATTTAGTTTGAACTGCTATGAATTCCCATAAAATCAGATGCACTCAGCTTTGAATAGAAATACAGAAATACACGGCAGAAATCAAATACAATTTGGGGATTATTCACCACCACTACACACGGAGGGGCTCGTGCGTGCAAGGAGGTGCCCGCAGACGACACCATTAGGGCCACTAACGGACAAGCCACTGTCAGCCACTGACGGCCATGTTTCAAAGCCTACCCCATCCAGGCCACCGGCAGGGGAGGCTGCTGTGACAGAAGGTCACTAAGCGGGACTTTTCCCGTAAGGAGGGAAAAGATCAGTGTGTTTGTGCCCTCCGCTGGATCCCTCCCCAAAGTTCCCACTGACTGATGCCCAGGGATGGTAGATGAGTCAGGCAGGACTGAAAATCCCAGGAGGGACACAACAGTGGCCCAGCATCCTCCACGTGAAGCCTAGTATCTGAGTCTCCTTGACCTATACGTTTTTTTTTTTAAAGTCACTCCGTAGGCAATATATTTTATTTTAGTCTTTTCTTTTTGGAAGTAATGCACAGACATGGTAAATAACTATACAAAAGGGTGTGTAGCAGGAAGTGAGTCTCCCTTCCATCGTAGCCCCAGCAGGAAGTGAGTCTCCCTTCTACCCAAGCTCGCATGTTCCCAGAAAGGACGCTGGATGGAGGGTTCCTGAAGTGTCTATCGTATGTGCATACAAGGATATAGCATACAGGTCTCTCCCTCTCTTAGAAAAATCTAAGCGGTATCCATGCTATCCTAGTCCGTTTTGCCGCATGATGATATATCCTGAAGACTGTTCTGTTTCAGAACATACAGAGCCTGCTCTTTTTAACAGTTGTAGTGGGAGTTGGGGGGGGGGGGACCATAACTTATCTCTGCTGATGGACATCGAGGTTGTTTTTAACTTTGCAATTTGACAAATGAAGCCACAATGAATAGCCTTGTTCCTATATTTACACGCACTATATGAAGAAGGAAACTTTCATAGTTTTATAGCTGTTGACAAACTACTCTCAAAGAGGATGCACCAAGTTGCATTCCCCTCAACTCTTACAGAAGGGCCAGTGTCCCCATACCTTTGCCAGAGCTGCGTGGTCACTATTTTTCAAGTTCCAGAAAGGGTAGCTAAGGATCCTGATCCTCAGATCCCCCGCCCCATTGGGGCATGGAGCTAGAATGGAGTTGACCAAGCTTGGCTTTCTTCTACCCCCTGACTCACCAGTAGGGTGAAAACCAACACACCTTGGCCTGGCTCTGTGACCTTGCTGCAATGTACACCCTCTCCCTCACTGGGGTCACTGCCAGTCACCACACCCTGTCCTTGGCCAGGCTGTTCTCTCCATCCGAAGTGCCACCTGGTTCCATCTTGCACCTCCAGTTCTGCCTTCAAGGCACAGCTCTGTCACTTCTTCCACAAAGTCATCCTGGATCCCTGCTAGAAGCTGGACCCTCAGCTCCCCTAGTTTTTAGGTTTGCATTTCTGGAAGCAGCTCTTCCAGCTGTAGGGGCTAGACTTGTACATGCCCTCCTTCTCCCAGAAGACCCTCAGCTCCTTGCAAGTAGAGTCCAGTTTATCCCAAACAGCCTTTGCCCACTTAACATCCCCTCCTGGGTAGGTCGCTAACACTTAACATATCCTACAGTGATCCAATTTCTTCTCCAAATAGGTTCCCATGCTCCCCTTTCTCGCCTCAGTAAGCTTACCTCCACTGATACACTCTTTTTCTTTTTCATTCAGTTAACAAACACATTTTATACAGCCAGTAAGTGGCAGTTTCCTCCTTACCCTCATGATTATCATATTTTGGGCTCACTTGCCCTCTCTAAGCCTCACCCCTGCCAAGTTCATTCCTAACCCTTGGCCATCACTGTGGTTGATCAAATGATCGGTCCCAAGCCTTCACTCTGCATAGGATTACACATCTGCACCCATCTTGGGGTCTCATGGTAGGCAGTGTGCTGTCCCACCTTTTAAGCTGGGCTTGGCCGTATGACTCGTCTGGACCAATGGATGTTTTGGCTCACCTCCATACTAGTGGAGGCATGTGACCCATACGCAGAGGAGCGTGCCTCTTGAACTCCTACCTGTCAACCTGAGATGAGCACACCCCAGGCAGAGTGAGCAGACTGAAACCACACATGGCCCAGAATCATATTAATGATTTGCTGACCGTAGCCTAGATTTGCTGACCCTCCCGTTGACCCACGGACATAAGTAAGCATAAATGATTGTTGTAGTGGTTTGGTAGGGACTACGATACCAAAACTACGAAATATATATAACCATGTAAGAGAACAGAGGGAAATCTTCATGATTAGATTTGGCAATGATTTCAAGGAGATAACATCAGAAGCACAGGCAATAAAGTTAAATAAACTGGACTTCATTCAAATGAAAAACTTCCGTGCATCAAAGGACACTATTAACATGTAGAAAATATCTGTACCTAACACGTAGAAAATATCTGTAAATCACCTATCTGATAAGGGATTAATATCTATCATATATAAAGAACTCCTAAAACTCAACAGCACAATAAAAAATCTAAGTCAAAAATAAGCAAAAAATTTAAATATACATTTCTCCAAAGAAGATATACAAATGGCCAAGGGACACATGAAACAATGCTCAACATCATTAGTTATTGGAGAAATGCAAATAAAAATCACAATGAGAGACCACTTCTCACTCATTAGGGTAGCTATTAAAAAAAAAACATAAAATAAGTGTTGGAAAGAATGTAGAAAAATGGGAACCCTTGTGTATTGCTCAGGGGGAATATAAAACAGTGTAGCCATTGTAGAAAACAGTACGGTGGTTCCTCAAGAAATTAAGCATAGAATTACCATACGAGCCAGAGATTCCACTTCTGGCATATATGCAAAAGAATTGGAAATAAGGACCTGAGCAAATATTTGTACACCCATGTTCATAGCAGCATTATTCACAATAGCCAAAGGTGGAAAGAACCCAAATGTCCATCAGTAGATGAATGGATACCCCCAAGTGTGGTATACACATATAATGGAATATTGTTTAGTCTTAAAAAGGAACGACATTCTGGCACATACTATGACATGGATAAACCTTGAAGACATTATGCCAAGAGACGTAAGCCCCGTCGCAAAAGGACAACGAGCGTATGGTTCCATTTATATGAAGTACCTAGAGTCGTCAGACTCAGAGAGACAGAAAGTTGAACGGTGGTTACAAGAGGCTGGGGGTAGGGGTGGCAAAAGGAGGAGTTATTGTTCAACAGGTGCAGAGTTTCAGTCTGGGGTGATGAAAAGTTCTGGAGATGGATGGTGGTGAAGGTTGCATAACAGTGTGAATGTACTTCATGCCACTGAACCATATACTTAGAAATGGTTAAGGGGCACCTGGGTGGCTCAGCCGGTTAAGCGTCCAACTTCAGCTCAGGTCACGATCTCATGGTTTGTGAGTTCGAGCCCCGCATCAGGCTCTCTGCTGTCAGCATGGAGCCTGCTTCAGATCCTCTGTCCCCCTCTCTCTCTGCCCCTACTCCACTTGCCCTCTCTCTTTCTCTCAAAAATAAACATTTTATTTTATTTTATTTTTTAACGTTTATTTATTTTTGAGACAGAGAGAGACAGAGCATGAACGGGGGAGGGTCAGAGAGAGAGGGAGACACAGAATCGGAAACAGGCTCCGGGCTCTGAGCTGTCAGCACAGAGCCCGACACGGGGCTCAAACTCACAGACTGTGAGATCATGACCCGAGCTGAAGTCGGACGCTCAACCGACTGAGCCACCCAGGCGCCCCAAAATTAAACATTTTTAAAAAATGGTTAAAATGGTATATTTTGTTATACGTATTTTGCTGCAATAAAAAAATGCTAAAAATGACTCAATGGCAAAATTTACATTTTGTAAATCCTGCCATAATAAAATGATATGTATACATAAAATAAATAAAAGGTTATTTATTATCATATTTAATTATATTTATTTATTATAAATAAAAGGCTCCTCTCATGTTATTACTAAGAAAAAAAAATTAATAAGCCATCAGTAGAGTCAGGCATACCGATCGTATCAGGGCCCGGTCCAATCAGAATAGACTTATGGGGGGTGGGGGGTGGGGCATCTGGCTGGCTCAGTAGGTAGAGCATCTGACTTGACCTCAGGGTCGTAAGTTCAAGCACTGCATTGGGCGTGAAGCCTACTTTAAAAATATAAAGAATAAACTTATGGGGACCACCAGCTGCAAAGCAGCCCAGTCACCACATGTGAAGTTCCCCCACACACCACACTCTGACCCCTCTTTTGTCGTATGTCAGCTTAATTGTCCCCTGCTCAGGGAGGCCTTCCCTAACCACTATGACAGTTGGTCACCCTTATTTTTTTCTCACTGTACCCTGCTCTTGCCTTTCATACCTCTCAACACATTTTGTAGATGAAGAGTTATCCTCTGGTTGCTTGTCTGTCTCCCCGACACCATTAAAGTCACGGGTGGGTGGGGGACCCAGACATCTGGCCAGGTGAAGGCCAAGGAGAGAAGGTGTGGAGGAAGGTTCTGTCAAAGGGTGGGCTCCCTTTGACAATCTTCTCTGCACAAGCCTTGCTGTCTCCTCTGATGCAAGAAATCGGAACGTGGAAACAGGAAGAGGCCCTAAAAGGTAAAACAGCGAATCCTTCTGCTTTTCAGACTATTCCACACGGCAATTTTTTTTTTTTTTTTATGAAAATCTCCTCTAGCATAAGTGGTACAACTTTGTGGGAGGCCATTTGGCACAAACAAACCATGGCCTTAAAAGCATTCATACCTTTTGACTTAGCAATTCGACTAATAGGAACTTTCCCTAAGGAGATCATCAGAATCAGGGCACAGGGCTCTGTTTTGAGGATGTTTACGGAGCATTGTTTATAACAGTGAAAACGAACAGCTCATAGTCAACGACAGTCGGGTCTCTCAACCAACCACACCGGGGCCAGCCTTGCCCGCCGTGTACCCACAGCAGTGGCACCGAGTCATTGCCACAGCCAAGCCAAGGGTTGGGCCTGCCCAGTCAAGGCCCAGTCACACCATGCAGTCCACACAGAGGACACCCCTGGAGCGCCCGGTTGTGGAAACCGGGGGAGACTGTGCTGCTGGGTCTCGCAGACTTCTTCTGAATAACCACTACTTTCACGATGAAGATATGTAGCCGTAGAAACAAACACAGAGAGTCAGACAAAATAAGGAGATGGAGAAATATGTTCTGAATCAAAGAGCAAGAGAAAACCTCAGAAAAAGAAATAAACAAAATGTAGATAAGCAATCTACCTGATAACGTGTGCAAAGTAATGATCATAAAGATGCCCACTGCACTCGAGAGAAGAGTGGAAAAAACTCGGTGAGAACTTCAACAAAGGGATAGAGAATACATAAAAGAACCAATCAGACCTGAAGAATACAGTAGCTGAAATGAATAATACATTAGAGGGAATCCACGGCAGATCAGAGGACTCAGAACAGATCAACAATCTGGAAGGGGGGATAGGGAAGAGCACCAAAGCTGAACAACAAAAAGAAAAAAAAATTAATGTTTATTTATTTTTGAGACAGAGAGAGAGACAGAGCATGAATGGGGGAGGGTAAGAGAGAGGGAGACACAGAATCTGAAGCAGGCTCCAGGCTCCGAGCTCTCAGCACAGAGCCCGACACGGGGCTCGAACTCACAGACCCTGAGATCATGACCTGAGCCAAAGTTGGACGCTCAACCGACTGAGACACCCAGGTGCCCAGAAAAAAATTTTTTTTTAATAAGGACAGGTTAAGACACTCAGAGACATCAAGCATACTAACATTTGCATTACAGAGGAACCAAAAGAAGAAGAGAGAGAAAGTGACAAAATTACTTGAAAAAAAAAAAAACTGAAAACTTGCCTAACCTGGGGACAGAAACAGACATCCAGGTCTGAGAAGACAGAAAATTCTAAATCACGTAGACCCAAGGAGGTCCACACCAAAACACATAATAATTAAAATGACAAGAATTGGGGTGCCTGATAAGGCTATCAGCTGATTTTCTAGCAGAAACCCTGTGGGCCAGAAGGGAGGGGGCAGGATATATTCAAAGTGCTAGAAGGATAAAAAACCTACAACCAAGAATCCTCTACCTGACAAAGTTATCATTCAGAACTGTGGGAGAGAGAAAGAGTTTCCCAAACAAATAAAAGTTACAGGAGCTCACCAAAGTTACTAAATTGGCCTTACAAGAAATGTGATAGCAACTTCCTTAGGCAGAAAAGGCCACATCAACAAGATATTAGCCAAATGGATCCAACAATACATTAAAAAAATTATTCACCACGACCAAGCAGGATTTATACCTGGGATGCAGGGCTGGTTCAATATCCGCAAAACAATTAATGTGATTCATCACATCAATAAAAGAAAGGAAAAGAACCATATGATGCTCTCAATAGATGCAGAGAAAGCATCTGACAAAATACAGCATCCTTTCTTGATAAAAACCCTCAAGAAAGTAGGGATAGAAGAAGCATACCTCAAGATCATAAAAGCCATATATGAACGACCCAATGCTAATATCATCCTCAATGGGGAAAAACTGAGAGCTTCCCCCCTAAGGTCAGGAACAAGACAGGGATGTCCACTCTCACCATTGTTTATTCAACATAGTACTGGAAGTCTTAGCCTCTGTAATCAGACAATACAAAGAAATAAAAGGTATCCAAATCGGCCAGGAGGAGGTCAAACTTTCACTCTCCACAGATGACATGATACTCTATATGGAAAACCCAAAAGATTCCACCAAAAAACTGCTAGAATTGATTCATGAATTCAGCAAAGTTGCAGGATATAAAATCAATGCACAGAAATCGGTTGTATTCCCATACACCAACAATGAAGTGACAGAAAGAGAAATCAAGGAATAAATCCCATTTACAGTTGCACAAAAAACCATAAAATACCTAGGAATAAATCTAACCAAAGAGGTGAAAAATCTATACACTGAAAACTATAGAAAGCTTATGAAAGAAATTGAAGAAGACACAAAAAATGGAAAAAGATTCCATGCTCCTGGATAGCAAGAACAAATATTGTTAAAATGTCGATCCTACCCAAAGCTATCTACATATTCGATGCAATCCCTATCAAAGTAACACCAGCATTCTTCACAGAGCTAGAACAAATAATCCTAAAATGTATATGGACCAGAAAAGACCCTGAATAGCCAAAGCAATCTTGAAAAAGAAAACCAAATCAGGAGGCATTACCATCCCAGACTTCAAGCTATACTACAAAGCTGTAATCATCAAGACAGTATGGTACTGGCACAAGAACAGACATTCAGATCAATGGAACAGAATAGAGAACCCAGAAATGGGCCCACAAATGTATGCAACTAATCTTTGACAAAGCAGGAAAGAATATCCAATGGAATAAAGACAGTCTCTTCAGCAAGTGGTGCTGGGAAAACTGGACAGCGACACGCAGAAGAATGAACCTGGACCACTTTCTTACATCATACACAAAAATAAACTCAAAATGGATGAAAGACCTCAATGTAAGACAGGAAGCCATCAAAATCCCCGAGGAGAAAGGCAAAAACCTCTTTGATCTTGGCTGCAGCAACTTCTTACTCAACATGTCTCTGGAGGCAAGGGAAACAAAAGCAAAAATGAACTACTGGGACCTCATCAAAATAAAAAGCTTCTGCACAGCAAAGGAAACAATCAACAAAACTAAAAGGCAACCAACAGAATGGGAGAAGATATTTGCAAATGACATATCAGATAAAGGGTTAGTACCAAAAATCTATAAAGAACTTATTAAACTCAACACCCAAAAAACAAATAATCCAGTGAAGAAATGGGCAAAAGACATGAATAGACATTTCTCCAAGGAAGACATCCAAATGGCCAACTGACACATGAAAAAATGCTCAACAGCACTCATCATCGGGGAAATACAAATCAAAACCACAATGAGATACCACCTTACACCTGTCAGAATGGCTAACATGAACAACTCAGGCAACAACAGATGTTGGTGAGGATGCAGAGAAAGAGGATCTCTTTTGCATTATTGGTGGCAATGCAAGCTGATGCAGCCACTCTGGAAAACAGTATGGAGGTTCTTCAAAAAACTAAAAATAGAACTACCTTATGACCCAGCAATTGCACTACTAGGCATTTATCCAAGGGATACAGGTGTGTTGTTTCGAAGGGACACATGCACCCCCATGTTTATAGCAGCACTATCAACAATAGCCAAAGTATGGAAAGAGACCAAATGTCCATCGATGGATGAATGGATAAAAGAGATGTGGTATATCTATACAATGGAGTATTACTCAGCAATCAAAAAGAATGAAACCTTGCCATTTGCAAGTACATGGATGGAACTGGAGGGTATTATACTAAGTGAAATTAGTCAGAGAAATACAAAAATCATATGACTTCACTCATAGGAGGCCTTTAAGAGACAAAACAGATGAACACAAGGGAAGGGAAACAAAAATAATCTAAAAACAGGGAGGGGGACAAAACAGAAGAGACTCATAAATATGGAGAACAAACTGAGGGTTACTGGACGGGTTGTGGGAAGGGGGATGGGCTAAATAGGTAAGGGGCATTAAGGAATCTACTCCTGAAATCATTGTTGCACTATATGCTAACTAATTTGGATGTAAATTTTAAAAAATAAAAAAAAAAATGAAAAAAAAAGAAAAGGCCACAACTAAAAGTAGGAAGATTATAAAAAGAAAAAATTCTGCAGATCAAAGCAAAAGCAAATATATGCTAACAGTATGTGTATCAATCAATCATAAAGGTAGTACGGAGGTTAAAAGATAGTAAAATCAACTACATCTACAATAATAAAGGGATACACAAAATAAAAAGATGTAAAAAATGATATCTTATCCATAAAATGTGGAGGATGACAGTAAAAAATGTAGTGCTTTTAGAATGTGTTAAAAAGGGAGAAAGTGACAACAATACGGTAATAGTAGGGGATTTAACGTCCCACTTACACCAATGGACAGATCATCCAGACAGAAAGTCAACAAGGAAACAATAGCCTTAACTGACACATTAGATCAGAGGGACTTAATAGATGCATGTAGAACATTCCATCCCCAAATAGTAGAATACATATTCAAGTGCATGTGGAACATACTCCAAGATATATCATGTTAGGGGCACCTGGGTGGCTAAGTCAGTTAAGCGTCTGATTCTTTTTTTTTTTTTTTTAATTTTTTTTTTCAACGTTTATTTATTTTTGGGACAGAGAGAGACAGAGCATGAACGGGGGAGGGTCAGAAAGAGAGGGAGACACAGAATCGGAAACAGGCTCCAGGCTCTGAGTCATCAGCCCAGAGCCCGACGCGGGGCTCGAACTCCCGGACCGCAAGATCGTGACCTGGCTGAAGTCGGACGCTTAACCGACTGCGCCACCCAGGCGCCCCTAAGCGTCTGAATCTTGATTTTGCCTCAGGTCATGATCTCACAGCCCCATGTTAGGCTCTGTACTGACAGCATGGAGCCTGCTTGGGATTCCCTCTCTCCTTCTCTGCCCCTCCCCCACTCTCTCTCTCTCTCTCAAAATAAACACATAAACATTAAAAAAAATAAAAATTAAGTAATTTAAAAAAGATATATCATGTTAAGCCACAAAACAAGACTCAATAAATTTGATAAGACTGACATCATATAAGGGTACCTGGGTGGCTCATTGGTTAAGCATCCAACCTCAGCTCAGGTCATGATCTCGCAGTTCATGCTGACAGCTCAGAGTCTGGAGCCTGCTTCAGATTGTATGTGTGTCCCTTTCTCTCTCTGCCCCTCCCCCACTCATGCTCTGTTTCTCTCTCTCAAAAATAAATAAAAATATCAAAACATTTAAAAAAAATACTGACATCATATAAAGCATCTTTTATGACCACAACACTATGAAAATAGAAAGCAATTACAAAAAAAGAAGGAGGGATAAAACACAAACCTATAGAGGCTAAACAACATGCTACTAAAAACCAACGGGTCAATAAAGAAATCAATGAGGAATTCAAAAAATACCTTGACACAAATGAAAGTGGAACCACAATGTCCCCAAATCTATGAGATGCAGCTAAAGCAGTTCAAAGAGGGAAATTTATAGCAATACAGGTCTACTTCAAGACACAAGAAAAATCTCAACTACATAATCTCAGCTTACATGTAAAGGAACTAGAAAAAGGAGACCAAACAAAGTCCAAAGTTAGTAGAAGGGGAAAAATATAATAAATTCAGAGTGAAAATAAAATAACAGAATAAAAAATAAAATAGAGACTACGAAACAATAGACAAGACCAATGAAGCTAAGAGCTGGCTCTTTGAAAAGATAAACAAAATTGACAAAACTTTGCCAGACTCATCAAGAAAAAACAGTGGACTCAAATAAATAAAATCAGAAATAAAAGAGAAGTTAACCGACACCATAGGAATGCAAAAGGAGTATAATATTATAAGAAAAATTATATGCCAACAAATTAGACAACCTAGAAGAAATGGATAAATTCCTGGAAACATACAATCTTCCATGACTTAGTAAGGGACAAATTAAAAATCTGTATAGACTAATTTCTAGTAATGAAGTTGAGTCAGTAATTCAAAAACTCTCAACAAAAAAATGTCTAGGACCAGATGGCTTCACAGGTGAACTTACCAAACATTTAAAGAAGAGCTCACACCTGTCCTTCTCAAACTATTTCAAAAAACTGAAGTGGAAGGAACACTTCCAAATTCATTCTACAAGGCCAACATTACCCAGATAGCAAACTAGAAAAACATACTACGAAAAAAAAGAAAATTACAGACCAATATCCCTGATGAACACACATGCAAAAATTCTCGACAAAATATCAGCAAAGAAAATTCAACAATACTTTAAAGGATCATTCACCACAATCAAGTGAGACTTATTCCAGGGAAGCAAGGATGGTTCAATATCTGCAAATCAATGTGATACAGAACATTAACAAAATGAAGGATAAAAGTCATATGATCATCTCAATAGATTCAGAAAAAGCATCTGATAAAACTCAACAGCCATTCGTGATCAACACCCACAACACAGTGGGTATAGAGGGAACACACCTCAACATAATAAAAGCCGTATACAACAAGCCCACAACTAACATCATACTCAATGGTAAAAAGCTGAAAGCTGTTCCTCTAAGATCAGGTACAATACAAGGATGTCCAATCTGTCCAATTTTATTCAACACAATACTGGAAGTTCTAACAGAGCGTCAAAGAAGAAAGAACAAAAAGGCATCCAAGTTGGTAGGGAAGAAGCAAAACTGTCACTATTTACAGATGGACATGATACTATATAGAGAAAACCCTAAAGACTCCACCAAAAAAGCTATTAGAACTAATAAATGAATTTTGGAAAGTTGTGGGATACAAGATCAACGTACAGAAATCTGTTGCATTTCTATATACTAGTAGAAAGAGAAATTAAGGAAACAATCCCATTTACAATTGCATCAAAAACAATAAAATACCTGGGAATAATTTTAACCAAAAAGGTGAAAAACACTGATGAGAGAAATTAAAGACGACACAAATAAATGGAAATATATGCAACACTCATCAGAAGAACCAAAGGTATACAGATAGACATACAGATCAATGGAATAGAATTGAGAGTTCAGAAATCAAACCATGTGTCTATGTTCCACTGATTTTCGACAAGGATGCCAAGAACATTCAACTGGGGAAAATCAGTCTTCTTTAACCAACAGTACTGGAACTGGATAGCTGCAAGGAAAGGAATAAAGCTGGACCTTACCTCACTCCATATGAAAAAATTAACTCGAAATGGATCAAAGACCTAAATGAAAGAGCCAAGACTAAAATCTCTTAGAAGAAAAGTCAGTGTAAACTCATGACCCTGGATTCATCAATGGTTTCTTAGGACACCAAAAACACAAGCAATAGAAGAAAAAAATAGATTCAACTGGACTTCATCAAAATTAATTTTTTTTTTTTTGCTGCAAAGAACACAATCAAAGAAGTGAGAAGACAATCCCCACAGAATGGAAGAAAATGTCTGCAAATCACACATCTAATAAGGGACCTATCTAGATTATAAAAGGAACTTTTACAACTCAATAGTAAAAAGACAATTAAAAGATGAGCAAAGGATCTGAACAGACGGTTCTTTAAGGAAGATGTACCAACAGCCAACAAGCACGTGAAAAGATGCTCAATATCATTAGTCGGGAGGGAAATGCAAATCAAAACCACAATGAGATAGTCCTTCACACTCACTGGTATAGCTATAATCAAAAAGACAGATAATAACAGTGTTGGAGGCAATGTGGAGAAATCAAACCCTCCTACATTGCTGATGGGAATATAGTGTTGCAGCCACTTTAAAATAGTCTGGCTGTTCCTCAAACGATTAAACAGAGCCACCAGATGTCCCAGCACTTCTAGGTATACACCTAAGAGAAATGAAGATATATGTCCCCACAGAAACTTGTCCATAAATGTTCACAGCAGCGTTATTCATAATAGCCCCCGAAGTGGAAACCACCCGAATGCTCCTCAATGGACAAATGAATAAGCAAAGTATAGTATATCCATACAATGGGATATTATTCAGGCATAAAAATGAAATCCCGATCCATGCTACAACATGGATGAACCTTAAAAACATGCTGAGCCAAAGAAGCCGGTCACGAAAGAACAGCATTTGAGTCCATGTGTATGAAATGTCCAGAATAGGGAAGCCGATAGAGACAGAAGTAGATTAGTGGATGCTGAGGACCGGGGATGACCGAAGAATAAGGGACTGGTAGCTATAGGGTATGGGGTGTCTCTCCATGAGGATGAAAATATTCTGAAATAGACTGTGCCGTCTGTCATAGTTTGCTATGAATGTACTAATAATCATTGAGTTGTACACTTTAACTGGATAAATTGTATTATATGTGAATTATAGCTCAATAAAGCTGTTTAAACTTTTTAAAATAAATTTATAAGGCAATAAGTAAAGCTAGTATAGAAACTGAAGCTTCTCAGGATTACGCTGGTTAACCTGCCATGTTCAACCTCGCGCAGACACTCGGCTTGCTTCCCCGTGTCCTGCGCCCCACCCGACCCCGGCTCACAGCCCCCTCTTGCCACTCCTGAAACCATTCTCCACATGAGCCGATCTGGGCCACGCAGCCCATTTTTCCAGACAAGGAAACTGAGTGCCACGGAGGCCGCCTTCCTTCTCTTCACACCTTCAGCCCAAGAGCCAGGGATGGAAACGGAGACCCAGGGCTTGAGCCTGTCCTCACCACTCACTTACTTGCCGCATGGCCTTTGCAAAATCCTGCCCCCACCCCTCTGTGAAGAGCAAGGTGGATTTGATTTTCCTGGCATTCCCACCTCTGTTCTTCTCGGCCTCTCACATGCTGCCCACCCTCCTCCAAAAAAAAAAAAAAAAAAAAGTCAAGACCATTTACTCAGGAGCGATGCAGGCAGTCAAGGGAACTGTGGATGGGACCAAAGCCACTCTTAGCGGCCCCCTGTTCAATTTCCACTGGCTTATTCCTGGCACCCCCAAGGCAGAGGGGTGGGAGGGAGGTCAGAAGACCACCAGACAGATGGAGGGGTTCACATCAGTACCAAGACTCTACCTGCTTCTCTCCTTCTGCTCTCCCCACTCTTGCCCCCAGCACCCCAAAACCTGCCCCAAAGGAGTCCAGAATGCTGGGCAACCTTCACCCAGCAGTTTCCATTCTATGTCCCGAGGCAGAACCCCCGCTCCAGGCGGCTGCCAGGAGAACATCTCTGGCGGCTTTAACCGTGTAAAGGCTTTCTGTAAATGTGACTGCCAACCTAGATAAGTGGGTGTTGTGCCCATTTCACAGACGAGAGAGCAGAGCACTGAGAGGATCAAGTTGATGCTGAGAACTGGCCAAGGGGTCAGTGGCAGAATCTGGACCTACCGCCTGAACAGCGAGCCCCCTCCCTGGCCCGGGACCCCAGGGGGCCACAGGTGAAAGAACATGCAGGTGGCCCCTTCCTGCTGTGGCCTCTCCCATGCAGGAGCTGTAAAGCCCAGGCCGGCCACTCCCAGGCAGAGGCCCTTCCCAGGCTCTTCATCCCCATGCCTCCTCGGTGACCTGGGAGCCCATTCTCTCTCTCTCCCCCCTGCCCCTCTCCCCGGCCCTCTCCCCTCTCTCCCACCGTGATTATAGCCCAACTGTTCCCTTGCCTTCCACCCTCTCTCCCTCCGGAATGCCTTCCACGACATTCTCCGGTACCTCATGGACACCCCCTTCGGCACTCAGCCTCTCCTCCTTGTCCTTAGGTTCAAAGGGCAGTTCTCAGATGCAGCACAGCCACAAATTGCTGGGCAAGGCATCGAGTATCTCCCAGCCTCAGTGTCCTTGTCTGCAAGAGGCCACAAAGGGCATCACACTTCATGCGTTTGCTTGGGCGGGTTCCTACAGCCAGAGGGGTGCATCCCACCTGGCCATACGGGGACTCACCTGTCAGGAAGAGGCTCAAACGTCACCTCCCTCCAGCCCCTCGCAACCCTCCCCCCAGGTAGGAGTGGTCCCTCCGTCTCTGCCTGGGATCCCTAACACATGACTCGCGCTGCTTTAAAGCACTTAGAGCCTAGGGCAGCGTGAGCCCTTGTTCACCTGCGAGCTTCGCTGGCTATGCTGGGAAGGCCTCCCAGCCAGCCCAGAGCCAGCACATAGTAGATGCATAGTCAACACCCGATGACTAAAGGGCTGAATGAATAAATCGAGGAGGTCCCTTCTGGCTCAAACAGCATGAGGCCGTGGTGCAGGGAAGGCCCAGGCCCACCAGCCGGCAGGAGGAGGCACTCTGGGGTATGGGGTACCGGTGGGGGGCGTGTCCCCACCTCAGGGAACAAGGAGGGAGGGCAAGGCTTGCACCGTGTATCACAGCAACCTGATAGTTTTCCCTGTAAGTTAAGTGATAAATCTTTTCCAAATTGCCTGTGACAGCCACTTCATCCCCACATAATTGTGTGAGATGCTATTCGATTGTTTTTATGCTTATTAATATCACTGCTCCTGAAGGGAGAAAGGGGGACCCAGTGGGACCCGGGGGCAGGGGGAAAGGAGCTTCGGACCCTCCACTAAGAGCTCAGTGAGGAACCTGGTTCCCACCCGGTGGCACAAAGGGACAGTTCTACACAGGAACCATCAGGAGGCTGGAGTGAGAGATCTAGGTTCAAATCCCTGCTCAGGCTCAGTTTCCCCTCCATGCAAACCAAGCCAATGGCACCTCCTTGGCCGGGATGGTGAGGGGACTAAATGAGAGAGCCCAGAAGTACGCCCAGCACAAGGGGAGCGTCCACGGAGTCGAATGTCCCCCTGGCTGCCTCCCTTCTCAGTCCCTGTCTCTTCTGCCCAATTCACAAAACATTGAGGGCAGCAGCAGCAGCCTGGTTACCCACGTAGAGCACGTCGCTGCTCATGACAGCCCCCCACACGCCTGGGCGGCAAGCTCGGAGGCCCGGGCTGCGGACCCCAGAGGCACCCCGCACCTGGTGGCAGTGAGCAGAACGGAGAACACCATCTCCCGTCCCCACCCCCGCCCCCAGCTCACCGCTGTCCAGCCTTTTATGTCACCTGGCTCTCACAGCATCTTGGAGGCGAGAGCATCACCCCGTGTTCCAGATGGTGAAACTGAATCTCAGGGAGGAGAAAAGGCATGACCCCGAAGCCCTGAAGTGCTTGGACCTCAGGATGACTGGCCAAACTAGGAGTCTGGAGTTTAGGGGAGCCTCGAAGCTGTCACCTCCCGCCACGGCCCTACCTGCCTCCCCAGATCCCAGTCCCCAGCAAGCACCCACCCACAGCGGCCAGCTCCCCGTCCTGGAGCTGCCGGCTGGCTCTCTCTCTTCCTAACCTCTCTCTACTGCTAACCTCTACCTTGATGTGCTCCTCACCAGCCCAGGAGGGTCCTCCTATTCCTCTTCCCTCCTCTGGGGGCAAAGGGCTAGTCTGGGGCCTGGAGCAAGAAGTGGTTTCCAACTCTGCCCCAGGTGCAATGCGCTGTTGGCCCATTTGGTGTTTTTTGAGCCCCGGTTCCTCGCAGGCACAAAATTCACAGCGGTTCCTCGTCCTGCCTCTACAGTAGCTTGGCCATCACCTCCTCTGGGAAGTCTTCTCTGATTTCACCTGCTGGGCTTTGGCAGGCCTTCCTCCACACACTGTGCCCCTGACAAACAGACTCCCCTTTTCGGGTGCTCCCCACGTGCACACACATCTGTCTCCTTCACTGGAACCCTGAACTCCCCTGGAATCAGGGCCTTGTTCACCTTGGATGCTCCACAGACTAACACAGGGGCTGTCCTAGCATACGGGGGGGGGGGGGGGTTCAGTACGATCTGCTGAAAATCTGAGAGAGTAAGTGGAAGGGAGAGAGGAAGGGCAGGAAGGAGTGAATGCGGAGGGCCAGGGCACAAGTCTTCTCCCAGAGACTACAGCAGGGATGTCCCCAATGTCCCCAAATGTTCCCAAGAAGTGTGAACGCTTTCCCCTCTGCTCCCTCCCCCCGCCCCAGCGCACTGAGCTGCATAGGAAAAGGAGCCAGGGGTAGGGGCTCTGGGGGAGGCAGTTGAGCACATTATTCCTCTGCTCTCTGGGTCTCCATTTTCCTACCTGTGAAATGGGGATCCGGTGTCCCAAAGGCAAGGCAAGCACATGGAGAACCTACAGCTGGTCCTTTGACCAACAAAACCACCCACATCAGCACAAGCAGCCCTGAAGGGGGTTTGACGTGCTGGATACTGCTGGGCAGGCCTGTGGAAGCCTAAAGACCCGGGGGGGGGGGGTGTCCAGCCCGTCCCCTCAACCACCTTCCCTCCGCATACTGAAAACCTAGGGCAGAAATCTAGAGCCGGAAGAAACCCAGAGATCCTCAGCAGGCTGTCCATTCCGCAGACAGCAAAACTGAAGCCCGGGACGGAGGCGGGAAGGGAATTAGCATGAACCGAGGATACTTCTGATGTGCTAGACTTTCTAACCTCAGAAACCCTCAGCACTATCTGCGAGGGCGTCCAAACTGGCCCATTCTGCAGATGAGGAAACTGAGAATCGGGGAGAGTCTGTAATTGGACTGGGGTCTCCGGGCAGAAAGGGAGGACAGCGAGATTTGAATCCTAGAGGCTCTGGTTCCAGAAATGGTGTTCTTTCCCTGGCACCACAGAGCAAAGGGCTGCCTGGGGCCAGGAGCCCCACAGCCACTGAATTCAAGATAAAGGTTCTTTAACACCCAACCCGGTGCTCCTCCTCCTATTTGTGATAAGGCTGCCCCACCTTGTCCTGCCTTGCAGGCCCCCGCTGTGTGCGATCTGAAGAATCCCTGGCCAAGACTGGACCACAGTTGGCTCTTCACCTGACTGCTGTGTGCTACGGGATCCCCGCCCATAGGAACTCAGCCTGAACTTGTATACACCCAGTGATGGAAAGCTCACTACGTACTCGGGATGCATTCTATCTTAAGGATAGCTTGGTTGGGGCGCCTGGGTGGCGCAGTCGGTTAAGCGTCCGACTTCAGCCAGGTCACGATCTCGCGGTCCGTGAGTTCGAGCCCCGCGTCGGGCTCTGGGCTGATGGCTCGGAGCCTGGAGCCTGTTTCCGATTCTGTGTCTCCCTCTCTCTCTGCCCCTCCCCTGTTCATGCTCTGTCTCTCTCTGTCCCAAAAATAAATAAACGTTGAAAAAAAAATTAAAAAAAAAAAAAAAAAAGGATAGCTTGGTTAACTAGGGTGTCCTTCCTCTTAAAAGACCAAAAGCATCTTTTATTTATTTTTTTAAGTTTATTTACTTATTTTGAGAAAGAGAGCACACGCTGGGGAGGGGCAGAGAGAGACGGAGAGAGGTGGTGGGTCGGGGGGTGGAATCCCAAGCAGGCTCCTCGCCGTCAGCGCTGAGCCTGACGCCGGGCTCGAACCCACGAACCGCGAGATCATGATTTGAGCCGAAACCAAGCGTCGGACGCTTAACCTACTGAGCCACCCAGGTGCCCCCCAAAAGCATCTTTTAAATACCTAAAGGCTTCACGTGACTACAGGTTCACTCTGGCCACATCTGCTTCCCTTCAGCCCCTCACACACCCACTTCCTCACCATCCCCTGCCCCAGCCTCTTTTATCTTTGGACCCTCCCACCCTCTACCCCTCCCCAGCAGCCACTTTTTAACCTTTACTAAGGGCAAGGATATCTTTTTTAAAATACTCAATTTAAGAAAAAAACATTTCACATCTGTATGAGCAATACACAAATCATAATTCTTAAAAATAACAAATTGCAGGCCAGAGTAATCATAAGTAAATTGATATTGATAAATAAGCTTTTCTCCAGAGCAGTAGGTGGTTTATTTTAATCTAATGAGTTTTGTATTTTCCCAGCTTTCAGATTCCATGATGAAGGGCTGTCTGCAATAGAATTACGACGCTCTCCGAAATATTGTAATTTAATGCCTCATTTTGTCAAGACTTTCTTGAAAATGAGATTTGTTCCTAGTGAAGAATTTTACTCCCCTCTTTCCCAGATGCGCCCCCCCCCCCCCCCCGCCTCCCCAGGCAGACAGGTTCGCCTCGGGCCGGGCCTAGAGTCGGAGGTGGAGAGGGGAGAGAGTTGGGTTAAGCATGAGCACAGGCAGAACCCCAGGAAAGCAGCACGGAGAACCTTCCCTGCCAGCCACAGCCTTGCTCCGTGGCTGAGCAGCACCCTCTGCCCACTCTGAGCCTCGCCACTGCTCCTGCCAACAGGCTGGCGAGGGCAAACCTCATCCTGCCTTGTAAGATGCTGAAAGGGCTGCTGTTTGGGGGCTCAAGGGAGCAGGAGGAGCACCCGTGACCCCCTAAAGACACGAGAGGAGACTGACGGACCCCACAGGCAGCAACCAAAGCTGGGGGAAAACATAACAAAGCCATCCGTGGAGAAGCCTTTGGGAGTCATTTGGTTGTATGCCCTCCAGGGACGGGGAGCTCGCTCCCTCTGTCAAATACACCGCAGCCAGGCCCCTGGAGGGAACTTCTGATGAAGCCAGAGCCAAGAAACGTTGAAAAGAGTAACACAGGAGGTCAAGAGAGCAACTGGCCTGGATGGACTCACATCCCGACTGCCCACCTCGGGGTGTGAGCTTGCCTGAGATGCGTCACCTCTCTGGGCCTCGTGAATTTGAATAAAACACACGATAATTTGGTATTTCAAACAAGAAAAAGACAAATTTCTTCTCAAGGATCTCAAGTTGCCTCCTAGAGACTTCTGCTCCCTCTTTGGACTTCTGGTCTCCGGAATCACACAGAGTCTGTGCCGCCCTTCCAAGCAAGTCATTTATTGGCCCAACAAACCCGTCCCGAGCACCAGCCCTGAGCTGCTGGGTGCAAGGTGTTCGGCAGAGGCTGAGACAGACCTCAGCCCTGCAGCCGGGCAGGTGAGAGGGGTCATCAGCCTCACCACCCCTGTCCCGGGTCCTCCGGGCAAAACTCTTTCAGTGATACCACCTTCTCCCTTGTTGGCTCACTTTCCCTTAAAAAGCTGTTCTCGTGTCTGAAATGTCAGATCCCTACAGTTGATGCGAAAATTATATGAAGTGACCCCTTAGTGACATGCATGTTTAGAGGTGAAGTGAACCAATGTGCACACCTAAATTTGAAAGGCATCCGCCCCCCAACAAAATGATTTGATGGATGTTTGGGGAATGGATAGTTGGACGGATACATACGATAAAGGAAATGCCACAAAATGTAAACTGAAGAATCCCGGTGGTGGGCGTATGGGTGTTCCGTGTACAAGTCTTTCCACTTTTCTGCATGTTTGAAAATGTTCATGATAGGGGCGCCTGGGTGGCTCTGTCAGTTGGGCGTCCGACTTCGGCTCAGGTCATGATCTCGCGGTTTGTGGGTTCGAGCCCTGCCTCGGGCTCTGTGCTGACAGCTCAGAGCCTTGAGCCTGTTTCAGATTCTGGGTCTCCCTCTCTCTCTCTGCCCCTCCCCTACTCACTCTGTCTCTCTCTTTCTCAAAAATAAATTTAAAAACAAATATTAGTTTTAATTTTTAAAAAATTAAAAAAATAAGAAACTGTTTATGATAGAATGTCAGGGGGAAATTAGAATGATGAAAACCACACAAAACTTCAAGTGGCTTTTCACATCCAGGTGCCCTCCAATGCCCTTCTTCCTATGGGTTAGGGGTTTTCCCTGGGGAAGAGGTCTCTGCACGTCCTTCTTAAAGGGCCTGGGAGCAGTCCCCAGTGCCTTTCCCCTACCAGCCAGCGTGGGGATGGGCACACTAATGGGTTGAGGGTGACACGGAGCAGCGGCAGGGTGGAGGCAGAAGGGATGCCTCTTCATTTTCATCCTCCCTTAAGTTCCCTTCATTCTGCAGAGAGCCAATTCCCGCAGCACAAGCAGTGAGAGAGCCAGCCCCACTAGGAAGAAAGCTGTGCACAATCTGATGCTTCAGGGGGAAGGCAAGGAAGTGGAGGAGAGTGTGCACGGGTCTGCAGGGCAGGGGGGTGGCGGGGGGGGTGGTGGCTGAATCCGTGCTGAGGCCATAGAAGAACGCTAACCCTCAGTCCCCTCAAGTCATACTAAGGACACCCTATGACACCTCGCCAGAGATATTACTTCATCATTCAACAACAACAAGGACAAAGATGGTGATGGTGACGGGGAGAGCTATCATTTATTGAGCATATACTATCTGGTCAAGCATTACGTTTATTATTCAGTTCTCACAACCATCTGATAAAAAAAGATGCAATGATTATTATACCCATTTCACAGATGACAAAACTGAGGCTAAAAGAAGAAAGAAGTCATGAACCCAAGGTTGCTCAGCCAGGAAATAAGTGAACTGAGATTCAAATCCCAATTGGGTCCTATTCTACCTTGTGCTGTGATGTACTCACTTGGAGCAGACTGAGGATCTTGACGACACTAGAAAAATCTGGACCAAAAAAAAAGTCGGCTTGAAAGCACTAGAGAGGTGTCAGGGCAGACAGAACCTTAGGTGCAAACATCCAGAGAAAAGGGGAGCTCCCAGAGATCAGCCCAACATTCTAGGAGCCTCTTTTCCACTCAGGGCTTTGGCAAGAAATGAAAGCGTGGAAGCCAGCGGAATTTTGGCCATCCTGTGAGCCTGGGGAAATAAAAACTGGAATTTGAGGCGAAAAAGGGAGCCAGCACACTTAAGGATCCAAGATCCCAGAGAGAAGGGAGGCACAGAGAAGTGAATTCAGCACTCAACACCAATTTTCCCCTCAAGGTGTTTGCCACTTCATAAGCTGTGGAGGGAGGCTCAGGAACTAAGCAGAGAGCAGCTGAACAGTAGAATGGAGTTTTTAGCTGACTCGTGTTATCGAGGAGGCAAAAATGGAGTACAGGAGTAACAGGAGAAGTGGCTTCGGTTAATATCCAGGTTCCCGGTTAAAGACCCCTGCAGGGTTGCTCCCAAAGTGTCTATGCACCAAAGGTAACTCAAGCATTATAAAGACTTTAACCCAGTCCTGAGTCAGCCCTGTCCCTGACCAGATTATGGTGACTGGCTGCTGTACCGCCCACCAGATGATAAGGTGAATCCTCTGTGAAGCAAAGTAGCAGCATCCAGAGTCTCTACAGGTGGTCACACAAAGTGACTGACATTCGTATAAGAATTGCCAACCATACCATAGACAGGACTAAGAGAAAAAACAGAGAATAGAAGCAAGCCCATAGGTAACCCACATGCTGGAGTTATCAAATATGGGCTTTAAAAATAGGGATTAGTGGAGCCCCTGGGTGCCTCGGGTGGTTAAGCATCCAACTCGTGATTTCAGCTCAGGTCATGATCCCAAGGTTGTGAGATCGAGCCCCAGCTGGAGCTGCTCTGTGCTGAATGTGGAGCCTTCTTAAGATTCTCTCTCTCCCTCTCTCTGCCCCTCCCCCGCTCATGTGTGCACAAACGTGCTCTCTCTCTCTCTCTCTCTCTCTCTCAAAAAATAAAAAATAAATAAAAACAGGGGTTGGTATAATCAGGCAAACAGTTGACAAGATGGATAATTTCATCTGAGAATTCAAATCTACAAAATAAATTAAAAATTCCAGAAATTAATAATATAATGGAATTTGAGGTCTCACTAGATGGGTATGACAGTGAATTAGACACAGCTGAAAAGAAGATAAGTGAACTGAAAATAGGCCAGCAGAAAATAACCAGACCCAAGCACAGAGAGAAAAACACACAGAAAACATTGATTTTTAAGATAAGTCATGAGATACATGGGATACGGTGAAAATGTCTACTACAGGTATTAGTTGCAGTGCCAAAGAGAAAGAGAGACCGTAGGGCAGAAACAATAGTTGAAGTGATATTGACCAGGAATCTTCTGAAATTGATTCAAAATAGCAAGCTACAGGTTAGCTAAATGCCATGAATACAAAGCAGGATAAAATGAAGTAAAACTCTTGAGATCAAGAGGCAAAAAAAAAAAAAAAAAAAAAAAAAAATTAAATAAGCCAGAGAGAAGAACCATTAGTTTCAAAGCTGCTAATAAAACTTACACCTGACTTTTTGAAAGAAACTACAGAAACCAGAAAACAAAGAATGGAATGACATCCTTGAAGTGTGGCAAGAGGAACGCCTGGGTGGCTCAGTGAGTTAAGCGGCCAATTCTTGATTTTGTTTCAGATCGTGATCTCGTGGTCCATGGGATCGAGCCCCATGTTGGGCTCTGTGTTGACAGTGTGAAACCTGCTTGGGATTCACTCTCTCCCCCACCCCTCTCTCTCCCTTTCTCTCTGCCCCTCCCCCACTCGTGCCATCTCTCTGAAAATAAATAAAACTTTAAAAAAATAAAGTGTGACAAGGACATTTTATATTCAATAAAAACATCCTCCCAAAGTGACAATGTAATAAATAGCTTTCCAGACGCACAAAAACAGAAAATTAAACAACATATTTGCACTGAGAGGAGCAATCTGTAGGCCATGGGAAAATTAGTCCACAGGAAAATAGGAAATACAGTGAAGAATAAAGAACATCAAAAAGGGTAAATATGGGGGCGCCTGGGTGGCGCAGTCGGTTAAGCGTCCGACTTCAGACTTCAGCCAGGTCACGATCTCGCGGTCCGTGAGTTCGAGCCCCGCGTCGGGCTCTGGGCTGATGGCTCAGAGCCTGGAGCCTGTTTCCGATTCTGTGTCTCCCTCTCTCTCTGCCCCTCCCCCGTTCAGGCTATGTCTCTCTCTGTCCCAAAAATAAAAATAAACGTTGAAAGAAAAAAAAAAAATTAAAAAAAAAAAAGGGTAAATATGTAAGCAAATGAATATTGACTAAAAGGAAAAAAAACAATAAATGTCTTGTGGAATATAAAATACACACACGATTAAAACTTACAACATGGGCAACCTGGGTGGCCAAGTCGGCTAAGCGTCTGACTTCGGCTCAGGTCATGATCTCACAGTTCATGAGTTCAGGCCCCGCATCGGGCTCTGGGCTGACAGCTCAGAGCTGGAGCCTGCTTTGGATTCTGTGTCTCCCTCTCTCTTCTCCCTTCCTCTACCAGCACATTCTCTCTCTCTCTCTCAAATAAATAAATAAATAAATAAATAAATAAATAAATAAAAACATTAAAAAAAAAACAAAACTTACAACAACATTACCAGAAGAGGTAGAAACGGAGTAAATGGAGTTAAAGTGTTCTAAAGACTAGCACTCTCTGAGAGGCAGTAAAAAAACACTCGAGTAAGTTAAGGATGCTGGCTATAGTCTCCAGAGTAGCCGCTGCATGAAGAGTAAAGAAACTGCATACACAAGCTAATAGAGGGGACACTGAACAATAAAAAATACCCAAGGAATCCAAAAGAAGGCAATAAAGTAGTAAAGGGGCGCAGTTAAGTAAGTGGGAAATAGAAAACAACTGTGAAGAGGGGCGCCTGGGTGGCTCAGTCGGTTAAGCGTCCAACTTCAGCTCAGGTCGTGATCTCGCGATTTGTGGGTTCGAGCCCCGCGTCGGGCTCTGTGCCGACAGCTCAGAGCCTGGAGCCTGCTTCGGATTCTGTGTCTCCCTCTCTCTCTGCCCCTCCCCCCTCTCTCTCTGAAAATAAATAAACATTAAAAATATTTTTTTAGAAAACTATGAAGATAATGGCCATAACAGAAATATACCAGTAATTACTTCAATGACAAATGAAATATTCAAATTAAAAGACAAAGATAATCAGGCTGGATTTTAAAATACCACATTATGTTTACAAATTACGCACCTTGACTATAAGGACACATGAACACTGAAGGCAAAAGGATAAAAAAAGTTACGCCCCGCAAAATCCAATCGCGAGAAAGCTGGCGGGGGTGCTCTAACAGCAGGCAAGTTGCACTTTGAGGAAAAAGCTACCAAGATCATCAGAAATGAGGATAGACATTTCAAAGACCGACATTTCAACAGGATCAGAGGGTAAATCCACCAGGAAATCACCTGGAGATAAGGAAAGTAGGGAGATAATCAAATTCTAAATTTTTACTCGCCTGCTAACACAGCTTCGATATATAGGAAACAAAAATGCACAAAACTAGAAAGAGAAACAGATGAACCCACAAACACAGTGGAAGACTTCCATGCATCTCTCTCAGAAACTGATTTAAAAAAAAAAAAAAAAAGGAGACGACACATCAGTAAGGAGACCAACATCTAAACATGATTTACATATCTGACCTCACAGACCAAATTAAACACTGCATATAATAACAGAATAAACATTCTTCTGGTGAGGCAACGGAAAACTTACCAGAATCCACCATGCGGGGCCATAAAGGGACTTTCAAGATGTTTCAAAGAAATGAAATAATTAAAAGTATGTGATCTGATCATAGCAGATTAGGCTCAAAAACAACCACGAAAAAAAGTGAGGAAATCCCCAAATGTTTGGAAATGAAGCAATGCACTTGTAAACAGAACGGAATAAAAACCCCTAAGTCAAAGAAGAAACTACAACAGAAATCAGCAAATGTTTTGGACCATACGGTAATGAAAATGTGACAAATTCTGTGCTTAACGTTTATGCCCTTAAATTCAGATTTTACAAAAGAACAAAATCTTAAAAGCAATCATCAATGTACCTAACTCAAAAAAAAAATTTTAAGAAGTAAATTAAACCCAAAGAAACTAGAAAGGGAATGCAAAAAGTTTTAATAAGACTAGAAAGTAATGAAATTTTAAAAAATTACATAGACAAAAATCAGTAAAAACAAAAGTAATTTTTGAAAAGACTAACAAAATTGAGAAATCCAGCAATCAGCAAGACGCTGAAGAAAATGGGAGAGAAGGCACATATTACCGATATGAATGAAAAAGAAAGTATCATTGCAGATTGCACAGAGGGTACAAAGATTATTCAATTCATTAAAAAACTTATATAAAATAGAAAAAGTCCTCAAAAAATACAGTTTACCAAAACTGACACAGAAGAACACAGAAATATAAATAATCCTATTTCTGTTAAAGAAATAGAAACTGTAATCAAAAACCTTCCCACTAAGAAATCTAAGTTCACACGGCTCCTCTATGGAATTTTTCTAAAACATTTAAGTTAAAGAAAAAAACAAAAAACACACAAACACACAAATCTTATCCCTGCTCTTGCAGAAAAACAAAAAAGGAGTTAACAGTTTCCAATTTATATCATGGGGCCAGCATAACTGCAAGATATAATCTGACAAAGATATCATAAGACAGTAAAATCACAGGTGATCTGTTTCATGAACACAGATTTAAAAAAACTTAAACAGAATATTAATAATTCACATACACCATGAAAAATATAGTCAAAGGATGCTGCGGTAGCCATTCTATTAGCAGCCAAGGGATTATGAAAAGGATAATATATCATGACAAGGTTGGATTTAGTCCAGGAATGCAAGATTGGTTAACTTTTGAAAATCAATCAATGTAATTTGCCACAACAGAAGGAAGAAAACTTGTATGTTCATTCCAAAAGATGCAAAAACGCATCTGACAAACTTCCACACGCATTCATGATAAAACTCAAACCAAAAAGGAATAGAAGAATACAAGAGGCCATCGATGAAAAACGCACAGCTAACATCATACTAAATGGTTAAAGGTGTTAAGTAACAGGACCAAAACAAGGATGCCTGTTATTACCACTTCCGTTCAACGTAGTATTAAAAGTTCTAGTCAGGGTAATTAGGCAAGAAATGTCCAACTCCAAAATGACCTCCATTCACAGATGACAAGATCTTTATGTAGAAAATTCCAAGGGTTCCATTAAAATGCTGTCAGAGGTAATGAACATATTCAGCAAAGTTGCAAGATACAAAGGCAACGGGCAGAAGTAAGCTGCATTTCTATACGCGAGCAATAAATAACCTGAAGAGAAGAAAATTAAGAGAACAGTTCCATTTACAATAGCATCAAAAAGAGTGAAATAGTTAAGAATAAATTTAACCTAGGGTGCAAACGACTTGCACGCTGAAAACTACCAAATATTGCTGAAAGAAGTTAAAGAAGACATAAATAAGTGGAAGACATTACACGTTTACAGACTGTAAGAACTGAATGTTATTGAGATGTAATACCACCCAAAGCATTCTACACATTTAATGCAGCCAAAATCCCACTGGGTGATTTTTTGCAGAAGTAGAAGAACTCATCCTAAGGCTTATATGGAATCTCAGAAGATCCCCGAATAACCAAAACAATCTTGAAAAAGAAGAACAAAGTTGGAGTACTTACACTTCCTGGCTTCAAAACTTGCTACAAAGCTACAGTAATCAAAACAGTGTGACACTGATGTAAGGACTGGATGACTGGAACAGAACCCAGAGCCCAGCAATAAGCCACTGCACCCACGGTTAATGTATTTGTGACAAGGGTATCAGACTCTTCACTGGGGAAAGGACAGTCTTTTTAACAAATGATGCAGGGAAAACTGGACATCCACATGCAAAAGAATCAAGTTGGACTCTTACCTTACACTATGTATAAAAATTAACTAAAAACCCACCAAAGACCTAAATATAAGAACTAAAACTATAAACTTCTTAGGGGAAAATCTTCACGACATTGGATTTGGCAATGATTTCTTGGCTGTGACACTGACATTGGGCAATGATTTCTTGGCAACAGCAAAAAAGATAAAGCGGACATCCTCCAAATTGAAAAACTTTTGTGCATCTAAAAACAGAGTGCAAAAGGGGCACCTGGGTGGCTCAGTCGGTTGAGCCTCCGACTTCAGCTTGGGTCATGATCTCACGGTTCATGAATTCAAGCCCCACATGGGGCTCTGCACTGGCAGCACAGAGCCTGCTTGGGGTTCTCTTTCTCCCCCTCCCCTCTCTCTCTCTCTCCCCCTCTGTCTCTCAAAGATAAATAAATAAACTGAAAAAAATCAAATGTAGAATTACCATATGACCCGGTAATTTCACTCTTCGATATACTCAAAAGAGTTGATGGTGGAGACTCAAACAGATACGTGTGTACCAATGTTCACAGCAACATGATACACAGTAACCAGAGGTGGAAACAATCCAAATGCCCTTCAACAGAGGAATGGATGAACAAAGTGTGGTCTATACCTACATATAAGGGGATAATATTTAGCCTTAAAAAGAAAATGAAATTCTGACAAGTGCTACAACATGAATGAACCCTGAAAACATTATGTTAAGTGAAATAAGCCAGACACAAAAGGACAAATATTTTATGATTCTTTATACGAGATACCTAAAACAGGCAGATTCATAGAGGCAGGAAGTAGAATAGAGGTTACCAGGGGCTAGGGAAGAGGGAACGGAGAGTTATTATTTAAAAGGCACAGAGTTTACACAGTTACTGTTTGGGGTGATGAAAAGTTTGGAAATGGATAGTAGTGATGTTTGCACAACATTGTGAAGATACTCGATACCACTGAACTACCCACTGAAAATAATTAAAATGGTGAATTTTGTGTTAAGAATATTTTACCACAATTTCGGGGGGGGAGGGGAGGAATAGAAGAAAATTTCCCTAATGTGATAAATGAGATCTATAAAAAACCTACAGCGAACATCATACTTAATGGTGAAATATTGAAGACTTTCTCCTCAACACCAGAATCAAAATAAACATGCCCACTATCATCACTTCTATTCAATATTATGCTGATAATCCTAGCCATTGCAATAAGGCAAGAAAAAAATATATTGGAAAGGAAGATAAAAAAAATTGTTATTTATAAAACACATGATTCTAGATGTTAAAAAGTAAATTCTGTCAACATTTAGAATTAATAAGTAAATTTAACAAAGGTTGTTGGACACAGGGAAATATTTTAAAAATCAATTGTACTTCTATATGCCAGAAACAATTAGAAATGAAAAATATTTAAATAGCATTTATTATAGTATAAAAAACATAATACACATGGAAAGCAATCTAATAAAAAAAAGTGTAAGACCTCTACACAGACAAATAAAATGCATTCTTAAAAGAAGTTTACTAGGACCGAGGTAAATGGAAGAGCTTATCTTATCCCTGGATCAGAAAACTTAAATGTTGTAAAGATGTCAAGTTTCCTCAAGTTGACCTACATATTTTTGAGGCAGTCTCAATCAGCAGGGATTTTATGGAATTTCAAAAGCCAATTCTAAATTTTTTTTAATGTTTATTTTT
This sequence comes from Prionailurus bengalensis, assembly GCF_016509475.1. Classification (NCBI taxonomy): domain Eukaryota; kingdom Metazoa; phylum Chordata; class Mammalia; order Carnivora; family Felidae; genus Prionailurus; species Prionailurus bengalensis. The sequence goes on along the minus strand of NC_057351.1, from coordinate 31,789,304 downwards.
GAGAGACAGAGAGAGAGAGAGAGAGAGAGAGAGAGAGAGAGCACAAGCAGGAGAAAGGCAGAGAGAAGGAGAGAGAGACAGAATCCCAACAAAGCTCCAGGTTCTGAGTTGGGTTCTCAGCACAGAGCCCGACGTGGGGGCTCGAATCCACGAACTGTGAGATCATGACCTGAGTCAGACACTTAACCGACTGACCCACCCAGGCACCCCTCAAAGGCCAATTCTAAAATTTATATAGAAATTTAAAGAACCGAAAGTAAACAAAAGTGTGGAAGACGAACAAAGCTGGGGGGTTTATACTACTAGATATCAAGACTACATGTACAAAGCTATAGTAATTACACTATAAAGTTTATATTGGTACACAGGCAGTCAAATACGCCCAACAAAATTTGCATAAACATATAGGTATTCCAAAAGACACATAACCAACAATCATAACATCCTTTCCAGCCAAAAACCGGAAGCAAGCCAATTGTCCATCGACAGTAGAATGGTTAACTGTGGAATATTCACACAATGGATACTACAGTAAATAGAATGCATGAGTGTAACTATACACGACAGGATAAATCTCACAAATAAGCCGAATAAGAGAAAACATCACAAAGAGAACACACCGCATGATTAAATGTTATAAAGTTTAAAAGAGACAACGTGAACGTATGATGCTATAAGTCAGACTAGCAGTTACCTTTGGGGACTGATGACAGGGAGATGGCTTCTGATATTTTTTTTTCTCGGTTTGGGCAGCAGTTTCATGGGAGTGGTCACTGTAATAATTCAAGCTGTATGATTTGGAGACTTTTCTGTATGTGTTATACTTCAATTAAAAAGTTGGCTAAAAAAGCCCCAGTTGGATAGGCACCATCAGTTCTCCTAAAGACTACAGTGCCCTGCCTGTCTTTTTGCTTGCCTACCGTGGGAGCACAGTGCCAGTGGGCACAGAGAAAAGCCACAGTCTCTGGACAAGGGAGCCTCTTCCTCCACGAAGCCTTCCAAGACTGCCAATCCCCTCCCCCACCCTCCTTTGAACCTACACAGCCTTTCTCATCGATATAATAGTTATTCCTGACATCCCCAGGCAGCCTGCAAGGCTGTGAGCCTCCAGAATGCAGGAGCTGAGATAATACATAATAATAGCATTTGTTGAGCATTTACTATACGGCAGACACTTTTTGTAAGCAATTTACATGCAGCAACTCATTTAGTCCTTCCAATAACCCTGTGAAGTCAGTACTGCAGTTATCCCAATTTTCCAGATGAGGAAACCAAAGAAAAGAATGATTTATTGAGTTGCCTAAGGCCTCACCGCTAATAATTAGAAGAGCTAGGATTCGAACCTGGGTAGTCTGGCTCAGAAACACTTTGTTTCAGCCATGAGCCCACCGATGAGGCCTTGTGCCAGGGGCCCCGGGGACACCGCCCAGGCCAGGCACAAATGAAGAGATGCTTGCCATCTTTCCAGGCTGGCAATGCGTCTATGTGTCTGTGGACAGGGATGAGGTGTGTAATGTCTTGAACCAACCCCCCACCCCCCGCCCCAACCCGGTTCTAAACTAAAACACAGCAGGCAGGCCCGGCCGCTGGGTCTGGGCTCCTAAACCTGGGGAAGCCAGGTGGGACCAATGCCTGGGTTGGGGGCAAGTTCCTTCCTTATCCTGTAGAGGAGGGCCTGGAACCTTCTCAGAGGTCAGACCCCCGCTGACACCACTCAGGACAAAGAGGAGGTGCGGGATGGGGGCCCCTGTTCCCCTTGTAGGCATTGGCCAGGGGCCCTCTGCTTCCCATCCCCAGCCCACGGGTCTGGAAACAGCTCCTTTTAAGGCAAAGCCAGCCTCCTCTGGGAATGAATTCTAGCATCTCGGACTCTCCACCGCTCACCTGACAGGCTGTGTCACAAGTTTCTTCTTGAATCTGCCTTTAAGCTGTCCTGCTGCAGTTTAAGCACATGCCCTTTGCTCTCCCTGGAAGGGGCCCTCGTCTCTGCCAGAGGCTCTCTTTGCTTTCCGGGGGGGTATGCGGGTACAGAAGCTCCTTGGTGCCAGGTCTGGGTGGCCGTAGCCGGGCTCCAGTGACAAACACTTAAAACGACAGACCCCACAGCATCCGAAGAGAAAGTCAGAGTTACCCGCCTCCGGCTTACATCAAACAGTCCTGGCTTGTCGGAGGCCCAAGCCCGGGGAGAGAAAACAGTCCTATGTCCATGGCAACCAGAAGCAGCCCAGACAGGGGGCCACCCTGGCAAAGGTGACACGGCACATCCATGCCAGAGACCAGGGCAGGCCTGACACCCAGTTCGCCTAAAAGCCCTGGAAAATCCGGCCCAGGGGCAGGGCATAAGGGAAGGACCACCCTTACGTTCGGCCATTGCTGAGGAGGGACCAGGTGTGCCTGCTGCAGCGCACCTGTCTGTGAGAACACGTGCACACGCACAGCCAAGGCCATGTGGGTCAAAGTCAGACGGAGAGCGAGCTGTTAGCGCAAAGAACTTCTAAGCCGGAGAGATGAAAGGATAACAGAGAAGCTGTGTCTCTGCCTGGCCTTTCCCATTCCCCTCTGCCCTCGCCTGACAGCCAGACCCTCCTCGGGGCGACTCCCGAGGAAGCTGTGAAACATGCAGGTGCAACCAGGTCACCTAGTTAACAGCCTCCCTCCCGCTGTATTATTCATGGGCTCCCTTCTTCCGGCCTGAGCTCCAGTTTCCAACAGCCCTCGGGCTCGGCTTGGCAGGTCAAGCAGCCTGGCAGGCCTAGCCTGCGGCAATCCCCACTCTTTACCACCCCCCCCCCCATGCCCTTCCCACCCCCTTGTTAGGATGCAGCCATCCCGGTGCTAACTCAGCCCCCAGGCGTCAACCTGCACTTCGGGGAAGGAGGAGAGCTTTGGGGTCAGTGAGGAAGAGCAAAGAAGGAACACCTTGGCTGAGTTAGGCTTGAGATGCTAACATTTCCAACGGTAGCTGCAGGCCCCCTCCTCTCTGTCACACACACACACACACACACACACACACACACAGTGTATCAGCTGTCCCCAGTACGGTACTCTGAATAAGTGTGAGAGCCCACAGGAAGGAAGGGTCCTGTCTTGTCTCTTTCTGTATTTAGAAATTGTTTTTATTTATTATGCTTAATAAACATGTGCTGACTCGTACACTCTCCCCAAAAGATGGGCACCAAATTGAGAGAGTGGGCATAAGCCATTAAGCCATTCGAAGACACCGCTGTTGGGTTCAGAGATTTTCATGTTATTTAAATATCTATCTGCATATACCTTGTAAATCCCACATAGTTTAAGTCATCCATACATAGTGATAACTAACAAATATTGATTGATTGATTGATTGATTGCAGTTTCTACATATCACAATACATTTCGCCAAGCACCTTCACACTTGGCCTGAAACACTGCGGGTAGCTGGTCGCCAGCCAGGCCAATAGCTGAGGGGCAGTGTGGGGTGGGATTCAACCAGGAGTCACTGCATTCGACCCGCAGGCTTTACAGGTGGGAAGAGCTGGGGGTCCGGCTGGGGTCTCCGGGTCCAGGCAAGTGCAGAAACCACCGAAGACATGACCCTCTGGGATGGGGGCAACCCCATCAGGGCAGATGCCCTGAGCCGGGGAGATGCCCTGTTGTTCAACCCCATGGACATTTAAATCACTGCCCAGCCTCACTCTCTTTAAATGCCTGGGTGCTGTAGGCACCCGAATGACCCAAACCAGGGCCAGTCACAGGTAAGGTCCAGACGGCACTGAACACACACGACGGGCTAGACTCCGAGTCTAGCCCTGTTGCTGCCTCTGTGCAGGCCCGAGGTGGGTCACTTGTCCTTTCTGAGCTCAGTGTCCATCTGTGTAATCAGGGATTTGGCTCTGGCCTTCTCCAAGCCCAGTGCAGGATGAAGCACAGACTGAAGATTAAGGAGTCTGACCACCTTGCTCAGATTCTACTGCATCACCTGCTAGCTATGTGACTTTGGGTGAACTGCTTCACCTCTCTGTGCCACAGGTCTGCCACCTGTAAGGTACAAGTAACAGCAATCGCTATCTCACCGGGCTATTGTTGGGACTGAGGAAGTGCTAAGACCAGGGCCTGGCATACAGTTAACGCTTAGGAAGTGTTTTCTGTTATTATTACCAGTCCTGATGCTCTAGAAGTCTATGACAGAGGTCACGGTAAACTGGTCATCCATGGGCCACATGCAGCTTGCTGAAGGGTTTTCCCTATAAGATACATCCCACGAGGGCAGGGGCCACCGATTGGTCCCAGGGGCCTAGAACGGTGCCTGGCACACAGTAAGGGCTCAGTAAGTATTTGATAAATGAATGAATGGCTTCATGGTGTTTTTAAATACTTGAATTAGTTGCTAACATTGAGAACACCAAAATTTTGCATTTCTTAAAATCTGCACTTCTAGATAATTTTGGAATCAGTGCATGGCCACGCTTGGCCTGCCTTCCAGCTTGACAAGCACGGGAGAGAATGCAAGCGTTGGCACCCCCTTTAGACGGGGTGGGCATGTGCGGTTCGCCGCAGGGCCTATGTAGCAGCCAGTCTGTCCTTTAACGTCCGCCGTCTGGAAGCCGTAGGCATCTGAATGTCCGCCCTGGCCCCGGTCAGTCACGGGTAAAGTCCAGACAGCCAGTAAGGTTTGCATTTCCCCAGCCCCAGAGCAATCTGCCCACGGGCTCTTCTTCAAGGGTCCCAGGATCCCCTCCCGGCTCCCCTCCCACCTCCCGGTCCGGGAAAGGAGACAAGCTTCCAGGTCTCTGGATCACCCCCGTCCCTGGGCACCTGAGCCCCGCCGCCCCCTCCCCACTGCAGACAGGCCAGCCTTTCTCCCCAGAGGACGTGACCCCAAATGCTCCACAATGCAAGCGACTTCCCAGCTTTCCAGGCTGCCATCCTCGCTGGGTTGAAAACTCCCCAGCATAAAATAGCAAGGGGCAGATGAACTTAATCCTTACCTTTCTCATGGAAGTGTGCAGAGAAGATGGGGAAAAACACACACACACACACACACACACACACACAACCAGAGATAAAGTGCTTTTCTAAAGTATTAGTCTCCATGCCAGGCCCACTCCACTCGGATCTCCTATGGACAGGGACATGGTGTCATATGCTCAGTAAGCCTGGTGTCCTGCGTGCTGTGGGGGATGGTGGGGGCTGCAGTGGACACCTGGGCCCCTCCTTCTTACCACCCCCTCCCCAGCCCTGCCAGGGCTCAGGTCCACGCGGATGGCCCACGTCTTCCCATCCACCAAGAGGCCTCCGGAGCCCAACCACCCTATTTTCTGCCTTTAGCGTGTCTGTTGTCACCTGTCTTCTCCGTAGCACCCGGGGCCATCTGTAAAAGGCTTGGGTGTGTCTTTATTACCGGACTTCCTCCCCCGGTTCAGCACAGTAGCCACCAGCCACAGGGAGCCACTGAACATTTGGAATGTACCCAGTCGAAATTGAGATGTGCTCTAAATGCAACACACACACCAGATTCCAAAGGCTTGGTACCAAAAAAAAAAAAAAAAGTAAAATATACAACAAATAATAACTTGTTATATTGATGATATGTTGAAATGATAATATTAAAAAAAATTTTTTTTAATGTTTATTTATTTTTGAGACAGAGAGAGACAGAGCATGAACGGGGGAGGGTCAGAGAGAGGGAGACACAGAATCCGAAACAGGCTCCAGGTTCTGAGCTGTCAGCACAGAGCCCGACGCGGGGCTCGAACCCACGGACCGTGAGATCACGACCTGAGCCAAAGTCGGCTGCTTAACCGATGACTGAGCCACCCAGGCGCCCCATGAAATGATAATATTTTAGATGTCCTGGGTTAAACAAAATAGATTATCAAAAGTAATTTCACCTATTTCTTGTAACTCTTTAAGTGGCTACTAGAAAATTTAAAACCACACCTGTGGTTTGCATTTGTGGCTCACATTATATTTCTTTTTCTTTTTTTTTTTAATTTGAGAGAGGGAGAGAGAGAGAGAGAGAGCAGGGGAGAGGAGCAGAGGGACGGGAAGAATCTTAAGCAGGCCCCACTCTCAGCACAGAGTCCAAGGTAGGGTTCAATCCCACGACCCTGGGATCATGACCTAAGCCAAAATCAAGAGCCGGATGCTCAATCAACTGAACCAGCCAGGGGCCCCTCGCATTATATTTCTATGGGCCAGCCGTGCTGCAGATTCTCGGCACGAATCCCTGATAGATAGAGGACAGAGCTAGCCTAGAACACTGTGATGCTTAGTACCCGCTGACTGAATGGCTGAACGAGAGGCCTCCCCACCAGTGCACATGAGACCCTAAAATATAAAGGAGGATGAGTTTGGAAGGACTTTCTGCCCCACTGCCCAGGACGTGCTGGTTTCCCAGTGGCATTCCACCCGAAGATCGCCCTCTAACAGGAAGCCACGGGCCTCCGTAGAAGGGTCAGTAAGGCTTCGAGTTCCATCACCGCCGATTCCCTAATTGGAAGCCAGGAAAAGCCAGTATCCCTTGCAGACAGGACCAGTGACACAAATGGATACCCAGACATGGTCCCAGCCACCCTGGGGTTTCTTTTTCCCCCTCTCTCTGTTTCCTCCCCCTCTCTCGCTCTCTCCTCTCCTTCCCTCCCTCCTTCACTTTCACTGGCTCCCAAATTACAGCCTTCTGTCAGAAACAGAGACAATCAAGGTGGCACGCAGGGCCCTTGTCACAAATGGCATCTCAGGTCCTCTCCAAATGGAGCATGGCCTTTAAAGAGAAAAGCAGTGCCACTATCAGCCTGCCTGGGGGAAGACGCATTTCCAAGAAGGCACGGGCCACAAGAGGCTCCCTCCCTCGTAGGCTGATCAGCCTGCGGGAGGTTCTGGGTGCCTGTGACCGCACAGCCAGGCGCGGGGCTGCTGGGGTCCAAGAGACGAAGGCCTGCCTGGCCTGCTCCACACCTCATGTTGGGGCAAGAGAAGCAGGGCTCAGCCCCTGACCAGCCACCGCCCAGATACCTCACCCAGGGAGAGGGCCTAGAACAAGCCCATTCCCCAGCTCGGGGCCTCAGTTTCCCCACCTGTAACAGGGGGAGTCTAGCTATTTCTAAGGACCCTGCCAGCCCTTGGAATGGAGGTCACAACCTCAAACGGCTAAAGGGCAAATGAGTAGAGAGGGATCAAATGTGAGATGGCAGGGAGGGTGGGGCTTCGTGGAGAGTGAAGGCTGGGAGCTCACCGAAATCTAAAGGGAGGCTCTCAGGCAAAACTCGGATGTGAGACAGAAGTCAGAGCGAAGTCGGAAGTGGCTACGTCTGGAGTGGGTGACACTGCCTGGGAGGGGGCATGCGGGAGCCGGCCGAGGCACTGGGAACGCGTCCCGTCCGCGTGGCGGCGACACAGGCAGGCACACGCGCACAGGTTCGCCACTTCTATTTCCGCTCTGCTTCAAAGAATTTTTAAACTAAAAACGTAAGTAAATAAAAGGCTGCAATTCGGCAGCGACCGACAACTGCCAACTGGGAACACAGACCCTCCAGCGCCAGCTCCAGTCACAGATGCCAGAAACCTAGACTTTCATGCAAAACTGCTGTCGTTTTAATGTTGTTAGTAGCTAATTTAAAATGAAAACTCACAGCCACGCACGTGCACACACATACAAACACACACACACACACACACACACACACACGCCTTCAGGCAGAATTCAATTTATGAGCTTACAGACTGTCAACCTCTCGAAATTGCTAGACTACAACGTGCCTCACACATGACTAAATCAAAAGGGGTAGGAACGAAAGCTACATTTTGCATGTGTCCTGTGAGCCAGGCACCGCACAAAAGGCTCGCTCTATCATTTTCCCCTTATTCACGCTGGCAGCAAGCCTACAAGGCAATTGAGAATGATTCCCATGTAACAGATGAGAAAACTAAGGCCTGGGCAAGGCGGCATGCCGGACCAAGGCTTCGGAGCCCAAGGGCAGACACACTGGTGTTCAATCCCAGTGTTCTCCGCCTGCTTCCAAGCTGCCTTCCAAAAATTACGAAGGGAACAGGTTTGCAATCCCCCTTCGTGACACAGCTTGAGGCCCCTGAGGCCGAGGACGCCGTCCGCTCTTCCCATGCCCCTTGGCAAAACACTGAGCCACGCGGACTTTCACTGCCGATGCGAGAGAGTACCTGAAGAGCATGAAGGCCGAGACCCAAATATAGAGACCGGCAAGGAGCAGCAGAGGCCTGCCCCCTTCCCCATGACAGATCCAGATTAAATTTCACAGTGGAAGCCGAGAAAGCTGTCTCTGTGTGGCTCCTTTTTAAATATGCCAAGTTTCTCACTGACACCCTTCTGGTCAATAAAGTTGGTGAGGATACACATTTTCTGCCCAAGGGGATTCGATAGAGCTATTTTCATATTGAGCCAAAATAGATATGGCCCATCAATGCTCCAGTTTTTCTCAGTTGACTCTTCTGCACAAATGATTAGTCACCACCGATGTAGATATGCAGATCAAGGTACGGAAATTTCCAGCACTCCAGAAGCACACCTCGTGCCCTCGTCTTTACATCCCGGGGCAACCATGATTCCGTCTTCTGTCGCAGAGGTGGGTTTTGCCTTCCGCGGCCCCTTTCGTACGGGGCCCGGGCCCTTCTGTTCTCACGGTGCCCGCCACTCCCTGTCATCTCACATGTGGCACCGTGTATCTGTGTGCCCCCCCCGGCCCTCGCAGGCACGTGAGTTTGAGACCTCCGCTCCAAGGGCATATGCCCGCAGCCCAGAACACAGCAGGACGGGCAAAGCTGCCCGGTGTTGACAGTAACCAACGTGAACAGTGAAAACTGGCTATGGCCACACCAAATGCCCTGCCTGTTAAGGGCCAGTTAACACCGGGGCTAGAAGTAGGGGATCGATTGCCTGGCAACAATAGGCCATTCTGTCAACAAGCATAAGTCTACCTGCGTGGCAGGCCCTGAGGATACAAGGAGGAGTAAGATACAGCCCGTGCTTGGGGGGGGGGGGGGGGCTCACTGCCCAGGGGAGGGGTCAGACCCCTGCAGAGTAGTAAAATGCGCCAGGGAAGGAGGTGAGGGAGGGAGCACGGGCTGGAGAGGAGTCCGTGAAGGTTTCCCAGGGTTGGCGATCCCCAAACAGCGTCAGTAATATGCATGTAAGCGCACCGAGGCTGGAGCACAGAAAAACCCCCTCTGATCCCCACTCCTTTCTTCCTGGAGGCTAACTACCCCCATGCGTAAGAGCCTACCTCGTGAATGACCTTGCTCACCTATTACCCGCACAAAGAAGACGGCCCCAGCGCCAAGAAAAACTCTAATCGGGGCTCAAAATAAAAAATGAACTAAAAAAAAAAAAAAAAACCAAACCACTGTAACTGCTCGGAATCAACGAGTTCAAAGGCAATTAAGGCAATTTTTAAAAACAGCTTTACATTCTAAAACACTACAATTTTAAAAACCTGAGGGTTCGTGTAAAAAAAAAAAAAGTCTTTTCTTCATCTAGTTGGGTTTGAACTCTTATTGACGAAGGAATGGCTCACGTCAGCGTCACCGCGGTCAGGCCCACGCCCGGGCTGACCTGTGTCCTCCCACGCGGCTTTCTGGTCACTCTGCACCCCGGAAGGCTTGCCATCTTCCTGGCAAGGAAGCCAGCTTAGGGGAAGGGCAGTCCTCTTTTGACAGGGCTGGGGCATATGCCATGACCTTTCGCCTGTGACACCACTGGCCTCACCTGGCCGCTGAGCCAAATCTGCCAAATCTTTTATGCTCAGGCCAGCCTTGATGGCTTCCGGATCGCCATTATTCCTTCAGAAGACCAGGGGCTAACTTGCCACCATCCTGGCTGGCATCATCCTTGTGTCTTGGGGCTCAGGGGTTCCCCCGGCCCCAGGGCGGCAAAAGTGGAATGTCCAGCCTGGGCTGGGGGGGTGAGAGTGGAGCCTGGTCAGTACCCTGCCCTCCGTGGGCTATCCCAGATTAGCACGTATGCAGCTCCCTCTGCGTAAGTCCTGTGGCCGCTGAGAGGTGTGATCAGTGAGGCCCTCCAGCGTGTGGGAGGGACAGATGAAGTGGAGGACAGTTACTCAATTCCTTCCCTTTGAGGGACAGCCTCTATCCAGCCCCAGGCCTCCTAGGAGCAGAGCAGTATATCGGATTCCAGAAACCCTGCCCCGTGCCCACTCTCTACCAGCCCAAAGGCAGCACACACACTAACGTTTTGCCTGCATGGAAAGCTGGGCCGCTGCGTGACTCTGTTTACAGGTCCCCAAAACACAGACACTTTCTGGCATTAGCAGGGGATGGCCCCGAGGCGCCAGTGGAAAACTGTTACCCGACCCTAGCATGATCCAGGAAAGGAAGTTCCAGTCTCGTTCTCAAACCCACGTTCTGATCCACTGCCCTATGTGGGACACTCCTTCTGCACCAAAAGGTTGTGAAACGCTCATGTCCCTAGAAGATACCGTGGACCAGGGCTTCTCAAACTTTATTGAGCAAATCACTCAGGGATCTTATCAAATACACATCCTGATTCAAGAGTTCTGGGATGGGAAAGAAGCATCTGCCTTTCTACCAAGCCCCCAGGGGATACTGATGCTGTGTGTCCACAGGCCACCCTCGGGACCGCAAGGCTCCGCCATGCCTTCACCTCCCAGAAGTATGCGCATGTAAAGTAAGGACTTCAGAAAGACGCCCTTTAAAATATTAAGCTCAAAGAAATGAACCCTAAATGGTGAGACTGCAGGTAAGGTGGCTTGTTGGAAGAGGAAGCTATCTGGGAGGCAAACATGACCATCTGCCAATAGAACCCTCACACCAAGCCCCTCAGCAGGCAGATGTGAGGACCCCAGCTGTTTGAGGATCAGGAAGGCCAAGACAGACATGTGTATGGGGACCCAGCCCAAGTAAGGGCCAGGATGCCAGCCCCAAGCCTCCCACTCGCTCACTGTCTTCCACCACCTAGCTCATGCCCATTACTTCCTTGCGCTATCTCTCCAGCCCATGGGGTACCCCCGCTCCCTGTCATCCAGGTCCTCCACTTTCTGACCCTCTCCTGCCAGAGGGGAACCCTCCCCAAGCATTCCTATTGGCGGCTGAGCCCCCTCCCCTCCTGGCCCTTCCTCCCGCAGAATGACCTCTAGTCCCCCACCCCGTGGGTGCTGCCCGCAGTGCGCCTACCCCTGCACCGTGACCCAAATGTTAACTCCAGCCAGCTCTCCCCACCATGGGCTGACTCATCAGCACCTCGCACCTGGCTCCAACCGTGGCTCTTGGAGCCCACCCCCACCCAGGCGAGGGACTGACTCCACCCAATACGCCCGCGGGGACGCACACACAATCCTCACGTGCCTCTCCAGCTTATTTCAAAATTCAAATTGGGGTGGGGGCTCTTGCTAATTGCCTGAACCGTAAGGGTCAAAGCCTCTGGTCTAAGAGGGCAAAGTACAGACAAGAGGCAGGAGGGAAGAGGCGTGTTACTACTCAGGAAAGGCTAATTTTCCCCCCAGTGGCCACTGACAACACCAGGGCTGGGGGGTTGGGGTCGCAGTGGGGCGGTGGCCGGCGGCGATGGCACCGGATCTCCCCTCCGAGCACAGAGGCAGCGACTCTAGGTGCCGGCTCACGGAGACAAGGTACTGAGAGCTCGCCGGCTGATGCCGCCACCACCTTGGAACGCGCGGGCTGTCCACGCGTCCCGGGCTGACCTGCAGGGGAGATAAGGGGCAGCAATCCCGAGCGCAGGCCTCCAGGGACAGCCAGCACCGTCGGTGGCGGACCTGCCCGCGGACTGACTGGGGAAGCGAAGTGCAAGGCGCACTAGGCTCCCTGCTCCGCGAGGGGTGCATTTCCCCAAAGCCGGATCGGTTTGGGAAGGTTGCGGGGGTCCTCTGGGGTCTCTCGCGGTTACTGAGAGGTGATGAGGGTGGGGCAGAGCTACGTGACTGGAGGTCCCTCCAGCGCCACTGCCCATCCCGCGGTGGCGGTGCGCCCCACCCCATTCCACTGTCCAAATGGGGACCCAGAGCGCGAAGGGGACGGGAGTGGGATCCCGACGCTCTCTTTACCGCCGAAATTCTCCCCACCCCAGACCCAGACCCAGACCCAGACCCGACCCTCTCCAGGGCGCAGAGATCAAAGCGACCTCATGTCCAGGAACCGGGTGAGGAGTGCAGTGCCTGTCCCCCCTAGGCCAACCCGGCGGGAATTCGAGTTCCCGGGAATCAAAGTTGCCGCGCGTCCGGCCGCGGGCTGGGAACGGGCGCAGCACCCCGGCCAGGGGCGGGGGACGGAAGGAGGCCCCGGGCGCTCGCCGCGGGCGAGGGCCGCGCCCGGAACAAGTGGTTCCGCGGCGGCGGTCGCGACCCCACGGCTGCAACTTTCCCGCCGCGTGGCGGGCGAACGGCGCGGAGAAAGCGAGGGAAGCGGGGAGGGAAGGGGCGGTGCGCGGCTCTCGGTACCGTGTGCGGAGAAGCGCCGCGTCGCGCCTCGGGCTCTGCTCTCCGCCGGGTCGGCCCCCACGGGCCGCCTGCTCCGCTGCTGGCCACCGCCGCGTCTCGCCGCCGGCACGAAGGCTCACCCTCGGCACGCCGGCCGCTCCAGCGTCCCCTTGGGCCCGCCGCTGGCCGCCTGCAACTTCAGGCGCGCCGCGGGCTCGGACGAGGCGCACCCCAAACGTCCCGAGGCTTTGCACCCCCGCGCTCCATGCCCGGGGCCGGGCCGCCCCGCCCCGCCCGGCTCAGCGCCCGGCCGCCGTCGGACGCGTCTTGTCGCCGAGCATCGCGCCGCGCAGCCCGCGCCCCTCTCTCCCGAGCCGCCGCCGCCGCTCAAGTCCGCGATCAACTTTCCCTCGCTTCCTCCGCCCTGCTCGGCCCCCGCCACCCAGACCCCGCCTCCTGACGCTCCCTCCCGCGCTCCCTCCTCCCGGGCCCCCGCCGGCCGGGCCGCGCCTCGCCGCCCACCCCCTCCACGCTGCGCGCCGGGATCGCGGTGGCCCCTGCCGGGTCCCGCTGCGACCCCCGGGAGCCGCGCGGAGCCCGGCCAGGCGCTCAGGGCATGAATATTTCAGTGCTGGCGAAGCTGCCCTCTGCCGATGTCATGGCACCGGCTGCTGTGGCAACTCGACGAATCCCCCCCCAAGGGGCAGGGAGGACGCCCGCGGAAGCGGCCCCAGGTGCGTGCGGGAGCCTTGCCCCGCAGGGCCGTCCGCCCTCCCAGAGAGGGGCACGCAGAGGGGTGGGGGCCCGGCGGGCCTCCCGCCGGCTCCGCGCCTCCAGCCGAACCGGGAAACGCTCCCGGGAAGCCGGAGCCAGCGAGCCGGCCCACGGCCTGGGTGAGCCGGCGCCATCTGTTGGCTTTAAGCGCCCCCTCTCTGCTCCCAGAATCGCTGAGCGCCGAGCGGGGCTCGGTCCCTCTAGTCCTCGAGGCCGCTTGGCTCAACCAGCTGCCTTTGCCCACACCACTCATGGCGCTCCCACCTGCGCCGTCTCCCTCACTCGAGCTCAGAATGCCCCCCCCCCCCCCGGTGCTTACAAATGAAGGACCCCGGATGGGAAGAGGGCCTTGAGGTCACCAGAACACCCTCACTTGTGCAGTAGACCATCCTGCAGGAAGGGTCCCCCCGCCTTTTCTTGCCCACCTATAGGGATGGAGACTTCATGACTTTTCCGGACAGCTGGATTGGGGAGGAGTCGTATTTGATTCACGAATTGTAGCTGAGGAGGGTCATTCCTTGACCTTGATCTTCACTTCGCCAGGCTAAACATTCTGAATTCTTTTACATGTTTACCACGTGACAGGGTTTCTGGACCTGTCAGTGTTGCAGTGGGCATATTGACAATAGCTGCCTGGAGCGAGGCTCTGGGCTGAGACTCCGCTCCTGTCCTCAACACAGCCTTTCTGGTAGGTCCTGTCATTAGCCTGGTTTTACAGTAAGAAAACGGGCTTAGGGAGGTGGGTGACTGACCCACGTGGTCGAGTCAGGTGTTGAACCGAGAATCTGACCCCAGACCTTCCGTTCTTCACCATTCACTCGCTCATTCACAGTTGCTACTCTGCGCTGGTTGACTGAAATAGGTTCCGGGACTATGATGGGGAAACAAAGCAGTTGGTCCTTGTGCCTGGTGGAGGAGGTCCTCTCATGGGGGAACCAGACTTCAACCCATGAAACGCATAACCGGCTAGAATGACAGCCAGGATCAGTGCTAGAAAGATGAGTGCTTTCATGGCACCTGGCCTAGGGGATCAGGGAGGACTTCTTGGAGGAGGTAACGCTGAGCTGAGATCTGAAGGATGAGCAACGGAGAGAGAGAGAAAGCGTTAGGCAGGAGAAACCTCCCGCACAATGGCCCTGTGGGCGGAAGGAGCTGGCACATAGAAGGGAGTGAAGGAAGGAAGGAAGGAAGGCCAGAGAGGGTGCGGAGATGGCCAGGAGGACCGTGAGTATGGAGCCAGAATGGGAGCAGCAGCCAGACTGTTCAGGATTTGATCTTTATCCGAAGAGTGGAGGCCTTGAGGCAGGTGGTGGGGTGGAAGTTGCGGGATGGGAGCGTCATGATCCGATTTATGATTGGAAAAATGGGGAATTCATTGGGAGGCAACGGATGATAAGGGGCCAATTCAATTTAAAAATATTTACTGGGGCTCCCGGGTGGCTCAGTTGGTTAAGCGTCTGACTTCAGCTCAGGTCATGATCTGACGGTGGGTTGGAGCCCCACACGGACAGTGCGGAGCCTGCTTGGGATTCTCTGTCTCTCTCCCTCTCTCTCTGCCCCTCCCCCACTTATGCTTTCTCACTGTCTCCAAATAAATAAATGACCTTTAAAAAAAAAAATGTACCTATCATCTACCGTGTGCCAGGAACTTTTCTAGATCGGAGGTAAGCAAACTTCCACCTTCAGGTCAAAAATGCTACCCATTTTTGTAACTAAAGCTTCCGTGAAACACAAACATGCTAATTATGGCTCCCTTTACACTACAGCCGCAGAATTAAAGGGTTGCAGCCGAGCCCATGCCGCCCTTGAAGCCTAAAATATCCACTCTTTGGCCCTTTACAGAGAAAGGTGTCTGACCCCCGTGAATCTAGACACTTAGAGTACGTGAGTGAACAAAACACGCGTGCTTGCACACAAATCCCTGCCCTCCCAGAGCTCACATTCCTGTTGCCTGTGGCGGCCGTCCAGGTGAAAGAGGCTGGGACCTAGTGGTAGTGACAGAAGTGGAGAGAGAGGTGGCATTCAGGAGGCAAAAAGGCCCCAGGACTGGGAGAGGTAGCCATCGGGGGATGATATAGATCAGGTGTCAGGAGACCCCGGGCTTCTAGCTTGTGGAGGCAGATGCACAGGGTTGTCCCCGAGCTGGAGACTGCGGGAGGAGGGCCACCACGGGGGGACAAATACCTGCTGAGAAGCGTGTGCTATGACTGAGCCCAGACGTCAAGCAGCCCATTGGACACGCGCGTGGGGAAAGGGCAGAGCTGGAGGTACGGTAGGTCACAGGTAGTCACATTTTAGACAAGGTGACAGAGCCAGAAGCGGGGCGTTCTGTGTTCTGAATGCGAGACTCCTCGTTAGCTCGATGGACACCGGGCCCCTCTTCACCTCATGTTTCTCATTCATAAAATAAAAGTGCTAGGACAGGTGTTCTTCAGAATTTCTTCAACCCTAAAACCTTCTTTGTTTCTGGTTTGCCCCCATCTGTCTTAAACTGACTCCCCAAGCCATCTTCAGGCATTTTCCATGTGATGGAAACAGCACTCAGCTCAGGGAGACCATCACCTCCTCTGCCGCGGGCACCATACTTCTTCTCGTAGGACCTTTCTGCTAGGAAACTGGGGTGTCCACCAGGGCGCATCCAGCCCACAGAGCCACTCTGAGTGTGTAACTCAATTCCAAGCGAATTTGGCCGCACGGCGACGAAAGAGCTGAGAATTCAAACGGGGAATTAATGGCAAGGTAACCCAGAGGTGGGTGACGGCAAGAACTTGCCGTACTCGCCCCGGGCTGGAGGGACAAAAGGAGGAAGCAGTGTTACCAGGCTCAGGATCATGCAGTGCAAGATGGAACCGCGGGCCTGTCTGGTGGGGACTGAGGATGTTTCCACGGCCAAGCGCTGCTTGCAGCCCGGTGTGAAGGAAGCATACCTTGGCGTCTCCCTTCCCCCAGCCCTCTGGCCTCCCACTCGGGCCTCCCTTTGGTCGACCCCAGCCAGAAGCCAGCAGACCCGGGAGCTTGAGAAGTCCAGCCTGTAGCAGCAGCTCCGCTGGGATCCAGAGCATAGCAGAGGAGAGAGGGGCACGGACGTGAGCGGAACCGGCCAGCACCACGCACTGGGGACACAGATGCGAATAAAATCCAGCCCCCGGTCTTTGAGGCACTCCCGGTGTAAGACAGAGAGAGAGGCAGACCTAGAAATCAATTAAAATCTAGCAAGGGAGGGGGGCAAAGCAGAGAGGGAGCCCCAAGGAGAGTGAAGTGACAGGTTTCCAAGAAAGTTTGGTCCAGAAACGCTGCCGGGACCAGGGGACCTGAGGGCTGACTTTGCTGCAAAGATCAGGAGTTCCACGGGCAGCAAAAGCAGGACAGTCCAGGTGGAGAAACAGCAGGAGCAAAGGTGATCCTGGAGGTGAGTAGCAGGCCTGATGTTCTGCACAAGAAGCAGCCAAAGGAAGCATGGAGGCGTTTGCGGGAGACTCGGAGGTGGGGAAAGACCTCCATCTTTCCTCTGGACGAGCTGGATGAATCCCTGGAAATCTAGCATTTCTCCCGGGCTAGGGTTGCCCTCCATCAAAGCATTTCAGGGCTGCCCACCCACAGCTCTTGGGGTTCTCCCACCTCCCTTTCCTTCGAAAACATCTGCCCCTCCCCAAGCACCTGCAGCATGGAGGAAGATGGACAGTGCGATAAAGAGCCACCTCTCACCACCTTGTGTGGTTTTGGACAAATCGCTTAACCTCTCCGAGCTTGGGTTTCCGCTCCCTGAGCCGGAGATCGTGCAGCCAGGCCGGCCTTCCTCCAGGGGTGGAGTGAAAGCACGTCGACAGCAGTAAAGAACCACACAGATGTTCACTGCCCAGGGCCCCAGCAGCGCGAACCCCCTCTCCTTCTGGTTGAGGGTTGGGGGGACGCCCCGCCGTAGGACATGAGGGATGGGCCAACCCCCCCGCTTCCATTGCAGCAACTGAGGGGTAGGTTCCCCCAGGTCCCGCCTCCTGGGTGCAGCACGTGGCCTAGGCTAGCCAATCGGAATCACCGCTCTCGACATTGCCCCTGGAGGGGAGTCCTGAAGTTTAGAAATCCTTTAGAGCAGTTGAGAGGTTATGGAAAGCACCAAACGCCTAGGGACAGCTCCTGAGGCCTGCCCTGGGCTGTATTCTCAGCTGCATTCAGCCTTGTTTGGTTCCTGTTTCCTGGGCCCATCCTCCAGCCTTCGGGTTGTACAATCCGCCCTCCCCACCACCTCATCTATCTACGACATTCATATTCTACATCAATTAGCCAGAGTTCATTGCTGTGACCGGCAACCATAAGAACTCTGCCTGGTATGGACCATACGATGATTCTCCCAGTAATCGTGGGGGATCCCAGCCCAACATGGGGTCAGCACCGGTGAGTACCTGGACCTCCCCTTTCCCAGAATTAAAAAAGGAAGGAAGGGAGGGAGGAAGATATCCTGGCTCCTTCCATACCAGAATACCTTGTCCAGGAATTTCCAGAAATAGCCACATCTCTGTAGTAGGTTCCAGTTCATCTTTAGCTCAGAGAGACACTCAATTTTAGGATCCTCAAAGGCAGGGACTGTGTCTTGTTCTTTCATTTAGCAGGCATTCCCGGAGAGGCCACAGTGTGCCAGGCTCTGAACTGGGTGCTGAGGACACAGAGAAGCGCATGATGGCATTCTGGTCCTTAGTCCAGTTGGAGAGACAGACACAGAAACAAATAGGAAGCAAAGGATAGTGTCATTCTGGAAACCAAGACCAAGTTCAACAGGGACAGAGGGCCCTCGGGAGGAAGATCTGCCCCACCCCAACCAAGGAGACTGAAAGACTTCCAGCAGGAGGGGCCGCTTAAGGAGAGCCTTGAAAGATACCCGCCCCTGGCAAGATGAGGCCACTAGGGCATCTGATGGGTCAAAGGGGGAGGAGTGAGTGTATGCAAAGCCCCGGGGGCATCAAACAGCAAAGAGGCTCCAGGAGATATGGTGGTGGGGCTGGACCAAGGCATGCTGGGCAGGGATGAGAGAGGGGTCTCAGGGGATGGACCAGAGCTAGACAGAAAGGGCCTGGCGTGCCGTGCCGGGTCTGAGGGTCACTCAGCAAGCGATGCCGATGCACAGGGTGAAGGATGAATAGGAAGACAATGCACTGTCCCGGCTGGTCCCGGTCCCGGGCTGACACCTTGGAGGAAGAGGCACCTCGCCTTCACTGTCTTTGTATTCCTGAGCACCAAATAATCGGCTCGTTCACTGGCACTCTCCACGAATAAGAAAGGAAAGGGAGGAGGAAGGGAGAGAGGGAAAAAAGGAAGGAAGAGGAATGAATCCAAACGTGCTGTTTTAAACCTCACCTGGGTTTGGACCAGATTCCACATCTGCCCCCAGCCCCCAGTGGGGAGCTCTGCTCCCCTGCTTCCTCCCTGGAAATGGAGGTAGGCCAGTCAGTGCGAGGTAATGCAGAGCTCACGAGACAGGAATGCAGTGGACTTGGGTCTTGGCTGACCGGTCTGGGCCTCAGTTTCCTCGGCTGTACGTGGGCAAGATAGCCCCCAGGCTCCCTGAACGCCTCCCTGGGTTGCCGTTCAGGTAGAAGGGGAAAACACACACCTCGAGACGCTTCATAAGCTGTGAAAACAAAAACAACACTTGCATGCAAGTCCCTCCTCCCCACGAGGGTCGATTATTATTTTTAAAGCACATAAACACCTCTCCTCTGGGTGTCCTCCGTAACAGCTTCCCTGTCCCGCCTCACAACGAAGTACCCTTTCCTTCTCTCCGTCTATTCCCATCCCTGAGCTGGCGCAAAGCCGTTTGTTGCTTCCTGTCTGCGTCCCCAGCCCGCTGGTCCTCTCCCGGGGTAGCGCCTGCCACCATAAACCAGACGTGTGTGCTCCTGAGTTTGGTTTGTGGGCCCTTGGAGCCTGGCACAGCTGTGGTGGCTCGACTCGGCTTGTGAAAGAGAAGAGGCTGGAAGGCGGACAAGGCGGGCTGGGGCCACCCATCTGCAAAGTCGAGGGCCCCAGGGAACCCCCGGGGGGCATGGCTTCCCTGGCCCCACCTTGGAAGCTTACCCCTCCCCAGCCTGGCCTACGGACCATGGCTCTTTCCCTCACGTTCTTGGCCTGCTCCCTGCTCCCCTCTCCCATCATTTATTTATAAGGTATTCATAGCAAAATGAATGACAAAAAGTTAGAAGCTAATTAAAGCTGGCACAGATTGGCACACGGGGGCATGAATTATGCATTGGTACGGAATGGCACTTGGTGGCAGGGACTGGTACCGACTGCCCTGGGCTCTGGCAAGTGGATACAGGACCCCCAGCTCCAGCAGGGCCCCCACCCCTGCCTCTCCTGCCCCCCATCTGGGCCCTCTGACTTTGGGGACAAGAGGAGGCTTGTCGGCCACCACCTCCCAATGGGCAATTTCTCCCTGCACAGCCCAGCATGTGCTGGCTGTGAGAGACGTCAACACCATAACCAAGGCTAGACTCACCCCACAAAAGCACACCCCCGGTTCTCCAAGCGCGTGCCTTCCGCAGCCCCTGCACAAAATGGGCAGGGCGGGGCTTGGCTTCCAGAGGGGTGGGGAAAGGTGGTGGGAAAAGCCTGCGATTCGGCTGGCTGGAGCCCTGAGATCATGACCTGAGCCAAAGTCAGACACTTAACCGACGGAGCCCCCCGGGCACCCCGAAAGTTCCCTGTGTGATTCTAATGTGTGAAGGAAAGCCATTTATCTGGGCACAGGGGCCGGGGAGTAGATTTTGATCCCAGAAGTCATGGACGGGAGTTCTTGCTCTGCCATCACTGACTGTCAGTTTGAGTATATGGCTCAAGCTCCTGGGGCCTCAGTTTCCTCCTCTGTAAAATGGGGTTAGTAGTATCTTGAGCTCCAGAGTCGAGGTGTTTAGATTCATTTTGAATCCTGGCTCCGCCTCTTAGGCAGGTTATCTAACTTCCCTTTGCCTCAGTTTGCTCATCTGGAAAGTGGTGACAAGAGTCATGAGGATCGAGTGAGTTGATGAATATAAAATGGCACCCCAGAGCCATGGCCGTTCGCTGTCCTGGGAATGGGGAACCCTGCCCCTCCTGGCCCACAGGGCTGTGGCCGGGATCAAATGAGGACGAGGGTGACACAGAGAGGCTGTGCGCACTGTGGGGCACAGTGGAGGTTTTCGGTCAGAAAGACAGGCCTCCTGGCTACCTTGCCCGGGCCCTGACTTTCCTTTTGTTTGCACAAAGGAGACAGGAATACGTTATCATCTCAAACATTTCAGACCACATAGACAAACCTCTTTTCTCCGTTTGGTGCGTATCCTTCCAAGTAATGTTCTTTTTATTAAAAAAAATTTTTTTGTTTAAATATTTATTTATTTTTGAGACAGAGAGAGACAGAGCGTGAGCGGAGGAGGGTAGAGAGGGAGAGGGAGACACAGCATCCGAAGCAGGCCCCAGGCTCTGAGCTGTCAGCACAGAGCCCGACGTGGGGCTCGAACCCACGAGCTGTGAGATCATGACCTGAGCTGAAGTCGGATGCTCAACCGACTGAGCCACTCAGGCACCCCCTTCCAAGTAATGTTCTATGTCCATATGGAAATGTATAGTTTTCAGCTGGGGGCAGGGATGCGAGAGAGGCATCTATCATGGCACACTTCTGTACTTTTGAATTTCGAACCATATGAATGGCTCAAATATAAAACTCAATATAAAGGGTATGCTTCAGGCGCGAGGAAAGTGGTCCCAGATGGAAGCTTGGATATTCAGGAAGGAAAGAAGAGGAATAGAAAGGAAAATGCAGGCAAATACAAATGAATCTTGGTTGGATAAAACAATAAAACTAATGTCTCAAATATATAGAGGGAATTAAAATACACGACACAATAGCACATGAGTCAGGAAGGGGGTAAATGGAGTTAGCATTGTTCTAAGGTCCTTGCGTTGTCCAGGAAGTGGGTAAAAATAGGAACGTATGGGAAACGTTAATAAATCAAGGATATCTGGTCTATCTCTAGGCTAACCCTAAAAGAACGGTAAATGGATGTATAACTCACCAGCCAATAGGAGGGAAAATGGAATAATAAAGTTATGCGTGTGTGCGTGTGTGTGTATATTTCGAGAATTATTTGTTGTTTATAAATCGAGTCATACTTCACCCATTGTTCTATAACTTGACTTTTTCTGTTAAAATATGTCCCGGAGCTCTTTCCACACTGGAACACAGAGGGTCTGGCTCCTCTCTTTAATCTGCCAGCATGTGTTCCATAGAATGATGTTGACAACAGAGCACGAAACTGAGCATCAGGCCCTTCCGAGCCTGGGGTGCTATGTGACTGCACAGGTCACATGCCCGCAGAGCCAGCCCTGACTGAGACAATGGGGCAGAGAGAAGGCAGTGCCCGTGGGAGTGTCCGCAGCCTGGACCGGAAGCAGTAGGCAAGCCTTGTTCTGTCCGGGCTCCGAGCACCCCCCATTCGTCACACACCAGGAAATCTTACATCCGGGCGGCCTGTGATCAGCTGGTCCGGTCTCCCCACCTCTGGACGCCACTGCAGTCAAGCCACCCCAGAGAAGATCTTACTCTCGTAGTGGTTACATACTGGTCTCCAGGGATGGGGGCCCCTCGAATAGAGAGAGAGGGTTGTTCTGTCCTCAGGTCTGTTGTAGTCTATGCAAGCACACACAGAACATCATCTCTGTGCAGTTATGTCTTTACCACTCCATAACCCCTCTTCCTTGAACCAGAAGGATCAGGCTTCGTCTGAGCCTCCAGCCGGCAACTCTGGCTGGCTGTATTTAGTGGTATCGTATTGTTATTGTTGTATTTACGTATTTTTTTAAAAAAATATTTATGTGTTTTTGAGAAAGAGAGCATGAGCAGGGGAGGGACAGAAATAGAGGGGGACAGAGGATCCAAAGCAGGCTCCACGCTGACAACAGAGAGCCCGACGTGGGGCTCGAACTCACAAACCGTGAGATCAAGACCTGAGCTGAAGTCGATGCTCGACAGACTGAGCCACCCAGATGTCCCTGTTGTATTTATTTTTATTGTTATCTTTCATTTATTGCCACTAGCGCTGTCTTTTTTTTAGATTTTCTTTTCTTTAGGTTTTAAAGAATGAATAGACAAGTTGAAAAGTGAGGGATTGAAATGGAAATAGAGTGAATAATGGTGTAGTCGGCACATGGGTTGGCCAGAGTTTGTCACTGCGGTAAGTAAGCGGCTGAAATTGGAGGTCCTGACCCTTAGAATGGCGTGGAAGCATCAGTGTGGCCTTCAAAGGCCCCAGCCCCCTCACCCTAAGAAACGAGGCCCAGCATACCTTTCAGGCCTCACCTTAAACTTGCTTCCCCACAAAGTCTCTGTCTCAGCCAGCGGAATACGCAGACACACAGACGTCAGTACAAAGATGTTCAGGGCAGTGGGCTATATAATGGGGAGGGGGAGAAACATACATGTCCTTCACTAGGGGGTTGGTCAAACAGGCGGCACCTGGGTTCATCTGTCCTAGGGGCCACTCTGCTCTTCAGACCCCCCCAGCCCCTCACCTAGGTTACACGGCCCTCTCTCCTGCCATTGCTCGCCGTCCTCCCCTGCCCTCTGCTGAAAGCCATCCTTCAAGTCCCACCACCTCCCGGAAGCCTTCCCTGACCACCTCCTGGACCCCCAGCTCTTCCTCTGACCCTCAGAATCCTCCCAATCTGGATGACTCCCCATACCCGTACATAGTATGGAATCCTTAGTGACCTTTTCTTCTTATGTCTGTCTGTTTCCAATAAAATCATAAGCTCCCAGAGAGCCGAAGGAGTTCTAGACAGAGGTCAGAAGGCCCGGGGTTCAGCCCTGACCCTGCCACTCTCTGCCTGGGTGACTTTGAACAAGGCATTTCTCCCCCTGAGCCTCCGTTTCCTCATTTTCACCGTGAAGAGTGAGTTCGAGATGACAGGATCCCTCCTGCCCTCAGAATCTAAGGCCATTCTGTGTTTTTTTCCCTATCTTCCCGGAGAAGTCGTAAAAAGTAAGATTTTACATTTGAAGAGGGTTGCATTCACGAACTCATTTAATCCATGCAACAACTCCACGAGAGCGGTACTGTCCCCACTTCACTGATGAGAAAACTGAGGCGCGGGAAAGCTGTATCGGTGAAGTTAAACTGGGATTAGGGGTCGTATAAGCACACCCTGAATTCTCGGTGGCAATAAAAAGTTGACTTCTCCCTCGTATACGGTGCAGTGCTAGTGGACGGCCCCCCTCCAAAGTTTGCTTGGGGACCCAGGGCGCTTCCGTCTTAGAGCTGTACAATCTGGCCACACACAGGTGACTGTCACAGGGCAAGAAAAGGCATGGCTCTGAACTGCTTTGGTCTGGAGTGACACACATCACTGTGTTCCCGTTTCTCTGGCCAGAACCAGTTCATCCCGTGGCTCCGACCTAACGACCAGGGAGGCTGGTTGATGTAGTGGTGAGCCCTGAGAATCTGAAGTCAAGGAATTTGACCGAGGCTACATAGGAAGTGATAGAAGCAAGGATCCTGAATCCAGATAGGGAGGTTTCAGGACCTTCTGCTTAACCGCTATTCTGTATTGTCTCTGAGGACGTACCGGGTCTACAGGGGATGAGTAATAGAGGTTGGTGGTGACAGGTGAGGCATGGCGTGATGGGCTGGCATCATATGATAAAAAAAAAAAAAAAAAAAAGGAAGAAACAGCAGCCAGACAGAAATAACATCAGGCAGCCACTGTCCACGGGAACAATCCTAATAGTTCCCATCTGTTGAACACCTGCAACAGGCCATAAAATGTTCCCTCTGATTCTGTTCAATGTCCTGGAAATAAAACCCACTTCCACCCTACAGATGAGGAAAGCGAGGCGCAAAGAGGTTGAGCAAACTGCCCAAGGTCAAGCAAGCACACGGGAAGCATCTGGAGGCACCCTCGTCCAAGTCCCTCGGGAGGGAGGGAAAGCGGAAGGCTTCCGAAGGAGGACAGGGTTGAGGTGTGATCCGCAGGTCTGAAACCTACCAACCCTTCCTTGCCAAAGCCCCGGGCGGAGATGGCCTGGGGGGAAAGGGGAGCTGTTTTCCAGGGGCACCCTGAAAACTACAAAGACTGGCGCTCCCCCGACAGACCAATTCCCGGTGGCTTGGCTTCCCAAGGGAGTCCAGATCTGCAGTGCGGGGCGCCACCTAGAGGTCGAGGGCCGCGCGGCGCCTCTCCCGGTACCGGGGCCTTACCCTCCAGCCCTGTTCTGAAGGAAACCAGTCTTAGAGACCCGGTCGGAAATGTGGAGTCCTGGTTTCTGTCCTTCACCACCTGCTCCACCTCCCCCAGCCATCCTAGGTCTCTCTCCCTAGACTTTCTTCTACCACGAATATTAACTGATGGGCCGGGTGCCTTAGGGGCTCATCTTGGGACTGAGAGTCTAGAATTTGGGGTTCACTATCTGCTCGGCCACTAGCTGGCTTGTGTGCCCCTGGGCAAGGCACTGCCCCTCTCGGGGCCTCAGCTGCCTCCCTTATTAAGTGCAGGTTACAGCGAGGCCTGGAGTTGGGCAGGGTGCCACTTCCCTTGCTGTGTGACCCTTTGGAGGAAGTCAATTAACTTCCGTGTGCCACCAGTGAACTCATCTATAAAATGGGCAGATGGTTCTTCTCCAAGAGCTTTGTTCTTGAGATTAAATTATTACTTATATAGGTAATAGAGTATATAAAGTACCTGCCTCAGAGTCTTGTTCTCTTTCCTCAACTTCCTCAAGTTTTAAAACGAGGGTTCAGTTAGTTCCCAGGGCTTCCACACCCTTCTTCCTAAGAAGAGTGGAGATCAGTCTCCAGATGCCCACGCTCTGAACGTGGACCCTGCCCTCCCACACCAAAGCAGGGAGGGCCCAGGAGCCCTGGTTCCTGGCACAGTGCTCCTGACCCGGGTCCACCCAGCACATGGGAAAGGCCCTTTCAGCTCCTCCTAAAGTCGCTTTCAGCTTCACAGTGGGCCTTAACCTCTGGTGACTCACTGCTGTCACAGTGAACAATGTCTGCCCCCCTGGAGTTGCACAGTGTACAACCTCGGTGGCTGTTCATGTCAGCCCCGATGTTGAAATTCTCAGTGGTTAAAAACAAGAATGCTAGGATGCTGCCCCATGCCAGGTACAGCAGGAGGACGAAGGAGTAGCAGGCAAAATCCTGTAATTCCAGCTGAGACAGAGGCCCAACTCCTCCAGAGGCCAAACTCCTCCTGCTGCATCCAAACTGGGGTGGGAGTGGCCACGGCTGCTAACATTTACAGGCCTAGTGTTTGTGTCCCCGAACCTCTTTCCTCGTCTGGAGCCTGTGGGGTATAATCCCTAGCCCGCTTACTTTCTCTAGTTGAAAGAAAAAGAAAAATCTTGCAAGTCCTCTAGAAACTGACTTGTTCAGACCCGCTATTTCCACTCCCACATCACCAAACTCATTTACTTATTCATTTATTGAGCACACCACTAGGCGAAGGGCTGGGACTACGACAGTGGGCGCAAGGAGTGTCTTCTGCCGACTTGTACACCTTGCAAAGGAGAAAAGATGTAAAGGCGCCTTCCAGAGGGCACCAGAGACTCCTCCTGCCCCCATCTCCTCGTGGGAACAGCAATAACCACAGGCACTTACTTGGCGAGGCGCCCGGGAACATCACATACACCTATCACGTGGCTCAGTACTTTCAGCAAACGCTCAAAGGTAAGGGGTTTGAGATGAACCGCCTTAGAGATGAAGAAATGGAGGCTTGGAAATTTTCACGGTAAGTGGAGGAAGCTGGATTCAAACCAAGATCTGCTTGGCTCTCTGATCAGCGTGAACCCTTGAGTTATACTGGGAAAAGGTCATCACCCCTGCGTGTTCCCATGGGACAAGCACTCTCTGTATTTCATTTGATTTAATCCCTACACCAGCCATGCCAGTTAGGTTTTTTTTAAGTTTGTTTTTGAGAGGGGGCGCGCGCACGCGCACGCGTGCGCATAAGGCGGGGAGGGGGCAGCGAGGAGAGACAGAATCCCAAGCTGGCTCTGCGCCGTCAGCACAGAGCCCCATGTGGGGCTTGAACTCACAAACCGTGAGATCATGACCTGAGCCAAGATCAAGAGTCAGACACTTAACCGACTGTGCCACTAGGTGCCCCAGTTTGCTTTTTTTTTTTTAGAGAGAGAGGGAGTGAGAGAGTCCTTGTGAGCAGGAGAGAGGAGCAGAGGAATAGAGATAGAATCTTAAGTAGGCTCCACACGCAGCACAGAGCCAGATGCAGGGCTCCATCCCACAACCCTGGATCATGACCTGAGCTGAAATCAAGAGTTGGACACCTGACCGACTGAGCCACGCAGGCGCCCTGCCAGTTAGGTATATTCATCTAATTTTCCAGATGGGAAAACTGAGGCTTCGAGCGGACAGGGGAAGAACTGGTTTAGTTCTTCCCCCGACATCCTGGCTGACACCTCGAGAGTCAGACAGATTACAGTAATCAGCTAATGCCTGAGTAGGGCTCTGAAGATGCAAAGCCCTTATTGAGAGTGCTAAGTATGATGATTAAGTTGGAAGGTGGAATTAGCTGAGCAGGGGGAGCGGGCTGCAGCCACCAGGAGAGGGTTAATGACTTGCTGCCCGACTAAGCGGAAGGCAGGCTAGGAGTGAGAGGAACTGAGAGGTTTATGGCTCCGCGGTGCTGCTCGCCCAGTGGGGGTGAGTGACGCTGGGGCTGAAGGCCCCGATCACATCCAGTGTCAAGGGACAGGGGCAGCATCCACAGAAAGAAGGCTGCTCTTGCCTTTCTCCCATCCATCCATCCATCCATCCAAGAGATGCTTAGCAACCGTCTGCTAGGTCTCAGGTGCTGTGGATACAGCCAAAAATGAGAGAAACCTCTCAGTCTCATGGAGGAAGACAGACACTTAACAATAATCACATATCGAGGAATTGTTCATCTCTCTGAGCATAATAATGGTATTGTGGCTATAGTGCATGAAAGAGCCCTAATCATCTAGAGATACATACCAAAATAGTTAAAGATGAAATGATATGATGCCTCTATCATACAGGGAAGGGAGGGTGTGGGGGTAGAGGTGAAAAAGGATTGGCCCTGAGTTGGTCACTCTTGAAGCTAGGTGATAGGTACAGGGAGGCCATGTAATATTCTGTTTCCTTTTGTAAATGCTTGCAAGTTTCCATCCAAGAAAAAAGTGCTGAAAAGACACACAGGCAGATAAATAGCATGTGGTGAGTGCCATGAAGGGAAAACAAATGACGTGGCGAGATATCATTGAATGGAGTCTCCACTGCTTGGGCTCATTGAGAACACAGACCATCGGGGCTTGAAATCACCCAGGTTCCTACTGGGGAGTCAGGGGAGACCATTTTTGATGGGGTGAGGCACTGGGGCATCCTGAAGCCTAGTGATGGCCAAAGTAATCCTTTCTGTCTCTTCCCACCCCGCAAGGTGGGCTGGCAGGGTCCTGGGGAGAGGGCTCCCCCTTTTGGGCATCAACTGCATCCAAGACCAGCCTCCAAGTACTCTCCGCATTGTAATGGAAGAAGCCGAGGGAAGTCACGGTTGTAAACTCGTATCCATCGCTGCCCATGTCTGTGTCACGTATGTATATTGCTTCTCTGCCATGAGCACCACATCATTAGAATACTCCCAGAGGCGTCGAGTAGGGTTCCCCATTTGTAGATGAGAAAAATGAGGCTCTAAGGAGTTAAAATAAAAAGACTGACCCAAAGTCAGCAGCACAGCCGAAGATTGAAGCCTGTGTTCTCGTCAGTGTCTACCCCCCGCCCCCCCACTGCCATCTAACCCCTGCGTGTAAACACGGCCATCCTTCCCAGATCACAGGAATGGGCAGGTGACAAGGAAGTGAGGGCTGTAGTTTCCTGGAAATGTGCAGAACCAAGCAGCCTTGGGCCTCAGAACATCAGGGAAAGCAGAGTTCAGGGACAAGTCCCCCGCCCCCCGCAAGCAGCATCCCTCAGCTACAGATCTGGCTCAGTTTCCGGGTGTTTGTGACGGGAAAGGCCCAGCTCTGGGTTAAGGGCACGTGCTGTGGGTGCAGGGACCAGCCTTGAGAGCGCTAGTGTGAAGGGACCTCAGGCACGGGGAGGGAGCGCGGTCCCCCACACTGGGCACTCCGCACCTCTCCTGAGTGCACGGACTGTAGCACCCCTCCCAACAAGGCTGGATTCCTGCCTCCTTCCAGGAGAGATGACTAGGGAGCGTGATGTAAGTGTGAGCCTCCCTTCTGTCCTCACTGGTGAGGAGCTTGCCCTCAGAACTCGGGCAGACTTGGGTTCAAGTCCTTGGGCAAGCCACTCAAATCCTCCAACCCCCAATTTCCTTGGGGTCCAGGGCTGGGGAGCACGAGACAATGAAAGCAAAGCATTTAGCAGGGCATTCCGCCTTCCGTGGGTGCCGGCCACCGTCATCCTCCCCGCTGGGCAATGACACCTCCTCCTGTGTTCATTTAAGGTGGTGTTGCTCTTTCTTTTTTTTTTTTTTTTTAAGTTAATTTATTTTGAGAGACAGAGAGAGCAAGTTGGGGAGGGGCAGAGAGAGAGAGAGAGAGAGAGAGGGAGAGAGAGAATCCCAAGCAGGCTCCACACTGCCAGCTCGGAGCCCGATGCGGCGCTTGAATTCACAAACCGTGAGATTGTGACCTGAGCTGAAACCAAGAGTCAGGCGCTTCGTCGACTGAGCCACCCAGGCAGCCCTGAGAATATGCATTTCTAACAGATTCCCAAGCGGTGCAGATGGCTACAGGTCTGGGGACCACACTGAAGAGACACTGGTGTAAAAGATATCTCGGCATGATCCTGAGGGTTGACGTCCGCCAACTTTGTGTCCGGGAGTTTGCGAACTGCTTCCAAGGGCACTTACTCCCTGGAACCTCGGCCCACGCTTGCTGCCACAGCCAGAAGGCCCTACTAAACCCACTGCTAGACCCCACCCAGGGGAGCACCTGTAGCTGGGTTGCAAGGTAGGGAGAGGAACAGCAGAGAAGTCTGCAAGGCAGTTTGAGGTCTGATTGAAGGGCTTCAGTGGGAACTAAAGGTCAAGGATGCCTGGGTGTAGGGCCCTAGGCCTGTGTACATATGGTCGTAGGTTTCTGTAACATTAGCAGGTGTTTCGTCCTGGTTGAACATTCTACACAAGTATTATGTTTGTGCCTAATTTTATATTTGCAACTTGTAATTCCTTTTCCTAAAGAGGCCCCCTAAGTTGTCTCCGTGTCAGGCCCCATAAAAGCTGGGCTGGCCCCTGCAGATAGGTCTAATAAGAACACAGACTGGTTGGCTGAACTGACCCAAGAACACAGACCACCTGGGCTCAAGAATACCGAGATTCAATTCGGCCTTGCTACGCCCTCGCTGAGTTACTTTGGAAACGGTGCCTAATTTTTCTAAGACCTCCATTTGCTCCTTGACAAAATGTGGACAGTAATCATCTTTTCCCTACAGGATCAAATGAAATAACCCCTAGAGCCAGGCCCACAGTAAATGTTCAATAAATATGAATATCTTTTTTATTAGTGTTAGTCCCCATGCTTTACTCTCGTTTATCATTTGCCCCATGGTCTCCTTCGTCCAAGGCCAGGTAGGAGCCCAGCAACCAGCGACAGGAAAGATTCCTTCGGGATTGGTAGGTCCACCCCCCATCCTGCTACCACACCCTCTCCCTTGCCCGTCTGGCCCCGCCCCCTCACCCTGGCGCCCGGCCCGTTGCCGGGCAACCACTGCCCGCCCCCGCACGGGGATTGGCTCGCGGCGCGGCTCCCGGCATGCCCCCCCGGCTCCCGGAAGCCACGCTGGGCCATCTGTTTCCTGGCGGGTGGCCGCAGTGGCTCCAGAGAGGAGCGTGAGGAACGTGAGCGGCGAGACCGCGGTGCTGGCAGCAGTTCCCGGTCGAATTGAGCGCGGCGGGTCGGCATCGCCGCAAGTCACCGGGCGGGACGGCGGCCTCGCGGGGCTGAGGATCTGCCACCTACTCCCCAGGCGGTGTGAGTCTCCTGCCAGTCCGAGCCGCCACCCCTCCGGGGAAGACGGGGCTGAGTCCGGAGGTAGCTTGGAGCATCCGCGGCCTGGGCCCCTCTCCGACAGCTCCTGCCACACCATCCCAGCCCAGGGTCCCGAGGCTCCAACACTCCTGGGCCTAGCCCATGAAGCTAGCTAACCTGTTCAGCTCTGTGACCTTGGGCAGATGCCGCTCCCCGCGCCCCAGAAGCTTCTTAGCCTTCCTGGTACCGATAATATCAGTACTAAGTGACCTTATTATTGATTGCTTACTTTTTACCCTTGATAAGCATTCTGTTATAGACTCTTTCTGAGCCCAAGAGATCGGTATTTATACTATGCCCATCTTGGAGAGATGAGGAAGAACCCGGCTTAGGGAAGGAATTAATTTGCCTGAAGTGACACAGCTTCACGGACCAGATTTCCAACCCCAGATAGTGCAACTCCAGAGTCCAAGATTTTAACTTAAGGCCTTCTTGTGAAGACTGATGAGAGGATATCAAGTCTTAGCCAAGCGCTAGGCATCTACTCAGTGCTCAAGGGTGGCGGGCAAACCATCAGAATCATGGTCACAAGTAATAATAGGTGTGTCAGCGTTAAAGAGTGACTTTGGCTAGAGCTTTGTCAGAGACCTGTTGCTTTGTCCACCTTAGGACAGGGACGGTCTGGAAGACGAAACTGCCCTATTCCAGTTTCAAGTCCTTAAAAGTGTTGAAGCTATTGTGTCTTGTACTTCCTACTTACATTTCACTTCTCTCCATTTCTTTTTTTTTTTAATTTTTTTTTCAACGTTTATTTATTTTTGGGACAGAGAGAGACAGAGCATGAACGGGGGAGGGGCAGAGAGAGAGGGAGACACAGAATCGGAAACAGGCTCCAGGCTCTGAGCCATCAGCACAGAGCCCGACGCGGGGCTCGAACTCACGGACCGCGAGATCATGACCTGGCTGAAGTCAGATGCCTAACCGACTGCGCCACCCAGGCGCCCCTCTCCGTTTCTATTTTTTACCCCTTCCTTTCCTTTCTACCAATTATTGCTGGCTCCAGGGCTGAAGCCCTTTGCCTCTGAAAATGGCCAGGTTTGTGCTCTGAGTTGAAAGGGGACAATGAATAACTTCAGAAGTTCTCACTTCCGTTGGCTAAAATGAAAATAGCGAAAACAGCAAGGAAAGGAGAGTTGATGGGGCCTAAAGTTAAAAGGGGGCCTTACTTAGCCCTTGACTTTCGAGAAGAACACTGTGGTTTTCGGGGCACATAGATGTCTGTGTTCTTCCTGAATGTCAGAGACACTCATTCTAGGATCTGGGGACTCCTGCCTGGGTGTCAGTGTACCTGCTTCTAAAATAATAAATTTGAATGGTATTTGCCACATGCATATTTAAATTTAATACTCTTAATTTTTTTTTTTTTTAATGCTTAGTTTTGAGAGAGTGCAAACAAGGGAGGGGCAGAGAGAGGTAGGGACAGGGGCTCCGAAGTGGGCAGAGTCTGATGCAGGGCTTGAACTCATAAGCTTAAGAACCGTGAGATCATGACCTGAGCCAAAGTTGAACACTTAACTTACTGAGGCACCCAGGCGCCCCTAATGTAATATTCCTTAACTCAATTTACATACATTAACTAAAAAGCAGACTATAGATGCTCCTGGCTGGCTCTGTCAGTACAGCATGTCATTCTTAATCTTGGGTCATGAGTTCAAGCCCCACATTGGGTGTAGAGTTTGCTTCATCAAAAACAAAAACAAGCAAAAAAGCAAACTATAGATAATTACTTTAATAGAAAACCAATACCACCTGTCACAAATAGGATGCAAAAAACCTTATAAAGAAATGCAAATAAAACCAAAATAGTCTCAATTCTAGTGGGCAAGACCTTGAACTGAGGCCTGATATCATTCTGTCCAATATCTATAAAGAACTTATCAAACTCAGCACCCAAAAAACAAATAATCCAGAGAAGAAATGGGCAAAAGACACGCATAGACACTTCTCCAAAGAAGACATCCAGAGGGCCAACCGACACATGAAAAAATGCTCAACTTCACTCATCATCAGGGAAACACAAATCAAAACCACAATGAGATACCACCTCACACCTGTCAGAACGGCTAACATTAAGAACTCAGGCAACAACAGATGTTGGCGAGGATGCAGAGAAAAAGGATCTCTTTTGCACTGCTGGTGGGAATGCAAGCTGGTGCAGCCACTCTGGAAAACAGTATGGAGGTTTCTCAAAAAATCAAAAACAGCTACCCTACAACCCAGCAATTGCACTACTAGGTGTTTATGCAAGGGATACAGGTGTGCTGTTTTGAAGGGACACATGCACCCCCATGTTTATAGCAGCACTATCAACAATAGCCAAAGCATGAAAAGAGCCCAAATGTCCATCGATGGATGAATGGATAAAGAAGATGTGGTATACACACACACACACACACACACACACACACACACAATGGAGTATTACTCGGCAATCAAAAAGAATGAAATCTTGCCATTCGCAACTACGTGAATGGAACTGGAGGGGATTATGCTAAGTGAAATTAGTCAGAGAAAGACAAATGCCATGTGACTTCACTCATAGGAGGACTTTAAGATACAAAACAGATGAACATAAGGGAAGGGAAGCAAAAAGAATACAAAAACAGGGAAGGGGACAAAACAGACGAGACTCTTAAATATGGAGAACAAACTGAGGGTTACTGGAGGGGTTGTGGGAGGGGGGATGGGCTAAATGGGTAAGGGGCACTAAGGAATCTACTCCTGAAATCATTGTTGCACTAGATGCTAACTAATTTGGATGTAAATTAAAAAGAAAAAGAATTTTTTAAAAAGGGAAAATAGCAAGTTTTAGGGAGGTGTTGAAGGCTTTCAGGCACTGGAAGTTGCTCCTGTGGGTAGGCAGGATCGAGAGAACCGAAAAGGGAAGAACCTCCACGTGCGGGATTCGGGCTCGTGACCTCTCAGAACCCCAGCACGGTACCTGGAGCTCACTGTCACACTTGAAGACCCAGTGGCCAAGACAGTCCGTGGAGTTGTCCACTATGCAGCCTCTGCTCTCGTTCTCTTCGGGTCTGAGCAGGAGATACGCCACGTTGTGTGCGCCACCAGGCTGTCCCCTCACGCCCTGCCTTCTCTACCTGCCGCCACCTCAGGCACAGGGCAGGGGAAGCCGTTGGGCAGAATTTGATGTGCCCCAAACAAAGTCTTCACCCACCGCTGCTGCCTTTTCCTAGGGCCACAGAGGCAAGGGGGAGGGGCAGCTATTCCTGTCTCCCCTTCTGGGGCTGGGGAGACTTAACTCACAGAGGCAAGCAACCCCACTTCCAGATCAGTCCCAGCACGGCCGAAGGGTGTCTGAATAGGAAGGGGACGTCGGAAAAGGGTTTTATATGGAGCAAAATGTGGACGATGACCCAGCAGCGAGCCAGGAAGAGTCGGGAGAACCCAAAGGGGGGGAGAGCCGTTGGCTGCTGTCTCTCACCGACTGATTTTCCCCTCTGCCAGCTGAGGACCTTCCCCTGCCAGGGTGGAGATGGGGAGGATCAGGCAGGACCCCTTTTGTTATAGTTGCCCCCTACACAAAAATCTAGGTTTCTAGGGTCTGGGATGGAGCCCAAGGCTTAGTATCATCCAGTCCCCGTGGCTTAGGGGCTACCCTAGTGATAGTATCATGAAGTTCTGTCTTCTTACCCGGAAGCTGCACAGGCATCCATTGCCTGAAAACTGCTTAGGAGGCAAAAGGGAGGCCCAGGAAGGACCCATGATCTCTGCCTGTGGTCTGTCCTGTGTGTCTCAAGGGGGAGGTGGGGGGTGGTGAGAGGTGGTTTAAGGAAGAGAAGGGAGCCCCTGAAATCTCGACAGACCTCTATGAGTCCTGGCCACGTGTCTAAATAAGGCACAGCTTTGAATATTTGGGAAGACAGGGGACAGGAAGTCAGGCACAGATAAAGAGGAAACTAAAGAAGTCTGTCTGGCTCAAAGGAAGTGGAACTCAAACTTCTAACAATAAAAAAGGAACATTTGTGGGCCCAGGGCAAGAGCACAAATCGAGACCCACATCCCCTGTGTCTCAATATGTACATTATAAGTCAGTTAGCAAACTTGAATTTATGTTCTTCCTTCTACCTTGACATACATACCTTTATGGCAACCTGGGAGGTCGGGTTTGCATCTGGAATTCTCGGACTTTACTTAGAGTTTTGCTGTGCAAACGTCCTCCCAACAGGCCAGCTGGCATGGTGCTAACAGGCCCGGCACGTTTTGGCATTTACCCCCTCCTGTTCCCTTCTCCCAGAGCTTTGTGGGCGGGAGGCGAGCCGCCGACCACCCTCTTCCGAACGACAACTTTGATAAAGCAAGGCCAGACTTCTGCATCCCTGGCTCACGGAAGGTTATCAGAAAATGCAGTCAATTCAGTTTCTGTTGCAAAAAGCGTTGCTGTTCGGCTGTTCGGTAATGGCTCATTTCCCTTTTTGACTCTCAGCGAAGACTCAGCAAAATGAAAAGCAGTTACCACCACCTCAGCAGCTAATGAGCCCAGAGAACAGGTAGGAAGTGTGACCCTGCCCCTGGCAGGAGGCGGCCCTGCACCCCCGTGCTGATGTTGCCCAATTATAGAACGCAGGGGAGGGAGTGAGACCACAGCTCCTTCCAACTTGTCACCTCCAAGTTGTGGGTGGGACGTCAGTTCTCACCCTTCCTCCCACCTCCCTCCTCAATATTTATGGTGGAGGGAGCAGGTGGGAAAGAGCCAACCGAGGGGGTAAAGCCACTGGATGCCAACCTCTGGGGCTAGCGGGGAACATGACTTTGGCCCTTAAAGTGCCCAGGCCCTGCCCTGAGTCTGCGATCACTTTTAAGTGGACGGTGACTGAGTGTCCACAACGCAATAGCTTCTTTAAAGGTTTTCCAGTCCTGAGCCCTCGGCTGGAACGGGAGCAGACGGAGCCCTTGTTCTCGCTCCCTGGGCCAGGTGTGAGCTCCTGAGGGGCCCTCATCAGCCTTTGGTGGTCTGGCAGAGAGGTTCTTGAAGTGGGATTCCCAGACCGGCAGCATCTCATGCCCTACCCCAGACTTAGGGAATCAGAAGCTCTGGGGGTGGGGACAGCACGCTGCACCCCGTCCGGCGCTCCAGGTGAGGCTGGGGAACGCCCGCTGCTCTAGTAACCTAGCGGCGCTGGCGTCCTGGGGTCAGACAGACCTGCGCTCGGACCTCAGCTCTGCCCCTCAGCAGCTGTGTGTCTGAGTCTTGGGGTGGCACCTATAAAACGGGGATGATAACACTTCCTCGTGGTGGAGCTGAACAGATTAAGCAAGATTATGCACTGACATGCTTGGTTAATGGGCCCAGTGGGCGGCGGCAGCTCTCCGTTTCTCTGGAAATCAGATTAGCCAGGGTAACCCCAAGACGGCCGCCTTGGGGGTGCTCACAGGCCAGCGTGGCAGGACCTTTCGGATGTGTGACTTTCTGACTCATGCCTGAAGCCACCTCCAGCACCGTGTGATCCGGCGACTGGTTCCCAGTTCTGGACCACGACTGACGCATTGTGGGTAGGTCTGCTTGATTTCCAGCTTCTCCAAAGGAAACTCTCCCAGGCGCGCTGAGGGGGGTTGCTCGGTGGGTTGAGCGTCTGACTCCGGATTTCGGCTCAGGCCATGATCTCACGGTTCATGAGTTCGAGCCCCGTGTCGGGCTCTGTGGTGATAGCATGGAGCCTGCTTGGGATTCTCTCTCTCTCTCTCTCTCTCTCTCTCTCTCTCTCTCTCCCCCTGCCTCTCCCCCACTGGCACATGTGCTCTCTCCCCGCCCCCCTCTCAAAATAAATGAATAAACTTAAAAAGAAAAAGGAAAGAAAACACCCCCACCTCTAAGGATTCAAATCAGGTAACCTGGCTCCAGAGTCCCGGCCTTCGGCACTGAGCTCTGTCCGGGGGACACCATCTCAACAGGGCAGGTCGTTGGCATCCAGGGGGTCTGAAGCCTTCGCACGCGCAACCCTCTGTTTGACAACCTGGTAGATGCGGTGGCCCCTCTGCCCGGGAGAAGCACGCAAACTTCTGCACACGCTCTCAGGGTTCCGCGAACCTCTTACCGCACCCAGGGGTCCCAGGCAAGACTTGTGTGGCTCTTGGAAGTAGGAAGGGGCGCCTGGGTGGCTCTGTCGTTTGAACGTCCAGCTCTTGATTTCCGCTCAGATCATGATCTCACGGTTTGTGGGTTCGAGTCCTGCATTGGACTCTGTGCTGACGGCACAAAGCCTGCTTTGGGTTCTTTCTCTCTCCCACTGAGCCTCTCCCCGC
Organism: Prionailurus bengalensis; assembly: GCF_016509475.1. Classification (NCBI taxonomy): domain Eukaryota; kingdom Metazoa; phylum Chordata; class Mammalia; order Carnivora; family Felidae; genus Prionailurus; species Prionailurus bengalensis. Next base: position 31,752,794 of record NC_057351.1, on the reverse strand, counting down.
TCCCCTGTCTCTCAAAACGAAATGGATAAACATTAAAAAAGAAAAGAAAGAAAGAAAGAAAGAGAAAGAAAGAAAGAAAAAGAAAGAAAGAAGAAAGAAAGAAAAAGAAAGAAAGAAAGAAAAAGAAAGAAAAGGGCCAGGGTCATTAACATGCTCTGCCCTCTTTGCACTCCAAAGACCAGGCCTGGGGCCAGAGCAGCAGGGATGAGGCTGGGGGGCAGAAGGGCAGGACTGAGATGCTCAATCTCCTTGGGCCTTCAGGACTCGGTCCGCAAGAATCTTCAGAGCAGCACGGGCCGGGTGCCTGACAACTAGAGCAACCCAAGGATCATCCTGCCAACGGGCAGCGGGCGGACTTGGTGGCCTCAGGACCCCTCCCAGCTCTAGGTGCCTTTGAATCAGGGATAGAGGTGTGGTCGGCTCAGGACTTCCCAAGTCACCCTGCTCAGTGCCCCAGGCGGTGGGCCCCACCCCTGGTTCCTTGGCACCCCGGTGAGGATAGACGTGAGGCATCTGACGTGTAAGGTCCAGGCAGTGGCGCTCTCTGCCTGTAATCACATGCTCTGTAACCTTGCACTTGGCTTCTGCCCTCAGTGCCTGTAAAGCCTGCAGCCTTGGTAACTGAAGACCAGTGGCTCTACATCGGACACCACGGGAGCGCCGAGGGCAGGCTGGGTGACCGCTGTGACTCACGCTGGACTGGTTAATCCGGCCTCAGGAAGGCTGTACGCTTCATACTCCACACCGCCCGCCCAGCATGTGGCCCTGGGCTCCTCAGATCGGAAAACCTTCTAGAGAAAACCTAGGCAGCAGGGTGACCGGGAGAGAAGCCAGGCTTTGGAACCTCACTGCCCTGGTCTGAATTCCAATTTGGCCTCTTGCTGACTTAACCTGAGCCTCAGTCTCCTTCTCTGTAAAATGGGAAGACTGTCCCCTCTCCGCGCCCCCCCCCCCCCCCCCCCCCCCCCCCCGTGTGGTGTGGACCAGAAACACCTTTCTGGTGCCTCCAACAAAAGGTGGGTAAGTGAGGAGGGAAGGAAAGGAAAGCAGCTGCTTCTTAAAGACAGACCCAGCAGCCAGGGCTGGAAACTTTACGTGATGCCTCTTACTCCCAGTCACCAAAGCCTCCTGGGGCTGGGGTGAGACCTGATTGCCAGCCCACCCTCATCACCTCCCTTTTTGCTTCCCTTCTCCTTCCTCCCTTCCATTCTCCCCGCCTTGTCCTTCCCCCCCACCCCCACCCCAGTGATTGTAAAACAATCAAGCCACATTCCTGGGGAGGGTCCAAGCAGCCTCTGTTGACCCCAACTGTGGGAGGTGTGGCTTTGAGAGGTGGGCGGGGGAGGGACCAGGCGGCAGGCACAGGGGACAAGCCCAGAACCTAGGGAGGGAACGAGGCAAAGTCAAGGAGTTAGTCCTGACAGGTTAGTCAGGTAAACCACGAAGGCGTGAAGACAGAGTCTGCCAGAAGCTGGTGACCAGCGCCGATTACACCAGGCTCGATTCTAAAGGTTTTCTTTGTGTCAACACCATTCCACTTGCCGCACCCAACAACCACACGCCGCGACTGTCAGATGCGAAAATGAGTCAGGGTCAACTTGCCCATGGTGCGAGGGCAAGGAAGTGGTGAGGACCCAAACCTAGGCAGGCCGGCTCCAGAGCGGAGACTCTCAGAACCGCTCGGAGACGCGACCAGTGTCTAAAGGGCATCTGGCTAGCTGGCCGCCTGCCAATGATGGCGGCAAGATGCGTGTGGAGGTGGCCGTTTTTCCAACTGAGGCTTAGGAAGAAAGTGAAGTGGCCAGACCAGAGGCCAGAGTGAGGGGCAGAGTGTGGTCTGGGGTCTCGGATCTCCAGCTTTCTGCCTCACGCATCCTGCCCCGCAGCTCAGGCACGTCTAGGCAGGACCCGGGGAGGGTTATCGCAGAGCAGGTATCAGGACTGGAGGCGCGGGGCCCCGGGGCCGGGCACCGCAGGGAAGGAGTTGAGCATCACAACAGACTGTCCAGGCAGCAGCAAAAAGCGGGAGGAAACACGTTCGTTGACGATCCGCCACATGCTAAGCACTTTTACCCACAACCCTGGGGCTCATTTAACTCTCGCAACAGCCCCGAGAAGCCTCTCATTTCAGAGGTGAGAAGGTATCAGCAAGACTGGGCCAAAGTGCCCAACCTAGAGGTGGCAGAACCAGAATTCCCGCAGTGGTCTGGGTGCCTGAAGCCTCCGACTGTCCAGTCCCTGACCCCACGCTGCAGGCCTGGAGCTCTCTCTCACTGGCAGTCCAGGGCAGGGACTGCCCTCCGGGGGTGCACAGGGCCGGTGCGTCAGCTGGCTGGAGTCTGGTGAGGGCAGGGAGGATTTGGGGTCAAGCCCACGGCAGCCTAAGTTGAGGTGGTCTCCCGGGCTGGCGCTCTTGAGTCAGCCTGCTACACACGCCGTGAGCCCTGTTGCCACTCGGCCTATGTGGGCTTGGCTGTGTGTGTGTGTGTGAGTGGTGGTGCCAGGCGGGCTCCGTGGCACAGTGGACGGTCACATTCCGGAACTTCTGATCATCCCCTTTACAGACAAGGAAGTGCGGCACCAAAGGCGATGCGACTCACGTAACCGGTGCCTGGTGGGGCTGGGAGCAGGGCTTCCTGACTTCCAAACTTCCTACAACCCTGGGTCCAAAAATGGATGGTGCAGCAGCAAACAGCCACGCTGGGGTGACCTCAGCAGCAGGTGCGGTGTGGCAGAGGAGGGGCCGTGGGGACTAGAAGGGCAGGGGCTGGGGACCGGAGTGGACCGAACCGGGAAAGGCCTGGAAGCAGCCCAAGGTCCTGTGGTGGGGCCCGCGGGGACCCAGTCCAGCAGGGGGCCTGGTCAGATCAGTTAGGCAAGGGCCGGTGCCAGCGTTCTGGGCAATACATCTACTGGGCATGACGCTCCCACCAGGCCACGGAGTGAGGAGGAGGGGAGACGGGTATGAAGAACCAAGGAGAAAATCAAGGTTCAACCAGGGGAGCAAGAGAGCAGGGCAGGCGAGGACCTGAGTTTAGGAAGGCCTAGGTTTGAATCTTGTCTAGGCCACTTAATAGCTGAGTGACCTTGGGTAAATTACTTAGCCTTTCGGAGCCTCACGGTGTTCATCTACGGATGGGAAAGTAATTGGGGTACAGTGCCTGACGCAGGGCAGCACTGGGCCAGGGGTTCTGGGCAGCTGGTGGCAAGGCGGCCCTGGACCCTGGGTCTGTGGCCAACTGACTACTCCCAGCCTCCATCTGCTGTGGGACCAGAATTCGTTCTGGGATCCTGCCAGGGTCAAAGATGAACTAGGAAGCGGCCTACCTCGGCCGTGGGTGAAAGGCAGCGGTGACCCGGGGCCATGGCCCTGACAATGCTGTCACCAGGGAAGTGATGACGGAAAACAGATAGATAGGTAAGCCTGGGCTGTAAATTTAGCCGCCACTGGAATAAAATCGCTCAGCTGATTTTTGGCCTCTTTCTTCTACTTGGGAATTCTCTATAAAAGCGTTACATTGTCTCAGAAGCCGGGGTCCTGCAGTGACCTCTTCCCACATCACATCCAAGCTGATTAAGGGGCCCCAAATCTTCTCTCGGGAGCACTGGGCCGGAGACAGCAGAATGAAGAGTCTTTGCTAATATCCCCTCTTGTAGGAACAAGCATCTTCTTAGAAGCACCTGTCACCACTAGATGAAGAGTCAGCTAATTTAGCTGTCTCCGGCTTTCTTCGTAGAATAAAAGGAGGAAAGTGAAGCTGTGCGTGGTCTGGAAGGTATACAAAGGCCTGCACTAAAAACTGGCACGTGGGACTAGATCAGAGACTATTAGGCAAAGCCAGCTTCTTGGGGCCTCCCCCACCCTCACGCTGAAAAATCCCCTTCTCTTTAGCAAGTTTCGTTCACTCCCCCAAAGCATGTGAACTAGTCCCACAAGCCTGATGGGGTCACGGGCGACTAACCCCATGAGCTAGTATAGTGACCGGGGACAACGGGGTCTGAACGTCACCGTCTGCCCTTTTGCAGGGCGATGCCGCCTTCGTCTCCTTCCTCCCTGCCCGGGAAGGAATGACCCTTTGTGAAATGCCCGCTAAAGTGGGCAACAAAGACCAGTGAGCAAAAGTCTGGGTAACTCCCACCAGCCAAGCAGCCGACGCCTCCTCTGCCACCCCCCCCCCCCCGCCCCCAACCAGGAAGCTGGCATGTCCCCCGTGCCCCCAGGGCTGCATCCTTGCAGCCGGCCACCCTCTTGCCCCCGGCACTCCGCACTCATTTCATATCACGTCCCTAACAGGGACACCGCTTCGACTTCTGAGAACCAACTCCCTCCAGTTGAGCCCCCACTACTCATTTGGGCCAAGGTGGTCCCCATCTCCAGGCTCAGAGACCGCTGTTCTACTTTAAAACAGACAATGCCACCCACCTATAACACACCTGAGGTGGTGATGGGTCACCACCCAGACCACTGCCCCAAGCGTTAAAGTCGGTGGAAAAAACAAAACAAAAAAAAAAAAAAAACAAGGGAGATTTCAGGCTTCTGCAAGGGGCGGGAGGACGGGAGAATTTATTTTTAGTTAAAAAAAAATTATTTTTTCAAGACACCAAGTTCCAGAAAACCTTTCAAGGTGTCTATTTTAATTCTCTGGCTGAAGAGAGGGAGTGCGTACTAGCCTGAGCCGGTGGGGAACATAAGCTGCTCCCACTGGGTGGATTACCGGCTGCTTCCCCGGCCGGTCGGCTGTCTGTGGGACACCAGGGCGCCCGAGCCCTTCGGAGAAGGAGCGGGCTGATTTATGGCTCTCAGGATTGCTGCTTCTTGGGGTGCAAGCTCTGCTCTCTCTGCACGACTCTCTCAAGAAAGAACTCCTGGTCTGGTCTAGTTCCTTTCTCTCTGATTCCCAAGCCAGCCCGTTCCCCCAAGGAACAGCCCTGCAGAAGCCCTCGAGGAACTGAAAGAAATGTAAATTGCAAGTTACTGCTCGTGTCAGAAGATCGTGTGGGGGCCACACAATCTGAGGGTCGCCTTTTGAAACAACAACTTCAAGATACCCAGCTATCTGGGACAAACCAGGCCAGAGTAGCACCGAGCACTGCTGGTCAAAGCTTCAGAGTTGTACTGATGTGAATACTAAGTAAATCTATGAAAGGCAGAGGGGCCGATGGCCCCACTCGGGACACCTTCTGTCCGAGCCGAGGCTCTACCTCTCTGCCTGCTCCGTGGCTGTGGTTCAGTCCACAGGGGCCTTCGAGGAGACGGGAGGGAGAGAAGAACCAAGGGAATACACCTCCCGTGGGTCACGGTGGGCTGGATACGCCCCCTGCCCCCCAGCCCTGGCTGGAGGTAGAATGATCTTCCTATTTCTGGGATATAAAACACAACCCCTTAGGATTCCTACACCCACTCTTCAAATATTCTCAAATTATCCAATTTGAGTAAGTAGGCTGTTTCCCGCCGAGACCCCAACTAATACAGCCACCAATCGGCTTTCATTAAATATCCAGGCATTTATGCCCTTGAACCAATGGCCTTGACATGTTGTAAACACAGACATTTAAAAGACCCCACCCTGACGCAAGCCACAGACCACTTTAAGGATCCTTGTTTGAAAACGCTGGCCTGACATCCTCAGTCCCTAGCACAGGGGTGACTTCCGGAGGCCCAGTTTAGGGAATGAAGGGTTCCTGGAAGGCCTGTCTTTCTGGGGTCCCCCATCTGGTTGGTGGGTGCACTCTCACCCACAGAAAGCAGGGGTCCGCAAGGCCTTGGGTCTCGGGCCTGAGAACTGGCCATTCCAGGGGATTCCCATTCCCCCCTCCGGCCCCGGATAGGGAGAACTGGGAATTGTCACATCTTGCTATCCTCTGGAGGGAGAAAGTCTGGGACAGGCAAAGGGCCTGTGGTCTGCTTTCAGCACTGGCCTCGTTAACAGCCCCGAGTCAACACTGGCAACGAAGTTCCGAAGAGGCTATGAAACAAGATGGAATGTAACCAGCAGCTAGAAAAGGGCTAGGCGTGCCCAGCTGCAGCTCTGTCCTGCATGCTGCCCCAGCCCGGCCCGGCCCCCGCTCCCCATCTCCCTGAGGCTCCCGAGGGTCACACGGCACCGAAGTTCTTGCCATCGCCCCTTTTTAGATGAGGTGCACGAGCAGGGCAGAGCAGGCCGAGCCGAGTACCAAGCCCACGCACACGTAAAAGGACATCACCACCCCCGTGGCCTCGGCCAGCTCCCTGGGCACGATCTTGGGCCCGTACATGAGGGCCAGGGCGCTGAGGTAGCCATTGCTGAGCCCCAGCAGGGAGGTGAAGAACACCGGGTAGAGGTCGGACCGGAAGACCACGGTGTGCAGGTGGACGCGGGGCTGGTAGTTGCAGAACACGAACAGGGGGATGAGACAGGTCCGGAGGAGCACCAGCCCGGGCAGCACCTTACTTCTGGGCCCTGGCGCCTGAATCCAGGCCGTGACCTGCCGGCCACACAAGTCCGCGAAGTTAAACAGGAGGAAGGTGGTGAGGGGGACGAAGAACGTGGTAGTCCACGGCGAGCCGGAGTCCTTGTCCAGGGACTCGATGTTGGTGGAGATGGCGGGGAAGATGAGGCCGGTGATGAAGAAGAGGTAGATGATACAGAAGCCCAGGCCGGCTGTCTTCTTCAGGATGGGGCGGAGGGGCGGGATTGAGGACTCACCGGATCCAGGGGCTGCCGAAGGGGCGCTGGGGTAGTCCTGGGGTGGCTGCTCTTCACTGGGAAACACACAGGCCGGCCAGACAGGCCTCAGGTAGAACCTGCAGGGGGAGAGGGCTTGTGGTCAGAGGGCCCCTGAGAGCAGGGTCACCCGGGATTTCCAGGGACAAGGTAGGTCCCTGCCTCAAGCCTAAGCCCCAGATGGCCGGCAGCCTCGGGATGCCCTCCGATGATGTATGTATTTCGGGGTGGCCAGAGGGAGGCCTGCACAGTCCCCGGCCTGCCTGTCCTGGTGCTGCCCGAAAGGCAGGTGACCGTGCCATGAGCAGGGACAGAGGAAAGCAGCAGTAATCGCCACCTGGCGAGCCATTGGTTTTGGTTTGCTTTGGAGAAGAAATGGAGATAAAATAGCATTTTAAAATATCAATTTTTAGGGGCACCCGGGTGGCTCCGTTGGTTGAGTGTCCGACTTTGGCTCAGGTCATGATCTTACAGCCCGTGAGTCTGAGCCCCGCGTCGGGCTCTGTGCTGATGGCTCGGAGCCTGGAGCCTGCTTCGGATTCTGTCTCCCTCTCTTCCTCTCCCCTGCTCATACTCTGTCTCTGTCTCTCTCTTTCTCTCAAAATAAAGAAACATTAAAAATATTTTAAGGGGAGCCCGGGTGGCTCAGCCACTTAAGCGTCCGACTTCAGCTCAGGTCATGATCTCGTGGTTCACGGGTTCGAGCTCCACGAAGGGCTCTGTGCTGACAGCTTGGAGCCTGGAGCCTGCTTCGTGGATTCAGTCTCCCTCTCTCCCTGCCCCTCCCCCGCTCGTACTCTGTCTCTCAAAAAAAAAAAAATTAAAAAAAAATTTTAAAACCAATGAAAAAAAAGTTTTTAGACTTATAAAAATAACACATGCTTCTTGCAATGAAACCAAATAACACAGAAGAAAAATGACAAGAGTAGGATGAGAACTTCCACCCTGGGTCTCTTTCCTTAGAGGCACCGACAGTTAAAAGCCTGGTGTCTATTGTTGTTCCGTGGGGGTGCCGACACCCCCCCTGCCCGACACACACCCAGTTCCTAGTTCCATTTCTTTTTTTTTTTTTTATGTTCATTTATTTTTGACAGAGAGACAGAGTGTGAGTGGGGGGGGGGGGCAGAGAGCAAGGGAGACACAGAATCAGAAACAGGCTCCAGGCTCTGAGCTGTCAGCACGGAGCCTGACGCGGGACTCGAACTCACGGACTGTGAGATCATGACCTGAGCTGAAGTCAGACGCTTAACCGACTGAGCCACCCAGGCGCCCCCCTCGTTCCATTTCTTTGAAGCGAAGGAAAGTGGGATCAAGCTATACACGTTGTAAAACTTTCTGCAACAGGAACATTCCTAAATAAATTTTATAGGTCGTGTATATAAATACATCATATGACTGCCCGAATACGCACATAACCGCAATACCTAAATGCGTGCACATAGTTGCGTTAAGAACAAGATCTGGTGGTTTGTCTTTACTATGAGGACATGTGACTCGATGTGACTCGATGCCTCTCTGTTATGTAGCTCACAGTAATTTGTTGTATAAACATACAGTGTAACTGCTCCCCTACTGGTGGACATTTAGGTTAGCTCCAATTTTTCTCTACTGCAAATACCAGTGCGATGAATAATCCTATACAGACACCCTGTGCATGTATGCTCGTATTTCGGGAGAACAGACTTCTAGAAGACGACCTTCTGGATCAAAAGGTTTGGACCTTTAACATTTTGATAAGATATCAGGAAACTGCTCGGCAAACAGGTAGGAACAATTTATCTCTGAGCTGTCCCCCTCCCCCGCCCTATCGACAGTAACCTGCCCCTTTAAATCGCTACGCCATCGTGTCTGTCTCTTTGAAAAAACTGACCACAATTTGTAATCATTAGATGAGGTTTACTGGTTTTATCATCTGGCTCCTCCAATAGAAGACAGCTCCCTGGGGCAAGGACCCCGTTTGCCTGTTTCCAGCTAAATCCCCAGGCACAGAGTGACCCTTCAAAACACAATTGTAAGTAACTAATAAGCCTATACGGGTGTCTTTCCCGCCCATATCCTCAACACTGAATATTATCAATATTTTCGATTTCTGCTCCTCTGACCAGAGTAGAAAAGGCTTGGGTCACCTGGCCTTGCTACCTTGCTGTGTGACCTTGTCCGAGTCACTCAACCTCTCTGGGCCTCAGGTGTCTGAGAGCCAGGAGCCATAGGCTGAGCGCGTGATCGCACCTCAGACCCAAGGCCTGGGGTGGGGTTGGGAAAGGGGTGGTTTGGTGGGTGGCTTGGTGGCGGCTGGCTTTGGCTCCAGCCCTACTTCTCTCTCCCCATGTGACCTTAGGCCAGGTACTCCCCTCTCTGGGCTCAGTTTCCTCCTCCGTAGCAGGAGGAGCCCTGCAGCCATGAGCTTCCGAGCGTCCTGCGGGTCCACCCATCCTAAGTGCCTACAGATGACAAGCGAGTTGGCGGGACGGTTCCTCCTCCGAGTCACATTTCCATGCGGTGCTGAGCTGGGCACTGCGGCCTTGAACTCTGTCTTGACTTCCCCCTCTACTCAGCAGCAGGTCCCAGCCTTAAGTCCGCTCTGGGGAAGCTCCACGCCAAGTTCCCCTGGCCAAAGCCCTTCCTCATTAAGTTCTTTCAGATCTGTCTCATGTGCCCCCTCCCCCAGCCAGCAGTCTCCCACACGGCCCTGCGGCTCCGTTCCTCCTGGGGCGGCACCAGTGGGCTCCCTTTTAACTACGAGTTAGTCTGAGCAGCTCCGGGAGCACCGGTGTCTCCAAAGCCCCGTCCTCAGATGCGCTTCTGTCAACCCAGAAGTCTTGACCAAAGTTTTAGTCAGCAAAGAAAGAGAAGCTTCCACGGGGCGGCGTAGCCCTTGGGCGTTCCCTGTCTCACAGGCTCAGCTGGAAAGGATTTTGGCCTGCCCACGTGAGACTGGAGACGAGGGTGACCCACTGTCTCTGCTGAGACTGCCCTGGTTTTAGCACCGAAAGCCCCCCATCGTGGGAACCCCTTCCGTCCCGGGCAAACGGGGAAGCCTGGCCACCGCACTGGAAACAGACCCGGGCGAAGCACCGTGAAACAGGACACAGGCAAAGAGCAGGGGCCCTGGGAGGCTCCTGCCTTCTGTCCACTCTGTGCCTCGAAGGTAAATTCAGCGGCAGCAACGAGGTATCAGGCAGTGTGTGTGGTGTTGGGGACAGTGAAGAGCCAGACCTCAGGGATCACAGGGACGGTGCCGTGCAGCACAGCTAGGCAACTTCTGATGAAGGGCCCTGAAGGTGCTGCGGAGGGGGTGGGTAGGCTCACGGGTCCGTGGCCACCTGGGACACCCAGCGTGAGGGCGCTCGGTCCCCGTTCATCCCCGGGAGGCCACTGAGCTGAAGTGATACCGGTCCTCCAACTGGAGAAAGAAACGTGTGCCTCGGCAGACTCTGGTGAAGGCAGGGGGCCCTGGGGGTCACCGAGGAGACTTTCTCAGCGGGACAGGAGGAAGGCGTGATGACGAAAGACCCTCGCAGTCACAAGCCAGGGATGCGGCATGATGTGGCGCAAAGGGCGCAGCTGTGGAAACAAATCCGGGTTCAAATCCCAGCCTGTGACCCACCAGGTGGGCAACCTGGGCATCTCTGTTAACTTGCCAAAGCCTCAGTTTACTCATCTGTAAAATGGGGGAGGGCAGTCACGGCGGCACACAGTTGTCGCACACGATGAACGAAGAAAAGAAACGCGTGTAAACCGCTTAGCTCAGTGCCGCCACACCAAATGGGGTCCTGTGGAAATGGGTTCCTGTGGAAGGACTCTGCCAGTTCCCACACCGTGGGGCCACCGGCTGCTCCCCCGGCCTTCGCTGCCTCGGTTTCTTCACCTAGAGAATGGGCTAGACAATTCCTGCCATCTCCTACATGAAGATGCCTTGAAAAGCATAAAAGCCGAGAAAAAAAGCCGAGTTAAGTTGTTTTTAAAAGAACAGCAGGAAGCAAGAAAGAAAGAGGAGGAGGGACGCCTGGGTGGCTCAGTCGGTTGAGCATCTGACTCTTGATCTGGGCTCAGGTCATGATCCCAAGGTGGTGGGTTCGAGCCCCGTGTCAGGCTCTACACCGACTGTGGAGCCTGCTTGTGATTCTCCCCCCTCCCCCCGCCCCCACTCTCTCCCCCTTCTCTCGCTTGTGAGTACGCTTTCCCTCTCTTAAATAAACAAACAAATAAATTAAGTTGGGACTTGAGAAAGAAAACAAAAAGGGGGAAAGAGAGAGAGAAAGGGTGAGAAGCACGGAAGTAAGGAGACAGGTGCCGCAGGGTGGAGAGAGGCCTGGGAAGACAGAGGATAGAACGCAGGTTTGGAGTCGGGGTTGAGTCCTGCTTCTGCTGCTGGCCGGCTGTGGGCCCCGGGCAAGAAATTCAGCCCCTGGGAGCCAGGTTTTTCGTGATAAAGCGTAGTGCCGCACCCTACGAGGAACAGGTGCGTGAGCCCCGGATGAGAGGTGGCCCGTCAGGCCGGGCCGAGCACCGGGCAGAAGCCAGCGCGGGCGCTGGGCGAACGGAGCTGGTTTTCATCGTGATCTCCCCTCGGTCCCACTCCCGCCGCCTGGCATCCCCGTCCGAAACGTGGCAGACCCCGGCCGGGCGGGGAGGCGGGGGGCAGCGCAAAGCCCACCGCCCGGATCCACTGGCCCGGCCGATGGATGGGGCAAGTACGAGCCGGGGAGAGCTCGGGGCTCCGGGGTGCGGCACCGCGCGAAACCCACACTCTCTCTGCCCTCGGGGCGGGGAGGGGGGGGGCTCCCACCCCAGCGGGGCGGCGGGCAGGAAGAGAAAACAAAGCGGACACCCACCCGGAGGGCGGAAGACCGTGAGCGCCTCACTGAAAGGCGGAAGCCGGGCCCGAGAGGAAGGCGCGGGCACAGGCGGGCCTCACCTGGCGTAGTCCAGCCGCGGCAGCAGCAGGCAGAGCCCCACGCACAGCCCCAGGAACACGTCCGCGGTCAGGAAGAAGGCCAGAGTGCTGTCCGTCACCTCGCTGGACGCGGCCAGGTCCACCAGCAGGGCCACGGCACTGATGGTGCCCCCCATGGCTCCTCCTGCAGAAAGCCCGAGAAGGTGGGCGTGGGTCCACCCTCCCGGTCCCGGGCCCGCCCCCTCTCTGCTCAGGCTTAAAGGAACCAAGATAAAAAACTCCCCCTGCTGAGAGCTGGCTGCGGCCTCTCCCAGGATGCGAGCGCGGGCGGCCTGAGCACCCACCCTATGACCGTGTGGGGTGTCAGGCCCCCCCGGCAGATGGCTTGTCAGTCTGTAAAATGGGGCTAATACTCGTCCTATCCATCACGGGAGGCCTGGTGGGTATGTTGCACTGCCTGGCTGAATGGATGAGTCTGCCCACAACAGGGGATCGGGATACGGATTCTCAAGGAGGCAGGAAGGTGCTTCGTGCAAAACGCAAACAGCAAGCCGGTCGGCGTGGGCACGGGCTGCTCTGTCATTGCCACACAGCTCTGATCAGGGGGCACTTTTCTGCCCACTGTTGCACAGAGCAGGAGTGGGGAGGGACAGTGTAGGGCCTCGCCTACAGGGAGGCTCTGCAGGGAACAGCCCATTGCCCTGACGGAGGACCCTTTCTCCCTAGCCTCAGGGTGAGCCTTCTTAGCCGGGGTGGGCCAGAGATTGGGATTTAAAAGGATTGCAAAGAAATGAAAGCTAGCACAGTCATGAAGAGCTCAGACTCTGGGACCGGAACACCCGAGCCCAATACCGGTTTCTCCCACTTCTGGCGGCGTGGCCTCCAGTAAGTCACTGAACCTCTCTGTGCCTCCATTTCCTCATCTGTCAAATGGGGATGCTACTCATAGCCACCTCAAAGGGCTGTGGTGAAGATAAAAGGGGTTACTACACATAAAGCATTCAGAAGGGTGCCTGGCACACAGAAACGCCCTATCAATCCTCTCCGATTCCCAGTTAAGCGTTTGGCTATTTCTGTCCCTCCTACATCAAAGCGGCAACAACAGGGTAAACCCCTGGCCAAGAGGGAGCCAACTTCCGAGAAGCGGTAATCCCCACCTGGGTGTTTTGTAAGAAATGGAGCTAAACTTCAGTAAGACACTTCCCGGCTGCCCCGAGGAAGAGATCTTAACATCGCTGCCTATTGATTTCCCTCTCTCTCCCCAACTTGTAGGGAATTTACAATATTATCATCAACAACAAACCAGGCCTCGGGGAGCTCATCTTTCATGACTCCCTCCTTTTATCTCATCAGTTATGGAAATACATGCAAATGAGGGGTTTAAAAAAAACACCAGTCCCAAACAAATGAATTGTTCCTCAGATGCCAGCACACACGGAATTCACAGATGGGCTCCTCTGGACGAAAAGCGATGGGGGCCGGTGGGGGGGGGGGGTGGGGGGGTCTCTGGGAGACGGGGCCACCTCCCATTTTCCAGGGGGAAGGACACCCGATGGGGGCGCCACAGAGTGATGATACTGGCTTAGGGCCCAGGGTAATTAATATTGAAGCCTGTGTACCAGAATTCTCCACTTTTTCAAAAACTGGCTTTCAGGGGCGCCTGGGTGGCGCAGTCGGTTGGGCGTCCGACTTCAGCCAGGTCACGATCTCGCGGTCCGTGAGTTCGAGCCCCGCGTCGGGCTCTGGGCTGATGGCTCAGAGCCTGGAGCCTGTTTCCGATTCTGTGACTCCCTCTCTCTCTGCCCCTCCCCCGTTCATGCTCTGTCTCTCTCTGTCCCAAAAATAAATAAACGTTGAAAAAAAAAATTAAAAAAAAAAAAACGGGCTTTCTGAAAAATTCATAGGAGAGTCCCCTTTTCTAGAAGATTCACAGGTGGCCAGCTGTACCTGAAAGGCCCCTTGCAGGATGGAGGGAGAGGAGGGGACAAGGACTCCTTTCGGAGACTCTGGTGACAGAAGAGTTTACATCCAACGATCAGGGCCATTTCCCTCAGGCTAGGCGTGTTCTTCTTGAAGCACTGCTAGGGGCTTATCGATTGTATTCCAGAAACTTAGAATAGGGACTCCTGGGTGGCATCCGACTTTGGCTCAGCTCAGGTCATGATCTCGTGGTTCCTGAGTTCCAGCCCTGTGTAGGGCTCTGTGCTGACAGCTCGGAGCCTGGAGCCTGCTGCAGATTCTGTGTCTCCCTCTCTCTCTGACCCCTCCCTGGCTTGTGCTCTCTTCCTCTCTCTCTTTCAAAAATAAATAAACATTAAAAAAGAAAGAAAGAAAGAAAGAAAGAAAGAAAGAAAGAAAGAAAGAAAGAAAGAAAGAAAGAAAGAAAGAAAGAAAAACCTGGCAACGGGTCCCCTTTATTTTCCTTTAGGCCCCAGGATTTCCCGGGATACAGCCAAAAGCCTAATCTGATGGCGAAAATGGCAAACAGACTTGAGCTCACATCTGAACTCCGATCTGGTGATACGAACACCTCTAGTGGGTGACTTGAGAAGGGCTCAGAGGCTCAGGAGGAAAGGTGCGGATCTATTAGTGATGTCTGGCACTGGCATGGGCACACTTGTGCAGGGTATTTGTCATCCCTGCCACGTACAGCCTGGCATGATTAATTAGTGGACACAGAGCAGATTCTTCGTGAAATCCTTCTCGGGTGGGCAAATGCTTACGGCATTCCCTCACACAACAGTGACGTGCCCAGACACCGAACAGGGCAGCTGGGCCCCTGGTTCTGCCTTAAGGGATGGTGTCTTCTGCAAAAGCACAGATTCTTACTGACCCACCTCCTTTTTATCTTGTTGGGACATCTGAGCGGGGGAGCAGAGCTGCCGAGGCCTGGACACCAGGCTTAGGATCAGCATCAAAGTTCAGCCAGAGGGGTTGGCCCGAGTCACACATCTGCGTCCCCAAAGGATGCCAGAGTTCAAGGTTAATGGAGGTGTTTATTTGCTAGGCAGGCTATCGGCTGCTGAGAGGCTGGGTCTTGTTCATCTGTGAATCCCTGGCACATAGGTCTTCTATAAAATGAGAAAGGAAGAAAAGGGGGAGGAGCTAAGAGGAAGGAAGAGGAAAGACGGAAGGGGACAGAAGGCGCAGGGACAGGGAGGAAGGGGAGGAAGGGATGCGGTCCCGGGAGATGGCGCTTGGTAGGCACACATTCTTGCCAAAATTGGCTGCAGCTGGCTTCCCTCCCGCCTGCTCTCCTTACAGGATGATTTTCATGTTGTCCCGCTGTCACACGTGGGTCTGTGTCCTCTCCCCTCAAATCCAGGTGGGCTCGTGGCTACGGTAGACGTGGCCCTAAATGGCTTCCTCGTCTAAGTCATGAAAGGAAATGATGCTTCTGCCTGGGTCTCCGGGGATGCTCACTCTAGAGACCCAGGCACCATGCCTCGGGGAAGCCCACCGCCGTCCCCGCCGACTCCTGCCCAGATCACAGATGTGTGGGCCAAAGAAATGACCGTTAGTGTTTGAAGCCACTAAGTTTTGGGGTGCTTTGTTACCCAATAACAGATAGTGGACACACAGCTAACAGTCGTTTCCTTTTCTGGAAGGACCACTGCATGCTCCCCTCTGCCTCCCCCCCCCCCCCCACCACCGCGTGACTCCCAGGGGGCCCGACCTCGTCCGCTGCCCGGAGCCCAGCTCTCACCTGATATCAGCGCCTGGGAATTCCTCATGGGGAAGGAGCCAGTCATGCCGAAGACAGTGCTACTGAAGACGGTGGACGTGCCGCTGAGGATTGCCATGCAGACAATGGTGACAGCAAAGAAGCCACTGGTCCAGGACGAGGTGTCCACCTTCACTAGCGCGGTCATCAGCAAGAAGACGGCCAGCATGACGGTCAATGAGGCCAGCACACGGACACGAATCGGAACCCTGGAGTGGGGATGCCAGAAGCGGTCAGAGATCCCCTCGGGGCCTCCCACGCCAGACCAGGGTTGGCGAAGGTTCTCAAGGGAAGCAGGTGAGCTCAGTGGCTGGGACGGCCCACTCTGCAGCCTGGAGGCCTGGGCCTGAATCCTGCCTTTCTGGCTCACTAGCTTGTGGCCTTGGGTCAGTGACTCTGGTTTTGGCCTCTGCGTCTGCATAGCAGGGAGGAGAATGGATCCACCCGAAGGGAGGCTCTGCAGAGGGGAGGGTGCAGAGTTCAAGGGCAAGTATCAGCTCAGGGAAAATGCTCCTTGTCATCTTGCTTCTTTTCATCTTGCTGTGAGGTCCGAGGACAGGAGGACATGGGGGCTCTCGAGGCAAGTCCCCACTCCCCCACCACAGGGCTGAGCCCCCACCGGGTCTGTCTAATGTTTCCACGGAGCAACCACCCTCTGGGCTTCCCTCTCCCAAATCTTAGCAGCGGGGGAGGAGGGGGAAGGGCAGAAAATCATCATCCTCATACAGCAATCACCCAGCGAGTACTTAATTTGTGCTAAGTACTCTTCGAAATGTTTTCTATGTGCTGGCTTGCTGAATCACGCCAGCCCCATAAGACAGGCTCTCTCTCCTCTCCTGCACAGACAGGGAAGGAAACTGAGGTCAGAGATGCTGAAGAACTTGCTCCACGTCACTGGGCTGAGACCCCAGGAGGTCTGGCTCCAGTCTGCGCTCTCAGAATGACACTCTACCACGTCCCCGGAAGGAAGGAAATACGGGTGGTCCAGAACTGAAGGATTCTCCTGGGATGGTCTCAGTTGTCACGGGCAGCCACTGATGCCAGGCTACTGCACCCAGGGCGGACCCCCAACTGAGTAGGGTACACACTCCTCCCAGCCCCCATCTGCCCAGACACTGCCCTGAAGGGAGAAGCAGAGAAGGCTGGCTCTCTAAGAAACTGCACATTTTTATTCCAGGGAGTATATCATCTAAAGGGGCTGTTTAAATCATCAGATTAGACTAAGCTTTAAGCCGGATTGGATGTTTGCTTAATTTTCCCGCTAACCAGTGGGTGAGGGCTGGGAGAAAAGCCAGATTAGTTATACACGGTATTTTTTTTTTTAATAAAAAAGAAAGACCTGAAAGGTAAAAAGGAAAAAAAAAAATACATATATATGTACATAAATAGGTGTAAAATGATGAGCACGAGAAGCAAGGATTTTTCAAAGTGCTTTTGTGGCCCCAGGCTAACTTGAGTTTTTTCTGATCCTCGTTCTGATCCTCGCTGGAGGGAGAGCAGGTGCTGCCTCTGCTTTGTAAGGGGCAGAGGGGAGCCTGAGAAAGCGAACAGGCAGTTCAAGGTCGCGGCGTGAGTCCGTGGGGAGCGAGGATGAGGACCCGGGTCTGCCGAAGCTCTGTTAACACCCCTTCTCTCTGGTGTGTTCATTCCACAAATGTGTGTTGGGCAACTACTGTGTGTCAAGCGCTGTGCTGTGTGGGACAGACACAGGACAGACAAGGGACAGTGCTCCATCGGGAGGGCCACAGGGCCTCCCGGGCACGTCCAAGGGGGCACCAAACCCACCCTGGGTGTCACACAGTCTTTTGTCAGGTGCTAAGCTGGAGTGTAAGGTGTGTCGGGCTGTGAGCACACGCGTCTTGTGAGAGAGAGAGCACGGCACGTTCAGGGAACTGAAGTGGCCTCTGGGTGCAGGTGAGACTGGGGGCAGAGGCTGGAGAGAAGCAGAGCCCTATCCTGGAGGGTCTTGCCTCCCTGCTAAGTGCCAAGACTTGATCTCCAGAGTAGGGTATAGAGTTGGAGTTCAGGCTTTGTCTGCCAGCATCCCTTTACCCAAAGAACACTCTTCTTGGGGCACCTGGGTGGCTCAGTCGGTTGAGCGTCTGACTTCGGCGCAGGTCATGATCTCACGGTCTGTGAGTTCGAGCCCCGCGTCGGGCTCTGTGCTGACAGCTCAGAGCCTGGAGCCTGTTCCGGATTCTGTCTCCCTTTCTCTCTGCCCCTCCCCCGCTCACACTCTGTCTCTGTCTCTCGCAAAAATAAATAAACATTAAAAAAAAGAAGAAGAACCCTCTTCCTTGTGTGCCAAGTTGTTCTGGAGAGGTGGCCCGCCATATTGTGCACACTGACCCAGCCACAAATGATGATCACCCACGTGATGAGTGGGTCTGGGGTGACTGGAGCGTCCCATGCCACCGGTCGCTGCACTGGGTTAGGGATTGGCGCGTGCGCCAGGCGGGGTCAGCCAGTCCTCCCCAGGACCGAAAGGTGGAGAGAAGTTCACTCTCTGCCATGACTGTGTTGGGGGCTAATGGTTGCCACCTGGCCGGCTGCACGGAGAGAGATCACATTTGGGATGAAGCCAGGCAGACACACACACAGAGCCCAGGGATGGTGCAAGAGGAGAGCCCTGGGGACCTACGCACTCTCCTAGATCCGACAATGTGATCCCTCTTCGGGTCACTACTGTTTATTACCAAGAATGCCAACTAGCACCAAGAGGCACCTCAGGGTTGCTAGCTGGGGAGCAGCATGGTTAGATGCTCCACCCCCATGCCCTGCCGCTACCAGGAAGCAGGCTGCAAGTGACAGGTAATTAACACACCCCAAGAGCAGCTTTCAACCAATGATGGGGAAGTGGGTGGATAAACACCCCAGCTCCCTCCCCCTCAGGTGTGTGCTCCACACTGGCTCCCAGAGTCCCCGGGTCCAGCTGGGTCACTCTCTATGGGAGCTGGTTTGATAGGCATCCTGTGTTAGCAGTCTTCTCCTTCTATCCCTTTTCTCCATTCTTCCCAAGTAAACTCCTCTCACTTAAATCCCTGTTCCAGGGGCTGCTCCTGGGGAACCCCACACCAGGATGCATCTTCCCAGGGCTTGCAGGGGCCTCACCCTGGGCAGGAGCTGATGGGCAGCAGATGGGGCACTTGGGCCCCTGGGGGCCCAGAGAATTGGGTGTAAGTGCACACCAGGTGCCCTGGAGGCTGTGGTCAGGCCTTACTTCTGATGCTTGGGGTAGTTCCACACATTCGACCTTGTCACACCGTGCCCCCCACCCTCTCCCAGCAACTGGAACTGCCCCAACACCCCGAAGATAAGAGCTAGCAAGGGCACACAGCCTGGTTCAACATAATGTTTCAGTTTACGGTTATACATGTTAAGGTAATCAAGTGGAGAGAGAGGCTGGGGACCGATGCCAAAAAGCTTTAACATGATCCTTGGGGCAGGAAGAAGGCCCAGGACAGCCTGGGAGACATGAGGAGGACAGTGGCCCGTCTTGTTCTCCCACTGGCCCAGGGTGGGCACAGGGCCCGGGAGGCACCGGTGAGCATCTAGTGAATGCACAGGCAGGCAAGGCCTACGGGCAGTGCAAGGAGGCTCTCACGCTGGGCCTAACCCCCGGTCGCTCTCTGCTTCTTGACCCCCTCAGCATAGCAGGGAGACCCCTGGGAGCACTTGCAGCCCTTGAAGCCAGCCTCGGAGAGCGGCCTCTGCCTCTAACCACCTCCTCCCAGACCCGGCCTAAGACGAGGTCCACCCCAGGAATGCTGATGGCATCACAGGAGCTTCTGGGGCCTGCCACAGCAAAGTAATTAGTTGCCTCAACGGGAAGGTTGCTTTGGAGAGAGCTGGGGGGGCTTCTCACCCAGCACCCCCGGGGGCGGGCAGCCGAGGGAAGAGTGGGAGACGAGGAGGTAAACGCCAAATTCAGGACAAGAGCAATTCAGTTCCCTGCTCCGCTCTGCTGCCCCCACAGGCCCCTCACCCGCACAGGCTTCCTCCTTACCTTCGAATTACCTGCCGCAGGACCCTTTCTCCTCCTGATCCCTGATCCCTGGGCCCCAGGACCTCAGGGATCTTGCCTGGGGCTATTTTCAATGCCCATAAAGCTTTATGGCAAGAAGCCCACCCCACAGGCACTAAGGGGGGACAGGCTGGCTTCACTCTGTTTCTTCCACTTTGGCAGGGAGCGTGGCCCAGGGGACGGCGATGCCGTTAGGATTGTGGGGAAAGTCCAGGCAAATGTTGCCCCGGAGTCCGTGGTTCTGCTCTCGGACGGGGGATAGCCAAGATGACTGCTTCAGCCCCGGGACCCTGGGGCAGGCCACGTTAATATGAGATTCTCTCAGAGGGCTGCCAGCTCCCCACCCCCTTGCTCATGAGGGCTCAGCACCCCAGGGGACTGATTTCTTCATAAGTCTCTCAAATGTAAATCCTCCTCATAAGTATTTATGATGCTGCAGATTTAACATAATAAAACACTTGGAGATTATGGATGAGCCAGTCAGAGAAAGCCAGGGTTCTCCAGGAGGGGAAAAAAGGAGACATTTCAATCTCGCACATTAAATAAAAAACAGCTTAGCCCCAAACCATCTTCCCACAACCCAGAAACAGACGGAGGCCTGCGAGCATTCCCCACACTGTCCTCGCCCTTCTGCTGGAGGCAGGAGAGGGGCAAGGGCGGGTCCTGGGGTGGGCTGGACCTTCTGGAGGGTGCCCTGTAACGCCAAGCCTTCAGAGCCAGCTCCCTGCCTGACCTCGGGAGGGTGGCTGCCTTGGCCATCCACTGTCCCCGCTACAGACAGACCTAGACCTTCTTCACCACCTCCTTCCTTCCGGGTCTGTGGTGCATCTCTGGCTGTAGGGAGGGGCCGGCAAACTAGGAGGCAAGTGGTCCAGGGGTTCCAGGTACAGGTGTAGGGCGAGATGGGTCCCAGTTCTCATCTGGCTTCACCCTGCTAATAGCCATGTGACCTCCGTGAGCCTGGTTCCCATCTATAAAACAAGGTAACAAGTTTCCAGCTCTCGGACTGTTGTAAGGATTAAAGGAGATAATGCTCGGGGCGCCTGGGCGACTCAGTCGGTTGAGCATCTGACTTCGGCTCAGGTCACGATCTCACAGTTGGTGGGTTTGAGCCGCACGTCGGGCTCTGTGCTGACAGCTCAGAGCCTGGAGCCCGCTTCGGATTCTATGTCTCCCTCTCTCTCTGCCTCTCCCTGCTTGCACTCTGTCTCTGTCTCTCAAAGTTGAATACAAGTTAAAAAAAAAAAAAAAAAGTGCTAACTCCTCTTATTAGAGATTACTCTCCTAGATCCCTGTCACTGCTGGCCCCTGACACCACTGCTGACCCCTGTCCCAGGCTGGCTTCTGGCCTGCTAGACCCCACGACCACAGAGGAGGCACTCCCAGGTACGATGCCAGCTTGGGCCATCCCTTACTGGTCCTGTGGTCTTGGGTACATCTCTTGACTTTCACCTGAAAAGTGGCTAATGTCATGGCCTCCCTCCCGGGTCGCTGTGTGTCACCAGGTGTCAACCCTTTGTTATAGTTCAGACAATGACTCCAGATCCGTCACTTGTACGAGCCTGGGCTATCCCTGCTGGACAAACCCGCATCCCTAGGGCCAGCCAGGCGAGTGGACGGAGGGGATCACGAGAGTCCTGAAAAGGAGGGGGTAGTGAGAGAGACCCAGGGGCTCTCCACCACGGCTGTCACCCCCTCTTCATCCTCCTCCTCCCTTTGTGTCCCCTTCCTTTCTTCCCTCCTGCTTTCCCTCCTGTGAGCCTCTGCCAAAGACCCAGCTCTTCCCTCCAGGGGCTGGCAATGCTGAGGGGACACGTGGCCCTGCCCTGAGCTCCATTCCTCTCCCTCCTCCTGGAAGCGGGGCGGGGGGGGGGTCCTCTGGAGGCGGCACCCCACCTTTGAGGACACTGAGGGTAGCCCTGTGCGCCAGGGGAAGGCACAAGGAGGCAGGTTAAGGGTCAGCTGGTTTATGATTGGGTTGCAAAGCCCTCAGGCCATCTGGAGCCCATTCTGCTTCTCGCTCTTACAGCCTGCACCTTGGTTGTAAAATGGATGCAAATCCTTTCACTTTCCTTCTCGTGACAGGCGGGTCCGTGTCCCCTTGAAACCAAGTGGGCTTGGTGAGTGCCTTGACCGGCTGAGTCCAGCGTCAGTGCCACCATGTGGCTACAGAGACCTTGTAGCTTCTGCCTTGCTCTCTTGGAGCACCTGCTCTTTAGCCACACCAGGAAAAATCCTCCTGCCTGAGGCCAACTTGCAAGAGACCACGGGGAGGGGAGGGGAGGGGAGGGGAGGGGAGGGGAGGGGAGGGGAGGGGAGAAGGAGACAGGGGCCGGCGAAGGCCCAGCAGCTCCAGCCCAGCTGTCTGCAACCACATGAGAGACACAAAGCCAGAGCTCCCAACTGAGCCTGATGACTCCCAGATCCTGAGCGATACTAACCACTGTTACGGTCTTAAATCACGGTGCTTCGGGGTCATTTTAGCGCAATGACAGGGGATTGGAACAGCCCCATAGCTTATGTTTGGAGAGTCCGGTCTATCCAGGCTTAGCACACGTGAGGCACAGGTGCTGCCCTCTCTCCTCCCATGCGCGGAGCAGACATCACCAATCAATCGCGGCACACTCCCTGCGGCCGGACCTGCCTCAGGGTCCTGTTCCCCCCGAGATCCAGGCAGTCACGATAAATGTGGCTGCACTGAGTGAAACTGATTGGCCATCGGTGAGCTAAGGTTTCAGTAGGCTGTGCCCAGAGAAGCCCAGGTCTCTGGTGGTAACTCAGGGGCAACGTAGGCAGAGTAGCTAGGGCTGTTGCTCTTGTGAACCTAAATGACAGTGGATGGCAATAGTCCCCCAGTGGGACTAAGGGCCATGCTAACTTGCCTGGCTACTTCCTAAATCAGTCCTTCCTCCACAGCTCTCTCCCGGCCCCCACTCTAACACAGTGTCAGACGTTCCCCACTGACCCTCTGCGAGTGGTCAACACGTGAGCCGGTGACCCATTTCCCCAGAGCGAGAGCCAGGATTGGGGGGTGCCAGCCTCTCAACTTCCCACGGCTCTCAGACATGCTTGGGAAACCAGCCTCCCTTGTTCCCCAGCACCCCCCCAACCCCCCGCCGCCATCTACATGCTGTCCTTTGGTTGCTAAGTCTGCGGCCCAGGTAGCTGTTGACAGGCTCCCATGAGAGGGAAAGGAGGAAGACCCACGTCCCCACATGCCTCCTGCTGGCTGCTGACACCATGCCACGGCGTGTGGCTGGGAAGTGAAAGACCAGCTCCCCAGCTGGGCATCCCATCGGGAGGTCACGGATCTGACTTCTCCATCATTATGGAGGAGTGTGGGCTGCCTGCCTCCCTACTTAGGCTGCTGCCCTTGAAGTCGGCAGAAAAGCAGCCGCTGTGAACGAAAGGCAAGTGGAGACGCAAGGAGGTGAGGGTCAGGGGCTGGCAGAGAAAGGAAGTGGCCTACCTGTTGACGAGCAGGAAGTTCGCCATGAGGCACAGCACGGAGGAAACGGTGGAGGCAACGGTCAGGTAGCTCTCAAAGTAGTTCTGCAAGCACAGAAGTGAGGAGGCTGCTGATGTCACCTGGGAGGGACGGGAGGGCCCCACTCGAGAGCGGAGCCAGGGCCCTCCTGGGGGGCTTCTCCCCACTGTCTTCAGATACGACTGATGGATAAGTCTAGCCCAAGACGGCATGGGCCCGCCTCTTTACGACCTAGGACCACTTACTCGGTCACACAACAGACGCCAACATAAGCTGTGCTAAGTGCTGGGGACACAAGTTAGGATAAGACATTGTCCCTGCCTTCAGGCCCCCAATGCTCTGCAGCCCACACTCCCACCTATTCTTTTTTTTTTTTTTTCCACTCCCACCTCTTCTACGTGTCCATCCACAGGGGAGGCAATGGGGACAGGACTCAACTGTGAGCACGTATACACAGAAAGACTGTGCCCCACCGGCCTTCTTTGCCCACTGCCAAATTTCAGTTATCCAAATGCGTGTTGTGACCCAGCCACATTCTCATGTTCCTGCAACCAAGTAGGCCTCTGAGAAATACACCAACCCAGGGGTGCCTGGGTGGCTCAGTCGGTTAAGCGTCGGACTCTTGACTTAGGTTCAGGTCATGATCTCACAGTCATGGGATCGAGCCCTGCATCGGGCTCCTTGCTAAGCACACTCTCTGTCTGTCTCTCTCAAAATAAACATGAAAAAGTTAGTTTAAAAAAAAAAAAGACACACACCAAGACTGATCCCTGTAGGGAAACTTTGTTCCAACTCTGGATTTGCTTCCTCAATAGAGCTGCTACCCAAGGTCAAAGCCATTTTGGAAAATGGCTCCTAGACTGGCCAAGATGAGGACAAAGGGCATTTTTCTAGAAGCAGTTCTGGGTTATTCCAGACGAAGTGTACATGAGACCACACGACAAAGAAATCCTGATTATGAAAGCTGTAGGGCAACTGTGTGTGTGTGTGTGTGTGTGTGTGTGTGTGTGTGTTTAATTTTTTTTAAGTTTATTTATTTATTTTGAGAGAGAGGGAGAGCGAGAATGAGCACGAGTGGGGTAGGGGCAGAGAGAGGGAGGTAGAGAGAACTCCAAGCAGGCTCCAGGCTATCAGCACAGAACCTGACTCGGGGCTTAAACTCATGAACTATGAGATCACAACCTGAGCCGAGATCACGAGTCGGACACTTAACTGACTGAGCCACTTAGGCACCCCAACCGAAAGCGTTTTTCGAAACTCAGAGAACTGTCCACTCATCAGAGTAGATTTTACTGTGTATCTGGTATCTCTCAATACACCTGTCTTAAAAAAAATTAGAAAAGGCTGACAGATCTTGGCTTTGGTTGTTGTACGTTGCACCACGAACCCCAGGTTGGTAACGATCATGGGTTCTGAACCGTGGTAATAGATTACACGTATTAAGCGTTTACTGTGTGCCAAATACAAGGGCTTTATATGGAGTATATTGTTTACTCGACAAAATAAAAAAGAAGCTGTGAGTATTCTACTCTGGAAAGCTCACCAGATTGACTTCACTGAGGAAACATTTTGAGTTACAAATGTGCCAAGCACAAAGGACAATGTGTGCAAAAGCTTGCCAATGTGCAAAGAAGTGTGGCGACTGTAGGGATCACTACGGAGAATGAGACATGCTTCTTGCCCGTTAAGAACGAAGCATCCCACTGGGAGTGTAGGATAGAGTGTGAAGGTATTTTCATCTCAAAACACCACAGGAAGAGATGTCAGAATTCCGTGGGTTTTTTTTTTTTTTTTTGCCAAGTCAGAGGTAGGAGCAGTGTGTTCTATAAGGGGTTCCGGGTGGGGGGAGTGGGACCAGGAAGGCGGATCACGAGAGAGAATGGGAGCGAGTACCAGTTTGGGGAAAGGTCCCCGAAGTGGTGGGAACGGAGTCAAACCTTGAAAGAGAGGGTCAGATCTGTCCTTTCTGGGGGAGTCTGACCGCAGCGTGGAGTGCAAGAAGGAAAGATACCATAACGAGCTCCTCCTGGTCTGCAACGGATTGTTCCACGGTCCCTTTTTAAGCCTGCAGAGTGCTTTGCGGTCTTTGAAATCTGCACCCTGAATATCAGGTTGTGGTGGCCTTGCAATTAAAATGATAATCACAGCTAGTGCGGCCCATCAACCATGAGCCTTAGAAATAGCCTTCCTCCTCTGAGGTGCTACCTCATTGTTCCTGCCCTGATGGGCTCAGTAGAGCCTGGACTGGTCCGAGGCACTCAGTCAATTACGTCTTGACACAGTGGCTGAGCCTACGTGAGGCCAGGCAGGTGGCAGGCGGGAACCATGGAGAAAGGCCCCGAGGAAGAGACAGCTGCAGGTGGGGGCCGAGCCTGCCCCAAATCCGAGCCCCCGGCGAGGCTCTCTTTACTCAGTGGCTGCTCGCTCCGTGGCCAGTCTACAAACGACCATCACATGGGATGCAGAGTCTCTGTCTTTGTTTTTTCAAGCAAGCTCAGGTTCCCTGAACATTTTAGGAACGGGGATTTTCTAGGTAATTGAATGTTCCGGTTTGTCGATATTTAAGCAGAAAATTATCCTTCTAATGTTGGAGAGGGTTTTAAATATTGACGCCCGAGTAGGGCTTGTGACTCCCTTTCTGTTGACAGAGCTTCTTTTCTCTGCTTCACAAAGAGCACACAGAAGGGGCAGAATGGACTT
Organism: Prionailurus bengalensis; assembly: GCF_016509475.1. Taxonomy (NCBI): domain Eukaryota; kingdom Metazoa; phylum Chordata; class Mammalia; order Carnivora; family Felidae; genus Prionailurus; species Prionailurus bengalensis. The sequence goes on along the minus strand of NC_057351.1, from coordinate 31,727,258 downwards.
GACCCTGGGCCATTTTTCTACTGGTACAGATTGGGGACTGCAGATGGCTATGTGGGTTGACTCAGCATACCCCAGGGAGCTGTCTTTTTTTTTTTTTTTTAAACTTAGTTCCTGATATAAACATGCAGGCGGGGGGGGGGGGGGGTGTTACTTACTTGCCGCTTTTGCCTGTGAATAGAGTTCTAGCAAAATGAGGTGTGGTGGGCAGACCCTCCCGATGGTCCCCACAGTCCCAGCCTCCTGTGTTCACACCCTTGTATGTGATCCCCTCTGCTAAGTGTGGGTGGGACCTGTGACTTGCTTCTGACCAAGCAAGGGGCCACCGACATCTGTGATCGTGTGTTGGGGATATGTTACACGACATGGTAGCACCTGTCTCGTTGGTCTCCTTTCTTCTCTCCCTTGGTGGCTTAGAGGGCACAAGTGGCCATGCTGGGGAACCCCATGTGGCAAGAACTGCAGGTGACCCCTAGTTGCTCAGAGAGGCTTCTGGCCAACACCCAGCAAGGAACTGAAGCTCTGAGTCCTACCACAACAGCAAGGAATTGCATTCTGCCAACAATCCAGGTAAGCCTGGAAGTGATCCTTCTCCAGCCGGGCCTCCAGCGAGACCACACCCCTGGTGACCCCCTTGATGGCGGCCGTGTGAGACCCGGAGCCGAGGGCTGTGCCCCGCCCCCTGGACCACAGATACCGTGGGGTAATAAATGCGTTATTTTAAGCCACTAAAGTGTGTAGTATTTCGTTACACAGCAATAGATTCCTAATTAAAGAGGGCTTTAGGGGCGCCTGGGTGGCGCAGTCGGTTAAGCGTCCGACTTCAGCCAGGTCACGATCTCGCGGTGTGTGAGTTCGAGCCCTGCGTCGGGCTCTGGGCTGATGGCTCAGAGCCTGGAGCCTGTTTCCGATTCTGTGTCTCCCTCTCTCTCTGCCCCTCCCCCGTTCATGCTCTGCCTCTCTCTGTCCCAAAAATAAATAAAAACGTTGAAAAAAAAAATTAAAAAAAAAAAAAAAAAGAGGGCTTTAGACAGCTGAGGTCCTGCTATCGGGGTTTTCCTGAGTATCGCCAGCTTCTTGTAGTTTAAACTCAGCGTCTCATCGGAAACAGGGACAGCTGAGCATGATCTTGCCAGACACGAAGACCAATATGTCTGTCCACGAGGGGGACAAAGGTTATGCTTGCTGAGGTCCTTGTCAAATCCTCCGAAATTAGGATCCTTTTTGCGGGTGGCGTGCACAGATTCCAAGAAACAGGACTCAGTTCATGGGCCACCACCAGATCTGCTCACCTTGCCTGGCTCTCAGGACATCTGCCTCGCTACCTGACCTCCCGGTCATAAAGCCACTGTCACGGCTGCCCCCAGAGAAGGAGCTGGCTGCTGAGGAGAGACCCCTGTGCCCGGGTCCTGGCCAGGCTGCGTCCCAGAGGCTCTTGCTCCCCGGGTGACAATGAGAAGGGTCAGGTGACACTCCCCGAAGTCGAGGAAGGCGAAGCCCCGCGAGGCAGGCTGTGACCAGTGAGAGGCAGGAAATGGAGAGGAGACAAGAGATAAACTTCTTGACTTTCGTCTCCCCCAACCAACTGTTCAAAAATGCGGTGGCCCCCGTGGCTTCTCTGGATGTGTGCTGGGCGCCTGAGCAGCCAGCTGTGTTTCGTCGCAAAGCTGTGGCCAGCCCAATAATGCTGCGGCCTGCGTTTTCTCTCTCTCATCTCCGCCTCACTTCCCTTTTCCCTCACTCTTGCTTCCCTAGAACTGCACACCCTGAGATGGCCTTGGCATGGAACGTGTGGCCTTGGGCTTCTTTCTAAGAAGCATCCCCCAGTGAAGGCCCTCCTTTCCATCCTGGATGATGCCCTTTGCAGGCTCGCAGCTGGCATTTCCCTCCTGGGTTCATCTCGTTTTCTTCCAAGGGATGTTGGGGCCACCGTCTCCTATTTTACCCCGGGAAATGCAAAAACGTCTGAATACTGGTTCAAAAACATTGGTAACAGGCCTGCCCCCTCCAAAGCAACCTGTCATCTCCATCCCATGGGGCAATCTTATGTCATGCGATGGCTGGGGATGGTTCATGCCATAGTTCGCCTGCACTTGGGACTGATTCCTAAGAGCTGCCTCAAAAGGCTCTGTTATTTATCACACCAGGTGCCCCCCAACATGACTGACGACCGTGACCATGAACAGGGTGAACCCAAAGACCCCAACGCCCAGCTCCAGCCACGCAGGAGTGCAGGAATGAGGAGAACACTGGGGCAGTGGCACCAGGCCACCTCGGGTGACAGCGGAGGCTATGCTTTCCACACCCACAGGAGGCACCAGTCCTGAAGCTATGATATAAATGAAGCTCTTCATAGTTGTGCAACATGGCAGCCTTGTTTTTGTTTTTTGTTTTTCAAATGTTTGTTTATTTTTGAGAGAGAGCGAGTGAGCACGAGTGGGGGAGGGGCAGAGAGAGAGAGGGAAACAGAATCCGAAGCAGGCTCCAGGCCCTGAGCTGTCAACACAGAGCCCAACGTGAGGCTCGAACTCATGAACCATGAAGTCCGAAGTCCGACCCTTAACTGACTGAGCCACCCAGGGGCCCCACGGCATCCCTGTTTATAGGTTTCCATGGAAAACCTAAGTCCTAAGGAGATCGGTCTAGGGCTCACGTTCCTGCAGGCAGAAAACTGATTCAGCAAGAAGGCAGGGCCGGAAGGTGGGTGGATGCAGTAGGGCAGGGCCTGATGAGAAGACAAGGCCTCTCCAAGCCGTCAGGAGACCCAGAGGCAAATCCCACGGCCCTCGGCCCACAACCCCTTCCCTTGTTTACCAAACATGTAGCCACCCCTGTGTGCCCCGCACTGTGCTGGGGGCTTGGTGTATAAGAGAGAAAAGACAGGGTGCCTGATGCCCTCTGGGGACACGTGGCCTGGCACGATCCTATAGCTCGAGCACAGTGGACACGAGATGTGGCGGGAGGACAGAGAGAGGGGCCGGAGGGCTTCCCACAGGAGGCCCTCTCAGACTGTAGCCTGAAAGACTGGGGGAAGTGTGCCAGACAGAGGGGGGAGGAGGGGCTGCTGGTGGAGAGACGGCACTCCAAGAGGAGGGAACAGCATGTGCAAAGGCATGGAGGGATGCTTCCTCGCCACTCACGAAGTTCCTTTGTTGGAACGGACTTCCTGGGCATTGACAGGAATCTGCTGAACTGCGACAAAACCATTGAATCCAAACACGCTGGGAGAGGCAGGAATGTAACCAGGGCACGCCACGCCCTCCCCCCTTTCAGGGTGCTCAGGGAGTGGCCCCATCCGCCACCATTCTGAATTCGCCAAGCCCGTGGGAGGCGAGGCCCAGCTGAGGAAGAAAGAGTATCTTTCTTGTTGTGTAGCTAACCTAAACTCCCCGCCCTCAGCCATCTCCCTGCATGCTGCGGTTACCTGGGGGCTCGGGGGGGGGCTCAGCACCCTGGCAGCAGTAACACCAAAAGTCATCCTTGGCACTGGTCAGGCAACCCAAGTAGCAACACGGAACCCCTGCGGAGCACCGGGTAACTGCCAAGTGATCAAAAGCGCTCACGCGTGGCCTGCACGGACCTCAGGCCCTTTGCTCTTGACGCAGCCTGTAAGAGCAAGGCAGCGCTGATGTGCTTCCGTTTTACAGATACGGAGCCAGAGACCCACAGAGGCGATCACCTGCACAGAGGCGCCTACCTGGCGAGTGGCAGATCTCCTGATACAGGCAGGGCAGGGGTGGGGTGGGGGGATATTTCGCCACTCTAGCTGCGGCCGCCTGCCTCGCAGACGTCCCCGGGATTGAGGCATGTCACCGGGCCGCCCCAGTGGCCGGCGTGGGCAGCCCATGCGTCTTCCCGGCAGTGAGCAGGGACCAGCTCGTGGAAGTTGAGGTGCCACCAGGGAGGCGTCGGCTCTCTGCCCCAGCCCTTAAACACGGGTGACCTGCCCAAGCCAGCAAACGACGGGGTTTGATTCCTCTCCCCTCTGCGGTTCACTCTCTTCTCCTTAAACCCCAACGGTCCCTTCCCCAGGGCATTTCCACAGGGCTGTGGCTCTGAGCAGAGTTAAAAGGAAACATTTGCAGAGAAGAGCCGTCACTTCTGTCAGCCACCCGAAATGGATGGCCACGGTCCGCTGAGGAGCACGGACCATGGTACAGAGGACATAATAGGTGGGAAGAGCCGGGCAGGCTTCCAGCTTCTCTCCTGGCTGTGCAAACTCGGGCAGCGCCCCGCGCCCCGGGTTGAGGGGAGGTGGGGTCCCAAACCCAGACCGGGCACGGAGCCTGGCCCCGCGGTGCCAGCTAGGAGTGGGGGAGCCGCTCTGGCCTGGGTGCGGGGCACTCGATCCGCTCGTGATGGAGATGAGAAACTCATTTTCATCCGTCCCCACTCCGGCCCTGTTTGCGAACCCCGGGAAAAGGGGAGAGCCGCTCGGCAAACGCAATTTAAAAACCCACCGGAGCCAGCTGGCCAGATGTGAGGCCCATTTTACGACGGGGAACGCGTCCCCCCTCCTCCGCCACGCCGAGAGGCTCCGTGCTAAGCGTCTCTTCTGGAAGAATTTAATTCTGGGCTCCGAGTCCAGGTAAAGAGGTTTCTTCGGGCAGGGAGGCCCCGAAATGAGCCCGTTTATCTCTGGCAGGCCCTGGTTAAGCTGCTTCTCCCCTAAATGCTATTTGGGCACTTTGAAATAAGTGCAGCAAATTAGTCACGAGCTGCGGCAGACTAACTCGGTGCCCGGCCGCCCGGCGGCTCCCAGGCAGCTTCGGGCAGCCCCCACCTCGAGAGCGCGGCGGCAGAGGCAGCTGGCTCCTGCGGGGCGAGAAAAAGCGATTCAGGCCCGGGGGTGGCAGCTCGAGGCAGCAAAGCGTTACCTGGATCACAGGGGCATGAAATTAGCAGCAGCGAGCAGGCTGGAGCCAAGAATAGTTTGCTGCAAACTTGCTGCCTTCGGATGGCCGAGCTCTATGGCCTGGGATGCTGCGGGGAGGCGCCATCGCCCTGGCATCGGCCACGAAGCGAGCCGAGGGCAGGTGTCCCCAAGGGCTGCAGCTGGCCTCCTGCCTCTGGGTTCCTGTGGGGGCACTGGCCCAGGAAAGCTAACGGGGGCGTGGAGGGGCGGGGGGGGGGCCAGCTGGGCAATGCCAGTTTCAGGGCCCAGAGAGGTGAGGGACCCGGGAGCCCGGATCCACCAAGGCGTGATGGGGTATCCAGGGGCCCAAGGGCAGAACAAAGCTGGGTCAGAATCAGACAAGTAAGGTCCGGAAAGATGCTGGCCAGACAGACCGAGCCACTCAAAGGACAGACCTGTGTACTCGGTTCCCACATCAGCCCACCGAGGCTCGGCCTCATGGATCACCTCCAGGCCCCGGTTCCTCGGGGCCACTGTAAATCTTGCTCACCCATGAGGCCCTCCCCAGTCCGCGATCCTTTTTTACACCTCCTCTGGAATCCCCGCCAGGGGATAAGCAGAGTGGCTGAGATTTTCGGGAATGAGCCTCCCTGCCTCCCCCACCTCTGTTGTAGAGCACACCTTCTCCCCCCAGCCTAAGCTGACTTCTAGGAAATCTGCACCATGAACACTTGCCTTCCCTGCCTGCATTTTCCGTCTCTCCTTCACTGCTGGCTTTCCTTCTCATCTAGCTAAGGAAAACAACCTGTCTGATCTCATTGCCTCCAGCCCCAGGTCCCTCCTCCCTTTTGCCACAAACTCCTTAGAAAGGCAGCCTATGCCCTCCATGCTTACCCTTACCCCTCCCAGACTGCTCTGGGGAAAGACTCCTCCAAAGGGGCCTCTTTGCAGCCCACCCATAACCAAGGCGTGGTCAGGCTTCTTATACCATGGGCCCCCCCGGCTATAATGGGTTGAATAGCGCCCATGTCTAGCCAGAACCTCAGAATGTGACCTGATTTGGAAAATAGAGTCTTAGTGGATACAATTAGTTAAGATAGGGTCACACGGGACCAGCGTGAGCCCTAAATGCGATGACTGGTGTCCACATAAGCAGGAGAGGGCATTGGATGCCGAGACACAGCCACGTGAACAGAGCAGAGACCGAATCGCACGGCCACAAGCCAGGGAGTGCCAAGGAGCCCCCGGGGCCCGGAAGAGGCAAGCGAGATTCTTCCTAGAGTCTTTGGGGGCAAGCATGGCCCTGCTGGCCTCTTTGTTTGGGGCTTCTGGACGCCAGAACCGTGAGAAGCAAATCCTGTGCCCACATCTGAGCGCCTGGTCACGGCAGCCACAGGAGACGGCCACACCTTCCCTCCAGCGCTCTGCACTTGAACTCCCAGGCCACCCCTCCTCCTCCTCTTTCGAGGCAGTTCAGTCTACCTCTGCACTCCGCCACCAGAGGTGCCTCCCGAGCCGCACGTTGAGTTTCCTCTGTCCCACACTCCTGCCTTGGGACGCTCTTGTCTCCCGGCTTCGAGTAGTCCCAAACCCCGTGCCTACATCCATCCATCTCTGCCTCCAAAACAATTTTCACTGAAATTCAACAATTTTCAAATCCCGCCTGGGTGGTCTGCTGAGCCCCGGCTCCAAGCTCTCAAATCACAGGCCTTCAGGCACACCTTCAAGAGGACCCCAAGCCACCTCTCCCGAGGCTCCGTTTCTCGGTGGCCCTCCTCAAAGTTTCTCTGCTTTTCTTCACCACCCCAGGTCGATCACTTGTCCCTAGATCCCACATCCCTAGCAAAGGACAGTGGCTTGCACTCCCACCCGCACCCCCGGACTCCCCTCTGCCACCCAGGGCTCCAGGCCCTCCCCCACGTTTCCCCCACACCCCCTTGCTCAAGCTTCTCCCTGGGCCTGGCCACCCTCTGCCTCCCCAACTCCAGAGCGACTCTGGCCCTTGTCTGCCTTGCAGGGCTCGGCTACCTCCCCGCTCCTCTATGGAGCCTTGGCCCCCCAGCCCTCCTCAGGCTCCTCAGCACACAGGCCCCTCTCCTTGGCCCCCTTCCAGGACACCCTGGGGGCTCCAGTTTGGTTAAATGACGGGGCATGTGAGGTGAGGGAGGCAGGGAGGGGAGACTACGGATGGTCTCAGGTAGCAGGCTGAAGAGGGGTGTTTGTCTCAGAAGGAACTAGGGAGCCATGGAAGAAGGCTTCTGCACAGCGCTGATAAGATCCGTGCTGCGCACAACAGGGGTCACCCGGCAGGTGAGGTGGACTGAACTCAGGGGGAGCAGCAGGTAACAATGGCTATGTGTTTATCCATTCACTTCTTCATTCAGGAAACAGCGAAGGCAGATAGAGCCCATTCACTTATTTGACAGTAACGACCGAGCACCTTATGTGTGCCAAAATGTGCTAGAGGCTGAGGATGCCATGAGGTTCCAGTGAGGGAGGCAAGAAAAAGCGTAAACAGCAAATTAAGGGGTGGGGATGGGGGAGACTGTAAGTTATATTAAGTGCAATAAACAGAAAAACCAAGTAAGGGGCTATAATAGAGCCTCGTGGGGGTGCTGATGTTGGCGAGGGTGGTGAGAGACGACCTCTTGAGGGACGTGATATTTGGACCCAAGGACAAGCTACGCGAGGGGTGAGGGGACAAGCATTCTGGACAGAGGGAACAGCATCCGGTTGGCCTCAAGGCAGGAGTGAGTTTGGTGTGTTGAAGCAACTGACAAAGCAAGCTGATCCTGGATTACAGGGAGTAAGGGAGAGAAGGGGGAGACCGAGCTGGAGTCAGGGGCGGGGCGGGGCGAACAGGCAGAGGTTGGAGTTTGGATCTTATTCTAAGTGCAGCAGGAAGCCACTACAAGATCCTAACCAGCTGGGAAACCTGGTCCTGGCACACATTCCCAGAGCCCTTCCCGCACTCTGCTGTTCCGAATGCTTATAGCATCCCTCTGAGGGAAGATTCATATTGCAAATGAGGAAACTGAGGCTCAGAGAGGTCAGGCACTTGCCCAAAGTCACACAGCTCCAACCCAGCCCTCTGTCCACAGAGCTTGTGCCCTTACCTGGCGCAGCGGATGGCCTATTTTATACCTTAAAGAGACCCCCTCTGTAGCCTCCATGGCCATGGAATTGACCTTAGAGGGCCAGCAGCCAGCAAGGCTGAGGCAGGGGTGCTGGCTACGGAGGAGAGAACCGGAGGCACTTGAGACGTTTCAGAAGGCGGAATGAGCAAAATTCGCTGACAGACCGGGTGCGCGAAGACAGAACGAAACAAAGGGGAACCCGGAAGTTTCAGGCTTGACCAACTCGTTGTTAAGTAGAGCACACGGCGGGTCGGGCAGTGGAGACTGTCTGCTCCGGTATCACCCGAGTGTGCCGGTCAAACAATGACCCTGCCGTGAGTCCAAACCCTGAGTGCGGGATCACAGCGCACAATCCTGAGACGGGGGCCCTCCTCCTGGTCCCTCTCCTCGCTGGCCCAGCACCAGCCGGGCCCTCCGCAAACCCTTAGAGATGAGGTCATCATTCTGCACGTATTGGTTGAGCTCAGTAGACATCCTAGGCACGCGGGACTCGGCCCAAGTTCCCACTTTCATGGAACTGACTGCCTGGTCAAGGAGAGTTGGCAAATGCACGCACAAATAAATAGATGATACGTCAGACAGCGGTCAGCGTTCCAAACAGAACCCAGGCCAGGGTAGGTGCCTCTATAACAGATCTCAGAACACTAGTGGGGAAAGACCTGTAAGGGAGCGCCTAGTCCAGGGCTCAGCAATCGGCTGTCCCCAAATCTGCCCATCTCCAGTTTTGTAAATACTAGAAACCAGTCAGGGGGCGCCTGGGTGGCGCAGTCGGTTAAGCGTCCGACTTCAGCCAGGTCACGATCTCGCGGTCTGTGAGTTCGAGCCCCGCGTCGGGCTCTGGGCTGATGGCTCAGAGCCTGGAGCCTGTTTCCGATTCTGTGTCTCCCTCTCTCTCTGCCCCTTGCCCGTTCATGCTCTGTCTCTCTCTGTCCCAAAAATAAATAAACATTGAAAAAAAAATTAAAAAAAAAAAAAAAGAAACCAGTCAGGTCCATTTGTTTATGGATTATCTGTGGTACAGGGCAGAGTAGCTTACAAAAGAGATCACGTGACCCACAAAGCCTCCACTATGTACCATCTGGCCGTTTGCAGAAAAAGCTGGCCAACATCCACCTCGGTTCTTTTTTTATTTTTATTTTTTTAATTTTTATTTATTTATTTTTTAAATGTTTATTTTCTGAGAGAGAGAAAGACAGTGCGAGCAGGGGAGGGACAAAGAGGGGGAGACACAGAATCCGTAGCAGACTCCAGGCTCCGAGCTGTCGGCACAGAGCCCAACGTGGGGCTCGAACTCACAAACCTTGACATCATGACCTGAGCCCAAGTCAGACACTCAACCAACTGAGCCACCCAGATGCCCCCCACCTGGTTTCTTAAGTAAGGAAACAGAGCCCTAAGTCACCCAGCAAATTTGAAACAGCATAAGAAACCAAACCAGCTCTCCTCGACCTCAGGTCTTTCTACCACTGGAGGGGAGCATTACTTCTGTCAAGCCTTCCACCCCACCCCTCCACCAAAGCTCTCCCAAGCTCTCCAACAAGGCAAGCTGGCCTCTGATTTTCATCCTTTCTGTTCGCCTACCCGCCCTTCAGGCTGAAACCTCAGGAGGCAGAGAAAGGACTCAGAACCAGAGAGAGGGAAGGGCCAGAGACACAGTGAGCCTCATCAATCCACGTGCAAGCGATCCTGACCTCTGAGGGGTGAGAGCTGACTCAGGGCTCGGTCACTGCTGATGTTCCGGCTGGCCTGTCCTTCCTCTTCTGCAGCCTGACCACGTGGCCAGGGCAAGGAGGAAGAGGAGGAGGAGGAGGAGGAGGAGGAGGAAGAGGAGGAAGAGGAGGAGGAGGAGGAGGAGGAGGAGGAAGAGGAGGAAGAGGAGGAGGAAGAGGAAGAGGAGGAGGAGGAGGAGGAGGAAGAAGAGGAGGAGGGGAGGAGGAAGAGGAAGAGGAGGAGGAAGAGGAAGAGGAGGAGGAGGAGGAGGAGGAGGCCTTCTAAGAAGACTCCCCATCTACCCACACAGCCCTCTTCTCATCAGGCCCCTTCTGCAGTCCCCCGAGGGCCGACATGCCTCAGTGTCCCAGGACTGACAGCGAGGCAGAGGGACCAGGCATACGGCATGTGGGGGTGCTCTGGCTGCTCTCCATAGAAGGAAACCCAGGACAACCACCGGGAAGAGGAAGAAGAGAGAGCCCTGAGTAGACCCAGCCAGCACCTGACATGTGTGCAGGGAGATGGAAACCACGGCCGCTCAGGCCTCAGGTGTGTGCACAAACAACACACACAGAGGACCCCCCGAGAGGCCAGCCGGGACCCTCCAGCCCTCGCTGCCTCCAGAGACCCCTCCCAGATGATGATCCCTGTAACGAAGGCACCAGGCAAAGACTGTGGTCTGGCTCCGCTCTCAGGATACACACGATGATCAATCAAGTTAAGGAGACACTTGAGCACTTAAGGCCCAGGCCATGTTCTAATTTGTCGAGGAAATCGCCTCTGGATTCCAAGGACGAGTGCGGGAGGAAATAAAATCGAAGGCGGAGGGGGGGTGGGGAGCGATCGATAGCCCAGGGGGGCCAGGGAGCAAGGCGTGGGTGGGGAGCGGAGGCCGCGAGCTCGCTCGGAGAAAATAAAAAGAGTATTTGAGAAGTCGAGGCCACCAAAGGCATGACTGACAGCGTTTCAAGTCGGGCTTTTTCTCTCCCTCTGCAGGACGCAGCGAGAGCTAAAAACAGAAGAAAAAGCCATCACAGGTATATTTATTGGGAATAGCCTGCTGGCTGGGCCTGCAGTTAGAATCAGAGGGTGGACAAGGGAATAAAAAAAATGACTCACGTTTGGTTCTAATTTTTAAAAATGGTTTAGGGCTGCCATCCCACTAGCCAAAGCCACTGGGCGGCCGTGGGGAGGGGCCTGCCTTCTCTGCCCGATGGCCACTCACCCATGCCCTGCACAGGAAGCCCGGAGTCCGTTCCTGTCCTGCCGGAGCCCCAGACCGTCTCTGCCATCTCCCCTTCAGGAGATCAAATCCTGCCTCGATAGGCTTTCGGGGGGAAGGAAGGCGTTTCAACACCATTCTTTGGAATTTTGCTCTTAAATAGCGGATTCCCAAATGGAGTCCGTGCATTTTTTTTTTTCCATTTGGAGGGATCCGAGTGGCACTAGGATTGGTCTGCAGGAACATGTCGATACGTCTACATCCTTCTGGAGGAACAGAATGTGGCATGGAGAAGTGATTCCCTGATATATCAGGGGCACCGGGCCCACCCTGGGGGGAAGGAGCCAGCAGGGCGGGATCTGGGAATCTGGGTATTTGCCAAGGGCACCAGGAAACATGATGCAGGCTCAGATACCCTTGGGATGCAATCCTGCTCTTGTCTTCACAGTCCTGTGGCATCAGCAAGTTACTTATTGCTTACACTTTCCTCCTCTGTCCAATGAGGGCAAAATGCATTCTCATGGCTGGCTCGAGGCAAACAGGTAGAGCAGAGGTTTTCAAATTACAGGCTGCAAGCCACTGAAGAATCTGAGATCCATCTAATGGGTCACGACTACAGTTTTATTTCCTTTTATCGTCGGCTGCCTTCTCTCCTACGGATGAATCACCTGCATTCTTTTCTGGGACCCCCCCCCTCCGGCCCCGTGCACCGGAGCCGATGCCCTCCGCTCATGGACCTTGCTCACCGTGCGTCCTCCTCTTCCTCAGCACCGGCCTTCCCCTCTCTCCTGGGCCACTTGCATGAGCACACAAAGTGGCTGCTCTTTCTCCTGAGTTAAAAATAAAACCAAGCCAGGAAATCCATACCCTCCTTGACCACACTTCCCTGGAACTCCTGCCTCACTCCTCTAGAATGAGAGCTTTGGTTTTTTTGTTTTGTTTTGTTTTTTAATGTTTATTTTGTTTTCGAGACAGAGAGAGACAGAGCATGAGCGGGGGAGGGGCAGAGAGAGGCACAGAATCCGAAGCAGGCTCCAGGCTCCCAGCTGTCAGCACAGAGCCCGGCTCCGGGCTCGAACTCATCAACCGCGAGATCATGACCTGGGCAGAAGTCGGACACTCAACCGACTGAGCCACCCAGGCGCCCCCAGAATGAGAGCTTTGAAGGCAAAACTCCGAGAGACAATTCACGTTTGCCGCCTCCAGTGTTGTTCCTCTTGTGTCCTCTGGCTCACAGCCTGGGGTCCAGATTCTGTCCCTCCCCCTCGGCACTGCTCCCCAAGGCCGCAGAGGACCCACGCGAGGTTAAATCCAAAGGCAGCTCTCCGTCCTCAGCCTAGGTGGCTTGTAGCCACTTACTTATAAGATCATCACTGACAATCACTGGCTCCTCTTTGCCAACTCTGACCAGAGATTGTTCGCGAGTGGATGCTACTGTCCCTGTCGCAGACACAAGTCCTGCCCAGTGAAATGTGCACTGTGGTCAAAAGCCGTCTGAAAGCACTTGCAAACGCTGGTAGGGAGGACAGGGTTAGGACCATGGACGGCATGGGTTCCGGCAGCCCAGCTGGAGTCCCGGTTGTCACTTAGTTCGCGCTTAGTGAGCACAGACTCCCTTGGTTTTTTGAGCCTTGGTTTCCTGCTCTATAAAATGGGTATAATCCCTATCCCTTGGGGCTGTAGGAAGGACCAAAAGGGACAATGAAAATAAAGCCTCTGGCACACAGCAGGGTGTTTAACAAATGCTGCGAAATTACTGATCGAACCAGGACCCTCAGCACAGTGGCTGGGCTCCTGGGGAGCGCTTCCCTCTGGGTGGTATCTCGAACACTGTGTAGATGCCGCCGGGGTCTGTGTGCACAGGGGGCCCAAAGCCGGCAGCCGAGGGGAGCTCTGATGACCTGTCCGGGAGCAAGTTCTTCCAGAGAACTCTCATCATGTAGCCTGGTGGGTGCTCTGGTGGGGACAGAGAACAGCTCCTCCTTACCCAACCCCCCCCCCCCCCCCATGGTAACGGTTCACTGGGGTCATGTGGCTGCATATTGGCCTCACCTGGAGAACTTAACAATGCTCGTGCCCAGGCCCCTCCTTCGATTACACCAGAATTGGATGGGTGGTTGGGGCAGGCAGGTAGGCTTTAAAAGCTCGCCACGGGATTCTAGTCTATTCCACCGGGGTAGATGGAGAGACCAGAGAGCACGCTGGTTAGCAGCACAGGCCCTGCTCACCTCTGGACTGCTCCAGAACCCAGTTCTATCACTCGCTAGCAGATGACCATGGGCCAGGGAGCCTCAGTTACTCCGTTAGGAAACTGGGGAGCACAGTACCTCACTCACCAGGTTATCCCGCAGATAAAGATAGTAGGTCCAAAGGCGGATAGGCATGGGCTTCATAGCAGGGGTTTTATAAAGTCAGCAGGTCATTGCCAAGACCCCTCTGATAACCTGTCCTCCAGTTTACTCTTCTCCAAACCAGTTACCCTGGTTCCTTTAACCCCACCTCTCTGGATTGAGATGTCTGTCCTTATTCATAGGAATAGCTTCCGAGTCACGCTCTGCTGCTTTGGCGGGGGGGGGGGGGGGGGGGGGGGGGAGTCCTGAGGGGCTGGGCCAGGGTGAGGGTGCTATAAATGAGGGGATGTCCTAGGCCCCCCACCTGCTGAACTAGACCAACCTGTGTCCCTTCCCTACGTCAGGGTCTTGCTTCATGTCCGTGGCAACGCCCGTGAAAGGACTACTTTCGTGGTGGCCACCGTGACTCCCGGATCTTCTTCTGGTCCTTGCAGACCCAGGCCATCCCTATCTTGGATTGGGGTGATGGGGCTCCCCTCCCCAACCATACAAAAAGTAACGCAACGAATTTTTATTGTTGCTACGACGTGCTGGGCACTGTGGCGGCCGAGGGCACAGGGATGTATGATAAAAGAGTTGCATTCACCGTCCCCAATGAGCTCACAGCTCAGTGGGGGAGGCGTGCCCATCTGTGAAGCGGGCACTCTCATCATGGATCATAACAGCCCTGCCTCGTGGAGGTGCTGCAGGGTTAAATGAGCTGAGGCCGGCAACGTGCTGAGCAGTGCCCTGCCCCCCCCCCACCCCAGACACTCAACATAGTGAGTCGTGGGGTAAGCACCTGATGGGGGTACACTGGGCTACTGGGGCTCCCTCCAGTTATGGGTTGGATGGGGCAGCAGCAGATTGCCAGGCCGGGGGCCCAGCCCTTCTGACATCAAGGCAGACTGTAGGTTGCCCACCCCCCCCCCGCCAATGACCTGGCCGTGTCCTGCAGTCCCCTCGGAGAGGAGCCCTGGACAGGCCGAGGCACATAAGAAGAGTGTGTGAGGAGGCGGCCACGCAGGGCTCATGGCAGGGAACGACCAGGAGAAGGTGCAGTCCCCCTCCTCTTGGGGACAGGAAGAGGGGCGTGTGTGGCTTATCCTCCCTGGCCCAGGGGCAGCCCAGACAGGCTTGCAGGAGAGGCCAGTGGAGGGCCAGGAATGCCCCGCGGGATCAGGGATGGCTTACAAACCCCAGGCGGGGGTGGGGAAGGGATCGGGGATGCCGACAGCTTGGAAGGTGGGTCCAGAATCCAGGGGCTGGATTCTGCTGAGGCACCTGTTCTCCCAGGGTGGAAAAGGAGGCCGGACCAAGGGCAGGCTCTCCATCTGGCAGAGTCAGGGTGCGGGGTGGTCCCGTCTCCGGGAGAGTCCCCTCTACGCCACTCTCTGAGCCTGACCAAGTTTGCAAACATGTGTTCATCTAAATTCTCCGTGACACTCTCAACAGCCCTTCCTCGCTATGTGATTTGAGGCAGGTTACTGAACCTCTCTGGGCCTGGATTTTTGTCTGAAGAAACAGAATTAACGAGAGGCGAGTTGAACACCCCTGCTAGCTCAGGGGGCCCAGAGTCGGGCTCAGAAGACAGAAGACAGAAGACGGCGGCCACCGTGGTGCCCTGCGGCACAACCTTTTCAGAGAAATTCTTCCTTGTTTATGCTGTAATTTTCTGGGCTCTGGGCTCTGGGCCCAAAGGCCTGTGGTGGGTTTATTCAAAGTTCTTATTCCGGGGACTAGAGACAAGGGGGCGGGTGAGCAGGACGCTTTCTAAATCATCCCCCAAACTGTTCTAGGCAGAAGGGAATGAGCCTGGGACGGGTGGTGATCTTGAAAGTGACATAAACCGGAGGGGAGGGGCTCTGTACAAACAATCCTACTAAGCCCAACTCCCCATCCAATGGTATCCATCCCTGGGAAATATTAAAAGGAAAGTACAGAAAAAACCCGACATCCAGACCCACAGCTTATGGAGTTGCAGGTGGCGGCTGGAGACAGACCCATCTGACTCTCCCCCTCCTTGGCCCAAAGTGGCCCTCAGGTGCCAGAGCCGGCCAGCCCCTTCTTGCAGGGAAATCGGGAAGAGAGCGGGAAAGAACTGGGGAGGTGGGTGGCAGGAACGAGGAATTAGGCAAAGAAAAACGGCCTGCGAAATGCAGAGACGCCCCAGCATGCTCGCTTCCCAAACCCGGCCCATGAATCGAGGGGTGACAGGTCTCTCATCTGTGATGCCAAGAGCCAGGAGCTCCGGGCAGCCGCAGATACTACATCTGCACCTGCCAACGCTTGGAAAGAGGCAATAAAGCATCGTAGCAGGGCCTGGAATGCTAAGTGCCTGCAGCTGGGAAGGGACCGCCTTACAGCGAGAGCAGTTCGCGGTACACGTCCACTGTGCGAGGCCCCTCTCCCAGACACCGGCCTGTGCTTCCTCTCCTGCCCGGGGCAGCCTGCTCCCGGGGCCGGGGGTGGGGGGAAGGGGGGAGGTGCTGGACAGAACAGGTGCACGCTCCGTCTAGCCCTGGGGGCTGCCATGGCCGGGTGCTGGCCCAGACAGACGGGGATCTTCTGGACGAAGCCCAAGTGGGCTGGGTAATTTACCGAGGCTGGCAGAAACCGGGATGCTTGAGTCACTGGTCCATAAAAGCGGATCATAAAGCACCCCAGCCAAGCCAGACGTCTGGAAATACACCAGGGCCACACGCAGCTTAGAAGTGTGGGCCCCATCCCCCGAGTGATAATAACGATAATAATGTTTATACAGCAACTTAGAGGGGTAGCTTCTCCGAGCCTGTGCTCAGGGCTTTGTACGCGTCTTAATTTACTTAATCCTCGTAAGGACCCTAAGAAGCTGGTGATAGCAGCATTCTCCTGTCACATACCAGGGAGATGAGGCAGCACGGGGGCCACAGAGCCAGGCACAAACAAAGGCAGGGTGTGAACCCCTGCAGTCTGCTTCCAGAAGCCAGGCCCCAGGCAGTGTTTCCCAAACTCTACTGCGCCCCTCAGGAACCTGGGGGGCTTGTTAGCGTGTAGCTCCTGACTCAGCTGGTCTGGGGCAGGGGCCTGCCTCACTGCCAAGCTTCCAGGTGATGCCCGATCCGGGGACCACACCTTGAGTAGGAGGCTCTAAACTACTAGACTAAAATGACAGAAAGAGCCTAAATGTCCATCAACTGACGAATGGATAAAGCAACTGTGGTTTAGCTACACAATGGAATACGACGTGGCAACGAGAAAGAATGAAATAGGGCCTTTTGTGGCAACGTGGAAGGAACTGGAGGGTGTTACGCTAAGTGAAATAAGTCATACAGAGAAAGACAGATAGCATATGTTTTCACTCCTTTGTGGATCCTGAGAAACTGAACGGAAGACCAGGGGGGAGGGGAAGGGGGGAAAAAAGGTACAGAGAAGGAGGGAGGCAAACCATAAGAGACTCTTAAAGACTGAGAACAAACTGAGGGTTTATGGGGGGGTGGGAGGGGGGGGATGGGCACGGAGGAGGGCACCTGCTGGGATGAGCACTGGGTGTTGTATGGAAACCAATCTGACAATAAATTTCATAAAAAAATAAAAAATAAATAAACATAAACTACTAGACTACTTTCCCATGACATCCCTTCAGCTGTGGAAATGGGTCTACACCACACTGCTCTGGCTCTGGGGGTGTCCACAAATTCCTCAGTCAATAGGAACAGGCATTGGCAGGGGGTCAGAATCAAGGGGCTGGGGCCAGGCGAGAGGGCGTGAAGTCTTAAAATAACCCTGTCCATTCCCCACCTCAGCCTAATTTGATCAGAATCTCTGGGGTGGGGCTCAGACTGGGATTTTTTTTTTTTAATTGTTTTAATCTTTGCTTATTTTTGAGAGAGAGACAGCACGCGAGCAGGGGAAGAGCAGAGAGAGAGGGAGACACAGAATCCGAAGCAGGCTCCGGGCTCCACGCTGTCAGCACAGAGCCCGACACGGGGCTCGACCTCACAAACCGTGAGATCGTGACCTGAGCCGAAGTCAGACGCTCAACCGACTGAGCCGCCCAGGCGCCGCAGACTGGGATTTTTTTTAAAACTCCCTGGGTGATTCCAACGTGGAGTCACGTAGAGTCCCTGAGACAGACAACAGGGGTGCTCCAGTCAATAAGTCAGGTTTATCCCTACAAGACTGGGGAAAGTTCTTCAGGGTTAGGTCAGGGATTTCAAAAGTGCTTTCAGAAAAGGGGGTGGTGAGCCACTGCCTGGGCCAGTTGAGGGGTATGGCTCCGTCTGCTAGCGTTCCCTCTTCTTGTCTCCTGGAGGAGAGAGGCAGCTGGCAACCCCCAATCTGGCAGGCTTTCAGAGATGCCCCACCTTCCCCATCCGTGAGCTTTCAGGAGTGAGCAGACACCAGCCTAGATCGGCTGTGGGCACCGAGGCTCCAGATAAAGATTAACCAAACCTCTGAGTCCTCTTCTCCACTAGGCCTTGACCTTGGCCCAGCCCAGTCCTAGCAAGAATCCTGCTAAGTCAATTTCTCCAGAAGACCCCATCCTTGATATCTGATCGCCCTGGATATAGGAGCAAGCTCCACATCCCCCACCCCTGGTGGACAGGCCCTTGGCCTGCCTTTAGCAAGAATCCCCCTGCCCTTGAGGGCTCTTCATACTAATTTTTCATCCACTGAGCCCTCACCCTCCTCCTCGGCTATAAATCCCCACACGTCCTTGTAGTATCTGGAGTTGAGCGTGACCTCTCTCCCTTAGTGGAGCCTTCCTTACCGTTTTAACAAGTGGCAGAATAATTTCTTCAACACTGCCCCTGCCCGAGGGAAAAGTCATACCACACAGTGAAGGGCCCCGATGGTGGGAGGGGGCGTGGTGCCACTGCCGACTAAACACGATGTCCACTGCTCACCTTGGCATTCAAGGCCTGAGCAAGGACTTCGGGGCCCGGGCAATGACCTCAAGCCTCGTTTTTCTCTTAGGTGCACCCCACATCGAGTAACGCTCGGTGCTTTACTGCCCCTCACACACCAGAACTTTCCCCCATCCTGCCTCTGCTCAGGTTTTTTTCTCCCACCTGAAAGTTCCTCTCCCTTCTTCTCCACCTGCTCTGAGTCACAGCCATCTCTCCCCTGGTGACAAGGACTTATCCTCGAGTCTTCGTTTCCCCCCATCGCCTTTAACCGTACCACCTCTCAGCTTATCCGGGCACACGGTTCTCTGGGATAATGACAACATTTAAAGGCTACATTTCCCAGCCTCCTTTGCAGCGCGTGTGCTCATGTGACTCAGTTCTGACCAATGCAATGTAAGCAGAAGCAATGAGTGTGACTTCCAGGAATGTGCTTATGCCTCTCTTCCTCCTCTTGCGGTAATGGCTGGAGCTCCAACAGCCATCTTGGACTGTGAGGTGATCCTTAATATGGAAGCTATACCTGATAGAGCGACAAAATTTCTGACCCCACGGAACATCATACCAGCATTGGGCTGGCCCCTCCAGACTTGAACACGAGAGAAAAATTACCTTCCAGCTTGTTTTAGCACTGCTTTTTTGGAACTTTCTGTAACAGCTGACCTTAATGCTATTAGAGCCACCTTTTCCAATCCCCGGAGTCACGAACTCTGGATTCTTGGGTTCACCCTGTGACACTGCACAGATTCACCGTTCGTGTCTTCTGCCCGAGTGAAACAGTAAGCAGTCTGAGGGCTGCCATCGTGTCTTATCTATTTCCATTTTCCCCACCACATGAAGCATGAGGCCTCACACACAACGCAAAGCATGTCGCGGGATTAAAGCCTTTCTACTGTGCTCCACACAACTCGCTGGCTTGCATCCATATTCTCGGCATCCTGGAAACCCAAGCAAAGCTGCCCTTCGCCCCAACCAGGCGGCTTGCTCCCACCGCCCCCACCCGCTCCCGGGATGAACACTTCCTTACCAAGATGTCCGAACCCGTGGCTTCCTCCCCTGCGGTTGGGCTGGAGCAGTTGCGGAGTTTGAATAGCCAGTACTCCTTGGCAGTGACAAAGAAGTTCCATGGCAGTAGGCCACCAATGCCCAAGCTGAAGAAGATGATGTAGGTACCGTTGAAGCGGTCCTTGGGCCTCTGCAGGCCGGGCGGCGGGCGGTCTAGCAGCTTCTCAAGGAGTGCTTCCTGGTCAGCTCGGAGATTGCTGCCTGCAGGTCTGTAGGTGGCGTTTGCACTGTGGTGAAAGTCATCCTCTGAGATCATGGCCACTATTGGAGGAGAGGGAAACGGAGACAGGGCAGGTGATCAGAAGCTTAGCCTGGGCACAGCTAGGGACGCACCCGTCCTACAAGCTGACCACACCCCCACCCTGGGTCACCACAGCACGGTTAGAGAGCTTCACAGAGAGCTTCACGTTTAAAGGATCAGGGAGAAAGACAAGATATCGGAACGGTAAGTGACCAAAGGATCACCCCCCGCCCCCCGCCCCCGACTCCCACGCAGGCCAACACAGGTAGCAAATAAGCCAGAAGGCAGGGCTGGGCTGCATGGGGAGGAGAATATATACACATACGTATGTACGTCCTCTGGAAGGACACACAAGAAATTTCAAACAGTGGCTACGTCTGAGGCGGGAGGCTGGGGGCGATGGGGAGGGAGGGATCTTCACTCCCTACTCTTGTGTGCCTTTGGAATTTCGAACGACATGAATGTATTATGTGTTCAGAAATAAAACCATAAATAGAAGCAAAGACATTCAAAGTAAATAGCATTAAAAAAACAACCACCACCAAAAATCCATGGTGTCTAAGAGATCTAACAGTCCACTCGCTCATTTAATTTGCGGGAGCTAGAGGTCCGAAGAGTGGAAGGTCACACACCGGGTCCACGGCCAAGGCTGGGTTGGCAGTTCCTGCCCCGGCCCCCACCTCTGTCCCTCACATCCCACCAGGAGACGGCCACTCCCAATCTGCGATAGCACCTAAGACTAACCGAAATTTCTGCTAGGAACCATCGCCGACATGACCTTGGGCAAGTGGCCATGCTTTGGAGCCTCGATTTCCCCGTCTGCAAACCGAGGGAGGCCTTCTTACGATGGTTATACAACCGCAGCTGGCTGTCAGTGCCTGGACCGTGGGAGCAGCTCTTACACAGACGTCAGCGTCTTCCCTGCCACCGTGGGCTTGTCACCTGGCTGGCTGGCTGCTGGATTCGGCTGAAAAGTCGTATGCCTGCTTCTATGCTCTACATAGCACCTAGGACATGGCAGCAGCTTGATAAATGGCAGTACTTCCAAAGAGCTGACGATGGGACACTGTAGTGTCTCCCGTAGCAGCTCCCCTCCCCCTCCGTCACCCAATACATCAAGAAATCAACGCAGCGCAGCTCGGCTCCCATTAAGAGGCTGAGCCTTAAGTCACAGCATCAAGCCAGGCCAAGTAGAGCCTTTCTTCCCTGGGGACAGGGGAACACCCCGTCCCGCAGGCACAGAGCCTTCTCTGCTATTTCAGGAGGGCCACACAACATTCCTTGGAAGTCAGGACAGGAATTACTGCCTCCTTTTTTCAGGGGCGAAGAACGAGGCCTTGATTTGTCCCACATTCGAGCAGTAAGAATCGCCAAGAGTTAACACACAACCCGGTACCATGCAATGCCGACCAAAGGCCCGCACTTGAGCCTGACAACAGCCCAGCGTGACAGGCACTACGCTGAGACTCATTTCTCAGAGGAAGAGAGAGTCTCGGAAAGGTTCCGTCATGTGCCCGAGATCACACAGCCCCCCAAATGGCAAGAGAGAGGTCGCACAGCCAAGCAGACTGAGGCCCAGGCGGGAGAGGAGGCTGGCTGGCAGTGTGAACCCACGTCTGCTGGCTCCAAGTCCAGATCTCCTTCTAGAAGGCCTCAAGGCCAGGGAGCTGTGAGCAGAGGCAAAGAGGGTGCAGGGCACCCTCAGCGATGTTTGCTGAATGAATGGATTTTGCGTGGCCAGGATATTCTCTCCTACCGGGGTAGCTTGTACCCCGGAGCGGCAGGCAAGAGGTACATACCTAAGCCTCCAAGCCAGCAAGTCTATTTTCAACTCCCCTGGTTGAGCACAGCCCTTCCTAGCCTTGATCCACAGGGAGCCCAGCACTAACAAACTAACCAGGATGGGCACACAGGCATGTGCAGACACACACAAATTTCTATATTAGTGTGGAAAAATGTAAAAATGATGACCCGTGTAGGACAACAGACATAAAGGGCAAGTGGTTCCTTCCAGATGCTCCAGCTACAGGGGCGGGTGTGGGGGCCAACGGTGGGGTCACTCCAGCCCACTCTCATCTCCAGGCATTTATTTGTCCGGGACCATTCAGCCTTGACTGAGCTTCTGAAGAAGGAGCCAGAAATGTTCTCCGACCTGGGTCACAGGCCAGGGCATTGGAGTGAGCAAAGTCTTATTATGGTTCATAAAAGCTAGCTGCTGGCTTTTGGATTAAAAAGAAAGAAAAAGAAACCGAAGGAAGAGCCGTGGTATCGTCAGCACGGGCGGGCTGTGGCCTGGCGCGTGCCCCTCAGGCACCTGCAGGAGCCGGCCGGGCTTGGCCCTGCTCCCTTCCTGGGGGATGTGGGGGTAGGGGCAGCGCCTGCACCAAGAAGCAGAAGTGGGTGGTGCCTGGGGCCGCTGCAGGCCACCATCTGGAAGTGGCTGCCGGTTCCGACCTGGTTTCTGACTGTGGCTAAGTCAATCTCCCCTTCGGGCCTCGGTTTCCCCGCCTGTGAAACGGGGGGCAGGGGAGCTGGTGCTAACCTATGGGAAAACATTGCTGGGGAACACAGGGCGCCGCCCAGAGGCCGTGGCAGAATGGGCTTTGGGGCTGTGGACACCTCCAGCCTCAGACTCCCCAGTTGGAACTGAGCGTCAGCCACCTTCTGGATACTTTGGGCTGATGTGTCCCTACCCGGGCCCCCCAGGTGGTGAGGTCCGGTCTCAGGAAATCCACGAGGAGGAGAAAGAGGAGGGCAGAGAATGGGGCGCGGGGAGAGAAAGAGGATAGCGACCCGGAAAGGGGGAAATTGAGGGCGAGGGGAGCAAGAAGGAAGAGAAGGGACGATGGGATGGGAGACAGCGACAGGCGCCCAAGAGGAGGGGCCGGGGCTGGGACGGAGGCCCCGAGGTCTCTCCCGTGCAGCAGTCCCCCGGAGGGCTCGTGCGGGGAGGCCGCCGAAGCGCGAGCCCCAGGGGACCGCCGGGAGCCTGAAGAGCTGGTCGGGTGCCAGGCCCGCGCCCGACCTCCGGCCCGCACTTACTGTCGCCGCCGCGCCGCCGCCGCCGCTGCCTCCCCGGCCGCCGCGGCCACTGCGACTAGGGGCTCGGCGGGGCCGCAGGCCGAGCTCCGCCTCCCGGCCCCGCCCCGGCCCGCTGACGCCGGCGCTTCCCGGTTTGCAAACCCTCTTCTCCCTTTGTCCTGGGCCGGCCCCCGCGCGCCGGCGCCGGGCTGCGGCTACGCGCCCATTGCGCGGGCGGACAAAGCGAGGCGCCGGCCGCCCGGTGCACCGCCGGTGCTGGCCCCGGAGCTCGCGGGGGCCCTGCGCGCTCCTTCCCCGCCCCCCCCCCGCGGGAGCCGGACCCGGGGACCCGATCGTCTCCAAAGCCTGCACCCCGGGACCCAGAAGAGCTCCACCTTGCCCCCAGACTCCCGCAGAGGGCGCCCCCTCTAACTGCAGCGCCTCACTCCTCCCTGATCCCTCTGCTGGCCCAGCCACCCAGCTTTTGCGCATGGTGTCCGGCCTTCCGTATGCCAGGCCAGCGCCATGGCGCTTTGCCTTGTCACCGCCTTCCGGAGACTCCTTGTCTGGCTGAGGCAGAGGGGTGGCTGGGCTGGAGGGCACACGGTCCTCAGGATCGTCTGCCAGGCCCTCCCACCAGCCCCCAGACATTTGTGTCTGAGTGACAGGCCGAGGGGGGCCACCTTTACCAGAAGTACCCTCTCTCTCTGCCATGCCCCTTACGTCCACTGTGTCCTAACCCCTCACATGCCTGAGGGGCAAGGAGAGCTGGGCATATGGGAAACCAAGATGCAGCCGCGGTTCTAAAGTCTCTGCGGGCCTGTGATGGATGCCCCCCAAGGCACAGGGTGGGCTCAGTGCTAGGTGCCTTTGGGGCAAGGTGAGACTCAGAACACCGTGCTTCCTTCATTCAGTTGGCCTACTGCGTGCCAGGCCCTGCAGTGAGGACCTGTGATTTCGTGATATAAGAAAAGAAAGCCACAGGTCCCAGATGGCCATTTAGACTGAGTTCCCAAACCGGAGCTTAATCCCCAAACTCAGCGCAGTTTCAATGTCCCCTCCAGAAAGGTGGCCTTAACTGGTCAATCAGGAAATACTTCTTTCCGTCAGCCCCAATGAATCTGTCACCTAGGGTCCTCCCCATTCCCCTCCCTCAAAGAAAGATAAGGCAATCCGCATGATAAGGCTCTTGCTTTTCCCCTGGCAAACAACCTTCTCTGAAACAATCTTTATTTATTTACTTTGTTTTGCTAATAACCCCCACCCTCCGTCTATAAAAACCTTCCATTATGTACAACTTTCCTGAGTGCCTCTCTCCTTGCTAGATGGATTGCTTCCCGGCCCCATGGATCATTTAATAAAACCAATTAGATTCTCAAATTTACTTGGCTGAATTTTTTATTTAACATAGGTCTGTCCCAGTTCCCGACGTGAGAGCTTCCGAAATTCTTGGAATTTCCTGGGTAATACGGGTGAGAGGAGCGGTTTTTGTTTATAACAAGCCCCTTTCAGTCACACCAGGGTTTATGCTAATCGAGTGACTCCTACTGGGCCCCAAGATAGCTTCGGGATGGGGGCTGGTTGTGCCGAAGGAAGCAAGTGTGAAATCAAGAGGTTGGGACTTTGAACGCCACGCCCCACCTCTGCAGAGAAGGGGGGCTGGAGATTGACTTAACCACAATGGCCGATGAGTTAATTAATCATGCCGGTATGCCTCCATAGAAACCCCCAAGTGACAGAGTTCGGAGAGCTTCTGGGTTGGCAAACACATCTACTTGCTGGAAGGGTTGTGCACCCTAACTCC
This sequence comes from Prionailurus bengalensis, assembly GCF_016509475.1. Lineage (NCBI taxonomy): Eukaryota > Metazoa > Chordata > Mammalia > Carnivora > Felidae > Prionailurus > Prionailurus bengalensis. The sequence goes on along the minus strand of NC_057351.1, from coordinate 31,702,987 downwards.
ATGGGGACAGAAGCTCCTTTGTTTGGGACCTTGGACCCTGTTCATCTGCATCCTTTACGATAAGCCAGTGATAGTGTTTTCTTGAGTTCTGTAAGCCATTCTAGCAAATTCCGGAAACTGAAGGGATGGGTGTCATAGGAACCCCTGACTTTGTAGCCAACAGCCAAGTCAGACAGAAGTTTGGGTGCCCTGGGCACCCCATGCTTGCGACTCGTGTCTCAAGTGGGGACAGTCTTCCGGGACTGATGCCAGCTCCAGGTAGTTAGTGTCAGAACTGAACTGAATTGCAGGACACCCCACGGTGTCTGGAGAGTTGGAGAATCGGTTTGTTGGTGGGGAACCGCCCCCCCCGCCCCCGCCCCCCACATTTGGTGTCAGAAGTATCGAGGGCGAGAATCGTGCAGAGGCCCAAAGGTACAAAGGGCTCGGTTCTCCTGCTGGAGGAGCTCCCACCCTCCGCAGGGGAGACAGGCCAGTGAGCGCAGAGGACACTGGGAGCCCTGCAGGGACGTGCCTGGTGCAGCGGGGTCAGCGGTGGGCCGGTGACCGGAGTCAGCAAGGACTGGGCACCCGTCCACGTTCGCTGAAGCCTCGCATCCTTGTGAGCCCAATCTCACAGGGTGCAAGTCCAAGGTTGTAAGGTTAAGTAGCTGGCCCGAGGTCGCAGGGCGGTGGGGCCTGTGTTTGCCCCCCAGGTGTGTCTGACTCTAAAGTTGGCACCTGTTTGCGGGTCCATCGTGTGCCTTTCCCAAGGGTCTGGAGGCGGGTGGGGTGGGAGGTGGGATGGAGGGAGAAGGGTGGATCGGGCGGGCTGGTGTCGGGGGCAGTGAAAGGATTGGCCCAAGGCAGAACAAAGGAGATAGAAGTTTACAGAATACACTGCAAGGGAACAAAGGCGAGCCTGTCGGTCTGGAGGCAGCGGTGGGGGAGGAGCTGTAGTTAAGGGGAGGGAGTGAGGAGGTGTGGGAATGTATGGAATTTTCTTTTTTGGGGACAAGCCCCCTAGGGTTCTCTAAGGAGCCTGTTTGGATGGTCACCGTGGGCCCTTTTACCTTGCCCAAGCCGGTTGCCTAAAAGTAGCCTCTACAAAGGGTTTCTCAGAAGAGGTGACCTTGGAACTGAATCTATGGGATGCTTGTGGCCCATTGAGAAGAGCAGGGAGGACCTTCCAGAAGGAGCAGAAGGCTGAACAAAGGCAGAGGGCAGAGCAGCAACATGTCCATGGAGGGACGGCTGTGAGGCTGTGAGAGAGGCTGGGCCCGGGCTGGGAGGGTCACAAAAGCCAGAATGGACATTTGCCCATCGCCCTGCAGGCCACAGCCTTCTGTAAGGGTTTGCAGACGAGGAGAACGGGTCCCGGGGGGGGGTTAGAGAGGTGACCATGGTGATCAAAGTCAGGGCAACGGACTGGAGGCTGGGGCCACTTGGCTTCAATATCCGACAGATTTGTCCAGCCTAAGAAATCAGATCCACATTTGGGAAGTTTTAATTTAGCATCTTATCCCTTCTAGGCCTTGAACCGTCCTGGCTCCTAGCCCCGCCCCCCCCACCCAAGTCTATACCTGGACCCTACCTGCAATCTGGAGATGGGGTGGGCAGGAGGAGGAAGGTGCAGGGGGCTCCAGGACACTCTTTTGGAGGATTGGGGGGCCCCTGTGTGGTCGCTGGGGGGAAGGCAGAAGACCTGTCTTGAATCTACATTTGCTCAAGCAAGCTGGCTGTCCCGTGGAGCTGATGCGATGTCCAGATCGGGGAGAGCAGCCAGATTTCCCCAAGAGGCTCCTACCTATACACCATCCTGCACAGCTGAGACAATGGCCACTGTCCACAGGGAAATGACAAGAACCTAAAGGCTGAAGACTGTTCCTGGAGGCTGTCCCTGATGGGGAGGGGGCACAGTCGGGAGGTCCCTCTTGTTGTACTTGGCCTCCCAGGGCTGGGCGGATGTTTTTTCGAGAGACCCAGAACTTGACTCAGAGCAACGCCACAGGGGAGGTGTTCAGTAAGCAGTACCGATGCCTGGCAAGGAAGGCGAGACTTCACAGAGCTCTGCTCCGGCTGCCCCCGCCCGGTCCCGCGGGGACCACCGGCTCGAGTCCAATGTACAGCTCCATGGGGGAGGTACTCTGATTAGCCTCATTTTGCATATGAGGACCCTGGGGTACGGAGAGGTTAGTATCTCGCTCAGAGTCGCACAGCTAAGTGGCAGAGCCCAGATTCAGATTGGCACCTTACTGAAAGCCAAGTCAGGGGCATCGTCAGAGGGGTGGGTCACACAAGCTCTTACCCAAAGCCAGCTGACCTGTCTGCAGGTTCTTCCTGCAGATTCACACAGCCAGCGCTTAGGAGGTCAGCCGGGTGTGTGCTAAGGCTTCCAGGCATGGGGTTGGCAGGCCATCTTGTGATCACGCCCCGTCACTGCAGTGCGTGCGGGCTGGCTCAGTGAGGCTGCACGTCCTGCCTTTCGGGGGTTTTTACTGGGCCCGCCAGCGGGGCACGTGGATCCTGGGAGACAGGGACTCCTCCATAACTGCCGAGCCTTAATTCTCTGCTCTCGCGTCACCAGTTCAACCCCCCCACTCTACCTCCCCTTCTGCGTCCAACGGCTCCCTTTGGGGGCGATTGCTGGAGATTCCTGGAGATGCCAGCCCTTGACCCCTCCGTCTCCCCTCCATGCTTCAGGCATCTTTCCCTCCCCCCCCGAGTCGGCTTGGAGCCCATGGTCCATAATTGCAATGGAGTCTCAGCAATGCCCGACACTCCCGTGCCCATCCTCTCCTGGTGGTACCGCTGGCCAACCCGGGATGCAGCCACCTACATCCGAGGGGATGAGCCTTGCTGGAGAAAGTGCGCAGCAGGCAAGGGTTCCACTCCGAGGTCGTGCTTACTAACCTGCGATGGGCCTCCGGGATGCCAGCGGTCCCGTGGCACATCTCAGCTCCTGCTCTCCGTCAGGACTGTTGCCACCTTCCTCCTTCGCTGGCTTCAGACCCCCGAACGCACCCCGCCCCGAGATGGCCTTGCCTCCCGCCTCCCCCTCGATGAAGAACACAGAAGTCACCAGGGAGGCACATCCTCATTTCTCCACACCAAATGTGCCCCATCGGCTTCTGTTTTCCTCTCTCCAGTTACAACAGGACCATGCTGTCCTCCGTCCTAGGGAGGGGATGGGATCCGGAGCCAGGAGAGCGTCAGACCAAGCCCTGCGCTCAGCACCTCCCAGTTGCCAGCGGCTCTATGCCTCCCTGACCCTGTGAGGTTGGCCCATCATAACGCCCCCGCGGGAGTCGAAGGAAGGGGGACAGGCCACCAGGAGCCGGAGGGAGAGCAAAAGAGCATGTGGAGGCCGACCCACGTCACGTGAGGACCTGGCAGTGTTTGGATGGAGGGAGAATGGCTTCGGGGTGGAGCGTGAGAGCTGTGTCCAAATCTTTGAGAAGCTGGCAGGGAGTGTAACACTTAGACATCCTCCCAGTGATGGTAAAACTAGCTGAGGGTAAAATTAGCCCTTACAGGGGCGCCTGGGTGGCTCAGTCGGTTGAGCGTCCGACTTCGGCTCAGGTCATGATCTCACGGTCCGTGAGTTCGAGCCCCGCGTCGGGCTCTGTGCTGACAGCTCGGAGCCTGGAGCCTGCTTCTGATTCTGTGTCTCCCTCTCTCTGCACCTCTCCCACTTTCTCTCTCTCTCTCTCTCAAAAATTAACATTAAAAAATTTTTTTGTTAATTAGCCCTTACAGTGAAAATAAGTAAGCACCCAATCAATAACATTTATCACTATTCTTTTAGTAAGTAGTGTGTTCAGCATCTCTGGAAGTCGTCAAGTGGAGTCTGGACAAGCCTGTATCTGGGCTATTGTGGAGGGAATTCTGGCAGCAGGTGAAATGGAAGTAGACGGTGGCCAAGGACAGCCCCCCTCCACCGCCCCCGACCTCCGCTCTTCTAAAAGTCAGTGAAACTGATCCCAGTGAACCTTTGCAGTTCATAGCGACAGCCTCTGCCCACTGTAACCCCCTTGGGTAATCACAGTATTTACTGATCTGAGTACTGGGCATCTATCTGTCCCTGGGGACCTGGTGGTAGGGGAATTGCTGGGGCCCCGGGGCCTGGCAGCTAAGCCCTGTCTCGGGTTTCATCAGGCGGTGGGGAAGCCCTTGGGAAGAGGACCAGCCACGGCCACCATCCCTTGAAGGGATGCGGAGGGGCACCGAGGCAGGCGCCACTGTCCCCCGACGCAATCCCCGCCAAGTGGCACGCAGGCAGGGGCCTCTCGGCAGTCTGCACAGAGGGCCGGGGGCTCCGGACCGTCCCAGCCAGCAAAGCCCTGAACCAGAGGAGCTCTGAGCCTGACCCTCCCCTGCTTCAGCACCTTTCTACAGCCCACTGGTGCCCAGCAGATCCTAGACTGGGGGGTCTTATTTGGAACCACAACTTAGAGCCAGTGGTGAGGGCCTTCCTCTCCACTGGGCTGTATGGTCTCCACTTAGCTACAGTCTCCACGTCTCCCTATCGCTCCCTAGCACGCTGAGGCCACATGTGAGAGGCCGCTTGATGGAGATCCATGCTCCCAACAAAAGGAGGAAACAAGCGAGCTAAGACGGCCTTGTGTCTCAAGAACCGGCCAAGGGGGCAAAAGTATTAATATGGCTGCTTCTCTATTCATGTCATGCGCAGCCTGGATCCTGGAGGCATTTGTTTTTGAGCCAGGCTTCTAGACCAAGCCCTCGACTCCAATGTCGAGGAACAGATCTGCGTGAACCTGGAGTGGGTGGCCCCTGGCAGCTGGGTCAGGATGGCCGCTCTGACCTTCCCAGATCCCAACCTGATCCTTCAGTCTGTCCGCTACGAGCTTTCTCACCTCCATACCTCTGATCACACGGTCCCTGCTACCTGGTGGTTCCTTGCACCCAGCCCTCCACCCCTATCCCCCCACCAGCCTAGACACCACCACAAGGCAGGCAGCCGGAATGACCCTATCCCTGCTTCGTGTTCGTACCGTGTTGGAGCCACTCCCAGCTGGCTGCTTCCCGGTCCTTGTGTACTATGGAAACTCACTTTTTATTCTGCGGTGAGCTGCTAGAGGGCCAAGTCCAGGCATGACTTAACGCCCGGTATCCCCTGTGCTGTGCTCATCTATGGATTAGGTCCATAAACATTGACTGAATTTCCAGGAATCCCAGACCCTCTCTTGGGGAAGCTCCCCAGGCTGAGGAACTGTGGTGGGTAGATTCAAGCTACCTGCAGTGAGGCCGGGGCTGGGTCGGGCCCTCATGGCTGCTGGAGGAGCACAGACTCACGGGTGCCCCCTCCCGGGGATTACCCCCATCTCCTGGGTCGGGGTCTCTGAGAGGTCACCACCTCACACTCCCCCCACCCCCCACACACCCAGATCGGGCCCTGAGACTATTTCAGCACCTGCGGCTGACAGCGGCCTTGACATCTGGCCCATTACCTGCTGAAGGGGCATCCGTATCTTCTCTTAGCAAGACATTTCATAAAAGAAAGTTGCTGCAGACTTTTGCCTAAAAGCATCTCCCCTAAAATACATAACTGAGAAACTATGGCTCAGGGAAACCAACCCCTGTGTTCTAAAATATCACTGTTCCAGAAAGCCTTTCTTGACTCCCAGGCTGAGTCAGCAGCCTCTCTGGGCTTCCGTGGCCCCCTTGTCCACCGGTTTCTCTGTCTCTCCATTAGGCCACAGGCTCTGAGGGCAGTGTGTGAGGCCTGGCCCTCGTGCCCAGGACTGACCGACAGACACGGTGTGCTGGATGACCGTGGAACCCCAGTCCCTGCCCCGACAGTTTGTGTTTGGAAAAGTTAGGACCGGGGAAGCTCCAAATCTCCAGTGCCTCCTGTCCCTGGAATGCTGAATCCAGGACAGCGATTGTGAGAGAAACAGACTTCTGTTGAAGACAGTCACTCAGTTCTCCAGGGCCAAGTGCTAAGAAGCCTGGGCTCTTGGTGTGAGATGCCTGTGCCCAGCTCAGAGTGCCGGGTTTCACGGCAGCTTCTCCCGTGGAGTGGTCTGGAGGGAGGCAGGTGCCCCTGGGCTGAGGTTGCGAAGGGAACAGCATGGAGAACAGGCAGCCGCAGCCCCCAGAGGCCTACGCAGGCGCGCCAAAGGCTTTAGTTAAACAGGAGGCTGGAGATCCGAGATGGATGGGTTGGGCCTTAGCAACCAGAATGAGACCGAGACCGTCTTGATGACAGCCAGGGAGGGAAAAGTTAGGGACCTCCATGGGGACGTCATTAAGGGGGCCTGTTATCCTGTGGGAAACACAGTGTCGGCAAAACGAATTTCCGAGCAGTTATTGGAAAAATAAAACTATTTCATGTTTATACCTCAAGGGGTTGAGACTCTTGGCTCAGATCCATTATATTTAAATATTTACGTGCAGACGTGTGTGTTTGTATTTGCATAGATCTTCCTGAGAGGATATATAAAAAATGAACCAATTATCTCTTGGGGTTGGCGGTGGCGGGGGGGTGGGGGGGGTGGGGGGGGGTGGGTACTGGGGACAGGGAGGGAGCAGGGGGAGGAGGTGATACCTGAGTGAGAGGCATCTGCTTCTTACCTAGTCTTGTTCCTTAAAAAATGTTTTTAGCCATAAACATGTGTCACCTCTTGAAACGGGCAGGAGTTTTGGCCAGTTTGCTAAATGGAACTGGTTGAGGTCTCCCTATGCATGATCTCAAGCCCTAGGCTGGGGTTGGACTGGGTTTTCTCATGGCCCCTGGTGGAGGAGGGGGGCAGCTGGTGGCCAGCTTTGTCACCTCACAGCCCTGCTCTAGGACACCTCATGGGGCAGCCAGTCGGTTACAGGGTCAGAACCAGCCCATCTTCTGCCGGCTTCTGGTTTTTCCTCACGCACCCCCGGGACGGTGACAGAGGAGGGACCACCGGGTGGGGTTGTCCCAGCCCGCCTGGAACCAGGACACCCAAATTACGGAACTACACCAGCCAGAAGGAACTCACAGACCAGCGGGTCTAAGGCCCACATTTCATGGGTAAGGAAACTGAGGCCTCGGGAGGGACGGGGACCCACACAGCATCAGAACTAGAACCCAGGTCCCTGCTCCCCAGGCCAGAACTCTTGTCACCCGACAAGAGGCAGGTGGCAAGGAGAGGCCCTCCCGCTTAGGTAGTGGGCAGAGGGGGAGTGGTTTAAATGGGTACCCCTGGCTCCTAGGGGACCCTAGACAATCTGCCTGCTGGTGGGGGCTACTTGGATGAAATAACTGTCCCTCACCTGACTCTGCCCACCTCCTCCCTGCGCCGCTGCCTCACCTCAGGCGATACCCCCCTTCCTACACACCCGCCCCAGACGATGCGGATGTTCCTGCGTCCCCAGGGAATGACGACGATCTGAGTGGTGGGGGTGTGTGCCTTGACTGTCCTGCCGGCCCCACTAGGCCATGAGCTCCGAGGGGACTTGCCCACAGGTGCTCCCTACCCCTGGGGGGAGGACAAAATGACAGCTGCCACAGGTTCCTGAGAGTCAGAGCTGGCAGGGCCTGTGCATACCATATACATATACTTCAGGGCGTGGAAAGGTTAAAAAGGCCAGATACACCGGGGACACACTACATGAACTTGAAGGGACCGGCTTGTTCTCATAAGACTTCTCAGAGTCCCTCTTGCGCTGATGAACACTATGTCTCTACTCTGAGACCAGAGGGTACTCTCACCCCCACACTTCAGAGATCACAGAATCCCCCACGAAGCAGGCACTGCAAGCTGGAAAATGCTGGGACTAGACGCAACGCACACAGGGAGGCCTGAGGACCAACCCACAGGGCCCCTGCCGGTCATTCGGCACCTTCCTGTAAAGTAGGGGGGGAAAAAACGCCCCTTCGAAATACTTCCACCTATGGGAAAATCAACAACGCCAAGAGGTTGATTTTATTAGAACAAGACCCTCTACTGCCACCTGCTGGAAACATCCCGCAATAAACACGCAAATCTACCCTCTGTGGGAATGGCCCCATCCTCCCCTTTAGGCACGGTACTCTTGTTCAGTGTGTAACCTGCCCAGCCACGCATAGCAGCCCTGGGTCCAAAGTCACGCGATCGCAGCCCACCCATCGATCCCTTTCTACGTGCATGATTATGTTCCAGGTGAGTACTCTAAACTGACCTCTCTGCCTCGGCCCTTTTGAATTTCTTACGGGTATCTCCACCGATCACCTAGCCCACAGCAGGCTCAACGGACTGACCCCTGAACACACTCCTTGGGTGCTTATGCATGGAGAGTGCTGACTGGGGAGCAGGGATTGGCATCCAGCACGGGCTCTAACTTGCTGCGCGACCCCGGAGAAATCCTTAACCTCTCTCTGGGCCAGTTTTCCCTTCTGCAAAATGAAGCAGTTGACGTTGATCGTTTCCAGGAGCTCAGAGAGCTCTGACAGCGACCGCCCGATCCCAAACCCGTGGAATTTTGAGGAAAGCAGGAAGGTCGTTCCAACTGCTGATAGAAAGACAGTCAAGAAGACAACAGAAGACAACCAGGGTTTTTTGGTTTTTTTTTTTAATTAGACTAGGAAATATAATTTATTTTGTAAAAATTAATTTTGTTACAATAGGAATGCTAAACGTTATTTACAGATCGAAGTTTACAGACTCAACAGTGGTGGGATTAGGCCATCCCTGCAGCCCTACATCCCTGGGACACATAACGCATGTCCACGGCCCAGGCAGGGGGTCCAGCCCTTTGCCCCCAGGAGATCTGCTCCCTGCAGCCGAACTCCTGGTCACCTTCCCTCAGAGGGCCTACTAAGGGACCTAGCTCAGCTGCCTGGTTGCTGGGGAAAGGACCAGAGGGTCCTGGATCGTCCAGGAGATGGGGTCCCCCACACCCTCAGGAGGACCCCTGGCCCGGAGCTCTGGAGCCCGGGTCACTGCGAGAGAAAGCAGAGGGAGAGGCACGTAGAAGATACACCAACTGACCCTGTGGACTCGGAGAGGGCACACGCTCGCACCCGGGTGGGGACACGTTCCCGGAGGGGTACCCTGATGTGCCTGCAGATAAAAGCACACGCGCGCGGGGCACGCACACACGCAAGCACACACCCCGGAGATGAGAGACGTAAACGCCCACGGGAGGGCCCTGCAAGCCTGCGGTGGCCCCTGATCTGCCACTCTTGGGGGTACACAGGCCACGTGGGGCTGCCTCTCAGGCCTGAATCAGAGGAGAAATCTTGATCCTACCCTAAGGCGGGCAGCGTAGGGACGCAGCCACAGCAGCCTCAGCAGAGGTTTGAATGATGGAGGCAGCAAACCCTTTCTCGGCGTTTCTTATAAAGCTGGACAATTTGAACCCTCCCAGGAGGCCCCAGCCAATCGGCTCTGTGCTCCAGGCCCTGGTGCACAATTTCTGGAAATCAGATGAGAAATGGCACGTGTGCGGCTGGCTTGGCCTCATCCACCAAGAGCTCCCATCGTGGCTGCTGAGCGAGTGGGGCAGGGAGGAGGGGCCCGGCAGAACACGGCAGGGTTCCCTCCCACGAGAAACCCAGAATGACCGCCCGTGTGTGTCAGAACCCAAGGGCGGTCGGACAGCAGCTGCAGATGTAAAAAGGAAGTGAGGCCCAGAGAAGGCAGTCCTATGCCCAAGGTCACAGAGCAGTCTACTGGCACAGCTGGAGCTGGGGTGCTGGTCTTTGGACTCCAGGCTGCCTGTGAGCAGAGACTGATGGGAAGGGTCCGGGTAAAGCCTCTCGTGGCACTGGTCAGGCTGCTGTCTCCGGGCCATGTTGTCACCCCTGCCTGCACAGCTCAGGCCAGGACTCATCAGGGATGCTGAGCCCACAGCGGATGGGCACCTTTGGCAGGGAAGCCTCGAGGCCTGCGAGGCAACACCATACAGGCCCTGGGGCAGAGAGCCGTTGCTGCCCAGCCCTGAGTGCAGGCCCGGCTCCTTCAGCAGCGCTGATAGGAGAGACCCTCTCTCAAACTGAGCAGGCCTCTGTCTGTCCGTGGCCAACCTACCCCCCCGCCCAGGGTCGCCGGCAGGGGGCAAGAACCCCCATGAGCCCGAGTCCATGGCAGGGAAGGGTAGGCTGAGGTTGCTGGCTAGGACTGGAGCCCCCAAACCTGTTCTCCTCCCTGGAGACCAGACTTTCAAGGGCCAGGATGCGCCCAGGCTGGTCATGGACCAGCTGGGGCAAGCCCTGGGGTCAGTGCCCAGAACTTCTTGCTTTGCCCCGGGTGCCAGGGAGAGGCCTGCGAGGAGGTCTCTGTGCCAGCCGTAAGAGCCTGGTCCCGGCCATGATCAGCCAGCCCAAAAGGGATCCTGCTGGGCCCTTGGAGCATCCCGGAGCAGGCTGGTGAGGCGGTACCAGCCCCCTCCACTCTGGCAGTCCCGCCTGTTCAGACCTCCCAGACTGCAGTGGGAGGGTGAGAACAGGGCTAAGGGAGCTGCCGGTGGAGGTCAGAGCTGGGAAAACAGCCCTCCCCAGGTCCTCCTTCACTGGGGCGTGCACGTAGAGCACAGCCAGCCCGCCCACCTCCCAGCCTCCCGGCCCGCAGGGCTGACTGCTCACACATTCCGTAAAGCCACGCTGAGGCCCAGAAGCTCAGGCTTCTGCAGTCAGAGGCCCGCTTATCCAGCCCTCCTGCTTTATAGACGGAGAAACTGAGGCTGGGGGAGACCGGTTCCCGGATTCCTGGGCATTAGCGGAATGTCAATTTGCGCCAGCCCACCTGGTCTGGGGGCTGCTAGGTAGAGGGGTGACCTGGCTGCTCCCACCCTGGGGTGAAGGAGAGAAGTGCCCATGGGAGACTCTCCCCGCCCACTTCTTTCTCTGCTAGAGCCCCACTTCTGGGCCCCACCCCCTTTTCCAGGAGCCACCAGACCGGGGCACTGGAAACATTGTCCCTGGCTCACAGCTGGCCTGGCCTGCCCAGTTTCCATCCCTGGGCCTCTTAATCTGGATTCTCCAGGAGCCCAGGGAGCCTGTGGGGCATCTGCTTGGGGATGCGGGAGGGAGGACCCCAGCCCACTCCGGATCTCAGGGCTCCTTGCCTTTAAAGATTCAGCATCTGCTCAGAATTTTAGAGGGAAACATGGTACCGTGGCTAAAACCCCGTTCGACCCTGTACACCTGGGGAAACTGAGGCCTTGTAGGAATTTAGCCTAAGACAGAATCATTAGCAGCAAGGTGTTCCCTGTTCTGTCTCTCTCTCCCTGATAATCTCTCTCTCTCTCTCTCTCACACACACACACACACACGCACACACGCTCACTCCTGGCCAGAACCATGAGCAAGCCCGCACTCATCCACACTCAAGAAAAGAGTTTTCTATTTTTTTGTGTTGTTTTTCATTTTCTTTTTTTTTTTTTTTCTTAAAAAGGACTTATCCAAATATCTGGATAATAAATCATTTGCGTTTCCTAAGAAACTGGGTTTTTCTTTTCCCTTGTGGTTTTGGTGTTTCTCTTTTTTCTTCTTTGAGCCTGACTAGGGGTCTGAAGCTTTCTTTCTTCCTTTCCTTTTCCTTTTCGCTTTGGACGACAGAAAGCAGTTCGTCTGAATTGTACTTGACTCTTCAAAGAGGAAAACGGTGTGAAAGGGGAAGAGGACTTAGGCGGGAGGGAGAAACCAGTAACTGAGGAAGAAACCGAAGAACGCATCTAAGACAAACGTCACCCAGAGCTCCTGGGGCGGAGGTGGCTGGTGGGGGTGGGAGGAGGGAGGGAGGGCCCCCTCGCTGCCTCCAGAGGCCTCGTCTCGGTTCCTCCACGGAGATCCAAGGGCAGGGGGGACAGCAAGGGGTGGAAAAGGAACACTGGGTCTTCCTGACAACAGAGTACATGGATTTTCTAAGGCTGGTTGTGGTCTGGGAATGGGGCAAGGGGAGGAGGAGGAGGGGGCGCCTCTGGCTGTGAGCTGGGGGGCAGCGGGGGCCGCACTGCCTCACACGAGGCTGCCTCCTCTGTGCCCGCCTCCTGCCAGCCCTCCCAGTCCACGGTCCGGGGCGGCTCAGCAGTCCCCGTCAGTGGCCATGGCCACCAGCATCTCACTCTTGCCCATCTCCTCCAAGGCACTCGCCAGGCTGTTGAGGTCCCCGTCATCCTGCTGCAGAGCTTCCCAGAGGTCCAGGATTACACCCGTGGGGCTCGCTTTGGTGGCAAAGTAGTTCAGGTACCTGGCGGAGGGAAGGAGAGGGTCACTGGGCTCCCCCAACACTCAGCACCTCCCAGGAGCTTGGAAGTGGACAGAGCACCAGGAAGTGGGAAGGCTCTGAGGTCCCCCGACCCTGGGTCGGAACCCTAGCTCTTCTGCTTGGGGGCTGTGTGGCCCTGGGAAAGCCACTGCTCCTTTCTGAGCCTCGGTTTCCTCATCCCTAAGATGGAAACTGTCTTGCTCGTCATCATCCATCATCATTGTTATTATTACCCGTTGAAAGACACTGGCCCCAGGAGAGACTGTCCAAACCTGGCATTCCGATCTTTCCTCCTCCCGCATCTGTTCCCTGCTTGGTTTTGCCCCACACACTACCCCGAGAGCAGGAACAGAGCCTTAGACTCTTTGTAAAGCCCATCCATTTCTAGTCAGGTGTCTTCTACGTGGCATCTGCTCAATGCAGGTTTATTAAATGGTTTCTCAGTAAGTATAATGTAATTCTAATAATTACTATTGCCATTATATTTATGCAGCATTTTAGATTCTCCAGAAGGGCTTCGACACCAAAATACACCGTCACTCAGCAAACATTTCCAGAATACCTGTTCCGTCCTGGGCCCGGGGGTGCAGATGGTGATGACCCCTGGTGTCCTGGCCTCACCTGATCCTCACGGGCCAGCACGCTGAGTATGGCACTCCCCAAAAATGGGCTTCTCAGACTGAGCACACCCAAGCCTCAGCTCCTGATCTACCGCAAATGGAAGGATCTGATCCTGGACTGTCGGGCTGCCTGCCCCACCTGCCCCCTGGGGGACAAAGGGAGGTTGGGGTGGGGCCGGCCTGGCCCAACACCCACCGGTCCATGGAGAGCTTCTGCGCCAATAGCCGCCAGTCATTGCCCCGCGAGTTGGGGGCATCCAGGCTGTTGCATATCTTCTGGCGGATGGACAGTGGAATCTTGAAGGCGTAGGGTCCCAGCTGGGTGGTGACCGTGCTGCCAGGGGCAGAGCAGAAGGCGTCCAGGGAGCCAGCAGGTGTCTAGAAGGGCAGGGGGCAAGGTGAGAGGGGCAGGGGTCTCCCCCATGCACAGCACTAGCATCCGCCCCTCCGACCTTCCTGCACGGGGACTGTGAGCTCGTGGAGGTTCCTCCCCACGCTCTGGGCAGGTCAGCTGCTCAAAAACCTCCTCCCCCAGAAGGCCGGCTTCCAAGGGCCAGGGCTGCGTGCCCAACGGTCCTTGCGGTGGACCAGGCGAATGCACTGTCCCAGGCTGATGCGGGTGCAGGCTCGTGATTCCAAAGCCATAAGGAGCCTCAGCCACAGTCTACTCCACACGGATGCACGTTGACACATGTGGGAATGAAGTCCAGAACGGGGAAGTGACTTGCCCATGGTCACGTGCCAAGTTCGGTAGAGAGCTGGGTCTAGGCCTCTGATCGGCGCTTTTTACATTGCCCAAGGAACTTCTCGCGCTGCTGGCCTGGGTGGCCTGCGTTTTGTAAACCTCAATGTGGACGTATAGTGGAGGAGAGCCATAGGCTTGGGCTAAGCACTGACCTGACACAAGGTCGATGGTCTCTTCCTCCCTAAGACCTACCTTCTGACTTGGTCATTTCATCTGTTGCCTGGTACCGGCCAAGCACAGGACCAGCCACTCAGTAAGTGTGCAGAAAGTGACGGAGTCCCAGCTCAGACCTGGGAGCTGACGGGGACATATCTACGGAAGGCAGCATCCCCAGGCACGCGGGTCTGAACGCTGCCTCCCCCGGCCCCGCCGAGTGTCTGTCCTCCCGCCTCACCTCTGCCAGCGTGGCGTGCAGCTGGCAGATCTGGCCCTCTCCTTCCACCTGCCGTACACAGATCTTGCAGGAGAGCTCTGTGGAGGCCAGGCTGTGCCTCTCCAGGGTGAAGGTGCAGTGCAGGGCCTTCTGGTTGCCACTCCAAATGTGGTAGAAGGGGATCTCCTGAGGGAGGGGCGTCAGGGTCAAGGTGAGGCCAGCCTGCCCTGCCCTGCCCTACCCTCAGGGAATGGAGGCAGAGGCCGGTCAGGGGGCCAACCTCAGGGAGCGATGGGACCCCCTCCCCCCCCCCCAGGGGGCAGGGCAGGCCTCTCCGTCCAGAGAGGAAGAGGAAGAGCTGGTCAGGGGCCCTTCAGCCGAGAAACGAGTGTCTGGGGAAGGCGGCACAAGTCTGGATGCGTGCGCGCATGTGTGTATGTGCACGCACACACGCGCATGTACGTCTGGGGCTGGAGGCCCTGCAGAGTCCATGGGGTTGCTCAGGTAGGTGTAGGCACAGGGGAGTGACCATCCGAGACGACTCTGGATGGTCGGCCAGGCATGAGCACTCTTAGAGATGGCAAGGCCTCTTTGAAGATGACGTCTGTAGACATCTGTGTGTGGGAGTGTAACGGGGTGGGGGGTGGGGGGAACATGGCTGTCGGTGGCACCGGACGTGACGACGTGCCTAGGGACGACTAGGGGCATGGAGAGTGGGGTGGGAGGGAGACAGAGACTCGGGGAGGCGGGGGCAAGGCTAGAGGAAGGAGACAGGAAGGCCAAGGCCCGGGAGGGGGAACCGATCTTCCGCGGGCAGACCGAATATTCGTTCCCCTTCCCCGGCGTCATTTGCCACCTCCTGTGGCCCAGCCTTCACCTGGTACTTGGCCAGCAGCTTGCTTCTCCAGTGGGCATGGGGGATGTCGTGCAGAGACAGGCGCAGATTGTGGTAACTGTCTTTAAACAGCAGGGGTTTTGGCTCTTCCACTAGGTAGCCACCCAGGGTCCGCTCCAGTTCCAGCACCTCCTGTGGGCAGGAGGCAACGGGTAGGGGGAGCCCGTCATACTTGGCCAGTTGGGGTCTTTCCTGCTGCAAGCTCGGGGTGTGGGGACACAGGCGGGCAGTAGGAGCCAGGCTGTAAGACTGAGGGCAGGCCACCATCTGAGCACAGGGCTGGGCATTTAGTAAGTGATCGGAGAAGACACACTGTGTGAATAGACGGGGGAATGGACAGATAATGGGACAGATGGATAGATAACTGGATTTATAGAGGACTGGACAGGTAGATGGATGAATGGATGGATAAATAGTTGGGTAGATAGATACAGACAGACGATGGATGTGTAGATGGATATGCAAACAGATGGATATACAAACAGAAGGACAGACGGAAGGAAAGACGAAGGGATGGTTGGCGATGGCTGCACAGACAGATGGACTGCTGAGTGAATGAGTATACAGATAGATGGGCAGCAAGCTGGATGGATGGATGGATGGACGGACGGACGGACAGATGGGGACTGAATAAATAAGTGATGCCATCAAGCTCAAATGTGGTGGCTTTCCTCCTGCTGTCCTCTCCATTCTCTGATCAAAGCTGGACACTGGCCAGCGCCCCAGTACTCAGAGATCCAGGCCGCGAGAGCCTCTCCTCGGAACCCCCGATCCCTTGTGGGCCTTCTGCAGTTTCAGGCCAGCCTGGCCCAGCAGAAGACACTCACTCTCCCATGAGGCCTTTTCACCCATGTTGCATCGGTCCTCGACTTGGAGCTGGGGACAAGTCACGCGAGACTGGGAGACAGGAGCTAGAGGGGACCCTAGACCTGGGTCAAGGGAGGTCTGGAGCTACAGGAAAGGCCCCGGAGGCTTCGCAGAGAGGTGGGCGGCAGGAGAAGGTCAACACAAGGCCAAGGGGCTATGCTCTTCCGGTGTCAGGATGAGCTCGAGGTCCTAGAAACAGCCCCTGCGTGCTTCGGTCACATGGGACCACACACCTGCCTTTGCGTCAGCGGCCGCGCCCACTGGGATGGCCTTCACCTTTCTCTTCCGGGCACCCTTCCTTGGCTTTCGGAGCACAGGTCTAAGGTTAATGTGCCGTGAAGCCTTCTCAGATCCTCTCCCTCCCAGGCTGGTGCTCGCCTAGCCCTCCATCAGCGAGGCCCCCTGTCATTTCCCCCGCCTCTAGCCTGCAGTTTGGTGAGGGCAAAACTGTATCTCGCGGGTCTGATGCCGTTTCAATGTTTGAGCAATGAGTGATTAATGAGGTTGATGGCGGTAGAGGGGTGCCTGGAAAGTACCACGATTCCGGGGAGCGGGGGCACTGGAAGGTACCGCACAGCCGGTCAGCTGGGGGAGGGGGTGATACAGCCACCGTGTGCCAGGGCTGTGTGCTACCGACGGCCTGGCCTTACCTTCAGCGCTACGGGCGTGTCCTCTAGGCAGTAGACCCTGAGGCTGTACTCCAGGGAGGTGCAGAGGGCAGGGGCGAAGATGGCCAGCTGGAGACGCTTGACTGCCGAGCGGGAATAGGACTCACCCGTGAACACGTAGGTGCCCAGCTGGTCCAACAGGATGTGGCAGGACCTGGCCTCCAGCTGGCAGTAGCAGGGCGTGTTCAGGGTTTCCTCGTCCAGGGTCACCACCTCCTACACGGGGAGGCAAAGAGGTCACAGTCAAGGCCATGGAGAAATCCACCCGGGTTGGGCCGGGAGAAGAGGAGCTTTCTTTCAGCTTTTGAGGCCTTCCAGGGCAGGTTCAGATAGTAGATCTGCCCCGCTTTCCCTGCCCCCTCCCCGCCCCTTCCAGCCTTGGCTCCTCACCTCCCAGTGGCCCTGGTGGGCCTGGGTCTTGAGCTGGAAGATCCAGTCGCCGGCACGGACTTCAGCACAGTGGGGTACTGTGAGGATGACGGGGCGGCACAGCAGGAGGCCCGTGGGCCCACAGGTCACCGAGGGGCTCAATACCGTCTGGGTCCCTTCTGAAAGCGGGCTGGGGACAGGGCAGAGGGCAGGGGGGAGGCAGTGAGGGCAGGCTTGAAGCTCAGCAAGGGACCGGTGTGGGCCTGCCACCTCTACCCCGGCTCTTGGGTGACAGAGGCAGGTCTCCACCCCTGGGCCCCCGGAGGTGAGGGGTTAAGGAGAGGAAGAAAGACGGCCTAGGCCTTGAGAGTGTGCTCAGATTTCTGCTATTCCACTCTAGCGTTCTCAGCTATGTCTTTGCTCGTATTTTCAAAGGTTCTGCACGCTTGGGATGCTTTTGGTTAAGCGTTGCTAAACTGCCCTCTGGGAAGCTGGTACCAGCCCGTGCTCCCGCCTGCGTGTCATGGGAGGGCCGAGGTCCCACACTCTTGTCAATAGGGAGGTCAGGCCGTTTGAAAAATATCTTTGCAAATTCGAGAAACAAAGAATTCCTAGTGTCCCATGGCTGTTTGAATTTCTATTTCTCTGACTACAAAGTAGGCTGGCCATTTTTTCATAACCTACTGGCCACTGTGTGTGTGTGTGTGTGTGTGTATACGTGCTTGCATCAGAGAGTATGTGTGAATCACTTGTTTGTATCCTTTGCCCATTCTTGCAGTGAAATATTTACTTTTTTTATTGGTCTCTAAAGCCTCTTTACATAGTAAGGATAAGCCTCTTGTCGTATTGTAGCTACTTTGTCAATCGCCTTTCAGTTTTATGATTCGCTGTGTCGGTGCTTCACATTTTAAATGTGGACGTAATAAGATCTGTCAATGCTTTGCTTGGAGGGCTACTTTAGGATCTGGCTCAGATGGTGATATTTGAACCCAAGGTGGCCAGGCAGCAGGGAGAGGAAGAGAAGGGGGGCAGCGCATGCCAGACTGAGGTCTGTCCACTCACAGGGTGTTTTCTGCCTTGTTGATAAGGAGGTACATCTCGTAGAACTTGCCCTGGGGGATGGCTCCATTGGGTACCAGCAGGCTGACCCCTAGGGGCAGAAGGAGGTCAGCAGGGAGGGGCTGGAGGGAATCTAAGAGCCTAGAATGGGGGATGGGGGGGGGGTGGGGGAGGGGGTTGGTTGGCTCCTAGCTTGGGGCAGGGGGAGAAAGGCATCTCCTGAACTCCAGGTGGTCACCAGCAAGGTGGGGGACAGAAGCTCGGGGACTAGGTACAAGGGGGATCCCAGGCCACTGACAGCTGTGGGTACATCTGCTAACACAGGGGCCTCTAGCACTGCGGTGGGGTATAGAGATGGGGCAAAGTGTCAAAGTTCAAAGGCCCCAGGGCCAGCTCCAGCCCCAGATCAGTGTCACACTGGGAAACTATCAGCTGATGGCTCTGCCTTCTCAGTAGTGCTCTGTAGGCCTGTTGAATTACAAAGACATATTCCCTCCCACTTAACAGATAAGGTTTAGAGAGGGGCTGGCCCAAGGTTCCCCTGCCTTCATGAGACAGAGAAACGCCTGGACCCCAAGTCTTCTATGTTATAGTCCCTTCTTTCCCCTGGACCGCATGTTCCCCATCTGTGAAATGGGATCAGGGAAGCCCTATCTTCTGCTGGGGGGAGAGGGGGGAGGGGCTGGGGATGCCCAGAGGGGACATGCGGAGGCCGGGCTGACAGGCGAGCGGGGCAGGAGGAGCCCACCTGTGCCCGGGATGCTGAGCCTCCCACCCAGGCAGCCAAAAGTGCCGCTGACGCTGCTCCCCGGGTCGCGGGGCAGGCCCAGGAGCTGCTGGGAGCCGAGGCTGGCACTGCGCAGGTGCAGTAAGTGGGCATCCCGGGTGTAGTCGCCGGAATACGTGCCGGGCGGCAGGACCCCCAGCAGGTCAGCCCCATCTGGCAGGCCTGGCCCCGAGCCGGTGGTGCTGGAGTTGTAGACCTTGATCTTGAGACTGGGCAGGGGGTCCAGCAGGGGCGAGTTGGTCATGGGGATCTTGTCGGCGGAGTCCTGCAGGGCATACACGGGCCCGCGGTAGACTCCGGCACTGGCCGTGAGGTCCGGAGGCACGGATGGGTGCAGGAGCTGTGGATTGTCTGCAGGGGTTGGGGCTACAGTCAGACCCAGCTGTGCCTCGCTGGCCCGGTCCCATCCTCTCCTCCCGCCGGGGGCCCTGCTGTTGCAAAATCCCACCCAAAAGTCCAGTGGGGGAGGCCCCACTCCAGTCTGGCTGGTGTGGCTGGCTGCCGTGCCCCTCTGGGTACCCTGCCTGCATCTGCCACCCCGGGTACTCCCAGGTCCTTACTGGGCCTCGCAGTCTTGAAGTTGACGGGGTGGAAGCCGCCAGTGAGGGCGGCCGACGAGTCGGTGATGTCCGTGTCAAAGTCCCGGCAGTTGCGGCGGTAAACCACCACCCCCACCACCATGATGACGCCCACGACGACGAAGATGGACACCACGAGGCCCGCGTACAGCGCCACGTCCCCCGAGGTCTCCAGCACTGCGGGGACAGGAGAGCGGGGTGAGGGGCAGGGGCAGAAACCCAGGTCCTGGGACAGACCGGCGCCATGCTAGGTCCTAGTCTGAGCCCTCGTGACTGGCCGGGACCGCAGGCAAGCCTCAACCTCTCTGCGCATCAGTCTCGACGAGTAAAACGGCCTCAGATCCCCTATCTTGCTTCCCTCCCGGTGCAGAAAAACGCAAGAGGACTCATGGGCAGTCCCAACAGGTAACTCCTTGCTCACTGCTGAGAAAGAGACAATGTCCCGTCCCAGCCAGGATGCAAACGGAGGCCCTCGCTGCGGCCTGCAGCACATCCCAGGGCCGGAGGTCCCGGCTCCTGGTAATCTCTGTAAGCAGCCACCCTGAGCTCAACTTGCATCCTGGGCTGAGGGGAGGGGATGGCGGCAGAGGGGGAGCAGGAGGAGGGAATGAGATGCAAGGCGATGGGGTGGAGAAGAGGTGAGCAGGGGGAGGGGAAGGAAGGGGCCCAGGGGGGGTCACCCACCGGCTACACTTTCCTCCCCCAGGCAGGCTGCCACACAGCTGCAAGTAACCCCACACGGCCCAGGCAGGGAGGTGGCATTGACACGATGACAGGCATTCTGTGTCTGCGTTGTCCCACGTGACAGCCACTAGCCACGTGTGGCTAACGAACAACTAAAACGTGGCCGCTCTGACTGAGGCACTCGGTCTTTAAAAATGTATTTAGTTTTAACTAAGTTAAATGGAAGTGGGAAGAGCCACTCATGGTGAGTGGCTAGGACACTGGACAGCACACAGGCCGAGCCAAGATGCCTGCTCTTCCCTCTTTTTTGTTTGGGGACCTCCAGGAAGCCAACGTCCGGTCTCCCCTCCTGGGAGGGCCCGCAGACAGGGAGGCCTGCTTTCCCTGCCTGGACCCTTCCAAGCCCCACTTTCCTGGTGCCGACTGAGCCTTTGGGAGGCAGGGCACGGCTCAGTCCTGGTGTCCGCCCACTTCTGCCACCTTCTGGCCCCATCTCTCCTCGGTGGCCCTCACTCTTGGGCTCCCCGGAGGGCCCCGGCGCCCGGGAGAGCTGCCAGGAGGCCCTCGGGGCTTGGCTCTGCCTCCTGATGCTCTCCCTAACCATCGAGGGTCACCTGATAATCGCTCACCAGTCACGAGCCTGGTCCCCCTGTGAGCTGGGCCCAGGGGCCCACTGCTGATTTTATGAACCCAGAATTATTTGGAAATTATGGTTTAATTACCACAGGCCGATCTGCCCGAGCAGCTTTACTGCTCTGGTGTGGCCGCAGGACGGCCTGGGGGGTAAGTGGACCAGACCCCCTCGGGGCTGACGCTAGGAGAACCTCGCTGGGGGATACAGTAGGGGCACTGGAAGGGACAGTATGGGCCTCTGCACCGGCTCTGTTGCGGAGAGGAAGGCTGAGGGGACAAGGCTAAGAGTACTGGCGTGGGTCACATAAGTACTGATGTTCAAATCCTGGCTGAGTCCTTGGATAAGTCCCTTCTCTCTGAGGCTCATCTTCTCCCGTAATGGGAGGGTCGGGATGGTGTCCTTTCTGTGGGCTGAGGGTCTGTCTGTCTGCACATGACGGAGGGCGTGGCACGTGCAGCATTGGGGGCCAAGGGGGGGGCCCATGGACGGTTGGTGGGGGGAGGCACCTTCAAGTCTCCCTGTGCCCTGCCCTGCCCTGCACCCCACACCCTGGAAAAGCCAGCCAAGGAGAGCAAGGGTCCCCCAGAGAAAAAAAGGACAGCCATGAAATGGGACTTACGGTGGCTTTTGGGGTCACTTAGAGTTTTCTTATCTGTCGAGGGAAATAAAGGGAAAGACAATGACACAGGTGGCAAAGAAAGGATGGTGAATGTGACAGGAAACGCGCAGATGAGGTGATGCACGTGGCGAGTGGGCAGAGGCTCCAGGGGCTGCTCCACCGAGGCCAGCGCTGGAGGCCTGGGGCTGGCCGGTGGGGCGGGGCGGGGCGGGGCGGGGTGGGAGGGGCCTCATCCGGCTCGGGCTCCCGCCCCCGGGCCCCGCCTGCGGCGGCGCAGGGACTCACTCTGTATGCACAGCCCATCGGTGCAGTTCTTGGAGTCGAGCAGGGTCCCGCTGCAGTCTCGGCCTCCGTTCTGGGGCGGGGGCGCCATGCACTCGCGGCTGCGCCAGTGGGCACACTCAGTGCTGCAGGCTGACCACTTGCTCCACTCCGTCCACGCTCCGTCCACTGCAGGAGCACAGCACACGGCACGTGGGGCACATGCGTGCACAGGTATGCGCGCAGAGCACAGCGGTGCACGCGCACGCGCGCACACACACACTACGGCAGGACGGGAGCCCAGGGCACACAGCGGTGCGTGCACACACACACACACACTCCAGCAGGACGGGAGCCCAGGACACAGAAGCCACACGAAGAGATCCATCCACCCATGGCCACATGGCCCCTTGCCAGCGCAGTCAGGGGCAACGTGCGGGCAGAGAGGACACAAACAGACACAGGAGGCCACTCACACAGGCACAGCCCGGTGCACCCGCGAAGACACAAACCCAACGGAAATATACCACATGGTTCACGCAAACGTGGAAGGGGCGGGACAAAACCAGGCGCGCACAGATCCACAGATGCAGACGCGCAGACTGAGACAAAGGTGAGGGGAGAGAGGACTTTTGCAGGATTAGGGGTGGCAGCCAAAGTCTCGGGCAGGAGGACAGGCTCTCTGACCCCGGGCAGCGCCGGGGCTCCACCCCCCCCAGCGCCGGGGCTCCCCCCCCCCGCCGGCAGACTGCAGCTCAGAGCCTCTCTCTCCGTCCCTCTAGCAGCCGGGCGCGGAACGAGAGGGCACAGGCCACAGTGTCCAGCCTGCTCGGCCAGCTGTGGGCCCCAGAACAAGCACCACC
Source organism: Prionailurus bengalensis (assembly GCF_016509475.1). NCBI lineage: Eukaryota > Metazoa > Chordata > Mammalia > Carnivora > Felidae > Prionailurus > Prionailurus bengalensis. The sequence continues at coordinate 31,680,798 of NC_057351.1, read as the reverse complement.
ATGGGGAGAGAGCGGCTGTCCTGACGGCAGCAGACGCCACGGCACACAAGGCAGGGCTGGGGACCGGGGCGGGCTGGGTGTGGGCAGGACGCCCGCCGGCCCGGGGCCTCACCTGGGCACACGGTGGTGCAGGCGGTCTTTTGGAAGGCCTGGCCCTCGCAGAAGGCGCCTCCGTTGAGCGGGGCCGGGTTGGTGCAGGTCCGTGTACGTTTCTGCCAGCCACGGCCGCAGCGGTTGGAGCAGGGCGACCACTCCGCCCAGCTGGACCAGCCACCGTTCACTGCAAGGGCAGCACGTGTCACCTGGTCAGCCTGGCTCTGCGGCCCGTGGGTCCCCTAGACCCCATCTCCAGTCCTGACAAGGCCCTTCTGCTGAGGCCTTTCCTAACCGGACCCCACTGGCTGCGGCACTGGGGGCTCAGTTTCCAGCAGACAAATCTGGCTGCGACCGTCAACACTGGAGGGGACCGGGGGGCGGGGGGGGGGGGTCACTGTCTGTTCCCAGCCCCATTGTGCGATGGCAAGCAAAGGTCCAGGGAGGGCTGACGCTTACCCAGGGTCACCTGGTAACGGGTGACCTGTGCCTGAAACCCGACGCAGGGTTCTTTCTACCATACTCGGGGCATCTCAGCTATAGCTCTGCCCCTCCCAGTGGAGGGAACAGCAAGGAACATCCTACAGGCCTGGGCAGCGGTTCCGCACTCTGCTGGGTCACCAGGCTTGGGAGTGAGGATGCTGACGAGGCCCTGTTCTAGCCCCAAGCCCACGAGTGCCTGACTCGACCACTAGCTGCTGTGTGATCTTGGGGAAGGCACCTCCCCTCTCCTGTCCACCAGGGTCCTGCCAACCTCCTGTGTAGGGTGGGATGAGGTGGGCATATGGCCCAAGCTGCCCCCCCCCCCCCCCCCCCCCCCACTCAGGACCCGTACCGAAGACAATGACCGTGGCAGTGGTGCTGCGACGCTTGGCCACGATGTTCTTGGCCACACAGGTGTAGTTGGCCGTATCTGCCAGGCGGGCCTGGCGGATGATGAGGTTGTGGTCGATGGTGAGCAGGAAGTTGGTGTCCTGGGTGGGGTCGATGATGTCCTCATTCTTGAGCCATTCTACCTACAGGGATGGGGGTGGGGGGCATGAGGGCCCGCTACCTGCTTACCTGCATCTCAGGGAGTGGGCCCTCTCTGGAGGGGAAGGGAGGCCCGGCCATAAACAGGACCGCAGTTCTATCCGTGTCTACCCGCGGTGGTGACAGAGTGAGGCTGGGCCTCCACGGGCCGGGCCCCGTGGCGAATACTGCAGAACACAGTGGTTGCGACGAGCACCCCACCAGCTAGACGGCCCTGGGGAGGGGCTTAACGCCGGCCTCGATTTCATCATTCGTAAGGCAGAATTTATCAGCACTCACCGCATAGGGCTGATGCAAGGATTAAACAAGTTAGTGTGCAAAGTGTGGAGGACGGTACTTGACCCCCTGGACGTGCAACACAAGTGTTAGCCCTTCGCCGTTAGGGCAAAGGCCACGTGCTCGGACACATGCACGGTGAGGCCCTTTGGCATCCACAAAGCTGGGACTTCGGCTTCTGGGGGGGGGGGGGGAAGATACAGCCACAGGCACCTCCGTTGCAAGAGACTCAGCCTGGGGCCTGCTCAAGTAGCCCGTGGGGATCTGGCCCCAGCTCTTCCCCATCCTGAGGGGTTATGCCTGTGGAGGGCCGAGCTGGGGTCTAGCACACGCCGAGCTCTGCAGAGGCCGTAGTTCTCTTCTCTGTCTCAAGCCTCAATATTCCCATCTATGAAACGGGGAGAGCTCTGGGAGGCTGAGGCATCATGGTCTCTGCCATGCTGAGTATTCTCCTCGTCCCCGCTCACCTCAGCCACAGGCACGCCCTCTGGTGGGCGGCACTGTAGGAGAACCTCCTGGTCCAGGGGCACCTCCTTGCCCAGAGGCTCCTGATCGAAGTTCTTGCGCAGGTCTGGAAGAAGGAGTGGAAGAAGGAAGTGGGGTCACCAGGCACAATTGGGCGGAACAGAAGCCTCACGCGTCCCACTCTAGCCACTAGGGGGCAGTGCACGCCAAGGAAACTGGGCTCTGCTTGGGCATCTCCTCCAAAGTGGGGGCCTCACCAGGTGGGGTTGGGGGAACAGGTCTCCCTCCCTGACGCTGGGATCCTAAGCACACAACAACCCAGGCTGGTGAGGAAGCTGGCAGCTCCCTTATACAGACGTAGCTACAAAAGGCTGTTAGAAATCCTGAGGCCAGAGGTGGCTTAAGTTCTGGGTCCAGGAGGCCTTTTCTGAGCTGGCATCCGTGTGCCCTCACGTCTCTGCAGCGGGCAAGGGATGCCCCCACAGCTGTGGAGTTTCCTCTCCAGGGGGCGTGGGCAGGGGGAAGGGGCCCAGAGGAGCGGGGTGGGGGGGTCAGGACGGCTTACATGCGATGCGGACGTAGGCCCGGCGACTCTTGGTGGTGCCCGCGGAGCTCCAGGCCACGCACTGGCACCAGTAATCCTCCAGCCCGAACAGCTCCTCCACCTGCTGCCGCGACACCTCGATCTGTACCTCTCGTACCCGCAGGCCTGAGAGGAGGAGACAGATGGCATCGGGGGCGGGTCTGAGGATAGGAAGCACAGGACGTGGCACCAGGACCTCTGTCCCTGCCAAGCGCTTCCATTTCCATCTATTTGTTCGTCTCTTCCGACTCCACCCTGGCCCCAGCCACCACTGCCACTCCCCTGGAGACTGCAAGGGCTAACACAAGCCCTCTGCCCCGTCTAGTCCGCTTCCTGCCCCGCAGCTGGTGTGCGCTCCTCCCAGCGCACAATGCCACGCGTCCCCTGGCTGTGCCTCCAGTCCTCACGACGTGAAGACCCAGATCCCCCACGTGGCCTTCTGGCCCTGCACAGTCTATCCACTACAGCCTCACCGGGCATCTTCCAGTTCCTCATGGTCTCCCCTGCCACAGGGCCTTTGCACACCCAGTCTCCTGCCCGGAACCCTCTTCCGTCACCTCTGTGCCCAGTGGACTCCCGGTCGCCATCGGCTCTGGGCTGGGCCTCACTTCCTGAGGGAACGCCTCTCTGACCCTGGCCCATCTCCACCCACTCTCAAAGCACCATACTGGACACTGGGCTGCGTAGTTATCAACCCCCGCCCAGCCTGACTTCCCCACGACCCTGACTGCTATCCGGAACTGTATTACCTACTGATAATTTGTTTGTTAAATATTTCCCGCGGGAGAATAAAGCAGGGCTTTGCCCTGCTCACTGCTGTGGCCCAGGACCTGGCCCAGGAAAGGTGCTCCAGAAATACATGAAGAAAGCAGGTGGCCTGTCTCTGGTTAGGAGCTGGAGCTGGGGGGAGGCCCCTCTTCCTAGGACCTCTCAACAGCTCCCAACCAAGGCCTGGGGGCTTCCCTGCATAACAGCATCCACCAGCCTACCCAGAGAGGGATCACACACTCTCCTGCCAACCCTTAATAAAAGCCCCTTGTGCTCAGGGAACGAGTGAACCCTCTGGATGACGATGCCCATCCAAAGCTCTTCCCCAAAGCTTGTGGGAGGGCCGTGAGGCCCCCTCCTCCAGGAAGCCCTTCCTGACTGTCCCCGTCTCAGAATTCCTAAAGCTGTTCCTCCCTGCCACGTGTCCCAGCTCACCCTCTCATGCCCGCACGTGGGCTCTGATGAGCCTCTCGAAGGCGGGATTGTCAGCTGTATACTCTGTGGTACTGTGGCATGATGGTCAAGTGTAGGGTTGGGTGGCTGGGCAGGTTTGAGTCCTGGCCCCACCCTCACTCCCCAGCTGTGTGACCTTCACTAAGTTACTCAGCCTCTCTGAGCTTCTGTTCCCTCATCATAGTAAAACACTCGGGGTAAACTCTAGAGCGATCATGGCAATCACTCTGCCATAGCACCCAGCCAAGGCTGAACACAAATCTACTCGGGAAGGTCATTTGGGTCTCATCTAGCCCCTTCCTTCCACATATGAAGAAACTGAGGCTCAGAGAGGGTCAGTGGCAGGTCCAAAGTCCCACCTCGAGGTATCGGCAGAGCTGAGGCCAGCTATCTGGTATCTTGCCCTGGTTAAAGCTCTGTCTCCAGATACATGACCTCTTTGGACCTTTCCAGTGAACTCATTGCCTTAACTCTCCCACACCATGGGGTAGGATGCCCTTTGCCCGAGGAGCCCAGACAGTGAGGGAAACCCCCTCCCGACGGCCAGGGATCTAAATGCGAGGGGGCTGGGGTTCTGCCCCTGGGGAGCACCAGGAGGGCAGAGGCTGCTTCAGAGGGATGACGCTGGCTGCTCACAGGGGCTGCCTGGAGTCCTGGCCTTTGACCAATGCTGCACAGCCCAGGGCGGCACAGAGGGGGCCCCCGCCCCTTATTCACTAGGCTGTGAAACTGACAGGGGGGGTCCCTCTCAAGGGGGTCAGCCATCCAGCCCAACCGCTGGACAGAGAAATCATCACCCAGAAGGAGGACAGGGACCTGCAGTCTCTCTGACTTGGTCCCCAGCACCAGGTGCCCCCCCCCCCATGCCCACCTCCTCCAGCATGGTGGTTAAGGGGCAGGTGGGACCTGGGCCAGGACACCCAGGACTGGGCTCTTGTCCTGACCTGGCACGAGCTGGTAGGGTGGGCTCGTCCTGCCTCTTCTGGCCCACGGCTATCATCCCCTGTCTTTCCAGAGCCACCGAGAGGGCCAGGGTGGGGAGCAGGAGGATGAAACCAGCCATACTGCTGCCAAGGGAGTGCCCACAGGACCACAGTCTATTCTTTGTAGCTAATGGGGACAAGAGTGCCCCAATTTCTCGGGCTGGCATGGCTCGTGAGCCCGGTACCAGGGGAGTAGATGCCATGCTGTTACTATTACTACTAATTGCAGGGTTTTTGAGAGGCCCCGGGGAGGGTACACCATCCCTCTGCTCTGCCTGGACCCCCACAAGTGACCTCTGATACAGGCCGGAGGGGCTCAGGGGGACAGAGAAAGAAGGACAGGCTTCAAGAGGAAAGAGGCCAAGAAAAAGCCAGAAAGAGGACAGAGGAAATGGGGGTTTACTGAGCGCCTGGCACTTTACGCCACCTTGTTCCACACGACCTTCCGTTAACATCCCAGTTTACAACGAGAGGACCTGGGGCTCAGAGAGGGTGGGTGACTTTCCCAGAGCCACACAGAACAGGGAACAGGGGCAGCTGGGTATGTTCCTTTTTTTTCTCTTTTCAACATTCCTTTTTTTTATTTTTAGATTTTGGGTGAGCCTGACACTCTAAATCTATTTTTTAAAATGCTTTCAGAATTTTGGTAAAATATACATAACCCAAAACTTACCGTTTTAACATATACGGTTTGGGGTGGCATTAAGTACATTCTGGGGTATGGTTTTAAGCCTGGGTGGTTCTGAAATCTGCGAGCTTTTTCCAGGAAAAAAGAAGTCGGAAGGAGGCAGAAAGGAGAGAGAGTATGTGGTGGCGGGGGGGGTGGTGGCAGACAGACAGACATAAGGGAAAAAAGATGGACACAGAGAGACAGGGGTGAGAAGGGGGAGAGGCAGGAGAGACAGAAGGAGAGGAGAGACGGCTAAGAAAGGACGAGGGAAGGGGTGAAAGCCTCAAAACCAAAGCTGAGGCGGGCTGTGGGGCGAAGGACCCCCGGAGCCCGGGCTTGGCTGGGTCTGCCCGACACCGGCCACCTGCAGGTAACCAGCAGCGGACGCCCCCTCCCTGGCCCGAACCCCGGATAGGCTCTCCACCCCAGAGGGTCCTGTACTGTAAACGGGGGCCTGGGGACAGATAAGCAACCACCTGGCCTCGGGGGCCCCACTGGGGGTGCCCCGGAGACCCCAAGTTCACCTCACCCTCGGGATCTGGGCTACATCCTATAGCGCACCCTCCGTGGTTATTTACGTGACATCACCAACCTCTTGTTTAAACTGAAAACAACTGATGTCTATGAAGGAAACGCAGCATTCTTATGAAAAGAAACAGAATCACTTCCCACAGACACTGAGGCCCTCCCGCACTCACGATGGTCTAGGATTCTAGTTGCGTGCCGGTGGGGGGCTGGAGGGGAGCTCTTTGTTAAACGGGGAGCCCAGCAGGTGCTGGGGTGTGCGTGCGTGTGTGTAAGAGCTCTAGCCCCCCACCCCCACCCCCGCCCCCAGACTGCTCCGTGATGTAAGCCAGAGACAGGGAGAAACCAGAAAAAGAGTGAGCACTCAGCAAGGATTCGGTGCACTTTCATTTGGCAACCCAAAGTCAGACTGGGGACAACCCTTGGGGAAATACTGATCACGGGTGAATCCCAGAGGGGAAACTGAGGCGGCGGATGGGGGCGGGGGGGAAGCCACGGCCATGTGAAGTCTCACAGGGAGCCCAGGGTGGAACCCCTGGGCCCAGGTGTGCTGGGGGTGACCGGACGGGGGGGGGCAGGCTCACCCGTGGCCTCATCCAGGCCCTCCTTCATGACGTGGTCATTCTGGCTGACCCACTCGCCGTTACACTTGAAGTAGATCTGCGTGGCGGGGAAGGCGCGGCAGCGCAACTCCACGGGCTTGTTCTTCACGATGTAGGCATCTTGTGGCTCCTGCAGGAAGTGGGGCAGGGGCTCAGCCGGCGCCGAGGGGAAGGAGTCGGGGAGCACCTCGCTGCCGGGATCAGTGCCTGTGGAGGGAAGGCGGGCTTCGTGAGGCTGTAGGCTCGGAGGAGGGGTGGGCAGCTGGAGACCAGCTGGGATGCCCTCCGTGACCTCCCGGGGGCCTCAGTTTCCCCATCCCACCCAGCTTTTAAGAGCCTGTGCTTTGGACACACCAGTCCTAGCTCTCTGATACTGTGTGATTTGACTTGTTTCCAGGAGGAGCAGTCAGGGTGGCCCGGGATGCTGAAGCGATCCGTCCGGGCGAGGATACCACCCCGCTAGCCCTCTCCAACGTCCCCTGCACTGGACCTCCGGAGCCTCCCTCCAGGGTCCCGCGGTGATGTCGCAGCAGGTGAAGGGTGGGAGCGGGTGACTGTGCCTGGAGCACAAACCAGGCCAGCTCTGCCCTGAAGGCACAGCTGCCCTTTGCAGCCAGCCAGGCTGATGGAAGTGGGGAGACAAGCCGGGGTCCACAGAGGCGTGGCGAGGGGTGACGTGGGGCGGTCACGCCGGGCCTGGGCTCCTTGGTGCTTGGCCCGCCCCCTCCTCCAGGAAGCCCAAGGCAGACAGCCACATAGAAATGGAGCCCCTCTTCCCAGCAGCCTTTACCCAGAGCCTCCCCTCCTCTGGACTGTTGTCTCTGCCACAGCAAAATCCACACCCTCCACCCTAACAACAGACAAGGAAACTTCAGAGCCTGGGAATGCAGATAGGCTGTGCCCGCAGCAATGTCCTCCCCCAAAAGGGGCCAGATGGAAACCCTGGCCCGCCTGCATCCCTGGAAAGAACAGCGCCTCAGGAGGTGAGACAAACAGGAAGGGAGAGGGGCTGGCCACCACCAGTAGTGGGAGGGAGGGAAACCAGGCCAGGCCAGGCTATTGGTTTGCAATCCACTTAGGAAAAACGACTTTCCAACACCAAGTGCCAAATAATCAGGTGGCTGGGACAAGCGGTGGGGGGCTGTCCTCCTCTGCTAAGCTCCAGAGGAAACCATGAATTAAGCTGCAGGGGTGTGCATCTGCCCAGCCCCTTAGAGCCAACGGTGGCCCTGTCACTGTCCTAGCTTGATTGGGGGGGGGGGTTCCCCAGAGGCGCAAGTGGTCCCTGGGATCAGGCACTTGTCTTTCAACCCAGGAGGCCACGATGGGACATGCTCAGTGCCAAGGCATCCCCCTATGGGCCAAGGGGGCTAAAATGCCCAAGCTAGGCCATCCCTCAGTGGACCAGGTTGTCACTGGCTGCTGGCTCTGGGTCCCAGGGAGTGGGGCAGCTGTGTGTGTGTGTGTGTGTGTGTGTGTGTGTGTGTGTGTGTGATCTATGGGAACAAAGGTGAAGCTGGCAAGAAGGTGTGAATCCAGCTCCATCCAGCATGTTCTGTGTGCCCCTAGGACAGAACTCTGATGTCATTACCTCATCTCTGAAGATGGCAGGAGGTAAACACCCTCCTCTGGACTGTTTTGGGGGCCACACGACAAGCCTGAGTGCCCAGGAGCGGCCTGGCGCACAGTAGGTACGAGTCGCAGCGTGAAAATGGCAACGAATGCTCACCTCCCACTCGGTGCTGTATTTTTAGTTAACAATTCTGTAAGGTATTTAATATTAGTCTTCAGTTTGTAGATGGGGAAGCTGAGGCTCAGAGAAGTTAAGCAACTTGCTCGAGGGCACAGAGCCAGCAAGAAGCAGACCCAATAAACAGACCCTGGCGTTTGGGGAGCCGCCCAGGGCTCCACACCGCCTTCACTGGAGTAGCTCTGGGACATGGTGGGTGTCCCCACATCTGAGGATCTTAACAGATCCTGACACTGGCCAAGACCCTACAATTCCAAGAGCTCTCTCATTAAAGGGTCAGCAAGGCCGGAACTGCCCTTGTTTCAAAGCTGAAGAAACTGAAGACCATCCAAACGGGGTGATGACGGATGCGAGGCCCCCGCTTAGTGAGCAGCTGCCCTGGGAAGAGCACCGGAGCATTCCGGGTCATAAAACAAACTTCCCTCTGCCAGGCAGGGAGGCACCTTCTTCTTGGTAGGTAAACCGGCAGCCCCTAGGTTCTGGGAGCTTGAGCGGTTGATGGCAAGATGAAACAATGCCCAGGAAGCTGGACACTGGCCTCCCAGTGGCCAGAGCGCAGGGTGCAGCCAAGAGGTCATGTGGGCGGCAGAGCTCCATGCCCACCTCCCACTGCCGGCACCCTGCTTCTGTCTCAGGCCCGAGGGGTGAGAGGCAGGTGCAGGCTTGAGACTGAGACACCCCTGGGTCTGAAGTCGCCCTACTGACCTCAGGCACCCCGTCCGTGACATGGGGTACCGGGCCTCCCTCTGGGGGGTGGCGGCCATCAGAGAAGGTGCGTGGGAGCCCGTGGTGCAGGTGCATGCCAGCTCTGCCTTCCAGCCACGCGGCCCCCAGCCCCCAGGTGATGGCTGCCGTGGCTCTCTGCGGCACTGCGGGCTGTATTTACGACTTTGTTTTATCACCCTAATGCGGCTCATTTATAAAGCAGGCGCAGACGCGGCTGAGCAAAGTAAACATCAGACATCCATTAGTGCAGCAGGCCCGAGTCTGGCGGCCCCCGGCCCCGCCCTCCTGCCCCAGCCCTCTTCTCCACCCCTGCACGAAGCTTCATCTCTGGCCTTGGCAGGGCATCCTCATCAATGCGTCTCTGGCATGGCAGTGCAGGGTGGCTCTAGATGTAGCTGCTTCCCCCTTTGCGATGCCCCCGCCCCCCAGGCATCCTGGATTCAGATGCCACCAGGAGACAAGAACCAGGTCTGACCTGAGAGTTCCTCCCCAGGTGGACCACCGGCAGCCTACAGTCTTGCCAGGCACGTAGTAGGTGCTCAGTGAAAGCAGATTAAATAAAAGTGGGGGTGGGGGAGTGCTGCCAGAGCCTGGGGAACAGCTGAGCTGGGCCCCCGCCCTCATCAGTGGACACTTTTCCTCCACCTTGGCCCTGGCTTGGGTCCTCGCGGCTGAGGGCCACCTGAGCCTGCCGTGTGGGGGCCAGCCTGGAGGGAGAAGAGTAATGGCGTCTCAGGGTTCCCGGATGCTTACCCTGCCCGATGCTGTCACAGGGCACTTCATACGAACTCACGGAGTCCCTGCAACAAGGCTGACAGAGGCCCCTCAACTTCTTTGGTTTTTAGCGTCTTGGTAATTTTTACCCCAAGATTCAAAAGGAATTCCTAATGGTTTATTAAGCAGTTAGCTCTGAACAACTTGCGTGTGTGTGTGTGTGTGTGTGTGTGTCCTAACAAGTTGGTAGCCGTTTGAAAAAATTATACACCTAAACCGAAAGAAACAAATAACATTTGTACTCCATTCCTAAACCGCCCCAATGACTTACCAACGGGCGTGTGTGCACCACTTGGGCGCTGCACAAGTTCTCAAATCTTGGAATCAGACTGGGGCCTCCACCCTCCTGGTCTGTCTCAGAGTACCTCCAAACGCCCAAATCCCACCTTTGCAAAGACGTGAGGCCACGTAAAGGGAAAAAGCGTGATGCGATGTCGAAATCATAAGCTACCTCGAATCAACAGTTGCCGCTGTGTCTTGCAGCTGTTTAGTGGGTCTGTGTTTCCTCGAAGGTTAATAATACCCCGCTGCGCCCCCTGGGAATGTGTCGCGGCACCCTGGGGTGCTTCGGCGCATGGTTTGGGAACCACAGCCCCTATGCCCTATTAGGCACGATCATTATGCCCATGCTACAGATGAGAAACGGACACCAAGCGAGGTGAAGTAAATGGCACAGAGCGACACAGCTAGTCAGTGGCAGAGAGCTAGGGAGCAAATCCGGGCAGCCGGATACCGGAATCCGACTTCTGAACCGTAACTGGCATTTATTTCTACGACAAAAGTGTGGAACTACGTGCCAGGTACTTGCCACCCTTCACCCCATTTACTCCCCACAAATCCCAAGGTGAGGATTATCTTCCCATTTTCCAGACGAAGCCACGGGGCATCACGGGACTTGCCCGAGGTCGCCTCGTCAGTGGGAGGAAGCGCCAGGTCCCTCCCTCACCTGCCTCCCTGGTTTCCACTACGGTCCTCCCCTTAGCTCCATCTTTACAGAAGAGACAGACACCTCAGGAGAGTCCCCCGCCGAAGAGAGCTTGCACCTGCCAGGCCAGATCCGGATCTGGATTTCCTGCTGGCGGGAAGATGTCCCACGTGAAGTGCGTTTTTCTAATAGAACTCATTTAAAATGCAACCTGCCTTCGCAGCCACATACGCGAGGGGCCCAGCCGTCCCAAGATGAAGGTATGGAAGACGCACAGATGTAACCACACACGCTGGAGAAGAGCAACCCCTGGGGCCAGGGGCTCGGGGCTTGCACCCCAGCTGGGGACTGGCATTGCTCTTGGCCCCCATTTGGCCAGGAAGCTGGTCGAGCCAACCCCTCCAGGCCTACTCTGGTTCGATCACTTTGAGATGGAATCTGTCAGCGTGTGACGGTGTCCTACTGGGTAGATTTTTTCTTCCTGAAGCCAATTTCCCTAAAGCGGGGTCACCTTTTTGGCCACTGTTATTCCTAGCTCAAAGACCCAGCACAGACTGTGGTCCTAAAGCAGAAGGTGAGGGGAGCCTGGGGGCAGGAGGGAGGGAGGAGGAGGAACTATTTGCTGCTGGACTCTCCCGGCCGTGCCCAGGTTCTCCCGCCCCAGGTCTCAGATCGAGGACCGCCAGCACCTCCAGGGGGGACCTCTTGTGGGTGCCATTCAAACCCTCACTTCCAATTTCCCCACAGCTGCCTGCATGAGGGCTCCTGTCAGCCTGTCTCACTCGGATGCAGCCTCACAGGAATAGAGGTTACTTCAAGGGCCATCTTGAACAACATCCCCCATCCACTCTATCCAACCTTGACTCACATACCTCCAGGGACGGGGAACTCACCACTGCTTTTCTCAGCCAGGTTCTCCTTTGAACAGACCTAACGGAAAAGTCCTCCTTACTTTCGGCTGAAATCTGCTGTCTGAGGTTCCCACCACTGCTACAAGTTTAACCTCTGAGGTCACGCAAAACAGCGTGCTTCCTCTCCCGCATGACAGCTTCCAGCCTCTGGGGCGTGCAGCTGCCTGCCCTGGCCTTGTCGCCTTGCTTTCAAATATTCACGAGACACGGCTTGACACCCCCTCACCACCAAGCTGGCTTCCTCACGGACGAGTTCTGTTTTGCTCACAACCCACTTAAAATGCGGGAGGAGAGATAACCAGGGTGGGTCTGGCAGCGTCGGTGTCCCCCCCCCCCCCGCCGTCCCCGAAATGTTCAGGACGGGGTAACCAGGCCCTAGGAGAGGAGCGGAGCTGGCAGAACAGAGCTGTGAGCCTGACAGGAGGACCCGGCCAGGTGCTGGACCCGGGCAGGACTCAGTGTGGAGACACAGGCTCCCACCTGACAGGGAAGAAGTCAAGGCCACAGGCTTAAGAGGTACCAGCACCTAAGCCACTGGAATAAGCAGGAGCCAGGGCCTTGGAGGCGAAGGACGTGGCTTCAGGACCAAAGGGAAGAAACCGTATGTTCCAGAGCTGCCGCTGAGAGGAGCGAGAGGCTAGAGCTGTGTGCTCAGATATTCCTGAATGAGAAACCCTCACCGAGGGCTTCTGCTTCCCTTCCCGGGACCCCAAGAGGAATGGGTTCAAACCCCCACTCTGCCACTGAGACCTTGGGGAGGTTGTTTCACCCCTTGGGGCCTCAGTTTCCCCACCTGTAAGAAAGGGGAGAACAGGCAGAAGCACCGGAAGTCACAATCAGAGAGGGGCCTGGAGTCTCGCATTCTATCAGCTCAGAGAAGGAAAGCGACTGATCAACATCACACAGCAAATCAGTAGCCAAGCCGGGCCAGAGCGCGGCTTCTGATTCGGGACTGAGGAGGAAACTTCGGGGAAACGCGCGGTCTCCGTATGTCCCCTGCCTGGGATGGAAACTCACTACCATCCATCTCAGCCGGGGCGCTCTCGTCTGGCCCAGGGCAGAGACCTCAGCATGAGGCTTGACATCCCCGCCCACTCTTTTTGTCCCCAGGTGGGTGACAAGGCCAGCCCTGAGCCCCCTAGGCTCAGCACCAAGAGGCGGGCATCTCCAGGGCTGTGTCTCCAGGGCTGGCTGGCGGGAGGCGGTGCCCACACCGGTGGGGCAGGACTGGGAGGAGAGAAGGGGAGCAGGCAGGAGGTGAGGGAGCGAGAAACACCCCACGCTGGGCACATTTATCATCAGCAATCAGTCTTTCTCTAGCCCCTGGACACGGGCTAATTCCCGCCAGACTTGACCTCCCACTGCATGGAAAATCTCTTCCATTCACCGTGAGGCTGATGTGCTCAGTGGGGAGTGGGGAGGGTGGGGGGGACGGAGGCCACTTATTATTATGTTTTAAAAACACATAAACCCCCCATGGAAGGACCCCTCCCTGGACACAAAGCCCTTCTTCCATCTGGCCCTGGCTTCTGGCGGCTGTGGGGTTCAGGCTGGGGCCCCCCTCAGAGGTGGTTACAATGGCCGTTACTGATGACAAATGGGGGCTGGCGGGCTTGGGGGACGCGGAGCTACTTCTAACAAAGGAGGCCCCTTGCGCAGCCCTTTTCCCATACCCTCTGTAGACCTGCCTGTGCCCATGACATCACTTCCTGTGCTGGCCACAGGAAGTGGCCTCACGGAGACGGCCAGCTGTGGCAGGAGCCTGCATCCTGAAGGGGGGTGTCTGGCTGATCCTCAATGTCTCCCCTGGAAGGGCTCAGGGGCAAGCGAAGGAACTGACGGGAGGCTGGAGACGAGGCCCCAGGGTGGGCTCAGAATCCTGGAATGGAGCCCAGGCCCATTTTATTGGGGGTCCCACTGCTTACAAAGTTGGGAGGGACACTACAGTTACTGGGCTCAGGCTCCCAGGGGTACCTGGGGAGGCTGTATTCCACACTCAAGGGTCCAGGCCCTCCCTCCCCACCTTTCCTTCGGTCACTGGACTCCCTCGGCCTGGGCGTCTCTAGGGCTAATTTTAGGCTCCCTTCCGAGCCCCGGGTCCCAGCGTGTCACTACACCTGGAGGCTTGGGCCCTCAGGAGGGGGCATTCTGCTTCCCCCTCTTCTCTCTGACAATGGGCTCAAAGCCCTCTCATCCATCACATTCCAGATAATGGCCAGTTGCCAGCACACGATGGGATAACACACATGAGCAGCGCGACAATCCTGGGACGTAGGCGGTCCATTTCACAGATGAGGACCCTGAAGCTCAAGGAAATGAATAAAAAAGACATGCTCAGACTCATAGCTGCCAAGAAACCCAAAGCTCTTCTTGTTAAACCACAGGCCTCCTTTGGCCCACCATGCCCCCGAGGGATTAGCAGGGGGGCAGCTATTTTCCGGCCCATTTTGCAGATGAGCAAACGGAGTCTCTCCAGAGTTTACTAGCTTGGCTGGAAGGGAACAGGGTCTTGGCTTCCTGACCCCAGCACCTGGCCTCCCTACCTCCACGGGCCTGACAAGTCCTAGACTTGTTCTGGGTGCCTGGGCCAAACAGGGATCCAACCTCGCCCGGTACAGCCCCCAAGACATCACAGTCAGACACGCATTCTCATACCAACAGACACACGCAGACCCCCATGCACGGTTCCAGTCCACAACCTCTCTCCCCTGGATGCCCAGGGAGCCCCAACTGGGCTGGGACAGTGACTCCTGTCTCTGGGCCGTTTACGTCCATGCTCTAAGACAACGGCAGTGGCTCAGGCCTGTGGGGACCCCTGTGTTTGGTCATCTCTCCTCCGTTCAGAGTTAGGATGGAGCGGGGGGTCTGAGCTGCACTTTCAGCCTCTACCAAACACCCAGCTGCTGGGAGTCCTATGTCGGGAGGCCTCCTTTCTCTCCCTGGCATCCCGCCCACATTGCTGATGGACCTGGAGGCTGCTAGATAAACCTTCTAGATGTGCCTCAACCACATGGCTGCCCCCCACCCCCCCCCCACCCCGGCTTCAGTCTCCAAGCCCATGTGCTCCCGCTCAGACCTCCTCACTGTGCTCCCTTCTTTGCTCCACTCCCCTCACAGCAGCCGGTACCATCTCATGAGACAGAAATAAATTCCTCCCCTGCCTACCCCCCCCCCCCATGGCTTCCATTTGCACCTGGAATGAAGTCCTACCCCTCACTGAACAGTCTGACTTCAGATGCTCACCTGTCACCGCTGTGCTCTAAGCCACCCATGCGTGTTTCCTGCCCCTTGAACGTGCCTCCTTTATTCCCACCGCAGGGCCTTTGCAGTTGTCTCCTTCTGGAATGCACGCGCCCCGCCGGCCAATCTCCCTGTGCTCCTGTGGTGACTCTCTGTCACGGAGACCTCAGTGCCACCTGCTCCTTCCCAGGTGAGGCCTGCCCTGACCCGCCAATGTACTCTGGTCATCCTCTGCTCTCCCCGGTGCTAGGTCTGCACTGTCCTGGGGTTTACGGTTGTTTTGTTTGTTTGTCTGTTTTTCTGGACAGAGTTCATCTCCCTCTGAAATACCTTCTTCCTGTATTTGATTGTTTGCTGTCTGTGTCTGGACAGGTCTGCTCTCTGGAAGGCAAGCTCCTGGAGAACCTGGAAATCCTGTTTGCTTGTTTAGCTGGGCCTCCTGGGGACGCAGGACTTTCTCTAACACCTGGGGTGGCAGGTGGAGGTGGGAGGGAGTGGCCAGAGGGGATGCCCACCGGTTGGGCTGACCTGAGCCATGGCAGGGGCAGCCCCTTTGGAAACCCTATGCTGAAGGATGCCACTAACCTCAGGGACCATCTAATTCCTGTCCTCTAGAATGGAGATCAGAGAGGGTGTGGCCTGGCCTGAAAACCACACAGCACCTGAGCAGCAGAGCCAGTAGAAAAAACTGGACTCTAGACTCCCAGGGGAGGAGAAGGGACTGTATTTTAAAAAACCTCCTTAGGGGCACCTGGGTGGCTCGGTCGGCTAAGCGTCCAACTCTTGATTTCAGCTCAGGTCATGATCTTACGGTTGGTGAGGCTGGGCCCCCTCATCTGACTCCAGGTTGTCAGCCTGGGATTCTCGCTCTCTCCCTTTCTCTCTCTCTCTGCCCCCCCACCCCTCCCCCCTCTCTTGTGCACTCTCTCTCTCAAAATAAATAAATTAACATTAAAAAAAAATCCTCCTTGTCCTTCTAATAAAAATGCTTTTTTTCCCTTGGCCTTTTCTGATTACAATTTGGGAAGAAACAGGAATGAAAATAAAACCAACCCATTCCCACCCCCCCGTGTCCCAGAATGAACACGGGACGTCGGTCCTCTTGGACTTTTCTAGACACAACACATATTTTGTTACTTAATGAGGTGTCACCATATACAGCGGCATGTTCTGTTTCCCTTGCAAGGCTGTTAACCGGAGACTTTTAAGCCGCTTTAAACCCACAGCGAAATGCACAAGGCATCTCTCTGGCGTTCGGCACAGTCCCACACATCACGTCACGGGCGCAGGCCAGCTGGCCCGGCTGCCCCTGGCACAGCTTTCCGGGCTGCCGGAGAAGCCACAGGATGCGGACGCAGAGCTGGTGTGGGAGCCACTGGGCGGTGACATGAGGTTGGCTTTGCACGTTTGGGCGCTGGGCAGAAGGATGCCAGCATCCTGTCCCTGTGTTCTGGAAAAGTCAAAAAGCCCGTGCGTGCAGCCTCTGGCTCGGGGGCTGCCTGACAGACTCCCCTTGCAGGCAAGGTGCCTGCATGTTCTCCCGGGAAGTCTGGAGTCAGGCCTGTTCTTAGGGCGCTCCGAGGCACAAATTTCCCCTGCCTTCTCGGCATCACATCATGCTCTAGGGCTGCACAAGCCCTCCTCGCAGGGGGGAGACAACTGCCAACACTTTGCAAAGTGGAAAATCTGCTACGATCCTTGCCCGCTGCCATTGGCACCATCACCACGCCCGGCCAGACCCTGCCCCGGTGCTGGCTGTGGGCCACCTGGCAGGCACCGGGGAGGCAGCTCAGACCCTGGGCTGCGGGCCCTTAGACCTGAGTCTAAGGCCTTCACGTCCAGAGAGGAGCAGTGACTTGTCCAGGGGCAAACAGCCAGTCAGTGGCTACAGCAACCCTGGTATCTTGGCATCACGTTCGCACAAAGAGAACCACGGCAGGGACAGAGAGAAAGGGGGTGCAGACTCTGGCCTTTGCCCATCTGTGAAATGGGGCATGGGACAAAGGAGGAGAGATGAATAGAGGTGGAGGCTGAGTCACGGGGAGAGGAACAGAGGAAGGCGCCCGCGGCCAAGGGTGAGCCGAGCAGTGCGGGGGCTTCTCGTACGTTTCCGAGCCTGGAATCAATCCACCTGGGTTTGCTCTCGGGCCCTGAGAGCAGGGGAAGAAGGTGGCCATCCATCACGGGCCTTCGTCCACACTCCTACACTCCTGCTCTGCCTCTACCACGCGGCCAGGACTGGGCTGAGGTTCCGTGACCCCAAGGAAGGCGGACCTTGCGGACTCAGCCTCCCAGAGGTGGGAGCAACTGGGTTCAGGTCACACAGCAGGTTGGAAGCAAAGCTGGACAGGAACGTGGGCATCCTGGCACTCGGCCCAGTGCTCTTGCCCTTGCCTCCCTCTGGTTCCACTGGTGGAGAAGACCCTGGCCCTGGGCCCGGTGAACAGCTGAGTTGTTAACAGCAGTTAGGACGCGGGGAGACAGGTGTCTCAAGCCAAGGGGAAGACCCAGATGGCCGCTCGGGTATACCTCGAGGGGGACAGGGTGGTGGGCAGGGACTCACCCCTACTCTTTCATTCATTCATCAAACATCCTCGCCTCCCCTTGATCACGCCTATGGGAGGGCCTTGGAGAGCAATGGCCAAGCTTCAGTCCCACCCAGGAGAAGCTCACAGCAAAAGTTCAAGGTTAAGGATCCCAAATCTTGACTCAGGCTCCCGCTCCGTCTGCCTCTAGCCTAGCCTCACAGTCCTGTGACAGCCCTTCTGCCTGCTGACCCACCATCAGTGCAGAAACAAAGCTACAGCTGTGTCTGAAGCTCCCTCCTTCTCAGTCAGGGAGCCGGCCCACCTCCTCCAGGAAGCATGCTTTGACTACTCCCACCTCGACTGCCATAGGGATTCCTCATTCTCCAGGCACCCATAATCCCTCATATTTTTCTCAAGCCGAAACACATGGCGCTGTCATTGGCTTCTGAAGCAACCCTGGGCAAGCCGCTTCCCTCTGGGCCTCAATCTTGCCTTCTGGGAAATGGGGCCACTTTTACTTGCTTCCCCCCCACCCACCCCCCCGCCCAGGGTTGTTGGCACTATCAAGGTCCCAAGTGTGAAACTATTTTGCCAGGTGGGCGGCCCAGTGCTCCGGCTAATTCTTTATCGTTGAGTTTTGCAGTAAGAAACGGTGGGCGTGTCTTGCCGGGGCCTGCCGGGATCACTGGCTGACATCTTGACCAGTAGATCTAGGTTGTTCCTCTGGGCTCGAGGTGCCCGCCAGCCGCCCCACTCGCTGCCCACCCTGCCCCAGCCCACGCGGTGATGACAGGAGCTGCAAAAGGCTGATGCAAGCTGGAAGAAGGGAATGAAACAGACTCGCGTGGGGCGGGTGGAGCTCCACCCCCGGCCCCGCGGGACTCCCAGCCCTGCTCCTGCCTGCTTGTTTGTACCTGCTGATGTAATCCCTGGGCCTCCTTGGCTCAGGGCTCGGCCTGCTCACCTTGACCTCTGAGCCAGAGCCAGAGGAAGGGTGAGAGGGCAGGTGTCTGGCCGGTGTACTGAGTGACGGAGCTCTCCTCCAGAGAAGGGCAGCTGGGCCCCAGTGAGGGCAGAGGGGAGGAAAGGGCCTGAAACACAGTTTGAAGAAGAGTAGGACCCGGTCAACCCCAGCTTTGCCACCGTGTCACTTCAGGGCAGACGTCCCATGGCTCTGAGCCTGTTCCACCACGGCCCTCAATGTGCCACTCTTTGGTGGATTTCTCCCAGGGGGTAAGGGAGTCTGAGAGGGGAAAGGAGAAAGGGGAGAAGCGTGGCTCCGTGGAAGGAAAAACCAGAATAGTCCCGGGCTGGCCTCCCGCTCACCCTGCGGCTAGGCCGGCTGCCTCACCCTCTGGGGCCTTGGCTTATCTGGAAAATGGACACAATCTCATGAACGCGTGTGCTCACTTCGCAGCGAGAGCTGCGGCCACTGAAGCGTGTAGGTGGCTCGGGGGACCTGGGGACAGTTGTGGGAGGGTTCCCACCAGGATCCTGGAGGTAGGGCTGTGCTCCCTGCCGGGCCCGGCCCCAGGAGCCTCCTCTTGGGGAGGAAGGGCATGAAAGGGAACAGGGCTCCCCAGAGACCTCCAAGGAGCCGTCAAAAACACGCAGGTGGTGAGGACAAGAACCAGGACACTCTCCTGGAAACCGCAAGGCCACCCGCGTGCAGCCGAGGGCCCTGACCCCATGAGCCCAAGGTCTGGAGATCTCCCGACTCCAGACTAATTCTCAAACCTGGTTTCCCTGGAGACGCCTCTGCTCTTTCCCTGAGAAAGGGGAGGAGAAAAGGGCCTCATGCGGTTCATGTGTCTCTTTGATGAACACTGAAGGCTCCTGAAAGCCAGGGAGCCAGCCCGGTGGGGAGGAGGTCAGCCACCCTCGACCCCTCAGCCCCGGGCCAGTGGGGTTACCTTCAGCTCTGCTAGGCTGCTTCGGAGGGAGAGCTGCACTCCAGCTGGGACGCGTGGGCTTCCCTGGCCACACAGGTCCACCTTTCCCTTTGCAATGGCCTTGAGTCATAGCGGGTCCCCTGCTGTGTACAGGCCAGCCCGTTCCCAGACACTGCCCAGGGCGCTTGGCATACATCATCCAACTGAATACTCCCAACAACCTTTGAGGCAGCACGATCCCCGGTACCCAGGAAACTGAGGCACAGAGAGGCTACGTCACTTGCCCAAGGTCACAGAGCAGGGTCGTCGGCACTTAAATCTGGATCTCGCCGACTCTAAGCCCCTGCTCGTTAACCTCTATGCCAGGCGTTCTCAAACCGCCGCATGCACCAGGGTCACCTGGGGGCTTGTAAATCCCAGCGCACCGTGGCCTTCCTCCTCCTCTCCCACCAGGTCCCCCCCTCAGCGGGTTGCCGGCGGGGCATTTCTAACAAGCGAAACGTGTATTTCTAACAGGTTTCCAGGGGCTGCTGCCGGTCCTCTATGCTCTCGTGTCTCCCAACAGAAGTATCAAACGCTTAGCCCACCTAACAGTGCTTGATGGAGTCAGCTCCCTTTCCCTGAGCTTCTATGATTCCTCTGGACGCTTTTCGAAAGGAACCGAAGGAATCACATGGCAGCATGGTGCCCGCTACCTCAGCTTTGACTCGGGTTCTGGCGAGTGGCAGTAAGGATAATGACAGCCGTCACCTGCACCTGCGTCCTCGGACCTTAGTACTTAGCCCTTCCGGACCTCAGTGTCGTTATTGGCAAAACGGGAGTGATGACACCGCTCAGAGCAGCGCCTGGCACGCAGCACAAAGACGTATTGAGTATAAGCTGCGTTGTTGTTTTTACTGTCACCATTGTCACCATCTTTCCAACACTGTGACTCTTCACCTATCCGCCTCCACCGTTTACCCGAAGCCACTCGGGAGGGTAAGGCACTTGCCCAAGTCCCCAGGCAGCAGAGGAGAGATTCTAAGCCAGGTTTGGGAGCCCAGTGGTAGGACCTGTCCCCGACAGGCAGAGAGATGCCTACTCTGGCCACTTCCTCCACAAAGGATGGAGAGTTGTTTTCTTATTTATGTTTCTTGCTTCCTTCAACAACCCCCCCCCCCCCCACCAACCCTCCCGCTCCAGCCACTCGGCCCAGGGCACAACGGTGTCACTACTGAAGGCAGAAGGTCTCCAGTAGAGAACCAGAGCTGTGACAGCCACCACACTTGGTGCCCTTGGCCAGCCAGACCCCTTCCCTCCCCGTCTGTCCCTCTGTCCCCTAGCCTGCTCCTCCTTACTGGGCACCCTCGAGGTGTGAGGGATGGCTTGGGATTGGCTGGTCCAGCCCCTGGGAGAGAGAAGGTCACGTGCTTGTCCTGAGACCCTCTTGTTCCCAGGTCCTCTGGGATCTCAAGTTCAAAACAATAGAGGCTTCAGGTTGCCCTTGATGTAAAGGTTTAGTAGGTGTCTAATTTTAGCTGAGAAATACTCGGCATTTTCCCAGCCGCCGTCACTGCCGCACTCCGTGCTGGACAAATGGCCTTGCTTTTCCTCCCCGATTGTTCTCGGCTGGGGGGCTAGGGGCAGACTCCAGCTCAGGACAATTGCCTTTGTGTCTGCTTCCGGGTGGCTCTTAACTCAGCAAAGAGAATGGGACAGCCTGGAGTTCTCAGCCCCAAGCTCTCAGCCTCTCAGCCAGAGCTCCCGGGCCTCCCTACCCCCACCCCGGCTGCAGGGCCCTCGCTTCAGTCAGGACGTCCCAAAATGTGGTATTTCAATGGGATTTGCTACTCACAGCCTCCTCAAATAGCCAGGGGTGGTGGCAGGGAAGGAGGGCTTGCAGTCTGCAGGGGCTTCCCAGGGGACAGATGAGGATGCCAAGGCCCAGAGAGGGTGTGACTGGCCTCAGGTCACACAGCACTCTGGCAGAGCCGGGCCGGCACTGTACATCCACAATCACGGTCGAGCCCTCTTTGCGCCACGCGCAGGAGAAATCCCACCGCATCTGCTTCCCCCTGGCGTGGGGACACCTCAGAGCAGAAGCTCCCAGCCTGCAGGCCTCCATTCTTTTGGCCTCCAGTGGAGACACCTGGAATGCTGCATCATCACCCCACCGTCTTCGCCTGGCTGAGTCCTTCTGCCTTCAGGTCTCGCCTGGAAGGTCACTTCTCCAGAGAGCCCGGCCCTGCCTGCCCTTCCCAGCTACACCGGGGCCCTGGCTCCTCCTCTAGTATTTCTTTTCCTTATTGCCCTCATCACCTTTTCGAGTTACATACTCATCCGTGCATTTCCTTGTTCAATGCCCGGGTCTCCACCAATCCTCGTCCCAGGGGCCAGATGCACGGTGGCATTTAACCACCTGTGTGGGCTCTGGGCCAGGGTCCTCGAGCTCCTGCTGTGCCAAGTGAGGCTGGGGAAGGGTCCCTGGAGAGTGAATGGGGCAACTGGGGACCCTCAAGCCTCGAGACAGGGGCTGTTTGCCACCCGGGGTGGACATACTCAGATGTTTTCAGCAGCAAGATGTCCTTAGTGGCACTTTCTGCCTGAACACCATCCCTGGCTGGGTGGGACACGTGTGCCTCCTGCTGACTCCCAGCGCCAGCATGGCACACAGTAGATGCTTAATAAATGCTTTTTGCATGAATGGATGAGCCTCCTGGGCTCCTCTGGGTCCTCTTCTCCCTGGGGAAGAGGCCTCCATTCAACCTATGCCCCACCCTGCCCATGAATGGCTCTGGAAGCTAGAGAAATGAGGAGCCTTGGGGAACGCACTGCGGCCCCACCCCGGAGAGCCGTTTGCTGGCCTTGCAGCTCCCCCCCCCCCTGCTCTGCCTGGCCCCCCACCACTCCAGCCGGGACCCAGCATGCTATAATTAGAGTCCTCCTTCCAGGCTCCGGTAATGAGGGGTGTCGGGTGCCAGCCCTAATTACAGCCTGGTTAAAACGAACAGGAGCCGCCTCCAAGCCAAATTACAAAGTCTGCAGCCGGACTCCCTCCTGCCCTGCTCCCTTTTTATGGGGCTGGTTAGAGGGAGGGACCGGGGAGTTTACGGAGAAGCCAGCTCAGGCTGGGGCTATGGTTTCGGCACCGCAGAGCGCGGCGGAGAGCCGAAAGTCTGGGCCTGTGATGCTTTGAAACTGCCCTTGAACTTCCCCCGCCCACCCTCATCAAAATTCCCATCCAAAGCCCAGGTCAAGAATGGGCAAAGAAACTGGCTCTTCTGAGCCTTTCACGAGCACCCCCATCTTGGGGCTGAGCATGCTACACACGCAGTTGTGTTCCACGGGCACGGACACCATCACCCCCACTTTACCAACCACACGGGTCAGTGCTTAACTGACTTGTCCCGAATCACACAGCCAGTAAAAGGGAAACTCCCAGGGCTCAGCCAGGTTCACACAGGGAGAAGGTTGTGGAACACGGGCACGCTCCATCTTGCACACAGCAGGGCACAAGAAAGGGCTCGGTGACCCTGAGAACGATGAGTTTTAGAGTCAAGGCCTGAACGGCTCAGTGAAGGCCTTCTCTCCCTTTTGGAGATAGAAAAATCGAGACCCATTTCCACTGGCATCTCAGGATCCAGAGGCAGCACCAGGATGTGGGAGGCCTTGTCAGACAAGCCTCGGAATCTCAGGATGGTAGAGAATACGAGGGTTGTAGAGAAAACCTAGTTCATGTGCAAAGACACAGCAGCAGGGCCCATCCAGAGGCTGTGGCAGACATTACTAATCAATCATCAATCTCCACCTGCCTGGACAGGGCCTCAGACTCCTTCTCAACACAGGGCTACACCCAGTCACACCAATCAAGTGATGAAAAACAGATTCCACTATCTCTGGCTTGAACTGTCCCCACTCACCCCAACTTAACCCAAGGGGAAAACAGGGCCCAGAGAGTTGGGGGTGACTCGTCCCAGTAATGGAGTGGCTCTTACTCAGTGACCAGCCTCCATGGGTGCACACTGGCCACTCTCACTGCACCCTCAGCCCAGTCCCAACTCTGGGCTTCCAGTGTGGGGGAGACTCAAGAGACTCAAGCCCACCCCCGCCCCCGCCCCCGCAGTACTGACCTGGCCGTCTGGTCTGCTGCCCTGACCTAAGGCGGCTTGCGTAAGGGACTGCAGAGGACCAGGCTTGCTCACCCGTGGAGGTGTCCCGGTGAGCCAGGGGCAACCTCTCCACAGGGCTGCCAGCACACCCCTTTCCTGGGCCTCTTGGCTGGGCTCTCTTCCCAGCCCAAAAAGCTGGCTCCAGCCACCCGCTGCCCACTCACCACAATTGGCCCGTGGTGACTCAGTCTTCTGGTTACCAACTCCCCCCCTCCCCCCAAGCGCCGTTCTGCCCCTGGCATCCCCCGCTCTAACAAGCCTCTTCAATAGTGCCTTTGATCCAGGCTCTCCGGACAAGGACAGCCTGGTGCCTTCAGCAAGGGGTGTGGGAGAGGTGGGTCTGGGGCACCAGTACCCTGAAAAGCCAGGCACGACCCTGAGGTCCTCACTTTCACGGGACTCCCCCAGCCTCACCAAGATGACCAAAGGCCCTGAGCCTAGAGGCCCTCCAGAGGAGGTGAGAACACTGCTGAGGTTTCTGGGAGGGGCCTGCCTCTCCCAGCCCTGCCAGGCCTGGACCGGAGGGCATTTTCAAAAGGACACTTTAATTAGGGAACAGGGCGGCCAGCCAGCGGGATTATAGGCCACACCCGGTGCCATCAGAGGCCTCTAAACTCCCAGGCCCAGCCTGCCTCTTTTTGCCTCCACCTACTGCCATCTCCTCCCTGGGATTGTGAGGAAGGGAGGTGGGGGCCCTGAGCACCCCTGCTTGCTGCCCCCAGGGTGGGGCCCCCGGAAAGAAAGACTGGATGTCTCAGGTATGCTTTCTTGAGCTGAAGTTTTAGATCTCAGGCGTGGAAACACAAGGGCTGGAGACAGTTGGCAAAAGCAGAGAAGCCACCCTCTGGGCAGGAGGCGGGAGCAGTTCTGGGCCACCCCTGTGCTGGGCCATGAAACGGAGTGGGCCCTAGAGCTCCCACCCCTGGCCCTGTGTGCCCCCCACCTCTCTCCACCTCAAGGGCCAATGACGAAGGTCTGTCTCCTAGAGGCTCTGGCTCAGACCCAGACCGTGCTGTTCCAGGCATCAGCAGTGTTCCCACGTCCACGACGGCAGATTTGGAGCTGCCTAGGGTTGTCTGCCTCTAAATGCAGGAGTGGGGTGGGGGGCGTAGGCCCACCGACCTGGTGCACTTGGCTGTGGCTGAGAGGCACTGTGCCCACAGGTCTTCTCTGTGCGCTAAGTTCCTTTCTATAAAATGGGGAGGTGTACGTGAATCTCCCAGGCCTGTTGTTCAGCTAAACAGTCACGTATGTAAAAGTGATCACAACGGAGTCTGGCTGGAGAGCTTAGGAAACTCAGTCCTGCTCATACATGAACTGGCTGTGTGGCCCTAGGCAAACCACCTCACCTCTCTGAGCCTGAGTTTCTTAATCTTCAGATGGGGTGAACGGTAGGTTCTCCTTAGACCTGTGAAAGTGCTTTAGAACCGGTAAAGGGCTGTCCACGGCTGAGATTAGCCATGATTCTTTTTCTAATGAACAGCTACACCTGCCCTCCCTTCACCCTGCCCATGAGGGGAGGCTGGGACATTTCCCAGCTTCCCACTCTCAGGCTCAGCCTATCTCTTGTCATTTTCCAGCTGGCTCTTGGACAGGTTGGTGACTGCGGGTCCTTGGACAGCGAGGGGGAAGAGGGGCTCAGGATGTTTAGTTCTCTGGGGAAGTCTGTGCCCACTGGTGAATCCTCTGCTCATCTGGGCATCAACCCCAAGAGAAAAGACAATGTTGGGGTAGGGTGGGGACAAGGGTGGTGACCTGAGTGACCATGGGAGCAGGTGGGTGGGTGGGAGCCAGATGGGCAAAGCCCATCCTTGGTTCTTCCTGCCCTTTCTCTGAGGGAACTCTAGAGGTTCCTTGGGAGGCCCCAAGCAGTGTGACCTTGGGTCAAGTCCCTTCCTCTCTCTGGACCTTCTTCTTCTATAAGGACACTCTCCAAGGACATGGTTTGTCCTGCTGCTCTCGGATGCTCGGCGTAGAGGGCTCTGGGAAAGACACAAAGGAAGCTATCCCCTCCACACAGCTCAGTGACAAGCCAGGTGTCCTGGGGACCCCAGGGCTGGGTCTGAAGGGACGTAGGGTGGCCTCTGGACACTCAAGAAGCAAGAGTGGTTGAAGCACCAGGGCATCCCTCCGGGACCCCCTGATCTGCAAGCCCTCACCTCCCATCCTGCACTTGGCCAGCAGGCGGCCAGACACAAGCACGAGGCAATGCACGGATTCCTCCAGCCCGGACCAGGAGGTGGGAGCTCCGCTTGGAGCTGAGGGCACCCACGTCTCGCCAGGAGGGTGGGGGCCCTTGCTCTCAACGGAAAGAGCCCCAGCACCCCGGGGGAGAATCTTGGCAGCTACAGTTGTGGGATTTTAGGCAACTGATTTTCCCTCTTCGGGCCTCGATTTCCAGACCTGGAAAATGGAGCTGTGAGGAGCCCCGGCCTGGAAGATAGCTGGGAGGAAGGGCCAGTGCCTGGACTGAGACATTCACCAACCATGCCCGGTCACTGCAGTGCCATCCTGGGCCATGTCGCTCCAAGACTCTGGGCCCCTGTGCTGCATCTGTGAAGTGGGCATCAGGGCGTCGCCCTCCTCGAACACACCACACGTACGGCAGGCACCGGTCTGGTGCACGGCAGGCACACTGGGCGTCTGCGGGAGCCGCTGAGGCTGGGTGGCCTGGCAGAGCTCCCCACACACCTGGCCGCAGCCTGCCCCAGCTCCAGGGAGGGAACGGAGCCTCGCCTCTGCCCTGCAACAGCCACGGGTTGGCTCCCTCCTTCCGGCTGTCAGGCCCAGATGGCTGCTGGGTCCCCAGCCAGGGGCAACACCTTCCACACCCACACAGCACCTCCGCACGGCACCTGGCGTGCGGAGGCGGGAGCTCACTGCCCGGTCCGGGATGCCTTCCAGCCCGGGAGCCCGGCGCGGCGGCCTCGATTCTGCCCATTCCACAGACGGGACGCATCACCGAGGTGGCTAGCCACCTACGTGACTGGTCTGGGTGACCTGAAGGGGAAAGGGGGTCCCAGAGAGACACGGGGGTCCTTAGACACCCGATTTGAGGCCGGCGGCAACTCCTCACTCAGGCTTCCTCTCAACTCAAACTTCCTAGTTCACCATCTGTTTGGTAGGGTGGGCAGAATGGTCCCACTTAACAGATAAGGAAATGGAGGCACACAGAGGTTGAATGGTATGCCTGGCTCAGAAGCTGGGCTGGTGGCAAAGCTGAGATTTGACCCCGGGCTCTCCTCGTCTCACCACAAGGCCAGACACGCTGGCGGGGGGCGGGGGGGGGGGGTTGCTAGTGGAGAGGAGCAAGGCGGGATCTAGGGGTGCTCGGCTTGTCCCTTAGTGCTTGGCAAAGGACCTCAGGGAGCACCTGCTAACTAACAGAAGGGATCCATCGAGGTGTAGCTTTCCAGGGTCTCCCCCTTAACCTGTCCTTGCCAGGATGGTCTATACTGGCTGCTGGACCCCTTCCCCTCCTGCTACCGGGGCTGTCCCAATGCTCCTCCTTAGTATACTTCCTTCATCCTGCGTCCCTCCCTCTCCCTGGACAGGACGGCCCACCCCCACATTCCACACTCTCCGCTTTGTCTCTTACTCTGTGCCTTTTCTACGGCCTTCCTTGCCATCCCCCTGGGCTCCACACTAGCTCGTGGGTTCTTGTGACAGCCCAGGGAGGCAGGGGACCTGGGCTCTTGTCTCAGTTCGGTAGTCGACTGCTGTGTGACCTTGAACAAGTCCCTGACCCTCTCTGGGCCTCTGCTTGCTCGTCTGTCATCGAGGGGTTCGGTGAGAAGTTCCGATGTTCTGTGAATATCAAAATCCCCACCAAATGTTCAAGCTGGTGCGCCGGTGGACATCTGGGACCTTGGGCTCCTGGCTCACCTCTTGGCTCCCCACCGGGGCCCTGAAGAAGCTGGTCCAGGGACTGGACCGCCAGGCGGGGCTATCCTCTACACCTCTTAGTCCCTGCCTGGGTTCCATCTGTTTTCTCAGAGCCTTCCGTGTGCCTCTGTCTCTGGCCTCTGCTCTACTTCCCTCTGTTCCCTATCCCGTCCTCACCCCCAGGCAAGGGTGGTTGCCCCTGTCACCGGAGCCAACTCCTGGCAGAATTATTTCCCTCTGCGCTGGGCCTTCCATTAGTCAGTAAGTACACCGGGCCCGGGCAGGGCGCTAGGGGACAAGGCGGCCGTAAATCACCATGGCTCTCTCTCCTAGCCTGACTGCTGACCGCCGAGGAGCTCTGCTGGCTCAGCTGAGTCTCCTGTCCCGGAGGAGCCGGGGCCAGGGCTGGAGTGGCTGTGTGAGGGGCACTGGTGCAGGGTGTGGTGGGCACACGGCCACTTACCCCATCACCTCGGGGTAAGACATTGTGGCAGCACCTCGGCTCCCTGTGGGGTGCCACCTGGTAATCATTCAGGGAAGGGGACGTGGTAGGGACCTTGGCAAGTCATTGGGACTCAAAGCCTCAGTTTCCTGGTCTTTAAAATGGGGTGATCATACACCAACTGCATGGGAGGGCGCCCGAGGTCCCCCCCGGCCCACGGCGGCCCGCACACACACGGAGAACGCCAAAGAGTAGACCTCAGTAGACAGTCCCGCCTTCCCTGTAGCAGGGGAGGGTGGCCTGTGTGCCTACGCATGAAGCCACGTCTCTTACGCTATACCCTTCCCTCTTGTAGCTGGACAGGGATAGGTCTTCTGCTTGGGGTGAAACAAATGCCAGCAGTGTTTTGGGAGTCAGACCCTGCCTGGAAAGGGTGAGGACTCAGCCCGGCTGGTGGAGCACGGAAGCCTCTGGCACCCTCAGCGAACCAAGTTTGGCTGCGAAAATTAAATGAGATCACAGGGGTGAGATTAAAAGAGCAAATTGCTTTAAAGGGCTTCCGCTCATTCCAGATCTCACTGCAGACGGATGGCGCTAATTACCAACGAGGAGGGACCCGCTCGGTAAAGCAGGTCCCTAGGGCTCCCCAGTGTTTCTGAGGCAGGGCCCTGGCGAGTCACATCCCCCTGCCCCATAAGGAGGGGCACCTGGTGGGGTCCGGCAGCGGGTGAAGTCTGCAAAATACTGTTTTGCATTCATCGAAGAAGGACAGCCTGCGGATAAACTCTTGCTACAAATCCGCAGAACTCTGTGGCCGCATGTGTCACGGACGGCACGTCCTCAGAATTCCACTTCTGGGAAGCTCTCCCGTAGAGCACTGCGGTGCTATTTACCAGGGCAAAATACCCAACGATGGGGGAAATGGTTGAGTAAATGAAAGCATATACCCCCAGCGTGGAGAACCACACGGGAAAGGCTGGCGCGATCGGGTTAAGTGAGGAGGCCGGGGGGGTGAGATGAAGTGCTCGCTTTGATTTCACCATAAAACAAACCGAGGCCTGAGCCTGGAAGTTTATACACGGATATGCAATCAGTGGCTAGGTCTGGGGGGCGGCGGGGGGGGGGGGGGGGAGTGGGGAGGATTAGGAATGCTTCTTTTTCAGACCCTCGTTCCCCATTATCTGGGGCAAGATGGCAACATTATCTGGACTGTATAAGCAAGCAAACAAGCAAACAAACAAATACATCTTGGACCCAGTGGGGAGAGGGCTGGAGCCTGGCCTTTCAAAGAGCCTTACAGATTGTAACAAGGAACCCTCAGGCTGCTGTTCTGAGAGCCTAGCAAACATGAGCCAGGCTCGTGGAGTGTATAACAGACTTGGGGCTGGAGCTTGTGGGGGCCAGAGGCCATCCCCCCTGCTCTGTGCACCTGTTGCCCCAGGAAGGCCTCTCTGGGGATGTCCCATTGTTCTCTGGCCAGAAGGAAGGTGGCGGGGGGGGGGGGGGGGAGGGGGGGGCAGGGAGAATGGCTTGTTCCAAAGCCAGGAAATAAATCTCCACAACCCAGCCTCTCCATTCAGGCCGGCTTATTGATGGGGACCCAGGGGGCCTGGGGAGAGCTAGTCACCTTCCCAGGATGCGTGAGAAAACCTCCCTGTGCTGGGCCCATGGCGTCTTATAGACTCTGGGGGCCCATCCTGGAGGCTTCCTCTGGCTACTTCCTGGCGTTGTCATCCCCGCAGCAGGACGCCAGGCGCCCACAGTCCCAGAGTCAACACACACCCCTCCTCTTTCACCACAGCCCGCTGGGACTCGAGCCTTGGGGTGGGCAGGATGATCTCCATGGGCCTTATTGGATCTGATCGTCTGTGAAGGGAAGAATCGCCATCAGCTCCCCTGCGACACCCCCCCCTCCCCCACCATGCTAGGGGTAGAGAGCCATGGACATTTGCATACAATTTACATTAATTTGATAACCACCCGCTATAGTGGCAAGAGCACTGAACCAAAAGTCAGAAACCTTGGAGTCCACTCCTAACAATACCACCAACTCGATGTGACCTTGAACAGATTTCCGGGGACTGCGCTGCTGGTCTGTGAGCTGAAATGATACAGTGAGCAAGGACACACGTGGAGCAGGGAGGGGGGGCCCTGGACGCCCCTCCCAAGCTGTGACCCCACCTGTGACAGGTGCTCCCTGAACACCTCTTGGGAGACATTCCTGAGACAGCTGCTCCAACCTCTGGGCGCCCTCCCGCCCTCAGGCTGTGGGGATCCCTTGGGAGGGAGGGCAGACGGGTGAGGGTTCACAGCCCCAACCAGCTCTCCTGCTCCTGCTCCCCTCGGCAGCCCTTGGGGAAGCCCAGCTTCTGACACCCTGGAAATGTTGTGAACCAGGTGCCAGGGAGCCTGGCAGGGCCTGAGGGAAAGGGAGGCAAAGCCCAGGCTGTCCAGGGAGTGAGTGGACTCAGCACACGTACATACACACACTCACAGACACAGGTACCACTCCCCCCAACACACACTCTAGCCTGGACCAAAACAGCGCCACTCCTGACGTGTAGCCCCCAAGCCTTGCCTGCGAGGTATCGCCTGGGCAATGGAAAAGGGGCTGCTGGAAAGCAAGCCTCATCTCTGGAAAGCGCCATTGCTGCTCCTTGCATCAGGATCTCTGGGGCATGGTGCCAGGGGAAGGGCCAAAGCTCAGGGAACGGTCTACTCCGGCGCCTGGGCCTTGGCCTTGCGAGTGGGGTGGTGAGTATGGCCTTGCTGGGGGGTGGAGCACCTCCGATCCTCAGTGCTGGGAAGGGCTGAGCCTCTGGGGATCCCCTGAGCCCACAGCCAATGCGGGGTAGGGTGTAGGGGAGGAGTCGGGGTCTGAGCTGCAGAGGCAAAGAGCTAAGAGGGAGAGGGTAGAAAAGCCCTTAGACCTCAGCACCCTGGAGCCCGTGCTCTGCCCTATCTCTTCTCGCCCCCTAAGTCCTCCAGGAAAAGCCGCTCTTCTCCCCAACCCCTACCCTTCTTCCCTGCTTGCCCTCTACTCCTCTGGGGAGAACAGACTGCCAGGGTCTGACTTAGGTTCTGGTTGTCTCTGGAATGTACTTTAATGCCTCTACCGCCTTCACTCTCCCCCAGAGTTCACAAGTGCTGTCTAGTGAGGCAAGTCCCCATGAAAGACTCTGGACTGGGACAGGTCACTTCACCTCTCTGAGCCTGTTTCCTCCACTCCAAATAGGAGAGAGGATGTCAACCTCTTGCGTGATTTAAACAAGTTAAATGGGGGGGGGGGGGTGTGATTTAAATAAGCTCAGCACAGAGCCTGGCACACGATAAAATAGTAACAGCCCGTGGCTGTTATTAGCAACCTCTTAGAGCCTCGGTTTCCTCTTTTGTACAATGCAATACAAGTCCTGCCTTCACAGGGCGATTGAGAGTAGAAAGAGATTGGGGCGGGGTGGGGAGGGGGGAGCAGAGTCCGGGTGGCTCAGTCGGTGAAGTGTCTGACTTCGGTTCAGGTCATGATCTCGTGGTTCGTGAGTTCGGGCCCCGCGTCGGGCTCTGCACTGGTTTCTGCTTGAGATTCTCCCTCTCTGTCCCTTCCCCATTTGCATGCTCTAAATAAACAAACAAACAAACAAATAAAACAGATGGGAGATACGATACGAATGCATGCTGCAAACGTGCAGAGGGCATGAGGCCATGTGCTCTGGGACTGATGCCCGGCCCCTGGGAGGCACAGGTCAAGCCTGCCCCACCCTAGCACAGAGCCACAAAAGGGAGCCGCATACTGTGGCCAGGTGCTCCGTCACGATTTCTGCTGCCCCAAGCCCAAAGTCGTCCCGTTTGATGGGTGAAAAAACAGAGGCCCAGAGAGGGCGACAGACCAGCCCACAGTCACGGCACACAGCGAGTGAGCAAGTGTGAAGGAACCAGACCCGGAAAGATAAAACTCAAGATTCAGGTCCCACTGAGGAGAGCACTGCTTCCCCTTTTCCCGTTTTTAAAGGGCAGACACGGGGCAGAATATTGTAATACATACGATATTTACTTTAACCCAGATCGCAAGTCACTTTTTTTTGTCGAGGAGGGAAAGAAAGCGCTCACTTCACGTGCTTACAAAACTCACTGCATCTCCCTTCATTTACTTACAAAAACGGCACTCTGCTGCTTTCAGAGTCCCAGAAAAGTACAGTCAATCTGACAGCGAATGAAATGACAGGCTTGAAATATACATCCCCAGCCTGTGGATTTTTTTTCAGAGGGAAAAAAAAAAAAAAAACCCACAACGCTTCCAGGAAAACAAAGATCATTTTCACTTTTCCCCGCCTGAGCCCCAGGGTGTGCAGACAGAAGAACCCCCCCGCCCCCCCCAGCACAGGAGTTCCTGCTTCGTTCATTCATCCCTCCGTCTGCTCAGGACTGGGTGGCAGAGGGTTCCAATGGAGACAGAGCTTAAGGTCTCCTTAGGGGCCGTATACAACTCTGCAACTTAGATCACCTTGTCCGCAGGCACGCGCGAAGCATTTGAGAGACGGCATTTCTTTTTTTTTTTAATTTTTTTTTTCCCAACGTTTATTTATTTTTGGGACAGAGAGAGACAGAGCATGAACGGGGTAGGGGCAGAGAGAGAGGGAGACACAGAATCGGAAACAGGCTCCAGGCTCTGAGCCATCAGCCCAGAGCCCGACTCGGGGCTCGAACTCACGCACCGCGAGATCGTGACCTGGCTGAAGTCGGACGCTTAACCGACTGCGCCACCCAGGCGCCCCGAAAGACGGCATTTCAAAGCAAACTTATTAAAGTGCCGGGCACTTTCGTGACACACTGGCCCAAGTCAGTCTCATCTCCCATCGTTGGGCAAATGGAAAATTGCTCTGGCAGATGGGGGGCTGTGTTCTGTGGCCCGCGAGTCCCAAGTCCAGGGCAGTTGCCAGAAGAAAATCCAATTTGCCTTTATTTATTTATTTATTTATTTTAACGTTTATTTATTTTTGAGACAGAGAGAGACAGAGCATGAACGGGGGAGGGGCAGAGAGAGAGGGAGACACAGAATCGGAAGCAGGCTCCAGGCTCCGAGCCGTCAGCCCAGAGCCCGACGCGGGGCTCGAACTCACGGACCGCGAGATCGTGACCTGAGCTGAAGTCGGACGCTTAACCGACTGAGCCACCCAGGCGCCCCCAATTTGCCTTTAAATGCCATTTACAGAGTGTTTCTGTCACACCGACCACCTACGGTATAAAAGGGTGAGAGGTAAAAGTTTAAAAGCTGCACGGAGACTAATGAAGACCGCAGCTACGGGGAGCAGACTCAGACAGACATATCGCCAGGGTGTCTGTCCATGTCCCACTGACCAGCTGAGCAAGGACGAGGTTTACCGGGGGAGAAGGCAGAGTGTGTGTGCGTGTGCGTTTGTATGTATTTGGGAGCACGTGTGTGTGGGACCGTGAATACCGTTAAGCACAAGTGAAAACCGAATGGACTGGGAAATCTGCCGTCTATACTTTGACTATCTTAGCAGGAGCTAGGATTCTAGAATCATTCAACCAAGCGATGCAGCGGGGTCTGACGGAGCGCCCCTCTCGGGGTCCTAGCTCCAGATCAGTATATTTAGAAGACTGAAATCGAGCCCAGACGGCAATACCCTGGTATCGTTGCCACGGTGGAGCCGGTAACAGACATCACTAGCTGCTTACGGCACTCTCTCCCCTTTCCAGCTGAGCACAACTCTTGGAAGTCACTACTGCTTGGTCAGGGTTGGCTGGCAAGAGGTAGCCTATCTGTCATCCTTGAACTTGATGGTCTCTGGGGTTTCTTCCACCCCTAGCATACTCTTAAGTATTCCCCTCCTCAGTTTCTGCTACATCTAGGCCTATGTTAGAATCTGTGAGGGGCAGAAGTAAGTTCCACCCTATGTTGTTGTGCTGGGGGTCAGGAGGGGGATAAGCCTTCATGAAACCACGAGACAGTGGTTAACAAGACCGTGACGGAGGCCTAGAATGGATGGCAAATTCCTGGCCTCAGCGCCACCAACTCCAAACTCGTGCCCAGAGCAGACATTCCTAACTGAGGCCACTTTTACAGACGAGGCCAGATGCGGCCCTAGAAGTCTTCTGAATGTCACATATCAGGCGGTCACCCTCCGGCTTTCGAAACAGCCGCCGGAGATGAATCGTTTTTGCCATTGCTGCCCTGCATTTTGAGCTACAGGCTACAGGACTAGGGAGGCCGGGGTTATCAGGGAAGGCTTCCTGGAGAGGCAGGAATTAAGCTGGGACTTGGGAAGTACCCAAGCACCCAAGCCAGACCAGACAGATGAGGGAGAGAGAGGCCAAGGTGGGGAGAAAGGCAATGGTGGGAATCCCCAGGAGGACCGGGAAACATACCACCTAAGGCGGGGAGCATCCTGTTTGGATAGAGCAGCTGGAAGGTCAGGATTGTCCTGAGGGCCAAGTCGAAGGGGCTCTGGCGTCTGACCCACTGGCACTGCCCCCACATTAAAGGCATTCTGGGAACAGGAGCTGGGAGCCGGGGCCCCCACAAGTAGGAGGACTTCAGTGGCCGGGGGACCCAGGCCCAGTGTATCCCGGGCTCCCAGTGCCCCTGCCCTGCTCAGGAGTGGGGCAGTGCTTGTGCTACGGGAGCCTCCTGAGGGGGCAGGAGATGGGCACCTGTGGCCCACACGTTTTCCACCTGGCTCCCATGGGCTGTTCTCCTGAGCCCGGACATGTGCTCAGGGAAGAGAACCATATCCCCACCCCAGCCCAGGTAGCAGGGCAACAGCAGGGCAGGAAGAGAGAAATCGGGGCTCCAAAAGGCCCCACGGGCACTGGGATGCATGGCCAGTACCCTATGAGGCACTTTTCTGGGGGGGTTCTCTGAGTGCTATCCCGTGACCTAAGAGGCAGTCTTGGTTTTCCCTCTGTATAATGGGCTTGCTCCCACCAACTGGAGGCTGCACTGCACAGAGGGCCACCTGTCCCCTAGCCAACTTGTGCTTTGGGGGCTGTAGGGGACAAGTGGGAAGTGATGGGAGGGAGGGGCCATGCTGGGGGCTCTCCTAGAGCTAGGGACGACAGCTTGGAAGCCACAACCTCCAGGACAGTTCTGGATCCAAAGCGGCTTGCCTGGAAAGCACGGTCTCAGCACAGAGCCGCAAGGTACGTTCCCACAGGGCTAGGGCCCCATCTCAGCTGACGAGCTCGGAAATACAACACTCACCCGAAGGAACACTGTTTTTGGTCATTACTGTCCCCCCGCCTCGCCCCCGGAAAGCCCCCGCCCTTACAAGCTGGCATTGGGGCAGCTGGGCCAGGACTGGAGGGGCAGCAGGGAGCTGGCAATCCCTAATGGGTTCCCCTTGGCAGCCTAGCTTCGGGACAGCCTAGCTTCAGTCTGTCGTGCCCAGGCTGTAAGGCTCTGTTGCCAAGACTGGGTGGGCAGCCCAGTCTCTACCAGAGACTCGTAGGAGTCTGGTGCTGGTGCCAGCCCATGGTGTGTGAGTGGGGTGGAGACGTGGCCACGATCTTGCTCTCATGTGTGTGTTCAACCCCGGGCTCGGTCAGGCACCCACGTGGGGCTGCGCACGAGGGATGGAAAACTAGGGCACAGAACGGTCCACCTGAACGCCAGCTGGAGCCCACCCACCTCTTTGCCAGAAGGAGCTATATTTGGGACCACCTGGCCAGCCGATGCAAATACAAACATATGCAAATACAAACCATTGCCCGTAGGAATAAGGAAGGGTGGACAGTGGGGTTGGAGATTGTAGGCCGATGAGGTGTGGGCTTTACATCTTGCTGTGTGAGTGTGTGTGTGTGTGTGTGTGTGTGTGTGTGTGTGTGTCGCCCGTGTCCTCTGCCTCGGTGTACGTGCATGTAAGTGGGTGCACGTCAGTGTTCACCGTGAGTTCAGGCATCCTCCCCTGGGGACACATGACCCCGTGCATGGGGCTGTGTCAATGTACATGCACAGGAACTGCTTTTAAAACAGACCTTGGGCTGCAAAGGAAAATGATGAGATTCTTAAGAACATCAAGTGCAGCAGATACTAGCTGGTCTTCTGGGGGCTGTTACACTAACCGCGTGTCCATTCTGCCTAATACATAAATTACTAATGTAAATTAAAGGATAATTGAAGCCCTTTAGGCCCAAATATTTAAATTATTTAACAGGCAGTAGGGAATGGGAGAAAAAGGAAGAGCTGAGTTTAACACCCAGAGGAAAAAAAAAAGTGCCAACTCAGGGGAAGAAGCGGAGGGCGGGCCTCCCAGCGGCCCACCCCTCCTGGATGAGAGTGAGGATGTGCAGGTCCCAAGAGGAACCCGGACAGTGGAGGGCCTTCTCCCGCTCCGGGACTGTTCTCTCCACACTGTCTGTACTGCCTCCCTCCTTGTCTTCCTCCCTCCTCTCCGGCTGCAGCCTCCCAGGGCATTCCTGCTTGGGTAAGCGCTGCTGAGGCCAGAGGTAAGGCTGCCTGCCCGGGAGGGTGGGGGGGGGGGGCCCTGACTGTCCCCTGCTCAGAGGCTGTGCCACCAGGAGATGAGAGCTGGTCCAGGGGCTGGGGCCCTCGGACAGGTCCCCAGGGTGAAGCCAGCATCTCCTTCCCCGAGGTATCACACACCTGGCAGAGCAGCACTAAAAGAGGGACTCTGGGTGGGGGTCACGAGTCCCCCCCCCCTTGTTACACAGAGGAGAAAGATAAAAGCACACAGGAGGAGGGACTCGGCAGCTCGCCAAAGGCAGAAGTGACATCCCTGTCCTCTCTCCTATTCCAAGGCCTTGAGAGGGTCTCCTGGAACACAAGTAACACCCCAAATCACTGGGGAGCTTTACCCCCCTGGCAACAGACACCAGGGCAAACCGAAGAAAGCACGTGTTTCCTAAGGCACTCTGTCTGATGTCTGGAACTTACTGCCGGTTTCTCATAGACCCATACGGCACAGAATTCCCAACCAAGCGCAGGTTCCAGTGTGAGGAGTATGGTCATTGCTTCTATCCTCGCCAGGGCCCGGGGGGCTGGGGGCGCAGAGGCGAGGAAGACCCGGTCTCAGATCAACAGTGCACAGGGACAGGTCTGGGGAGTTCAGAGGGGGAGGCCCCTGGCTGACAGTGCCCCGTCTGGGAGCTCATCCAAGAGTAGAGCGTTCAGTGGCAGAGAAAAGAAATAAGCCAGGCCTGCCCATTCACCTCTCCTCTCCAGCATGTTACCGGGCCGGGGTGGTGGGGGCCTGCTCGAGTGGCTGGCCAGATCGAACGGTGCCTTCTCCACGGGCCCCGACCCTCCCTTCAGGCCCAGCTCCAGCGGCACCTGCTCCAAGAAGCCTACCCTGATGTTCTGGGGACGTCTGCACCACAGCCCGAGCCGCTGCTTGCTACCTCTGCGCGACCACTTTGTTCTCAGACACCGTGGGCACCTTTGCAGCAGAAACCGTTCACTATCCTTTATTGTCTTGAGGAGCCACTGACAAACAGCTGGTGCTCAATACATGCTCAGTGACGAGCTTCCTGGACAGCGCTGCTGGGCCCGGACATGCCTCTGGTGGACAATCAGGGCCACTGACTTTCTCATTTGATTCGTGCTGGAGTCTGGGGACGGATGGGGCTGGCCGTGCTGGCGCCCACGTCCTGTGAGCCGCAGGGGCATGATGAGGCAGGCTGTGGACTGCCTGAAGGGCCGGGGAGGGTGGATGACTTGGTGCCCAGCCCCCCTCCGCAGCGGGGCACTAGGAGGCAGGGGTGCTAAAGAAGCGCTCTTCGTGGGAGACCGCTGGCAGGTCGGCTGCAACTCTCTGGGTCTGGGTCTTAGTCTCGTGGAGAAATACTCATGGCTTTTCTCCCGCAGACGGCAAGCGTGGGAGCAAAGGCATGGTGGGTGTGAGAGGTTTCGACCAGTATAGAATGTTAGGACGATCCTTCCACCCATCCATCCGTCCGTCTGTCTGTCCGTCCGTCCGTCCATCCATCCATCCACCCATGCACTTGCCCCCCCCCTTCTCCATCCACTCACTCACCTGGACACTCATCCACTGATAGCTAATGTATAATGTGCACCAACTCTGACACACGATTTGGTCACCTTCCACGGCAAAGGAGCCAGAGTGCCCGCAAGGGCGGTCCTCACCCGGGTCCCACCTCCTCAGGGAGGGCCCCAATATCATCCTGAGCCCCATCCCATGAGGGACTCACCTCGTGCCCTCGGACCCATCCCTAAGGAACCTCTGGGGGCCTCTGGCCCTGGGGTCTCCCCCTTGCTTGGGCCTCTCCTCATCCTCACTCCCTGAGAATCTCACCTCTCGAAGCCTGTAGCCCCCCTCCCTGCAACCCCATCTTGGCCAGGAAGGCATTCATGTCCTTGCTCTACGGGCAGCCTTTGACAGCTGGTGGTCTCCTGGCCTGGGGCTGAATTTTTCCTCAACCTTCCGAAGGCGGGAATCTTGTTGTCCCCACTTAAGCCACCAGTTAACCTGAAGTTGAGCCCAAGCCTGGGTCATCACCTTGGAGCTTGTTGCCATGTAGATTGTGATTCAGGAGGTCTGGGGCAGGGCTGAGACTTCACATGCTTAACAAGCTCTCAGGTGATGCTGGTCTGGGGACCACACTTTGAGTAGCAGAGCTCTAAGGGGCTCCGTGCTCTGAGCCCCAGCTTCCCTACAGTCTTCAGAGATGCCCAACCTCAGCTTCCCAGAGAGCCAGCGTCACAAAGAGAGGACACGTCATGTAGAATAAAAAGAAATCTTTTCAAAAGTGGTCCCCGAGGGTGGGGGGAGCAGAGGTCAGACAGAAGAGAGCCTGGGGACAATAGTGAATAGAGTTGGGATTATTTCCTGAACTCTGACTCGCCGTGGGAACGGGGTTATGAAAAGCTTTTCTTAAAATGGTTATTATTTAGTGGGCTGTCCAAAATAAACACACACACGCACTGCACGGAGCCAGGCAGGAAGTGAGAAACATCTGGGAGACATCTGGCTGCCGGAGAACTGGGAAGTGGGTTGGGGGGGGCGCAGAGAGAGCTGGAGACGGTCTATGTGCCGTGATCACCCACAGATGCGCGCTGCCACGCCAGCAGGACGTGGGGCACGCGTGCACGCACATGCATACGCTCTCCCCGTCTCTCTCCCTCTCGGAGCAGTTTCAGTGACCTGCAGGATCCTTGCTCACAGTGGGTCCAGAGAACATGGGTTCTCGGAAGCGGACATCCTTGCTCTCAGCATCCGCCTCCCCTCCTCCCTCGTCTCCCCCTCCTGGATGTTATTATATTTATGACTCGCCTCTCTACGCAAGCTGAGAGAGCTTTCCTTCCACCTGCTCCCTGGTTATCCTAGAAAAGCAGCCACGGGAGTGCGCGCGAGAGACCTGGAGGAGGCGTCGGGAGAGCCAGGGAGCCCTCCTGCTTTGCCCTGAGCAAGGGCATGACCGAGGCCGAGTCCTGAGGCTCCTCTAAGTCTCCGTCCACTCCCCTGAAAAATGAGACGTGATCCTACGGCCTGGCTCACAGAAGACAGAACGCTAGAGAATGTTCATGCAACAGATATTTGCTGCAAGCCTTCTGCAATGCCAGAAAACTGCTGGGTGCTGGGTGTCCTGTTAAGAGACTACGATACAAACCTCGGCATCCAGGTTTAGGGCACAGTCATAATGGCTGAGTGGCCCCAGGGTGGAAAGCCACCGTCTCCCTGGGGGCTTTGGCCGCCCAGGATGGCAACAGCCCCTGCACACCCTGTGGAGGCTGGAGCTCACACAGCTCGGGACATCCCTTACCACTTCTGTACAGGG
The DNA here is from genome assembly GCF_016509475.1 of Prionailurus bengalensis. Classification (NCBI taxonomy): domain Eukaryota; kingdom Metazoa; phylum Chordata; class Mammalia; order Carnivora; family Felidae; genus Prionailurus; species Prionailurus bengalensis. Next base: position 31,641,355 of record NC_057351.1, on the reverse strand, counting down.
AGTGATGCGTGAAGGAGACTTGAAGGGCAGGGACCCGGCACCGTACAAGTCCGTGTCCCCAGAGATGCCCGGCCCAGGGCTGGCCACAGAAGAATAGTGGAGGGTAAAAAAAAAAAAAAAAAAAAAATGGGGCCATGGGGGGTTGGGAAAAGGCATGGACTCTGGAGACAGACAAACCTGGGTACGGATGCTGGTGCTGTTGCACGCTAGCTGTGTGACCTCTGGCTGGCTGCTCCACCTCTCTGGGCCCCGGCACCCTCCACTACAAAATGGAGAGAACCACGCTCAGCTGAAGTAGCGTGAAACGTCAGGCCCTTCGCACGGCGTCTGCTGCTCAGTTAGCACTCGATACGTTGCCACTAGGATGAGGCAGGGGGGAGATTTTAAGATTTTAAGAGCGAGCGGCCGCCACCGTCCCCGACCCCCAGCGCCGCAGCTGCGGTTTTCCTCTGTGTTGTAGAGGGCCTTCCTGAGTCAAGCAGACAGACTTCTGGCCTGCCCTGGCCTCTCGGGTCCCCCTGCCCTGCCCGGGTGGGGTGGGGAGTGGTGTCTGAGGAGCCCCTGTGGGGAGGAGAGAGGGGACTAACTCCCCGGCGGATGCTGATGCCGTACCAGACGCACAACGGATGGCATCTTCCCAGAACCTCCAGAGCCGTGCCATCCGACACGGCCGCCACTAGCTGTTTAATCTTTAATTAATTAGAATGAAAAATTCAGGTCCTTAGTTGCATAGCCATCTTTCCAGTGCTCAACAGCCACATGCAGCCAATGCTGCCAGGGCTGAACAGTGCGGGTAGGGAACACGCCTGTCACTTCAGGGAGCTCCTCGGCGTGGCCTCCTGGAGCACCAGGCCAAGGGTGAGCATGTCACTAGGAGCCGGGGACTCCCGGGGAAGTCTCACCTCCTCGTTCCGTGGCTCCAGGCCAGCCCTGCATCCTCTCTGGGCTGTAATCTCATCTGAGGTGCTGTGCGAGATAACGGGGCAGGGGCCTGGGCTGTTATTATCCCCATTGTTGGAGGTTTATTATTAAGGTGAACCTGGCCTTAACCCACTCGAATGGCCCAGGAGCACCATTATGATCCCGTGTCCTTGGGCGGCACTTACAGGCTTGGGGCCTCGACTTGGGCCACGGGGATAGAAGGCTCCTTCCGGCTCTGACAGCCTGTGATTTAAAGACACGGATCTCCCGGTGCACTGCCAGGCCGAGAAGAAGGCGAGCCTCGTGTCTTGGTGCCCGTTACTACTGTTGCTGTTCAAGTCCAGGCCGTGCTCCCAGGGACAAAAAGCTAGTATGCCTGATAGCACCTTCCCCTGCGCGCCTTCCCCCTACTCAGCTAATCCAGGGCTACCTGGACAGCGCTCAGCGTGGGGGAGGACAGCAAGGTCATTCCTAAGGGCGGCCCTTGGCCCTCGGGTTCGCGTGCTTGCTGTGGCCTCTGGCCCATTCCTCGAACAGACCGAGGGCCGCTGGAGCCAGCACTGACCTTGGGACATGGCCAGCCACCAGGCTCCCTGACGCGAGCCTCTGATTCCAGAAGGCCGAGCTGCAGTACCAACCTGGGGTGGTGGAGGGGGCCTTTGCAACAAGCCGAGGCAATGTCTAGGATGTCTGCAGGGGGCCCCTGCTGCAGTTGTGGTCTCTCTAGGGGGTCCTTTGGGCACGTGTGGCCCACCAGGGGTTTCTCAAGGATGCTCGGGCAACCTCTCCTCTGGCTGAAGCCCGTGACAGGGAACCGAATCTCAAGACACAGGCTCTGGGCACCACAGAAGGCAGCCAGGCATAATGCAAGCACGGCAGCAATGCAGGGATTATGGTGTGGGGTCTGGAGGTGTGCTGGCAGAGTGTAAAACCCCAGCTGGGCACCCGGCTTCTCTGGAAGATGGGGACAGAATTCCTGCCTAAGGAGGCTTTCGGGATGAATGGGGTCGATACACGGAGAGCGCATGGAACTCGCAGACGTGGAGGCTCGCTCCTGTGACGACTAACTCAGAAATATCAACCCCCCTCCCCCGGCGCCCGGGTGGCTCAGTCAGTTAAGTGTCTGACTTTGGCTCGGGTCACGATCTCGCGGTTCATCAGTTTGAGCTCCGCGTCGGGCTCTGTGATGACAGCTCGGAGTCTGGGACCTACTTCCGATTCTGTGTCTCCCTCTCTCTGCCCCTCCCCTGCTTGTGCTCTCTCTCTCTCTCTCTGTCTCTCTCTGTCTCTCTCTCTCAAAGAATAAATACACGTTAAAAAAAAAACAAAAAACAAAAAACTTAGAAATATCAAGCCCCAAAGCAAGAAAATCAGGGAATCGTGGACTCCCAGGCTGTTAAATGAAAAGAAGCTTAGCAGGCCTGCCTGAATCCCCCTCCAGGCAGGAATCCCTACCAAAGTTGTCTTTGGCTCTTGGGGACTGACTGGTACCAAAAGAACCTGCCTCCTCTTACTTCTAAGGGCCATCAAAGGAACTTTCTTCTGATTTCTCAGTCACAAGCATTCTCAGGCTAGACAAGGATGGCCAGAAATATCAAATATGCCTTCCGCTTGCCTTTGCCCCCATCACCCGCCCCCCCTCCGCCCCGATCTCCTAGAAATGAGACCACGTAGTAGGAGGAGGAATGGGGGGGCAGATGGGAGGGCAGGAATGGGGTGGGTATCTATCTGCTCGGGTCAGAGAGAAGGCAGGCATCTGCTGGGCAGGGAGGAAATCATTGCTGCTGGCCTCTGCTTGCCGTGAGCCTAATGGGAAGCAATGCATGGGCCCCTTGGGAGGCTGGAGTCAGAGGCAGCAGAAAGCAGGGCAAGGGATAAAGCTGGCCCTTCCAAGCCTCACCACCCACACCCTCCATGCTGGCCCTGTGCCTACACTGGAGCCTACCAGAGGCAGGCCACACGCAGTGCCTCCATGTCTGGGACCACTGGCCATGCCTTGGGAGCTTCCTTCCTCACTGGGGCTATTTGGGTCCCGGGGAAAGGGGAATTTAAGGCTCAGCAGGTTATGTCAGCAGAGGAACCATAGTGGCAAACGGCTGGCCCAGGACCAGCCGGGTGGAAGCCAGAGGAGGCAGATTTAGGCTTGACCGACAGCTGCCCAAGTTGTCCCAAAACGGAGCAGGCCACATGGCAGGAGAGCAATAGTGCCACTCGGGGGTGTGGAGCAGGTTGGCACGTGAGAAGCGTGGCTTACGATCTCTGGGGCTGTTTCGGAGGCAGAGCTTTTTGGTGGAGGGGAGAAACCACAGCACAGGGGTGGGGAGAGGAGGGGAGGCTGGCTCGACATCCAATGTGCCGCCCTCCTGCACCAGCCTGAAGCTCCTACAGCCCAGCTGTTCCCGCCTCCCAGCACCCCACATAGGATACCTGCTTATTTTCCCTCAAGGCCAAGGCCAATCTCCCCCGCGGAGCAGAGAGCTCCCCGAGGGCAGGCCCGGAGGTTTACATGTACAGGGTGCATGTGGAGAAGCGGGAGAGAGGCCTATGTAGCTGCCCTGAGAAGTCGGGGCTTCAGACTCACCAGGAACCCTCCGGCACTGGCTGTCACTCAGGGCCCAGGAGAAGCCTGCTGCCCACTGCCCACCTGGGGAAACTCTCTGCTCTTGTGCTGCTGAACAGAGAACGGGGCAGGGTGGCAGGAGGGGTGACAGAGTTGGTTGTCTTGGCTGGGCCCTGTCTAGCGTAGCCCCAAATACTACTAGCCCGCAGGCACTGGGAGGGACATGGGGTGCACTTCTGAGTACTTCCAGCCTCCCGGCCCTGGGCTGAACTTCTCGGGGCTCCTCCAACCTCCTTTGAGGTAGGCGCTGCTGGGAAGGGGGAAACGGGGCACAAGGTGAAGCGATCTGCCCAGTGACACACGTGGGGAGCTCCCGACTGCTCAGCACGACGAGGAACCACAGCCCGCTCCCCAGCCGTCCCTTTTCCCACCCCCCCTGCAAATGAGATGGCTACTGTCAGCCTCACTCACCCCTTGGGCCTGAGCTGTCCTGCTGCTTCAGGAGCCCTTTCCCCATGGGGAGAGGTCTCTGTTGACCTCAGGTTTGGAAGAGGTTGCCTCTTCCCAGGGCCGCTGCCAAAACTCACCCCGCTCCCCGCAAAGTTATCTGCTGCCTTATAAACCCCAGACTATGAGGTGTCTGTGAGGTGAGAGACGGTGAGAAGCCAGCTTCTCCTGGGTCAGAGGCCCCTCCCCACCCCGGGGGACAGAGGGCAGGTTTATGGTGGCCGGAGGAGGACCGGCCACTCAAACCTGAACCCACCCTCTCCCCTACCATCCACCATCCAGGGCGGCTCAGTGGTGGGGAAGTTAGCCAGGAGTTATCGGGCCTCAGTTTCCAAGTCTGGGCCCAGTAGGCCCCGCAGGAGACTGTAGATGGAATGGGAGGGGGACAGAACTTGTGGAGCAAGGTCAAGGCAAGTGCGGAGGAGAGAGGACAAGAGTGAGTGTGAGCAGAAAAGCCTGTAGTCAGTGGAAGCTTCGGGAAGACAAGAACATCTCTCGGGAAGCCGCCCAGGAACAGGGCCTCCCCCCCCCTCCCCCGGGCCATAACCAAGCCTGTGTGCCAGTGTCCTGGCTGTCACGTCCCCTACGGGAGCAGCAGGCACTTTCCAGAATGGTCGACCCCTGCGTGCAGTCAGCAATGCCTTCCTGGGGCTCCAGATCGCTGGGAGACCGGTGTTTCCACCTGGAGCAGGGCGACCGGGTCTGTCTTATTTTTAATGATCACACTCCTTATTTATTTCTTTCATTGCTGAATGGCCCCCCGATTTCTGCCTCAGGGAGTTTTAGGCAGTCGGGCTATTTGTGGTGGAGTTTAATGAAGTGACACAGAAGCCGCCTTCTCTCCCACCCACTGTGGGAAGACAGAGGAGGCCCCTCCATCCCCAATTACCTGCCCAGTGGGGCTGCTCCCACCTCACTCCCTCTCCCCCAGCTCAGGTGACCGTCCCTCCTCCCTCCCTCCTCCCCCGACCCACCCAGCTCACCACAAATGAGGGAAATGGACAGGCATTTGTTTTTACTTGCCTTAAGGTAAGCATTAAACATTTCTCAAGACGGGTGGGGGGGGGGAGGGACACTTAAAGAGGAGCCCTAATAAAGACCATTCCTGCTCCCAATAAAGCCGTCCCTTCCCGACCCCATAGAGGCCACAAGCTGAGGACGGAGACACTGACCCCGAGACATATGCTGTATGTGCGCCGCTTTACAGACGGGAGAACGGGGGCCACCAGAGGTAAAATGATCACCCAAGCCCCTATGGTCAGAGAGGGGTGCAACTGAGTTTTGAATCCAGGCTCCCAAACTCCAGAGCCCCCTAACCACCGAGTGATACCTCCCCTCTCAACATAACGTCATTTCAACTCCACGGCAACAGGTGCTATGGGAGTAGATTGCTACTAATTCCATTCTGAGGTCGAAGGGGGGTGTCAGGTGGGCTGACGTGCCTAGGGACACACGGCTAAGGAGTGGGAAAGGTGACAACTGACCCCTTCTGCTGCCAGAGCTTGTCCACATAAGCGCCAGTCTTGGTGACCAAGAGAGAAGGGTCCTTGCACATAGAAGAAACCATGGCACAGCTAAGGGTGGCAGCAGGAGGAAGCACGGGTGACTGGTGGCTCAAGCGGGGGGCCCAGGCAGAGGGAGCCCCACAGCCGTCAGGGTGGGGTGGGAGAGCCCTGGGCCCAGCTCCGAGGAGCTCCGAGAACCACATTATGACTTTCTAAGTGGGCGCTCTGCTGACAGCTTAACGGCCAGATCCTCTCAGCCCCGGGCTTCATATTTACGAGCTGAAGGCTCCGGACGGGGAGGCTCAGGAATTCAGCCCACACCACCCAATCCTCAGCCCTCTGGCTCCGGGGCCAGGAAGCCATAAAAAATGATCTTGCATGGCTTCCCTCCCCCCAAATGGTTTTAGGGGGCTGGGGGAGGGGATGGCGAGCGGAGCTTGGGAGCAGGGAAGATGTAGGGCCTTTTCCAAAGCCTGCACGGGCAAAAAGACTCATGGAGGGAAATGGCTGATCCCCAGCCTCCTGACAGACCGCCACCCAGGCTCCTGCAGCGGGCTTTGCCAGTCCTGAGGTCCCTGCTCATGGCCGGACACGATCGTTTTTATGGGGCACCTACTCCAAGCCAGAATATTACCTCCAACACGAGGCCGTATGTCCTCATCCCACGTGGGCTGCCTCCCCAGTTTACAGCTGAAGAGTGTAAGGCCCAGAGAGGAAAAGGAACTTGCCCAAGGTCACACAGCATGTTAGCGTTAACACACTGACCTGAATCTAGGGCTCCCAACTCCCAGTGCAGTGGACCCGTGATGCAGACTCCTGACCCCTGGGAAACGGAAGAGCATCCAACTTGCCAGCGGGCGACAGGGGCATGATCCCTTCTTGCTCTGAACAGGTCTCCCTATCTGTGTACATTGCCTGAATGTGACTCGCTACTCTCTAGGGGTGGCCCTGGCAGTCTAAGGCTGGGGTTCTACCATGGAGCCAGGTCCTAGGCCCAGGTGATGGGGAGTCACCCCTCATTTCCTGGTTGAAGCCAGGAGGCCCTGCCAGCCCTGGCCATCTCTGAGACCAGTCTCCAGAGCTGGGGGAGAGGCTCTAGGAGCCCTTGAGCACCCTCCCTCTTCTGTCCCTAAGTGTCCTCAGCCCCTGTCTGGCCTGGGAAGGGCCAGCGTCTCCCACAGGATGTGGCTGTCTGGCTGGCTGTAGCCACTACCACATCCCCTCTGGGCACCATCCAGGCCTAATGCTGAGGAACGCTGACCACGGAAGCGACCCCACCCTCTGGCCCACTCCGTCCACATACCCCTCTTCCCACTAAAGTGGGTCAGTCCACCCAGAGATATTAGCCTTCAGCTCTCTGCTAAGCTGAGGGCTCAGGCTAGAGTGAGGGCTTATAAATGGCCGTCAGGCCCCCAGATGCGTGCAGGCGGTGAGGGGGGCGGTCTGGCCAGCAGGGCCTATTGGTGGCTACAGGCCTCCTGGGCACCACCCCCTCCTGTCTTTCTCTGTGAGCTGGGCCCTCTCCCTGGTGGCCCCCCAGTGAGGGGCTGTCTGCAGATAATCAGGGAACAGATTCGGAAAGAAGGAGGAAAAAAAGCACTCAGGCGCCAGACAGGATCCTTATCTTCTGGGGCGGGATGTCAGAGGCAGCAGCAACAGGGCAGGAGTCCTGCATTTGCTTTGCGGCAGCCAGAGGGGAGGAGGGGACCTGCCCTGGGTGCTGGGGAGGAGGGGGATAGGGTGGTCTGTTCTGGGCCTGCAGAGCCTGAGGACCAACGGAATCTGGCCCTGCCCCGGAGGGTGTCTAGATACCAAGGCTCCAGGCCAGTTCAGGCTGGCCCTGGGACCTTCAGGAGACAACAGGAGAGGAGGGCTGAGCTGAACTCCCCCCTCAGGTTCCCAGCCAGACCTGAGCTGGCTGGGCCGTGGCCTTAGCCCTCAGACCCGGGCCGAGTTCCCTGACTAGCTGTGCTTTGGTGCTCTCACCTGTAGGATGGGGCTAAAACCACCACTGAACTACTGGAACCCTCCATGGAGACATGGTCCGTGAAGACTAAAAAGGGCCACGGAAAGGGGGGCTGTGTTCTGCCTGGTGCTGAGAGCCTTCTATGCCAGGAGGCTGCCGCTCGCCTCTCACACAGCTTGGGGGCCTGCAAGGCCACAGAGGGGCTCTGCTTCTTGGGACTGGCTCCTACACTCTCAGTGAAACCCCATGACGTGACAGTGGTCCCTTTCATGAAGCGGAAAAGTTTTCTGATGGGGCATTGTCTTCCCAGGGTGGTCCATAAACCAAGAATAGCACCAAGGAGCCTCGTTCCCCCAGGCTTGGACTTCTCCTCTGGGGCTAGACTGAATCCCAAGGATGACGGGTCATCTGTGGGGCTCCAACAAAGGCCTTGGGAGGAGAGCACTGTCAGTGGGGGTCAAGGGCACAGGCCCTAGATGTTCATTCAAATCTAGTGGCGCTGCCACTTTGTAGCTGTGTGACCCTGGGAAAGTGTTCCTCACCCCCCACATGCTCACCTGGGGCCTCAATTTCCTTGTCTATGAAAAGAGAGAGAGCTCTGACAGTCTGTGATTTTATGTTTGACCCGACAGTTGGGTCTCTGCTCCTATAAATGCTGAGCTGTAACGCAAAGAGACAGGAAATACACCCTCATATACACATCAAAGCACTATCACTAAGTGTGACCAATGGATCCCGGAGCATCCTGGGGCCACCTATGCATCCCGGGCCCTAATTTCCTGCTAGCCTCAGCCAGGAGCAATCACAGTAGAAGACTTCTTGCTGGAGTTGGCTAGTTCATCTCCCAGGGAGGGGGCTGGCAATGCTAGGGAGGATCCCACAAAGAAGGAAAGACTTCTGGCTCGCACTGGGGATTAAAAGCACACACCCCCCAGCCCCACCCCTAGCTGCATGAGGGTCTGGCTGGTGTGAGCTCCAGCTGTCATCCGCAGAGCCATGAACTAAGGCCAGTCTGGGACAGTGCCTGCCTCTGGGGCTGGAGTGAGTGATGGACAGTGGACGGGAGGGGGAGGGGAGACAGTGCGAGGAGGAGGCACAAAGCCATGGCCAGCGGGAGGGGTGAAGGTGAGCGCTGGCTGGAGCCCCAGCATTTTCCGGGCTGTTATTCTGGGCAACTTTTTATTTATTCAGAGGCTGGGGATGCGGCTTAGCATTTGTCGGCTCAATATTTATTACATGCACTTCAGCCTTGTACCACGGATCCCGTGACGGGGCCACCGTAAGACCCTCCTCCCCAGCTTCTCAATGCTAGGGCGCACTCAGAAACCTACAAGGGGCAGCTAAGAGGTAGCACCTTCCCGAAAGACCACCTAATCCAACCCTTTTGGTTTATCTTTGGGGAAACTGAGGCCCCAAGAGGGAAGCAGCCTTGCTCAAGGTCACAGGCACTCGGATACTCCGTCTCTGATCTCTCTGCTTTCAGGTCACCAGCACAAATACCGCTGGAGTAAAAATACTGCAGGGCACACAGAGACGTGACGGTGACCTGCCCTCCAGTCCCCCACCAGGTGTAGGCGGAGCCAAGAGAAATCTCGGTGCAAGGTCGCCGCTCTGCCACGGGAGCCTTCACGAGGTACTCAGCGCTCCCGAGCCTCAGTTTCTTCCTCGGCACAAGCGACGTAATCACACCCACCTCACAGAGCTGCTGGGGGGAGTGCAGGACGACACCTTGGAACCTGTAGAGTCCTGGACAACTGGAACTGGTTTATTGATGTTGATGCCATCAAAAAGAAAGAACAGAGGCAGGACACCGTGGGGGAGAAGCCGCATCTGTCCATGGCCATGGCCACCGAATCCCTCCCTTATCACAGCCTCCAAGGCGGGGCAGGAGGCGACTAACAGGTCAACAGCAACAGCAACTGACAACATGTAAATGACCCGGAGCAGCACAGTGGAGGGCCCACCCCCCCCCCACCCCCCGCTGGCAGAGCTGCTGGTGACCTCACACTCCCACCCAGCTCCGAGCCTTCCAGCAGCCATGAGGTCAGCCGTCAGAGCAGGGGCACCTCCCCCACCCGCCACGCGCTGAGCCCAGAGGAGCATGGCACTACCAGGGCCGGGGCAGGACGCCAGCTCGGATTCCAAGGGTCCCTCCTTCCTCCCGCACGCCCCCTGCAGCCGCTTCTCCTCCAGCGCCCCCTCTTCCCCGCCCCCCCCCCCGCCCCCACTACGTCTCAGTGCACTTCCCCACGAGCACAAGATTGCTGCTTCTCATATAACACATAAGCTGTGGTGTGAACTTCTGGTAAATGAAGATCTTATTTAAAGCTGTGTGCTACCAAGGGAGGGGAAGAGACAGGTTCCAACACAGCTCAGCCCTCTTGCCAGGAAAAGGAGGTGCTGGGGCTGTGCACAGAGCCACCAGTGCTCCTGGGGAGTCGCTGGAGGAGAAGGGCCACGGGGCCCTGGGCACACCCCTGCCTGCCTGCCTGTGAGGGTCGAACAGGGCATCGCTTTCTTTATCTGTGCAGGAGGGTAGGGCAAGGAGGTTCCCCCCCCACCGGAGGTTTGGGTTTGCCATGCGGGACACAGAGTGGTTTAAACTTGCAGGGCTTTCCAAGAATGACAGAACTTTGGACCAGAAAGGCCTTGGAGAGGATTGGATCCCGGGTCCTCTACCTTAGCAGCAAAACAGGATCACCTGGGGTGCTTTTAAGATTCCCAGTGCCCAGGGCAGACCCTAAGACCAATTAAGTCTGAATCTCAGAGGGGGGGGGACCCAGGCAGAGGTGATCCCATCATACCACCGAGCAGGTCTCTTCTCAACAAGGGGTGTGCGTCTGAAACGTCAAAATTCGTATGCCCAGACTCCCTGAGTACGAACTGCCAGGGGTGAAGGCCAGACAGGTGAATTTTGAAAAAAACTCTAGGAGATTCACACACACGACCCTGCGTATTCATTCACCGAGCCCCTGTTCACCAAGGGCCCACTCTGTGCCAGGCACTGTTCCAGGCCTACAGGTATATTACCGGGGGAGGGTGACATATGTGGCCTGCCTGCGTGGACTTTACATGCTGGAGGGTACAGATAATAAACCAGCTAGCGTGGGAGTCCGTGCTCGTTTGATCATCCCAGGTGGTAGTAGGTGCTAGAAGAAAAGTAGAAGGGGCAGGGGATCAGGGAAGGGCTCTCTGAGGAAGGGACAGCGGGGCTAAGACCAGGATGACAGGGAGGAGCCAGCCGTGCCGAGTTCAGTGGGTTGAGGGGGGCACTCTGTGTGGAGGCATGCCTACAGACATGGGGACCACGCACCCCTGCAGCTACAGGGCCAAATCTCTCATCAGCCCCTCTGTTGACAGGGTCCTGGCTAGACAGGATGTGCTGGGAAAGAGCCGGTCAGTGTCGCAACTGCCCTCTTGGGACCTCAGGAAATTCTACAGGCTGCTGGGCTAAGGGTGGGGGTGGGGGGGGGGTTAGAAAATGTGCAGCTGAAAGCTTTCAAGGGCCTCAGAGTTCACAGGTTCAAACCCCTCACTTAACAAACGGGGAAACCGAGGCTTAGCAAGAGGCAGTGGCGTGCTCTGATGTGGCATCTCAGCTCCCAAGAGGGTGACGTGGGACAATGACTCCACTGTGGAGCGCGCCTGCCTGCTTCGGTCAAGCCTACTGTCCTCCCCTCCCCCCAGGTGCTGTTTGCTGCTCTTCACAGAAGCAACCCGTGTGTCCCAGCCATGGCCGAGACCCGTGACACACCCGGGGAGCTTCTTCCCACACCAGGAAGCCCATCGAAGGCCAGACAGAATGGTGCCAGAGAAGGCCATGGAATTCGGAGTCTAGTGGGATCCGGAATTTCCCTTCGCAAGCTGTTTCCAGCTGTTCACCCGTGGTGACCATCCATGGGAAGGGTGTGACATATTCCGGGGAGGGGACAGGTGGCCCAGGTACCCAGAGTCAGAGGCCTGATGTGGCAGGGAGGGCAAAATGGGCAGAGAGAAGGTGGCTGGCTGTCTCTGCAACATTTCTTCCCAGAAGCAAGCTAGCTCACCAGGTCACTCTGCACAGACCGCTGAAAGCGGCCACTGGCTCAATCTTCCTCGAGCTTGATTTCCTTCTTTGGATGTGGTGTAGCCAGGAGGGGTAGAGGCTGGTGGAGGTGGGGGGGCGCTGCCTATTCTGGGACCACCAGCTTCCCCAGGCCCTGAACAGGTAAACACCCTTAGCCTCTCGGACCAGTCAGACCTAAAGCCCCAACAGCCCCTCTCAACTCCTGCTGAGCTCCCTGGAGGTAATACCTGCAGGTACAACAGGGTGTCCTGGAAAGGCAATCTAGAATAGTCTCAAATGATTCTTTTCTTAACCTTTCTCAGCTGTGCAAGGGCAGAGAGGGCCTGGTAAGGGTGAAAAATCAGCCAGCCACAAAGCAACACCCAATAACTCGGGCAAGCCATCCCTCTCTCTCTCTCTCTGCCTCAGTTCCCCCACCTGTAAGAGGGAAGTGAAAACACTCACCCTGAGGACCTCCTGGGCTGTGAAGAAGCTCAGATTTCCACCGAAGGTGCTCTTTGCTCGAAGTGCTCCACGCCTGTGAGCAATAATGGGCACCACCTTGGCATGTGGTGGGCGGGAGAGCCAGAAACAGGCCCTCACGGGCCCCTTCGCGAGGTCTGCCGGGCTGTGGTTTCTGCGAAGCTCTGAAGGCTGGCCCTCCCCCACAAGCACTAGGGTTCCCTAGGAGAAGCCTTGGAAATGAAGTCCAGGGCAGTGAGGTGGACAGGCTCAAGCTCCTGGGAACTTGTTCAGCCAGCTCTTTTCAGCAGAGTTCCTCAACCCCCTCCCCCCCACCGCCAGGGGCTTGGGCAAGCACTCTGGTCCAGTGGGCCGTGCTGGAGAGGTGGGGGAGTTACTTCAGGCTTTCAGCGGCCCCTCTCCCTGGAGAGGCCAGACCCTGAGCTGGCCAGGCCCTTCCCTCTGCAAACTGCACAGGGCTCAGGGCGGAGGCAGAGGAGGACGCTGTCAAGGGTGTAATAAACGACTTATTGACTGGTAAGCAGAGTTCTCAGGGCTCGGAGCATGACCTTCCGGCAATTATGCCCTCCACTGCCTGCCCGAGGCCCCCTCCCTCTCTGTGGAGGCTTAGGCCTGCCTCGGCGCCTTCCCCTCAGACTATGCCCGACCTGCAGGGGCCCGAGGCATGCAGACAAGGTGCCCCTGGGGCTGCCAATGTTCCTCCTCATGTACCCACATGAGCATGCACCCTCTTGGACCAACGCTTAAAATGGCACAGGCTGGAGAGACAAGGCTGGCGTGCTGGCCGGGACAGGCCGGTGGGAAGAGCCCAGTTCTGCACATCAGCTCTTTACTGAGACCATTGTCACCCCGGTGGGGCTTCTGCCTTTGGCAAAGCGGCTTCAGTGCTCCCGAGCATCACCACGCAATCACTCCAGACACCATCACTGCACAGCCAGCTGTCACGGGGACATCCAGGGACGTTCACAGGGGGAAGACCTGCTCCCAGCCCGGGCAGTGGATGCAGAGTGGGTTCCCGGAAGGAACACGGAATGTGGAGTCCAGACTAGGGGAACACCCAGACTAGGCTCTGACATAATTGCTGGAAGACTGGGGTGGGTCATGCATGTCACTTCCCTGAGCCCCGGTTTGGTCCTCTAAGGCCTTCTTCGCAGAGTCATTAAAAGGACGAAATGAGACAGCATGTGCAAACTGGCTGATGGGGGCAAGAGAACAGACCCAGAGCGGGAGGGAGGCCGGGGCCGCAGAGGGCCTACACTACACCTGGCACACAGATGGAGTGCGTGCGGGTGGGACCCTCACTAATCAAGGTGAAAGCCAACTAAGCAGCCACCTCAGCATGTTCTGCGGCTCTGCATAGAATGGAGGGGTGTGTGTGTGTGTGTGCGTGTGTGTGGCAAGGGACTGGAAAGGGAGGATCCAAGGCTTATCTGAGGCCCAAAGATCAACCTGCGGACCCCGGGGGTAAATAATAAATAACGTGCAGAACCCTTTGCACACACATGAACTGTGATGACCCCACCTCCTCTCTGCGAGGCAAGCGGTGTGGGATTCATTAGCCCCCATTTTACAGAAGGGGAAATCGAGTCCGAGGGAGGGGGCCGACGGGATGCGCTCAGGACCACAGGAAGCCAGGGCAGGGACAGCACCTGTGGGTCCTGCCCTCTCCATCTTCCCTGGGAGCAGCACAGGAAGCTGTCCCCCGACGCGGCGCTCACTGCTTGGACCTACGAGCACGCATGAGGAAGCGGAAAGTATTCAAATGGCCGTGAAAACACAATGAGAAGGCAGGTGCGGATCTGGCCTGGTCTCGCACCCACTTCTTTCTTACGTGAAAGGTAGCATCCTATAGATACTATCTTGTGCTTCCTTTGCTTCTCCATACGTCCGGGAAGTCACACCCTATCAGTCCCCGCAGAATGCTATCATTTTTCATAGCTGCCTCGGTGCCCAGCATGTGCTTGTCCCGTAGCTGACTCAAGGCCTCCACCGGGGCACTCTGGTGATTTCCAATATTTTGCAATTACAAACAACGTGCGTATGTATTTTTGTATTGATAAAGGTGTACCTGAAGGGAAGATTTCTATTTTTTTTTTAAGTTTATTTATTTTGAGAGAGAGAGAGAGAGAGAGAGAGAGAGAGAGAGAAGGGAGGGAGGGGAAGAGAATCCCACGCAGGATCCACAGTCAGTGCAGAGCCCGATGTGGAGTCTGAACTCACAACCGCAAGATCATGACCTGAGCCGAAATCAAGAGTCAGATGCTCAACCGACTGAGCCGTCCAGGTACCCTGAAGGGGAAGATTTCTAGAAGGTGGTTGGGTGCATATAGGATGCATGTGCGGTTGTTAAATATCGTCAGATTACGTACCCGAAGGCTTGCACCAATGAGCAGTTCCAGGCAGGAACATGCGCCAATGTGATTCCAACACAAGGTGTGGTCATAACTTTTAATGTTTTCCAGTCTTACAAAGCGGAAAGTGGGATCTCAGGGTTGCGTTTTAAAACAGTCTGCGTTTTTCTTTTCTTTTTTTTAAAATTTTTTTAACGTTTATTTATTTTTGAGACAGAGAGAGACAGAGCGTGAGCAGGGGAGGGGCAGAGAGAGAGGGAGACACAGAATCTGAAACAGGCTCCAGGCTCCGAGCTGTCAGCACAGAGCCCGACGCGGGGCTCGAACTCACAGACTGTGAGATCATGACCTGAGCTGAAGTCGGATGCTTAACCGACCGAGCCACCCAGGCGCCCCTAGTCTGCGTTTTTCTAAGTTTTAATGTTTTCATGTGTTTAAGGGTCATTGTTTTATTATCTTATCTTGTGGATTATCTATTCGTGTCTTTTTTTTCCCCCCCCCGCCTTTATCTTTTCATCAGGTTTTTGGGCCTTTGTTCCTCAATATTTTAGAGTGCTTTCTGTACTGGGATATTAGGGTTTTTTTGTCTGAGGTATCCGTTACAAACATTTCCTCCTGGTTGGTCACGTATTTTGTCTTTCGACTAGTTTTGGGTGCTTTATTGTCAAAAAATTTTTTTCTTTAATATTTATATGATAAACGCGATCGTTCTTTTATTTTGTTGCCTCTAGATCCTGAATCCTAGTGAGAATGCCTTTCCTACCCCAGTGTTAAAGAGGAATTCACCCTCTGTTTTGTATAGTGTCACTCTTTACATCTGGATCTCTAATCCATTTGGAGTTTTGTTTTGTTTTGTTTTTCTCTATGGTACGAAATGTGGATCAAAGTTTACCTTTTTCCAAATGACTACCCAGTTGTCCCATCACTAGTTATTTCAAAGTCTGGTCTTGTCCCAGTAGGCCGTCACACCATCTTTGTCGTATGCTGGATTTCTCTACGCACTGGGTCTCATTCTGGACTTTTCTATTATGTTTGACTGGCCTGACACTTCACACATTTGTGCCACAGCTTTAATTATGCAGGTGCTCCAGTATGGTTTTAACATCTAGTAGGGATAGTTTTACTTCATCTTTACCCACTTTTATGCCTCTAGGTGATTTCTCATTTAATCACATTGGCTAATGTTTCTAGCATAGTGTTGAATAGAAGAGATGATGGGTGCCCGTGCTTCACTAGTGATCTCAATGGAAATGCCTTTAGTGTTTTCCCATTAGAGAAGATACTGGCTTTAGGACTAGGGTATGTATATATTTTATCATGCAAAAAAGAATCCCTTAAGTTGCTGGTTTCTTGAGTGTTTATATGATGAATGGGTGGTGAATTCTGACCAACGCTTTTCAGCATTTATAGAGCTAATCATATGATTTTGTTTCCTTAGATTCATAAAGATGGTATATGGTATTAATTTGGCATATGTTATTAATATTAATGGATTTTGAACCAACCTTGCATTCCTAGAATGGACCAGAGTTGGTCATTCTGTATCATTTTCTTAGGAAAAAAAAAGAGAGAGAGAGAATGGAAATGGAAACCAAGGATGACAACTACCATTTATTGGATGCTTTCTCTGTCCTCTGCATGCCTTATTATCTGATTCAGTCCTCAAGAGAGCTATGTGAAGCAGGCTTTATCATTCTCATTTCACAGATGAGGAAACAAAGACCAACAATGTCGAAGAAACCTGGCCGAGATCACACAGCTAGCAAATAAGAAAGACAGGACTGGATCTTGGGTCTTGGAAATAAGCGGATAGCATTATGTGGCTGTTACTTAGATATATTAAAAATCCTCACTACATGACAAAATGTGGGAAGGGGAACGTCTCTGTAGCAACTACGGGAGGGTCTGCCCTTGCTTCCTGGAAGAGTGAGCTGCCCCCCTGGCCCCACCCCATCAGAGCTCAGCAGAGGAACGAGCAAGGGGCTGGTGAGCTGCGGGCCAGGTGCCGTCAGCAAACAGCCTGCCGGAGGCCCCCGAGGTCTGCGAGGCCAGGCAGCAAGCAGCCCTCGAGGCCCGCCACGTCCCCACCCAACCTCGGTCTTGCTCTGACCCTGCATTCATGTCTCGGGCACCGGATGGTGTGGGAGCAACTCAGAGAACGAACACCGGGCTGGGGAGGTGAGGGCTGCCAGGGAATACAGTGCAGAGAAGAAAACCCTAGTCCTCTACTCCCCGCTGGTCCTGCCTGCCCCGTTTTCTAAGAACGGGCAGCCGGCCGAGGGATTATGTAACTTCTGGTGGGCATGGCAGATGGTGTGCTGGCTCAGACACATCAAAGCCGGCCCTGACGCTAACCTTCCCTGACGTGGCACCCCGGCCTCCTCTGCTCTGGGGTGTGGAGCACGCAGAAGGATGGGAAGTGACCCAAACGCTGTCATCTAGCTCAATAGCCATGGCCAGCCGGGTTAGGGGAAAGGCCAGGGCCTACCTACCAGCAGGAGGTTCCAGCCAGGGAAGTGAAATCGTGGGCCCTTCCAGCCCCATAGCAAGCAACTCTCGGATGAACCGCACGGTGTCTGGGGCAACAGACCCTGCTCTGCCCGCCTCCTTCCATCGCAGATCGGCTCTGGAGGTTTGGAGAACGGTTTGTCTAACTCCGGGGGGGGGGGGGGGGGGGGGGAGGGCGGTTCTCCTTTGGCCCTATCTGACATTCAGCTTCTTTTTTTTTTTTTAATTTTTTTTTCAACGTTTTATTTATTTTTGAGACAGAGAGAGACAGAGCATGAACAGGGGAGGGGCAGAGAGAGAGGGAGACACAGAATCTGAAACAGGCTCCAGGCTCTGAGCCATCAGCCCAGAGCCTGACGCGGGGCTCGAACTCACGGACCGCGAGATCGTGACCTGGCTGAAGTCGGACGCTTAACCGACTGCGCCACCCAGGCGCCCCCATTCAGCTTCTTTTATTCCTTTTGCTGATGGGTAAACTGAGGCTCAAAGAGGGTGAGTGACTTCTCTGTCACACAGAGTTGGCCTTAGAGCTGAAGCTTGCAGATGTCTAGTCCAGGGCCCTTCTAAATGCATAATGACCCGCAGGCTTCTCCCCCTCGCTGTAACCCCAGGTGGATCAACCAAGTCGTGCTGTGGGCCACCCTGTACCTTATGTCTAATGTGCCCCAGGTCAAGAGGGGACTATTAGAAAGAAACAAGGGGTGTAACCAGCAACTTGAGATTGATTTCTTCCTCGGCAGAAAGAAAAGGAAACCAACTTTTACTGACCGTGCCCCATCTCATTCGATCTCCCCAACAACCAATCAGGGCTTCTTTTTTTATAGCGAGGAGAGGTAGGCTCAGAAAATTACAGTTAAGGACGGAGACAGGACTTGAACCCCGTTTTGTAATTCTAGGGCAGATCCTTTGGACAGAGGAGGGCATTGAAGGCCCAGAGAGGGAAAGGGACCACTTCAATGCCACACAGCACATTAACTGGTAGACAGGATTAGAATCCAGGCTTCCCAACCCTTAGCTCCGGGCTCTTTCTGCTGCGCACCAGCAGGAGAACACGGGGCCAGGTCAAATGTACAGCAGGGGTCACTGTGCCCAGCAGCCCTGGCTGTCCGGCTGCCAGGCAGGAATTCCAGATTAGCCTGGGACAGGGGCTCCTGGCAAGGACCAGGGGGTGCCCAGCTGGGAGCGTGATACTGGCCAGGGCTACCTCGGCCTCAGCCAAGGGCCTCAGGGTGTTTAATCTCCCAGGGAGGCTCCCTGAATGTTAGCACTGAACACAGAGCCAGGGACGACCTGGCTCGGCCACGCCCAGCAGCCAAAACTGCTCCCCTGCACCAAACCCAGCTTCAGCCAAGGAGCTGGCAGTAGCCGCCATGGAAGGCGGAGGGCTGCGGTCAGACCCTACCCATGGGCCTTTAGAAACACCCTCTCGGCCCACACCTACTCCCGGGCCCCAGAGCCCAGGTGCATGCGACAGGCGTTCTCTTGAGCCCTAGAAGGCAAGCTGGAGGGGAATGATCGATGGGCCTGGGAATGCAAGCAGGAAGCAAACATTGCGCGAGGGCCTGGGCCAGCTGCGCCTGGTGAAGGCCACCTTGCAGAGAAGTACAACGTTTACCAGCCCGGCAAATGCCTGCTAGAGTCCCCTCTCTCCACACAAAGCGGTCAAAGGCACTTGACTGCACTACTTGGTTAATTCCTTGTGGCTCCACTGGACTTAGTGAGTCAACTCTCTCACACCCGGGGGCTCTGACTTTTGTCACTGGTACGTAGTAAGTGCTCAGAGGCAGAAGCAGAAGAGGATGAAGGGAGAGAGGCAGGCAAAGGCGGGGGTGGGGTGGGGGTGGGGAGGCTGCAAGCAAAGCAGCAAGAATCTTCTGGCTCTTTGGTTACGTCGACAACTGTCAAGTCCAAACACGGTAGGGACTGAATCGTAGCGGCAGCTGGGTGAGTAAGGCCTGACCGCGAGTTCGCATCCATCTGTTCTACGAGTGTTCATCGAGCACCTTCTAGGTGCTGGGGTCTGTGCTGGGTGCCAGGGACACACAAGGGAGTGAACTCAGACCCAGTCTCCTAGTCACCTAGTGTCACAGCTGCTCTTTCATTAGCTGGTTGTTCAACCCCATCCTGCCTCCACCCAGGTCCCCGGGGCCCTGGCTCAGTGACAAGGAAAGGGAAGGGTGCCAGGCTGTCCCATGGAACCCTTGCCACCTGGTCCTGAGCCACTGCCCACTCTGTGAGCCTCGCTCTGCCCTGCTGTGTGTCACAGAATGCTCCAAGGTGGGATGGGGGAAGGAGCCAGGCACGACTTTCCTGGAATTTCTGACTGAATTTCTGGTAAGTTCTGCATCTTCCATGGGTGCTCTGGCCCCAGGCTGGGCAGGCGGGCGCCTCTGATCACATTACAGAGCTGCTTTCCTTCGGCTGTCTCCTGACTCCGGTAATGCCTCTAGACGCCACTCGGGGCCTCAGGGGGTTGCTGGCTCCTGGGTGATCTCAGTAGAAGATGTTCCTCCCAGACCTTGGTGATGCCTTCCTCCCAGACCTGGTGATGCCACCAGGCCTAGGGGACCAGAAAAGGCAGGCAGCCTCTCTCATCCTGCCACCTCTCCCATGCTCTCTGGTCAACCTAAAAGCTGTCACTCTCTGCCCGCTTGCTCTCCTGCCCAGAGATGTACAGGGAGAAAAGCAGGGGTCAGCCAGATCAGGGTAGGGGAGAGGCATATGCCATCTCACAGCACACCAGGGCCCAGTTAAGGGGGCGGGCCACCTCACAGGTGGGGATGTGCAGGTCCAGAGACACTGAGCCACCTGGCCCAGGCACTCAGTGAATGAATGCTTTCAATTCCAAAGCCGTGGCTCTTTCCACAGCACTAAGGGACCCCTGGCCCCAGAATTCTTACTGTACCAGATGATCAGATACTAATCAGTGGCTGAATTTGGAATCTGTTTCCTGGATGGACATGCCAGATGTCCCCACCCCCAGCCGGTCGCAAATACACCCCCTCGTAGGAATGCCCTCTCTGCTTACCCAAACTCCGCTCTTCTTTCAAAGGCCAAACGACACCCTTCCTCCTCCAGGAAGCCTTCCCTGACCAGCCACACAGGCGCACAGGAGCCTTCTCTCTTTTTTTTTTTTTTTTAATTTTTTTTTTTTAACATTTATTTATTTTTGAGACAGAGAGAGACAGAGCATGCATGGGGGAGGGTCAGAGAGAGGGAGACACAGAATCTGAAACAGGCTCCAGGCTCTGAGCTATCAGCCCAGAGCCCGACGCGGGGCTCGAACTCACGGACCGCGAGATCATGACCTGAGCCGAAGTCGGCCGCTTAACCGACTGAGCCACCCAGGCGCCCCCAGGAGCCTTCTCTTAACAGGAGCAACACTCCCTGTTGTACCACTCGATACGTGGCACCAGTAATAATGACGCTGAGGAGGACAGCGAGGCTACTGAGCACTTGAGAACGTGCAAAGTTCTTGTGTGTGTGACCTCGTTCTTCCCCACAGCAATCTGATGAGGACTGGCATTGTTAGCAGTCCCGCTTTACCAATGAAGAAACCAAAGCTCAGGAAGGGAGGGCAACTTGCTCTAGGGCACACAGCCGGAGGGTGCCCCGGCCAGGATTTGAACCCAAGCGGTCTGACTGCACAGCCTGCCCCCTGAGCGTGGCACTGGATCCCTCCCAGGCCACACGTGGCCTGGCTCGTCTTTGAGTGAGCTCCTCTCCGCCGTCTCACTCACTCTTGCACCCGGCAGCGCACACCTGATGCACGGCTCGTGCCTCAAGAAGGGACACAAACCAATTCAAGGGTCAGGCCCAGGCTTTGCCCAACTTTCACCGCAGAGCCCAGTGCCTGCTCACTCTGAACGAATGTGAGGGTGCACCAAGTTTTAGGGCTGGGCCAATATTCCAGGGGGGGAGGTGGAGACAGATCCCTCGTTCCCCACCCCGAGATCAGTCACCCTCCATCCCTGAGAAATGAAACAATGAATGGTCTGGCTAGGTCTGAGAGTGTGTTCCTCCCACATCCTCCACGGGGCCCCCCTGAGCCTGGAAGGGTCGGGGAGAACAAGGGCCTCTTCTCTCAAATGCTCAGGCTGTCTGCCACAGGGTCCTTCTCTGTCCCCCTGGGCCCTGCTTGGCATCTGGGGCTCTCTGCCTCTGAGACAGGAGATGCTTATGGAACAGGAAAAAGGGACTGAGGTCCTGAAGGGTAATTTATGGCTTCAGAGAGAGACCCAGGGCCACATAATGCTCACAAGGGCATTCCAGTCGATATATTGATGTTCTAGAGGGGCCTCTGTAAACACAAGTGGTTCTGGGCCTCAGCTACCTCTGTCTCTTGCTGGCTGCTGGGGCCTCTTCAGCTGGAACCAAGCAAAAAAAAACAAAAACAAAAACAAAACAAAACAAAACCTGAGGCCCTTAAAGGTCATCCTTCCACCTTCCCCAACCTTAAACTTACAGAAGGGGAGACCAACCAGGACCCAGAGAGGAAAAGGCACTTGTCCCACAGCGGCGGAACAGCAAACACCAGAACCTCCTAATTCCCAGGCCAGGAGTTGCTGGGCCTCCAGGCCATAAGCCTCCATCCTTTCTCCTCCCCCCAGGCCTCTAGAGGAAGCCGTCTCTGGCGTCACAGGGCTGTCTCCTGAGGAGGAGGCACCCGAGTAACCACTGTGTGCCATGCACTGTGCGAAGTACTTTATCATAACCAGGGCGCAGGATCCTTGAAACAGCTCCATGAGGATGGTATTATTACCCGCATTTTACAGATGAGGAAACTGAGGCCCGCGGTAATGACAAGTGAACCTTCCCCTCTGGCCGGCTCATAGAAGTTCCTGGGCACAGGGTCCTGTCCTTCCCTTCTTGTCCGCCCTGGGGGCACAGCAGAAGGCACAGAAGCATACCACCCCATGCTCCCACCCCTGACACCACGCCTTCTAGTGCTTAAGAAGTATTTTCTGAGCTCACTCCATCTTTGAGAGCCACAGGGAACGAATCGAAAAATGAGATATCTTTTCCTCTCAAGCCTCCACCCCAGGTCCCAGCCTGCAGTCAGAGGTAGCTGAGGGTCAGGTCCCCAAGGTGCACCCCTTCGGATGAGGCTGAGAGGCCCAGGAGTGGAAATATGGCCAGGGGGTGCCTCACCAAGGACAGGGCTTGCCCAAGACGGTGGCCGAGCAGATGCCGATACAGCCAATTCTCTGAGAGTGGGAGAGGCCTGGGGCCGGCCACCCCTGCCCAGGTGCCCCAGCTAGCTGGCTTAGCCCCCATCCCATCTTTTCAGGACATGCTGTTAGAAAGACCTGAAAAAGAGAGAGTCAAGGTCTGGCTCCCATCACCTCCTCCAGGAAGCCCCAGGGCTTACAAAGTTTACACTTTGCTGTGCTCTCCCTACCTATACGGTCACTGCCCCCATTTGGCATCTGAGGCTCCCTGAATGGCATTTCACGGTTCTGAAGTGGACATCAGCATCCAGCATAGTCACCACCTTGAGGGCTGGGGCCAGGGCGGCTCTGGCTCTGATCTGGGTCCCAGGTCAGTTTCCTAGTGAGCGTCCTCCTGTCCGGTGGGGTTCTCACAAGGACCAAGTGAGGTCCCACCTCTAAGAGGGTTGATAACACTAAAGCCATACGCACCAGCAGTGGCGCTGTGACTTTCCTATAGGTCTCCCTGCTCCACATTGGCTCATCTCTTATCTGACAGCTAAGGGTGGCAGTCAATATAGGCCAAAGCGCGAAGGCAGGGGGAACCCTTGGTGACCAAGGAGGTGGTAAGACAGTGGAGTAGGACTCCTGTGTGTGTCTGGGTGCACATGTGTCTTCCTTCAGTCGCCTCCACTGAGAGCCCCGGCCCCAGCCATGCCTGCTTATGTTGCTTTCCATCAGGGGTGCCACTCACTCCAGCTCTGTCTGCCTCTTCTCTAGCAAATTCCAGAGGAGACCCCACTGCCCCTAGAGGGCTGCAGCATGAGCCTGACCCAGGTCAGAGAGCAGATCTCCGAACCCTAGGTGCCGCCACTGTTCTTGGTAAGCTGGAAGTCAACTGGAGGCGACCCAAGGACTCAGACGCTTGTCCTGGGGGCTGTCAGTCAAGCTCCTGGGCTGGCTTTAGGACCTATCTATGGCTGACCTTCCTCTTTCTGGGGCAGCAGGACCTACCCTCAATCAGGCCTGTTCTATCTGTCCTCAATGGGGGATGCTGGCCTCTGCCCTTCCAACTCCGGAACCTGGCACTTGAACCAAATCCTGCTCACAACCCCCACCAGCACAGGGCAAAATCAGGCCTCCTTAGTGCTGAAGGGCAAATGGCCTGGGTCCCACCAGGAAGAGACATTCCCAACAGCATACAATGGATGGAGCTTCCCATGCCTGGTGGTGACTCACTGTCCCCACACTACACATACCTATTTATACACAAACACACCACAGCTGTGCCCATATGCACATTGCACACACCCAAACACACATAGCCACGTACATCACACCCCCATATACAAAAGGCATGCCTCTCCCCTACACATCCCCTCCTCCTGCACCTTCACCTCCACAGCCTAACACCCCACACCCATCCTCACCTCCCACCGCACACTCCCACCTCGGCCCACGTCCCTAATACACATTTTCACACCCACAGCTTGCCTTCTCCGAGAACCGAGCCACAGGGCTCAGGAAAAGTTGTGAGGCACTGGGGGCAGCCCGTTCAGGGAGATGAGGAGGGTGGCTGGGCGCACTCGCGCTGTTGGGAGGTCGAGAGGCGGTGCAGTGTGGACGGATACAGCTCAGGGGAGGGGAGAGAAGAAGGGAAGGCTGGTTGGGGGGGGGGGGCGTTGCCGAGGAGGAGCGGGAGGAGCTCGGTGGGGTGCGGGAGAGAAGAGGGAGCGGGGACGCCCAGGTGCAGGGCCCCCAGGTAAGCGCGAGGCCAGCCGGGCGCCACGGAGTCCACCCCCGCGGAGGGGGCTAATCACGGTCAGGGTCGGGCTCAGGCCGCGCTGTCCGCAAGGGTCGATTCGGGGGCTTCCAGCACCTCGGCGCTTTCGGAAAGAAGCAAGAGGGAACAAAAGGGGTATGGGAGCAGGGAGGTGGTTGATTTATGCCTGCACTTCAGCATGTGTTTTCGCTGCCATTAGCGAGAGAAAAGCCTAGACTGGGAGAGAAAGGAGCGCCGTGGGACCCGCGGTTTGCCCACCCCATGGGGGCGCATTGGCCGCGACGGAGCGGGGCCGAGTGCGAATCTGACTCGCCCGCCCGGGGCCCGGCTCCGCAAAGTGGCTCCGCAAAGTGAGGGTCGGGAGGCATTCCCCGGGCGGCCGGGGCTCCCCCGCCGAGCGCAGGCCCACGGGGGGGGGGGGGAGGGGGGCGCCCCAGCCGCAACTCCCGAAGCAAATCGAAGGGGGCAGTGCATGAATTCCCCCCACCTGCCCGAAAGTGCCCTTCCTCGTATTATCTTCATTACGGTATTTTAAATTTCCCTTTAAAAAAAAATAAAGAAACGAAACAGAAAAAGCACAGAAGGCACTTGTTTGGTTTCATTCTGCCTTCACAGCTTTAATGACTCCATTTGTGGAAGCTGTTTAGGAAACTGGTGAAGAGGGGGCCAGGAGAGGCGCCGCCTGTGGCCTGGGATGCCCGCTTCCTCCTTTCTCCCCCCGGAGGCTACCCCAGCCGAGGCACCTGGTTGAGATGACCCCACTCCCCAGCCCCAGTCCCAACCCTGGCCCCTGCCTCACCCCCTTTCCTACAGGGTGTCTCCAGCCCAACTCCAGAGCTGAGAGTCTAAAGAACGCGCTTAGCCGCCGGCAGGGGAGGAGGGGGGCGCTCCAGGTCGGGCCATTCAGAATCCCTAAAGTTACTCTAAGCACTTGGGAACAGAAGGGGTCTTCCTCTAGCCTCATCCCCAAATTCCTAGGCAGCCCACGCCCTCCTTAGAAGACACTGATGAGGAGGGAAGGAGAGATGGGAAGCAGATCTCATCTTAGGCCCGACAGCCAACAGCCACAGGGTAGGGAGGAGATGGAGCCCCCCAAAGCTTGAAAATAGAAAGTAAAAATATATTCTGCCCCATTTATATGAAGGCAAAGCTTTAAAATGTAGAGCCAGGTAGTCTCAGAGCCCACGGGAGCTTGGCCTGTGATTCGTCTCACCCAGGGCAGATTAGGCACCAGGAGTGGAGCAACCTTTGGGCACTTCGCTAGTCTCAGGACCTTACTTGTGATGTCTGGTCCAGCCCTGTTCCACCCGTCTGGGGTCTGAGTTTCTGACTCTATCTCTTCACCCACTCCCCCATCCTGCTATACAAGTCCCATCTGACCTAACTACCCAACAAACCTTATCTTTAGCCGCTGGCCTTCTGCGGGGCCTCAATTTGGCATCTCGGTCCCAGATCCACGCTGGCCAGTCTGCAGGCTAGTGGAATGAAGGAGCCACAACTAGCCTGAGGTTTGAGGCCTGAGTTCAGATTCCAGATCTATCCCTGAGTCCCCGAGTAACCCCGGGGGGCACGTCCGGGCCTGTTCCAAAGCTTCAGCATAAATAAGGGGGTTGGAAAAGAGAGGAATTGTTTTGTCCTCCGGAATTCCGGAGGGGTGGGGGTGGAGGAGGGGGGAGGAGAGAAATTACCTCCGAAATTCCTCCCCTGCTGTGATACTTTCTCTATATGAGAAATCTCATTAAGACCCTCTAGATTTTCCATTTTTTTGAGATGGGTGTTTGCTATCGTGTAGAGAGAGACACGGATGGGCCACCACACCACACTACACTACCACCCCCCCCCACACACACACACACATGCACACAGAGCAGAGACACTCGGAAAACTCAGATTTTTAATTGCATCTTAAAAGGAAATGTTATCATGACACCGTGGTCCCTTCTTAACCATCCCAGCCAGAGGCCATGGCAAGACTCATTAAAAGCTCCAGGAAAGGCTAACAGGTGGGTGGGGTGACAGGAGATCCTCAGGGCTAACCCAGGCTTTTGAAGTGGCCTCTGCTGGCCAGTCACTTGCTGACATCCGCTTCTAAGGGTCTGGGGTTTTATGGTTCTGGGTTTGATTTCTCCACCATCAAACTTTATGGCTTAAAAATCGTCAGTGCTGTAAAGGGAGCTCATCTCCATATTTCCTGGGGAGGGGGGCGGTGAGAGGAAAGAGCGGCGCCTGCTACCTGAGGGGAGCTTGCACATCTCCCAGAAAGACCCCCCCACCTTCTATGGAGACAGCCTTATCTCCCTCAGCTTGATATAAACCTC
This sequence comes from Prionailurus bengalensis, assembly GCF_016509475.1. Lineage (NCBI taxonomy): Eukaryota > Metazoa > Chordata > Mammalia > Carnivora > Felidae > Prionailurus > Prionailurus bengalensis. Next base: position 31,615,258 of record NC_057351.1, on the reverse strand, counting down.
GAGGCAGAGGTGGATGGGGCCCCGAGGAGGGCTCCGAGGAGGAATCCAATGTGACCTGAACCAGCCTGACCATTGGAGAGGAGCAGCCCTGTGCGCACGTCTGCAACCTGTGGTCAAGTGAAGGCAAGATTTGAGGAAAGCCAACACGCTGGCCTTGGTTTTCCCCATCAGTGAAATGGGACTCATGAAGGATCCAATGGGCAGACCCAAAGAACATTCTGAAAGAAGTTCTGTGCCTGTGGCATCAGAGAGATGAGCTGTGTAGGAGGAAGGCGCCGGTTCTCCCTCCTGAAGGCAGATTTCTAAGGGCTTTACACTCTGGGCCGAGGGAAGGCTGCAGGCCAACCCCACCAGTTGGCCCCTCTCTAGGCTGGTGGGCAGGCAGCCCCTGCCGTGCTAAGTAATGAGCACAATTCCAACACCGGTTCTGCTCACGAGTGAGAAATCAAAGCCTGGTATTAGAGGCCATTTCTGGCTGGGCTCCGTTTGTGCCCAAATCCATCAAAGCCCTGGGCCTGGGGTTTCCTCTGGGAAAGGTGGGGGCTGGATGCTTTGTTAAGCAGGAAAGACAGGCCACCCCCAGCCTCCCCAGCGGAACCTGGCTCCAGAGAACTCTCGGCCAACCAGTCTTGTCTTTTTCCTGCCCAGCGGAGACCCTCCCCCCACCCTCAGTAACCTCAGTATTTATTTCCCATCCCATTGCCCGGTTGGTTCTAAAACAGTTTCCCAAGCGCCAATCCTGCCCAAGTTCACAAAGACTTCACCCTACCCTTCAATCACCTCCCCTCAAACACCCTCAAACCAGAAACCAACACCCCAGCCCAGCACCTCCTGCATTAAACTGCGCTCTTTAAAACAAGGTTGGTCATTCAGCAGCCTGCCCCCTCCCCCACCAGTACCTTCCAACTTCAAAACACTGCTTTAAATACCAGAGTCTGCCCAAATCGTAATTAACCTGGATCAAATGATTGTGTCGTAACTTTACAACACAGGGCTGGGGGAAAAAAAAAAAAGTGGAGGATGTGCTAAAACCAAGCCCTCGCTCCAAGGCCGTGGGAATCATTAATTCCAGAGTGAGGAATCTTTGGCTATTGGGGTGTACGTGGGGGGCGGATGCCAACAGCACCGCGGAGGTGGAGGGGGAGGGCTGCGTCACCTCGTCTACTTTCTGCGCCAGGTTTCCAGCCCCATTCTCAGCCTCAACTCAGAGGGCTCCGCGCGGGACGCCCCCTACCCATCCCACTCCACCCCGCCCCGCCACGCCTCGCCTCGCCTCGCCTCGCCACGCCTCGCCTCGCCTCGCCCCGCCCCGCCCAGGGAGCGGAGGTGTCCGGCCGCCGCTGCCAGCTCACCTACTTGGGTTCCGGCACCAAAGAAAGGTTGGCTCCTCTGCGTCCACCGGCTCGCCGGGAAGACACAGCCCAGACAGCGACGCGGGGCCCAGCCACAGACGAGGGAGACGTGTACACGACCACAGCGAGGTGCTGGAGGCGGTGGCGGTAGGCACTTTATTTCAGGAGCCCACCAACCCCCTTAAGGCATCCTACAGGCCCAATGTAGATACGCGCACCTCGTCCGCTCCCCGGACCGGGAGAATGTCAGTGACCCATTTAGACGGAAACTTGGCAGGATCACTATGTACTCCCCTCCACCCCAACACACATACATACCAAACCCCAGAAAATATCCCTCCAGACCAGCGGATCCTGCGGTCGCAGGGAAAGCTGTGCGAGCAGTATTCGGCCCTTCCCCCTTCGATAGCCAAAGCCTTTCAAGCCTGCCTCCTCCGGCAGGCCGAGCAGACCCGCACTTCCAGTGCTCCGCAGGTCTCTCTATCCCTCCTTCCCGTTTGCTGATTCCGGAGGGTGCAGCGCGTAGGAGCCTGGACGAGCCCGGACCCCGACTAGGAAGTTTCCGGCGAACCGCACATAAACGCACACCTGACCGAAGCGGCGAGTCTTCCCCACCCCCCCACCCCCCCACCCCGGGTCTCCGTGCGCGGGGAACCTGGGGTCCCCTGGAGGCCAGTCCTCCGGAAGGAGCAGACCTCGACTCGGGCACCCGTTCCAAGGAAAAGAAGTGATCCCTTCTAGGCGGGGGCAGGAAGCTTACTCTGAACCACCTGGCCTGCGCCGCCCGAGGGGTGGCTGCGCCATCGCCCACTTTGGTGGGTGGAGAAATCTACCTTCTAACTTGGGTGCCGTGGCGCTTTCCCTGTGCACACCGACGCGGTGATGGACCACTTCAACTTCGGGAGACTGGGGCGCAAATGTCCCCTATACGTCCGCCCCCACGCCCGATCGCTCCCTACCTGCTTGGCTCAGCCTCGGGTCCCAGCAGAGCAGCAGCGCCAGCAGCAGCGCGCCCCGCGCTCCGCTCCGGGCCCACATGCTCCCGCGGCCAGGCTCGGGCGCCTCTCCCCCGGGGCTCTCTCCCTGGCCCCAGCCTCGCCGCCGCCGTCTCCGCCGCCGCCGCCTCCTCCTCGCCGTCCTCCCCGGCGCCCGGCCGCGCCAGCCCGTGCCCTCCGTGGGGGCAGCGGCAGCCACGCTGCGCAGAGGGCTGCCGGGCGCTCGGAGCGCAGTGGGTGCCCGGCGCCCGCTCTCCCGCCAGGCTCCGGCGCGCCCCTCTCTGCGCTCCTCAGGCTCTGGGGCTCCGAGCGCTCCCCGCGCTCCCACGCCCTGGCTTCGAAGTTGCGAGACAGAAGGTGAGTGCACTCAGCGACACTCGCAGCAGCCCGCGCCGCGCCGTCTGAACCCCCGCGCGCGCCTCTCTGCGCCCCGCCGCTACCCGCGGCTCCGGCGCCCTCGCCGGCCTCCGCCGCCTGCCACAATGCCGAGCGCCGCCGCTCGCTCGCCCTAGTGAGTCCGCGAGCGGAGGGGGACGGCGCGCGGCCGGGGCGGGGCCTGGGCGGGCAGGGGCGGGGCCGGCAGGGGGCCCCGGAGGGGGGGAACCGAGGGCCACCCGGGCGCGGCCTCTGCCGAGCTGGGGGCCTTTCAGGGGGGTCCTCGCGAGCCGGTGGGCCTGGCGACTTGGAAAACACGGCCGCTGGAAATCAGCTGGAAGTGGAGTCTGGCCAATTTTCTTTTCCAAAAACTAAGGAAGTGTATCTAAGCTCTCCTTTGGCTTGGCTGTGTCAGCTTTCTCATCTGATCAAACTGAGGAGTCTCACTTTTGGCTCCCTTCGTCTGTATTACGTCCCATGCCTTCTACATGTTGGGATGTTTCCAAAACTGACTCTCTAAATGAGAAAATCTTGAACGCTGAAGCCGTGATCAAGCTGGGGCTTACAGCTATGTGAACTTGGGTATGAACCTGGGATGTAGATCATCCAGGATGGGTCTACTTGTCTGAATAACCTCAGGCAGAACTGCCTCTAAACCTCTTGTAGCACTTTAGGGGACTAGGGCGTTAAAAACTTGTCCTCGAAGGAACAGTGGGGTAGAGGGCACGGGTACAAACATTTTTGGCTCAGAGAAACTTGGGCTCTGTTGCTTACCTTCTGTGTGACCTTGAACTGAGCAAGTTACTTAACCATTCTGATGCTCCCTTCATCATCATCTAAAATAGAGAAAAAATTATAATTATTTCATAAGGGGGCATAGGATTGAATGAAAAAAAATTATGTATGGAAACTGCATGAAATGTCAGTAATCTCTCTTTCCAAGATCTCCCCTCCCTGCCAGGCTGATTCCTGGGGGGTAAGTCCTGGCCTCCCAAGGGTAGGCCAAAGGCCATTTAGGTGGAGTTTGAGGGATGGTGGTGTTTTAAGATTGAAACACAGAGACGTCAGAAGGGGTGGACCAGCTAACACTGGCAAAGACTTGTGCCCCAGCAATGGGGTTAAGCACTTGATACGCATTACCTCAGTCCTCACGACAACTCTATCCCCATTTTATAGATGAAGGAATAGAGGCACAGAGATGTAAAGTCATTTGCTCAAGATCACACAGCTTGGAGAGAATGAGCGAATGAAGGGGGCAGGAAAGATGGGATTAGAAAGAAACCCTGAGCTGGGGAGCCTCCCCACCTCTCAGGGGCTGGCCTGGCAGAGAAGGATATTGCCAGCCAGCAGGAATGCCTCTTCTCCCTAGCTCTGATCTGTTCTCTACTTGGGATTTTTCTGGAGCTGGGATCTAGAATAGCTCCTCAAATACAGGTGCCGTGGGCAGCTTCAGGAAGGGGTGAAGGAAGCCTGAGATTGGTCCAGCTGGGCCGAGGAGCCTGTAGGGGATGGGCTGAAATAGAGCCAAGTATGCCCAGGGATACTTTCTAGGCTGAAGAAGAAAGGATTTGGGGACCAGAGGGGACCTGGTGGGGACAGAGGAACAACAAGTATTGCCCATACCCTCCTCCACACACCCTGCCCCACAGGCTGGGGTCCGGAGCCTCTGGGGCAGGGTCCTATAGTCAGTCTGCCCCTTCCGCCCTCTGTGGCTGGGTACTCAGGATCAGGAGGGTGGATGCAGGTAGTGCCGGACTCCCTGGGAAGAACTTTGGCCAACCGAGAAAGGTCCCTGTGGGCAAAGGTAGGCGGGTTATTTTTAGCTTGGCCCAGGGCAGCCCAGGCAAGGGTAGTGGATGAGAGAGTCAATAGCTGATCACACCAAGCCAGCTCCACCCGTCCATATAACTATAAGCACACATACGTACACATACCTCTGGACACAGTTACAGGCATACCTCACTGATACACACCTACAAAAGCACACACAGGTAAACACACACCAAAGACCCACAGGTGCAAATGCAAACTGACCCTCCCAGAAACACCTACGAATGGGCACCCAGCTGCAGAGACAACCACATACCTAAGACACAGGACCAAAAAAGGCACACGCACACCCCTTGTCACAGCCACAGACATATACACAGACATACACCCCCAAAAGAACAAACATACTCCTAAGATGACACGGAAGCAGTAGATACTTAGATGCCTGACTACCACGAGGAAACCCATACAGGAACACAGGTACCGAGACCCACAACTGACCATCACCGTCTGGGTGCAGACACATGGTCAAGGACACTATGCTGGACAACTCGGCAGGGAGGGACCTCAGCAGAAACATGGCAGGCGGGGAGCACAGGGCTGATGGGCACACACGTGCTCTCTCTTTCTTAATCAGAAAGCCGGTGGGAATTGGAGATTTTTCCAAAAACTTTCAGTCCTCTGGACTTTGCTGTTCAGGCAGTAGCTGCACCAGGTAGGCCCTTCTAGCCTGGTTTCATGACTTTGTTTAATTCCTGGCTGCAGGGCAGGGGGCGATGGGAGGGCAAGCAAAATAAATGTGGTCATTTATTTGCCCCTCTCCTCCCGGCTGTCCCACTTTCCTCCCCAGCCTAAAAACTCTGTCAACTCTTAAAATATCCCCATGGAGGGGGGGGGGGGGTGGGGGTCCTGGGCCCGGTTTTCCCTCCAGGACTCCAGCATCAGGGTGGGGAACTTACCACACTGGGGATCCCTCTGTAATTCCCTGCCCCCCTGCCATGCTGTAACAGTGTGAGTGCTGGCCCTCAGCTGGGGTCAGGGAAAGGCCTTCAGAGGCCCTGAGCCCACACCTTTCCCTGGGATGGGTGAAGAATGGGCAAGGCCCAGGCCCTGGGATGACTCATTAGTGTAACTGGATTAAGAATTACCAAGGTGTTCCCAAACCCAGAGCCATCACACTCGCAGTAAAGGTGTTCCTGCTGTGAGTTAAGGAGGAGGAGGAGGAGGTGATGAGCTGCTTAGAGGCAGGGCCCCTCCTTTCCTGTTCACTATCATGTATCTCGCTTGTAAGACAGCATCCTGCACATGGTAGGCCTACAATCAATATTGGTTGAGTGGAAACATCAATGAGGCTGGAAAAAGAGGGGCTACTGAGCAAAGGGTCCCCAGACTTGTCAAATGGGCCCTAGAAGGAACCTTGCACCTCCCCCTCCATTTCCTGGGGGCCTGGGACCTAGGGCTGGAGGAAGGTGGGGGGGGGGGCACCTTTCTGCAACACAGCTGCTTTGAAATCAGTTCCAGAACCAGCTCTGACCCTCATTGGGGGCTGCAGATGCTTCCACGGGCTACCCTCATTTCTCCCGAACCAGAAGAGCCTGTGGGAGCCAGAGTTGTGGAATCTGGAGTTGAGCTGATTTGATGGTCCAGGGACAGCTCTTACCTGCTGGGAGAAGGGGGGGGGGCTGTCTGCTGAGCCTTTCCTAGCATCAGTTTCCTCGATTGTAAAATGGAAACACTATCTCCTAGAATTAAAAAGAATACACACAAAGCCCCTTATCTGGCTGAACACAAGCTATTTATTTAGTAACAATGCTGATTTAAGAGCCGCTGTCGGGGTTGTCTCGGCCGGCGGGGCTGGCGGCTCCGGGTTGGCCCCTCCTTCTGTGACCAGGACCCGTGTGCTCGCAGCTGCCACTAGGCGGCGCGCTGCAGCTCATTTCCCGCGGCCTGCCGCTGCAACGTCCGTTCTAAGGCCGCGGGTAAGGAAGGGAGAGAAGGCCATGGGTCAGGAAGAGAGCCTTGCTTCCACCCGGGAGCCACCCAGGAGTGGTTCTTGGGCCCCTGGGGGGTGGTCTGGGGAAGGGAGCTCTCAGACTGCTCGGTTTCGAGGATCTTGTTGCGTGAGGGAGGGAGGAGGGGGTGGGGAGGTTGGGGAGTGGGGTTTGGGATGGGGCGGGAGGTTTAAGGATGAATTCGTAATTCCCCCCCCCGGCCCATCCAGTCCATTATGGACCCCAAACACCTGGACCCTGGTGGGGAGGCACCTAACGTTGAGGCCTTTGAAGCTCTACCGTCTCTTTGTAATATTATTGTAGCTAATGTTGATTGCTTTCTATGTGCCAGGTACTATCCTGAGTCCTTTATATGCTGACAACAACCTTATGAGACAGGCACTGTTACCCCTATTTATTTGCCAGATAAAGGAACTGAGGCACAGAGAGGCAACTGGCCCACGGTCACATACAGCTGGCAGATGGGCCAGTGGAGATTCAAATCCAGACGGAATGGATCTCAAGCTTATACTCTTCTTTTTCCATTTTGTATCACATGAAACTTATCATTTAAGAGTGTACAATTCAGACCCCAGTGATCTTGGGGTCGTGAGTTCAAGCTCCATGTTGGGCATTGAGCTTAATAGATAAATAAATAAATAAATAAATAAATATGATTCCGTGTTTCCTAGTATACTCATGATGCTGTACGGCCATCATCATTATCTAATTCAACAGCAATCCTGTCCCTCCAAAAAAGAAATCCCACACCATTAAGCAGTTACCTCCGCTGTGTCCCTTTCACATTCTTCCCTCTCCCAGCCCCTGGCAACCGTGAATCCACTTTCTTGTTTCTGTGCACTTACCTATTCTGGGAATTTCATATGAACAGATGCATAACACTATGTGACCATCAGGCTTGGGTTCTTAACCTCCGCTAAATACTGTGACAGCCCCCTCCCCCCCACCCCCACCCAGACACACATCTTTTCTCTTGTCCCCGGGCGAGGGCCTTCTCCCTGGGGTTCAAGCAACAGAAGCAGTTAGTCACAAAAGCCTTGGGGTCAGGCAGATCCCGGTTTAAATCCTGGCTCTGTCTTGGACAATTTACTCATTGTCTCTGCTGTTGCCTTCTCAGAATTCTTTGTTTTGCTTCTGTTAATTAATTTAAAAAAAAACAACTTTGAATTTTAAAACACTTTTAGATAAACAGAAAAATTGTCAAAATGGTATAGAAAGTTCTTCTCCAGTTTCCCCTACTTTGAACATCTTACGTTAGTATGTAGTATCTTTGCTACAATTAATGAACCGATATTGATATATTATTATGAACTAAACTTCATAGTTTCTTAGTTTTTACTTAATATTCTTTTTCTGCTCCGGGATCCCATCCAGCATGCTACGTTACACATAGCGATCCTGACCTCAGAGGCTACTTTTGGCTTTGAAATTTTCTCAGCCTTTTCTTTGTGTATGTGATCTTGACAGTTTTGAGGATTATTATTGGTCAGGTATTTTGTAGAATGTTCCTCAGTTGGGATTTGTCCATCTTAACATTCTTAATAACTTTGGAACAAAGAGGCCTCTTCGAAATAATTTTGCATTGGGTTCTACAAATGAAGGTCCTGCTTACAGGACAGAGACAAGGCCCCAAAGCAGGGCCTGGGATGCGCCCCCAGGCTGTGGCTGGCAGGTCTCCGTCCTGCCCTGAGGGGCCTTTGAGCTCTGTACAGGGAGTGCTGGATGAAAGACCCAGGGTGGGAAGGAAGCCATAAACCTGGAAGAAGATTGCATTCCAGGCTGAGGGGACAGTGTGAGAAAGATTGCAGGGTCAGGAAGGTGGATGGTGTGGTCAGGGTGTGGCGAGGCCCTTGTGGCTCCACCAGGGGACAAAAGGGCAGCGAAGGCAGGAGGGGAAAGCTCCCGGCAAAGGCAAGGGTTGCTGTGCTAGAGATTCTGTAGGAAATGGAGAGTCATGGGTTCTGACTGAGCTGGAGAAAGGCCTGATGGGAACTGAGCTGTGGGAGCATATTTGAGGCTGGGGTGTCGGGGGCAGACTGAGGAGGACAGCCCAGGGCAGGGAAGCCAGGGGTTTGTTGCCCAGGCAGTGTGACTGGCCTGGGGCAGCGGGGGTGGGACCTGGGGACTCTGGACTTTGGGGCCTCACTGAGCGTGGGAACTTGGGGCTAGGGGACAGAATGGGGGCCGGGGGAGCCGGGCAGGGAAGGCAGGATTGCAATGGCAAGAGTAGTGAAAGGTGTAGGAGGAGTGGGTTGGGGAGAAGGTGGAGAATTGGGGTCTGGGCGTGGTAAATTCGAGGTGCCTGTGGACCCCCCAACGTACCTGTGTGAACGCAGGACTGACCAGTGCTTAGGGGAGTGGCCACTGTCCTAAAAAAGCCAGCTAACGTGTACTAAGCACTTAACAGCGAGCCAGATGCCAAGCCAAGAGCTCTACATGAATTAGTTCTTTCGATCTCCACGATGACCTGCGAAGTGGATGCTATGCTTATCCCCATTTTAAAAATGAGAAAACCGATGGGTGCCTCGGGGGCTCAGTTGGTTGAGCGTCCGACTTCGGCTCAGGTCATGATCTCGCGGTTCTTGAGTTCGAGCCCCGTGTCAGGCTCTGTGCTGACAGCTCAGAGCCTGGAGCCTGCTTCAGATTCTGTGTCTCCCTCTCTCTGCCCCCCCCCCCCACTTGTGCTCGCTCTCTCTCTCTCTCTCTCTCTCTCTCAAGAATAAATAAACAATAAAGGAAATTTTAAATGAGAAAACCGTGACTCAGTTTTCCCCAGTTAGTGGGAGACAGAGGCCAGACTGAAACCCCAGCAGTCTGGTTCCAGAGCCCAAACCACTACCTAACTAACACACAGAACCGCCTGTGTAAGTTCCCCGTGTGTTCTTGTAACCACATGATTTCCCGTTCTTCCTCTCCATTGTTCTTGGAGGTGAGTGTTGATCCTGGACTTATTGAAATGGAAACTGAGGCTGGGAGAAGGAAAGGGACAGTCAGAGTCAGTACTGACTCTGAACTTTAAACTCACATTCTTAGGACTGGTCCACACTGCCAGCCTCTTCTGATGAAGTCTGAAGTTGTGAATGGGGAATTATCTCTGTAGAGGGAGGAGGAAGAGGAGAGAGTATGGTCTAACAAGGACTTGCTATTATTAAAATAGCAAGATAGACCTTTTAAACTTTGGTATTCTCTGTTTCAAACATTGTAGTTTATGGGGTGCCTGGGTGGCTCAGGCGGTTGAGCATCCGACTGTTGATTCAGCTCAGATCATGATCCCAGGGTCATGGGATCAAGCCTTGCGTCAGGCTCTGTGCTGAGCGTGAAGCCTGCTTAAGATTCTCTCTCCCCCTCTCTCTCTGCCCCCCTCCCCCACTCCTGTGCTTTCTCTCTCTCTCTAAAAAAAAAAAAGACTTGGGGTGCCTGGGTGGCTCAGTCGGTTGGGCATCTGACTTCAGCTCAGGTCACGATCTCACAGTCTGTGAGTTCAAGCCCTGTGTCGGGCTCCGTGCTGATGGCTTAGAGCCTGGAGCCTGCTTCGGATTCTGTGCCTCCCTCTCTCTCTGCCCCTCCTCTGCTCATGCTCTGTCTCTCTCCATCTCAAAAATAAATAAAAACACTAAATTTTTTTTTTAAAAAGACTGAACATTCTGGTTTAAATGTATTCAGGTAACATCAAGTTAGTTTGTCTAATGAAAACATCAAGACACTTCATGTTTGTCTGAAAACTGTAATAATACAGCACTTGGCATGTATAGAAATGCCTTTTGCCCTTTGATTTCAGAACTGCTCATGTGATGCTTCTAGTATTGTTCATGGAATAATGGGCTGCTAATCAAATTAAACACAGTATTCATACTATCCAGAGAGTATAAGATAATTCACTTGCCGAGATTAATATGTAAATCGACTTTATTTACAAATCACTATCTTGATCATTACAGTTCTGTAAAACTTTCATCTGGGCAAAAGTATAATTACTGAGTTCTAGCAGTTCCTCGAACTGAAACTGAGAGGTAATTCAAAATTAATCTGTAAGAGACCAAATTCCCATGTTTCTGGGATTGCGGGGCTCTGGGTTTTCCGTAGCTGGTTCTTTTGAAAGTAACTCACTACTATTGTCAGGGTAAATGCCAAAGAAATTATTCTGGGGAGAGTATTCTTGAGGTGGGCCTCCCAAGTTGTGAATTGGCTGCACGGGCAATGAACATCTTAATTGGAAGAAGAGGGAAAGGAAAAAATCCCCGTGGTGGAATAGACTGTGTGTGTGTGTGTGTGTGTGTGTGTGTGTGTGTGTGTGTGTATTTGAGGAGAGGGATAGTATAAACCTTTCCTTTCTGTTGCACACTGACTCTACAGCGAAGGGCCATATAGGGAGCACCCCTTGTCACTTCCTCTGCTCCATCTTGTAATATCAGCAGTCAGCTCATCTGGTTCTGGATATTTAGATTTCTCTTTGTTCCACTCTTTTGCCATAAAATCGATTCCACTGTGAACTATGAATTTAGACCTATTAAGCCTTTCATTGGTTGCTTCTCACTCTGCGGTTGCTGATGACTCTTTATCACCGCTGGTATCTTTTAAGCAGATGCCGAGTCTGCGGGTGTGCATGGGTATGCATATTCTTTCTTAAAATGGCTAAGCTTTTCAAGGGCTTTACCTTTTCTTTCGAGTAGTTAGGTAAGTTGTATGAAGAGAGATTTCTAAACCAGTGAGAACTTCTGCTCCAAGTTAAGAGAGCTGTAAAAAATTCTAATGATTGCTGTCCAGAATTCTATCACTCAAGGACCAGGGCAGGGGAGTGCCTGGATGGCGTAGTTGGTTGAGCTTCTGACTCTTGATTTCGACTCTGCTCGTGATCCCAGGGTGGTGGGATCGAGCCTCGTGTTGGGCTCTGCACTGAGTGTGGAGCCTGCTTGGGATTCTTAATCTCTCTATCTCTCTCTCCCCCTCTGCCCCTCTTCCCTTCTTGCCTGTGCGCTCTCTCTCTCTCAAAATTAAAAAAAAAAAAAAAAAAGGACCTGTGCAGAAATCGGTACTTAAACTGGTGCTTTCTGGTTGGGGTGACCTACTGAAACCAGGAGATCCCAAATGGTGGAGGAGGTCAAGGTCAAGGAAAGGAAAGTTCAAGAACTGATACACCCACGTTCCTGCCCACTGCTTCCTCTTCTGTCTTTTAAAAAATTCGGCTGAGGTGTAAGTTACATACAAGGAAATGCACAGATCTTGAGTGTCAAGTTCTATGACTTTGACAAGCAAACACACCCAGTAACCACGCTCCCAATCAAGATATGAACATTTCCATCATCTGGGAAAATTCCCTGGTCTCCTTCCCAGTCAGTCCTCACCCTGCAGAGGCAACCACTGTTCCGTTTTTTTAACAGCGTAGATGAATTTTGCTTATTCCTGAATGCCGCATGCATGGAATCAGATAATGTGGACGCTTCTGTGACTGGCTCCTTTTGTTTACCGTAATGACTGACATCCACTCCAGCTTGCTGTGGTAACGAAGTTCGTTCCTTGTTATTACTAAATAGTATTAATTATTCGGACATATCCCGATTTGTTTATTCACTCTCTTGTAATGGACATTTGGATTGTTTACCAGATTAGTCTGGTATGAGTAAAGCCTCTATGAATATTCTGGAACAAATTCTTTTCTGTTTTTTTCTTTTGGAAACATAGGTGTCCATTTTTCTGCAGTAAGCAAGAGTGAAATTGCTGGCTCCTCAGGGAAAAATATATTTAATTTTAGAGAAAATGGCCACAGCAGTTTTTCAAAAGTGATTGTTTCACTTTGTGCTCCCACCTTCAATGCTGGAGAGCTCCACCAGCATTTGATATTGTCGGTGTTTTTGACGAAACCAGCGGGTGTGAAGTAATATCTCATTCTGGTTTTAACTGTGATGCTGGCCACCTTTTCATATGCTTATTAGCCACTCGGTGTCTTCTTTTATGATGGATCTGTTCAAACCTGTTGCCCAATCTTTCTTGGGATGTTTCTCCTTTTACTATTGGTTTGTAGGAGTTCTTTGAACATTCCACGTACACATCCCTTGTCAGATGAGTCCTTTCACCTATAGTTTGCTTTTGCATTTTGTTACAAGTGTGTTTTAAAGAGCCGACGTTTTCGACGTTGATAAAGATCGAATGCTTTATATTTCTTCTTTTATGATTACTGCATTTTGTGTGATAGAGCTATTCTTCTGTTGCCTTCCAGAACATTTATTGTCATTAGCGTTTTTGTTTAAGTCTATTATCCGTCGCTAATTATGTTTAGTGTGTAGTGTGAGATGGAGGTCGAGGATCATTTTCCCCCCATATTTTTATTCACTGCCTCCAGCGTCATTTTTTCGAAAAGACTTTCCCTTCCGCATTGAATCGCTTTGGCCCCCTTTATCAGAAATCAATGAACTGTGAAAGTGTGAATCTATTTCTTGATCCTCTGTTCTGTTTCATTAATCCATTTGTCTATCCTTACCCCAATACCACACCATCTTCACTACCGTAGATTTACAGTTAACCTGTTAACTCTCTTATCTTCTTCTTTTTTTTTGTCAATATTATTTTGGATTCTAGATCACACACATTTTTATTACCTTTAGAAGCAACTTGTTAATTTTCCTGAAAAAAGTTAAGATTTTGATAAGATGTCATCGAATGTATACATCCGTTTGGGGAGAACTGACCTTCTTAACATTGAGTTTTCCAATCTGCAAACAGGCATCTCTTCATTTTCTTAACTTCTCTGGGCCTTATTCTGTCATTTTCAATGTAGAGACTGTGTATATTTTTATTAAACGTATTCCTATGTATCTTACAGGTTTTTATGCTATTAAAATGGTTTTTCTGGCATTTTCTAATTGACTGTGTAAGCATACAATTGATTCTGTATAATGACCTTGTATATTGTGCGTTACTAAATTTACTAATTAATACTAGCTGTTTTATCTGGGTTCTGTTCATGCGCAAACATATCGTCTGTGAATAAAAAGCATTTTCCTCATTCCATACTAAGTGTTATGAATTGTATTTGTTTCTCATGCCTTATTGTACTGGCTAAAATCTCCAGCGCAGTGTTGAACAGAAGTGATGAGGGCAGACATTATACACATGGTCTGGATCATAGGGGGAAAGTGTTCATATTTCATCATCAAGTATGACGTCAGCCGTCCGTCAGCTTTCCACAGCTGTTTTCCTTCTATTTTATTCCCACTTTGCTTAGTATTTATTTATTTATTTATTTATTTATTTATTTATTTTAATTTTTTTAGATCATGAATGGGGATTGGATTTTGTCCGATGCTTTTTCTGCATTGATTGAGATGATCATAACTTTTTTCTTCTTTCTTTGGTTCCTGTGGTGAATTACAGTGATTTATTTCCGGGTGAGAAGCTAGCCTTTCGTTACTGGGATAAACCACATTTTGTCATCCTATATTATCCTTTTGGTATCTTTCTGAATTCAACTTGCCCATATTTTGGTAAGGCATGTTTACATTGATGTTCATGAGGGATGTTGGTCTATACTTTTATTTTTTGTAATAGTGTTGTGAGGTTTCAGTGGTGAGTCAGGCTGGTATCATAAAGTGAGTAGGGGAGCATTTCCTCCTTTCTAGTTTCAGAAAAAGTTGGTATGAGATTGGCATTGGTATTCTTTCTTTTTTTTTTTAAGTTTTTTTAAACGTTTATTTATTATTAAGAGACAGAGAGAGACAGAGCATGAGCGGGGGAGGGGCAGAGAGAGAGGGAGACACAGAATCCAAAGCAGGTTCCAGGCTCTGAGCTGTCAGCACAGAGCCCCGTGTGGGGCTCGAACTCACAAACCGCGAGATCATGACCTGAGATGAAGTCGGTCGCTCAACCGACTGAGCCCCCCAGGCGCCCTGGCATTATTTCTTCCTTACGTATTTGAAAGAATTTTCAGTGAAGCCACTTGAAACTAGTGTTTTCTTTGTTGAAGGTTTTAGTTGTTAACCCAATTCTATAATGGATTCAGGCCCGTCAATATTTTCTATTTCTTCTTGGGCCAGTTTTGGTCATCTTTACGTTGATGGAATTTCTCCAGTTTATCTCAATTGTCATACTTATTTGTGTACGGTTTTAGTACAGAACTAATTATATCCCCTGTTTTGTTTTTGGTATTGGCAATTTGAGTGTCTTCTTGTTCTCTTTCTTTCTTTTTCAGTCCAGTTAAGGGGTTATCAGTCTTTTGATAAGATCTCTTTTCAGTCTTTCAAATGATCAGATTTGTCTTTGAGGACTTTTTCTTTTATCTCTCTATTTTTTATATTATTGTTTTTTGCTCTATTTTTTTTTAAGTTTATTTATTTATTTTGAGAGAGAGAGAGAGAGGGAGAGGGAGAGGGAGAGCGAGCTTGGGAGAGGCAGAGAGAGAGGGAGAGAGAGAGAGAGGATCCCAAGCAAGCTTCACACTGTCAGCTCAGAGCCCGATGCGGGGCTCAAACCCACAAACCGTGAGATCATGACCTGACCTGAAACCAAGAGTTGGACGCTTCACCGCCTGAGCCACCCAGGCGCCCCTGTTTTCCGCTCTATTAATTATTTCTTTCTACTTACTATGGAACTTGCTCTTCTTCTTAACATGCACTCTTGGCTCGTTGATCTTTCGCTTTATTCCTGTCTAGTACAAGCAGTTAGAGCTACGCTTTCTTTTTAGCAGCACTTTATTCACATTCCATTCATCTTGATATGTTTTCTTTTCCATCTCGTTTAGTTTCTTCAAATACTTACAAGGAGGAAGAAAAGGCATGGGGTGACAAAGGAATAAGGAACAGAATGAACGAACAAAACAAATAATAAAGTGGCCAATGTAAGCCATAACATATCAATTATTACCTTATCTTTTTAAAAAGTTTGTTTGTTTGTTTGTTTGTTTATTGAGAGTGTGCTGCAAGTGTGAGTGGGGAAGGGGCAGAAAGAGAGAGAGGGAGAGCGAGAATCCCAAGCAGGCTGCAGGTTGTAAGTGCTGAGCCTGATGTGGGGCTTGAACGCATGAACCATGAGAACAGAACCATGACCTGAACAGAAATCAAGAGTCAGATGCTTAACCAACTGAGCCACCCATGTGCCCCTACTTTATTTTTTTTTTAAAGATTTTGTTTGTAAGTAATCTCTATACCCAACGTGGGGCTCAGACTTACAACCCCAAGATCAAGAGTCACATGCTCTACTGACTGAGCCAACCAGGCACCCATCTAATAATTACTTTAAACGTAAATCATCTAAATACGTCAATTAAAAGATGGAGATTGGCACAGTGGATAGAAAATTACCTAGTCATATAGTATCTACAAGACACCCACTTCACATATAGCAATATAGGTAAAAAGAGAAAAAAATATACTGTGCAAACACTAGTTTTTTAAAAAGCAGAGTGGCTGTATTAATAAGATCAAGTGGACCTCATAACAAAGGAAATTACCTGGGACAAAGAAGGACATTAAATATTGATAAAAGAGAAAACACACCAAGAAGACATAGAAATCCTAAAAGTGTATGCACCAGACGACAGAGCTTCAAAATCTATGAAGCAAACACTGACAAAACTGGAAAGAGAAATAGAAATAGATCTATCTGCAGTTACAGTTGGAGACCTTAACATCCCTTTCTCTCTACCAGACAAAAAAAATAAATAAGGATATAGAAAAAGTGAGAAATAGTGTCAGAAAACAGATCTAATAGGTGTTTATAAAACACTGTCCCCAAACAGTAGAATACATATTCTTTCAGGTGCTCATGCAAAATTCACAAAAGTGTACCATATCCTGGACTTTAAAGCAGATTCCAACAAATTAAAAGAATTGAAATCATGTAGTCTGACCACAAGGGGAATCAAACTGGAAATTAATAATAGAATGATAACAGGAAAATCTCCTAACACTTAAAAAAAAATACTTAGAACTGAATTATAATGATGTACAGCATAATTGTGAGATGCAGCAAAAACAGTGCTGAGAGGGAAATTCATAGCCCTGAATACTTATGTCAGAAAAGAGGAAAAGATCTCAAAATAATTTCCCTTAGTTCAAAATATTATCTAACTTCCCAGAGCATTATTCTTTGACCAATGAGTTATTTAGAAGTGTGCTATTTAATTGGCAAAGATGTGATGTTTTCTAGACACCTTTTTGTTATTGATATTTAATTTATCCAAGTGTGGTCACAGAACAAACTTTTCATGACTTCAGTCCTTTAAAATTTATTATAATGTGGAGCGCCTGGGTGGTTCAGTCGGTTAAGTGTTCAGCTCTTGGTTTCGGCTCAGGTCATGATCTCGTGGTGTGTGAGTTTGAGCTCCACATTGGGGTTCACACTGACAGTGCAGAGCCCCCTTGGGAGTCTTTCTCTCTCCCTTGCTCCCTCTCCCTCCCTCTCTCTGCCCCTCCCCTGCTTGTGTTCTATCTCTCAAAATAAATAAAATAAACTTTAAAAAGGTTTAAAATTTACTATAATGTGTTTTTGATGAATATCTATAACCATAATCTATATAATATCACAATAAGTATTCTGTGTACATATATAAATAATGTATATTCTGTAATTGTTAAATGTAATGTTCTATAAATGTCAGGTGATTTGTTGAAAACAACTAACAAACTGATAGTTTTCGTCAAATCTACTTCCTTTGTTCAAATCATATTTCCTTTTTAATCTTATTCAAATACTCAAAGAATAATGTTAGAGTGTTCTATTGCTTTTAGTTGTCTGAATACTCGCTTCATGTACTTTGAAGCACTTTGAAGTACTTTAGAACATAGACATTTGGGAAGGTCAAGTCTCCTCGATAAATTGACCATTTATCATGGTGTAATGTCTCTTTATTGCTAGTAACACTTTCTTTTGAAGGCTGGTTTGTCTGGTATTACCATAGCAACAACCTTTTCCTACGTAATAAGAAAAACGTGTTTTATATGTTAGAGTACAATATTTTAAACAGAAAATATAGCTGCCTTGAGCAATAAGAGAAAAGGCAAACAAGTCTATCAAATTGATTGCTATAAACTTTGTGTATTTGTTATACATATGGACCAGAACATATACTCTAAACAATGTGGACAGTTTTACTGGAACCTAAATGTATGTTAACGTATAATAAACTGCACATATTTGACGTGTATAACTTGTAAGTTTAGACACCACCCATGGAACCATGACCACCCCAAGATTGTGACCCTATCTATTGCTCCTGCAAGCTTCCTCATGCTCCTTTGTAATCCCACCCTCCTGTCCCTTTATCTTCTCCACCCTCCCAAGCAAACACCAGTCTGCTTTCTTTCACTGGGTGTTAGTTTGCGTTTTCTAAACATGGAATCACACAAGATGTACTTTTCATTTGTTTGGTTTCTTTCTCTCGGCATACTTATTTTGAGACTCATGCATGTTGTTAAGCATATCCATAGTCGATTCTTTATTACTGAGTAGTAACATATTATATGGATATACCGCAATTTGATTATTCAATCGCCTCTCGACATATGGGTTGTTTCCAGTTATTACAAATAAAACTATCCCGAGTATTTGCATGCAAGTCTTTTTTTAAGCATTCTCTATACCCAAAGTTGGGCTCAAACTCAAAACCCTGAGACCAAGAGTCAGATGCTCATCTGACTGAAGCCGCATCTGCCCCTGTGTGCAAGCCTTTATATGGATACGTGCTTTCATTTCTCTTAACTATCTAGGGATGGAATCCCTGGTTTGTACACTAGGTGTGTATTTAAACTTCTAAGATACTGACAAACTGTTTTCCAAAGCGGTTGTACCAGTTCACCTTCCCACCAGTAGGGGGTGAGAGTTGAGGTCTTTCCACATTCTTGCCAATGTTTGGTATGGTCAATCTTTTTCCTTGTAGCCATTCTACTAGGTACGATGAAACACCTGTTTCAGTCTTTTGTTCATCTCTCAATTGGCTCTTTAGAGATACATTTATATAATTGAAACATATATACACGTGTGAGATATATATACACTGGCTCAGAAGAAAGGAAATCCTGCCATTTGCAACACCGTGGATGAAACTTAAGGGCATTATGCTGGGTGAAGTAAGTCAGATGGAGAAAGACAAATACTGTATGGTATCACTTATATGGAGAATCTTAAACGGCCAAGTTTATAGAAGCAGAGTAGAGTGGTGGTGGCCAGGAGCCGCGGGAGGGGGAAATGGGGAGATTCAGGTCAAAGGGTACGAACTTCCAGTTACAAGATCGAGTAAGTTCTGAGGATCTAATGTACACCCTGGTGATTATAGCTCATAGTACTATATTATAGACTCGAAAGTTGCTAAGATCTTAAATGTCCTCACTATAAAAAAAAAGGAATGTTCATTATGTGGTGTGATGGAGGTGATACCGTTTTTTTGCAATATATGAGTGTATCAAATCAACAGGTTGTACACCTTAAACTTGCACAATGTTATATATCAATTATATCTCAGTAAAGCCGAAAACATTATATAGGTTCTAGCCGGTACAATTAGGCAAGGAAGAGAAATCAGAGGCAAGGAAATTGGTGAGAAATAACTACCACCGTCTTTATTTGCAACATGATGGCCTATGTGAAAAATCTGACGGAGTCTCTAAGACAGCCACAAGAATTAAGAAGCAAATTTTGCAAGGCTGCAGGATATAAGATCAATATATTTAGAAATCAATGTGTTTCTTTTTTTTTTAATTTTTTTTAACGTTTATTTATTTTTGAGACAGAGAGAGACAGAGCATGAACGGGGGAGGGTCAGAGAGAGGGAGACACAGAATCTGAAGCAGGCTCCAGGCTCTGAGCTGTCAGCACAGAGCCCTACGCGGGGCTGGAACTCACGGACCGCGAGATCATGACCTGAGCCGAAGTCGGCCGCTTAACCGACTGAGCCACCCAGGCGCCCCGAAATCAGTGTGTTTCTATGTACCGGCAGTGAACAATTGCCAATCGAGATTTTTACAAATGTAATTTACAATAGCACAAAGCCGGCGCTCTGAAGAAGGAGAAGAAGAAAAAGAACAAACAGTCCCAGCAGCAGCCTTGATTGGCAGCATTTGCCCATGTCTGTTGTGTCAATAGTCCCACCACCGCTGAGTTACAGTTACCAACGTAACACAGTAACATCAGGGAACAGAGTTATGGATGGATGTGCACAAATGGTTCTCGTGAGCACAGCTGACTCCCCTGTACCACTGTGTATGGTCCCCCTTCAATGTATCAAAATATTTTTATTTTTTATGAATACTACCCAGACAAAATGTGAGGACTGAAATATTATGTTACTTCCTTTGCTTGTATCTTTCATAGAGCGTGTCAATACTCTCCTCCGTCTTGGGTGAGCGGCAGACTCTTCCCAGATTGAGTGGACGGGTGGGGGTTTCATTTGATGTTAATTAGGTTGAGTTTGCCTACGATTAGCGCCATCCCCGACCCAAAGTGCAACCAGCAGCCTTTTGATTTCGCTGTTGAGCTGGGAGAGGGTTTGGCTGCAGTTTCAGAGGGTCTCTGGTTTGTCTTTGGATTCAGTTCTGGTGAGGCCTTGAGACGGAAGTGTCAGGAGAAGCACCAGGCCCCTGGCTCCTCCTCCAGGAAGGCAGTGGGCTCAGGGGTGAAACCCAGAGGGGTGGAGCCAGGCTGCTTGGGTTGGGATCTGAGCTCCTCTCCCTGACACTCATGCGATTTTTTAATTTTTATTTATTTATTTAAAAAAAATTTTTTTTAACGTTTATTTACTTTTGAGACAGAGAGAGAGAGAGAGAGAGAGAGCATGAACAGGGAAGGGTCAGAGAAAGAGGGAGACACAGAATCTGAAACAGGCCCCAGGCTCTGAGCTGTCAGCACAGAGCCCGACGCGGGGCTCGAATCCACAGACCGCGAGATCATGACCTGAGCCGAAGTCGGCCGCTTAACCGACTGAGCCGCCCAGGCGCCCTGCAATTTTTTTTTTTTAATTAATTTAATTTAATCTTCCGTCCAGGGCAGTCGATGTAGTGTTACAGCAGTTTCAGGTGTACATCATAGTGATTCGACAGTTCCAAACGTCACCCAGCGCTCGTCACGACAGACGCTTGTGTGGCCTTAAAAAGCCCTCTAGTCTGGCTAACCCTCAATTCCCTCTCCGGGAAGCAGGAAGCGGGTGCAACACCTGCCTTGTGGGGTCATGGCGAGAAGGAAATGAGTTGGGCTTTGTGGTATGAGGGGTCGGGGGCTTGACACACATTAACTCCTTTTCCGTCTTAATTATTCCAGACCTGAGGTCAGAGTACCTGTCTCTCTCTGAGGGGCTGCCTCAGTCCCAACCCTTAGCACTGGCAACAGCAAAGGGACCTTGCAGGACCTTTAGTTCCCCCCCCCCCACCCCATAATTGCTACCTGTCTCTGCTTCCAAGCTGTCCCCCACATAATATAGCTTGGTAAAGAAAATTGGCACTTTTTTCTCCAGCTTATAGGTAAGTCTGTCTAAAAGCACTGTTATGGGTCGTGTTGTGTCCCCTCATCCTCAAAAATAAAACAAAACAAAACAAAACAAAAACAGGTATGTTGAAGTCCTAACTCGCATTATCTCACACTGTGCCCTATTTGGAAATAGGGTCTTTGCAGATGTAACCAAGTTAAGATGAGGTGTTTGGGGTGGGCCCTAATCCAGCATGACTGACTGGTGTCCTGCAAGGAGAAATCCGAACTCACACGGAGGGAAGAGGCTGTGAACAGACAGACAGAGGGTGGCAGCCACAGGCCAAGGGAGTCTGCCGGCCACCTCCAGAAGCCAGGGAGAGCCGAGGAGGGTTTGTCCCCAGTCTCCGCGAGAGCCCTTGTGGACACGCTGATCTCAGGCTTCCAGCCTTCAGGGCAGTGGGACAATAAATGTCCTTTTTAAAAAAAAAATTTTTTTTTTAGTGTTTATTTACTTTTGAGAGAGAGAGTGTGTGTGTGAGGGGGGAAGGGGCAGAGAGAGAGGGAGACACAGAATCTGAAACAGGCTCCAGGCTCCGAGCTGTCAGCACAGAGGCCGTCGCGGGGCTTGAACTCACAAACCGTGAGATCATGACCTGATCCAAAGTCAGGGGCTTAACCGACTGAGCCACCCAGGAAGCTAACACAAGCACCTTATAGTGCTGCTTTAATACCTCTACATACAACCAAGTGCAAGTCTCCTACCCTCCCCGCTCTGTGCTCCCTCAGTATCTGAGTGTCTTCCCCGCCCCCGCCCCCACCCCCCACCCTACTAAGTGGGGGGGCTGGGAAGCTGGCTCTGCCCAGCCCCACCCAGACAAGCAGCTACCGGTTCCCCTGCATCCGGCTCCTTCCGCCCCCACTCTCTGGTCCCAGCCTGCTCTCACCTGCGAGGAACCCCCTCTCTCCTCACTGTCCAAAGGGGGAGACCCCGACCCTCCGGGAGCCCTCCTGGGCTCTGCAGTAGCTGGTCCTGTGGGATCCCACAGCCCCCTTGCACAGGAGGGTGCTGCCGGCCCAGTGCTTACGCACGGAGACACTGAGGCTCATGGCAGTTGGGTAACCTGCCTGAAGACGGCCGGCTCATGAAGGGAGCGTCAAGAACCAGGCTCGGGTCACTCATCACCTTCCTCCGTGCGGTGCCCCAGGCCGGTGCCAGTGCCGCAAGCCGACCCCTCTCCTGGGCTGCTGTCCTCCCTGAGGCCATCCCGGCAGGCCTGCAGGGCCGGCTGGACTCTCCCACTGTCTTCAGGCATTCTTGCTAGAGAAGCAAGCTCCCTTCCTCGTGGTTCTGCTCAGGCAGGAGCCCCCCGCCCCGGGCTGGGATGGTCTTTTCCTGTTGAACACTAATTTACTGTGTTTCGCACTGAGCTTACTTACCCCAGGGAAAAACACGCTGGGAAGCAGAGAGCAGCAGCGTGTGAAGACAGAGCGTCCTCCGAGGTTCTTTCCTCCCCGCCCTCTTTTTAAAAATCGCTTATTCTGATGTTAGTCAATTGCATAACATCCTATTAATTTTTTTCCATCCTCCATCATGTGCCCTGGAAACTTCACTGATAGCTGACTGGATCTCACTGGGGTGCACAGGGCACTGGGAGGTCGGGGGTCCAGTTCTGGCGTGTGTCCTCACTCCCTGTGTGAACTTGGGCAGGTCACCCTGATGCGGACGGTCCCGTCTACTGGGCACTGCTCTGCTCTGGGCTCTGGGCACCGGTCACCTCACCCGTGCTCACAGGGTGTGGATGGATGTGCACAAATGGCTACAAGGGGTGTGGGAGCCCCACTAGCAGACGTGGGCGCTGAGGCTCAGAGAGGCTGAAGAACTCCAGCAATGCCACCCAGTGAGTAACATCAAGGCCGGGGTTTATGATGAGACCAGTCGACTCCGACTGTTTTCACCACACCTTGCTGGGTGCCCGTCTCCCCAGCTGTGAAATGGGGGAGCAGACCAGGTGGCGAGCTTTCTGGACACATGCCTCTACACTTGTCCCCTTAAAAATCCCTTCTTCATCCCGCAACCAGTGCCCCTCGAAAGCATAAACCTGATCGTAGTACTTCAGGGACCTTGTTTATTTGCTTACTCGTTTATCGCGTGCCTTCCCCCGAGGGCAGCGGGCAGTCTGTCCTGTCAGGGTTGAATCCCGGCACAGAGAACGGTGCCTGGTGACAGCAGGTGCCCGGGCCGTGGCGGCTGCTGCTGTTCAATTCGCACAGCGTGGTGGCCGGGTTGAGAGGTGGGAACTGGGCTGGGGTGGGTGGTGTGTCTGTAGGGCAAACTTGGCTGCCCTGGGTTGGCCTTGAAGTAGGTCCGGACCTCAAGTTTGCCCGGCTGATCATCATGATGAAGTTGGTGAAGTTAGCCTTTGGTTCTTGGGATGCCCCCTCTTGACTGCCAAACCAAGCCCCTCCCTGCCAGCTTATTTTCACCAGTGTCTTACCGATGAGCTATTTCTGTTTCTTCTCTATAGCTCTCTGTATTTTCATGAGATCTGAGTGGAACATAACGTGCTGGGGATCCAAAGGGATGCGGTGCTAATGGTGGAATTTTAGACATTGTGAAAGACTAGAGGAGACATATTTTGGGGCAGTTAGTGTCTAAGCAGGACCTCAAAGCCTTCCTGGTGTGCAGTGACTCACTCCAGATGGGGAAGAGATACGGCTGCTCCCTGGTCACCTGTTTCAGGAAGGGCGAGGCAGTTGTCTCACCCATGCTAATCGTCACTGTCTCCCTTCTCCCCGTTGTAGGATCGTGGTCATCTCTTCTGACTCACCCACCCCACACCCCTCGTTGGACCAGAATGGACCTGAAGCCCAGAGAGGGTAGGAACTTGCCTGAAGTTGCACAGCGCGACAAACGGCCTATGCTACGTAGCCCTATCTTTCTGACTCCTGAAGCCCAGAGAGGGTAGGAACTTGCCTGAAGTTGCACAGCGCGACAAATGCCCTATGCTATGTAGCCCTGT
This sequence comes from Prionailurus bengalensis, assembly GCF_016509475.1. Classification (NCBI taxonomy): domain Eukaryota; kingdom Metazoa; phylum Chordata; class Mammalia; order Carnivora; family Felidae; genus Prionailurus; species Prionailurus bengalensis. The sequence goes on along the minus strand of NC_057351.1, from coordinate 31,591,349 downwards.
CTTTCGGACTCCCAGTCTTTGTTCACCCAAGTGATTTTCAGTCTTATCATCGTAATAAAATCCAGTGTGCTTTCAGCGTTGTACTGGCCACTTTTCATGATAAATATTAAATTGATGTTTGTTGACCGAATAAGTGAAAGCGTGGGTCTATTCCTGTACAGAGAAGAAGCGGAGATAGAGTGGGGGGTGGGGGAGGCAGAGCCAGAGGAATCCTTGAAGAGAAGTGGGAAGCAGGATGTCTGTAGCTTTCACTTAACATCTTGCTTTGCAGACCGAGCTCTCCACAGGGTATCTGCTTCCTTTGGAGATTGGGTCTAGGATTGGGTCATCGGCCACGGGCTCAGGTCTCCAATCTCTACATGCTTGCACCGGCAGACCTTCCTCCCCGGCATCTCTTCACTCCGTAGAGGTCTGGTCCACGTCAGGTGTGGGACATAAGAGGGGATTCCGGCATTATCTTCCTGCTTGGGAAAATAGGCACAGAGAAGCAGAGCGACTCTCCCCAGGCCACACAGCAATTCCTGTCTTGCACTGCAGCCCCTAGAAACTACCTTGTCTGGAATTTTGGCCTTTACATTCTCTCCCTGGGAGCAGGACCAGGTTAGAGGTGGTTTCAAGAACTGTGTGAAAACCTGCTCCACGAAAACGGTCCAGAGAAACTCGGGACAGAGGGAAATGTAACAGGACAGGCAAGTCCATCTGGTTCCTCTCTGGGCCCAACTCCTCATCCCTCAGGGCCCTCTCCCCTCAGGCAGATCCGTGATAAGCTAGAGAGTTTCTGGCGGGCTTGGGAGCCCGAGGGGGCCCTGCACACGGGTGACCCTAGCCCAGATATTACAAGGGAGGAACTGGGGTCATATTTCACTGGCCTGTATATCCCTTCTACAGCATCAGCGTTGACAGGCCTGTCGTGTGTCATGATGTGCTCCCCTGGGACCCCCCCCCCCCCCCCCCCCCCCCCGCCGCCGCCAGCACCCGGCCACAGGAAGCCTGCGGAGGCCTGGCCTGATGACGCCTGCCCCGGTCCTGTCTGATGACGCCTGCTCTTCACGCTTGGCTGGATTTAGGACAGTCTGGGCATGGGGCCTGCTGACAGCTCAGGATGGTGGTGTGGGACACCAGAGCCTAGAAGCAGAACCCCAACTCACATGCTGCAGTCACAGAGTGCACATCTCAAGTAAAATACGCTTATAAAGCCTTAGAGTCAGAGTGCTTTTTTGTGTTTCAATGTTGAGATGCACACAGGGGCCTCTGGAAGCACACAGAAGGGGCCCTACTCACCCTTGGGGAGCAAGGACGACTTCCAGGGCCAGTCACATGGGAGCCATTTAGTGGGTAACGTGTATTCTCATGTTAAATTTAGGCCAGCATTCAAGACTCTGAGCTCTGCACAGCTAAAATATAAAACAAGTCACGTATGTAATGTAAAATTTTCCAGTGGTGCCTGGGTGGCTCAGTCGGTTGAGCGTCCGACTTCGGCTCAGGTCATGATCTCAGTTCGTGGGTTCAAGCCCCACCTCGGGCTCTGTGCTGACAGCTCAGAGCCTGGAGCCTGCTTCAGATTCTGTGTGCGTCTCTCTCTCTGCCCCTCTCCCGCTCACACCCCTCTCTCTCTCTCTCTCAAAAATAAACATTTAAAAAGAGTTAAGGGGTGCCTGGGTGGCTCAGTCGGTTAAGCGTCTGACTTCAGCTCAGGTCATGATCTCACGATTCGTGAGTTTGAGCCCCACGTCGGGCTCTATGCTGACAGCTCGGAGCCTGGGGCCTGCTTCGGATTCTGTGTCTCCCTCTCTCTCTGGCCCTTCCCCTCTAGAGCTCTGTCTCTCTCTCTCTCTCAAAAATAAACATTAAAAAAATGAAATAAATAAATAAAGTTAAAAAAAATAAGTAGAATTTTTGAGCAGCTACATTTTAAAAAGTAAAAAGAAACAAGTGGAATTAATTTGATGATTTTATTTAACTCAATATGCCCAATATATTTTTATTTCACCGTGTAACCAATATGAACACTGTTAACAGTTATTACAGTTTTAAGGTGCTCACTCTTCAGAATCTGGTGTGCATTTTATACTTAAAGTATATCTCAGTTTGAATTCTACGTTTCCAACTGAAATACTTGATCAGTGTTTACATTTCACAAAATTTACAGCAGCAAAGTATCCATGTTGTTCTAAACATACTCAAAGGTTTTCCAATAAGTGAATTGAGTATTGGTTTTTAAATTTACAGTAAATTTTAAATGTAAATGCATCAAAATTAGTTTTTAAAAAAAAATCAAAATTAAAAAATTAAAACGGAAGTTTCGGTTCCTGAGTCACTGTAGCCGCATTTCAAGTGGTCAGTGGCCGCTTCTGGCTGGTGGCTGCCTCATGGGACAGCTCAGGTAGAGTGCCACCTCCGCCCAACGCTCATCTCCCCTTCCCTCCACCTCCCCTGCATGTGCCTGGGGACCCGTCCTCCTATCCCGTCATAGAGATGCTCCCTCTCCTCCCTTCCACATGGATAAGCCCTCTTCCCAGACCCCACCGGGGTCACCCCCACCAGCAGGGAGTGTGATACAAGACCCTCACCCTGATAGTCCCTGACTGTCACTGTCATTTCCTGTCTCGAAGCCTGTGAGGGCTGTCTGTCATCACCCGGAAAGTTGGCAGGAGAGCTGGGACCGAAAGTTCCCTTCCCTTTTCCCAGATCTCCCCCCACGTCCCCTTTCCTGCATCCTCCTGGAGCCTGGCCAGACAACAGGAGGTAGGTATGGCCACGATGCTCTAAGACCTAAGGCTGGGCATTCTCCCTGATTCCCTTATCTAGGGCTTTCCAGCCTTGCCCGCAGAGGGGGTGGCCCACGCAGCTTGCTCCCCTCCTCCAGAGGGCTGAACTTAGGAGCAGAACAATGGAGGGTACCGTGGGGGCTCACAGGAGGCATGAGGCTCACCCAGGGAGGTATGGTCGTTACCCCAGGACAGCCTCTTTGGGCCTCAGTCTTTCCATCTGCCCAACGGGAGCTTCTCATTCTTTAAAGAGGTGACCTGCGAGAGGGACAGCAGGGTGGCTTGCCAAATCCAGGACATGCTTGCAGCTGTCTCCATGGACACCAGGAGCATCTGCTCAGCCACGCCCCAGGTGTCCCATTCAACCCAGATGGGAGCTGAGGCCCTTTTGTTGTGCTCCCACCTCACCACCAGCTCCTCCCCTGTCCATTCCCCATCCAAAAAGGACCAACTCTCTCTGTCCCTCAGTTTCTTCCCCTTGGGGGACTTCCCCCCCCCCCCATTCTGGTCTATGAGCTTATATGATGTCCTACCAGCTCCAAACAGTGAACGGGCCGGTGTCTCCGAGCCTTTCAAGAAAAGTCACTTTCCCTCTGTCTTCTGTGGGAAGACAGACGTGTCTATAACAATAGATTTGTTAGCTGGGCATTTCCCAGCTGGACAGGACTACCTCATCACTGGCCGAGGCCTCTATCTGTCCCATCCCTCCTCCCAGAGAATAGTGACACAAGCATGTCAAGAGGGGGAAATGGAGGAACATAGCATGATGTCTGGCACATATCGGGGGGCCTGATAAGTGGAAAGAGGGCATAGACCTGGTCTCCTTTGAGTAGCTCAGCGGTCCCTGTCCTCAGCACGGAGCCTTTGGGCATAGACCGGCAAGGTGACAGAAGGATCCAGGGAGGGAGGCGGAACCTGGGTGGTGTCTCTGACATCACTGTTGAGTGGGTGATTGGATCTTCCCAGAGCCAAGGCCAGTCCTGCCAAGGAGCCCGGAGCCACCTGTCCACGGGGACCGCTGGCTGTAGCCCTTGCCAACGGGGTGCCCAACACCCCCCGGAGGGGGACACTGCTCCCAGGCAGGAGCCCTGGAGCGCTTATTCTCCAGCCACTGGGATTGCAAGTAGTTTGCTAGAGGCATAAATTTGCCCGCCATGTTTAGTTCTTTTTAAAGTTTTATTTGTTCTGGGTGAGGAAAAAATAACCCATAATGTCATCGCTTCTTTTTTTGGATTATGTAAAACAAGACGTGTTCATTCTCTCTTAGTGTTGTCCTTGCCCAGCCGACAACCAGCCTCCTAATCTCCATGAGCAGCTTCAGGGGGCCCTTTCAAACCAACTCCCCAGATTACACGGACGCGTCATTGATATCGACATGGCTCAAATATGTACTTTTAAGCACCAAATGGGTATGCACACTTTAGATCGGGACGCAGTCTGTGTGCCCACCTAACGTGATCACGCTGACGTTGTGAGGTCACCACACGAAGATCGACATCGCTCCTCGCGACGCCCACCTAGAGGCCTGGGTGACAGTGAGGACGGTGCCGTGACTTGTGTGCCCGGCGCTAGGAAGGAGGGCGGGCAGGGTGTGCAGATGGGCGGCAGGCCCCGTCCCAGGCTCCCGCTCCCTCCTGGATGACTGTGGTCTTTCCAGGGGGAGCCAGGGGTGGTGGGGCATAGGAGAGTCTCTCTCCTGGAGCTGTGTAGACGAGAAAAATCTCTGCACACCCAGGCTGAGAACACTAATCAATCCAGGGAACTCGGTGCCCAGAGGTGAGAATGGTGTTCTGGGAGGCACTGTCGGGGCTGGGAAGGGCTTACAGGGTCCCTTCTGCAGTACCGGCCTGGCCCTGGGCCCGGCTGGCGGCCCAGCTGCTGTGGGCAGATAGAGCTGAGGTTGGGGCTGACCCTCGGTCCTTGACGAGCCACAGGACAAGCTGCCAGGCCTGGCGGACAGGCTGGAGGCGGCCCCACACCCCGTGCCCGTGCTCTGGGCCCTGGACTTGGATGAGGTAAACGGAAGTGGTGACACTATGTTGACCTCTCCCTCCAGCCTGCAGGAGGGGGTATGCTGGGGTCGGCTGGCCGCCTTCTTCCTCCTCCTCCCCTCCCTCCTTCCAGCCTGCTTGGGGAATGCCCCTGGGGCTGCCGACGGGTTGGGGAGGGGATAGGTTAGAGGCATCAAGGGACTTGGGAGGAGGGGAGATGCTATTAAAAAAGTAATTTGTTGTGTGTGTTTTTTCTGATTACAAGCCAATGCATATTCATTGTAGAAAATTTGGAAAGTAGAGATAAGCACAAAAAGCAAATAAAAATCCCCCCCCCCATCTCCCCATTCAGGGACAGTCTCACTCACATTTCCAGGGTAATGGTTAAGAGGCCAGCCTTGGGGTCTAACTACCTGCGCTGCACTAACTGGCTGTGTGACCTTGGACAAGTGCCTTAACCCCTCTGTGGTTTCCTCCTGTCACTGCTGTGAGGAAGAAGGAAACAGGCCTAACACTCTCAGCACCCACTAAGTGATGGCCGTCGTGGAGGTGAGGAAGCACCGCCCCACCTCCACCCGGAGGACTGACAGTTTTCTCAAAGCCAACCTGACTGAAACAGGATTCTGTGTTCCAACCCGCCCAACGTCTGTTCCCCATCTTTGCCCCATCTTGGGCCACCGTGCCCCCGGCACTTGGGTGGCCAGCACTTGGCATTGTCCTTGAGGCTGCTTTTAGAAGCCAACTGTCTACCAGAGGCCATCTTTGAGGTCAGAGAGCAGAAGCCGGAGGAGGAGGAGGAGGAGGAGGAGGAGGAAGAAGGGGCGGGAGGGAAGAAGCAAAGGTGCGTAGGAAGGGGAAATCGAGGAACGAGTGACGAATCATGAAGGAAAGAGAGAGACACACACATATTACTTTTCCGCCTGGGGGTGAACATACGTGCATTCTTCCCGCCCCCCCCCCCACCTGGGTCCTCCACCCTAACCCACCACACCTCACCTCCGCAGGCATTATGCACGTGCTGGCCCTAGCCGCCTCCCCTCCGCCCAGGCTGCAGCCCCCACCTCGCCATTCTCTGGATCCTGTCAATAATTTATGGCTTGCAGGGTACAATAACTATCAATAATGCACAGGCAATAATGTTCTACAGCTCTCACACAATTGTGTTACTCCTAATGTATGCAGGGCTGGGTTCCTCCCCCTGCAGGACCCCCCAGTGGCTCAAGACAAGAGCTGGGCCAGCCAGGGCGGGAAGGGATGATGTCAGGCCGGAAGGTCCCCTCTGCCCACCTCACGGAGCTGCCTCTTCCAGATCCCGTGGCCAGACCAGGCCTCGCGTCGGGCCCCTCCAGGCGCGGCCTGCCTCCCAGCTCTAAAATTCAGACAGGCAGCGAGGGTCCCCAAAGCCCACCCCAGTGGACACCTACGAGTTTATTCAGCTCCAACCCCGCGCCCACTCGCCCATCAGTTTCCTCATCGGCGGAATGGGGCTGCTGATACCCGCTGCTCCCCTTCCTGGCATGCTTTGCTGTGGTTTGGGAGGCAGGTGTGATACTGCCTTGGGGAGCTGGGAGAGCATTTTGCAAGCATTTTGCAGACAGGATGCGTGTCTGAGGGTGGGCACTATTGCTGTTTAGCCGGCATCTGGGCCAGAAGCTTTGGGGGTGGTTAGAAAGGGGGAGAGAACCAGGGGCGCCCGGGTGGCTCAGTGGGTTAAGCGTCCGACTTCGGCTCAGGTCATGATCTCACGGTTCGTGGGTTCGAGCGTTGTCTGTGCTGACGGCTCAGAGCCTGGAGCCCGCTTCGGATTCTGTGTCTCCCCCCTTTCTCTGGCCCTCCCCCGCTGGCACTCTGTCTCTTTCTCTCTCTCTCAAAAATAAACATTAAAAAATAAAAAAAGAAATAAATAAAAAGAAAGGGAAGAGAACACAGGAATGCAGAGACCCTGCCCTCAAAAGCCCCCCACGCCCACCCCCCCCCACCCCCCGGTAGGGGACAGGCAGGTCATATACAGTGAATGAAGCTGGCTGGGTGTGAGGCTATAGGGAGTGGTGGGGATTGTGGCTTGTGGAGAAGTGGCACATCCCATCCCAAATAGGTGCCTACCAGTGTTACCTTATTCACTTCCCTAGCAGGGAGAAGTGGGACTGTGGATTTCTGTGAAAAAAATCTCTGACCTTTATTTGAATGTGGGTTAAAAATTTTAAACACTGGAAGGAGGGGTGCTGGCAAAGCGAACCCGTCAGTGGGCCACATCGGCCCCGGCTACTAGCGTGGGCCACACCGTGGTTGCGTTTTCTGGGTTCTTCCAAGAAAAGAATTCATTCTAGCCAGCACAGAGCAAGTAAAGGAGCTTTGGAATGGGAGTCGGGGACCCTGGTCTGCTCTCGGCCCCGCCTGGTTGTTTTGGATTGCGCGATTTCTCTTCTTTGACTCGCATCTCCCCTCTGTGCGATAGGGGTGCCGGATTTGATGCCTGGTGGAGGCTCCCTCCAGCGCTATGGCTAGCGTGGAAACATCCCAAAGTTCCAGACGGGCTGGCCGCGTCTAGGCGCTTGGCTTTTAGCAGGTGTCCAGCCAGACAGTCTGGGCTTGGGGAAGAAAGGGCTCAGACGTGCCTCCTAGGAGTAGAGGAAGGGACAGGAACAGACAAGCACGCACGTGTGTGCACGCGCGCGCAAACACACACACACACACACACGCACACGCAGGTCTCCCCAGTGTCTGCAGGCCACAGCCTGTGGGTCACTCTTTGGAAGCCCCTCCCCCTTGGGCCTCTTTGGTCTTTGGCAATTACCTGCAGGTAACCCCTCGAGGGCCCGATTCTGCCTGGCAGACGGATGCTGCTAAACTAACCGTGCGTCTTCACGACCAAGACGTGAGAGAAGTATCCAATCCTGTGAGAGAAGTGTCCCTACTTAAGAGGGCAAAAATAATAATAAGCAAAAACTGGCGTGCCTGGGTGGCTCAGTCGGTTAAGGGTCCGACTTCAACTTAGGTCATGATCGCACAGTTCATGAATTCGCGCCCCACATAGGGCTCTGCGCTGACAGCTCGGAGCCTGGAGCCTGCTTCACATTCTGTGTGTCTCTCTCTCTGCCCCTCCCCTCCTTGTGGGCTCTCTCTCTCTCTCTCTCTCTCTCATAAATAAGTAAATAAACATAAAAAATATTAAGAAAAGATAATAAGCAGAAACTCCTAAAGCTCAGAGAAGTTAAGCCACTTACCCCAGGTCACACAGACCGTGAGACAGTGAACGTGAGAGCCATAATTCAAACCTAAGTGTACCAAGTTCCAAATCTCAATCCCTCGCTGCATTCTTCTGACCCAAAGCGGGTTTTAGATTTCTGGTTTATGGCTTCTTATCCTGTCTCACATTTAGGTCCTTCAACCATTTCGAGTTTATTTTTGTGTGTGGTGTGAGAAAGTGGTCTAGGTTCAACCTTCCGCATGTTGCTGTCCAGTTCTCCCAGCACCATTTGCTCACGAGACTGTCTTTTTTCCATTGGATGTTCTTTCCTGCTTTGCCAAAGATTAGTTGGCCACACATTTGTGGGTCCTATTCTGGGTTCTCTGTTCTATTCAATTGGTCTACGTGTCTGTTTTTGTGCCAATAGCATGCTGCCTTGATGATCCTGTCTGGAGCGGGACTCACCACTATGGGTAGGAAGGAACAGTGTTATTTCCACGGAGAGAAGCCTGCCCACCCTCTGCCAGGCTGGGATGAAGCCACAGGGTGGTCCGATGGGGCTTTCAAGGTCACTGCCTCCCAAGTTCCTCAAGGCCGCCCTGGTGGGGGCAGGGCAGAGCAAACCGTAGCCATTGTCCCTAGGGGAATATTGAGGCCATGGTGGAGCTTTGACCCCATAGTGGCGGAGCCACGGGAAGAGCACAGCTCAGGGGATGGTCAGCCCGGATTGGGGCCCTGGCTTTGCCGGCATCACGTCCCTCAGAGGCTCTCCTCCTCCTGGCAGGGCTGTTGCCACAATTCAGGCTGACGGCATACGTGGAGGTGCCTGGCTCATGTTAGGTTCTCAGTAAACATTTGTGCAAATGAGAACGTAGAAAGAGAAGATGGGTCTCTTGATTGCCACTCCATTTCCCTGCTGTCTTGGTTGGGGACAGAAACATGGCAGCTGTTAAAATAAGGTGACCTGCTAGGCTGTTTGATGTGACATACTGGTTAAAAAAAAACCAACCCCAAAACAGTGTTAGAAAAGGAAACAGACAGAACAAGAAAGCCGAGGTGGGGCTGTGAGTCCCGGACTCTCAGCAAGGGAACTGAGGGGGGGTGGTCTTGGGCGTGGGGGGGTGGGAAGGGTTGGAGGAGATTGAGGTCTCATAGCGGAAGGGCCTCCTGGTGGGACTGCTGGCTCGCCTCAGGCTGTACAACCCGTGAGCCCATCCTGGGGACGAGACCTTTAACTGGGGGCAGCCTTTTTCCAGAGCTAGGACTCAAAGGACGCATCCCAGGCCACGAGCTAGACTCTGATGCATCAGACAGGACCACAGGGGGGCTGCCTTGGGGCTGGCTGCCCGGGGAGCACCCTGCTGGCTGAGTCTTCCCTGGGGCCTGAGGCTGAGGTGGGGCTGGGAGCCAAGGGAATCACTTTGAAGGATTCTGGTTAATTCCAATTGGCCTTTTATTTCTCATGGCTCATTTTAGACTTTTCTTACCGCTTTACACCATGTGGTCCTCTACGGACGCCCACCTGATCAGAGCAGTGTGTGAATGGTAAGCCAAGTGAGGGTTCAAGTTCTAGCCTAATGAGGGGGAGCAGGTGAATTAACACCGATGAAGCCCGGAGAGACGACCCCACGTGTTTGGGTCACACAGCAAAATCGAGGCTTGAATTCTGAAGAGTAAACGCCTCATCGTAACGCCCCGTCCAGCCCCAGCCCTTTAGTCCGCTGCCAAGCATATACTCCAGATAAGCCTCGTCTGGGAGAGGGACCCTAGGGTCCTGCCTCCACACCTGCGGCCTGGCCCCTCCTGCAATATTAATCTGGCGCTTATCAATGTTTCATCTGCTTTCTATCCCACATCACCCTGCTACCGTCTTCTCACATTTGAGCTCGGGATCATGAAAAATAGATGTGTTGACTCCACCCGCCCTGACGCTTTTCTCCAGGTTTGGGACTTAACAGGAGGTGATCTTGCTCAGATGTTCTCCCAATCACCCGCTTCCTTGGCCCCTCCGCGCCTCCTGCAGAGGGTACCGAATGTATCTTGTTCTGGGCCCAGCTTTCACATGTTCAAGGCACGCTCCTGCACACTGTGCTCCTGGGCAGGCACAAGGAGCTATCTTTGACCACTGGGCTCAGAGATGCTAACTCACTTGCCCAAGGCCACACCGGAGGTTTTTAATGGTTTTGAAGGGGCACGAGTCAGCGCTGAGTGTTCTCAGCCTCTGATCTTCTTGTCCTCCCAAAGCGACGCCTTCTGACCGGATGGGCTCTTGAGATCCAGCCCTTCTTCGATATCACATGATACAAACAATAAAACCTAGGAGGGAGAGAAGAGGCGGGAGGAGGCCGAGGCTGCTGTAGCTGGTACTCAGCTTTGACATGTCATGCCCCTCCTCAGAGACCTTCAGTGGCTCCCCACCGGCCATGAGGAGAAAGCTAAGTTCCCTGGCTTTGCAAGGAAAATGCTTTGCAAAACTGGGCCTGACCCACATTTCTACTCTGTTACTCCTGCCCTGCCCATAGTCACCACGGGGTTTCACCTTTCCAGGACCCCTGTCCGTGCTGCCTCCCCAGCCACCGGAAGTGCCCATCTCTGCCTGTCTCTTTGGACATCTTTTTCCTCCTAATCCAGACCGGTGATTCCCCAAGCAACCAAGGATTCTGCACAGAGAGCCTCCTGATGCCTGGGTCCTGCCCCCACCCCCCACCCCCCCACAGTCTGCTGGCACTGGTCTGGGATGGAGCCTGGGCATGCATATCTGCCCCCACATGACACTTGGCCAATTATAAGCTCAGGATAAATAATAAAACACACAGTCTGCAGTTTGCCTCGGACTGAGCCTAGCGGGGGTGGGGAGAATAAGTTTTTAAAGCTGAATTTCGCGTCTAGGGATCACCCTTTCCCCTAGGCAGCTGGTGTGCTTGTTTTGCAGAGCTGGGGAGACGGCTTGCCTCATAATGACCGCGCTGGCCTTTTCCCCCTGGCTGCCTTTCCCCTGTCTTCAGGTCCTGGATGGAAGGACCCCCAGCAGGGGAACAGGAGGGGCTCCCTCCGCTGCCTGCCTTCGCCCCCTTTCCTGTCACTCCCCCAGGCAACATAGGGCTACAACTTCTACGGCCACCTCCCAGCACACGGTGCCCGCCACACAGCACGCACTCAGTAAAGGTTAGCCGAACTGATGACAGACGTGGCCCAGCCCCAGCAAGCGACTACCCACGTCCCGGGGGAGCTGGTGGCAGAGCTGGGCAGGGGACGCATCAGCTCTATTCTCCAGGGTGTGCTCCCCATATTCTCCACCCCCCTCTTTACCTTGTCTTCTCCCACCTGCCAAGACTCTGCTCCAGGAGGGCCCAGACGTAGGAAAGGGACGAGTGCCCAGCACTGCCTTCCCCTTCCCAAGAGACATCAGTAGCCCTTGGGGTTTGTGGAGTTCGGGGCCCCAAAGCCCTTCAAACCCACGGCGGCCCACTCTCCTTATCCAACCCTGAGGAACCAACCCCAGAGCAGTAAAACTATTCCTATAAACCCAGCTGCACCTGTGTCTTCGTGAAAGGGGGAGGTGCAGGCCCTCTGCATCTCTGGAAATTCTAGAACAGTGCTTCTCAATATGTGGGCCTCACACTCACAATATTGGTACCACTTGGAAACGTGTTTGAAATGCAAACTCTCCAGTCTTACCCCAGACCTACGGAATCAGAAACTCTGGGGATAGGGCCCAGCAATCTTGCCTTAACGAGCCTTCCAGGTGATTCTGATATAGGTTAAAGCATCTGAGAACTACTGTTCTAGAAGAGGCAGGATCAGAGCCCTATAAAAACCGTCAAGTGGACCCTTGCCTGGGCTGATGGGTTCGCCTGCCCACCTAGGGCTGAAGTGCTCTGCGTCTGAGTGAAGAGGGTAAAGCTTGTGGGCCATGACCAGTGGGTGAGGAGCACTGACTGCCTGGGACTGAAGGAGACTCTAGGCTCTACAACAGCCATGACCTTGGGAGGACACGCACACCGAGCAAAGAGGAGAGGAGATGTGACCGAAGGTTTGGGCTACGGGATGTGGTCTCCTGACAGCTGAAGACTGCCTCTCCAGGTGATGTGCCTGTTCTGGGCTGGGAGAAGACTCCTGGCCGGGTGACTGGCTGTGCCTCCTTGATTTGGGCTGTGGATAAGGACCGTGTGGGAACCCTGAGGGCCAGCCTGCCCTCTGTGGGGTTCCCTAGTGAACCAGCACTCAGTGGGGGAGGCTGCCAGCTGGGGCACAGGCGCTGAGGGGTGTGGGTCCCACCTCCGTCAGCGTCCTGCCCTCCCCCCCCCCCCCCACGATGCTCTGGTTGGATGGGGCCTGGCAGCCTGCCTCAGTGGGGGGAATCCTGCATCCCCCTTGCTTGGGGGAGGGGAGGTGCCTACGGTGCTCAGTCCAGCAGCCACTTTGAAAGAAAGTACTACGGAGCTGAGAAAGCCCTGGGGCACAGCTGTGCAGGGCTTCCGCCTGATGAAAGTGGAGGTAGGAAGGAGAAAGGAAGCTGGAGCCCGGTCTAGAAGGGACCCTGACCTTGGCTACGGAGTGTGCGGCTGGAGCAGACCCCACCAAGAGGTGGAGGGGAGTGGCTGCTGGGTGCAGTCTCTGGATGGCCCTGAACTCCGGTGTGTGGGATAGAGACTGCGTTCCTAAGGAGGTCTGGGCCAGTCTGGGCTGGGCAGATCTCGGAGAGCTGGCCAGGAAAAAGAGGCCGTCCTGACATTGGCTGCTGAGCTGAGACCGGTTCCGGGCCCTGCACTCCTGTTCTTAAAGGGGCTGCCATTTACCTGCTGCCTCAGATGTCTGAGTAATGTCACCGGCAGGATTGCCGAGGATGTTCCTGTTGCACCTGGGGTCACATGCTTCAGGCCTGGCTGTTAGAACTAAGTCCCCTCTGAGCAGGGCTGGGTTTTGGAAAGGAGATCGGGGTCTTTAAGCAGCTACTTGGCTTGTTAAGCCAATGATAAGGTGGCCAGCAGCCTCACTTTCTCCTGAAGACCCACATGGGGTTTCAGTCCGTGGCTCTCGGGAAAGAGCTGGCGAATGAAAGCTCAGTGCACCTGCCAGGAGTCTGGCGCTTGAAATGCGGCGCTACGTGGAGACCCAGGTCCTGGGTGTGCATCTCCTATGTGGGAGCCCTAGTCTTGGACTACCTGCTGCCCCAACATCCAGGCTTTGCTGGTGGGCTTTGGTGTGTAAAGCAGGCAGAATTTTCGTCTGTTCCTTGGTGCTGCCTGGGGAAGATGAGCTTGTGGCCAGGAGGCCCTGAAGCTTGGAAGTCTAGACTGGTGGCTTGAGGACTCCCTACTCTGGGACCAGGGCCAGGAAACATCCCCTCAGTCGGATATACCGAGGACCTGCTCAGCCGTGTTCTTGAGCTGTGCCTTCTGGAGAAGGAATGGCTGAGAGCTCTAAGACCAGGGGGCTTGACCGAGGAGACCAGGCTACGTGTTTGTTTCCTCAATGAGCAGTCACAGCTGCTCATATGTACACGCCTCCTTGGCAGGAGATCCCCCCCCCCAATACTGGGTGGGGTTCTCTCCCCCTCTCCCCCCGTGTCCCTGGTCTCTGGCCTGGGGCAGCCCCTTGGATTGCCTCGGAGGCCCCTGCCTCCAGGAAGCACGATCCTGGCCCTGTGACAGGTGCTAGAGCCAAGGATGAAGACCATCTTGCTCTGTGAGCTGAGAGGCCAAATTAGGTGGCTGCTGGGGAAGAGCAGGCCTAAGGGTTCTCTACAGAGTAGAAGGGAGGTGGGGTGACTGCGGGGGGGGGGGAGGGGGAAGGGAGGGGGTTAAGTGTGTTCTCTCCCTGACAGCAATGAAGGGTGTTAATGCCCCTCCCCTTTCTGGAGAGCAGCCGGGCTGTGGGACACCCAGCTGAGCTCCACCGAGGAAGCTGAGGACTCTCTAGAATGAAAGCTGAGGGCGAAGAGAGTGGGTAGGCTATGTGTGGAAAGACAAGTTACAGCAAGGGGCTGGAGGGAGGCTGGCTCCAAGCTAAGTACAAGCAGCTGGTTAAACGGCACCGAATGTCTTGAGGGCCCCCTCCCCAGCTGGCTAAGCAGACCCTTCAGCCGGGCAGCCCTGCCCTTCCCAGGCCTGGGTCGGCACTGGGGGCTCCATGAGCCAGGCTGCTCTGTTCCCACAGCCGCCCCTGGCTGTCTCTGCAGCCCCTACGGGGAGACGGGGTGCTTCTGCTTTGGCCACGACGAGCGTTTCTGACCATAGTCTTGCTGTGATGGGCCCTCGTTTAGGTGCCTGGATCTTGGCCATTCTCTGGGCTTCAGGAGGTCTGTCCCCAGGCAGGTGCAGCTGTGTGTGCCCTGGCAGTCATCTCCTGGCTCTGTTCTCTGGAAGCTCACCACCTCCAGAGAGCCTGGCCTTGCCCCTGCTCACCCATCCCGACCCCCCCCCCCCCAAAGCTGTCACAGTGTGCATCTGCCTTCCTCCAGCTTCTGACTTCATAGTAAAGTAAGAGAATCTCCCAGCCAACTCCTCTGGGCCTTGGGGTTTTCCTTCTGTCTTCCTTCCTTGCGGCCCTGTTTACGGTCAACATCTCTGAACCTTGGGATGCTTTCCTCTACATACTACTGAGCTGTCGCCTCCCTGGATATTGGCCTACCTTCCATGTCTTTGCTTCTCTTACGTTGCTCTCCTTCCGGGAGACCCTTCAACCTCAAGTTACTGTGGTATGTTCCTTAGTGGGGTCCTCAATTATCAATTTTCATGCGTAACTTAATACAGCTGATACCGTTAAAACCCTTGTTGTGCTTAAAGCTTCTACCTCTGGAATCTGCTAGAATTAGCCATCTCGAACTAGTTGAAGTCCTTCTCACTAGCAGCAGTGCCTACTTCCAATAAGGTCTGTGGGGGGCAGGGGAGGCCAGATGCTCCAAGGGCTCGCTGAGCTGGTGTAGGTGATGGGTGGGAGGGGAGAGAGCCTCGGGATGGAGTAAGCAGATGCTGGGAACCCAGCTAATCCTCACCCTTCACCCCACAAAGGGCTTGCCCCCCTTAGGGCAGGCAGAAGGGCATTAGGCCGGAGTCAGACTGCAATCTCCCAGTGTTGGGGAGAAGGTGGCAGAAGGGAGGAGGTTCCTTTGCCAAGCGATTCCCAGCCTCTGTTCTTAGCTCAGGGCTTCTGCCTGGCTGTCTTCCTGAAGACCCCTGGTCTGGAGGCATGAGTGAGAGACCTGTAGAAGGCCAGGTAGAGGGCAGGACCTGTCCCAACGTCCTGGGGGAGATGGGGAAGCAAAAGTCGAATGACTTTGGTTCCTAACTTCCACAGCCTGTCAGGCTGCCTCCTGTCCTGGAGGAGAGCCCCCACCTCACAGGTTCACATGGCCCCCACCCTGAGGGTGCTCAGCTTTTTCTCCACCTTGTTCCTTGTCTTGGCCTGATCCTGGTAGAAGGAGCTGGCGGTTGTAATCAACATTCTTAGAGCAGGAACGGGACCCAACTCCTTGTTCCTTTCCCAAAGGAGTTTGACAAAGTCTTATATACATGACTGTTGGTTGTGACCATTCTAGCAACTCGAAACCAAATATTTAACAAAATGTACTAAGAGGTACATGGTGAAATTCCTAGGTCCTTGCTGCTTTCCTATAACTGCCTCTCTAAACTATCTTAAACTACTTATGGAAGGTCCTCTAGGCTTTCGCTGCCTCTCTGGCAAGGCTGCCGACCCTTGATCCTGAGGCTGTCTTTTCCTTGGTTTATTCCCATTTTCCAGTCTCTGCTTGCTCAAGTGTTGTGAGGACATCCAGACCAGACCTGGTGTCCTCACTGCTAAATGCAAAGACTGGCCAACAGCTGATCTTGGGCCAGTGGAAAGGCCTAGGAAACCTTGTGTAAGGACTTGTACGTACAATCAGGTCCAGCATCTTTGGAAGATGCAAAATCCTTTGCAAGATCCAAAAGACTTAATTACCTTCATTGTTGAAAGCCTACTACAGTCTTCTGTGCCCAAAGACCTGGTGAGCCTTGTCCAGGTCTTCCAACCCTGCAGGGAGAAGTTGTTCTAGTAACCGGCTACTCGGATATGCACCTTAGCCTTCATTGTGGGACCGCGGTGTTCGTGCTAACTTCTCATGGCTTCGGTTACGTGGTCCTACTTTCTCTGAATTGAGACACTTCGTTCTGACCTGAGGCTTTCCCTGTGAACTGTGTTCCTTCCAGATGCTTGGGATTCCACCTGAAACCCCTTGCCTTTGGGCTTAACTGCCCATACTACTTAGAGCTGGTTAGCTGGTAAACTTCTCAGCTTTTGTCTAAATCCCCTTCATAAGCTTTGAAGGACCTTTGTCGAGAGGCTTTCCCTCTAGACTATAGAGGTCATCCTAGTCTTCCAGCTCTCTTTGAGAAGTCCATCATGAATCTTCATGGTCTTTTCCTTGACTGCTTTTGGGGCTTGACCTAATGACTTAAAGTCTAGGTGTATCAATTTTGATCGTCTATTTGAAGTTTGAACTTCTTGGCTATCTGGGCTTGTCTCCTTTGGAAAGCTCTAGGCCACTTTCAACATTTTGTCCCATTCTCTTCTGTGTCTGACCACACTTGGAAGATCTTCTGAGTCCTGGCTCTGGGCATAAAGGAAGTCACTGGAGTCTTGAAAGCCATTTCAATTCTAGGTTTTTGCTGAAACTTAACCTGAAGAAAGGTGGTCTTCTGCTTCCTGAGCTGGGGGCAGTGAAGTTTCCAATACTAGGGACAATAAGGTGGGAAGCTTAACCTTGAGCTGGGAGAGTTGCTTTAGGACCTGGAGGGTACAACTAACCAGCAGGTACCTTTCATTTTGGAGGTCATGGAAGAAAAGCATACTGGCTCGAGGCTCGAGGCTTGAGTGCTAGTGCCTCTGGAGATGAAGGCTTAATCCCTTATCTTCTGGCTTCTGCTTCATGAGCCATTTCTAGGGAACAGGTGGGACAAATACTATACACCTGGTAGGACTTGAAGTATAGGAGAAGAAAGATCAAGGTCCTTCAACTAGACCTTCCAGCGGCTTTCCTGGGGCCAGAGAAGATGGTACTGTGACCAAGACCAGAAAGGTGTCCTAGATCAAGTCAGGGTAGACTGCTATCCAGTAAAGCATAAGCCATGTGAACATCCTGGTCCCCTTCTGTGGGTGTCTGTACTGGTCAGAAGATGTTCTCTTCCCGTGGCCCCTCCTAGGTTCCAGTTGTGTTAGGGACTAACCCTCCTGCTCCCAAACATCCAGGCTCTACCTGGGGCTCCTAGTCCTATTCCCTAACTGTCACAGCTGCCTGATGCCTACTCAGGAGGCCCAGTCCCTTACCCTCTATCAGCTTTGCCTTTTGCTTTCCATACTTGAAGGAAGAAAGCTGGCTTTGTTTTTTCTTGGTGAAAAGGCTGGGTTTACTTAACATCCAGTGCTGCTAAAACTTCTAATTCTTGACTGGTTTCTCTAGACTCTTTCATCTTAAGAATTCCTAGTCTTTAAAGTCTGATCTTAGGTGCATAAGATACTGCCCTACTGATAAGAGTGAATTCCTGTGGCAAAGTACAGGTATCTGGGAAGGGAACCCAGGTTAAACTGCCAGCTAAGACTCTGGGCATCCTTTGTGATTCCTGACTGTCTATCCCTCCATTGTGTTGACCAGAGGCTATGGGAAGAAGTGGAAGGTCTATCTAGGGCCATGTTGAATAGGCCAAGTGCCCACTTTACCTGCAGATAACTTGCCTGGCCTTGGACATGGCATCTGGGTAGGTTTTCCCCTTGCAGGGGAGGAAGCTTCAGGATGGGGCTAACAAGACTAGGATACGTGGCCATTTAGAATATGCCTCAGAGTCCTTACAAAGGAGAGTTGCAGGTCTATAGTGCTAACTGCTCCTTGCCTTGAGCTTAGGGCATCAGGATGCACTGAAACTGGGCAGTCTCCCTAAGGTTCTGGGAGATCATCAAGAACATGCCTCAACTGTGAGGAAAGTAACAAGTACAGGAATACAGAGCCTACCTGTTCTCTATTCCTCCTGAGCAAGTAAGCCAACAGAAAAGAGGCCAGCACTGACCCAAGCCAGGAGGCCAGATTGGGCAGGGAAGCCCAGCTGGTCCTCAGGTGCAGCCAGAGAGGTAGGGATGTGTAGAGAATGGAGAAACCTTTAGAGTTCTGCCTGTTGGCTACGGACAGGATCTAGGGATCGAGGACCTGATGTGTGGCTGATCTAGGAGCCTCTTCATTCCAGGAACATTTTGCTCCTGAATCTTTGGGGAAGAAGACTAACTCAACTCAGGGATTTGGGTCCATTTTTAAGTTTTTCCTCTTTGTATTTGAGGATGAGGCTTCTATTGGCCTAACTTCAAGTTCTCCATTCCTTCCCTTGGTGTCGGCTCTACTGATGAGCCCAACAAAGGCATTCTATTCCTGTTCTTGATCGCCAGCGTTTAATCCTTGGAGTTTCCATCTCTGCATGTTACTCCTCTGCTGTGGTGTATTGCCTTTTTCCGTTTGAGCCCTTAACATATTCACCAGTCATCTTAAATTCTGTATTTGCTAACTCCCAAATTGGTCTATCTGAATCTTACTGGTGTCTACTCTTAGATGGTGTTTCATGCCTTTTTGACATGCTGTGTGAGGGAGTGGTGAATGTTGAAAGTAGGGGCTGATATGATTAGGTTGGACAAAATATGGAGGTAGCTGTGAGGGCTGGAGGCTTTAGTTTCCTCTTATCTTCCACTGTTCCTCACTTTCCCTATGAACTCCTTAAAATAGGGTCTATGTCTTATGGCTCTCTGTTGGAACCCACTCTAGGCTAGAGCCCTATTGGGTATAGGGGTAAGCCATAGCGAAAGTAATGCGTAGTCTCCTGACTAAGCTTTAGAACTTCTAGTGGGCCTGAGTGCTTAGGCTGAACTTCAGAAGCCTAGCTCGGCTTCCTTTCTCCTTTCAGAGAAGACTAGAAGGACTGGAGTTGGCCAACTAGCCTTCTCTTAAGTAAGACTCCTGATGTAGTAGTCCTTGGAAGACCAGCCTCTGTCCTGGAGGATGTTCTGGGCAGATCGCAAAATGGTAACCCTTTCCTTCCATCTGCCTGAAATGAGGAGACTCTTTCTTGTCTGACCTTAACCATGAGAACCCGGTGGGATTTATGAAGGTAAAACTCTACAAAAGTAAGGGACCCCCCACCACTGCAACCCCTAGAATTTCTCACTTCAAGCTAGTCTAGCAACTTGGCCTCCAGCAGGCTGTCGAAGTGTTCCTACCAGTTCCAGTGGCTTCTGCAGGGAAGATGGCCTTGGCTGTGATTCTGTATATCTGTCTCCATGTCTTAGGGCAGCAGCTTGCTTTTATGACCCCAATGGTCTAATGGATCTAAGGAGTTGACTTTGCTCAGTGTTCTTGCATGAACCATCACTTCAAGTTCTTCACATGCTAGAACTGGCTTTCATCTAAATAGCTTTATCTCTGTTGGTCACAAAACGTGGCATGCAGCCACTCTCTCCCATGATTTGGAGGGCTCACATGGCAAAAGGACCCAGGCTGTCTCTGGGCCTCTTGTGGTGGAGCTGGCCTTCCATGTCTAAGCCAAAGCCATAACCAAGCATGACAGGACTTATGGCAGAAGCTAAGTGCAGTCAGGAGGTGGGGCCCCCTTTTTCCCTAGCCCCCAGTATAGGTTGGGGACTCAGCCTCAGGTACAACATACAGAACACTAGAACCCTCACCACTGCCTGGCTTGTTCCCAAGTGGAGGTTGTATACTTGGGGGAAGACAAGCTGTCCCCTTCTCTCTCTAGCTCTGCTGGATACCAGCTCTTCGGCCACGTTTTTTTTTTTTTTTTTTTAAAGAGGGCTTTGAGGTTGTTCTCCCCTCCGTGATTTTGTTTGGGGTTCTAACCTCTCTGGTCTGTGTGGGGAAGAATTCCCTCTGGCTTGGATAGAGCTGGCCTTCTCAGCTTGGTCTCTTCAGAGGACCTGCTGTTCGCTGCTGACTCCGTGTTTTCCTGAGTTCTGGAGGAGTCCCTAAACCAATGATAAGCCAGTAACTCCAGGGACTCTGACTTGAGTTAAACTTAGCCTTATACCAATTGACCAACCTGCTGGTAACTCTTGGCCATGGTGCATATGAATTTGGTTTGAGGTCTTGCTCTTACCTGAAGTATTCTGTGCTCCTTTGTTCCTATGTCAAAACGTAGTGTCCAGCTCTTTCTAGATTCCTGTAGAAGCTTCGAGAATTTACAGCCATCAGGAGAACCTCAAATCCCAAATAAGTGCTTTATAACATGTGGCCCGGGGAAGCTAGGCCTGGGTCTATAGATATTGGGCTCTGAACTGGAGAAGCTTATCCAACCAACAAGCATGGCTGTCTCTTGGCCTGTGTTTTGGTCATGGGCTACCCCACTAGTGTCAGACTTGTGGTGTCCTTGACACCTTGGAGCAGCAGGGATTCCCACCTCACTCTATTGTGGGGAATAACTAAACTCATGTCTAGGGGAAATTCCTATGCTGGGAGGAGTGAGTTTATCCTGGAGGGTGGCTAGAATATGTATCTACATAAATAGTAGGCACATGTCTCCTGGTCACTTCTGAAACTGCTTCATGCTGTTGCTATAGAAGTCTAGGCATTAACTGCTGATGGCATAGCCCTCCATTCAGTGCAGCTTGCCTGTTCATGCTTAATTGACTGCTGTGAGGAATGGAGGGCCTTTAAATGTCTTACATGTTCAAGATCTGAGGTATGTACCTAACCTGGGAATGCTGCGTTATAAGGGTATTCGGTGTCCTGAAGGACTACCACTCCTCAGAGTGGACTATGTTTCTACCTCCAGATCTCCACCAGAACACACTCTTAACCTGATCAGTAAAAGATGACCCTACAAACTTGTATTTCTGACTAATAAAGGAGTATACCCTATCTGTAAGTCTTTTCTGAACTACCTGTTGCTATAGTCAATCTCTTTATATTGGCATTCTTTCCTTTGGTGGGAGTTCCCTGTATCTTCTAGATAACCCTTGCCACTTTAAGTGCTGCTGACCTTCCTTTTTTTTTTTTTTCCAGTCACCAGTGGAATCTTGATATGGCTGATAAAGAACAAGCCTAAATATTCTTGTTCCATCCTCTCCTGACTCATGACTTGGATGTTAATGGATTTCTTACCCTCAAGGTCAAACATTATTCCTTTTTTCTACTAGCTTTAACAGTACAGAACTTCAAATGCCTATAAAAGTAGGATAGCCTCTCAATTCTGAAATTCCTGTGGGGCTGCTATCACTGGTGCTCCTACTTCCTCGGACCCTAACTAACGCTGTGGCCAATACTGGACTTCTCCCCTGCCCTCAAAGGTCTGGGGTGTGCATCAACAATCTCCGACTTTGGAGTTCTGTCTTGAGCACACAGACTATGCTTCCGTGACTTCTCTGCAATGTCCTGCTGGAGCTGCAGGTTTGCTTCGGTCCTGAATTTTAATAACTCCGTATCATAGGACTACCAGACATGGGGGCTTTTCTAGAAAGTCCCTATGGAGGCAAGAGTTCAAAGAGACCTGTATTCCACTTGTAGGGAAGGCTGCATAAATTGGTCTTAAAATGTTTACAGTTAGAGGTTACACTTCACTGTGTAAAGACTTAAAAAGGAGTGCTTGCTTGGTCCACTTCTATGCCCAGTCCTCAATCTGAGTATGGTGGGCTATAAATATCTTCAGTCTGTAGAGTAACTAGGGGAGGGTAGAAGGAGGCAAGGAATTGAATCTACTTTCTTAATTAAGCCTTTAATGCCATAGTATCAAGACAAAACCTCCGGTCTCCTGGAGAAAGCCTGATCTATTGGTGTTACCAAGATCTGGTGACTGAAAGTGAATGTAACAGGTCTCTTGACGCAGCTCTTACTTCCTATCACCTGATCTGCCAGCTCTCAAGTGAGCTAATCTTAAGTAACCAGCCATAGCTAACTTTTGGAATTCACACCTAAGTTTAAAACCGTTCTAGTGAATAAGGCTTCAGGGGCTGTGAGATGGCAGTACCTCCCATGCTTCTGTGTTCCCATGTGGGATCTTCACAGCCTGTAAATTGAATCTTTCCTCTGGAAATAGTGAGAGGCTTAGGGAAACTGCAAGGAGACAACTTAATAGCAAACGAAGGCAACCAAGTTAGCTAAGGATGTTGAGCTTTGGGGTCGCCGTTCCTTCCAGCCTAAATTAGCTGTTGTCCGGTTTCGGTTCTTGGTCTGTTAAATCCAAAGACCACCTGGACGTGAGTATGGTCACATCTTCAACTGAAATATCCTGCCTGTCTGGGGTTGGGGGAGCTCTTCTATTCTATTCTAGACGTGAAAACTTATGTTGCTGACCTAGAGTAGGCTAGAAGTTTTTGTGATCTCTTTTTCCCTGAGAACATAGGTTGGCAAACCTTTTCTATAAAGGTCTGGATAGTAATGATCTTAGGTTTTGTGGACTGAGGCAATAATTGAGAATATTCTGGTGGTACTAAGGATGAGGAAACTTAAGATTTATAAAATTAAACCCGGTATGAAAATTTGTACAGCTTTAGTAAGAAAAATAGAACTTTGTCTCTGGAGACCTGAGGTTCAAAGTTCGTGGTCCCAATCAAATTGATAGCAAAAGTTGACTTGTCAATGCTGGTCTAGAACAAGTCTTTTTCAAATAGACCTGTATTACAAGAATGTACTTCATCAGCTTTGCTTTATACCAATAAAAGCATCAGCTGAACTATTACAGGAGTAGGGGTCAGGGGCATGCTCGATACAGGTGGTAAAGACGGGGATAGGGTCAGAAACAAAAGGGTGCATACAACCCATTCAAGGACCCAAGTGGATTGACCTAGGCAATCTACCAATACCATTTCACTCAGTATGTTGACAACAAAGACCAATAATGGAACCAGTCATCGGTGAGGAGCTGGGGTGGGGCCAGTACCCTCTCACACTGCTAGTGAGACTATAGAATGGTGAGACCATAGCTATTAAACAGCTGTTCTATGACCAGAAAGAATTGGTGTGTCTCTAACCATGAGGCTGAGGTCTCGATCTCCCTTGGATTTCAGTATAGAACTGCAACTACCCTGGGCCATAGCACAAATAATGGGGTTGTTGGGATGTAGAAGACCAGCCTAGGTATACTAGGACTTCCTGTTCTTTGACCTAGCCTCTTGGTTGGGTCCTGAAGGATATCTGGTGGATCTTGGATATCTTTACCTCCAGTCCTCCAGGCTGGTCCCCTCAGAGCCCAAAAGCCACCCTAATTCCATTTGGTCCTTGAGCTATGAAGGCAGGAGGGTGGGCGGTAGTGTTAGGCAATAAAATACACCTTAAAGGACAAAGAAGCATAAAATGTGGTTAAAGGTAGATTAGGGGAAAGAACCGTGTATATATAGTAAACATGGTAGATCCAGCTTCCTGTACTGCAGAAAACGGGGAAACCAATCTTTGATCTCTTTACTTCTTCTAGTTAAGACTAGACATGCAGTCAGTTTCTGCCAACTAGATGCACTTGAGTCTATCTTAGCAAGCCAGGATCTGGGAGTATCCTTCTTGTTTGAGAGGTGTTCTAATACTGGCACTAGCTTGTAGGGGTCAAGGAATTTGGGTAGCTTTAGTTTCTCACCTTCTAGGTCCTGGCAGAGGTATCCGGTCTCCTAGTGGGCAGGTTTCATGGTGCTATTCAGACAATCCTTCTCAGACAGCTAAAAGCTGCTAGTCTTCAAAGCCCTTTTAAACTTAATCTTGCTTAAGATAGCCAGAATGGCTTGTTTCCTAGTCCTCGACTCCCATCCAGGACTTAAGGTCATGTTAAGAATACCTAGCCATTGAAATAGGTAGGTGTCCTCAGTTATGGTAAAGGTCATTCTGGTTGCAAGATAAAGCACTGTAGGGGCTGGCTTCCTAGCTTGTACTGGCTGGAAATACTGAAGGGAAAAATGGAAGGATTTAAGATTTGGATAGAAGCGAGTGGGCTTAGTGGTGAATTTAGGAGAAAAGGAACAACTAAGTGGTGTCAAATACTAGGTAATCAAAATTAAGCATGTAGATATGCTAAGTTAATGAGTTAAACAGCCGTGTGCTAGTTGGAGGATTCAGGGGGACGGTCATTAATTCAGTCCCAGGCAATCTTGGTTTGTATTGCCTGTGGGACATCAGTACAAACCTCAAACAGGCAATTAAGACCACTGAACTTAGAATCCCCTGAAGCAAGGACTGTACCCTGAAGGTAAACGTGGAATTCATGGTCTAGGGAGCATATAATTACCAAACCATTTCCCAAACTGCCCATGTGCCAAAATGGGGCACCTAGGAAAGTCTCTGTGCTTAATGGTTGGGCAGGGACACAGGCAAAAGGGGGAAAGTAGGTGGTCGTGAAGACTGAAGAACAAAAAGACTACCACAAGGTGATCAAAGGAAAGCAAGAGAAGTAAAATGTGGGTGTCTGAGTTGAATGGGATCCTGTCTTGCCCTTATCAAAACGGGTAACTTGGTGCCCATAGATACTGTTAAAATAGTGGAACCAGAAGCTTGGCTGGACCACATAAAGAAGTAAAGATGGAGTAGAGCAACTCTTGCACAATAGAGGGGAAGAAATAAGGGTGGTATCTTAGGGAGCCTCAAGATGAGAGCTGTCCCCTATTAATCTATGGGATCACCCTCTCCATTATCCTTAACATACAAGACTACTTAAGATAGGGGATTGTAGAGAAATGCAAAAGGTTTGATGTAGGCAGAGAACTAGGCTTTATAGGAGAACATCGTGTAAGAAGGTAGATCAGTCATTATAGACTATACATAGGCCGGTGACAAAGTTCTTCCTGCCACCTTAAGGAGAGAACAGTTGTCAGAATGGAGACAAGCACGTGCAACGTGCTCTCACACCCATGTGTATCTGTTGGTCACAAATGTGAGGTGGGTGCTAGGGATGGGAGAAGATGGTCCGGATACACTAGCGTCTAATCCTGCTTGATCCAGGAAGTTCTCTGCCATGTTTTCTTGGGGCTTGCGCATAGGCTTTCGGCTCTTAAATGTTCTATGGAGTGATCCTTGTTTGTGTGGCTGTGGGTGCTGGGGAGGGGAGGAGGGGGGAAGCTGGATATTCTTGGAGGTAGACAGAGCAATAGGGTGCTTAAATGAGCTAGCCTGACTTAGATCCAGCCATTTTGACCTTCCCTTGGCCTAAGAGGTACTAAGAATTTCTCTGGAGAAATGTGCTGTGACCTTCTAGGTGCTGTTCTGGGAAGCCTCTCCCACATTAGCCTCAGAAAAGGACTCGGGAGCATATCAAATTGGCTATCTCCTGTCCTAGTGTCCTATAAACAGAAGGCTGACTAGTCCTACTTCTAAAAATACCTGCTCCTTAAACTTATTACAACTACTTCAGTATTTCTCAGACAGGACTTGGGTAGGGAACCCTAACTATACTACTGCAACCAAAGTGATCACTAATCTCCAGAGTCCTGTTTTACCAGTTACCTTCTAGTTCCTTCCACCCCTAATTGGAATTAGGGTCCTTTGTAGGGTCTATGTGCTATCACATTTGGAGTCTTGTCTCCATATATAGGCTTTTCCATCTTTCCTTTCAATTCTTTTGAACCAGGTTCACCTGTCCTACAGAATCCTCCCCATTTGGGACTTTGCCAACTGTATCTCTGGTGTACTTCAATACATTTCCTTCCCTGTGTTTCCTGTAAGTCTGTGGTTGGCTCTGAAAGGAAACTCGAGTTTACTTCTTGAAGATTGCCTCTTCCATAGCCATGTACTACCATCGAGAGATGTGTACTGCTGCTTGCTTAACTTCACATGGATTAGGATCTAGGTCTACTTCCTAGGGATTGCAATTAGGCAGCGTTCTCTCTAAAGAGCTAGCCCATTAAAAAGCAGCATAAATGCAGGATTCCTTGCCTTCACCTACCAGTTCTATCTTAACCAAAAATAGTCTCCTTAAATAACTTTAGCTGATGGAAGCCAACTGAAACATCCTCGTGGTGGTCAGCTAAATATACAGAAAGGTCTCCTGGAGACCACTGTCCTGCAGCAATTACAAGGCATGGCATTACAGGTGCTCAAAGAACATGGAGTGCTTCTATAGAAATCTGTAAAACAGCATAGTTTGTATAGGTCACAGCTGCCTGGGAGTAAGATCGTTGGCCTTTGAGAATAAGTAGGAGATTGAAACCTGAGCAAAACAATGCTGTCAGGTTAAAACCTATATATACATATATGTATACATGTATATATACATATACACCCGCCCACATAGAACCCCTTTTAAGAAATGCTTCTGAAATGCCAGTACTCAAGATTCTTAATGCTAAGGAAAAGCAGAATTCTGAGGCACTGGGGACCTATTAGTCCGACTTCTAAAGTCCTTGAATTTTGTACTTACACTGATCTGATCAGACAAGCAGTTTGTTTAAAAGGAAACTACTGATCCTGTCAGTAAAACTCTAGTTTCCTCTAAATGGTCAATGACTCTTAAAACTTGTTCTGTTAAATAGGATTTAGTGGGGTATATTAGATACCTACTCAGCTTTCAAAGACCCCAGGCTTGATTTTTTTTTTTTCTTAAATGCATACTCTCAGGGTGTACACTTGTGCTTGAGATTGTTGGTTCCCCCAGCATGCAAGTTTCCTCCTGGATGCCCAGCTTGGCCAGTTTCTAGCCTCCCCTAGACCTAGCTATGGTCACTGGCTGAGTTCTGGCCAGTAGAGCATGACCAGATGTAGGCTACTTGCGTAAGGGTAGCCTATGCTTCTCTTGTGATCTTTTTTTCTTGGTTGAGTAGTACCCTCTGAGGAGGCTCCTGCCACAATCCCAAGGGAGCCTCAGTCCCTGAACTGGCATAAAGGAACCAGGTGACCAGAAACCCTCACAGTCTAACAGGGATGTGAATGAGACTCTTCTCAGCCACAGAGTCAGAGGTCTGTTGAAAAGGCTAGTATTAACTACTAACCCAACCAACTGCACTGTTCAACACGAAATGCAGCTTAGTTTCTTCTAAGCTTTTTTAATGGCTTCTTCTAAGCTAAAAACCTCCGTTAGGCATGAGCCACTAAAAGTAAATTAGGTATCTGAAAGCCTTAAACTAGCTGAGTGACTTTTTAAAGGGGGAGTTTGAGATCAATCCATGTGGACGTGTCTGAGTGGGTCTAGCACACTTGCTGGAGAGCTGTATACAAGAAAGGGTGGCAATTCTTAGCTGCTTGGCTCTTAAGTGGGAAGGAAAGTCTGACTCTGTTCCTCCTTCACCCATCAGCCACTTCAAGTCCCAGTGCATCCGGGTGCAAAGCAGTTGGGCAACTGTGGGTAACCTATGAAGGACCCTGTGGTTTCCCCAAGTTTGTGCTCTTTAGTAAACAGAAAAGCGTTATAACTTAAACAATTCACGAATACCGTTGACAGTAAATAGTCACAGAAGTGTCCGTTTGACTACCACCAGAGTAAAAACCTACACCTGTCAGTACCCTGGACTCCCTTCTACATCCTTGACTACCTTCTCTTTTGTTAACACAGCCTAGCTCCTAGGGAAACTGTCTCCTTTTCCTTTAATACTAGATGTGGGGAATTGTAGATAATTTTACTCTGGACATGCCTGCCATGAACATCCTAGTACATATAAGACATGTAGAAATGTGCACAAATCAAGCCTATAGCTGGATGAACCTCCAAAGCGAACATTCATGTAACTGGCACTCGGAGGAAAACAACCTCTTGCCAGCATCCTCAGAAGGCCCTCTAAGGTCTCTTCCAGAGGGATAGTCACTATCCCAAGGTACTAGTGTCTGGACTCCTATGGGTATAGATGAGTGTTGCTCACTGTATTTTGTAATATCTTCTCCCCTGGTGTTTGAGGGGAATATTTCTTTGAACTGGTACTTCTGGAGCTCTCACGTGCCAGGTGTTAACGAGCATCTGAAGGTACATTATACTCTAGAGAATACTAAGTGGTTCACTAACTGCTTATTCTCAACCCCTTGAAGGTAGATCCTATATAGTTCACACATGAGAACGGAGGCAGAAGTGTCTCAGACATGTTTTAAATATCAACTGAATTAACACGTCCCAGGGATGTGGAACACATGCATATGTATCATCTTTACACTTGAAGAAACTAATGTGAAGGTTACTTACTGAAGGTCAGTCCCTTCTCCCCAGATCAAGGACCCAACCCTGTGTCTCCCTTGTGACCATCCTTGTGCTGCCACCTTTAACACGGAAACCTGAAATGTGGCTTTTTCTTCTGTAGAGCTGTGCTATTCTTATTTTATGGAAGGAAGCTCCTAATGGTAAGATAACTGAGAGCCTACAGGTAAAGCAGGGGTCTGTCCCCCTGGCTACCCAGGGTTGGTACAAAACTAAGGAACCTTGCTCACTGGCTTAGTCCTGCTCTGCTTTGAGAATTTATAGGTGGCTAGTATCCCAAACTATCCTTAGATTTTTAAAAATGGTAATGAAATCCTATGGAATAAACTAAGGATTTAACTTTGAGCACTGGAAACACAATTGCTCTGTTCTGGTTAACTTTGTGGAAGGGAGTCCTGTCTTGACCCGGGAACGAATTTTGGGGAACTTAGTTTGTTCAGGAAATCAGAAAATGCTGGCTTATATCTGAATAGTTAGGGTCATATGTGTGTGTATATATACATACATATATACACACATCTATATACACATGTGTAAATCTGTCCCTCTAACTTTTTTCTTAGAATCCAACAGTTTTGTGACTCAAACTATGTCTATTAAAGGAACAGCTCTTGAAGTAGAATATTTCCTGAGCAGGAAAATTAAAGGAAGCTTCTTTCCTTCAAATCTCTGGTGGTGGTGAGCTGGAGACCTTCCTACTTAAAAGCTACTGAATCTGCCTCTTCAGAGAAGCAGTTAAGATGTAGGCTACGCAACAAGCCTGAACTGGAATGAATGGCTAAGGGAAGTTTAAATTACTTTTTCTACTTAGTGTCTCTTGTATACCAGCTTAGAGTGGTCACCACTGGGCAACTTGAAGTCGAGAGCCCAGAAAATGTCCCATCTGCCCATGGCCCACAGGGGGAAGGCTGTAGTGAAGGGGTGAGCCCAGAGGCCACAGGCCCTAGAGTTTATGGGGGTTGGCTCTTGACGGTCTTCTTGAGTCAAAGTGCCCTGGTCATCCTGTGTCCTGTGTTTTTGGAAGCTTGTCCTCAGATTTACATATTGCAAATGTATTCAAAGAACATCCTGTCTTCCACGGAAGGGTGTGGCAGACCATATATGCAGGGTATAGGTATTTTTCTTCATAGGACTTCTTGGGTTTGTCCAGCCAAAAAACATAAAAATACCCTACAGATGACCACTCCCTTTTTCAGGGAACAGGGTTAACAGATAAAATGCAGGAGGTCTGGGACACACTCCTACTAAACCTGATCTGTGGTTCATCTGAAACCTGACCTTCAGCATTTTCCCCTCATGAAGCCTGGTAACCCTAGCAAGGAGACCTCCCCCATATTACTACTCCCCAGTTGACACCTACGTTTCTGTGGCACTTGAGAAAGATGGGACTGTTGCCCTGGCCTCCTGCAATTGCTGAGGGGAAAGCAGTATTTTCAGGTTGAAACAAGTACTATAACTGGATCCACTCCCTTAGGGGGAATATCTCCCTCAGCTTGCTTCTTGAATTTCATAGAAATGTACTTAATCTAGATCTTGACCAGAACGCTTTGACTAGGAAATCATGTTGGTTGCATTACTTAGATTTTTAGCTTCATACCGTGGATGTTGAATTTGAGCTGCTAGCTCAAGCCTGGGAGGAATCTTGATCCACAGAAATGGCTGGACACCAAAGGTGATTCATGTCTTTAGGTTTTGGCAGTCTTTGAACTGTATCCTCTTAGGATGTGGAACTTGGCAGTCTCATTTGACTTGCCCCCACATTGAGCTACTTTAAGTAGACGTATGGGCATACCTTGGAGATCTTGGGGGTTCTGTTCCAGACTACCACAATGAAGTGAATCAAATCGATCTTTACTAGTGTAAAGAAGTGTTGTGTTAACACTAGACTGTAGTCTAAAGTGCACAATAGCTCTAGGTCTATAGCGATGTATATACCTTAACTAAAAAAAAAATCATTGCTTAAAAGCTAACCATCGGAGCTCTCAGGAAGTTGTAATCTTGTTGCTGGTGGAGGGTCTTGCCTCCATGTTGATGGCTGCTGACCGATCAGGGTGGTGGTGGCTGCAGCAACTGCTTGAAATAAGACCACAGCGAAGTTTGCCACATTGATTGCCTCTTCATGAATGTTTGCTATAGTATGTGATGCTGTTCAACAGCATTTTATCCACAGAAGAACTTGTTCCAAAATTGGAGTCTGGCCTCTCAAACCCTGCTGCTGCTTTATCAACTAAGTTGATGTAATATTCTAAATCCTTTGTCATGCCAATAATCATGACTGCATCTTCACCAGGAATAGATACTGTCTCCAGAAACCATTCTCTTCTCCTCCATAAAAAGCAAACCCTTTCCTAAATCTTGAGATTACAGCCATGCAGTCCCATCTTCAGGCTCCACTTCTGGTTCTCTTCCTATTTCCACCACATCTGCAGTTCCTTCTTCAGAAGTCTCAAACCCCACAAAGTTGTCCATGAGGGGCGGAATCTACTTCTCCCAAACTCCTTAGTGTTAGGTTGGCTTCTTTCCATGAGTCACAAATGTTCTTAATGGCATCTGGAATGGTGAATCCTTTCCAGAAAGCTGATAACTTACTTTGCCCAATTACTTTGGTGAGCAGAATGCCTATCTATGGTGGCTATAGTCCTACAAAGATTGCCTAAAAGATTTGAAAGTCAAAAGGACTCCTTGATCCATGGGTTGTAGAATGGATGTTGTGTTAGCAGGCGAGAACACATTAGCTACCTTGTACATCCTGTCAGAGCTCTCAGGTGACCAGGTGCATTGTCAATGAACAGTAATATTTTGAAAGGAATTTTTTTCCTGAACAGTAGGTCTCAATGGTGGGCTTAAAATATTTAGCAAATCCTGTTATAAACAGATGTGCTGTCATCCAGGCTTTGTTCCATTTAGGGCACAGGCAGGGTAGGTTTAGCATAATTCTTAAGGGCCTTAGGGTTTTCAGAACAATAAGGAACGTTGGCTTCAACTTAGTCACCGGCTGCATTAGCCCCTCAGAAGAGTCAGCCTGTCCTTTGAAGCCAGGCATTGACTTCTCTCTGGCTATGAAAGGCCTGGATGGCACCTTCCAACAGAAAGCTGTTTTTTTGTCTGCATTGAAAATCTATTTAGCATAGTCACCTCGATGAATCAGGTTTGCTGGATGTGGATTGCTTGCTGCAGCTTCCGATCAGCACTTGCTGCTTCACCTTGTACCTCTATGTTAGAGACCACTTCTTTCCCTAAACCTCACGAACCAACCTCTGGTAGCTTCAAACGTTTCTTCTGAAGCTTCCTCCCCTCTCTCGGACTTCACAGAATTGAAGAGCATTAGGGCCTTGCTCAGGATGAGGCCTTTGCTTACGGGAACGTTGGGACTGGTTTCATCTTCTATCCGGGCTGCTCGAACTTGGTCCATGTCAGCGATAAGGCTGTTTCACTTTATCATTCATGTGTTCACTGGAGTAGCACTCAAGAATTTTTCCTTTGCATCTATGACTTGGCTGCTTATTGGATGCAAGAGGCCTAGCTTTCAGCCCATCTTGACTTTTGACCTTGGCTTCCTCACTAAATCTATCTGTAGCTTTTGATCTAAAGTGAGTGACATGTGGCTCTTTCACTTGAACACCAAGGACACTGTAGAGGTTAGGCCAATAACCCAACGTTGTCTTGGAAATAGGGGGGCACGAGGAGCAGGAGCAAGGGAACAGCCAACGGCAGAGCCATCAGAACATCTACCTTCATGGATTAGGTTCAGTCTTCTATGGATGGTGGTTCATAGTGCCCTGCCCACCCCACCCCCCAACAATTACAATAGTAATATCAAGGATCAGTGGTCACAGATCACCATAACAAATACAACAATGAAAGCTTGAGATACTGTAAAAAAACTGCCAAACTGACAGGACAGGAAGTGAACAAATGCTTGAAAAATGGCATCAGTAGACTTGCTTGGTGCGGGGCTGCCACAGACTTCAGACTTCAAATTTGTGGGTTTTTTGTTTTTGTTAAATATATCTGCAGTGTATAATAGAAAATATGCATGGACTTGAGCTAGCTCTGTGTTCACTGCGACCTTCAGGTTCTCGGACAGACTGGGGTCTGATGGAGAATCTTTCCTGAGGCCTCTGAGCCGCCCACCTCTTGTTTGAGCCCCTCATGCTCAGGAAGAACAGCTCCATTGATCCCAGGAAAACCTAGTTCCTCTCAGTATGGACTCTCTGAACTCCTAAAACCCTCACTGTAACTCTTTATACTTGAGTCTTTAGCTACGGTATAAGTAACAGTAATAGTTCATGTCTCCTGCTATGGAGGATTCCATGGCTATACAAACTGCTGACTGCTCAATCAGATTCTTGAGTTTCCTTTTGGGGGTTACTACAGAAAATGGTGGGGACTGGCTGGAAGGGGTGTAGGGGTGCTTCCTGGCAGCCCAGGGAATAAACAGGTACGAGGCAGGACCTTGATCAGAGGTCAGCCTCTGGTGCCTATGGCTCAGTGGTCAGGGATGGGCTGTCTGGCTCCTGTGTCTATGCCGCAAACAGACCTGTCTCTAGTGGCCTGGCAGGTGGCTCTCTTGGATGTTCTGTCACTTTCAAAGCTGTTTTCTTTATAGGCTTCAGCTGTATAGGCTGCCTCATGGTGGGGGGACGCGGGTGGCACAGTCCTTGATACTCACCCCTAGCTCCTTCCTGGCTGTGGATCCTTGTCTGCTGGGTTATCTCTCCATTCCTATTCTCTCCTGTGTCCCTTAGTGGGACTGTTTGAAACCCTGGACTCTGAAGTAGCCAGAGTGTCCATTACATCCTATGGTACTGGGTTGGTCTGTGGTCCGGTGACTGGCCTGAGCCAGTGAGTCAGAACTTCGGGGAAGAGGCTTACTAAGTTGGGATAGATCAAGCTCTGTTCTTGGCCACTTGTCTCCATTAGCATTAATGTCTTCATGCTGCAGCCCCTTGGTATCCAGGGTCTGGTGGTAAAATGGTTTGGGTGCCTATTTTTTCCATGTAGGCTGATGTTCTTGCTGGTAGATTTGGACTTCCAGATCTACCTTAGCTGTGAGACAACTGTGATCCTTCTCTCTTGGCATTTCTCCCTTGTGGACCTTGGTCTAGCCTAATTCCTTGTTCCATCTGGCTAAGACCAGGTCCTTCAGGCCTTTCTCTGAGCAGAGACCTTGGTAGGAACCCCTTTCTGTCTACTGGCCTCCAGTACCTCTTGGGTAGTGCTTGTTCTCCCTCAGTTCTGTCCTGTTCCCTTCTGCTGGGGTCCTTGTGGCAAGGACCCCTGAGCAGGTCAGTAGAACGTTCAGATTCCCCAGCTGGGCCCACCCTCGAATTCCAGGGTACAAGACCTGTAGTCTTGCCATATTCTCACTGTGTGGTAGTGTCTGCTCTATAGGGGGTTATGTGGCCTCTGGTGTTCCCCTTGCCTCAGGGCCACTTGTTTCTTTCTCTCTTCCTTACCTATGCAATTTCTTAGCCTTCCTTCTGGCCAGGACACCCCTGCGCAGCTACAGGCCTTAGGAACACAGGCTACCTGCCTGCCTCTATTTTTGAGCCCTTGCCCTGTGAGGAAGGTAGCTTCCAGCCTGTGTTCTAGTGCCTTTCATCCTGGGATCCTTACCACTCTGTGCCTTGGGTCACCTTCATTCACTCATCTTCTGGGTCTGACTTCCAGGGCCATCGACTTTGGTTTGGGATCAGTCTAGGGCCCAGCCTCTACCCTGCCCTACCAGGGTACCATCAGTTGCCTTTTAGTCTCCATTTATTTCCCTCCATCCACCTGCTGCCTTACTTGGTAAGTGGAGTGTCCTCAAGCAGTCTTTCCTTCCTCTAGACACCAAGTCCCTATTTTTAGGGTATGGTTTGAGTCCTGCTCTCCCATATCCTTTTTGTTCTAGAACTATATCCTTCTCTATAGCTGGTTGCTGTCTACTTAGCCTTGTCATAGCCATGACTTTATTCCAGAATAAAACAAGGTTGATGTCCCTGACCTCCAGGTTTTTTCTTGTGCTATCATTTCTGGACCATATTCTTGGTTTTGAAGTCTGAACCTGGCTTTAATGATAGGACTGGAAAGTCAAGGACTTCTTTCCCTCCCCTGTCCCCACCATTCCCCATCCCCCCTCCATCACCAAGGTAGTATAGTTCTAGGCCCATGGGAATGACACCAGTTAACTCCCAGTCACTAAGCAAGATTTCTCTTCCTGAGTGCTGAGAAAGCACTAACCAGGGCAGGAGGCAGGATATGGGTGGACTATGGTACTTTACTACTGGAGTGACTACATTTGGTTGGAACTGGCACCTAAGAACAACAGGGAGGTTAGGACAAGACCATGTCCTTCTCTCCTGACCTCTATATTGAATCCTGAATTGAGAGGACACAGGGACTCATCAGCTTCTAAAGAATACCTGGTCTCTGCAAGGCAAGATAGAAGCACAGCCTTGGGCCACATTTAAATGTAATTTCTATCTTGGGGCATGATGTCTGAGAATTCCCACAGATCCTGAGGTATACTTGTACCTCTTGGGTGATCCTCAGCTCTAGCATTCTCAGAGGAGCAGGAAGAAAGAAGCGCCAAGTTTGAGGCTCTACTGGAAATATCTTCTAGAAGGATCCATTTTCCACCCCCAGGAACTTCAGTTTGAGGTTACCCTCCTGGGCCTGGATGGAGTCGAAGGCTCTGTATTTTCTGGTATGGGAAGATTCCATAATGATTCTATGCTGCCTTGTGTTCCATTATGTGTAGAGAAGGAAACTTCTTCCTTCTAAGAACCTAGGTCTCTCCACAGCACAGATTTCTCGTGGCATTTTGAGACTGAAGATTCAATACTTTATACAAGTTTGTACACTACCTTAAAAGTCCAGATCTTTCCTACCTATAAGATGTCACCCTTCACATGAAAGCATAAAAGATACTGATTCTGTTAACTTCAAAAGTCTTAGAAAACCCTATAAGAACTGTTATGTATACTTTCAAACTTGATCCTAGGCCTACCCAAGTACATGCCCTCTCTTAAATTGGATCTGATCATCCAATGGCTTGTCTATTGGCCAAGTGAATCCCAAGGTTCCAGCTGCTCCTTCTCCCAGTTATGCTGGTCTTGATGGGATTACCTGTGGTGTCCTCTTCTAGCCCTACTTTTGACTAGACAGATGGCCTGGGAGCCAGTGGTCTGTGAGTCTCCCTTGTGCTGAGTGATGCTGGGATTTTATTCTTAGTGTCTGCCTAAGGCTAGCTGTTCAAGAGGCTCCATGCAGTGAGCCTCAAATTGAGCATGTGGCTGGAACATGTGATCTATGCTGGGGGCCTCTATCTTGGGCACCTGTGGCCCTAGGAATGCAAGCATAAGCCCCACTAGGCTCTTGCCATAGCTCATGGTGGACTCTGCCATCACACCACACTTGTTTTCCATTTTCTACAGCCTGATAGGGCCACTTCTCCTCTACAGTCTCTACAGAAGACTGGTTGATAGTCTTCTTGATCATTACTTCCTTGTCCTGATGGTTTGAAGCTTATCCTCAGCTGTTTAAGATCTATTATCCCTACTTCTATCTGGGATGGCTATTCCTGTTAGAGAATGTCATGGTGTGGTTACTGCCCACAGTCAAGGCAGCTTGTAGCTGCCTGCTGTGTCCAGGGTGGAGTCTCTCAGCGAAGTCTTTTTTTCTAATCTAATAGTTCTTGACCTTTTAGACCTGAGGTTCTCAGAGGGTCAGCTGTGCTTCACCATGTGTGACAAGGACACCTGGGTTTGAATAGCATTGACCATAAGGTAAAATGCCCAGATCTTCCCATTTCTAGGCTTATGGCCAGTGTTCTTGGCTGAGAATAAGGTCTGGGCTGCATTAGAGGCTGAAAGCCTAGTGTGAAGGTCCTTGATGGCATTTAGTCTCCTACAGCCTGGTGCCCCAATCCCTGGCCCTATAATAACATGGGCCTTATTTTTAGACTCTACCCTTTCTCCTTATGGCCTCTCTTCTGAGGGTTGCCCAGGACTAAATGGGAAGCCTTGGAAGTTACTGAGGGTATCCTTCACCTTGGAGGATTACTGGGACGCAACAACAGGAGAGTCTCTTTGAAGCTAGCCACCATCTTGGAAGTCCTAGGCAGAGAAGTTCTGAGAGGAGTATGAGGCTCTGGACTGAGGTCCATACAGGGCTTCATGTTTTGGAGCCCAGTGGTCCTTGGTGTCATGAGTCATCCTAGGACCTTCTGTTAGCCTGTCCTTTAAAGCTCCATGTGGAGTTTGGTTAAGTCTAAGACCTGATAGGTTTTCTTTTCCTATGGGGACCTCCCCCTCTGAGTTGCTGCTGTAGTGAGCAGTCCTGGGTGTCTCTGCTGCTCATGCTGCCTCTTGCTCTGTTCTGTGTTTTCTGAAGTTGTATACGGTTCTTTGCTGCTTGTTCTCCCTGGGACCACCATCTGAGTTCTTCAGAGAAAAGTGGCATCAGGGGAATTGGAACTTATGCTCAGCCAAGTAAGGGACAGAACTAGGACCTGTCTATGACTCCAGGTAAGTCTCTGCAAGGTCTTGATAAGACTGTTTCCTCAACCTCTGAAATATGGAGCTTTTCTTAGTACCTAGGCCTCATTTAAACATGCCATAATACTTGAAAGCGTTCTTGGTGTCTGTGGTGGGTCAGAGAAAAACTCAGATCAGATCTTGGTTTCTTCATTCCGTACTCAGGAGCCTGGCCAGTGGTGCTCAGGCCTAAAGGGATTTGTATCATCAGAGCTTTTACTTCCTGTCATGGTCGTCTTCCTGGTTGAGCAGGACAGGGGCTCTTTGGGTTATTTCCTTCTCATATGTAATACTTTGCTAGAGCTGCCATAATAAAGTACCACAAACTGGGTGACTCACTGACAGAAGATCCTTGTTGGTATTCTGGAGGCTATAAGTCAAAGATCAAGGTATCAGCATCGGTATCCTGAGGGTCAGAGACCATTCTGTGACTCTCCCCCAGCTTCAGGTGGGCTGCTGGTAATTGGGGGTTCCTTAAGTGTGCACCACCTTGATATCTACCTTGATCTTCGTGTGGCATTTTCCCTATCCAAAACTTCCCTTTTTATAAGGACAATAGCCCTATTGCATTAGGGCCTACCCTAATAACCTCATCTTGGTTACCTTTATAAAGACTGCCCTACTGCCCATCTCCAAATATAGTCCTGTTCTGAGGTAATAAGGAGGTAGAACTCCAAAACAGATTTTTGGGAGACACAACCCAACCCCTAGCACTGCAGTAGCCTAAGACCCCAGAGTCTAAGTCTAACTTGATCACAGCATTGATCAACAGGTCCAGCAGTGGGCTCTTGGCTTCCCCTCATTCAGGAAATGTTGCACTAAGGAGATGACCCAGGTCAGCTGACTAGTCAGCTTAATTTTGGTCTGTGGTAGTTCAAGTTGTTTGGCTTTACCCTCTTGGAAGAGGTGGCACCTAATTTTAGAAAAAGGTGTGGAGGGTGTCCAAAGCTCCCCACCCCCACCCCCACCCCACTAGCCAGAGCCGAAGGTCAGTCTGGTTCTGGTTGTAGAGCCTAGTGGCCTGGGCAGGGCTCAGGTGTTCCAAAGTAAGGTGGTTCAAACCTGTCAGGTTGTGCTCTCAGGAAGGACCCTGAGCTTGAAGTTGGAAGATGCCAAGAGAACTAAGTTATGGTGGCTGGTCTCTGCCAGGTTCCAGAGGGGTTGAAGAACTTCAGGGCCTAGCTGGGACTAAACTACATTCCTGCAGCTCTGTTTCTCCAAACAGAGGCAGGTTGGTAGAATACACTAGAAGACAGGCAGGCAGAATTAGGATTCTGCAGGATCGAGTCCATTCCACTTGGAAAGAGGAAATCCAAGGGTCCTGCTCTAGCAATGTCCTTCCCAGGGAACGGCATTGGAGAGCTGGCAGAAGAGCTGTGGCTGGCTCTCTGAGGGGGGCAGGGAGACCCCAACTGAAGAAACAAAGAGTAGTTGTAGTTTTAAATGAACCAGTAGTTCTAAATGCATGGAGACAGGGGCAAGATGGAGGGCTCTTTGCCAAACCTGCTGCATAGCTGTGAACAGAACTTCAGAGTGTCCTGGATTAGGATCCCCTTCCCTACCTGAAATCCATAGCAACCAGATAACTAAAAACCAGCTTCATTCTATACACCTTCCCCAACTTGGACTGGATCAATCAGCCTGGTCATAAGCAGCTTAGCGGAAGTGGCATATGGAAAGAAAGTCTGTCTGGTTTGGGTATCAGGGTAACAGTGGCCTCACAGGAGTTGGGGATGTATTAGGATTCTATCCTCTGAAAAACTGTAGAGAATTGATATCCTTTCCTTAAATGTTGTATCTAGAGTAATATCCCCTCTTTCATTTCTGATAACATGCCTTCTCTGTCAGCCTGGCTTTGAAGCTTTATCAATGTCATGGATCTTCTCAAAGAACCAACTTTATTTTAACTCCTCTGCCCCACCCCCACCATTGATCTACTGTTCTCAATTTCATTGATCTCTGCTCTAATGTTCTTTGAATTTAATTTGCTCTTTCTAGTTTCCTGAGGTGAAAACTTAGATGACTTTAGATCTTTCTCCTCCAACATGTACCATCCATGCTATAAAGTTGCTTCTAAGTACTGCTTTCACATCATCACATCTTTAAGTTTTCATTTCCCTCTAGTTCAAAATAGCTCTCTTCCTTGATCCACGTTCAAAGTCGGTTTTAGTCTCCAAGTATTTTGGGATCTTCCATCGTAGTGTCTGCCATTGTGGTCTGAGAGTAGACGCTATAGGATTTAAAAGAATAGGAAACTGTTAAGGGGTGTCTTATGTCCAAGAACATGGTCTATCTCTCAATTTTTTTTTATGTTTATTTTTGAGGGAGCAGGTAGGGAGGCGGCATGGGGGGAGACAAAATCCGAAGCAGGCTCCAGGCTGAGATGTCAGCACAGAGCCCAGTGAGGGGCCTGAACCCACAAACTGCGAGACCATGACCTGAGCTGAAGTCGGATGCTTAACCGATTGAGCCACCCATGTACCCTGGAACACTGTCTATCTTGATGTAATGCTCCCTCGAGCTTGAGGAAAAACCTATCCTGGTGTCAGATGTAGTCTGTAGGTGTCCTTGGTATCCAGTTGAGTAGTGTTTAAAGATGTTTAACAAACATCTTTAATATTTGTTCTTGAGAGTGTGAACAGGGGAGGGACAGAGAGTTCAATGGTCCTATCTGCTGGGTTCCTCCAACTAGAATAGTGGATTCACCTGTTCCTCCTTGTAGTCCCACCAGTTCTTTGCCTTGTGTAGGTCTACACTTATGTAAGAAGTGTGGTCTTCCTGAAGAACTGATCCCGTTAGCTTAGCATTCTACAATGCCTTTCTTTATCCTTAATACCTTTCCTTTGAAATCTGCTCTTTCTGAAATTAGTCAGAAGAAAGCCAGGAGTAGCTGTATTAGTGTTAGCATGGTATATCTTCCTATCTGTTTCCAACCTGTCTCTCAGTAGGTTTCTTCTAGGTAACCTAGCTGGGCCACAGGTTTTCATCCACTGTGGCAATCTGCGTACTAAATGGTTATCAGTGGTCCAAATGTACCAATGTAGTAATGATTGGATTTAAATCTGCCACCTTTTGGGGATGCTTGGGTGGCTCAGTCAGTTGAGTGAGTCTTGGTTTCTGCACAGGTCAGGATCTCATGGTTTGGGGAGTTGGAGCCCCACGTGGGACTCTCACATGGACCACACAGAGCCAGCTTGGGATTCTCCCTCTCCCTGCCCCTTCCCCATTCATGTTCTCTCTAGTCCTTTCAAAATAAACTTATGTGGTCATTTTTTTGTTTTTGTTGTTTTAATCTGTTGACCCTGTTCTTTCCTATTGTCCTTCACTCTCCTACCTTCTGGTCTTAACTGAGCATTTAGATTCTGATCTCCCCTTAGTGCACCAATTATACTTCTAGTGTTTGGCCTATGCATTGTTTTGTTTTTTGTTTTTTGTTCAATATACACTTCACAAGTAATCTAAATCCACCTCCGAATATCACTGTAGTGCTTCACAGATAGTATGAGAACCTAAGAAAGTAACCCTATTTCTCCCTCGCCCTTGTATCACTGTGGTCTCTTCTGTATAAACACGCATATGCGGGGCACCTGGGTGGCACAGTCGGTTGAGCATCCGACTTCAGCCAGGTCACGATCTCGCTGTCTGTGAGTTCGAGCCCCGCGTCGGGCTCTGGGCTGATGGCTCAGAGCCTGGAGCCTGTTTCCGATTCTGTGTCTCCCTCTCTCTCTGCCCCTCCCCCGTTCATGCTCTGTCTCTGTCCCAAAAATAAAAAAAGGTTGAAAAAAAATTAAAAAAAAAAACACGCATATGCTTGCATATGTATAAACATACATAAATGACTACATTGTTAACCTGAGTAAACAGTCATCTGTTAGAGCAACCAAGAATTTTTAACTTCTTAGATCTATGTAAGAGAAGAATATCAGGGTTTCTGACCTTGTATCCTTTTGAAAGAAACTTCCTTGCAAGGTAGCTCTACTGGCAACAAATGCAGTATAGAAAAATATTTCTACATCTTTAATGTTTGTTCTTGAGAGTGTGAACAGGGGAGGGGCAGAGAGAGAGAGACACAGAATCTGAAACAGGCTCCAGTCTCTGAGCTGCCAGCACAGCTTGAACTCATGAACCACGAGATCATGACCTGAGCCAAAGTTGGACACTTAACTGACTGAGCCACCCAGGCATCACTTTTCTCCATTTTTTTTTTTAAAGGATAACTTTGGGGGGGGGGGGGCTACAGAATTCCAGGTTGGCTTTTCCCCCTTGAACATTTCAAATATTTCCCTCTACTTCATTTACTTGTATGGTTTCTGAGAAGTAGGATGTCCTAACTTTTTCTCTAGCAGTTCTCGTCCTTCCCTACAACTTCCACGAACTTTTTTTCTTTGACTTCCTGTAACTTAAATGATAGCGTTCTTTAGGCATTTCTTCTTGTTGGTGTTCTGAGTTTCCTAGATCTCTGGCTTGGTTTGACCTCCATCTGGGGAATCTTTTGCAATCATTAAGTTCTTTCCTTTTAGTATTCACATTATGAATGTTATACCAGTCCTCAGATTTTTTTTTTTTTTTTGAGGATTCGATTGGTCTATCCTCAAAGATTCTTTCCTTCTCACTGTCCAGCCTAATAAGCACATAAAAGGCATGACACGTTTGTTAGTATGGCTTGATCTCTGGCACTTCTAGTTAAGATTTCCATCTTTGACTCCACTGCCCATCTGTTCTTACAGGCTTTCTACCTTGTCCATTAGAGTCCTCAGCACATTCATCAGTCTAACAAATCCAACATTCCTGCCATATCTGGTTCTAAGGTCTGTTTTCCCTTTAAAATGTGTGGCTTCCTTCTATGCTTTGCAACTTGATAGCCAGCCTTGATGTACTAGGTAAAAGGAACTGTTGTAAACAGGCCTTAAATTTTTTTAATGTTTACTTTTGAGAGCTTGTGAGCAGGGGAGGGGCAGAGAGGGAGACACAGAATCCAAAGCTGGCTCCAGGCTCCAAGCTGTCAGCACAGAGCCCGGCATGGGGCTGGAACCCCACGAACCATGAGATCATGACCTGAACTGAAGTCAGCTGCTTAACCGACTGAGCCACCTGTAAATACACTTTTAATGTGCTGAGCAGGGGGTGGGCAAACCTGTAGTCCTGTGATTAGGTCTAGGTCTCCCTCTCCTAGTGAGCTTGTGCCTCTGGACCAAACTTCACAAGTGTCTCTCAGTCTCGTCACCTCCCCATTGCCTACCACCCTACTTCCTGAGGTGGCACAGGCTGGTTAGAGTGGAGTATTTCCCCAGGCCAGTGAGGCTGTGATACCCAATTAGGCAGGTTAGGGGCTAGGGTAAGTAAGCTTCCCCTGGGGCAGGTATATACTCTGGCATATTTCAAAAGGAGTCCTTTTCCCTTCTTGCTGGAGCCAGAAGGAGATTTTCCTAATGTTCACTGTGGGGAACTTGGGCAAGCTCCTGGAGGTTCTACAATACTGCACACAGCTCCCCCATAACAGGGTCCCCTAAAGTTTAAGTCTGCATCATGCACTCACCAGTTTGAGGTCTTCCTACCCTGGCACGCCCCCACAGCTGACTTCGGCTCCGGAGTCTCTACTTTGGTAACCCACAGCTGCTTATGTTTGCTAGTTTCCCCAGTCTTTGGGACAGCACCTTAACCTGTGTCCTCCTCCCTCTTCTGGGAACTTCTCTGAAGGGGGTATGCTCAGCCTTAGGACCGAGTGGCAACTTCCAAGCTCTCTCTACATAGAACCAGGAGGTGCAATCGAATATTATCTTTTCTTAATTTTTTGTAATGCTTGTTTTTGAGACCGAATGAGCAGGGAGGGGCAGAGACACAATCTGAAGCAGGTTCCAGGCTCTGAGCTGTTAGCACAGAGCCGATATGGGGCTCAAACTCATGAACCGCGAGATCATGACCTGAACTGAAGTCGGATGCTCAACCGACTGAGCCACCCAGGTGCCCCAAAGTTGAATATTTTCTAACCCAGCTTGAGGGATCATGCGTTTTGGGATCTGTTCCTCCTTGCCCACCACCCATGTAGAAAGGCCTGTTTCACAAGACCTATAGTCTGAAGTTCTGAGCTTCTGTCCTTGTTGCTAAAAGCAGACAGTGTTGTAATGGCAATGGGA
Source organism: Prionailurus bengalensis (assembly GCF_016509475.1). Lineage (NCBI taxonomy): Eukaryota > Metazoa > Chordata > Mammalia > Carnivora > Felidae > Prionailurus > Prionailurus bengalensis. The sequence goes on along the minus strand of NC_057351.1, from coordinate 31,548,636 downwards.
TGCTGGGCATGTGGCTCACAGTGGCAAGTTCTATGTTCAAGTCTAGAAAGCATCATATGGCCTGAAAAATATCCCTTCCCTCGAGTAACTACTTAACCCTTTGTTAATGAGAGCTTCCTATAGATACATCTTCGTGTGACCTCTTTGAGAGCTGTTTTAAAGGTGTCATGGACAAAACTGAAGATCTCAAGTCTAGAACAGGACTTGGTACACCCAGAAACAATTAGCGTGATCCACTTGCCACATCTAGCCCCTCACATAGTTGCCATTTTGGGGGAGAACGTAATACCGCCTTGCACGCTGGAAACATGCGGAGACCAGATACTTCACTTCTCCCTGCCTTTCCTCCCCTGATCTGAGGGCCCATCCCATTGGACTCTTCTCCATCTTGGGGCATCTTGGGGCAGCGTGCCCTCCTGTTAGCTTTGTGCCCAAGTGGCCCAGAGATGCTGAGACTTGGCATTTCCATCAGGTGAGCTGCTTTCTGGGCTGCCCCACCCGGGTCCTGCAGGCCACCACTTCCGAAGCATCTGATCCTGTCTCCCAGCTGTGGCCCTTCTTTGTTAGGCTGGCATGTTCCCCAAGCTGTGTGTCCTTGTCCTGGTCACAGAACCTATACTTCTGTGATCGACTTTGAAGTCCTTTATTGGTTTGTTCTGGACTGGTGTTACCCACAACTGCTCACGCTTCATTTTCTCTGACCATGGCTTCTCCTAGAGCTAGATTTCGGTGGTCAGCCACATTCATGACCACCAAAGGTTATTGGCATTCTGCTGTATGACCCCAGAAGGCCAGAGGTGAGGGGAATCTGGACAGGTGAGACCAGGAGCATATCTTCTTGCCATCTTTCCCTCTTACCCCTGGAATCAGAGGTCTACAGGAATAAGACTGGTTCTGAAGTCAGGCTAGGGGGCTGAGGTGCTCCTCTCATAGGTGAGGGTGGCATGCTGGAGGTAAGATGAGAGATGTTCTCGAGGCCCTGAGTGTACTGGCTGAGGGGAGGGGGGGGGCTCCTCTATCTGTCCTCTAGTGTGGCTTGCAAAGGTAAAACCTAGAAATCCTCTGGCTGGTGGGTGTTGACTCCAGCAAGGTGGTGTTGGGACCCTTAGGCTTGAGATCCTAGTACCTCTGGGACCCCTAACGTTCAGAGGAATGGCACCTAGTGCCTTCAGGAAGGTAGAAATATGGAAAGTCCTGAATGTGAGGCTCTGAGATACCCTGTGCATCTAGCTATAGGCATCTTGTGCCGTTAGGAGGAAGTGGAGTTCTGGGCTGGACACTTCTGGCTGGGAGATGGGTTAGTTTTCTGGGCCTAGATAGACTGGAATGCCCTGAGGTCATAGGGGGTCACTTAGACCCCTGTGTCCCCTAGAGATGTCAGCCATCACCTGGCTTTGCCTCAGGCTGGGGACCTACCCAGGCCTGACTGCTTTGTGTGCCCTGCTGTCTTCATTTTCCAGTTGTGCTTCCTGGGGACATGCCCACAGGTGTAATACCACCAGATGCTGGAAACCAGATGTCCCCATTGAGGCCTTTCCTGTGGTCTGGCTTATCTGCATGTCCCAGACTTCTCTCTCCCTTCTACCTGGGACCCCTGTCCTGGGTCCTATGGTATCAGGATGGTGTGTAGCTTATATTGCTTCTCTCTGGCGTGTTTAACACAGGTCTGATCCTTCAGTGAGAACTGGGGTCTTCCAGACTGTTATGTGGGATTCTAAACATGCGATTTTGCTTTTTTTTTTTTATAGGATTTACCTTTCCAGGTAGATGGTCTTACAATATGTTATAAACCAGGCACTCGACATAGAGTCTGTCAGGATAGACTGTTGGTAAAGGTGCTTGGTTTCTCCATTGTTCCACACCTAGGTAGGTAGCTGGCGTCTGGGCCAATGGATGTGGGTGTATATACAGTGTTCACTATTTCCATCTACTTCCTCCAGGCTGTGCATGACTAACTCTCCCTCATGAGCTCTAGCTTTCCCCTTCCATTCTCTAACCTGAGAACAGGAGATTAAAACTCAAAACTCTCTAAAGCTGAACTCCAACACAGCAGCCATATTAGGTCATAATGTGTTCAGAAAGGCTGGTATTACCAGGTCCGAGGTCTGGATGTACCAACATGTACTTCACTAAGTATCTCTGGTTCTTTAAACACAGACTCGGCCTCCTAGTCCTAGGAGTAAGAGGCAAGGAATCCTAGGTCATAAAGGGCCCTTTCACTGTTCCCTATCTCCCTCTTTGGCAGAGCCTGGGTGGGCCAAGCAGCACAGGCCCTGGTGGCCTTGAGCATAGCTCAAATGGTTCATGGGAAAGGGTGTCTTGGATTGTGCTGGAAACTCCAGGGTCTAGACTTGATGCCACTGGGGTGGCTGGTTTCCTTGGGCTCACCTTGGAAGGTTTATACTTTCCATTAGGGGCAGGCTTCACCTTCATGGATTTTTGTCTGGAAAGCTAAGACAGAAGACCTACTGACAGGCAGCAGCACTGGGATTCTGGTGGGGATGGGCCTCTCTGGGTCAATCAGTGACTGGGAAAAATCTAGACTCTTGATCTAGCCTTTTAGGAGGATTAACAAAAGCTGGTTGGTAATAGATACTAGAGGGGACCAAGCTAAAAGAGGTAAGAATCCCATGTTATCAAAGGAGCCAGTTGTGTATGCAGAAGATGAGTTGCTTGTGTTGCTTGTGTGGGTCATGGGCAGGAATGGGATCTGGGACTGTTCCATTGATAGGGACATAATGTTACAGATGCAGGTAAGATCTGGTTCTGTAAGGAAGAAAACCTGACTTCTAGAATCCTAAGCTTGGCTGTTGGATTTATTGGTCAACCTGGCCGAACAGGAGATCATGGGAATTTCCTCTAACACCCAGAAGACTATTTCTAGAATCAGCATTTGGGGGTGATGGAGAGGTATCCTTCTGAGGTCCTTAAAATCCAATTGTCTTTTCAAAAGACTCTTCCCTGTCCCTCAAGTGAGATCGAGTATACTTGGATACATGGCGCTAAGCAACTGGCTCATGATGGCCATCTCTAGAGGCGTCATGAGGTCCACAGTGCCACTTCTGGGTTGTTTGTCATTCATGCTGTCACTGAGCTGAGTCTCCTGGAAGATGTGTTTTTGCTGGGAGCTCTGTTTCTTGCCTGTGTCTCAGGGTGTCTTCATTCTGGGGCCCCTCCTACTCCTGTTCTCAGCCATCCTGTAAAATGAGCCTATTGGGATTATTTCTGTCCTGGTTTTCTCATGTTTTGTCTCTAGAATATCTGGGGCTGGGGCTCTCCATCTGTTTTGGGGTGGTTCTGTCTTCATACTGCCCCTTGTTAATATTTATGTATTGCCTCAGTTTGGCAACCTTGTTGCTGCTTTCTGTAAACTAGCTACAGGGTCCTGGTTAGGTTAGTGTGAGTGTCCGTGGTCCTGCCTGACCTCCACCCCCTGTACCGCCCGCAACAGCACCCTGACAGAGGCTCCCCAGTAGAGTTAAATTGGAGTCCCTTTTTGTTCTCCCTTGGCTTGGGCCTTTAGGCTAGTAGATTCTTACTGAGTCTGTTCTCACAAGACCCTGTTGTCTTAGCTTCCACCATTGCTCCTTGGGACCATTTTTCTTCTGCATCTCAACATATGGTAAGGCAGAGCTCTCTATCTTTGAAAAGAGAAGCATCCTGTCCTCTTGTACTTGTGTAGAGCTTTCTTTCTGTGCTTGCTTATGGCATAATCTAAGAGTCTAACTTTGCCAGGGATTTTGATCACTATCTCAAGAACGTAGTAAATGGTTCTTTCCATACTAGAAACATCTTACCACATGATGAACATTATAAATGGTTCTTTAATTTCAAGAATGTATTGATTACTGCAGGCTTTCAATAATGCTATTACAGTGAAAGAAAATAGGACATAACTACTTCTGTAGAACAGATCATTCCAGATCTAGGCTTAAGGTTTTAGTTCATACACAGAATATCTTCAGTGGGGATCATATCTTGTAATATCATGGTAGAATATTTGTTAGCCATGTGAATTCTTCCTAAGTTGCCAGATGACATAATGTCCATGGACACTGGTCCCAATGATGGGATGAACATGCTTGTAAACAAGCTGTTGCTTGGCTTTATCTGCTTTGATCATTGTCTTTGACTAGAAGGATGGCCTGGAAGCTAGCCACAGGCCTCCCTTAGGCTGGAAGATTCCTGGGATTTAGTGGAGTACCTAGAAGGCTTTTCTCTAGATGGATTTTCATGAGATCCAACACACAGAGTATACTTGGATATGTGGACTTCCTTTCTTTCACTTCCACTGAGGAGCTTTATCTCTTTTCCTAAGAACTATCAAGAATATCTACCAATACAGAAACCTGAATCTGGGCATCCTTGCTGCTTATGTTCTGGTGCCTTGCTCTTCCCCATTGCCTTTCTCTGTAGGGTCTTTCCTGACCTTACTCTTTGCTACCTGAACCCTTGAATGACAACAATGGAGAACAGAAATGGTGGCTGCAGCCACTCACATTAAGACTGGCAGCTACATTCTTTTACGTTCAGCTGGGCATAGGCCTCACCCTTTTCTTGGTCCTGATTGCTCTCCTAGACCTTTTGAACATGGCATCTTATATACTCTTAAGTTCCAGAACCCCATCTAAACTCTTGTCCTGGGTGTAGGGTGTAAAGAATAGACCCTTGGCCAGAAAGGCTGTTGCATATGGCATCTGGGTTTGACATTTCTGGCTGACAAATGACACAAATAAACCTTTATTCCCTGCTGCCATGGTCATTTCCTTCTGCTTGACTGGGTCTTGTCATTTTTTTTTTAGCTCTCATTCCTCTCAGTGCAAGCATGTTTGCAGGCACACATCCCTTTCCATTAAACTGAGTCACAGGTTTGGTAGGGACCACTAGACCTGGTCAGTGGCCTGGAGGTCAGAAATGACCTGCCCTGGTGTCTTCAAGCTAACTCCTACATCTCCTGGTGATCCTCTAAGCTGACATTTGGCTTTGTTTTTTCTGGGCTCATGGAGCAAGGAAACCATAAAAATCTCTGGCTAAGTTTGAGGTCTGCCTAGTAAAGCCTGGCTGGCTCATGGCCCGGCCTAGATTTTCTACAGCAGGTGGTCAGGGTCTTAGGCTGTAAAGGATTTGTGCTGCCAACTAAGTCACGGTGCCTGGTCACTTGACAGAGGAATTGAACTTCACAGTGGGTGAATCCTATTTAGACTTTACCATGAATGTTACTACATAGAAACTGAGGTAGAGGCACAATTGGAATTCTGGACATGGTCTGGATCAGGCTATATCTGTGAGAACATGACAAACTAAAGATCTTACTTTGGCTCCCCCTAGGAGGAGGGCATAAAGGCTGCTAAGAAAGAAACTGGTATTGACCCTCAGAAGAGACTCCTGCTAACTGAAGAAACTGGGAGGCTCATTTGGATCAAGAGAGCCCTAGGGTGGGATCTGAGCTCCTGCAGCAAAGCCTGGTTCATAGCAAAGAACAAAAGTTCTTGAAATTAATCCTGTTGATGGGAGCTTAATATATAAATAAGACCCTTTCCCCATCCAGGACTGTCTTATCCCTGAATCCATGGGATTCCTAATTATGGATACCTTCCCTAGCATGGACACGGTGTCTGCTGGTCAGGATAAGACAGTATGGCACATGGGAATGAGTGTGCTTTATCACACCTGAGCCAACAGGAGTGGGATAATACAGAGGGGATGAGAATTCTCTGCTTCACGATAACTCTAAAATCTAGGTTAAGATGGCAGGTGAAAGGGGCATCTAGTGGTCCTGGAAGTACTGTCTGATGTGGGAGACGGAGTTCAATTCCACATGGCAGTAGGAGTTAGTACAGGGCCACAGTGATTATGTCAGTATATCCAGACCTAAAAGAACATGGAATTCAGCAAGGGTACTCCGTAGACATTCATAATGGCTTACTTCCCAACTAGAGCTCTTGATCCTTTTAGAGCTAATGCAAGAGCAGAATTGTTGAGGCTTGAATTGTCAACAATCATCTTGGCATCTATACCAGGTTCCTAAAAAGGTGTTCTTCAAACTGCCCATGAGGGATAAGACCCATCTTAAGTTCTTGTACCTCTGTCTTGTAAATCCTCCTACCAGCTTCTAGTTCCTTATGCCCTTGGGTTAAGGTGGTTCTGTCACTTCCCCTCAGGTGTTTCCCTTTGAACTCTCATGGATCCTGGAATCTCATTCAGGGGTCAGTGGGGAGAGCAGGCTCTGATTAGGTTGACCGAAAAGGGCCAAGAAGAGACCAAGGGCTCCTTAAAGGAGGAGTCTTGTTGTGGCCTGTGCTACTGAAGAAAGTTAGAACTGCACAGGGATGTGTTCCTAGGAAACTGAGCATGGTTGCTAGGATTATGCACAGCAGGAAGCCTGCTCAGTCAAGACATCCATACTAAGAATCCTTGTTTAGGCAGAAGAAACTGGATGTATTACAAAGCAAGGCAGGGGCTCTTTAAGGTTCTTGGGTATCTTAGTACAAGAAAGAAGAAAAACAAGTCAACAGGCTTAGCCTCCTAGCCTGCCATGGCCCTTTGTAGATCCAACGTTCTTCCAAGATGGTATCCTTAGTTGTCAAAGCCTCCAGGAGAGACAGTTGAGTTAATCATGCCCATTAGCTTGCGGCACACAAGCATTGTTGGCCTACATAGGGATCCTTCTTTATCTCTGCAACAACTTTTCTCTTTCCCTGTTACCCACAGGCAACCAATCCAATGTGTAAGGTATCTGAATGATTCTCTTCCATGGTATGTAAAAGGTCTCCTGTGTATATTAAGGAGTCATCCTGCCTCTTCCCTACTAGGTCTTATATTCCCATTATGTGTATACCTGGTCTATTTTTGTCTGTTAACTGATACTACATGGCTTGTGACCTCCACACCTTTCCTAGCTGCTCTCCCAGGGATGGATACCCAATTGCCTCCATCTGTCCCCACAAATATGGAAAAGAAGATCCTTATACATCTACCCTATCTACCTATAGGACAAACATCTTGGGTTTTACCCCCAGGAATAGAATTGCTTCATTTTACTAAATGATACCAGATTGTTCTCCAGAATGGCTGTCGCAGTACATAGTCCCATGACAGTGTGTGAATATTCCTGTATCCCTGTGTCCCTATCAATATTTCATGTGCCAGCTTTCTAGCACTTGCCAGCTTAATGGATATGAAGGGATCTCCACGTCCTTTGAGTTTAGACACTTGACTGCGTTTTGGGTATCTTTGACTTTGCCTTTTCTTTTGGGGTTCCCATCTGTCTTATTTAAGGACTTCTTCAAATAGTCCCTTGTTGGTTTAATATTGCACTCAATCTGTTGCCTGTCAGAACTCTGTTCACAGTACCTTTCGTTGAACAGAAACTTAAATTTGATCAAAAGAAAACTTTGCCTTTTGTTTTTTTCTGGGGTAGGGTCTTACAAAGTCCTTTTTATCACCAGGTCATGTAACCTGTATCCTCTATTAGGTCTCTAATCTAGACTTCTATAAAAACCATGGCTAAAGGGCTTTTCTAAACTAGAAACCACTGTATACCACTGTAGGGTATTCAGCTATTCTCCAGAATAAGCTGGCATTCCCCGTACTAAAACAAGTTCATCCTTTACCCCTGGTCTGTGGTAGCCCCATTTGTCCTAGTTCCTATGCACACTTGGGCCTTGTTTCTTGGTCTGTTCTAGTGCAAATACCATACATATTGCCTCTCACCATAGTGCTCTATTGCTGAAGCAAGTCCTTTATACTTCCTGGTAGTTGACTTAGCTATTTAAGGACCTCTTATAGGTTCTAAAGTCAACTTGAGTTCTTCAAATTAAGCAAGGATTTTGGGATTACTTTGAATTTATGAACTAATTTAGAGAGAACAAAAGTGTTTAATCCTTTCATGGACTATTCACTTATTCAGAATCTTATCAGACCCCTTTTTCTTAGGTTTCTAGGGACTAAGAACTTTTTTTTTTCCTTGGTAAACTATTCTAAACAGGTAAACTATTCACTTGATTTCCCACCCCCCGCCCCCGTATATTAACATAGCAAAACCTTAGTTTCTTAATTTGAGCTCTCCCTTTTCCTGGGATAAAACCTACTTGTTCACATGGTAGTCCTAAATACACTACCTAAATACACTAAATACACTAATGGAATCCTAAATTCCATTAGTTAACTCTAGTCATCTGCAGCCATATTTGTAAACAGAATGGTCCTACCAGTTCTCCTGGCTGGGGACTAAATCTGACCCTCCATAGAAGTGAAGCCATCCTTCTGCCACAAAGTTCTGATACCGATTACCTTTTAGAATGCCCTAGAATATACTCAACCATGGGGGGAAAGGTGATCTTCCATCTCCTCGCACAGACCCAGAGGCATCTGTCCATTGTGGTGGGCTTTCTGTGGGCAGAGCTGGGATGCCCATGTCAGCCTGACTGGAGCCACTTTAGGAGTGTTCTTGCCAGTGAACATCTATTACTTACAGAAAGCCAAATGAGCTGTCCTCGTGCAGGTATAGCAAGAGTTTGAACTTGTGGGATCATTTCCAAGAACTTGATATCAAGTTTTCAGGTTTAGTCAAGTAAGGTGTACCATACTCTTCTAGATTATCTACAGTAACCTTTAATTCTGTTCTAGCACAACTTTACTATAGAAAGACCAGCAACAACCTCACTCTGACCACCAGAGATTGCTACTGCAATGGGTATAGTACTGCCCTTCCCAGATCTTTACACACAAAATGAGACCAAAGTGCATCTACCTGTTGTCAGTCATTTCTTTTTCTTATCAGGAAGAGCTCCTCTAATTCACATTTCAGGTTTTTAAATTAACACCAAGATGTCTTCTATAGCCTTCCTAAACACTTCTCAATCTAATACAAAGCCTTATCCGGTAATATCTAGTACAGTCCTTCTTGATTTTTTTTTTTTTTTGAGACAAAGCTGTTCTATAGTGTCCCACCTTCTAGATTGGTTTGGTTGGTTGGTGCTTCTTGGTGGTGTCTAGCTTGTCCCTCTACCCTTCGTATATCCTGGAATCTAGAATTTGTATCTAAAAGTTTGTTGTCCAGCTGAATGTTGAACTTGAATCTATTCTAGGTAATTCTAATATTCCATCACATCAGAAGACCTCCTTAAATGACAAAAACTTCTGGATCAAGGTGGTGGTCTCCTTCAATCATGGTCTATATTTCATCTCCTTGTGATTAGAAAGAAATCCCATGTCCTCACTTTAGTATTACACAAATATCCAGTGTTATACCTCCATTTGCTAGCTATCTTCAGGTAAACGGACAGTTCTTGCCTGGATCTAGGGTGTCGTACCTGAAGGCAACACTGGCTCCCAGAATCCATTGCAGAGGGTTTGGCCTGTCTGCAGGAAGAGCTATATCCTGCTTCTTGGGTTGGTGGATGTGGAGGGGGGAGGGCAATCCTTTCACCTTCTTAGGTGAACAGCTGTTTCACATCACCATCTGTTCCAACAGTGAGTTTGCTCAGATTTACTGTTTACTAGCAGGAACCACCTATGTGATGGAAGGGTAGCCTCCTTTTATTAAAGAACACTTCAGCAATTTCTAGGTTTATATTCTCACTGAGGTTCCTAAGGGTGCTATCTTGGAAAGCAGCCACTTTGATTGATTGAGCTTACAGCTAATGGTGCTAGTGACATTTCTCTAAATGTACATGGGCATTCATGCTGTGGCACTACCATGGGCAGTGGATGTGGCAGCAAATGGCAGGTGAAGGAGGCTGTATGGGATTGCAATCTAGCACAAAATGCCATGGAGACACGGGTCAGGCCATGGCCTGGAGGTGGTCTCACAGAATCTTATTCAGACCTACTGTGGCTCACATGGGGCCAATGCCAACTGCAGCCCGTGGGCCATTTAAGGCTGGCACTTCTGGCTCCCAAGTTCTGGTGCTGTGCGGGTAACTTCAGTCAGATTGCAGGGAAACAGACACTCAGAGGATGGGCAGGCTTTGGCATAGCCTGACATGCTCTGATAGGCTTTGCCCTGACATGACTTGACTTTGTGTCCAAGGGAGAGCTTTGCTTTTTGGTCCATCTGTATTCAAGGCCATTTCTTTCTTTCCTGTAACATCTTATTTTTTTAATATATTAAATATAATTTATTGTCAAACTGGCTTCCATACAACACTCAGTGCTCATCCCAACAGGTGCTCTCCTCAATGCCCATCACCCACTTTAACCTCTCCCAAGGCCATTCTGAATGTTGCTGGCACCAGAAGGTCTTTCTGTGCCAGTATCTCTAGCCCTAAAGGTGACAGGTGAAACTTGACATGCATGAGGCTGCCTCAGGCATCCCTCCTAGTCTCTGGAAGGCCAGGAACTGTGTTCTCTCAACTCTGTAGCTAATGTGGAGCAATGATGCCACTTCTCATATAAGCATAACATGTAATGGCTGCGACAGGAATTTGGGCATCTTGCTGTCAGTTAATGCTACATGTACATCTACATGCCCTTTATTTCTCAGTCCCCAGGCATTGTGGGTCCCATAATTAAACTCTCACAGATATGAATGGAAACGGCCTTGCTTCTGGTGCAAGACCATGGAGGGTAAGTGTGCCTTCTCTGCTTTCTCTTGTGTGTGGAGGTGGCCCTGAAGGTTATGCACTTGAAATGCTATAGCTGGAAACAGAACAATTCCTGGGTCCTAAGAGAGCCTTGTACAAAGCACTTTACCCTCAAGACTTGCACCTGGAAGTAAACATTCGTGTTAAGCCACTTAGAACTGAATTGTTAAGAGACCATAGTCTAGTGTTACTTTGACTAAACCATATCCCTCCTGGATTGGGCAGTATTCTCCCTACCAACTCTTACCACTGCCCTCCCCCCGCCCCCGTAGCCTCAGGTGTGACCACCATTGCTGTATCGGTGACAAACCCAGATATTTTCCAGGGCTGTCATTCTGGGGTCCAGTCTGTGCTCAGGGGTTGAGGCATCAGTTTCCTCTGTCGGTGCCCTGCTCCTGGAAGTGATCTAGGTGGCTGTTATGGAATCCAGACTCTCCTGGGCACTTAGCCTATGGAGGCAAAACCCAGAGGTTCTGTTCTCAGGGGCTTAGCCTCATGGCACAGACAGGAACAATGCTGACTGGAGGGCTTCTAATGGAAACAAGGTAGATACCAGACACAGGGAGCAGCATCAGGACCCCCCCCTCCCCCGCAAGGGTCAGTTGCCTTTGGCCCTCCTTCTAGAAGCCTGTTGCTATCCTAGGAACAGCATCTTTTTTTTAATATGAAATTTACTGTCAAATTGGCTTCCATATAAGTGCTCGTACATGGAGTGCTCATTCCAACAGGTGCCTTCCTCAATACCCATCACCCCCCCCCTCCCTCCCACCCCCCATCAACCCTCAGTTTGTTCTCAGTTTTTAAGAGTCTCTTATGGTTTGGCTCCCTCCCTCTCTAACCTTTTTTTTTTTTTTTTTCCTTCCCTCCCTCATGGTCTTCTGTTTCTCAGGATCCACATAAGAGTGAAAACATATGATATCTGTCTTTCTCTGTATGACTTATTTCACTTAGCATAACACTCTCCAGTTCCAACCATGTTGCTACATAAGGCCATATTTCATTCTTATTGCCAAGTAGTATTCTACTGTGCATATAAGCCACACTTTCTTTATCCATTCATCAGTTGATGGACATTTAGGCTCTTTCCATAATTTGGCTATTGTTGAAAGTGCTGCTATAAGCATTAGGGTACAAGTGCCCCTATGTATCAGTACTCCTGTATCCCTAGGGTAAATTCCAGCAGTACTATTCCTGGGTCATAGGGTAGATCTATTTTTAATTTTTTGAGGAACCTCCACACTGTTTTCCAGAGCGGCTGCACCAGTCTGCATTCCCACCAACAGTGCAAGAGGGTTCCCATTTCTCCACATCCTCCCCAGCATGTATAGTCCCCTGATTTGTTCATTTTAGCCACTCTGGTGTGAGGTGTGGTATCTGAGTATGGTTGATTTCTATTTCCCTGATGAGGAGCGACATTGAGCATCTTTTCATGTGCCTGTTGGCCATCTGGATGTCTTTAGAGAAGTGTCTGTTTTCTGCCCATTTCTTCACTGGATTAGGCTTTTTGGGTGTGGAGTTTGGTGAGCTCTTTATAGATTTTGGATACTAGCCTTTTGTCTGATATGTCATTTGCAAATATCTTTTCCCATTCTGTTGGTTGCCTTTTAGTTTTGTTGATTGTTTCCTTTGCAGTGCAGAAGCTTTTTATCTTCATGAGGTCCCAATAGTTCATTTTTGCTTTTAATTCCCTTGCCTTTGGGGATGTGTCAAGTAAGAAACTGCTGCGGCTGAGGTCAGAGAGGTCTTTTCCTGCTTTCTCCTCTCGGGTTTCGATGGTTTCCTGTCACACATTCAGGTCCTTTATCCATTTTGAGTTTATCTTTATGATGAATGGTGTAAGAAAGTGGTCTAGCTTCATCCTTCTGCATGTTGCTGTCCAGTTCTCCCAGCACCATTTGTTAAAGAGACTGTCTTTTTTCCATTGGATATTCTTCCCTGCTTTGTCGAAGATTCGTTGGCCATACTTTGTGGGTTCAATTCTGGGGTTTCTATTCTATTCCATTGGTCTGTGTGTCTGTTTTTGTGCCAGTACCATGCTGTATGGATGATTACAGCTTGGTAATAGAGGCTAAAGTCTTGGGTTGTGATGCCTCCTGCTTTGGTCTTCTTCAAAATTACTTTGGCTATTCAGGGTCTTTTGTGGTTCCATATGAATTTTGGGATTGCTTGTTCTAGCTTCAAGAAGAATGCTGGTGCAATTTTGATTGGGATTGCATTGAACTTGTAGATAGCTTTGGGTAGTATTGACATTTTAACAATATTCTTCCAATCCATGAGCACGGAATGTCTTTCCATTTCTTTAGGTCTTCAATTTCCTTCACGAGCTTTCTATAGTTCGCAGCATACAGATCTTCTACATCTTTGGTTAGGTTTATTCATAGGTATTCTATGCTTCTTGGTGCAATTGTGTATGGGATCAGTTTGTCTTTCTGTTGCTTCATTAGTGTATAAGAATGAACTGATTTCTGTACATGATTTTTGTATCCTGCGACTTTGCTGAATTCATGTATCAGTTCTAGCAGACTTCTGGTGGAGTTTATCGGGTTTTCCATGTATAATGTCATCTGCAAAAAGTGAAAGCTTGACTTCATCTTTGCCAATTTTGATGCCTTTGATTTCCTTCTGTTGTCTGATTGCTGATGCTAGCACTTCCGACACTATGTTAAACAATAGTGGTGAGAGTGGACATCCCTGTCGTGTTCCTGATCTCGGGGAAAGCTGTTTTTTCCCATTGAGGATGACATTGTGGCCTTTTCATAGATGGCTTTTATGTTTAAATATGTTCCTTCTATCCCGACTTTCTTGAAGGTTTTTATTAGGAAAAGATGCTGAATTTTGTCAAATGCTTTTTCTGCATTGATAGAATCATATGGTTCTTGTGAACAGCATCTTCTATAGAGCATTGTATGTACCAAAGCCTTGATCCTAGAATGCTGGGGCAGCAATGAGGTGGAGGCTAGTGTGGGTCAAGGCTACTTGTTGAGAGTTACCTAAGCCTGTAGATTGACAGTCTGTGGCAGTCTGGGAGGGGCCTGGGAAGGCTGCTGCCCAGTGGCTGGCTATCTTCTTAGACTACCCTATCAGAAGCCACTAGAGCCAGACTAGTGCTTGATCTCCATGGGCTATGGGAATCCTCAGGCATGGTTCTCCTCAACTGGAACTGCAAGACTGTGCTATTTTCTCTTCCTCCTCCATTCTTGCCCCTGTACATTCATTGGCAGGCTCAGGCCTTCAAATAGGCCTGAGCCCTGGGAACTTGGGCTGCCCAGCTCCACTAGCCTGAAAGCTCTGGTCCATGAGAACATGGGTCTCCCCTATCTGTGTATTCTACCCTAGGATGCACTCCAGTCAGAATTCTTGCTATTCTGGGGTGTGGGTCCCCTTAGGTTTCCTTTATTTACTGCTCCTTATTGTAGCTGTAAGAACTTTAGGGCCAATGGCTTGACTAAGAATTGAGTTTGGACTTAGAGTCTGCTGTGCCTTCCTGAACTCTGCTTGTTCAGGCTTCTGTCCATGCCAGCATGATCCTGTCTCTTATAGCTTGACCTTCTCATAGACTTCTGTCTCTTCAGTTACATTCTGAGCCCTTGAAACTCAGGCCTGGCACTTGTTCCCTCAGAAAAAGTATTCCTTACCATTCAAGCTCCAGTGTGCATGGCTATATACCCGTCTCAAGTAGCTGGGAGCCCCGGAGGGTGATCATGTAAGTAATCCACAATCTTTTCAGATGAGACTACTCCTTAAATCATACACCTTTGTCTATACATGATTTCACAGAAACTTCTGCAAGTTATACACCTAACCAGCTCTCACTACATAGAAGCTGTGCTTGAAGAATGGCTTTCCTGTGACCTGGTCCTTAGATATGGACTTGGTAAATTAGACTACAAGTTCTCTCCAGGTACCAAGATTAAGTCCATGAATTCATCAGTTGATCATCCCCCTCTTCCATCAAAGCCCAGGAATGGCTTCCTGACCAAAACTGGGTTTGAGAGTTCTCCTCCAGGGAGCATCTAACTCCTCAGTGGACTTTGAAATTGTTGGGGGTATCGAGGGTACAGGTAAGGCCCAGGCTGTCTGGCAGGTGCCTGTTCATCACAGTTATAGCTCTGGATGTCTTAGCAAGACTATTGATGAAGTTGTTCTTTCCTAGAACTGGGGGTGGAAATTCAGGGCAGCAGAGACCATATCCATCTGGAAGATGGCAGTACAGGACTTGGACATGGCTTCTGTAACAGCTGCTTCTGGCTGAAATAAAGAGCCTGTCCCAGGGTTGCAGGGGACTGTGAGAGCATCTGGGGCTGATCTTTACCAAAACTGTATTAAATCAGTGGCATGCAGGGGTCAGAGGGGAAAGGTACTTTAGCCTTCATACCAAGAGGTGGGGCTATAAAGTCCAGGTTGACCCAGGGCAGGGACTTAAGACCCATAGACATCACCTACCTCCCCTACCACTCTTGCCTACACCTGACACCTTAGGTGCCATATCTATGGGAATGAGAGTTGGCCTGCAAGGTGTGTGTGGGGGTATATGATGTGCTTGTCTGGATGCTCAGACTAGACATGGTATATAAATGGAGTGCATCTTTTAATCTTGAGTGACTGCAGTTGGTTTGTTAGGGGTAGGGTGGTATCGTGGTGGTCAGAAAAGGAGGTTAGGGAGTCCTAGTGTATCCATTAGTCCTAAGGATTGCCCCAAATCAACTAAGGATCTATAGACACATGCTAATAGTTCACATGTGGCTTCATCTCATGGTATCTCTAGGCTAGGCACCTGTAAGACTCCCATAGCTCAGAGGCCCCAATTCACTTAAGCAGAACAGCTCCATAGTCCAGGCACAGCATTATCAGTTGCAGAGACTAGAGATAGTACTGGAGAAGGAGACTGTGTCCTTCCCAGACCACAGGACTCTCCAGAAGCTATGTCTAGATGCTTGAGTGTCTGGTGTTAATATCTTTGAAGAAACTGAGATACGGAATTGCTACCAAATACCCTAGTTTCCAGGGTGTTCCTTGCTCAAGGGACTTGTTGGAATTAAGTTGCTAACTGTTCTCCATTTCTCTTCAGGTCAAAGGTATCAAGGCAAGTGAATGCCAGATAAGAAGTTGGTATGACTCACACGTAAGGGAGCTATGGTTGACACTAGAGACTTAGGCCAGGGTCATACCATGTAAGTTCTTTGAGGCCAAGTTGAAGACTTGGCTGTGTATCCTTAGAATGATAGGAAGCCCTAGAAGAGATTTACAAGGGTATGGGAGATAGGTGACCTGATGAGTTTTAAGATAATCATTGGAGACTTCATGGAGTCTCAATGAGACTAGCCAGGAGGTTGGCATGAGGGTTTGAGTGACTGGTTAGAAGGAAATTTCTTGTGCCTTAGACAAGAGGCCAGAACTTGGCAGGGAAGCTGAGGTGAAATAAAGCAGATGGGTTCAGGATATGATCAGAAAGTAGAATTAAACAGGATTAAGGGAGAAAAGCAGAAAAAAGCTTCTGGTCACCTGGTACCTTTGAGTCTACAGCATGCCCTTGGCAGAGACGTTGCTCTCTAGAGTCCCTTAGAGGCCAAAAACATTCAGTGTAGGGCCATTTTGGTTTGGGTTGCTGGATTCTCTAAATGAGGGCATCCAGCAGGCAGGTAGAACTCAGTCATTGGTGTACAGCAATGGTAAATGAAGACCTGGGAGGTTGAGGTTGGCCTGTGAACCCTGTACACAGACCTCTCCTCTGCCTAGAGTTTACAGCTGAAGGTTCAACAGTGGAGGTGAGAACAGGAATGTCCTTGGGGACTTGCTACTTACAGGCTACTGGGGACCTTAGGGAGAAGATCAAGCTAGGGGTGGATGGTCAGTGTAGGTCAGATAAAATGTTGAGATGAAGTATGGGCTGCTTAGTTGGAAGGTTATAGAGTACAGAGG
Source organism: Prionailurus bengalensis (assembly GCF_016509475.1). Lineage (NCBI taxonomy): Eukaryota > Metazoa > Chordata > Mammalia > Carnivora > Felidae > Prionailurus > Prionailurus bengalensis. The sequence continues at coordinate 31,532,131 of NC_057351.1, read as the reverse complement.
TTAAGTATCTAATTCCAGAAAAATGAGCCTCTTCCATAACTATGGATGGGAAGTGTCCAGTGGCAGACAAGTTGAAGGGTGGGGAGAAAGTCTATCAGATAAGGCCTCCCTACAGAGAGTAGGAAGTGTTTGATTTAACCTCTCAGCTGTTTATTGTCCAGTTCCTGTCCCTGCTTTAAAGCTAGAGGCGGTGGATAGAAATTGGCCACTGGCATTGCTCTGCAGAGACCTCCTGGTATCTGCCTCAGTGGACGTCCAGTCAGGCGGATATCAGGGGATGGCACCTTAGGCATCCCCAGGATGTCAAGAGCCCCCTCAGAAGCCCCCTCAGCCTACCTCCTAAGTGGGTGGTGGCTCCCTAAGAGCCAAGGTATGGGGACAACTTTTTTGTTCCAAAATCTGGATGGGACTCATTCCAGCTGTGGTTCTCAGGACTCGATCTAATGGCTTTTGTCACTCCCTTCCCCTTTGTTAACTGTAGCAGATGGTGGCATCTGGGGACCCTAGCTGTGAGCATTCTGGCTCCTGGCCTGCTCAGTGCTGTATGTGGAACTTTGTCTTCAGGGCCACCTTACTGCTCTTCTCAAACCTGTTCACCTTCCTTTCTACCTGGGACCTCTGTTCTGGTGGCTGTGGCCTCTGGCATCAGGGCACTCTGCCTGTATGTAGTCTCTTGCTATTCCACAGGCCGGGCCCAGACCTCTGTGAGGTCCACTTTGATCCTAGCTGGGGATGGGCTCCTTTCTTCAGAGCTGTTTTTTTCTGTTCTGCCTCTGAACCTGGATTCTTAGCAGTTGTGGTTTGCTCCTAACCTACAGGATGAGGCATTGTAGGCCAAATCGGTCTTGTCATCTTTCCTGGTCCCCTAGACCTGTGGGCCAGGTTCTAGAGGGCAGGAATAGATGTGGCTAGAAGTCTTCATGGCCACTTTCCAGCTGGACTAATCTGTCCAAGTATCCTCTCCTTCTGGTCTTTCCTGAGAACTCTTGACCCTGGGAGCTGCTTTAGAATTTCTACATATGGAGATCCTGGCATACTGGTCATGCAGCTCTGTATGTATCTATAATATAGATTAAACAGTAGATGGTCAACTTGAGATGCCTAGAGTTCGTGAAAACCATGAGGGAAAATTATCAGTACAGTAGATACTTGGTCCTATCAGAGAAGATTTGGCTGTAAGTGTTCCCCTTGACCAGGGGGCTTCTACAAGATCACAGCAGATAAGCATTTAGTGTTCACTTGGACAGAGGCCAGGCCTAGCGCATAGCCTAGGTCAGTGCTATTTCATCCTAGGTCTTCCTAGGAGCTGTTCTACCCAGCCTTACTTTGCTTGGAATCAACAGCCAAGGTCACTTATGATTCCTTAAGCTGTCCCACAGGCCTTCTAAGTCTGTTACCCTACAACATGTCACCTATGGTCTTGTTCTTCAACCTGAGACTTTCTAGATGGTCTACCTTCTACAGTAACTCTGCATGTGTGAATGGACACAGGCTGTCATGACCTGTGGTACAGACATCACAGTCTGTGCCTTTAGGGAAGCCAGTGTAAGGAGTGACAAGTCACAGGTAGCATGTGACTGTTCTGGGCTGTGAAAGTGGCATGGGAATTAGGCTCCCGAATCAGGGTTCAGAATTGCATCTCTTCTCAGGAAAGAACAGCTTAGTGGAGACCTCTAGTAGAAAGTAGATCTGCCTAGCTTCCTTCAGGGCTGGGGGTGCTAGTCAATGCCAGGTGTCCCTAGCTGAGTATTACTGACTTGAAGCCAGAATACTCAGGTACCCACTGGGCTGCAGGGCCATGTGTTCTCAAGAAATGCATACTGTATATGGCAGTGTCCCCCTCAGGGGACATGTGGCTTAGGCTTTCATCTTCTGTTCAGCCTCACTGGTTCTCCTCTGCCCTCTCCCGTAAGTGCCTCCCCTTGAACATGCCTCCGGTTGCTTGGGGCCTATGCCCGTGTGGGTTCTGGATTGCTCACAGCCCTGCCTGTTTCAGGTTGGAGCCATGGTCCTGGGATCAAGCCTTGGACTGCCTTCTTATACCTTTAGCATTCTCTATCCCCAGGCCCATACAGACTCCTTACTATACCTGAAGAATATTCTCTAGGGCCCCTTTATTTTTCCTTTGCCTTCCTTCTTTCTAGGAGCTCTGAGGTCCTCAGGCTTGTCTGACATTCAGTCTGTGGTCTTGTTTCTAGACTCTTGACCAAGACCTACCTGTTGCCTCTGAGGTCTCTAACTTTCTTGGTCTGGCTGGGGCTGCCCTCTCAGGCTGGTTTGGCTCACCCCTTTGGCTTTGCTGCCAGCACCTGTCCTGTGATGATCAAGATCTTTGAATTCCTCCTGGAGGACTAGGGTCTTCTCCATGAACATCAAGTCGAATGTACCAGTTTCACAGCGAGACAGACTTCCCTTCCATCAAGGAGTGAGACTGCATTTCCTTGAGTTTATAGGGAGAAGCAGCAAGCTATAGCCTTTCTGGGATCACTGGTTCTCCTGAGTGGCACATGAATATTTCCAGAGATACTAGGTCAGGCAGTGCCCGGGGGTCCCAGCAGCTGGGTCTGTTGGCCTGGGCTGGCCAGGGAGGTCCAAGGCCAGATACAGAAGGTATGGTGGCTGATCTTAGCCCAGGGGTCTAACGGTATTGTTAGCATAATATGGAGAGGAGAGGTGGAGACAGACTGCATCCCTTTGAGTCTTAAGTCTTCCCTACCCTCTTCATAGCCTCAAAGGAGTGGTATGGAGTATGTAATAAAGAACAGGGCCTGGGAGGACAGGGAGAGCTGAGTTAGGTACATATTTCCATGGTAGAAGGCAGCTTGCTTATGGCCTTTTAAACTTGCATCTCCAGGAAACCAGCATTACAGGCCTGGAGAGTTCTGGGGAGATAGGACCTCTGCAGGCTACTTCTGACCCCTGTGTTGAGGATGTGTTGAGGTAGGAACAATGCCTCAGGCAGAGGGCATCAGTGGAGTACAGGTGACCAGCAGAAGGAAGGGGATGGCATCTTCTGGGATCTGCCTGGCTGGACCCAGGCAGCTTTTCTGGGGATGGTGGCATTTGTTTCACAGGGTAGAAACTGGAGAAGGGGGAGGATGGATCAATAGGATCCAATGTGTTCGCAGTTCTAAGGTCTTTACATAGGCCTGAGGCCTGGCCTGAAACAGAAGAGTAGAACTGTCACATGAACCATGGTTGCTAAAATTAGTGTCAAAGGGGGCTTGAGCCAGAGGGCTTGTGGACAAGATTGGGACAATTGGGTCCATCTAAGCATCTCTCCTGATCCCCAGCCCTAACATTTGTTGAAATGCTTCCAAACACCAAAATGTAATCGCCTGGGAGGTAGAAATAGGCTCCTGGTGTCAGACCCTCTTCTGTAGAGGGTCTCAGCACATTTCTCCCAGGTGCTGTGGCCTCCCAAATTTTCTACTTTTCCACAAGGAGATCATGGTGCTATTGTGAAGCAGAGACCACTCTGTATCCAGTGAAATCCTGGCAGGATAGGAAATCCCTATCCTCCAGCCATCCTGAAGATGCTGGCTAGAGCAGGTCCTGTATCTCTAGCAGAAGGGCAGCTCTGAGCGAAGTCTGTCCAAGCCATCTTCCTCTCCACTCCACCTGAGATCAGGCTAAGGCCACGAGTGCAATATCCCCTGAAACACATGGGGGTAGCTTCTCTTCTCCCCAGTCTGACCCTTTTATAGAGAGATGGGGGGAAATGTAAAGGGGGGCTAGGCAGGAAGGAGGACCAACCTTCTACAGACCTGAGGATGGTGACCAGGATGGTGAAGGGAAGTGGGGCCATCTTAGGTGGCCTACCCCTGTCCCCCACCCCGTCCCACCCCTGTCCCCCAACTCATGGACCTTGCTTGGAGCCAAGCAAAAATTGCTGGCCTGAGGCACTTGCAGCTATGAGAAGCCACTAGAATCTTCCAGAAGCATTGTAGAAGGCATTTCAAGACCATGATCTATGTCCGTCCTTGAACCAGAACTTGTTTTGGGGGACTGGAGTCCACTGGGCTTGGATAGAGGCTCCTGGTCCATATTGCAGGCAAAGCACAGTATATCACTTTGGTCAGTGGCGGCCCTGCAGCTGGCTGTCACATCAGGACACTGAACAAGTGTAGCTTGGAATAAACAGTACATTCCTCAACAGTCATTGCTATGGAGCTTCCAAAAATCTTCTCAGCAGGCATGAAACCTGCACAGAAGGAAAGATTCCTAATTCTCTCTTCCTGTGCATGGCGATGGACACATCCTTCTGCTGGAATCTGGGACAAGCAGGTGACTGAGCAAACTCTGCCAGGCTGGCTCCTGTAATGGCTATGGCCTTCTGGCCACAGACAGACGTGCTGAGAAGGCTAAGTCCCCTCTGCTTCCAGGATTTGCAGCCCTAGTGTGGACTTGCACCTGCATTACACACTGGGCTCCTGATCTGTCCAAGAACCCACTGTTTCAGACTGTGAACTAATGTCCTAGAAAACTTCAGCCTGGACACCTCCGATTCATGCTATCAGAAGTGGCTTTTCAACTCTGGCCAGAGACTTTCTCCGTATGCTAGTTACTGCCCATGGAGGTCTATCCAGGTAAACACTCCCCCCCCCCCCCATATCAGCCATGGGATTTGGGTTTCTGCATATACCTAACTGGGAGGCCCAGACCACTCCCCATGTGAAGTTCCAAGGGGCACATGCCTCAGGGAGGCTGTGTCAGTAGTGAATCTCTGCCTCGACAGAACCCAGTCATGTCACCAGGTGCTGGAGCCTTGTGCTGAAATGGAAGACCACCTCCACACACATGTCACCGTGGTGGGTGACTGGCTTGGTACTTGGGATCCCTGTTCTTGCCTCTCCTTTACCTCTGTAGGTTCTTGAACTCTCCAGGAAACCTAGCTCTGGCCCAAATCTTCCTTCTGATGTTGAAGGACAGAAAAGGTAGCAAGTGTGTCTGCTGGAGACCAAGAGTAAGGAGCAGACCAGGCCCAGTACTACATGTGAAATCCACTCCCCAGCCATGAAGGCATATCTGGAGGCCATAAGCCCTCACACCATAGCCTGTGGCTGAAGGAGGCACAAGCCCATTGTCTGGGGGTGGGCAGTAGTAGATGACCCCTCACATGCCCCTGCTTCTAGAATAGCATGTGACTCTTGAGGCAGGAGGATCACAGATAGAACTGTAACAGCTATGTCATAAAAGGCAGGGGTGGAAGGGGGCCGAGTGTGGCAGGTGTCATCCTAACAAGGCTGTGAAAATCCTTTTCTCTCCCCTCCCCCTGCTTTCTGCTCGGAACCAGCATGCCCTGGCACCCTGCTGGTGAACCTCATAGCTCAGACCTCTGTGTGGAAGCTGGCCTTTATCATGGTGGTCATGATGTGGCCTCAGGAATGTACACTCAGTGACTCTGGGAAACAAACCAGTAAGTATCTGCCAGAAGATGTGGACTCTGGCCCTCCATTACACATGGCAGGAGGGCTGGTGAGGGGTTTCTTTCTTGCCTGAACAGGTACTACCTGGTGTCTTAGTCTGCCAGTGGCTGGGGACATCTCCACCCTTTCAGCCCTAGTGGGAAGCAGCACCCATTTGCCACCACAGAAATGAAAGTTTGGATAACCCTTTACTGACCTCTCTTGCAGGTAGGATCTAGAGGTGTGGTGCAGGCTCTGTTGTTCAAGTGTGTCCTCCCTAGATCTGGAATAGAAGCCAATGGGGCAAAGCTTCCAGGACTTCAAATGATCTTCTCTCTAATAGACCTGTGCAAGGGGCTCAGCTCCAGGCAGCAGTGGAAACAGCTGCATCAGCGTTCCATCAGTGGCACCAGATGCAGTATCTGGTGTTCAGTGGTGGGGGCTGAGTGTCCTCATGAGACAGGTCTACTGGTTGACCTCGGAGCCCTATCCTCCAGCCATCCTGAAGATGCTATAAGCTACCCCCAGCCTTCATCGGGAGTCTTTTTTTTTTTTTCTGCTAAATGACCAGAATTGGTTTTGTTGCTATGACCAAGAACCCTGGCAGCAAGAACCAGACCTTATGGGAAGCACACTGGCATGCTGGCCCAGTTGAGGCTGAAGGCAGTGATGGTCCAGTTGGTATGAAGGGCTGAGTCTCAGCCTGTGGAATATGGAATGAGATGCCTTTAAATCTGTCCCATGACCACTCCAGCTCTGTCTTGACTTGCTACACCTTTCATGCTGTTCCAAGGGAGTAGTTTGTCCCCCAAAGCCACACTCTAATGGATGTACTGTTGTTGGGCCATCCTTCCATCTGCTAATCAATAATAAGCACAATACTTGGTACATGGCTTTGATTTTTTTGAAGATAGCATGTGCTGTTTGCTCCGGCTTCAGTGGTGACCTGAAGGTTGACTTTGGCATCCAGAACGTGAAGAGTTGCCAGAATGGGATATAGTTGAGCAGCTCTGCTCCTTGGCTCCCATGACTTAGAAGGATGTTGGTGTCCAAGTGTCTGTAGTCAATTGAGATGCTCTATGGAACTCTTGGCCAGCTCTAGTTAGAGAATCTCAGTGGAGGCCCCTAGGGTTTTAGAGCAAAGCTAGGCTGCCTTCTGCAAGCAACTGCTCCTGAAGTGGAGCTTGACCTGCTCTTTGGTTCCTAGTGGAAAGTGAATGCTGCCTTATATGAGCCAGGTGGTTGTTGATGTACCCAGACATCATTGAGCATGCCCAGTGGCCCATCAAATAGAAGTCTTGGGACCTACTTGGGCCCTAGAGCTTAAAACCTGTAAATTACATGAAGAGTTGGCTAACAGAAGGACTATACCTGTCACTGCCCATCCCTCAATTCATACCTAGGACTCCTAGAGAAAACCTAGACATTGTAATCAGTGCCAGACAACATACTGGTATCAACTGGATATAAACTATGGCACTATAGCCCATTCAAGGGGACCATGAAGGACCACAGGGAAGGCATCTTAACAAGTAGGACTTCGGGCAGGCCATTCTTTTTTGCCTAGAAAGACACATGCTCTAAAATATCTAATGTAGATCTGTTGTCAGATGCTAAGAATGTGCCTGGCTGGTCATGGACCTAGAAGAAGCAAGATTACATGATTAGTGACAAAGAGGCTTAGGGAGGAGGCACATAGGTAGAATTCCTAGAATGGACCTAAAGCATGGAGATATCCCTTGCAAATGCTCACAAAGGCCCCACTCTGGAGGATCTCCATTAGATGAACTAGGGGGTCTGCATTTAAACCAATAAGTTTCCCTCAGGTGCCTAAGTGCTTGCTTAATGAACTCATGAAGTGCGACAGGAGCAAGAACCAGGTTACACATAAATCACCTTGAACTTCTCACAAAGGCTGAACTGACATCTGTTAAGAGACCACTTGCCAGCAACAGTGACCCTGGACCCTTGATAAGCACCTTAAACTTGGGAGAGCAGTCAACTACCTAATGTTGGGTTCCCTTCACTGGAATCCTATCATGGAGCGGGTGGCTATTTGCTACCAGAACAGATCCATAACTAGCATTTACAACTCTCCCTGGCCAAGAAATATGTCAAAGCTATTCATGAATTTGGATGTAACATTCAGCGTTGTCCCCGTGCTGCACTGCACATGAGGAAGGAACTTGCTTCTTAGCCTAAATCAATAGGCTGAAGCCCTTTGAATTCTCTGGTGTTAGCATACATTTTCTCCCAGAAGCAACTGGCGTTGTAAGATGTTGAAATAGTCTATTGACACTTCTATCATGGTACCACCTGGGATTCACTGCCTTGGTAGGCTGGAAAACTGCCTTGTAGTAGGTCTTCTAAACCAGAAATGAAGGTTATGGTGTTTTCATCGCCAGACTGCTTGGATCCAGGTATTATGTGGCGGACGCGAACATGGTACCTCTTAACATACCCTCCAAGGTTCCATTCTGAAAACTTTTGATTGCTCTTCCTGGATTTCTGGGCTTGGCTAGTCTAGAAGCAGGATTAATTAGAGGAGAAAGACAGCACCAGAAGAACCTCACTTCTTCATTGAAGTGGAGGTAGAGACAGGGTCTGGTGGTTTCTTTGCTACGTGAAGCAGGCAGATAAAGGTGGGGGGCGGTGGTTGGTTTCTAATGTGGACTGGGGTAATCGACTGTCAAAACAAGATTCCCCTGTGCAGGAGAGGTGGGGGAAGCATGGATCCAACCCAGGGAACCCTCCAAGGAAGCTGGAAATGTTCAGGCAGAGTAGTGGGGTCTAGCAGCCTCACACTACTGGTGCTACCAAGGGTATACTCCCCTCTGTACTGACAGTTTGGATCATTCCACCATCTAAATAATCCAGGCAGCTGAAGTGTTAGAGGAAGGGAAACAATGGAGTTGGTTTTGGAAGATGGATCCAAATAACCTTGGCCTTGTAACCTTCCTAATAAGTCCTGAACAGTGATCTGTATTTATCCCCCTTAGAGCGACTACCATCTATCTCCCTTTATAATGTATGTTGGAGATGGAGGGTACCTTTTCAGTCCATAAGTCACAATATCTCAACACGATGGGAACAGAATGGGTATCTTATACTGGACTGCAGCAGAATGTAGCCCACATGGCTGCTCCTAGAACTGGGGGGATAGGCATCTGAGTAATAATGTCGTCATAGTCAAAGTATAGGAGGAAGAGTAAATATTGATGTTAGGTGGTAAAAGGGGTAGACTTAGTGCATACTTAAAAATATCTCTTTGCTGTGAATTTATATTCTTTCTATCTGGGTATTTCCTTTCCAGATGCGTTCATGTCTTCCCATCATAGAAATGGAAGTGTCTTAAACTTTCTCAGCTAATTTTGTAACTCAGGCTTGGAGGTGGTGGTGGTGGGTGGGATCTTGAAGCAGTTCTAGGCTGTGCTCTTTGGGTGGGGTTTCTGGCTGAGCTCTGTTCTCTGGCCCTGCGTGATTATTCGGACTTACATGTTCCCTAATAAATTTTCTTGCGCTTAAATCAGTCTGTTTCTGATATGGCTAACGTGGAACAAAACTTGAGATGGTCTAGATATGTGTTCTTTGGCCTTGACAGGGCCATTGCCCCATTCCCTAAATGGGCTGGAGGCCAGCCTATCCCTTCCAGCCTGTGTGCCCTCTAGCTCTTACCTCAGAAGCTGGCGCCTCTTGATGTGTTATTTAACCTTGATACTTACATAGTCCACATCTGTAGGGTCATGGTTCGATCTGCTCCTGAACCTGCTAGTATGGGCGTATGACCTTATGTGGTCTTGAAATGGGAAAGCTACCTTCAGAATCTCCTGTCCTGCTGATCTTGTACCGCAGGTATGCTCAGAACCCCTCCTGATCGCCAGGCTCAGGGTCCTAAGTGCCCTTCACTTTTAACCTGGAGAAAGTTTACCAGGGTGTACGTGAAACCCGTGTCCCTCTTGTCCTTGATCATTCTGGGTTTTGGGGCTCTTCCAATCCAGAGGCCTTATTCCTGACTGGAGCCATCCAGTAGATGCACGATCTTGACTGCAAGATGCTAAACCCTTCTCCAAAGCCAGAGGAGCAGAAATGGTCTAGTCTAGTCCCCTTAAGGCCCCTGTGGGCAGCTTGGGCACAAAGAATTCGGTACTTCCCTATAAGACTCCCCCTTCTCCCTCTCAAGTTTATTCTCTCAAACTTATTAAGCTCCTACTTAAGTCTGTGGGGTGTGACTGGATTTGATCAGTCCTGTTCTAGATGACTTTGGTGATAGGTGGGGCAAAAGGGCACCAAGTGAATTTAATAGGCTGGCTGGTGCTGAACCTGACAGCCAGACTCAGAATAAAGGCTCAAAATAGAACACTGAATAATATCCTCTTTGTAGACCCAGAAGTAGGGGAAGTCCTGCACAAATTCTCTACCACTGCTTGCCTTTGGTCTATGCGGGGTTACTGCAAGAGCTCCCTAACTGGTCCTCGGGTTTCCATTCTCCTTCCCTGCTGTCTGTCCGCCATAGTTCACTATAGTTGTCCTAAGCTCACACCAATGTGGTTCTCCCTGATGGAGCCTGTGGCCCCTTGTGGAAACAGGTGCTTTGTTCAGCAGGGCTCTGGTTACCTCCAGTAACTGGTGCTTTCAGAAACTGCTGTCCTGCCTCTATGCCTTGTTGGGCTGTTCCCTCTGCCTAGAACCCAAGGCAGCCCTGGTGCCAAGGAAGCAGGAACACCTACCCTCTGTTGGGTGTGAAGTTTGGGAAGACTTAATTCCCTTCAGACGGAGGAAAGCGGATCAGCAGATACTTTCCTGTGTCCCTATCCCCAAGAGAGCCTCTACCCAGGCCACCAAGCTCCCTAGTGTCTGCTCAGGGAAACTGAGGGTGAAGAGGAAGGAAGGGACTTTATCAAGAGGAGGACCCCAATTAAAACTCATCTGGCCCTTAGGATGCTCCCTGGGGCTTCACATGCCTTAACTCCTCCCATCTTCCTGATAACACCATGGAAGGTACTATTGTCTCATAAATGAGGAAACGGAGGCTCGGAGGTTAAGCAATTGGCTTCAGTTTCTTTAGTTGGAAGTGGTAGGGCTAAGATTTGATTTCAGAAGGGTTAGTTGTAGGTATTCGTGCTCTTTGGAGAAATAGAACCCATAGGATATATACAGCTTTACTACAAGGGACTGGCCTACACCATTGTGGAGACCAAAAAGTCCCGTGGTCTGCCAGCTGGGGACTCAGCTCGGCTGGTCTGCACTTCCGGTCCCCAACTGAAAACCAGGGGAGCTGGCGGTGCTAGTCCTAGCCTAAGTCCGAAGGCCTGAGACCCAGGAGTGCTACTGTCCAAGGATAGGCCATGGAGGTCGCAGGTCAAGCAGGGAGCAAGGTTGGCCTTCCTCTGCCATTTTGTTCTATCCAGGCCCGTGAGGGGCTGAATGGTGCCCACTGGCATTGGTGAAGGTGACGGTCTTTATTCAGTCTACAGACCCAAATGCTGATCTCTTCTGGAAACCTTCTCCCTGATGCACCCAGAGATGTTTTGCCAGCTTTGCCGACATTCCTTAGCCCAGGCAAGCTGATATAAAATCAGCTATCACAGGAACCTACTTTCCCCCCAATATTAGGAATTCAGCCCTTTTGGTAGACTTTTATAGTGAACACCCATCTATTACCATTTCAAGCTTGTTTGATTGCCTATCTATGTATCTCCCACCACCCTTCATTCTTATTTTTGATACGTTTAGAAATAAGTTGCAGACCTTTGTATACTTCCCCTAAATTGAGAGTATTAGCTGGAATTTAATACTTTGTTCTTTTGATGTAAAATTGACATAAGCCGACACTTTGAACCACCAGGCTCTATCTCTGTGCACAGGTAGCACGAAACAGACAAGGTGGTCATTTTGCTAATGTTTGCTGAATTTCCACATGCGGGAGGATCTGGGGTTATGCAGGCGGATAAAAGCCACTGCTAAAGGAGCTCACGTGGAGTGCAAAACTGAGCAACACTCAGGAACCTGCAAATGCAGTGTAAGCACAAGGAGGAGGCTGCCCACAGAGGGGGGAAATCAGGGGAGGCTTCCCAGAGGAGGTGCTGGGTAGAGTTTTAAAGTAGGACATTTGCAACTTGTCCGGTTCCTCAGGTATACATCCTGCTGTCTCATTCTGTGGCCTAAGGTCCCCTAACCCAGCCTTTTTCTTGGTGGCCGCATGCCTCCCAGCCTGTCCAAAGGCAGGGAGGCGGGAAGTGGGAGGACTCACGGCTGCGTGCAGCCTGGTGAGGTGAGCACATAGGAGGGACACAAGGTCTGAGACTTCTTGCTGCTGTGACAAATCATCACGATCTTGGTGGCTTAATAAACTATTTTCTTGCATTCCCAGGGGTCAGAAGTCTGTAATGGATGCGACTGGGCTAAAACGTGGTGTTGGTGGGGCTGCGTCTCTGGAGGAGACCCTGTTTCCCTGCCTTTTCCAGCATCTGGAGGCTGCCTGCATTGTGGCTCGTGGCCTCCCTGTGCCTGGGACCTTGGAGGCTGGCAGCGGCAGCTCTTTCTCACGTGTGTGTCTCTGCTCCTGCCTCTGTTGTCACTTCTGACTCTTGTAACAACCCTTGCAATGACATTGGGCACACCTGGATAATCCAGGATAATCTCTCCATCTCGAGATCCTTAAACACACTTACAAAGTGCCTTTTGCCGAGTGAGGTAACACGGTCACGGTCCCAGGGATCTGAGTGAGGCCATCTTCGGAAGGGCACTGGGTGACGAGGACTATCCAGGCTATGGGAACTGGGCTTGGCCTGAGGCTTTGGGAGGGGACAGCCTTGGACGGACTTGGAGGAGGAAGGATGGACCGGGTTGAGTGTGGAGAAGGGGGGGTACTCCAAGTCCTGCCCTGCTCTTCTCTACCTGTTGGTTTGGCACAGGAGAGCCCAGGAAGGAGGTGGGAAGGGAACAAAGGGTGAGGTGAGCCTGGCTGGTGGCGGGGGCGGTGGAGGGCGGGGAACAGCCCCTCTGCCAAGCCAGCTCTACCCGGGAGGGAGCCGGGGACTGCAAGCAGGAAGGTGAGTTGCTTCTGGGAGACCCCAGCGCAGCGCCCCTCTCCACGCAGCGTGAGGGTTAAGACAAGTCTATTACTGTTTCCTTGTCACTCTGTCACCCATCCAATGGCCGTCGATAGTAGTTGAATGAGAATTGATGGGGAGATAGATTTAATTAACCCTGGTGTCAGCAGCTGCCAGGCTACCGGTTTGCGTGTTAATAGAGCGGCTGCTGGCCCTCTCTCGGGCTTTGCTGGGAGCCCAAGGCCAGCGGAGCAATTGGGCTTGTCAGCGGAGGTGGCCAGGCAGAGGGGAAGCGGGGGCTCAGCCTGGTGGGCCGCCCTCCTCCGAGAGCAGGCAGTCACCTTGTCAACCTGACTACGCCCCCCCCCCCCCCCGGCTCTGCTCTCTTGTCTAGAGCTCCGGGAGGGGTGCCGATGAGGGCCCCAAGTGCACACCAACTCCCCCAAATCCGGCCCCATTCTTCGTTTTAGGTTTTGATTTTCAGTGTAGTTAATGTACAGTGTTCTAGCACCGACCCCGTTCTTGATGGCCCCCGACTTGCTGGCCTGTGCCTTCTGTGTGATCTCCTTTCTTGATGTCCCACTTTGCCCACTCCTCCTGTTTCCCCAGGCTGCAGGGGGCCCCCTCCTCCCCTACCCCCCCCCCCGCCCCAACCCCTCCAGCCTCCCATCCCCTATCCTCCGCCTTCTCTTTCCTGCTGGGCTGTGTCCTCCCTGCCTCAGTGCTGGCCTTATCCTCAGTCACTAATCAACTGGGAACATGGCCAAGGAGGGCCTGGGGGACCTGGTGCCTGGAGGCTGTCCCTGCTCAGCCACTCAGGTCCGAGTGATGGTGGACCCTGTCTTCCCATTCTGTAAGGTGAGGGCTTGGGTGAGTGGCAATCCTGGTGGGCAGCCAGCAACTGGGGCCAATCTGGATTCCTTCTGTCTCCTGCCACGGGGCCCCACTGAGTGATCGGTGACAAAGACACTTGGGGAAGGACTCTGCTTTGTACTCTTCTGGGTGGTAAACTCTGAGGGTGAGAACCTTGTTGCCGTCACTATGGCCGTGTACCCAGCGCACGGTAGGTGCTCCATCACTCTTAAGTAGATGCCACCCGGACAGTGGTCACTGCGTGACGAGACTGGCTGTGTCGGAAGGGAGAGCCCAGTGTCAGCACGCCATAGCTCTCAGCTCTGCCCTCTGTGGCCCTGTGACCTTGGGCAAGTGCTTTCAGTGCCTGGAGTTGGAGTCTGTGGGCACAAAAATGGTGTCTCTTTCGTAGGTGTGAGACAGAAATCAGGGAAATGGTAAGTGGGCCAGTCCCCGGGCACGTGCTTGGTCAGTATTAGCCCCTTGTTCCCAGCACGTAGTAACCCCACACGAGCTCTGACAGGGGGAGGGCTTTGGAGCCTGGAATCCAGAGGCCCCCAGGGCTCCTTCCTCTGAGGACCCCAGGCCACTCCTGTTGAAGGAGGATCCGTTTATCCTGGGCGTCACGGTAGGGGTCACCTCTGCACCGACTTTGCAAGGCATTTGAGGATTGACAGGTGGATGAACACAGACGTTCTCCCACATTCTGGCGTTTCAGCCCCTGGCCTGGGCCCTGCTGCTCTAGGTTGAGGGAGCGGGCCCGTGACTCCGCTGGCCGCTGCTTCCTGAGGTGGCCGGGCACCCAGGAGGGCCCACACTGACTGCGGGCGGGCCACGTGGGCTGCCAGCCACCCAGCGTCCCGTCTGGCGGTCTCCATCCTCGCCTCACACCTCCACTGCCTTTCATTTTCAGCTCTGATTGGTTTTCTTGTTTTAACACATACCCCAGGCCCTGTCTTTGACCCCGGTGATGGATTCAGCCGCACTCTGGGACTCCAGCTGCCAAGCGCGTCTGGAGCCGCTGGGGGTGGGAGGCATGGGGGGTGGGGGAGGTGGTGGTGGAAATTATCGTCCACGTTCCAGGCTCCGCGGGGTGGGGAGGGGCACCCTCCCCAGAGCCAGGAGGCAGCTCGTGGCAGAGCGGGAAGGGGGCTGGGAACCGTCAGGCTCTGTCACCAGCGATGGGTTTTCCCTCTCCGGGCCTCCACCTTCCCTTCTGTACAGGGGAGTGCGGTGGTTACGAGAGTCCGAGTCCTCGGATAAATAGCACATTGATTTTCCTTCGTGCCGCGCTCCCAGTTGTGTCTGCTCTAAACGTCGGCCTGCTGCTGGCTGGCCCTCCAGAGAACGAGCCCAGAGCTGGCCCTAAACTGCCGGTGCCCTGCTGGACCTGGAGGGAGCCGGAGCCCTCCGCCAGGGTTCTTGTACAGAAAATGATAGATGACAGGTTGAGGGGGGCTGTACCCCAGCCACGTGGAGGGGGCATTTTGGCCCATCAGATGTTTGGTGTGCCCAGCGGTTATTTGGACACGTCCACATGTTCCCTTTTTACCCAGATGTGTGATTGTGGGCTCTGTGAGCCCAGAGACAAGGGGGGAGGGTAAGACTGGAGGTGGGGGCGCTAAGGTTTCATGTTCTCTCTCTCCCTCCCTCCCCTCCTGAGGCTTTGTGGTTGATTTACTCTTTCTTTTAAAGCCTGTAACAAATATATTGTCACAGATGAAAGAATGCGGTGATAAAGGGAGCAGTTACACACACACCTGGCATGGTTTTTACAGACTGAATGTTCGTGGTCCCCTCCTTCCCCGTTCATAAGTCCTAACCCCCAAGGTGGCTGTACGTGGAGTTGGGGCTTCTAAGGAAGCAATTGAGGTTAAATGAGGTCCTAGGCTGGGGCCTTGATCCTACAGGACTAGCATCCTTATAAGAAAGGACACCTGAGCAGTTCTGTCCCACCCCTGGACCCCCTTGCACTCAGTGAGGAAAAACCACGGGGAGCACCTATCCAGAAAGGGGACGTCGGCAAGCCAGGAGGAGCACCCACCAGATGCTGAGTCAGCAACACCTCAATCTGAGACTTCCAGCCTTCAGGACTGGGAGAAAATAAAATGTCTGTTGTTGAAGCCACCAGCCTATGGTATGGTGTTATGGCAGCTTGATCTAAGATTCTCAGATAACGTGTGTGTCTAAATAGGATCGGGCGTCACCCTGTATCTTGTGGCTGTCGAGGCCGTGGGACACTTGCAGGCGTCATTCATTCTGATGGTTGTCTTACGGTGAAGAGAAACCCACCTACAGATACACCTCTTTCGCTATGGGCACAGGCTGTACTTTCTCCCCCTCGTTCGTCCACGACTCCCCTCCCCGTGCCCCCCATCATTCAGGCTCCGCACATGTGGGAATAAAGCCTCAGTGGGGAGTCAGGAGCCCAAGTTCTTCTAACACCGCCACCAATTGGCTGTTTGACGTTGGCCAAATTGTAGCCTCAGTTTCCCCATCTGTGAAGACCTTCTGTGTTGGCTGACTAGGAGTTGATATTTTCAGGTGTGTCCCTGAGAGGGGCTGGGGAGGGTGTTCCCCGCGGGTGAGCAGGGTCCAGCCTCACCTCAGGGATGAGGACCCGGCAGTGCAGGGGGCCACTGACCCAGGGCACGGGGAGGAAGCAGCGGGCCCCCCACCTCGCATCAGTCTGGAGGGGAGGTGACCTCCTCCCCTCCACAATCTGGCAGCTGTCCCGAGCAGCCACCCCGTCCTGTGTCGGGCCACAGGAATGAGTTTGATGACCTGGCCTCCTAGGCCAGTTCTCCCTCTAGCTGTGAGGCTTCTGGAAAGCCTCTCTGATCCTCATTTAATTCATCCTTCCAGCTGGAGTGCTGGTGGTGCGGGATGCGAGGGGATGGTTATGAAAGTGCTTTGCAAACTGTGAAGTGTGATTTGGGCATTTCATTCTTTTCAGACCCTGAGGCAGCACAGCCGGGGCCTCACCTAGGATCCAGGTGGCTCATGTCCTCCCTGCTGCAGGGTCTCCAGCAGAGTCTGTGAGAATCACCACGGTCCCGGGCCCGAGCCCGAGCCCTCACAAGCCCGCAGGAGGCTAAGCTCCGGGCTGGGGGGTGCCAGTGAGCCATCACACAGGCTCCTACTTCCTGGGGCCCTGGTGTCTGACTGGAGAAGCCAACTCTGTACCCATGACAGAGAACCGAGAAGTGTGAGCTGTGCAGCTCTGGGGGCCCAGCTTCCAGAAACTCGAGGAAAGGGAAGGGCAGGGAGGCCAAGACAGCTTCCTGGAGGAGGGAGTGCTGAGCGAGGGCGTGAGGGGCAAAGGGGGGCTCCGGCTGGGAGTGGGGGAAGCAGGTGCGTCCCAGCCTGCCTGGAGTTGGAGAGGCCCATGGATGTGATCAGAGTTGGCGGGGAGGGGCTGCTCTTCGAGCCCTGGGAACTGGGGTGCCTCGGGCTTGGAGGGTCGGGACGCAGACCCTGGGGGTTGCCCCTCAGCAGGGCTGTCCTTCTATCACTTGTGCAAGTGAGTCATTCCCTGTCCCTACGTCCTGTCCCCTCAAGGGTTCTCTTCCAGGAAGAGGTGTGCTCCCTCCCGCCCTCCTCCTGGGGCACTTGTACAGATCCTGCCAGAAACCCTCAGCCCAAGTCAGTAGAAAATGGCTGAAATCCGTGAGTAGGAAACAGCAAGAGCGTGTTGTTTAGAAAGATGTACCACCTGAAGGAACAGCTAAAAGCGTTACACACGGCGACGTCCGGAGAGCTGGACTGAGGGCGGGCTCAAGGCGGGAGGCTGTTCTCATCGAAGCCTATAGGCACTGATTTTTTAACTTCGACAAAAATGAAAAACCCTTTAACAAACCTGCTTGCTCAGCCCAAATTCTTCCTATTGCACTGGAAGTCCGTCTCCTGCTGTCCTGTCCCCAGGGACAAACGGGCGGGTAGTGGCTTTGAGGGATTCCCCTGAGACTCCCATGAATGACCGTGGGGGACGTCACTCCCCCGAACTTGGGGCTATCATGGCGGAAGGATTTGCTTTGGTCCCCTATGCCCCGAAACCTGATCACAGAATGGAAGACCAGAGCTCCAGAATCTTCAGGGAGCCCAGGCCATGCTGGGACATGGGGGTGCTGGGCCCCAGCCCACACCACCAGGCCTCAGTCCCGAATCTCCGCGGGCCGGCCGGCTCATCTCGGGCAAGTTATGAACCTCCCGGTGTGGCCCCAGCCCCACCTTGGGCAAAGCGGGGCTCTAACACGGGGGTAGTTTCAGCCTTTCCAGAGGCATGAACAACGCGCCCTCTGCTTACGCACGGAGCCCATGCGTTACTTGGATTTGGGCGTGGCCAAAGTTTATAAAAGGCCAGGGTAGTAGTTGCTGGATGCGGAAGGAATCTGAAAGATCACGTTTGTTCTGTACAGAGAAAACAGGCTCGGAGAGCCCGAGACAGAGGAGTCAGAGAAGAACCCACAGTGCCATCCTCAATCCTCCTTCCCCGCAGCAAACGGGAGGAGTGGGGACCCTGGGGAGGGACTTCAGAGCTGGAGCAGACCTGGGCCCACGGAGAGTGGCAGAATGGAGGAGGGAAGGAAGCAGGAAGCAGATGCCAGCGGAGGGCGGACGTGGTGGCAGGAGACGAGATAGGTGCTCTGGGCTTCAAAGCGTGGGAAAGGAAGTGCCCGTGTGGCAGGAAGTGGCTGGGAGCTGTCCTGTGTCGGTGTATCACCTGTAGGCCTGGAAGTTGGCTGGGCGAATGGAACCTTCCTGGGTGACAATCCCCTCAAACATATTCTCAAGGGCAGTAGGTGTCTGGAGCCCCAAGGCTGGCACGGTGACTGAGCGGTACCTAGACCTGTGCCTGGAGGTGACAGGGGTGTGTGGTGTGTGCTTCCCGTGACAAGCTAATTCTGAAGGCATATGACGCTCCCTGGTCATCAGCTTGTCCGGTGGCCCTGAAGTTGTCACGTGATGTGAGCGGCCTCCCACCACGGAAAGGGGTGCCTGAAGGGACAGAATGTCAAGTTTTTTTTCGGAAGTCAGCTCCTCCCCAGCCAGTCTTACCCCCAAGGCATCCCCAGTCCGGGCTCTGCTCAAGGGAGGCTCTGGGTCCTGCTTCGCCTAAGGAGCTCGGATGGTCCCTGAAAGTGAGACCAGGCACCAGATGCTGGGGACCTCTTCGTCTGTGGGCAAGAACCAGTCCCTGAAGTGAATTTGGGACCCTCCCGGTGGAGGGTGAGGGGGAGAGGATGTGTCTGAGAAGCACTACGGGGGGGGGGGGGCAGTACCTCCACTTAGAAGGGAGCCGTCAGGCGGGGGAGCTAGGCCTTGTCTACAGGCTGCATTTGCATTTGAAGGTGACCTTGAACTTTTATAGAGTTTGAAACTACAGCAAAGTGATCTGCTCCAGCCTTGCTCCTGGGCCTGGATCTCTGACCCCTGGGTAGTCTGCTATCTAGAAAATGCTCTGTGAGCCTAGTTTTCCTCATTATAATTGTACCAGCTGGATCTCATTCGGCCAGCTGGAACCAAAGGACATCATCCGCTGCTCTGTGTTCTCAGGACGGCCCTGCCACGGTTAGCATCACTAGTATGTCCCCTCAGGTCTGTTCCAGGTGAACGTCCTGCTCTTGGAACTGTTCCTCAGCATGAGGACAGCCTGGAGCAGAGTAGAAACAGACCCTGGGGGGCACTAAGACTTTTCTTCCACAACCAGGCACATCCAGAATTTGCATATCTTTTCCCCCCTAGACTTACCGCCTTTAGCCAATAGCTCTCCCCAGCTCTGCCTATTCACACCTCTCCCCACCAAAAGGCAGGGTTTTATATTTACCCTCTTAACCCTGTTTTAAGCTGCTGCTATCTTTTTGTATCTCGATTCCAACATCCCATTGTATCAGCTTTCTCTCCTAGCCTGTGTCTCCTGTAAATCTGATAAGCAGCCTTCTGTGCCTTTATCCAAACCCCTGATAAAAGCATTAAAGAAGACATGGTCAAGTTCAGAGAAAGCCCTGCAGCCTCTAGAGAGCCCTCCAATTTGATATTGATTCATTAATTAGTCCCTTTGGACATAGTTGTTCAACCAGCTATGGATCTGGCTATCATCCTGTCCACAGGGAAGTCTGAGTCTCTATCAAGTGTCCTCTTCAAACCCAGAAGTTCTAGATCTGAGCAGTCTTCCGATTCATCTGTCCAGGACCCCAATAAAGATGGGGAATAAAGATTCTCCTGGTGAATCCATGCCGGCTCTCGATGCCCATATGCCCTTTGATAGTTGTTGCCAAATTACCTGCTTAGTGATTAGTACTTGGTCAGAACTAGCATAAAGTTAATTTGTCCAACATTCCAGAAATGAATCTATCTTTCTCTTCTTTCGAAAACTGGGATATTTATCGACTTCCTCTGGACCCTCTAGTTTTCCCTGATTTGTCAAGGACTGCCGTTTCAGGTTCTGGAAACATATCCGCTAGTTCTTCTAGAAGCTTCAAAGATAACTTTCTCATGCTAGCAGGCAAATTTGGTGTTTTTTTTTTTAATGTTTATTTTTGAGTGAGAGTGTGCAAAAGGGGGAGGGGCAGAGAGAGTGGGGAGAGACAGAGAATCTGAAGCAGGCTCCAGGCTCTGAGGTGTGAGCACAGAGTCCAACTCAGGGCTTGAACTCATGAACTGTGAGATCATGACCTGAGCAGAAATGGGGCGCTTAACTGACTGAGGCCCCCAGGTGCCCTGCAGGCAAATTTATTTAAAGCAGCTTGCTGCCTGGACACCATAAAGGAAAATGTCCTTGTGTTTGGCTATATAAATATATCTATGAAAAAATACCCCTCCAAAATAAAAGCCAATTACCAAAATGCTTGTCACAAATATGGCACAAGACTAATTTTTCTATCATGTAAGAAGTTCTTAAAAATCAAGTAGAAAATGAGTAGAGGACAAGAATAAGTATTTTATAGCAACAAGAAATGTAGAAGGCCAATGAGCATATGAAAATACTCTTAATCTCACACAATGCAAAAAGACAAGGCTAAATCTGTATGTTATCAGATGAGCAAAAATTAAAATTGGATACAACGTAGCACCAGCAAGGACATGGAGAAATGTGCACCTGCGTACATGGTTAATAAATGCGTAAATCACTGCAATATAAATTTGAAGGATAGTTTAATATCTATCAAAAATTTAAATGTATATGGTTTTGTCTTTAGGGATTTGGCCACATCGCAAATGTATGTGTACTAGGATGTTTACTGCAAGGTCGTAATGGCATTAGAAACAAAGGTTTGTCACTATGTGGCTGGTCACATCGACACAGCTGTAAAATGAACCATTCAGCCTTTGGACAAGATGAAGTAGACCCACCTGGGCTGATATGGGCTTTGACACATTAAGTGAATAACAGGTGCAGAACTGTCTGGAGGCATGATTCTATTTGCGTAAAAACTGTGTGGTGTGTGTGTGTGTGTGTGTGTGTGTGTGTGTATAAATGTATAAATATCTTGAAGGGTATGTGAGAAACTATCAATATCTCTGGGGAGTGCAACCGGGGTTTGGAGAGGGGGGAAGAAATTTTATCTTTGTATTATATCCTTGTATATAGTTTTGTTACTATTTTTATTTATTTCAAATGGTTATTGATTTATTGTGATGGGGGGAGGGGCAGAGAGAATGGGAGAGAGAGAATCCCCGCGCTGTCAGCACAGAGCCTGATGCGGAGCTGGAACTCATGAACTGTGAGATCACGACCTGAGCCAGTCGAGAGTCGGATGCTTAACGGAGCCACCTAGACGCCCCATTTCTGTATGTGGTTTTATTTATTTATTTATTCATTTATTTTTTTACCAATACCAAGCACATGCATTTGTTTTATAATTTAAAAAACTGCTCTTTGTCTCTGGCTGTCCCTGCCACTCAGGTGTTCACCAGAAGCACCTTTGTCAGTTTCCCGATCCTTCTCCTTGATGGAGAACACCAGACAGGACTCAAGTTTCCTTCTTTGTCTGTCCTGCTTTAATTCGGCACCACCTGCACCTTCTAGTGACTCCAGGCTCTGAATGTGGTTAAAAGCCCTGTGGTTGCCTTTACTTGTTTTTCTATTGTTTTTGGTGCAGTATTTTCTCCTCAATTCATCCTCATTCTGGGCGCAATCCTCCAAACTCTAGGCTCATTTCAAACCATTTGTGTCCTAACATGAGCTGTGTCTCTCCTTCCATCCTCTGCCTCAGTCCCTGGTAAACCTTAACTGATATTTTATAAGCCTTTCTGTTTCTTCTTTCATATCAACTGTTTTCCTGGGTTGTAATCAGAGCACAGGATGTGGGACCATATCCATCTTTGCTCGGAAAGTTTTCATCTCCGCCTTCTTGAAGTGCAGGATATCTTCATTCAGCACAAACCCATCGGGCGCCAGGGTACTAGGGAGCCACAGTGGGGATTAGAAGGAAGCAAGCCCTCAAAGGACTCCACCAGAAGCAGAGTGCATGCTGATGAATTATAATGTAGATTATTTAAAATTTCATTGTGTCCACAGTAATGTTCCAACACACCCTTGACTTTCCTTGCAGACATTGAAGTCTCCTGGGGAGTGGGGGCAAGGAAAATGGATCATCTGGCCTGCTTCCCCCATCCCACTCTTAAGCTGATTGTAATGCTGTGGAGATAGAGCTTGAAAGGAAAGGGTGTTCCAGTTCTGGTTCTTAGGAAACCTCGGGGCACAAAGAGAGAGTAATTGGTAGGGACATGATTGTTCCTTTTCAGTTGGGGGTTAGAAAACAGAGTGATTAAAAGGTCTCTGAGCTTGGGAGAAAGTGTGTGTGTGTGTGTGTGTGTGTGTGTGTGTGTGTGTGTGTATATGTCTGTGTGTGTGTGTCTGTGTGTGTGTGTGGTGTGTCCCCGCATGCGGAGAACCTGAGTTTGAGAATGAGGAAAGTGTGCACGCGTTCATGAAACGGGGTAGAGAGGGTGGTGTAGGAATGTGGGGAGAGCTCAGGGTCCCTTCCCCCACTAGCATCAAAATTGCAGTAATCGCAGATTAAGTGCTGCTGACCCCAGGAGACAAGCTGCTCTGTTTCCAAGGGAACCACTGGCTCAATCAAGGCCCCTGAACGGGAGCGGGAGCCAGGATGAAGCGGTCCTTCCACCCTCCAGAGCAGCAGCCCCGTGCAGCAGAGCCCTGAGCCCTGCTTCAGGCTGCTGAGGGACCCTGGGCAGGTCACTTACCTCCTGGATGAACTTTCACTGGCAAGGATGCCAGGAGCAGCTGTGGTTCCTTGGCAGGCCCCTGGTCCTAGGAGGGGTGAGCCAGTGGCTGGAGAACATGGCTATCTCACCTGACCCCCTGCCCAGGTTTCTGAGTGAACTTGGGATAGTACCTTGGCCTCTCTGGGCATTGCTTCCCCATTTGCACAATTAAAGCATCAGACAAAGAGGAACCCGCCAATTCTATGACTTTCTCTTAAGAAAACTCCCCTCTCCTGTTGCATCCAGACACCCTGGCCCAAGTGTGAGTGGAAGGGAGGACCCAGGATAGCCAGTCTGCTCGCTGATCTGCCCCTTCCAGATCGTTCCAGCTGTGCCATCTTCATAGCAACCAATGCTTTCTCATCCTTAGGGGACGAGGAAGGAGTCCAAGGGGCCAACCGTGTTTTTCTCAGCAGCCTCAAGCAGGAGCACAGTTGGGAGTTGAAATGTCAGGAGGGGCTCTGAGTTGAGGAAAAGGTGAGAAGGGCGCCCTCTTTCCATAGCCCTTTTGTGGGGCCACAGGAAGATCAAGCAGAGAACCTACTCCCTGTCCAGGGAACCCTGGCCCGTAGACCTGTCCAGCCTCCACAGAACTTTCCATAAGGTGGTTCAGAATCTGAGGGACAGGTCAGAGGGGCGTGGCAGTGCTGTGAAGCGGAAAGAGCCCGTGGAGTCAGGCAGGCTGGTGTCACTCTCCACCCTAACCGGTGATGTATGTGACTAGGGGCAGTTCTCAGCCTCAGCCTCCTCATCTGTAAAACAATGATAATAAAGCCCCCTTAACAGGGTTGTTGTGAAGATTAGATGAGATAGATAAGTAAGAGCCTAGAAGAAAACCTGGCGTGTGGCAAGCACTCACCAAATGGCATACTTCCTATTAAAAAGTGTTTTTATAGATCATTCAGGTCAATGGCTCTCAACCCTGGCTGCACATTAGAATCACTAAAAGAGCTTTTAAAAAATGCCCAGGTCTGCCCCAAGGACATCCTGGGATGGGCTCCATGCTTCAATATTTAAAATATTCCCCCAGAGACTTCTGTTTCTAGCCTCAGGGAGTAATAGGAATTGAATTTACCTCTCCATCTTAAACAACTAGAAATGTAGACAAAATACAGTATATGATGGTTTTTCAGACATTGAACAATGGGTATGACAGGACCATAATTGCTTAGGGAAAGGAAACAAAGAAGGTGAGCCCTACAATTCATCAATTTACCACTCTGAGTTAAGGAAATGGAAATTGAAGTTCAGAGAGACCAAGGTAGCTAGAATTTGTGGGGCAGAGTACTCAGGAGGTGAGAACTGCAAAGAGGGCTCCTGGGCATTGCAAGGGGTCCTCAGGTCTTTGGCTAAGAACTCATCTGAGCACATGTGAAAGAAAGTTATCAGGAAAGGAACCACTAGAATACAATAGACAAGATAATTTCCAGAGCTGAGACAGGGCTGGGAATTGTTCTTGTTCACCCCAGCCAGAGTGGGAACACCTTGTGATACAGAAGACATCAGCTAGAGTCCCCAGAAAGGTATTACCTTAGTTGTAGGGCTAAATTAGCCCTGGAATAAAGGGTGGTCTGGAGTCACCCTAAAAACAGATAAAATAACCCTTGAGAGGATCCAACTATTTTCAGGTAACTTACTTGTGTTCCAGAATATAATTTGGGAATATTTATGGGAATACATAAAAACCCAGCACGCAGCAAGGTTCAATTCACAATGTCTGGCATCCAACCAGAAGTTACGAGGTGCATTAGTTTTCTATTGCCATCTTACCACAAGCTTAGTGGCTTCAAGCAGCATCCATTTAATTTCTCACACTTTTTGTGGATCAGAAGTCTGGGCACAGCATAGCTCAGCTAGGTGCTCTGCTGAAGGTCTCACAAGGCTGCAATAAAAAAGTTAGTTTGCTTAGTTCTCCTCTGGATATTGGGAATGTCTTTCCAGCTTAACCTTAGTTCCTGCGGTTGTAGGACTGAGGTCCATGTTTCCATGTCAGCTGGGGACTGCTCTCAGCTCTTTGAGGCTTCCCACATTTCTTCTTCTTATCGCTCTGTCTTCAAACCAGCAACAGGGCATCAAGTTCTACTCGCTCCAAATCTCCCTGACTTCCTCTTCTGCTTCTGCTTTTAAGGACTCAGTGTGATTATGTTGAGCTCACAAAGATAATCCAATATAATCTCCCTATTTTAAGGTTAAATGATTAGTCAACTTAATTATATCTTCAAAGCACCTTTCCCCATGCAAGTTAATATATCCACAGCTCCCTGGATTAGAGCACAGGATCTTCTTTGGGGCCATAATTCTGCCAGGTATGCAATAAATCAGGAAAATAGGACCTATTCCAGGTAAAAAAAAAAAAAACATCAAACATTGGAAATAGACCATAAATGAGAGCACAAATTAGTGGAAGAAGATATTAAAACAGCAATTGTGAATATGCTCCATATGTTTAAGTAGAGGAAAGTATGACCATGATAAAGAGAGAGCTAGAAGATATGTATATATATATATAAACCACCCAAAAGGAACTTTCAGAAATGAAAATTTGATATCTGAAATTCCACTGTATTTTTTTCCACTGTATTTTTAATATCTGAAAATTCACTGGATGTGAGTAACCACAGAGTAGATGCTGCTAAAGAAAAGAGTGAACTTGAAGACATAGCAATAAAAATGAAGCACATAGAAAGGGAGGGAAAAAAAACAGAAAAAATATAAAAGCTGTGGAACATTTTCAACCAATCTGAGCCACCAGAAGAGACAGATTTTTTTGAACAAATAATGTCCAGAAATTTTCCAAATTTGATGAATATTATAAACCCCCAGATTCATGAAGCTTAAGATTTGAACCCAAGTTCAAATCTGCTATAAATATTTATATATAAGTCTGTACATATGTAGGCAATATCTTGGGTAAATAATAATAAGATGGCTGGATTATATTTTCCCCAAGTCTGCACCTTGTATATCCACCCTCTTAAAAGTATTTTTAAAAGAACAACAATTTTATTTTGTCAAAGAACAACCATTAAAAATTTTTTTTTAATATTTATTTATTTTTGAGAGAGAGAGAGAGAGCATGAGCATAGGAGGGACAGAGAGAGGGGGATACACAGAACCTGAAGCAGGCTCCAGGCTCTGAGCTGTCAGCACAGAGCCTGACACAGGGTTCGAACCCACAAACTGCAAGATCATGACCTGAGCTGAAGTCAAGTGCTCAACCGACTGAGACACCCAGGCGCCCCAAAAAACAACCATTTTAAATTTTAGTGAAATCCATTTTATCAATTTGTTCTTTTATGGGTCATGCTTTTGGTGTCATGTCTAGCAAATCTTTGCCTAACTAAAGTCTATGTTTAATTGTCAAAAATCTGCCAAAGTCTTTTCCAAATGGTTGTACATTTTACATTACCACCAACAATGTATGAAAGTTCTACTTTTTCCACATCCTCATCAACAATTGGGATACTCAGTCTTAAAGTTTGGCTGTTGTAATAGGTATGCAGTGGTACTTAGTTGTAGTTTTAATGTGCATTTGCCTAATGACAAATAATGAACATTTCTTTGCTTATCTGCTATTCATACATTTTCTTTATTGAAATAGCTGTTTCACAAATATTCTCTCCAGACTATACATTATATTGTTTGTTTTCATATTACTGAGTTTCAAGATCTCTTTATTCTGGATACAAGTCCTTTATTAGATAAATGCTTTGGAAAGGTTTTCTCTATGTCTGTGTCTTGTCTATTCATTCTCTTAAGAGTATTTTTTTGAAGAACAGACATTTTTAGTTTTATCAATTAAAATTTATCAATTTGGGGGCGCTTAGGTGGCTCAGTTTGTTGAACACTCGACTTTGGCTCAGGTCATGATCTCACAGTTTGTGAGTTCGAGCCCTGTGTCGGGCCCTGTGCTGACAGCTTGGGGCCTGGAGCCTGCTTTGGATTCTGTGTCTCCCTCTCTCTCTGCCCCTCCCCAGCTCACACGCTTTGTCAAAAAAAAAAAAATAATAATAGATGTTAAAAAATAAAGTTTATCAATTTGTTCTTTTATGGATCATGCTTTTGGTATTATGTCTAGCAAATCTCTGCCTAAGGTAACAAAGATTTTCTTCTAAGTTTTCTTCTAGAAGTTCTATAGTTTTAGGTTTTACATTTAGGTCTATGATTCATTTTCACTTAACTTTGGTATTTGACATTTGTATGTGATACAATGTGGTTCAAAGTCGGTTTTTAATTTTGCATATGAATATCCATTGTTCCAGTCCCATTTGTTGAAAAGAATATCCTTTCTCTACTACATTGTCTTTTTGCCTTAGTAAAGAATCAGTTATCCATATGTGTGGGTCTACTTCTGGACTCTGTTCTATTGAAATAGGTTCTGACTTTAAGCCAGGTTCATAGTGTTTTGATTACTGTAGCTTTACAATAAATCTTGAAATCAGATAGTTTCAGCTCTCCAACTTTGTTTTTTTTTTTTTTTTTTACAATTTCTTGGCCTTGTGAGATCCTTTACATTTCCATTTAAAATTTAGAATCAAATTGTAGATGTATACAAAAAAACCTGATGGGATCTTGATTGGGATTTCAGGCAACAAATAGAACAATTGTGAGAGAATTAGTGTCTTCATGAGACAAGTCTTCTGATTCATAAACATGGTATGCCTCTCTGTTTTTTAGTTCTCTAATGACTCTGAGCAATATGTCATAGTTTCTAGTGTACAGAAACTGTAATATATTATTAAATCTATTTCAAAGTATTTAATATTTTCTTGCTATTGTAAATGGCATTTAAAAACATGAATTTACCCCTCTCCCTCAGTGGTTTTGTGTGTGTGTTTGTGTGTGTGTGAACTGTGCTGTCTTTGTTATGCCTTTTTCCTTTTTACACAGAGAAATAAAGGTCTAGAAATAAAAATTAAGTAAAATGAAAATAAAACTTTGAATTTCAAATTTTTCATTCCTAGTATACAGAAATACAATAAACGTTTATATCCTGTTACCATGTCACTTATCAATACTGGTAGCTTTTTTTTTTTTTTTTTAATCCTTTAGGGTTTTCTACTTAGACATAATCACATCATCTATGAAGAACTTAGTTTAAATTTTTCCTTTCTAATTGTTGTACCTTCCCCCCCCTTGCCTGCTTGCACTGGCTAGGACCTTCATTGCCATGTTCAATAGAAGTGGCAAGAGTTAGAGCTTCTGGGTGGCTCAGTCAGTTAAGTGTTCAACTTCAACTCAGGACATGATCTCATGGTTTGTGAGTTCAAGCCCCGCATCCAGCTCTGTGCTGACAGCTCAGAGCCTGGAGCCTGCTTCTGATTCTGTGTCTCCCTATTTCTGCTCCTCCCCTGTTCATGCTCTCTCTCTCTCTCTCAAAAATAAATAAACATTAAAAAAATTTGTTTTAAAGAAGTGGCAAGAGTAAAAGTTCTTGCCTTGTTTCCAATATTAGGGGAGAAACATTCAGTCTTTCACCATTAAATGTAATATTAGCTTTCAGTTTTTTATAGATGCCTTTTCAGGTTGAGGAAGTTCCTGTTTATCCTAGTTTGCTAAGAGTTTTCTTTTTAAAATTGTGAATGAATATTCAATTTTCTAAAATGCCTTTTCTATATCTATTAAGATGATTAGATAATTTTTCCTTTTTAGTCTAGTAAGCTGGTGAAATACATTGATTTTTGAGTAAAGAACCTTATATTTTTGGGATAAACTCCACTAGTCTTGGTGGACTACCTCTCTCATATATTGCTAGATTCATTTCAGCAATATTTTATTAAGGTATTTTGATTTTTATTGATGTGGGGTATTGGACTATAGGTTTCCTTTTTTTATGATGTTTTTGATTTTGGTATCAGGGTAATGCTTGCCTCATAAAAGGAATTGAGAAGTGTTCCCTCCTCTATTTTCTGGAAGAGTTTTTGTAGAATTGATATTATTTTGTCCATAAATGCCTTGTGGAATTTACCAGTGAAGCCATCTGGGCCTGCAATTATCTTTATGGGAAAAGGTCAATTTCTTTCATAGACATAAGGTGATTCAGGATATCAGTTTCTTCTTGAGTAAGCTTTGGTGGTTTGTGTCTTCTCAGTTGTTGAATTTAGTGGCATGCAGTTGTTAAAAATAACATTCCTTTATTATCCTTTTCGTGTCTTATAATTTGTAGTGATATCACCTCTTTGATTACTGATATTGGTCATTTGTGTATTATCTCTTTTTTTTTCAATTAGTCTTGCTAGAATCTAGCAATTTCATTGATCCAAAAGAACGAATTTGTTTTCATCAAATTTTTCTATCCTTTTTCTGTCTCATTAATTTACACTTTGATATTTACTATTTTCTGTTTTCTGCCTACTTCAGGGTTCACCTGTTCTTCTTTTTCTAGTTTTTCATGCAAGGTCATGACCTGAGCAGAAGTTGAATTTATTAATTTGAGAACTTTATCCTTTTTCAATGTGAGTATTTATTGTTATAAACTTCACAAGTACTGCTTTAGCAGCATCCCACAAATTCTAATATTATACTATCAAATACTGTCAAAGGCTGTCATGTCAAGAATGCTGTCCCCCCCTTTTTCAGTTAGACTTTATTTTTACAGAAAAATTGAGAAGATAGTATAGAGAGGGGTTTTTTTTTTTTGCTCTGAAGCTTTCTTTGATATTAAAATAGCCACTCCAACTTTCTGTTGTTTAATGTTAGAATGTGATATCTTTTTCTATCCTTTAACTTTTAAAATAATTTTTTAAATGTTTATTAATTTTTGATAGAGCAAGGAAGGGGCAGAGTGAGAAGGGGACACAGAATCCAAAGCAGGTTCCGCAAGGCGCTATGAGCAGAGAGCTAGATGCAGGGCTCAAACTCACCAACCTTAAGATCATGACCTGAGCTGAAGTCAGACACTTAATGGGCTGAGCCACCCAAGTGGTCCATCTAACCTTTTACTTTTAACCTAATTATCTCTTTATAGTTAAGGTGCTTTTCTTATAGCCAGCATATAACTGAGTTTTGCTTTTTTATTCAATCTGATGATTTCTGCCTTTCATTGAGGGTATTTAGACCATTTTGCATGACTATAAATATCTTCAGTTTGTTTTCATTTTTAAAAGATATTATCAACTGATGAATGGATAAAGAAATTGTGGTTTATATACACAATGGAATACTACGTGGCAATGAGAAAAAATGAAATATGGCCTTTTGTAGCAACGTGGATGGAACTGGAGAGTGTGATGCTAAGTGAAATAAGCCATACAGAGAAAGACAGATACCATATGGTTTCACTCTTATGTGGATCCTGAGAAACTTAACAGGAACCCATGGGGGAGGGGAAGGAAAAAAAAAAAAAGAGGTTAGAGTGGGAGAGAGCCAAAGCATAAGAGACTGTTAAAAACTGAGAACAAACTGAGGGTTGATGGGGGGTGGGAGGGAGGGGAGGGTGGGTGATGGGTATTGAGGAGGGCACCTTTTGGGATGAGCACTGGGTGTTGTATGGAAACCAATTTGTCAATAAATTTCATATATTAAAAAAATAAAAATAAATAAAAATAAAATTAAAAAAAAGATATTGTCACTGGGCACAGAATTCTAAGTTGACATTTTCCCCCAGCAGATTTGAAAGTCGTATTCCAGTGTGTTTTTGCTTTTGGTATTCTCGCAAGAAATCTACAATATTACCTTTGCCTTTTTTCCTCTGTATGTAAAGTGTCTTTTCCCCTCTGCCCATTTTTAAGATGTTCTCTTTGTCATCAGATTTTTTAAAATGTTTATTTATGTGTGTGTGTGTGCGTGTGTGTGTGTATGTGTGTGTGAGAGAGAGACAGAGAGAGAGAGAGAGAGAGAGAGAGAAACACAGAATCCAAAGCAGGCTCCAGTCTCTGAGCTACCACAGGGCTTGAACCCACAAACTGTGAGATCATGACCTGAGCTGAAGATGGACACTTAACTGACTGAGCCACCCAGATGCCCCTCTTTATCATCAGTTTTGAGAATTTGATTAATATATGCCTTGTTTTCATATTCTTTATGTTTCTGTGCTTGGAATTCATTTAGTATCTTGGATTTGTGGCTCAATATTTTTCATCAAATTTGAAATTTTTTGGCTATTATATCTTCAAATATTTTTTTCTATTCTCTCCACCCCATTTTCTCTCCTCTGGGGTTTCCAATTACTTTTTTTAAAAAAATTTTTTAGTGTTTATTTATTTTTGAGAGAGAGAGACACACAGAGTATAAGCCAGGGAGGGGCAGACAGAGAGGGAGACACAGAATCTGAGGCAGGCTCCAGGCTCTGAGCCGTCAGCAGAGAGCCTGATGTGGGGCTCAAATCACTGACTGCAAGATCATGATCTGAGCAGAAGTCAGACGCCTAACCGACTGAGCCACCTAGGTGCCCGTGGGGTTTCCAATTACTTATATATTAAGCTGCTTGAGGTCCCACAGTCAATGATACTCTTGCCATTTTTTATAGTTTTCATTTTAAATAATTTCTATTGCTATGCCTTCAAATTCACCAATATTTTCTTCTACTGGGCCTAATTTATCATTGATTTCATCTCATCTAGTTTTGATTAATTTCATCTTGTTTTCAATTCTAGATGTTCAATTTTTTAAAAAACTATCATGTACGTACTTAACTTTTTGAACATATGGGATATAGTTGTAATAGCTGTTTTAATGACCTTGTCTGCTAATCCTAACATCTGTTGTCAGTTCTGGATCTCTTTCAGTTAATTGATGACTCCCCTCA
The DNA here is from genome assembly GCF_016509475.1 of Prionailurus bengalensis. Classification (NCBI taxonomy): domain Eukaryota; kingdom Metazoa; phylum Chordata; class Mammalia; order Carnivora; family Felidae; genus Prionailurus; species Prionailurus bengalensis. The sequence goes on along the minus strand of NC_057351.1, from coordinate 31,500,842 downwards.
ATATGGATTGTGTTTTCCTCCTTTTTTATATGCCTAGTAATCTTTGATTGGATCCTAGACATTATGAATTTTACCTTGTTAAGTCCTGGATATTTTTATATTCCTATATTGTGTTTTCTTTTTTTCCCTCTGGGTTGATGCAGCTAAATTACTTGGAAAGCGTTTGATCTTTTTGAATCTTTTATGGTTTGTTAAGGAGATCTAGAGCAGCATTTAGACTAGAGCCAATTATTTCCTATTATTAAGGAAGTACTTCCTGAGTATTCTACTCAACAACTCATGAATTATTAGTTTTTCCAGTCTGGCACATGGGAAGAGACACCATCTCTGGTTCTGTGTGAGCTTTGGGTACTGTTCTCTAATCTTTTCATATCGTTTTCCCCTCCAGACTTGAGTGGTTTCCTCACATATGCACTGATCCGGGCTCTGCTGAATATGTAATGCACTCCCTCCGTAGCTCTCCAACATTTTTCTCTTTGCTACTCGGGCTTGAGAATTCTATCTGCCTTCATCTCACTGGATGCTTAGTTTTGTCTCCTCCAATCAAGAAGTCCACTAGGCTCCACCTGAATTCTCCCTTCCTGTGCCAAGGCCTGAAAACTCTTTCAAGGCAATAAGACAAGGCAATTGTAGGGCTGGCTGGGTTCGTTTCCTATTTCTCAGAGATCCTTCTCCTTTATCGCTTGATGTCTAGTGTCTTTAAAAGTGTTCCTGCTTCATCATAAAAACCATAAACACCCATTCATTTAAGTGATCACTACCCCCACCTCTCAACTCCTGGTGACCACTAATACACTTTCTGCCTCTGTGGATTTCTCAATTCTAGATATATCATATAAAGGAATTATTCAATTATATGACCTTTTGTGTCTGGCTTCTTTATTAGCATAATTTAAAAGGTTTTTAAAAAATATTTTTAATTCAAGTAAATTAACATACAGTGTAATATTAGTTTCAGGTGTTTATGATAAAATATTGAAACTAGAGGGAATTGGTAGTTATACAACTTTGTGCACACACGAAATGCCACTGAATTACATACTTTATAGTGGTTAATTCTGTGATAAGTGAATTTTACCTCAATAAAAAATAAATACATAAACCAATGCAAATAAATAAATAAGTAAGTAAGTAAGTAAATGTGTTACTTCTTATATTGGGTCTGTTTTCTTTTAAAAATATTGTGTTGGGTGAGAGGGTAAATCTGGTCCCTGTTACTCTTTTCTTGGGCCTATAATTGACTATTTCAAGATAATATAATAACAATGTATTTGAGGTTTAAAACATATGTAGCAGTAACATGGATAGTGACAATTTACAAAGGATGGGAGAGGAAAAATGGAAGTAGATATGTAAGGTTTTTACAGTATATATGAAGAGGTATGATATTACTTGAAGGTAGACTGTGATAAATTAAACATATATAATGCAAAATCTTGAGTAATAAAGAAAATATAAAACCAAAAACCCCCCAAATCTAATAAAAGAAAATGGAAACAATAAAGAACCATAAGGTAAATGAGAAACAAATAGCAGGATGATAAGTTTAAATCAGTAATATAAATAATTACATTGAGCATAAAATGATCTAAACATTCCAATTAAAAGGCAGAATTTTTAAGATAGGGTAAAAAAGCAAAACAGAACAATATGTCATGTATAAAATGCCTATTTGATATATGAAGACACAGATAGGTTAGAAGTAAAAAGATGAACAAATATATACAAGGCAAACATTAATCCAACGAGATCTAGAAAGATTAAATCAGAAAGAGTAAATTTCAGAACTTGGAATATTACCAGGGATAAAGAGTGACATTTCATCATGATAAAGAGGTCAATTAATCAAAAGGGCATTATAATCCTAAATATATTTGCATTGAGCATAGAGGTTCAAAATGTATGAAACAACTTATAGAACTAAAAAAGGAAGTAGACAAATCTGCAGTTATAGTTGGAAATTTCACATTCCTATCTCAGTAATTGACAGAACAAGTACATAAAAAAAGTCAGGAAGAATAGAGAAGAAGTTAACAACACTATCAATCAACTTGACCTAATTGACATTTATGGAACACTCCACTCAACAGCAGCAGGATGTACATTCTTTTCAAGTGCTCATGGAATGCTTATCAAGAAGCAGCATATTCTGGATCATAAAACAGAATCAAGAAGATTGGACTCAAACAGAACATGCTCTCTGAACACAACAGAAATTAATTTGGAACCAACAACAGAAGGATATCTGGAAAAGCCCCCAATATTTGGTAATTAAAGAACACATCCTTAAATAAATAGTGGAACGTACAAGCAATCACAAGGAAAATCAGAAGATATTTTACATTGGTCAAAAATGAAAACAAAACATTTTCAAATGTGTGGGGCGCATCTCAAGCAGTGCTTAGAGGGAAATTTATAGCATTAGATGGTTGTACTGGAAAAAGAAGAAAGGTCTTAAAGCAATATAATAAGTTTTACTTCAAGAAGCTAGAAAAGAGAAAATTAAAAGTAACCAAGAGAAAAATAAATAATAATAGGAGAAATTTTTAGAAAGAGGGTTGGGGTGTGGGTGGCTCAGTCGGTTGACTGTCCCAGTTCAGCTCAGGTCATGATTTTGTGGTTCATGAGTTCGAGATGCACATTGGGCTCACTGCTATTAGTCTGTCAGCACAGAGCCCACTTCTGATCCTCTGTCCCCCTCTTTCTGCCCCTGCCCTGCTTGTGCTTTCTGAAAAAATAAACTTTTTTTTTAAGTAGAAAGAGAGTTAAGTGGGAGAGAAACTGAGAAAGAGTTCAAAAGCTGGTTCCTTAAAAATATCAATAAAATTGACAAATACTAATCAGGGGAAAAAGAGGGGAGGGGTTAAAAGAAGAAACAAATTATCAAAATACAGAATAAAAGAGAGGCCATCGTAGATGCTATCGATACTGAAAGGATAATATAAAAGAATACTGTAAACAAATTCTGGCCAATCAATTTGACAACTTAGATGAAGTAGACAAAATATTTGAAATTCACAAACCACCAAAGCTCACTCTAGAAGAAATACAAATTCTGAATAGCCTTTTACTTATTTTTTAAATTGAAATATAATTCATACAGCATAAAATTTCATCTAAAACAAAATTCACTATCCTAAAGTGTGTAATACAGTGGTTATTAGCATAATCAGAAGGTTGTACCATCATCTCCTCTATCTAATTCCAGAACATTTCATCACCCTAAAGAGAAACCCTGTGCCCACTGATAATCACCCCTCATTTCCTTCTTCCTCTAACCTCTGACACTACTAATCTTTTCATCCATATGGAGTTGCCTATTCTGAACACTCCATATAAATGGAATCAGAGAATATATAACCTTTTGCATTTGGCTTTTTTTCACTTAGCCTAAATTTTCAAGATTCATTCAAGTTTTTCCTTATATCAGTACCTCATTCCTTTTTACGGCTAAAAAACATTCCATTATATAGACATACCACATTTTGTTAATGGACTTTTAGGCTGTTTTCACTTTTGACCATTGTGAATAATGTCTCTATGAAGGTTTCTTTACAAGATTTTGTGTGAATGTGTGTTTCCATGACTCTTGGCTATATACCTAGAAGTGGAATTCATATGGCAACCCACTTTTAGCTTTTTTGAGGAGCCGCCAAACGATTTCTATAGTGGCTGTACTATTTCACATTCCCACCAGCAGTGTATAAGGATTCTGATTTCTCTACATCTTTACCAAGACTTGTTTTCTCTCTCTTTTCAAATAGTCACCCTAGTGGGTATAGTGTGGTATCTCATTGTGGTTTAGATTTGTATTCCCCTAATGACTAATGATGTTGAGGAACCTTTCACACGCTTATTGACCATTTGTATATTTTTTGGAGTAACATCTATTCAAATCCTTTGCCTATTTTAAACATTGAGTTGTCATTTTATCATTGAATTGTAGTAGTTTTTTATATATTCTGAATTGTAGGCCCTTGTCAGATATATAATTACAAATACTTCCTTTCCATTCTATGGATTGTTTTTTCACTTTCTTGATAGTGTTTTTTGATGCACAAAAGCTTGTCATTTTGATGAAATCCAATTTATCTATTTTTTTCTTTAGTTGTTTATGCTTTGGGTATCATCTAAGAAACTATTGCCTAATCTAAGGGGAAGAAAATTCACACCTATGTTTCCTTCAAAAAATCTTACAGTTTTGGGGCGCTTGGGTGGCTCAGTTGGTTGAGTGTCCGACTTTGGCTCAGGTCATGATCTCACGGTTCATGGGTTTGGGCCCTGCATCGGGCTCTATGCTGACAGCTTGGAGCCTGGAGCCTGCTTCAGATTCTGTGTCTACCTCTCTCTATGCCCCTCTGCCACTTGTACTCTGTCTCTGTCTCTGTCCCTCTCTCTCTCTCTCTCTCCAAAATAAAACATTAAAAAAAAAAGTCTTAGAATTTTAGCTCTCACATTTAGGTCTCTGGTGCATTTTGGATTAATTTTTGTGTATGGCAGGAGATGGGGTCTATTCATTATTTTGCAAGTGGATATCCAGGTGTCCCAGCACCATTTAAAAAGATTGTTCTTCTTCCACTGAATGATATTCATACCCTTGTTGGAAATCAACTGGCCATACACATATAGGCTTCTTTCTGAACTCTTAATTATATTCCACTGATCTGTTGTCTATCCTTATGCCAGTACCACACTGTCTTGATTACCGTAGCTTCATAGTAATTTTTGAAATTAGAAAGTGTTAGTCCTCTAACTTTATTCCTTTTTATCAACTTTTGGTTATTTTGGGTTTCTTACATTTCCATATGAATTTAGGATAAGCTTGTCTATTTCTGCAAAAAAAAAAGCAGTTTGAATTTTGATAGAAATTACATTGAATCTGTAGATCGATTTGGGAAGTATTGCCATCCTATAGCAAGTCTTCTGATTCATGAACATAGGATGTCTTTCCATTTATTTAGGTCTTCTTTAATTTCTTTCAATATTGATTTTTCATTTTTGGTGTGCAAGTAGGTATTGCATTTCTTTGGCTAAGTTTAGTCTTCAGTGTTCTTTTTGATACTATTATACATGGAATTGTTTTCCTAATTTCATTTTCTGATGATTGTTTCCTGAAATAGAGAAATATAATTGACTTGTGTGTATGGGTCTTGTGTCCTTCATCTTTGCTAAAGTCATTAATTAATTCTAATTGTATGTGTGTGTGTGTGTGTGTGTATTCTTTAGTGTTTTCTATATACAAGATCACGTTGTCTGTAAATAGAGATAGTTTTACATCTTCCTTTCCCCTCTGGATGTCTTTTGTTTCTTTATATGGCCTAATCCCCCTGGCTAGAACCTTCAGCACAATGGTGAAGAAGTGGTAAATGTGGACATCCTTGTCTTGTTCCTGATTTTAGAGCCCACATCTATTTAAAAAAAAATTTTTTTTAATGTTTATTTTTGACTGAGAGAGAGACAGAGCATGAGTTAGGGAGGGGCGGAGAGAGAGAGGGAGACACAGAATCTGAAGCAGGCTCTAGGCTTTGAGCTGTCAGCACAGACTCGAACTCATGAACTGGGAGATCATGACCTGAGATATGGCTTAACCGACTGAGCCACCCAGGAGCCCCATAGAGCCCACATCTATTTTTAGAAGTTGATTCCATAGTTAGAAACATTCCCATAAGGAAAATTTCAGGCCTCAGATAACTTCATTGATTAGTGATATCAAACATTTAAGGATGAAATAATACCAGTTGTACAGAAAATCTTCCATAAAATGGAAGAGGAGGGAACACTTCCCAATTCATTTTATGAGGTAAGCACTACCCTGATATCAAAACCGAAGACATTACAAGAAAGGAAAGCCATAGTCCAACATCCCATATCAACAAAAAGCAAAATACATTAACAAAATATTAGCGAACTGAATCTACAACATTTGAAAAAGTTGATGCATCATAACTACAGTTTATCTCAAGAATGCAAAGTTGTTTTAACATTCAAAAATCAATGTATGGCACAAAAACAGACACATAGACCAATGGAATAGAATAGAAACCCCAGAACTAGACCCACAAACGTATGGCCAACTCATCTTTGACAAAGCAGGAAAGAACATCCAATGGAAAAAAGACAGCCTCTTTAACAAATGGTGCTGGGAGAACTGGACAGCAACATGCAGAAGGTTGAAACTAGACCACTTTCTTACACCATTCACAAAAATAAACTCAAAATGGATAAAGGACCTAAATGTGAGACAGGAAACCATCAAAACCTTAGAGGAGAAAGCAGGAAAAGACCTCTCTGACCTCAGCCGTAGCAATCTCTTACTCGACACGTCCCCAAAGGCAAGGGAATTAAAAGCAAAAGTGAATTACTGGGATCTTATGAAGATAAAAAGCTTCTGCACAGCAAAGGAAACAACCAACAAAACTAAAAGGCAACCAACGGAATGGGAAAAGATATTCGCAAATGACATATCGGACAAAGGGCTAGTATCCAAAATCTATAAAGAGCTCACCAAACTCCACACCCGAAAAACAAATAACCCAGTGAAGAAATGGGCAGAAAACATGAATAGACACTTCTCTAAAGAAGACATCCGGATGGCCAACAGGCACATGAAAAGATGTTCAGCGTCGCTCCTTATCAGGGAAATACAAATCAAAACCACACTCAGGTATCACCTCACGCCAGTCAGAGTGGCCAAAATGAACAAATCAGGAGACTATAGATGCTGGAGAGGATGTGGAGAAACGGGAACCCTCTTGCACTGTTGGTGGGAATGCAAATTGGTGCAGCCGCTCTGGAAAGCAGTGTGGAGGTTCCTCAGAAAATTAAAAATACACCTACCCTATGATCCAGCAATAGCACTGCTAGGAATTTACCCAAGGGATACAGGAGTACTGATGCATAGGGCCACTTGTACCCCAATGTTCATAGCAGCACTCTCAACAATAGCCAAATTATGGAAAGAGCCTAAATGTCCATCCACTGATGAATGGATAAAGAAATTGTGGTTTATATACACAATGGAATATTATGTGGCAATGAGAAAAAATGAAATATGGCCTTTTGTAGCAACGTGGATGGAACTGGAGAGTGTGATGTTAAGTGAAATAAGCCATACAGAGAAAGACAGATACCATATGGTTTCACTCTTATGTGGATCCTGAGAAACTTAACAGGAACCCATGGGAGAGGGGAAGGAAAAAAAAAAAAAGAGGTTAGAATGGGAGAGAGCCAAAGCATAAGAGACTGTTAAAAACTGAGAACAAACTGAGGGTTGATGGGGGGTGGGAGGGAGGAGAGGGTGGGTGATGGGTATTGAGGAGGGCACCTTTTGGGATGAGCACTGGGTGTTGTATGGAAACCAATTTGTCAATAAATTTCATAAAAAAAAAACAAAAAAAAAACAAAAAACAAAAATCAATGTAATTTCACCACCTTAATAGAGTAAAACAACAACAACATATGATTAGCTTAATAGATATAGAAAAAAAAAGTGAGAAAATTGAACTTTCATTCATGATTTAAAAATGAAACAAAGCAAACTCAGCACACTATGAATTGAAGAGGACTTCCACACCCGAGAAAGGGCATCTATGAAAAATTAACACTTAACATGACTCTTAATGATGAGAGACTGAATGCTTATCCCTAGTATTGGAAACAAGGCAAGAATTTCCATTCGCATCATTTCTGTGACACAATGTAATAGAGGTCCTAGCTAGTGCAAACACACAAGAAAAAGAAATTAAAAGTCTTATGTATCAGAAAGAAATAGTTAAAACTATATATTTTTTGCAGATAATATGACCATTTGTCTATGTAGAAAATCCTAAAGTTTCAATTTAAAAAGCTACAAGAATTGATTAGTGAGGTTAGCATGGTAACAAGATTCAAGGTTAATATTTTAAAAGTTAATTGTATTTCTGTATACTAAAAGTGAATAGATTAAAATTCAAATATTAAAATATCATTTGTAATAGCACTAAAACTATCAAATACTTTGGAGTAGATTTAACAAAATATGTGCTCTTTCTGTACACTAAAAACTTTTTAAAATACTGCTCAGAGAAATTAAAAATGATCTAAACAAAGGGAAAGACATTCTATGCTCATGAATCAGAAGACTCAATAGTGCTAAAAGATTCAGTGCATTTGCTATCAAAATCCCAGATGGATATTTGGGAAAAGTGACATTCTATTCTAAAATTCATATGGAAATACAAAGGGTCCGGAATAGCCAAAACAATTTTGAAAAACAAAACAAACTTGGAGATCTTCTGTACAGATTACTTGGAAATATTGCTATACTGGATTTCAAAGCCTGCTACCAGATTACATTAATCAAGACAGTCTTGCATTGGGATAACTGTAGGTTATTTAGCTCAATGCAACAGAATAGAGTCCAAAAATAGACCCAAACATATATGATCAATTAATTTTTTATGAATATGCTAGGGTAATCCAATGAGGAAAGAATAATCTTCTCAACAAATGATACTGGAGCAACTGGATGTTCCTGAGCAAAAAAATGAATCTCAATCTATATTACACACCACCCAAAAGAAGTCACTCAAGGTGGATCATAGACCTGAAGATGTGTGCTCTGAAGCTCTAAACTTTTATGATAACACACGGGAGAAAAATCACTATGACCTTGGGTTTATTAGAAATTTAAATCTCTGATTAAAAAGCACCACAAACCATAAAAGTTGATAATGTGGATTTATTCCAAGTTAAAAAAAAAAACAAAAAACCTTTGCTCTTCAAAATTTAATGATAAGAAGATAAAAAGTCATGCTATAGACTGGGAGAAAAATGTAAAGGACTTGTATCCAGAATTTGTAACAAACTTACAATCTCATAATAGGACAATTCAATAACACATGGGTGAAAGATTTGAATAGACTCTTCAGCAAAGATAAAAAAATGGAAAATACACACACACAAAGGTGCTCAGCATCATTAGTCATCAGGGAAATACAACTTAACCTGTAGTGAGATACATCTACACACTGGCTAGAATGGCTACAATGATACAGTCTAGCAATATCCAATGTTGACAAGAATGTGGAACATCTGGAACTCTCATTCACTGCGGGTGGAAATGTGAGATGGTGCAGCTACTTTGGAGAAACAGGTTGGCAGCTATTTGTAAGCTAAACACATAGCAACCCCACTCTGAGTTATTTACCCAAGAGAAAGGAAAACATGTTCACACGAGGAATTTACTTGAATGTTCCTAACAGTTTTGCTCATGATAGCCAAATGGAAACAACAACCCAGGGGTCCATCAACTGATAAATGGATAAACAAGTTATGGTATATCCATACAATGAAATACTAGTCAGCAACAGAAAGGACTCAACTATTCGTTTGCGCCACAACGTGGATAAATCTCAACCACATTCTGCCAGGTTAAAGAAACCAGACATAAAAGAGTATACTTTGTATGATTCCACTGATAGGAAATGTCAGAAAAGTTGAAACTTTAATGTCATAAAGCTGACCAGTGGTTATCAGGGACCAGGGTTGGAGATGGGTGTTTGATTATAGGAGATTATAAGGGAGTTTTTTTCTGAGGATGGAAATGTTATATGTTGATTGTAGTCGTAGCTTTATGACTATATATATTTGTCGAGATCCCTCAAATTGTACACTTACAATTGGTGAGTCTTAGTATATGTAAATCATATCTCAATGAACAAATCAGGTCCCCAGGTAACTCTAATATACAGCCAGTGTGGAGGCCACTGACTCAAATTTACCACCTTATTTTATTGATGAAGAAACACCAAGGCCCAGGGAGGGAAAGCAATGAGAGACACCGAGTCAATGTCTATGCAGTGAGTGGGTGGGTGAATGGATGAATGAATTGATGAATAACATGACTGAGTGAAGTTATGGCAGATCAAACCCTAGAAATCATGTCTTCTTGCACCCAGGTCTTTCCCCCTGCATCAGGATTAAGGACAATTTGAGAATTCGCTGTTAATGGTGACCAGGAAACTACAGGGGTCAGAGCAGCCTCAGAGACAACCTGTGAGGCTTGTCAACAAGGTGGGTGGAGATCAGGAATAATGGCCTCGGGTCTGGTGGGCTTGACTACCTCTGACCAAGCTTCAGGTCCCAAGGCAGAATATATTTGAGATGGGGTAGATGGACTAGGATTGGTAGTTTGGGGTAGAGCTTGGCTACTTAGAGTGGGGTCCAAGGAGCAGCATCAGAATTACTTAGAAGCTTCTTGGAAATGTCAGTCTCAGGGCCCATCCTAGACCACTGGATTAGAGTCTGCTTTTTAAAGTTTGAGAAGTACTGCAGAAGAGGACTTTGGAAATTTTGGGGAGCTGGGGGAGAGGACAGGCCCAGAGACCACGTTTGATTTTTCTCCAGAAGCAGTGAACAATACAGAGAAGAATGCTGGCCAGGACAGGGGCAGGAGTCAAGAACCAGTCACCGTGGGCAGGTCACTTTTCTTTCCTGAGCTTTAGTGTTCTGGTCTATAGAATGGGCATATGGAGAATTCCTGCCCAGCATACCTGTCAGATGGAGAAAAGGAAAAGGAAGTGTGCAATCACCTTGGAAGCTGTTGGCTGCTGCCATACCTGCTGCCACAGCCCGCTCTGTCCACCACCCCCCCCCCCCCCGTGCTGCATGACGTGTTGGTTTCCATTCCTAGCACACCCTGACCTCCTAGCTCCCAGCTCAGGCCCATCCCCACAGTGGGTGCTCAGTAAATTCCCATGGCCTGATGGCAGTTTTATGGCCATCTGGTCCCCCTTTCACATTGCTCTCCTTACTGGTTTCTGAAGGTAGATAAGAACAAGCAAGAAGATCCATCTCAGGTATATTAAGTGGAGAGGAAGAGTTGCAAACAAGGATAGTTAATGGGAAGTCTGCTCAGGAGTGCATGTTCTTGGGGCTTTCCTTATACCTCTGGCCTCAGGGGCCTCTGAACCTTCTGAGACTTCCAATAGTTGGTTCCTGGGATAGCTGACTGTTTTAACAGGAGCCTGTCCTACTCATACATGGTGGTTACCAGGGACAGGTGGGTACTTTCAACTCCAGCTTCCCCTCAGGAGGAGGACTCAGGTATAAGGCAGGATTGCAGCAGACTGGGCTCTTGCAGCCTGAATGCTGGCAGGCCCCTACCTGGTGCTGGCAGCCGGATCTCATTCCTGCTGAAGAATGGCCAGTCCAAGAGCATACGGCCCACAACATGTTTAATCCTTGGCCCCTGTGGCTCTGCCACATGCCATGTGATTCCCCTGGCACACACAGTCACCCCCTGCATTCATTTTCCTCCCTCAATATACCAATGTTATCCCTTTGGAACATGTTGTTAATCCCTCCCGCCTATATTATCTCTCTTCTGGCATGCGTTCCTACCTCCACAGCATCAAATGAACTCGCCTTGCATTCACTGCAACCCTCTGGCATTAACTGCTATTTCTGGAGTGCCTGGGGACACCACTGGCATGAACTGGCACTCATCCTGGCACAGGAAAGGCTTCTCTGGCCATGGGCATGCTCACTCAGTATGCACTGAATAAGGGCTAACGCACCTTTTCTGGTTCTCATTCTATGTGTGAACTAGGAGGCATTTCCCCCGCCTTTTTCAAGGTCCTACAAGAGCAACTGGGATTAATTTCATCTCTAACTGTACTGTTCTTAGCAGCAGTGGTGTCTACATTGCTCTCAAGCCTAACACAGCCAAAACAGACCTTTTGATCCTGTTCCCCTCTCAGTAAGTGGCACTGTTCTCTACTCACCTACTTGCATAAGCCAGAAACTCCAGTACCATCCTGGATCCTTCACTTTCCTTCATTCCCCGTATCCAGACCTGCTGGTACCCCAATGACCTCCATGTTTCTAAATCCAGTGATCACTTTGCCATACATGTCTATATTAGCTTCCTGTGGCTGCTATAACAAAGCCAACTTGGTGGCTGAAAACAATAGAAATGTATCCTCTCTCAGCTCACTGGACCAAAAATCAAGATGTCAGCAGGGCCACATTTCCTCTGGAGGCTCTAGGGAGAATGGTTTCCTTGCCTCTTCCAGCTTCTGGTGGCTGCTGGCATTCCTTGGCTTGTGGCCGCATCACCTCAGCCTCCCTAGCCACATTGCCTCCTCTTCTGTCTGTGTCAAATCTCCCTCTTATGCCTCCCTCTTAGGAGGATACATGCATTTAGGGCCCACCTAAATTATCAGGGATAATCACTGTATCTCAAGATCATTGATTCAATCACATCTGCAAAACCCCTCCCCCCTTTTTTACTGTATAAGGTAACATTCACAGGTTCTAGAGATTAGAGTGGGGATATACTGGGGGAGGGCATAACTTAGCATGACACCCCAACGTACTCAGCAGTTAAGAACTGTCTTTGAAGCTCTTTTTTCCCTTGGCTTCTATACATCTCCTCCTTCATTGGCCACTCCTTCTCATTTGCCTTTGTAAAACTCTACTAGTAGGATTTTTACCATCCATTCAGTTGCTCAGGCTGAAAACCCATGTGTCATTTTTGCTTCCACTTTCCCCTCATGTCCTTCCACAACCAGCCCACTCAGCCAACCTCAAAACTGTAGCCCGGCTCTTCCACCCTCACTTCTCCTCAGCTCACTTCTAATTGCACAACCACCACATTTGTGGCCCAAACCACCCTTCTCCATCACCAGAAATAGACTCTGTGACCAAAGAAATGATTCAGAAGCTCCCAGATGCCTGTTGAACATCCTCTCAGCCTCTCTCTTATTCCAGCCACGATTGCAGTGAACATTTCCAGGAAGGTTTTCACTGAAAGTGTCTTAGCTCAATTACAGGATGTGTGATCGTTGCTTACTGCACGAGGGCTTCTCTGATGCCACGGTGTGAGACACCAGCAGAGATCTTCGTGGCACAGGGCATGTGCAGCCTGGTAGCATGGCAGGGGAGAGTCAACACCCTTGGGTCAATAGGGAGCCAGGAGTTAATGGAGAAATTCTTCTCCCTGTGGATCCCCATGTGGACAATTCTGAGAGGAATTCCATATCCACTTGAGAAAGTTTCAGTGAGATTAGCCCTGGCTTCACATGGTGGGGGACAACTCTGTAATGCGTAATTTTATAGGCTTTTTCTCCTTTCCTCTTTTACTCTTCCTGGTCCTTCGTCCTTGGTACCTGGGATCATTTTCCAAAAAAAAATTGCTTTCCCATGAGTCTTTACTTCAGGTCCTGCATTTGAGGGGAACCCAGGCTAAACTAGTGTACTTTCCAAAAATGCAAATCTGACCATGATCCCAGGACCCTCCCACCTCCTCAAAACCTTTCAGTAGCTTCTCAATGGTTTTGTGCTAATGGTGAAGCTCTTCCTGTGACTGACAAGGTTCTGAATAGTTTGGTTCCTACCTGACTCTATCATTTTCCCCACCTGCCTTTCCACTTCCCACCCCAGCCTCACTGAGCCTTTAAGTGCCCTTTCCTCTCAGAAGTTTCTCTCTTCTCAGGACTTTTCATAAGCTAGTCCTTCTTGGAGCTCTTTATTCCCTGCTCCTCTTCTGGGTGACTCTAGTTTATACCCCAACTCTCAACTTAAGCATAATTTTTTCAGAGACCCCTTTACCTACAGACTAGGTAACACCCCCATTATGCATTCTTCTAGCATAACTTTGGATAACTTCCCTTCTCAGCAGTGTTTCTTTTGCTTGAAGTTTTCCTTTTATTTGTACTATTATATGACTAACATCTGTCTCTTTCATTAGATGATAAGCCTCAGGAGGATAGAGACTTAATTTTTGCTCTTTAGTTATCCTCAAGGCCACACCTAGTGCAAGGCATATATCATAGGCTTTAAATATTTGTTGCATAAGTGAATGAATGAATAAATTAAAGCCTAATTATTCCCCAGTATTCAAAATATAGGCCACATTTCTGTATTCTTTTTGAACAAATTAAACCTGGCTTCAGCACTCACCAACCAGTATCAGTAACTTCTGAGACTTCTCCCAAGCCTCAGTCTGAACAAATGCCTTGGGCCTGCAGAGTTCTGGAAGGGCAGAACAGGCCCTGTTGCTTGCTGGGTACAGGAAGTCCCCCCTCCCCACTCCTTCTTGCTCAGCCTTGATTGAGAGTATAATCCATTCCAAGGTATGTGGCTCAAACAGAGGCTCTCCTTCCCCCTGCCAGCTGGCCCCACAAGGACCTTCACTTTGCCATTCAGTGACTAGTCCTCACATACCTCCACATGGCCAGCCCACTGGGAGTCCTGCTTCCTGCAAATGGGCTCAGGTCCACACACCCTTCCTTCCCGAGAAGCCTGAAATGCTGTTCTCTCCAAAAGCTGCCGAGGCTCAAAAACACTCAGGTGCCAGGTTGCTTTGCCCTTCTCAGTTCCAACAAACACATGCTCCCCTTTTTCTTTTCAAGGGGCCTGTGATCCCAGGAGTCTTACTCAAAACCTAGAGCCTCAAAGGAGCTTGCTTTCCTTTACCGGGGGTGGGGGAGGAGTTGGTGAGTGGTATGGCAATGCAGCGGTTCGTTTCTCCTCTCCTGTGTGGTGGCAGGATAAGCTTCCTGCCTTTAAGTGTATCTTCTCATAAGGTTGGACAGACTCATATTAAAGCACCAACAATATTGAATTCCTAATGACTAAATCTGTTACATTTGCATACAATTGTACGTGGTTCGCAGATATCTTCAAGCCGCACTTGTACCTCTTGACTTCATGTTTTGGCATCTTCCTCAGTGTGTTGCTGTCCGTGGTGCTGTAGCGTCATGGGGCTCAAAGGTGAGATGGTTTCTTCTGTTGTTTGACTCCTATGCAAACTTTCCCAGGACTCACACCTTTTATTATTTACTTTTTTAAATGAAAGATTTAAAATTTTTTTTAACGTTTATTTATTTTTGACAGACAGAGTCGGGGAGGGGCAGAGTGAGACAAAGAATCTGAAGCAGGCTCCAGGTTCTGAGCTGTCAGCACAAAGCCGGACGCAGGGCTTGAACCCATGAACCGTGAGATCATGACCTGAGCCAAAGTTGGACGCTTAACCGACTGAGCCACCCAGGCACCCCTAAATTAAAGAGTTTTTTGAAAACCTGTTGTAGGAGAAATAGAATCAGGTCTCTCACTTCCCGGTGCATTCAGCTGATTCTTGTATTTTGGGCGATTCCATCTGACATTTCCCTTTGGGGAAGTTAGGGCAGGGTTGAGGCCCTGACCCCACATGCACTCTGTTTATAAGTGTCACTGTGTTTGGGAGAGATACTGAGGATGGGGATGCAGCATGCCCTTGGTCAGTATGAAACATGGCTGAGTTCATTCAGTTTTTTCAGCTAGATGCTGAGTATAACCTGTCCACTTGGTTGCCTGATCTAGGAGCCTCTGAGTCACCACCTCCTCCATCTTTCCCACCCATCCCACAGCCTACAAGTCACTGGAGTGTGTTAATTCACTTTCCTCACCCCTACCACTGTGGCCTTTGAGCACACCCTCAGCTCCATATCACAGCCACAGCTTCTCCTCAGTCTCCTGCCTCCACATTACACCTGCTAATTGACACTCCCTCTACACAAGCTGGAGGGCTCCCCACTGTACTTATATGTCAAATCCAAACTCCTTAACGTGGCTTCTTGCCGACCACCATGCTCAGTCCCTCCTCTGTGTTTCTGTATGTGCTGTACCTCCCTCCTTCACTAGCTTCACTCCTCTGTTTATCAAACTCCTCACTCTTCCACACCCAGCTCAAAGGGCCCTCTTCTCTGGAGCCTTTACTGACCTATGCATTCCTGGGCCCTGCACACATCCACAACCCCCTTCCCTATCCTGTCCCCTCTCCCCGCTACCCCACCCCCACTCTTCTGGCCTCCTCTCTCACCTCTGAGGCAGGATTACAACTGTCTCATCTTTTTACCCTCCTCACACTATGGCCAACAAGTGAGGGGTGCTCAACAAGAATTTGCTGGAAGGATAGTTGGCTGATAGATTTAGTCTCTTATTAATTGAACCTCCCTCATAGATCAACCTCTTCCCTCTCTATCTACCAATGATGTTGGAAACTTCTCCTAGCCTCACTCCCTCTCAAGTTAATTCATTTAATTCATTTCTTCAAGAGCACATTGCGGTAGCTGTCACTCTCCTCTCATGTCCTGGCTATCAGAAGCCTGAAACTCCTGTTTGCATCACCTCCCAACTCACTTTGGTTTCTCTTTCTGACTAAGAGCATTCCAGTCTCTTTTGCTTTCTCATAGGTTGCTTTATTGAAGAATTCTGTTCGTTTTGATATAAGAGCCTAGGGCCAGAGAGGGTGAGATACCTGTTTGGTTCACAAGGCCAGGAAGCTGAAAATGGTTTTTTCCCAGCCTGTACTCTAGTTCCCCCATCTCTCCTTCTCCTGGTAGCCAGGAGCTAAGATCTCCCCAGCACGTGACCCACCCTCAGCCTGCCTAAAATGCTTCATGAACCAAGCTCAGAATGAGAAAATCAAGCAAATACTTACCCAATGCATAGAGGAAAAATGAGTTGGAAATAAGTCCTGATATGTTCCTGCATGTATGTCTCATTCACTCAGACCATAACACTCTGAGCTTGAAAGTTTTGGGGCATAAGACTTTTGCCCTAGGGCAGGGGAGGAATGACGATCTACAAGAGCCACTGCTAAGGATGGGAGGCAGGCAGATAGTGGGGGCTCAGAATGCTTGAGCCTCCTGTTGTATGTATGTATGGGAAGTTGGTATTCCAAGTGTTATGAATTTGGGATTTTAGATGGGGACTCTGGGTGGGTGCAGGGGCCAGTAGCAGGGATTACGGAGGGAGAAGAAAATGTTACAGGAGTGAGGTGCATAACCCCAGACATGAGAAAAGAGAAGGTGTTCCATAGCAATGGAAAGGTAGTGAGATGGGTCAAAAGTTCCATGGTGCATGTAGGAAAATAAGAGGTTCTAGATGTGGGGTAAGAACTTTAAGTGTAGATGAAGGGGAACACTCTGGGTTTATGTACCAGGGATACAGTGCTAGATGTGGGATAACTTTGGAGAGGGCAGAATTCTGGGTGTGATAAATGGGAGTACAGGACACGATGCTTGTGTTTGGGTGTCTGTGTGTGGATGGGTGTATGTGTGTACACGGCTTGTGAGGGTCACAGACCAGGAAGCAGACCCGTCAGCAGTGTGAAATACTGAAGCAGGTGAAAAGTAAGGTGGGAAGGATTTAAGAGAGGGAAGAAGGTAGAGCTCATGGCAGAAGTCTGCTGGCCTGAGAGTGGGAGGTCATCTGGGGCAGCTCCCTGCCCACACTGCCCTCAGAGCCCTGTCCATGGTTCTGTATACAGAGAACCCCCTTCAACCTCTAGTAGCTGGGCACCAGCAGTCTGTCTTAGCTCATGCTATGTGTCCCCACTCTCACTGATTGCATTGTTGGGATACAAAGTAAGTCCTTTCCAGGATGTGTTCCAGAAACCCAAGTAAATAAGTTGACTCCAGGAAGGGGACTCAAGAGAAGCCTGGGGGAGCAGCAAGTGCCCCAGGAACACTGCTGGTGAGGCTGGAGAGGGTAGGGACTCTAAGGTCTGGGGGTCAAGTATGATGGCTCCCCTGAAGTGGGCTGTAAAGGACCAGGAGGATTTGGTTTTGGGTGGGGGGATGTATTAAGCAAAGCAGTGAAGAGTGAGGAGCCTGAGATAGGGCCTGGGGCGGGGAGGGGCAATGGAGAGGTTCCTAACAGATTGCAAGCTCACATGTCTGAAGGAGCCAGGCAGATGATGTAAATGAATGAAGCAGGCCAGGAACAAGATGAAATTAAGAAACATGGGGATGGGGGTGCCTGGGTGGCTCAGTAGGCTGAGTGTCCAACTCTTGATTTTGGCTCAGGTCATGATCTCACTGTTTGTGAGATCGAGCCCTATGTCAGGTTCTGTGCTGACAACATAGAGCCTGCTTGGGATTTTCTCTCTCTCTCTCTCTGCCCCTCCCCCACTCATTCACTTGCTACTTCCATCTCTCTCAAAAGGAAAAAAAGAAAAAAGAAATATGGGGATGGGCAAATGGAGAGAGAGAGAGAGAGAGAGAGAGAGAGAGCGCCCTAAATAGCTAAGGACATTCAAGACAAAACAAAACAAAACAAATGCGGGTCAGGCCAAATGAAGTCTGGCCCATGGACCACCAGTCTGAGACCTTGGCTGTCTAAGGGTGTATGGCAAAGGCCTTGGATGCCCAGCCCAGTTGAAGAAGAAAATTCTACAATAGGGCAGAGATGGGGCCTGCCTAGGATCACGGGGCAACAACGCTGTCTGGATGGTGCCTTCCTTACCTTTCCCTTACAAGGAGCTAACAGTTTATTGAAGACTCAGTTGGTCTTGGACCCATATTTTGCCAGCTAGATGACCTCATTCCCTTTCCATCACGGCCTTCCAACCTGACGACCCCCTTCCCTAAATGCCTCCCAGGCTGGTCTTGCTTTGTATACAGAGTGTCATCTCCTAGCCCATTACAACACTCCAGCGAGCATTTCGCATTTCGGAGCTGACCCAGGCCCTCCTGCTTCCTTTAGGCTTAGTCCTTTGGGGTGTGACCCCCCCCCCCCTCCCAGCACCTCCCAGAATCACCTAATCTCTTTTCATCCCCCTCTGGTGAGGTAGGCAGAGGAGGGCTCCAAGCACCCCAGCTCCCATTGTCTGTGCTCTTTGAAACGTTTAAAGGGATTAGGGGCTGGGGGCTGGGCCAGGGTTGCCCTCAGGGATGTGTGTTCAGTGGGGGAGAAGATGAGATTCCACTTCCTTCCATCCCACCCGTCCAGAAGGGCTGGTGAGTGCAAGATAGATGGCGTG
The DNA here is from genome assembly GCF_016509475.1 of Prionailurus bengalensis. Taxonomy (NCBI): domain Eukaryota; kingdom Metazoa; phylum Chordata; class Mammalia; order Carnivora; family Felidae; genus Prionailurus; species Prionailurus bengalensis. The sequence goes on along the minus strand of NC_057351.1, from coordinate 31,482,052 downwards.
GATAAGGGGGCATCCAATTAATTCCAATTTAAACCCAATTTGGTCTCCTTTATAATTAGAACAGCAGGCGTGTTTTAATAGTGGATTATCTCTCCCGGGCAGTCCTTTGTCATTGCTCTTTCTCTGCACTGGGTCTTCTGGACCACCCGACCTGGGCAGTGGGGACGGAGCTGGGGGAGAAGGGCAGGGCATGGATGGGGAGATCATGGGGCATGGGCGCACAGAGAAGGGACCACAGAAGCTCGATGTCAGTGAGGATTCTTTACTCTGGTATCTATAGAATAGGAGAGAGAAGACATTGATGGTAGATCTAGAAGGTGGGGCCATGGGGCTCAGAAGGGGAGCAGAGATATGGGCACTGCTGTGTGACCTTGGGTGAGCCCTTGACCTTTCTGTGCTTCAGTTTTCTCACCTGGCAAATGAGGACAGTGTTGGTAATGATGACAGAACACGCCATTTATAATAATGTCTTAAAGTGGCCCCGCAGCCAAATGTTTTCAAGTGAGCTTTCGCTTAGAAGGTCTCCTCCATCATCCCTCTCCACCCCATTCCCCACAGAGGCCCTGTGGGGACACAGCAGTGAAAAACCACAGTCAGACATGGGCAGCCAGAGGACATGGGCAGCCCTCGCTTGTTTCTGCGGGAGCTCAGGAGGTTCAGAGGGGACCCTCAGATATAATCCTGAAGGTTCCAAAGCCCCCCTGGGGAAAACAAAGCCCTCCCCCTAGCAACTGCACAGTTAATGCTTGAGTTGAGTCGCTTGGGGGCAGGGGGGGGGGTGTCTTGGGTAGTGGCCACTCACTCGGCCCAACTGTGTGAGTCCTTTGCTGTTTGGCCAGCATGTTTTCAGTCCATGTCCTCTCCTCAAGTCAGCAAAGTAGTTGTCATCATTGTGACTGCTGGCAGGTAAGGAAACTGAGGCTCAGAGAGGAAACAGTGATGCTTGGGACCAGCTTGTTCTGTGAGGCAGGGAAAGCTTATCAGTCCCCAGTCCTGAGTCCAGCCTTGCCTGGAGCCTGTCCCCACTTTGCAGATGAGGCTCCAGCCCTGGACCAACGGCTTGTGGCTTTTTCTCCTGGGGCAGGGGCTCTGTCTGCAGGGGCCAAGGCCCACTCCGCACAACACAGAGCCCCTGGCCCACAAAGCTAGCCTGCCACGCTCACCCTCCCTGCCCCTCAGCACCAGGACCTCAGCCACCGCCTGTGGCCTCACAAATCCTCCCAGGGACATCTGGGTAATTACAAGATTCTTCATTTACTGATGACACTTTTCATTACCCAGAATGAACGCAGCCTTGTTCCCTCCCCACTGCCCAGGCAGGGCCGTTCCTCATGTCGGTGGGATTGATGGGCCAGGTTGGGACTGGTGCCTCCCTCCCCTAGGCCTCGAGACAGCCCGCTTTTGCCAGCGGATGCTTCATCCAGTGGCACTGGCTCTCTCCTCCTCTGAGGGCGGGGCGCTGCACTTGCACCCCCACACTGAACCCCCACAGCCATTCCGCGGGCCACCATTGCTCCCTTCTCTTTTCCACAAGGAAACGAAGGCTTAAAGAAGGTAAACCACTTTCCTGAGAGCTGATGAGAGAGAAAGATCCAGACACCTCACCACCTACCCCCTTCCCCCACAAAAGCCCCATTCATTGGAGCAAACAACTTGAGAACCCCTGGTTTTATAACCAAAGGCAAGAGGAAAGCCCGCATACCTGGTTCTTGCCCTCTGAGACTCTCACAGGGGGTCACTCATGAGAGGCTGAGTCAGGCCAGACGGGATTGAGGCGGGGCCCTCTGGGGCTCCTCAGCTCTGCACGGATGCTCTAGGCAGCCTGGCTCAGAGACGTCTTGGTTTCTGTTTGTGGCCCATCCGCGAAATGGCGCCTGGAAGCATCCCAGAGTGGCCGGGAATGAGGCAGGAGTAGATGGCCCGTGAGCTTTCTCTCCCGTGCTCAGGCTCGCTGTCCCTGCAAGGTGTATAACCTGCCTGGGGAAGCTTCTCCTTAGAGCTAATAGGAGTGTCTCTGCCCTGGGGAGGACTTCTGGACTAAAGCATAGGAAAGTCCCAAATTTGGGGGGAAGAACGCTGGAGAGTGGGGCACGGGGACTTCACCTGCCACAGCCTCCGTAAGGCTGGAAAAACGAGGCTCTTGCCAGAAAAGGTCTTTTTTTGTCCTGAGGGAATTACATAACGGCAGGGTAGTTTATTCATACGTACGAATATATGCATGAATATATAGATGTGTGCGTGTGTGTGTGTGTGCGTGTGCGCATGTGTGTTTGCTTTGTGATATTTGTGCTAACTTAACACACAGCATGAACGCTTAAAGCTGACAAGTGAAATTTAGTTAGCAGGGGGCCCCTTGTTCCCGATTTATTGCTTCACCAGGGACTCATGCAGGCTGCGGGGCTGGAGGGTTGGTGGCGGGGAGAGAGCCCGCGACCCAGGCCCCAGTTGAATTATGAGTCACAATCTATAAACCATTACGTGCTGTGGATTGCAATGGTATTTATTGCAATCTGACCACTCACATTTCAAAACTTGGTTTCGCACATGGGTTGGAGAAAAGGACCTAAAAAATATGTTTTAGAGTCGGCTGCCCTTGGCTGTGGGGGGTCAGCCTGCAGCCTGACGATCTGGAGAGAGATTGACACGCCCTAGCCTCCCCCTTCACAGACCCCTGCACCCCCGACAGCGGGACCCTAGGAAGCTCAGTCCCTTTTGTCGGACAAGACAGGGGTTAAAAACTTCACTTAGATGTTGTAACCAGGTGTGTACAGCCTCAAAACCCCAGAACTTTCCACACCAGCACCTTGTCTGTTGAGTTGAGTGACTTACTCAAGCCCCAGAGCCAGGGAGAACATCACCAGGGAGCCCAGCCTTGTGCCCGGCCTTCCCTCCCCTTGAGCTCATTGCCCAGTTGTCCCGCTTACCTGCCCGCCTGTGGCTTCACTTGTGTATGAGGGGAGCACCTCGCCTTGTCTCTCTACAGGTCTCACAAAGCCCAGTGAGGCCTGAGATCTGCAGAACAAAGTAAGCCCAGACCATTCTCCTGTCAAGTAATCTGGAGCACTGTAGGTCAGTCATGGCTGCGTAGTTTCCTCCCCTGCAGACCTTCTCAGAGCCTTTTTTACACCATGAGGCTTGCCGTGGCTCTGTGAGAGGGTGTATGGTTTGAAGCGTTTCCTAATTTATTGATCAGGGGAGTTTGGGAAGGAAAGAACCCCCAAAGTATGTTCATGCTAACAACGGTCTGGTTGGAAGTGTTCTTTCTTGGGCATCAGAGTGCAAACCCCACTTTCCGCACCACTCACTGCGACTTTGGAAACCCTGCTTGGCCTCTCATGACTTGTAGGACGTCCCTGGGCGTACTGGGGTCAGCTGGAGCCCAGGACAGAGGGTGGCACGCAGAGAAGAGAGGATCAGAGCCATGCTGGGATCAGCTGAGCACAGACCATTGGCGAGCCCTTGGGGAGCACCTTCTCCTCCTTTGGCCTTGGTGTCCCCACCGGCTAGATCAGATGAGCTTAAAGAGTCGTCCAGTTTAGGCTTTGTGTGCTTGGGCATCTGTAGGGCAGAAGGAGTCCTGACTCCTCTTGGGCTGTCTGCTCCAATGCCCTCCAGCCCCACCCGCTGCTTCGCCCCAGCCCCCACCCCAGGGAGAATGACAAAGGAGCCAACAGACTGACCCAGGCTTAATGTAGCTGGAGCACATTAATAATTGATGCGCGAGGAGGCAAGATCTGCCTCAGAGGGATGTGAAGAAGGGGAGGGGGCCGGGGCACATGAAGGAGAAGAGTTCTGCTCAGGCCACGGCTGGGCGCAGGGTGGACTCTTGTGGCAATGTGACATCACCCAGGCACCTGGGTGGTGGCTTCCCTGGGGCCCTAGTCAGGCTCTGCCCAGTGAGACCTGAGGACACGTTGCCAGGGACACAGCCTTGGCCATCAGTGAGAATAGGGTGTTAGGGGTCGTTTCTGCTTCAGGACCACAGGGCCTGGGCTAGTTGGAGCCTGGCCCTGCCCCATGGGTTCTTCGAGCTGGGCGGCCCTGACCTGATGTCACCAGAACATGGGGCAGTGGAAAGCAGATGGGCTTACCGGACCCTCGGGGTGGGGCTGCGCTGGGACACCCAGACTGCCCCCAGATGGCTGTCCGTCCCCCTGGCCTGGGGAGTCTGTACACCGCGGCTAGTCTGTGACCTTGCAGGATGACTCTGGCTAATCCCTTGTCTTTCTGGGCCTCTGCAACATTGAGGGGCGTCGGGGGGACAAGTGATTGCAAGCCTCTTCGGTATTGCCCACATCCCAGTTCTGAGACTGAGGGCCAGTCTGGCACAGCAGCCACCCTAGGGATGGAGGTAGAGGGTGGGAGGGGGCAGGGGAGCACGGTCTATCCCAGAAGGTCCCCTCCCAGGCAACCTTCAAGCCAATGTGTCCCTCTTGGCAGGGTGAGGGGTGTTCCAGGAGCTGGCAAGCCCTCACATGCCCGACACCCTTGCTCCCAGGATTCCAGGAGCAAAAGGGTTGTCAGAATGCATGCCCAGGAATGTCACTATCAGACTCATCCGCACAACCAAGAAGCCCTTGCGTCTGTTCCCCACATGGCGTCATGTGTTCTCGCGAACCCGTTCAGGTAGCCCGCCCTCCCGGGGCCCCTGCTGTCCCTCCATGTGGGGTGCCCAGGACAGTCAGTCCTCCCTGCTGTCCTCACGCCGAGGCTGTGTGATCCGCCCCGCTGCTGGGAGGGAAGGAGTCTGCCAGGCTGAGGGGAGGGGACAGCCCTGTTTCCCGGTGGACGGGGAGGGGGCCGGGCCAGGCGGCGATGCTGAGCACAGCTGCCCTTACTCTGTGCCGTGGTGCCAGAGGACCCGGATCACTTGTCCGTCCTGACAAGCGCCCCACGAGGGGCACGTTATCTGTCCCATCTCACACGAGGCAATGGAGCCCCACTAGTCCGAATTTGCAGAGCTGGTACGGGAAGGGGCTGCCTCTTGCTCGCTCTCATTCGACGTTCATTAAATAAACATTTCTTCATACCCGTTCCATACTTACCCGAGGCTGACTGTGCATTGAATCTGGGGCTTATTGGAAGCCTGGCGCCCCAGCGTTTGAAGGAAAGGAAACCACACATGCAAAAAGGCCCGTAGGTGAGAGGAAGCACTCACTGTTGAAGAAAAGAAGCGTTCCGGTACGGCAGCAGCCTTGAGTTAGAGGTAGGAAGTGATGAGGAGGCGACAGACACTTCCGGGCCACAGCGAGGAGCTTGAACTTCACCCTCGGTCAACGGATGGCACCAAAGGGTTGTAAACAAGAAAGTGGCATCACCGGGCCAATGTTTTGGAAAGATCTCTCTAGCTCCAGAGTGCCGCCTGGGTTGAGAGGGGATGGGAACAGGGGTGAGGCTGGAGCTAGATGGCATTCAAGACAGTGAAGGTGACAAGAGCCTGCCCTAGGGGTGTGGCCGTGTCAGTGACAAGCTGAGGACAGACCCCTAACAGGAGAAATATGCACTCCATGCTTGCTGGGCCGGGCGCAGGTAGGAAAGTCAAGGATGACTCCTAGGGCTCTGCTTCTGGTGACAGGTGAATCAATGGTGAAGCTAGCAGGCTCCAGACGGGGAGGAGCTTGGTCACTTTGGGACCGGCCTGGTTTGAGGTTCCTGGGGGACTTCCGGGTAGAGGTGTCTGCCCACCACCAAATATCCGGGGTCTAAAAGTGAAGAGAGAGGTCTGAGCTGCAGGTGGAAAGCTTCAAAGGCATCAGCACGATGGACGCGGAAGTCTTGGGGGTAGAAAACCTTGCCAAGGTTGTGGACGAGAGACAGAAGAGAAAGTTCAGCCGGAATCCCGAGAAAAAGCATGGGGGGAGCAGAAAGAGGCAAGTCTGAAAAGTCTCAGCCATCCATGCAGCCGAGGACAAATCCTGCTGCACCAGGGCCCAAGCAGTGACCAAGGTGTTCCTTATAAAGGTTGGCTCCTGGGACTGTCCTAACCAAGACCCTGTTCCTGTGCCTCTGCCCTCCCCCAGAGGGGACCTCAGGTCTCCTGATTCCAGAGGGTCCCACTGAGTTTTCTCACTGGCCCTTCGAGGACACAGGTGGAACTGAGCCCAGAGCAAGGGGAGGGGTCTGGGGAGGACGCTGTCCAGCAGAGGGGACAGACGGAAGGAGGGCCCAGGGATGAGAGGAGCTTGGTGCACCATGGTGCCATAATCTCCCTGGATTTGGGTGCTAGGATTCTTTTGTTGCAGCCAGAGCGCAGGGCTGGTGGTGGCCTCTGCTCACGGTTGGTTCCTACGAGCCGGGAGGCTACCCCGGATGTTGTACAGAAGAAGACAGGTGTTGGGGGGGGCCGGTTGCAGAGCTGTCCCAGCGGCGTCCCCAGAGTCCCCACATGCGTAGTTGACTCCTGACCCCAAGAGTGACGCCGAATGAACACCCCAGCCCTCTTGCTCCTGAGGGAGAAAATCCCAGGAGCACCCACACACTCCCAGAGGGACCCCGAGGTGCCCAGGACAGTGACCCATTCCTCCATTTACCTCTTCAGGTGGCTCTCCTCTCCTTCCTGCTCCCTCCATCCTCCTCACAGTCCTTCTGGATTCATCTCCTACAAAACCCCTTGCACTCAAATCCTTGTCCCAGAGTCGGCTCTGGGAGGACCTTGCAGTGGGTCAGGGCCCGGGGTTAGGACATGACCTCCATTCCTCCTCAGGGCCACCGAGACTTCTCCCCTAGCCCCTGCCTTCCAAGAGCTCTGTGCCAAGAGCTCTGTGCCTCCAGCACCCCCCTCACCCCATTCGGTTTCCCTTTCTACCCCTTGAACTTGCTCAGTGAAGGGTAGGAATGATGACAGTGAGAACACAGGGCCTGGGGGCTTAGAGAGGCTCCTCGCTGGCTGAGTGAGTGCCTGGGCCACCGGAGCTGGGCTGGGCAGGATCGTGTCCGGAGTGACAGCTAATGCCCGCTGATGGCAGAGGCCCGCGTGGGACTGGAGGAGGAACAGCAATTAGCTACCACGGTGACAGCCGAGACAGGGCTGCTAAATGGGCCCATTAGAGAGCATTAGCAAAACAACTGGACGGGCCTGAGCGGAGACATCCCTCGCTGCCTCTCTGGGACTGGGGCTGGGCCGGGGCCTGGGGAGGTTCACCTGAGACCTGTCGGGGAGGTGTGCCCCCAAGCGAGAGCTGCTTTGAAAGGGGGGGGTGCCCCTCTCCTGCAGCCGCAGCCCCTGGAGGTAGAGTGCCCATCTGTGGTCATTTGGAGTCCACTTGCCGAGTGATGCCCAGGCAGATAATGGCTTTAATGGGGCCTTGCACACAGAGCACTTAACACACTTCCCAGAGCCGGGTCCCAGACGTGAGCTCATTAGCTCAAACCTCCGAGGCCCATTTCACAGATGGGGGAGGGGGAGGGGCCCATGAAGTGACATGTTAAAGGTTAACCACACGGTTCTTTGTCCCAAACCAAGCCTATCTGGCCTCGCCCCTGAGACTCTTACGCCCCTGGAGACTTGGGACTGGGTTTTATTCATCACTCTCTCTCCAGGGTGTGGGGGTCAGGCTGGCACGAAGCAGCTGCTTCTCCGAGCGGTTACTGAGAAAGAGGAGGACCCAGCAGCCGCTGCGGTCCCCAGCCCAGGCTTCCCGAGGCCCCGGCTGTCTGGTGTGCTGTCACGGGGTCCAGCAGATGGGTCCCTTACTTCCCGGGTCCCTCGGCCAATTGCTTACGCTCCCAGAGCCTCTACGTCCTCACCTGTGGAATGGGCCAATAACAGGGTCTGCTCCCTGGGCACCGTGAGGGGTAAATGAGACCCCGTGTGCAGAGGACTAAGAGGGGCACGTAGCACATGAGCTTTCTGGGAATGGTGGAGGTGTCGACTTCGCTCTCATTGTTACCCATTTACACAGTGGGGGACATCGGGAGTGTTCGTCTACACAATAGCGGCCGTGGCTATTGGAAGGTGACCCAGGGCTGGGCTTGCAGAAGCAGCCGGAAAAGAGTAAAGAAAGCCCAGGCCAGCTCCATGGCAAGCTTTCAGGTCTGTCCTCCAGATGTGAGGTGGGGGGTGGGGGGGTGGGGGGGCCTGGAGACCCTCTGAGGGCCCCTTGGCTCTAAAAGCCTCATAGGTGACAAGGGTGGGGGCACAGGGTGGGGACAGCCAAGAGGAGCAGGTCTGAGCCTGGGCCGACAGACATCGGTGGCTCTGAGAACATCCCTGCTGACATGGTGTCCGGCCCATCCGTCAGGAAGTGGGACCAGGCCCTGCTTTGTCCTCAGCTGCACCTGCTGGAAGGGGGCTGCTTGCCCGGGGAGATGGGGGGCGGGGAATGGAGGGTGTGCGATCTGGTTGCTATTGGGCTGGGGTTACAGCCAAAGCATCTCTCCCTGACAGCAGCGCGAAGGGGACCCCGGTCCCCAGCCCTGTCACCTCGCACAACTCCAGGGGGAGTTGCTCTGTTCATTCATGCCCTGAAGATAGCGTGAACCTACTGATCCCCTAGAAATCTCTTCCTGTTTTCTTCCTGTGTGCCCGTTATTTTTTTTCATCTTTAAGATTTTATTTATTTGCTATTTATTTATTTATTTATATTTTAAAATATAATTTATTGTCAAATTGGCTTCCATACAACACCCAGTGCTCATCCCAAAAGGTGCCCTCCTCAATGCCCATCTCCCACTTTCCCCTCTCTCCCACCCCCCATCTACCCTCGGTTTGTTCTCTGTACTTAAGAGTTTCTTATGGTTTGCCTCCCTCCCTCTTTGTTTGTAACTATTTTTTCCCCTTCCCCTCCCCCATGGTCTTCTGTTAAGTTTCTCAGGATCCACACATGAGTAAAAACGTACGGTAGCTGTCTTTCTCTGACTGACTTATTTCACTTAGCATAATACCCTCCAGTTCCATCCACGTGGCTGCAAATGGCCAGATTTCATTCTTTCTCATTGCCAAGTAGTATTCCATTGTATATATAAGCCACATCTTCTTTATCCACTCATCAGTTGATGGGCATTTAGGCTCTTTCCATAATTTGGCTATTGTTGAAAGTGCTGCTATAAACATTGGGGTACAAGTGCCCTTATGCATCAGCACTCCTGTATCCCTTGGGTAAATTCCTAGCAGTGCTATTGCTGGGTCATAGGGTAGATCTATTTTTAATTTTTTGAGGAACCTCCACACTGTTTTCCAGAGCGGCTGCACCAGTTTGCATTCCCACCAACAGTGCAAGAGGGTTCCCGTTTCTCCACATCCTCGCCAGCATCTACAGTCTCCTGATTTGTTCATTTTAGCCACTCTGGCCCGCATGAGGTGATATCTCAGTGTGGTTTTGATTTGTATTTCCCTGATGAGGAGTGACGTTGAGCATCTTTTCAAGTGCCTGTTGGCCATCTGAATGTCTTCTTTGGAAAAGTATCTATTCATGTCTTCTGCTCATTTCTTCACTGGATTATTTGTTTTTCGGGTGTGGAGTTTGGTGAGTTCTTTATAGATTTTGGATACTAGCCCTTTGTCCGATATGTCATTTGCAAATATCTTTTCCCATTCCGTCGGTTGCCTTTTAGTTTTGTTGATTGTTTCCTTTGCAGTGCAGAAGCTTTTTATCTTCATGAGGTCCCAATAGTTCATTTTTGCTTTTAATTCCCTTGCCTTTGGAGATGTGTCGACTAAGAAATTGCTTCGGCTGAGGTCAAAGAGGTTGTTGCCTGTTTTCTCCTCTAGGGTTTTGATGGTTTCCTGTCTCACATTCAGATCCTTTATCTATTTTGAGTTTATTTTTGTGAATGGTGAAAGAAAGTGGTCTAGTTTCATTCTTCTGCATGTTGCTGTCCAGTTCTCCCAGCACCATTTGTTAAAGAGATTGTCTTTTTTCCATTGGATACTCTTTCCTGCTTTGTCAAAGATTAGTTGGCCATACTTGTGTGGGTCCAGTTCTGGAGTCTCTATTCTATTCCATTGGTCTGTGTGTCTGTTTTTGTGCCAATACCATGCTGTATGGATGATTACAGCTTTGTAGTAGAGGCTAAAGTCTGGGATTGTGATGCCTCCTGCTTTGGTCTTCTTCAAAATTATGTTGGCTATAATTTTGGGGTCTTTTGTGGTTCTATACAAATTTTAGGATTGCTTGTTCTAGCTTCAAGAAGGATGCCATTGTGCACCCATTATTAAATTCTAGCTGTGCCTGGGGAAATAGAGACCGGGTACTCTCTCCAGTGCCCAAAGGGGAAACTGAGGCAGAGGAAAGCTGGTGACTAGCCTTTAAATGCTAGTCACTGCCACTCTAGGGGGAGCTGAGGAGGGAGGGTACACGGATGACCCACGCATGGCCCTCGACGGCGGGATGCCCCACACTGTCAGTTCCCCGCATCTCTTCTCATCTGCCCCTTTCAGCACCCTGGGGAGAAGGCGAGAGGGAGAATTAATAGACCCATTCTACAGGTGAGGAAATTGAGGCCCTCAGAGGAGCCACGCTGCATTGAATGCTCTTATTGAACACTGTTTATTTTTAATGAAAATCAAGAACAGAAAACCACAAAGAAAATATCACGAATGGCCTGATGCTCCAAGAGGGAGTTGTTTTGTTATTGGTATTTGACCACCCTCCAAGGTTATGGAGATTCTAGAATTTGTCAGTTCAGGGTCAGGCCCCTGGGTGGGCCTCTGGCAACTACAGGTGTGTTTAGGAGCCAACAGTGGGATACACGGGTTGGGGGCACCCTGCTGGGCTGGCCGCTGGTGTCTCCAGCCTGCCTTCCTGCTGTCTGATCCCCAAGACCAAAGGGCAGGCTCTGGATCTCTCCAGTTGCTGGGGGGCTCTGCCTCCTTCCCCCTCCAGGAGCCATTTCAGTCTCGCCTGCTGTGGGGCCGTCCCCTCCCCCCATGCAGGTCGTGTATGCCCAACACCAGGAGCAACATGTACCAGCGGCCGGATGTGAACGTTACTCTGGACTCGTCCAGAGTGCACAACACCGGACACCCTGCAGGGCACCGTTCCCACCCTGCTCTGGTGCCATCTGAGCCAAGGGGTCTCCGGTGCCCGAGGCAAACTCCGCACCCCTCCCCTCCAACTCTCTCCTGCCTCCTAACCCGTGGGCCGGCATCATAACAGTCCCGAGCACCATTTCCCCACGCAGTAGCCCCCACTCCCAGGGCCGCGGTGAGGATCAGAAGGAGCGCGGGTGAAGCACTTGGCCTGCACTGGGCGGCGGGAAGCTCTGGGAGAAGGGCGACCGTGACTCACGTGGTGTGGGCACTACGGTGCTGTGCGGGAGCCCCGGGGCAGGTGCCCAGGATGCAGTCTCTGCTCTCCAGGTGCTCAAACCTGTCCTCCCTTCACTCAGGTGCAGTCTCCTCTGGAAGACCTCAGCCCCGCCCAGCCTCACCTGGAGACCGGGTTCGGACCCGGTTCCCATCGCCCCTGCACCTCTGCTCCCAGTCGACCTGCTCCGCCAGGGGCCGAGGCCCATTAGCTGGGGGCCAGGTGTGGATCCAGAGGGCCCCGGGCACACAGCACAGAGCAGGAGCTGAGGGATGAAGTGTGTCGAATGAATGAACGTGGACCTTCCGTCTGCGTCCAGCACCCACCTGCTGCTGCTTTGCGCACGTTGGGCCGGGTGCCGAATGTTACATTCACTACCTCACTTAATCCTCGTGAGAACTCTGAGGGAGCGACTGTCTGCATTTCACAGGCGAGGAAGCTCTGAGAAGCTTGCTCTATCAGCCAGGCTCCAACCAGAGGAAGAGAAGAGCCCTCAAACATTTACAACACGGGGATGAAGCGCCGGGAATTGGTTTCACAGGTGGCGGAGGAGCTGGGGGAGGATGCAGGGATTCCCAATGGCACGAGGCTGCCGCCACCAGAGACCGGAAACCAGGGAGGAGCCGGGGCCTCGTGGGCACGTCCTGCAGAGGCTGGACTCATGGAGGAGATGCCACCAAGTCAGGGAGGGGAGAAATAGCAAAGACTAGAAGGGCTGAAGGATAAGGGACAGGTCAGGAGCGCTGAGTCCCATGCACCCCTCACAGGTCCACGGTAAGACGTGGTAGGAGGCTCCCTTCCAGGCCCGCCTCCCTCCCACCCGGGCTCCCCATCCCCTGGCCCTGGGGCGTCGCACCTCTGCTCTCCCTGCCTAGGCTCTACCCTTCCTGCTGGCCCCCAGCCCTCGCCCCCCAGAGGAGCAGCCGCACAGCCAGGACTAGTGCTGTGGCCTCTGGATCCAGAGTCCCCAGCGGGGTGGCCTACATCCGGGGCTGTGCCCACCTTCTGTCCTGGCTGCCAGCCGCCTCCACCGGGGTGGGGGGGCCCTGCACAGCAGGTGCAATGTGGCTCTGTGCCAGCCCCAAGGATGCTCATCCCCACCCCTCCTGGCCGCAGGGCTTCATGGTTGACCATCGCCCCTGGCTCGCAGCCCTCCCAGCATCCACCCCCAGTCGTGCCCTCTCCCTGGCACCAGGAATCTTTCCCACAAGGCGTCGCTCCATGGGTCTCCCCGTGTGCCCTACTCTCACCACTAGCGGTACATTTCCAGTCACCCCACCGCCCCCTTCAGCTGTGAGAATAGCAGAGCACGTCACATGACCATCTCCAGCTTCTGTTTCTACTGTCCCCCCAACCCCGCCGCCACCACAAGGGAAACTCGGCTCTTGCCAAGGTGTCCAATGACTGTGATACCCAGCTGGCCGTCCCACTGCTCACTGCTGTCCTTGTCTTCCTTGGTGTCCAGCAGCATCTGGCCCAGTGGGGACAATCTCTTCCTTCGTTCCCCCTGTCCCTCCACCTCACTCCCCCGCTGCCCAGGCTCTACCTCTCTGGGGGCCCCAGGCCCTCGGTCTGAGACCCTCCTCTCTTTTCTATCCACACGCTCTCCCTAGACCACCTCGCTGGGGGCCGAGGTTTTAAACAGCGGCCCCTTGCTGTTGGTTTCCACTTCGTATCTGCAGCCCCGGCCATCTGAGCCACCTCGCTTCACCTGCCTGGTGTCTTCTCACGGACACGCGGCCATGCGGGCGTCTAAATCGCCATGGTCAAAACAGCTCTCAACGCACCTGTCACCACCAAAAGAACCAGCCTCCCCTTTTGGTAAACGGCACCTTCACCCACCCCACCGCTCGGTCCAAACACCTGAGGGGTATTCTCGAGTCCTCTCTCTCCCTCCCGCCCCCACTCCACTCCGTGGCTCAGCTCTTGAATTTTGTCCTCAGGCCATCCTCTCCTGTCCATCGGCGCCGTCCTCGTCCCAGGCCAGGCCATCGTCATCTCCCCTCTTCACTGGTGGGAGGGACCTCCTCCCCATTTCTCCGCTTCCACCTGCTCAAGGCGGTGGCCCGAGTTACTGTTCTAAAACTTGAGTCAGGGCATGCCACCCCCATCCTTAACCCCCTCCACTGCCCCCTGCACTGCATCAGAAGAAAATCCACACTCCCTACTGGGTGTGCCTGTGGGGGTCCCCTGGATACGGCCGCAGCCTGCCTGTACCAAGTGGCCCACACTCACGGGGCTCTGGACACAGTGGCCCTCTTGCATCGCATGGCCTCTCATTTCTGCTCAGGGCTTTCCACGGCCAGGCGAGCTCCGCTCCATCCCTCAGGCCTGCCCTGACCCCCTGCCTAAAGCAACTGCCCCCTACCGAGCCACAGGGACACGACCCCACTTCCCCCAGGCCCAGATGTGCGCTCCGTAAGCACAGCCGTTTCCAGGTACATCTCCAGCACACAGTAGGTCCTCACGACATACCTGCTGAGCGAATGAAGAGTCCCAGTGTACCCGTGAGAAGACAGAGTCCCAAAAGAAGCCTGCCGTTTGGTATGGTTACACAGCTGGGGGCAGCTGAGCCCGCCCAGGTCCCCCGTATGGCCTGCCCTGTCTCCATCTCGTCCAAAGGGGCTCAGGCCCCATTGGCGGCTGAGCTGAGAAGGAGGTGGGAGGCAGGAAGCCCGAGAACCCCACCGATGTACCCGAAGACCCTCCGTCCCACGCCTGTCTGCCTGTGATAGATGCTCAGCTCTGACGTTTTCTCTTTATTCCTCCCTTCTCTCTCTTTTTCTCCCCACTGGGTCTTTTTAGGCGGTAATTACAGCCGAAGTGGACAATCTGTCTTTTTATTTTTAGGCTTTGACGCTCAGACACCAGGCCCTGGACAGCAAGTACCGCCTAGAAATAGGTGGCTCTGACAGGGCTGATGGGGCACGGGGATGGTGGGGCCGGGGGATGATGATGGGCACACCCCTGCACCAGGCTGGGAGAGCCCTGCCCAGGGAGCCAGGAGACCTGAGGTCTGGCCCCTTCTGCTCTGTGACCTTGGGCAAGTCCCCGGCCCACCTTCCTGCCCAGGCACAATGAAGGGAAGCCCGCATGAGCTGCATTGGTTTCCAGATGAAGTTTCCAGGGCGGAGGGCCCCAAGGCTGGTCGGGAGGGGCTTTCCTGGTGTCCCTGTGCTGAGAGATAACGGGAAGGATGAGCCTGCCCCGGAGGGACACCTGGACGGGGCTGTCCTGCCAATGAGTGATGGTCCTGCGTATTGTTAGACCTTTCCTCTCCTCCTCTGTTTCTTCCTGTGGCCCTCGCTTTTTCATTGTCCCAAAGTTATATCTGGCTCATCCTTCCTCCTCGGGCTGCCCTTGCTCTGCTCCCCTGTGCACTTGGGGCTCAGGGATCACACCATCACCCACACAGGCTGACAAACAGGTAGGCGCCGGCACGGGGCCTCTGGCTCCAACAGGCCCAGCTGTTTCCTCACGGTGCCCCGGCCTCAGCCCAGCTGGCCTGACGGCTGTCCCTCTGCAGACTGCGTCGGTGGCCATCTCCTCGGTGGGGGGGGGGGGCGGGAGGAGGGGCGTCATCCGTGGATCCACTCACCCAGACATTCGCTTACTCATTTAAAAACATCTGGTGGGTGCCCGGTGCTGAGGACAAGCCATGAACAGATGGGGAGCTTTCTTTCTTGTTGGAAGACACAGGCAACAAAATCAGAACCAAGAGGAGGAGAAGTTTTAGACGAAGATGTGTGCTGTGAGGACACACATAAGAAGCGAATGGCATTGAGAGATGGGCAGGGTGGCTGTTTCTGGCCAGGTGGTCAGGGACGGTCTCTCAGAGGAGGGGACAGTTGAGCTGAAGTGGCCCAGGAAGACTCTGCTGGCCGCGGGAGAGGGGGCCGGGCTCTGGTAGAAGAGGCCAGCTGCCCACCCAGGGGATCAGGAACTCGGCCTACATCATTGTCCCACCCCGGGACTGAGAAAGTCTCTGGGGAGCTTTAGGAGAAATCCCAGCCCAAGTCCCGGACTTCATAGAGCCAAGTCCTCTCAGAACAATTTGGCTCCTCTGGGCACTTAGGCCCTGGGCCTGTGATGTTGGCTCTTCTGGCTTTGCTCTCTGGGGGCTAAGCTCAGGATCCCAGAGGGCTGAGCTGCCAGGCTGCACGTGGAGAAGAGTCCAGCCGTGTGGACACGGCCCAGGTCCCATAGACTGTCAGCACAGCGGGTGTCAGGGCCCCTGCTTTGTGTGAACAGAGGCTTAGGAAAACGGAAAGGGAGGGGTTGTGGAGGCTACAACTCACTGCGGCCTGTTCTTCCAGGTTGGCCCCAGGGCAGGGGGACACTGAGGTCTTTGAGGCCAGATTGGCGGGAAGAGGCTGGGAGATAGGATGGGGCACAATTCAAACAGCCCCAGGCCTGCTCCATCCCAGACTCCCAGCTGCAGGCTTAGTCAGAACTTGTCAGGCCAGTCCCCGGGCCTCAGGCAGGGATTGGGACGGCAGAGGGAAACAGCCCGTGCTGGAGGCCAAGGGCACCGGCTGTACTCTGAGCCCAGGTGGGAGGATCCTAGTCAAGGTGGCTCCTGGGTCTCCGCCCTGAGTGTGCTGGGGGTGGAGGCTGGACAAGGCAGCCTGCGGCACTGAGCCTGGCACTGAGCAGGTGTCCAGGAAGATCAGGGAAGAAGGTTCATGCGTGCGTGGCAAGACCTGCTCTCCGTGCATCGCAACCACGCAGCGACCTTACCTCCTGTGCCCCCATTCTGCTACACAAGCAAGAACAGAGCAAAGAGTTACGAGACCCTGATCGCATGGCGGGTACTTTACTAAGCAATTTCAGTGTGAGAACCTTGTCAATTCTTGAAGCCTAGGGCACTCCCGTTTTACAGATGAGTAAACTGAGACACAGAGCTCAGAGCCTACTGCTGCAGGCACATTCCAAAGGTCAAGCGAAGGCGCGCGCGTGGCATCGTGGCACCAAACACGCCCAGTGAACGGGCTCCTGCCAGCGCCCTCGTTCGGGGACCCAGAGCGCCCCCTGTGCCCCAGGGGAGGTAGGGGCAGGCTCCCGAGGCCCTGCCCGCTGGACCCTCTGGCCTCCTTTGCTGCTGCGGGTTCTGGCTCGGGCTCTGAGCGCCCCAGCTTTCCGTCGGCTCTATTCCAAGTTCTTTTTATTAATTCCCTCACTCTCCGGCAAGAGAACTTTAATTAGCCGGGCCGATTTATCTATATAAATACAAACGGATGGCGCTCCGCGGTGGGCGGAGAAGTGAGAGGGGAGCTGGGCCAGCGGGTTGCCTAGGGCAGAGGAAGTGACAACCGCGCCTTCCCAGCAACCAAAAATATGACTTTAATATCGTGTGCACGTGCAGCGTGCGTGCGCTCGCGGGGCGGCGGGGCCTTCACCGGCCGACGGGCAGCCCGCGGAGCAGCGGCTGCGGGCACTGTGTGTGCCGTCACTCACGACGGGGGAACGCGTCTCCAGAGCTGGGCCGCAATGGCCGTCACCGAGGAGCGACATTGACGTGTTCCCGCTCCTGGCAGGTTCCTCCCTTTCGTCCCGCCCCGGGAGGACAGGGAAAGCGTGACAAAAGCACCGTTTGAGGGCTCCCTCCGGACTTCAAGGACTTCTCCCCGACCTGGGGACAGGGGAGGGGCTGATGACAGCTGAAGCCCTGGCCCAGCCCTGGGAGGCTGCGAAAGGGACAACAGGGCCCACGGATGCACCTCTGTCTTGCTTTCAGATTCCCCCCCTCCCGGGCCCCAAGGTCAACGGTTTCTCACGAGGACTTGAGGCAGCTAGGAGCATGGACTAGTGACACGCCGCCCGGATTCGAAGCCTGGCTCTGCCACTTCCAGCTGTGCTAACCTGGGGGGAGCTGTTTTACAGCTCTGTGCCCCCGTTCACTCATCTGCAAAATGGGAGCATTGTAGCTTGCAAGGCTTACCAGGATCATCACACTTAAAATGGGAAGTTCGGTCCCGGGCATGTGGCGAGGGCCCCGGCGCTCTTTGCTGTAGTGTTGGCCACCTGGCGAGGCGAGAGCCAGGGATAGCAGGTCCCGGTGTGGTCTGCTCCTCCATGCCAAGGGTGAGATGGCGATGGGAAGAGAGATCGTGATGATGCTTCTAACAGTGACAGCATTTCATATTATAGTAGCTCACTTTACATAGTATGGGCCACTGTTCTGAGTGCTTTCTGGTGGTCATCTCATTCAGAGCCAGGGAGTGGCGAGGAAGCAGCCTCTGTCCTCATGAGGCTCCCGGCTAGCGGGGGAGACGAGAGGCCTGAAGAGAAACACAAGTGTGTTAATCGGCAGAAGGGAGAGAGGAAGGGTTATCTGGGACGGGTTCCCCGGAGAGGAGGGGGGCTGCAGCCTGACCCCTCCGTTCTTTCCAGTGAGCTTGTGTGGGCTTGGGGCCCCCTTGGTGAGGGGAGGAGGGGAAGGCGTAGGGAAGTCCATTCCGATCGAACTTCTCGCAAGGTGGTAGGTGGCCTTTGGAGACGATGCATTTCTTGTCACAGGAGGCGAGTGAGCAAAGCCCGGGGAAGCAGAGGTCAGTGACACCGTGCAGGGGATTTTGGACCTGGATTCGGCAGAGGTGGGGGATAGGATGTCATGTGGCTCCCTTCCAAGTCCGGAAGTCCAACCGTCCAATGTGTTTATAGGTACACACACACACACACACACTGCAGGTTGGTA
Organism: Prionailurus bengalensis; assembly: GCF_016509475.1. Taxonomy (NCBI): domain Eukaryota; kingdom Metazoa; phylum Chordata; class Mammalia; order Carnivora; family Felidae; genus Prionailurus; species Prionailurus bengalensis. The sequence continues at coordinate 31,464,109 of NC_057351.1, read as the reverse complement.
CTGTGCAGGGATGCAGGAAGCTCAGGGAAGGAGGCTCTTTTGTTCATGGCAAGGCCCCCTCTCTGCACACTACAGGCACTTAGAGACCTTCCACCCGTGCCTCCGTCCTCCCAGGCGGGCAGTACTACACAGACAGGTATGGGGCCCTCACTCACTGCACGCCAGATACTGTTCTAAATATTTTCAGTGTGAGAACCCTGTTAATCCTTATAACCTATGATGTTCCTATTTTACAGATGAGTACACGGAGGCAGAGCGGTTCGAACAACCCTCCCAGTGTTGCACGGCTGTAAAGGGTGGAGCCAGGATTCAAACGCAGTCATTCTGTCACTATTCCCCCTGCCCCTGACCATGTCTGGCACGTACCGCCCCCACCCCCACCCTCATAATTATCCTCATCTCAGGCACCGTTTCTCTGTGCTTTGTGTGAAGCCTAGACTTTTGTTTGGAGTCAAGGGTCGTGGCTAGGGTGAAGGCAGACTATAAGAAGGCTCCAGCTCCTCGTGGCTCAGGAGATCTTGTGTCATCCCTAGGGGTGTTGCAGCCACAAAAGAAACAGGCCCTGGGGTGAAACCCTGCCTCCTGCGCTTACATTTTTTGGTAAATCTTTATTTATTTTTGAGAGAGAGAGAGACAGAGTGCAAGCAGGGGAGGGCAGAATGAGAGAGGGAGACGCAGAATCCGAAGCAGTCTCCGAGCTGCCAGCACACAGCCCGACGCGGGGCTCGAACTCACGGACCGCGAGATCATGACCTGAGCCGAAGTGGGACGCTTACCCGACTGAGCCACTCAGGCGCCCCTTGGTTCCTGCACTTAGAAGCTGTGGCACCTCAGACAAGCTACTTGCCCTGTGTGACTCAGTCAACCGTGAAATGGCTTGGGGTGAAGATCTGGCGGGCAAGGATATCAGACAGGACTCGCGTCACTGGGGCCCGCTCAACAGTGCCTGAGAAACAGCCTGAGCCCCAGGTGTTTCCGGGCAGAGAGTTCCCCTTGGCTCCTCCTCCGGGCCCTTTTGGGCCTCAGAGAGAGGCTAGCAGGGTGCTGGCCCTCAGTCACCGGGCCTGGTGGGGCCGAGGAGCGGACCCCAGGGGCCCGGGCCCGGAGCACCGTGGAACGGTAGACACAGAAAACCCTTGTGTCGTGGCGGCTTTGCTGAGCGGAGCCCAAGAGCGGCAAACTCTATTCTTAGCCAGCATCCCATCACGTGGAGAGAGAAGCGTGTCATTAGTGGGGAGGGAAGGAGAAGATGCTGGATTTAACCCTGAAGGGCCAGGAAGCCACAAGAGCTGGAGAACAAACCCACTGTGGCTGGGGAGGGAGGGGGTGGAAATCTGGGTTGGGGTCAAAGGGGTGTCCTGTAAGGGGCACTCTTGGTGGACAGCCATTAGACAGACGCCACAGCCAAGGCCCGAGGAGAACTCGCAGGGGCAGGAAGGTGGCGCTGAGCGGAGAGGGGCTGAGAATCCCGTGTCCCCGTTTGCTGAAGGGGGCTCTGAGAGAATGTGCAAAGAGCCCGGGCAGGAATCAGGAGAGCAAATCTAGCCCCATCCCCACCACAAATGGACGCGGCTGGGGACAGGTCACAGTCGTTCTCTGGCCCCTGGTCTAGGTCTGAGGTATTAAACTCAAGAGTCCTTGCACTGTGGCATTTGTGACACGGCCCCAAGCAGGGTCAGAGCCGAGAGAAGGACCCAAAGCTCTGGCCAAACCCCTCACAGGGCCCGTGAGGAGCCAAGACGTTTATTTTTGCCCACGAGAACCCCCTTGCTCTAACAGGGTGTTTGTCCCGTGATCTTCCCTCATCCTGATGAGCCCGGGTAGTGGATCCAGTCACGAGGGACTGGGCCGTGGGTTAGACCAGCCTGACGGTGTTGAATGGGGCACAGCCAGATGCAAAGAGGAGGAAACGGCCGGGAAGAGAATAGGACCCGAGGAGATGCGCTGAGGCCCGAGCGTCGGGAGGTGGGCGGCACGGGGGTCCCGGGAGGGACACTCCTGGGCTGACTCATGCCTCGGAGGGAGCCAGACAGCGGCCCCCCTGGTCTCCTGAGTGACCTCATGCATCTTTTTGACCTCGCTCCTGTGTGCCCCCGGCTCGCCTCCCCAGCCAAGCTGTAAGCTCCCCAAGGCCGGGCGGGGTGCCCTCTCTTCCTCCCCGTCAGGGCCCTGTCCGAGCTCTGAGCTCAGTCCTTGTCCTGACAGCCCTGTGCCCAGCCTCGGTCCCTCTGCCTCGCCCCTGCCCCCTTCGTGGCGGCCACTCATTTCCTTTCTAATTAATCACCGCTGGGCTCCAACAGTGTCCTTCCCTCCCCAGCTCATTTGCCTAAAGAAATGAGTTGCTTTGTCAAGAAGAAACAAATGCTTCCCAGCTCTGTTTCCTCTCTCCTCTCCCTAGGCCGCAGAGATGGGGGGCCAGGGGCCTCTCTGGGGTTCTCTGGGACAGAGGGAGGAGGCACTGGGCTACAGGGAGAGCAGCCTCAGTCTCCCCATGTAAATCGGAACAAGCAATTTCGGAACAACCCCGAAGGAAGAAAGTGCTTTGAGGCTCAGGTGCGGGGGAAGGGGAAGGTGGCAAGGCCCGGACCTTCTGCACACCCCTGCCCCACGGGGTGGAAGTGGTTTGGATGGAGCCTGTGTTGTTTTGTAAAGCTAATGAGCCTTGGATCCCCAAACTGAGAACAGGAACTGGTCAGCTGCCCTCCAAGAGCAGATCCGAAAAACCCCATGGTGCAGGACATGACTCATCATGTCAGGGGGGAAGAAGGAGTGGGGAGATGGTATTCAAGGAGCTCCTGGAGGGAGAGGCCGTGGAGAGGGGGAGGGCCTCCACCACGGAGGGACTCCCAGGACTCGAGTGCTGCCCGGGTCAGCACTCCCTTCCGTCCAGACCCGCAGGGCTGTTCGTACCGCACGCTCGCTCATGGGCACCAGGTCAGGTGCAGCTCCTGGGGTCGGCTGGACTCCGCCCAGTAACTTAACCGGGCAGGGCCTGAGGGCAGACATGCCTGGGTTCAAACCCACAGCAGTTGCAGGAGCACAGGCAAAGGCAGGGTCTGGGAGCCTCGGTTTTCTCATCTGAAGAATGGAAATAAAACTAGTTGCTGCCTCGCAGTGTTGCTGGGGGAACAGCAGAGATCCTGCAGACAGAGCACTCGGCCTAGCACCAGGCACATAGCAAGTGCCCTGTAAATACTAGTTATTAATTATTACTGTTACGATTACTATTAGGATCGCCCGCTTTCGTCTGAGGATGCGAGCAGTTGAGAGAGGCAGCCTTATAGGGGCAGCCTTGAATCAACTTTAGTCTTCAAACGTACATTATGCGCAAAATGCTCTTCCGTTACTGCTGGTCGAGTGTGGCCCTGGAACCCCTCACAGCTGATGGAGAGCAGGCAGAGGGCCCCCGCACCAGGGCTGAGGACCCAGCCAGCTGTCCCAGGCCACTGGAGATCCAGGTCATGAGCCACAGCTGTCGAGAGGAAGTTCTGCCTGCCAGTCCTGGAATTCACAGTCTTACGAATTCTGTGACCTCACCAGGTGCCGGTGCGGTATTGTCTGTCCCAGTTGGGCCCGTGATGGAGCGCGCTGCAGCTGGGAGAGACCCCAGGGTCCCGAGCTGGACTGCACCCGGCCAACCTGGTTGGTCTGAGCCCGAGGGGCCCCTCTCCCCACAACTTCCCACCAAGTCTGATTCTCTGAGAGTGCCCTACGCCCCCAGCGCATAGGGCCGAGCTGAGGTACGCAGAGGTCCTGCGAGGCCCTGGAATTTAGACCGGAAGACACCCAAACAGACAGATTGCTGCTGAGGACAGTTGCATCTGGCCACTTTCCCTGAGGAGATCCTAGAGCCGCAGAAAGAGCTGTGCTCCGGCCCAGCCTGTGTCGGAGGGGTGACGGCCCCCCTCCTTTGGTCCCCCCGCTCTGGAAGGAAGGGTGGGACCAATGCCCCTCTGCGATTTCAGGTCCCTGCCGGCTGAAACAGCTGAGAAACTGTAGCCACAGAGGCTGAGAGGGGAGGGTCGGCAGATTTGGGGCAGAGGCCGCTGGCCGGGCCGGACTTGGCTGTCCTGCCTGTGCAATGGGGCCGCTCCAGTCCTTCCTCAGGTGAGTTCAGGGTGGGGCGACACGGGGCTTCCGGCCTTGGCTTCTGGGCACTGGGGGGATCTGGTGTGCTGACTGATGAGACCCTCTCCGGGGGGAGAGCTGGTAGATCCCACACCCTGGGATGTGGCCGGTGCCCCACTGAGAAGGAAGGTGCAGGTGACCAGCTCCATGAAGCAGCCGAATGAGTAAGCACAATGTTTGTGTGGCACCTGACGGTTCACACCACACGGTAACGTCTATGTTTTAGGGGTTTTAGGGCTGGGGGCTTCATCAAATCAGCCCACCTACCTTGCAGGCTCTCGTCACACCCCGTTTAGACGAGGAAACTAATACCTGAAGAAGTTGGATGCTCTCTCCAGAATGTGGAGGACGTTTTGTGGCTTTACCACTTTGCCAGAGGTCTAACTAACTGAGAGAGACCTCAGGACCCTCCTCGGCTGTTAAATGTGATCGTGGGGCGGCCACATACAGTTAGGCAGGTTGTTCACTGCACAAGGGGTGACTCTGGGGCTGGGATCCAGCCCCACTCTGCTCGCCAAGTCACACTCTTCAGCATGCAGCTGTCTCCGCCCAGAGCACAAAGGTGTCCTATGGGCCAGGAGCACCATGAGTGGGCTCCTCCCAGCCTCAGTTTCCTCAACTGAGACACGGGGTAACGCTTCCTCTTTAAGCTCCCCATCCCTCAAGGGAAGGGGACCCAGTGAGTGGTTGAGAAAAATCAATACACTACAAGTGCTTCGCGCTCCTTGAAGATAAGCTTCTGACAAAGAGGGAGGTGACTGAACGCGGGAGCCCTTTCTCTGCAGCACTGATAGGGATTTCGGATTGGGGCAGGATGTCTGGGTTGAGTGCCCAGGGACACCGGCTTCTGCCTCCATCCTTCCTGCCCGACTGAGGGCCCAGACTTGTGTCTCCTGGGTTTCTGAGCTCTCTGTGTCTCTCCCAGTGACCCGCACAGTGTGGGCAATGGGTGCCCATCTGTTCTCGCGGAATTGAAATGTCTGTATATTCCTATCTTCACTTTCCTTTCGTCTGTTCCATCTACCAAAATGCAGTAACTAAACACACCCAACTTCCATCTGGGAGTCTAGGCACCTGGGTTCAAAGCCTCGCTGTGCCACCAATATGCTGTCACCTCTGACCTCTGCCCCTCCCAGGACCTCAGTTTCCCTGTGTGCAAAGCGGGGTGCTAGATGAGACGGCCGACGGGGCTCCCTCCCTCACAGTGCGGTCTGGAGCTGTGGACGCCTCGTCATGTGCAGGGATCTACACAGAGCCCCTCTTTTGTCTCTGAAGGCAGCTGAGATAAAACAGAATCTAATCCGCACCAGGGAGACGGGTCCTCTGCCCGAGGGGCCGCGGGCACAAATTGGGCCGTCGTGTTGCATTACTTCCGCCAAGTTGGGCCCCACCATCTCACCTCTGTCCCCCTGGCGAATGGGACAGCACGGGGCAGACAGCACAGTGGGGGGGCAGGGGACCCGTGCCGCCACTGGGCCCCCTGACTCCACCATCAAAGGCGACAGGCGAGGGAGGGGGCCCAGCCGGGGAGGATTTTTAATGACCCCAAATCCTGGCAACTCATTACGTCTCTGATAAGGCAAAGGGAGCTGTCACTCCCAGATGCAGCCAAGGAGACTCCCTAGAGAAATTTTGCCGCCTTCTCGCTAATCTTCTTATAAACATTGTTATTTATTTTTTCTTATTTTATCCGACATGTGTCAAGCAGGCCCTGCTAAGCCTGTGACATCTCCAGGGAGGCCGGAGGAGGTTTGAGGAGGGCCCTGCCCCCTCCCAGCCCTTGGCAGCACGGCCCCCGCGGCCCTGCTCTCTCGCTGGCCGAGGCTCTGCCCCCGCCGCCGGCTTTGCGCTGCCCCCAGGAGCTGGGTCTCGGGCCAGGCGACGCTGGACATCTGGGGGCTGGCCGTCAGAGTTACGGACCGCGGGCTGTTCTGACTGGGGCTGCTTCCAAGGAGGAGAAGGAAGGAGTGAGTGCCACCACTGGCATCTGCGGGCACCGCACATTGTCTAGGAAGCCCCCAGGCCTCCTCCCCGCGTCTTTGGTTATCACCCAAAGTAGCAATCACTGCAGCCGCCACCGACCAAGACCGTATCGGCCACTGTGTTCAGGGCACTGCACACATAAGCTCTCGTCCACTCCCCACCTCGGCACCATGAGGTTGGTATCGACATCAGTCCCACGTGGAGGCAAGGAAACTGAGGCCCGGGGAGGGTAAACTCCCTGCCCAAGGCTTCCCAGGCAGCCCGGGACAGACTGGGGATTTGAACCCTGGTGCTCGGGTGCAGAGCCAACCCCTCCCTTGGGCAGCCTCCTTTCAGTGCCCCCGGGATCCTGGGAGAGAGGCCCAGCCAGGAACCTTCTCCACATCTCACAGCCAGAGAAACAGGCTCAGAGGCCTCGGACAGCTCCCAGACAGTATCTCCTGGGTTTTGTCCCGTGTTACGGGGTGCTGACATTCAGGGGAAACTCTGGTCTGCTGTTACAGGGATGGGGCCATGCCGACTGTGGAAGGAAGGTCGCAGAACTTCTACGGGGCGCAGGGAAGAGTCCAGATCTGGGAGACCCCCTCTCGACTCTAGTTTCTGGCACCATAGTTTGTTTAAACCTTACGGATCTCTCCCAATGGATTGCTGTGAATAAAGCAGGCTGTAAAACAACACATGTGACCACACAATCCCATTTGAGTGAATACGTAGTTATATGTGTGTCTATGTATGCAATGAAAATATTGCAGAGGGAACAAAAGATTGGATTTGCTGCTTTCAAAAAATTGGTTTCTAATGTTTACTTATTTTCTTTTGAGAGAGAGAGAGAGAGCATGAGAGGAGGAGGGGCAGAGAGAGAGAGAGAGAGAGAGAGAGAATCCCAAGCAGCCTTCATGCTCAGCCCGACACAGAGCTTCATATCACAACTGTGAGCTCATGACCTGAGCCGAAATCAAGAGTCAGACACTTAACCCACTGAGCCACCCAGGCGCCCCGGGTCAGCTGCTTTCAAAATAGCCCAATAATTTAAGGCCCATATTTTCACATTTCACATTTGGGGGAAATCCTGAAACCAAGACAAGATAGACGTGTTTTGTTTTGTTTTGTTTTAATTTTTTTTTCAACGTTTATTTATTTTTGGGACAGAGAGAGACGGAGCATGAACGGGGGAGGGGCAGAGAGAGAGAGGGAGACACAGAATCGGAAACAGGCTCCAGGCTCTGAGCCATCAGCCCAGAGCCTGACGCGGGGCTCGAACTCCCGGACCGTGAGATCGTGACCTGGCTGAAGTCGGACGCTTAACCGACTGCGCCACCCAGGCGCCCCAAGATGGACGTTTTTTAAACAACATTTTATTTCTAGCTAATTTTAACGGTACGGTACGGAAGCGTACGGAGAACTCCCGCGTCGCCTTCCCCCAGCCCTCCCTCTGTTAACAGTGTCGACAGCTTGCTTGACCTCAGGTTTCACAAAACTGTGGATGTTCATCACAACCTATCGGGGTACGTGACATCCACGGGACTTCTCACTGGTGACGTTGACCTTGATCACAGGTCAAGGTGGTTGCTGTCTGCCAGGTTTCCTCATTTGCACAGTTACTCCCTCTCCCCATCCTAGTCTTAGAAGCAAGCGGCTAAGGCCAGCCCACCCTCCAGAAGAGGGGCATTAAACTCCACCCCTGGGACATCTATGGATTTGCGGACATGTGTTAAAACCCAGCTTAGTAATTAAGAAATCGAGAGGGGAGATACTTCGAAGTTATGCAAGTTTCTCCTTAAAGTTTCGCCCCCCAATTCCAGCACCCATGGGTGGATCCAGCCCGGGGTAATTCCCGTCTTGGCGTTCGAATGGGGATTTTCTGCTTTCCCCGTCCCTTCTACTTTATTCGTGGGAATCCAACATTCTTGTTACTTGCGGTGGTGTTCAAGCTGTTCCAGCTTTGGCCACTGGAAGCTCTTGTAGGCTGACTCTCCTGTTCTCTTGACCTGGCCCCCGTCATTTATTTGGATATAAGCCTATCATGTGGTTTGGGCGGTTTTGTTTTTAGCACTACCTTATCCCCCGACACCACAAAATGCTCCGGGACTGTCTTGTGTGTTCTCTGCCCAGCCCTAGAATCAGCCCCTTCTCCCAGGATCCTGGTCCCTTTCACTGGAGAATGGTATTTACAAACCAAGAGCCGGGTGCTAGGAAGGCGCACATTTTTAAAGGCAGTCTTCACGTGGATAAAGGCTTCGGAGCTTCCTACCTGGAAATGACTTGGCATCCACCGTAACTCAGGGGTCCTTATGCATTTATAGTTATATATGTTTATGTAACATGCCAGGACCTCCAGGTCTTACTCGAGCCTCACCTGCAGAATGACTTTGAAAGGTCGCTGTGAGGTTGAGGGCTGCTGCCCTGGGTTCAAATCCTTTCTGCTGGCGTTACAGCCCCATACAGCCCGCTCTCCAGCTAGCATCCCCCTCGTTCCTCTGCACAGTCAGGAGGCACAAAGCCAGAGTTTGACAGGCCTTCAAAATGTCGATGAACCACTGGGGAAATATTAAATCATGATTTAATGATTCTCCTCAGGTTTTACCCAATTATAAATTTAATATTCCTGACATTTCCCTTCATTCCTGTGGAGCCGCCGAGACTTCAGACTGGGGAGACAGCCCCAGGAACAAGGGTGTGATTTCGAAGGAACCCGTGTGGGCAGAGTGCCTCGCCTCTCTGGCTAGCTTCCCACACACAGAATGGGAACAATGAAGACCGATGAAGGATGGAAACAGGTACAGGAGATCGGTTTGAACTGCTACCCCTCTGTTTGCCTGACATCAAGAGCTTGGGCTCAGGACCCGGATGGACCTTGGCTCAAAACCTGGCTTCATCGCTGATCACCTGTGTGGTGTGCAAGCAGGCTCACCTCTCTGGGCCTCGGTTGTTTTGTCTGTAAAGTGGGCACCGGTTCCTGCCTCGGGGTTATCATGGCGCCGGATGAGATCGTCAGAATCGAATGCTTATTAGCACTGTGCCTGACCGATGCTCAATGAGTCCTGGTGATGACAACAATAGCCACACTTAACAACAGTAAGAACAGAGTCCCAGTGGTCAGTCAGTGGGAATACCATCATGTTGCATGGATTTAAGATCAGAACAGGAATCGAATGTAAGTATTCATTGTGTGCGTATTTTTAAAAACACAGACTTTACTTTTTAGAGCACTTTTAAGTTCACAGCAAAACTGAGCAAAAAGTATAGAAGTTTCCCACCCCCCTCCCCCCAGCTTCCCCCGCTGTCACAATCCCACACCAGAGTGACACATTTGTTACAATCAGTGAAACTACATTGACACGTCCCCACCCAAAGTCCATAGTTTACGCCAGGACTCCCTCTTGGTGTTGTACTTTCGATGGGTTTTGACAAATGCGTGAGGACGTGTTTTCACCATTGTGGTGTCAGACAGAATTATTTTCACTGCCCTAAAAGTCCTCTGTGCTCTGCCTACTTATCCCTCCCTTCCTGCCCCACCCTTTCCCCCAATTCCTGGCAACCACAGCTCCTGTTACTATCTCCACAGTTTGCTTTTTCTAGAATGTCCTGTGGTTGGAATCGTAGAGTATGTAGCCTTTCCTTTCACTTGGTGATATGCATGTAGGTTCCCTCCATGTCTCCTCATGGCTGTAGCTCCTTTCTTTTTAGCGCTGAATAACATTCCAGCGACTGGAGGAACCCCAGGTTCTTTTTCCATTTACCTAAAGAAGGACATCTTGGTGGCTTCCAGGTTCCGGCAATTTTGAATAAAGCTGGCATCAACATCCGTGTGCAGGTCTTTGCGTGGACAACAGGCGTTCAACTCCTTTGGGTTGAAACTCCAAGGCACACAATTGCCGATTATATGATGATAGCATGCTCAGTTTCGTAAGAAGCCACCAAACTGTCCTCCAAAGTGGCTGTCCCATGCTGCATGCCCTCCAGCAACGGATGGATGAGAGTTCCGTTCTGCCACATCCTCAGTGGCATCTGGTGTTGTCAGTGTTCCGGATTTTGGCTGTTCTAATGGGTGTGTAGTCATATCTCATTGTTTCGATTTGCAGGTCTGTCAAGACATACGATGTTGAACATCTTTTTCAAATGTTTATTTGCCATCTGCATTTCTTACTTGACGAGGTGTCTGTTCAGGTCTTTTGCCCCCCCCCCCCCGCCTTTTTAAATCAATGTTTATTTTTAAGAGCAAGAAAGAGTGTGAGCAGGGGAGGGGCAGAGAGAGAGGGAGGCGCAGAATCCAAAGCAGGCTCTGAGCTGTCAGCGCAGAGCCCCATGTGGGGCTCGAACTCACGGACCGCGAGATCATGCCCTGAGCCGAAGTTGGACGCTTCACCGACCGAGCCACCTAGGCGCCTCTCTTTTGCTCCTTGTAAAATCAGGTTGTTTTCTCATGTTGAGCTTTAAGAATTATGGGAACGGTTTAGATAATGATCCTTTATCATACGTGTCTTTCGCAAATATATTTCCCCAGTCTGTGGATTTTCTTCTCATTCTCTTGACAGTGTCTTTCCCAGAGCGGAAGCTTTGAATTTCAGCGAAGTCCAGCTTATCAGTTCTTCCTTTCATGGATCATGCGTGTGGTGCTACATCTAAGAAGTCATCACGACACCCAAGGTCATTTAGATGTTCTCCTTTGTTCTCTTCTGGGAGGCTTAGGATTTTGCATTTTACCTTTAGGTCTACGATCCACGTTGTGATAATTTGTGTGAAGGTGTAAGGGCTGTGTCCAGGTTCACTCTTCACACGTGGATGTCTAGCTGTTCCAGCACCATTCGTTGAAAAGAACATCTTTGCTCCATTCACTTGTATTTTCATCTTGGGTTTTTCAAAGGGCCTCCTTGCACAGAGTCCCCCATGTGACCCCAAAACACCCCTTATCCACTATCCACGGCACTGGGAAGGGCCTTTGGGAGAGAGATCTGGGGCCTGACGGCCAGGGCTTGGCTGGGCAGTGCACTTCAGCCAGGCTTCTGCTCAAGGGCAAGAATCGGGGCCACGTGCGGGACCAGGTGACGAGGGTTGGGGGCAGGGTGTTCTCCGTGCAGGGCTATAGAGGGGTGACTAATCTTCAGGTTAGAAGGAGCAGGCCTGACCAAGGGAAACTTGCAGTGGGGAGAGGGCAGCCTCAGGCCTCCATGGAGATTCGGAGCAGAGCCCGGGGCTGGGTGACCCTGCCATCAGGCCCACCAACACATTCATACGCACCCACCTTCCCCAGGAACCTGGAGAGCTGCTAATCGGGCTACACCAGGCAGGACCCATCAAACCTTCCCATTACCACCTGCCCTCACAAGGTTTAGTTTGGGGCATCTGGCTCCTCTCTGGGCTGGAGGAGGTGGGGACTTCTGCTCTGTGCAGGCGACAGGAGGTTGGTGGGGAAGCAAGGTCTGTGGATACAGGGCTGCGTCACCCTGTCCTCAGCCAGCACCAGGGGGTAGTATCAGCCTCCGGGCTTGTTCGCCTGGGGGGAAATGGGCAGCGTGAGACCTGATCCTCCCTCGAGGCAGAGCCCTGGTCCTCTGAGAGTGTGGCAGGGGCCCCAGCCCTCATTATCCAGGCCCCTTGGCCTGGAGGCTGTATGTGAGTTGCAGCTAAAAAGTGGGGCTCCTGGAGACCCAGGCCTCCCGCCTCCCTCTCAGGACCTGTCTCCGGTAAAGAGGAACGGGACCGCTCATGGCAGGTTCACCGCTGTGAGCCACCCGCTCTTTTGGCCCCTTCTTAGCCACGATGTCTCCCTACACCCCAAGACAACCCCCAGAGCTGACATCACTACCTTCATTCCACAGATACGAAGCCCAGGAAGGCAGTTCGGGCAGGTGGCCAGAGCCACTTACGCGCTTGGGGCGTGCCGCCAGAGACGTCGCGAGCCTCTGTGTCCTCACCTGTGAAATGGGACCAATCACTCCTCCCTCGCTGGGCTGCTGCGGGGCGCATGTACCACCGCAGATGTGAAGCGCATGGTGGCCGTTCAGACTCAACGGTGGTTTGAACTGCTATTCCTGTGAGTGGCAACCCTGGGGTGTGAGCTGGGAATGAGCTCTAAAGCAACGTGCTCTTTCCTCTCTTCACCCTCCTGGCCCCCGGTCGACTGCTAGAGCGGGTCCTTCACAGGGGCTCCTTCAGGAGACAGCCCACCCCCGTGGCTCCAGTCTCTCTCGGCAGTCAGGTCTCTCTGCACTGTCCCCTCGCCTGGGCAAAAGCCAAGCCTAGAGATGGCCAGAACCAGGCCAAGGTCACACAGCGGGCTCCTGGGTCCCAGCAGGGCCCTCCGCAGAGGAGCCGTCGTCCCGAGGAGCAAAGGCCTCCTGTGCCCACTGACCACGCCATGCACCTGTCCGTCTGGGCCGGACACGGTGTCCCCAGGGTACCAGATTCATTTTCTTTTATGTCTGTTGGAGGATTGACTGCCCGGCTGAAATCCGACAAATCACAGCAGGGGCACATACAAGCTCAGTCGTGGCCCTGGGATACTCGTGGCACACGCTGCGCACGCTCACACTCAAGCACACGGTCTCCCACCCTCGCACAGCCTTACCCTCCCACACACACACACAGATCCACACACTCACTCTAGTGTTTTCACTCTCGCACACGCGCTCACAGTCTTGCACACACCCTTGCTCTCATACATTCAATTTCACGCTCGTGAACACTTACACACGCTTACCCGCCAACAGAAAACACACACCAATTCACATACTCCCACGCTCCCACACGCTCACGTGGCTCTTGGACACCCAGTTCTGCAACATCGGTGACGCGCTCTCCAACATGGGCGCAGCCAAGCAGAAGCGGCTTCCTGCTCCCCCCGCGAGATCTCATCGTTTGGCTGAATCCTTCCAAGCTCAACGCCAGAGTTGCCTCCCCCAGGAAGGCTCCCCGGCCTGCGGGGGCCTCCCCTTCTTCTCTGGGCTCCCATAAGTTAATAGCAGCCCCTTTCTCTGCTCTTGTCCAGCAGCCGGTGTTTGCTGAGCAGCTACTATGTGCCGGGGGCGCGGGATGGAGAGAACCCCTTTGAGGACAGAACAGGTGTCATGCCATCTGTGCCCCAGCACTTAGGGGGGGCCCGGCCAGATGCTGCCTGCTCTGAGTGCCTGTGTCGAGTAGACGAAGGCACTCCTTCTCCAGGCTCCTGTTGGCCAGTGCACTTCTAGTGACCACACGCTTACCAACCTGGCTCTCGCTCACGCAGTTCCCTCCTCCCGAACACCCTTCCTCTCCGCGCCCATCTCCTCTGCATGTATGTGCCCACCCATCCCAAGCACCATCCCCCCTGGGAGGGCTCCCGTGAGTCACCTCCCAGAGGCAACGAGGCTGGCACTTGCCTGCCTCCCCGCAGGGCCATTGGCACCCGGAGAGCCGGGCCGGGCGCCAGGCAGCTCTGTGTCCACAGAGCCTCACACAGAGCGGCTTCGACCGGGGTTCGAGGCGAGCACTCCAAGACAGACGTCCTCAATGGAACAGCCTTTGTCTCCCGAGTGACGACAGCTGGTGACAGACAGTCCCAGGCCCCCCGTTAGCCGAAGCCCTCCGTCCGACAGATGTGGCAGTTGGCAGACCGGACAGTCTCTTGCTTCTGGGTCGAGACCTGCTCCCCACCTTCCCCCTTCGTGTCTCAAGTTAGGCGTCACTTTCCCCAGGAGGCCTCCCGTGGTCCCGAATCGAAGTCCCCACCCCCATCACTGCCCTGCGCTCACCGCTGTTCGTGCTTCATCCGCCATCCCAGCCTGTGCTCGCCGCGAAGACAGATTTCATCCGGCCTCATCCCTGCCGCACGCCCAGGGCCTAGCGTGGTGCTCAGGATACAGCAGGCATTTCATAAATGCTGCGGGGAGGGAAGGAGAAGTAAAACTCCATGGTCTTGTAGACAGTGAAGGCTTCTTTAGTCCCAGCTCACTCTGTCCCCGGATTTCCCCCGTCTCCGGCCCATTCTCAGGAGCCTGAGTGTTCCCATTTGATCATCTATGCTGTAGGCCAGGTTACCCAGAGGCTCTTCCCAGGGGTACGAAGGACACCTCCCGCCATGCCTGGGAGATTCCTGACCTGGGAGGAGCTGGCTATGGCTGATCCCCTCATTCCTGGGCTGCTGCCCCCCAGAGGCAATCCCAGGCTGCCTCTGCCTCCTTTGATAACCAGGCTGGGCCTCTCTAAGCACCGCCCGGGGAAATGAAGGCATGGCAGACCTCTGTGCCCCTAGGAGCCAAGAGCGGCCTGGAGGAGACAGGCGCCACTGCCTCCTGGGATGGTGGAGCTGCCGAAGGGGATGACGGGAACAGGGGAGGCAGGACGTCCCTGTATCTGAACGGCACGGCGAGGTCACACAGTCCAGCCTAGGGCTGAAGTGCTGGCTCTGAGTCTCCCTTGCCATGTGACCTTAACTGAGTCAGGTGACTCTGGGCATCTCCTGGGCATGTAATTCAAGGGCCTCCACCTTTCTCCCAGAAATAGTCTTTCCACAATGCTTATTCTTTCCTTGGCAATCCCAGACACCCAAATTCCCAAACTTGCCCTAGGATTTCCTGCCCCCCAGGACTTCAGTGCAGTTGCCTCTGCTGAAGTGTCTCCTTCCCTCCCAAATCAAATGGTAGACACTCTCCCCATTCTTTGAGCTCCAGGGAAAATGCCACCTCCTCCAGGGAGCCTCCTCTGATTGCCCCCATTGCCATCACTTCCTCTTCCAATAGGTTCTCAGAAGCTCCACTCTGGCTCACGTAGGGTCCTGCCCATACTTTCTCTGGCCTTGCAAAGAGGCATGCATGGCAGTAAGATTGTAACCTACATGACTCCAGGGAGGGCCTTTCACATGGTAGCCCATGTAAACAGCACCCTTTGGAGTTGTGCAGTGCTTAACCTGTGCAACGATACGCGGCAGTCCTGCCTGTGTCCTGCCTCTAAGGACTGCTCTGAGGGTTCCAAGGGTTTATGACTCCTGGCCCCTTTTCTTCTGCTCATTCTACTTTCCTTTCCCCTCTACTCAACCTCCCTGGTGCCCTCACCCAGGCCCATGGCTTAAATACCATTTCTAAGCTGATCGCTGATGCTCAAATTGATGTCTGTAGCACTAACCTCTGCCCCGAGCTGCGGACTCGCATGTGCACCTGCCTCCTGGGAATCTCCATTTAGAGGTCTCACAGGCGCTGCAGATTCAATTCAGCCGAGCCATCCTCCGAGTCCCTC
This sequence comes from Prionailurus bengalensis, assembly GCF_016509475.1. Lineage (NCBI taxonomy): Eukaryota > Metazoa > Chordata > Mammalia > Carnivora > Felidae > Prionailurus > Prionailurus bengalensis. The sequence goes on along the minus strand of NC_057351.1, from coordinate 31,448,788 downwards.
CCACACCCCTGTTCTTCTCCCAGTCTTCTCCATTTCCATAAAACGTCACCCCTCCTGCTGAAGTCCTCAGAGCCATCCTTGACACCCCCTTTCCTTCCCTGCCTCAGCCGATCCGGTAGCTTGTCCTGTCGCCGGCTTGCAAGGTGCATCCTGCGTCCACGTCTAGAGCTCGGTTGTCCCGGCCATCACCCGCTCCAGGCCGCCACCGTCTCTCCCTAGACACCCACTTGGGGTCCCTCGGGAGCACAGCAACAAGGATGGGGGTGCGGAGCGAGGGCAAGAGAAACAGGGAAGGGAAAAAGCCACCCCAGGGCATCTTCTCCAGTTACCGGTGCTGCTGGGGCCACAAAGGACAGCAGCCTGGGGCGTTTGTTTACTGACCCGTCCCCCTTGACAGATGGCTGCCTCCTGAGGCCTGAACCCCCTTCCCCATCCTTCTCCCAGGCTGTCCCTTGCAAGCTGAGGAGCTCATCCAGAGGAAAAGCAGAGAGTCCACACGTTTGGAGGGGCTTGTGCTGAGCACCTCGGCTGCGGCTGGAACCAGCTGCGGGCTGTGGGAAGGGGCGTGCGGTGCCGGAAGCAGCCACCGCCGTTCCCACGGCCGTCCCCCTACCTGCCCACCCACGCAGGGCCACCAAGATGATCTTGCACAGATATGAATGGATTCTGTCACATCACCGCCAACACTTTTCAAAGGTCCCCATTGTCCTTAGAACAAAACCCTTGCCACGATTGACCAGGCCACCCCCGACCTCCGTGCCTCCCTGCCTCCCTGCCTTCATCCTCCACATATGCACTAAGCTCCAGGCACACTGGCCTTTGGGGGCCTCAGACCCCACAGGTTCGCTCCAGCCTTAGGGACCTCTGCACCTCCCAGCCCTCCCTGGGCCCCTCTTCCCGCCCCGTGATCTTCACGTGGCTGGCTCCTTGTTATTCAAGCTTACACTTACGAGTCTCCTCCTTAGAGATCTGCCCCGGCCACCCAGTCCATAGTAGTCCTCTATCGCCATACTCTCTCGTATGTTATCCTTTACCCTTTCCTTTCAGGGCACTCGGATCTAACACATCTACTTATTTGCTCACCTGTTTCTTGCCTTTCTCCCCCCCCGCTAGAAGCTGATGAGTCATGGTCACGTGTGTATCTCCAGGGGCCCGCCCAGTGCCTGGGGTGCAGTAGATGCTCAATAAACACCTGCTGACCGGCTAAATCGAAAGGGTCAGGTTCGCCCAGGAGCAATCAGAGCCTGAGTCAGGGAGTCTTGTGCACCTGCTAGATTAGGAAATGCTCTCGGGTGAGCCCCATGACAGTTAGGGAGGCAGATCGGGCAGGTCTAGCCCCAGTCTTACCCCACCAGGAGGGGAACGTGGCTTTGGGACCACGAGGTGCCACCTTTACGCAAGGGCGATTCTTTTGTGTCCCAGGTGGAGAAGTGGGGGCAGGGGGCATTAGCAGCCAACACTCCCAATAGCTGGGAGAGAGAGAGAGAGCAAGAGAGACGGGGGGGGGGGGGGGGAGGAGGGGGAGGGGCGCTAACAGGATTCAGGGCAGGAAAGGACTGCCCCCCTGCTGCTCACAGATCCCAGGGCTGAAGGGGTTCAGCAGCCTGGATATCCCGGGAGCAGAAATCAATCTTCGGGGGATCCATCCCCGTCTCCATCCAGATGCCTCCTCATATCTGCCCTGATCCTGCCTGCTGTCTCCTGAGCCCATTTTCTCTTTGTGTTTTCTTACCAGCTAGGAGAACAGTGAGTGAATATTGTCCCCAAACAAGCCTCAGAGTCCCCTCCCCATCTGCAGGTCTCTGCAGCTGTTTGATCACAGGGGCAGATGGCCATCCTACTGACCACCCCCCCACACCATTGCAGGAGTCTCTCACTGAAGCACCCACTTCAAGTCTGCTTATTTCTTGAAAAATTAGGGCCTGGGAGAGACAGTGTGCCCACAGCCAAAAAGTCTGAGGAAGCCACGGGGAGATGCCTTGCCTCCTCTTCGGTCCCTCTTCCGGGCGCATCTCTGTGTTCAGAGCACACGGCAGGCAGAACTTGGCCTTGACAAACAGTCTAGCCCCCTGACCCTGCGCTCTCCGTCGCTCTGACAGTTATTGACGGGCAGGGCACTTGAGTTTTTCCCTTTTCTCTGTCGGCTCTTTTAATTCAAAACTAGAAAGAAAACTCCTATTGATTCCAAGTAACTGATAAGTTACTCGCTCCCGGGCCTTTTTAATCAGGAGCCGGAGCCTGGCTTGCAGACTGAGGGAAGAGAAGAGTGGGAGAGTAGGAGCACAGATTCAGATTCTGGGGGGCTTCCCACCCCTCCCAACAAACTCGCACAGGAGGAGAACAGTTTAGGAGGCTTCCTCCTTCTAGCGTTTGAGGATCCTAATTTTTGAATCATATAATTATCCCTAACATTTACACGACACTTTGCGTTTACAAAGCAATTTACATTTGTAAAGCCCGTCCACATTATTGTCTGCTGTGATCAAGCTATTCCCTGCCAGGGACCGCTGGCCCAGGAGTGCTCCCTCCTCTCACCAAGCTGTGTGCATCTGGGCAGTGGGAGCCTCACTCCCAACAGTCGTGGGAAGTAGCCTGGGCGGAGGTCATTGTCCCATTTTATAGCCGAAGACATTGACGGTCAGAGATGCTGTAACCTGCCCGAAGTCACACAGCAACTGGTCAGAGTGAGACCTCTGAGCCCCTCCAGGCGCTCCGCTTCTTAGAAATGAGGTGTGGGGGTCACTTGGTTATCAAGATATGGGGCTCACCTATCAAGCTCCTGCTTAATGTGGATCCCAGTCAGGTGGCAGGAAGAGTTTCCCGAGAACAAGGTGATTGATCATCGTGATGTGCTAACCAGAAGATGTCCCCTTCCGCAGAGAATGCTCCTCTCAGTCTAGGACCCAACCTCAGAGCGATGGACTGGATGATCTCTCTAAGGCCCTTCCGGCACAAGGAGGCTCTGATTCCCAGAGCGCCAGGAGAATGGACGCCCATCTGCCTGAGTGCAGGCCCCTCGGTCTACTTGTTTTCCTTCTGGCACGCACCAAGGCACGAGTCACAGAAGGTGCGGGGAAAATTTACTGCATTATCAATATTTAATACCTACGGAGAGGTGACATCAGCAAGATTGCCCGACCTGGCAGAGCCATCTGGGTGGACAGTGGGACAGGCCCTGCATCTCTCGGACATCACGTCCTTCCCACACGGGCACAGGTGCAATTTGTGGGCTCCTCAAAGGGCATGGGCACTGTGGAGGGTCGCATGTTTCTCCAGCACCGGTGTGCTGGCCGGGGGGGGTACTTCTCCCCATGGCCCTTCGCCTGGTCCCGGGTCCAGCAGGGCTGGGAGCTTGTGATTATTCCTTGGGCCTGGGACTGGGGGTCTCCAGCTGTTCTGAAATACTGCATGAGCATGGGGCGGCTGACAATGCTGTGGGACGACCCTGACGGGGGTCTCAGAACGCCTCTCTGACAGATGATTTCAGGACTCTTACACCCCCGAAGTTAGAGCAAGCCTGAGAGAAGCTTGGCAGATGGCCAGAAGACACAAAGTCTGGACTTCAGTCTCTTTCTTTGTGAAATGGGGTTATGGTCCCTTTGCCTCACAGTGTCGTCACGGGAATTGAAAAAGAGTTCCACTTGAGGTGTGCCTGGCCGAGGGCTGGCCCAACCCACGCGCAGTCCCAGCCCCTCTGCTGTGCCCCAGGGGAGTAGGCGAGGACGCAAGGCCTACTGGGAGCAGGCAGGAGTGGGGGCTGAGTGTCTCTTTGTGTCCTTGAACTGCTACAGGTCTGGGTGAGGTTGGGGAAACTGAGGCAGTGACAGAGGCCATCCCCGCAGCCATAGGGAACCCAGAGAGCACCCAGAGTCTGTCCCAGAGAGGGCTCCTCTGCCCTTGGGGTCTCTGGTCCTGCTGAGGGTCGAGTACCCTCCCCCCAGTCTGACCAGCACATCATGGTGTCTCCATCAGGAGCAGAGGCCTTAAGGTGCCCAGAAAGTGGATCCTACCTCCCTTGGGGGAAGGGGACACCAAAAGGACCATTCCAGGGCTGTGTGAACAGCAGGAAAAACCCGAGGCTTGGCCGTGGTTGGCTGTGTAAATGTGAGCAAGTTACTTCTGCTCTCTGGGCCTCAGTTTCCCCATGTGTAAAGAAAAGGGCTGGGTGGGATTATCACCACGTGCTCTTAGTGATGAGCTTTCCCGGAGAGCCCAGAGTGGTCTCTGCCCGTGGGAAGTGCCATCCGGTGCCAGAGATTCCCAAGTGAACTGGCTGTGACAACACAGGTGACGGGGTGGGAGCCAGTGCTCCCGAGGGCTGTCCAGACGAGGGACGTCCACCCCAGCCCGCAGGCCCAGGGAAGCCGATGCGCCAGGGCAGCTGTGGGAGAAGATGTGACGTTCTGGAGCGTGGATGCGACTCAGCCATAGGAGGAGGGGGCGGCGGGACACCCAGGGAGCTGCTGGGTGGTGGAGGGGCCCCCGGCAGTTCTGGGCCCCAAGGGGAAGGTCAGGCAGGGAGGCTGAGAGGGGTCGGAAGCGGCGTTCAAGGCAAAGGATGCCCGAGAAAGGACTGGACATCAAGTCTGGAGTGAGAGATGGCAAGAGCTTGAGGGCAGGCGTGAGTGTGATCGGCGGGCGTAGAAAAGCGGGCGGTACACAGGCCTGTGGGCCATAGGGCTGCCTCAGCACATTACTACAGAGGGCCTTACACAGCAGAACTGTATTCCCTCACAGTTCTGGGGGCCCCAAGTTCAAAAGCCTGGTATTCACAGGACCCTGTCTGTAGGCTCCCTGTGAAGGCAGCTAGGAAGGGTCTTCCTTGCCTCCTCCAGCTGCTGGCGGTTGCCATGGCACTCTTTGGCTTAGAGATGCATGGCTCCCACCTCTGTCCCCATCGTCACATGGCGTCTCCCTGTGTGTCTGCTCCATCCCAACTTCCCTCTTATAAGGACATCAGTCATTGGATCAGGGTCCACCCTCATCCATTATAACCTCATTTTAACAGATTGCATCTGCAAAGACCCTAATTTAAACTTTTTTTTTTTTAAGTTTATCCATATTTTGAGAGAGAGAGAGAGAGAGAGCAGGGCACGGGCAAAGAGAGGGAGAGAAAGGATCCAAAACAGGTTCCACACTGTCAGTGCAGAGTCTGACACCGGTCTCGAACCCACAAACCGCGAGATGGTGACGGGAGCCCAAATCAAGAGTCGGATGCTTAAGCAACTGAGCCACCCAGGCGCCCCTGCGAAGACCCTATTTGTAAATAAGATCCCAGTACCAGGTGTTGGGCAGACATGGATCGTGAGGAGACACAGGTCAGCCCCGTACGGGAGGGCTGGCCGGCGGGTGTGGGGAGGCAGGGCTGACCTGGCCTGAGCCTGTTTGAGAAGGGTCATCTTGCTGAGACCAACGCCTGTGGATTCAGACAGGGCTGGGCAGCAAAGGTTGGGCTAAAGGGTTGGAGTCCCTTGCTGGAGCTGTGCTGCAGGGAGCTTGCCCCTCCGTGTGCCTCCTGGAGAGTGTGGGAACACCCGAGCGACGGGCCAGCCACGCCGGGAAAGCATGGGATCCATCCCGCAGAGCAGGGGAAGCAAGGCAATCAGGGGGCCTCTGGTTCTCATCCTCGGCCTCCCTGCCTCCCTGCGTGAAGGGGCTTTCCCTCTGTGGGCCACACCTTCCCCCTGTGAGACACAATGGCCTGGCTGACCTCCACAGGCTGCTGTACCACTAGAAATTTGTATTTTAAGCCTGGTGCTCCCCAGGCGAAGGGAGTCAACCCCAGGGATGCTGGGACGCCCCAGAGCCTGGCTCCGGAGACCACTTGCCAGCACCTGACACGAGCATAAAGTGCTAAGACACAGCCAAGCTCGTCGCTTCATTTTTAGGGAGAAATCGGGGCGTCTGGCGTGGCTGAATGTCACAGGCAAGGGACGGGGAGGCATGAAAGGCAGCGAGCAGGGACGAAAATTGTGCTGCTCCTAGCAACCCTGGCCCTGCAGCGTGGCAGATGCCATCCCCAGCCAGCGGGGTGTTAAATCTACCCGGGCTTAGCCCACCCCGCGCTGAGGGCAGAGCAGGGACCCACGTTCCTGCGGGGGCGCTCTGTGACACCCCACACTCAGGTCCTTCCCAGGGCCCCTCCTGGATCCCCGGGGGCTGGAGTGGTCCCCTCTGGCCTCCACCTCCGGGTGGCACGCCCCACCCTGTGGCCAGCCGCCTCTGGGGTCTGTGGGCAGCCAGTGGGACGGGCCAATTGGCCAGACTCCCAGAGCCAGAAGCCCCTTGGTTCTGAATTTCCATGGCCACACACACACACACACACACACACGAGAACAGGGTCATGTGCATCTGCCCGCAGTCCTGGTCATCCACACTCACACATAGCATACATGAGGTCTCCTGTCTATGAGTCCCACGGCCCCCAGGACAGTTCCTGGTCAGCACAGGCACGACTCATGTGGGCTCCAAATCCCTGCCTGGGAGGATAGTGCTGCCATCCCTCCCTCCCTCTACTGCCAGATGGAGCCCAGTGTGGGCAGGGCCTCACCCTCTGACCCCTCTGTGCTCGGAAAAGGGGTGCATCTTGTTTCTTGGCCCTTCCCTGCCCCTTTCCCCACGTAGGACACACCAGTAGGACCCAAAACACCCCATGGCACGCCCTCTTAATTTGGATACTCACACAGCAGCCCTGAGATAGGAATTTGGAGGCAGGTAGTTTTTTTTTTTTTGTGAGAGGATCTCAGGAAACTTGGTGAGGGAGTGAAGTATGAGGCAGGGAGGGGAGAAAAGGCAATGGAAGGTGTGTTCCTGAGTGGGGTCCTGCTGAGAGCAACGGGGGCTTGACCCTGCTTGGATTCTTCTGGAAGCCTGGATAGCACACACTTCAGAACTTCTCTCCTCCCCAAGGGACAAGGATGCCCAGGTGTTTACCCATCATTACCATCCCTCATTGCTTGAGGATGGGCAGCTCCAGGGCACTTCAGACGTGCTCCCCTCAAGGACGCTCCTCAACTAAATACCCTCCAGAAGAGAGACACCAAACACGGGCAACAGGCACAGGGCCCTAGACTACTGGGGTGCACTGAGGGGGGGTCACCCAAGTGCCCATTTCTTCTGTCCCAACTGTATGTGTAAATATCCATGTGCAAGCTACACACACACCCACACGCACATATATACACACACCCCTGTGCACACATCCTCACCATTCTCCTTCCTCTCTCCACCTCGGTCCTCTGCTCCTGACTACCTGGTCACAATCTGGTCCAGAGAAGTAGGGGACCTGGACCTTCCTTCTCCTAGAATGGCCTGTTCTCTGCAGTTGGTGGGGGGGAGTCCTGTCCCCAAGCCCCTCCACTCCACTTGGCTCTCGACTTTCAGCGCCTGGCTTCGGCCCAATCTATCAGCCGCAATCTCAGGCTTTGAAGCTGGAGACTCCCCCGGCAGACAAAGGGGCAGCTGTTGGGTGGGGGGGACCCTGGGTGCCAGCCCAGGTGTGTGGCGATTATCTCGGGGGCCTAATCAAGGTGCCTTGTCCCTTGCTCGGCTGCTGAATGAAGGCGGCGCCCACCCCTCCCACCACTCCCCGCGTTGACTGCCAGGACAGCGACAGACACCTGCTAGGTCCCCGACCCCTTCCCTCCCCTGCCCTTTCTTCCTTTTGTACCAGCACAAAATGGGATGAAGCCAGGCCCCACCTGGTAAGGGGGAGGCCCCAGGGCTCCCACTTCTCAGCTGTGACCATGCTCTGCCAGTGAATGCCAGAATTTTGGATGGAGAAGGGGGTCCCCGCAGAGAGATTGACAGACAGACGGATGGCAGCCCAGGATGGCCAGCCGGATAAGAGATGACTGCAGAGGGCTGCCTTTGGGGTGGGGGTGCGCAAGAGGAAGGCACTGAACGAGATGCAGCTTCGCCCTGCCCAGGGACCCTGCTAAGGTCTCTTTTGTCCCCAGAGCCCATGTGGGAAGCAGGGCCAGAACCAGCCCCGTCTTTTGCAGAAGGAGTTGAGAAGAAACAAAGCTCAGAGAAAGTGAGGGGCCAGCCATATTCACACCAGCCCTGGGCCCCAAGGCCGGACTGCTGGCCGGGATGCCTCCCTTGGACACCTGTCTTAGTGTCTATGGCAAACTGCCCTCTGCAGGGTGGGCTCGTGGGTGCGATATAGAGCAGGTGGCTTAGCTTGAGTGGACTGTCCCAAACTGACCTTGGGCAGCCTCCTGTCTGCTGGCCTCCCCTCAGGGGCCAGGGGCGGCTAGGCCCTCACCTTCCCTTCTTTTTCCTCTTCCTCCTCACCTTCCCAACTGTTTCTGAACCTGCTACGTGGCAGACCTGCGACTCCCCTATACAATATGTGTGTGACGTCGAGCAGTAAGGTGGCCTCAGCTTTTCGTTGGAGGCTGGGAGAGAGGGACGGAGCAGGTGCAGGGATGGGGGGAGCTGTTGAGATGGGGACGGAGATCCTCTTGGCCTCAGACTCCACCTGGAAAAGAGCCAGAGACCACGAGCTGGACAGAAACAGAGAGAAGCCGAAGTAGAAAGATGTTTGCTGGAGAGAGGATAGCCAGCTAAGCTCGTCGGCGTCCGGGCCATTAACATGAGCCATGGGCTTCCCCAGGCCCATCCTTCAGAGTCAGGGGTGGGGGCTGGCGAAGGAGGGAACACATTATTCACAGCTAAAGAAAGACTCATTACTTTGCACCAACCTTTGGCTGGTATTGAATATACCATCGCTCCCCTCTTAACAAATGGCTTCTTGAAGGTTTAATTAACTTCTTAGCACCCTTGGGCAGGCAGCCTGGCCCCCACCATTGGGTGAAGCCTGAGTCCACCACGTTGAGGGGCAGTGGTGGCCTTCGGGAGAGACAGCTTCTGCCCAAGTGGAGGGGACGACGGGGGAGCGGCCGTGCCCTGCTTGCCCAGACACCTGTTCACGTGGCAGAGAGGAAGACCGAGGCTTGGAGGAGAGAAGACAACATGGGCAGCTTGCTCAAGGTCACACAGTAAATGGAGGCAGATCCTGGCCTAGAATCCAGGCCCTGAGCAAACAGAAGGACGCGTCGCCTTCCAGAGCCTTCCCCGTGCCTTCCTCTCCCAAGGTCATTAGCTGCGGTATAAACACAGCACAAAGTATTTCTGTAATTACTGGTTAAAGTTGATCAAGGCTCACAACAGAGTTGGCCTGAGACTAAGTTCCTTCAAATAACCATTCTCAGTGCCGTAAGCACTTTGCAAGCCCTCGTGATGGGCCAGATGCTGTGCTCGGCCCCTTCCTGTGGGACTGCATCTAATTCCTTACATCGATCCCACGAGGCTGGTATTATTACTATCCTCATTTTCCCGATGAGGAAACTGAGGCCCAGAGAGATAAAGTGTACCCCAGAGTCACATCGCCTGAACTGCGGGGCTATATTGCTCCTATAGAGAAGAACTCACGCCGTTAAACCCAATCTTTCCACGGAAGGAGAAACTTGAAGACCTGCCCAAGGTCACTCAGTTCATAAGTGGACTCTTGACCTTTCCAGTGGAGGACCATATTGCCCATAGCCCGTCCTCTGCTCCATTCCATCCGTCTCCCTGCACTTAATCTCCTGGGCTGTGCCTGCCGCACCCCACCCCCCCCACCCCCCCCGCAGCTTTGTGAGCCACACCGAGAAGCCCCTGAGCAAAGGGGCCAACCTGAACTTGGGAGTCAGCCCCAGGCGGAAATCCTGCTCCGTAGTTTTGCCCTTGGACAAGTCACTCTGCCAGCAGAGCCTCAGTTTCTCCATCTGGTGAATTGAAATGTGCAGCACAGGGCACTGGGGAGAATTAAATGTGCTTAAAGCACTTGGCCCAGTGTCTGACTCATCACAGAATGCACTCGATAGCAGTATCACTGGAATAAGGGCTCGATCTGGCCAGGAACCCCTGCCTCCCTCCTGCATCCAGCTACTGCGGTGACCCCTGGAAAGGCCTGTCCAACAGCCCCTGCCCCCCATTAGAACTGGGGCAGAGAAGCACCGGAGGACACTAGATGCCAAAACAGAGCCCTCCCCGCCTAAGGGGAGCAGGAGGGCCGCTCCTCGGGCTGCGGGCTAATTAATCGCGCCGGGCTGACAGCAGAGAGGGGCTGAGCTTTTCGCCGACGAGTCCAGAGCGGTGATGGAATAATGGGCTCTAATGCACTGATCTTCTCCGGGGACCTGTCTTTCATCCCCAACAAAACTAATTAATGACAGCAATAAATAAACCAATCCAGCCCGCACTGCCCGGAGAGCCAGGGCTCTTGAAGAAAAGCCTGTTGCTGGCCAGGCCAGGGAGCACTGCGGCCTGTTGTCCTCTGTGCAGTTAGAGTGAGGGCCCTATGATGTCACGTGGGATGGGACAGAAGGAATCAGGCCCAAGAGATCCAATCAGTCCCATGCTGAATACTTGGGACCCTTGAGTTCTGATCCCAGACCAGTCACCACACTGCTGTGTGACCTTGCCAGGTTATTCTACATCTCTGAGCCTGGGGTGTTAACCCTATTTGGATACAACACAGGTAGCCTATAAAACAGGAAAGGTCACAGTTCCTCTTATGATTTAGCAAGTAGGATAAGGCCAGGCACATCAGTGGAAGGATGTCCCATCCATGGGCCTGTGGCCAGTTAATGCTGTAATATAAAAAGCACTAAGATCAGTGCTTTCAAACTTTTAGAATTCCCTGAAGAGCCTCATGGAATCCAGACTGTGGCCCTCCCCTGGAGTTTCGGAGTCAGAAGGGCCTGAGAATTTGCCTTTCTGACAAGTTTCCAGAAGATGCTGAGGCTGCTGGTCAGGGACCCCACTCTGAGAACCAGTGGTCTAGACTGAACGCCAAAGACTTGGGTTCTCATCCTGTCTCGGGTCTGGGTAGCTTGGGGTCACTCTCTTCCCTTCTCTGGGACTCAACGCCTCCATCTGTACATGCGAATATGTGTGGAGGGGGACGGGACTCGTCATGACTCTGCCTGTTCGGGCAGCTTGAGACCTCCCGTGTGGCATGTGACATCAGGGCCACTGTCTGTTCATGAGCCAAACTGGCTCAAAGTAGAGGCACAGCAGAGATCCTTTGCCGTGGCTGGCACAACAAAGGAACCCGTCAGCACCTTTTGAGGAGCTCCCACCCCATTTATAACGAACCACATACCCCCAGCAAGTGGCGGCCCCCCCTAGTCAGTGCGGGCGTTCTCGCCTCTTGGTACATCCCCACCTAGTGGTTCCTACCTCTTCTAGCACACCCCCATTAACAGGAAGCTCACTCCCTCTCATGGGAGGGCCTTCCATCCCAAGCTCATAAGAAAGGGTTTTTTTGTTTGTTTGTTTTCTATTTGTTTTTAGCACAAGTCCAAATATGCCTCTTCGTGATGGAATCCCTGGGCTATCCCCGTCTGGGTTTCAGTTTCCTCAAAGGTCCCTTTCAGCTTTGCTATCATGACACCTGCATCAGAGACGGGTCTCGACTGTTCGCTGCCGTGGAACCTTGGGAGAGCCGGTGGGAGCTCCGATTCCCCACGGCCCCTCTGTAGGATGGGCAGAAATGAGATAAGGAGGTGAGACTCTAGAGCCCAGGGTAAATGGGGGAGGCTCTAATCACTGTTATATGGTATCTTTGCCCCTGCCTGGAGTTTGGCTTGGAATCCCAGTTCTAGGTCAGCTGACTTTTCCTGAGGCCTTTCTGTCTGCAGATGAGCGTGAGCTAAGTCTCCTCCCTGGATATGGGGCAGTTTCGACCATTAGCACCCCCACTTCTGTCGGCTCTCGCACCTGACCCCCCCTGGCAGCCTGTGGCCAGGGCCCCCTCACTGAGCAACTCTACCGAATGTGCTGGAGGCCTGGATCAGCGGCCTGGGCTGCCTGCAGACTGGGCGATTGTCCACAGTGGCGCGAGTCCTCGCTCCGGCTTCTGTGTTACAGCAGCCCAGCGCCGCAGGGCCTGGCCCGGGATCTCACTGGTGTTTGATCTCACCACTGCTCTTGCTGCCTTGGACACTCAGGCAATGGCCCTGCAGCCCCTGCCTAGCACCCGAATGACATTTCCGGGGTCGTGCATGCGTGCATCACAGTCCATCTAAGTGGCGTCCGATTCGCAGGCCTCAGCTGATGGGTCTGTGCCTGAGCTGCAAGAGAGGCTGGGAAGTTGAGAGGCTGGGATGTTTGGCAGCTTCCCTTCAGGAGAGGGAAATCCTCCAGAATCAGAAAGAGGGTTCAGATCTGGGGCAGGAGAAACATTCTAGAGGCCACTCCTATTCAATGCAACCCACCTTTGGCGTGCATCAATGTGAAGAAAGGTCACAGTCAGGATGCAGATAAAAATAACCGCTCGCTCTGAGCACTTGCTATGTGCCAGACACCCTTCTAAGGGATTGTCACCTCCTCTAGGGACGGATCACCTCGTCTAGGCCTCTCAGTATCCTTAGAAGGGAGGAGCCTTTATTATTGCAACCATCGCCTCTGTCTCACCAACAAAAGAAAAACCCAGGGAGGTTGCCTGTGGTCATGCAGCTGGCCGGAAGCGGACCCTGGGCGTGAACGCCACTCTCTGGCTGCTGGGCTTACGTTCCTGTGTTCTCTGCTCTTCCTGTCTGTCTTACACGTAGGAGACCCAGCCACCGTCCCCAGGAAACAGGAGAAGCACCCGCGGCTGAAATACAAGGCAGGTGGTGCCCAGGCCTGGAACCACTGAGTAGCCAGGCACTTGGGTATAGAGGGGAGGTCAGTACGATCCCCAGGATAATGTGGAAGACGCTGTAGAGAAAGGGTCAGGGGTCAGCTGGGGAGGGTCCTTCTGCCTGAGCCCATCCTGTTGACTGGCTTTCCCAGTTCAGGACCCAGTCTGACTTCAGAGACTTGCCCACTGCAGGAACAGGAACTGTCAACATGGGGAGGTGAGGGGTGCTTTCCTATAGGGCCACCATGGACCAGACTGAGCCAGCCCTGCCCAGACAATACCAACTGTCCCCAAGAGCCAGAGGTCCCTTTGTGGCATCTGTGAATACATCGGATCCAGGGTTGGCCCAGTGTACAATTCCCAGTGGTTTCCAACCCTGACTCTACAATGGAAGCACTTGGACTCAACTGTATGTTTCATTATCCGTGCCTGGGCCCCCGCTCGCAGGGATCAGGTTTAATTAATTGGTCTGGAATGGGTGTTGGCATTGGTAGTGGGAAATGTTCCCCAGGTGATTCTAGCAGGCAGCCAGGGTGCACCCAGCTCTTGTCCCTGGGAATCTGGATCTCCTCTAGACCTGGGGAGGTTAGGAGGGGCTCCTCCATGGCTGTGTTCCCACCCCCAAGCCCTTTGGAGGAGAAGGCTCCCACAGTAGGCGGCTACATGCCATAAAGTGAACACAGAACAGGAGGCTGTGAAATAGTCCTTTCACCAGAAAAATTCCAAGGCACTCAGGGCCACAGGGCAGCCTGGAGGGAGGCCAAGACCTCTTCACCTAGAGCTGCCAAGAGGAACCACACCCAGGGAGAGAAATTCTGAACTGTATAAAAGGCCACGTACTCCATGATCCACAGTTCATGGGGATCTTGCCTCTCTGGGCTCCTCTAGCCTTGACGGACAGCCTTGTAACCTAACAGATGGGGACCAGCTCTGATTAGACGGTATCCTGCTCAAAAGTCTTGTGTAGCTCTTTGTTGCCCTCAGGGTAGAGTCTCAGTGCCTCAGCCTGATGTTTGAGATTCGCCAACAGCTGGCCAACAGCTGGCCAACACCTACCAGTCACCCACCAGTCTCCTTTACGTATATGGGGAGTGCCCAGAAGCTCCGGGGTGCTGGCAACAGGGTCGCTGTGGGAATTCAATAATGTGGAAAATGGGGCGCCTGGGTGGCTCAGTCACTAAAGCATCCGACTTTGGCTCAGGTGATGATCTCACAGTTCGTGAGTTCAAGCCCCGCATTGGGCCCTCTGTGGTCAGCACAGAGCCTGCTTCGGATCCCCTACCCCGCCCCCTCTCTGCCCCTCCCCAGCTCATTCTCTCCCTCTCAAAATAAATAAGTAAACTTAAAAAAATGATGTGTCAAATGTAAAATGCCTAGCACAGGTCATGACGCACAGGCAATCTTCTAAAAGTGCTAACTACCATCATCGCTGTCACCGTCATCATCTTCTTCATTGCTGTCGCCGTCGTCACCCTCCTGGTCATCATCAACACCATTAACGCCTTTGTTGATTCTGTCCCTTCCTCCTAGACTGCTTTCATTCCTTTCTCATGCACAAAGGGCTATAAGCGAACATAAGTCCCGCTTATCCCACATGGCCCAACTCAGATGCAGCCTCCTCCACGAAGCCTTCCTGATGCCCACAGTCAAGGAGTGCAGGATGCCCACCAGTGTCCGTGTGTGTGTGTGTGTGTGTGTGTCCTCTCTCCTCTTGCCCTAAACTACAAAACTTTCCAGGTCACCAGCTCCAGCTCCTCTCTTACACCTCTCTGCTTCCCTCCATCTACCCCCCACCTCTCTGAGCAGTTTCCCGGGTAACCGGCCTATTTACAGAACAGATGATCAACATGACAGGCACTCAGGACCGGAGGAAGCACTGGTGTTACCCACTTCTGTCTCCCTGGCCCCCATCAGCTGCCTTGTAACCTATGTCCCTTCCTGATGCTACCATCTACCAAACCTAACTGCACCCCCCCCCCCCCCACTGCAACTCCTCTCCTGTCCTAGACGACGGCCCAAGCCATGTCCTCTGGACATGTGGTTTCGGGTCTGGGTCTTGCCACTTTCTGGCGTGTGTCCTTGGATGAGTCACTCCCTCTTTGGGAGCCTGAGTTGTCCTTTCATGCACAGGAAGTGTAGTACAGGGATAAAAGATTCCTCAGTCCCTTTCTGACTCAAGCATCCTGAGTCTCGCAGAGGTAGGAGGGACGTGTGGGCCCTACTCATGTGGCTGTCCCCCTTCTAAACAATCGATATTATGGGGTGGTTTGAGGGCTCCTTTCACATGGCTCTCACCACTCAGGCCTCCTTCCTGCCCAGAAAGGCAGCAGTGGTCTCTCCCATGTTCTGGAGTGGCTGGCTGGGCTGGGAGCTGAGGCAGGCCCCAAGCGACGCACACCCAGCCTCCTCTCAGCTGAGAGGCTCAGAGCTCTTGGCCCGTGAGCCTGAGAGGAGGGATATTTACGGTTTAATAGCTGTCCTATCGATTCTCATTTATTTGCCGCCAACGGGGCTTACCAGGGAAGTGAAGGCGAGAGGGCCGTGTTTGTAAATAAGTCTCCAGTTGGCTCCATCACTCGGCCTGCCAGGCTTGTGAGGAGGTGAGCTGGGTTAATAGACTGCAGTGCCCTCCACTTAGCAGAGCCCTGACATACAGCCACCCCCGGGACCCTCCTGAGCCCAGGCCCTTTCCCTGCACTCTTTACAGTTAGCAGTGCACTTCCATAGCCATTATCTCTTTTGACTGTCTCCTTGGAAGGAGGAAGAGCAGGGGTTGTCAGCCCATCTAACAGATAAGAACACTGAGACATAGAGATTATGTAATTTATTTGAAGACACGTTGCCAAGGTAGAAGGGGTGAGGCAGGAGTGCAACCTGAACAATTTTGACTGGCTGACTCTATTAGTCAGCTACTGCTGTGTAACAAACCACCCCGAAATTTAGTAGCTTAAAATACGAACTGTTATTTCTCAGGAGTCTATGGTCTCATGAGTCTGTGAGTTCAGCTGATCTGAACTGGGCTTGGCTGCTGTGGGCTGGGCTCAGTCAGGTGTCTGTGGTGAGCTGGAGGGTTATCCGGAGAGGTGACCTCAGCTGGGACGACCGGGCTGTACTGTATGTGTGTATTGCATCTCACCAGCAGGCTGGCCTGGGTTTGTTCCCACAGAGGTGGCAGGAGCCTGAGAGAAGCAGCAGAAATGTCCCCGCTCCTTAATTTGTATCATTTGCTACTCCCCCACTGGCCAGGGCAAGTCAGTGTTGGAGAGCAGGACTTAAAGCCACCTGTGCAGCAAGGTATGACCAACTGAGACCACCAACGCCATCTACCACAGCGGCCCAAGCGCATTGCACTTCTGCCGTTTTCCAGCGTTCTGCACTTGCCCTTACAAAGAGTGGAAGTCTCGAACAAACAGGGGATCCTGTTGTCCTTTCCTAAGTCTGGGCAGCAGGGTCGGCCCTCTCGAGAAGCATGAGGCTTGATCTGGTGGCATCAGAATGCAAAGCTGAGTTCTACGGGTTTTGGTGTAAGACACGGAAGGACTAGACTTTCCGAGGACCGAGGCTGTCCCACGGTAGAAGAGGCTTCTTAGAGCACGTGAGCTCCCCGTCACTGGGAATGTGTACGCGCCGATGAGATGCTGACTGGGTGGCTGCAAAAGGGATCTGCTTGCAATGAGACTGGATGCTGACCAGATAAGCCCCAAGCTTCCTTCCCCGAGCTCCACAAATCCAAAAGCTTCTGAAAGAGTGGTCCAGTTGCTACAGACCCATGGCTGAGGAAGGCTCCTAGCCAACCCCTACCACCTCTCCTGGTCTGGCCGGGGCATAGCAGGCCCCAATTCCAAGTCCAGGGTAGAGCTGCCTTCCAGCAGTGGGCACAAGATAGTGAGGGGCTCCGGAATCTCCCCTCCAGCCCCGCTGGAAAGAAGGGGGGAGAACACTCAGGTGGAACACCCCGGTCAATGCCGGAGAGGCAGCCTGGCAACATAAAGAATGTGGACCCTGAGCCAGACACACACCCGGTGGGAACTGACCCAGGGTCAGCGCCAGCTCCCTGCCAGCCTCCTGCCCTCGCTGTAAAGGGGATAACCCTGCCGTGCTGGATGGTTGCGAGGGTGAACCGAGATCATGGAACTGGAAATTCCATGAGATGAAACAGAGACCCAGCAATTGCTTTTTCCTTTTCTTTCTGAGTCACAGCAGAGAAAAACAAGAGCTGACATAAAATCCATCCACGTTCCCTCAGGCCCACTGTAGTGGCTCGCCTGTGCCCTTGCCCTGTGTGTCCAGCGGGGTCAGCTCAGACTTCTGGGTGGGAGGACATGGGGTCCCCAAGGGAAGGGCAGGAGCCGGGCCAGGGAACAGGGGCCCCCCCCCTCCCGCTCCCACCTACATCCAGCCACCAGAGCAGGGTGACTGGCCAGGGAGGCCCAGGACGGACTGGAACGATTCACCAACCACTGCCCCCTCCTCCAATTCCGGCCTCCTCCTGGAAGCGCCCCTTCGCCGTGGGCAAGAACCTCCCTGATGGAGAGATAGGTGGGCAGGGGGAAGGAGAAGGTGGTCTGTTGATGGCCTTTTCCATTTTCCACTTTCCGGGGCCTTGGGAGGCTTCTCAGATAATAATACTAACAGAGCCTCGCCTTTGCACAGAGCCTCAGAGTTCTCCCCCTGAGTCTGCATGGCTTCCAGGGGACCAGGCTCTAGGCACAGGGTTGGAGCCATCCTGTGGTCGCCTGACCCACCGGCCGCCTCACCGACCAGTGACTGACAGACCCGGTGAGCGTCTGACAGATGTGCGGACCGGCTGGCTGACTACTGACTTTCTTGCTGACTGACACAGCAACTGGCCAACTAACCGGCTGACAGATACAGTGAGTGCTGACGGACAGACTGTAGCCGTGACGGACTGACATAGTGAGTGGATGAGGCACATACGGATCGATTGACTGCAGACGGCCTCACGGACTCCCCGACTCAAACACTGACCCCACGACCTATGAATTGACCGATTGATAGTGTCTGATAGGCTCACGGATTGCCTGACTGACTCACCCGGGACTGATAGACTTACCATCTGATGAGTCTGACTGACAGACTCGTGGGATTTCTTTTTAAAGCATTTTTTTTTAAGTTTGTTTTTTATTTTTGAGACAGCGAGAGACAGAGCATGAAGGGGGGGAGGGGCAGAGAGAGACGGAGACATAGAATCGGAAGCAGGCTCCAGGCTCCGAGCCGTCAGCCCAGAGCCCGACGCGGGGCTCGAACTCACGGACCGCGAGATCGTGACCTGAGCCGAAGTCGGACGCTTAACCGACTGAGCCACCCAGGCGCCCCCCAAATTGCCTATATTTAAGGTATACAACATGATGTACCTATATGTGGTGAAACGATTATCGCATCCAAGGTAATCAACACATCTGTCACTTCGCATAGTTACCTTTTTATTTGTGTGTGGGGAGAACCCCTAAGATCTACCCTCTAAGCACATTTCAGGTGCCCTATAGAGAACTGTTAAGTACAGTCACCACACTGTACCAGATCATGCACCCTGCACGACTCAAACGTTGTGCCCTTAGACAAACGTCTCCCCGTTTACCCCACGCCCCAGCCTCTGAGTTGCACTTTTTCAGATTCCACATTTAAATGAGATCATGCAGTGTTTGTCTATCTGGCTTCTTTCCCTCGGCAGAATGTTCCCCGGGTTCAACCGTGCTCTCACAAACGGCGGGGTTTCCTCCTTTTTGAAGGCTGAATAATATTCCATTGTGTGCGTGCCACATGTCTTTATCCACTCATCCATCAGCGGGCGTTTGGGCGGTTTCCACATCTTGTGTATCGTGAACAATAAACGCTGCAATGAACATATGCAGGTATCTCTTAGAGATCTTGATTTTCCTTTTCTTTAGATATAGGCCCAGAAGTGGGATTGCTGGATCCTGTGGGAGTTCTACTTTTAGCGTTTTGTGGAATCTCCATGCTGTTTTCTACTGGTTTACATTCTGGCATCGGCCTTTTGGGAAGCCTCCTGAGCATTTCTGATATGTGGCAGGGGCTTAGTGTCCCCGGCTGGCCCGTCACCGTGCCTCGACTTCCCGGCACCAGGGCTTTCCCTGGGGACAGGTAGTGAGTCGGGGGTGGCTACAGTTTGTCTTTCCCCCAGCTTCTTCTCTTCCCGTAAATGCCTGTCTTGGCGGCCCAGGCAGCTGGAGCAGAGGCCTGCCTGGATGTTCCTGGCTCCAGCCTGGCCTCAGGCAGAAAGACTGTCAGGAGTTTGAGGGCCTTTGGGGCTGATAAGGGAAAAAGATTGTATTAGTCAAGGCTCCCCAGAGAAACAGAACCAATAGGATAGATATAGATAAATATAGAGAGATAGATAGATTTATTATAGGAACTGGCTTACACGGTCACGGAGGCGGGAAGTCCCACGATCCACCGTCTGGGAGCCAGAGAAGGAGGAGAGCAGTGTAATTCAGTCTGCCTCTGAAGGCCTGAGAACCTGGGGGCATGCCGGGAGGAGGGGGGACAGGGAGCGGCTGGGTTAAGCCTTAAAGTCTCGAACTGGAACTTCAGGGGCACCTGGCTGGTTCAGGTGGTTGTGCGTCCGACTTCGGCGCAGGTCACGATCTCGAGGTCCGTGAGTTCGAGCCCCGCGTCGGGCTCTGTGCTGACAGCTCGGGGCCTGGAGCCTGTTTCCGATTCTGTGTCTCCCTGTCTCTCTGCCCTTCCCCCACTCATGCTCTGTCTGTCTCTGTCTCTCTCTCTCTGTCTCTCCCAAAAATAAATAAACATTAAAAAATGAAAAATAAGCGACAACAACAAAACCTGGAACTTCAGCCTCCAGGGCAGGAAAGGTGGAGGTCCCAGCTCAAGAGAGGAGTGCTAATTCACACTTTCTCTGACTTTTTTGTCCTACTTGGCCCCCGCTGGACTGTTTGATAACAACCCACACGGTGCAGGCATCTTCCTGAGGCAGCCTGTGCTCTACAGATTCAAATGCTAATCTCTTCCGGAACCACCCTCACAGATGCACCCAGAAACGCTGTTTTACCAGCCCTCTGGGCCTCCCTTTAGCCCAGCCAAGGTGACACACAAAATTCAGCACCTCAAGTGTATAATCATGAGAGGCAGTAACCACGACAAGCTTTACTGGGTGGCGCTCGGACAGGGTTACATGAGAAGAGACGTTTCTCACAGCGCGGTCTCGTGCGGAGTTTACGGCCGGGGGCCCGCCATGCAGAGGGGAGCAGGACCAAGTTCAGTCCCCAAGAGAGAGGGCCTGCACGTCTAGGTGACCTCCCTGTGCGGGTTCACGGCGAGTCTCGGGGTCAGAGAGCTCTGTCCCATCACTGGCCAGCAGGTGCGGGGTGAGGTTTGGTGGGGGTCGCCAGAGCTATTTAGGCAAGTCCGAAATAGTTAAAACTCTGCTTAGGTGGGTCTATTTTTAAACTACTAGAAGCGTCACAATTTGAGTTCGGTGCCAGCAGGCTTTCCAGCGAGCAGGCCTTGGCAGGCCGTGAAGAAATACGTAACCTAGGGGCCAACCCATAGAGGTCGTCTTTGGCTCATGTGGATACATGACAGGGACTCCAGGGGACAGAGCCCAAATGGAGGCCTCTTTCAGTCTAGAACCCACCGCCCCCAGCAGGCTGAGGTGGCTCTCAGGTCAGTCACGCTGCCTAGCAAGCCTTCATCTGCATTGCTGGAAAATGGTTTATAATAAGTAGCACATACCGTATTCCCCGCTTTTTGCTTCAAACGCTTGCTGTGCACCAGGCCCTGGGCTGGCCGCTCTGTCTGCCTCCCGAGGCGCTTGGAGCTGGGGTCCCCGAGCGGCTTTCCCGGCATAGCCCTCTTGTGGCCCCGTTGAACCCCGTCTGCTCTCTTCTCATAACCCACGATCTTCTCGAGTGTTGTCCATGCAAATGCCCTTGGCAGAGAGGTGTCAGGGAGGATGGGAAGGCACTTTGGAGTCAGACGGCTGATAATGGCAAGAGACACCACATCAAGCATCTCCTACACACACGGTCTCTTTTGGCCTCCGTAACAAACTCCCAACGAATTAGGTCGTAGTCTGTGCTCGTATAAGACCATGTGCGCGCCTGTGTATACACAAAAGGCGGCACGCTCTGCGTGCTGGTCGGCACCTTGTTGTTCCTCTCATCAATACACCTTGTCAATTGTTCTGTTACATCTCGAGCGTTTCAGTGTGTGGCTGTACCATAACCTAGCACACAAACCTCTCTTGGTGGATATTGCGATTTTTTCCAATATTCCTTTTATTTGGCTCTTTCGGGCAAAGAATTTCCAGAAGTTGCATGTCGGTGCCATTCTGAGTAACTCAAGGAGTTGCAGCCGGCAGGTGAGGTTCAGGTGGGAGGAAACCCAGGCTGAGCTTCTTGGAGGAAAGAATTTCCAGAAGTTGCATGTCGGTGCCATTCTGAGTAACTCAAGGAGTTGCAGCCGGCAGGTGAGGTTCAGATGGGAGGAAACCCAGGCTGAGCTTCTTGGAGGGGAGAAGGGGAGAGAAGGGGGAGGCTGAGGGGGGACGGAGGGGGCAGACGGTGAGAGTAGGTGAAGGCGGGAGGGTGGGGATGCTCTGGGGCCGGGTGGGGAGGCAGATGGAGTCAAGGCAGCAGGGTAGAAGGTATCTAGAAGGTATCGTGTGTGTGTGTGTGTGTGTGTGTGCTTCCATCCTTCCCAAAGTCTGTTCCAAACTGCCGTGCTCCACGCCCCCCTGCACCTTCTCCCCACTCCCCCCCCCACCTCCCTCACCCCCAGCCTGGGAAAATCCAGTCAGAATTAATAAAAGCAGCAGATTGCTTAGAGACGAAGGGCGAGGGATGGAGACAGTTCGGGAGCCTGATATTTCCCTCATGTGCAATAATCTGGTGGTGAGATCTGGAATTAAAACCCCTTTCCTAGAGCCTTTATTAATATTAGCTCCTAATGCATAATTACCTGGAGAGCCCAGGGGGGCTGCTGTTGTGTCCCCGCCCCTGCTCCTCCCCTCCCCTCCCCCCAGCCTCCAAACTGCCAGGAGCCACAGCAGGGCACAGAGGCAGACTGGCTCCTCTCCCAGAGGTGGCACCATTTTGGTGGTCTGGGCTCTTGAGCTGCCGGCCTCCTGGTGACCTGGAACATCTCAGTGCCCTCCGGAACCCAGAGGGACCCGCTGAGTCCAGGCCTAGGCTGGGGATCTGCTGGGCCGCCTGGCCCTCCAGCCCTCTTGACTGTGAAAACGGTCACTCTGTGGCTGTGGGGTTGTGACCAACACAGGTGGGTGGCCTTGAGCCCTAGCTGACCCAGCTCCCCAGGGCAGCAGCCACCACAGCCTCCTGCCTCTGACCCCTAGAAACCTCTCAGGCCTGGTAAAGGGCTAGGGGACGGCTGTGTCCTGCCCTCTTCCTCGCTGGCAGGAAGCTTGTCTTTCTAAGGCACAGCCTCAGCTCTATGGGAGTTGTTCCGGGCCGAGGGCTGGGTCATCTTTGGCAAGTTGCTTGCCTTCTCTGACCTCAGTTTCCCCAGCAGGATGATAAGGGTGCTGCCTGGGGCCCCTCTTCCTCTGCTGCTTTCCTTCTGAGTCTAATGAAGCTGTCAGGAGTCCAGGTTAGCAAAAACAGGCTGAGTAGATGAAAGATGAAGGACAGGAGTGTCCCGAGAGCCCTGCTCTTCTCGGGTCCCCATGTTAACTGGCTATGGTCCTGGTTTGTGGCAGAAAAACCAGGTAGTTTGCATGTGGTAGGAGGCACCTCATATTCCTCCCCTCCCACCAAACTGCCACCCGCCATAGGGCCATTGTACGTGTGCTCCCCTGGCCTGGAAGGTTCTTCCCTTCCCTCTTTTTCCTAGTCTTCTTTCAGAACTCAGCCCAAGCATCATTGCCTCCGGGAAGCCTTCCCTGACTTCCCCATGAAGGTCAGATCCCCAGAGTCCTATATGTCTCCTTCACAGTGATTCCAAGTCAATAAAATCGGGGCACAAAAAAGTGACCGTAACTAAGTTTAATTTCTGCTCTAAGCCTCCATTCTTCCAAGAGGTAGAAATGTAATTTAAGGCAATTCAGGATCCTCCTGCTTTGAGTCACAGCCCAGGGAGGGCCTGGGTGTGGGGGGACGGAGGGTAGATTGCCCGAAGTTTCTATGTCAGGCAAGGACAGTCATCTGCCCCTCTGGCACATCCTCATTCCAGTGACACCTCTGCTCCCGCTGTCCCCCTGAGAGTCATTGTGTGGGAGGGAGCCCGACCCTGCACCCCACCCCCTGGGCCCCTGCCACTCCCCACTCTGCCCTGGAAGGACCCCACACAGGCACCCCTGTGTCCCCATGCGATGCTGGGCACAGGGAAACTGGGGTCTGCCACCAGGTAGGGGTGTGGGGGTGCACATCCTTTTGCCCAGAGAGTCCCCACGGGGGATGGGGACAAGGGTGACAGGCAAGCAGCTGCAGAGCCTGTCCTCAAGGACCCCTCTTTCTCAGCCTTTCACTTTGTCTTCCTCTCTGCCAGGCGGGGAGATTCTTCATGGAGTCTGGGGACGGCAGGCGGGGTGGGGGTGGTGCATCACCCGGGCGAAGTCTACAGGCAATCGGCTGCTTCTGCCCCAAGTTGTTCAGGAACTACCTTTGTTCTGCTGCGTCACCCTGGTGGTCAGAAGAAGGTCAGGGCGGGGGGAGGGGGGGGAACCACAAATACCAGGGAGACATCAGCCTATATTAGGCACACGAGAGGCAGAATAGCTTAGTGATTACAGTCAGTGGAGATCCCAGAGCCAGACAGCCTGGGTTCAAATCCTGCTCCTCTGCCTGCGAGCTGTGCCACCTTGGACAAATTACTTCACCTCTCTGGTCCTCATTTCTTCTTCCCTAGATGAAGACACCAACAGTGTCTGTCTGAGTCAAGACTAAATGAGGTAACGCATGCAAAGGACTTGGCGTGTCAGAAACCTTCGTGAGATTGTTGTTCTTTCCTGAAGTCGGATAAAGCTACCTTGTGTGGCCAGAATTGGATTAGCGCCTGCCACCGTAAGCTTCAGGTGGGCAGGGACAAGCTTTCTTTGCTAGGCTGCTAGCTTTGGGGGCGGGGGTCACAATTGCATAGTCTCGACGCTAACACTCTACGGATAGCTCTCTTCCTATGTGCAGCCCAGCCAGCCCCGCACGTGCCTGGCCGTGACCTTGCCCGCCTGTCCTGCTCACGCCTCTTCCAGGAAGCCTTCCCTGATACTTTCACTTAGATAAATCTACCTCCCCCACCCCCAGGCTCTCCACAGTGCCCGCTGTAAGTGGGGCTCCGTCTTCTCCGCCCAGAGCAAGCCCTTTGAGGCTCACCGCTGGTTCCCCGACTGAGCCCCGCTGAGGGGCTCCCGGTCAAGTTGGCCTTGGTCCTCTTTTGTTTATGTGGGCCCCACAACAGCCCAGAAAAGAGGGCAAAGTAGATCCTACCCTCGTGTTACAGATGGAACTGACATTCAAAGAGGTTAAGCGACTTGCTGCATATCACACAGCTGCTGACGGGAGGGGTTGGGACTGGGACCCAGGCCTTGAGACATCCAGCTTCTGTCCCCCTCTTGCCCTATGGAACTCAGACCCTAATTGGGGAGGACTGGATAAGACAGGGGGACATTCAGAAGACAAAGCCACATAAGAACAAGGCCGGTGTGGTCCTAGGGCCTCCTGGGCACCTCTTCTAAGGATGAGTAAGGAAAGACCCGAGGTGGGGCAGCACCCCGGCAGTGGCCCAGGAGGGCCAGAGGAGGGGGAGGCCAGGCCCAGATTGCCTGAGGCCTCGAGTGCCAGGATGAGGCAGTGCTGGGCCCTCCCAGAGCCTGTGACAATCACCTGAGCTCGTGGCCCACCTGCCCATGGCTGCCGCCAAGAAAATGGAGTACCCACAGGCTTCACCCCAAGCTGGACCCGCTCCATCAGCAGCAGAGTTCCCAAGGGCCCACTGTGTGCACGTCTGCATCATCGTCACCCTCTTCAGCCTTCATAGTGACAGCAACCAGACGTCGAAGGCCCAGAGAGGGGAAGGCATCACCAAGGCCACCCAGCAAGCCTAGATCAGAGCCCTGCAATTGATCCACAAGGAGTCAGCGGCCCCGAAGGCTTTTATCCTTAGCTTTGGGCCATTATCTCAGGGTCCCCATCTGGACCTCCCCTCTCTGGACAACTAGGAGCCAGGATGCAGAGTTCGAGCCGGCCCCACGCCCAGGCGGGCATCTCCTCAGTCCTACAAGCCAGGCCACCAGCGTCTGGCGGCTGGCGGCTGGACTGAAAGGCAGCTCACGCTGCCCCCTGGCTGGGCTGACCTAGATCAGCAGAAAATAACTCCCTCCAATAAAAATCATCCAAACACACCAGCCGCTCCCTGCACTGAGCCCAGCCTGGGCCCGGACCCTCGATGAAGCCCCCTGGGAGGGGACCACACACGGGAGCCACACCTTCCCTATCTCTCCCGAGGCCAGGAAGCTGTCTTATTTGTCCTCACAGGAACCAGGAGGTGGGCAGGACCAGCAACTGTTTTCTGAGGAGGAACCTGGGGCTCCAAGAGTCGAACTGATCCAACCAACACTGGTCTGCCCACTCCAGAGTGGCTGCACTGGGCATCGGGAAGTCCTGCTCGCATCCTCTTCCTCCAAGGGACACTGAGCCCTGGCCCCATAGGGACTTGGCCTCCTTGGGCACTTGCAACTTGCTTCTGTTTGCTGCACCCCTCAACACACTCTGCCTGGCAGGCTAGGGTGGTGGCCCAGGGCTCAGGCTCTAGTTTCTAACTGCCTGCCGTTGGATCCCAGTTTCATTCCTTAGGAACTGATCTGGGTCAGTGACCGCCTCAGTCTTCCCATCTGTAAAATGGGACCGTAATGATAGCATCCATTTCCTGGGGTTATTGTGGGGAGATCTGCGACACCCGAAAAGGTACAGGGAGTGCTGAGTCCTGCTGCTGGTGCTCTCCTCACAGTGGTGAGCTGGTGACTGGGAGAGGGGCACCTGGGTGGCTCAGTCGGTTGAGCGTCCGGCTTCGGCTCAGGTCATGATCTCATGGTTTGTGAGTTCGAGCCCCGCGTCGGGCTCTGTGCTGACTGCTCAGACCCTGGAGCCTGCTTTGGACTCTGTGTCTCCCTCACTCTGCCCCTCCCCTGTTCCCACTCTATCTCCTTTTCTCTAAAAACAAACAAAACAAAACAAAAACAAAAGGTGACTGGGAGGCACCTGGGGAGCTTAGTCAGCTAAGTGTCTGACTTTAGCCCAGATCATGATCCCATGGTTGGTGGGTTTGAACCCCACATTGGGCTTGCTACTCAGCACAGAGCCCGCTTCAGATCCTGTGTCCTCCCCTCTCTCTGTCACACACACACTCTCTCTCTCAAATAAATATATTTAACATAAATAAATAAAGGTGACTGGTGTGCAGGGACACCCCCACATCACTTCTCTCTTTCTGCCCCCTCCCAGCTGACAGCATCGGGGCTGTGCCCCCCACAGCCCAGCCCCATGTTGAATATTCTGTCATTGCTTATTTGACTGAGTCGGTGAGTGGGTACTGGCTACCCGTGGGGGACAGGGAGGGATGTCAATGGCCAGAGGGGGAGGGGGGCGGTGTCCAGAGCAATCTCCTTCCCCAGGTCTGAGGACGGAGCACCAGTTGAGTGAGGGCTGAACAAACAAACCAGGCAGGTGATGGG
Organism: Prionailurus bengalensis; assembly: GCF_016509475.1. Classification (NCBI taxonomy): domain Eukaryota; kingdom Metazoa; phylum Chordata; class Mammalia; order Carnivora; family Felidae; genus Prionailurus; species Prionailurus bengalensis. Next base: position 31,422,428 of record NC_057351.1, on the reverse strand, counting down.
AACTCTGGGCCTGCTGGTGGGTAGGGTGATTCTAGAGGCCAGACCGTGGCCAGCCTGGCTGCTTCCCAGTAAAGGCTGCCCAATAATCCCTCCAACTGGGTGTAGACAATCAGTCTACTGATGTCAGGGCAAAAGCTCTCCAGGACACTTCCAGCTGATGGCTGACAATTACCCACTTGCACACCTCCCATGATGGGGAGCTCCTTCCCACCTCCCTTGCAAGTAGCTCCTTTCATCCTGGATCGCTCAGACTGTTTGAGAGGTTTTATTTAGCTTGAGCTGAGTTCTGCTTCCTTTTAACTTCCACTTTTGCTCTTAGCTTTGTCCTTGGAGCCACCCTGGCCATAGCTGTCCTTCTATACACCTTCCTGCATAACCAGACAGGTTAAGAGCTTAGGGTCTGGGCTCAAGTGCCTGGGCATGACTCCTGGCTCTGACGCTTCCTAGAAGTGTGGTCTTAAGTCCCTTACCTATCCTCTGTGAGGCTCAGTTTCACCTTCTGCAAAATGGGGGTTTAAAAAAAAGGCTCTTCAAAGAATGTTCTAGGTTCAGGTGCTTCTCAATACCTGATTTCCTTCCCTCTATGCGGGAGGGAGTGGTGCAAGCTGCCCTCAACCTACCAGGCTCTCACCACCCCTTTCTTAGAGGCCAATGAGGAGCCATGGAAGACTTTAGAGCAAGGGCATGGGCTGACTGGAGGCAATTTCCATCTATTTTTCCACCAGACTCTCAATCGGGGCTAGAGGGACTCAGATGGGGCAAGATGCCTATGATCAGGAGCTCAGGGAGATTTCCCCTGAAAGTCTGAGGGGACCCAGAGCTTGCAGATGAAGGCACGGCTCCTTGTCGACCACCCCGACAATGCCACACACCCTAAGGCAGCTGTTTCTAGCGGCAAATACTGCGTGTACATGGGTATTTCCTGGAGAAAGGCAGGCTCTTCTCCAGTCCCAGCCTCCACGCCAGCGTGTCCACTGGGTGTCCAGCCGCCCATAAGCCACCTCCTCCTGAGAGCCTGCAGGTGACAGGCCAAGAGTCCAGCAGTGACAGGGCAGGAACCCTTCCTAGCCTCCCGGGGAGAGGCAAGACCCAGCTCCGGAGGAGATTCTCTCCGGCTAACCAGAGTCCTCCTTTGCATGAAAGGTCAGAAGGAAAGAGAAGGACCAAGGTATATATCCTGCATTTCCTGACCTAAGGCAGAGCGCTGGACTCAGGTAAGGACACCTGGGTCCCAGCCCTAGTTTTCAGTGACACTCAGCAGGTCACTTAATTTCTGCATCTATGTCACCTATCTATCTACCATCTATTGATATCTCTTCTATCATCTATCTATCTCTCGATCTATCACCATCATCATCTATCATCTATCTATTTACCTACCTACTGATTAAAAGCCCTTATTGATCTTGAGGGGTTGTTACCAGCACCAAATAAAGAGAGTAGACAGAAACCATAAAGCCCTTCCTCCATAAACGGAGTTATTATCTCTGTGCATTTGTGTATGGAGAGAGTCCCAGATAACGCTTCCGTGAGGTGTGGATCTTGGGCAAGTTTCCCCCCCACCCTGGCCCCCCCAAACCTCAGTTCCTCTGCCTGCACAAATGCTGAGGTTATTCCAGCTCTGACACGCCAGGCGGCGGATCCCTCCCTGGGAAATGGGCTTGCCGACGGGCCCTCTGCAACACGATCTCCTCTCTCAGAGGACGCAGGCTCCCCACCAACGCGGCTGGTGATTAATACGCCCTGAGTGGGGCTCCTGACCCGCTGTCAGGGACATCAAGGTAAGTGCCCATCCACAGGCTGAGGGCTCCGTCGATGAATAAATAATAACAGTAGTGAAGTAATGGGATCCGGGGAGGCCGCTTAGGATAATGGAGCGACAGACGTGGCGTGGAGCCCCAGGGACCAGAGCTGTAGGAAGAGCCGAGGGAGGGGTGGCAGGAACACGGGGTGTGCACATCCCAGCAACTTGCAGTCTGCCGGCCATGACAATAAACCCCGTCCCGGTCCAGGGTGACTGCCGCACAGTGGTTCATATCATAGCTCTGAGCTTGGGCTTTGGAGGCATGCCGACTTGCTGCTGCTCTGCCTGGCTGAGCCTCAGTTTCCACATTTGCACAATGAGCATCAGAAGGAGAGAGGAAGTGAGAGCCAGTTGTGAGGGGCTTAACATGCACTGGCTCGTCATGAGCCCCCTGCTAGCACTAATTGTCCCTAAAGTGACGTGTCCCCTTTCAGCTCGAATTCTTAACTCAGAATTGCCCTCTGGGTCCGGCAGGGAGGAAATGGTGCCCATTTGCCAGATGAGGAGACTGAGGCTCAGAAAGGTGCCTGTCCATCTCCAGAATATTCTAGCTCTGCCCCTGGCCACATTTACCCAATACTGACCCAATTCCTGCTTAGGGCCCAGCTGTCTGCTGGGCTCTTAGATGATACCAGTGAGTCAATCCGTGTCCCAGAAAATCTTACAACCAAGAAGGAGGGGCAGGGAAGGCCAAGGGTAGGTCCCCCAAATAAGCTCCCAAATGAAAACAATGAGACATTGCCACACATATGCTAGAATGGCCCGATGATACCTTTCATATTGGCAAGGATGTGGGTCAACTGAACTCTCAACGCTTTGCTGGTGGAAGTGTAAAAAGATACAACCACTTCACAAAAGGTGTGACAACTTCTTAAAAGTCCAAACATGCAGCTGTCCTTGACCCAGCAATTCCACTCCTAGGCATTAGGCAAGAGGAAGGAAAACGTGTATGTCTATGCAGACTTGTACACAAACATATAGAATAGCTTTGTTTAGGATGGCCAAAGTCTAAAAACAACCCAAATGTCCATCAATGGGCAAAGGATCAATAAATTGCAGTATATCCCTGCGATGGAATACCACAAAACTACCAATACGTAAGATAATAAGGATTAATCTCAAAAATATTCTGCTAAGCAAAAGAATCCAGACATAAAGGAGTACATACTGTGTGATGTTATTTACATGAAATCTTACAAAAGGAAAATCGAATCACTCATGACTGAAAGCAGATCAACAGTGGCTTTCTGGGGCTAAGTTAGGATGAGGGAGACTGCAAAGGGCAGGAGGGAACTTTCTAAGGTAGTAGAAATGTTCTACATCTTGACCGCTGTGGTGGCTACATGAGTGTAGACATTTGTCAAAGCTCTTGGAACTCTATGTATTTATGAGCACATTTTATTGTGTATCAATTTTACTTCCAAAAAGTCGATTGTAAAACAAATCAGGGCACTTGGGTGGCTCAGTCAGTGAAGCATTAGGCTCTTGATTTCAGCTCAGGTCATGATCTCACAGTTTGTGGGATCGAGCCCTGTGTGAGGGTCCATGCTAATGGCATGGAGCCTGCTTGGGATTTTCTCCCTCTCTCTCTGAACCTCCCCTGCTCTCTCTCTCTCTCTCTCTCTCTGTCTCAAAATAAATAAACAAATTTAAAAAAATCACAACAAAACCCAAGCACCAAAAAATAGAATTGCCAACTAAAGTAATCCAAACAGCTGGCAAGCCCCAAAATGCATATGACCCTAAAGAGAAGCCAGCAGAAGCTCCAATACAAAACCCATCCAGCAGGGGTTGGTGGCTGACTTAGAGGGAGGGAAGAGGGTGCCCTCCCTGGGCTGGTTGAGCGGTACTGCCATGGGACACGGGCCCCTCCCTGAGTGCTGGTGGAGGGACAGACCTTCCTCATTGCCCAGTCTTCTGCCCCCTCTTCTGCAGGGGGGCTCTTCCAGCTCAGATCTCTAGCTGCCAATAGCCCATACAGCTTCCTCATGAGAATTCGAAAAGGTTCCTTGACTGAGGTCTTAGCTTGGCAAGATGATGGTGCCTTTGTGTAAAGAAAAACATTCCCCTTCCTCCAAGCAGACATAGCTCTTTGCCTCTTGGCAAGCAGAGCATGGACCAGATTTCAGCCCCCATGTGACCCTTGACCCAGGGCTTTTCATGAGGCTTCCTGCTGAGCCTCCATCTTGGAAACTGCTCTGCCCTGTCAGCTCTTCACTAAGTCCCTGCCCCCCTCTGGGCCTCAGTTTCCTCATTTGTCAAATAAGACCAAACAGTTATATAGATCTAATGAGATAAGAGAAAGGAAATTGCTTTGAAAAGTCTGATATGCTTCATAAATGCCAGTTTCTCTCTAGTCCATTGGATGGATGGGAGATGGATGGATGGATGGATGGATGGATTGTTGAATAGGTGGGTGGATGGATGGATGGCTGGATGGATGAATGAATGGATGGATGGATGGATTGTTGAATAGGTGGGTGGATGGATGGATGGATGAATGGATGGATGGATGGATTGTTGAATAGGTGGATGGATGGATGGATGGATGGATTGTTGGATGGATGGATGGATGAGATAATCTCTAAATTCCAGCTCCATGTTCTCTGTACTCCCTGGAGTAGTGAAAGGCAGAGAGTGAGGTGTGGGGCCCACACATCAGCTCTTCTGACCTCCCTTTTGTCCCCCTCCCCCAGTCATACCCAGATGTGTTCATCCCCAGTTCATGATCATTTGGGCTGAAAATGCCTTGGGCAATCTTCCTCCTCAGGCTAGTGAGAATGAGTTTGCCCCATGCGTGGTGGGAATTGAAGAAATGACTCTGCGCCTCCCGCAACCAGGGTCCTGCCCTCCTTGGGGTGGGGGGTCCTGGCTGAGCAGCTTCCTTTCCTAGCCCTGATCTATAATGAGATAACTGATTATTCTCGCCTCTTAGCCTCTTTCTCCATAAAAGGATGGACAGAGATGAGACAATTAAAAGGCGGGCTCCCAGACACCCTGGAGAGATTCAATGAATAATAACAGACTTCCAGCCTGTAGTCTGGCTCAGGCCTTGGGAACAACCAGATACAAAGAGGCTTAAAGGGCCCTGTGGAATGACTTAATTTTCTGGAGAACAATGGCCAAGAGGGAGAAGAAGGCGGGCCTCCCCTTGCCAAGAGGATTGCTGAGTATCTCCCAGAGGAGGGACCACTACTCCCCAGCCTATCCAGCCTGCTGCCCTAGGGCCAGGGCCAAAGAGGCAGACAACAGGGATTCTGCAGGCAAGCAGATTAGGGCCCTGCCCAAGCTGTGTGGCCTTGGGCATGTGTCTGAGCCTCTCTGACCCTCTGTTTCCACCTGTGTGTGATGGGTGACAATGGAGTGAACCTCACAGGCCCACCCCACCGGAGCACAGGTGAGATGCCTGCTAAGTCTGGGGCAAGTGGCAGTGATCACTTCTGAGGGTGTCTGAGAGTCTTTCTTCAAGGCAGGAAGGACGTCAGGGCCCAGGGTAGGGGGGGAGGTACCTGTCACCCTGGCATCACGCCTGTGTGGCCACACCCCCTTTGCTTTCCCCCTGCAGCCCTCCCCCATTCACCCACTCAGAGCCTCTTCCCTCTGGCCTGAGAGCCCCGCACAGATGACGGAGGCTCGGGAACTCGCTCGCCCAGATAGTCAGCCTTTGCCTACAGCCCCTTTGTGCTTCTCTGTGTCACAGAGAACCAGGACGGAGAAGTAATGTGCCCGAAGGCCTGGGCACTGGAACTCGGATCTCAGGACCCCGCAGCTGGGATCTTTGCTGCCCTTGCAGGCTCTGTCCCTGTGCCTTGTCCTTACAGACCTTTCCTGAGCCCCCCAGACTAGATGGAGTCCCTCTGCCCCATCCTCTATGGACACTGCGGCCCATCTCATTTGCACTGACGGTTCTTCTGTAATGTCAGTCTTGCCAGGACACAGGGCATCCCCCAGGGGAATTTGGAGGTATCCCAGGTGCCCAGCACAGTACCCATGCAGAATGAACATTAATTGAGCTCCGTCAAACAGTTCTTTGCCACGCCTCCACACCCAGCCTTTCGGCTGCCAACGGTGGGGATGGGGGTTCCCGCTCTGGAGTTGGGGAGGAGGAGGAGGGTTCAGAAGGACCCACAGGCAGGCTGTGGGCTTCCCAGCGATGGAGCCCCGGCCCTAGCGCTAACTCTGCCGGCTGCACCCGTCTCTACCCATCAGCCACGGTGCTGAGAAGTGCAAAATCACGGCACACGGCATCCCACGGCAGAGAGAGGGAGATGGATGGAGGGCCAGGAGAGTGATGGGCCAATTAGGGAAGGTGAGTAATGAGCAGTAGATGCGCAAGTGTTTATTTAGTGAGCTGAGGCTGGGAGGCTGAGGACAGGCCTGTGGATCAGTCTTACTCTGGCACGTGGCTCAGACTCTGGCGGGGAGAGGCCTCTGGTGCCACCAAGAAGACTTAGGAGGGACCTGGTCTAGGCTAGGCTTGCGGAGGCACCTTCTGGAGGCTCATCTGCCCCGTACCTCATCTCCTGGGCTCAGGCCTCCCGCGTACAGAAAGGAGCACCAGCTGGGAAGCCAGGGTCCCCTTTCGGACCCTCTTTCAGCCTCAGTCAGCACAGCACTTGATGGCTCACTGACATGGCCCAAATAAAAGTACATCAGACCCTAGACCCCACCTCACGTGGTAGACAGATCTGAGACAGATTTCAGAGAGAGGAAAATTAAGGCCCAGACAGGGAAGGCAGTGATGGGGCTGGGATACAAGCCCAGATCTTCTGATTCCCAGGCCAGTGCTCTTTCCTCTTCTGAGCTCTGCTGCCTGCCCCCCTTGGAGCCTCAGTTTCCCCGTTTGCACAAGAAGGTTTCCTGAAGGAACATTGGCGTCCCTCGCATAGAATGTCGCCGATTCCTCAATGAGATGGTCCAGAAGAACCATAGCTGATGAGAGAGGCAGGACCACACCCACGGGCCCTGGATCAATATCAGAGTGGGTGCAAAGGCAGGGCTGGGGGCTGCCCTGGGACCCCAGGCCTTCCTGGGCCCGTCCACCCTGTGGGAGAGGGCAGCCCAGACCCAGGGGGTAGGTGGGAGTGGGGGTGATGGGCAGATGATCTTGGACACTTGACTCAAAGAAGAAGAGAGGAGGCCCTCCATCACCCCCCTGGCTTGACGGTTTTCTCTGGATGAAGAGAGAACACAGAGAGAAACCTTCCTCTCATTTTCCTTCCTGACCCTTCCCAGGCGAGGCGGAGACAGCTCAGAGGTTTGAGAAGCGGACGAACATTGCCCAAGGAAATGTGGTCTGCCTGTGACAGGTGCTCAATCCAGGGCTGCTGGGGAAGAGGCCAGGCTGCCCTCCCCCAAGGTCAGGCCCCTGGCTGGGGACACAGGACGGCTACCTCACAGGCCTGTGGGACAGTCAGGCTGCCCAGCAGGAGCCAACCTGCAAGGACTGCCCCCCTCCTGCACCCACTGCCCTGCTCCTCTCCTCTGTCTTTCTTACTCAGGGACCCAGGAATGCATCCTGGGGGGCATGAAAGGGGCGGAGACTGGTTCAAGGTCACACGGAAATTTGGTAGCAGAGGCAAGACCAGAGGATGGCCAGGTCCCCTTGCTGACTGTCCCGCCCCTCACGGCAGGGACCTGGAGGAGGGAAGACACAGCCTAAAGCAGGAAACAACCACAGGCCTGAGCTGGGCTCAGGACCAAGTCAGATCTCCTGCTTTGTCAGTGGGAGGACGCAGCCTAAGCCCTCTGAACGGTGCTCTCAGGAGATGGCCTTTGCTCCACAGAGTCCTCAGGAAAATGCTAGAGATGACTGACACCAGCTACGTAGTGGAGCCCATGGGAAAAGTCTCTGGAACAATCAAGCTATAGGAGAATTAGGAAAGGGGAGGGAGGGGGAGGAAAAAGCTGGAGAACAGCAGAAGGTGCTACTCACACCCCCTACATGGCAGGTGTCCTCGCAGGCACCTTGGGGACCCTCAGGGACCCTCAGGGACCCTCACTAGCAGTGGCTGCTGGTGGGTTTCCATCACTGACCGTATCATGGTGGCCGCCCTGTGTTAACCTCCTGGAGCCCAGTTTTCTAGTGGAGGATGTAGACCTGGAAATGTGACAGGGAGCACACCCCGTGGTGAAATTGCCTGACATGGGGAACTTTTTCCTCGCCTCCCCCACCGCATTACCTGGGCAACTCCCACCCACCCTTCGGCAGGTGACTGAGACATCGTCTCTTCAGGGAAGCCCTCCCTGACCCTCCAGACTAGGGAAATCTGGCAGGTTATCTTCTCTCAGAGCACCATGTAAATCTCCTTCCTAGCATTAATCCCAGGTAGAATTTTATATTTATTTGTGTGATCATTTGACGAATGCCTACTTCTCCCCCAAAGATTTATCTTTGTAAGGACAGGGCGGGGACCATTTTCATTCAGAACTGCATGCTCAGAACCTTTGCACGGGGCCTGGCAGATGAGCCATGGTAAGTATCTGTTGAATGTGTAAACGAGCAAACGAAGAAACAACACATGGTCAGGGAGAAGGTCCGCGAGGGCTCCCCGGGCTTGGGTGGTATTGTAGGAGTCTGCTGGCAAGAATAAGATGCATGCTGGGTAGAAAAGAGCTTCCCAAAGCAGAGGTCCAACCAACCGCCTGGGATGGGGGTGTCTACAATTAGGGTGGGCTTGGTGAGTTGGGGAGAGTTGCCTCCAAGGTCAATTCAGTTCACTCCCCTATGTCTAATCCCAGGAAAACGGGTTTATTCTAGCCGCCGGGTTCCCAGACTCCCCCACCCCAGGATCCTAGCCCTGGCTCTAGCCCCCTTGGGGGTAGCCAAAGAGAGAGTTTCATCCACAGGACAGGCCATCCTGTCTCCTCGGTTGTCGGGGGCCCCTCTATGATAGGCACTAATATGAGACACAAAGATGCGCACACCTTGGGCACATTCCCATAGGTTCATCCATAGCCTTATATCCAGCCTTCTTTGTGTCCAATTGTCCAATCTTCTTCCTTCCTTGACTTCGGCCAACCAGCTAAGCTATTTACCATGCATATGCGAATCACAACCTGTCTCCCTCCCACAGGATGGATGACATGCATGGGAGGATTTGCCCTCAACACGTTCCTTTGGGCCACCTGAGTGAGACTGTTGTGTGGGGCTAGAACTGACATGCTGGACGGGTCCACTGATCTGAATGTTTTCTTGCCCCATCAGCTCCTCTTAGAGAATTTCATATGCGACCATAAGTCTGAATTGAGGGAGACTGTGTTGGTACAATGGAAGTTTAGGCCACCTTGTCATGTAATTTCCTTGGGCATCATGGTATGTGTGATGTTCCTACATGTCGGGAGAATTTACCACCCCACTAACCACCAGCAATGAGTTCTGGGTTCCTTCCTGGGGGTTCCTTTCTGGGGGTCTGCTTTCTAAGGTACGTCTGGTATTTAGCCTGGTCTCCCCTGGAAGCAGAACCCAAGAAAGGGCTTGCTGGGAGGTGGCTTGGGGGGAAGGTGATCCCAAGGGGAGCAGGTGCAAGGGACAGGGTAAGAAAAAGAGGGAAGAAGAGAGCCAATGTGATAATGGGCTATCAAACTGGTAACTGCTGCAGGTAGTGGGGACTCCATCTAAGCCCTATGAAATGGTCCAGAACTCTCTTCAAACAATATAAATGTAGGAAATATTTACCCATCACCTTCCATCTCCCAGTGGTTGAGGGTGGCCCTAGGGGCATTCACTGCCCCCAAACACACACACACACACACACACACACACACACTTCTTCATGCAGGAATGGCATGTGGATTCCACACCATGGCATGCTCACACCCGGAGTGAGTCACTTTCAGGTGGCATCTGCGGGAAGCTGGTCAGACCTGTGCAGAAGGGATCGCCCCAGCAGTGGCTGCAGGGAAAGGTGTAGCCAAGTGCTTTGAGGTGTGGGGGCAGCACTCAAACTAGATGTTTACAGGGGGAACAAAGCCAGGCTGGGGAGCTGCCAATCAACTTCAGCCTGAAATCCCAGGCCTTCCCAGGTCTGTCCACCCCCGTGAGTGTGACATCTCTGTGCAAAGAAGCCCCAAGAGCTACTCAGGGGGTAGGGGACAGCAGTTAGAGGCTGACCAGAGGGTCTCCACCAGCCCTGGGGCGGGTGTGGTGGGTGATGGCGGAGCTTCTGGGGAGGGACCTCTCTCTGACTTTGAAAAATGGACCCATTCTTCCTGTCTCACCGTAACAAATGGAGCCTGGTCAGGAGCTGCCAGTGAGGCCCACACATCAGCTGTGAGACCGGGAGATGCCCAGAAAAGCTCTCCCACCTGCCAAAGCAGACCTGTCCATTGGCAGTCATTAACCCAGCACTGATGGAGTGACCTGGCCGGGCACTTAGTAGGCACTCAATTAATGATGGTTGTCACTATTCTAACAGGATAGGAATAGTAGGCAGGGGTTTCCTGCTGTCCAGAAAATGATGTTCAAAGCCCCCAGCTAAGAAGAGAGGGGCAGCAAGGACCCACATCCTGGGGCCAGAGACCGTCCAGTGGTGGGGCCCAAGCTACCAAAGCCCTCTCCATGACATGCCCACACAGCAGACCTGCCTGCCCACGCCACTGTCTGCCCATGTCAGAGGACGCTGGCATCTGAAAGAAGGGGGTATTCTCCATCCCAGGTGCCAAAGATGAGGAGGCAAATAAGACAAGCACTGAATTAAAATGGGAGCCTCCAGGTTTAAAGAGAGCAGCCCGACTTCTCGAGAAAAGGAGTGAGACAATTTCATGAACAAGCCAGGAAGATATGGCTAATGGAGCCTGCTCCTCCAGATTGGGGGTACTAACAGCATAGTCTGTTATCGGGGAGAAGTTGAAACCATGTCATGCTTACATCCTCGTGAGTTGGCACCCCTCACTACACATTGCTAACATTAATTAATTAATAATTGGTGTAATCACTGAGCACCTGCTAGGGCCCATCCCTTTACCAGATAGCCTGGGGATGCATAGCCAGGGGACTTAGCCTGGTGCCTCGAAGCTCCCAGTCTCCCTGGAGAAGGGATCTAGCCGTATACCTCAGATCTTGGCCAGGCAGCCTGGGTGTCTGAGTATCCCAGATTGGGGGCCCGAGGACCCCCCCTGAAGTAGCTGCCCATGGCACTAAATTCCAGAAAGCAAGCTGAAGACTGATGGGGCAGAGAGGAGGCGGGTCTGTAGCCCACATCCACAGTGGCGTTGGGAGGTGAAGTGTCCCCAGCCTTGCAGCAAAGTGCAGCTGAGCTGGGCTCGTCCCCAGAACTCCATGGTCCCTGGTTCAACCATCTCAAGTGGGGCTGGTCATGACAGTTCACTGTACTCATGCATTAGGCCTGCCTTTCTCTTAGCCTCCAGAAGTAGGATGGTGGGTGGGCAGATACCCTGTGGATTCAGGGAGGCCAGAGTCTGTATCGGTCCTGCTCCCATTCCTGCCCCACAGCCCCTCCAGAATGAGACTATCTCCTCATCTCCAGCCTCTGACATCTGACCATTGCTCCCTGGCAAGGTAGGTGGGTGCCAGGTGGCTTAATGCTTAACCATATACTCACCTTCCTGTAGAAAGACAGTGCCTGGGAGGTACTCTTGGCCTTAATTGACCTTCACTCTGATTCAATCTGTACTACTAACTGGCTCTGTGACTTTGGCAAGTCACTTTCTCACTGGGCCTCAGTTTCCCCCTCTGGCTCATGAGATCAACCCCACCCAGGTCCCCTCCACAGCAAACACCACTAATAATTCTCTCCCCTTTGCAACATGAGCCCCGCCAAGGGGACTTGTGTCTGTCTTGTCTGCTGTATGATCCTAAGGACCTAAAACAGAGCCTGGCACTGAAGAAGTACTTGTCCAGTGAATGGATGACTGAACAGCTACTGTTTGTTACGTGTATATTACATGCATATCAGACACCGGCCGGGTGCTCATGCACAGCTCATGCACAGTCTGAGCTCATGAGCTCATGCTCATGCACATGTTAGACCACAAGTAGGGAGAGATGTCAGGGAAGATGGGGCTGGGTTGGGGAAGCCCCCCTGGGAACCCTGACCTTACTCCTCCTGCCTCTCGCCAGCCCTAACCTAACGGGTCCAGAGAGAGACTGTGGATGGCCTAGGGTCACTGTAGAGTTTGGAAGGTCCTGTAGCTAAAGTGTCCTTCCTGAGTGACAGTCAGATCTTCCTTGTCTCCCTTCAACGTCAGTGATCCTGTGTCATACTCGGGGAAAGGAAAGTACAACTTCATCTCAGATGTTATGTACCCAGAAATCTTATTACATTCTCCCAAGAACTCTGTATAACAAAGGCAGAGAAACAAACTGTTGGCCTGAGTGTCAGAAAAAGAGCCTTGTGGGGCGTCTGGCTGGCTTTGTTGGTGGAGCATGCAACTCTTGATCTCGGGGTTGTGGGTTTGGGCCCCACGAAGGGTGTAGAGATTACTTACAACACGATCTTTACAAGGAAAAGAGCTTTGTGATGGTACCCTGTGAGTTCAAGGAGATGCTGGGCCGCCTTCCCAGGGCAATTGAACAGGAAGGTCTGAAAATCTTTAAAATGTGCACACTTTTCAATCCAAGGATCTTATTCCTAACGATTTATTTAAAGAAATGCCTCCAGGGTGTTTCTCTAAATGCTGATGGGGTTATTACTAAATGCCTGGCTGTCTGACAATAAAGGATTAGTCAAATGAATCATGGTAGCTCCCTACACTGGGATACCTTGAGCCTTAAAGAATGATGTATACGCATGTTCACATATTTAGAGCATCTTTAAAAAGACTCAAGAACCCGGTAACAACAGTGGGCTCTTATGGAGGAGAATAAGGGATGGGAAACAGGGATGGAAGGGAAATTTATTTCCCATTCCAACCTACCATATTGTTTGAATCATGAGTCGTGTTCATGAATTACCCATTAAAAATAAAATAAATTAGGGGTGGCTGAGTGGCTCAGTCGGCTGAGCCTCTGACTTCGGCTCGGGTCATGATCTCACAGTTCGTGGGTTCGAGCCCCGCCTAGGGTTCTGTGTTGGCAGCTCAGAGCCTGGAACCTGCTTCAGATTCTGTGTCTCCCTCTCTCTCTGCCCCTCCCCCGCTCACACTCTGTGTGTGTGTGTGTGTGTGTGTGTGTCAAAAATAAATAAAAAATTAAAAAATTTTTTCAAACAAAAAAATAAAATAAAATACATTAATATTTAAAAGACCAAATGATCTAGAAATATATTTTTGTCAGAAAAACAAGTAAAGTAGACCTGGATGGATGGCTCTCCACCCAGACTTTCGTTAACTGTGTGTATTGCTCCCTTGCTTCAGCCCCTCCCCCCTCCCCTTTTCCTCTCTTCCCCCCCCCCATAAGGGAAGAGGAAATGGTCCAAGCCCAGGATATTTGGGGGCCAGGTTCACTAAAGCGCAAGTTGGCTGCCCCGAAAGGCCACGAGTGTCCGTGTGAGCTCTGTGTCCCATTTCCTCCATACCTGTCGCTGGCTGCAGAAGGTGGGCTGTACCTGGAGAGGGAACCATCCCAGACTTGGGGGGAAGGAGCAGAAAGCCCTTCCAAGGCTTCCAAGCCTGGAAATCTCCCTCCTGACGCTTGCCAGAGTTCCACATTTAACGCATTTGTAAATAGAGGGGCATGGGCTGTCCCATCGGACCTGAGGTTCTCAGACACAAATCTGTGTGGGCTGAGGGTGGAGGGGACCGCGATCTGGGAATGTCTGCATGCGTGGCTCTAGCTAGGGTCATAATAGCCCAGAAACTTCACTCTGGGCTCAGAACAGTTGTCTCTGGGTAGTGGGACCATAGCATAGTTTAATTGTCATGTTCATGCTAATCCGCACTTTATAATCTTTCCACTGTTTGGTCATTTAAAAATATTTTCCCAAGAAAAAGAGGAGGAAACCAATTCCCTCTCGGACAGCCTTACTGAAGACAGGGTCTTGGCAATGTTTTTTACGAGATAGACACCTGCCCCCACGACTTCCTTTTTAATCAGGTCATCGAATTCTCCTAAGAAGTCTTTTGTGGACATCAAATTGCCTCTGTGCTTGGAGGGGATTAGAAAATGCCAGTTTTGATCCCAGGGGATTGGTTTTTGGAAGAACCATGACTTCTGAAGTGCAGAGGGGCTGAGAGAGGGCGTTCGAGTCAACACGTATTAATGCCTGACATTTGTACAACGTCCAGTGATTTACAGAGAGCATCCACATCCGTTATCCCCTTTGATCCTCCCAGAAGCCCTGGGAGAGGCAGGGCTTCCTCTGGGAATGGGAAAGGAATTATTAGTAGTCCCATTTGACTCATGGGGAAACTGAGGCACAAAGAGGTTAATTGCCCAGGATGGTAGAGCCAGACTGTAAATTCAAGCCATCTGGCTCCGCATCCTCCACCCTCACCCCAGATTCTTCTCCAAGCTCGAGCCTCAGTTTCCCCATCTGACAAATGGGAGAAAAATAATAGCTGCTGCCCTAGGTGCGTAGGGTCGTCGTGAGGATTGAGTTAACGCACGGCATGTCTCAAGACGGTGTTGGGCATATAGTAAATGTTGAATAAATTAACTGCTATTAAAGGCGGCAGATAACAGGTCTGTGCCACTCCAAGTCCTAGGCTTGCTCTGCCAAGCTCTCCCATATCTGCCGAGTGCCTCTTCTACACAGGGCTCTTAGAGGGCAATTAAACAAGATGCTGGCTGCCTGCAAAGGGGTTTGCCCTCTAGCAGGACAGAGAGGCATGTACTCACTCCAGCCCAACAACAACTGAGGCTTTGAGACCTCAGAGATGGGGCTTTCTTCCTCTTCCAGGAGAAGGGTTCAGGAGAGGCTTCCTGGAGGAGGTTATAGGGCTCCTGGCTGACGGGGTCAGGTTCCAAAATGGGTTCCCCGCACTGGGATGTGCGGGGTAGCCTGACAGGGATGGTCTATTCCTGGCCAGGGTAAGGGCATCCTCCTCCCCTCCCAGCACAAAGCAGTAGGTGAATCATGGCTTGGGACAGGCTGCTTCCCGGCGTGGCCTTTCCTGTTGCAAACCAGGTGGGCAGGCGGGGTATAGCGACGAAGTGTCTATGGGGTCAGATAGCGAGGACAGAAAAGGCACAAGCGATCTCTCCCCGCCCCTTCTCGCCCGAACCTCTGTGTGCCCGGCAAGATTTCCAAAGTCGGGGCTCCCTGTTTGGACACCTGAGTCTGGGTGAAACCTCCCGATGCAGAGACAGATGACCAGGTGGTGGAGTCCCCTTCCCCTTCTTGACCCCGCCGCGCAGAGCTGCTGCCAGCCTCGACCAGGCACTACCTCTACCTTTCAGGAAGGGCTCCCGAGAGCTGAATGCCACCTGGGGCAAAGTGCCCACCTCCCTGGTAAGTGACCGCCGAGGAGTCTTTAGATCTGGACAGACACACAGCTTACCCTTAATCACCTCGAGGTCACTGCTTCTCTGTGAAGCCCAAAGGAGCACTGTGTCCTGCTTACAAGCCACGTGACCTTGAGCAAGAAGGCTGACCTCACCTGCGGCATGTATGGGAGGGACCAAGTTCGCTCCTGTTGTCCTGGCACAAGGAATACCCCTTGCCAGTCTCAAAGGTGTTCTGGTTTGGATGAGAAAGCATATGGTCTCCCTGGGTTACCCATCACATGGGTATAGTCCTGCTACAGTCCTTCCCTTGGGGAGCCAACAAAATAATTCAGGTGAAAGGCTTTGTGCTTTGTCGCTCTGCGATACGCTCTGTCATGTAAGGAATTAAAACTCAGTATTGTGGGGGCATCTGGGTGGTGCAGTCGGTTAAGCGTCCGACCCTTGATTTGGACTCAGGTCCAAATCTCATGGTTCACGTGAATTCGAACCCCGCATCCGGCTCTGTGCTAACAGCATCATGTGCTAACAGCTCTCCTCACCAGGACTTCCTGCTGGAGCGAGTTCCAGCCAATTGTTAAACTTTCAGAAATTTTGAGAGCCAGGTGACCTTAGGTTGATGGCTGAAGATGGGCCACAGTGAGATATTTACACCGTGGAAATCAGCAAACATTACAAAACAGGGCTCTTCCTCCCTCCCTCCCTCCCTCCCTCCCTCCCTCCCTCCCTTCTTTCCTTTTTCCCTCCCTCCCTTCCTTCCTCCCTTCCCTCCTCCCTCCTCTTTTCCTTCCTCCCTCCCTTCCTTCCTCCCTCCTTCTTCCCTCCCTCCCTTCCTTCCTTCCCTCCTCCCTCCTCTTTTCCTTCCTCCCTCCCTTCCTTCCTCCCTCCTTCTTCCCTCCCTCCCTTCCTTCCTTCCCTCCTCCCTCCTCTTTTCCTTCCTCCCTCCCTCCCTTCCTTCCTTCCTCCCTCCTTCTTCCCTCCCTCCCTTCCTTCCTCCCTTCCCTCCTCCCTCCTCTTTTCCTTCCTCCCTTCCTTCCTTCCTTCCTTCTTTTATTCTTCTCTGGAGAACTGGTTGTTAAATAATGACAGCACACCACAGCTGAAGCCTCAGCAAAACAGCAACCAGTGATGAAAGCCTAAGAAAAAGGTCTCGATTCAATCCCAAAGCTAACACGCATACTACCTAATTTCATTTCCTCTCCTCCTGATTTCTTCCCAGCCCTGGGCCAGTGAGATCCCTCTTTGCTGTGGAAGCAAGGAGAGACGGCAGTTTGATGTAAAACACGATGTCTGCCTGCAGTTTGGGAACTTTCCAGGGTTCAGAGGTCTGGATTAATGGGTCAGGCCTCTGGGGTGCCTCGTGTCTGCTTGCTGCCCTTGCCTGGGTCCTCCTGTCCGTCCAGGTGTCCACACTGTCTGAGATCTACAGGCTGTGCCTGCAGGCACAGCAACTCAAGCAAACCGGCACCTGGCATGGGTGCTTCCTGCCTGTATGCAAAGTTTGGGGAAGCAATGGCCCACAACACCACCCCCGCCCCCCACCCTCGGCCCCGGCCCCAGAGAGAGGGAGAGACAGTCGCATTGGGTGGCAGGGAGGAGACCTTGGCTCTGGTCCCATTTCCCCAGTGTTGTGGCCTCCCCTCTCTGTGGGCCTCTGTCTGCATTTCTGAAAAACAAGAGGAATGGGGAGACGATCTCTCAGCAGTCACCCTGGGAACTCCTCTTAGGGACAGCACTGTACCCCCTGGAGAAAAGTGTTGGTCTGCCCCTTGGGGTGAGGAATGAGACCCCGAGGAACAGGTTAATGTCACAAACCCGGGTTCTGTCCATGGGCGCCCCGCGGTATGCTGTGCCTGGTGAGGAAGCCCAGCGCATGTGGTCCCTGGGGTAGGAGCTGGGGTGGCACTTTAAAGCTCTGCAGAATTCAAGGCAGGAAATGTCAGGTCCTGGGGGAACAGCAGAGGGTAGACAGGCTTGCGATGAGGAAGCTCAGGAGGTTGACCCTGGGCTGGGAAAGAGGAGATCAAAACCAACTAGGGGACCCAGTGGAGCCAGGACAGAGGAGGAGAAAGAAGACTTGGCTAACCGGCCTTTTCTAGTAGATTCCTAATGAAGTGTAACACATAGAAAGTGCTCAATCGTACGGTCGTGGTCCAGGGGACCGCACACAGTGCAGACTCTATAGAGTGATCAAAGTATAGGTTCCAGATCAGGACGCTGGACACAACAAGCACCAGAAGCCCTCCTCCCACCCACCCACCCCAAGCCCTTCCTGCCCCACGAGTTCACCACCGTCCTGACTTCTAACACCAGCCTGTTTTCACCTGTTGGCGTTATCAGGTAGGCAGACGCGTACAGGGGAACGGTGGCTTCCAGCTTCTTCCACTCAACGTTTTCTCTACCAGATTCAGCCAGGCTGTTGCATACAACTATAGCTTCTCCACTCTCTTCTCTGTGGAATATTTACTTATCAATTCTGCATGGGAGGGCATGAGGGCGGGGGTGCCATTTGTGACTATTATGTATACAACTGCCCTGAGCATCCTTCTGTTGAACACACGCACACGTGCCTGTTGGGTGTATACCCAGGAGTGGAATTACCGGATCAGAGTAAGCCAAAGTTCGGCTTCAGGAGACACTGCAGACCAGTTTTTTACACAGTTGCACAAGTTCACTCCCCACCAGTGGGAGGGAGAGACCCAGCTGCTCCAAATCCCAACCCACACTGGTATTGCCTGGGTGTTTCCTTAGAGCCACACCGGTGGGTCTGAGGAAGTGACTGCTGTCGCACTCATAACATCTCCAGCAAAGTCCACGTTGCCCGCTGATACCCTTGGGTGAGCCATTCTTTGGGGGAAGCCAGTGGGGTGCCAAGCTCAGCCTTAAATGAACCACTGAAGGAAGACAAAGGCTGTTCTCAGGAGGCTGAACAGAGGTGAAAGGGGAAGGTGACCTCTCTGGTCCAGGGGCAGCTGGTTCCACGAAGCCCCGTTACCACTCTCCAAGGACCTCAGAACGTCCCTCTCCCATCACAGTTTGGTCTTCCGGAAACTGCCTTCTGTCCCTCTTATCTCCCCAATTTGTGGGCTATCCCCGTCTCTGTGGCTCCCGCTCCTTCATTAACTGCAAGCTCTCCCACCCCAGCACCAGGCCAAGAGTATGAGGCCACAGTGGTCAACCTCAGTTACTATCCGTCCTCAGCACCGTATGTAGGTTGAAAGTACAGTGGGACCTCAGGCTACATTAATAGAGGCATGGTGCACAGGGCAAGGAGGGGACAGACCTCTTCTTCTCCTCCAGGGCTCAGGTCACAGCTCCCCTCTGCTTGGGGGACACACAGATGATGTCCACGGTGGAGTGTCCAGGAGAAGAGGGGAGTCAGGCCACCCAAATAGTCAAGGAACATTTCCTGGGCACTTTCTGAGTGCCATATTCTATACTAGGTGCTTGGGGACACCTCTGAAAAGAGGGACCGGGATCATGCTTCGTGGGTTTCGCCTCTGGCAAGTTTGGAAAAACCTGAATCCGATAACCTCAGGAATTATCGAGAACTGTGAGGAAATGGAAGGAGGAGGAAGGAGGGTCAAGGAAGCGGGAGACACGGGAGGGGAGACTGGGAGGTGGAGAAGCCAGACGCAACCGTCCAGGGCAAAGAACTACCGGCAGAAGGAACAGCTAGTGCAGAATCTTAAGGCAGGAAAGAGCTGAGAACTTTCTAGAAACTAACAGAAGACCGGCAAAGCTCGAGGGCAGGGGGTGTGGAGAGAGTGGCGAGGGGGGAAGTAGAGAAGGTACTTAGAAGCGGGATCGGGCAGAGCTTCAAAGGCCACGCCAAATGGCCAAATTTTATTTGGCTAAATAAAGAGGCTCAGTTTTATTCTAAGCACAACCAAAGGCCTCTGAAACATTTCGCAAAGGTGGGGCAGACACGCTTCACCACCCCCACCTCCTCCCCCGCCCCTCACCACCTCCACTGCCCCCTTGACATCAACATCAGGGCACCCCTCTGGTCCCAGCCTCAGCCTGGTGCGCCCCCCCCCGACAGGGCCCCCCTCAAGCACATGTGGCTCACCCTTCCAAGCCCCGTTCTGCTCCGGGGCTCTCTCTGATACTGGGGGAGCCCCCTGAGCCTGCACGGGAGCTTAACCCTAAAAAGCAAGGGAATTAACTCCCGAAAAACCACCCTAAACCAGCGGGGACAGAGCCAGTGGATAAATGGGCCTAAGTCCCAACCTTCCGGGACAATCCAGGAGGGCATTCTGCATGTTTCTCAGAAATCCGGCAGAATGGAGTCCCCGTGCCTCACAGCAGCAACCACAACAATACGCTGCCGTGTCAGCCCCTCTTCCTTCCCCTTCGGTCTCCAGAGACTTCAGCGATGCTGCCTGGGCCCACCTCCCCCATCCACTAGCTGCTCCCAAGTCCTTGTCACAGCCCTGCTTTGGGGGCAACCTATATAAGAGACGAGCCCAGGGTGGCATCTGACCGAGGCTCTTATTTCTGCTCGGTAGAGAATGGCAGGAGGAGGGAGACTGGTAGGACCCGTCCTGGGATCCTGGGAGAGACCGAGGTAGCCTGGACGGTGGAGGTGGAGAAGGTGGTGGTGGTGAAGTGGTCAGATTCAGGATGTGTTTTGAAAGCTGGAAGAGAGGACTTGATCGTGGTTTGAATGCGCTCAACCGACAGAACTTTGAGGCTCCAGGAAACATGGGGGACACTCCCCCCCAGCGTGAAAGATGGTCTCAGAGATTAAGAGGGACAGTGGAGGACAGGCTTTGTAGGCTTCGGCGATGGAGAAGGGGATGCACTGAGTGTCGCCGACTGTTTGCCAAGCACACTTCACATGCCAGCCCCATGTGGCTCCGGAGCACTTGATTGAGCCCTGCTCAGTAATTGTAAATTACACACCAGATTTCAAAGATTTCATATTTTATTTATTTTTTTTTATTTTATTTTTTTAATGTTTATTTATTTTTGAGACAGAGAGAGACAGAGCATGAGCGGGGGAGGGTCAGAGAGAGAGGGAGACACAGAATCTGAAGCAGGCTCCAGGCTCCGAGCTGTCAGCACAGAGCCCGAGGCGGGGCTCGAACCCACAGACCGCGAGATCATGACCTGAGCCACCCAGGCGCCCCAAGATTTCGAAGATTTCGTATTTTAAAAAGCAGGCAAAATATCTCATTAACACTTCTTTACATCGATTACATTTTGTTTTTTTAAGTTTATTTATTTTGAGAGAGAGAGAGAGAGAGAGAGAGAGAATGGGGGAGGGGCAGAGAGCGAGAATCTCAAGTCAGGCTCCACAGTGTCAGCGCAGAGCCCAGTGTGGGACTCGATCTCACAAATCATGAGATCATGACCTAAGCCAAATCCAGAGTTGGATGCTTCACGGACTGAACCACCCAGGCGCCCCTACATTGGCTACGTCTTAAAATAGTATTTTGGATCTACCAGATTAAGTAAAATATATTAAAACCAATTGCATCTGTTCCTTTTCACTTGTTTACCGTGGCCTCTAGAAAATATAAAATGATATATGTGTCTCACGTTGGCGACACACGTTATGTTTCTACTGGCTGGCACTGGGCGAGAGGTTGTGTGTCCACATCACATCTGTGCCTCACAGCATCATGTAAGGCAGACTGCCCCTGCCCCTTTCCAGACGGCAAGGCTGAAGTTCAGGGAAGGGCAGGACTTTGGCCAAAGTCCCAAAGCCCATACTAGTCCTATGCCACGTGGCGTTGCCTTAAGAGACAGTGGTTGGTTTTTTGGTACAGGTGCCATTCACACCCCAGCAAAAAGGTTCAAGCACAGTGAGGGGGCACATTTGGGGTGGCCGACCTTGGAGACGCGCCCAGCCCTGAAGACTATGCTTTGAGGGGCCGTGGAGTGTGTTAACGACCTTTCTCCCTCTTTTACCATCCCTCAGAGAGCTCCTGACTCCGGGGCTACGACTCAGCCCCACCTTCCCACCCACCGGACTACACCCACCCTCTCTCTCCCCACCATCAGTCTCCCACATAATTTATGGGAGCCATCAAAGTTAATTAATGCTGTAGTTATAGAGCCATCCCAATGTAATTACTGTGTAATTGGATTATAACTTAGGTAATGTCCCACAAAGCGCCTCCCGCTTAAGAAAGCCAAGGCTTTTTACCCAGTGATTAATGGGGGTGTTGGGGCCAGATGGGGAGACCGGGAGACTGCGGTGGGGTTGGGCTGTGTCACCGTGAGGAGGGCACAGCTCGTGGGACCCAGGGCCCTGGGAGGGGAGAGGGCCACGTGTGTGAGAACCCCTCCTCTCTCTGAGCCCCCAGCCTTCCGTCCCATCACCAGCTGGGCCACCCGCAGCCTCCTGGCCGCTCCCGCACACGTCTGTCTCCACTCACGGTGATTTCCAGCATGAGTCCCACCCACCACACTGAAAGCGGGGTTGTTCAGTGTGAACTGCCCCACCCCAGCCCGCCCCCCACCTGCCCCTCCAGTAGGGGAAGCCACACCTTACGTGGCAGGGCTCTGCTCCCCGGGCATCCGGCCACAGTTCAGCAGACAGGAGGAAAAGGGGTCCGTCACGGAGAGAAGCAAACACAGGGCCGTGCAGCCGAGTCACCATCTCTGAACTGCTGAGGGGGTGACAGATAACACAGGCCCTCCACTGCCCCGGGACCATGGCAGCCTTCTCAATCTGGGTGAGGCCGGCTGCTCCATGCTTCACGGCTAAGAGCTTCGAGTGCAGCCAGACCAGCCTTCACAACCTCACTCCTGCGGGCCCGGTGGACCCACCTTGGGCAGGCCAACCCACCTTCACCCACTGCGGATCCAAATCGGGGAGGGTGTCCCGGCGGTCAACTTGGATCTCCACTCGCCTCCTGACCGTCCCTACCTAGGGGGGGACGAGGAAAGATTTATCCCCTCAGTGTCTGACGGGGAGGGCCTGGAATCGCCCTTCTTCTAAGACCTGACACCGTGAAGATGGGCTGTTGCCCACAGAGGGGGTGGATGTGAACGCCAGCCCTCGTCCACGGCACGCGTGAAATAGTGTGTACGAGATGCTTAGCCCGGTGCCTGGGAATCAGTGAGTGCTCACAGGAAGGGATAGCCCATGTTACTGGGCTCAGTCAGTGGAATCCTGACCCTCCACATGGCCACGGATATCCTCAAATAAGCCTCATTCCTTGAGGTGGCCGCAGCCGGCCTCTGTGCCCTGCCACCCCGGGGTGTCCCGGCTCCCTCGACGGGCCCCTTCTCACTGCACGCTGCTGGCCTGGCACACATGTGAGAAAGACACGGGACCCACCCATGTGGAGCGTCCACCCTTCAACTTGGGGTGGGCCACTTCTGGAGAAGCGTTTATTGAGCAACTTCTACGTGCCCGGCTGTGTAGCAAGCGCTAGGATACAACAGATCAAGACCAGGCGTTCCAGCCATCAGAGCAACCGATGCCGAATATCTGGTCACAGGTGATGACTGAGACAGGGAACATCTATGCTGTGACCTGAAGGATGAATGGGAGCTTGGGGGATGTCTGATGTCTGATGGCCCAGGTCTTTCCACCCTGAAGGTGGGCATTTCTCCAGTGTCTGCTTTCTACTGTGTGCCCATCCTGTGCACCCAGGTGGGTCCAATAAGTGTCCCATCCCCTAGGGACCCCTGTTTCCAGCTGCTCCTAAATGAGCCAGCTCATCTAAAGCCTGCCTACCGTCAGGACTAGAGACACTTAGAGAAGGGAGCATGCCCTGTGGGCTTCCTGGAGGAGGCTTTGAAAGGACATGGGAAGTGACCAGGCCAAAAGCCTTCCACTCAGTGCTGAGCCACAAGCCAGTACCTGTGATCGGGAGAATTCCCTGTGGGTTCTAGTAGCAAGATCTGGGAGGAGCCGCTGGGGTGCTGTCTGGGCAAGCAGCCACCAGAGGCTGGCACAGGCTTGACCTGCACTCCCTGTCCCATAGGCTGGGGGCCGGTAGGTGCCACCTGGATCCATCGGGCCTGAATTCGGTTGGTTTTCCCTGTGTGCAGCACACCCACCTTCACACCTTGTCCTCCTGGCCATGGACCTCTGCATGAACGTGTGTTAGCTTTGGCCAGGCTTATTCAGCCAGAGAATTTCCAGGTTTCACTTTTAATCCAGTCTTTACCGGGCTTGCTGGCGTAGCCTATTTTCTCTCTCCAAAAACAATATGCTTGGAGACTGTTCTATTTAAGCTCAGAGCCTCCATGAGCAGTGTTTACATGAGTTATATTTAGATATATTTAGATACAGCATGTCCCAGGTTCCCATCTGTCTCATGTAAGTTTTCCCCTAAGCAGAGCCTGAGGCAGGGATTCAGAGGCACAAGGCCATGGAAGGAGTGCTTCTCTGGGAAACCCAGCATGAGGGGGTGGAACAGGATAGAAAGGGGAGGAGCTGGCCCGGCCTGACCGGGAAGCTCTGAGGAGTAAATCATTGCACAGCAAAGTTGTTCTGTCTGAGGCAGGGATCAGTCCTCTGTTCCCTCATTGGCAAGTCACTGGAAAGAGGAACTGGAGGAGTACCAAAGTCTCTGCAGTGGTCATCACTGGTCACAGGACAGCAGGTAGGGGAACAGGTGCACCTACAGTATCTTTTCTCCACACTGGGACCCCTGCCCATGGGCAGGAAAGGTCGTATCTGTCTATCACCCTACCAGAAAAACAAAAACCCAATTCCAGACTCTAGTCTGGAGCCGGCACAGAGTGGAAACACGAACACCCAGAGAAAGGAAGTGAATGCTAGAAAGAACCAGCTGTGCCCTCTGTGTGCCTCGAAGAAACCCCAAGTCTCTGACGGAGTTGGCAGAAAGTCCCTCCCTCACCAGGGGCAGTGGGGGAGGGCCAGTGGGAAGAGCCTGGGGTCTGGTTCGAAATCGGCAACTGTAGGATTCAGGGCAGGTCACGTCCCGACCGCTTGGGCTAGGGCTCACTTCCCTAGCAGCAAAACTCAGAAGGAAGGCGCGGCTGGCCCCTCCTGCCCTGTAGGTGGGCAGGACAAGCCCCCACAGGTGAGGGCAGGTACCGCTGCTGTCCAGCGAACCCCCACTCCTCCCAGCCTGTAGAGGCAGAGAGGGGGCTAATGTGGTCTTGGGGGCGGAGGACCATGGTCTCCTGGCTGGCTCTGGCCTCGGAACCACCCCCGGTGTCTCTTCCGCACAGCTCCACCCAAACAGACCACCCAAACAGGGACGGCACTCAGCATCACCCACAGCTCCATTCCCTCTCCCCCTGGGGGATGCTGAGCCCAGCCCAGGGCAGGCAGAGATGTCCAGAAGGGGTACAGGGGCAGACCTGGGGTTTCGGTGGGTGATTGCGCCTGTGCTCCTGTGCGCATCGGCGTGTTAGGCGCTGTGCTGGCCGCAGAGTGACGGCATGGGCAGGGGGGGAGCGTTATCTCCCGTGGCCCTCCTGGAGTCCTCAGTTTCATTAGGGAACAATATCCCCAGGGCTCTCGATGTCTGTGCAGCACCATACGGGTTACAAGACGCTTCACACATGCACACGCTATCTCCGCAATCCTCCCGACGGCATTCACGTGAATGCTCTTACTCCCATATCACAGATGAGGGAAAGCGAGGCCCACAGCTCCACGGTCGCCCAGTTGCTAGATGGCCAGACTAGACTCAGAATCAAACCTTCAGACATTAAATTCCCGTGCTTTCCACCGAAGCCACACTGAAATAGGAATTAATGAGGCGGGTGCCTTACAGTGAGACAGTATCATAAATAACCCTGGTGGGCCTGGACTTTCTTCTTTAATAATTGTTTGAGCAAAGTCAGAAGCATATGGAGCATGCTGCTTTGCAACCTGCTTTTTTTTCCCTTCCGAACAATATCTTGTGCACATTTCCCCATGTCGTTAAATATTCTTTTACTGGGCCATCATTTTTAATGGCTGTATGGTATTCCATCACATGAATGCACCATAATTTATTTAACCAATCTCTGCGTTGGACCTCCAAGCTATTTCCAGTTTTTTGCCCTCATAAACAAGGCTGTGATGAGCATCCTTGTACATAAATCTTTGCACCCGTTTCAAATTGCAACCTTAGGCTCCAAAGGATGCATTCTGCTCAAAAGGATTTTTGATGTCTATTACCACATTTCCAGAGTTTGTTCATTTTCCCTCGTCCTCAAAGGTGGTAAAACAAACCAAAAAAAAAAAAAGAATCAAATTAAAAGTGCACAAATTAAAAAAAAAGTGCATCATGGCCCCAAGTCAGCAAGTTATCTATCAGTTATGTGATATTGGCAGGTCGCATCTCCTCTCTGGTCCTCTGTAAACTCACGGATCAAGTGACACAAGCTGATGCCTACATTTCCTTCTGTTTCCCTTGTTCTTGTAGGGCACGGGGAGAGCCCCAGACTGCCCAAAGGAGGGAGCAGGCCCTGCAGTCTTCCTGGAGGAGGTAGGGCCTGAACCACCTGTAAGAGATACACAGAACCCGGGAAGAGGGCATGGAGGAAAGGGTGAGTCCGGGTGGGGTGGCAGCATCCTCTCTGGGCTGAGCTTGGAAATGGATGCATGGAACCAGGCATGCCAGGGGCCAGTCAGAAGGCCCGATGCACCGTCTTCCCAGACAGTAGGTCCCAATAATCCAGCACAAATGACAGGAGAGGCTCTAGGGACGTCTGGGCATCACAGACCGATGCAGCAAAGACATCAAGTCTTCACTGCGGCCCCTGTTGCTATTTAAGGAAGGAAAACCCCTGTGTGTGGTAACAGATAAGCAGAGATTGGTACCTGTGAGTAGGGATCCTGCTCCCAGGTAGGGGGCGAAACCAGATGATACTAGCCCTGATTTTCCGGTTCTAATAAGTGGGACTTTGGCCCAGTGACATCCCCTTACTGTGCCTCCGTTTTCAAGCTACAGAGCAGGAGCAGCAACATATGCCACATTCATTCATCGGCTTGTTCACTGGCTGATCCCATGAGTCCAGGCTCAGTGCTGGGCACCGTGCTGGACGCGGGGCACCTGCTGGACACTGGGCACCATGCTGGACGTTTAGGCACCTGCTGGACCCTGGGCACCGTGCTGGATGCTGGGCACCACAGACAGTAAGCTCTCACGGGGCCAACACCCTAGAGGCACTAGAGGAGCAGTCGCTCAATGAATAGAGATGTACAAATTTGGGTAAGTGCTCTAAACAGGTACAAGAGCTGTAAGAACAGGAAATGGAGAACGTGAAATGATTCAGCCTAGCAAGAGAGGGCGGGGAAAGTTTTCCAGAAGTGACATTTGTGATGACACGCAAAGAATAAAGGGGCAATGGGATGAAATTTGGAGAAAGGGCAAAGGCATTCCAGGCAGAGGGAACAGCACATAAAAGGCCCAGTGGCAGGAGGGAGTGTGGGACCATCGAGCCCCTCCCAAGCCAGTGTCTGGTGCACGGACCACGAAAGGGTGACAGGAAGCAGATTTGTTGAGAGGTTGACAAGGGCACATGGGGAGGCAGCCACCAAAGGGCTCGAGCAGGGACAGGTGCCTGGCCAGCAGAGCTCAGGGGGAGAAGGGACAGGAGGATGGGATCGGGGAGTAGAGGCCGGGAACTACATTCCGGGGTTCCCACTTGCTCAGGTGGGCGGCCAGGGGGTCAAGTCCTGCTCAGGTGCCGACTGTGGGGAAACAGCTCCTCCTCCTAGAGGCCTGAAGAGCTGGAACCAGCTCAGCAGGTGAGACCGGGGACCAGAGAGGCTACGGAGGAGAGGGTCAGGCCTTGGTTTACTCATCACTCAGCTTGTGGTCGGGGAGGCGGGCAGGCCAGGGCCCCCAACGTGGACAACCTGTCATGCTATTAACTGTCGCCTGGGGACCCTGCATGCAGAAAGAGACTTCACCACTGGCCTTGGTTAAACAGTCCACACACACACACACACACACACACGTACGCACACGATTACTTTCCTTGCTCACGCGCGCAAAGGGCAGCTTTTGGAAAATTGGCGCTGGAGGCCACGGATGACTTTGCAGCCGAGCCCGAGTGAAAAAGCAACCCTCCACCCCCTGCTGGCCGAGTTCCGGCCTGAAGGAGACACTTGGGTGTGTAGCTCAGAGCCTGGACAATGTCCAGAGCCTGGACTGGCACTCCCACCAAAGTCCTTAACCCTCACCACAATCCTGAGAGGATCAGACACCCCAGTGCGGCAGATGGGAAAACTGAGACTCGGCACGGGGGCGGGGGGGGGGGGGGACACAACTTGCCCAAAGCCACACAGCGAGCGGGTGTAGAAAGGGTTTCAACCCAAGCCTGTCAGTACCAGTCCCGGGCCCGTTAGGCTAAGGCCAGCAGCTGTGGGACGCACCAGGAAGGGCCAGGGGGCTAGAATCACGCGAGAAGGGGCACAGACAGCCTGGTCTGGGGCCCATAACTGGGCTGGGAGCCTACAGAGCTGGCCCCCCTCTGACTGACCCACTGGCCTTGGCTAATCAGTCACACAGTGGTGCTCTGCCTCTGTTTACCCTTTTGTCCATCAGGATGTGAAATCTTGCACGTCCCGAAGAGGGGCGAGAGTCCCCGAGAGAGGGCGTTTCGGATGAAAGCAAAAGCTTAGTGCGCAGCACCGGTGTGGTTGGCACGGTTTTTAATGTCATCAGCAATGCTTGTCGTCAGTCGTGAGGCTGGACGTGCTAGACAGAGGGGGTGAGGTGACTTCTAATTCTCCCTGGTGCTGGGGGCGCCCCAAGGCTTCCCCCATCCATCGCTCTTTTAATGATCCCACACCCCTCCCTGCGAGGGAGGCCCGGCCTCAGAGTCAGTGGTGCTGCCCCCAGGAACAGATAAAGATAGCTCGAGACCTGCGGCCCAGGGAGGGAGGACCCACTCGGAAGGGGAAAGCAGGGGCTGGGACTTGGGCCGAGTCTCCCGATTCTAAATGCAAGCCTCCCTCCTGCCCCCACTCGGTTCATCAACAAGCACCCCCAGCCTGGGTTCTCCCAGACACCGTGTGCTGTCTGCGGTGAGATCTCGGGCCCCAGGACGGAGCAGCAGGTGGAGAACGGGCAGGGTCTAGAGGAGGGCTCCCCCCTCCCTCCGCCTGGCCTCTCCTTTTCCATGTGGAAGAGGCCCTGAGCATGATGGGAAGGTGGGCAGAACAGAGACCCGGCCTCCCGATTCCTGACAAATTCATCAGACCCTTCCCTCATGGTTTCTGTCTCAGTTTACCCACCTCTGCAATGGGCCTGGAGACCTTGCTCCCTCAGGGGAGGGAAGAGAGTCCAAGGGATCCCAGACTGAAGGGTGAATCAGAAGGAAGTTAAAGGCTGCCCACCACCCCGCCCTCCTCCTGCCCTGTGGAAACTGCAGGTCACGGAAGGGAGGGCAGCCTGAATGGGTCCAGCTCCTCTGCCCAGGGTCTGGCCTCCTGGGGCCGCTTGGTCACACAGGCTCCCGTGTCCCCTGCAAGGTTTCTGCCTCCTGCACCCTTCCCATGAGGCCCAAGCTCTGCGGGGCCCCCTAGGATCACCGTTTCTCCCCCCTCTCCCCATTTTATTCCTGAGTCCAGGCTATGTTGGTGCCCCTCCCTGAACCCAGCTCCCCTGCAAACACGTACCCCCACAATCCTTCCCCGCCTGCCCCTGTTGGAGGCCTTAGGTTTCGTCGGGTCCTAAGGACAGACGTCCAAACTCACGGGCTGCGCTCCACGCCTTCGTGATCAGCGGCCAGACCCTAACTAGCAGCCACCTGCCCCATGGAGACCCAGCTCTCCAGCCAGACAGAAACACTTCCCTCCGATTCACTCGGTTTACCTGCCTCCACACCTGTGCCCTTGCAGTCCCCTGCCTGGAAACCCGGCCTCGCATCTCCGTGGATCCAACCTTTCCCAAAACCCTTCCTCCAGACCTGTCCGTTTCCCCACACAGACCCCCACACAGGCTCTGCCCTGCGAACCCCCAGAGCTCGTGTTCTTCCCCCTCTGTGGCACCTGTTTTTGACCGGTTTTTGCCAAAGGTGCCTGCTCCCTCCTGAGCCCCCCAACACTCTCTGCTGGGCTGGGAGCTCCCGAGAGAGAAGTTCTGTCTAGTCCGGGGAGTCTCATTCAGGAACTTGCACATCAAAGGGACTATTTGTTGCGTCAAACTTGCATTAAACGGTCCCCAAATCCCACAACGCCACCCCTAAGCGCACACCCAGCAGAAACACATGCGTATGGTCTCCAAAATCCACGTCCTAAGGGGGCGTCTGGGTGGCTCAGTTGGTTGAGTGTCCGACTCTTGATTTCGGCTCCGATCGTGATCCCAGAGTTTGTGAGATCGAGCCCTGAGTCCGGCTCTGAGCTGACAACACAGAGCCTGCTTGAGATTCTCTCTCTCCTTCTCTCTCTGCCCCTCCACCACCCGTTCTCCCTCCCTCTCTCTCTCTCAAAAATAAATAAACATTAAAAAAAAATCCACGTCCTAGTATGTTCTGAGCAACAGAATGCAACAGCTAAACACTGGAACCGAGGCACACATCCGCGAACAGAGAGTGGGTACGCTGTGGAATACTGCGCAGCCGTGAAAACCCATGAACCGTTGCTGCGCGCGTCACGCTCAAGGCTCACAGACCACACTGGGCCAGAGAAGCGGGACACGGACCAGAACACCCTGCGTGATCCCGATTATGCAAAGTTCCGCACCAGCTTGCGCTAACCTGAGGAGACAGAGTCGGAACAGAGGCTCACTTTGTGGGGAGGGAAACATCGGGGAGGAAGCAGGAGGGGAGCTTCTGGGGTCCTGGTAATGTACAATTTCTTCGGCTCGAGGGTGGTTTTAAAGAACTGAATGGTGTCAGGCCAATCGCCTGACCTCTAGGGCTTTCGTTTTTCCAAATGCTAAAAGGGACAGAATCCCCTCTCCTGACTTCCTCTGGCTATCTCAAGGCTGTGTGACAGCACCCTGGGGCTAGGGCAGGGAGGGCCCCAAAAGCCTCCACCTTTCCCCGGACCTGGGAGGGCCCTCAACATACAGACCCGTCTACCTTGCAACCAGTCTGCCTTGTTCCGGGCAGGCGGCCGGGGCAGCTCCGTCCGGCCACAGTTGGGCAGCTGTTTGCCTGGCAAATGACCCGGTGGCCGGAGGCACGGCTCGGCTGCCCCTGTTCTGTGGCGTCAGTGGTATACTGATGTGTAACAAACAGCGACGGGAAAGAGCCTGCGGAAATGTCCTGATGTGCAATGTTTGCCGATTCCCACGGTGTAAACGCTGTCACCACGGCTGATTGCGAGCTGCCAACATGAGACCGTTGAACAGGTCACCGGAAAGACATAGCCACGCCTGGTTCTTGCAAACCAGTGTCGCCAGTAAACCGGCTCTGGTATGGCGCAGGGTTGATCCCCCGAGGGCGCAGCTTCCCTGGCCCGGTGCTGAGGTGGGAGTTAGGGGGTCTGAGGACACAAGCTCCAAGAGAGAGGCGTGGGTTATGACAGGCTCCTCCTCAGCACCTCAGCTTTCCCTCCAGAAAGGCCACTTGTCTTTCTCTAGTCACATTCCTTCTGCCCGCACGCTGCAGCCCCAGCCCACGCCCCTCCAAGACTACCCCCACCCCCACGACTCTCACCAAAATCCCCCCCGCTCCGCTGAAGCTCTCCTATCCTTCCCTTCCGGCTCGTCCACCATCGCAGCCAGAGCCCTGCCCTCACCATCTCTCACCTGAACTACTAAAACAGCCTGCCAACGGCCTCTGCGTCTCCAGCCTCACCTCCTCTCCACGCCCTCTCGTGCTCCCCAATGGGCTCTCCTTTGTATGACAGGCAGCAGTCTTCATTTTCTTAAATAATTTTTTAGTATTTATTTATTTATTTATTTTGAGAGAGAGAGAGAGAGCACGAGCCAGGGGGTAGGGCAAAGAGAGAGGATCCGAAGCAGGATCTGAGCTGTCGGCACAGACCCCTATGCGGGGCTCGAACTCATGAACTTGTGAGATCGTGACCTTGAGCTGAAATCAAGAGTTGGATGCTTAAGTGACTGAGCCACCCAGGTGCCCCAACAGCGATCTTTATAAAGCACAGAATTAATTGTAGCTTTTCCTCACTTGGAAACCTCTCATGGCTGCCCAGTGTCTGTGAAAACCATAACCTCTCAGTCTGGCATTCTTGATGGACTATCTCAGACATTCCCTCTCTCTGAAGCATATGCACACTCTGCTACATACTTGCAAGTAGTTCCCTCAAGGTCTATCTCTTTCCTGCTGGGACCCTGACAGATACAGCAAGCAAAACCTATTTACCCATTAGATGGATGCCACATGGAACAATGCTTCAAGAGGGAATGAGTTCCCCATCAGTAGAGGTAATCAAGCAGAGGACTGTCTGGCATGTTATCAAAGAGACTTTAGCATTGGTCAGGACCTCAACAGGAAGATGTTTATAGTCCCCACCCTTTGAAGGCCTCTTCTCTCGTTCCAGCCTTGCAAAAATCATCTAGCCCCAGTCCTCTGCAACCATGACTTAATGACTCAATCACAGTCACCAATCAATGCACTGAGCCAGGTCCTGTTACTGCCTCTTACTGTCAGCCTCAGGTTTGCACCCCAGGCATTGAGAACCACAGGCTGGCTCAGAAGAGGAGGGACTCTTGCCTCCTCCACACACCTCCTCCTTTGCCTCCAATCCAGCAGTGAGTAAGGTGGGAGAGGGACCACTAGGGAAGAGAAAAGGTGGAAGAGTAAATCAGTGCCCAAGTTAGGGTTAGAGGCCCAGGATGGAGAATGACATTATAAATGGGGAAGCTGAATCCCGGAGCAGACAGCACATGCTCCAAGGTTCCACAGAAAAATTGCTCTGCTTTCCTGACACCTTGCCAAAGACCCTTTTCTCCCATGAATTACCTGGCACCTTCATCAAAAGTCCATGGGCACAATCCATGAAAGAAAGAATTGAGACGCTGGATTTGATTAAGATGTAAAGCTTCCACTCTGTGAAAGACGCTGTCAATGAGAAGAAAAGTCTCAGAACGGGAGAAAATATTTGCAAAGGACACATCTGGTAAAGGACTGTTATCAAGATATACCAAGGACTCTTAAAATTCAACAATAAGAAAACAAACAACCTTATTTAAAAATGGGTGAAAGACCTGAACAGACACCTCACCAAAGAAATATACAGATAGGAAATAAACATATGAAAAGGGCCTCCACATCCTATATCATCAAGAAAATGCAAACCAAAACAACGATGAGACATCACTACACGCTATTACAATGGTCAAAATCCAGAACACTGACAACACTAAATGTGGTGAGGGTGTGGAGCAACAGGACCTCTCTCCATTGCTGGTGGGCATGCAGCACGGTACAGCCACTTTGGAGGACAGTTTGGCGGTTTCTTACAAAACGAAACATATTCTTACCATGTGATCTGGTAGTTGTGCTCCTTGGTATACACCAAAAGGAATTGAAAACATACACAAAAGCCTGCACATGAATGTGTATAGCCGCTCCTTTCGTAACTGCCCAAACTTGGAAGCAGACAAGATGTCCTTCAATAGGTGAATGGATAAACCATGGTACATAATTCAGTGTTTAAAAAAAGAGACAGCTAACATGAAAAGACATGGAGGAAATTTAAATGCATATTACTAAGTGAAAGAAGCCAATCTGAAAAGGCTACCTACTGCATGCTTTCAAATACATGACATTCTGGAAAAGGCAAAAGTATAAAGACATGAAAAAGATCGGTAATTGCCAAGGGTTAGCGGGAAGGAAGGGATGAGCAGGTGGAGCACGGAGGAATTTTAGGGCAATGAAACTACTCTGTATGATGCTGTAATGGTGGCTATGTATCATTATACATATAGGGGCGGATACCTGTCATTGTAAGTTCGACCAAACCCATAAAACGTACGTCAAGAGTGAACCCTAATGTAAACTATGGCCTCTGGGTGATAATTATGTGTCCATGTAGGTTCATTGACTTTAGCCAATGTACCACTCTGGTGGGGCATGTTGATAATAGGGAGGCTATGCATGTGTGGGGACAGGGGGTGTATGGGAAATCTTTGTACCCTTAGCTGAATTTCGCTACAAACCTAAAACAACTCTTTTTAAAAGAGTCTGTTTCTAAAAATCAATTGGCCGCCTATGTGTGGATCTAATTCTGTTTGTTCCATTTTGTTTCCTTTATCTATGTCTTGGTTTATGGTAGCTATTTGGTAATTCTTGAAAATGGTAGTATGAGTTATACAAGTTTGATCTTCTTTTTCAAAATAGCTTCGGCTATTCTTTGTTCTTTGTATTTTCTATGTTCTTTGTAGTTCTCTTGTATACATTCCAGAATCAGCTTCTCAATATTAATGAGAAAGTACGATGCAATTTGTATTAGGATTCCATTCAATCCATAGACTGTTTGAGGAGTAACTTCTTAACAATATCAAGTCTTCTGATCCATGAACATGTTATATTTTTTGAGATCTTCTTTCATCATCAAATTTATAGTATTTGGCATATAAATCTTGAGTATACTTTGTTAGATTAATTCCCAAGTATTTTATGTATTTGTGCTATTATAAATGGATTTTTAAATTACGATTTCCAGTTGTGCGTTGCCAGTACATAGAAATACAACAGATGTTTGTTTATTGACTTTTTAGTTTTTTATTTTAGAGAGAGAAAGAGAGAGCACTAGCAGGGGAGAGAGGTAGAGGGAGAGAGAGAGACAGAGAGAGGGAGAGAAAGAATCTCAAGCAGGCTTCACATTCAGTGCAGAGCGGGGCTCGATCCTCGATCCCACAACTCTGAGATCATGACCTTAGCGGAAATCAAGAGTCAGACACTCAACTGACTGAGACACCCAGGCACCCCTGTTTATTGACTTTTTGTGCTGCAACCCTGCTTAATTTATATGTTGGTTCTAGTAGTTTTTTGGTACATTCTGTTACAATTTTTTTTATGTAGACAACAAAGTTGTTTTTTGTTGCAAATGCAAACAAAGACTTTTTTTTTTCCTTTCCAAATTTTTCTTCTTTTTCTTGCCTTATTGCACTGTCTAGATCTTCCAATATAATGTTGAATAGAAATGGTATGAGTGGACATTCTTGCCTTGACCTGACCTTACAGGGAGAGCTTTCATCACTCACCATTAATTATGATAGTAGCCCTTTGTTAGGTTGAGGAAGTTCTCTTCTATTTCTGCATTGCTAAGAATTTTTATCATGGCTGAATATTAAATTTTGTCAAATATCTTTTCTGTATCTCTTGAGGTGACCAACGGCTCTCTTGATCCGGTGAATTGCATTGATTAATTCTCAAATATTGAACCAACCTTGCATTTCTGGGATAAACTTCACCTGCTCATGACACACTAACTGTTTAATGTAATTTTTAAAAATCAACTTGCTAAACTCTTGTTAAGGATTTTTGCATCTTATGTTCAATCCAATATCCCTGGGGAATATTGGTCTGGGTTTTTCTTATATTTTAATGCAAGGATAATATGTTATCACAGAAAGAGTTGGGAATGTTCCCCATCCCTGTCAAGTATTGTTAAGTTTCACATCGCAGAGGGTTTGGTCTTGCTGTAGTCCTTTAAAAACGTTGGACTTTGTCTTGGTGTGCAGTCAGGTTATTTGCACATCAGTCTGATCCTTAAAGTCTTTTTTTCAAACTCAGTTAAGTGCCCTTTACTCTGAGCTTGCTCATACTAACGCATGGCCCTTCAGAAGGACTCTCCACTCTGAACTTTGATGTCTTCTAGCCTGTGGTAAGCTGGGAATCGTCCAGCTTCAAGCTCCTTGCTCACTCTTTGGTGGCCTTGTGGAGTTCCATCCTAAATCTGGACATTTCAGGATTTTGCCACACAATCTAGGGGATTCCTGTGGAGATTTCCAAAGCTCTCTCAGCGTAGCTCCCTGTCCCCAGCTCTCTGCCCCACAAGTTCCAGCTGCCTCAGCCTCCTTGGGTGTTGACCCACTGCCTCCATTGAGAGAGTCCACCAGGCTCTCCTTGGGTTCCCCTCCCCACACTGCCGTCTGAATAGAGCCTCTAGGCTGGAAGCTGGAGAGACCACGGAATCCGCCATTTTGCTTCCCTTTTCTCAAGAATCACAGTCAAGAGCTGCCTACTGTCCGATGTCAGAAAATGGTTGTTTCATAGATTTTGTAAAGTTCTGTAGGGTTATGGAGGGAGGGTAAGTCCAGTCTCAGTAAATCCATCATGGCTGGAAGAGGGGATTCCCTGCCCTTATGGTAGTCCTTTCCATCTTCCATCCTTCTGCCAGCTGAAGACACCCTCTTTTCCCAAAGCGTGGGCACGCTGGAGAGAGGGAGGCCCTGCATGACCAGGAAATGGCCATGTGAGCCCTGGTCCCTCCAGAAGTCCCCCTCTCCAACCTCTGCCCCCCTTCCTCCTTCCTACCTAAGTCTCCCTGGGACCTCAAGCTTGGTTTATCTTTCCAAACCAACAGGTTTTGACCCTTTAGTGTCACACACTGACCTGGGTGCTCTTATAAGAATCATCATTTTAAAACTTCACAATATCTCTGTAAGGATTAAAGCTACTATTGTTTATTTGGTAGCTGCTCTGTGCTAGGGCACCATGCTGGGCATTTTGCATGCCTATTACACACATTGCCAGAGTCCTATGATATATGATACTATGAACCCCACTTCACAGATGTGGAAACCGAGGTGCAGAGAGGTTGAGTTCTTGCCCCAGGTCTCCCAGCTAAGTATGAGAGCACTTTCTAAGAAGTGCGGACTCTGATCCCAGGAGCCCGACTCTCCCTTCACACCAGGCTGACTCGCCCACTACCTTCTGGCCAAGGCTGCTCAGTCTAGGGTCCTGAGGACCTGATTCCCCTAGGGCCCTTTTCCCTTAGCCTGCTGTCAGCTCCCCAGCCCCAGAGCTCTGCCCTCTGGGGAAGGGGAGCTTGGAGAGAAGGAGGAGTGGTCATTGAGATTCTCTGGCTCTGTGGCCCTTCTCACCAGCCCCTACCCCACCAGCCCAGCCTTTAGCACTGGTGTCCTAAGGAGCCCCACCGACTATAATCTGCTGCGACCAACTTGGCCAGTGCCAGTGCCTGCACGCACAACTCGGGCACACCACCGGTCCTAGACCAGGTTCTGCCCCTGCCCTCTTCTCATCCCACCCTGAGCCCCCAGGGCAGGAGTTGTGAGGAGTGAGAATTATCAGAGCTCACAGCTGAAGAGTGAAAGCCTCCCCTGGGGAATTTCCCAGGACCTCAAGAATCCCTGGAAAGCCACTGCCCCTAGAAGCTGAAACTCAGTTCCAGCTGCTAATAAGAAAGAAAATAATCACTAACATGGGGTAGTGGACCCACCCAGCTTACTTACCTCTCTACTCCTGGATCTGGGGCCAGTTCGCTGGGGGACAGCTATTCTTGGGTGGGGGGGGCGGGGGGTTGGAACATGCAAGCCAAGGGCCAGCCCCAAACTCCTCTCCCTCCCGTCTCCGTGCGGAAGCCCCGTCACCTTGCGCTCCAGCCCCAACCCCCTCAGCTGTGGCCGGGCAGGCAGGGCATGATGACGGTTCGTCAGGGCCAGGGCCAGCTTTGGGACCCAGGAGTTCTGTGTCTCCAATCCAGGACACCAAACCAAATGCGTCCACAGGTGCACAGCTCTTGCGGGAGAAGCAAAAAGACGCCCCTCAGTTGTGTCATGTCCTCAGGGTGAGAAACGCCGACAGTGGCAGTAGTCGCCTTTTCTAAGTCCCACTGTCCACCAGGCACTTTGCACATTTGTTGCTAAGCCTCACGCCATGCGACATCAGTGGCACAGCACTGTTTGGCCAAAGAGGAAACTGGGGTGCAGCGGCCAGGCCGCTTGTCCAGGTCCCTAGAGCCAGGAAAGAGCAAAGCTGGGCTTGAAGCCTGGGGGTCCTTGCCTGTGCTGCTTGCTCCTTTCGGCTGCACCCACAGGCAACCGCCTCCTTTGTCCAGCCACTCACAGGGAGCGCGAGGGAGGCAGAATTGGCATCCGCGTGACTTCCGACGGATGGGGAAACTGAGGCACCCGGCCCAGAGTCTCCCAGAGCCCAGGCAACAACCGAGCCTTCCTCCACCCCTGAGAGTGCCCTGCGTCCCACCCACGTGCATGGGTGGGGTTTTGTCGTTCCCGTGGAAACCTGACCATCGTTACAGAAGCCAAGGGTTTAGCCAGAAACCAGCACCGTGTCAAGTTCAGCTTCACAGACACCTGCTTTGGGGGGTCACTCACTGGGACCCGCCTCTCGCAGAGCTCTCAGTGCTCTAGAGTCCAGCAGGCTCTTTCTCGTGCATCATTAAATGTGATCCAAGCACAAGGCGGGTAGGAATTATTTTACCCATCTTCTAGATAAGGAGCCTGAGCAATGGGTGGCCTCTGATCATCAAACACCCTGGTGCAGCCCTAAGTGAAGGCATACGTGCCAGTGGCCAGATGATACACTGTCCCGGGGCCCCATACATCCTAATGCCCTTGGTCCAGAAGGCACTAATGAGCTGGGGGAAGGGCAGGACGGGGGCACAGCAGGCTTTTCCAGTCAGTGCTGACGCCAGGACCTGAATGGGGTGGGGCGTGCAGGGAGCTCCAGGTAGCCGCCAGGCCTCTCTCCCAGTGCACTAATTGGGGCTGAGCTGGGTCACCGGGGCCACGGTGCCCCACCAGAGCTAGTGTTCGGAGCCAGGCAGGGGGCAAGCGGCCTTTGTCTCTGACCTCAGAGCAGAGGCCTGCACAAGGCTGCCCACGGGGGCCTGGAATCTGAGCTAATGAGGTGGCTTCCGGGCCTAACCCCGAGCAGCTAGGGCTGCAGCGTCTGTAGCAGGTGCGGCCCAGGTGAGCCCAGCACCCGGGGTCCCCTTCGGAGGAGCAAGCGTCTTCTTCCATGCCAGGACACCAGATGCCACAGGGATTGTCACCCTGCTTGTACAGTCAGCATTACCCCCATTTAAAAGACACGTCAAAGGCCAGAGATGTTGTGACGTGCCCAGGGACATAGCTGGCCAGAGGCAGACCACAGAGCCAAAGCAGATGTGACTCGTTTGCTCCTGCCCCTGGAAGACCCTCGGACCACGAGTATCCCCTCTTAGAGACGGGGACCTGGGGCACAGAAAGGCTGAGTGATTTGCCCAGAGTCACACAGCCAGGGACGTCAGAGCGGAGACCAGCCCCGCAGTCCAGGAAGCATGTGAGGGAGGCCGGAGAAACGTGCCGGCTGCCAGGTGGGCTGGTGGTACAGGAAGAATGGGTGGCACATGGAGACATGGGAATCCTGGGGGACTCCCTAGAGGAGGGGCCGGTGTGGAAGGCCACAGCACGACCCCCAAGCTCGCCACCTCTCTCGTCCCGGCTCTTCCAGGCCTCCAGCAGAAAAGTGCGCCTTCCAGGTTTGGCATCCAAACCCGGAGGGTCGAGATCCTGTGTTTCCACAGCAACCGTGTCCTTAACAGCATCCAATAAGAACATTATTTAGCAGCAGTGAGCGCGTGTGATCTTTTGATTAGCACGGAAGGCAGCCCTCTCCCTCCCCAAGGGCCCCACCCCTCCTTGGAAAAACGAATGCTGCCCCCCCAAAAAGTGAAGGGATGGTAAGGGAGGAAAGTCCTCACACCAGAGAGAGGGAAATGGGGGGGCGCAGGGGGGGAAATCAATGTTTGCATTAACGGAGTTGCCTGTTCAGCGTTTCTCCTCTTTTATAGATTTAGATAACATGCCCGTCAGGGATATCTTCGTTTCCCAGGGCAAAGAAATTAATTACTCACTAATGGCGCAATTCAGAAATTCATTTGCGCTACTGTCTCAAATATGTCGTTATTAATCAATTGACAGAATGGGGGTGGGGTGGGGAGAGGTGTCCATTAGCGTCTGGGTGTGCGGGCCCACCCGGGGCTGGAGGGTACGGGCCTGGATGCTGCGGGAATACCACTGGACCTGCGCCCAGGCGTGGCTGTGGCCAAGTCCCCTGGGCCTCAGTTTCCCGGGCTGCCCAGGGAGCAAGGGCAGCACAGGCTGGACCTCAGCAGAACTTCTCAAACCTCCCGTAACTGCAGAGTTCATTCAACACAACCGTAAGCAGAACCCAGCCTCTGAGACACGCAGGCTGGGCCAGGTACGGGGGGGCCCGGAGCGCCTCAGCTCTGCCCCCCACTCTTCCAGTTATGGTCCCCGGGGCTTGGAAGAGAGCTGTGGGAAACCCCTGGGGAGAGGGTCTCTGACTGCCTCGAATCCTTGGCTCTCTGGGGTGGGGACCCCGAGGGTTTCTGTCCTCAGTGAGGCATCCCTGGCTCCTCGTCCTTCATCCCCACGTCAGCTCCCGTGCCGACTCTGGCAGCCGGAAGGGCAGCTCCGAGAGCGCTGGGCCCGTGTGGTTCACTCCTGCACCATCAGTGCCTGGGCGCTCAGTGTTTTCTTGTGTGAAGAGCGTTTGGCTAAAGCACCCCGCTGGGAGGGCAAAGCCACCCTGGGACCCAGGCCCCGTGGCGCTCAGCCCTCACCCACCGCCTCCCAGCCTCCACGCAGTGCCTGCTGACGACGTGCTCCCTCTCTGGTACTCCCTCCTCAGTCGCCAGCAAGCCTCACTCTCCCTACAAGTCTTGGGCAGAGCACCCATCATTACTCCCATCTGACAGACGAGGAAACAAGGCTCCAGAAATGCAAACCCACACAGCACAGGCTGGCTCAGGGGGGCCGGGGGGTGACATTCACCCCACAGCGCCTGGGGTCCACTCAGCCCACTGCCCGCTGAGGGGAAAGGCGAGAGAACCCACACCGTGTGCAGAACGACCCATTAGTCTGGTGGCATTCCAGAAGAGCAGCGGGGACCCTGGGATCTCGGAGTTAGAAGGAACAACCTCATCATGTCACAGATGGGGAAACTGAGTCCCCGGGGCGGGGGGCGGTTGCCAGAAAGGGTTGGCCAGGACCACCAATGAAGGAAGATAGGGATTCCCTAGTCTGGACCCCGAGAGGTGAATTATCCCCCGTAGGATTTCATGCCCCTGAGCTCGGCACCCCTCTGTCCTTGCCAACTTAGGGGTGGGCACCATGAGGCCAGAGGATGGTGTGAGACAGAAGGTAGAAGCAGCAGGTGAGCTGGCCAGGAAGTAGGAGGACTGGCCATGATTTCCCGGGTGTTTTGTGGGCCTTGGGAGAAGCACAAAATAGCTTCGGGGTGGAGGAGCTGCTCCGCCTTCCCAGCCTCACCCCTGCTGCCGGAGGAAGAGCCTCGAGCTCTTCTAATACACCCGCGTTTACTGATCACCGGCCACACGCCAGCCACCTCCCCCTGCTCAGCCCTCAGCACCACCGATTCACAGATGAGGCAGCCAAGGCCCCAGGAGGGAAGGGACTTGCTCGGAAGCACCCACTTGGCACAGGACCCAAGCGCAGGCAAGACCGGGAGCTGTGGAGAAGGTGTGAGAAGGGACCGAGACGACAGAAAACGCTCAGCGTGGTTTCCCAGGCGATGCCAGCTCCCCACTGCCGCTCCCACCCAGGACAAATAGCAATCACAAGCCACACCAGTGGGCACTCACGGTGGCCCTCTGTACCTGACCTGGGGCGGGGGAGAGGGGAGTAAGCGGTCTGCGAGAGCAGGCAGGGCTGGGTCCTGGTCCCCGTGCTGCCCAGCCCCCTGAGGGGACCTTGGACAAGTGAGCCCCCGCCCCCTCAGCAGAGGACTCAGGAAAGGCTTGGTGAATTGGGAGCACCAAATAAATGTGCATTATTGCTTCCTGACTCGCAAGTTTCTCGGCTCGATGGGCTTCCTCTGAAGGTCCAAGAGCCTCCCACCTGCTGACCTCCACCAGGGACTTAGTTTCTGTGAGTGTGACGTGGGCAGGTTCAGCCCACACCAGCTCCACACGGCCACCTCTGTGTAGCCATCTCCTTCGGCAGATGTACAGACACACTCACAGACACGCGCCCATCACCAGACAGGCACACGCTCGTATACACGCTCACTGTGTTCACTCTCACTTACGTTCACACTCACTTCTCCTGAAGATACATGTGCACCTGCCGGCACGCACACACACACACAGTACACACGCAATCTCTCACATCCTGACCATAAGTGTGAACTGACCCTACAGGTGAGAAGGAGCATGATTGCTGCTCTTTTCAAGGGAAGAAAGAGCCTGGGGGCGGGGCGGGCAGCAGAGTCCCTCCACCTTGTCCTGCCTTCACCCCCCCAAACACTGGCTCCCTCCCCCACTCCCTGTGGCTTCCCTGGTGCCCTGGAGACTGTCCTGTTGGGGCACCATCACCCTAGAACCACCTCCTGGAACCCGAGAAGCCCTGCGACTTGCCCCGGGCCACATGGCACCACCGAGTCCACGGTGAGACCCTAGATCTCCTTTGGTCACCTCCTTCCTCACCTTGCCTGCCTCTCCCCCCTCTTCAGTTCCCTTTCTGTCTCTCCCCACCTCCTTTCTCTGCCCCTGTCACACTTCCTGTCTGTCTCTCCTCGTCTCTGTGTGTCTCTCTATGACTCTGTGCTTCTGTCTCAAGACTCCCTGTGCCTCTGGGTCTCTCCTTCACTGTGACTCTTAGACCCTCTCCCGGGACTGGACATGGAAGCGTGTGGGTCTTCTAACTGTGCTGCTCACTGTTCAGCCAGGTGGAGCCCAGAGAAGGCAACTCACAGATCTGCCTCGGGCACCTGACCTTCAGCCCAACCCCACTGAGATTCTAGGTGGACAGACTAGAGGGCCTGATGGAGGAGCATATAGACAGAGGGGCTCCTAAACCCTGAGTGCCCCTCCCCTAACCCCTAGGGGGCAGAACTTCCCCAGCACGAGGGCAACAAGGGCTTGGTAGCCCCTGCACACAGACCTACACCAAGGCACAACCTGTTTCACCATATACCGTGCATTGGCTGCGTAGACGCCATGACTTCCAATTCAGTTGGGTGAGGGTGAACTGGTTTGGGCAAAGTGGGTGGGTTGAGTGTGAAAGATAAAGTTAAATGACAAGGAACAGAAACGGGGAGTTCAGCGTGGAGGGGCCAGGTTTGGTCCCTGGGCTGACTTGGGTTGGCTACCTGCCCTGGGGGAAAGTCTTGGGGGGCTCATTTTATGATTGTGGAGCCATAGTAGCGTTGGGGTCTACATGTGTCCCCCCCGTTCCTTACTTAGCGCTACTCCAACAGAACTGGGCTCAGCCCCAGGGACAATAGAAAGTGATGAAATGTGTCGATCCAACCACCTTGCGAGAGCTCATGGAAATCCTCCTGGCCGGCCCCTTCACATGGCACAGGCCTGGCTCCTCTCTCCTGCCCGTCAGGTCCCCCTCCTCGCTAAGGGGTCTCCTTAGAAGATTGCACCTGGAAGCTGAGGGACCACTGGGAGAGGGTTCTCCAAGGACGGAGGCTCCAAGGTACCCCAGGGACTAGTGCAGGACATAGGGACCAGGCAAGGGGAACAGTAAGCTGGGTCAGTGAACACCCCTGCGTGTAGAGGCATCTCCCTTCTGCCTGGCAGATGTGTCTGGGGGCCAAGCCTCTAGAGCCTTGGAGAAGTTTGTGGAATCCAATCGGTCAGCTCCTTCTGGGGTCCCTCCATGTGGCCCTTCTCATGAAGATGCTGACATCTGGACATGATGCTCTAACCCCAGCATGAGTTCTGTGGGGGGTCTCTACCTCCATGGTAGTCTGGGGACAGGGGAGACATTTTGAGAATCCAGGGACTTTGGGTTCCCCACAAGTCACACAGTGAAGGAAACGCTTCACTTCCTCTCAGTAAAAGCCAGTTTCAAGTTTGGGAAGTGGCCCCAAACTCCCATGTGTGGTTGTGAGAACACCTCTTTCTGGAACTCACTTTCTTCATCTGGACCATAAGCGGAGAGAAGGAAGGATGGAGGAGATGATCTTGGTGATTCTGTCCTGCGCCCACGAACCTCTGAAGTCCCACCGCACACGTGGTGCCCACCACAGGGCGAGAGCTGCTGTTAGCCCTGTGGGAGGCCCAGCGCTGTGTCACTACTTACAATACGCCCCATGGCCACATGTCCCCCTCCGTCCACAGAGCTAGGGTGGCCTTTACTAAATCCACTTTATGAATGTGGAATTGGAGCCTCAGAGAGCTTGAGTATACTGCCCAAGGACACACAGCAACAAGATTTACCCCAAAGCGTTTAGATTTCCAAGATGACATCCCTTCTACCTGTTGCTACATCCTGGTGGGATTATCATCTTGCCGAGAGGGTATGTCTTATATCTGGATCCCGCCCCAGCTCTAAGAATAGTATCTGTGTACCATCGAATAAGATCTCATTTGAACCAAGGTCCCCTGCTGAGAAAGGTCTTAAAAACCCAGAATACAAGATTGAAAAGGCCCTCCTAGCTCTGACATGTGGACTCACGATCTCCTTTCCGAGATGCTGACTGCCTTTCACCCATGAACCTTCGTGAGTCCACGGATGCCTCACCCTGGGTAACACGGGGACATAGAGTGGTCCAAGCATGGCCTGTGCCCTCGATCCCCTTCAAGACAAAACCATGTATGGCCACGGAGACTGGTGGCTGTCTCAGGGTCTGGTTGAATCCATTACTTAGTTTGCGTAAAGTGTCCCCACGGCTTCCTGGGAGCAACCCCAGGTGTGGCTAGGAACGCCACTGGCCTCAGGGCGTTGGGGCACGGCTGGTGGAGAAAAGTCTTTCTCTGTTCTCTGGGGTGGGTGCGGTAACCCCAGGGGAGAAGAGGACAG
The DNA here is from genome assembly GCF_016509475.1 of Prionailurus bengalensis. NCBI lineage: Eukaryota > Metazoa > Chordata > Mammalia > Carnivora > Felidae > Prionailurus > Prionailurus bengalensis. Next base: position 31,378,654 of record NC_057351.1, on the reverse strand, counting down.
AGAAGAGAACACCCCATCAGCTTACACGGATGTTGGTAAAGCAGTCCTTGGGTGCGTCGAGAGAAACGAGTGGCTTCCTTCCCTCTAGCTGAACTGCCACTTACTAGAGTAGCTTTCCTTCCGGTGGGGCCAGGGGTCTAGACAGAGAGGTCAATCTGCATGATTTGTGGGAAGGGCCCCGGGCCAGCTGGCGGAGCACAGGGCAGGCTTCACTGGCTGAACAGCTACTGACTCACAGGTGCAGACTTGAGACATTGAGTTGATCTTGGGGATCCTCGTGCTTCCCTGTCTCTTGGGGCTTCCAGGTGATCAGCGGAAACGTGAACTATGGCCACCCCGACACTGATTCTTCATGCTACAGCCATACTGACATTAGGTTCTGGAATCCAGCATGTGTAGCCCTCATGCTCCAACTCTTGAAAGAAGAGAGTGATCCCCGAGACTGGGAGCTGTCAGGGATGGTGGGCCAGTTAATCATTTCTGCACAATAAACTACCCCAAAACTCGATGACTTCAGAACAACAACTTATTATTGTTATATCTCACTACACTGAGGGTCAGGGATTCAGAGTCAGTATGGCGGGGATGACTGGTCTTTGCTCCTTGATGTTGGTGGCCTCAGCTGGGGTGACCCAAATGGCTGGGAGCTGGGACTGGCTGGGTATCCTTTTACCTGCATATGGCCTTGCCACCTGGCTAGCTTGGGTTTCCTCACAACAGGCCCGTCTCAGCAAAATCAAGCTTCTTACATGGCAGCTCATGGCTCCAAGAAACCAAGATGGCAGCCGCCAGTGCCTTTAAAGCCCCGGCTGGATCTTGCACAGCCTCACACCTGCTGCCCGCCTTAACCAAAGCGGTCCCAGGCCAGCCAAGATTCAAGGGAGGGGAAGCATACCCACCACTCAACAGGAAGAGAGTCAAATCCTTTATGGCTCTAAGTAATCCACCACAGATGATGTGTAGGTTTTCTGTTGCTGCTGTAACACATACCCACAGATTTTGTGGCTTAACATCACAGCCACATCTTACCCCACAGTTCTGTATATCAGAAGTTCAGCTGCAGCACAGCTTAGCTGGCCCTCTGCTCGGAGTTTCGCAAAACCCCATCTAAGGTGTGGTCTGGACTGTGCTCCTTTTCTCAAGGTCCTGAGGATGAATCTGCTTCGAAGCTCATCCAGGTTGTGGGCAGAATTCAGCTCCATGTGGCTGTAGGATTGAGGTCCCAGTTTTCACCCTCTAGAAGCTGCCTGAATTCCTTGGTTCATGGTCCCCTTCCTCCATGTCGAAGGCCAGGGATGGAGAGCCAAGTCCTTCTCACGCCTGAATCCCTCTGCCTCCCCCTTCTGCCTCACCTGCCCACTACGTTCCTATTCCACCAAACGTCTCTGACTGTCTCTTCTGCTTTCCCATGATTACACTGGGTGCACCCACGTCATCTAGGATAATCCTCCTATCATAAGGTCAGCTGGAGAGTCACTTTAATTCCATCTGCAAAGTCCCTTCACACCAGTAAGTAGATTTGTGTTTAACTGAACAGCCAGGGACAGAAATCTTGGGGCACGTCTTTAGTATCTTGCCACCACAGATGGCTTCCTAGAGAAGGTAGGGTGGGCTGGGCTCTGTAAGGCAGTAATATCAGCAGGAGCACAGAGAAAGGGGCATCCCCGGCAGGAGGTGCAGCAGAGGCAAACCCAGGGAGGCAGGACTGTCCAGGTGCGCTGGGAGGAAGTTCACCGGGTGGGATGCTGTCGGGGGATCAGAAGAGGAAGCATGGTTGGAGGAAGGAGGCGGAGAGGCTGGGTCCACCAAGGAGTCCATGCTGAAGAATTCTGACTTCTAGGGGGAGCCAGCACTTTGGCTCAGAAGTAATTAACTGGGATTCCACATATCCCTCTGGGGGCATGCTGGGACTCAGGATGCCCTAAAATTTTGTGAAAAAACACTATGCTTACATAGACACATGCATTTTTCTAGGGAGAAGCGTTCATCGACTTCTCTGAGGAGTCCATGCCCTGCAAAGGGTACAGAGCATCGATCATTGATCTTTCTTTCTACCGATCTTTATCAGAGGCCATCTATGAGATAGGCACATGCTGGGCACTGGGGAGACCAGATGAACAAGGAAGTCTCCATTTTTGTCCTTCATGGACTTATCGTCCCGTGCAGCATGGACAAGGGGCTGGGCATTGACAAGTCAGAGTGATTCGTGATGAAATGGGGAAGGACAGAGTATCCTGGGAGCAGGTGTGAAGCACACTAAACTCGGCCTGGGGAAGTGGGGGGCTTCCTGGAGGAAGTAAGACCTAAAGGGCGAAAGAATTCAGCCAGGTTCAAGGTGGCAGGTGGAAGACATCAGAACAGGTATATTCAGGCAAAGGGACCCAAAGGGCTAGATGTGGGAGAACACAGTGCCTCTGGGGGGAACGCTGCCACCTTGATCTCCTCCTGGGGATTCCTGGGCCCTTCTCCCACCGGTTCTGGATCCAGATGGGTCCATTTAGTCCAACCCCACCTCTCCAAGCCTGGCACATTTCACTTGTGCTGTGTGACCTTGAGCAAGTCAGTACTCACCTCTGGGCCTTGGTTCCCACTAGTTGAATAAAGCAGTCAGAAAGTTCTTAAAGGCCCTGGAACTCAGCCTGTGACCTTGTTCAGCCAAACGAGCACTCTTTTGGGAACACCCCTGCCCTATTCTAATCCCACCAGAAGAGCAGAGCAAGACAAGCTGGGCTTGTGGAGGGAGAAGGGAGGCCGGGCTGTGACCTGGTGGGCTGGGGGAGGTGGGGGAGACAGCCTGCTCCCCACCTTCCAGCCAAACCCGCCACTAATGAGGCCTGTCTTTGGAGTAATTAGCCGCAATCACAGCGCGGAGCATTAGGGAGACAAGGCCTTGGTGCGGCCGCGGCTCCCAGAATGCCAGAGCCCAGGGCTTTGAACACTGCATTACGGCGGGGGACGCGTCCTAATGTCACTTAATTACCCCCAGACAGCCTCAGATGTAATCGAGCCTGGATGGGCTGGCGGGAGCGGGTGCAGACGTCCAGAGGAGTCTGATGCATTTATAATGATGCCACTTTGCGAGACAAATCTGGCCTTGGTGGGCTGAATGAGGAGCACAAAGTGAGGGTGGGAGGGAGGAGCCTGCGGTGGCATCCGGACAAGGGCCCCTTCCTTTCCCAAACCCTAGGAGATCTTGACCCTATACTGGCCGGCTGTCTGCACTGATCTGCCCCAGGCAGCAGGAAACTGGGGTGGGGGTGGGGGAGGCAGGGAGAGGAGGGGTCTTGACTTCCCGCCCCCCACCCAAGAGGCTCTGGGGGTCAAGGTCTTCCTTTTCCTTCTTCCATTTCATTTCCTGCTGATGGTGAATGATGGATAAGGGAGGAGGCATTGGCAGGTGGGGACCTGAAGACAGGACACAAGGAGGGGTCAACGGACACTCCAGACTGCAGGGTGGGTTGTTGCCTTGGAGGATGCTGTAGATGAGTTTGGGAGAAAACCCCAGCGGCAGGAGGAAGAGCTCTGAGGCACAACTCTAGACACAGAGTTTAAAGGGCAGACTCTCAAGACAGTGCTCCTGCCAATGCTTATCTCCCTAGAGTCCAGAGACCCAGCACTACAGGAACCTGGTTTCTCCGAAAGGCCCTTGAAGGCAGGGACCGTGTCCGCCCTGCTCACTTGCATGTTCCCTGCATCTAGCACAACGCCTGGCCATAGTAGGTGCTCAAAAACATATTTACTGACATAAATAAATGACTGGATCGATTCATGGACCCATTTATCCCCTTAGCTAGTCATTTCCCTCGCCTGATTTCAGTGTCCTCATCTGGAGCTAGTGATCCCCAGCTCGGCCCAAGGCCTGTGATGGCACCTGTCAGGTGAGCTAATGACCACGGGTCACTCTGAATGGCTAGAAGCCCCTAACAGAGGTGAAGAGCACAACCAGCTCTGGGGCCTGCCCTCTCTCTTGCTTCCTCGGCTGGATCCCACAGGCCCACCCCAGGCCAGACCAGCTACTCGGACCTGGGAAGTGAAGTGCTCAGTGAAGTACTCAGAGGCGAAACTGCCCTGGGCTGGGGGAAGCCTAGGACTCACCGGCCCCTTTCTCCTTCAATCGCTCCCTCCCTTCCAGGTCCGACTCGTTCTCCACACACCAGGATCCCAAGTACAAGTACTTCCAACAACCCCAGGAATGGAAGTGAAAGCTCCTTGGGAAGGTTCCCCGTGAATAATGATGGAGGGAGGCCTCACCTGTGTGACTCAGGTGTGGGGGCCTCATGCGGAGATTAGTTCAAAATGCCAAGTAGCTTATGCAACTCTAAAAGGCACTTGGGCGAATGCTTCCAACAGATTATCAGACAGAGAAACGGGAGGGGTTTGAAAGGTCTGCACTTGGGGCATGAGCGAAGGCTCAGAGACTGTGGAAGGTAGGCAGATGGCTTGGGCTGCAGGGTGAGAAGGAAGAGAAGGTCCAGGCAGATTACCCTGGCCTTGAATGTTCTGCAAGACATTGGGACCATACATACCCTCTGCCCGTCACCCTCTCCAACCCCCACCAGTGGGGACATTGATACAGCGATACATTCTGAGGTCTCTGTCTTTACTCCCTCCCTTGGACTACCTAGGACCTCTTTAGGGGCCTAGCTTGCTGTGTGACCTTGCTTAATTTGCTATCCCTCTCTGGGCCTATACCTCTCCATTTGGATAATGAGCAGGCTGGACTACAGGGTGGCTATGTCCCCTTTAACTGACATTTTATCTGCAGATCATGCCAAGGGAGCTATGGGAGGCACTGGCTTTCCCCGGGATCCCTGTCACTGCACCCCAGAGCCCACACGCCCCCTTCCTGGGGCATCAGCTGTCACTGTGACCCACAGTGACATTGAGGGACGTGCCATTCTCTACCCTGCCCAATGGGCCGTGTGCCAACACCTGCCTTCTCCCCACTGTCATCTGTCACTGTCTGGGTGTATCGGTAGGAAGACAGCTTCATTAGCTCCTCCCGAGCCATCCGTCCCCTGGTACAGAGGCAAACGAAGCCCTCCCACCCGCTTCAGCCTGGGAGGGCTCAGAGCCCTAAAGGCAGTTTCTAAAGGGACATCCTGCCTCCTCGGCTCCCTGTACAGTTCTCCCACCTGAGGTCGTAGGCCTTCTGGCAAGACGAGAGACGTCAGCCCCTCAGGATGAGTCCCCAGCAGCTCCCTTGCCCGGAGCCCAGCCAGGAGAGGCCACTGAGGCACTTCTGTCCCCACAAGTCCACGGCAAGGCTGACCCCCTGGCGTAGGGAGGTCAGGCATGGACTAGAGCCAAGAGTCCAAGACGCTTCCTTCTCTGCTACGGGCCCCAGGCAACTGATTCCCCCTCTGGGCCTCAGTTTTGCCATCTTGAAACCAAGGAGTCGGTCTAGAACCTGGATCATCTCCAAGCCCCTTGATCTCTGATATTACGAGGGTCCATGGGGGGGTCTCTGGGTTTCTGAGAAGATGCCAGAGCCTGTGGGGAGAAAGAAGTGCTCTGTAGGCCCCTCCCTCTGCAGAAACTGAGGCCACCAAGCCAAGCACGCGGTTCAGCTTCTAGGACTTAATAATGAACATGGCTCTCCCCCTCTAAACCACTTCTTGAAAAAGTTCCCCATTTTGGAACCGCCAGGTCCCAGCCGTGGCCTTAGGGGCAGTGGGCAGAGTTGAAGCCAAGCTTTACATCAGCCTTTGGCTTGATAACAGGCCCAGGAAGGGAGAGCGGTTTCTTCACCAGGATTCTGCTAGACCCCCAGGCGGTGATTCTGCCTCCCCTGGTGAGACGCATAACGCCTACCTCTGGACCATCTTGAGTTCCCCATAGGTTTGATGGAGGAAAGGGCGTCACGCCCTCCCCACCCGCTGGCTCACCCCAAAGGATGGAACCCGCCTCGTTTACAGAAGGAAGAGTGAGCGGCAGGTCCCCGGTTCTATAACGGTGTGCCAGGAAATCATACTGGCCCCTCCAAGTGTGAGCTCCGCAGGGAGAAGCTCTCCTCGAGGAGTCTGGGCTTCGGGGGGGTAGGTAGGTGGGAAGCTCCCTACAAGGTCCCTAAAACCGAAGCTGAGGCAGAGCCATGATTCTTGTACAAGGACCACTCCAGTGGTCAACTCCCAGAGCAAGCAGGGAGGTGGGGCTTGTGCACACGAGCCGGCATGGCTCAGCCTTCCAAGGACACGTGAGGCAGGGCCCTGTGTCTCCATGAATGTGCCTGGCTTGCTGATTCCAACATGGAGTGGGAGGTCCAGGAAGAACTTGTCTCCCCTATGCGGAGGAGGGGAGTGGTGGTCTCCGTCCCCTCTGGGGCCCGTCATGGACAGTCCCTACCCACTCCCCCACCCCTAGCTTCCCTCCAGGAGGAGGTCTGTGCTCCCCGTCACCCAATTTCCCCACTAGGAAGCCCTGGATGGCGGGGGGGGGGGGGTTGGGGTCTGTGGGGAGAGGGGCTATTATCAGGGGGCCCAGATGTAAAATGAATGCCTGTGATATTTATCCTTGTCATCTCTAATAATAAGTGGCCTGATTTGTCAAGCAGGGACAGATTCAAAGATGTCAATTAAGAAGAGAAAAAAAGCCCAGCTGTACTGTATTTATCTGCCATGCAGATGCTTGGTAGAGGAGAGGGCTCCAGAACATGCCCCCCCCCCAAAAGCCCACCCCCGCCCGGCCACCACCGCTTTCCTTCCACCTTCCTCACCTTCTTCGCGCCCCCCTCTCTCTCTCTTCCCCCTCGGGCTTGTCTCACTGCACGCTTGTCTCTGTCTTCTCTCTCCTTCACCTCTGCCCCTCGCTGCCCTAGCGCACCGGGCCATCCTCCTCTCCTGTCACTCTGTGGCTTGTCACTACCCTCTTTGCCTCCCCCACTGCGTTCCTGAATCTCCTCTTCCAGGTTTCCCTCCCCCGAACCTCTGGTTGCTATGGCCCCAGTCCTTCTCAACAGGCTTCCTTCGAGATCTTCGTTCACAAAGCACGTTCTGGATTCAGAGTGGTAAGTGGATGTAAGCCATCGAAGGAAAACTGTAAAAGCCACAAATCTGAAGGCTTTTACTTAAACTACAGAGTTGGCCAAACTTTTGGAGGGTTTTGCTTTGAAAGATAAAATAAAATAAGATCCCAGGGAATCAGTCTGACTGGGTCCCTGAATGATAGATTAAAATTGGAACCAGCACTTGAACCAAAGCAAAAACTTCCCCAGACGGCCTCCCCGGTCCTGAACCAGTCATGTCTTCACCCTGGGGTGCCTCAGACAGGACTTTCTCAGGTGGCCAAAGGGTTCTAAACAGCACTAAGTGTCCTCCTTCTAGATCCCAGATCCCTCCTATCAAGGAGTCACCAAGAAATGCCCCCAGTGTGGAAACCAGCCCCATAAGGACCATTGCACTCTACGTGGGGTCCAGGAAGGATGTGGGGATTTGTCCGTTTCAGATGGGACCAAGGGAGCTCAGAGAAGTGACTGTGTATCAGCCTGGTGCTCTCCACGCACTGGCATCATGGGAAATTGTTGGTATCTTCTAGTGAATACATCCCACCCAGATATCCCAAGCTTGCTGCCTTTGCCCTTTGCTGCCTGCCCCATGAGGGTCGTGACGTTCCTTCTCTGAGCAACAGTGAATAAGAGTTCCCTGATGGTTCTCTGGACATCAGTCCAGAGCTGCTTGTGCAAGCAGAGATCCCTCTTCCTGGACCTCTGGCCCCAGGCCCACAACCTCTCCACCCATGATGATTTCACATTACAGAAACACTAGGACTGACCACTGAGACGAGGCTAGGACTGGGTTTACTCTGGCTGAGACCAAGGGCTAACTGCAGCCGATCCCAGCTTGAGTCAGTTCAATGTCAGGGAGAAGGGGAAGCCACATGGCCTTCAGCAGACCACTCGTATTGCCAGTCTGGCCTGAGCCAGCTTCTCTGGGTCTCACTGCCTGTGTATGAACAGGAGTCCCTTTAGCCCATATCCTGAGATGTCCCTGCAACTGTAAGGAAATGAGGAAACCTGTCCCAGCTGGTCAGAACGCTTCTCAGGTGACCACCCCACCTCCTGGTTTAATGACTGCCAGTCCCATCCTCCTCTGTCTTCTGCCTAACCCCCAGGAGCCAGCTGAGAGCATCCCCGCTTGATGTCCCTGAGCAAGAACTTCAGGCCTCCCATCCAAGGGTTCCCCTGGTCCCTTCTTCCAGGGCTAACTGCCCCAGAGGCCCAGCTGAGCCATGCATGGTGTGCCATGGTGACATGTGTGGCTTCTCCGGTGGCCATGGTCACTTAGACCCTTTGAAAGAACCCGGGGGTCAGGAGTCAAGCCACCTGGCTCTCGTCTCTGTCCTCTGCCACCATGGAAGACTTTGGTGATCTGTAGTTTTCAAACCAGTTCCACACTCAGGATCTTTTTTTCTGTCGTGATCTTATTTGATTCCCAAATGGCCCTAAGAAGACACCAAGGTGATGTGGTTTCATCCCCACACTGCAGATGAGGAAACTGACATTCATTCTGGAGCCCGAATTAGAATCCACACTCCTTGCCCAGCATTCCCCCTTCCTCTCCGCATCTAGGCATGGTCTAAGGATGATGAAATGATGACAGACGATATCGGAAGCTGATCTTTGAATTCTTAGGGAGACAGGTGTCATAGACGTAGAAGCGATTGTCACAGCCAGTATCTATGGGAACAGATTTATAAAGTCACTTGCCAGTGGCCCAATTTGAGCTCACAAAGTCCAGAAATGCTATGGGAGTCTGTTCTTTAACTCCCAAGGACACCGTGGGCCTCTGAAAATTACCCTGGGCTGGTAAGCTGGCAGCGTGTTCTGTAAGCCTTTACCTTGCCCCCTCTTTTTAGGTATCATTGGAATAGGAATAAAATAATAATGGTGAAAATAAACATTTATTGGGCACATAATATATTCAAAGCTCTGGGCCAAACACATCCCATGCATTACTTTTCTTATTGATCATCTCAACCTCATAGCATAGGGACAGTTATCTCTCCGTTTTCAGAAGAAGAGACTGAAGTTCAAAGGTGTTAAGTAATTTGCCCGAAGACATAGCTTGTAAGTGGCAATCAGCACTTGAACTCGGATCTGTATTTCTCCAGAGCTGGAGCTTAGGACCCTCCTCCTCCCGCCCTCCTGTCTTGAGGGCCAGCCCCAGGCTTAGGCCTCGGTGAAGGTGCCCATGGAAGCAATTCTCCCATCGGCAGCTGACCCCAGAGTCTGGTCAACCAGGTGGCCGATGACTGAGGCCTGGTACATACTGACCTCTCGCCTCCTTTCTGGGAAGTTGTCTCTGCTCGGTCACTGAAGCAGGTGCTGCGGGTGGCCTCCCCACACCCACCTCCCTTACCATTTCAGGGCACCCTGGCCCTGAGCGTGCTGCTAGCTGACATCATCTTCATCTCTTTGCCCGAGGATTTTCTCTGACGGCCCGGCTCCTCCTTGTAGGGAAGACCAGAAATGTTAGGGAATTAACACCCCCTGGGAGCAGACTTCAACCGATGACTGATGGGAGTTGGTGCATAAACTCCCCAGCTCCCTCGCTCCCTGGGAGGTTCAACAGCAGGCCACGCTCCCTTCTAGGTCTCGGAGCCCCTGAGACCTAGAAAGTCAGGCTGGGCCCCACTCACCCACCGCGGTAACTGGCTCGATAATGCCCCACTGCCTTTCTTTCCCTCCTGGTGTCCCTGCACTCAAATATGTATCTCAGGATGGGCTTCTGGAGGAACCCAAATTAACCCCCTTCCTCCCCACTCTCAGCAGTACCAGAGCAGACAAGTGATGGGGGATCGGATTAGGGTGCAGATGCCATTTTCCTTCCCAAATCCCCTGACGGCCCCCCCAGTACCCTCCAGATGGGGTCCAGAGCCTCTAAGCTGGGATGTTCTGGCCACTGCCCACCTCACCTTTGGATACCCCTCTTCCCACGAGGCTTCAGCCATAAGATAGTTTCGCACTTGCGGGACTCTGCCCACACAGCTCCCTCAACCATGCAGGCTTTCTCAGAGCCCGTCCTTTCTACCAGGTGAATATCTGCTCATCTTCTAAGACTCCTCTCAAGGGTCACTTCCTCCAGGGAAGTCATTCCTGACACCCGCCCAGGGAAGTGATCCCTCCTTAGGGAGCCCCCAGCTGACCTAAGCCTGCCTCTGTCCCAGCCTTGGTGATCCATCGGGTGACATATCTGTGTATGGAGTCAACTTTCCCCCCAGATGCCGAGCTTCTTGAGGGCGGGGGCCAGTCTCACTCACCATTAATGTCAGGCCGGCCCCCTAATAAATGTATCTGAGATGAACGACAGACAGCCTGTCTGAGAGGAGGGGCGGCGGGGAGCCGCTCAGGCAGATTGACTTCATAGCGCAGGTTTGTTTGCTTCTGCGATGATCTCCAAACCTGTTCCTGCTCCAGTAGCCCGACAGCTGGGCCCAGTTAGTGACATGGCCCCATTGCTCTGTCCCCCTTCCCCTCAGCCCTGTCTGCCCTGGTCAGCTAGCCAACCTTTAAACGGGGGTCTCCTCTGTGCCCACCGCATCCCAGGCGATCAATGGAGAGGACCTGATATTCTGGAAGGAGCACCCACCTGGATATAAGCCCACCTGGGATCTTCAGCAGGTTGCTTAGCCTCTATTTGCCCATCAGAATCTCAGGTTCCCCTGCCGTCACAGGGGGAAAAAATACAACTGTCTCCCTTCCAGGGGCGCTGTAAGCATTCAAGACGATCACCGCGAAAGGGCCCGGCACATCTGGAATGTGGGGGTGCTCTCCTGGAAGGCGGAGGTGCTCTCCATGAGTAACTGCACAGGATATTGGAGACTTCTGCCAAGTTTAGCCTAGTCACTCCATTTCACAGCTGGGCAAACTAAGGCCCAGAGAGCGGTCATCCCCCCAAGGTCACAGAGCTTACCAGGGACAGAACTGGAGTTCCGAGCTCCTCGGCTGTGCTCTTTCCTTCACCCCAGGTGGCTTCTTTGCAGCCTTCCTTGTTTAGCTAAAATAGTTTAAAATGTCTTCCCTTGGGGCGCCTGGGTGGCGCAGTCGGTTAAGCGTCCGACTTCAGCCAGGTCACGATCTCACAGTCCGTGAGTTCGAGCCCCACGTCGGGCTCTGGGCTGATGGCTCAGGGCCTGGAGCCTGTTTCCGATTCTGTGTCTCCCTCTCTCTCTGCCCTCCCCCGTTCATGCTCTGTCTCTCTCTGTCCCAAAAATAAATAAAAAACGTTGAAAAAAAAAATTTTTTTTTTAAATGTCTTCCCTTCCCACCCGTCCCCACGGTGGGTCCCTGTGCAGAGTTTACCAAAGGTTCCGCACCTACTACCCCGGCCCTGGCCAGTCTCCCCCACACCTGGCACCCACACCTGCTCCCCCTTCACCAGCGAAGACACATCCTCTCCCCAGGCGTGGAACTCAGGACTGCAGGGCGGAGGGGGCTGAGAGGGGCCAGAGGGCAGGGGCTGGGGGGTGGGAAGTCTCTCTCACATGATTTTCTCCCCAGAGGGCAAACTCTCTCAGCAGGAAGCCCAGACATGAGACCGGCTGGGAGACAGGATGACCCCGTATTCATTCCGCAAATGTCTGCTGACCTCCCACAATGCCCTAGGCTCTGTGCTAGACTTTGGGGATCCAGAGCGAACCCAGTCCCTATCTGCACCCCCAAGATGCTCAGGGTCGGGCAGGGAAGCAAGCAGGCAAAGAAGGACGCGCTTGTGTGAGAGCAAACACCCCTCGAGGCAAACCTGGACGTGGGGGCGACGGTCCGCTCCCCATCTTGGTGGCCGCGAGACCTAGCAGCAAACTCCGGGTCCCCCCCCCCCGGGAATGTCTGGGATTGGATCAACTTGTAGTGGGAGGCCTGTTTCTGGAGAAGGAAGCTGGGGAGACCATCCTCTCACCAACCCTAGCCTTCTTTCTCCTCCCCTCCCCGACAGCCCCGGCTCCTGCCCCTCCCCCTCCCCCTCTCGAGTCATTCTATTAATAACTTGTGATACCATTAGCTTTTGCTGTCACCAGCACTGACAACTCAGAAGCCCCCGAGAGCTGTCTGCAAAGACACAATAAATGAGAACTCTTAATTAACACCTTCCTTAACTAAATAAATTAATTTTATGCGGTCGTGATGTCAGCGATGTGACTTGCTGATGACAGAGGCGACTTGGAGAGACGGGGCAAAGGCCGCAGGGCGGGTGCCGCTTGTTAACCTCTGCGGGCATCAGAGGGCAGGGCGGCCACGGGGCAAGTGCCTGGCGCCCGGGCAGGGAACCTGGGACCGAGCAGCAGAGTCAGACAAGCTGGTGATGTTACCCCAGATGGGAGGGCGGGGACTGCCTCAGCTTTCCCTCTACCTCCTGAGTGGCCTTGGCAGGCTGCTTAGCTTCTCTGGGTCTCTGTCTTCCTCATCTGTAAAATGGGCGTCTTCTCTTGTCACGCCCCTTTCTCAGGACTACGGAGAAGACTAAAAGATCCTGGTCAGGAAGGGGTTATATAAACTTTAAAGTGCTGTGCGCAGGTGAGAAACGGGATGACACCCCCTCCTGCCGCTGGAGACTCAGTGCTGTGCTTCCCTCATCACACAGGCACAGGAAGAAACGGACCCCAGGCAGTCCCGAGCTTCCCCGAGGACACCCCGGGGACAAGGAGGACACCATTGCCCTCAAAGAACCTCCGGGGACCACCCGCTCAGCTGAGTGCTTAGAGCAAATGAGGCCAGGACGGCAGCGCTCGCCCCACTGGCTCCCACCCGAGAAGAAATCTGTCCTGGCCCCAGGCTGACCCTGTCCCTGCCCCCCCCCCCCCGCCACCTGTGGGAGCCTCTGATCTAGCCCTGGGTTGAAGACCTGAAATCAGCCCCAGGCTCTGACTTCAACCCTGACCCTGAGAACTCAGCCCCTGCTCTGCCCAGGCCCTGACCAAATTCTTCATTTGGGATCCAGCGCGAGGCTCCAGCAATAATAGCCCTGCCCCCAGCACCTGGCCAAGCCCCCAGTCCAGCCCACTCTGGCATCCCTCCGTCCCAATGCCAGCCCAGGCCCTGGCCGGGTGCCAGGCCCAGGACACTGTCCTCCCCAGCCCCTCAGGACCATACTGCGCTCTAACCCACACCAGCCTCACCCTGGGGGAAGAGGAGAGGCCCCCCTTTTGCCTGTGGTTCACACTGTAGGCACCTCCCACCCTCTTGCCCATCCTATCCCTCCGACAGGCGCAGGTCATTAGCCACTCTCCCCAGACAGCGCCATTCCCAGGGATCAGGGCACAGAGACAGCAAGCAATCCACCAAGGGCCACACAGCACAGTTGTGGGCAAAGCAAGGACTGAGACAGTCACCTAGCGATTTCCCTGCCTCCCTCTGAGCAGGAAGAAGAGTTCACTGTCCTCACCGTCCTGTCCTGAGCAGGGGAAGCGAGAGTTCTAAGGCATTCGTTCATTCACTCGCTCACACGTTTGCTGCCGGCCTGCCCCATGCCACGCCTCCGGGGCAGTGGGCGGGGCGGGCAAAATAGACACGACTCCCTCCTGCTGTCCTGGGGCTCACAGGCTGCAAAGGTAAGACTTGTTCCCTGGAATCTGCACCAAATGTTTCACGGTTGCTACCTCACTCCTCCCAACACACACACACACACACACACACACACACTTTTCTGGGTGGGAAAAGTGGGGACACACCTTCAGAGAGGCATGTGGGGGAAGCTGACCTCAAGGAGCCCCTCCAGCCGCTGTAATGGCACAGGGTTGGGGGAGGTCACAGGATCTCCCTGTCCCTCTGTGATGCCACCAGGAAAGAGGCCCTTGTGGGTGGCAGTGGGCACACAGAGGGCCGCATGCGTGATGAGGCCCAGGTGGGGAAGGAATGAGCCGTGATGTCATCACATCTCCGGGTCCAGGGTTGACCGTCAGTAACCCGGCCCAGAGCCCTCATCGCGAGAGCCAGGAAGGAGTCACTGGGAACGGAAGCTGGGCCAGGGCTTCAGAGCAACGGCCACCCGCCCCTGGCACGTGTGGGCCTCTGAGCCGGGCAGAGTGTCAGACAGGCTGTTAGGCCTGGCTTGTGGATCACGACCGTACTGCCCGAGCTTCTTGGTCTCCTGGACTCCAGTTCTCCTGACTTCCCGTGAGCCTCCTCTACCTTGAAGGGGGTCCAGTCAGAGCCTGGATCATTCTGCCCGGGAAGCCACAGACCCAAGCTTGGGTTCTAGTTATGTGTGAACAGCTGTGTGACATGGGTCAAGTCACCTACCTTCGTGCATTTCAGTGTCCCCGTCTAAGAAATGGGGCTCCTAGTGCCCTTCTCACAAGGCTGTGGTGGCATTAAAGATGGTCACCGATATTGGCTCAGGGCTGGGGACACAATGAGTGCCTAGCCGCTGAGAGTTACCCCATCTTTTCACAAAGCCAGGCTTCACAGCCCAGAGACCCAGGGACACAGCCTCCAGAGTGGGGAGTGTCCTTGAGATGCCTGAGGTTCCTTTGCCCCAAACCCCTCCATAGCCTCCCTTCAGGTGGTCCTTGCCTTAGGGTTGTATGCCCCGAGGGATGGAGCCCTCACTACCCAAGGCAGACGTTGTGAACTAGCTCAGTGTGAGGGAGGGTTCTCCTACTAAGTTGGAATGTGACTCCTTGGAACATCCACATGCCCCAAGTAGTCTGTACCTGTGCCCGGTGACCCCCTCCACCTGTGGCCATCACCAGAGTCTATGCCTGACTTCAGCCTCTCTGGCCTTTCATTCAGGGCGCCTTGGGGAAAGTCAACCTGAGGACCAAGGTAACCCCGGTGTCACTCCCTTTTCCCTCGCTTTGATATCTTTCCCCCTCATCCCCAGTTGTCACACTGAGCTCTCCCGATGCCCCAGGGTCTCCAATACCTCTACTCGCATGGAACTGGAACATTACAGCCCTAACGAGTATTCCTTCTCTTGTGCCTCCATTTTGGAAGCTGGGACTGTTGACCTAATTCATCCAAATGAATGACTTCCTAATGGTGGAATTATGAACATCAGGCCGTCTTGGTGGGAGGGAGATTTGTGGATAAGGGCCTTCCCGATGCCCCTCCAATCACACCCTATGGGCTGTCTTGCTTCCCTTCAGGGTAAGATTTTTCCTACACGGAGCCTTGGGCATACTTTGGATCTGAAGCCTGCTCTTCAGCAGGAGGGCTTAGCCAAAGCAGCTGGGACAGCTGCGGCTTTAAGAATAACTTCTGAGCCCGCAGAAGGGAGGAGTGGAAGGGATTGATTTTTGGGTCCTCCTGGAGACTCGGATCTGAAATCAATCTGGCAATTAATAGGCCAGGTGTGAAGTGGCTTCTGGACTTCAGGCTCCCTGCTCACTGCCCCTCCCCCGTTCCTCTCCTCTTCCGAAGGAGGGGCTCTGTTCCCTCTGCGGTACCTCTGCTCCCCCCACCCCCGCCACCTCCTGGGGCCCTGGTGACAACTGCTGAGGAGTCCAGCTGATTGCACCTCTTTCAGGGCATTGTCACCTGTGCAGGGCCATATGGTGGGCTGGGAGGGGGAGGTCCAGCTGGCAGGGCTAGGCGAGGGAGCAGGGGGACCCTCCCCAGGCACACAGCACAACGGTTGGGGTAGCCTGGTCTCCCGGGCATCACCCTGGCCAGGTAGGGGAAGCCTCGAGGGGCCCCTTGCAGCCCCACCACATCCACGTCCACGTCCACGGTAGGGGAGGAGGATAGAGCAGGGGTATCCAGGGACCACATTCGAGGGCCGATACAGGGGGAGCAGGGAGCTCCTGCCCTGGTGACCAAGCCTGGGGGTGGTGGCAATTGAGACGCTTCAGCTCAGCCTCCCCCTAGCCAACCTTGCTGCGGCCCTCCCACACCTGGAGAAGAGAGTGGCTTGCAGGGATGGCCTAAAAGGGGCAAGATGGGGTTTCAGAGAAGGAGGGGACTGTCCAGGAGAGCCACAGCGCTGCCTTGAAAGAGCCCAGGATAACGGGAGCTCTGTTTTCCCTTTCTGCCCCTCTCCTGTGTCGTATGCACTGGGATGATTCCCCTCCCCTCTTAGCCCTCCAGGCCCCACATATATACCAGGATTGGGGGTGGTGGGGTGGGGAACCAGAGGATCTGGCTGGGTGGGTGGGCCTGGGTAGGTGACTCTCAGGGCTTCGGTCATGACACCAGGGTTTTCCAAAGTGGGCAGTGGGTTTTGCCAAATGCAGCATCCCAGAGGTCCCAGGGAAAATGGGCTGGCTGCAGCCAGGTTCCCAGTGGGTGAGGATTCACTTGAGGTCTTGCACCCCAGCTACTGGGCTCCAGCTCTAGCCCCTCCCTCCTGGGCCGGGACTGTGGTAGGAAGCTTGTGCCTGGAGGAGCTCAGCTCAACCCTGAGTCGCGGCACAGCAGGACCTGGAGCCACCCCAGGGAGGGGCGATGGAGCTCTGGGGCTTTGGGGGCTACTGGAGCCTCCAGAACAAGGTAGCTGGGCCTTGAGAAAACTCTGTTTCCCAAGGGCTTCATGGGCAACTCCTTGAGCTGAAGCACAGGCTGGTGGCAGCAGTCCCCATCCATAAGCTGGAGCCCAGGAGCCCAGAAATTCCAATCACGGGCCTCCATCACCTCTTCTGACCCCAGAGGGACTCCATGAGCCACCCCTCCCCCAACACCTGATCTGAGGAAGCCCTGGCTGAGAGTCTCACCTGCCAATTTCCCCACCAGCCCCTGCCTCTAGAGCTCAGTCACCTCCTGGCAGAGGCCAACAGTGAAAACCAAGGGGCCTTGCCCTGGGAAGAGGCAAGAAGGGCAACTTCCTCTTCTTCAAAGACCTAGTAGCTCAGGTATGAGCCAGAGGCATCTGATTCCTCCTCTTCCTCCACCCTTACATCTTCCCTGAATCCTCTTCCTCCTCTCCCTCCACCCTCCCCACCCAGCGAAGGATAGAATCATTCTAACACAGCTAACTATGCCCTTTGCCAGATGGCACACAGGTGGTCAGAGAGAAGAGAGCCATCCACCCACCCATCCATCCACCCATCCACCCGCCCATCCACCCATCCATCCATCCATCCATCCACCCACTCATTCATCCATCCATCCATCCATCCACCCATCCACCCATCCACCCATCCACCCATCCATCCACCCATCCATCCACCCATCCATCCACCCGTCCATCCGTCCATCCACCCATCCATCCACCCATCCATCCACCCATCCACCCATCCACCCGTCCACCCATCCATCCACCCATCCATCCACCCATCCATCCACCCATCCATCCATCCATCCATCCACCCATCCATCCACCCATCCACCCATCCACCCATCCACCCATCCATCCACCCATCCATCCACCCATCCATCCACCCATCCATCCGTCCATCCACCCGTCCATCCACCCATCCATCCACCCATCCACCCATCCACCCATCCATCCACCCATCCATCCACCCATCCATCCACCCATCCATCCATCCATCCACCCATCCACCCATCCATCCACCCATCCATCCACCCATCCATCCACCCATCCATCCATCCATCCATCCACCCATCCATCCACCCATCCACCCATCCACCCATCCACCCATCCATCCACCCATCCATCCACCCATCCATCCACCCATCCATCCGTCCATCCACCCATCCATCCACCCATCCATCCACCCATCCACCCATCCACCCATCCACCCATCCACCCATCCATCCACCCATCCATCCACCCATCCACCCATCCACCCATCCACCCATCCATCCACCCATCCATCCACCCATCCATCCACCCATCCATCCATCCATCCACCCATCCATCCATCCATCCATCCTTCCATCCTACATGCCCTCTCCCTTAGTGTCAGATCAGGGGCCAGGCAGACCAAGAAGGAATCCAACAGGGCCTCTCTCCCCAGGAAACTCCAGGCCAGCTGCCTTGGGGCAGAGTAGGGTGGGCAAGGCCCCATGGCACCCAGACACCAGCATCTATTCTTTCCAAAGAGACCAAGATAAAGTCAACCAGTCGCCAGGGGGGTGGCTCAAGCAGCCCCTGTACCCACCATCCAAGGGGTTACCGAGTGGCCGAGAAAAACACTCGGAGGTCATCTAGGACAAGCCCCCCATTGGATGGGAGCAACGCAGCGTGCCGAGTGAAGAGAACAGTGTGAGCGGACGTCAGGAGTACAATAATCAAGTAAGAGTACAGTGCCCGAGGGCAGAACGGGGGACACAGCGGCCCAGCTAAAGAGCTGGAGTGAAGGCAGTCTTCCAGGAGTGGGTAGGAGGTGGTCACCCCCTGTGCTATCACTCACATTCCATCACCAGCTCCCCTCTGCCCTGCATAGCATGCAGGGGTCACCCCGGGTCCACTGATGTGTATCTCTTCCTTTCCCTCCAGGAGGCCTCTCTCTCTGGCCAACTGGCTGGCAGTCGATAGATGCCTTCACAACCCCCATTACATCTCCATTGCCCAAATTTCTTTCCCTCATTTTTCTTGCTAAAAGACAGTTTTTAAAAATGAGTCCCTGAGCTCAGCCCTTTCCAGCCTCGTTAATTTCGTGCCCCACCTCATTTGTTCGGGGGACCTACTTTCCCCTCGCCCGCTGCCGCCTTCCTCCCGCCAGCTATATTGGGATCTCTGTTCCGTCCTCAGTAACCTTGTGCGCCGCTCAGAGTTCTGCGGGTGTTTTTTCCCTGCCAAGGAACTCTGGACTCGAAGGAACCACAGAGGTCATCTGTTCGCATCCAACCCCCTCCTCATGCCCGAAACTGGAATCCCTTTTCCAGCATCCCTGCCCAAGGTTATCCGGTCCCAGGTGCATTCCTCCAAGGACAGGCGGCTCGCTGTCCACAAGACAGGCTTGCTGCTGCAGGGAAGCTTTCCCTGGGCCCGGGTGCTTCCAGAAAGGTGGACCCGACCTGAGACTCCTTGCTGTACTTCCCTCTGTGTGTCTTGTCTGTCTCTCCCCCCACACCGCCATCAGCCTCCAAGAGCAGGGCTCATGTCATTTCTTGGGTGTCCCTCAGACCACATGTTCTTCGGGTCCCTTGGATGCACAGGACGTATTCTTTGCTTTCAGTATCGCCGATGGTGGGGCTCTCGCGCCTCTCCCCGTGCCTCCAGCAGCCACCAGGGGCAGCGGCGACCTAGAAGCTTCATCCTCATTTCAGCTGAAAACTGCCTCTTGTTCTTCCCCATTTTCGACCTCTGCCAGAGCACCCAGAGCAAGTAGAATTCCTCTTCAGATGCTTGAGAGAAGCCATCCCAGTCCCTCCAAGTTCAACTCCAGAATTTCTCCAGTCATCTTGCCCCCCGGCCTGGGTTTTGTGGCCCAGGCACCACCCGGTCCTCTCCAGAGGACACAGGGCAGTCTACTGACGCCCGCCCACGGGTGTGGTCCCTCGGGCAGTGGTCTGAGCAAAGCCAGACAGATGTCACCTCACACAGCGTGAACTTGCACACTAGAGCTTTGGCCGCGCTGTTCACACTTCTGGCGCACGTGCTCCTGTCTCCCCAGGACAGCCAGGCACTGGGCAGCCTCACCCACTACCCATCTCGAGAGGACAAAGCACGCAGGGACCAGGGCCCTTTCTCATCCATGAACCCCCAAGGACTATGCCTGCTATCTCTACACCTCATCTTTCTCTTGCCCCTCACCCCTGCTTTTGGGCCTACACACACCCGAGAAGCTGGTGACCGGGCTCACCTGCCTCCCAACTGTGACTCTGGGCCCCTGACAGCTGCCGCTGCTGCATGTCACTCAGGGTGCCTGCCATACCCACGTGCCCTTGTAGCTACGATGATCCTGCCCACACCCTCCAGATGGCACTGACCGGACCGGGGTGTACACATGGCCCTCCACGGGCAGCCTGGGGCAGATCACGTGGCCCGGCCCAGGCCTCGGCCAGTAGGGTGGAGACCATCAGACATGATGGTGTCCGGGCTGAGGATTTGTTGATCTAGAGCAAGGAGGATGAGCAGGCGAGCCCAGGGGGAGGCTGTTCCGGGAGATGGGGGGCAGGGAGGAGGACAGAGAGACCACTGACAGAAGCAGCCCTGAGCTGCTGGCCCCCAGCTCCTGCCTTTCCTGCCGGGAGACCCCTGTGTCTGATGGCCCCTGGGATGAACTTAT
This sequence comes from Prionailurus bengalensis, assembly GCF_016509475.1. NCBI lineage: Eukaryota > Metazoa > Chordata > Mammalia > Carnivora > Felidae > Prionailurus > Prionailurus bengalensis. The sequence goes on along the minus strand of NC_057351.1, from coordinate 31,358,584 downwards.
GGCCTGCATGACTAAGTGCTCTGGGGCCCCTGGCAGATGGAAACCCTTCCCCTGTGGGCTCGTCAGCAACCTTTTTGTGTCATGGCCTGTACACGGGGATCCTCAGGGCTCCTGAGCTCCTCAGGGGCTGATTCCTTCTACTGACCGAGGGCCACCCAAGCAGCCCGTGGCCCCTTGGTGGGGAAAGAGAGCTGAGGAGACAGGCAACCAGAGAATACCGGACAGGGGCATGGAGGGGGCCGTGCAGTACAGGCACCTCACGGGGCCACGTCCCCTCTTGGGGGACCCATCGGGATTACTTGCTATGGCCCTGAATTCAGGTCCTCTGTCCCCAGGGCCTCCTCCAAGCCCACACCAAGTACACCACAGGAGTTCCCATAGCTGGGAGAAAGGCTGAGGATCTCTTGGGGGTGTCGAGGCGAGAAAAAGACTTGAGAAGCGTGGCCTGGCCAGGCTCCATCGTGGACAAGGGAGGAAAACGAGGTGGAGATGGCCAGGCAGAGCAGGCACAAACACCGGCCCCCGATGGAGGCTCGATGTTTCAAGCACATCTCGCAGCTCTCTGGGGAGATCTGGTTTCCTTCCTGGTTTCTGCACGACCTTGGGCCAGTCACCTCCACTCCACGCACCTGGTTTCCTCCTGCATCTTAAAGAGGCCTGAAGCTCAGTGTCAGGGATGTGGAGTTGGGAGAGCCCAGCCGCCACCTGTGCAGGGGGAGCAGGGCCAGGGGACCTTCCAGGGGCAAGGACCCCTGCTCCCCCACCCACCGCAGGGCTGGTCAGAGGAGACCACGCCAGCAGCTTGGGCCAGAGGCACCTGCTCGGGACTCCTCACCTACAGGGTGTGTGTGCCTGGCTGACCCGCCTCCCCTGCCCACGGCTCTCCAAGTGCTCCAGAGCTAGTGTCTCCAGAAACTTTTCACCCTGGCCTATCACCCCATCCTAGTTCCGGGGGCAGGGTGTATGTATGTGTGCAGGATGGTGTGGGAGCGTGGGGGGACTGAAGGTGCCTGTGTGCAGATGGAGGTGTGTGTGTGTGGATGGAGGTGTGTGCGTGTGTGTGTGCAGATGGAGGGGTGTGTGTGTGGATGGAGGTGTGTGCGTGTGTGTGTGCGTGCAGATGGAGGGGTGTGTGTGTGTGTGTGTGTGTGGATAGAGGTATGTGTGTGTGTATGGAGGTGGGTGTGGGTATCTGAAGGTGTGTGTGTGTGTGTGGATGGAGGGGTGTGTGTGTGCAGATGGAGGTGTATATGTGTGTGTGTGGATGGAGGGGTATGTGTGTGTGTGTGTGTGTGTGTGGATGGAGGGGTGTGTGTGTGGATGGAGGGGTGTGTGTGTGTGTGTGTGTGGATGGAGGGGTGTGTGCGGATGGAGGGGTATGTGTGTGTGTGTGTGTGTGGATGGAGGGGTGTGTGTGTGGATGGAGGGGTGTGTGTGTGTGGATGGAGGGGTGTGTGTGTGTGTGTGTGTGGATGGAGGGGTGTGTGCAGATGGAGGGGTATGTGTGTGGATGGAGGTGTGTGTGTGTGTGTGTGTGTGCAGATGGAGGTGTGTGTGTGTGTGTGTGTGGATAGAGGTGTGTGTGTGTGTGTATGGAGGTGGGTGTGGGTGTCTGAAGGTGTGTGTGTGTGTAGATGGAGGGGTATGTGTGTGTGTGTGTGTAGATGGAGGTGTGTGTGTGTGTGTGTGCACGCGTGCTGGTGGAGGTGGGTATGGGTGTGCATACTTGGGGTGGAAACCCTGAGGAAACTTGTGTGTTGCTCAGGGAATATTCTACAAAGAGCAAGAGTGGGGATTCACCCCGCTGGCAAGCTGAGCTGAGCACTCACTAGTCCTGCCACAGGGTCTCCATGTAAAGGCTCAGCCACTGCGTTCATCTGAGGTGTCTGAGCCACACAGCACACGGCGGGAAGGAAGAGCGACGGGGGAGGACACCGGGGCTCCGAGAAGGGCCGCAGTTTGGCCAAGGTCCGCCGGAGTCGACAGACTCCCAGGTTGATGCTACCCCTTCTTCGGACCATGCTTGCTACCGTCCCCTAACTCTGCTGAGTGACAGGCAGGACCCTGGGCTGAAGCCCAACTACAGTGAGCTTTGGGACCCCAGCCCAGCCCCTCTGAGGACCGGGGCCCAAAAGGGACGCTCTTCACCTCCAAAGGAGTCCTGGGGCCTCCCCTTGCACAGGCAGAGGCCCCCCCCCCCCCCCGGGGAGCCAGCCCCCTCCACCTTCTCCTCCTGAGCCAGGGCCCAAGGAAGCAGGCGGGGTGACAGAGCACTGCCGGGGGCCTGGCAGGAGGAGGGGGGCCGGGCTGACGGACAGCTAGGACAGACGACGTGCTGGAAACTGGTGGAGAGCAGGCCCCTTGTCCCTCTGCCGCCCCAGCCCTGCCAGAGAAAGAGACAGGCTCTCATTCCCCGCCCCCTCTCGCCACCCCCTCGCCCGCCACCCTGTCCCCATGTGCAGCAGGAAAGAGGCCAAAAGTCTAGGCGTTAATCTCTGGCCAGGAGGAGAAAGCGGAGGCTGGTGCTCCTATGTCAGAGGGTGGAGGACAACCGTGGGCGCAATCTCTCCAGCCACCCAGCCACCCCTGTCCCATTTTACAGAAAAGGAAAGAGAGGCCCAGAGAAGGGAAGCAAGCGGGAAGGGGCCCTGGCGGGTCTGACCTATCATCATGGAGAATTCCTGGTCTAGAGGGTTCCATCTCTGCCCTTCCCAGCCAGTCAGGCTACATTCCTAGGGAAGGAGGCAGTCTAGAATGTTTCTGCCAACTTTGGAGCTCCCTGTGAGGACCAGACCCATGCTAGCGTGGGAGGGGTGCATTGCCTCAAGACACCCTTGTCCCAGTTTGCCCAAGACTTTCCTGGTTTTAGCGCTAGAAGTCTCATGTCCCTGGGAAACCCCTTAGTCCCAGGCCAACCAAGTTGGCCGTGCTGCTCTAACCAACAGGGGGACATCTCCCAGTGGCTTCCATGGATTATGGGGCCAGGCCGGAATCAAAGAAGGTGGGGAAGAGTCTCAGACGCCTTGCCTCTCAGCTCATTCTCACCGGCCTCTTCTTGAATGCCCCCAACCCCTGGGAGCTCACCACCACATTAAGTACTTTATTTTTTTTTTATTTTTTTATTTTTTTATTTATTTTTGGGACAGAGAGAGACAGAGCATGAACGGGGGAGGGGCAGAGAGAGAGAGGGAGACACAGAATAGGAAACAGGCTCCAGGCTCTGAGCCATCAGCCCAGAGCCTGACGCGGGGCTCGAACTCACGGACCGCGAGATCGTGACCTGGCTGAAGTCGGACGCTTAACCGACTGCACCACCCAGGCGCCCCATGTACTTTAATTTGCTATGGAGCATCTCCAAGTGCAAGAAAGTTCTTCTGACGGCAGGCTGACAGCTGCCTTCCTGTGGCTTCTCACCCTCCCCTTCCCCCGCCTTCTTCCCACTCCGGAGAACACCCAGAGGACACGTGCCTTCTTCCAGGTCCTTGCCCTTCAGACACTTGAAAGCTGTGATCACACCCCCTGGGGCGTCTTGGGCACATCTTCTCCAGTGAGTGATTTCCGGGCCCTCTCGCTTCATCCAGGCTTGATGTGCTGATGATGAGCGGACAGCAGCCATGGGGGCCCACCTCGTCACCCCACTCTCCCGCCATGCTGTTCTCGTGGCGTTTCCCTGCCTCACGTCCCCTCAGGGCCCCCCCAGTTGCAGCCTCGCCATCTGCAAAGTCCATCGGGCCCCAGCTGCTCCCCGCTGCAATCTCATACGTCTGCCGAGCACCTACTGTGTGCCCGCCTTGTCCTGGATGCTGGGGATACAAGACTGGATGGGACAGATACCACCCCTGACCTCACCGGGACTGCCCGTCTCCTGCACACAGAACACGGCCTCACGAACTGGGTTCTAGGAGATGAGGGGAGGCCTGGGCGGGTGTGAAGCTCTCACAGGGATGTGAGGCTCTCCAGGCTCAGTGTCACCCTGAACCAGGTGAAGGGGGAGGAGAGGGCTCCAAAGAGGGCAGTAAATCCTGAGCTTGGAGAGCAGGGCAGCGTGAGGAGGGCACCCTGGGAGCAGGAGACCTGGTGTGGGAAAACGCTCCCTCCGGCCACCGTGGGAAAAACAGGCAATATTGGGATAGAGGCAGGGATAGTGGAGACCGGTGCTGCCATCTGTCCCGCCCCGTCCCCACATGCCCCCAGCCCTGGAGGCCCAGGCATGGGCAGGGTGGGCATTCAGCCCCTAGGGGAGGGGACCGCACTGTCTTCCCCCAGACTTCACCTGCTAGTCTGTCCCTCTCCTGCCTGAACCCTAGATGGACACAGCCCTCTCCCTCCCGCCCTGCACCCCCGGTCTCCTCCACGCCGTCAACCTGTCTTGTAAAAGCATCTGAAAGGCCTGGCCACCAGCCACAAAAGCCTTCTCGGGCCTTCTCTCCGGTCGCGTGTGGCTCCTGGAGAAAGCAGGAGGGGGCAGGAGGCTGGCATTCAGCTGCTCCGTAAATCTATCGAAGATAGTTTTTATCACTTCCCGACATTCCTCTGTGAAAGCCACTCGGCTGTGTTTACAAATTAGAGAATTCATTCGATGTCAGGGACCTGGCTAATGGCCTGGGTACATCCAGCAGGGAACAGACGGGGCCCCTCCCGGCTCGGCTCCTGTCTGGCTGAGCAACCTTTGGCACTGAGTCGTGTTCCGGCCTCTGCCTCCCTGTCTATAAAATGGGGGTGCGGGTGGCTGGGAGGACACGTGGTGTCACAGAGGCACGTGCCTGGCTTGAGCGCTGGCACAGAGCAGGCCCCTCATAAAGGAAGGCGGCGACGAAGTGTACTGAAGTCTGTCTGAGGCCAAGGGTCGGGGAAAGGCAATGGGGGCAGAGTTCAAGGCCGGGGTTTCCAGCCCCTGACTAGAATCTCTCTGCCAGGCAGGTGCTCCTGCATCACTGAGTACTTTCTGGGTGAGGATGCCCCAGAAACAACCAGTCTTAGGCACAGAGAGGGATTCTCCTCCCCTCCTCCCTCCTCCTCCTCCTCCCTCTCCTCCTCTTCTTCTCATATAGCAAGCTCCAGATCCTCTCCCCGTAAGGACTCTTTGAGCCTTCCCACATCAAGACCGTCCCAGCCTTAGAAGTTCAGCCATTAGAAGTTCAAGCCCTCCATGCACTGACCAGTTGAGGTTCCCCGGATCTTGGGTTATGAAAGATTCTGAAGCTGCTTCTGGTGGATAGCGGTGTTATTCCATTGGCCTGGGACAGCGTGCGGTGGCCCCAAGTACGGCCCCGTTCTTTGCCATCCTGTCAAGTCCTAAGCCCCTTCTCCTCTAGATGAGGCAGCTGAGGTTCAAGAAGGGGACTGGAGAGTCAAGAAAGGAGGGGGTGGTGACGTTCCCCAAGCACCCACCGCGTATTACGAGGCAGCCCCCATGTCCACATGCCACCGTCTCATCGGACCCTCCCAACGACCCTGACCCTTTGACAAAGGCCGAGGTTAGAGCAGTCACTCAGCAAGCTGGCAGTGTTGTGGCTTCCAGAAGCCCACACACTGGACTCCGGGGTCTCAAAGAACACAGGACAACCAAAGACCAGATCCTTGGAGCAGAGGGGGCCAGAGGCGCAGGGTGCAGATGGGAGGGTGCAGCCGGAGGCCACGGGGCCCTCACAGAGGGGGGATAAATCCCTGTGGGCTGGAGGCGTCCCCCGGCAGGAGTCTCTTATTTATCACTTGAGAGGTTAAACGGTAAATTATTAGTGGTACCGCAAAGGCCCATCACCCTCCAATTTGAACAATGCCGGGAACTTTCCAGGGAGCTGCTGAGAAACCGTGGGAAGTTGGACAATGGTGGCTCAGCCTGTCCCATCTCAGAGAGGAGGAAGTGAGGCTCAGGGAGGTCCTCTCCCCGCTGCGGTGGGGGGGGGGGAGTGGTTGTGGGGGAGGTGGGACCATGCTTCTTAGCTTGCCTTCCAGACAAAGGGCATCATGCCGTCCCTCATTCCTCCTCCTCCTCCTCCCCAACAGTCTTCCCCCGTGAGGCCACCGTGTCCAGTGCATGCTTGGGCAGCCCGCACGCGGGCGTCGGGGTGATACGGAGAAGTCAGCATGGCCCTGCACAAGGATGGCACACAAAGTCAGCCTCGGCCCATGTTTAAAAAAGAAACAAAAAAGCAGGGGGCGCCTGGGTGACTCAGCTGTTTGAGTATCTGACTCTTGATTTCGGCTCAGGCCATGATCTCACGGTTTGTGGGATCGGGCCCTGCACCAGGCTTCGAGCTGAGAGTGGATCCTGCTTGGGATTCACTTTCTCTTTCTCTCTCTGCCCCTTCCCCACACATGCACTCTCAAAAAGAGAAAAGAGAAGAAGGGAAGGGAAGGGAAGGGAAGGGAAGGGAAGGGAAGGGAAGGGAGGGGAAGGGAAGGGAAGGGAAGGGAAGGGAAGGGAAGGGAAGGGAAAGGAAGGGAAGGGAAGGGAAGGGAAGGAAAGGAAAGGAAAGGAAAGGAAAGGAAAGGAAGCTTGTTGTCTTCAGCTTTCCTACTGCCCATCTCAAGTCAAGGAAGCTTCTGCTGTGGCCAAATTCTGGCATAGGAACACTCGCAGGGCAGAGACCATCATCAACTGAAAGGAGGTGAGAATAAAAGCGTGAACCTGACACAAATAAGCAGCGTCATTATTTTGTCGTCCCCGCCTCTGCCGTGCTGATGTCCGCCCAGCTGCCCAGCGACAGCGCACAGTGGGCCCACAGGAGAGCGCGATGAATGCGCGATCAAGTGAATGAATTGCTGAACGAAGCAATGCAGCACCTGGGCTCTCTGTTCCTTCATCTGTGGAATGGGATGGTCACAGTCACCCCACGAGGCTGCTGTAAGGTTCAGGACCCTCCACGACACTTCCCATGGAGGGCACGCCAAGCACTCCATACGCAGGAGCTGTTATTTTAAGGAAAGACCTTTAGCCTCTAGGAGATCATAAGGTAATTGCCTCTCCCTCGTCGGCCTTGACCCCCAGCTCCCGGATGAACCACAGGTCAGCCCACGGCCCCTGAAACCCAATCACTGTCTGATAAAGCCCAGAGGCTTTGTGCAGTCGCGTGCCCCCCCCCACCCACACACACACACTATCAGGAGCAGGTGTCATAGAAAATCAGGGTGACTTGGTTTTGAAAGATTCTGCGTGTAATTCTTGAGTTTTGTTTTGGAAGATGAAGTCATCGTGTGTGACACAAATCAATACAAACATCAATGTGCGCTGGCCTGGCCAGCCTACAGTATAAAGGAGGTGACACTGCCCCAGCCCAGAAAGATCTGGGAGGCCGAGGAAGGGGCGGGGCTCTCCCGTGTGCTTGTGCCCGGTCCCTGCCTGTGGTCCTGATCCCTTCCTGGGACCACCCTGGCTGGATTTCTGCATCACAGGGACCTTCTGTGTTCTGGGCAGAAGTAGGCTCAGGGACGCGTCTCTCTCCAGGTCTGGGCCATCCTGGGCCACCTGAAGCACCCTCCTTAGGAGTTCCGCGTCCCCAAAGTCCCTTCAGTGGCCCACCACCCCTCCCCCAGCTTGTCTTTTCCTTTGGCAAACATTCAGCAAGAGTGTGCTCTGTGCCGGGCAGAGGGCCCAGCTGTGCGGACAGTCCTGCCCCGAAGGGGAACCTGTCCCTGCAGGTCACTATGTAAATCAGCTCCACTTGTGCTCAGGGCTCAGAGGGCACTGAACGGGGACCTGGTCTCACCGGGCAAGGTGGCATAGCTGAGACAGATGATGAGTCCAGGGGACATGGAAAGTGGAGGGAGGCAGAGGGACCGCTCTTGCAAAGGCAGGAAGTGGAAAAGAACAAGACACATTCCAAAAGGGGGACGGAAGTCCCGTGCTATGGTGCAGAGTCGGCTGCAGGCCCTGTGCTGGGAACAGGTGCCAAACCTCATCTCAGGTCCCCAGCTCCCCGATCCCCTCACCCCACCTCTGTCTACCCACAACCGCATACACGTTCCCCTTGCAGATCAATTTTTGCCAATGGGTGCCGAGCGCTACTCCTGGTCTCACCATCCAGCAGGTGCAGCAGGACCGGAAGTCCCAGTGTAGACTCACCCGGGACATCCACGTGAGACTGCTCTGGCTACACCCGCTGCCTGCTCGCACGTGCACAGAGCAGCCCCAATCAGAAACCAGCACCAACACTTAGGACATCTCTGAAGACATAGACACTTGTGTCACCAGCAACTTACCGAACTTGGCAGTGGACGAGGCCTCGGTGGGGCACGTCCTCAAGAGCTAAACCTTGGCCCTTCATATATCACCCCAGAAAAGAGATGCAGCAGGCCCTTGAACCTGTGGTTTCGGATCCACTCCAGCTCCTTCTGAAGCCAGCACAGGGCAGGGTGTGCTTGGACCCCAAGCTCCGCAGCCCAACCTGAGTCTCCATCACCGCCTCCTCCAGGTAGGCTGCCCCCCTCTCTCCATGCCCCTGGTTGCCTTTGTCCCCATTAAAGGCTGACCCATGAACGTCATTAATCCTCAAGGGCCTGGGGACCTGGATGAGGCTGCCGGGCCCTGCCCCCTAGGAAACTGGCCCAGGGGAGATTGACATTGAACAATTCAAAATGAGCTCGAAGGCCATTACCTCCCGTGTGCAGTCCTGCCTCTTGCTTCTCCAATTTGACAGACAGAGACATAGAAACACAGGAGCTGGGGGTGGTGGCGGGGACAAAGAAGTAAAGAGACTTGGAAGCCAAGAGAGAGATAAATGTGGTGTCATCGCTCACTACTTGTCTGTAACCCTTAACAGGCATCCCGTCTGTCCTGCCCTGCCCAGCACCCAGAATGCAGTGACCCAGGGCAGGCCCAGTGAATGTTAGTTACATGAAGGGAGGAGAAAAACCATAAAGCAAGAAAGAAGAACGAGAGAGAAGAGGCAAGTAGCAGGGTAGCAGGTCCAGGGAGGGGGTGAATGGAGCTGGGTCCCTCACCCTCCCATGTTATGCTCGTGTGTTTTTGGTGACAGCAGAGGCCGAATTATGCGACCGGCCTGGCTCTTCTAACCCAGGACATCAGGCGTCTCTGGTCAAAGGGAAGCCAGGTGCTGAGCTCCTTGCTCCCCACCTCCCCAGCCACCCAGGCCACCCCAGCACCCACAGCTCCAGCCACCCTCCGCCCAGTCAGGGAGCCAGGCCGGGAGGCCAGTTCCTCTGGGTGACTCTCCACCAACCACCCATGTGCAGAGCAAACAAAGCGTCCACGTGGGCGTGTATGACTTATGGCTTTAATCTCCCTGATAGAAGGCCTTTAAAGATTATTTCAGGGATGAAAAAAAATAATCCTGGGTAATGAATCACGGCCTTAAGAAGCTGATAAGCAGCAGGGAAGCTGGCGGGGCCTGAGTTCCTGATTTAATTAAAGTCTTACGGATACTCCCTGAAACAAAATCCATTGTAGCCATCAAGGTGATAAAAAGACTGCAGGTTCCTTTAAACTAACTCACCTGCCTTGTGAGTCTTCTTCCCAGCGAAGAGGACAGATGAGGAGGCAGTGCCCTCGGGACCCAGGGCTGCATTGCTGCAGAAGGCCCCGTCTGGGGCTGCCAGGGACCCCTGGGGGATAGCAGGTGAGTGACGGAGCCCAAGAGCTAAAGCTGATCTTTAGATCTTTAGAGCCTGGAGGACATAGGATAATATGCTCAGACAGGGAGTAGGACCCTGTGAGTCCTTAGGTCACCCGTTGGCCCTCTCTGGGACTCAGGTTCCAATCTAACAGCGGGGGAATGAGTCCAGTTGGTCTCTGAGAGGCATCCCCAAGCTGGCTTTCAGGGTCCTAAGCCCCATGTTCCCCAAGGAGGGGAAGAGACATGGGTGGTACCTTCACATGGGAAGGCCCTTTTCTCTGGACCCTGCCCGCAGCGCCAGCCTCCTGCCGCCCTCGTTCCCCCTTCCCTTCCCTGCCTTTCCTGGTCCCACCACACGCACATGACGACCTGGTAAAAGTTCAGTTGCCAAAGCTCCTGGTCCGGTGAGGGAGTGAGTGGGGTATATGTGTCCAGCCAGAATGCACCATGGAAAGCAGGACCCTCAAGGCAGGCAGGAGCCGTGGATTCTTTCCAGCTCCTGGTGGGCTGGACCCAGAAGGACAGAAATAGAGCCCATGAGACTGTGACAACAGTGGCCAGTGGTCTGTATGTCCTCAGACACTAGCCAGTCCACAGGGAGTGAAAGAGACAGGTGGGTGGGCGAGCTCATGGACGGATGGATGGTTGGATGGGTAAAGAATGGATGATGGATGGACGGACAGGTAAGTGGATCGGTGAGTGAGTAGATGGACGGACAGATGGACAGACAGATGAACAGCATCCGGGGGAGGCGACCGTGAGCCGAAATCGGGTTTGGTCCCCTTGTGCCAGCTCCCTCTCTGATAGCCCTCAGCCCTGGCAGCCTCTGCCAGTGCCCTGTGCTCAGTGCAGATGTGCGAGTGACCTGCCTTGTCCCCGATGATGGCCAATGCCACAGGGTCAGGGTTAAATTTGAATTTTAGTTTAATTATGAACAATTCTTAGCAAAATTTTGTCCCAGATGCTGTATTTGGTGGCTACCTGTGGCAACCCTACAAAAGAGTGTCCTCTCGGCCCCGTGCCTGGCAAAGAGCTGCTCCGGAGAGAGGCCCCCACGCAGGCAGTGTGCACGGTGACTTTCTCATTCGTGGCCTTCCTCTGGGCCCCAAGGCCCCAGAAGTCTCTGGCCAATGAGTGGGTAAGGAGAGAAGATTCCAGCAGGAAACTGCAGGCTGGGATGCGGCAGTGCTAAGCCCGGTACCCTCACCAGGGAAGTCCTTCCCGCCTGGCCTGGAACTACAGGTGGGGCTCCCGGGGACCGGCTGCCACCTAGCGGCCAGCATCAGAAAGGCAGGCCGCGGCTCCCAGAGAAGATGGGCAGGTAAATCAACGCCCCCACGAAACAACATCCTCATACACACTTGACAGAAAAGGAAACTGAAGTCCAACTTCCCCCCAAACCCAAACTCGTGTCCAGACCCTAGTATGAAAGCAGCGCCCCTTCTATTCACAGCCACGAAGTGGGTCCCCAAGGCCCGCCCTGTCAGACACATCTTTCGCTCACCAGCCTTCTCGGTAGCTCTCTATTCTCGGTGGAGTAAGTCACCCCTCTCTGTGCTGATGTTTAGAGCCTCTTTAGCCAAGTTCATTTCCCTGACGTCTTCTCTGTCTTCTAAATCCTCCTGTGTTCCGCCTCCTGGAACCTTCCCCAGCCCTCCTCTCCCTCCTTCTCTCCAGGCCCCTCCATCACTGAGGCTGCTGGGCCTCCCCACCTCCCTCCGCCCTGAGGCTCTTCCCTGGCTCCCCATGACGCCCACCCCCCCTAAGCTGATGGGTCCCTCGTGCCCTCAATAAGCTCACCTAATTCTGTACCAGTAAGTTCCATCCACCAACAACTCCAAAATGCGTCCCTAGGGCCCAAGTCTCTCCCCGGAGCTCCAGACTCACACTGGGCGCTGTCCACCAGCACCTCCCCTCGGAGCCCAACAGGCCGCTCAGTGAATTCTGAAATGGTCAGAACCTCAGGCCTCCCTCCGAAACCTGCTCACCTTCAGCCTTTCCCATCTCGGTGGCCCCCCGCTCAGTTTGTCAGGCCGAAAATCTCTTCTGTGCAACCCCACGTCCACTCCACCTACAAAGCCTACTGGCACTGCTTTCAATATGAGCCTGGAATCCGACCACTTCTCACCGCCCCCCATGGCAACCCCCATGCAAAGAGGCCAGCCACGCATGCCCACCATGCAGGGGCACAGAGCCAAGGGCAGGGGAGGCTCCTGTGCCCACCTGGACCCTTGCACAGACCCCCCGCCCCCCCCCCCCCCCCCGCCGCGGGCTGGCCTCCGCACTTCCTCACTCATTGTCTCCTGCAGTCTCTCGTCTCACTGTTCGTTCATTCATTCACGCATTCACTCATTCATTCATTCACTGATTCACTCAAGGACAGGCAAGGCCCCTGCGGTCATGAAGCTTCCACAGGGTAAAGGCAGGGGATAGGGCGGTGGTACAGAAGACAGATGTTAAACAGCCAATGAGACACAGCTCATTATTTCTCTGCAATCAAGATCATTGCTACGAAGCAGAAGTGGAGGGGGTCACAAAAGCAAAGAGCAGGTGGAACCCACGTGGCCTGAAGCAGGGAAAAGCCTTCCCCGAGGAGGGGCATTAAATCTGGGCTGTCAACAACGGTCTGTGGTATGTAGACGAAGAATGGGGGGGTGGGGGGGTGGGGCGGGGTGGAGAGAAAAGATGCCAGAGAGGTAGGAGGGAGGCAGAGGTGGGAGGAAGTAGGCCCACAGGTGGGGGCGTGTGTACCCACTGAGGCTGGAGGCCCAACAGCAATTTGACCCTTCTGACCTGTGGGCCTTGGAGGCACTCGGGGTTTTATTCTTGGGGTGGGGGTTCCAGACCCATCCTTCAGGATCTTGGACCCCTCCATACAGGATTGCCCCAGCACCCCCGATTCTGGCCAAATGGGCAATGAGGGGTTAGTGAGACACCAGGAGCAGAAGCACTATGTCAGGCTGGTGATGGAAATCCTGAAGTCTCCCTGTAAGCCCGAGGCCCAGAGTCTTCCTCCCCAGGGTCCCCGGGTGCCTCCCTGTTCCATGCACTTGGTGAGTGCAGAGGCTCCTATGCCAGCCCCAGCCGGTCCAGACGACACGGGCGAAGGGCCCTTGCTGTGGCCTTGATGGCTGTGCTCGCCTTCCTAGAGGCAGGGGTAGACTAAAGGGCGTCAGCTGTCCTGCCGGTTGGGGGTGTTCTCAGGTGCACCCCTTCGGGGGAGGGATCTGGGGTTGCCACAAGAGTGCCCAGGGAGTAAGGAAACCCTTTTCAAGGGGTCTGGGCATACCCACCCCCCGGGGCTCACAGGCTGACCTACAGGCACCTGTGTGGGGAGTCAGGGAAGAGTCCCCGGAGGAGGAGACGGGAGAGTCTTGCACGTGGAGGGAGTGGCAGGAGCAGAGCCCAGCGGAATTCAGGAGCAGCAAGTTGCAGGGCCTTGGCACCTGCTGGGCCAGCCGGAGAGAGAGTCGTCCTTGTCACTTGTGCCCCGCGGGTGTGCCACACTATGCTAGACGATGCAGCGACGAGGGCGTCACGGCCCCATCCCCGTGGGGAAGGTCAGTGCTGACCTGGGGTGCGCAGCACCCTCTCAGGAAGGGCTCAGGAACTAGGGGTGGAAGGATGGACGGGGCGAGCCGGGTCTGGCTGTCAGGGGTGGAGGGAGGTAGGAAGGACATACGTGGCCAGGTGGGGAAGACGGCTGAGGAACGAACCTAATTCGGGGTGTGGGTAGCAGTTTGAGGTCAGCACCGAACTTCCCCGTGGGGATGGGGCCGTGATGCCCTTGTCACTGCATCGTCTAGCATAGTGTGGCCACACCCGCGGGGCACAAGTGACAGGGACGACTCTCTCCCCGGCTGGCCCAGCAGGTGCCAAGAAACCAGGCTCTTGGTCTGGGGCAGAGTGGATGTTCCCAGGGGCCAGGAGCAACGGGGGAGACAGTTCTTGCCAAGGTGCCTCTGGGGAGGGACCGATGACGGAGCAAGGACAGAGGGTAGGCTCCTGGACGGGGATTCCGACAGGTGACATGCAGTCTCGGAAGCCCGGGCGTCAGAGCTAGGGGCACCTGCGATTCCAGCCTGGCTCCTCACCTGCCAACTGGACAGATGATCCTCCTTCTGCCAAAACCATGGGTGGATGGGGGTGACACCGCCAGGCACAGAGCTGTGCACGAATGCCAGGCTTTCTTGAGGGGGCTCTTGGCGAAGCTGGGGTGGAGCTGAGACTCACTTGAGGTCCCTGACTTCCTTCTGCAGGAAGAATCAGGAAGGACAGGGAGCTCTGCTATTGTCTGGCCTCCTCCCCAGAACCCACAATGACCCCATTGTCCCTCACCTGCCCAGCCCAGCCCCGCCTGCCCTGGGCAAGAGCTGGCTGTGTTCTCCTCCACCCCCACGAGCTCAGGAGGAGGCTGGCTCCGGACTCCTGAGGCCGTCCCGGGTGCTTGCTCCTGAAGGAACCCCAAGCTCTTTGGTACTGGTTGTTCTCATCAGAAGGAAAACAGGACAGCTTCCCCACCGTTGAAGAATTAAGAGCGCACTAGGACCAGAGCTCTCTTCCTGGTCCTTATCTCTAGGACAGAGAGAGGCAGCTCCCCCAGATCTTGTAAATTAGCCTGGAACAGGTGCCTAGAGTAGCCCAGAACCTGCAAGCCATCTCTGAACATGTAGCTTAGCCCAGCCTAGCCTGGAACTAGCTCTCAGGCTAGCCCAGCCCCACACATTCATGGGGGACACACACGTTATCCCAGGTTAGCCCAGAGACACATGCTATCCTAGAACACCTGGGTGGGTTTGGAGCACCCGTGAGCCCAGGATAGCCCAGGACTCAGGGGTCAGCCCGGCACACGCAAGTTAGGCCAGGTTAGTCCCCGACACGTAGGCTTCCTTGGCACACCCAGGATAGATTACGACAAATAAGTTGGTCCAAGAGAACAATTCTTCAAAAAAATTTAAAGCAGTGGAGCCTTCCTTCAAATGAAACCTTCTCACCTAGAACCCAGTGGTAAAACCGACAAAGTGGGGCTGGCGTGGGTTGGGTCGGGGTGCGGTGGGGGGCTGGGGGGAGGAGGCAGCGGTGCTGGCGAGGGGGGGGGGCGGTGGGGAGGCCTGCAGCAGTGCTCGGAAATACACAACACTCAGCGGCCAGGGAAAGGCCCTGCCTTGGAGCATTTGCTGATGCAAAGGGCTGGTTTGCAGGCTTCCAGGCTCTCGTTAGTGAACTCAGAGCCGGGAAGAGATGCCCATAGTTAACTCCACAAGCCTGTGGACCGGCACCAGCACCCAGAGCTACGCACCGAACCTCCTGGGCTCTTCCCTGGACACCCCAGGACTCAGAGGATCTCAACGTTGTGCAGCCCAGGTCCAAGAAACAGAGGTCGGCCCAAGCCTGAGGGTTTGCTAGGCAGTTTCGGGCTTTCGAAGCCTGAGGGCAACCCAGGAAAGCATTTCCGATCCCTGGCAAGGATAGTGGGAGGTGAAGTCAGTGGGGGAGACGTGGCCGCAAGAATTTCCCGCATGACTTTGACCAAGTCCTCTCTGCCTTCTGGGTCCCGGACTCCCCATCTGTACAGAGGAGAGACCCGAGGGCCGTGACCTCTAAGGGGCCCCACTCCGGCCTCTGCAAGTCAGCAGAGTTTACCTTTGTGACTTCCGGCCTCTGCCCCCTCCCCGGGTCTGGCCCCCCGCCCCCTGCAGAGCCCCAGGCACTGGGTCGCCCTCCCTCCACGCCTCGCACACCTGTCCTCAGCTGGCTGGCATCCAAGGGTGTGTGTCCTCCTCTGTGAGAGGCGACTCCTACGTGCGGTGCTCGCGGCAGCCTTGCCTGGGCCAGCCTGATCGACATGTGGTACCTGACGGAGCGACAGGCGGGTGGCGTCTCGGAAGCAGCCCAGGGCACTGGAAGAGCCCAATCTGGGCTTTTGTTTTTCCATTGAAAGATAACGTAAATTATGAAATAGTTTGAACATTCAGAAAAGGACACATTTAGCCACGTCCCGGATTTCGATGTCAGTATTAACAAGGGACATGTGTCTCCAGCTCAGAGC
Organism: Prionailurus bengalensis; assembly: GCF_016509475.1. Classification (NCBI taxonomy): domain Eukaryota; kingdom Metazoa; phylum Chordata; class Mammalia; order Carnivora; family Felidae; genus Prionailurus; species Prionailurus bengalensis. The sequence goes on along the minus strand of NC_057351.1, from coordinate 31,342,960 downwards.
ACACCCAGCGCCCCTCCCGGCTGCAGTGGGGCGGGTGTGCCTGACACCTCCCTCACAAGCAGGGGCTCGCATAGGACAGGGGTGGCTTCTCTGTGCCTCTGCGCTGGGTTGTGTCACACGCACGCTCCTCTGACATCTCATTTACCCTCATAACCACCTGGTGAGGCACGGGTGAAGAAAGATGTATTCCCTCCGTTTCACAGAAGAGGAAACTGAGGCACAGAGGGTGAGGCAGCTACCCGAGAGCACGCAGTCCACGGTGGCAGGTCAGCACTAGACCCAGGTCTGTCCCTGAGACGAATGTTCTTTCCCCCATCAGCCCCTTGGTGCCCTCATCTGCTCCCCCCACCTCGGAGCCTCCAGGAGGGACTATTAATGCCGTGGTGCTGTGTCCAGGCAAACTGGGCCATGCCTCAACCCTAGCTTTGAACACATTCCGCAAAAGTGGGTTGGGAACCAGCATTGTGCGAGGTACAGAGCAGCTGTGACAAAGAGAAGGCACCGTCCTGCCCCAGAGGCGCACACGGATGCCCAGATGCACCCCCAGCGTACGTGTATTGTATCCAAGGGGCTCCACACTGATGCACACAAAGCACAGGGCTGTGAACCGCGGAGCAGGAAGCAGGAAGGGGCTGACTTCATAGAGGAAGTGGAGTTTGATTCAGGTCTTGGAAAGCAAACGTGGTGAGGAGGAGAAGAGGGGGGAGATCCCACCCGGCAGAGGGCCCCCCACATCCAAACGCTCTGTGGTGGGACAGTGTACTGCCCAAGAAGACAAAGCGAGGGGTTGTGAGAGGGTGAGAAAGCAGGTGGGAAAGATCGAGAAGCACATCGCCTACACACAGATCCACAGGCAAATCAAATCCGGACCATGTTAAAAAAAAAAAAAGGAGAAAACCTCCAAATCAAGGGCAAAAAGCAGCCCAGTAAAAAGAGCATCGACCAAGGACCTGAACGGGCACTGTTCAGGGAGCACGTGTCCAGCTGCCCAGGGAGCATGTGAAAAGCTCCCAACCCCATCAATCACGGGGGCAAAGCAACTTGAAACCACAATGGGATCCCATTATACTCCCACCACCGTGGCTACAATTAAGAAGGAATGCGAGCTTCCAGTGTGGACAAGAATGTGGAGCCACCAGAACTCTCACACGCTGCTCGTGGGCACGTTAATTACCCACTTGGCAGTATTTACGGAAACTAAACACATACCTGGGTTATGATCCGGCAATTCCACTCGCAAGTATTCACCCGAGAGACGGGAGAGCGGATGACTGCCGAAGGACATGAACAAAATGGTCATCCCAGATTTACCCACGATAGCCGGGAACTGAAAACCAGCCTCAGGCCCATCGGCCGTGGGGTGGTTCAATACGCAAAGGCACATCCGTTCGATGAACTACTACGCAGCCGTGAAAAAGGACAGATGAGGACACACTGAACTGCGCGGATGGATCCCACAGACATAAGGCGGAGTGAAAGAAAGCCGACAGAAACGCATGTATGCTGTGTGACTCCAGTTGAATAAGCTCAGGGCTATATGGAGTGAATTTGGGGGATCGAGGTCTGAGGAGGGGTTACCTCCCGGAGATTATTGACTGGAAAGGGGCCCAGGGGAACCTCCTGGGCTGTTGGAATTGTCTGTCCCTTGATCAGTGAGGCATTTACACAGAGTATACGCACGTAGAAATCCATCCACAAAATCCGCGCCCCCCCCCCCACCCCGCCCCATAAAGCGTTTCTTAATCCCTTGAGTTAAAGTTCAAGAGCGGAGTGGAGAGAGCGAGGGAAGGAAGGACAACCTCTTGGGAGACTTGTTGCAACACCGCAGGTGAGAGAGCATGAGTAAGCCAGCAGGAAACAGGTGCCAGGCGTGGGCTCCGCCAGTCATGCTCCAGGAGGCCAGAGGAAGATGTCAGCAGTGTGGGCAGCTGGGGGAGGCCCCGGAAGGAGAAAGAGGGACTCGGCCAGCCGGCAGAGGCGAGGACCCCTTGAGGCACCGGCGCATGTCAACATGGCCAGGTGTCGTCTAGACCAGGCACCCCTGCTTCCGGTCTCAGAGGGGGTGAGCTCCCCACACTGGCGGGTTCAACGAGAATAATCGGCCCCCGTTTGTTGGGCCCTTCCGACGTCTGCAAGGCCCTGTGGTGAGAGCTCTCTCATCAAGCCCGGGAAGAAGGCCTTATTCTTCCTATTTCCCAGATGGGCAAACTGAGGCTCCGAAGGCTGAGCAGGGGCACCACCTTGCATCCCCATCCCGTTTCACAGATGAGGAGCTGGAAGGTCAGAGTGGTCAGCCAGGACACGGCAAAGGCTCCCGCCGTGCAGTCTCCAAGCCCAGCCTGTCACCCCGTGGGTCCTGGGCACCGGGAGGGTCTGGCTCCGCCCAGGGGATGGGGCAGAGATGAGCAATTCTGAGAGAGCCAGAGAATGAGAGAGGAGGGCGGAAGACCAGAGACGCAAAGAAACCGAGAGAAGCAGTAGACAGAGCGGGCGGGGCCGGGTGGCGGGGAAGCAGGTGGTGCCGAGGTGGGAGACGGAGCAGATGTCGCCAGCAGCTGTGAACTCACGAGACAGACGTGAGTTCTGCTGACACAGGCTTGCGGGGCAGGTCCCTGCTCCTGCCTACCCCCACCCCCGCCCGCCCTCTGGCCACCCTGGTCCAGGCGGAAATTGGGGCGGAAACTGGGAGAGGATCGGCAGGAGGCCAGGCCAGACTCTCCCAGAGAGACCCCCAGCCAGACCACGTGACCCTGGGCCTCAGCGATCTCATCTGGGCAATGGGCCCCAAAGACCCTGCCAGCGCTGTCAGGCTCTGAGCCACCAAGGCATTTTCCCTGCCCCCAGCCTCACTCCTGCAGAGATGACACCCTGAAGCTCTCCACCCCCTGTCACCCCCCCGTCACAGGGAGCCTCCTGGCTCCCTGTGAAGTGTAGCCAACTCAGCACTACCAGCCTGGAGCCCCAGCTTCCTTTCCGAAGGACGGGGTGTGCTCTCTTCGCCAGCACGTACACTAACGCTGAAACAATATGGACATTAGCACGGCCCAAGGAGGACACACAAAATCTTGAAGCGTCCCATATAAAAAAGATGAGGCAGGGGCGCCTGGGCGGCCCAGTCAGTTAAGCATCTGACTTCAGCTCAGGTCATGATCTCATGGTTCGTGAGTTCGAGCCCTGCATCGGGCTCTGGGCTGATGGCTCGGAGCCTGGAGCCTGCTTCGGATACTGGGTCTCCCTCTCTCTCTGCCCCTCCCCCACTCATGCTCTGTCTTTCTCTCTCAAAAATAAACAAACATTAAAAAAAAAAAAAGATGAGACCAAAGGCTGACTGCAGCACCTCCGTCTCCCCGTCCCCCCAGGCAGACCCTTTTCTCGTGCTCTGGAGGGAGGGAGGTACCTTGCGGCTGACTGGAGGGGCCGATGGACAGTAGGGTGTGAGGACGCCAGGAGAAATCCATCAACATCATTGTCACCCCTCCTAGAACTGCCTGGGCTCAAACCAAGCTTTGCCACCTAACAACTGTGTGACCACAGGCAGGTAACTCAACCTCTCTGAGTTGCTCTCAATAACGTGCAGATGAGGTTGCCCACTTTACAGAGCTGGAGTGAAGACTGACTGACCCTGGAGCTGTGGGAGGCCCCCACCCAGTGCCCAGCACTCCGTGGCATAAGGACATCTCCCAGGCACGGGAGCAAAGACGACCGTGGAGTTAGAAGGGACTTCAGACAATTGCTGACCCCAGTCCTCACTCACATCTAGAGAAGGCAGCTGGAAAGCAGGCACAGAGCCCAAGGTTCTGGCTCCCAGGCCAGTGCTCCCTGGTCTAGGAGGAGGCAGGTCGCCTGAAATCACGCCTCCCTCTTCTACAGACACAGCAAATGCTTGCTCCGTGATGGCATCTGGAGATGCCAGGCAAGCGTGGCAAGATGGAACCGCTGCTCCGTGGCTGAGGACTAAAGAACAGCTTTCCCCGGGGCCCCGAGCAGGGCACCTGCCGGAGAAGAGGTGGCCCAGGTGGGATCCGGGCTGCTGGGGCCGGGCTCCCTCCGTCTGCCTGTCTCCTGGGCCCCTCTTTCCCTGGCTGAGGCTCCGGGCTTGGTTAAGCTGTCACTGCCACTTGCACTGTCCCTCTAGGTAGAGTCCAAAAGGGACAAAGGTTACAGGAATCACAGGTCCTCGACACAGGCTGCCCCTGACGTCAGCGGCCTCCTTGGCTCTTTCATGCCTGCCAGCTGCCCTGCGGATCCTCGGCCCAGCCTCTGCCCAACCTCACACGGAGGAGGGGCACTGTTTACAGCCCCGGATTAATTAAACCAATAAACCACCAATGCAAATCTGGCCAAGGGCCAGCTCTCTCGTGCTCCATGCTGAGGGGAGTGCTGCAGGGACTGCTGCAGCAGGAGACCAAGAAAGGGGGAGAGAGAGCAGAGGAAAAGAAGGAAGAAGAGAAAGGCCAGAGAGGAAGGGAGCTCGGAAGCAGGTCGAGTGTCCTGGCCCCCAGACCTCCTCTCCGGACCACATCATGACCCATATCTGCAGTATCCCTCCAAGGTCTTGTTCTCGCCTTCAGCCTCTCCTTCCCACTTGCCACCAACATGGCCTCAGGGAAAGTCTGCTATCAGTCATTTACACCATAGTAAGAATTTGAAGCTGGACAAGACCGCAGAGATGCCCTGATGCCACATCATTTGGGCGACGGAGGAGCTGAGGCTAGGAGGGCTAAATGCCCCAGGGCATCGGTGGCCAGGCTGAAAACTTCTGAGCACCAGGCCTGTACCATGGTCGTCATGCTGCACAGCATCCCCATGTCAAGGTCTTTGGTGGGACGTCAAAGTGTCTGACTTGGGGGAGAATAAAGGCATATACTAGTGCTAACCAAGGCTGGCTGCCACAGCAGCAGTCCTGCAGGGTCCCTTGCTTCAGCGTCTCTGGGTCTGGGCAGTGTGGGGCCCTGGCAAAGGCCCGGGCGGGCAGCCCTGCTCACCCTATATTCTGGTTTCTCAGGGGACTCGATTGTCAGGAAGCCTGTCCGTGAGGGGAGGCCGTGTGGCCTGGGACCAGCCCCTGGTCCTCTCTAGGTCTCATTTTCTCCTTCTGGTCACGGGGGACTCGGAATTGACAACCTGTAAGTGACCCTCTAGCTCAGACACTCTTCATCAGGGTCTGTAAGGGGAGAATGACGTCTTTGACGAGCCGGGGGCCTGGCCTGAACAGAGAGCTTCTGTTTGCAGCCAGAGTCACTTTAGACACCACCAAACTGCGGGGTGGGCCCCGGGGTTCAGCCATGAACTCTGAGCGCCCTTCATTTTCCCATCTATAAAATGGGAAATGACAGGTGTGGATCTCACATGTGGGAGGCCGTGCACTAATGAATGCTTTCAGAGCCTCAGAAGAGAAAAGGGGGAGCCGCTGTGGGGACCAGGGGACATAAGGCAGCAACCTGGGGGCCCCTGACGCCAGGCTGGACGCTGGGCCCTGCCCCACTGGTCCAAGAAACACCAGCAACCCGGCAACCTCCAATCTACTAGAGATTTTCCCAGCATTCATTTCCTCCGGGACCTTGAGGAACATCTTCCCCGCTTTGTGCCCCCTACAGCCCTCCTCTGTAAATGGCTCTGAAGCCTTATGACCCAGGTTCCCAACTCCAGGGACAGTGACAGCATTTTACTCATGCCCCTCTATCTGACCGTGGTCTGTCGCGTCTTCACACATGCCTACCACTCTGAGGGACCCAGGGGATTCAAAGGGAAAGTGCCAGCCATCAAAAGGCTATGTCTCTCCTGGGTAGACAGAAAGTTAAAAAAAAAAAAAAAAAAAAAAAAAAAAAAAAGAGAGAGGTTTAATGTCAACGCGTGTGAAAATGTTAAAATAAACGGCCACCTGGCCCAGATGCCTCGGCACGGAAAGCAAACAGAAGGCCCTGCAGTCTTCTATTTCCTGACCCTGGCAGACATCACGAATAGATCCCACAACTCTTCCCCGCTGAGCCAGGTTGCAGCCTCCTGGCCCTTCCTTTCTGGTGCTCCAGGCCGCCCCCAGCCTCCTCACTGGAGTTAGCAAGCGAAACAGGGTTCAGCTCTCCCCAGAGGTCTCAGGGTTATAGCTGGGCTAGCTACGGGAGGCTTCCTGGAGGCGGAAGTCTTCCCTAGGCCTTGAAAGAAGACTCTGGAGAGTTGAAGAGAGCAGAGAGGGTGTTCTAGGAGGCAGGAGCTGTGTCAGTCGGGATCTGGAGAGAAAAACCTGCGCAGCATATTCAAGGACGGTGGGATCAGCTGCCGGAGGGGAGAGACATCCAGGAGAGGAGAGGGAGGCGGGGGAGGGGGGTGCCCAAAGTCAGGTCCTCGGCCTGCTTGATTGAACCTGAAGCCTCGTCACCTTCTGTATCCACTCCCAGCCCGGGGAGGCCCTGGAGGAGCCTAGGGTGAGCGACGTGGCGCTGGTAGTGGCTGTCAACCTCCCGGGTGACAAGGAAATTTACAAGCTCATTAGAATGACATGTCGCTGCCCATTCTGAGTTACAGGATAGGTGCCTGAGATGTATAAACTATCTCCTCTAGCTCTGCCCCATGGCTGATTTGCAGCCACGTCCAGCCCAGTCCAGCCCCTGGTCCGGGGACAGCGCACCCCACAGGGAGAGCTGTCCTCCATCACTGCACACCAGGGACTGAGTGCAGAACGGCGGCCTCAGACACCAGGGCTTCTAGGGCCAAGGACAGGTGCGCAACGCAACCCCTTCCCCTTCCTCTCCCCCTGGGGCCCCTCCCTAGAAGACCATCCTCTACCCATGCTTTCCTTTAGAACCTATCTTAGCTCTCACCTCTAACAGGGAGCCCACCAGGATTTGTCCGCAAGACCTACCAACTGCACAGAACAACGGGAAACCTGTTTATAGGTCCGACCCAATGCTAACCTGCTCAGGGACTCAGGCAAGCCATCCCTCTACCCAGGACTCAGTTTCTCCATCTGTCACCCAGGAAGTCGGACAAGAGAGCCTCTGGGCCTTCAGCAGTGAGAACTCTCCTATCATGTGTGGAGGGGGTCAGGTGCCTGGCTGGCCGAGGGCCACGGGGCCATGTGTAGCCCATGCCCCGTGTCCCACTGCACCCAGAGCCTCGCCCAGGTATTGCCCAGCAACCTGAGAAGGATCAGAGGCCCAGGACCTCGGATTTCTGTAGCTGGAGGAGACTTCAAGGACACTATGGTCCAAACTCTGCCTTTCCCAGATGGGCAATGGCGGCCCAGAGAGGGCAATGACTTGCCCGAGGCTGCACAGCAAGCCAGCCACAGCCAGGACTCATGCCTTAGTTGAGATCTTGCTTCGTATGTGGCTCACGGGTGCAAAGGCTATGCTTACTGTCCCATCCTTGCCACTCACAGAGAGTCCCCTGGGGTGATGGGGGGGGTCACTGGACCCTGATTCGGGGGCGGGGGGTCCACAGAAAAAAGCAGAAGAGATAGCCCCCATCGGCCAAGAACCTGCAATTAAGACACGAAAAAGAGATTTTAGTGGAGAGTGTACTCTCTCGTCTAAGGCTCTCCCATCAGCTTCCCCTTGCCTGTCATTCCACCGAAAGTGAAGTGTCGCCTTGGGTTAAAAACTGCCCTCTTTACAGAGGAAGTTAGGAAGTAATTTTCTAGCATCTCAGTATAAATGAATTTGTCAGAAGTCCTTCTCTGGGGCCATAGAGACCCAAGAGCGAATAAAGGACCCGAAGAGAAAGACCTCTGCTTCCTCTTGGGGCGCGGACAAAAGTTCCTAGAATTCTCTCCCTGCCAGCAATCCTGTAGCATCGTATGCTGGTTTACAGCTCACCCCAGTGCAGACACACACACGCACACACACACACACACCCTACAGCCAAGGCCAGAGTGAAAGCATCAACCTAGCAAAGACCTTCTCCGTGTCAGAGCAGGCTTTCTCCCATCAGAGCAGGGGTGGGGAGCTGCCTGACGCTGGAGGCATCCAAGCCGCGGCAGTGGAATGATGAGGGGACCTTTCCATCCCAGAGATACCCGGACATCTGGTCACTCACGCTCCTTCTCTTCCTCCTCCATGAGCCCTCAAGTCCCGCCAGCCTCACCACAAGTCCACAACTGTCCTTCCTGCCCCTCCTCTGCCCTGCCGCCGGGGCCCCTGCAGTCCGGGTGTTCTCTGAGTGGCCAGTGCAGGGGTGGTCCCTCCCAGGGGCTGCTCCTAACCTCCAGAGCCGCTACTAATCAGGTCGCCACCCACTCTTCAGTTGGGCTTCAGGACCCCTCATCAGCACTCACGGGGGCATGGGAAGCCGTGGCCTTTGCCCAGGAAAACGACAGCCCCCAGAAACCCTCACTCACATGTCAACCTCCCACGTGCCCTGTGGGGAGACACCCGCCACCCACGCGGGGCACAGGGGGCCTGGCCTGCGGCTCTCCTGCACCTACTTCTCTCCACGCGGTGCCTCTCTACACCTTTGTGCCTTCACGTCCTTCTCTGCCAGCCTCCCTGCAGCTCCCCTACCGTGTGTCCCATCTCCCCTCTTTCGGTCTCTCTCCCTCCTTGTCTCTGTGCCTTCTGCCCTTCATCCCCCGCCTCCTGCTCTCCCTGTCTCCCGGCCGGCCCCTGCCCCACGGAGCCTCACACTGGAGCCAGTGCAGCAACGGTGTTTCTGAGCCCTCCGGGGCCGGGATAGACCTCGAACCGCCCAGCAGAGCCCGCCCGCGGCCTCCTCCCGCCCCCTCCCCTCCCCTCCCCACCTCCTGGGTGCCAGGCCCTGAGCCAGGCCCGAAGGCAGGCAAGGGAGGGGAGAGGCGGCCACCGGCCGGCCCAGGCACTCCGCAGACGTTCTTAGGGTCACCCTTTTCCTGTTTTACATACAAGGAAACTGAAGCCCAGAGACATGAAGAGACCAAGCTGCGGGTCTGCCCGACTCCAAAGCCCATGGACTTTCTTCTCTCCGTTTCAATGAGCCCAGACAGCTGGGCTAATGGTGCAGCCAGGATTTGAACCCCTCGCCCTCACGGCACACAGGGACTCGTTCTGAGCCATGAGACGCTCACAAGGGGGTAAAGTACCACAAGGCCCACTGCTGTGGGCCACACCGAGCCGGGGCCCCAAACGAGAAGTCAAGGCTGAGGGCCCGGGGAGGCCCGGAGGCGGGCTCCTTGGGCTGGGGCCAGAGAAGCCTTCTCAGAGGTGGCTGTGTCCCAGCAGGGGAGAGAGCCCTGGGGCAGGAGGAAGGCAGGGAGTAAAGGCTGGAGGTGACCCCAGGAGCCGGCAGGGCCAGTTGGGGCTGGGCCGGGGGATCCCCCACAGCGTCAGACAGGAGAGTCCGGGGCCGTGGGCTGGAGAGGCGTGCCGGGCCGCAATGTCCTCCCCAGCTCCGGTCCCCCCAGTGCTGGGCCATTAACGGGGGCGGGGGGGGGGGCGGCCTGGCTGGGAAGACTGCAGCAGGTTCTTAGGGGCGATGGCTGGGAGCCAGCGGCCAGCCGCGTCTCTTGGGGCAGCTTCTCTGGAAGGGAGGCCCGAGTGTGGACCTCTACAGTCGCCACACTGACTTCCAGATACGCCCCACACATAGGAAGGGGTCCCCCGCCCTCACCCCAGCCCCTCCGGGGGCAGCCCCAGCCCACGCTCCACACCCCCTTCTCCTTCCCAGGGACAGGACAGCGGTGTTGGCCCAAGAGCAGTGCGGCTGGCTGAGGCTGGGACAGCCGCGTGACCCCAGCCCCACCCTCCCAGGCCTGCCCCGAGCCTCAGGCCGGTGTTCCCGCAGGTCCTCGCAGCGGGCGCCGGCCTCCCAGATGCTGTGGGCCACAAGATGGGCTCTAGTCTCTGCCCGCACCCCCCCCCCAGTGTGGCTTCCTGCGGTGCAGCCGAAGACAGCCTCCTACCTGGGGGGCAGCCACCCGGGGTGGGGGTGGGGACGGGCACTGAGAGCACCCCTGGTTGAATCCAGGTGCTCGGCTGCGGGCTTGGAGATCTGCCCTCTCCTTCTATCCTTCTATCTCCTTCTATCCTTCTTTCCTCCCTGCTGACCTCTTCCTCAGGCGGGTCTTCCCTGATGTGGGCGACAGGCCCCGGGCAGCTCTGAGTGGACGTCACGCCTTCATCCCACCAAGCGGAAAGACCCTCTTTCCTAATCCAGCAAAAACCCAGGATGGGCTCCCGGTGGCCGGGCCTGGTCACGCGCATGGCCTGAAGCCAGGAGGGGGACGGGGCTCACAAGGGCAATACGGACTGAGGTGAGGTGGGTGGGTGAGGAGGGGGACTCAGGAAAATCCACAGGCTGGAAGCCAAAGACGGTGGAGGGGCGCCCGGAAGTTGTCCCCGCAGCCACCTGACTCGCTGGCCGACACCAGCAGCCAGTGGCGGGGACGGAGTGGCACCCAGAGGCTCGTCTCGCAAGGTGGGAGGAGAGACCAGAACGAAGTCAGCTTTGCAGCAGGAGGACGTGGTCACCGGGTCAGCTGTGGCCACAAAGCGTCCACAAGATGGGCCACCAGCGGTCGCAAGTGACTGACCTGCTGCCCCTGAGGGGATGCCATCCTGGACAGGGGTGGGGCCGGGGGTCGGGGGTCGGGGGGGAGGACTGGGAGGAGGCAGCGGGAGGAGGGGGGCACCCTGACGGAGAGCGGGAGGCAGGGAGGGGACGAGTGGCGCCGAGGAGGAAGGACGGCAGGACAGGATGGGGAGGCGGGGGGAGCTGGGGGAGGGCCCAGGGAGCAGAGAGGACCCAGGAGCAAAAGACGAAGGAAAGGAGAGAGGAGAAACCACTGCCATGGAGCCCTTCCTCCCCTCCCCCAATGCTGAAAGTTAAAAATAGGTTGTGTGGTGCAAGAGAGACAGAATGAGAGCAGGCGGCTGAAGCAAGCTGTCCGGAGCCGGACCAGGAGGCGTGTCCCCGCAGGCCTCAGCCAAGATGAGGCCGCGGCTGCCCGCCTCCCGCCCAGGTCCTGACCCGGGGCTCTGGGCATCCTTCCGCGCAGGCAAAACCCACCCGTGCAGCCGCTCCGTTGGCCCGGAGCCAGGGACTGGGCACCCAGACCTGGCAGGGTGGTAGTTCCAACCCCACTGTACAGATGGGGAAACTGAGACTCAAGAGAGCCATCTCACAGGCCTGACTCCTGGGCACCACCGAGAGGACCTGGCCCCAGAGAGGACAGACGCCCTGTGGGAGTCCCCAGGCTCGGAATTAAAGATGCGGGCCCCCCCTCCGGCCGAGTGCCTTCCCTGTGGCAGCGCCCAGCTTCAAGGAGGGCAGAGAGACGAGTCGAAGGCGATCTGGCCTTTCTGCACCGGCAGCTCCGGGGGGCAAAACTGAGGCCCGGAAAGGGCCAGCCGTCTGCCCTGGTGCTCACCGCAGCAGCAGAAGCAGGCGCTGAGAACCGGGAGATCTTTCTGTTCCCGGCCCGCCCTGCCCCTGAGCAGCTGGGTGGCCGGGCTGGACCCCCCCCCCCCCACCTTCCCAGAGCTCGAGTTCCCTCCCAGCCCCATGCCCTTCCTGCCTCCCTCCTGGGCACGCCCGTGGAGGAACTAATTAGCGGCTGGTTCGCAGAGGCAAAGCCCCACATGAACACAGAGGGTTATTAGCCCTCAGAGCCTGAGAGGAAGACCAGCGAGGAGCTGCTGTGCTGACAGGGCTGGTTTCTCTGCCCAACTTTAGGGCGTCATTACTTTTGTTAGCAGACAGCGTGATTATTGGATGTTGTTAATAATCTCTTAGGTTTATAAACAGTCTTTCTTCCAAGGATCCTCAAGCTCTTCCGCATTTAGCTTCGCCTGCTGCCAGGAGGTCGATACCACAGCGTGGAGAAGCATAGATCGCCGTGCTCTTCTGCAGAGGCACAGAGAGGTTAGGCCACCTGCTTAGGGCCACACAGCAAATCAGCGACAGAGCTAGAGTCAGCGCTCCCAGTCTTCTGGGGCCCAGAAAGAACCCACCTTCTGTATACTCACTGATTCTCTCGGTGTCCCTCTAGCCATCTCAGAACAAGCCCACCCCTCATATTTGTCTAGTGTTTCTCCCTGTTCATCTTCCTCCACTTGATCAAGGCAGTGGAATTAATGTTTCCATCGTGCAGGGGAGGCTCAGAGAAGCGAAGCAACTTACTAAAGATCACACAGCAATGGGCAGGGAGAGGACTCGAATCCAGGTCTCTGGCCTCCCCATCCAGCGCTCTAACCAGGGCGGGAGCTGAGTTGGGGAGGCTCCGGGGGAGCAACGAGGTGGGTTCTATGACAGAGAGGGAGACTTGGTCCTGTTAGTTCCTGCAGGGCGCAGGGGGGGAGGGATGTTTGGGTGGGGGCAGGGCAAGCCCGGCCTGGCCCCAACATGTCTGAGGGGGGGCCCACTGCAGAGGGGAGAACCCAACCAGTGACACAGGACCCCTGGCTTTCTATCACAGCTGGCTGTGACCTTGGGCAAGTCCCTTACTCTCTGGTCATCTATCTTCTCATCTATCAAATAAGGGACCACGCTGCTGCCCCTTCTGGCCCCGGGGAGGCCACACCTGAGGCTCCCCGGGAGAGCAGCTCATAGTTGGCTGATTTGGGCATGCAGGAGTCTGAATCAGACATCGATAAACATCGGTCACCCAGCTTTCCTGGGTCACCAGGCAACAGACACCAATGAGGCCCTGTTCATCTTCCTCCAAAGCCACTGTCCCCAGAGCTCTGGCCCAGGGTGCCCAGGCCTTGGAGGCTCCTCCCAGGACCCAGCTCCCCACAGCACTAGTGGCCAAAATCCCTGGTTAATGAAGACAGACGGGCTCATCTGGGCCGCAGGGGAGGTAGGTGTGCGGGGCCGGGACTGTGGCAGCTGTCAGATGGGCAGGGGCTGGAGGGGAGAAGTGATTCACGATCCAGAAAGATGAGGAGAGGGACTAACGTGGGCAGGATGGTCCCCGGGCCTCCTCCAGAGAAACTGCCCCTGGGGCACGCAGGGCTGCAGCTTTGTAGGCTCTCAGGGTGGGAGGGGCCGCATCCCCTGACTTTGGGGAGGGAAGGAACAGCAGAAATGATCTTAGCCACAAGGTCCAGAAGCGACGGGGAACAAAACTGGCCATGACGCCCTCTTTACCGGGCACAGTCCTTCGGTTTGCCAGAATTCCCCAAGACGGTCTCCCTAGAGTCTCCACGAGACAAGACGCTTCATTTCACAGCTGAGACACGGAGGCCCAGGAAGGGCCGGAGACCCCTACCGCGTCACCCAGCATGGGCCTGAACTTGGCTGTGGACTTGCTCCCACCACCTCGGGGCTCCCAATCTGAGCGAGCAGGAGGTCTGTGCTCACCTGCCCCGGACAAAAGGCCACCCCTCTCCCTGGCTGCTGGCCCTGGGAAGAGGGATGCTTCCCAGAAGAGAAGTGAACAGCCCTCCGTCCCCCGTGTCGATTACTGACGGGAGATTCCGCGGGGTGATGAATGGGAGGCGGGGAGCACAATCTTCTTCTAAGGATGTGTTACAAGGACAATCAAAAGGGACTCTGTCAGCCCCGGCTTGACCCCTGGCTTGACCTTGGATTCTGAGAGATGAGCCCCCCCCCGCCTCATTCACATGGAGAATGGGGATCGGCAGTCCGCTTGGGGGACCGGGAGAGGAAATTAGGGAAAGGGTAGAGTGGGTTGGGATGCGTGGCATGTCATTGGTACAGGTTAGCAAAGGGGACCCTTCACCCACCACCAGCACCCGGACTCTCCACGGGCACCCGTGGGAATTGGAAGAGAGACAGCTCCCTCCCCCACCCCTCACCTGCCAGAGGCTCCGCTGACACCCCTGCACCTGAGCCCCCCCCCCAACCCCGGTTCTGTGGCCCCCACGCCGCAGGAAGGCATTGCCTCCGAGGTGAGGAACCAAGGCTTCGGGGATGATGCTCTCCAATTCAGTCCATCCGAGCCATGGTCTCCAACCTGCAAACGGGAGATAACAAGACGTCCCTCGTGGGCTTTGTGAGGATTAACACGACACGCGTAGCGTCTGGCACCCGGTAAGCTCTCCACGGCTCCTACCTTTATGGCCTGGCCTTGGCCAAGTTCACGTGCTCATCGCTTTAACCCGGTCTCTCATAAAAGTCTCCTGGCTGATGCCTCGACACCAGCCCCTCGTCCCGCACTCTCCGCCACGGCGAGGATCCTGACACGCTAGCCCAAGTCCGGCCATTTCTGGGCTTAAAATTCTGTCAGCCCTGGATAAGGGACGAAATTAAAGAATGACGGGAAACTTTGCTACCGTAGTGCGGTTACGTTTTTGCTTTTAGAGAGTTCTTCACTTTTAGAGATACGTACTGAAATGCCGATATATGAACTGATAGTGTGATTTGTTTCAAAATAATCTGAGGGTGTGGGTAGAGCTGAAACGAGCTTGGCAAATCATTCATTGTTGAGCCAGGCAGGTGGTGGTCTATGGGGGTTATGACTCCAGCCCCCAGCTTTTCTGCGTATTTGAAATTTCCTACAATAAGAAGCTTTTATTTATTTTTTTAAATTTATTTTTGAGACAGAGACAGAGTGTCAGCGGGAGAGGGGCAGAGAGAGAGGGAGACACAGAATCCGAAGCAGGCTCCAGGCTCTGAGCCGTCAGCCCAGAGCCCGACTCGGGGCTCGAACTCACGGACCGCGAGATCATGACCTGGGCCGGAGTCAGATGCTCAACCGACTGAGCCACCCAGGCGCCCCAGGAAGCTTTTAAAACGTGGAGGGAGAGTAGATGAAAACGTGGCAGGATGTGATCATTGGCGGTGGGCACAGGGGAGTCTTTATGCTACATACTTTGGGGTGTATTTGTACATTTTCACGACGAAAAGTTGTTTTCGATCTTGTGTTCTGAAAGGAAATTCTGTCTGCTCCTCCTTGCTGCCCTAGGACGGGGCTCCTTAGCGCGGCTCCAGGGTCCTTCACGAGCTGTCCCTTCAGCCGCACCTGCCACTGTCCCAGCTCTCTGGCCCCTGTACCTACCTACCTGTACTTCATGCTCTGGGATCCAGGACTGCAGTCAGCAGCCAGGCACTCCAGTCTGTCTCACCCCCAATGCACCGGGCTCTGTCCCCTCGGTGGCACATCGTGAAACCCTGTGTGCCAAGAGGTCTTGGTTGAGCCAAAGAGTGGCCTTCTCTAGGGAGCAGTTCCTACCTCTCCACTGGCCTCTACCCTGATGGAACTGATCCCTGCTTCCCTGCAGCCCCTACAAGCCCTCAGGGACACGGGCTGCAAGGGGCAGGGTTTGTCTTCGTGCGCCCAGAGCCTAGCACCAAGCCTGAAGCTCGGTAATTGTCCACTGAGTACGGAGAGGTCTCATCTAACGCGGGTCTTCGTCTGGCTGCCCAAAGCCCGAAGAATGGGGATCATTTCCTGAGGTCGCCCTGCCCCCTGTTGGTGGAAAGTAGCTTTGCAAGGATGGCTGGAAGCAAAACTGGACTCCCCAGGCCCCCAAAGCCTAGGGCTGCTGTTCCACAGAGCTCTGAACCAGGCTGGGAGATGGGGAAGCCCGCCACGGAAGCGTGCACAACCCATCACTGTTCGCCTCTCCTAACGCCTCGGGGCTCCCAGGTCAGCTCACTGAGGACTCGCCTGAGGAACAGGCCATGCCCTCCCTCGGACCAGCTGACATTTGCCAGGCGCCCCCAACACATACCTTGTCTCTGCCTGGCCAGCTCCCGGGGAATCTTCAAGACCTGTGCCGGTCATGTCTCCATGTGGACGTTACAGTGTCACCCACTTATAGAGTTACGCTGTGTCTCTACTACGGCCCCACCACATCCCTCTAGGATAGCACTTGTCACGTGTATTACCGGTATAACTGTCTCCTTCCCTAGACCGGAGGGTCCCTGAGAGAGGACACTGCTCTCAGCATGGCAGAGACCCATTAAGAACTGAATTTGTGGAGCCGCCTGGGTGGCTCGGTCGGTTGAGCTTCCGACTCTTGATTTCGGCTCAGGTCATGATCTCACAGTTCATGGGATCGAGCCCCGCGTCGGGCTCTGTGCTGACAGTGCAGAGCCTGCTTGGGATTTCTCTCTCCGCCCCACGCCCTCGCCCCGCCCCACCCCTGCCCCGCTTGCACACATGCATTCTGTCTCTCTCTCAAAACAAATTTAAAAATAGTAATAAACTTAAAAAAAAAAAAAAGTACTGAACTGGTGATTTTGGCTTCTACCACTATTGCCAAAGCTCCCTGCTGTCTTTTGGAAGGAAGGCTGACTCATCAGCCAGGAGGATGTGGTGGTTTTTCTCTCCCTCAGGAAGAAACTGAGACTTTCTATTTCTGATGTCTAGACCTCTGCTGTCCAGGATGGCTGCCACCAGTCCCCAGTCACACGTGGCCTTCAGACAGCGGAAAGCACCTGACCTACCCCTCCCCCATCAGCAAGGACTTCTGCCCAGATGGCTGGAGCCATCCCAGAATGGAGTACGTCTAAGACAGTGAGTGTTCCGTGACTGGAGGCATTGAGCAACCCCAGGGACATCTCTTCCTAAACACCAGTGGCCACCTCCAAGTGTCTCAGGACTCTTGGGTGGCTCCTAAGCTGTCTTTCAGACCTCATTTCATTCAACAACATTTAGTGAGTGCCTATCAGAGCCGGGTGCCAAGCTGAGCATCAGACATGTGATGGGGAGGGACCAAATGATCTCGGTGGGGGGTGGGGGGGTGGGGGGCAAAATCATCACCGTCACCACCATCCTGATTGAGAACCACTGTTCCAGACCCTTCTGATAGGTAAGCATGCTCCCTGTGAGAAATGAGTGGGAAAGAGCCATTTGTGTTGGGGGTGGAGGCGGGGAGCAGCTGCCCCGCGGGTGGCTCTGTGGGCCTAGGACAGGGCGCAAAGGTGACCGGGTTCAGGATTCCAGCCGGCAGACCCTGCTGTCCTTGCCTACTGGCTCTGAGGCTCTGCACCCCTGGAGAACTGCTGAGAGAGTCCCTGAGGAGCAGCCTCATTTGCTGAGAAAGGGGACACCCCCACTTGGGCCTCAGGGAAGGCCAGTTACCGGAACAGAAGCACAGGCAACAGAGCAGGGGTCCAGGATGGGACGGCAGCGCCCCCTGCGGCCAACGTTGAGGCTCAAAGCCCGGAAGAGGAAGCAAGATTCTTCGCTCATGTGAAAACAGGCACGGCGACCAGAATTATGAACTCAGAGAAGCTTAGAACTGGAAGCGATCTAGGGGCCATGAATGGAAAGTTTTGCCCCAGGCAGCCCCACGGGGGTCAGTGCATCCAACCAGGTACAACAGAGACCTCCGCTTTGGAGGGGGGCCTGTCCCATGTGGCACAGGCACGGCTGGTTGAGAGTTGTGCTAATCCACAGGAAAACACTAAAACTAAACAGTGCATTGGTGTGGCTGCAGACAAGCTACTATCAAAATTCACACCCACCTGCACACCCAACCATGGCCAATTAGAAATGTAATGGGAAAAATATCCTATGCACAATGGCCAACCGAGACTATAAAATACCTAAGAGTAAACTTAATGAGAAATGTCCAAGTCCCGTACAAGGAACACAATAAAACTTTACTGAAGGACGTAAAGAAGGCCTGTATAAATGGAGTGGTATATCATACTCTGGACACGAAGCCTCAATAATACGAAGATGTCAATTCTTCCCAAATTAAATCTATAAATTCAACGCATTTCCAATCGGAACCCTCACGGGATTTTTATAGAACTTGACAGAGGCTGGTTTTCAAGCTCATCTGGAAGAGTAACATTTTGAAAAAAGAAAAAAAAAAAAGTGAGATGAGACTCGACCTACCAAATATCAAAACGCGCTGTAAAGCTAGAGTGATTAAAACAGGGCAGAGTTGCCGCATCAAAGGAATTGAACAAAGACTCCAGAAGCCATGCTACGGGGATTATGGGAACTCGGGGAAAATGCGAGAGCAGTATCCAGATTGGGGGAGGGGGGCCGGGAAATAGACCAGTTGAGGTCTGAACAAATAGGGTGGGGTTCTTCCTTATCCACTTGGACAACAAACTGGTAAGTATCGCTGTTTTTGTTGATTTTGTTACTAGTATTATTGTGTCTCACACGCCACCCGAAAGTAAATTCCAGAGAGATTAATAATCTGAACACTTTACCAGCTGTCAAATATTTGTTCATCTTGGCGCGAGGAAGCCCTTTCCAAACTAGACATGAGACCCTGCAACCACAAAGGAAGAGTCAGACTGACTTGACCCTCTAAAAATTTAACATTTCGCTGTACCACGAAGCTAAAAGGCAAATGAGATTCCGAGAAAATATTTACGGCATCTGTAACAAACGAAGGGCTGTTATCCTACAAATCAACGGGAAAAGGACCATCTTGAATTAAGAAAAACAAAAAAGAGCAGGCGGGAAGGTGGGGGAGGAAGGAGAATCAAGGGCACGTGCGTTGAAGAGCAGGACAGCACTGAGGGCAATGGGTTGAATCCGCTGGGGACCCTGAGAGACGCTGTCGAACATGCCAGGATTGCTCCCGCAAGGGGCAAGGAAGCAGACTGTACCCACTAAGTCCTGGTCCATGTTGGTGGGGAACAAGGTATTACCCTCCCTCTACATCTGTCTATACGGAGCTTGTTCTAGGGGCCGAGGATGTCCTCAGGCAGAGGGAGGCAGATAGCATCAGTGGCCAGACGGTGCAGGTGACCTTCATGTGGGGTTAACAGGACACAGGCACTTGTCATGGAATAGCCCATTTAGTCGTTGCAAAAACCCTATAAGGCAGCTAACTTTTTTTTAATGTTTTCTTTATTTCTTTATTTCTTTATTTTTAATTTTTTTTTTTTAACGTTTATTTATTTTTGGGACAGAGAGAGACAGAGCATGAATGGGGGAGGGGCACAGAGAGAGGGAGACACAGAATCGGAAGCAGGCTCCAGGCTCCGAGCCATCAGCCCAGAGCCTGACGCGGGGCTCGAACTCACAGACCGCGAGATTGTGACCTGAGCTGAAGTCGGATGCTTAACCGACTGAGCCACCCAGGCGCCCCAATGTTATATTTATTTTTGAGAGAGAGAGAGAGAGAGAGAGAGAGCAAGGAAGGGGCAGAGAGAGGGAGACAGAGGATCCAAAGCAGGCTCTGCGCTGACAGCAGAGAGCCCAATGCGGGGCTTGAACCCATGAACTACAAGATCATGACCTGAGCTGAGGTCAAGTCAGACGCTTAACTGACTGATCTACCCAGGCGCCCCTACAAGGCAACTATTATTATCATCATCATCATCATCATTCCCATTTTACAGTTGAGTACACTGAGGCTCCAAAAGGTTAAGTAACTTGCTCAAGATCCCACAGTTAGGCTGGGAAAGGAGCCAGACCTCAGCACAGACGCCAGCCCAGGTCCTGCGGTTGCCTCTGCGTGGTGACCCTGGGTGGGTACAAAGCAACGTGGAAAGACGGTTTTCACCCAGGTGTAATATCCACAATCTTTTTGTGATTTTTTTGCCGTGTTGTTTGTTTTTTTACTATCAGTATGTGCTCCTTCTATAACTAAAAAAAAAAAAAAAAAAAAAAAAAAGGCTGTGTGACTTGTTCAATCACCATGTGTACGACCTGAAATTAATGTAGCGTCACCAAATGGCAAGTTTACCTCAATAAAATTTTTTTAAAAAATTTTTTTCGAAGGTTGTGTGGGTTTGCATTTGTTTTTTGTTTTAACTTCTAGATCCTTAGCCTCGGATCTGGCAAAAAAAAAAAAAATTAGCGGTACGTAAATGTTGGTGACAGAGATGTCACCCCGAGACAGCCCTTCTAGAATAGCTTATATGCTGTTCGGCGGCCATCTCAACCAGCATACAAACAGTATGTGAGCGCGGATCTGGGAAACATTTGTTGAGAGGGTATTAAGTACAGGACGTAGGGTCAGACACCGTGGGGAATTCAGAGATGCCATTTTTCATCCCTCAGAGCAGGGGAAAGAAAGGAAAGAAGAAAGAGACCAAATAAAGCTCAGTCCAGAAGTGGGTGAAGTCCGTGGGGAAGGCCACCTGGCAGGCCTGCATTTACTGGAGCAGATTCTGAGTCTCGGGGCCTTCCCCTCCATGGGAGCCATCCAAGGACCAACCCAGATGACGTACGTGTTTTTGTGAAAGTTGCAAAAGAAAGGTATTTGGGGGAGCGCCTGGGTGGCTCAGTTGGTGAAGCATCAGACTCTTGATTTTGGCTCAGGTCATGATCTCAAGTTTCACGGGTTCGGGCCCCGTGTCAGGCTCTGCGCTGCGGTGCGGAGTCTGCTTGGGATTCTCTCTCTCTCTCTGCCCCCCCCCCCACACCTGCATGCTCTCTCTCTCGCTCGCTCGCTCACTCTCGCTCGCTCGCTCTCTCTCTCAAAATATATAAATAAACCTTAAAAGAATAAAATTTATAAGAAAGATATTTTGGTAGTTTAAACCCAATAGGCTAAGCCCCCTTGTCTTTTGTCTCTCGGACTTTCCCACTTTCCTGGTGTTGCTCACCTCAGGTAGGGTTGTGTTAGACTAGATGTTGATGCGTTTGCGGATCTGGCTACGGGCAAGCTGAGTTAGGAACGCACTTAATTTGGGTTCAGAGGGATAGATACACGTAAGTAATTCTCAGTCACTGACGTGTCTGCGTTAGCTATTGCTGGCCATTCTGGTTGTAGGAACAGCTTCCAGAAATATTCCCGCCTCCTGCTATGCTAACACATCCGGCCAGCAACAGAAAGGTGCGGGGCAGACACTGCATATGACCTGCATGTGTCTCTTGGACCCTGGCAAAAGGCAGGTGGGCCATATAGGAGGAAAAAGCCTCCCTAGGTACAGAGCCAGCACCGAACCTCTGGAAAATTCTTCCAGTTGTCAGTTGTGTAACATTTGTAAAACGCGTGTTTTCATTTTCATCAACACCTGCTCAAACAAGACATCTTCTCCTTTGTTAGGGAAATCCTCAATAATGTAACATATTCAGTTATTAATTATTAATTAATTAATATTAACATATTCACTGCTGGGTTTTTTCCGTTTGTAGTGCACAGACAGAATGTATCAGCATTCCATCATCAGATCCAGATTGTACTGGCAAGCACGTATGCGTGAAGTCAGTTTATGCCTCGAAATTCTCAACAAAATAATCCTTTCTTTCTTCTAGCGTAGTTATCGAAATCAATCTTCCTATGCTCTCTTTACAAAAGGCTAATGAAAAACTACCATCATAGGAAGAGGTGATCAAAATGTAGATGAAATCGTAGGAAATAAATACTATTATAGGTGGCATGTTAGGCCCCCAATTAAAATATTATATTATTTCTCTGAACTCTGTGATGTTTATAGCAGTTCGTTTAAATTTGCAATTTGTTGCAACTGCCTTTCTCCTTCTGAGTCAATATTCACGTTTGAGTTTAAATTTGAGGGAGGAGCCTTTTTCTGTACTTTGTGTTCTTTTTCTTAAAGAAAAGAGGGCCGCCACGGGGGTGCCTGGGTGGCTCAGTGGGTTAATCCACTGACCCTTGATTTGGGCTCATGTCATGATCTCGCGGTTCATGGGATCCAGCCCCACATCGGGCTCTGTGCTGACAGCATGCGGAGCCTGCCTAGGATTCTTTCTCTCCCTCTCTCTCTCTTTCTCTCTCTCTGCCCCTCCCCTGCTGTGTGCAGGCTTGTGCATGTGCGCGTGCTCTCTCAAAATATACCCTAAAAAAAATACATTAGGCTTATACAAAAATTCTGGATCTGTACCTGCTCCTTGGAAGAGGTCATTATTAAGTCATTTAATGGAGGGTGACATTTTAGGGGTAGAATGGGATAATCAGAAGAAGATGGCCCAAACAAATCCAGAGATTATGAACCTCTAGACTCACCTAGGGGCCTCAGAAGTTTCCCTTGGGCAGACCATGCCCCTGGGGTTAGGCACATGCCTGACGCCCAGTCCCATGCTGTGCGGCCTAAAGGACAGCCTCTCTTTCCACCGGGGCCAGCATCCAACTTCTCCAGGGGCTCCGTCATAGGGGGACCGGACCCTATGGTCCTTCATGTCATCAGATATTTCCAGCATCCTTTCCCAGGCACGTGGTAGAATTAATTGCACTTCCCCACTCCCTCTGAATCTGGGCACAGCCCTGTGAGCTAAAACTTAAGATACAGCCCTAATCCAGACGCCTGAGTGGCTCAGTCAGTTAAGCCTCCGACTTCCGCCCGGGTCATGATCTCGTGGTTCACGAGTTCGAGCCCCACGTCGGGCTCTGTGCTCACAGCTCAGAGCCTGGAGCCTGCCTCGGATTCGGTGTCTCCCTCTCTCTCTGCCCCTCCCCCCACCTCAAAAATAAACATTTTATTTTTTTTTTTAATTTTTTTTCAACGTTTATTTATTTTTGGGACAGAGAGAGACAGAGCATGAACGGGGGAGGGGCAGAAAGAGAGGGAGACACAGAATCGGAAACAGGCTCCAGGCTCTGAGCCATCAGCCCAGAGCCCGACGCAGGGCTCGAACTCCCGGACCGCGAGATCGTGACCTGGCTGAAGTCGGATACTTAACCGACTGTGCCACCCAGGCGCCCCAAATAAACATTTTTAAAAAATTCTTTGAAAAAAGATCCAATGTTAATCTACCACATCCCCATCCCAGCTTTGTAGTGATTGTGGAAACACAGGAGACATGGAATGTCCATTGGCCTAGGTCCCTGTGCAACAACAGTGCGTAGAATTCACCTGTCAACCTGCATTGGATATGTTGTGAGAGAAAGAAACTCTCGTTATGTTGAGCCACTGAGGTTTGGGGGGTTACTTGTTTCTGCAGCGTAACCCCATCCTGACAGACAGAGGCATTACATGGAGGAGTTGAGGCCGCTTAGCCCGATGTGAGGCCCCCAGAGCCCTGGTTAGTTCATCTGTTCATACTCCACCACAGAGAACATGGCTCATGAGTCAAAGCTTGCCCCGCTGGGGAGAAAGGGGTGACAGGGAAATGACCCTTCCTATAGGAAGATGATAAGTCCTTTTCACTTTCACCAGAATATGGTTCTGCTTCAAACTTGCCCTCTTAACACCAGGGTTGTGGGATCGAGCCCCGCGTCGGTCTCCACACTGAGCGTGGAGCCTGCTTGAGATTCTGTCTCCCTCTGCCCCTCTCCACTGCTCATGCTCACTTGCTCGCTCTCTCTCTCTCTCTCTTTCTCTCTCTCTAAACATGGTGGGGGGGGGGGAGGGACAGAGAAGGGGCACGTGGTAGTCAGTGGGCCTTAGCAATTCTGAAATCCATCACGGTATGATCATAGATCACATGATCCCGGACCCAGTCCTGCCCCTGGGAGGAAATCTTCATATCTATTGGCTTAGAACACTGAGTTCTTCTCTCTGAAATGAGGCTTTTTCTTCTTGATAAGAAATGCTCCTGTTTGAAGTGCAATAGCTTTTTCTGTCTGAATCCTACTCCTAGAAGGTAGGAAGTACAGTGGACTCTTTTCCTTGTGAATTGTCTCTATCTTTTCATTCCGAGTTGGTAGTGCTATTACCAATACAATTCTTTTAAAAAAAATTTTTTTGAGGTTCCTATGAATCTTCTGGAGCTTTATTCTATTCGACAAAAATTCCAGCCACAAATGTCCTCGAGAGAGGCCCCTCTCTACCTTGGCTGTGAGTCAGGGACCTGCAGAATAATGTCCTTAAGATTGTTAACAGCTCTCCTGCTTGGTAAAGTTGTTCTCAGAGCCACACCCTAAAGATTTTTCTAGAAGACCTGTTGTCTACCTGAAGGTATCTATGAGACGCAGCCCAAATCTAAGGTCGTAACAGAGAGTCTTACAATGACAGCCCTGACTTGATCTTTACTGTGAAGGCATTTCTTACTTTGAGAACCTTTTGCTAACTGGAAAGACTGTCCTGACTCCTCTCTGTTCCATCTAAATTCTGCTCAAAAAAACAAACAGCTCAGTATGCCCGGCTGGCTCAGTTGGTAGAGCACATGACTCTTGATCTCAGGGTCGTGAGTTCAAGCCCCACATTGGGTGGAGAGATTTCTTAAAACCAACCATCCAACCAACCCAACAGCTCACTGCCAGCTCACCATTCCCTCTTTTCTCAATGTCATCATAGACAGCTAGGAGCTAAGCACAAGGTCATTAGGTAGCCCCTTCTCTCTTGCAGGTGACTTGAAGAGACAATCTTCCTAATTGTTCTTGAGTCCTCTTTTTTTTCCCAATAAGAATCTCATCACTGTCTTTTAAACGTTTTTACTGAAGTATAATATACATCTAAAACAGTTCGTAATTCATAGATGTACAGCTTGACGACTTTTCACCGACATACCCGCAAAGCCAACACGCAGACTAAGACACAAAGCATTACCAGAAGCCCACTCGCCATCTTTCTGAACCCAACTATCCAATGGTTATGACTGTCCTGAGACTTCATACCCTAAATTTGTTTTTTAATTCAAGGTTACTGAGTTATAATTTACATTTTCATACTTTTTGGCGAAGGCATCCAGTCATTTGACGCATCACAATCAGAATTCAAAATAGTTTAATTGCCACCCCCGAAATTCCCTTGCACCCCTCTGGAGCCAGGTGCTTCCCCTCCAGCCTCTTGTAGTCAGTCACTAATCTTTGTGTAGAATAATGTATTTTTCAGAATATTATATAAATAATAATACAGTACAATTGACATTTGGGCTGCTGTCACTTAGCATAATGGATTTGGGATTCAGCCATTACATTGAATGAGCCCACAGCCCATTTTTTTTTACATTGCTGAGCAGTATTCCAATGTATGAATGCATATGTGTTTATTCACTCATCTGTTGATAGACATTTGGATTATTTCCAGACATAGCGGCTATGCACACTTGCACATAGGTTTTTGCATGGACCTATTTTCATTTCTCTTGGAGTGAGATTGCCGATCTATAAGGCAAGTGTATGTGTAACTTCATAAAAAGTTGCCAAATCGCTTTCCGAAGTGGCTGAATTATTTTGGATTTCCACCGGCAATGTGTGAGAGCTCCAGCGGGCCCACATCCTCATCAACAGGTAGCTGACGTCTAAAAGTGTTGGTATAGGATCCGGGCTCGGAACAGTTTCCTGCACCAAACCTGAGGGGCAGAGGGGATTTTTTTTCTCCTACTGGAAATAAAGCCACGGTGGGTCTTTATCTGGGCTCTGGAAGTGAGAGTGTGTGGGTCCTCTCCGAGTGACTGAGGCTTTTGCTCCTTTGCGACCAGGGTCTGGAGGAGGGCGGGGTTTGGCACTTTCCCCACAGTAGCAGCCAATCCCCTCCGGTCCCTGCCCTGCTGAGGGGTCTCCCTCCCATCTTTCACCTCTGCACCTGCTGGAGTTCGGAAGGCAAACTGTCCCCGAGTCTGTGGCCCCAGCTCCTCTGGGCTGCTATTCCAGCATGCGCCCTGGCTCCCAACTACTTGTTAAGGTTTTAGCTGATTTCTTCTTGCTCGCTGTTAGGGGAAGTTGTGTGTGTCCCCCCTCCCTCCCCGGGTGCCAGAGCCAGTCTGCATTCCTCCCTTGGACTTCAGGCTCCTGGCCCTGAGAGCTCAGCTTCATGGCCAACAGAAGAAAAGTGATGATTTTGTAGTATATCCAGCCTTCCCCATGTTAGTGTGGGAGCAACACTCTTTGTAGCTTTCTACCTCCTGAGTGCGAGGGCACCTTCCTTACTGTCTTTGCAGCCTTCCTTCTGCCTTCTCCCCACCCACCATTCCCAGGCAGCTTGTTTTTAGCACTCCACTTCCAGGTACTAAGTTTTGTTCAGGAATCTATGTGTCTTGTTCCCTATATTGCTGGATGGCAAGCCACCCCCAAATCTGGTGGCTTAAAATGAAAACGTACTACTAGTTTTCATAATTCCATGAGTTGACTGGTCTCTGCTGGGCAGTGTTCTCACTTGGGGTCTCACCTGGGACTGCAGGCAGATGTCTGCTGGGGCTGAAGTCATCTGAAGGTCTGGACGGCCACAGAGCCCCAGTCCCACACCGGCAGATGATGAGCAGAAGCCACGAGGCATGAACACGGGCAGTCAAGGTCCATTGGATATGGTCTTTGGAGACTAGCTGACAACCTGCCTAACACTGCATATAAAAGGGGACCCTTTACATTTAGGTCTTACATTTATCTAACCATAGAGTTAACAAAAGAAAAGGAAGAATATTGTCATGGCAGGGAAATTATCAGATAAATCTTCACAGGCACAAAGTTATAAGGCAGAGAAAAAAAAAAAAAGAGATAAGCCTAGTACACCAAAACACAAAATTTCTCCCAACAAAGGACACCACGGAAGAAGTTAGTATGCCGATGGCCAAACGGGAGGACATATTTGCAATATCGAAAGTGGACAAAGCGATTAGTGTCTAGATATAAACTCTTGCAAATCAACTAAAAAAAAGAGAGAGAGAACACTGTAAACTCTTTTAAAAATGGGAAGACTATTAAAAGGTAATTTACAGGGGGGGGTGCCTGGCTGGCTCAGTCTGTGGAGCATGCGACTCTTGATCTCCGGGTTGTGAGTTCGAGATCCACGTTGGTGTAGAGATTACTTAAAGATTAAAAAAAAATCTTTAAAATAAAAAAAAAAAAGGTAATTGACAAGCCATAAGCCCCAAGTGCTACCAAACATATGAAGAGGGGCTCAGAATCCTTAGTAATCAGAAAAACACAAAGTAAAGCAGTGAGCTATCAGCTTATACTGATTCACTTGGCAGAAATTAAAAAGCCGGAGAGTGTCCAGTGTAGACTTAGGTGTGATAGGAACCCTCACACGATGCGTGTGACATAAGGACCAGCATGGCCATTGTCCAGAGCATCGGAAGCTATTTTGCAATACGTACCCATGAGGGAATTGCTGGATTTACAGGCTACATATTTATATATTTGTATTTATATATGTATATATATTTACATATTTATATATTGACATTGATGTTTAAGTTGCCTGACTAACTCCCCAGAAGCCGGGGAGCCATAGGGTTGGAAGAGGTGCCGACTGCGACATCAGTCTTTGTTGTTTTGCTATGTGTGTGTTGCACACTCACATGCTGGGGGGGCGGGGTGGTAGTGGTGGTGGTGGGAGCAGGGAGCCGGAAGCTACCTGCGTGTCCCTCCCTGGAGGAAGGATAACTTGGGACACTCAGCAGCAGTTAGAAGCTACAGACCAAGTACACAGATAGCAGACATGGGTGGAAGAAACCGAATGAGATACGGCACAGCGATCCATTTACAAAAATTAAAAATACCTACAGTTGGGGGGCGCCTGGGTGGCTCAGTCGGTTGAGCGCCCGACTGCGGCTCAGGTCACGATCTCACTGTTCGTGGGTTCAAGCCCCGCGTCGGGCTCTGTGCTGACAGCTCAGAGCCTGGAGCCGGCTGTGGATTCTGTGTCTCCCTCTCTCTCTGTTCCTCTCCCACACATACTCAGGGTCTCTGTCTCTCAAAAACGAATAAATGTTGAAAAAAATAATTTTTTTAAAAGATGGACAAACAGATCAATGGGACAGGATAGAGTCCACACGTATAGGTCAGTTATAAGTAAACCACACATATACCTTCAACTGAGTTTTTACAAAGGTATAAAAGCAATTCTGTGGAGAAAGGAAGAATTGAATATTCATATGCAAAAAGTGAATTCGGATTTATAACTCAAAGCACAGGAAAAATCAACTCGAAATGGATCATAGACCTAAATGCAAAACCCAAAACTATAAAACATGGGAGAAAACATCACAAAAAGGAAACATAACAGAAAAATCTTTGTGACATTGGGTTAGGTAAAGATTTCTCAGTTGCAGCACCAAAAAAACTAATCCATAAAAGAAACATTTGATAAATTGGAATTCATCAAAATTAAGAGCATTTTCTCTTTGAAAGACAGTGTGGAGCGCAAATTAAAAACTGGCGTATCCGCAAAACAATCAATATGATTCATCACATCAACAGAGAGGACAAGAACCACACGATCCTTTCAGTAGATGCAGAGAAAGCATTTGACAAAATATAGCATCGCTTCTTGATAAAAACCCTCAAGAAAGTAGGGATAGAAAGATCATACCTCAAGATCATAAAAGTCATATATGAAAGACCCAATGTTAATATCATCCTCAAAGGGGAAAAACCTGAGAGCTTTCCCCCTAAGGTCAGGAACACGACAGGGATGTCCACTCTCATCACTGTTATTCAACATAGTATTGGAAGTCCTAGCCTCAGCAATCAGACAACACAAAGGAATAAAAGGCATCCAAATCGACCAGAAGGAAGTCAGACTTTCACTCTTCACAGATGACATGATACTCTATATGGAAAACCCAAAAAATTCCACCAAAAAACTGCTAGAACTGATCCATGATTTCAGCTAAGTCGCAGGATAGAGACTCAATGCACAGAAATTGGTTGCATTCCTATACACCAATAATGAAGCGACAGAAAGAGAAATCAAGGAATCTATCCCATTTACAATTGCACCAAAACCCATCAAATACCTAGGAATAAATCTAACCAAAGAGGCGAAAAAAATCTATACACTGAAAACTATAGAAAGCTTACGAAACAATGGAAAAACATTCCATGCTCCTGGATAGGAAGAAGAAATAGTTAAAATATCAATACTACCCAAAGCAATCTACATATTCAATGCAATACCTATCAAAATAACACCAGCATTCTTCACATAACTAGAACAATCCTAAAATTTGTATGGAAACAGAAAAGATCCTGAATAGCCAAAGCAACCTTGAAAAAGAAAACCAAAGCTGGAAGCATCACAATCCCAGACTTCAAGCTGTATTACAAAGCTGTATTCATCAAGACAGTACAGTACTGGCACAAAAACAGCCGCTCAGATCAATGGAACAGAATAGAGAACCCAGAAATGGACTCACAGACGTATGGCCAACTAATCTTTGACAAAGCAGGAAAGAATATTCAGTGGAATAAAGACAGTCTCTTCAGCAAACGGTGCTGGGAAAACTGGACAGCGACATGCAGAAGATTGAACCTGGACCACTTTCTTACACCATACACAAAAATAAACTCAAAATGGATGAAAGACCTCAATGTAAGACAGGAAGCCATCAAAATCCTCGAGGAGAAAGCAGGCAAAAACCTCTTTGACCTTGGCTACAGCAACTTCTTACTCAACACGTCTCGGGAGGCAAGGGAAACAAAAGCAAAAATGAACTATTGGGACCTCATCAAGATAAAAAGCTTCTGCACAGCGAAGGAAACAATCAACAAAACTAAAAGGCAACCTACGGAATGGGAGAAGATATTTGCAAATGACATATCAGATAAAGTGTTAGTATCCAAAATCTATAAAGAACTTATCAAACTCAACACCCAAAAAACAAATAATACAGTGAAGAAATGGGCAAAAGACATGAACAGACACTTCTCCAAAGAAGACATCCAGATGGCCAACTGACACATGAAAAAATGCTCAATGTCACTCATCATCATGGAAACACAAATCAAAACTACAATGAGATACAACCTCACACCTGTCAGAATGGCTAACTCAGGCAACAACAGATGTTGGCAAGGATGCAGAGAAAGAGGATCTCTTCTGCACTGCTGATGGGAATGCAAACTGGTGCAGCCACTCTGGAAAACAGTACAGAGGTTCCTCAAAAAATTAAAAATAGAACTACCCTATGACCCGGCAATTGCCCTACTAGCTATTTACCCAAGAGATACAGGCATGCTGTTTCGAAGGGGCACATGCACCCCAATGTTTATAGCAGCACTCTCAACAATAACTAAAGTGTGGAGGGGCGCCTGGGTGGCGCAGTCGGTTAAGCGTCCGACTTCAGCCAGGTCACGATCTTGCGGTCCGTGAGTTCGAGCCCCGCGTCGGGCTCTGGGCTGATGGCTCAGAGCCTGGAGCCTGTTTCCAATTCTGTGTCTCCCTCTCTCTCTGCCCCTCGCCCGTTCATGCTCTGTCTCTCTCTGTCCCAAAAATAAATAAACGTTGAAAAAAAAATTTTTAAAGTGTGGAAAGAGCCCAAATGTCCATTGACAGATGAATGGATAAAGAAGTGGTATATATATATATATATATATATATATATATATATATACACAATGGAGTATTACTCGGCAATTAAAAAGAATGAAATCTTGCCATTTGCAATTACGTGGATGGAACTGGAGGGTATTATGCTAAGTGAAATTAGAGAAAGACAAATATCATATGACTTCACTCATAGGATGACTTTAAGATACAAAACAGATGAACATAAGGGAAGGGAAACAAAAATAATATAAAAACAGGGAGGAGGACAAAACATAAAAGACTCTTAAATATAGAGAACAAACTGAGGGGGTTTGTGGGAGGGGGGATGGGCTAAATGGGTAAGGGGCATTAAGGAATCTACTCCTGAAATCATTGGTGCACTATATGCTAACATGGAGGTAAATTTAAAAATAAATAATTTTTTTTAAATTTTTTTTTAACGTTTATTTATTTTTGAGACAGAGAGAGACAGAGCATGAATGGGGGAGGGTCAGAGAGAGGGAGACACAGAATCTGAAACAGGCTCCAGGCTCTGAGCTGTCAGCACAGAGCCCGACGCGGGGCTCGAACTCACGGACCATGAGATCATGACCTGAGCTGAAGTCGGCCGCTTAACTGACTGAGCCACCCAGGCACCCCAATAAATAATTTTTTTTTAAATATGGTTAGTATATTAGACTGGGCATTTAAAATAATTGAATACACACTATGTTCCCTTAGAAAAAAAATTAAAAAGAAAGCACAAAAGTAGGTAGATTAAAATAGTTGTTGTTAGTTCTGGGAATTGGCATATGAACATATACTTGTATTAGTACCATCTCCGTGTTTACATGTTTGTATTATATATATAATAAAAACATATATAACATTTTTAAAAAATGGCAAGCCAGATCTTTGATAAAGTGTTCGTATCCAGAATAAAGAACCCTCAAAACCCAGTAAGAAAACAAACAGCTCAAAAACAAACAAACAAACAAATAAACAAAAAGGGCAAGAAATTTGAACAGGCAATTCACCAGATTTACCAATGGCAAATAAACACATGAAAAGGTGTTCAATATCTTTAGCCATTACAGAAACTCAAAGGAAAACCACAATGAGATACCATTACACACCAATTAGAATGACTAAAATTTAAAACACTGACCACTGGGGCTCCTGCGTGGCTCAGTCAGTTAAGTGCCTGACTCTTGATCTCGACTCGGGTCAGGATCTTGCAGTCCTGAGGTCGAGCCTCGGGATAGGCTCCACGCTGAGCTTGGGGCCTGCCTGGGATTCTCTCTCTCTCTTTCTCTGCCCCTCCCCCGCTCATGAGTGTGCAAATGCTCCCTCTCCGTCTCTCTGTAAAAATGAATAAATAAACTTAAAAAAAAAAAAAGATCAACCGTAATAAGCATTGGGGCATCTGCGAGGGTTTGTGAGCAAACAGCTAAGAAAGAATTCTTGAGACATCTTTGGTGCAAAAAGGTGATTTTATTACAGCACAGGGACAGGACCGGCAGGACCCGGGGTGGGGGCAGAAAGAGCTGCAGTGGGGTTGTGAGGAGTGACTGCTTATATACTCTTAGGGTAGTGGCGGTAGGGATAGTGTAAGTCTCTAAGGAATTTGGAAGCAAGGCTTTCAGGACCTTGAGGGGCTGGCTGCTATTAAGATAAGGTTACTTTTAGTCTTTAATAAAACAACATCAATGCAGTAAGGCAGCCATGAGTGCCTTGAGCAACGTCACACTCTGCATGTTTCAGGTGTCTATCCGTGGGCTGCAAGCTGTACGCAGACGTCATTTAAGCTGCATTTCTCTTGCTTTTGTTTTCCTCATCATAGGGAAACTAGAACTCTCAGACACTGCTGGCGGGACGTAAAACAGTACAACCGCTTTGGAAAGCAGTCTGGCAGTTTCCTAACAAGCTTATAAACACGTCTGCCATATGACCTAGTCATTCCACTCCTGGACATTTACTCAAGAAAAATGAAAGCATGCATGCATACAGACTTGGATGGAAATGTTCACAGCAGCTTTATTCGTTATAGTGAAAAACTGCCCACAACCCAAATCCCATCAACAAGAGAACGGATGAACAAATTGTGGTATATCCATACGATATCATACGATAAAATAAATTTTCCTTGGCCATAGAAAGGAAGAAACTATTGATACACGCAACCACATGGGTGAACCTCAAAGTAATTATGCTGAGAGATAAGAAGCCAGACACAAGTGCATGTACTGTATGATTTCCATTCACATAAAATTCTAGGAAATGCAACCTAACATATTGTGACCAGAAGCAGATCAATGGCTGAGAAAGGGGGAAACTTGTAGGCATGATGTATATATGTTCATGAACTTGGTTGCAGCGATGCTTGCACGAGAGCACACATACCTCAAAACGCAGCAAACTGTACCCTTTGGTTACGTGCAGTTTCTTGAAGGTCAATACCTCAATCAGTTGTCTTTAAAAAAGGAAGAGGTAATCTCGCGCCCAGAGTGACAGGGCTGGTTAAGTGGCACAGAGCGATCCAAACGCAGAATTCCGCGCCTGGAGCCCGACGTTCTCAGTCCCTGAGGTCCCGGTGACTAGAGCCCTGAAGAAAGTGCTGGAACGGGGCAGAGGCCCAGCGCGGATCTCGGCCGAGTTAACGATTACCGGTGGGCGGGCCCTCGCGGTCCCGCCCCGCCCGCTGCCCCGAGCGCCCGGCGCCGCCCTGTCGCCCCGCCGCCACCTGCCGCTCGGCCGCGTCCGCACCTGCGTCGTGCCCGCCATGGTGAGGGGGTCGCGCGCCCGCCGCCCGTGGGGGCCGGGGCGCGCGGGAGGGCGGAGGAGAGGAAAGGGTCCGACCGCGGGGGCGTGGCGGGGGGCGACGAGGGTGGAGTACGGTGCCTGCGAGCTCTGCGCCCGCTGGCCGCTCGCGGGCTCGGAGAGCCGGGGTCTCCGCCCCGCGGCCGCCCGCACCCCTGGTAGTATCCCAGGGTGAGCCGAGGCCGGGAGAGGGGCGGTGGCGGGTCCGTGTGACAGCGAGGCGGGAGCCCAGGCCTGGTCCTGCTCCCAGGCCCGTATAACCCGGCCCCCTCGCTGCCGCGGGCGGGGCGTGGGCGGTGGGCCCAGGGCGGTCAGTGGGGAGTGGGGAGAGGCATCTAGTGAGCCCGCAGACCTCTTCCCCCTCGGTCGCCAGTCCTCTTCCGTATTGAGGGAAGGGGGGCGTCTGAGTGTCTGAGTGTGAGAAGGAGGGAGGCTGGTTCTGTGTTCTGCGCGCCTGTTTACCGCCTTTCTCTCGTGCACTTTTGGCACAGGGTCCGGCCAAGCCCTCTGTGCACCCTGTGCTGCCTCCTGGCCTCAGAGCCAGCCCCTGGTGCCTAGCTCCAGGACTGTGCTCAGCAATAGGGACCTGATTGCTCAGGATCAGCCCTCCTCCACTGGGTTTCCCCCCAGGAGGGCCCTGGCCCTGTGCTCAGCTCTGCGTCAACACCTCCACCCTTGGGCACGTGAAGGTGGGCCCTGGCAGGGGAGGAGAGCCTAGCCTGGGGAAGCTTTACTAAACAGCCCCTTTGTGGTCCCAAAGCCTCTGGAGCAGGGGGGACTGTGGTAACAGCTGAGAGGGCATTTGGAAAGCTGTGGCTTGGAGGGAGGGGCGGTGGGGAGTGAGGCTGATTGTGTGGTGCACTGAGGCCCCAAAGATGCAGGGCAGGGCGGGTAATCAGTAACCCGACAGCACACTCCCCCACAAGGCAGAGGCCAGGCCTGACCTGTGATTTACCGAGCAAACACTGCCCCTTCCCCCCACCCGATCCCAGATCTGGGAGGAGCTTGTCATTTCAGCCCCAGGCTGTGACACTTGGGGGTCCCCAGAAGACTCTCGAGGAAGGGGTGCCTCCCAGGGGACAAGGGTACCCATCCACTTATTTCTGGGCCAAAGAACTAAGCAGTGGGTTCTGATGCCTGGGCTGACATCAGTTAATCCAGTTGCCTGGATACGTGGACCAGGCTTATCAGCCACTGAGAAAGGGCCAGCTCTGGGAAGGGAGCAGGGGTGGGGTGCTGGATACAGATCTCTCAGAGCTGAGGAAAGGAGCCTGACGAAGCCAGGTCAGTCCAGAGAAAACAAGTGTTTTCAGGAGGCAGAGAAAGATGGACCTCGAGGAGGCTGCAATCCTTTTCCGGATCTACCCCCACACCGGAGAGGCGCATCAGGCCTGCCAGCCCCAGGAGCCTCCTTCTATAAATGCAGGTGCCGTGCCCATAGTAACAGTGGAGTCTACTAAAAGTGTCCCACTGGCTCCTCTTGCTGATCTGACAGTGGAAGTTCTTGGCCCCTTCTGCCCTTGAAGCCAAGGGAGGTGAGGGCCACAGGGTCGCCTGGCTGGAGGATGGCAGGACTGGGGCCTGAACCGGCCCTGCCAACCCGGCCCACGCCTACCGGCTGCCGGCTGCCTCAGGAAAGCTAAACTAACCTCCCTCACGTTCTCTCCCCTGATCTCATTGATTCACTTCTCCTTTAGCACTCTGTATTCTGTCCTGGGGGAGTGCTTTTCAGAAGTCTCGATTCTGGGATCCCTGGTGCCAGGCCTGGATCCTCCTAGGGAGTGGAACTGACCTTGGCTTCCTTCTGTCTCTGAGGGTTCCACCCATGGCTGTGCCAGTTTGGGCTGCCTTGAGGGCACTTTGCACAATAGGTAAATAGGATGAGGCCCAAGGTTTGCCAGTCGCCCTTGGCCAAGTTACTTCCACTTTGGGACTGAGCTCTGTTGGCTCGGGCTCCCCAAGCTGACAGAATAGAAAAGAAGGTGGGAGTCTGAAACCCCTAGGCCCGGCAGCCGGTACTCAGAGGCTACATGGGACCATGATGAATACCCACTGGGAGGTAGGGCCAGTGGATGTCAACTGTGCTGTGGCCAAGAGTCATCTGGAAGGTGTTTTAGGTGCTGGCTCCTCTGCCCAGCCCCAGGAGGCAGATTCAGAACCCCTTTGAGAACAATGCCTGTGTTCTCTTGGACTGAGGGGAAAGTAGGGGGAGGAGCACAGTGGTCATTTTGCCTTTCTAGGCCTCAGTTTCCTTGAGTAACAACAGCACTGGCATAGGGTGAACTGGATGAAGCCCAGAACAGAAAAAGTTTGGAGAATCCTGGGTACTCTTTTTCTGAAAGGTGGTGTACATTCGAATCTGGGCTTGATCTGTCTCATTAACTTAAGAGACCTAATGGTGTGTGCGGAGGGGGGAGGGGGGAATCTGTCAGGCTTTGGGGTGGGGTGAGGGGACTATTGCTCAACCCCAGGGACTTGCATCACACCTCAGGATTTTCTGTTCTTAGAGAGAAGTGTCCAAATCTAAGAAACAATCAGTGCCTGAGCCACGGCCCCACCTCCAGGGCAGGGCACCACCCTCAACACCTCCCTGTCAATTGCTTTAGAACAGCCCTCCCAGGCTGGCTACATTATTTCCCCAGGGATGGGGCACTCTCCTGGACCGCAAAAAGAAATGCCCTTGGGCCTCTGTTGATTTTCTCTCCTAGGCTGGCAAAGCACACAGGCTAAGTGCCGAGGAGAGGGACCAGCTGCTGCCAAACCTGAGGGCCGTGGGGTGGAATGAGCTGGAAGGCCGCGATGCCATCTTCAAGCAGTTCCATTTCAAAGACTTCAATCGGGTATGGCACCGGGTGGGACAGAGCGTCTGAGACTGGGGCGATGGGGTCCCATTCCAGGACTTGTTCTCTCCCTTAAAGCCCTCCTACCCGAGACCCTCAGACACTACCCTGGTCCGGATGACTTGGGAGTGTCATCCTTGGGGACTGGAGAGGGGGGAGATGGGTCTTGGGCCCTCCATACCTGGAACTTTTAGAAACAATCCTTAGAGGAAACGGGTCAAGTAGGAAACAAGACATCTCAGTAGATAACCAAAAGACTGGCCAGATCTAAACATCTCTGTGGTGTTTCCACCTAGTTAGGTAGGGGCCCTAGGAACCAGACTTTCTTCCCACTTCGGAAGGACCGCCTCAAACTCCGGCGCAGAACCAGCTGCAGGGTGCCAGGGGGGTGACTAAAGCTGGACGGGTCTCCTTGTGGGGAGCCGGTCCATCCTGCACCTAGGTCTCACGCCAGCTCGAAAACAGGCCTAGCAGCCCTCTGTTTCTCAGAGCACTAACTCGGGTCTCACTTCACTACATAGGCTTTTGGCTTCATGACGAGGGTGGCCCTACAGGCGGAGAAACTGGACCACCACCCCGAATGGTTTAACGTGTACAACAAGGTGAGCGATGCCTGCCTGCTGGGTCCAGCCCAGCCTGTTCTGAAGGCCCTTCCCTGGGCTTCCCTAGGGGCCTCACCACCCAGGGGCTGCCTGTCCACTCCTCCTGGTCCTTTCAACTCGTTCCTGGAATCAACGTGAACACCCCTGCAAAACAGTCTCACTACAAATTAAAGAAGGTGCAAATTAAAACACTCGTGAGAGAACTTGCGGTTGAGGTAGAGAGTAAGGAGACATTAAGGCGGCGAGACCCACAAAAGCAAGACTGTGGGAATGGGGCGTATTCATTGCTAATAGCTCCAAATGACTTAAATCCTCCTGGAGGTGTGGAGGAATGAAAAAGTAGTAACTTGAGCTAAGAATACCCACGCACAGCAAACAGATCGGCCTGCCTGCCGAACAAACGCTGTCATTCAATGCCCTCCTTGTGCGAGTGGCGGGTTTACACTGTTGCTAGAGACTCTCAGGCAGGCAAGGCAGCCCCCAGGAGAGATTGTAGTGCCTGGCCGCTGTTCTGGAATCCTTGGTGTGGCTGAGCCCCGTAGCCGTGACCCTCTCCTGCTCTTGGCGAAGGCAGCGGATGAGCTGGGCCCTAATCGCTGGTTTTGTTTCAGGTCCACATCACCCTGAGCACCCATGAGTGTGCAGGCCTTTCAGAACGGGACATAAACCTGGCCAGCTTCATCGAACAAGTAGCAGTGTCCATGACATAGGCCCTGCCCTTCCTCGTGGAAGTCTTTGGGGGAAGTGGAGGGACTGATTTGGGGATCCAGGGAGGGAGCTGGGGAGCCCTGGGATGTTCTACAGCCAGAATTGCCAAGTGGACTCCGCTGCCTCCGTTTAGGGGAGAGTCCTTGCTGTGGTAAGAGGAGATGTCAGCCTCACTGCCGACCACTCTTTATCCCCAGCGCTCTGGCACACGTATGCTAATCGAGTACGATCTTCCCCTTCTGTAGGACTTCCCAACAACAGTAATGGTCTTCTTGCCAGGCTGTGTCTTGCTCCTTTTCTGATTCATTTCCCAAGAAGCTGTGTCTAAGATGCACAGTCTTAACTTAGAAGCCAGGACCCTAAAGTCAACCCAATCGTATGTGACAGAAACACATGTGCTTTTATGCCTCAAATAAAACTACTGTTTCACTCGGCCTCAGCTCTGGAACATGGTTTTCCACAGGTCAGTCCAAACTGGAGTCAAGAGGCATTTAGAGCACTTACTCAATGAAGGCACTGGAGGAAAAGTAGGACCGAGCCACCCTGTCTGCATGGAGTTCACAGTCATGTAGGGGAATTAAGCAGGAAGCAGTTAACTATCACTAGGCAGGATGAATGAAGTCAGTGCTACAGGCGAGGATAAGAAATGAGCTAAGGAAACATGAGGCGATTGACAAGGGTGACTCTGGAGGCTTCATTTAAATTATGCCTGAATGGAATTCTTGAGGCAGAGATGGCTGAGGGGGCACCATGAATAAAAGTAAAGGTGTGTAGGACACTGTGTTTATCCGTGGTGGGACCTGTGACTAGGAAGGCAGTCTGCGTGGGGCGCCTGGGTAGCTCAGTTGGTTAAGTGTCCAACTCTTGATCCTGGCTCAGGTCATGCTCTCACCATTTGTGGGATCAAGCCCCATGTCGGGCTCTGTGCTGACTTGAGGCTGCTTGGGATTCTCTCTTTCTCTCTCTCTCTCTCTGCCCCTCCCCCACTCACACTTGCACTAAAATTAAAAAAAAAAAAAAAGGCAGTCTTAGGCTGTATGATCTGTCTGGTCTACATCCCATGGGGAGATTTGTTTTTAATGTTTATTTTTGAGAGCAAGCATGAGTGGGGCGGTGGGGGAGAGGGAGGGAGAGAGAGAGAGAAACAGAATCTGAAGCAGGTTCCAGGCTCTGAGCTGTCAGCACAGAGCCCGACACGGGGCTCAAACTCACAAACCGCTAGATCATGACTTGAGCCAAAGTCGGACGCTTAATGAAGCCACCCAGGTGCCCCATCCCATGGGGAGATTTCTAATCCTCCAGGATTACTTGCTTTTACTACATAAGGGAGAGGACAAAAATCCTAGCTTAAGGAGGTGATGGGCTATTTTACCACCTGAGCAGCTAAGGAGCCAATTCCTACAGACCAGTCCTCCAACCTAGAGACTCTAGGGTAGAATATTCCCATAATGTGCTGTGTCTGGGAGAAGTGGAAGCCACAGAGCACAGTAACCTCTCTCCCCAGCGCATGCCACATGGATGTCCTTTTGCGGATGCCATTATGCAAGATTTGGGGAAGCCCTCCTCCCTCACCTATGACCCCCTAGCCTGAAGGTGCCGGCATACTAAGCTGACTTGCAAATGCCACAGTCCCTTGGAACAGGGTGTCACAACCCAGTTACCCTGGATGAGTTGGTCCTGCAACAAGGGCCAGAAAAGAGAGGTTGGTGGCTGAGAAATCAGCATACTGTTGGTAAGAGGTACTAGCAGGATCTAAAGATAACAATACCTAGGTCAACAGCAAGTTCTTAGCAAAGCTTAATATCAAAACCAATGAGATTCAGATGCTCTCCCGTCTGCCCCACTTCTGACTTAACTTTTCCTAAGTGGGCTCTGATCTGATGACTGCGGATTAGGGGACAGAAGCCACCAGACACGGAAGTATAGAGCACACGTTACGTCACCTTCCTGCCTCTGCTTACTCAGGGGTCAGGGGTTGAAAACACCATCCTGGAGGACACTACAGTCATATGAAGGACTTTTCTGTGGGACAAAGACCTATAAGCAATACTTTTTCCGAAATAAATGTTTGTTTTAAAATTCATGCAAATAACTGAAGTTATATGGGAAGATGTTAAGGAGAGATTATGAAAAAGCAAGGCCAAGAAAAAGGCAATTAAGACTCACAACTCAAGAAAGGTTTCAAACAGCTGACTCTTGCTTACCCAGGCTGTAGCTGGTGGCTATCAAATCCGGCCTCCATCATCACTTCTGTCACTGCCAGGTCTAGTGAAAAGTGGCTCGTTGCTACCAAGAACCCACAGGGAAGGCCAAAGGGTTCAGAGTAAGTAGCTGGAGTAAGCATTCAAACAGCAACTCTTGGATGGGCCAGGTCCCCTAACCAAGCATATCCTGCCCTCTTATTCTCTAGGGTTTACCCAGAGCAACTAGGTGCTCAGGAAACCAAGTCATTTAGCAGAAAACTGTAGCAAAGACAACATTCCTTGGCTTGATTCTGACAAAGTCCAAATGGAATTGAGAAACTGGGTTACCTGAAGGACAGCCTCCAAGACCCGAATAACCCTTTGGAAAGACTGCTCACTTCTTATTCGTAACGGAACAAGGTGTCCAGTGGTTACATGTGCAGAGCTATTCTGAGGGGTTCCACCAACTCCCAAATCAAATGCGGGCCTCGAAGCCAGTGCCCAGCTGGCTGGGGCCCACCTCAGAGGGCTCAATCCATCATTAAGGTATCAGCAGAAGTAATGATGAAGATGACAGAAAACACAAGGCAGGGCCCAGGTCCTGGGGAGCTAAAGACCTAAGTTCTAGAACTCCTTAAAACCGGTATGACCACCACTCTTGGAGAAGCCACCTGCAAAGGTGCTCTCGCCCCGGGCTACGGCCCTGAGTATCAGCGGACACACACAACCGTTTCACCACAAGGGGGCGATGTCCCACCAGCAGCCCGACCCCCTCCCCCTGGATCAACCACCTGCATCCAAATCATTGAATACAACCATCCACATTAGTTAAGATTTGGGACATTTAATTAATTGCTTTTTAAGATATTATTGCTGCAGTTAGGAAGGGAGCACTGAGATGGGAAGAAGGAGGTTAAATACAGAAAAGATTTAGAAGAGGCAAGTACCATTTTCCAAGTATAAAACTGGTAATATTAAAAGTGACACGGCAGTATATTCACGCGAGTACTTAATGTAGAAACAAGACAGTACGGTTTTTGCAGAGGCCAATGTGACATCTGCTAGCAACATGACATCGTGAAGACTTCTGCCCACCTCTGCCAGACTAGGTGTTACTATGTGCACAGATACACAGAGAATGGAAAGCCCACAAGTGTTGAGTCAAACTAAGGCTCATGATCATAAAGTGGCTACAGTAGGTCCCTTTAAAAAAATGCCACTGCCCCCGGGGCAGCAGTGCTGTCACGGAAGAGGGGGGCCTGCAGACACTGGAAGCAACAGCTTGCTCTGTAGGGCATGTGCTTCTCCAGTTTAGCAGCTAACAGACCACAGTGCCTGCTGGGTGGTTTGTCCAGCGCCACGAATGCACCGGAGACCCAAGAAACAGTTCGCACATAGCTCCTCTCTTGGGGGGGTGCCCACCAGTTCGGTAACTGGAGGGAGCGTGACCCCCGGGTCCAAAGGATCCTAGCCTCTCCCTCTAACACACACACACACACACACACACACACACACACACACGCCCCAACCTCTCCTGGAACCCACAATGGACAGAAGGAACACATACCACACCAGCCCTGCAGTGACACAGCCAGCTAATCACAGTTATTGTGGAGGAAGTACAGTGCTAAAGGCCTGGGGGCGGGGGAAGTCCGGTCGTCTTGGCTCTCCTGGCCAGCATTCCCAGTGAGGGAGGCCAGAGGATACCAGCCTCAAGAGGCTGAATGGTTCAGGAGTCCCTGAGAAGAGTAATGGAACAGAGGAGATTTTCTCCTGACTCATCCTAAAGTACTCCCCTACCCAAGCAAAAATCTCAAAGACTGCTGCACCTCCCCCAGGGCCTGGGTCAGGAATAGCCCACCACTGCTCACTGTGAGGAAAAAGGCACACAATATGTCGTCTTCAGAGGAAGACAGTGGCTCCACCTAGATCAGGGACCCATGCAAGGGAGAAGGGGGTAGGAAGTGGGTACAGGGTTTGGTCCTGTCCCTGCACCACCCTGAGCAACTAGTCTTAGGAAGGAATCCCAGTCCCTAGGCCGCAACTGACGGTTGCCGTCATGCTTTCCTATCCTAACAAGTTTGTCTCATTCTAGCCAGGGCTGAGAAGTGTCCAGTACCTGAGGCTAAACTGCCATAGTACCTTTGCGAGATGAATATAGGGAAAGAGGCAGGACGAACACACTAATGGGGAGAAAATTTTCCTTGCCGTGGGGGCTCTCTCTCACACCCTACTGGCACCCACCTAGGGTAAGTCAAGGCAACTCGTGAAGGTGCTCTGAGCTGTTCCTTCAAGTGAACACACTCCTACATGATGGCTTACAACGGTGGGGGGTGGGGAGGGGAGGACCACCAACTCTGGCGACAGAGATGTGACTCTGGGCACTCATCCTGCTCTGACACTCAGAGACGCAGGGAAAGGGCCCTGGTTTCCGATCATCACCAGCCTGGGAGAGGGTACAGGTGTGCTCCGAACACTGCCAATTCAGACAGGCAGCACGAGGGCCGGAAAGTCCTGGGTTCTCTAGAAACCACGTTCTCTTCTTAATCCAGGGGAACAATAGCAAACCAATGAGAGCATGACTTCAAACACGTATCTCCAAAGATGGCAGCAACCAAGTATCAGACCAGGGACTGGAGCACGAAAGAGGGCCGTTCCAGAGCCTGCCTTGATAGACTGAGCAGATCTGCTTGGCCACTCCAATCCTGCAAACCAGGAACAGCGGCCTGTCCAGCTGTGTCCTGGAAAAATAAAGTGAGGTGTGCTAAAAGCGACTCTAAGAGGGACGACTCACCTACTCAAAGAGGAGGGCCGAGAAGGCCGCGTGCTTAGAGTACACCTAACACCACCCGGGGAGACACGTGTCACACGGATGCTTCCGAGCTGCCTCACCCATCTGCCTGAGAGAACAAAGAAAACCCTCTCGTATCGCATAAACCATACCCCAGCCTCCCTAAGGAATCAGGACAGGTCGGAGCTGTCACACAATGATGAAGTGAAGTGGAAAGCTAGAAGGTTAGAGAAGGAAATGGCTAAAACGATTCCTAGGGTAACATTTGAGAGCAAGGGCAAAATAATTAGGTAATGGACTCCTTTGGGATCTCCACATTCAAAACCACAAAAGGATGATAGGAGGAACAAGAATCCTGAGGATCAAGCCGTCTCGTGGTCCATCTCGTCGTGATCTACGGAGCAAGACCAGATGTTCGAACTGTGCGCGGCCTGTTCCACAGCCCCAGAACC
This sequence comes from Prionailurus bengalensis, assembly GCF_016509475.1. Taxonomy (NCBI): domain Eukaryota; kingdom Metazoa; phylum Chordata; class Mammalia; order Carnivora; family Felidae; genus Prionailurus; species Prionailurus bengalensis. The sequence continues at coordinate 31,300,669 of NC_057351.1, read as the reverse complement.
TTCTGAAGGCCAGGAGCCCCTCGGGGCAACGAAGGGTCCAGACTCAGCGGGGTTTCGAAGAACCGTTCATCTGGCTGCTCGGAGTTACAGCGTCAGTGCTGAAAAGGCTGTCCAAGAAGACTGAGGTCAATTCTGCCACCAGGTTCCTGTCGACGGTCGTCTGGGCCATGCCGTAGATCGCACCCTACAAATCCAGTCAGAGATCATTACTGGCAATGAGGGGGACAGGGATGGAGATGAAGCTGTGGCTCTGATCTCCCCCTCCTTCCATCCCTGACTTCCATGTCCCTCTTCTCCCCACTCCATGCCCACCCAGACAGTTTTTCACAGGTACTTGCCAGTCTGCCTTTCTGCCCAAAGGAACCAGCCTATGGGATTTGCTGTAGAAAATTCCAGAAAAGGCAGGCTGTTGCCTTTCCTGTGTCAAAACTTTCTTTTCAAAGGGACAGGACCACCACCTGCCTTTGTATGGCACTTTTAAATTTATAAGGTGCTTTCTACATAGCATACTTCATTTGAGACCAAACACCTTGGACACGGGTGAGGCAGAGATTATCAGCTTGGAGTAATAAGGTTTGTGGAGACATAACAGAGGCAGGAACAGACTCGAGGTCACTTGGTTCTTCCAACCCCCCCCAGGATACCTAAACTTCCACAGGAAGAAAAAAATCCCAAGTGTCCCTACCATTCCTGTGGTCTTTGCTTTAGGATTCTTCATGATCTGAGTGACAGACTCCCGGATGTCCTTTAGGAACTGTATGGCTACTCGCTTCCGAGTGTGTACCAGCGTGATGCAGAAATGAATACTACGGGAGAAGACAGACACAGACAGAGATGAACCTCGGGGGAAAAAAGTTCTAAAATAAAGCAGCCCCCCACACAGGAATTTATCGCTTGCTTCTTCATGTGATTTGTGACGAGTGTTCCCAGTCCTGGGAATCAGGGAGATCAAATACATGGGCTGTCGAGCATGGGCTGACATGAGGGCTTCATGCCTCAGCATGATCGAGAACATCCTGACAGAATGAATACAGCTGCCAGCTCTGTCCCACCCCTCCCCTCCAAAACGGTCAACTGCTAGGCCTTGAGCCACGTGACCACCAAGGGGATGCTTTCATCTTAGATGATACACCTTCATGGGGACAGGGCCACAGGGCGGGGGTCTTGAAGGACTTCAAGGCAAAGAAGCAACTCTAACTCCCCCTGGAGGGAGACTGAGGAACAGAGGGATAGTGAAGAGGAATAAATTGAGTCCACACAGGACTGGCAATGGCACCACGAAGTCAAAGGGATCGGGGTACATAGAAGACACAGGAGAGACCTCTGCCGTTGGGGTGGAGTGTTTATTTATTTATAAGCATCATGGAAGGTTAGATTACAAAGGCATATTAAAGGAGAGAGCAGCGGACCTGAACGATTAGAGGCCCTAAGGGAGGTTTTGAGGGAAGCAGTCAGTTTGTAGGCACCATGTGATGGGGGTGCACAAGACGGGTAGGGAGAGCACAGCCTAGAAAGATGGCAGGGGCGGTGGGGAGGCGTCTCATGACCGGCCACTGGTCTCAAGAGGCTGCCACCTAATTTTGCTAGTTTTAAAACTAATCGTCTTGTTCTGGATACAGAGTAATTCCAGATGGCAAGACGCAATCCTACGGCTACTACAGTTGCCACTGCGGTGCCCGGCCTCATAGCCGATCTCTACGCTTCGGGTCACCTTGCCACCCGAGTTCTTTGGGAGCCACGGCGCGCAGGAAGGGAAGAGGCTCCTCCAGCTTACCTGGGTGGGAACTGCAGGTGGTTCAGGTTCCATCCCTTGGCAGTCATCAGGTTAAACAGTCGGTAGATGTCAAAATCTCGGGAGCCCAGAGCTATGACTGACAACTGAGGATTCCCAAAAACAAAGATGCCTTTGATATTTTCCAGCCTGAAAACAAAAAAAAGGAACAGAAAGGAAGTTCAGCCACATACACTCCTCGGGCCATCACCTCTCTAATCATTCAATGTCTCCCCTATAACACAATCTAATCTTTTAGGGCCTCAGCTCTCTCACCTTCTAAAATCAGGTGGCTAGACTGAGAGCAGTGGTCCCCAAACATTACAAGTATTCAAAGGCCCAAATCCCACCAAGCTCCAATGAGTCAGAATCATCGGCTCTTACCCTATCTGCCCAACTCCCAAATTCTGATATGCCTGAGAGGCATCTGAGGCATAAAAGATGCACGTTAAGGGGAGCCTGGGTGGTTCAGTCAATTGAGTGTCCGATAGCTCCGGTGATGATCTCGGGCCTCATGGGTTCGAGCCCCACGTCAGGCTCTGTGCTGATAGCTCGGAGCCTGGAGCCTACTTCGGATTCTGTCTCCCTCTCTCTGCCCCTCCCCCACTCGCATTTTTTTTTCTCTCTCTCAACAATAAGTAAACATTTAAAAAATTAAAAAAAAAAATGCACAGTAAAAAAAAAAAAAAATCCTGGCAAAATCATCTATCTCCACAGTTTAAAGTCCTACATGTCATGCCTAATGCATGAAATGGTACAGCAGCTCTCAACACACAGGTCTACCAGCTGGGTATACGCAGGCTTCTTTCAAATGAGACAGGCCTAACTGGCCACTTTCGTTCACCTTCAGGACTCTGCAAAAGCCTCCCCAGCCCGGGTGAGCCACAGAGACAGGCGGGTAATATGTGCACAGGTAAGTCAGCCAGCACGCAGCCTAGTTCCAGCCTTAGCTCAGCCCTGGATTTCCTCACTTGCCCCGCCCCCATTCATTCCGCCTCATCCCCGATTCTTTTCCTACACTAGCGATTCTCCACGTGCGATTCCTAGACTGGCAGCTTCAGTTCCCACTGGGAACTTCCTAGAGACGCACACCCTCAGACTCCCTTTCCAGATCTACTGAATCAGAATTCTGCATTTTAAACACATCCTCCGGATGGTTAGGACACATGCTCAAGTTCGCACTGAACTGTCTATCAGCCCTTGGTAAGAGCTGCCGGTTGCTGACACGTCCTTTGAGACACGATGGCTCAAGACGAAGCCTGGATCTGACCCTCCGAGTCACAGCAGAGCAAGGGAACTTATCCTCTCGGGCCGGCACCACACTCCTGAGCTGCTGTCCTAAAGCCCCGGTCTCCAGAGGATGGTAAACGGGCTGGGAGTACGGGTGCTTGGCCAGGCAGACGCCTCGAACCTACGAGCAGACAAAGCAAGAGACGAGGCAGAATCCCGATCTTGCACACATACTCTGACTTGAGGAAGCGAGTGGTTTTGATGATCTGTTTGGTAGCTTCAACATAGCCACTCTCACCGAAGTACATCAAGGCAGCCCAACAGGCCGCGCTAATGCCTCCAGGCCGTGAGCCCGCGATGGTCGGGGAAGCGTAGATACCACCCTGCCAATCGGTAGCAACGAAGAACTGATGGCTCCTGTACTTCTTGTCACTGTACAACACCACGGACGAGCCTTTGGGGGCATAGCCATACTGAGGGGGAGAAGCACAGGTGAGTCCACGGTTCTGCCGGGCACGCCTGCCCCACAAACTCAGCCCGCAAACCTCTCTCTCACGCGCCCGCTTCTCTCTGCTTCCCGCCCACGTGAAACATTCAAAGTCAGGGGGCGCCCGGGTGGCTCAGTCGGGTGAGCGTCCGACTGCAGCTCAGGCCACGATCTCACGGTTCGGGAGTCCAAGCCCCGCCGTGGGCTCGCCGCTGTCAGCGCAGAGCCCACGTCGCAGCCTCTGTCTCCCGCTCTCTCTGCTCTCACCCTCTCTCTCAAAAATAAATAAACTTAAACAATTAAAAAAAAGAATTCAAAGTCAGGAGGTTAAAGGCTGGAGGGAACTCTCTTTGAGGGTAGAAGGGTGGAATTCGTGTCGCTCGGAACAACTCAAATCACGAGCTGACTCCCTTCCCGTTATTTTCATTAGTATTATACTTCCTTTTAAAAAAATCACAGTGCTCAGAATCCAGAAGCTACTTGATGCAGCTGAAAAATAAACTGTGCGCTTGGTTTCCTTATAGAAAATGTGCCCTCCTAACGAACTGTCCCTGCAGCTCACGTGGAGCTAAATTCACTCCCTGACAGACACCGGGAGAGATGGTAAGGAAGGGGGCACAGGGGTTGCTGGGGGCCGAGGTGAAATCGGATCAGATCCTGACGGAAGATCCGTACACGTTATTTAGAGTCTGAGAACCAGGTCCCCACTACACTGGAAATTAAAAAGAACTCTGCCAGTGCAGCCAAGACAGAGCACACATCCCGAGGCCGCTATTCCGTCTCCATATCTGGATGCCGTTTAAAAGCGTTCCTGACCAACCTACACTTGGTCTCGGTCCCCCAGGGGCAGCAGCATCTGAACATTCCCAAGCACCTAAGCTCTTCCCTTTTTCCACAGGACTCTCCCGTTAGCCCGCACCGGTCGCTCAGGGCAGGAGCCCCAGCAGCGCGGAGCTACAGCACTAACATACACCCTCTTAGGAGTTCTACCCTCGACCTCACCCCAAAGGATCCGAAAGCTTCAGGGAACTTTGTTCTGTGGGCCACATGCCTAGGTACCAGCATGTCCCAGTCACATGCCGTCAGCGGGCACAGAAATTCTCTTAGCCACATGCCGCCAAGATAATGGGTCTCTTTTCGCTATTACTTGTCACCTGAACCAGCTACCCTGGTGAGAGCAAAGAGCCGGATTTAATTTTACATTTCTGGCAGACGCTAACGCTCTAACCAATTTATTTTGTTGATAGTAGTCGAAATAATCAAATGGCTACTTTAACATTCGGTCCTTCCCCGCCTCACCTTGTGGGTATCAGCTGAAATGCTGGTCACGCCTTTCACCCGGAAATCAAACGGCTGCTCCAGCGGGTATCCTGCTTTCTCCATAAAGACGATGAGGAAGCCCCCCAGACAAGCGTCTACATGAAGAGGTATTTTGTATCTGACAGCCAGCTAGTTCCAAAAGAGACCGCAAGAGAATTTCATTTATAGCCATCTAACAAAAACTTTGTAAGACACAGGTGGAAAGGTATGCTGTAATCCCAAGGCCGTTATGCACGATGGCTTTCATGTTTTAAAAAACTGGCTAGTTTTGACATTCCTAATAAAGCTCATCTTCCAAATGTATTTAGCCTTCAAAATAATTCATCTGAAATGTGGCATTTTATATCTAAATACTGCAGGGCCCCAAGCGCAATGCAAAGCCGAACAGGACACAAGCAGCGCTCTGATGTAGGGGGGAAAGGTGCTGCTTTAGTAACGGCGGGGTGGGGAGCCTGTGGGACACCGCCCCCTGCGAGGCACACCCTTAACAAGCAGCCCATCTCCCGGCTGAATGGAAACAGCGGCGCTCTTTCAGAGTATCCAGAGTATCCAGCTTCAACAAAGGCTCTACCTTGTGTCATCCCTCCCCCACAGCAGAGGCTCCGAAGGGAGCTGGAAGGCTTCCTCTGGGGCTCCTGGGATTTGTGCACAAATCTGAACTCGCACTTGCTTCTCCTCGCCGAGTCCCGCACCATTAGATTCTATCATAAAATCTCAACCTGACCACCTAGCAAGCGGCCCATTTCTCCCGCGTACCTTGGCCACTTCAGGGACAGGATCTAGGATACCGTGAGGAAACTGGGGGGCAGAACAGACGAGCATGGCAGTGTTCCTGGAGATGGCTCTCCTCATCGCCTAGGGGTTAAAGTCGAAAGGAAAATGAGAAGCCACGTCAACATTACTCTCCTCTGTCGCTATTGGCTCAGGGTCTGCGCTCCTCCAGCGCCGCTGCCTCCACCTCTCCAACCCGAGAGAAGACCGCCCCTGCCATGGGGGCAGCACAGAAAACCAGACCAGAGGGGTCCATCTGGGAAAAACAGTCTGAGGCCACAATACAGCAAATCACTGTGGGAGGAAACAGCATCGGGCGAAGATGCCGCGGAGCATGTCCCGGCCCCACTTACTAGCGCTGAAACCGGAGGTAAACTACTTAACCGCCCCGGTCTGTTTCCTCACCTGTGCACTGCAAAAATACTAACAGCTTCTACAACTTCCCTGGGCCGTCATAAAGCTCAGATGCAATTTGTATAGCACTCCAGAAACTAGAAAGTTCTCCACAAAGGCAAGGCATAAAAATAAAGGACTACAATTCGGTCTTAAAAAAAGAAAGCCTGCCATTTATGACAACAGGGATGAATCTGGAAGGCATACTGCTAAGCAGGCCAGGAACAGAAAGATAAATAGTGCATGATCTCACATACACGGCAGGTACAGCAGTCAATCTCAGAAGCAGAGAGTGGAATGCTGCTTGCTGGGGGCTGGGGGATGAGGGGCACCGAGTTTCAGTGATGTCTAACAGCAAGTTGTGGACGGCTAGTGGATGGCCATGTGACCACGAAACAACAATACTGCACTGTATGCTTGAAATCAGCTGGAGGTCGAAGAGGGAGTCTTAAGTATGCCAACCAAGGAGGAAAAAAACAAAAAGAAAGAAAAGAGTAACTATTTGAGGAGATGGGTATGTTCAATAGCATGACTGTGGGGATTATTTTGCAGTGTATACACATCTCAAAACATCAAGCTGGCACCTTCAATATATTTTTTATTTGTCAACTCATTAATTTGTCAGTTCATAAATCAGTAAAGATGGCAGGCAGAAATAACGCCAGTGCTAATAACTTGGGTAGTTTGGTTCTGAATAAATATTGTTACTATTCTGTTGGCAAGGATACCGATTCAGGCCAATAAAAACCACAAGAAGAGTCTGGGGGCAGGTGAGTCCGTGCTCATGGTACAAAAACAAAGGGGAAAGTGATGTTGCTGAAGCAAAATCAAGGTCTGCGAAGTCTCAAGTCAGGGACTAGATAGATCATCTTGCTATCAGACCTCTGAATTTATGAAAACATTCAATCACCACGGCCAGCAGCAGCTCGTCGGCTGTGGCCGCTACAGTCCAAGGCCTCTGGAGCCCATGTGTGCACGACGTTGGAAAAAGTCAGCCGGTCGGGTACATTCCTGCACCTCACAGTCCCCAGCAGGAAATGGCCCTTCAGGGGAACTCACCCGAACATCCACCTCCATCATTTTGTTCAGTGGAACCCGTATAATCTTCATCCCAAAATAATTGGCTGCTTTGTCAAATGCAGCATGGGCACTCTGGGGGGCCACACTAAATGATAGAGAAGAGGAAAATAATGAAATTCAGATAAAAGCAGGGTTCAAGAGAGAGCCTCATTAGCAGCTCATCTAAATCCCCAAGAGCAAACTTCTAATTATTTTTCCTCACATTTTTACAAGTGTTTATGTTGTTTTTCTTTTTAACCACAAATAAAAAGAGGTCAAATGATTTTCTATAGAAAATTTCTCCCTATGATTTAGCAAATCCGAAGCATAAATGAGGGCTGACAGGTAAAAGACGAGGGATTGGGAATTTGGATCAGACCAGCATCAGGCAGAGCCTTTTTGTGTTGGCCATCCAAAGCCGGGAGACCCTGGTGGGAACATGCTGCCTGACACAATACACAGCCAAGCAGGAACCCAAGACCGCTTGGCTGGGGTGTTCTACCAAGTCAGTGGTTCCTTCCATCTCTGAAAGCCCACAGCCTGTGAGAAACGAAAATTCCCATTGTTCCTGTAAACTTGGAAGCAGCATTTCAAATAGCACTGAAATGGGGGGCGCCTGGCTGGCTGGCTCCGTTGGTAGAGTATGTGACTCTTGATCTCACGGTCATGAGTTCAAGCCCCACGCTGGGCACAGAGCTTACTTAAAAAGAAAAAAAAAAAAAAAAAAAGACAAATAGCACTGAAAAGGAGACTGAGCCATGGTTATGTATTTGCTTTCAAACTTCTCTCAATTACTACACTCTCAAAATCAATCGGTTCCCCTTAAGGAAGGAAAGTCTCGATTACTGAGTTAAGTACCAGGCACTAAGATTTATGTGTGAGAAAGATGGCACCGTGATTTATTCTCTCAGGCATGAGATCACCTGCAACAAAACCCTTAGTGACATTTGCAGGAAAACAGTAACCCAGAGGATGCAGTATAAACACACTGGATAAGGAGAGGGTCTAGAGAAAAAAATGCAGCCAAATATCAAAATTATGCCCATGGGGTGCCATTATGGATGAATCTCAAAAAAATTTTTTAAAGTTTTCCTCCCAAAAAACAGCCCTCAGGCTGAAATCTTCTCAGGAAGCACCCCGAGGCAGCCTATTATATTTAAGTAACTTTCACTGAACTAGGTAATTAGAGTTTTCCTTAGGCTCCAGATTACTTATAATAAAATCACAGAATTCAAAGATGTAGTCCCGTCACTCTGTCACTTTTAGAAAAAGGATCTCATTCTTGCTATCGGTATATGCCGTGTACAAACTTGCGAGCTGGGAAAGGGAACGACCTTTAAAATTAACTGGCTGATCCACCCAGGACGTTGCAGAATGTGAAGGGATGAGGGTCAAGCGCAAAGGAAAGGAAGAATGAGGACTGGAACTGCCAGAGGAAGAGGGAAGAGAAGAAGCAGAAAACAGATGGTCAGGCTGTTTGCAACAGCGGTACTCCAAACAGATAATCTAAAGGCCACACATACATACATTTCTGGAGTTCTGATGCCGTTCGCAAAGGCCAGGTCCCGATAAGCTTTGCAGGCCATCAGTATGCTTTCTGTCCCCCCAGAGGTCACCTGTAATAAAGAAGAGATGACATCCATGGAGTGGAGTGAGGGACAACGATCAGCAAGCACATCGATGCCACTTTGATCTTGATGGCGGTCTGATGCAGAAGCAGATAAGGTCTCGAATGCGTTCTGCAGAGCAGACACTGCTATGTCTTCCGGAAGGAAATCTGGCTTTATCAGCTAAGCCCAATCTTGGTTCCCAACACTCAAGAGGGCCTGTCATGAGCCCGATCTCCCTCACTGGACTACAAACTCATGAAGGTGGGGACCGATCTGCTCATGACAATATTCTGAGCACTTAGCCTAACAGCTGACACCTAATACAACCTCAACTGACACTTTTCAAAGCCTGATGTGACTCTCATAAACCATGACCAACACAGGCATGTCATACCCATCAGGCTATCTTCTTAGATAGCATCTAAGAATGAATCATTTCAAAACAAACAAACAAACAATCAAACAAAAAGCCACAGCACTGTGGTGTAACCACTGTGAGCTAGGTGGTTATTTTCTTAGACTTCTCATCTCCGAAGATTCATACAAGCTTAGATAACTTCCTCATTGTACAGCTGAGAAGCCCCGAAGACTAAAATAATTCACCCAATGCCATCCATTAGTATCTGTTGCTGAGAAGTAAAACTTTCTACATTTGTTCTTTTAGTACAGCTTAACAGGAGATGGAATGAGAGACGGCGATTTCTGGAATTTCCTAAAGTAACCACATATAGGACAAAAATACCATTGGCGACAAAATCCCAGTGGTCAGCAGTTACATGGAAGATTAGCTGAGAGAAGTCAGTCACATTTTGATTCAGGAAGTCTTCGAGAAACATGTGACCATCACCCACAAGGTAATGCACTGAACTTGGACAAGGGAGACCGGTCTACAAATCCCGGCACTTCTGTGCTGGAGACAATGAAAATGCTTACAGAGGAGGTCAGCTCTGCAAACCAGCAGCACGTCCTGTGGTCTAGCATAAGACCTCAGAATGTCACATGAGGAGCCAAACCAGCTGTGAAGAAAGTCAGGAAAGGACCAGCAACGTCCAAGTCTCCAGTGCGTCAGTCTCTTACTAAGGTCCCATGATGACCTAAGCAAAAGTATTTCCAAACCCCTAGTCACCCAGCGCACACACCCTATTTTTAGTCCAATAACGAATCAAATCAACATCATTATTTGTTGGGCAAACAACAGTGCACTTTGACTGTAAAGGCAGGAATATCTACATTCTACTTCTGATTTTTATTGCTGATCCCCCAATTTCTATGTTTATTTATTTTTGTTTAATTTTTATTCGGTAGGCTCCATGCCCAACATGGGGCTTGAACTCACAACCCTGAGATCAAGAGTAGCATGCTCTTCCAACTGAGCCAGTCAGGCACTCCAATTCTGCGTTTAACTATGCTGCTAATCTCCCACTGCCCTGTGTGCCCAAAGAAAAAAAATGGAAATTTAATCGTGAAGTGAGAAAAGCCTCAATAACTACTTGTAATGTTAGTCAACTTCTTCCAACATTATAAAAACTCTCGCTGTTAATATGTAAGTACGTCAGAGAACAAGAGTAGAACATGGCCTACTTGGAGAATTTTCTTTCAGATGCTGTTTGTAGCCAAAGGCATTTGCACAAGCCAAGACTGTTCTCCGTGGCAACAGAATTTCTTTTAGTATACGAGATAACCTCTCATCCGTTCTGAGGCAAATGAAGTTAATAAAAGGAAAAACAGCTTAAGTTGAAGAACAAAGAACAGAAAGAGCTAAGATCTTAGTTGGGAGCATGCTACAGACAGCCCAGCCATGAGGCTCTGTCGTCTTCTTTCCCATCTCTGAACCCCGAACTGTTTTCACCAAAAGCAGCAGAGACAGAGACATGTGAGAGAGAGAGAGACAGAGAGATATAAGAGAGAGACAGAAATAGAGAAGGGTGAGAGAAACAGAGAAACTGAAATAATCCCAGAGGTAATTAGTTCTCTTATAAAATTTTATGTAATAGAAAAGACTGGAGATCTCAGACTCCATCCTTCTCCTGATCCCTGACACAGCCACTAAAAAAGATCAAAACGGAAGAGGCATGGTTTAACTGTAGCAATGCAAAAACAAAACACAAAACAAAAACAAAAACCAGGGCTGGACTTCTGGATTAAGATGGAAGGCTGAAACCGCTCCACAACTACCTTCTCTCCCGCAGGACCCAGAAGAAGGAAGAAAAGAAGAAGCAGAAACCTGCAGTAACAATCACCAAACAAAGAAACAGATACTCGGAAGCAATATACTTCAAATAGTGGCAAGGAAAAAGGAGAAGTTTCTAAAGGATAGCAGACAGCAGAATACAGTTCCTAATCCCCCCTCCAGGCCCTGAAAATTGTCCTGTGGGCCAGCAAAATCCTGAGAACTCTCATTAAAGCCCCCAAATCTTCAGAGAAACAATGGAGGGGGTGTCCTTATCTTCAGATCAGTGAGTGGTTGCCCTGGCGGCTAAGGAGAAACCAGCAAAATGAGAATGTGGGGACCGACCCCTGAAGTCAGGGCTTCAGGGATATAGAACGGGTTAAAGAAACAATCAAAGCCCAAGGGTGTTATTCTCTTCCAACTAGGCAGAGTGAACTCTAAGAGATAACTCTTAACGAAATCTCAGAAGAGACCCACCGAACCCAACACAGATGCAACAAAGCGGCTCTTAACCAAATGCTCTCACATGAGAGATCGGCCACCACGCAGCAGAACAAACTCGAATGTTCTGAGGAGCATGAGCCATGATGAAAGAAAATGGCACGGTAACCATGCAAATATTCAAAAAGAAAAAAAAAAAGCAGCACGCAAAACAAAAGCCAAACTCAAAAAATGGTAACGGCCTAAAGAGAGGGGAAATCCACACACCTGTTGGTCCCTATAGGACAATACGGTAAGAACGTGGATTCCAAAAAAAAAAAAAAAAAAAAAAAAAAAAAGAACGTGGATTCAAGGGAACAAGCGCTGAATGGACACCAAAAACAAGATCATGAGACCACAGACCCCAAAGCACAAAGTACCAAACGATCCCAACACAGAATTAAGGCATGGGAAACAGAATAAGCCCTGCCGAGAACAAAAACAATGACTCGGAGGAAAGGTTGAGGCAAGTGTAGCGAACCGGATTAGCAAAAGACAGACTGAAAGACGGACGCCGCTCCGCACGTGGAGAGCTGCGTCCTCCTGGCTAGACACGGAGAACCAAACGGGGTTCCAACAAGAAACACAGGGACGGTCGCAAATCTGGGAAATCCTATTCTCCAAGGAAGAGCTGAGCAGCCTAGGGCAAAGTGGGGAAGAGAAAATCCAGAGGGAAAGAGGCTGCGAAGTGCGCACGGTCACGTGGGAAAACAACCACCCCGGAACCCCATCTCCGGCAACACTGACCGTATAGCTGGGCCTCCCGCGAGAGACGACCAAAAGCCTGAGGAAACAGTAAGAGTTTTTTACACCCGCCACTGAGCTAACACGAAGGAGTAAACTGAACCTGGACAAAGCGACATCGAGAATCCTACAGATACGGGAGGGCCAGAGCCGGCCTCGGCCGTGAGGGCTGCTGCCGCCCCCGGACACCAAACTCCCGTGGTGACAACTGACAGGAGATCAACTCAGGGCCTGCCCCCGGTAAGGACTCTGACAGCACACGGCTGAAGACCGGGGACCCGCACCCACATTCTCAGGGGAACAAGAAATACCCCAGTGGTGCAGAAGAGGGCAGCAAGAAAACTGCTTTCTCGGCTCTGACGGTCAGGCGAAGAAAAACAAAGAACTCTCGGGAACGGATAACGAGACCGCTTTCACATGAGTCTGTGTTGTGAACTCACGCCACCGCCGTAGCACGAAACTGCAAGCTGAGCATCGGATGCAGATCGCTTCCCAGCGACTCCCCGGCATCTGGCAGGAGCTGCTGCACATCTTCTCTGCCAGACCTTCATTTCCATCTAGGCCTCAAAGATAGGTTCCCGGGAAGACGAGTGGCTCACAGTTGAAACAACAACAAAGTCACAAATAAGACAACACAAGACAACATGAGTGAAACCGGCAGAGACAGGTTGAGGCTCAGAAGTGGTGGAATTAGACACAGAATAGAAAATAATCACGTGCAATATATTTAAGGAAACAAAATATACGCCAAGCAAAGGAACAATAAAGAACTGCCACGCAGGGGTGCCTAGCTGGCTCAGTGCGTAGAGCATGTGACGCTTGACCTCAGGGTTGGGAGTTCAAGACGCACATCGGGCACAGAGCTTACTTTAAAAATTAATTCATTGATCAATTAGTTGAATCAATGAAAGCTCTGTAATTATCTCCTGGCTCTGACGATTATCACCTCACAGCCCATCTTCCCTCTACCCACAACACCCCGGCCACTGCTGCTACGGAGAACATCGCTGCTCTAACGGCTACGCCTGTCCAAGTTCCCCATGTCTCCTGGCTAATTAACCACCTGTCGGATGTGTGTCAGCCCTTCTCACTCTAGCCTCATGGCTCTCAACCTCTTCTGTGCCTTCTATTTGTCTCTCTGGATTTTATTCTGGCTGAGTTTTTATCTGTCTTGTTCCGTAAGTTTGACTCACGAACCACGTGAGTATTTTACAGAGTTCTAAATGAGACCGGGCTCTTTGGACAAGTGGCTGAATCAGGGTCTGGAAGCATGCAAGGTCAACCTGGAATATTTCATCAAATAAAAGTATTTTCTCAAAAAAAGGGAAAAAGAAAGGAAGCTTTCAAAGACTACATGAGTCACACAAAAGGACCCAAGAGCCAAAACTAAGAGGCTCCCACTGGTCAAAATGGGCCAATTTGAGCATTAATCGGAGCAGCAGCTCCAATGGACTGAAGCAAATTACTCTACAATGTTCCACCGCACTATTGACAGCCACTGGTTACTGCCAGTTTGCAGCTACCATGGACAGTGCTGCTGTGAGTATACATCCATCCCGACACACACATGTACCAGTTTTCCTAGGGTACGCCCTGAGTAGTGACATTTCAGGGTCATGAGGTACGTGTATCCTTGACTTGACCAGACAAGGCCAAACTATGTTCTGGTTGCTTCACTGGTGGCCTCTTAGAAGTCCACAGAGTCTGTGGCACAGGAGAATACCCACATACACTAAGTATACTGGCCTCTCCCACCATGCCACCTGTTCATATAAATGCCATAAAGGAACCCATTGCTGGATTATGGTTGGCTCAGTTTTTAACAGCTTTGGAATTCTGGGGGGGAATGAATGCCAGGAATACCATTCTCTTAGATACAGAATATACGAATGTGTTGATTTTTCATGGTGCCAACATAAAGTAAAACAACTACTGCTTATTGGAAAGAACAAAAAACTATAAAATGTTCTTGCCTTTGGACAGGCCCTTCAATAGTTAAATTTGCAGAGGGGCACCTGGGTGGCTCAGTCGGTTAAGCGACTGACTTCGGCTCAGGTCATGATCTCACGATCCGTGAGTTCGAGCCCCGTGTCGGGCTCTGTGCTGACAGCTCAGAGCCTGGAGCCCGTTTCGGATTCTGTGTCTCCCTCTCTCTCTGCCCCTCCCCTGCTCATGCTCAGTCTCTGTCTCAAAAATAAATAAATGTTAAAAAAAAATTTTTTTAATAAAAAAAAATAGTTAAATTTGCAGATATTATAATGATTATAAAAGTATCTGATAGGCTTAGTGCCTCTAGGTTACCACTACAGCATGCTGAGTTAAATCTAACTACCCTGCATAAGCAGAGATTGAGAGACCTGAGTTTCTTCTAGAGAAAGCAAGTATCAGTCTGTAGTAACAAATCTAAACAGAAGTTTATCAATCACAGTTTAGGAAAATTAACAAACATCTACTAGAAAGAACAGCTGAAACAAAAAATCCTTACATGTGTCTTTAAATATAATAATTTCCCCTTCCTTTATTCCTAAACCAACTAAAAGAGATTTGATTTATAGCAAAATAATAAACTTCCAGCTCGAGTAGAATGAGAAGTATATCAAAAACACTATGATGGGGGCGCCTGGGTGGCGCAGTCGGTTAAGCGTCCGACTTCAGCCAGGTCACGATCTCGCCGTCCGTGAGTTCGAGCCCCGCGTCGGGCTCTGGGCTGATGGCTCGGAGCCTGGAGCCTGTTTCCCATTCTGTGTCTCCCTCTCTCTCTGCTCCTCCCCCGTTCATGCTCTGTCTCTCTCTGTCCCAAAAATAAATAAATGTTGAAAAAAAAAATTAAAAAAAAAAAAAAAAACACTATGATGGCTTGACAAAATTATATAGACCAATGGGTAGGCAGTGGGTGTGTCAGTGGATGGAGGAAAGAGGGAGGGAGAGAAAGAAAAGAATAGAGCAGATGTGCAAAACATTTACATTTAGCGAATCCACGGTGTTCTCTAAACTGTTATAGGAACTCATATAAAGTTTAAAATGTTTCAAAAGAAAAAACCTGAAAAGAAAAAAAAAACTTTAAAAATGTACAATAAGGGGTGCCTGGGTGGCTCAGTCGGTTAACTGACTTTGGCTCAGGTCATGATCTCACAGTTTGTGAGTTCAATCCCCACGTTGGGCTCTGTGTTGCCAGCTCGGAGCCTGGAGCCTGCTTTGGATTCTGTGTCTCCCTCTTTCTCTGCCCCTTCCCTGCTCGCATTCTGTCTCTCTCTCTCAAAAATAAATAAACATGAAAAAAATTTTTTTTTAAATGTAAAATAAAATGTCGGTGCTCTAAAAACTGTAAAAGTTGGGGCACCTGGGTGTCTTGGTGACTTAAGCTCCTGACTCTTGGTTTCGGCTCAGGTCATGACCTCACAGGTTGTGAGATCGAGCCCCATGTGGGGCTCTGTGCTGACAGTGTGAAGCCAGCTTGGGAATTCTCTCCCTCCCTCTCTCTCTCTGCCCCTCCCCTGCTCCTGCTCTCTTTCTCTCTCAAAATAAATACACTTAAAAACAAAGTTTTTTTTATTGCAAAAGTTAACATTTTTACATTGCTGTTAATCTGGATCTTCCTACAATAATCACATATTACCTGTATAATAAAATGTTTTCAACAAACTCTTCTATTTTAAGCTAACAATATAAGATAGTTGGAGGCCCCTGCATACACTTACACATCCACAGGAATCCGGTCCCCCATTGAACAGGGAACAAGCTATTCTTACAATCTCTGCCTCGATCTTTCGCAGTCCTGGGAAGATATCTGGATGCAATGGATTACTCCACGCAAAATTTCCGTAAGCCTGCAAAGAAATGCAAGCAGATATGAAGTATGATAAATACACCGCATGGGACAAAGAACCATGCACTACACAAAAGTTTCTAAGTATCAGGCACAACACTAGAAACCGGAAAAACGGTAAGATGTGTTCTCCAACATAAAGAAGATCAACATATAGTGGAGGAAACAGACATGCAAATAAATTATTTTACAGCATGGTGAGAAAGGAAGCGTAGATGTGGTTAAAAGCACACACTAAAACACCAAACAGGGGCGCCAGGGTGGCTCAGTCGGTTAAGCGGCCGACTTCGGCTCAGGTCATGATCTCGCGGTCCGTGAGTTCGAGCCCCACGTCGGGCTCTGTGCTGACAGCTCAGAGCCTGGAGCCTGTTTCAGATTCTGTGTGTCTCTCTCTCTGCCCCTCCCCTATTCACGCTCTGTCTCTCTCTGTCTCAAAAATAAATAAACGTTTAAAAAAAATTAATTAAAATAAATAAATAAAAAATAAAATAAAACACCAAACAGACCCGTTTTGCAACCTTAGCTTTGCCTGTTACCTCTAGTTGTGTAATCTTAGGTCCAAAAACCTCTCTGAGGCTGTTTCCTCATATGCTCAAGGGGATAATTATGGTCCCTACCTGCTAGGGTTCTAGCGATGAGTAAATAACATAACACGCACGCAAAGCACTTAGTAGGGCATCCAGCACAAACCAGCTATTGTGGTCAGTGCAGTACCAGAAGCATGCAAGCGATGGAAGGGGCCCTAAGGAGGGAATAACAAACATCCCCAGGGGTCTGAGGTGTCTGTAGAGTGGAATCACTAGGAATGTGACAGATCAATAGGAATTCATCATTTAGAACAGGCGGAGTGAAGGGGAGGAAAACATGGTATGAGTGAGCTATGTGCCACGAAGAGAAAAGGTGAAAGTTTAAGTTCACGTGGGAAAGTAACAAAGTGGTTAAAAATACAGGTAGGAAGCTGGCTCCTGACGGGGTTTACATCTTCTGCTACAAAAGCAGCTTGGGTTTTATCCTGTAGGTAGTGGGAAGCCACTGAAAGGTTTTTTTTTTTTCCTGGTTTTGTTTTTGTTTTGTTTGTTTTGGGCAGAGGGAGGAAGGGAGAGAAAGAGAGAGAGAGAGAGAGAGAGAGAGAATCCCGAGTAGGCTCCACACTCAGCGTGGAGCCCAAAGTAGGGCTTGGTCTCATGGTGGTGAGATCATGACCTGAGCCAAAACCAAGAGTCAGACACTTAATTGACTGAGCCACGCAGGCACCTCACCACTGAAAGATTTTTAGGCAGAGAATAAGATCAGAGCACTATGTCAAGACATAGCAGAGCAAAACCTGTAATATTTAGTAAGGTAAGAGCAGTTTCATAGTTATTATAATCAAACACAAAGACCTTAGAGACTATAAGGCCCATGCCAATTTTACATGACAAAGTAGGGTTTAAGAAATAAACTTGATTAGAAAAGGAAGAAGCGATAGGCAACTCTAAAGTCAACAGAAAACAAGAATTATCTGAATTATGAGTGAGCCTACTGCTCATTCTCAGATCATCTGATTTGAGATGTGGGAAGTATAGGAAATGATGACCAAATTTCTGTTCCTCATCCCTTCTTAGCAAACAAAATATGTCTGGTCATTAATAACCTCAAATGATGGGGGACTACCTTCCCTAGTAATCTGCCTTCTACACAGGGCATGTATAAAGCCTAAAAACATAGGTCGTATTGTACTTTTTTACAGACTGAAGAGATCTCTAACAGTACAATTCATATTCACCTATGTGTGGGTAAAGAGAGACTCTCTGAAGTTATTTTTAACAATATGCTTTCCTTAAGTAACTTTTTTAATGTTTATTTATTTTTCAGAGAGAGAGAGAGAGAGAGAGAGAGAGAGAGAGAGAGAGAGAGTAAGCGCATGAGCAGGGGAGGGGCAGAGAGAGAGGCAGACACAGAATCCGAAG
The DNA here is from genome assembly GCF_016509475.1 of Prionailurus bengalensis. Classification (NCBI taxonomy): domain Eukaryota; kingdom Metazoa; phylum Chordata; class Mammalia; order Carnivora; family Felidae; genus Prionailurus; species Prionailurus bengalensis. The sequence goes on along the minus strand of NC_057351.1, from coordinate 31,282,859 downwards.
CAGGCTCCAGGCTCTGAGCTGTCAGCACAGAGCCCCAACGCAAGGCTCAAAGCCACGAACCATGAGATCATAACCCGAGCGGAAGTCGGATGCTTAGCCAACTGAGCCACCCAGGCGCCCCTACGTAATATTTTATTTTAATTACCCAACTAAGGAGAAAAACTGACTGGCACTCACCTTCACGAGGAGTTCGGTGAGCTCTTCCTCCCCACTGTACACAGCTCCGGACGCCTTCCCTTCTTGCCAGAAGACATCTGGAGAGAAAGTTAAGATCAGTGAGTCAGTAAACAGGAACTTTTGGGAAGACACTTAGGTTCTTTTTTTTTATTAAAAAAAATTTTTTTTAAATATTTTTGACAGAGAGAGACAGAGCACAAGCGGGGTAGGGGCAGAGAGAGAGGGAGCCACAGAATCTGAAGCAGGCTCCAGGCTCTGAACAAGAGGTCAGCACAGAGCCCAACGCGGGGCTTGAACTCACAGACTGCGAGATCATGACCTGAGCCAAAGTCCGATGCTCAACCGACTGAGCCACCCAGGCGCCCCTACACTCAGGTTCTAATAAGGAAGAAATACGAAGTTAACCCCACTGGTACAAAAGAAACCCCAAAGTCTGAGTGGAAACTCAAAGGTGTTCTTATAATAAATCAAGAAAAAGCATTCCAATAAAGAGCTATCGCAGCAAAATAAAGATGAAAGATCTTCCGTTACTATCAACAACGGTGTGAAAAGATATTCACAGCACCCAGGTATAATACAGATAGTCGAGGGGCGCCTGGGTGGCTCGGTCGGTTGAGCATCTGACTATGGCCCAGGTCATGATATCAGTTTGTGGGTTCGAGTCCTGCATCCAGCTCTGTGCTGACAGCTCAGTGTGGAACCTGCTTCGAGTTCTGTGTCTCCCTTCTCTTGCATGCTCTGTGCCCCTCCCCTTGTGCATGCTCTCTCTCAAAAATAAACAAACATTAAAAAAATATACAGTGCAACGAAGACGCTGTCATCATCCCCAACTATCTTCTAAAGGAGAAAAATTTTCCTTTACTTCTACTCATTTTCTGGTCTCTGTATGACTAACTTGACTTTTTTCTGCAAGAGGTTCCTTCTTCTCTCCCTTCCTACCCAGTCAAAGAAGTGTGAGGAGCGTCACGAGCAGAGTTGGCAGAAAGTATGAACTGGCAGTACACTCTCATCAGAGTTGGAGTCCAGGAACTGAATCCCTGACCAGACAAACCATGATGATGCATGTACCATCGGCCCCTGGTCTCAGTGTCCCCTCCTTCGCACGAGCCTGGAACCCACTCCCCCGACAATTAGCCACAACCTTCTAGCAACACATGTAGTAGCCCTCAGCATCAGGAACGCGGTCAACGCTGGGATCAAGCTCAGAAGAAAGGTTCCTGACCAGAACGCGAGGTCTAACTTTCCACTTCCTGTCTGGCGTGCTTCTCCAAAGGCAGTCTACCTTGTTATCAACAAATCTGCCGGCGTGGCTATCCCAGGCCCTTTCGCTACAGGACGGCTGTGCCCTACTGAAAGTGCACAGTGAGAGGGCAATCACAGAGACGCACGGACTGAAAACTGTAGCCACGGGCTCTATCAAGCCAAGATCTTCAGCTCCAACAAGAGAGAAGACGGAGCAGTGAACGTCCTCACTCTCAGCTCATCTGCCAAACCCTGGCTTGCTGCCAGGGTGACTTTCCCTCTTCCTTAAAGGACACTGGACTGACTGTATCATGCATGTCTTCAGATTGGAGGCCACCAGCCTTTCGAAAATAGGATACATGGTTTCATTTCCTGTCATCTTACCTGTGCTACAGAATATGGCAATGGACAACGAGTTAAAAATGGAAAGGAAGGAAATAGAGTGGCAGCAATCTGCCCTCATAATCATGGAAACTTTTAATACAAAGGTCTCAGAGTGCCGATCCCTGCTTTCCATCACCTATAAATCCTGGACTGCATCTAATTTTATACAATCTGATGTCAAAAACTCAACACGTCAAGCAGAAAATTTTAAGTGTGTTTGTTGAAATGCAATGTGGTATCCTGGACACTAGAGGAAAAGCTGGTGAGACAGGAACAGAATTTGCGGTTTAGTTAACTACTGTTTTAAGCAGTGTTAACGTGGTTAGTTTAGGTGTTAACATCAGGAGAAGCAGGGTGAGGGGCGTATGGGAAATCTCTGTATGTAGGACATTTGCAAGTTCTCTTTAAATCTAAAATGATGAAAAAAAAAATTAAAAAAAAAAAAAAAAAGAAAAGGGGCGCCTGGGTGGCTCAGTCGGTTGAGCGTCCGACTTCAGCTCAGGTCACGATCTCACGGTCCTTGGGTTCGAGCCCCGCGTCGGGCTCTGGGCTGATGGCTCAGAGCCTGCTTGGAGCCTGGAGCCTGCTTCCGATTCTGTGTCTCCCTCTCTCTCTGCCCCGCCCCCGTTCATGCTGTGTCTCTCTCTGTCTCAAAAATAAGTAAACATTAAAAAAAAAAAAAAAATTTTTTTTTTAAAATAAATCTAAAATGATGACAAACCAGAAAGCTTATTTTTTAAAATATTTGTAATATGATCTTAATCTGTAACAAACATGTATTTGTATTCATAAGTTAACATTTATTGAGTACTTACTATATGCCAGTTATTATACGTTTACCTGTATCATCCTGTTTGATCTCTATGATTATTCAAATAAGTTCTATTATCATGCTCCCTACTGTAGAAAGACAGAGACTGAGACACAGGTCAAGTAACTCACCCAAGATCATATTTAAGTGGCCTAACCAGAGTGGGAATCCAGGCTGAGTCCGTGGGCTACACTCTTAAACACTGAGCTACTCAGTATATTCATCCTTCCCTTATACACTCATGCATGTACCTGTATGTGTACGTGTGTTTGTGTTACACAAAAACACTGACACCTCTGACTTATATGTGGATCTCATCTGTGTTTATCTTGGATGACAGAATTAGAGTCACTTTTTATTTTCTTTTGTGCCTTTGTGCAGATTTCACAATTTCTATAATGAATCCGTATTTCATTTTCATTGTTTTTTTTTTAAAGACAAATGTACCTATTTTATTCAGGCTTACCAAAGGAAATGGGACTAAGTTCCACTGTCTCAGGAGACTGTTTTGCTTTATGGATGAAGGATGAATTTACATATAATTTTTTAAAAAAAGAAATTCAGGGGCACCTGGGTGGCTCAGTCAGTTGAGTGTCTGACTCCGGCTCAGGTCATGATCTCGCGGTCCGTAAGTTCGAGCCCCGCATCGGGCTCTGCGCTGACAGCTCAGAGCCTGGAGCCTGCTTTGGATTCTGTGTCTCCCTCTCTCTCTGCCCCTCCCCCACTCATGCTCTGTCTCTCTCTCTCTGTCAAAAAAAAAATAATAAACTTTAAAAAAAAAAAAAGAAAGAAAGAAATTCAGCCTCTGAGACGGGGCGGGCTCTCACAAGCATCTAAGTTCCAAGGGTGAACTGTTCTTAACCTGTACAATCATGAAACGATGACCAGACCAGCCACGTTAAGGAAGTCAACAGCTTGCATTTGCCGAGAATCATACCCATAGAGCTGTATTCCTTGAGTTTCTCCAGAACCGCCGACGAGCTCAGACCTTGAACGGGCAGGGCTTTCACGTATTCTTTGTCCACTTTCAGGAACGACATATTCTTGCTAATATCATCCTTGGTCTTGTTCAAGTTATCTTGGATCTCCAAAGGTAAGAGAGAAAGTTAACACGGAGATGGAAGCATACAGTGTGGGGAGCAGAGACCAAGTCAGCCGCTCAAGGCCGGGCATGACACGAGCGTGCAAAACGGGGACGATGGCATCTTGTTCTTAACAAGATGTGGTGACACTCTGACTACCTGCTGTTTTCTGGAATGTCTCTTAGAAGACTAAACGTCATCTTTCTCTCTGAAAGTCAAAGATGCATCCAATTCCCCACGCCTTTCCTCTGCCGTGCTCACCTCACCACTGCTTTACGTGGTGAGCGCGTAAACGTGAACGCTTCGCGTTTGCCAGGGCCGGCACCTCTCTGAGAGCAGTACTTGGACCTTATTCCTGTCCTGGCAACAGCTACAATGTGTGTGCTAAAGAAACAGAGGTAGAGTCACAAACAGCCACCAGAAAATAAGCCAAGCGGTAAGAGGGATCCTAGTACTCGAGGGGGTGATGAGCTCCTTGAACAGACAGACACACGCGGGGCACACCCAGAACCCGGGGGCCCTCCACAGCTTCTCACGTGCGTGCACAAGACATCCCTGGTAGAATGCCAGGGGGACTGCGCTCTACCTCCTCAGGTTGTCCACCGCCTGTCCTGTTTGGCCCTCGAGGGCTAGGAGGGGCTGGGGTCCTTTCTGCTACAGTTCATCAACTATGGCTATTTTCTCTTCATCCTCACCGCAACAGCCTGTGAACTACTTCGTTGAACTACTACTATGGGCCAGGGATACGCAGTGGACAAAATAAGGGAGGCAGTACAAGTGAAAATAACTCCTGTTCTCATGAGGCTTATCTTTAGCAGCAGAGGCCGAAAATGAAGGTCAGGTAGTGAAAAGTGCTGGGGGAGTGCTGAGGGGTGGGGAGGAGAAATAGGGTTTAAAAAAACAAAACAAAACAGAGCAGGGGCCGCTATCTGTGCTAAGAGACTGTCGGGCGCTAGATCTGGAAAAAGGGCTACATGTCACAATTTGTGTGTGTGACAGCGAGAAGGTTTCAGCAACACACTGGTGAAAGTGTCAGGCCCACGATCTGACTGCAAACATTTAGATTTTCCCCATCTGTAGCCTCGGATGATTCCAACACAAGAGCACCTCCTTAGACGTGGCCCCCAGTGAAACCACAGGGAAAGCCGCACCTTTGAAACACGCCTGTGACCGCCTCCCGAGCAAGCGCCGGCAGACAGCAGAGGCCACGCTCTCGGGCACGTGATGGACGCAAGGCGTGTGATGGAAGCGAAAATATTTTTAAAGATGTACGCGAAGAACTATGCCGCATAAATGGAGAGCGTGCAACAGGAGCAAACTATGAAAGCTGGGCGTTGGGGGCGCTTGGGCGGCTCAGTCGGTTCCGTGTCTGACTCTTGATTTCAGCTCAGGTCATGATCTCACAGCTCGTGAGTTCGAGCCCTGAGTCGGGCTCTTGTGCTGACAGCGTGGAGCCTGCCTGAGATTCTGTCTCCCTCTCTCTCTGCCCCTCCCCCACTTGTGTTTTTTCTCTCTCTAAATAAATAAATAAACATTAAAAAAAAAAAGCTGAGTTTCCACGCACAGACTATGCTGTTGTAATAAGAGAGACAAAAAATGATAATGAGTTATATTAGAAAGCACCCCCCCCCCAATTACTGCCTCAGAACCTCTATTACATTTTAATTTCTTCACAACATTTATTTCAAAATGAAATTCTTGGGGTGCCTAGCTGGTTCAGTTGGTTAAGCATCTGACTCTTGGTTTCGGCTCAGGTCGTAATGTCGAGGTTTCGTGAGCTCGAGTCCTGTGTTGGGCTCTGTGCTGACAGCATCGAGCCTGCCTGGGATCCTCTGTCTGTCTGTCTGTCTGTCTCTCTCTGCGCCTCCCCCACTTGCACTGTGTCTTTCAAAATAAATAAACTTTTTTAAAAAATGAAATTCTTATGTGTTTACCTATTTTCTGATTTTCCTACAAAAATATAAGCTCCACAGAGCAAGGACTTGGTCTTGTTCCCCTCTATATCCCCAGCATCCAGAGTAGTATCCGACAGAGCATGTGCTCACTAATTGTATGTTCAGTAAGTGAATTTACGGGAATGAATGACACAAGGATACACACGCCACTCGAAACAAAGAACTTTTGCCTCTGAGCCTCAAAATCTGGTTCTAAAAAACGAAAGGTGATTATATGGGTTTTAAGTGCCTTCCAATTATTATTTTATGAATTTAATAATAGTGTCTGGAATTTATTTGTCTCAAAATCTGAAACTGAAGGAGAAATGTGTGAAGAGAAAGAGCAGAAAAATCCAGGGAGTGAGAAGGGAAAATGCTAGTATCCTTCGAGATCCAGTCCACCCTCCCCCTATCCCTTAACTCTAGCAGGACTCAAGGAGATTTCCTTTTAGGGCTTACGGTGATTTGGAGTCAAATAAAAGCCTATCCACTCCCATTCCCCTTTTCTACCTCCCATAACTACTTCTACTTCCCCTATAGGAAATGCACCTGAAAATAAATACACAGTTACGGGAGAGTTAGCACAGGGGTCTGAATGAATTTTGGTCAAACGTTAAAGATGACTGATATCTTTTCTGGTTTGGTCAGGAGAGGGGAAAAGGGAAAGCGAACTGAGAGCCAAAAGTGAAAGGAAGCTTGAAGGAAAGCTGAGGGACAGGCAGGACCCTGGGAGAGATGACGACATTAGGGACTCATGTGCCTTCTTCCGAGCATGCCCAGGGCCTGCACTGTTATCTTCTTCTGTGATAAGGAGCCTGAGGGAAGGGTACAGAGGTGACAGTCTTTATCCTCAGCATGGGTGAGGGGAGAGAGGACACAGTGAAGGGAACATACTATATCGCAGACAGGTACAAAGAGCAAGAGAACAGTGCTAAGTTTCTAACCCTGTCAGCAAATTACAGCCCAAATCTGACCCCGGCCTGTTTCGTCAAGATAGTTTCACTGGAACACAGCCAAGCTCATCCCTTTACCCATCACCCTGTGCTGCTTTCCCGCCGCAGGGGCGGACTTGAAGAGTTCAGAAAGACACGGGATGGCCTGCGAAGTCTAGACCTCTCCTATCTATCTAGTCCTTTACGGAGAAAGTCTGCCAACCCTGGTCTAAACCAAGTAAGCACCCAACCCCAGATATATACCTAAAGTCAGCACGGCCAGATATTGCTCTAAAGCCACTTCTGTCAGGTTTTCTAATTTCAAGTTCTTCCTTAACAGACATGGCCTTTCTCCTTTGGTCAAATATGCTCGAGAAAGGGTTAAGTCGGATTTCTGAACCTTGGCACTTCTGACATTTGGAGCAGATAATTTTCTGTGGGGGACTGTAGGATATTTAGCAGCACCCCCGGCCACTATCCACTACATGCCAATAGCACTCCCCTCCAGCTGTGATAACCAGAAAGGTCTTCAAACATTGTCAGATGTTCCTTGGAGGTGGGGAACAAAATCACCCTCACCCTTGGGAATTCACACTAGGTTCGGCAAATAGAAGAAAGAGGAAATGATTATGGGGGTGGCGGTAGGGGAGAAGATCTGTACAGATTCCACTTACCTTGCGACCAATAATAGGCATCTTCCTGATGAGCTTAAAACATCTCTTTTTAAACCTTGACCATAAACCTAAAAGATACAATTGGCTCCGTTACCCACCTAAGTTTGCATGGATACGACCCGCCAGCCATAATACATGAACTGTTCCGCGTGCCTTCTGCGATCTCACCTGCCTTCCGATTGTAAACGTAGTTTCTTTCCTTTGTAAAAAAAAAAAAAAGCTCTGACATTTAAATTTTCAAATAAGTAACGTATTTACATGGTTCAAAAAGTTATTTAAATTAACAAACACACACAGAGTTAAAAGTTTCCCTCTTATCGGTTCCCTAGACTTTCATCCTACCCTCAGGGAAACACTATTACTATTCATTTCTACAATACCTACCTAGAGTTTTTTTTCTTTTTTTTCTTTCTTTATGCTTCTACAAGCAATAATAAAAATAAAATCTTATTTGTCTCACCTTTTAAACAGAAGGTAGCACACTCTAGTAACTGTATTAGACCTTGTTTTTCTACTTAGGAATATTCTCTTAAAGCTCAGAGCTTCCTCACTCATTTTTGTAGCTCTAAAATATTCCACCATATGGATGCATCATAGCTGATTCAACCTGCTCCTTCCTGGTGGACAGTTAGGTTATTTCTGGTGTTTCCTATTACCAACAACAGTGAAACAAAAACTTTGCAACAGGTACTGCACACGTCAGCGCGTGCCTAGAGCATAAATTCCCAGAAGCAGAATGCTGGGTCGAATAACATCATTTCAGAGCTGGTGACCTTCCCGAGGTTTCAGATGCCCAAAAGCTCTCTTCCCTTCCCCAAAACAAATGACCAAGCCACGCTTTTTCTTCAGGATCTATGCTCCAGTCTCTCATTCAACATACACCCTGACAGCATTTCAACATTTTTTGGGCCTAAAAAGGGCTTCAGTATCACGGACACCAATCGGACTCCCTGTCAGGCAGAGTACAGGACAAGTAGGGAATTCTGATCCTGTCCGTTATAATAATTGTAAGTGCATGGCATCTAAACAGACCATCATAACTTTTAATGAATTCAGATTCAATACAGAAAGCATTACCTACCATCCAAAGGCAACTAAGGATCAAGCATTAATAACTTGCTCAAGGCCACAGATCACATCAGTGATGGAGCACGGGCTTCAACTGAAGCAAGGGGCACGTGGGTGGCTTAGTCGATTAAGTGTCCAACTTTGGCTCAGGTCATGATCTCACGTTTCATGAGTTCGAGCCCCACATCGGGCTCTGTGCTGACAGCTCAGAGCCTGGAGCCTGCTTCAGATTCTGGGTCTCCCTCTCTCTCTGCCCCTCCCCTGCTCACACTCTGCCTCTGTCTCTCTCTCTCTCTCAAAAATAAACATTAAAAAATAAATAAATACACTGAAGCCTCAATTTTCCTAGCCCTAGACACCCAGGGCTCTATGCACAGCAGGAATTCTCAGTTATCCCAAATGAGTCTATAAGGAACCTAGACCTAGCTTCTGTGCAGGCAGGAAATGAATATGAACTTCCACATTTCTAGATGTGGGCATTCCAACTTCCCCGGCCAGTGGAACTCTCTCCGACAAGCATAGACTACATCTGTGCCTTCTGTTAGCACTGATGACAGGACACCTTGCATCTTTACTAGTTGTTTTGCTTGGGTTGCAGGCCTGTCTTTCCACCTTGCCGTCTGTGGCCCAGCACTGGAGCCAATACTCTGTCAATGCCTGGAGCAAAGCAGGTAACTGAGTCTGAGACTGAATAAGAAGACAAAGGGATTGAAATCACTTGTTTGTAGTTGCTATTTTGTTTACACTTTGGAAGACAGTAAAACCTTGGATTGCAGGTAACTTGTTCTGCGAGTGTTCCACAAGACGAGCAAACATTTCTAATCAATTTTAACTTGATAAACAAGCGATGTCTTGCAATACGAGAAGTACATGACGCCCGACGTCACATGATCACAACTGAACCAATGGTTCTTTCCTCTCTCTTTCTCTCTCTGCAGGATTGTGGGTAATCATCTCCCATGCTCGGATGCACGGTCTCAGGCCGCAGTGTTTGGCAGAAATCGGTGATTTTTTAGACCATTCAAAGGTGCCCACAACTGGCACTAGTGTATTTTTTGTCACTTCAAAGCACCTATGGATGGCCCTTTGCTTTTCCCTCCAAGAGTGAGCTTAGGAATGCTCTGCTTTATTCTAGGTCATTGGATAGGTTCCTTGTTAAAATTGCACAAAAAGAAAGATTCCATTGAGTCAACAGATAGCAGTGATTCTGTTAGTGATAGTGAAAGCTGTCCTACACAATAACCCTCCTCTCTCTTGTCTCCCGCACAACAGTCACGAAGGTTTTCTAACGTGCAGGCTGCTTATTTTTCTATTTTGTATTATATTACAGCACTATACTCATTTTCATATGAATATTTTTGGATTGTGGAACGAATCATCTGAGCTTCCATTATTTCTTATGGGGAAATTCATTTCGATATACAAGTGCTTTGGATTACAAGCATGCTTCTGGAACAAATTATGCTCGCACACCAAGGTTTTACTGTACTTCCTTCCACTCTTAAGTTCTACACACTGAAGTACACAGCTGTGATCCTAGAGCATGTACAACGCCGTGCCCTCTTCTCGATTACACAATTTTCTACGTGAAGAACGCTTCCTAAACATAGTTTTAAATACTACCATAACAGTCCATCAAATGCACGTAATTTAGCGTTGGACGTTTAAGCTGCTTGTTATTTGATATTTCTAACTGTATTAAAGCTGTAAAAATTCAGAACAATTCCCTTATTTAACAGATGAGATAAATAACTAATGGGACAGAAAGAGGTCTAAAACTCAGCAAAAAGGAGTCCCTTGAGAAGTACAGTAACGTGGCTGGGTCGGGGAGGACAGAGTCAACTCTGCGTGCGATTTAACAGTACAGGTAGAAAGAACAGAAATGTAAGATCGGAGATGGAGAAACTAGAAATGAAAAGATCATGTGGTCATGACCCGAAAAGATAATCTCAAAAGTAAAAGTCCCCAGAGGTACATAAAGAAAAGTAATTATAGTGTTTTAAGGTAATAAAATAGTAAGTGCCAATGCAAGGACAACAACGTATAGCTCCTTGCAGCTTACAGATTCCTTTCAAATTATGCCTCTCGAGGGGCGCCTGGGTGGCGCAGTCGGTTAGGCGTCCGACTTCAGCCAGGTCACGCTCTCGCGGTCCGGGAGTTCGAGCCCCGCGGCAGGCTCTGGGCTGATGGCTCGGAGCCTGGAGCCTGTTTCCGATTCTGTGTCTCCCTCTCTCTCTGTCCCTCCCCCGTTCGTGCTCTGTCTCTCTCTGTCCCAAAAATAAATAAAAAACGTTGAAAAAAAAAATTAAAAAAAAAAAAAATTATGCCTCTCGATACTCATATTACCCTATGACTAAGTAAGGCGGGTAGTACTTCTGCCCATTTTACTGCGAGGAAACAGGCTGAGAGAGCTTATGGGTGTTAGTTAAGGTGCCAAGGCTAGAAACTGGGAGTGTTATGACCTCCTCCCACCACATAACTCTGATTCCTATTCATGAACTATGGACAACCCCACAGTTAAATCAACATCAAGTTATAGCGATATGAGCTGATAATCACAGAGCAGAATTAGGGAAGAGATAACACCGTAGAGGGCTGCTGACCCCTGGCCACACTCCCACCCCCATCTTCCTACAGCCTCTTGTTCTTATCTGTAGCAGCGTCCATCCTGTGTTGCAGAATTATCCTCTCCTCTCAGAAGTGTATTCAGAGTTTGAAGATCAGCGGGATTTATCACTAGTCCAGACTTTAGACTCCTCTGGGGCAATATGCTAAAAATAACTCGACTGTTCCGTGGCAAGCACAATTCCCCTACGTGAGCAAGGTACTGAAAACACGGCAATTTTATCAAGACTATCTCCAACCTCTAGAGAGAAGACATTTTGATCTGTGTCTAAAATTCAAGTTAGAAGTTACAAAATAAAAAGTGTTGTGTGTGTGTGAAACTATATGAAACTGTTGACATTCAAAACTTTTGACCTACAAAAGATATTTTGTACGGTTCAACTGGATTTAAATGTAGAAAAAGACATATGTAAATAGTGGTTAGCTCTAGGTAGCAAGATTTTCATTTTGTTCTTATGGCTTATCGGTATTGCCTACTTTTCTGCAGTGGACATGTACTACTTTCGTAATAAGAAAAACATGTTATTAAAAACGACTTATGGGGTGCCTGAGTGGCTCAGTCGGGTAAGTGTCTGACTTCAGCTCAGGTCACGATCTCATGGTCTGAGTTCGAGCCCCACGTCGGGCTCTGTGCTGACAGCTCAGAGCCTGGAGCCTGCTTCCATTGTGTCTCCCTGTCTCTCTGCCCCTCCCCCACTCATGCTCGCTCCCTCACACACTCTCTCTCTCTCTCTCTCTCTCTCTCTTTCTGTCAAAAATAAACATTAAAAAAAATTCAAATAAATAAATAAACATTAAAAAATATATAAATAAAGTTAAAAAAAATGACTTAAGGGGTACCTGGGTATCTTGGTCAGTGGAGCATGTGACTCGTGATCTCAGGGTCGTGAGTTCAAGCCCCACATTGGGCATGGAGCCTACTTAAATTTTTTTAAAAATAAATAATGTGGAGTTGGGCTTACAAAGATTTACATGGCACATACCACAAACACACCGCTACTAGTAGTTTTCTCACGGAGTGCACAGAAGCCAGCATATTCTGTTTGCGACATTAAAGGCAGGTAAGTACCAGGACCTAAGACGGCCACGCTTCTACCACCAGGTAAGCAAAATGCAAGCAGGCACCGTGGCCAGCAGAAGTCAAGCCGGAAGTCAATGCCCGAAGCTCATACTCATCAGAGCAAAGAAATATAAATCTCAAAGAAATATAAATCTCAAGACTTCTAACCTTACGTTGCTTTATACAAATGCACCACCTTAAAAGGAGAAGTACTTAGAGTGGCGGCTGGTACGAGCTGGGGGGAAATATGCTAACGGGGGCTTATCCTTTAAAGGGGCCAGGGTTTCAGTTCAGGGTACTGAGAAAGTTTTGGAGATGGATGGTAGGAGCGGTTGCGCCACAAACTGAATGTACTTGAAAATGCACAGAACAGTAAATTTTGCGTTACGTGCATTTTAATCACAATAAAAAAGAAAGAAGGGGAAGTATATTTATTGCTACTCCTTAGAGTCCTCTGCAACAGACTGCTTCACCTGGAAGGACAAGATGGTGGGCACCACTGAACAGAACGCTTCCCTGGACAGGCTAAGCCTGAGCAGAAAGACACAGGGCCTTGTGTCTCTGTGTGTCCCCTTCCAAACCATGGAGCAGATGTGGCAGAAGGGTTAGCCAGTCCCATACATCAGAGTTTAAGGGAAAATCTTACAAGGACCAGGAGCCGAAACTGAGGGCAGGGTTTTTAAAGCTGGAGTGAACTACAATTGAGACAGGGCATCAACTCTCGTTTCCACTTTAAGTGCAATGTTTACTACGCCATAACCCTTCACTGTTACTAGAACAGCTCGGTGGCTCTCTGCAGGGTAAGCGGGTAAAACAGAATGTGGCTTCTACGTTAACTCTCCTGGGGAAAGAAGAGGAAAGCAGAAAAAGTACAGTGAAGGAGACCCTTGAAACAGATGTTATCAGGGAAGCAAAGGGTCCTGGAAATTTTAAACAAGTGAGAAATGACAAGCAGTCCTCTTCAATGTTACTGGGTTTTTTAATCCCATTAATTCAGGCAGCCGCTGCTACGGGTGGGGACGGGGTGCAGAGGAGTGTTACAGACACACCCACCACTCCTACTTCACTCACCAAGCACAACCTGCAGGAGGAAACAATCCACAAGGAGGGAACGCGCAACCAGGTTTGGCAGGGGAGGAAGGGTGGGTGCGACCCTAGGAAGGATGGAGGATCTGCAAACACATCACTTCTCACCTTTCCTGCACTCCCGGAGAAGGGACCTCCTCTTCACTATGTCCCTTAGGCTCCCTGAGTCACTACCCAGGAAGCTCAAAGTGTGCCGTCTGTCCCCTGACATCAGAAGTTCAACTCCAAGAGGACAGGGACCCTGTATAACCTGCGTCGCTATCCCCGGACTCTAGCACGGTGCCTGGCACACAGCAGACATTCAAATGGTCACTGCAACAGTGCTGTCCCAATTTCACACAATCTGTAGTGAAAGGGTGGCCTAAAATGAAAGTAATAAATTCCTGCCTGGGGAACTCTGGGCAATACAATTATGTTCCAGGCAAGAAACTAAACATGGGAAAGGCTTAAGCCATACTTTGAGATACCTGTGGATCCTTACAACAACTAATTTCTCAGGACTTTTTATGTAAGCTGCGGATCCAGAAAAATCAACAAAAGTAGTAATAGTTACATTCGGGTAGCTATTATAACTTTATGTAGACAACCTTATTATAATTTTACAGTCAGAAGACAATGCCCCACTTCCTATCTAAACAGATTTTAAAAATCAGAACCAAACCAAAGGCAAGAAATTAGTCCAACCCATCAGCCATGAGCTCTAAAGCTGGTCAAACTCCACGCTACCTTTCCAGACGGGAGGGGGCGGTATACTTACTCTCTGGCTGGAAGACGAAGCCATATACCCAGACTATCAGCAGGGTGCTCACGACACTGCAGGCAATCAGCTGCCAGGGCTCATACTTAGTACAATGTCCATTTACATAATTCTTGGCCTTTGTGGAATATACTTCCAAGATCTCAAGGTAGGGCTCAAAAGCCTTCTAGAAATACAAGGGAAAAAAAAGGAACATTACATTCAGAGAGAGAAGGGACTTCCGTTCTGCGGCCCTCCTTTTTCAAGGGCAAAGCCATTCGTGACCTGGCCCCACCCCGGCAATACTCTTATCATGCTCTACAGTCCTCAAAGCTCTGCTTCCGAGTCAGGTGGACTTTGACAAGGGTTTTGATCTTCTGCCTTGTCTATAAAATAAATGGTTCGGCTGCATCATTTCAGCTCTAAAGCTTCACTATGACTGCAGTGCTCATCGCCCCACTCTCTTGACTCAAACGAATCCGCTGGATACGAAGGGCTCTCTCTTCCTCTCTACTTTATTGGAATCTCTCCCATCTGCTAACGCAGGGGGTGGGCAGACCGTTCTGTAAAAGGCCAGAGAGGAAACAGTTCGGGCGTCACAGGTCAGCCAGTCTCTGTTACAACTACTCCATTCTGCCGTTGGTAGCACAGACACCACCACGGAGGGCGGGAAATGAGTGACCACGGCTGTTCCAGCAAGAGTTCGTTACAGATGCTAAAACTGGAATTGCATATCCTTTCACAGATCACAAAATATTCTTTTTGTAAAAACAATTTTAAAAATGTAAAATGTCATTCTTAGCTCACGGACTGTACCAAAACAGGCGGCAGGCCCGATTTGGCCCACAGGCCACAGTCTGCCAATCTCTGCTCTCAAGCCCAACTTGACTGCAAAAGTCTCTTTTCATAACTTTTTAAAAAAAATTTTTAAAGGTTTAGTTACTTCGAGAAAGAGATAGAGAAGGGGGGGGGGTGGGGAGGGAGAATCTCGAGCAGGCTCTGTGTTATCAGCATGGAGCCCAACGTGGGACTCGATCCGACAAACCATGAGATCATGACCTGAGCTGAAATCAACAGTCAGACATTTAACTGACAGAGCCACCCAGGTGCCCCTTGACTACGAAACTCTTAAATTCTTATCATTATGTGTATCCCTCACAATATCTGGCACAAGCAAGAATAAAGTCCTCTCATCTGGACTCCTGAAAATTTCATGACCCACTCATGAAAATTCATCTCTCCCATTAAATTCTCCTCAGGTAGTCACTTGTGACTCCACACAGAGCTTATCACAATGTGCCCTGCAGTCAGTCTACTCATCTGTTTTTTATCTCTCTGACTACGTGGTTGGGTCCTTGAAGGCTGATCAGATCTTAATCATATTTATAAGCCCCCACAGTGCCCTGTACAAAACAAGTTCATCTGATAGTTTGTTATTCACTCACTTATTCAACATTTGCAAAGGATCATCAGTATTTAAGGCATTAAGCTGGGGAAGCATTATGGTAACCATCACAAGGTCTTGCCCTCACTAAGCTTACAATCTAATGGGAAAGAGGTGTGTGTGTGTGTGTGTGTGCGCGCGTGTGTGTGTGTGTGCATATATATGTACACACACGCAAACATACACAGGCTGACGCATACATGAACAAATCATTCAAACTCATTAGGATCAATACTACAGAAAGGATGTAAGTAAAGTGCTAAGAGAGACCACTAAGGAAGGCCTATCGAACTCACCTAAGAGGAGGTGGGGAAAATGTGGTTCAAAGGGTTTAAAAGATCTATCAAAGAAAATTCTCTTGCCAAAAAAGTTAAAAGGAAAAAAAAAAAGAAGTCATACCAGGAAGAGAGAGCGACAGCTGCAAAAGCATTAAAAAAAAGTCTAGGGATGGCAAAAAACATTCAGCATGGTCTAAGAGCAGAGATGAGGACAGGGACCCATCTGTCTCAGCACGTCTAGGTCCGCAACACAGAGCAGAGTGCCCAGCACACAGGCCACACCACACAGCACTTGGATAGTGGCTGACCAGGACCAAGTGCATGAGTGAACATGTCAGTTGGAGAACGGAGACTGGGAGAAGTACACTAGGTCCAGATTAGAAAGATTAGAAATGGTCTTAAAAACAAAAGACAAACAAACAAAAAAAAAAAACCATGTACACTGGGAATATAAATTGACAGGCAATTTTTGTAAAGTGATTTGTCACTGCCTATTAACGTTTTAAACATACTTACTTTGACCCAGATACTCCCCTTTTTGATATCTACATATCAAAGAGACAGGTTCAAGGACATTCACTTCAGTATTCTTTATAACAATGAAATTTAATATCCCAAATGTCCATTCATGGAGGAATGTTTAAATAATCTATAATACACACACTTTCTGTATTCATACTATGCAGTATTTAAAAAAAAAGATCTGAATAAACCACATTAAAAATTTTCCAGAACATAATGTTGAGTGTAAAAAAAAGGCAAATTGCAGAACAGCAGCAAACAAAAGGCATGGGTTGTTAATCAGGAGAGCAATTTTTTTTTTTTTTTTAAACAACCTGATGGGAGACGAGGAGAAGGAAGCCAGAGGTCAGAGACACAAATTTTCGTTAAGAGGAGCTGAAGCAGTCTAGGGGAGCAATAAACTGGGTTTGCAGTCATGACATTGGGGCTAAAAAGCAGCGCAGATTTAAAAATGCTTTTTGGAGGTAGTACAAACAGGGTTTTCTAATTTCCCAGATACAGGAAGTAAGTAGGGCATATAGAAGTAAGGAGTGGGAAGAATATAGGTAATTCCAATTTTTCAAGTTCATGTTTGAGAGACTGGGCAAGTGGTGTCACCATTAAACCATGGTAGACTAGAAGAGAAAGGGAAGCTGAAGAAGGTAAAGGAGATTTTGAGATAAAGATAATGATACTAGTTTGAGTTATGCGCCTGTTAGAGATCTACATGCAATGTTCTAGTAGGAGTGTGAAAGCTTAGGAGGAGGACAGGTGCTCGACAAATGTTTACTGAAAACACTTCTATCCTTGGCAATTAGATTTCGGTATAAGGTCATTAACATCAGGCAAGTGCTGGCTTCCCTAGAGGGCTATCCATGGAAACACAGCTTATCTGCAACTCCTTCATAGCTCCTGGCCATTCCCCAGAGCCCACTGTTGCTATCAACAACCTCAATCCTGCACAGCAGTGACCGTGCTGGTCAGGACCTGAGGAGGACCAGAGGACTCTACCATCATCAAAGATGTATCGTGATTTCCATCATCATAAAGAATCTTCTGGTGTTAAGGCTATGAGCTAACCAGATGGCTAAATAGTTATATGGGACACCTGGCTGGCTTATGCGGAAGTGCCTGCAACTGTTTTAGGGTCAGGAGTTCAAGCCCCACATTGGGCATGGGTCCTACTCAAAAAATAATAAGTAGAGTGATAGATAGATAGTGTGTATGAATGGGATGATGGAAGAAATAATCATGCAGATCAGCTTTTCCTCTGGTGATACTAGTTCCTAATTAACCCAGAAAATAGAGGTTACCCATGTCAAAAGATGCCCGTAGATATTCTCAACTTTTCTTAGCACTGAACAAAGAGTAATATAATTAGCATTAGGGAGAGAGCAAAGAATCAGCAAATGTAAACTATGTCAATTTTTAAAAAGCCTATTAAGATATGAAGGCATTCCTCGCTAATATTTATAAAATTACTTTCAGCAAGAATATATGTTCTTGCCAACTGCTATAAGAAGATAATGGGAGTCCTTAGATTCCAAGTCCTTAAACACATCTCCTTAAGGAGAGATATATTTCTATATTCTCCTACTCCAAAGACAGAATGATACTGTATTTGGATAGGTCCTAGTGAGCTTTTTGAGTAGGCAACTAGTTGGTCACGGAAATTACATCTCCTGGCCTCAGTCCCAGGTCCTTCTAGGTTACTACAAACAACCTAGGCTCAGTCCCCAACGAATAAGCACCTCACAGCACTAATGGCTCACTGCTCTATAGGGCTCTGTGGGCTAAGGCGTGCTATCTCCTTGGGAAAAAGGATGAGGCAGTCCCTTGGGGCCTTGCAAACAGCACAAACCCCAGGCTGGATCCTGATGCAATACTCCAGCCCTAGGGAAGAATACAATCTAAATGCTGAAGGGAACTTTAGAGATAAAGCTTACAACTGCACTTTATAAAACAGAAGCCCCCAAGTGAAACAGCATGCCCAGGCCCATCCAGACAGGCTTGTCAGAACCCAAGCCTCCTGACTCAGTGTTCAGTATTCCTTCAATTCCTCATTCTAAGTGTTCATGGACAGAGGATCTCTTAACACATTACCCTCCAGTGCTATCCCTAGGGTTTCCTTCTCCTAATTTATGTTCTTGGCAGAATCTACCTTGGATGTACTGCACAGATCATAACAAACTAAAACTGTATGCATGGGTCATGACTACAGGTAAACAGGTCTACATAGAAACAGCACAGAAACTTAATATAGTTATAATTACTATTTCCCACCGTGTCTTTTTGCTTACAGAAGTACATTTTTTGTCTATATACACCTGCATATATATTAACGATTACAACACTCGAGCTTTTGTTCATGTCAACTTAACCTACATACTGTCTCTGGAAACACAAGCACTCTGAATGGTCATCCACAAAGGCCACTAGCTTGCTGTGCAACGCCAGGCAAATTATTTCACCAAGCTGTGCCTCTACTCTTTATCTAGAAAAAGGGACACAGAATAACAGTCACAGAATAAATAAATTGTGTTTGTGTCTATGCGTATCTGTGGGGGGGTGTGGGGGGGTGTGGGCATTTATCTCCGACCCCCAAGAGAACGGTGGTTTTGGTAAAAACTCCCCAAGTACGGTACTCCTTCCTTTCCAGTCTGTCATCAAATTGGGAATGTATTCCTCTAGAGGATAAAAACAAACAGAACACTTTGCCCACCGAATATATGTAAAATGGTGGCAAAGAATACCGTAAAGTTTTGTAAAGCATAGTATTACAGAAGAAAAGACAAACCTTCGTGGTAGGAGGATTCAAAACATTAACTCTTTTAAGAAGCTACTGTCAAATAAGGACGAGTGAACTACACAGCCTTTCTCTTACTCATTCCATGTCTAATCAAATGGTTTAGGTTTTAGCTGATGCCTGGAAGACATTGAAATAGTACTCAATCATCCTAATCATTGTTAGACAAAAGGCAGCTGCAAGAACTCATGGGAGCTTGGTGGCGTGCTATTCCCAATCATGTGTGAACTCTTTCAACCCCCAAATCACTTCAAGGGAGCAAGGCACTTTCCTAAAAGTAACACAGCAATGGAAGTCTACAAATTCTGAAAATCTGAGACATGTTATTTGTTAGGCCATGGGATTTCAAACTTTTCCAATACAGACACACAGAAACCATTTTACAACCATCTACACACATAGCAACAGAAAGATACAGAACCAAAAGTTTCCAGAATACTGTACCTAACACCTTATTACTTGTGATGCACTTTTTTTTTTTCCTATGTCTACTTTCTTTTTTTTAGATGTTTGACCCATTGAATTGATCCCTCTAAATGGATCCTGACATTCAGGTTTAAAAGCAGTGCCTCAGCGATGGTATTCCCGGCTTCTTTAATTAGAGAAGGCAGTTGTGCAATGCAGTGAAGGCTGTTAACACAGAGGTACTGTGCAGCGTACAAGGTCTCAGCACTTTTTACACTTATGATTTATTCTCTTCACATTTCTGTGAGGCCAGGATTATGATGTGATGAAACAAGTCAGTCAAAGAGATGCAGAAGTTTCTTCCTTACTGGTACCAGCCCAAGGCGATTCCCAACAACTGCTAACTCTTCCCGGTCCCTAAATGACTTCAAGAGCACAAGATTCCACAAGCGAGTTCCCACCGTGGCACTACCCATACCTCTTCCCCCAAACAACTCCTCCGAGAACTAGCACTGAACTTGATCAACTGCCAGTGAGGCAGGGGTATTTTTTCCACGTCGAATTTCTTCATTGCCAATTTATACCAGAAGAAACACTGAATAGGACCAAGAGAGAAAAACCATCTGACAGACGTTTCCAGGCCCACAGCGGATGGTGCTTCCCTCCTCGGAGCTAACACAAGTAACAACAATCCTCTCTCCAGCACCTCCCGGGGCGGACCGTCTGTACTCGTTTTATTCACGAGCAATGGCATCTCGGCGGCTGCGGCGGCCCCAGGGCTGCCTCCCACACCCCTACCCGTAAGAGGAGGTCTCTCGGCAGCACATGCCTACGGCTACTGAAGCTCCCCGCCACTCGACAATGATTTTCCGAACACCTAACGTACACGTGGTGCTATTTTATAAGGATCAGAGATCACTTGTTTGCTTCACTTAGAACTTTCTCTCCCCTGCCAAACTCAAAGATTACGTGACCACCTGATCACAGAGGGACTAAAACTGAGAGAAGGCTAGAGGGGCCATGACAAACATGCAGAAGAAAGAGCGAAGCACTCAGGAGCATTAATTTACTTGTAGAGAATACTTAGTAATATTTATGTAACTTAAAGTTTTCAATGGCTTTCATATTATTTTATTCATACTTTATAATCTCGCATGGTCCTCAGGTTAAGAATGAACAGTTTCGGGGCTCCTGGGCGGCTCAGTCCGTGAAATGCCCGACTCTTGATTTCGGCTCAGGTCACGATCTCACGGGTCCATAAGACCAAACCCCGCACAGGGCTCTGCGCTGACAGCGTGTAGCCTGCTTGGGATTCTCTCTCTCCCTGCCCCTCCCCAACTCACGCGTGTGTGTGTGTGTGAGTGCATGCTTTCTCACTCTCTCAAAAATAAACATTCAAAAAAATAATAAATGTAAAGTAAATAAAATAGCAATAAAAACTTTAAAAACAATAGAATAAACAGTTTCACTTCCTAGGTGGTGCAAAGTGAAATCAGAAAGGTTAAGTTTGCTCTACAGCAAAGTATTCAGTAGCAGAGTCAGAACTAAAACACAGGACTTCACGAGCGGAGTTGAATTCCAGGATGTCTGGAACCATCTCTCAGGGCTCCACAATATTACACACATCTAAACGTTTGCTGGAGGAGTCGGACCTAAAAGAAGAGAACTCAAGAAAACCAAATGCTGTGAGGCCCAGCAGAGGAAGCAACAAGTTATTCCAACATAGGTTCCCCTTCCTGCCCCTCCCACCTCAAAGAAAAGCAGGTTAAAGATCAAAGAAAAACATTCCCACTGTCAGGCTGACGGACTCTACTAATAATTTCCGAACTGCCACAGCGACACAGATTCCTTGCCAAAGAAAATGTGGCAACCGTGTTCAGTTGATTATTACCCAGCACAGAGTCGGCTAAGGTTTTCTGGTCAAAATCAAAGCACCCGGGAGCTAGTTTCCCCAGCTTCCTTTGGCTCCAGTAACACCCTGCGCCACTGGAAATGCTCGCTTGTGCAAATGAGGGCTGCTGGCCACACGCAGACCTGAGTCCAAGCGTGAGTCCGTCTCTCACGGGAGGAGAGAGGAGAAACTCACAACAGTGACGCCTCACGGTATCACCGTGGAGTCACTGTGAAATCGGGATTCTGGGAAAGCCACTTTTCTGCTAAAGGTTCACCTTCCTATCACAGCACAATGACTTCTTTGCATTTCTACTATGCCAGATATCCAGTATGCCTCCATTTGGGCTATTTCTCAAGAGTCAGTCAGGGCCAAACTGCACTGGCCAACTGCACTGTGAGTTCATCTGTCCCAGCAGCAAAGCATTCAACCCTGGTGGGGGAGAATGGCCAAGTAACTGTTTTCACACGTGACCTCTCTTATGGTACCAAGTGCGGATTAGAATACAAACAACACAATTTTCGTATGTCCTACACTACTTTTAATGTGGTAAGAACCCAACAATTACTCAACTGAAATGAAGTAATTACAGTACCACATCTACTCAGCACTGCTCTGTAAGACCCCAGGGAGGATTCGGCCTCCCCTCTCCCGCATCTCCCACTGACTTGAACCTGCGGAGCAGAATCGCTGGTGTTTGTAACCAGACTGCACACACCAGCACCGTTCTGATGAGCTCACAAGATACATCATCTCACAGCCACCAGGGCCGACAGGTTAAAGACCAGTACATGACCACTCTCCATCCCTCACAGAGGAAGACGCTGAAACCCAAAGGTCACACAGCCTCCCCACCCCTTCTTTTGTAGAAGACTCGCTCAATAATTGACTTAACATATTACGAAGACTCAGCCACCAAACTCGGCGGCTATCCATCTTTTAGATGAGGGTAAAAAGACGTCCCCAAGCATCCCTGGAAGTCTGAGGGCCCAGCCACGTCAATCCATAAGACCGCTTCACTGCTCCTGGCTAATAACTATTCTTAAGCCAAACACTAATGAAAATCAAAACCTGCCACCCTGCAATGCTGCAGAGAAAAAGGGACTTGTTTTTCCTCTTCCGTCCACTTTCTTTACGTCTAGTACAACTACACACTTCACCATTCGACAGTTCTTCCAGAAGAGCCAGAAATCCAAGCTTTAAAGCAGATGGGCTGCTAAGGAAAAGAAAAACCTGTTTTACCCAGTTCACCCACTGTCTTAATGTCTTGCGATCAGATGGTACTCTAAAGCCCGGGACTAAGGTTAAGGAGTAAAGTTCAAGGACAGGAGACCCCGAAGAGTTAGTGTAGTCATTCTTACTTCACTTCTGCCCTAAAAACACAGAAAACAAAGCTAATTAAATGGTTCTCTTTCATATCACATTCTGCAGAATTTCAAAGCGCAAACAGGTAAGAAAACACTATTGTTTTTAGAGCCTTCAAAGGCATTAATGTTTATCAGCAAAACCAGATCACAAGCCCGAAGGAAAAACTCCCTTGGGTCATTAAAGAAGTAAGAACTGAGCAATGAAACCAAATACAGAAATGTTTGAAGGGACTGAATCATCATTTCTTAGGAGGTAAAGAGCAAACCATATACTTCCTCCAAAACTCCACTATGTGAAACAAGAGATCCGGTATCTGAGAAGTTCACCCAACAAGCTTAACAGTCCACGTTTTCCCTTCCAGCCATGCCTCAAGAGTCAGAGGTACACGCTTGGTACTATTCCACAAACATTTACCAAGTCTAACTGCCCTACACTTAGCCCTAGATTATTCAGGCAAAGCACCTTACCATCACGGAGACACAATCTTGGCCTCAGAAAGGAGACTGACATGCCATGTTCTCAAGTCATTAGAAGCGTACTCATGGATGGGGCACCTGGGTGGCTCAGTCGGTTGAGCGTCCGACTTCAGCTCAGGTCATGATCTCACAGTCTGTGAATTCAAGCCCCGCATCGGGCTCTGTGCTGACAGCTCAGAGCCTGGAGCCTGCTTCAGACTCTGTGTCTCCCTCTCTCTCTGCCCCTCCCCTGCTCATGCTCTGTCTCTCTCTGTCTCAAAAATAAATAAAAACATTAAAAAAAATTTTTTTTTTAAAAATGTACTCGTGGAAAATCAAAGCTTCTGAGCTCGTAAAAGCTGACAGCCCTAAACCTGCCAAACGGGTGGATCAGTTTTTGATTTACCTACTCATGCTCAGGACAAGGCATCAAGTGAAGACTGGTGTGGTTTCTGTCAACTAAGGATTCTGAGCCCCTGTCTTCTGTAATGCATCAAGAAAGGCACCATGGGGAGCTTAAACTAGGAGCGAATGCTAAATGCAGAAAACCAAGTTCAATAAGCAGAGGAACAGGCTGAGGGATGTTGAGGTAAGAGCAATTACGGGTTTCCTTGCTAAATAGATGGTCACCCAAAGGCAAGGCGGTAAGATGTGGGCAGAAGGTACTACTCAAACTTGACGGCCTTAACTCCCAGTCTCTCATGGCAAGTAGCCCAGTGTGCACATACACAGAAGTCATCTTCAAATTACAAAAGTTCACTATCCTCTGAGCACTACAAATGGTAACTCCTTAGATTGCAAGCAAGGACCAGCAGAAATAATCCCGTATTCTACACACATAAAGGGGAAGTCTTGACTTCCCTGAGTATACCACAGTTGGGGAAGAAGTCAGAGGGCTTCTCCCTTCCCAGACTTAGTTTACTAAAAGGATTATCTACCTTTGTCCCTGAGTGAAGATACCTAGACTTTCCAGATTATATTTATAGAAATCTCCATTGTCAATAGTCCTGCTGCTGTCAGAGATAAGAAACACTGAGTGTATGCCCAGAAGTGGAACCTAAGTCATTTGCAAAGTCTACCTCTCTGGAGATTTGGAACATGTAATCTTATTCAAAAGCACAAACCAGAGACCAATCCCTGGGTCTCTGACTGGCCCTCAATTGATGTAAAACACTCTTTGGCAAGTCGGCCTTTAAAATCCAGTCACAAAGGAGCTATTTTTTTAAACTGAGGTAAGACACTCAATTTAAAATTAACATTTGAAAGAGTTTTAAACTTTTTTGATCATCAAAAGTGCAAAAGACAATGTGTGATTTCGATGGAAAATTATACATTGTCTAGAACGTCCCTCTACGCTACCAGAGTCTGATTCTAAGGAAGCTATTTTACAACTCTCGAAGTTGGAAATGATTACAGCAATGCAAACCACTCTTCATCTATAAACACGTAAAACCTGCCACGTGGTAAAGGTTCAAGTGACTTCCCTCTCCACTATGGAAGAAAATAGTTTGGGTGGCATTTGTGTACTCATTTTAGTGTTCTTAATCTATAAATGTGTCTGTTCTTCAGGCACATGAAAAGATGCTCAACGTCGCTCCTCATCAGGGAAATACAAATCAAAACCACACTCAGATATCACCTCACGCCAGTCAGAGTGGCCAAAATGAACAAATCAGGAGACTATAGAGGCTGGAGAGGATGTGGAGACACGGGAACCCTCTTGCACTGTTGGTGGGAATGCAAATTGGTGCAGCCACTCTGGAAAACAATGTGGAGGTTCCTCAAAAAATTAAAAATAGATCTACCCTATGACCCAGCAATAGCACTGCTAGGAATTTACCCAAGGGATACAGGAGTACTGATGCATAGGGCCACTTGTACCCCAATGTTTATAGCAGCACTCTCAACAATAGCCAAATTATGGAAACAGCCTGTATGTCCATCAACTGATGAATGGATAAAAAAACTGTGGTTTATATACACAATGGAGTACTATGTGGCAATGAGAAAGAACGAAATATGGCCCTTTGTAGCAACAGGGATGGAACTGGAGAGTGTTATGCTAAGTGAAATAAGCCATACAGAGAAAGACAGATACCATATGGTTTCACTCTTATGTGGATCCTGAGAAACTGAACAGAAACCCATGGGGGAGGGGAAGGAAAAAAAAAAAGAGGTTAGAGTGGAAGAGAGCCAAAGCATAAGAGACTCTTAAAAACTGAGAACAAACTGAGGGTTGATGGGGGGTGGGAGGGAGGGGAGGGTGGGTGATGGGTATTGAGGAGGGCACCTTTTGGGATGAGCACTGGGTGTTGTATGGAAACCAATTTGACAATAAACTTCATATATTGAAAAAAATAAAAAATAAAAAAAATAAATAAAAAATGTGTCTGTTCTTTGGACCTTTCTTTCAAACCAGTTAGAACATCTGCCTGGTTTCCTCTTTATAAGCAAAGTAAAATTTTAATGTGTGTTCATTTTATATTTGTTTCAGTGTCATGATTTTACCTTTTGTGAATTTTTTTTTTTTTTTTAAGTAGGCTCCCTGCTTAGCATGGGGCCCAACGTGGGGCTTGAACTCATGATCCTGAGATCAAGACCTGAGCTGAGGGGCGCCTGGGTGGCTCAGTCGGCTAAGCACCTGACTTCAGGTCAGGTCATGATCTCACAAATCGTGAGTTCAGGCCCTGCATTGGGCGCTGTGCTGACAGCTCGGAGCCTGGAGCCTGCTTCACATTCTGAGTCTCCCTCGCTGTCTGCCCCTCCCCAGCTCACACACACTTTCTCTCTCTCTCTCTCTCTCTCTCTCTCAAAATTAAATAAAACATTAAAAAAAAAATTTTTAACAACAACAAAAAAAGGACCTAGGCTGAGATCAAGAGTCAAAGGCTTAGCCAACTGAATCACCCAGGCACCCTTTGAAAATTGTCTTTTAACAAAAGCTAAAAACTCTCAGTCCCCAAACTTCCCCACAAAAGAAATGCTTGGGAACATGAAACCTGAAGATAATTACAAAGGGCTCAGGACATCCTAAAAGCCATCACTGGGGTCCATCTTCCCCAGGTTAATGACCCCCTCTCTAAAACGAATCATAGAAGTATTCTATTATATGTAAAGTGAACCCAAGACTCCTGTGTTCCCTGTAGGAGAACTAGCATCCATTACTTCAAATTCTCCAGGAAAAGCCTCAGCACTAGAATAAAAAGGAACGACATTCTGATCCATGTTACAACAGGATGACCCCTCAA
Organism: Prionailurus bengalensis; assembly: GCF_016509475.1. Taxonomy (NCBI): domain Eukaryota; kingdom Metazoa; phylum Chordata; class Mammalia; order Carnivora; family Felidae; genus Prionailurus; species Prionailurus bengalensis. The sequence goes on along the minus strand of NC_057351.1, from coordinate 31,256,652 downwards.
AACACCCTGCTAAGGAAAACAGCTGATCACGCAAGACCAGACATTGTAGAATTCTGTGTGTATGCAGCACTCGGAATAAGGATATGTGCAGACAACAAGCAGGGTGGCAGCTTCCAGGCCCGGGGACTGCAGCCACATAAGGGAGTAAGTGCTACAACTGGGGGGTTTCTTCTGAAAATGTTCTGAGATTGTGGGGGTGGCTGCACAACTATGAGAACACGATAAAAAATTGATGAACTGTACACTTTAAAAAAAAAGGGGGGGGGGGCATTATGACCCAGCAATTTCATCTCTGTCTACCAAACGTAGCTAAGACCAACCACCTAAGATTCACAGGCTTTCTTTAAAAACAAAAACAAAAAAGAACCACAAAAAACCCCCCAAAAACCCAAAAGCCTTTCTGAAAACAAGTTCCCATATGGGCCAAAAAACCAGCAGAAACTCTGCAATTCCAGAAACACAGAATAAAGCTTTGGACTCCAAATGAAATCAACCCTAAGTATCTAAAACTAACTTAGAAATTGTATACAAACTAGACAAAGTGGATCACTATTGTCTTACGGTATGTATTTTTAAGAGTTTATAAACAGAATTATTAACTGCTGCATTTTTAGAGGAGGTTTTTAAAAAACACTTTCTCCTTTGGCAGCTCATAAACACACACTCCAGCCTCTACCCGGGGTATGTGAAAGGGACAGCCACCTCTGAGTGCCGTGCCGAACTGACACTCGTCACGACTTCTGTGGGATCACCGAGTGGCCTGTTACTAGTGTTCTATAGGCAGCCGTGGTGCCCTGGAAAGTCTGGAATGGTAATCAAAAGCTTCTACTCTAATTTTAGCTCTGTGTGGCCTCTGGCACATTACTAAGTCTCGATGCAGCAGGATTTTGCTCATCTGCAAAAACAGATGCCATTGCTATAATTCAACAAAAAGTTCACCGGACAAAAAGATACCCCCATCTATCTACTCTCAGGGCTGCTGTGAGTATTCAGTGCAGTAAGGTAATAAGAAAGCAACCGCAGATAATAAACACTAAGTATTTGAGGAATCGGAATCTCTGTGAGGAAACATTCCCCTTTCCTTTTCAGTAAGCAGCAAGGACAAGTAACCTTTGCAAGGTCTCAAGCAAAGTCCCACAGATAGAGCTGGGAGAGGCTGTAAGTGGTTTGATTCCCATGCCTACATCGTGTTCTCTCTTTTTTTTTTTTTTTAATTTTTTTAAGGTTTATTCATTTTTCAGAGACAGAGTGTGAGTGGGGAAGGGGCAGAGACAGGCGGAGACGCAGAATCTGAAACAGGCTCCAGGCTCTGAGCTGTCAGCACAGAGCCGGACGCAGGGCCCCGAACTCACGGACGGTGAGACCATGACCCAAGCAGAAGTAGGACGCTTAAGCGACTGAGCCACCCAGGCGCCCCTACACTGTGTTTTCTTACAGAGGATGGTAGTAAGATGCCGGCGACCAGTGAGCTGCTCCTCCATTTAATAAGGCAGATGTTACATCAACTCTCGGCCTTCCACTATTTAATTCGATCAGAAGATTACAAGTGTCCTCTTACTTGCAAAACAAGACTCAACTGGTTACCCACTTATGTTGACAGATCATAAGGCTGATTTCAGGCATCTGGACAGATTGCTGTTGCCTGCTATAGTTACGAGTCTTGGGAAAGCATCTGAAATCACAAGCTTATCAAAAAGGGCTGGGCAATATAACCTTAGGCCTTCGTCTGCCCTGGCTGCAATGCAGCTAGCCAAGGAGCAGGTCTCCCATGGCATTCTTGTTTTTGTCCTCTGGTCCTTCCTGTTAGAGTTTGCAAACAGAATCTTCTATTTGCCTCACCCGTCCCAGCACCAGTAAGACTGGAACTCAAGACAGGACTGATGTATCCCTTTTTAGATCCATCAGCCAAAATGCATTTCAAAGGAGTGCATTTAAATGCCTTCAGAAAAAGCCTCCAGAAAAAAAGGTCTCCCCAATATGGAGCGCAAAGTGTAAACCTACTATAACAGCTACTTAGACTCCAAAGAGTTCCAGAGCACTATGATTTTACCTTCAAATTATCTGCTACAAATGGGGTTTTGCAAATCTAAACGTCTGCCCTTAACAGAAAACTCTGCTCTCTTTACGTCAAATGTTTATTAATAGTGATGGACGAGGTAAATAAGAATGCAGTAGGCTTTTACTTTCCGGGGAAATGACAGAAACGGAAGGGTGTTTCACACTTTAAAAGTGCCTAACCTGCTTCAGGAAAGAGTTTTCCATGCTGTCTCCGACATGTAGTGTGCAGGTAACAGAAATTTAAGATTTGTTGCTGGAAAGCGAAATGCAAAAGTTACATATTAAGAAAACCTTGTGGGAGTGTAAATCAGACAACCACTCGGGAAACCTGTCTGGCAGTACGCCTCATGACCTGGCAATTCTGTGCTTACCAAAAGACATGTTCAATCAAGAATGTAGAAGTGTCATTCAAAACAGCCAACACCAGAAACAGAAATGTTCGTCAACTATAGAATGAATAAATGGTGGGATTTTATACATCGTGCAACTACACAGCCATGAGTTTTAAAACTACTGCTACCCGGGGGCGCCTGGGTGGCTCAGTCGGTTAAGCGTCCAACTTCAGCTCAGATCATGATCTCATGGCTCGTGAGTTCAAGCCCCGCGTTGGACTCTGCTGACAGCTCAGAGCCTGGAATCTGCTTCGGATTCTGTGACTCCCTCTCTCTCTCTCTGCCCCTCCCCTGCTCATGCTCTGTCTCGGCATCTCAAAAAATAAACGTTAAAAAATTAAAAAAAAAAAAATACTGCTATATAAGGGCATGGCTGAATCTCACAGATTCAGCAAAAAGGATACTCAGAAAATAACGTGAACTATATGTTTCCATTTATGCAAAGTTCAAAAATCAGCAAAACTAACCTACAGTGAGAAGAAAGATAACCTTTGGTGGGTACCAAATGCGAGGGAACTTGTTGGGATGCTGGCCATTCTTTATACCTGGGCAGCGAGTACAGCATACTCATATGCAAATATAACTGACCTGTACAATTAAGATTTGTGCCCTTTACTGTAAGATATACCTCAAAAAAAAGAACCTCTTTTTTTTATGTTTTTTTAAGTTGACTTATTTTGAGACAGAGAGGGAAAGAGAGAGTGCACGAATGGGGGAGGAGCAGAGACAGAGGGAGAAAGAAAATTCTAAGCAGGCTCCGTGCTGTCAGTGCATAGCCCAACACGGAGCTTGAACTCAAGAACCGAGAGATCACGACCTGAGGCGAGATCAAGAGTTGGGCGCTTAACCAACTGAGCCACCCAGGCACCCGAGAACTCTACTTCTTTTGTAATTATTTTTTTTAATGTTTCTTTATTTTTGAGAGAGAGAGACATCGCATGAGCCGAGGAGGGGCAGAGACAGGAGACACAGAATCCGAAGCAGGCTCCAGGCTCTGAGCTGTCAGCACAGAGCCTGATGGGGGACTTGAACCCACGAACCTTGAGATCATGACCTGAGCCAAAGTTGGACGCTTAACTGACTGAGCCACTCAGGCACCCCTCTACTTCATTTTAAATTCAAAAGTGATTTATGGGAAAGCAAGCTGGTGCACTCTGGAAAACAGTATGGAGGTTCCTCAAAAAACTAAAAATAGAACTACCCTATGACCCAGCAATTGCACTACTAGGCATTTATCCAAGGGACACAGGTGTGCTGTTTTGAAGGGACACATGCATCCCCATGTTTATAGCAGCACTATCAACAATAGCCAAAGTATGGGGGCGCCTGGGTGGCGCAGTCGGTTAAGCGTCCGACTTCAGCCAGGTCACGATCTCGCGGTCTGTGAGTTCGAGCCCCGCGTCAGGCTCTGGGCTGATGGCTCAGAGCCTGGAGCCTGTTTCAGATTCTGTGTCTCCCTCTCTCTCTGCCCCTCCCCTGTTCATGCTCTGTCTCTCTCTGTCCCAAAAATAAATTAAAAAAAAAAAACGTTGAAACAATAGCCAAAGTATGGAAAGAGGCCAAATGTCCATCGATGGATGAATGGATAAAGAAGATATGGTGTATAGATATATAATGGAGTACTACTCGGCAATCAAAAAGAATGAAATCTTGCCATCTGCAACTACTTGGATGGAACTGGAGGGTATTATGCTAAGTGAAATTAGAGAAAGACAAGTATCATATGACTTCACTCATAGGAGGACTTTACAAGATACAACAGATGAACATAAGGGAAGGAAAGCAAAAATAATATAAAAAGAGGGGGGACAAAACAGAAGAGACTCTTAAATATGGAGAACATTGGGGCGCCTGGGTGGCGCAGTCGGTTAAGCGTCCGACTTCAGCCAGGTCACGATCTCGCGGTCTGGGAGTTCGAGCCCCGCGTCAGGCTCTGGGCTGATGGCTCAGAGCCTGGAGCCTGTTTCCGATTCTGTGTCTCCCTCTCCCTCTGCCCCTCCCCCGTTCATGCTCTGTCTCTCTCTGTCCCAAAAATAAATAAACGTTGAAAAAAAAATTTAAAAAAAAAAAAAATAAATAAATAAATAAATATGGAGAACAAACTGAGGGTTACTGGAGGGGGTATGGGGGGGATGGGCTAAATGGGTAAGGGGCATTAAGGAATCTACTCCTGAAATCATTGTTGCACAATATGCTAACTATTTGGATGTAAATTAAAAAAATAAAAATTAAATTAAATTAAATTAAATTAAAATAAAATAAAGGTGATTTATCCACTTCATGGGATAATAGGGCATACAAATAACAATGTGCCATAAGAATGGACTAGGAGGAAGACTGTTCCACAGTTTCTGCCTATACAACAGGCAAGCCATTCCTTCAAACATTTACAATCTGGCCATTTCATGACAAAAAGCTCACACAGCTGTATTATATGAACTCAAAAAAGCACTATCAGATAAAAAGCACAACCTCCTGGGTAAGATATAACAATTTTAAATCTGTATGCACCTAGTAACAAAATCTCAAAACACATACAGCAAAATCTAATAGAACTACAAAGAAAAACAAATAATTGATAAAGCATAAGGCTAGAAGAGGCCCGCACAAAACAGGAGCTCCAAAGAGTCAACAGACCTTGAAAAGGACACTCACCCTCACTAGTAATTAGGGGAATTCACCTGGAAATCAATTAGACTTCACCCCTACTGGACTGGCAAAAAGTAAAAAAGCCTTGTAAATACCAGGTTTGCCAAGCTGTGTAGGAACAAGAACTCTCATATACTGTTGCTAGAAGTATAAACTGTTGCAGCTTCTTCTGAAAAGTCTGCCATTATCTAATGAAGTCATAATGCAGCAGTTCCACCAAGAGGACTAAATCCCAGAAAAACTTGCAATTCTGACCCCCTGTCACATATAAGAAAGTTCCTAACAGTAATGTTCAAAAAAGCCTCAAACTGGAAGCCACCCAAGTGCCCATCATGGAACGGATAATCTGTGACAGTCATACAATGCAACAGTGAAAATCAAGGACCTAAAACCAATAAACTGCACAGACCAACATGGATGAGTCTCACAAACACCGAGCAACGTGGGAAAACCACAAAAAATACATATAAATCAATTTACAGCAAGTGAAAAAGCAAACAAAACTGAACTTAGGGAATGTATACATGGGGGTAACACTTTTTTTCTTTTTGTTTTTTTTCCTTTAACACAGCAAGAGAATAATTATTCCCAAAATCAGGATAGTTCTCCCTAGAGGGAAGGAAAGGAGATGTCATCAGGGATTGGAGGTAAATGTCCTAAAGGGTTTTGTAAATGTTTACTTATTTTTGAGGGACAAAGAGAGTGAGCGTGAATGGGGGAGGGTCAGAGAGAGAGGGGGACAGAGGATTGGAAGCGGGCTATGCACCGACAGCACAGAGCCCGGTGAAGGGCTCAAACTCACTAACCGTGAGATCATGACCTGGGCTGAAGTCGGACGCTTAACCGACTGAGTCACCCAGGCGCCCCAAATGTTCTATTTTTTAGCCTGGGGGATAGATGTTATGACTGTTTTATTAAAACGCAGCGATGTGCTTTATACAGTCTTGTGTATGTATGCTAAGTTCCACGTGAAAACACCTTCAACCCAAAAGCAGGGCAAGCCCTTCTTCCTGCCCTTCCTCTTCCTACCTGAGAAAACATGAACCTGACAGCTCAAGCTCAGCACGGCTATCCTGGACCAGGAGGGGACACACCGTGTGCGGGGGAACCTCCTCAAAGACCTAGGAATGGCCACATCAGCCACGAATTGTCTACTCTGGGTTCCTCTTACTTTAGAGAAGTCTTTTTCTACCTTTTAAAAATCGCCACGACTTTAGTTTTTCTCTCATAAGCAGCCAAACCTAACCCGAATGGATGTGTTCAGTGATCTGGACAAATGAAAACCTTTCTGACAATTCAAGCTGTCCAACAATGGCAAGAGCTCCCTGAGAAAGCATCCCACACCCACCCCTGGCAGGGCACTGGGGGAAGGATTTCCACAGAGCAAAGGGAAGCTTGACTGCAGGATTTCTAAAGGCCCTTGAGGCAATTAAGATTCTGAGGCTACCTCTGGAAAAAAGCAGCTCTGGCCTTGCCAAAGCCGTGGCGACACTTTGCCTCTGAATCTATCCTTCTGTTATCGGCGAGAACATTCCTTCTCTAGAACATTCCATCTCCTATCCATTTTACCAGAGTCTGCTAACAAGCTGTCTTCTCGCTTGTGCCTTTCAAAACTAACTTGACCTCAACTTTAGCACACTGGCTATCCTCCCTTGGTTCCTCCACGCCCTCAGCCCAACCTTCCACCTCTATGTGCCTCAACGGGCTGCCCTCCATGAAGTAAATCACCCAGGCTCCCTTTCCGGTTGGGTTTGGCCAGCGAAAGGCTCCAGCATGAGATCAGAGGGTGGGAAAATTTTGACAGAGTCTGAGGTATTTATGCCCCTGGATTCCCTTCCTGCAGGGCTACCGGCTGGCAGTGGCAGAAATCCTATGGGTCACTCTCGCCTACAGCTAACCTCTCAAGGTTCCAGAAACTACTGCACCTTTGCCCCTTCAAGCCTAACAATGCTAACGGCTCTTGGCCTCGAGGTGTTTCGCCAACCCCTACTGGTCTTCCTCGACTCTGCCCAGTTTGTAAATAGTCCTCTCATCTCCTCAGTCCCACTACTGGAGGCTCCCAGGAGATAATCGATATATTCAACCGATGACTCAGCCTGTACTACTCTATCTTCCCAGATGCCTCGTATTTCCTCTTACCCCACAGCATGGTTTTTCTCCCAGTAATTCTGTTCTGCATGTTTCCTGATTCACTATAAATCAATTCCCATAGAAAATTCTTAATCCCACGATGACGGCCAATTGTGCCACCAATGTATACAAACTATGTAACAGGACACTGGGCAAAGCCTAGTTAAGAAGGCAAACGTTACTAAAAGTTCCTGACACCCAGACAGCAAAGCCAAGCCAAAAACTGGGATCTGAGGTTTTTCTATTTATAACCCCTCCTTCCTTTAGACCAACAGCTGGAAAAATTATCAAACTTGCCGTTAAAGTTTTACTTTACTAATAAGGCTGGAACAATGCCAAATACAGTACTTATCTTATGAGGGCCATTCAAATTGTCAACAAAATTTTAAAGGTCCTACCAGTCCCAATGAATTTTCCCTTTCTTCTAGACAATCCTACAAATAAGACAACAGATTCAAATACTACAAATGAGCTTTTAGTGTCGATTTTTTGGTTTATTGCTCAAATCCTATCAGACATTCAGAAAGAAAGCATGCCTGAAAAAGATTCAAGGCTCAAAGATAAAGCTCTAAGGTCTAGAAACATTCCATCTGAACCCAAAACACAAAATGGAGACAGGCTTACTGTTTCCAAATCAAGAGAGTGCTGCAGAAATGTTGCAAAGGAAAACATTTCTTACGATTTTACTGTGTTACGGAAGATTATGCTGTATATTGTCCAAAATACATATCCCAAAGCAGGACTTCATCCATGGGCAAAACAACCCTAAGTAACACTGTAACGGGCCCATTAAACTCTAAGACAAGACTCAGTCCCCTACCTGTATGAATGCAAAGGCTACCCAGATGCCATTACCTATGGTAAGGAACCCTAGACCAGGGTTTCTCAACCCAAGCACTACGGACATTTTAGGCCAGATAATTCTTGAGAGTGGACGACTGTGTGCATAGTAGGGCCTTTAGTTGCATCCCTGACCACTAGCACCCAAGTTTGACAACCAAGAATGTCTCCAGACATTGCCAAATGTTCCGAGGTGGGGCGGGGGGGGGGGGGGGGGGGGGGCAAAATCACACTTATCTGAGAACCTTGGCCCTAGATAAACTATCTCAAACTCTACCCAGCACTGTCATGGTGCATACGATTCACCGCACCATTCACAAGAGAAAAGCCACCTAAGGAGAAGACTTGGCTTCATAAAGTATTCTTTTCTTAAAAACCGGAAGTATCTGACAACTTGCGAAGCGATACCATTCCCTAGCACTAGGAAGGAGGAGAACTTGGATGAAAAGAATGGTTGCCAACGTGGAGAAAAACTCCTTAAAAAATTTCCGGACTTGACATTCTTCTGAAAGCATCGCAAGTGTCCGATGGATACTCTCACCCCTCTTACTCTCTGAAACACAGGTGGAAAGTATTACAGGCCGTGACATGCCGTAAGTAAGCAAGTGGAAGAAGGCAGGCAAACCACATTATCAAAAGAGGACAAAATTAAGGGCAAGAAAGCACTGAGGGCTGTTAGCCCAAGCTCTGTATTCTGGAATACAAGGTCTGTCACGGACAGACCCCAGTTCATCTTCATGCTTTTGGTTCACGGTATCCTGTCCACACAACAGTTTCCAACCCTATCAAACCGAACGCCCTCTCTTTATAACAAATATGTGGTATGCCCCTTTATTATTCTGAAACGAAATTCAAAGACTGCAGCATTACACTTATATGAATATAACTCTTAAGTTTGCAATATAGTGCCCTAACTGCAAGGTGAGAGAAAATAAACAAGACCTGTATAAAAAAAAATATGTAGGGGTGCCTGGGTGGTTCAGCTGATTGAGCATCTGACTTCGGCTCAGGTCATGATCTCACGGTTCATGAGTTCGAGCCCTGTGTCAGGCTCTGTGCTGACAGCTCGGAACCTGGAGCCTGCTTCAGATTCTGTGTCTCCCTCTCTCTCTGCCCCTCCCTCACTCGCACTCTGTCTCTCTCTATCTCTCTCAAAAATAAACATTTAAAAACACTTTTTTAAAAATATGGATTTTCAGACAAGATCGTACTAGAAAACAAAAGCACCCCACACACTCGCTTCCAAAGTGCTCCCTTAGAGGGCACAGCTATCCTACTCAGCCTGCCCCAGTCCCAGTCCACACAAACCCCCTCGCATCAGTCACAAAGCTCACCAACCTCTTCTGTCCCTTATGGGGAATGTGGCCCAGAGACAGCATTGCAAAGCAGAAAAGGAGGGATTCGAAGTAAGACTTAAGTGTGGTTAAAACTTCATCACTGTGGTGCCCTCCCTAAGCCTAGTTTTCCATCTACAAAAGGAGGATGCCAGCATATTTTTCCACGGGTCATTGTGAAAATTAAATAAATATGTAGAGTATCTATTTCTGCACCTAACATGTAATACCTGTTCAGTAAGTATTAACTATCAGACTTCTATTATTCCTGGATCCACCGTGTACCATCTCCTAGCTTATGTCTATCTTATTCCCCCAGCAGAAAGGAGGGATGACTAGACATCATTTATCAGAGATGCTCAAAAAAGGACTCCTATACAACGTAAGTAAGAAGTTGCATCATACAGCCTCCGAGATTACTTCTAATTCTGACATTCTAAGGTTCTACAATACGCTGCCCTGCATGCAGGCTATTTTTTATTAACTAGGGTCCTTTCTTCCCAGTTAAAGGGCCCAGAACAAGTCTCCTGCTTCATACAAAGTAACTAAAGAACACAGATAATGATGGTTTAATGCCCCCATTGAACACCCGGCCCTAGCCATTGATTCTTTAGCACAGCACAGGCAAAGAATGAATAACAAAAAGGAAGGAAGGAAGGAAGGAAGGAAGGAAGGAAGGAAGGAAGGAAGGAAGGAAGGAAGGAAAGTAGGAAGGGGTGCCTGGGTGGCTCGGTTGGTTAAGCGTCCGACTTCGGCTCAGGTCATGATCTCGCGGTCCGTGAGTTTGGGCCCCGGGTCAGGCTCTGTGCTGACCGCTCAGAGCCTGGAGCCTGTTTCGGATTCTGTGTCTCCCTCTCTCTGCCCCTCCCCTGTTCATGCTCTGTCTCTCTCTGTCTCAAAAATAAATAAACGTTAAAAAAAAATTTTTTTTTTAAATAAAAAATTTTTAAAAAAAGAAAAGTAGGAATAACAACTTTTCCAGAGAAAGCACCTCAAGGAACAAGTGCCATATCTTTAGAGCATGAGGATTCTTGAGGGCCAGCCATTATCCGTGTGAATTAATTCTCTACACCAACAAGCAAATCAACACCCTAAATATTCTAGATCATCAAATGAGAAAATGAAAAGTAGTGGTGATTGCTACAGAAATGTTCCAAAACAAAACTGATTCCAAAGTTGACATTCTGAATAAAAACACTGCTACAGAGAGCCCATGGGCCCAAGAAGTAATAAGCACATCTCTGGGCACGAGGGTATATCCTACTCACACACAGAAATCCTAATTTACATAAAGATACTGATCTGTAAGCAAATTGTCAATAGTTACAAATCATTCTGCATTAACCCTGTAAGGTACTAACGGTAGTTATTTCCGACTAGTGGAATTATTGGGGGTTGCTTCCTTTTACTTATTTACAGCTCCCAATTTTCCTAACATGTGGCTCTTGCAATAAGAATTTAAAATCACATAAGGCGGGGCGCCTGGGTGGCGCAGTCGGTTAAGCGTCCGACTTCAGCCAGGTCACGATCTCGCGGCCCGTGAGTTCGAGCCCCGCGTCAGGCTCTGGGCTGATGGCTCAGAGCCTGGAGCCTGTTTCCGATTCTGTGTCTCCCTCTCTCTCTGCCCCTCCCATTCATGCTCTGTCTCTCTCTGTCCCAAAAATAAATAAATGTTGAAAAAAAAAATTTTTTTTTAAAAAAAATAAAATCACATAAGGCTATTTATTATCCACTGACAATCCATGACAATTGAGGCAAGAAACTATTTTAGGGGAACTCTTCACCAGGATCTGTGGATAAACCAAGTATTGACCTGCCTTTAAAATCATCCTTGCAAGGGGCGCCTGGGTGGCGCAGTCGGTTAAGCGTCCGACTTCAGCCAGGTCACGATCTCGCGGTCCGTGAGTTCGAGCCCTGCGTCGGGCTCTGGGCTGATGGCTCAGAGCCTGGAGCCTGTTTCCGATTCTGTGTCTCCCTCTCTCTCTGCCCCTCCCCCATTCATGCTCTGTCTCTCTCTGTCCCAAAAATAAATAAACGTTGGAAAAAAAAAAAATTAAAATCATCCTTGCTCTCTGCCTCACACCTGAACTAATCACAACTTAGTTTCCCTCTTTACCCTTCCCACAGACCTATAGGTTTTGCCACTACAGAAAGTCAGCACCGGGTACAAAACACACCCTCACTACTCACTTTTGCCAAGTTCCCAGAGATGGCTACCAATTCTCTGCGATAGTGAGATTAAAAAAAAAAAAAAAAGGGAAAGGAATGGGTTTTTTTTTTAATTTTTTTTTTTTAATTTTTTTTTTCAACGTTTATTCATTTTTTGGGACAGAGAGAGACAGAGCATGAACGGGGGAGGGGCAGAGAGAGAGGGAGACACAGAATCGGAAACAGGCTCCAGGCTCTGAGCCATCAGCCCAGAGCCTGACGCGGGGCTCGAACTCACGGACCGCGAGATCGTGACCTGGCTGAAGTCGGACGCTTAACCGACTGCGCCACCCAGGTGCCCCGGAATGGTTTTTAAATCAATGCTTTTGCACAAAGAGACCTCAGGCTCAGAGAAATAGCTTATTAAAAATAAAATGCTTGGGGCGCATGGGTGGCTCAGGCGGTTTGCCCGACCGACTTCAGCTCAGGTCATGATCTCATGGTCTGTGGGTTTGAGCCCCGCGTGGGCTCTGTGCTGACAGCTTGGAGCCTGGAGCCTGGAGCCTGCTTCAGATTCTGTGTCTCCCTCTCTCTCTGCCCCTTCCCCACTCATGCTCTCTGTCTCTCTCTCTGTCTCTCTCTCTCTGTCTCTCTCTCTCTCTCTCCCAAAAATGAATGTAAAACAACTAAAAAAAAAAAAAAAACTTAAAAAAAAATGAAACGCTCTTTTTCTATATAGCTACTGAAAAACCGTAGGCTCCCTGCAATTCTCACAATAAAGAGCCTCTATGGAATCATAAAGGTCCCAAGAATAAAACTTCATTTTGGTAAACATGCATTTGGCAATGCTATTCTCCCTGCTCAGTTATTTAAAAACAAAAAACAAAACAAAACAAAACAAAAAGGCACAGAAAATCTCAAGAGGGAAAAACAGCTTCTACCAAAGCAGGCATATTCCTCAGTCCAACAAAATAACTCAAATTCAAACCAGTTTAACTCACCAAGCATTTGTTAAGCACTTACTATACACAGAGCACCATGACAGCTGTTTATTCCTCTTTATTTTTTTTTTAATTTTTTTTAACGTTTTTATTTATTTTTGAGACAGGGAGAGACAGAGCATGAACGGGGGAGGGTCAGAGAGAGAGGGAGACACAGAATCTGAAACAGGCTCCAGGCTCTGCGCTGTCAGCACAGAGCCCGACGCGGGGCTCCAACTCACGGACGGTGAGATCATGACCTGAGCCGAAGTCGGCCGCTTAACCGACTGAGCCACCCAGGCGCCCCTGTTTATTCCTCTTTAAACAAGTAAGACAGGATATCTGCTTTCTGAGGAATCATAACTCTAGTCTGGGAGACCCACGCTTTTAAACGAATATACGGCAGACCCAAACAAAATTAAATACAAGTTTTAATACTGCTCCGGTAGTACGGGAAGGGAGAGATTAAAATAAGTTGCAAGAATTCTGTAAAAGATTCTTCACATTCATTAAATACAAATATATTCATATGTTTAATTCAGTCACTTACCCATCTCAAACATTAAGCCCAAAATAAAGGTAGCAGGAAGGCTCAGCTACGAAAAGCAAGCATCAGAAGTGAGAGTTACACACTCAGATCCTTTGGACTAAAAATAAAACTTAAGGGACAAGCGCCTTATGACAAAGGGGATGTTTGGGAAAGCTCACCAACATCAGAAGGTCCGTACTCGGCATCTTCCTCTTCCAGCTGTCCTTACGGAGCCTCCCCTCTGCAAAAGGGAACCAGGTTTGTTTACTTCCAAAGCTTTAAACTGTCGCGTCTGCCCGCCCAGAGTCGCTAGAGCAGTCAAGAAATGGTTCTCTCCCTCCTTTGAGGGCTCAGATTTCACTCCCAGATAGGACACTCCACCCCCAGCACCCGGGCCAGCGAATGAGAACCCTGCTGGCACCGGCCTTCCCTCCCACAGCTGAGCAAACGAATCCAGGCCCAGCCTCCCACGAAGCAAGCCCCCCAGGTAGACACCCGGGGGAAACGCCCAGCCCGCCGCCAACCGGAGCCCGGGGCCCAGCCCACAAACGCAGCGGGGCGAAGAGTCGGACGGGCGCCGGGGGCAGCCCGTCCCAGCGTCCAGCCTCCTGGCCTCGTCCGCGACCCCATCCCTCCCACCCCGGAGCCCTCCCTCTCTTCGCAAGGAGCCGCAGATCCGGGCTGCCCGACGTCCGCTCCTACCTCCGCGGGACTGGGGTTTCGGAGCCCGCTCCCTATCGGCCCCGGCGCTCTCCCGCACCCACTCACGGGCCCCCCGCGCCCAGGCTCAGAACGCGCCCGCGGGCATCCGCCAGCCCCTCGCTCTGCCCGACCCTCCCTCCTCCCCCGCGCTGCCCGGCCCTGCCCTGCCCAGCCCACCCGGGAGCCCTCGGCCCCAGCTCGACCGTCCCTTTTCCGGAGCCGCAACGGCCCCCCCTGCACTCCTTTGCCCCGAGTCCGCCTCCCCGCTCCTCCCCTCAGCCTCTCCCTCTCGCCGGCCCGGCTCCTCCTCACCACGCGACAGACTCGCGGGGCGGCGGAGCGCGGGCTCCCCCTGCAGCTGCCGCCGAGATTGGAGGTCCCACCGCCGGCGGCCCCGCCCCTCCCCGCCCGGAAATGGCTCCCCAGCCCCGGCGTGCGCGGCGCCGGCGTCGGGCGCGCGCACGTCCCGGCCCAGAGACCCGCCTCCCCTCCGGGCCCCCCCGCCCTGCGCGCCGCCTGCTGGCCAGACAGAGGCCAGCACCAGGGCCCTGGGCGGGGGAGGTGCGACCCGCTGGAGGCAGAGGGTCCGCAACTTCTCCTTAAGGCTAGACGTTGGTTATAAAAACGAACTTCCGGGTCACATTTGGTCATTTGGAGGCCCTGGAGAGTCAGCCTGCCGAGCACTGTACAGGTTGATCCAAGGCAACCACTCAAAATGTGTCTTTAGAGAGACCTTTGGGATTTTAATAGGTGACTCAGAGATTTGCCCCTTCTCCCTTCATTTCCAGGTGAAATAGCTAAGTGTCAAATACATTTTGCATGACTTACCCACGACACTAATACAGCAGAATCAAAGGCACCACAGTTACATGTAACTGACAGCGATCAGCATATGGTATTTTTCTGCAACCGATTTTTAAAATGACCCCTAGGCGGAATCTTGAAATTTTAACAAAGATGACACCAATCGAGGGTACCCAATTCCATCCCCTTGCAAATGTCTTCCTGACGCTAACTTAGGGTGGCATCACCGCCATCGTTACTCCTCCACTGCTCTCAAGGATGAAATCCCTTTTCGCCCGGCCCTTCTCTGCACACCCCCTCAGCATTTCCCAAACTCCCAGCCAGAATGGTGAAGCCTCTGAAAGAGTCAAGCAAGTTATCCCTGGGCTTCCTTGCTCTCAGCCCCACCCCATCAGAAGTCCGAGGAACGTCTGCCTTTCAGAGCTCCTGCATCAGGCACTGACACCCCCAGACCCTTACCGCTCTTGCTGCTGTCTCCCAGCAGACTCGCATTCTCAGCGTCGGAGGGTCAGAAAAATGTCCTGGGACCTCCAGCCGATGCCTACCCATCAAGAGTTACTTTGAGATTCCAGGCACGTTCTCCCCACACACACCCCCACTTCCACCCCTGTGTTTTATTTCTTCTTCACATCCCAGGATCTGCTCTCCCTGGTCTCTTTCTTAGCTGCCACCTCTCATCCTTTACTCTAAAATCTCTGTGCCAGCTGACTGGAGGACAGGGTCCATCTCTGGTTCCTCCCCACACCTCTGTGGTGCGACTTCACTGCTCCTCACGCATCGTGAACGGTCTGTTCATTCTTCCCAGATGAACCAACCAATTCGGCCTCATTGACTAATCCTTATTGTTGTGGACTAAATGTTTGTTCCCCCCCCCCCCAAAAATTCGTATGTTGAAGCCCTACCCCCCAACGTGGTGGTGAGGCTTCTGGGAAGTCATTGGGTTAGATGAGATCATGAGGGCAGAGCCCCGGCAAGGGGATTAGTGTCCTTCCAAGAAAAGGAAGAGACACCAGAGCTCTCTTGCTCTCCAATCACATACAAAGAGGAGGTCACTTGAGCACATGATGCCATGGCAGCAGTTTGCAAGCCAGAAAGAGGCTCCTCACCCAAAACTGAACCTGCCAGCACCTTTATCTTGCATTGTGTTCTAACAGCCCGAGCTGAGTAAGAAACTTATTTTGCCAAGAACTATGATAGGCACCTTCACATCCGGGGCCCTGTTTGTGTCCTAACTTGCCCAGATCAGGCGACTCCCATCATCTCCCAACTTGTAAACAAGGGTGCCAAGGCTCAGAGAAGAGAAGTGATCACTCAGAAGACACACAGAAGCATGGGGTAGAGTTGGATGGCAAGTGAAAGCCCCAGATTTTGTAGGGAGAAACTAAAATATGCTGGCTGATTTATTAAGCTCAAAGAATGTTAGAGGGAGAGGAACCTTCCCCTATTTGCCAGCACAACCCCATAGTATACATATGAAGAAACCAAGGACCAGAAAGGAACTTGACTCTTGGAAGTTCCTTGCAGAGCACAGAAGTTGTATCTGTGTGTGTGTGTGTGTGTGTGTGTGTGTGTGTGTGTGTGTGACAGAGAGAGAGACAGAGAGAGAGACAGAGAGAGAGAGAGACTTCAGACCCCCTGCTCCTCTACCCCACACTCCCCTTAACTATACAATAACATCAGGGATTACAAGAGAAACATCAAGTAGAAATCTGCTAAAGATAAAAGATGCATGGGGATTAAGGGAGATAATTTCAGCTTTCACAGGGGAATCACATTATACCAAAATGGAACAAAATCCCCACTGCCTATCGACCTCACATGTCCTAGCTATACTGATGGGCCCTTGGGAGAAAGCAAGAGGAATGAGAACAAAGAAGATATAAATAAAAGAGGGAATTACAGTGGCGAGGGAAGAGGGATGTGAAAAAAGAAGAGGGGGCTCAAGAAGGGACACAGGCAGTTTTGCTTCCCCTCTGCCCCCATCAGACACTCCCCCAGTAGGGGCTTCGCTAGGAGAGGCTTCGCTGGCTGGTGGGAGACAGAGGTGGGGTGACTTCCACACCCAGAGTGTGGTTTCCCAAGGAGCACCACTGGCATCACCTGGAAGCTTGCTAGAAATGCTGGATCTTGGAACCCCACTCCAGAAGACTGAATCCGAGGGTACATTTAAACAAGACCCCCTGGTGATAGACATACACCATAAAGTTTGAGAAGTACTTCCCAGGATGCCCTGCTTGCAGAGAAAGCATGGTGTTTTTATTAAGACCGTATGTTTGGGACGGCTTAAGGGGGGTGGTGAATATTTAGAGGGGTGAGGAGGAGAACTAATGCTCCCCACGTTGGCCTTTGGTGGCGTCATGGTGCCTTCCAGGATAACAAACACTTGGGAGGGACTGGGAATACCTAGGGGGAACCAGGTGAGGGACGGAAATTCATGCTGATGACGGAGGGCTTGGGGTGCCAGGGGGCAGAGTGAGAAGAAATATGGTCTGGGATTTTTTTTTTCCCTACACGGCTTCTTTCAAAACAATTCTTGCCAGCAAATCTGGGTCTCTTAAAATGACAGCTCTCCATGGCCAAGTTAGTGACAGCCTTCCCCCCATCCATGAGGACACATGCCCCGCTCCAAAACGCAGGGACATGCTACCCATGACTCCATTCCTGTCCCTGACACCTCCCCTCCCAACTGGGGACCTTCTGTGGAAGCTGACCTCAAGACAGGGCTGTGGGCAGATGTCCTCGTAGCTTCGGAACCCCTCCTGGAAAGGAAGGGCCCACAGGAAAGCCCCCCGCAGGACCTCTGTTCATGGAGTCTAAAATGCCCTCCCCAAGGAAAGGTGGGAAACTAGGCAAGAGCAGCAGATTGGGGTGACACAACGGAACCAGCCAACACAAACAAGTGGCCTTGAGAAGAAGGAGGGCTAAGGGCCAGCCAGACATGGGAGCACCTGAGGCCGGGAGCACTCTGTGCCCAGAGGTTGCCGCTCTGGGACAGACTGCAAGGTGCAGTGGGCCACTGAGGTACATGTCCCAGGTGCCACAAGTCAGAGCGGCCGAGCCCTGAGAAACAAGAGTCATTTCCCAAGGAAGCCCGCTTTTCCTGAGGAAGCCACCCATTGCCGTCTAGGCTGCGTGATCACTCCTAGCAAAGCATCAAAACCAGAGTGGCTGCTTATCAGAAAGCAAACAAATACGAACTTCCTGGGGCAGAAGGAAACCAGCTGGGGCTGTGCTGACAAAATGGCTTTGAAGGCAGGCAGAGCGGCTTCCACCCAGAGATTACTGCTTGGCCTCAGACAACTCAGTCTGCTGGGCTGAGCCTGGGCTTCCTCAGCTGTCAAACAAGGGTTAATAGCATCTACCCCAGGGCTGTGATGGTACCTCGGGAGGGGAACATGTGTACCCAACAGAGGCCCAGACCCACAAGAGGGACCCAAGAACATCAGTTTAATCTGAACCACGCATGTCTAGGATGAACTCAGTTGAGATCCAAATCTGGGCTCTGTGACTGGCTAAACCAAGCCCAGCCCCCTCACCGTGTTGCTCTTGGCCTCGCTTCCTTCCCCACCGGGACCCCATCCTCATGGTTGGTCAGTCTTTCTAAAGTTCCCCTTGCCCCATACGGGCACCCTAGGCCTTATCAAGTCTTGTCCAAGAGCCTCAGATCTATTTGTTCCTACAGGTTTTGTTCTTGGTAGACCAGTTCGTCTCAAATCAACCAGACCTCACGCTCTCTGGTTATGGGGATTACAAAATATATTTGTTACAATCAGGGGGTGTACCGACCTACGCATATAATTCTCTCCCAATGCAGTACAGTGACCTAATTTTAAAAGTGAAAGCCAGGGGCGCCTGGGTGGCTCAGTCGGTTGAGCGGCCGACTTCAGCTCAGGTCATGATCTCACGGTCCGTGGGTTCGAGCCCCGCGTCAGGCTCTGTGCTGAAAGCTCAGAGCCTGGAGCCTGTTTCAGATTCTGTGTCTCCCCCTCTCTGACCCTCCCCCGTTCATGCTCTGTCTCTCTCTGTCTCAAAAATAAATAAATGTTAAAAAAAATTTTTTAAAAAAAAAGTGAAAGCCAGGATCATGAAATCATACATGAAGTTGGCAGATACGTGGACTTACAATGGATAAGCAGGTTTTTAAGAGAAAAGAGTAATTGTTTGAATATTGCCGCTTTTCTTTTGTTGACATTTGAAAAAAAAAAAAAGGCTAAATCAGGATCCTTGTAGAACTACCTACAATCATTGTGACCTGGAAAGCTACAAATGCACACCAGTACGGAGGTGTTGTCTCAGGGACTCAAACACTGTTAGCGGCCCTGCCATGGGTGATGTGATTTTCCAAAATGGTGGATTAGGAGTTGTAAAGTTTCAGGCAAGGTAGGACAACTCACATGCAACTTTCCACATGGTGGCTGCACTTCAGGAACCATGTATAATAAAATCATGGGGGTTTGGCGGGGGGAGGGAGAGAGAGCATATGTGAGACAGAGAGAGAGAGAGAGCGCGCATGCATGAGCAAGGGAGGGGCAGAGAAAGAGGAAGAGAGAGAATCCCGAGCAGGCTCCATGCTGTCAGAGTAGAACCCAACATGGGGCTCGATGTCACGAACCATGAAATCATGACCTGAGGCAAAATCAAGAGTCGGACACTCAACTGACTGAGCCACCCAGGTGCCCCTAATAAAACCATGTTTTCAAAGAAATCTACTCCTCACATGAAAGTGACATTGGGTTTTTGGCTCATGTGACCGTGACCTGGTTTTTTTACCTACATGAACATTCTGGCAAAATGTCAAAACGATGTGCAGGACCCAGGGGCAATTCTTCACTGTGAGGGGCTGCCCTTGCAATGTCTGTGTGGCAAGATCGCTATCCTCATCATGTGACAAGCAAAATTTTTAAATTTGCAGGATGCCCCCTTGGAAGCTGAGCCGACCCACTGAGACCTGCCACCGTGGACTGAGGCCAGGAATGCACTTGAGCACAAGCCTCATTTTATTATCTGTGGCTGAGTATCTGTCAAGCTAAAAGGGACTTGAGCACTGACCAGGCCCAGCCTCCCCAGGTAGCATTGCATGTCGGAATCTCCAAGAACCTTTTCGAAATCCACATGTCAGGGCTTTCCTGCAGACCCAGTGAATGGGGGAGTGGGGCCCAGACATCTGTATTTTGAACACTCCCAGGTGAGAGGTGCCACGTTCTCCCCATTCTCATCAGCTTCTATGCCTTGATCCCACAGCTAGTGAAGCTACTGAACCTAGAATTCCTGACATTTCTGCTCCAGGAGCCCAGGCTCTGGAAATGTAATGAAATGTATGGGTTCTTGTGCCAGCTTTGGGACTCGGGCGCTGTGTGGCCTCGGATGAACCGTTTACCCTCTCTGGGTCTCAATGTTCTCACCTCAAAATTGGGTACAGAGGGGAAGCTACAGTCCAACTCTGGCAGTCTAGAATTCTCTCTGCCTCACTTTGATTCTACTTCCCAGAGGCCTCTGTGTGGAAACTCCACCTCTCTGTCCCCAGGTTCCCGGCAAGGGCCCTCCATCATGCAGTGACTTGGTTGTGGTGGGTGTCTGTCCCAGTCCTGAGCTCAGGGTGAGCAGTGTGGCCAGAATGCCCAAGGAGGCCAGGCCCCCTCCCCCTCTCCCAGCAGTGTTGACACAGATAGGGTACAAGGAAGAGGTCCAGGTAATACAAGTCCGGTGTAAACAGAGGACTAAGGGGGTAATTATGAGCGTTGGCCCGTGGTTACTCCTTTCCTGGCCCCGCAGAACCAGCTCCCAGGCTGACTCACTCAGAGGAGCTCTGGATTTACACTGTGCTCAGGGTCAGCGGAGGAGGGGAGAACGTCCATCCCCACCAGCAAATAAAAACCTTGGGGGTTAGAAACAGAGTTAAAGTAATTTTCTCTAGTAGGTTTAAAAAAAAAAAAAAACCTTTATATTTATATTTGAGAGAGAGAGCGAGCACAAGCAGGGGCAAAGCAGAGAGGGAGGGAGACAGAGAATCCAAAGCAGGCTCCAGGTTCCAAGCTGTCGGCACAAAGTCCTACATGGGGCTCAAACTCACAAACCAAGAAATCCTGACCTGAGCCGAAGTCAGATGCTTACCGACTGAGCCACCCAAGCGCCCCTCTCTAGCAGGCTTTTAAAAAACTAAGGGCAGTCATTCTCCATGCCCAGGGGGGTTGGCCTGGCTGAGGGACCAAGAAGAGCTTGAGCTGAGTGCACAGGATGAACGGGAGTTAACCAGACAGAGAGGAAGAGACAGAGTGTTCTGGCCGAGGACACTGTATGTGCCAAGGCCCAGTGGCAGGGACAAAAAGGCCGGTGTGGCCAGAGAGACAAGAGGAAGAGGGAGGAGAGGGAGAGGCCGGGGTGCAGGTCAGTAGGGACAGTTGTGTAGGGCAAGTGCACAGCCGCACCTTCAGGGACCCGAGCAGGTGAAGTGACTGCCTCTGGCTCATTCATTCACTCATTCATTCATTCAAATGCTAGGTGACAGTATCCTGGGCAGGGGATGTTTCACTGAACGGAACAAAGATCTCTTTCCTAGCATGACTCAGAGTCTAGTGGAAGGAGTCAGACAAATAAATGTAATAAGTAAACTGCAACAGTTCGGTAGAAAGTGCCCAGGACGGAGCAAAGAAAATAAATAAATAAAATAAAAGCGGAGTGTGGGAAACCGAAACTGTGGGGCATGAGGCAGGGTGTCATGGGCGCCGCAGTTGTAAGCAGATTGGGAGAATAGGCCCAACGTTTCCATTTTTCAAGGTAAGTTATAAATCCAGACTCTTTTGGTAAAATCTCTCAATGTTAAAATCGTGATGTCCTGGGAGCCTGCTGGAGTCAGCAGTTACTTTCTTCTCTTTGCTAGGACTCCTGTAGTGCCTTTAGCACCCGGAGAGACAGAGCCCAGTCACAGGGCCGGTCACTGCCCCAAAGAAGCCACATTCAGAGACTACCAGTGACGCCTTCAGCCTTGTGTGGAGAGCTCTTCCTGTTTTCTCAGGTGCCCAAGCGATTTCGAAGTCCCTGTCCCTTGGGGCAGACACGGAGGAGCTGGCCACAACCCGCTGCTCGCCCAAGTGCTGCCGGGAAGACTGTTGCTCCGGAGAAGCGCCCTCCCTGGAGCAGAAAGGACGCGCGGTGCTGACACCCAAGCACACTCCTGACCCCTCTGGGCGCTGGGGACACAGATGCAACATACAGATCACTCTTTATTCTCCGTTAGCAACAGGAAACAGCATGAATTCCGGACAAAAGGGGCTGAAAAACGCTGAAGGACCAGGTCGTTTTTTCTTGTTGCAATTTCCATAATTCATCTCGTGACCATGATGTAACTTGCTGAATCACCCCGGTTTGTTAATTCCCGCTTTCCTCCCCCTGAGAGAGAGAGAGAGAGAGAGAGAGAGAGAGAGAGACAGAATCTGTAGTTGTATGGTGGTTGTCAAGAGATCTAAAAGGCCTTTATAAAGGGGAATGTGACCGAGGAACTCCCAGAACATTGGGCAACTTATCCAAACGTCTTGAAGTTTTGTCTTTTAATTGAAATATACCCCATGGACACACAAGTCCACAAATCAAAGTCAAGCTTCCTGAATCTTCAGGGAGTCAACAGCCGTATTCAGCACCTCTACTAAGGAAAAGGGCGTTGCCAATTCGATTGTTTTTTATTTTTATTTAATTAATTATTTATTTATTTAATCTTTCTTTCTTTCTTTTTTTTTTTTATGGGCAGATATCCAATATTTATTGGTGGTAATATTCCAAGTTCAAAATATGGTAATTATATCCATATTAACCTACAAATTTAATGCAATTCTAAAAAAAAATTCCAGCATGTAATGTTGATTTATTTCTGAGACAGAGAGAGACAGAGCATGAGCAGAGGAGAGACAGAGACAGAGGGAGACACAGAATCCGAAGCAGGCTCCAGGCTCTGAGCTGTCAGCACACAGCCCGACGCGGGGCTCGAACCCACAGACTGCAAGTCCACAAACTGAGCCGAAGTCAGCCACTCAACCGACTGAGCCACCCAGGCGCCCCTCGATTGTTTCTTAAATGAAAGCAACTGAGGCTGGGGGCGAATGTTCAGCTTCCTGTCTGAGGCCACAGGGCCCCGTAGGATGAAGCACTTTTATCTTTATCCAAATATCAGCAAGCAGACATTGAAGTCATTTTAATCAGGGGGCTGGTTGTATCACATTTGGGTCTTAAATCAGTCCCTCTGCACTCTGTGGAGAATGGCTAGCTGCAGGTACAAACGGACAGACTAGTTCCAAGGCTTCTGCGTTCATCTAGGCAAGGAGTAGAGCTGGTCGGTTCCAGGGAAGGACAAGGGTTGCTGGGGCCATAGCCCAGGCTATGTGGAAAACACTTACCTGGTAAGTCTTCCATAAATGGTAGCCCATCGCAATAATCATCTATCAGTAGATGTACTGATCTATCTGTGAGGTTAGATTGTACCTGGAGAAGATGACCTTCTCTTCTAGAGAAGATGGGTGCTTGGACTGATGAGATCGTACTGGAGTAGGGTGAGCCCCTAAGCCAGTGTGACAGAGGTCTTTCAAAAGGGGGAGATTTGGACACAGACACGCACATAGGGAGAATGCCACGAAGAAGATGGAGACAGAGGTCGAGACGATGCTTTTCCAACCCAAAGAACACCAAAGATTGCCAGCAAACCACTAGCCGAGGGGAGAGGCATGGGCCAGATTCTTCCTCCCAGCACTCAGAAGAACCAGTGCTGCTGACAGCTTGATCTCAGATTTCTAAGTCTCCAGAACTACGAGACAGGGTCTGTCATTCAAGCCACCCAGTTTCTGGTCCCGTGGTGCAGCAGCCCTAGCAAATTAACACACTGAGATTCCCAAACTCAACTCAAACTTCGGTGGGTTGACACGGGCGGCATGGGAAAGGCGGGGTGACCTATCCATTCCTAGTAACCTCATGTCCCCTCTGAGCCAAGTGTCAGAACAATGGTCGGAGACGGGGAGCCCCCAGTAGCCCTCGGGTCCACTGCTGGCTGGTGGGCAAAAGCAGCCTGAAGCTAATCCTTGGGGCGACTGCTACATTTAGCCTTGGGGGCATACAGCAACACCTGCCACTTCCGAATGTTCCAGGAGGTGCTGCAAAGGAAACCGCTCGCTCGGACATAGTTCAGATGTCCACTCTGACTGTCCACTCCTCGTGTATCTCAAGAATTGCAAAAATTTAAACTATGTCCATTGGCTGCCCTTCAAACATCTAAGTCAAGGCTCCCTGGGTATTGCATCATGGTAGACCCAATTAAGCTCATTTCATTCGAATATTCTTACAAGTCTCTCCAGTACACAAATCATTCCAGTCCTTTGAAGCGAGTTGTTTATCGCTAATAAGCCTACCCTCCACCGGAGTTCGCCCCCTCCAGGGAAGCCATACAAAGTTTCTAGCTGGGAATGGAAAGCCCTGAGGGGATTTCCCAGTGTTGTCTCAGGACACAACCTTACAACCATAAAAAACAAGTCCAAACCAAGGTCTCCCGGCAGAGAATCAGTTACAGTATAGGCGCGAACAAGGGTCCGCGAAGGCTGCCGGGGCCATAGCCCAGGCTGTGTGGAAAGCACCTGCCCGGTAAGTCTTCCATAAATGGCAGCCCATCGCAACAATCATCTGTCAATAGATGCACTGATCTGCGAGTTAGCTTACCTCTGGAGAAGATGACTTCAAAGGGAAGACACCATACAAAGTTCAGTCAACGGAATGCTTTTCTTGAACTTGGCCCACAAGGCCCCTTACGATCAGTCTCTGCCTCTCTTCACCATCATCTCCCTCACTTCTACCCCACACCGAGACTTTATTTCCCAGACATCGAGTGCCCGCATAGCTTATCATCCAACCCGGGACACTTTTGAGGCCGAGGACACATGAAATTTTCTGGGACAACAGGTGGAAACTGAACTGTTTGGCCCAATCTGGGCCTTCTGGTCTCATCAGCTGTGTGGAACTACTTAGAGTTCCTGCGACATGCCTCCGGCTCTCGTATCCCCAGACTTTTGCACACGCTCTCTCTTCTCAGAATATCTCTCCTCCCTGCTCTACTGTCTATAACCCATCCCTCCGTGGAGCCTTCCCCAAGACCCCTAGGTGGGCTTGGGCTCTCCTTCCCTGTATCTCCACTGTCCCCAGCACTTAGCACATTCTATCTCCACTTCCCTGACTCCCCACAAGACCTGTAGCCTCCATTTTTTTTTTAAAGTTTATTTATTTTGAGAGAGAGACAGAGAGCGTGCGCAAGCGGCACATGCATGAGCATGAGCAGGGGGAGGGCAGAGAGAGGGGGTGAGAGAGAATCTCAAGCAGGCTCTGTGCTGTCAGTGCGGGGCCAGATGCGGGGCTCGAACTCATGAACCGTGAGATCATGACCTGAGCTGAAATCGAGAGACGGACGCTTAATCGACTGAGCCACCCGGGTGCCCCCAAGACACCTCTTAAAGACATCTTTGTATGCTCTAGTCCATTCCATGCTGTAGGTACTCAATAGGTATCTAGTCAATGATTTTATAATTAGCCTGGACAAGAGGTAGATGTGTCCACTAGCTTCATTTGTCTGGAGGGTTGTGATCACAAGGAAGACCTACGTTTGCTTTATGAGACCCTAAGGGAAGAACAAGAATACCAACCGGAAGCCTCATGGAAATATATTTCAGCTCAGCATTAAGAAGAGCTTTGCCGCCCAACAGGACTACACAAAATAAACAGGGAGCCTCGAGCAGTAGAGAGCTTTCTGTCACCAGAGCTGTTTTATTGACAAATTCTGGCACACGCTTGGTAGGAATCTTGAGGCAAGGATTCGGGCATGTAGTGGGTGAATGGCCTAAATAACTACGTTATGCTCCATGATTCATCCATTCATTTATTCAGCTAGTATTTACTGACCAGGGATTGCACCAGGAACCCAACGAATCCACACAGAACAAACACACCCATGTAACCACCGTGCAGAGTGGCGGCCTATGCGAGCGGATGAACAAGGCAGATTTGGCCTCCGACCCGGCGGCGAAGAAATAGACGTAATTGAATGAATTATTGGGTGTCAAAAGGGAGTGTGAGGGGACAACTTGGGGTGGGAGTCAGAGAGACACTTAGCTTGCAAAAGGATGAATATAGGAAGCTTGTGTGGTCCCATGACCTTAGATGTCTCTAGAGGGCTCAGGCTTCTTTTCTCTTCTGTGATGCCTGCTCTTCCAGTTGGGTGACCTTCTTGAGCGCTGGCTTAGGCCAGTCTATACCTGTCAGCTCCGGAGCTGTGAGTCCTGCTCAGCTGACAGGTAACCAGGTAACTTTGATCATCCCAGGGGAACCATGTGTGGTCTTTAGTTACACCCCTTCTCTCCTCCCCTCTTCTCTGAAAGACCACCAGAAGGCTAGTCACACAGACTTGGAGACAACAGAGGCACAGACAATGCCATGGCGGGTGCACCCCAAGAGCCTGGCCGACTCTCCGTTTCACGGGTAGCCATCAAAGCACCCAGTGGTACTGGCCACAGTCCAGAGCTCCACATACAAAACAGAAAAGACACAGCAGGTGAACCAAGAGGCATGTGACCCCGGGACTTTCTCCCGCACTGATGGGGGACAGCACTAGGGTAACATAGCAGCTATTCGTGAAATGTTCACATGATTTGGGTAAACAATAATCTAAAAAAATACCATGCCCCAAGTCTTCACTATGGGCCAGGCACTGTGCTGAATGATTATAGATGCATTATCTTATTTAGGGACTGAACGGCCCCATAAGGGGCAGAATTATTATGTTTACATTACAGAAGAGGAACCTGAGGTCTACAGGTTGTCAAAACTTATCTGAGATCACATAGCCAGGAGATGGCAGGCCCAAGGGTCTCTGGAGCCTGTGTTTGTGGCCTCTGTTCTGTGGACCTTACGTGGCGATAAATGAAAGCCCAACAAGGCAGAAAGGGTCAAAATGAGCTCTCCTGTTTGAACTCCAGAAGTCAGTGAGTAAGCCCTCAGCAGGACGGGGATCCAAAACTGAGTTCAAGGCCTGGGCAGTGTCAAAAGAAAAATAATGAACCAGAAAAAAATGTTTTCTTACTTATGTTACAAAGGGATAACTTCTAATATATAAATGCATATATTCATATAAGGACTAACAAACAGAAGAAGTGGATAAAAGATATGAACAGAAATCACACAAAAGAAGTATCCAAATAGCATTTAGGCATAGGAAAAGATGCCCAATCTGACTAGAGAAAATGCAAATTAAAGCCGAACTAAGGCAGCATTCATCTCCGGCAAACTTGAAAAATGTGTGGGATGCAGCTATTGTGGCCTTAAATGTAGCATGGATTTGAAAAGAAGGAAACCGAAGGTCAATGACGTAAGTATCCCTATCAAGAAATTATAAAAGGAACACAAGGCCCAAAGAAACTCCCTAAAAAATGGAGTTTTTTAAGGAAAAAAAAAAACTCACAAAAATAATAACCCTTGGCCGGATGAATCAAGGAAAAACAAAAGAGAAAGAAAGAGAGAATGAACAAATCCGGTCCAATATCAGGAATGAAAAAGCAGGCCTCACCATACCCCCTGGAGACAATGCAAAGGTGCGGCCTATGCTGCCAACTTGAAAATTTCTGGAGAAATTCCTCACAAAACACAATGGAAGCCAACACCGAAATGACAGAGATGTTAGAACGATCCGATGAAGATTTTATAGCAGCCATGATAAAAAATATTGTTTCCGTGAGCACTTAGAAACACATTTACAATAAAGGCGGGTGGGGATAGAAAGCTGTAGCAAAGAAATAGAAGCTATAAAGAACAAAGTGGCAATTTTAGAAATCGTATAAACATTTGTAGCACCTGTCACTAAGGACTTCTCTCATCATTAATGTCCTCATCTACGGGGCTAACTGAGATAACCCATCTGAAAAGATGATCACGGGGCTTGGCACATAGCAAGTGCTCTATAAAAGGTTATATTGCTCCTCTTATAACTGAGGCATCCAGGCAGGAGGGCTAAACTTCAAAGCATTTCCAGGCAGACAGACCTTCCTGTGTTGGATGCTCTAAAAAGACGCGACTAGAAGCAAGTTTGGGAACAACCTTACCGAACAGTGCATTCCCTGAGGTATTCCCTCCACAGCAGGCAGCTGCAATCTGCCTGCAGGCCTGGTGTTTGGTCCTGAAGAATACAATGGAAGGGGTGGAAGGGGAAGGGGGGCTTTAGATCCCCCCAAGTGAGCTGGAAGCAGCAGGGAGGGGCCGGGCAGGAGGGAAGAAAGCTTTGTCTTTTTTTCAAACACAGTATATTGTTTATCGCAATAGTAGCCAGGATTCCCAGGAGGGTGGAAGAGGGGGCTTGCAGAATGGTTTCAAAGGGGTCCCCTCATTCCTGCAGAGACAGGCCCCGGAAAAGCCATACTTATAAGGAGACCATCGTGACCTGTATGGATGGAGAAGCACTGGGGGGCAAGGAACAGATCAGGGACTACCCCACCAGTGGTCAGCACCCTCGGCTGGGAGGGGCAGAACTTTTGAAAGAGTCGGGTCTGTCTCTAGCTTTCCTCCTTCCTTTTTTTCTTGGAAGAAGACGACACAGCATCAGGTACTTTCCCTTAGTTTACAGAACCTGTTTGTCCCTGCCAGTGTCTGATCTCCTCACACCCATATAGACTGAGGGATAGCCTCGTCTGATTTTACGGACCTCCGAGTTGAGCCTCAGAGCAATCAAGTGAATTACCCAAGGTAGTCCTCAGACTAAGGACCCATCCCACCTATATACTATCCCTAGGGGCGCCCGGGTGGCTCAGTCGGTTAAGCCTCTGCCTCTGGCTCGGGTCACAATCTCACAGTTCGTGAGTTCGGGCCCCGCATCGGGCTCTCTGCTGTCTGTGTGGAGCCCGCTTCAGATCCTCTGACCCCCTCTCTCTGCCCCTGCCCCACTCACACACACGTGTTTTTTGTCTCCCTCAGAAAAAATTCCTATCTCCATCAAGACATAATGAGAATTATTTCTACCATTTTAGAGCACCTCTTGTGTGCCAGGCATAAGCCTCGATGCATTGCTTCCCTAATCGCGGGAACCGGGGAGGCCACCCCACCTTACAGGCAAGGAGGTAGGAGTTCTTACTTAGTGCCTAACACTGTCGGAAACACTTCAGTATGCGTTGAGTCACTCGGTCTTCCCGACAATCCCATGAGAGTGAGTGGAAGTAGCATCTCCATTTCAGAGATATGGGAAATCGCGGGTCAGAGACATCAGGTAATCTGTCTGAGGCCACACAGCTGAGAAGGAGCACGACCGGTATTCGAACCGAGCCTTCTCACCACCGTTCTGTGTCCCCGGCAGCACAGGCGACTGTCGTGGGACATCACACAGATGTGGGACATCTGACATCACACGGAAGTGGGACATCTGACAGAATCAGTCAAAACCCCAGCCCAACTGAAGACCAGTCTTTCCACCCAGCTATCCTGCCTAGAGCGGGGCTGGAGGGATGCTCTGGGTCACTTGGGCAGCCTCCTTCCCTCCGGCTAAGAGACAGCTGGTTGCCAGTCAATCCCCAGAAACGGCCCGGCACGTGTGGAGGCAGAGCCCGCTATGGTGGCATCAGACCGGGTCGGGCTGGCCGAGCAGGGCCCCAGCTCCATCAACCTTCTCTGCTGCTTGCTGGCTGAAAGCAACCCCAGACTCTCATCGTCTCCCTGGGCCCCCGCTGAAAACACAGTGCCAGGGGGAAAGGGAACTTGGAGGGGTAAGAGGAGCCGGGGTGGTGAGGAGAGGGGCGCTGGGGAGCTTGGCTCTGGAGTTGTGGGGAAGGGGTAACCTAGCAACCACTGGCTCACGTAGTCACAAAGCCTGACAGGCTTGCCCGCAGAATCAGCCGAGCTTCCCTGTTGATGCGCCCTCTTGCTCCTTTCTGCTCGGGCACCAGGGACTTCTCACCCACATGCTGTAGCAGGCACTTACCTCGGTGAGTCCACGGATCTCTCCCGGGGAGGAAGTGGACACCGGAGCCAGACAGGGGCCCAGGGGGAGCTGAGACAGGAAAGTGATGTTCGGTCTCAGGCTTGGTGTGAGCATTCAGACCCCTTGGACTCAGCTGGTTGGGGCCCCAGGCAGAGAGGGAAGCGAGGGCAGAGGCAGACACCGTGGGGCCCGTCCCATCCCGCTCTGGAAAAGCAGGCCTGGCCTGCTCGAGTCCCTGGTGACCTTTCCACAGCAGCTGTGGGTTGTGACCCATCAGTGGCTTATAAAATCAATTTAATGGGTCACAGCTAACATTTACAAAATAAAAACAAAAAGTGCGATGAAAACATCACTGTGCATCGGATGTAGCAAGGATAAGTGTTGCTTCGGGATGTTCCTGCTTCAGTTTCACATACACAAAAGCGTGTGCACACGCGCATGTGAATCAGGTCACAATGTAACAATGAGTTTCTTACTATGAGCGCAGTCAAGAGCGTTCGAAAGTCTCCGTTCTAACAAGTACTTTCTCCTGTAGGCAGATGGGTTTGGGGCTTCCAAATGGCCTGTTCTCAAGCCTGCAGCATGTAAGTGCTCTAGATCGCAGAACCATCATCGAGAACATCCACAGCTTCCCTCGAAGGAAGTTCTGCCAACTGTTTTTTCTCTTTAAAGGCGTCAAGTCAGGATGTTTGGGTCCTTGCTCTGGGACCTCAAGTCTCTCCTTCCCCAGTCTCAGGCAGTGCTGCCCGCCCCGAGTTCCACCCTAGCCTGATAACCGTTTGGCCCTAGGGATTTCTGGGGTCCCTTGCAGATCTTGTGACCGAGAGTTAATTTCCAGAATGCACTGACTTCCTGTCCCAGCCCCCTTCCTGGCACCCGCAATCCCTGCACTTTGGGGACAGATAAATAGATACATCTATGTAAACGTAAATGTAAGTGTATATGCATAGCTGTATAGCTACATTCGGATCTATAGATTTTTAGACTGATCACAATTCCTCAACAACTATCATCCTTCATCCACTCCACTGATTTAGCTTATTTCATATTATAATGGGCACCAGCAAATGCGCCTCTCAAACCAAGAACGAGAATATCATCATCAACACACCTTATGTACTCCCTCCCCATTTCAACACCCCCCCCCAACTTCCCTCGGAAATAGCCACTAGCTGAATCACCGCAGTCAGCATTTTCTTGCCTTTTTCCCCTCATTTGATCATATGTGTGAGACTTTTGCTTGCCTTTATACTTTATTTTTAAAAAGGATCTCGGGCCATAAGGTTTTCTGGGACTTGCCTGCCTTGACTTTGCAATCGTATTTGTGAGATTCACCCATGTCATTCCGTGTGGCTGTGGTTCGTTTTCACTGCAAGGTGATGTTCAGCTGACCACACAGAGCACAGCTCCATTCTTCCGCCATGGGACGTTTGGTGTTTGCCAATTTGAACAATGTTAGTCTGAACAGTCTCACAAATGGCCCCGGTTGCCCTTCTCTTGGCTGAATGTCTGGGAAGGGAATTGCTGAGCGGTACAGCATACGCAAGTATTCGGTTTTGTGAGATGCTGTCCATTCCTCTCCCCCAAGGGTCTGCGCCGGTTTACAACTCCAGGAACCGCCAGTCTGTGAGAGTTCCTGTTATCCAACTTCAGCGCTAGGGTTAAGTGCGCCGGCCTTTATCCATTAGAAAGCCTACGATGGCTACAGAGGCGAAGACCCCGTTGGCTGAACATCCACTGATGAGGTAGGACCCCAAGCGCCTGCCCTGCTGACCAAAGGCGTGGGGGTGGTGGGGCAGGGGGGGCAGGCATGGCCTGGGCAACTCACCTGACCCAGGGGCCAAGAGACGCAGTCCTTCCCTCACCCTCTGCTGCCATCCGCCAGCCCCCCCCCCCCCATGGGTTCTCAGGCCTGAGTTAGCACAGGTCACAGACTGGGTCCCTCCCTGGGGAGGGAAAGGACACGGTGGCAGGGGGTAGAGGCACCGAGTGCAAGAATTCCTGGGGTTTTTAAGGGGTGATTCCCTCTGTCAGTTGGGATAGGAGAGACCAAGTAACTGCACCTTTCAGAGAAGGTTTGCTTTATTTCTTTAAGTCCCAGATCCCTTAGAGGCCGATGGAGGACGGCACCGAAAACTCAGGGGCCTGGTCAGCGAAATCCTCAGAGGGTCCCGGGGCAGAGCGTCTTGCTTAGCATATCCAGAGTCCGTCTCTTCTCCAGAGGGACTCCCTTCAGCCAGGGCCAACGGGAGAAGGGAATGCAGACAGCGAGAAGGCAGGTGGTCTCACCAGGCCCCAGGCGGAGAGCAACCCCCCTTTGGATCCTTGCTGGACTGACCTCGAGCTCCTCCTCCGGAGGCAGGGCCCAGCATCGTCAGGAGAGGGAAGGGGTGCAGGGTGGAGGACAGACAACCTGAGAAGCTTGTCTCCAGCGAAGCCAAGCAAGAGCTTGACGCTTCCCCGAAGCGTTGCAACTCTGATAGCTGCCCCGTCAGCTCGGCATCTCCTGGGAGTGGCCCCCACCGCAAAGGACTTGCTGACGTGGTCTGGCCTTGTTGTTCCAGCTTTGGCCCTTGGACGCTGAGTCTGGGCCAAGTCTGCCCGGAGGGTACAGGGACGGGGTGGGGGTGGGGGGGAGGGCGGGGGGGGGGGCTGTTGCCTATAGCTGGCTTCTCCTGGGCTGCCAGTAGTTGGCTTGGGGAGAGGCTCTTTGTCTGCCCCCTGCCCCTGGAGGTGTATATGATGCACCTTTGCTCCAACCCACGTATTTGGATGAGTAGGTGGGTCTATGTCCTTTTTCCGGCTTTAGAGATGGTTTCCGGGAGAAAACGGAGATCTTGGGAGATTCATCTGAGTTTTCTCAAGTAGATCCTAGCTCCCTGCGAAAGCACCTTAGGAAGACAGAAGACTCCCTGAGACTGGATTGCGCCAGTTGGGAAAGGACCCCGGGGGAGGCCTGGCTTTGGGTGCCATGGGGGTGGAAGTGAAATCCTAGAAAGCGACTTCAGCGTGTCTCGGGACTAGACTCCATATAAGCACTGAGCTCTGAGCTTGGGTGGGCACTGCAGCCAGGAGGCTCCATTAGCTTCTCCTTGACCTTCTCCTTCAGTCCAAGGGCTCAGGTGAAGCCTGAAAAGAAGTTAGGGCACAGCCCAAGGAGCCACGGGCACGGCAGACCACGGAAAGAACTGATGATCCCAGGGATCGTGGATTTCCAGCTGATCCAAGCGGCGCTGAGGACCCCCAAGCCCCAAAGCCCCGGGGCCTACCGCTTTGGCCGCCTCAGCCACCACTCCTTCTTCTCCCGGCACCACCCCCACCCACAACACGTGACCCACATCCAAGGTAGGCCTGAGGGAGGTCAGGGCCTGCATGAAGGTGGTGGGCCAGTCTTGAGAACTGGAAAGGGAGGACGCAGCCCCTGCTTCGGAGCTGAGGCCCAGAGAGGATGGAGATTTGGGTCACAGAGCTGCCTGGCCACTGGCAAGCACTTGGTCAAGGGAAGACTGGACTTGTGGGGCAGACTTCAAGGGCAGACTGTGTAGCCCTACAGGATTTCCCTCATTGCCGATTCTGCCATTTTAAAAATCAGAGAAACGGATGAATGTTCGGCCCCGGAACTGTACTCTGTTCTCTAACGCAGGCCAATTCATCCACTTAGCCATCCATTCATCAGGTATCTTATTCAGTGGGAACTCTGGGTCAGGCACTTTTTTTAGGCCCCGGGTACACAGCAGGGTAAGACAGTCCTGCCATCATGGAGCTGACTCTGACGGGGAAGGATAGGAAATAGATAGGTGTCAGAGTGTGTAAGTGCCAAGGCTCTAGAGGGGAGGAGACCTGATTAATAGCACGGGATTTGAGCAAAGAACTAAAGCAGAGAGGGCGTGAACCATGTGGATATTGGGGGAAGAACGTCCCAGCTGGGAACAGCAAGTTCAAAGGCCCTGAGGCAGGTATCCTGGTTCTGCTGGAGGAACAGCAAGGAAGCCAGTGCAGCTGGAACAGAGTAAGGAGGGGTAGAAGGGAGATACACCAGAAAGGAGGTGGGGGGGGGGGTCCAGATTGTGTGGGCCTTAGAGGTCACCCCAGTTACCACTAAACCATCTCACTGAGTCAATGGGAGCCACTGGAAGGTTGAAGACAAAGAAGTGACAGGAGTGACTCTCTTGGCCTGCCTGATGGTGGTGTAGACCAAGGAGATAGCAGCGGAAGAGTTAGTGGCCCTGCTCTAGAGATAATCAGAGGTAAGGCCCAGGCCCTCCTTCCCACAGCCTCTAACCCTTCACAGATTTCACCGGGAAGCCCGTCTGTGTCGTCAGAGACAAGTTCTCTCTGGCCCCCTTGCCTCAAGCCACACTCTTATCCCGCTGTCTGATGGCGATGCCCACCATCCCTGTCCCCATCGGAGACCCGCAGTCTAATCGGGACCCCTGGCTTCCTTATGGTGGGTACTTCGGCAGGTGCCTGGGAAGGAAAGGACCAGTGCTCTTAGGTCAGTGGGGTTCCGTGGGGCACCCTAGAGTTTTCCACATTTCCTCAGACAGCAGAATCTGCATTTTTCCCCACTGCCCGGGTCCTCAGAAATGTGGCCCCTACTCAGATTTGAGGTGTTTGAGGCATTATCACAGAGGACGGGCAGATAGTCACGTGATTGACAGCTACAGGCAGGAATGATACTGGAAATATTGAGCAGCTTGTATGTTCAGGCACCAGTCAGTGAGAGCCATCCAAACAGAGATGGGGCTGGAGCAAAAGTTTTCCGGAGACCCCTGCCCTGCCCTGCCCAGTCTGACCCTTCTGGAAGGGCCAAGGGAAAGCCCGCCGGCAGGGGTGGGGGTGGGGAGAGCCCCCAAAGAGGAGGAACCAGGACAGCCCTGCAGCGCAGAGAGGCTTGGGAGGCTTCGCCAGGAACAGTCCAGTATCTGAGTGACTGGCACAGCATAGCAACTGAGCCAACCTCGGCGCCAGCCTCCGGCTCCTAAAAGAGGCAAAGCTAGATTAAACCACAGGCATCACGGCCCCTGTAGCCAAGCATCTCCAGCACCTCCCCGGGGAAGCCACAGGCTGGGATATGAACTTCCCCCTCCGGTAGCGACCGCACTCACCTACCAATGGGGGGGCATTGCCGCTCTTTCCCTCAAGGGCACCGCCTCCCCCCCTCCCTGTAGGACACAGGGCAGAAGGCTGGGGAGGTGAGCAGGCTCTTCCCACCCCCCACAGCCCTCCCAGTGCCGGGTGCCGCAGGGAGGGCAAAGAGGAGGACCCCGGGTATCAGCTGGCAACGTCTTGTCCCCTCGTCCCAGAGGCCTGGAAGAAGGAACTGAAGAACCTGGCTTCTCGGGTGGCCGTCTTCACCGAGAACGAGCTGAAGAGCAAAGAGGTGGGTGCGGAACACAGGAGCTGTCTGGGAAGGGGTGCGACGGGGCCGTCCCTTGGAATCCCTCCGGAGTGGATTCCACCTGATGGGGTGCAGAGACAGCGCTCACGAGGGGCGCTCTGTTGGCACGGGAGGAGGGGCTGCATGGCACCAGCGGAAGGGGGAGGGTCCATCGTGGCTAGGTGGAGAAGTCCAAGAAGGGTTCATAACAGAGGTGGGATGTTTAGAACCCGACCGGGGAGGCATTCCTCGTGGGGGCAGGCGGCTCAAGCGCTCAGAAGCTGGGAAATGCAGGACATCTTTAGAGACCGGGGCTGAGGTCCAGGGAATTGAAGTGGGCAGCCATCGGGGGGAGGGTGGGAAGGGGCCGACTTTGAATGTGGGCCAGAAGAGGCGTTTGTTCTTAGTTTCTCAACTTAGTGGAGTGTCAGATCTCCTAAGGAGCGGAGGACCACCGAAGGATTTCAAACAGGATGGGGTGGCCTCACGGGTGCTATTTGCTGGTAAGCCAGTAAAGGCAATTGGGAGGCAGCTTGAAGGTAGTTGGAATTGGACTTGGGACAGGCCTGGCCCTTGGGGACAGAGTCTGGTCCTGCCCTTGTCTTTTTTTTTTTTTTTTTTAATGTTTATTTATTTATTTTGAGAGAGAGAGAGAGCACAACAGCGGGGAAGGGGCAGAGAGAGAGGGAGGAAGCAAATCCCAAGTAGGCTCCATACCACCAGCGCAGAGCCCAACATGGGGCACAGTCTCACGAACCATGAGATCATGACCTGAGCTGAAAGCAACCGACTGAGTCACCCAGGCACCCCCTGCCTTTGTCTTGGGCAGCAGAGTTCTCATCCCTGCTTTGCAGCTAACTCACTGCAATGCTCACTGCAACTCAGCTAAACTCTCTGGGTCTCACTTTTCCTACCTTTAAAATGGGAAGAAAGATACTACCAGTCTCAACTGGGGTTGCCGGGGTAGGAGGTCCCAGGCCTTGTACCCACAGGCCTGGCTCAGAAGGGTTTTCCCAGGGCAAAGAAAGGATGCCAAGCTCTGGGGGAAAGACCTGGGGGCAGCTGAGCTAGGAATTAAGGTAGGCGACGGGGGCCTTGGCCCAGGATACTGCTTTCAAATCTCTGATGGGCTTGGGGGGGTTGGGCAGGGAGGGTCTACCCAGGAGGAAGTATGAGGACTTTAGAGGACCACCAGGGGCTCCAGCATTCAAGAAATTCCAGGAAGAAGAACTTTGGCTTTAACTGATGGGCTCCCGGCTGGGGAGAGGGGTCCAGAACAGGGTGGGGCTGGCCCGGTCATCCTCCTAGGTCCCTGCAACGCTGTGACGCTGGGATTCCAGGAGGTGATGGTGCCCTGGAGGTGTGACTGGGCCTCCTCCTCTTCTGCTCTGGCTTCTTCTTGAGCCTCTCTCTCTGTCTCTCTCTGTCTCTCACTGCCTGGAGTCTCTAGCTACTTTGCTCCCAGCAGAAGGAGGAGCCTCCGCGGGAGCAGGGAGCAAAATACTCAGCTGAGACCGGCAGGCTCATCCCCACTGGCACCAGAGCCATTGGCCACCGTCACTCCCGCCAGGACCCACGGATTTATCCCTCTAGTAAAGATGGAGGAGTCCAGACCTTCAAGCTGCCGGATCAGGAGCTGCTGGTGAGGCCCTGGGAAGGCTGGGGGCCACAGGCCCAACCGAGGCCTCGTCTTGAGGGCTGAGAACGTGGTGGTTGCTGCTCCCAGGCTCACAGTAATCCCAATGAGGTGCTTACAAACTGCTTTCGAGTGCGGCCTCTCCCAGGGATGCTTGTACCCGAGGCTGTGAGACCTGGGAGTCAGGAGCCTGGATCCAATCCCCTGCTGCCTCCAGGTTTCTGTGTGAGCCTTCCCCACCCCCCCTCTTTGAAGGCCTTTCCCCTCGGGGCTTTAGTGCCAGGATCGACCCAAGCTGGGAGCAGGAACATGTCTCGAGGGGCTGCTCCAGCCGTGGCACTGGATGAGTTCAGGGAGGGAGTGACCGCATGGAGAGCAGGGTCCTGCCGGCCGTGTCCCCAGCCCACGCCCTGGTGTGCTGCAGCCTACAGGCTGCAAGACCAGTCCCAGCCCGGTCCCCGCACACTCTGGGGGGTTTGGTCTGTACCACATGAAGCAGAAACCCACCTCCTCCGCATGCAAGTTTCCCATCGAGGCCTGTCATGAGTCCGTGACTGATTCCGCTGGGCTGAGGCGACTTGAGGGTCCCCTGTGACAACGCATACGTATTCTCCAGGAAAGGTTAGACACTGAGCCAGCATCTGGACACCCTCCCCGTGATCAGCACTTCCGAGCACGCGGTCCCTTTGGAGACTTACAACAGTCCCGTGAAGTGGATAGAGCAGACAAGGCCCAGGATCCCTGTTCCACGGATAGGGAGGCTAAGGCCCTGCCAGGTGACATTCTGTGGCCCAGGTCCCCAGAGAGGGAGCAGCATAGCTGGGACTAGAGCAGTACTTTCTCCACCATAGGGCGGCCTCATCTTGCCTGGAATTAGGTTCTCAGGTCCTGTGGGGAGGGGGCACAGGGCAGGTAAGTTGGATGCGGAGAACGGAGAAGGGCCCAGGGGCACACCCAGGGTGGGGGTCACGACAGCAGGCGGGTATCTGGGGATAAGGGGGCACCCTAGCAGGCATAGGCCTGGGAAGAGCCTTGGCCTAGTTCCCACTCTGCCAAGAATGAGGCAGACCTGCTGGGGACTGACGGGGCCCCTTCAGGTCATGGGAAGACTGACCACCAAGCACTAAGGGGACCCCACTTTCCCAGGACTGCAGGGGCTCCACCTCCCACCGCAGGCCCCAACTCCGGCCGACCATAGGCACAGCCGCCCCCTTAGCCCATCTGACACAGAGCTGGATCTTCCCCTGATGACCCGTGACTGGAGAACACGGGGGAAAGAGGGCCCCGAAGTGGCAAAGGTGCCAGAGGCTGAGGAACCGGCTGACAGCGAAGCGTGCACGCTGCTCGGCGGGACGGAGCCCCATGCTGGGCGATCTGCGGCATCAGCCAGCCCTGGCCCTCAGCCCGCCCATTGGGATCACCCCACCTCTTTGCTGGCATCTCCAGACTCTGGGAACTCCAGGGCGGGGAGGCCTGTGTGGTCCCTGAAACCCCCACACCAAGGATTCGGTGCGTCTCCGAGGAGCTGACTGGCCACCTCTGCCTTTGCCTCCCCAGTGAGGGACTTTGGGGTAAAATCAGCCCACGCAGGTTTCACAAATGAGGGGCCCACGTACCTGATTCAGAGGCTGCGTTCCGCCACACTCTCCCTGCTAGGTGTCCTTTCAAGGCCTCAGATTCCTCATCTGGCCAGTGAGGAGGTTAGGAATCTCCCTCCAGGACTGGCGGGAGAGAAAGCACTCCGTAAAGTGTGAAGTCACAAGGAAGGGGACCATTGGGGGGACAGGGTCCATCGCGGGGACCATTTTAGCCAAGCGTGTGGCTGTGGGAGCGGGAGGGGGGTCTGTGCTGCTGGCTGGCACGTGCCATCCGGGCACCCTGACCCAAGGCCTGTTCTCCTGCCCACAGATCCTGGAGCTCCTCTGCCAAATCCTGCAGACAGACTCCTTGAGCGCTATCCAGTTCTGGCTACTATACGCTCCCCCGAAGGGTGAGGACGCAGCCCGTGCCCACGTCTTTCTCGAAGTGGAGGGCCTTGTTCTCTGCTTCTGCAGGACTTGGGTGTCATTCGGCTCCCGCCCAGGGCCTTCCGCCTGGGCCCCCTCTCCTTTTCTGGAGCCCCAAACTAACCTTTCCCAGCTGCACCACGCCCCTGCCCCCTCCTCCTCCGTCCTCAGCGGGATTGCCCCGACCCTGCTTCTCGGAGGCGCCTCTGCGCTGACCACTGGCCATGGCACCTGGGAGGGAGGGGTCCAAGGGTGTACTCAGCAGACACACCCCCTCACCCACCGCCGTGGGGCACACGACGCGCACACAGACGCAACACGTGCACATAAGCACACAGGCGCATGCTCGCGAACACGGGAATGACGTGCGCGCGCGCACACTGGGACACGGGCCGGAAGGTGTATCCGAGCGAGCAGGGGCCGAGCAGAGAGAGAGAGAGAGGGGAGGCGGGGCGGGGGAGGGGCAGAAGGCAGGGGAGGAGGCAGGACCGGTGGGCTGGTGGGCGCCCAGAAGGGGCCAAGAACAAGGTGTACACAAATGAGAGAGTAGTGACAGAAAGGGGGGGGGGGGGGGGAGGGCCGCGTGCCCACAGGGACCACGACAGAAGAGGGAGCTGGAGGCAGAAAGCTGCTTGGGCCAGGCTGGGCAGGAGAGCTGGAGGCCCCTCTTCCAGCCCGTCCCTTGTGGGGACAGGACAGGGTGGGTGTAGCCACTGAGGACTGCGCCCCCTGGCTGTGCTTGCAGAGAAAGATTTGGCCCTGGGTCTCCTGCAGACAGCGGTGGCGCAGCTCCTTCCTCAGCCCCTAGACTCCATCCCAGTAGAAAAACTTCTGGATCAGCTCCAGGAAGGCCAAGAGCCATCTCAAGAGAGGAAACAGCCACCCTGCAGGTGAGCTTGGCACCCCTCCCCGCAGTTCCCAGAACCGTTCCCTCGCATTCAGCCTCCTGTCCTCCCAGGTGAGGCCAAGGGTGGTCCAGAAAAGGCATCCCGGCGCTGGCCACCACCTGGGCTGCTGGAGCCAATGCTGGGGGAGCGGGAGCAGGAGCGGGCCCGGGCCCTTCCTCAGGGACCCTCCAGTCCAGCCGGTGCTGCATGAAGGCCCCTCTGCCAGACCGGACCTTGGCGGCTGGCTGTGGGGGATGCCCAAGGGATGACCTGTGTCAGCTATAAACAAGGCAGGGCTGGAGAAGCCGCATCCACCCCTCCAGATGCTCTTGGTCTTTGAGAAGACAAGTAGAGGAGGAAAGCTAACACAGGCAAGCAGAAATACCTTAATGCCCGGGGTTAAGCACCTTGGAGGGCTGGAGGAGACCGGGAAAGGGAAGCCCTCATGAAGCAGGTGAGGAGGGCCTGGGCGTCAGCAACGGAACTAGCAATAGCGGGTGCCCACCGTGCCTGCCTGGCACGTCCAGACAGACAGTTTACACGTTTGTGGTCCATACAACCTCCTGCATTTTACAGATGAGAGACCTAAGGCTCGGGAACAGTTGATTCGGCCTTGGGCTGGCCTAGCTTCTGAGCCCAGCCGCACGCAGATGTGCCGGAGACCTTGTTAAAAATGCGAATACCTAGAGATTCCAACACAGCAGGTCAGGGACGAACCAGGGGATGCGTGATTTTGACAATCTCCGGAGCTTTTCTGATAGAGCTTGGGGAACACTACGGGGGTAGGGAGGATCTGCAGGAGCAGATGAGAGCGTGGGGGCAGTCAGGAAGGGAAGGCAGGAACGTGCTTGCTCCAGGGGACACGTGTGGGGTGGCTGCAGCATGGGCAGGGGGGAAGGAGGCAGGTGTTTGTGCTCATTA
Source organism: Prionailurus bengalensis (assembly GCF_016509475.1). NCBI lineage: Eukaryota > Metazoa > Chordata > Mammalia > Carnivora > Felidae > Prionailurus > Prionailurus bengalensis. Next base: position 31,216,282 of record NC_057351.1, on the reverse strand, counting down.
ACCAGAAGGCCTGGGTTCTTGCTCTGGCCCGGAACGGGGTGCTCTTTTCCACTTTGAGAGACCAGGGGAGGCACAGAAGGAAGGCAGGCTTCACTATGACCTGGGGCAAGCCACCGCCCATCTGGTGGCCTCCGTTTCACGTCTCAAAACCCCTCTCCCAGACCCCTAGGGAAGAAAATTACACTGGGCGCATAAAAAGGTTTGCTTTGGTGCAAAGCTGAAGTCCTCTATCAGGGCAGCAGAAATTCTGTGTTCTCCACTCACGGGAGAAGGCTTCCTCTCTGCGAGGAAGCAGGGACCAAGCGAGGGCTGGGGTGGGCTCGTGCGGGGGCCTCCCTTACCGCTCCTGGGGCAGAAGGGCCTTGGCTCCTTGGGGCCACAGCAGGCAATGGAGTCACAGTTGTCTGTCGGGGTCCCGCTTGGGTGGTGCCAGCCAGGGACAGATACTTTGGGGCTCTCCAGGAGGGGGGGCTCTTGCGTCTCCCCGGAGCACTTCCCTGCCTCCACTCTGCAGCAGAGGGCTCAGGCCTCGCCTTCCCAGATTTGTCTTTGTGTCGGTTATAGCCAATCCTTGAAGAAGACGAAGACACCGCCTCTACCCAAAGGCGACAAACCGGGTAAGATTCCACGCAGCGGATCATCCTGGGGGCTCCCCGAGGCCCACCCTGGCTGTACTCCTCGGGTGGGGGGGGGGTCAAGGACCCCAGAGATGAGTCCCTGTCCTAGGGAAGCTGCCCATTCCATCCATTCATCTACTCACTCATTCATTTGAGAGAGGCTTGCTTAGCGGCTGTGAGCGGGGCTCTGGGGAAGATTCCAGACAAGTTCCTGCTGCTATAGAGCTTCTAGCCCCGTGAGGAGGAGTGCAGACAACAAATAAAAACACCTGAGGGGACAGGTGGCAGAGGAAAATAAAGCAGGGTAAAGTGAGGGACAGTAAGAAGGACTGGCAGGGTCAGGGGAGGCTCCTTGGGCTGAACGACAGGCAGGATCCAGCCCTGTGCAGGTCTGGGGAGAGCCCAGAAGTAGAGCCCTCACCTGCCCGGTGTGTGCGTGAGAGCACGAGCAGGCATAAGCAGGCCAGGGTGGCCGGGGCCTTGTGGGGCAGGACAGTAGTAAGAAGGGAAATGGGCCAGGTGGGCAGGGCCGGCCCATGGTCTCATGCAGAGGGCATAGGTTTGCGCTGGAGGGTTAGATGCAGGGCATGGGGGACCCCTCTGTCTGCTGAGTAGAAAATGGACTGTTGGGGGCAGGCGGGGATGAGGGGAGACCGGGGAGGAGGCTGCTACATGGTTCTGGTGCCTTAGGCCAGGGCAGGGGGAGAGAAGAGGACAGATAGCCAGCATGTACACGATTCTCCCTCACTAGACTGTAAGGGGTCCCAAGGGCCCGACTGAGTGTTTGGCACAGAGTAGGCCCTCCTTGGGTATTTGTTCCCTGGGTGTAGACAGAAGAGGCGGTGGTGAAGCTCAGGGAGGGGAGTCGGCCCCTCCAGAGTCACCAGTGGAGCCCAGAGCAGAAGCGGGGCTTGACCCACGTCTTGGTCCACCTGGGTCTCCCGAGCAGCTCCCAAGTTGGGGCCTGTCCCCTCCCTGTCCTCTCCTGACCGATGTCTTCCCTGCTCCCAGAGTATGTCGGGAAAGCCCAAGTCCTCCGAATGCATTCAAGCCAGAACGCAGCAGAGAAACCGTCAAAGCCAGAGGCAGAATGCTGAGGAGTCCGAGCCACTTTGCCCGCCCTGCTCAAGAGCAGCCCCCAGGTTCAAGGTTGTTCCCAGCCCTACAGCCTCAACAGCAACCCCGACTTTCCTATCACAGGGAGCCTATTAAAAACCTGCCTTCCCTTTAAGAGGACAATTCCATGCCTACTCTCGGTAGTAGGTCTGTGCCCCACTCCCTTGAAGAACGCCCAAGTGGAATCACTCACACGGGGCTCAGCTGGTTCTGTGTTCCTGAGAGCTGAAAGGCAGCCTGAGAACGAGGCTCTGTCCTTCCCGAGCCGACACACACAGGACTCTGGGTAGGTCAGAGCGGAGGTCAAGAACCCACAGCCCTCCATAAAGTAATACCAATACCTCCATCAGTATCAACTGTTGAGTTCTACCAGGCTCTGTGGGGGCGGGCTCTAGACAATAGATCGTGGTGAGCACTGTGTGAGCTGTTCTACGTAGTTCACATGAGGTGCCATATTTGCTTCTCCCAGGAGCTCTCCTAATATCATCGCTCCCGTTTGCTAGATGAATAAATCAGGGCTCAAACCATCTGTCCAAATCCACACTGTAAGTGGCGGATCCAGGACCCAAATCCAGCACGTCTGGCTCGGGAACCCCCGCTCTTCCCCGCTGGGCTGTACTGCCTTGCGGACAGCAACCCTCACCAAAGGTTGTGGCTGCAATGCAAAAAGCGTGAGCGTTAACAAAAACGGTGGTCGGCAAGATCAAGGAGGGGACGTGGCGGAAATGTGACCCAGCTGGGGTTTCGCTCCCCTTTACGATCTAGAGAAGATGGCCTTTGACCCTCTGGGGAGTCCAGCGTGGGCCTTGGGATTTCTGCAGATTCCCTGGAAAGCCGGGGCGCGGAGATATGGGAGGCGCTGAGGATCTACAGTGTCATGGTCGCCTGTGGCTCTGAGCTCCTGCTTCCACTGAATTAGGTCCGTGGATCACCGCTCCGTCCTCTTCTGGCCACTCGATTCGGCCGCACCTCATGGCACCTCAGACCGATTGCGTCCTTCCGGGTTTCCTCAAATACCCCGTTCACGCAAACCTTGTGTGTGCCGCAAGCTTCGGTCCAGATCAGGGGCTGGACGGGGATTGGCTGTGGATCCAGCCAACAGCTTCACGTCCGTATGAGATCGCCTTGTTATTTTAAAGTCCCCTCTCCCACGGAGGACGTCCCCCTGGCGGCAGCCTCTTTTATAACCACGCCCCTTGCCATCTTGCTGGCTTCGTCCTCTCCCGTCTGCACCCCTACCACGCGTTCGCCTCCAGAAAGCCCACGTTCATTATACTTTCATTGTTCTCCATTTTTTTAATCTTGCTAAAATCCACATAGCATAGACCTTGCCACTCTACCCACATTTCAGGTGTATACAGTTCGGTGATTAAGTACACTCACGTTGTTGTACAACCATCACCAACCATCTGTCCACAGAACTCTCTTCACCTTGCAAAACTGAATGTCTGTGCCCATTAAACACTTGTTCCGCGTTCCCCCTCCTTGCCCCCAGCACCCCCCTAGGAACTGGACTGCTCTAGGTACCTCGTATCAGTGGAGTCACAAAGTATTTATCCTTTGGTGACTGGCTTATTTCACTTAGTACGATGTCCTCCAGGCTCATCCATGTTGTAGCCTGTGTAGGAATTTTCTCTCATTTAATAGTTTTGCCGATGCAATAGTTCAGCTTCCCCTCCCCGCCCCCCCCCCCCCCCCCCCCCCCCCCCCGCCGCAGTCCCTGCTCCCTGGCTCTCCAGCCCCTCCCTTGGGCTGTCCAGCCCCGTCAACGGGCTGACCTAGAGGTCTGTTCCTGGACTAGGGCCCTTGCCCCTTGGCAGTTGTAGTTATGACAATCTCTCCCTCCTCCCTTAGGAATAATTTTTAGCCATCCACACAGTAGAACATCCTAGAAGGTATCTGCTTCCAGAATAAATCATACTTGTTGGCACAGAACACCTGGCTCTTTCGGTAAGCCTCCTACCTCCCCTTTAACTGTTCGGGAAGTATTACCAAGAGGTTAATATTTGCCACTGCAGATTCTCGTCATTGTCTTATCCCAGAGAGTAACCCTCTCTCCAGAGCTGCTGAGCTGGTCCTTGAGATTTATCTATTTTGCTTTTGCAACTCCCTGCAAAATGCCTGTGTCACCGCCTGGCCTTTGCACCCGTTATCACTGCGCTTAAAAGACAGGGTGTTCTGGGCCTGGCTTCTCACACATATATTTGGAGGGTAGATGGCCAACAGATCTTTCTCCGCAGCCCTGCGGTCTATCGGGAGAAAGAAAGATAAAGGGTCTGAGCTGAACCACGCACACAGAAAAACACTGTGGAAGAGAACACTAATCTCTACCAATGGGAAACTGTTACCTTGCAGGGACGTGGAGGACCGAGCTGGGCTCCTACGGATGCCCTGACCCCATTGGGCGCTCGACAACCTGTGAGGCAGGAGTCATGACCACATTTTACAGGTGGAAAATCCGAGGCTTAGAGCATAAGCAACAGTAACACGTCAGAGTTCACACAGCCAATAAATAGTGGATCAGACGCAGGGCTGCGGGGCTTCTCAGTCAGTGTTCTTTCCTTCTATGCCGCCTTCTTGCGGGCCACCCACCCTTGGCCTGCTGCTTTCTCACTCCCAGCCACTTCACCCACCTTCCTCCTGCTTCCTCTTCCCCCATCTCTCAGATACGGAGCAAGTCGGGCTTTGTTGTCACTCCCTGACTCTCTTCAAAGTCCCTCAACTGGCCCGCGTCCTATCTCCAGGTTTTAAGGGAATCACCGCTAACCCCCACGGGGACAGGCAGCAGAGGGCACTCGGAGGTTCCAGACATATCACAAAGCACTGGTCAGAGTTGTCGCTGGCCTTCTTGGAAATGCCAGTGGCATCCAGCCTGCCTTCCTCGTCACCTGTGCCCTCAGATCCTATGTGGTTTGGAGGCCGGGCTGGTTCCAGGGCTGTGGCTCCTAAGGGTTCTGCAGAGTCTCTATGCTTAGCAGCGCCCCCTGTCTGCAGTGACTCTGCACCCACTTGGACATCATGGTGCCAGGACACTGGCCACTTCTAGGTCACTCTTAGGTTTCCCCTGGCTCCAGACCCTGAAGTTTCTCCCTACCGTTTGCCTCTCTGCCTGAAGCATGAAGATAGACTGTCCTTTCCAACCTTCTCCCCTATGGCTCTGGGTCCTTCTTGGGATCCAGTCCCCTTAGCCACTGTGGTAGCCGCTGTTTGTGCCTGCCCAAGGTGTCCCCCACCCTCCTTCCAGGGTGGGACTGAAACTAGTTCCATCCAACCACAGCCCCCAATTCCTGGGCACAGGGACTGGTTCAGGGGTAGGATGAGCATGTGACCCAAGCTGGGCCAATCACAGACTGTCCTTGGATTTGGGGGGAGGAGGGGAATATTGGCTTTTGAGGGGATGCCATCACTGGAAAGCATCAGTCACACCTGAAGCCCCTGACCGTCCCCCATCGTTCCCCATTATATGAGTCCATAAAATTGCTTCTTATAGTTGATTTCTATGCATTGTTATGTAAAACTTACCACCTTACCCATCGTCAAGTGTATAGTCCAGTAATAACACGTGCATGTTGTGCGACCATCACCACATCTACCCCCAGAACTCTCTCCATCTTGCAGAACTGAAACTCTGCACCCGTTGAACACAAACTCCCCTTCCCGTCCCCACAGCCCTGGGCAACCATCCTTCTGCTTCCTGTCTCTATAGATTTGACCCTTCCAGGTCCCTCGAGTAAGTGGAGCCATTCAGTAGCTGTCCTTTTTGTGACTGGTTGATTTCACTCAGCGTGGCGCCCTCAAGATTCGTCCGTGTTGCAGCCCACAGCAGAATTCCGTTCCTTTTTTAAGCTGAATAACATTCCGTCGAATGTGCGCATCACGTTTTGTTGCTCCATTCATCCATCGCTGGACCTTTGGGTTGTGAACAGGGTTGCTAAGGAGATGAGTGTGCAAAAGTATCGATTTTTATGCCACATGATGAAAGGGATCCTGGATAATCTAAGGCCACGCAACTGGTAAGTGAAGCCTCCAGAATTAGAATCCAGGTTTGTCAGACTCCGGAGTCACTGACAAGAGCCCTGGGTTCCCAAACTTGAGCCCTTCTGATGCCCCCATCGCGAATGTGTTCTGATGCTTCACTCCCTGTACTATTCCTACGGTTTCTTTAAAGGTACTTTTCTTAGTGTTTTTACTTAAATATTGTTTTGATCTAAGCAATAATGCCCATGGCATCATGTTTTCGATGCGTTCTTTATAAAAGTTCCTCAAACACATGAAGATAAATAGCAGTGTGTCAACACTCCCCCTACCTTGTGCCACCTAAGTTCATCATCGCACCCCCCAGAGTTATGTCGCCCACACCTCGGGTGACATTGACTAGAACATATTGCGGTTTAAAGATGAGACACTTGGGACTCTAGCTGAAGGACACATGTGGGAGTCAGCTTCTCCCGGCCCAGTTTGCTGGCTCAACAACCGCCCCTCCCCCACCCCACTCCCCATAAATAGAGGAGAATAGGCGGGAGACCCATTTGCAGCAAAGGCAGGGGAGGTTGTATCCTCACTGGTAGCACCTTAGAATCCCATGGCTGGATACCCCTCAGAAGCTCTCTAACAACCTTCCTTCCCAGCCCATGGGTAACCTTCACTGGACCACCCATGACGTGGTATCCGACTTCACCTTGGAGCTATAGTAACAGAGATGTCACTACCTTTGCTGGCTTCTCAAACCTTAGTTCTGTCCCCAGCCACCGAGATCAAGTCTTTCCTTCTTCCTCTGGCTACCTAATTTTGTGCTTGTCAATACTCTCTTGTAAGTCTCAATCAGACCACACCTACCTCTCTTCTAATACTTATACCTTTTTTCTGGTCTGATTCCACTAGCTAATACTTCCAGGGACTAATGTTAAATAGGAATGATGACAGTGAGCATTTTAATATTATTTAATGGGGACGCTTCTCATTTGTCATCAGTACGCACGTTTATTTATGAAGTACACGTGAGCTGAAACAATCACATACTCATTAAGTTATGTCAAGAAGTATCCGTCGGTTCTTAAGTGTTTAATCCACACTGGAAACTTACAAAGTCTGTATTACTGCTGTTAGGACAGTTTTACAGATAAGGGGCTGAAGAAAGAAGTAAGTTGGTCAAGGTTATACACGTAATAAGAATGAGACTCAGGATTTAAATCCTGAGCAGCTTGAATGGGCAGAGCCCATCCTCTTGAGCCTGTACACCCCAGAACTTTGTGCAGCAGATATTGTTATTAGCACGACTTCATGGATGAGAAATCAGAGGAGAGGTTAAACAGCTTGCTGGTGCATCTTTCCCATGGGAGGATTGGCGGTCTCCGAGTTTACCTCTACTGCACATTGGGTTAATTTCTGCCCCAGGCTGTGTGACTTTTCTCAAATCTGTCTTCCACTTTGCTATCGTGTCAATTATACCCTTGATCTGACTCTACTATAACCATTTGCAGTGCGGTGTTATTTTTGTCCTTGGTTTCTTAGTCCCCACAATGTCCTTGTCAACTCATTCTATTGCCTCGTCTTGACTTGAATGTCTCATTTCAAATAATTCAAGTCATCTCTAATTTCTTGAGAACGCAAAACATTTCTTGTCTGTTTTCTCCAATTCCTGGGGGTGTCTTCTTCCAGAACGGATACTTCATCTTTCCCTTGTAGGCTCTCCTCCCTCTCTCTCGTTTCTTTCTTCTTTGATTCCTTCCTCCCTTTTTTCCTGTGGAAGTCTTGTCTAGGCACCACGTCCGTTTTTTGCCTTTGCTTACATTGGATCTGGAACATTTATAGCCAACCCTCCCATTTGCCTTTGTTTATCTGGGCCCTGCATGCATCCTCCCCTCTGAATATTAGCTTGAGGGCTGAGTGTCACTGGTTTATATGTTCCCTATTACCCTCTTCAAGCTGCCTGGGATAGAGGGATTGGAAAAAGACTGGGTCCTGGGGAGCCAGGAAATCAGTCTGGTCTCTGTTCACTTCATCTGTAAGTTTTGAAAAATAAGAGATTAATCTTAGAACTGTTTCAGGTTTAGAGACAATTTGTGAAAATAGTTCAGAGAGTTCCCTCACCCAGTTTCCCCCACTATTATTTTTATATGACAGCTTTATTGAAATCCAATTCACAAACTACAAAATCCACCCGTTTAAAGTACAAAATTCAACGGTTTTTAGAATTCGCAGAGTCGTGCCATATAGCCCGTTCCAGAACGTCTTCATCACTCCAAAGAGAAACTCCTGTACTCTCCTTTTCCCTCAGCACTCCCTCTGCCCTATGCCGCCACCACACACACACACACACACACACACACACAGCCTATTCTGGACTTTTCATGTAAATGGAATCATATAACATGTGCTTTTGTGCCTGACTTCTTTCACTTTAGCATAACGTTTTCAAGATTCATCCATGTTGTAACGTGTGTCAGTATTTCATTCCTTTTATGGCCAAATAATATTCCATTCTATGGACACAGCACGTTTGTTTATCCATTCATCCGCTGATGGACACTTGGATTGCTTCTACCTTTTGGCTTTTGTGAATAATATTGCTAGGAACCGTCATGTACAGGTTTTTGTGTGCGTACATGTTTCAACTCTGCGGGGTAGCTCTCTAGGAGTGGAATTGCTGGGTCATGGGATTACTCCCTTTGAGGACGGTTTTCCAAAGCAAGTGCACCATCTTGCATTCCCACCAGCAGCGTATGAGGGTGTGAATTTCTCCACATCCTGTCAACGCTTGATATCTGTCTTTTTAAAAATTATAACCATCTTTGGGGCGCCTGGGTTGCTCAGTCGGTTGAGCGTCCGACTTTGGCTCAGGTCACGATCTCACGGTTCATGAGTTCGAGTCCCACGTCGGGCTCTGGGCTGATGGCTCAGAGCCCGGAGCCTGCTTCCGATTCTGTGTCTCCCTCTCTCTCTGCCCCTCCCCCGTTCATGCTCTGTCTCTCTCTGTCCCAAAAATAAATAAACGTTAAAAAAATTTTTTTTTTAAAATTATAACCATCTTAGTGAGCGTGAAGTGATATCTTACTGCGGTTTTTATTCTTTTATTTAAACATTTTTTAATGTTTATTTTTGAGAGAGAGAGAGAGAGAGAGAGCAGGGGAGGGGCAGAGAGAGGGAGTCACAGAATCTGAAGCAGTCTCTAGGCTCTGTGCGGACAGCTCAGGGCTCGAACTCACGAACTGCAAGATCATGACCTGAGCTAAAGTCGGACGCTTAACGGACTGAGCCACCCAGGCACCCCTCTTACTGTGGTTTTTAATGTGAGTTTCCCTGAGGCCTCATGATTTGGGGCATCTTTTCGTGTGCTTATCCCGTTTGTGCCTCTGCTTTGGAAAAAAAAAATGTCTGTTCGGATGTAATGTTGTTTGTAAGACAGCAAAGGTCCTATTTTGTGTATGGGGATACTCCATCCCGTCTGGGACTTTCCTAGTTCTATGGGGATTGCCCTGCAGAAGCCCACCAGCCCCCTAGGTTCGCGGGGCTCAAGTTTTTGTATGCTCTTGGGCTGGCCCAGCATTTGGTTAATTCCACCCAGCTAAGCCTTTTTTTTTTTTTTTTGCCATCAGAGATTATTAACACAGGGTACTCACTGTTTGCATATTTTCTCCCTCCCATCTGGGAGGGGGAAGTGCCTGGGAAAGTGCCGTCCTTCCTTCTCTATCTGGGATGCTCTTTATCCTTCACGGGAGACAAAGAGCAGGTGTTTTGACGCCATCTGGGCACCTACAAACCCACAGTCCGTTTTCCACCAAACTGGGGGAACCACGAGTTTTTGAGACTTCTCTTTGCCCAACTCCTATCACTGCACCACTTTCACAAAACAAGGCACGAATCTATTCCTGGAATGTTCGCTCACTCTGGCCCAAATCATGGCGTAGTCTCTAGGGTAATCTTCATGAGGCATGTGGTTTTGGTTGAGACCCTTGCTGAGTGCCTAGTGACCCATTCCTTACTACTTGTTTTCCCTCTGGGCCATTTCAATATGCAAAAGGAAATTAAAATAGCAACAGAGATGCCGTGGTGCTAATTGTGTTTTAATTTTCGCTGACTTGGCCGAGGAATAACCCCCCCCCCCCCCCCCGAATAGGATTAAAAGTGTGAAAATCACCTCAGACTGAAAACAAAAGCAGTCCTGCCATGCATCAGGCTGGGGGACAGACACAGATGAAACCAAGCTGCAACATTAACAGGAAATGCTGGTTTGCCCAAGGTCAAGCAACGGTTGTAAATTGTAAAATGCCGTACTCGCCCCCTCTTTGAGTGACAATCACTCTCTTACCAATGAGCCCCCCAGATCTGTGTTGCTATTTTGATTTATTCCTGGGGATACTCAGTTGTTAAGTCACCCTTGCCTCCAGAGAGCACCCTGTCCCCCTGGTTAATCCCTCATCCTGCCTCAGAAACAGTCACCAATCCAGAAATGACCCCTACTTCCCTTGGATGCTTCCAGAACTCTCCAGTAGAAACCCAAACCTTAGAAAAGGCACTCCCTCTGCCTCTTGTCATATAGCATTCCACACTTGCTCACCGCACCAAGTCAATAAATTTGATTTTATCGGACCACAGGCTTGTCCTGTGCAATCTGTGGCTGCTTAGACTATAAGAGTTGGGATTAAATTGCTATAGCCCAGCTCTGGTTTTTTCCATTCAGCTCATCTTTTATTTGCCATTGGAGATAATTGACCCAGGGTAATGGTGGCTTAAATTCTTTCTTCCTGCCAGTAGAAAGGGGGAAAATGGTGCCTATTAGCTGCTCTCCTAGATCTGTTCACTTCTGCTAAGATGGGGGTGGGCCCCCAAACATGGCTGCCCACGCAGAAAGGTGGGCAATCAGCGAGCCCCAAGCTTGGACAGCATGGAAGGGCCGGCGATCAGGACGACCCAGGGGCTCTCTCCAAAACCTGCCAGGGGACAACCAAGGAGGCACTTGGCCTTGCCCCCAACTGGCGACCTCTCCCAGGGGAAGTCCCTCCTCTCTTTGGGCCTCTGTTCACCCCTCCACTCGCCACGCCCCCCTCTTCCCGCTTGGACAGTCTATGATGATTCTAAGTTCAAACTGGAGAATAAGTGGGGTTCCCAGTGATAAAAATCACCAACAGGCTCTCCTTGTAGGGTCCCGGCCCTTTAAAGTAATCTGGCCTACAACTGCACCCACTGCACTAGGAGAGAAAACAAAGGAGGACAGGAGGGGCTTCGAGAAAAGGTGCTGGTGGCTCTGGAAGGGTCCAGCCCAGCCCCCTTTTGCCAGCTCAGCAGACCAGAGACGGCACGTGGCCAAAGGAGCAAACCCAGACCATCGGTAGGTGCGTTTGATCTTTGGAGTAGATGTCTTGCGACAACTTAAAAATCAAGATTTGGAGTGTCTTCCGGAAACATCAGAAGCTATGGAAACAGTGGATCCCTGTTCTGCCTGGCATGGGTCCCCACCCACCACAGTGCCTACGTTCGGTTACAAGATTTGCCCTGAGGCTGGGAGCCCTGCTCCAGCACACATGTTGTCTATTATGGGCTGTTCTGCTTCTTCTGGCCCCTCCACCCCTCACTCCCCAGCTCGCCACCCCCTTGTGCTCCACATGGACATAGCAGTGGCCTCAAGGCCCTGAGACAACCCGGCACGCTTATGGCCGCAACAATTGCTTCGTGAGCTTTTAGTTCAATTTGCTGAGCCCTGGAGAATGGAAGGTTTCACCCACAGGTCAGGGAAGTTCTGCGTGAAGTATATTTTGTTGCATTTCCTTCTAAATTACAGAAAACGAGCAGCAGGAGATCTAATTCCATTCGTTGCAAGAAGCGTTGATTGACTGCCTGGTTGACCATGTTCCAGGTCTGCCGTTGCTTGGTGTGGCGGAAGGACAGATTTGGTGGCTTCACAGCGGGGCTCAGCCGTTCATCGTGTGACACTCCTCAGTTCCTTCGTTACTCTGTCAGCTTCTGCTTCGGTAGAACCGTTCCAGTAAGTGGGTTGTCTGAGATCGAGCCCTTTTAGTGAACACTGTCACTTACTGGATGACACAGGCTGGCCCACATACAGAATCCCAGGCTTGTGTTTTGTCCACTGCATGGTCTCTCTTCGACTGCTTATATGGAGACTGTGTCTACTGTTTGCTAGCCGTGTGGCTTTAGGCAAGTGAGTCAACCTCTCTGAGCCTCAGTTCTTCATCTGCGGAGTGGGGATAAGAGCAGCACCAACTTCGTAGGGTTGTCGTAAGGATTTAGTGAGCTATTAGGTGAAGGGCGTGGCACAGTGCCTGGCACATAGTATGTGTTCAATAAATGTTAGCGATGTATACCCCTACACTCAAGCACCCATTTCCAAACATTCATCTAGAATGCAAACCACGTTACTGTTACCATACCTATTTTCTGGGCGACTCATTGCACAAGGAACAGGCTAACACAAAAACTTCTCCTGGCCACTCTCCCATACATCTTCACAACGGTCCCATGAAAGGATCGGGCCACAGATGTTTTTCGCCGTCTTGCAGGTGACAGGTGACAGGTGGTCCGACGTGAAGACAGGCAGAGTCGGACTAGAACCTGGGTATCCTGCCTCCTCGACCAGTATTCTGTCCCCCTCTATCCTGCTGACCGCTTAGCAAGATGAGATCAGCTGTGGTGGTGATCCAGAAGGCCCCTCAAATGCGCTAGGCTTCTGGGAACATCGCTATGAATGCCAAGTTCTTGCCGTGCAGACAGTAAATTCAAAAAGTTCTGGCAATGTCATCCGTTTGGATGCCTAAGACTTCTCTAAGAGTTCTGAGAGAAGATGATGAAAATCCAAATTTAGAATGTTTGGGCTACGGTCCTATTACACCATTGGAGAGACTAAAATCTGAACAGCCTTTCTGGAACACTCTTTCCCAATTGCCTTAATCGGGAAATACACGTTCAGGGCTCTCCGAATGCGGTTTGGGTACATTTGTCGCTCAGATTCACTTCTGGATATGTCTCCTAAGAAAAACCAGGTAAGTGGAAACAGACTTACCCTATGTCATTGTTTATGATACGAAAATTTTAAAACAATGTAAATTTCCAGTACTAGAGGATTTGGTTAGATAAATGATCATCTAGCCATATAATGGGGTATTATGTGTCATTAAGGATGAAGAGGCGGCTTGACATGTTTCAGATTGGCAAGCTGTCCCTCTTACATCGCCGCAGGGGCGGAGGGGCAGGGAAGCCTATTTCTGATGGCATGCACGATAGCGTCCAGGCGCGTGTGAGTGCGCGTGCACGCGCACACACGCGTGCACATACATGCACATATCTGCATGTGTCTAGAAGGATAACCAAACGGGTAACAGTGATTACTGCTAAGTAGGAATATGGATTTTTTTTCTCATCTGGTTTCCAGATTTTTTTTTCAATAATGAGCATATAATTTCTTGCATGATTTCTTTTTTTTTTTTTTTTTTTTTAATTTTTTTCAACGTTTATTTATTTTTGGGACAGAGAGAGACAGAGCATGAACGGGGGAGGGGCAGAGAGAGAGGGAGACACAGAATCGGAAACAGGCTCCAGGCTCTGAGCCATCAGCCCAGAGCCCGACGCGGGGCTCGAACTCCCGGACCGCGAGATCGTGACCTGGCTGAAGTCGGACGCTTAACCGACTGCGCCACCCAGGCGCCCCTTGCATGATTTCTTAAAGAAGAAAAGACTTGAGGTGGAGGCCCTGGGATATTCTAGGCAGTGGAAGCTGGGTCCCTGGGCACTGTCCCAGCCATAATGCCCCTCTTCTCTCCCCTATGGTCACATCCCCAGCCACACCTCTGCCTTCCTCCAAGCCCTCGGGCACCTGAAGTGAGGCAGGGAGTAGGTGTCCCTCAGAACGGCCCTTGGAGTCACCTGTGTCCCTCTGGTCCAGGGGACTTAGACAAATCCTTTCCCTCCTGGCCTGAAAGGGACAGAGCCCCCCCTGCACCTGGGTTCCCATTCCAGCTCCAAACACCTTCTTGGGTCTGGTCCCTTTACTTCTCAGGACATCAGTGTCCACACGTATGAAGTGGGAGAATAAAACAGAACAAAATCATTTAGTGACAGCACCTCGCAAACTGACGAGCTGCCGACGTCAGACCCAAGTTCAGTATTAACACACGTGGCGGAAAACAGCATTCCAGGCTCCTGGTCCAGAGCCCCTGCCCAGTATTTAGTCCCGTGTGGCTCTGCGACCCTCCACCCGCTGCCGTGGCATTCCAGGAACCTTCCCAGTTTCCCTAGCTTACAGATTCCCGGAGCTCCCGCAGACAGCATCTCGGGCCCCTCGGCCTCTGCCCCCTGCTCCGCCCTTCACGTTAACCCAGATGCAGAATTGGACTCCTACACCAACTGCAATGAGGAATCCAATCATGATGTGCATTTGGGATCTCTGGAGATGTGTGGGTCCCAGGGAAGGGCTGTGCTGTCAGCCCCTGTCATTCTACCAAGGGTCCCCTCCCGCCCACCTCCCCATCAGCTCTGCAGAAGCCCCTAGATATCACCCCTCGCTCTTCAACAGCAGCTCGCAGCCTTTGGCAGTTCTAGTGCTGGTGGACCCCGCCTTGTATCAATGTCCCCCCAAGTGGCATAGCCAAGGCCTCTTAAGAGGCCCCTCCCTCCATCTAACTGCTCGGACACAGGTAAAACAACCCCCCAGCTCCTTTTCCCCCAGGATTTGCCCCTGGGCTGGGACCTTGGCATCCCTAGAGGGCAGCCCACTCGGAATCCTTGCAGGGCTGAAAGCCCTGACTGTGCCCTCCTCTCGGCCTCCAGCGCGTGCCCTCGTCCCGGGTCTCACCTACGCCCCCGCCCCAGCCCCTTCTTGGTGGGCACTTCCACCTCTGCTCGGTCAGAGGCCCCCCTGGCCACACTCGGGGTTCCCGGACTTCCCCAGCCCGGAGCAGGGCCCGCTGCTGGAGTCGTTCCTGTCTGCGGCTGCCCCGGACACTCGGGAGCACCTGCGGAGAAGTGGCCTCTGTTAGTAGGAGGTGAGCCAGGCCACGTCGCTGCCCCCGGCGGGCACAGGAACATCCGTCTCCCTGGAGCTATGTCCCTCGTCCCGCACCGAGCAGAGCCAGGGACGTCGTTACGGGACGGCCAGGGCCATGGCCACCCTGTGCGGTTCCGCACCAGCTAGTCACAGACCTCATAGGGCCCAGCCTCGCCCTGGCTCTCGGCATCTGCTGCTTTCCCTTCTGGCTCCTTCCTCTTTCCCTGGACTTCCCCCATCTACCCAGCCCGTCTTCCTTCTCGGTGGCTTTTCTGCACTCAGCATATGGGTCACTTCAGAACCGCTCCTCAGTGTGTCAGGGGTGGAAAGGCCCAGAGAGGGCACGTGATTTGCCCAAGGTCACACAGTGCCCTCAGCCTCAGCAGGTTCACAGTTTTCTGGGAAGCTGGCACGTGACTTTTTTTTTTTTTTTTCCTTTCTGAATTTCTTGGCCAGTTTGCTAACCATAACAAAATACCACCAACTGGGTGACTTGAACAACAGAAACTTCTTGTCTCCCAGTTCTGGAGGCCAGAAGTCTGAGAACAAGGTGTCGGTGGGGTGGGGTGCCTACTGAGGGCTGCGAGAGAGAGTCGGATCCGGGCCTCTCCCCCAGCCTCTGGCGGTTTGGCAACAATTGTCAGCCTTCCTTGGCTTAGAGATCTTCCTCGGATTTCTATTTCTGCCTTTATGGTCACATGACCTCTCCCTGCGTGCACGTCTCTGGGTCCAAATTTCCCCTTTTAGGGCGACACCAGTCACGTTGGATTAGAGGCCCACCCTGCTCTGGTCTGACCTCATATTGCCTAATCACACCTACGATGATGCTATTTCCAAATAAAGACACATTCTGAGGTACTGGGGTTGGGTGCTCAGCACATGAGAGGGAGAGGGGACACAGTTCAACCTGTAACACATGCCTGAAGGTCTCCCTAGGCCCATCTGGCCCTTGCTGTCATCTCGTGGCCAGCGGGGTCCTGCACTGGGCGAACACACACTGCTTAGGCGCCTGATTTTTAACCGTCAGAGACTCACCGGGCTCCTGCCCGGGCCGTCCGCTCACCCCTGACGGCTCTTTCCCGGTGGCCATCCTTCCAGCGTCCTGCTGTCAGATACCCCTAATAAGCTGAGAACCCCCACACCTACCTGTCTAGCCCTCCCCTCTGCCCCCGAGCTCCTGCCTCTCAACAGGGCTCCCTCCAGGGCTCCCCCACACCTCAGTCCTAGCGCATCATGACCCAGCTGTCCCAGCACGACGCCTCATTCGCCCAAGGGCATCACCCTTGACCCCACAGCCAATCCCTCCCCAACATCTGACTCTCATTTCCTTCCTCCTCCTCTGCTACCCCCTGGTCCAGGCCACCACCGTTTCCGGGCTGATGGCAGCGTCCTTGCTCGTGACTTCCTCTTCGTTCCCTGCGAAGAAGACTTCAAAACCGTATCCCATCATTCTCTTGTGCAACGCCCTGCCCTGGCCACAGGCCCCGCTGTTGCCGCCATCTCATTCTTTGTGAGGCCCTCCCTTGGTCCTCACTCAGACAATGCGTGGGTTTTCTGACAGGCCAGGGAGCCATGGACCCATTCATGCTGTTCCCAGCGGTGACGACGCTCTTCCAGCATTTGCCTGCCGCTCCTTCCCATCCCCGGGTCTCAGCACAGTTACTGCTCCCTCTGAGAGGCCCCCCAACCATCCTACCCAAGGACAGCTGACCCCTTTCTTCTCTACCCTGTTGTCCGGTGTGGCTCCTCCTAGCCCTTCCGTGATCTGTAAGGATCTTCCTCACTTCATTCCTGACTCGTTCGTTATCTGCCTCCCCTCTCAAACTATAAGCTCCCCGTGGGGATGGACCACATCTGTCTCGTTCACCTCCTGTGGTCCCGGTGTACACAGTAGGTACTCAATAAGTGCTGATTGAATGACTGCGGAATGAAAAATTGGCCCCTGCCCTCAAGGAGCCCCAGCCCAGGGGAGGGGGTAGTCAGGTGAAAGTCATGAGACCATGAGGGATGTGAAGGCAGGGGATGCAGATAGCTTCAGATGCACACGGACAGTGCCACTAACTCACCCGTGCTTCCTAGGGAGGTGACACCTGGTCCCAGTCTTGAAAGAAGAGTAAAGAAAAGGCAGGGGAACTGCATGAGCCCAGGCCTGCGGGGGGGGAGTGGGACCACCCGAGCTCCCCCTGGCTCCCACTGGCCCCCACACTGCAGTCAGGGCTGCATGGCAGTGAGGAGTGTGCAGGCCAGCTGGACCTAGATGTGTCCGTTCAGGTGGATGTGAGCCTTTGGGCACAGAAACCGAAAACCCGGGCGAGGGAGGGAGAGATTCCGAGCCTGGTCCCTGAGGTTGGGATGGAGGGCCTGAGCCCCCCGATGAATGGGTGTTCCTCAAACCTGTCCCCACATGGGTGGTGGGGTTCCGGGACTTCTATTAGCTTCCTCTCAGCAAGTGCTTGTCCAAGGTGGGGTGTGGGGCCCTGATTATCTGCATAATGGCTCCCTGTGAGTGAGCAGGAACTCTACAATGGGAGACATCCCCCGCCAGGGCTGCCCCGGAAGTGGATTTCCAGGTCTCTGTGGATACCATTCAGGGGGGTGCTGAGCCGACAGCCCAGCTGGACGTGAAGGTCACCCACCGCCTTGGACGTGACCCCAGCAGCACGGGCGGGCCGGCCCCGTGCGACCGTGTCTGCAGCTGCAGGAGGGGGGAGACGTCCTTCCGGTAAGAGGGGGAGCCCCCAGGCCAGAGCCCTTTGTCCAGACTAGGGTCTGATGGGAAACTCCCCCAGAGTTGTCCACTCGGTGCTTCCTGCCTCTGCCCACGATTCAATAAGCATTTACTGTGTGCCAGCTGTGTGCCAGGCTCTGAGCTGTCAGCCCCTGCTCTCGGGGGTTCTCAGGTTATCGGTAGAGATGGATAGGTCACACCCAAACGGATGCCCTGGGTGCTACAGCAGCACAGAGACAGGGCAGCTGAGGCAGCTGGGGGCTCCCGAGGGGAGTGACAGAGGCTCGAATGGTAAACAGCAAGGCAAGGCTTTAGGCGGGAGTACCCTTTCTTTGTTTATAATTTATGTATTTATTTTTGAGAGAAAGAGTGTGTGTGTCTGTGCACGAGCAGGGGCGCAGCAGAGAGGGAGAGGGAGAGAGAGAGAATCCCAAGCGGGTTCCATGCTGGCAGCGCAGAGCCCGACTTGGGGCTCGATCTCGTGAACAGGGAGCTCATGACCTGAGCCCAAACCGAGAATCAGACGCTTAACCGACGAAGCCACCCAGGCGCCTCTGGCCAACAATACCTTCTCTCTTCTTTCCCGAGGAACTCTGGGATGGAAAGAAATACATGTAACTACCCTGTTCGAACGTAGGGCTTGTGCTGGACACAGAAAGGCAAGCAGGCCAGGCTGGCCGCCTTGGCGCTCTCCAGGCCATCAAGTCTGCCTTGGGAGGATAGGGCGAGGGCTTCATGGAGGCAGAAGCCCTGGGAGATGCTAACCGTTCCCAGTCCTGCGAAGTCCGATCTTATTCGACCCCCCCCCACCTCTGCTCTACGAGGGGAGCCTGAGGCTCAGAGAAGGGGCTCCAGCAAATAGCTAATGGGCTGGGATTTGGCCCCAACAGTGGCTCCAAAGACCATGCTCTCGCCGCCAACAGCACAGCCCCTCTGAAGGGATGGGGCTGCTGACGACCGCAGCAGGCGGAGACCGGCCAACGTTCCTGGACTCCTGGCAACAGCCTGAGGAAAGACCAGAGGTAGGAAGGAAAGGCGGGCCAAAGCAGAGTCCTTTCTGACAAGACAATTAGGTCTGGGGGGCGGGGGGCGTGGTAGGGAGAGATCTGGAGGCGACACTGACAAGGAAATCAGGGAGACATTGTTACGGAAAGGAGGGACCAAGGCAAGGGCCCCGGGGAAGTTGGGCCTCTGCCGGTGGGTTCAGGGCCCCGCTTCTCTCTGCCCACTGACCAGGGTGGGGTGTGGCCCTCCCACTCGCTGGGCCACCTTGTCCCTTGCTCCCCTTCATCAGGAGGTCTCTACCGGGTCCGTGACACCTCCCTGGCAGTGCTCCGCTGCGCGTCCGGGGCACAGGGCCTGTCTTCGGGGCCACCAGCCCCTCCTCCTGCACCAGGACCGTGTGGATGTGCGCCAGCACCGCATGCAGGCCGAGGCCCTTCCGTGGGCCCTGGGACGCGCTGGGCCCTCACCGCTGAGCTCCCAGAGTCATGCAAAGAGCTGCGGACTGGGAGACAGAGACCGGGGAGGGTCTCGTGAGAAGACAAGGCCCGGGGGACCTTGCAGGGAGGCAGAGAACCCACCATCTCCCCGTGTCACCGCGTATCCTGCAAGTTCTCCATTTATCGAGAGAAAGTGCCGTCCGCAAGGGGCCCCCGGTCTGGGGGGCAGACGGGCCTTCTGCGGCAACCAGAGATCAACTCACCAGCACACCGAGGGCTCTGAAGCAGAGGTTGGAGAAAGGTGGCCTGAGGAAAACCAGCATCGCGCCAGCCAGGGCCAGGGAAGCAGGGAGTCTAGAAGCCCAGCTGCTGCCTCTGGGGGTCAAGGGACGAGAAGAGAAAAATACAAATACAAAAAGGACCATGCTTCCCTTCTGGTAGCCTGCAGCCTCCGTGGGCAGAGCCAACTATGCTGTAATTATAAGGAATATTACTTCTGGAGCCAGACACAGCACTCAGTACCTGACATACGATCAGCAATCTGACAGGTAAGAATTATGCCCACTTTGCAGATGAGCGAATCTAAGTCTCAGAGAGGTAAAATGACTTTCCCAGATCTAAGCATTTACCCAGTTAGTAAACGGTGATGCTGGGGATCAGGTAAATCCCTAATTGGGGGAGGAAAGATGTTTTCCTCTAGGGAAACACTGCAGCGTGTTCTAAGAGGTCCTGGGGGGGACCAAGCATCCTCCACTACTTTGGTTATTTGATTTAAATTTGGCGGGGAGGGGGGGGGGGCGATGCCTGGATGGCTCAGTCAGTTGAAAGTCCTACTGTTGATTTTGGCCGCGGTCCTGATCCCAGGGGCCTGGGACTGAGCCCCGCATCCGGCTCTGTGCGGAGCCCACAGCCTGCTTAAGATTTTCTTCTCCCTCTCCCTCTGCCCTTCTCCCCACTTTTAGTCCTTCTGTAAAGTTAAAAAAAATTTTTTTAATGTTTCTAAAAAATCATTGTTTTTTAACCGGGACAGGGTTTTGCACACAAGAAAATTCATTCTAAACTGCGTGACAAACGTGTGCAACCACCAACACATCAAGATCGAGAGCGTCTCTATCGCTCCAACAAGTTCCCTTGTGCCCCTTCCCGGCCTGCCTTCTCTGCCACCCCCAGCCCTGGCAACCAGTGATGTTTTCTGTCCTTATGGTCTTGTCTTTCCCAAACTATCCTATGAATGGAATCACCCAGCGTTCAGGCTTTTGAGTCTTTCACGAAGCACAATGCTTTTTAGTTCCAGCCAAAATGGTGCATGCATGTACACGTGAGGGGTTTACGCTTTTTTACTGCGCGGTGGCAATCTACCGCACGGACGCACCACAATTTACTTATCCAGTCCCTGTCGGTTACACATTCGGGTTGTTTCCAGTGGGAGTCTATTTCAAATAAAGTCACTGTGGACATTCGTGTCCAGGTCGTTTCGTGGGCAAATGTTTTCATTCCCCTCTTGTGGATACAGAGGGGAGGCATCACTAGGTTGAGAAGCGTATGTTTCTTATCAAAATCTGCCCACATCGGGGCGCCTGGGTGGCTCAGTCGGTTAAGCGTCCGACTTCGGCTCGGGTCATGATCTCACGGTTCGTGGGTTCAAGCCCCGCGTCGGGCTCTGTGCTGACAGCTGAGAGTCTGGAGCCTGCTTCGACTGAACCACCCAGGGGCCCCTCACTGTGCTCTTAATTTGCATTTCATTAAAGACTCACGATGGGGGGCACTCTCTTCATGTGTGTACGTGTCATTGTACGTCTCCTCTAGTAAAGTGCACAGATTTTATTGGGTGGTTTGAGAGTCTGTGAGGTCTTTCGGATACGGTTCAATTCCAGATAGATGATATGAGAAGATTTCCTCTCGTGTTCTCTCTTTCTTGCCACCGTCTTTTGAGGAATACTTCCTCGTTTTAGGACGCCTGGGTGGCTCAGTCGGCTACGAGTCTGGCTCTTGATTTCTGCTCAGGTCATGATCTCACAGTTTGTGAGATTGAGCCCCGTGTCGGGCTCTGCACTGACAGCACGGAGCCTGCTTGGGATTCTCTCTCTCCCTCCCTCTCTCTCTCTCTGCCCCACTCCTGCCCATGCCCTCGCTCTCAATAAACTTAAAAAAAATAAAAATAACAAAGTTCCTATTTTTGACCTGTCTAGTTTGTCCACCCCTTCTTTTTTTTTTTTTTTTTTACGTTTATTTATTTTTGACACAGAGAGAGGCAGAGCATGAACAGGGGAGGGGCAGAGAGAGAGGGAGACACAGAATCGGAAACAGGCTCCAGGCTCCGAGCCGTCAGCCCAGAGCCCGACGCGGGGCTCGAACTCACGGACCGTGAGATCATGACCTGAGCCGAAGTCGGACGCTCAACCAACCGAGTCACCCAGGCGCCCCGTCCACCCCTTCTTTTGTGGCGAGTGCTTTCTGTGCCATCTCTGACCCAAAGTCACAAAGGTATTTTTTGTTCATGTTTTCTTCTAGAAGTGTTATAATTTCAGTTCATACCTTTAAGTTGATGGCTGGGACTGAGTCCATCTTTGTATATGACGTGAGAGTTGGGGGTTTACTTTTGTCCATCCGGAGCCTCCCAATTTCTGGCATCATCTATTGAATCACCTCAGCACTACGGCCAGATGGGTCGATTTCTGGATTCTCCGTTGTGCCCCACTGTTACGTATGTTGATTCTTACACCAGGCGTACTGGCTTGATGACTGCTGGTTCTCACAGTAAGCCTGAAATCAGTGTATATTCTGCCACTCGGTGCCTTTTCAGAATTGTTTTGGCTGTTCTAAATCCTCTTTATGCCCATAAAGATTTTATAATGACTTCGTCAAATTCTAAAACAAACAAAAAACAGTCTGCTGGATTTTTGATTGGAATGCCCTCGCGTTTTACAGATCACTGTGGGGAGAACGGACATCTTAACACGGAGTCTTGGGATTCATAAACAGTCTACCATTAGATACTCTTAGGGTTTTCTGCGGAGAGGTAGTTTGTGTCCCCGATGCGCTGTAAATGTGTATATTGCTTTCTTAATTTGCACTCTGCAACTTGGCTCGAGCCCCGAGGGGTGACCTCACGGGCCTACTGTCCTCCTCTAGATCTTTCTCGCATGCATCCAGCAGAGGCCTGTGGACAAGAGCTGATAAGTAAATACAGCCCCCCACCCCACCCCACCCCGCCTTGTGCCTGGGGTGCGTCATGATTCCAAACTGTCACGCTAACCTTTAAGGTTTTTTTCAAACTTGGTATTTTCTCACCTGCTTACATGTGGACCACTTCGTCCCATGATCTGCCTAAGTGAGAATAGCCTATGGACCTTCTCTCCTGACATGCTTGTCACTCTTTGCAACTGAGTTTACCTGCTTGCCTGACCACCTCACCCCTCTGATAAGCTAAAAAAAAAAAAAAAAAACCAGTCCCACTTTGTAGACTACTAGGCTTTTTTCTTACAGTTTTCTGCAGTTTCCTACCTCCTAAGCAGGATGTGGGTAACGTTTAGTCAGGGCTGTGGCTTGGGCTTCCCAAGGCCCTGGTCAGCAGTCCCTGCAGGGTGAGAGGGTCACAGGGGGACTGGAGGGAGCAGGGGTAGGACTGCTCAGGTGGAGGTCTGGGGGCTTTTTCAGGAACCCAAACTCTGGCCCACTCCGGTGGCAGACCCAACAACTCATCTGGTCCCGCTAGCTGAGTGGGCCCCCTAGGCCCCCGCTCCAGGAATACCCCAGGGGCAATGTCGCCCCCGGGAGGCACCCACATCGTCGTCTCTTGCATTTTCTGATCATGTTGTTTCCAGAGGTAGGCACGGCAAACGCTTTCGCTGCCGTTTTCCAGAGGGGCAGAGGGGGCCGTGCCCCTCAGAATCTCAGGGCCCAAAGGCTCCCCAGATCGGTGACGCCCCCATGCTAGACTCTGTGGGGCCGTAATGGTGGGTGGAGGGTCCTCGGGGCTGGTTTCTGGGTCCCTCTCCCTCGAGCACTGCAGGCCCGCTTTGAGATACCGCCCTTCGGCCTGGGAGGACTGATCACAGGTTCCCAATGGTGTGACATTTTAAATTACCTCTCCAGCCCCACAGCGCTGCTCCCAGACCCGGCGACGGCGCCTACACGAAGGGCTCCCGCGG
Source organism: Prionailurus bengalensis (assembly GCF_016509475.1). Taxonomy (NCBI): domain Eukaryota; kingdom Metazoa; phylum Chordata; class Mammalia; order Carnivora; family Felidae; genus Prionailurus; species Prionailurus bengalensis. The sequence goes on along the minus strand of NC_057351.1, from coordinate 31,193,234 downwards.
TAGCCGGGCTCAGCGCAGCGACAGACTGGCGATGTCCCCCGTGGCGCAAGATAGGGGCACATCAGCACGCATGCCCAGGTGGTATCCCTGCCCCACGAAGTGTGCGCGGTCCTCCGTCAGAGCCAGGGGTGCTGGGGCTCTTAGAGGACCCCGCTCTGCCCACCGTACAAAAGGCACGCGCCTCCCACCCCACTCCCCCGCCCGCCCCGGGGCCCCAGGACCCTGCTCTTTGCAAGCCATCTGTACCTTGGCCTGCAGAATTCCCTGCCTGAGGTCACGAGTGCGATTTGAGGGCCCGTGCCAGCATCTCCCAGGTTGGCAGGGATGTCACTGTGTGTGCACCCCTGGGCTCCAGGGGTAGTTGCCCAGAATGGGTGGTTCCCAGGGGGAGGCTGTTGGCGGAGGGATATAAACGGAGTTTGGGTTTGAGGCTAGATGGTCCACACACAGGCATGTGAGGTCTGGAGCGGACCTCTGTGCCTCGTCCTGAGCCCCACGGCTGGCAGGGAAGGGCCTGGGGTACACTCCTTAAAAGCGTGCGGTGGTGGATTAGTGATGTCTGACACAAGCAAGGTGTGAAGCACGGATGGCTGGTTTTTTAAATGATTTTTTAATGTTTATTTAGAGAGAGAGAGAGAGCGCTCGCGCACGCACACACACGAGCAGGGGAGGGGCAGAGAGAGAGGGGGGAAGGGGCGAATCCCACACTGTCAGCACGGAGCCCAAATCAGGGCTTGAACTCACGAGCCGCGAGATCATAACCTGAGCCGACATCAAGAGTCGGAGGCCTAACCAACTGAGCCACCACGGATGGGTGGCTTTAAGTTATTCCTGCTACGTGCCAGCCCTCCCTGCTCCCCCGGCGTCACGTCCCTTCCCCCGCCTACCCGGCCCTCTCATTCCGCCTGGACTTTTCCAGGGAAAGAGTGCTCGCCCCCCCTCTAGGGAAGCCACCCCTTGCTGTCCCTATGCACACCCCAAAACTACCTCCCAGGCACTTCCACGCGGATGGTGACCTGCCCAAGGCCACAGAGCTACTCGAGGGCGGCACCCCCCCCCCTCCCCCGCCCACGGTGCTTTCTGGCCTCTCTTCCCTGAGCTGGTGCTCCGAGGAGCCCAAGAGCGAGTGAGGCCGAGGCAGGGAGGCTGAGGGTCGCGCCTCTTCGGCTTTGCTCCCCCATCCATCCCCTACCCCCAGGCACCTTGCCCAGCAGAGGACACGAGAGGGAGGCTCCACCGTCCTTTTCCTCTAAAACAGAGACAACGAGAAAAACACAACACGCCACCTGGGGGTCCAAAACGAAACACCAAGGACAATGTTAATAAATACATAAACGTGTAAAGATCCGGATCTCAGAGGCACGGGAAGTTACACCCCTAATGCCGGCAGGCTGGGTCTCACAGGAATGATTTCCGTGTGTGCCCCAGCGGCCCAGGGAGGGGGTGGCAGCAGGTGGAGAGGACCGCTGGGGAGCCCCCTCCCCCTCCGGGCCTCTGTTCTCCAGGGGTTGTGGGGGTGGGGACCCACTGCTCCTAGGCCTCTAGCCTGGCTCAGAACAGCCGCCCTGCCCCCAGGAAGGCAGGCAGGCAAGCACCGCTGTCACCTGCTGAGGAGTCCGGGACACCCTCTGTGTGACTGGGAATGAGGACCCTTGGGAGAAATCCTGGCACCCCAAGGGGCTTCCTGGGAGCCAGGGGGTCTAGGGAAGTTACCTGCCTTTGGAGGTAACACGGAGGGTAGCTGAGGCCCCACAGCGCTGTGGGTCATGTCACCTCCCCCCACCCAGGCATGGGGCAAAGGCTCACATCCTGCCCTGGGGCTTGGGCCTGGGTGGACTGTGGTCCTCAGCCTTGGGACCTGACTGCACCCTGTTACCCTAGCACCACAAACTTCTGGCCCAGCCCCGGCCAGGTGGGAGAAGACCCCTGACTCCAGCAGGTGTGGTCTTTGGCAGCGAACGATGATGGATGGGGCACAACCTGAGAACTCACATCCCTGTGTCCCAGAGAGTCACCTTCCGGGCCGGGCTCCTTTCATGCTGCAAAGTGACAACCGAAGTTGACCTTCCTGGTGCAGCCAGGGGTCTAGCACCAGTTGTGAACACCCCAGATGACGAGAACACGCATTCCAGACTGTCCGGGGCCCCCTTCTCTGGGCTGGACCGGGTGAGGTTGGGATGCACCGGAAGTAACAGGAGGTGCCATGTGCGTGGGGCAGAGGTGGTCACCAACACTGCCTTCCGGCCAGCAAGGGTGAGGTGGGTTCTGGCCTTGGCCCTGGCCTTGGCTGGAGGAGCTGTGTGGCGCTCTTGCTATGAAGAGCTGGGCCTGAGACGAACTCGCCTCCCACCCACCCCGGCCCTGCAGCCAGAGCGTCATGACCACACTCACCCCTCGCCCCCTTCTTCGTGGACTGCCCTGAGAGTGCTCCCCCCTCACCTTCCCTGGTCCCACTCTGCCTCTCTGGGGAGAGAGGCCAGATAGACAGGACCTCCACAGTGGACCCCACAAGTTCTGGCAAAGGCAGGCAGCTGGAAGGATCCGGGGTGGGGGAGGAGGGGGTGCTAGCTGGCCCTCAGTCCTGCCAAGAGACAGATGGGGAGCCCCTGAGAGGTGCGACTGTCCCCCTGGCTGCTTGCTGAGGTATCTCCGGTTAGGGCTTCCCCTGATCTTTTTCTTCCTCACGCGCCCGCTTCACGGGCTCAAGTGTCACAGCCCCCAAACTAGAACAACAAGAAGGCAAATAATTTAGAAGGAAGTCTGTGTTTGCCGCTGCCCCCGCTGCGTGTCCTCTGAGCTGGCGGTCTCTGAGGCAGCACACAGTGTAAACTTGACTGGAGGGATAGGCGAGGCGGGGCTCATGTCCCCAGGGAGGTGGCGGGAAGGCTGGTGCCTGGGTGCTTCGGGTCTTCCCCGAGCCGCCCTTTTTCCTCGGAGACTGGCACAGGTGCCCTGGTCCAGCCCCAAGGCAGTCCCCGGGGGGTGCCAGGGGAGGTGCCCCCAGCTGCTCTGGGGCCCAGTGTCTGGGGAGTAAAGCGGTGCTGGGTCACCGGGGGGCTGGTGCCCAGAGGTCTCGGGAGTTGTGTGGGCTGGCCGTGCTGATGGGCATCTGACCCTGTTGTTCCCACAGTGGGCTCCACAGCATCTGGAGGGGACTTCGGACTCCCGGGAGTAGCGAATGGTGGCGGCGAGGCCAGGCCAGGGTCCGGGCTGGTGTCGGGGCCCAGGGCCGTCTTGGAACAGGACTCACAGCACAGCCGGTGGTAGCCGGGGATGGAGCAGTAGCGATCGAGTGCTTCCGTCTGGCAGAAGATGGACCGGTCCCCCACGCAGGGCTCCGCTGCACGCATATGGCACAAGGACCACTGCCGGGAGGACGCCTCCATCTCCCACTCGGCCCCCCCCAACCGCCGGCCTCCAGCTCCCGCCCTCGCTGGACCCGCTCTAAAGCTTTGGCCTGGAGGGCGCCACGGGCCTGCCTGAAGGGAGAGACTGGCCAGAGTAAGAGCCCTTATTTTACGGAAGAGGAACTGAAATCCCCTAGAGCCGTGGTTCTCAAAAAGGGTCTCCACACATGAAGCATCGGCATCGTCTGGAAGCTGGTGAGCAATGCCAATGCTCAGGCCCCATCCAGACCTACCGAGTCAGAAGTTCTGGGCGTGGGGCTTAGTTCTGCGTTTCAACAAAACCTTCAAGGGACTCCAATGCGTGGACCAATCTGAGAACCACGGGCCTGCATCAGTAGTCGTCAGATGTGGCTGCTAAGTGGAATCCCCCAGGGGCTTTCCAAATAGGCACTGCGCACCTCCCACGCCCGGGGGAGACTGGACGGCCAGCGTGGCCTGGGCGCTGGGTGGTTCTGACCTGCAGCAAAGCTTGGAAGCCCTGCTCTCAATGAAGTAGGAATCCTGGTCCCCTCCCAATCCACCCAAAGGAACTGATCCACTCGGGCCAGGGCCAGGCAAATGCCCAGGTAACCCACACTTGGGACAAGCCGAGGCAACATCCTGCCACCCGTCAACACACATTTGGAACACTAAGCCCTCCACCGATAAATCTGGAATCAAGCAGATCTGGGTTCCAACTGAGGCTCCACCACTGAAAAAGTGTGAGCCCTTGGGCAAGCCACTGAAGCTCTCCAACCCTCAGTCTCCTCCCCTATAAAATGGGGATAATGCTAGACACTTACCAATGAACAATAACATTATGATTATAAATAACATTTATAAAGTTCCTGGCATATAGGGGTGCCCACTATGTAACTTTCATTTGCTTTGGTTCAGATATCTAAAAATCGTTTTGTGTTTCTGTGATAATTCCAGGTAGGTCTCTCCAGACAATGTGAAGGCAGGAACTTTGCTTTCTGCTAATTTTCTGTGTGTGTGTGTGTGTGTGTGTGTGTTTAGGGACGGGGCAGAGGGTTGGGGGCTGGTTTAGGGCAACAGGAAAATTAGGAAAAAAAAAAAAAAAAGGAAAGCCAGTGGCCTCTAGATGGCGCCAGAATTCTAGGACCAGAATCAGAGCCGACCCTTTGCTCCTGGACAGAAAAGGGAAGGAAATCTGGCACTTGTGCAGTCTGGGTCTCAGAACCTGGGCGGAGCAGCAGCCAGGCTGGAGCCAGAAGATCCTCTGTGGACATCGAGTGAGATGATGAGCTGAGCTCCGAGAGGTTTAGGGATCTGCACATGGTCATATGGCCAGTTGGTCCTCCAGCTAGAATTTATAGTCTGTGATTTTTCTGCTACTTGTCTTGTCAGACCCTGGTCCTTGAGAAGATGAAGTAGGAAAAGAGAGAGAGAAAGAATCTAGGAAGGAAGTATATGGCCTGGTATATAGCAGATAGTTAACGTTAATGGATGGATGGATAGGTAGATGGATGGATGGATACATGGATGATGGATGACGGATGATGGATGGATGGATGGATGAATGGATGGGTAGATGGATGGATGGATGCATACATAGGTGACGGATGATGGATGATGGATGGATGGATGGATGGGTAGATGGATGGATGGATGGATACATGGATGACAGATGATGGATGATGGATGGATGGATGGATGGATGAATGGATGGATACATGGATGGATGGATGCATACATAGGTGATGGATGATGGATGATGGATGGATGGATGGATAGATAGGTAGATGGATGGATGGATGGATGGATGATGGATGACAGATGATGGATGATGGATGGATGGATGGATGGATGGGTAGATGGATGGATGGATGGGTAGATGGATGGATGGATGCATACATAGATGACGGATGATGGATGTTGGATGGATGGATGGATAGATAGGTGGATGGATGGATGGATGGATGGATACATGGATGACAGATGACGGATGATGGATGGATGGATGGATAGATAGGTAGATGGATGGATGGATGGATACATGGATGACAGATGACGGATGATGGATGGATGGATGGATGGATGGATGGGTAGATGGATGGATGGATGCATACATGGATGACGGATGATGGATGGATGGATGGATGGATGGATACATGGATGACAGATGACGGATGATGGATGGATGGATGGATAGATAGGTAGATGGATGGATGGATGGATACATGGATGACAGATGACGGATGATGGATGGATGGATGGATGGATGGATGGGTAGATGGATGGATGGATGCATACATGGATGACGGATGATGGATGGATGGATGGATGGATGGATGGAGAGATGGGTAGATGGATGGATAGATGGGAGGATGGACTAACTGGCTCCTGATCATGAGGCAGAGAGAAAGTACTACCACCATTTTTGGTATCTGACAGCTAGGCAGGAGTGCATGCATTATCTCATTTAATTCAACAACCCTACGAAGACAGCTCAGATCTACAATTGCTTATCCCAAAACCTTGAAACCAGATATGACTGATAATTCAGAACTTCTGAGGTTAGAAAAGTAATATTCATATCATAGAACATCTGTCATAGGGAGTGGGATATCCCCTTATAACTACAGCAATGTTTCTGTAGCAAAAGAATAATTGATCTCTTGTTGGGTCAGGCCAGGCTCTGCTGCGAAATGAGTCTGCACCGAATTTAGGGCACCACTTGCAGCTTTCAACATTTTGGAATCGCAGATAAGGGACTGTGGACCCGTATGGGTAGCACCCCCCAGCCCACAGCTGAGGGATCTGAGGCTCCAGGAGGCTGAGGTCACATGGACAGCCTGGAAACCGGGGCTGTTCCACTGCATGGCCTGTGCTTGCGACATGGCGACCACTGGAAGGTTTGGGCTGGGGGTTGGGTCCAGATAGATACACACTTACTTGATAATATCTTGTTCATGGGATGTAGGGGCCCAGACTGTGGCACCCACTGTCCTTCTGGGGTTACAAGTTCCCGAATGTCAGCTCTCGCTGTAGAGTTCTGGAGATTGCCTGTGAGTGGGGACAAGCAGTTCTAGCCCTGGGGATTTCTAGGGGGCAAGGATGCAAGCTGGGCTGGGCTTCAGGTCTAGGCCGGAGGAGCTGGGCCTGCCCCCCTCCCCCATCCTATCCAGCTCACCTCCACAGGGGGGAAGGCTGCAGACCTGGACAGTGTCCGGCTTCTCCCCCTCACACTGCCCAAGACTGTTGGCGTTGGTCCGGCACACGACCTGCCGCTGCTGGATGCCCTCCCCGCAGGTGGCGGAGCACTGTCGCGGGAAGGCCGGGGCCCGGTCAAGCCACAGTGGCCAGGGAGGGGTAGGTGGAGAGACGAGAGGAAGGGAGCAGTGAGCTCCAGAGTCTAGCCAATGCCCAGGACGGAAAGGTACAGAGGAGGGCCCCGCGTTTCTACTGACCAGAGGGATGGATATGCAAGGACCCTCCAAGTAGCCTCAGGAGGACAGAACACCAGCTGTCCGTATTCCTGTGCCAGGCGAATGGCCGAACCTTCCTGTCACCTACGTGGTTAACCCTGCTTCAGGAGGGGACCTCCAGAACCCCATTCCAGCACTTTCGCCTGTGTCTACCATGTCCGGCCTGTGCCTGGGTCCTTAAATATTTTGTGGATCATTCTGGCAAACTCCCCTATTGTGATCCACCAGCCTGAGGGACCTGAAGTAGGTCCCCTTACTTGATGATATCTTAATAATGGGATGTAAGGGGGGGCGCCTGGGTGGCTCAGTCGGTTGGTCGTCCGTCTTCAGTTCAGGTCATGATCTCACGGTCAGTGAGTTCAAGCCCCGCGTGGGCTCTGTGCTGACAGCTCAGAGCCTGGAACCTGCTTTGGATTCTGTGTCTCCCTCTCTCTCTGCCCCTCCCTCCTCACACTCTGTCTCTCTCTCTCGCTCTCAAAAATAAATAATTAAAAAAAAATTTTTTTTAAATAATGGGATGTAAGGACCCAGATTGTGACACTTGCTAAACTGAGAGACCTGGGTGACAGGGTCGCTATGAACCCCTTTAGCTCTGACATTCGGTGACTTTGTGCCTCAACATACCAAAACTCAGCTGGCAGAGGCATGTTCACAAGTGTCTTCTGGGGCACCTGGGTGGCTCAGTCGGTTAAGCGTCTGATGCTTGATTTCGGCTCAGGTCACACATGATCTCACGGTTCATGGGTTTGAGCCCCGTGTCGGGCACTCCGCTGACAGCATGGAAACTGCTGCTTAGGATTTTCTCTCTCTCCCTTTCTCTCTGCCCCTCCCCAGCTCATGCACTCTCTCTCTCTCAAAATAAATAAGTAAACTTTAAAAAAAGTGTCTCCTGGGGTGCCTGAGTGGCTCAGTCAGTTAAGCATCTGACTTCGGCTCAGGTCATGATCTCAAGGTTCATGGGTTCAAGCCCCGCATGGGCTCTGTGCTGACAGCTCAGAGCCTGGAACCTGCTTCAGATTCTCTCTCTCTCTCTCTCTCTCTCTGTCTCTCTGTGCCCCCCCCCATTCACACTCTGTCTCTCAAAAAAAAATAAATAAAACATAAAAAAAAAAGGCATCTTCTTCCCCAAAAGGGAAAGGTGTGGGCACAAAGGAGCCGGAGGCAAACAGTTTGCAGGGCCTGCTGCGCACGTCACCCCCAGGCCTCGCCTCCTCTGAGGGACGGGGGCTGGTGGCGGGGGCTCCCCAAAAGCAAGGCTGCACCGTGTGACCAGGCCACAGGACGGGGAAGAGGCCACAGAAATGTACTTCTCCTGCTGGGCCCGAGGGGGACACGAGCGTTAAGGGCCACACAAACCGTGGGATTGGATGGCTCCTCCCCCAAGGATGAATAATGCCAACAGCTCCTGGACGCTCTGTCCGTCTCACAGGGGCAACAGTCTTCCACCACCTGTCACCTCACTGCCAGTGTTACCTAAGGGCCCTTTGTGGGCCAGCAGTCTTCTGTTTTATATTCAAACAAATAAAGCTGTGTGTTGAGGAGAAGAAAACAAAATCTGCCTACATTGTGCGGGGATTTGGGGTATTTAAAAATACTCTTCCTTATGCAATATTCTAAGCATCCAGAAAAGTATGAGGAAGCCTGGTCACGAAAGCCTGTTCACATACCGCCAGCAGCTTGAATATATCAGCATTCTGGCAGATTTTCAAATACTATGTTGTGCCTCTTTAAACTTTATGTGCATGGTATCTCATTGGAAGTCATCTGCCTTCATATTTCAGTTCTTTTTCTTACCTATTCCTCTGAGGTTTATCCACATTGGTAAGTATACTTCAAGCTTTTATTGTATGACCAGACCATGATTTTTTTTGACATTTTTAAAATATTTACTTATTTTTGAGAGAGAGAGACAGAGACAGAGACAGAGACAGGGAGAGTAGGGGAGGGGCAGAAAGAGAAGGAGACACAGAATCCAAAGCAGCTCCAGGCTCTGAGCTGTCAGCACAGAGCCCCATGCGGGGCTCGAACTCATGAACCGTGAGATCATGACCTGAGCCGAAGTCGGACGCTTAACCAACTGAGCCACCCAGGCACCCAGACCATGATTTTTTTGGTCCAATCTCCTAGAGATGGACATTTAGGGTATTTGCTGATATTCCGCTATTACAATTAAGCATTGTTGTACTTATCTTTGTGACCAGAGGTTTTAAAAATTATGGTAAAATATATATATATATATCATAACACTATTTTAACCATTTTTTTAAACTTTTTTTTTATTTTTATTTTTGAGACAGAGAGAGACAGAGCGTGAACAGGGGAGGGGCAGAGAGAGAGGGAGACACAGAATCTGAAACAGGCTCCAGGCTCTGAGCTGTCAGCACAGAGCCTGACGTGGGGCTCGAACTCACAGACCGTGAGATCATGACCTGAGTCGAAGTCGGACGCTAAACCGACTGAGCCACCCAGGCGCCCCTATTTTAACCATTTTTAAGTGCATGGTTCAGTGACATTAAGTACATTCACAATGTTGTACAACCATCACCACCTCCACGTCCAGAACTTTCTCCTTCTTCCTAAGCTGAAACCCTGTCCCCATTAAACACGGACTCCCCATGCCCTCTCCTCCAGCCCCAAGCACCCACCACCCTTCTTTCTGTCTCTATAAACCTGACCACTCTTGGTAAGTGGAATCATACAGCATTTATCATTTTGTGTCTGGCTGATTTCACTTAGCATAATGCCTTCAAGGGTCACAGCAAATGAATTTTGTATTAAAAAAATTTTTAGGGGCGCCTGGGTGGCTCAGTCGGTTAAGCGTCTGACTCTGGCCCAGGTCATGATCTCACGGTTTGTGGGTTCGAGCCCCGCATCAGGCTCTGTGCTGACAGCGCAGAGCCTGGAGCCTGTCTCAGATTCTGTGTCTCCCTCTCTCTGCCCCTCCTCCACTCGCACTCTGTGTCCCTCTGTCTCAAAAATAAACATTAAAAAAAATTTTTTTAATTGTTTTAATGTTTATTTATTTTTGAGAGAGAGAGAGAGAGAGAGAGAGAGAGAGAGCAGGGGAGGGGCAGAGAGAGAGGGAGACACAGAATCCAAAGCAGGTTCCAGGCTCCGAGCTGTCGGCCCAGAGCCCGACGCGGGGCTTGAACCCACAAACCTTGAGATCATGACCTGAGCCAAAGTTGGACGCTTAACCGACTGAGCCACCCAGGCACCCTTCAAATGAATTTTTTAGAGAAAACTCAAGACAAAAATTTCCCTGTGGCCACTTCGAGGGCCTAGGCAGGAGCACTTGGACTGGCTATTCCACAGCCTTCTTATTATCTCCTCTTTCCTACCCTGGCTTCCCAGCAGTGAACTTTCTACAGAGCTGCTAGGTGACCTTTAAACCTGGAATCAGGGCTTGGAGCATCTGCATTAAAACCCTTCAACAGCTTCTCACTGCTCGTAGAATACATTCTTTTTCAAGTTTGTCTTTATTTATTTCGAGAGAGCACAAGCAGAGGAGGGGCAGAGAGAGACAGACAGAATCCTGAGCAGGCTCCCTGCTGTCAGCACAGAGCGACGCAGGGCTCAAACTCACTGTGAGATCATGACCTGAGCCGAAATCAAGACTCAGATGCTTAACTGACTGAGCCACCTAGAAGCCCCACTTGGAATACATTCTAACTTTTCACAAAGCTCTGCAGGACTGATCCCTGCCTGCCTCTCTGTCATCCTGTCCCTTCCATTCAGCTCCAGTCCCACTCTCCTTTGGTTTCTGGAACACGGCAAGGGTCTTCCTGGGGCTCAGCCTTCAAGTCTCAACACAAACGTCACCTCCTCAGGGAGGTCCTCCCAGATACATTACCGCCATTTACTTCCGCACAGCTCCAACCGCCATCTGTAAATGCTTCTGTTACTGGTTTAGGTCTCTCTCATTGGACTGTAAGTTACATGAGGACAAGTCGGTGATGGATTCCAGGCATTCCTAGCACAGCGTGCCTGGCACGTAGTTGGCATTTGGTAAATGTTTCTTGAATGCAAGAAAGTGCTTCAGTTTGCTCACCTGTATCACGGGGGTCTTAACCCATGCCTCCTAGTTCTGACCCAGTTCTAGGTCAGAGCACATAGTGAATGAATATAAAGGCCTAGCCCAGGCCCATGGCCCAGCACACATAGGAGCTCTTGGACTCAGTTTTGAGAAAATTCAGATCAGATCAGATCAGAGGTGGGGAGGGAAATTCAGGCGGAGACTCTCTGCCATCAGGGAGCACCACATCTCTTAGTAGCTCCCTACCCCGACCCACCTTTTCCCAGACTCCCCAGAGAAGGTGGCCACTGGCTCAGCCCCTCCCACCCTCTGAGAACAACTCACCTGGGACCAGGCTCCCGTGCGCCACTGGGCTGGGCAGGGCACGCGGAGGCAGGGCCGCCGGGCCTCCGGCCGATCCCCAGGGCAGGCCTTGGCCGGCATGGCCTTGTGGGTCCCGTTGGAGAGGGGCAGCAGGCACTGAACCCCCCGGGTCTGCACCCCCAGCTTCCCACAGCTCCGGCTGCAGGCACCCCACTCTTCCATCACCCACCTAGACACAGACAAAGCAAAAGGTGAAGGAGAGGCGGGACTATGGGGACGCTTCCTCCCAGGGTCTCTCCCACCCCCTGAATCGCTGCGGGCAGGAGCTGGCAAGTGGGTCTGAGCTTCAGAATGCTGGGAGCCAAGACAACTGCCCACGGGCTCTGCAGCTGCCATAAGGGGGGTCACCTATGATCTCCTCTGCTTCCTCATCTGAAAAATGCACGGGTATGATGCACCTTTACATCTGGCACCCTGCATGTCCACAGGCAAGTTATGAACATCAGAATTCTTTTCAGCACTTCATAAATATCGGAGTGTGGGCAGGTACTGTCCTAGGTGCTGAGATACAGCACGAGATTCATGGCTGGTAGAGTTGAACCCCCCGCCCCTGGGGCTCTTGGGACAGTTAAAGGACGTGTATACTTAAAAGCACTTGGCAGAGTGCATGCATGCAGTAGGCATGTAATAAAGACAGGCACTGTTACTATCGCCGTCAGCACCTGCAGAGTTTTGGTGCCGATCCGCTAAGCTGGTGGTCTCCCACCGTCTTTTGGCCACGGAGCAGCTTCCAAGAGCACCGTAAGCAGATACCACTGGATGAATTAGACAAAGATGAAAATGGCTCTGGTGGGGTGGCGGGAGGGGCGGCCACAACCCACTCCCCTCTCAGGTTCCTGAGACATCTTGTAGAGAATGAGGGCTCTTTTGGCCAACCCCTTCCTTTAAAAGACAAAAAAGGCCCCAAACTTCGTTTGGCATTTTACGGATGAGAAGCTGGGGGCGGGGGGGCGGGCGGTGACGTGCCCAGGACTACAGCCGAGTCAGCGCCGCGTGCTCTGTGGCCACAGATGTTGGCGGAGACAGTGGCCGGCATGCCGTGTGAAGGGGGAGCGTGGAGCACTGAGGGGCAGGGGATCCCGCCTGGGCCAGGCACGGAGAGGCCACGGTGGACTCTGCACTGATCCCCAGCTCCTGTCCTGGCCCTGAGGTCCCCCCAGCCTCAGGGAGCAGAGCTGCCGTGAATCAGCCAGGCCGAGTTAGACGGCTCGGACCCCAGAAGATTCCTGGGGAGGCAGGAAAGTGCACTGGGCGCTCTGCCTGGGGCCGGAGAGGCGCTGGGGCCATCTCTGTGATGGGCTCAAGGCCACACCTCGACTTCCCAAAAAGTCATAGCTCTTCTCCTCCACGAAGCCCCCTCCAAATAAGCCCAAGAACATGATCTTGTGCCCAAATGAGCCTGTCTGCTCAGGTCAGGGAACCCACTCAGGGGCTAGACTATGGGTGGGGGCCGCCAGACAGCATCCTGGCCTATGCCCCGGCATCTAGAAGCACTGAGATCGACTTCACCTCAACGTCCCCTCGGATCATCGAGGGAAAGCTGTGTCCCCAAAGTGGGCCTCTGTTTCCCCATCTGTAAAAGAATGCTAGAAGGGGCAGAACAAAGGAAGCACTGTCCTTCTTCTGGGAGCGGAAGTTAATCCGCAAACCCCACAGGGGGACAGACGGGGGCGGATGCGGCCAGACCGGCGAGGAGGGCAGCACTGGCCACGGACGGAGTCCAGTGTGTGGGCTGCTCTGCTCAGGGAGTCCCGGGTGCAGGGGCCGTGACCCTGGACACTCAGGGCCAGAGGAAGCAGCCCCTCCTCCCCGGCCCAGGGCTACGAGAGAGTCAGTGACGCCCATGGGAAGGGGTCAGGCTCCTGGCCGTCCCCGGACACTCACGCAGGCTGGGCACACGGGTGCTGGTTGCAGCGCCGGCGGATGGGCTTGGGCCTCTTCCTGTGGTCACACAGGTGCCGCTGGACCATGTGGTGGTCTCGCCGGCGCCGGCAGCCGTATTTGGTGAACTGGATCCCTGGGGGGAGGACAGGCTGACTTGGGCCAGGTCCCGCCAGGCCCCCGCCGCTCCGCTGGGTCTCAGGGACGGCACGCTCTGGAGGGCCCGTGCCTCCCCCGTGCCCTTGCACCCCTCTTGCCCAAGTCTCTTTCTGAAGAAGCCTTCCTTGGCCGGCCCATCTCATGTGTCCCTGATGTCGTGCCAGCGGTGCAGGGGCTGGGGTGGGGGAGGCGCCTGGCTCTGCACGGCTGCCTCCCTGCATAGCGGGGGAGCCCTTACAGGGTGCAGGCCTTGCCCCGGTGCTGCTCCCCCACTCCCAGCCCCATCCCCAAGGCTCTGGCCAGGCAGGTGCCACACCCGAGAGATCTTTAAGGGGAAACGGAGGCACGAGCTACGGACACATCAGGTGGAGATAGTGTTGGCCCCCAGCCACTCCTACTCCTCCCCTGCAAAGCCCTGGGCTGCCCCACGAGGCAGCCAGATGGCTGGGCAGGCCCGTACCTCCTCCGCAGGCCTTGGTGCAGGGGGCCCAGCTCTTGAGCGCCCACTCGTAGGTGTCCGTCTCCTCCAGGAGCACGTTGTTGCTCCCAATAAGGGGCAGCAAGTCTTCATGGATGATGTACTTGTAGGCCAGGCTGCTGCGGGGGCCACCCTCAGCTGGGGGGAGCACCTGAGGGGAGACAGAGCAGGTGGCACAGGACTGGAGAGCAGAGAAGCAGGGCCAGCATGGGGGGGGACAGGGAGGAGGGGGTCAAAGGAAAGGATGTGGGGTCAGCACCGAGCACGGCCTGGGAGACCATTCAGACCAGCAGCCACGCAGCAAACTCAGGCTAAGCAGCAGGAACAGCCTGCGTGCTCACCTGGGATCATTTTCCTCCCAGACATAAGTCCTCACGAGGACAGGGACCGTGTCTGCTGGTCTGTCTTGCTTACCAGGGCATCTGCACTACCTGACTCTGGTATGGCCAGGTCTATAGGACTCTGATCAGATATAAGACGGTCTGTAAGCCTCTGATCAGATATATGGTTGCAAACACCTTCTCCCATTCTGCTCAGCTTGTCTTCTCACTGTCTTCACGATGTCTTTCCAATGTACGAAGGTCCTCAATTTCCATGAAGACCAGTTTACCTATTTTTCTTTTGTTGCTCATGCTTCTGGTATCATAAGATGCAAGGTCAGGAGATTCCGCCCTCTATTTTCTCTAAGAGTTCTATGGTTTTAGCTCTCTTACTTGGATATTTAATCTGGTTCGAGCTTGTTGTATACGGAGTGAGGTAGGGGTTCAACTTCATCCTTTTACATGTGGCTATCCAGTTGTCCCAGCACCATTAGGTGAAGAGATTATTCTTTGCCCATTGAATGGGTCTTGGTACCCTCAATCATTGGCATAGGTGTATGGGTGGCCAGTAAGTATAAGGTGAGTAGAAAATACATGCAGAGTGAAATAATACACTGACACCAATAGGCTTCAGACCCTGCCCTCTAGGACCTCCCCGACTAGTGACGGTCGCACCAGGAAAGAAGCCTGTCCAAGCTCTCCCTGGCATGAATCAGCCAGTGTCAGGGCACCACAGACAAAGCCCCTCCTGGTCTGAGCTCCTGCATTAATAATCCCTGCTCCATAAGCCCCGGTCTATGGCCTAGGAAGAGGGGGTGTGGGAAGAGGTGGACCCCAGCAAGGTCAGTGACCGCATCCCCCTCTCCAGAGGCTGGCAGCGTGAGCTGGCACCCCCCAGTCACTTGCGGGCAATGCCATAATGCAAGCGGACATTGGATGACGCCAGGGCAACAGGGGGAACCAACGCAGGTGCCTCCTCTCATTCCCAGGCCCTGTTTCTGACGCTGCGTGACGGAGAACAGACTCCCTCTCATAGCAAGACAACCGTTTCTTTCTCCCTCCTCATGTGCGTCCTGCCAGCCTTTGTGCACAGAGGGCATCTAGGCCTTGGCCTTGGCCAGGCTGCTAAAGACACTGCAACACTGCTTCCGACGGGGCTGCGCTGGCTCAACAGTGAAGACTGGGGAGATTGGGCTGGGGCAGCAAGGGGGTGGGCAGGGGCCACCGTACAGGGTGGGGGCTCACCAGGACGGCGATGGCTTCGGGCAGGGGCCCACTGGTCTTGAGGCTTTCCTTGGCATCCTCCACCACATACTCCCACTCCAGGCCCATTGCAGTAAAGGTCCGGCTCATTGCTTCCTTGCCCTTGGGGTTGAGGATGAAGCTGCCTGTGACCTGGTTCTTCACCGCTGGCCATGGGGAGAGGGTCACACAGATTTCTATTCCCCTCCACAGGAACACTAGCCAGACCTCCTCTGGGGCTTCGAGACCTTCCTAGTGGATCCCCTGGGGCTCCCTATGACCTGTCACCCCTTTCCACCAGAACCTTCCTCAGTCAGATGAGTCACTGCACCGGCTGCACACAGCACCCCTGCCTCTAGACCCTGGCACACCCATTCCTCCCACCGTCTTCCCTTCTTCCTGTCTGACCAATCTTCACCCCTATGGAAGGCTCAGCACAATGTTCCCCTCCTCCAGGAAGGCTTCTTTTCTTTAAAAAAAAAAAAAGTAAGTTTTCCTTTTATGTATGTATTTTTTTATTTTTAAGAGAGAAAGGGAGAAAGCGGGGTAGGGGCAGAGAGAAAGGGAGACAGAGAATCCCAAGCAGGCTCCATGCTGTCAGCACAGAGCCCGATGCGGGGCTCGAACCCACGAGAGATCACGAGCTGAGCCGAAACCAAGAGTCAGACGCTTAATCAACTAAGCCACCCAGGCGCCCCCAGGAAGCCTTCTTTGATTGCCCAGTCCTCGGGGACTTGCCCTCCCTTCTACAGCAGAGCACGAGGCTAAAAACACAGGCCCTGGCACCAGATTGATCTGGGGAAGTTACTTAGCCGCGCTGTGCTGCCTCAGTTTCGCCATCTGTAAAATGGGAATGCTAATCATCCGTAGCTCATAGGGCTGCGGCCGCATGAGGATAATCGCAGTACCCCCCTCCCACCTATCCACTATGGGGTCCTTGGGACAATTAAAGGAGTCCATAGATGTAAAGAACTAGGCAGAGTGCGTGGCATGCAGCTGGCATTCAATAAAGGGGAGGCACTATGACTGCCATCAGAACAGGGCCCGAGTGGTAGCACTGGTGCCTGTCTCCCCCACAGCCTGTCAGTGTATCTCCTCCGTCTTGGTGTCCTTGGGGCCTGGCACAGAGCGAGTCTTAGAAACACCTGTAAATGTCCACCCCTCAAAGTCCCGCTGAGTGGGTAACCCGTAACTTGTTATCGAAAGGTGTCGGGTGGCAGCTGGGTGGGAGAGGTGCAGACGGCCTGGCAGAGGCCCCTGCATCACAGCCTTGGCCGCCCTGGAGCAGGCTGGTAAAGGGCTGCAGCCTCGGACCCGAGCCCCTCAGCCCAGGCGGGGGAGCAAAGGCTCTGGAGCCCTGGGGTGTCCCCACCTGGTGCCGACAAAAACCATCCAGGGTAATGACGAGACCATAAGAGCCAACGATCCAGAGCACTCACCATGCACCGGTCACTCTGGCGCCCGCCTCGGCGGAATCCTCACACACATCCCAAGGTTGGTGCTATTGTTGCCCCAGATGGGGACCTAGAGACCCGCGAGGGGCAAAGGTGTCTCCTGGACACACAGGGCACTGGTGGCCCAGCCGTCTGGAGGACCGGCCTCCCTGCTGAGCGAGAGGAGAGATGCCCCCCATCTCTCGATGCCTGATCCCTCTCTGCCCCCAGAATCGCCAGACCTGGAGCCAGAGCCGGGCCCGGCCTCAAGTCTCCCCACGGCTCTGTCTGCTACCCTCTCAGCAGCCGCCGTCCCCAGCCCTGGCTGTACACCCTCCGGTGGGCTGCGTGAACCTCTGAGTCCCGGCCCTACCGCTGACCCCGCTCTGGACCCTGAGCATACCCCAGCCTCGTTTCACTGTGCTTTCCTTCATCGTGCTTCACAGAGTCTGCATTGTTTACAAACGGAAGATCTGCAGCAGCCCTGCGCCGAGCGAGTCTATTGGTGCCTTTTTTCTGACAGCATTTGCTCACTTTGGGTCTCTGGGTCACAGTTTGGAAATTCTCGCAGTATTTCCAACTTTTTCACGATTATTAAATTTGTCACGGTGCCCTGTGACCAGTGATCTTTGATGTCACTATTGCAAATGTTCGGGGACACCATGAACCCCACTTATTTAAGACAGCACACTTGGGGCGCCTGGGTGGCTCAGTCGGTTAAGCGTCCGACTTCGGCTCAGGTCGTGATCTCACGGTCTGTGAGTTCGAGGCCCGCGTCGGGCTCTGTGCTGACAGCTCGGAGCCTGGAGCCTGCTTCAGATTCTGTGTCTCCCTCTCTCTCTGCCCCTTCCCCGCTCATGCTCTGTCTCTGTCTCAAAAATAAATAAAAACATTTTTAAAAATTTAAAAAAAAAAAAAAAAGGACAGTAAACGTAACGGATACATGTGTGTGTTCGGATTGCTCCCCAATCGACCATCTCTGTCCCTCTCCTCGGGCCTCTCTGTTCCCGCAGACACAACGCTATTGAAATCAAGTCAGTTAATGACCCTACAATGGCCTTTAAGCGTCCAAGGGAAAGGAAGAGTCACATGTTTCTCACTTTAAATCTAAAGCTAGAAATGATTAAGCTTAGTGCAGAAGGCATGTCAAAAGCCAAGATGGGCGAAAAGCCAGGCCTCTTGTGCCGAACGGTCAGCCAAGTTGGGAAGGCAAAGGAAAAGTTCTTGAAGGAAATTGAAAGTGCTACTCCAGGGGGGCCTGGGGCGGGGTTGGGGGGGCGGCACTCAGTCGGTTAAACAGCCAACTTCGGCTCAGGTCATGATCTCACAGTTTGTGGGTTCGAGCCCTGTGTCAGGCTCTGTGCTGACAGCTCAGAGCCTGGAGCCTGCTTCGGATTGTGTGTCTCCCTCTCTCTCTGCCCCTCCCCCATTCGCGCTCTGTCTCTCTTTCTCTAAAAAATAGATAAACATTGAAAAAAAAAAAAAAAAAAAAAAAAAAGATCAAACCAGCCACAACATTCCCCTAAGCCAAAGCCTAACGCAGAGCAAGGCCCTAACTCTCTTCAGTTCTATGGAGGCTGAGAGAGGAAGAGGAAGAGGGCGAGGAAGCTGCAGACAAAAGTTCGAAGATAGCAGAGGCTGGAGAAAAGAAGCCATAAAAGCACAAGGTGAAGGAAGCAGCAGGTGCTGATGTCGAAACTGCAGCAAGTTTTCCAGGAGATCCAGCTAAGATAATTCACGAAGGTCACTACAAACAACAGATTTTCAATGTAGATGAGACAGCCTTCTGTTGGAAGGAGATGCCATCTAGAACTTTCACGGCTAGGGAGGAGTGGCCGCGGACTGTCCCGAGGCCTACGTAAGGTAATGGATGACAAGTGCCAGCTCGAGGCCTGGCACATGGTAGATATTCACAGCATGGTTCTCTTCCCTTGACTTCCTTTCAAAGAATCAAAGCCCCCAAATTCCAGGAGAGTCTAACGAGCTTGGACGGGGCCTTGGCTTTCACTGCCAAGACGGCCACCTGTCCTGGATGTCTCCAGAGAGCACGCACATACCCTGTCAGGCACGTGCACAGACACACGCTCACCCTCAACACGTGCAGCTTGCACATTTCCACGGCGGGCTTGCCGCATCCCTCACAACTGTGCAATCACACAGTGCGTGCCAATGTCAGGTTTCCGTCCCACTTCCGTCCCCGCCCAGCTCCTGGGAGTTCTAACCCTCCAGGGAACTCACGGGCGAGCGTGCCCACACTGAACCTGCCCCGGGTTCTAGAAGCCTCTGCCCCGACCCCCATGGAAGCCCGGCTGCAGCCTCCACGGAGCACGCCTCGCTGCCAGCAGACAGAGGAGCTAGATGTCCGCAGACAGGGGTGGGGGCTGGGAGGAGTGGGAGGGCTGGCTGGGGAGGCCCCAGGGGCTGCTAGTATTATGGAATCGTCTGAATCATCCGTAGGGGTGTAGCAGGAGGAGCGTCTGCAAGCTCCTCCCTCTTCTGGAGTCAGCGGCCCTTCTCTCCTTGCCCCCTCCCCTCCCCTCCCCTGGCCCCTGTTCTGGCACAATCCCCCGGAGCCAGCCAGGCAAGTGGGCAGGGAGCTGGCCAAGCCAAGCCCTCCTGACTCATACCCATGCAGAGCGGGGCTGTGGGCAAGGGCCCGGGGCTGGGAGACAGGAGAGCCTGGCGCAGATTGGCTCACCGCATGGGGGAATCAGGGTACACAGAGGGCCCACAATCCACTGTGGACCTCAGTTTCCCCCTGTGCTTCTTGTCTATTTGCACTACACCCTCTCAGGCGCCTTCCGGAGCAGGTTATAGGGCGTATTCTGCAGGGGGTGCAAATTCCCCAGGAGGCTTTCACACGTTTTCTGTCATTGTGATGGTAATCTAAAAATACAAATATCAGCATTTTTGGAATAGATGAGCCTGCCCAGAGATGTTACGTTTTGCATTCACGTCCATGAAGAGGTGGTGACACGCGGTGCGGCCTGGCGAGCCGCTGGGACATGCTAAGTAAGGCCCGGCGACACCATGGCACCCATGCCCTCTGTAAGGGGTCTGAACAGACAAGTGCGGGAGGATGCAGCCACTCCCCAGTGTCAGGGAAGCATCCTTCTGTCTGCCTGCCCCCGGGACCCTGCTCCAAACCATGCTTATGTGTTTTCAATGGAGATGTAATTCACGTAGCACGCACTCAGCCTTTGAAAGTGTGCAATTCACTGACTACTGGACCACTGCCCGATTCCAAGACCCTTCATCACGCCCATTTGCAGATGCCCCCATCCCCCTCCCACCGGCCCCTGACCACCACTAAGCTGCTCTCTCGTGTCCATGGATTTGCCCGCCCTGGACATGTTCATTTCTTAACCACCGACTTGGTTTCAGCACAAACAGAACAAAGCAAACAAGTAAGCACAAAAATCTCTCCCCTTACGTTAATGTTCTCAATTTGAATTCTGTCGATTTCTTTTGGGGCCAGAATTTTTCATCTCTCTTGGCTTTAGAGCTGTGTAACTCTCGTAAGTAGTGCCTCAGTGACTGTGTTTATGTGTCATCAGATAAGAAGGATTTAAGAGTCCCTGCGTCAGACTGGCTGCAAATTCCTCCTCTTCCTATGCGCAGGCCTCTTTGCACTGGGACTCTACCGCACTTCCCACCAAGAGATCGTCTGTTTCTACAGCTTGAGTCTGGGCTTGGCCATGACACCTGCTTGGGCCGACGGGATGCTACAAAGCATGACACAAGTAGAGACCTGGAAAGTGTTTGCATGCTGGGGCTTGCCTGCTCTTGCCCCCACTGAGGACCATGTGACAGACCACATGAATAATCCCAGGCTAGCCCGCCAGGGACGCAGCCCTGTCACCCCCATCACCCCAGCTGACAGCCAGTACCAACAACACCTACAGCCCCACCAGATGCTGCATTCGCACGAGTTGAGTCCAGGCACAGGAGTAGAAGTAGCTCCAGCTGGGCCCCGCCCAACCTCATGGCCCACAGAACCATGAGCTAACACAAACACTTGTTAGAAACCATAAAGTTTGGGGATGGGATGTTAGACAAGCAAAAGTTGACTGATACATTCTATGAAAACGGTTTTCTTTTGTGTACAACAGATGGACCGTGGCTGCCCCTGGGGAAGGAAACTGATCCTGGAGGGCAGAGGTGGGAGGGGGAATCTTCACTGGATCCCCATTCACACCTTCTGACATTCGAAGCATGGAACGGGTTGTCTACTCAGCCTAAGTTTAAAAAAATGTTTCTAAGGGTTCCCTGCATTAGACTACTCTCCTCTGCCCTCCCAGCTCCCCATACTCACCAATGTGGTGGGGAACCTTCTCCAGCTCCTCGATCTGGATGTGCCTGGCACCCGCCGGGATCTGGACCAGTTTGAGAGCTCCTGCCACAGAGCAGGATACAGAAAAACCGTGAGCATCTTGAGCTGGTGGCCCCACTGCCCAGCACACCCCGTCACCCCCTCCCCCTGCACGTGCCCAAGAACCTGTTTCCTCATCTGTACAATAGGAAGGGGGGACCCTTGCCCACAAGGTGCCGAGAGGTTCAAATGAGATGCTATGGCTTAAAATGCCCTAAAAACTCTAAGGGCTGGGGGGGGGGAGGGGAGAGTATGCACACACTTTGTTGCTACAATTTTCCACTTTCTTGAGCCTACTTTTCTCTCCTGATGTTCCCCCCCCCCCTTTCTTCTCATACCTTGAGCCACCATCACGGCTGCCCTGGGCCCCATGGCCCTCCCAATCCCAGGCCTGGAAACAAATCCCTCTCGAAGCCACCAACTTTCTCCCCACAAGGAGAGATGAGGCAAAACTATGACAGTCCCAAAGGGGAAATGGATCTAATTCTTCCTAGAGTGTAAAGAACTAATATCTGACCCCTTTCAACAGCCAAGTGTGGTCAGATGGAAGGTAGGGAGGGAAGTCAAGGAACTCAAGGTACCAGGAGTTGAAAGGAGGCACCACAAGTTGACCAAAAAATGGAGAGAGAGGGGAGAGAGGGAAAAAAAATTCCAGTCTAGTCTGGGTCACATCCTCAGACGTGTCTGAGCTCTCACTCCCACGATAGCCCCAGGGCCAAAGAGATGGCTGAGTTCCTATCACAGCGCACTGGCCAGCAGAAAAATGCTTCTGAAGTCCTGGGCCCGAATGCAGGCAGCGCTCACTGGAAGAGGCTGCGGCCAGCTGCAGCTTCTGACTCAGTGGCCTGGGGCAGCCCGGGAAGGTCTGGAGGCAGGCTCTGGGTGCCTTCTCCCCTCCCCTGCCCTGAACCGTGGCCCAGCAGAGGAGGGACGGCTTGCCGAAGGGACTCGGGCTCAAGGGCCCCTGCTGGGCCAGAACCCCAGCCACTCCTGGTCATCTCCCAGCCCCAGCCTCTCACCTGCCTTCTTGGAGGCCTTGCCCAGTGTCCCCTTCACGGTCCTGCAGTGAGAGTTGTCGCCGCCACAGACACCGCACTTGTCATCTGCCTTCATGGACCCCACCTCCTTGTCACAGCCAACGGGCTGACGCCAGAGGTGGGGTCAGAGGATAAGGCTCCCGTGCTCCCCACCCCCACCCCCCACCCCAGGCCAGCAGCCCCTGGTTCCCTCCCCAGTCCCCAGGCCCCACGAGTTGACCCTGAACCCAGAGGCATTCCTGGACACGTCACTGCCACAAACTCGCCATGTGACACGGGCAGGTCTTAAACCTGGCCATTCCTCTTCCCTCGAATGGGCTGGGCAATAACCCCCTTCTAGGATCCCAGGGTTATGTCGAGGACCAAGGGTGTCATGGGTGGGGAAGGCGAGGAGATGCCTGTCTCCCTAGGGCCCAGGAGAAGCGGGCAGTATAGCCCTCCAGTCTCCCCAGGCAGGCAGAAGGTGGGTGGCCCGGAGCAGGGAACCCACCACACATTCGCCGCGGGCACAGACGCTGTATGGGTCCCGGTAGCTGCAGCGGGTCCCGTCGTGGACCACCTGGTTCATGAAGACCACATCCCCTGTGTCCTCCGACTGGCAGATCAGCTCACACTTCTGGGCATCTGTGGAGAAAGGGACCGTGCTGCATTCCCAGCTGTGCTCGGAGAAAGCGGGCTGGCCCAGAAGGACACCAGCGCATGTCCCAAGCGGGAAGCTCCTGGGCCAGCTCTGGGCAGTAGGGGGGAGCACTGAGTATGGAGCTGGGACTTACAATCCCTGCCATGTCACCTATGAGCCTAGTGACCCTGGGCAAATCAGCTGACCTCTCGGAGTCTCTGTTCCTTATTTATTATCCCTGATCAATAAAATGCCACGTCAGGATGCTAAAGAAAATCAAGTGATAAAATAATAGTAATGGCCATAATAATAAGCCAATATATAGTGAATGCTTACCATGTACCTAATACTTCCAAAACCTTTACATACTCTTTTTTTTTTTTTTTTAAGTAGGCTCCACGTCCAATGTGGGGCTTGAACTCACGATCCCGAGATCAACAGTCACGTGTTCTACTGACTGAGTCAGCCGGGTGCCCCTACACACTCTTGATGCACGACCTCAAATTTTTTGTGTGACTTAACTCATTTAAACTTTTCAGTAAGTTCTAGGAAGCCAGTTCTAGCATTCTAGAGGAGGAGACCAAGGACCAGAGAGGTTAAGAAAGTTGCCCAAGGCCACACAGCCACACACTGAGAACCAACTCCAGGATTCTAAACAAGGCAGTCTGGCTTGAGTCCCACACTGACCTCTACATACACTTCAGCAGTCTCATGTATAACAGTGTATCTCAACATGATTGCAAACATCAGGACACCCTGTGAGAGTAAAGCAGGGCAGTAGGCTGGGTTTGGGTTTATAAAACAAAGTTGCAGTGAGAGTGGAAAGGAGGCCCTTCCTAGTTCTAACAATTAATTGTTCTCTTTCCCATCTGGGCTATTGATGTCCTTAAAAGAAGGTTCCAAAAAACGTAACATATAAACACTTGCTGTGTTTCTTAGAAAAAGGGAAGTTGGGGCTTAGCTAAC
Organism: Prionailurus bengalensis; assembly: GCF_016509475.1. Taxonomy (NCBI): domain Eukaryota; kingdom Metazoa; phylum Chordata; class Mammalia; order Carnivora; family Felidae; genus Prionailurus; species Prionailurus bengalensis. Next base: position 31,169,490 of record NC_057351.1, on the reverse strand, counting down.
TTTCTGGAATTTGTCTAAAAGTCCTGGGAAAGCCCAAAGCCCAGCTGCCCCATGGGCCTTGAAGCCCCTTCTTCTAGAGGCTTGTTTGGATCTGAATGGATCTGCAAGGCTTTCAAAGCGAGCCACCCCCTTAGCCAAACTTCTCAGCAACCAAATGGCTCCCCGCCCCTTGTCCCTGGGCTCCTAGGATACATCTTGCCCCAGTACTCAGGGCTCAAGTTCAGAGCCACAGCATCCAATACCACTTTGAACTTCACACACAGGGAGGATCCTGACCAGTACGCCCCAGGCAGGCAGGCAGCCACGGAAGCCAGCGGACAGTGGCGAGCTCCCCAGAATGGGAGGAATTCAAAGCAGAGGGAAAATGCTCTCTGCGATCATATTCTGGAGAGGTCTGTGTACCGGTGGGCAATGGAGAGGCCTCTAATGTCCCTTCTAATCTGAAGACTGTCATTCTAAATGTCAGCTGAATTGCCCTGCAATTAATACTTTGGAACAGGGGCTAAAAGAGGCAGCCCTGGGCTCAGGAGAGGAAAGGCTGCTCTAGTCGGTGCCATCGGAGGCTGAGGGCTGTGTGGTGGGGGGTGAGCATCTGACCATCAAAGGACCATGGACAGGCTGGCAGGGGAGGTGAACACAGAGGACAGTTAAGGGCCCTTCCAGCATAAAGGCTCTAAGAGGCCGTGAATCCCACCCCTTCACTGGTATCTTGCTGCTGCTACAAGAGCCGTCAGTGGAAAGGCTCCAAAGCAGACAGGCACTGGCCTGCGTCTGTCCCAGAGCAGCCTGGAGGGAGTCCGTATGAGGATCCCTGGCCACAGGCTCCCATCTGTGTGCCTCTTCAATCATTTTCATTAGCTGCTGAAACAGTAGCACAGCCAGTAAAACCTAAAACTATGGTATCTAACGGGACTGGGGCTCTCAGCAAAGCCAGGGCACCTGTACCTGTATAGAGCCTTCCCGTACAGGTAAGGGACCCGTGTGAGAGGCACCAACCCCAACAGCCAACACTGCTGTCAGCCGCAACAGCACCTCTGAGTGAAACGTCCCTGGTTCAAAGGCCACCTGGGGGGGGGGGGGGTGGGTTCAGTCAGTTGAGCGCCCGACTTCGGCTCAGGTCATGATCTCACGGTTTGTGGGTTTGAGCCCCACGTCGGGCTTCACACTGACAGCACGCAGCCCGCTTGGGATTCTCTCTTGCCCTCTCTCTGCCCCTCCTCACCCCCTTACTTTTTCTCTCTCTCAAAAATAAATAAACTTAAAAAAAAAAAAGAAAAGAAAAGACAAGACATGCCCCGGTTCCAGATCGTTTCCCTGCCAGGGAACAGTCCTCATAAACCTACACATCAGGGATGGCTTTAAGGAGGGCGGCGGCCCAAAGACAAGGGCCTGCACAAAGGCGGCCAGCCTGCCGACTGTCCTCCACCGTCCCTCCACCTCCACTGGTGGCCCCAGGCACGGGAGGCCCACCTAGCAGATGCCCAAGGACATGGCGGATGGGAGGGGGAGCGGGGCTCACTCACCGTCTTCTGGCTCGTAGGGGATCCAGCTGTGCTTGGCATCCCGGTGGATGTAATAAGAGTTGCGCCTCGCACACTGCTGGGCCCGGAAGTCCTCGTGGGGCCCCGGGCACTCCTCACTGTTGCACACCTGGTACTGGAACATGGGCCCTGAGCACAGGCGGCCTCCGTAGGCTGGGCTGGGGCAGGCAGAGAGACCCGGTGACCTTGCCGGGGGAAGGCTGGGGAGGGCCAGGCTTCCCGCGTGGCCCCCAGGGGCAGCTCGGCCTTCTAGGGGAACATAAAGCGGCTGCTCGAACGTAAACTAGAGGGCTGCTCGTGGTGGGGGCTGCCATGCTCAGAGCCCTTCCAGATTCTTCTCGCCCCACCCCTGGGGCATATGCCACCTGTTCCCCTGTGTGTTGCGCGAGGGGCGGTGGGGGAGCTGAGAAGCACGGAGCCAGGGATGAGCAACCCTCTCCAATCGGGCTGGAAGAGAAACCGGTCTCATTTATCTCTGTGTACCCTTCGAACCATGACTCACGGCCTGACACCACGGGGGCACTCCCTCCCAAGGTGCCCCCGCGAGTTCCCATCTGCACCTGCTTCGCGTCCTAATAAACTAAGGAGTGGTAAAAACAGACTTGGGTCCCGAATGAGAAGGCCTGGCTAGGTCTAACCCCACGTCCCGCCTATGCAAATCTTGGGCAAGTCACTTCGTCCCGCTGAGCCTTAATTTCCTCTTTAAAGGTGGGACCCGGATACCTCTTCGGCCACCTACCTCCTGGTGTGTCGGTGAGGAATAAATAAGAAATGGCCTATGAGGTACTCTGTACTGTCTGCCATCGTGTTAAGAGGATTGGGTAGCGTTACGGATGCCAAGCGTCCAGGCGTAGGTGACCGCGGCTCCGCTCCCGGACGCTGGGGCGTCACGGGGGTTCGTGCACCCAAGCGCTCACCCTTCTACCTGGCGGGGAGCAAGTGCTCGATACACGGTAATAATTGTAACAGCAGCTGTCATCCGTTAGTGCTTAATCTGGGCTGGGCACAGCGCTGAATTCTTTCACTTAAGCCTCGTAAAATAAAAATAGTTCTTATCACAGAGGAGTTTGAAAGAGGGCAGCTCTGATGGAGGGGATAACCATCCACCTGGAAGGTGTTTTGCTCGGAGTGGGCGCCACAGAGCCCTGCTCCAACCCCGGCTCTCCCCCCACCGACGGGTGGAAGTTACGGGGCGGGCCCTTTGGCTCCTGTTTGCAAAAGGTCAGCACAGCCGTCTGACACAGGAATAGGCTCCTCTGGGCGGTAGTGAGCTTCCCATCCCTGGAGGTAAACGGCCGAGTGTGAAGGACCCCTCCTGAGGATGCGAGGGAGGGTGGCCAACACTGAGCCACAGCATCCAGGGGGCCTGCTGTTCAGCGGAGTCTCGGCGTCCCTGGTCCCCGGAGCCGGCTGACCCGCACGGCCGCGTGTGACCCACACCGCCAGCCCTCATCTCGCCCGAGGCTGTTCTGAGCAGCCTGGGAGAGGCAGGCCGTGGCCAGCTGGCCCTCGGAAGTTCCAAAACCATGGGAGAGATCCCCATAGAGGGGACAAAAGGGGAGAAACAGACCGATCCCCCAGAACGTTGGATTTACTGGGGCAGTGAAAGGCAGGAGTCGATGTCAAGTTTTGCTTCCTGGGGTAGAAAACAAACATGGCTACTGAGCATTTAGATGCTTCCTCAAAGGTGTTTTCTCAAAGCTTAGCCAGAGGATCCGGGTCACAGGCAGACTCGTGAAACTGGCGGAGTCTTTGGGCCCACCCAGAGTCTTCTGCGCTTGAGTCTGAGAATCACCGGTTCAGACCTAATCTCAGCCTGATAGGAGATGTCAGGCCCGGGTGGAAGTGATGTGGCTCCCCCCAAACAATTTTGGGTCCCCACCATCAGGATACAGGCACCTGCAGGGTCCTTCTCTCAAGTGTCCTGGCCCTCGGTGCCTTCCTCACCCAGCCCCTTCTCAGGCCTAGGGAGGGAGGGGGTCCCCTGCCCTGCCCACCTCAGCCAAGAGCACTCACGGGGGATTGTCACAGCTCCGGCTCCGGGATCGAACGCCACCCCCGCATGACCGTGAGCATGACCCGAACTTGGTCCAGGAGCTCCAGCCTCCATCCTGGCCGTAAGTCTGCTCCGGCGACTTCCAGATGCAGTGACCTTTGAAGCACCACTGGGATGGAGCAGAGGGAATGAGGTTACCCTGGGCACCCCGCCCCCCGCTGCCTAGCCTGCTAGGAAGGGTGCCCGACTGCGCACATGGCACAGCTGGTGGGTGCCACAGGTGAGCCCAGAGAAAGGGACATTAAGAGTACGAGCCCCAGGGTGACAGAATCCCACCCACACCTCGAGCCAAGTGACCTCCGGCAAAGGGCTCCCCTTCCTGAGCCTATTCCTCTGGTGTCCACTGTGGATAACAGCACCTGCCCCCAGGGCTGCCGTGAGCCTCCAAGGAGATAATGCCGGACACACACAGCCCTCCAAAAATGGCAGAGAGTATTGCTAATGACAGTAATAATTATGCAATTATTTGGTTTATCACCCCCCGAGAAAAAAAGAGCTGATAGGGGAGAGAAGACACAGTCTCACCATGTTAATCTAGAGTAGATCTTAGCTCTGTGTCTCAAAATCACCACTCAGAGGCCACAGGCCGGTGTGTTTGTGGGAGGCAAGCCAGCCACACAGGGAGGTCCATCCATGCACAAATGGAGGGGGTATACGAATGGAGTCTGAGAGGCCTGGGCTGGAACCCCAGCTCGGCCATTACTAGCTATGTGGGGCTTTGGCATAACTTCACCTTGCTGAGCCTCAGTCTACTCATCTGTTAAATGGGACTGTTCTAAGAACTAAAGGCAGTAATACCCACAAAGGCCTTAGCTCAGGGCCAGGCACAAAGGCGGGCTCGACCAAAGTAACCCCCTCCCCTTCTCCTGCAGGGCAATATGTAAGAAGTACAGCAAAGCTCCCTGGGTCTTTTTAAAGAGATAACAGAGTGGCTCTCAGCCTTAGAGTCACCTGGGGAGCTTTTAAGACTCCAGATGCCTTGGGGCGCTTGGGTGGCTCAGGTGGTTAAGCGTCCGACTTCAGCTCAGGTCATGATCTCACAGTTCATGAGTTCGAACCCTGCACTGGGCTCTGTGCTGACAGCTCAGAGCCTGGAACCTGCTTCAGATTCTGTGTCTCCCTCTCTCTGCCCCTCCCCTGCTCATGTGCATGCACTCTCTCTCTCAAAGAATAAATAAACATTAAAAAAAAAAAACCACCTCCAGATGCTTTGACTTCACCCCAGACCAACGGAGTCAGAATCTCTAGGAGTGGGGAGTTTTTACAGTAGCAATAGTATACCTTACATACTACAAAAAGTCTCTCCGGTCAAGTGTGCAAGTCAACAATTCTTCACAATCGACAGCGTTGTGCAACCGTCACCACGTCCAATTTGAGAACATTTCCATCACCCCAAAGAGATCTCCGTACCTGTTCTAGAGGTGGGGACTTTTAGAGCTCCCCGGATGGTTCCAATCTGCAGCCAGACCTGAGAGCCACGGATTGATTGTCACATGCAATTGTGACGGAAGGACCTGGAACTCTGGAAATACCAGGAGCCAGTGTACCGAGCCTCCGGGGTAAGAACCCGCCAGGTGTGGAGCCCACTGGGCCATGCATAGCCGTGGGAAGCCCCATCCATCTGTGAGGAGGCAAGCCCTCCACATGTGATGTGAGCGGGCAGAGCCTCGTGAGGGCAGAGGGCAGAGGGCAGGCTAGGGGGGCGGGTCCTGTGGCTGAGTAATAACCCTGGAGCCTCTCTTAACACCCTGCTTCTTCCCAGCTCTCTGCTTTGCTCCAGCGTGACTCAGTGATTCAGAACAACCCAAAGAGTGGAAAGGCCACTCGGTCAGGGGTCAGCAGGACCCGAAGTTCAATGAATGGCCCAAGGTCACCACAGAAATCAGGGAAGGGCCAGCAATATAGCAGAAGTGGATTTTAGAACCCCTCAGGCTCTTAGACCCGGCCATGAGGTCCCCCATACAAATGATGCCCTGGCACCCACACCTGCTCAAGAGGGCAAACACATGCCGGGTGATATGTGAAAGGGCAGGTCTGGGGCAGGGGAGGCAACACGCATGTGGGAGAACCAGCATGGTGGGCCGGGGAGGGGGGCGGGCAGGACACCTGGAGTCTTCCCTTCATCCCTTCCTTTGCCTGCCTGGGCCTCGCTCTTCTCATCTGTAAAATGGGGGTGAGATGATGCCGAACTCTGTGAAGCAAGCGACTGTGGTGTGGGAGACAAGGTGTACCTATGAGTTCCTGGGGGGCTCCAGGCACACACACACGCAGCCACACGCCTGGGGGGCAGGGGCTCCCCGGGACCTGCACACTCCTGCTGCAGCCCCGGGAACGCAGGTACCTGGCCAGGGGCACACTCTGTCCCGTCCAGCGGGGGCCCCTTCTTGGTCTTGCAGAAGTACGGGTTGTCAGGATGGCTGCACCACAGCTGTTTGCAGGGCTCGAAGGTCTGGAACTGCGCGGTAAGGGGACGGGGGTCACCGGCTACACTGGCCCTCAGGCTCTGACAAGTTGTCCAGGGGGCAAAGGGCAGTGATGGAGAGGAGTGGTGCGGTGGACGCTGGGGCCACAGCGCTGTGAAGGAGGCAGGAGGGCCCACACCCTCAAACCGGACCCCACTCCAAGCGCCATGGCCTCCGGTGACCCCTCTTCCCTCCAGCGGGGCACCGAGAAGGGGCAGGCCACAGCCCACATCCCTTGTCGTCCCCCCAGGCCTCCCTCCTTGCCTTTGCAGAAGCCACTGTGACACTGGGCAGGGACTAGGGTTTCGAGGGTCTGAGGCTCCAGGGAGGCTTGGGCCTGCTGACGTCCCCTGAGCCCAGTGCCTATCGGGGCTTCAAGGGGCTGTCGGTCCAGCCGGGACCCCAAGGCACCCAGACAAGGTCAGGACTCCCAGCATCCTCTAGTCTCGCCAGGCTGTGCCAGATGTTGGTGATCTCCTGCTTCCCATTGTCCAGGAGAGCCCAGTTTTTTTCTCTCCTACCATCCCCCTGCCAGCCGGACCAGTGTCCTCCAGATACAGCCCTGGGCATTGAAACCCCTCTCCACCCCCAGCTCAGAGAGCACGTGTCCCAGTGTGGCCTGGACAGACACGGAGCCTCCTGGGCCTGCAGAGCTGAGGAGGGGCCTGCATTCCTGGATGGGATGTTTGAGGCGCTGGAGTCACCGAGGCCTGACCCCTCAGAAAGACCCCTGCCCTGGGATGTCCCCTTCTCTGAGCCTCTGCCTGGATGCTTGTTAGCAGTTGCTCTGTTCTCTCCTGGGTGGCTCTAGCTAATCCCCAGGGCCAGGCTCTCCCTCGCCCTGTCCTGCAGGGTAAGGAAGGGCTATGCCCCCTTATATGTGTCTCCTGGGCATGGGGTGCGGTGGCGGGGCATGCAATTCACCGCCTGGAGAAGAGTTATGTGGCGACACAGGAGAATTTCACAAGGGTGACGAATCAGCCCAAATCATCCTACCAAATCCCTGAAGAGCAGACAGAGGCAACTATTCCTCCATCAGGCGAGAGCCCAGTGGCTGATGTGACAGAGGAACTGCCTGGCAGATAAGCTCCCTGATAACCCAGCCCAGCCAGGATCCCACCAGTCACCTGCCGCTCTGTTCTACTATGTTCCATCTTTCCCAGGAGTAAAGCATCCCCCAGCCACTGCACACACCTGCCCCCAAAGGTGGGACTGGGTGGGGAAGTTATGTAGCAGAAGGTGGCGGGGCCAGGTGCCGGTCGCCCTGGATCCCCCACCCCCTGCCATGGCAGCTGGCACGGAGCCTGTGGGCCCATCACCAGGCTACCTGGCCAGGAGGGAGGAAGATGTTCTGTGCAGGACCAGCCTGGGTCACAGACGGACACGGCCCTGATTCTCCAGCAGTCACAGGCTGGTGGGAACTCACCGCAGAGCAGGTATGGTATCCAGAGCCGAAGTCAAAGCGGCACTGCTCGTCCATCGAGTAGTCAATGCCCGGCAGCTCCGGGGGCTGGGGCCAGGCGGGCGCAAAGGGGTCATCGAGGAGGCAGTCGTAGGAGCTGCCGGCGGAGACAAGGAGGTGAGCCAGGCTGAGGCCGGCGCTCCCCAGCTCTCCTTTCCTGGAGGTGGGGGGTTTAAGGAGCAAAGAAGGCCTGCAGGAATCCATCATTGCTGCCCTCCGCTAGGAGCCGTGTCTTCCAGGGAGGAAGGCTTGGTCCCTGGACCATTTGAGGGCTCATTGCACCGAGGGAAGAAAAGTCAGGCCGCCACACAGGACGTACTCGGGGCCCTGGCCAGCTGCCGCCCGAGGTGGGTGACAGTGTCTCTGCCCACACCTGCCCCCCCCCCTCCAAGTCCTGTCTGTACCCATTCTTGGCCTTGAGCTCCTGAGTCTAAAGCTTGTCCTGGGCCCCTGATGACCTGGGAACTGAGCGTGTGTGGGGGCCAGGGAAGTACAGGGAGGGAGATGGCTGGGGCAGGGGGGGGATGAAGGGCAGGCTGCATGCTCCCCAGTCCCCAGCCCGGAGGTGGAGGTGACCTACGGGAGGTAGCGGCTCAGCTCCACTTTGCTGCAGCGGGACCAGTGGAAGCGGTGGAAGGCAGCCTGCACCAGGGGTGCCATGACGCTGCCCAGGCTGGTCTCGTCCGCGCAGCCATTCCCCTGACCGTCATGCTCCATGCCGAGCCTAGAGGGTGGCGGTCGGGGAGGGGGGGAAGACGGGAATCCTGAGTCATGCCAGGGAGCCCGTCCCCGGGAAAACAGGCAGGTGGAACAGCAGTGGGAGACCATGCCCTGACCAGGCTTCAAACTGGACGGAAGCTGAGGGTCCCCCCCGCTCCCCAGTGGGGCTGGACTCATTCTGCCCTCCTGCCCCCTCCTCAAACCCCACCCCGCCCTCACGGCTTCCATGGCCAGCTCAAGCCCCACTCCGACCCCAGACACCCTCCCTGGCCACCCTGACTGAGGGCTGACCTCCCACGGTGGCGGCCACTTGCCCCACCATTAACACCTCACATGCCACGACGTGCTGTCTCTTCGCCAGACCCAAGGCCTTCAAGTACAAGGACCCGGTCTTCATTTGGTTCAGCTCAACCTCATTTACCGAGTGGCTTACTTAAGCTTCTCCGAGACCCCGTAGTACTTTAGCACGGAGCTCTGTGCCTGGTACACACCTACCATGATGATAGTCTAAATTTAAAAGCTTGGTTCTTTTTATAATTAGTACTTAATGTGCCAAAGCCCTGAGGTTCTAAATTCTCAAGTACTCCCAGGTGGCTGCCTCTGGCCTTGACCACTAGACAGACACAGGGACCTCTGGTGCTGACCTTGGCTCTCCACAGGGAGAGGTCTCTGCTTTGGGAAGAGTGGACCCCCCTGCCTCCCACGTACAGGAAGACAAACTCCCAGCTCTAAAATATGTGGAACCATGGGCAGGAAGAGACCTCAGGGGTACCCCGGGTGTCAGCCTCCATGCTGCAGAGGAGGAAACTGAGGCCCGGGAGACAAGGGGTCACTGCCCGGTGAGGGGAAGAGCTGGGATGAAGTCCACATGGTCTCTGTGCTGACAAGGCCGGTGTGGAGAGGGGCACGGCAGACAGTGGGGGGCAGAACCCCTCTGGGCTGGCCCACTCCCCTGCTCCCCAGGCTCTTCACCTGCAGCACAGAGCCCTCCCTCCGCGTGTGCCCTGGGGAGGGGCCGGGCCAGGAGTGCGTCCCTCAGCTCTGCCCTCTGGGCAGACGACGCCAGGAGGCATGACTGTAGCATGGGCACATTACCAGAGGACACGCTAGATGTCAGTGGCTTATCTGCTTTCTCCCAGAACGTAGCTTCTCTGGCCTAGTCTCCACGGCAGTCCATCCCTACAACGGGGCCTGGCGCACAGTGGGTGCTCAAGAAATGTTGGTCGCATGAACGGATATGCTCCCAACAAAATCCAGGCCCGAGGATCAAGCAAGCAAGCCGCCAGCCTGGCCTGAGGCCGGAGCCTCTGTGCACCTGTTGAAGATGGGCTCAGACCAGCGCCCTGTGTGCACCGAGCACCAGTGTGGGCCGGGACAGCTCTCAGAAGGGTCTTGAGTTGTGCATGGGACGTGGGAGAGAGACCGTCCAGAGAACAGACCACCTCCTATGACGGGATAGTGCATCCACCTGCCCAGAGACAGGGCCACGTCTGGTTTTCCGTGGCCCTGGGATTTGGGGGCTCGGACCCAACGCGGGCCCAGAATTGCCATCTGGGCCCCTGGGCTCCGTTCCCATCAGCGCTGGGCCTCAGTGCGTGGGCATCTCCCGGGACACTGGGATGGGGGCCTGATCTGGGATAAAGCCTCCCACACCCGCAGAACCCCTCGGAGCTCCCGGCACAGCCCGCCCTCCCGGCGCCACTTACACGTGGCCGGTCTCGTGAGCCACCACGAAGGCCGAGGAGAAGCCATCCTCGTGGTTGAGGGTACAGCTTCTCAACGGGTGGCACATGCCAGTGACAGGCGCATACCCTGCCGGAGAGAGGGAGAGAGGGCGGACAGAGAGGTCATGGGGAGGTAAAGCAGGACTCAATGAGGTCTGTGACTGACCAGCCACTGCAGGGACATCCTGACGTGGTCACTGCCAGAGGCTGCCTGGAGGAAGAAGGATCCTTGCAAGGCCCGCCCCCCCCGCCCCCCCCCCTCAGTACAGCAACCCCGAGCCAAATGCCCCCACACCCTAAAGCTCCACGGAGCCCCTCAGGGCCCACAGCCTCCTCTAATCAAGGCAGTGGGATTTCCAGATGCCCCAAGCCTGCCCAAACCCGACTTCCACGCTGTGCCCCCCTAGCCAGCCAGTCAGCTGGTCAGTCAACAAACACATTCCAAATACTTTTTGATGGGGAGGGCAGGGGTACACTGTGTTACATTCTATGGGGAACCAGAGGAATCAGATCCGAGCCCCCCTGCCCTGCCCCTGTCCCTGCCCCTGCCACACGCCCACACTTAAGGAGCAGATGGCTTAGCAGAGAGACTAGGTGGTAAGAGGTCAGCTCACACGAGGGCCTGCAAGGCTACAGTCAAGGGGCATCATGTGTGCGCAGGGGGCATGTGGAGGAGAGAACAGATTCAACTAAGGGGGTTGAGGGCCACCAGGTAATGGCTCATGGGGGGGGGGCACAGGGTTGGGCCCAGAGGACAGGTAAGACTCTGCAGGGGAGGGGATGGGGGGACGTGCTGGGGGGGACACAGAAAGGCAGTGCAGGGGGCTGCACGTAGCAGCCCCAGTAATGTTTGCTAAGTAGCTACTGTGTGTGAGGCCTGAATTCTTTTTTATTTACTTATTTGAAGACAGAGGAAAAAAAAGCACATGTCCATGGGTGAGGGGCAGAAAGAGAGAGAGAGAGAGAGAGAGAGAGAGAGAGAATCCCAAGCAGGCTCCTCGCCGTCACCGCAGGGCCCAACGTGGGGCTCCATCCCACGAACTGTGAGATCACGACCTGAGCCGAAATCAAGAATCAGACGCTTAACCAACTGAGCCACCCAGGCCACCCCACGAGGCCTGCGTTCTAAGGGGCCTGCTTCCCAGCCTCCCCGGGGCCCCGTTGTAGGCTGGGAGGGAAGGCTGGGCTGGGAAAGACCTCGGAGAAGGGGTGAGGGCAGAAAGCACTTCCTGCCTGGGGCTGCGGTTATCCAGCCCCAGACGACTCTACCCGGTCTTCAGAATTGCTCAAATGCTCTTTTATCTGAGACGCTTCGGGGGACTCTAGTGAGAGGCTGCGGTGTGAAGGAGCTTCCTGGGGCCTCTACTGTCCTGGAGTTCTGAGGTTTACTCTACGTGAGACGTGGGGATACACCTGCACACGTGTTGGTACGTCTGGTCACATGTGTCTGTGCACGAGCACGCACGTGTAAGTACGTACATGTATCCGCATGCGTAAGCGTGTGTATCTATGTGATCCGTGTACACGTATATCTGTGTGTGTGTGTGTATGTGTGTGTGTGTGTGTGTGTGTGTGTGTGTGTGTGAGAGAGCAAACCCCACACTTGACACTTCGGGGATTCAGACAAGGAGGCTTTGGATAGAGGCATGGCCAGCTGACTCCCTTCTGGAATCAGACCAGGAAAAACTAGAAAGCCCTCAACTCGGAGCCTGAAGATCCAGTCAGAGCTGCAGATCTGTCTCGTCTCTGCTAGAGGGCAGGGGCAAGCCTCTTCGCCACTCTGTGCCTCAGTTTCCCCACCGGGAAAACCGCGAGTGACCAAAGCTTCACGTGTCTGCAGAGCACGCACGACCACAGGCATTTATTTCAGGCCTCCCTCAGCCCTTGTGGCGGGCTGGAGTGGGGGAAAGCGGCAACTGTTTTCTCCCCACTCGGCAGGTGGGAGGACCAGGGGAGAAGAAGTGAGCTTGGGTCGCTGCACAGAGAGGTGTGGAGCGTGTCCACACACATGCCCTGCTAGGTGCCCCGAGGCCTGTGATGAACCCATATCGATACGGGGGTGGGGGGTGGGGGGGCTGGGGAACAGAAGCATCTTGAAGACGCTGACGGGTCTTCCCGCAGCCAGGCTCTGGGACAGTAAGCCTGACCACTCGCGGCCACCCGCAGGCTCGACCCAGACAGCAGGGACCAGAGCGGGGACCCATTCACTTCCCCTGATCCCCGAGGAAACCACTCTAAAGCTTGCCCATCCAGATGGGCCAGGTCCTTCTCCAGAGTCCCATGAATCTCTCTGTTGACTGGCTCCTCAGAGCTCCTCGGGTGGCTCCAGAGAGCCCAGCCCCGAGCCCCGGCCTCTGCCCTGCAGCTGCAACACCTGGCCACAGCAAATACAGTACCTTGCGTACCTGAGGGCCCAAAGTCCTGCCGGGTGAGGAAGACGACGTGGTCATGGTGCTCTGCGTGGCTGGGATCCTGGCGCTGCTGAGAGTGTGCCCAGCGACATACCTGCTCCAGGCTGCGAGAGGGGTTCCCCCGCTCGATCAGGCTCAGAGACTGCGGGGGCCAAGAGCGTCAACAGAGAGGGGGTTGCCAGCGGGCACCCGTCGTTCCCCTCCCGGTGGCAGAGGACACCGAGGCCCGTGGGACGCGGTGCCGGTCCCCAGGTCGCTGTGCATGCGCACAGCCCTCCCGCTTCGGGGAACACTCGCGTGCCAGGCCCTGTGCCGGGACACCTGTCTGCCGGGAACTCAACGCGCATTCTCTCGCATCCCTCGACCGAGCTGCAAGGCGGGGGTAGCTCTGAGCACTTCTGTGCCTTGTGTTCGTGGTCTCATCTAATCTTCACAACAGCCCCTGGAGGAAGGTGCTACTGCCACCCCCACTCGGGGGAGAAGAAGCCACCAGTCGGTCTAAGACTGCAGAGCCCAGGGCCCCAGGGTCCAACCAGAGCAGGACTTGTCTCGCGGTCACTGCCCGGCTCAGAGCCCATTTCCGCACGGGGTCCTCAAGGAGAGGGATCTCCAGCTGCCAGGGCATAGGACTGCCTGCTTCCAGACTGCAGGGAATCCCCCAGGCCCCGCTTAACATCCCCAAATGCCTCTGCCCCTGAAGCCTCAACTCTAACGGTCTCAGGGTTCTGATTCTGGGAACAAAATGCTTCCTACATGCTGACCAGCCCCTCCCCACACCACAGCCCGTCCGATGCACCGGTCCCCCACCCCCTCTCCCTCCAAACCCTGCCAGTTGCAGAAGGGAGGTGGTCACCTGCCGGTAGCCGACCATGATCAAGCGGACAAGGGCAATGTTTATGTGGGCGCCCAGGGACTCATCGTGGTAAATCTCATCCACCTGCAAGGAGAAAAGAGCATGCAATTTTAAGGGAAGCAAACGTTTGTCAAGAGCCTACCACACAGCAGGTACTGAGCCAGGCACCTGACCCGTGTTATCCTCACCACGGCCTTTTCAGGCAGCATTCTTCTCCCTACTGTACAGACGAAGACACTGAGGCAGAGAGAGGCAAAATGACCTTCCCAAGGCCACACTGCTAAGTTGCTGCAGACCTGGGATTCAAATCCTGCCCCGCCTAGTTCCACCTGTGCACTCTCTCCACGAAGCCAAGTGTGAGGGGCTGGCCTCACACTCAGCCCTCTGACAAAGACTCATCTTTCCACGGCTCAGGAGAGTCCTTCCACAAATGTCCCCCGGCCCGGGTCGCTCATCCTCAAGCCCCTGGGTACCCCTCCAATTGCCACCGGAATCGTCTGTCTGCTCCGTAGTGCCCGGGCACTTTTCCACGGCAAATCCAAGGGAAAGTACACGAGGACCTTGGAAATGCAGAGTCTCGGGCCCACCTCCCAAGTCAGAGTCTGTAATCTGAACACAATCCCCGGGGATGCTCAGCCACGGTCAAGTTTGAGGACCATGGCCTTGGAAAACTCCCTTCTCCCACAGGCCCAGGGGTCCGTGGGGCAGTGTCCCGCACAGGCCGCCAAAGAATGCTATCCCTCCTACACCCTGAATCAGGAGAGCCGGAACAGTGTCCATGACAGATGGACGAGGCTCTGTCTGTCCACCCCCAGAGACAGGCAGCTCACCCTCCCCTGAGTGCCCATCTCCTAAGGATGCCCCTTGAACAATTCCAGCTTTTTTGTTTTAACTTTTTTTTCTGAATATAAAACATTTCACCCTGTAAACTTTGAAAAGTACAAAAAAAAAGGTGAAAGAGGAAAATCAAATTGCCCAAACTACAATCAGCCAGATGTACAATAACCACAGTTAACATGCTTCTTGCCGGGTGCGTATCTGTGTGTGTGTGTGCGCACGCGTGTGTGTGTGTGTGTGTGTGTGTGTGTGTGTGGTGGGCGGGTGGGGGGGGGAGGGGGAGGCTCAATTTACAAAACAGTAATCATACTGAATATACCGTTAATACATTGGTTGTTTCATGAAACAGTATTCTGTATGTTTAAAAGCATCACCTCTAGGGGGCGCCTGGGTGGCTCAGTCGGTTAAGCATCCGAGTCTTGGTTTTGGCTCAGGTCATGATTTCACGGTTCGTGGGATCGAGCCCCACGTCGGGTTCTGCTGACAGTGTGGAGCCTCCTTGGGGTTCTCTCTCTCCCTCTCTGCCCCTCCCCCCTCAAAATAAACTTTTTAAAAAAAGTATCATCTCTAATGTCTGCGTATGATGGGCCACGACTTAGATAATTAATCCCCTAGCTGGACGTAACCCCCGAGACTCGCTCGGTGACTCGCTCGGTGGGTCAGTGTCAGAGCACGGCACTGGTGAAGCAATGCAGTTACTGGGGGCCAGAGTCCCGGGTTCGGGTCCTAGCTCTGCGGCTTAGGGCACATCAGGCAACGCCTTGGGACCTCTGTTTCTGTTTCTGTAGAATGGGCATCCTAATGGCTGTCACGGGAGAACTGTGCGGTGGAAGACGGGGGTGCCGACCGGCCACACACACACTTTCTCCCAAACAAGTCCAACCTAAGAATTCTCTCCTGTTCTGCCAAAATAATCCGCACCGGAGTAACTCTTAAATAACCTTGACATTTCAGCCCCGCCAACTCAGAACGTGGCCTTCCACGTGGTCAGTGTCTCAGACCTCCCTGCTGTGCCCTGCGGGCAAGCAGACCAGCGACGGGGTGATAAGCAGGGCACACTCCACACAGACACATCTGTGCCCCACATGTACACATGGAAACCCCACCGGTTGCCCCAGGGCAGGAAAAGAGATCAGTCGCTGGAATGCTTGGGTGGAGGCGTCCGCACGGCCTCTAGGCTTTTGGAAATTCTCAGGGGGCCACTGTCTTCCTGCTCTGTCTCTCGCCAAAGCGGGCCAGGCAGGTTGCTGCCCGAATCCTTCCTTACTGTCCCCACACTCGGCAGGCCAAAGCCACCCACCAAAGCCCCCAGTGACGCCTGCTCCAAGGGCTGGCATCTCCGGCCCAGGACACGGGGAAGTCTTCGAGGTGGGACTGGGGAGGAGGCTGCTGCCTCTCTGAACAAGAAGTAGGATCAGAGCCCGAGTGTCCATCACTGGTGGGGGTTGAGCGGGGCCTTCCGATGCCACCTCCCACTCCGGGTGACTGGACTAAATGCAATACTGAGCAAGCAGAAGGGGACGCACCATCCGGAGAGACCCCACTCAGCACAGCACTCTGAAATAATCTGGCGACCAAATGCTTCAGGGACGGATGTACCTAGACCCCAGGAGCTGGGGGAAAGGAAGGTGGTGTACACGTGGGAGGGAGGGGTCAGGGAGGACTTGCTGGAGGACCCAGAACGCGTCCCGCTGGAGAAGGTCACGGGCCTTTCGGAGGAGATGGGCAGAGGTTCAGGGCAGGGGAGAGAAAGGCAGGAGTCACGCGGAACCATCCAGAGAGCCCCAGGCCGGTGGTAATCAGGGCAGCTGAGGCCAGCCCCCCACGCGATGGGAATCTCTTCCCAGCCCACGCTCCCACACTTCCAGCAACGTGTGTGCTAGCCCGTTAGAAAGTTCTGGGCGCCGTGAGCCCCACTGAACCTTCCCGTCCGCCTCCTCCACTGGCCTCAAGTCTCTCTCTGGAAGTCCCACGGGGCGTATCTGCTCCTTTCCCCGGGAGAGATGGCGGCCACGATCTCTCAGGGGACTTCTCTCCGTGCTCACGTCAGTGAAACAGAAAACTTTCCAGGCGGCGAGAGAGACGACAGGCCACTTGCCAAGGAAGGACCATCCATCTGGTTAGGGGTAGGTTGTCAGCAGTGACCAGGGGAGACGCTGAAGTAATAGCACCAAAGTCCCAAGATAAAGAAACCGTCAACCCACAATCCTGGGCCCAGCAAACCAGCTTGTAAGAACCACGATGAAAGAAGCCATTGTCAATCAAGGAAACAGAAACGGAGCCACCCAGACCCCACTGTCTGCAGGTCTGCAGGAAAGTAAGGTGGAAAGTGATCCCCAACAGGTGGCCCAGGGTGTAAGAGTGGGTGAACAGTTCTGAAGCTCTGAGAGCAGCAGGGTTCAGCAATGAGCAAGTCTAGTCTTTTCTTATGCTAAATCAGGAGATAAAAATAGGGTAATTCTATTTCACACCCTTATTCCCTCATTTAAAAAAGGAGGGGGGCCCTGGGTAGCTCAGTTGGTTAAGCATCGGATTCCTGATTTCAGCTCAGGTCATGATCTCACTGTTCGTGAGTTCGAGCCCTACATCGGGCCGTGGACTGACAGTGTGGAGCCTGCTTGGGATTCTCTCTCTCTCCCTCTCTCTGCCCCTCCCCTGCTCATGCGCTCCCTCTCCCTCTCTCTCAAAATAAACTTAAAAAAAAAAAAAAAAGGTGGGGTTGGCCCTGCCATTCCACATCCCCTAGTGGGGTCCGTCTGGGGTGCCCTGGCACCCTCATCTGCACACACCCCCATCACCCCCAGCCCTTGAATAGGGCTCTGATTCAGCTGAAGCTGTCCTGACCCTTTCCACAGGCCAAGGAGGGGGCTGGACAGGGCTGCAGAAGTGCCCTGGCACACAGGTCCCAGCCACAGCCGTGAGCTGGTGCTGGAGCCACAGCCAGGAGGGGGAGCCACAGCCAAGAGGTGCAGCCTCCTGAGAGGCCCAGGACCCCGGCCCTCGCGCGGGCGGCCCCCTGGCAGGCTCTAATCTGGCTGTGCGCTCAAGAACTGGCTGTCGGCCTCCACCCTCCCAATGCCAAAGGTCAGGCCCGTGCGCCAGCTCTGGGGAGACCTGGAACTGCTTCCCGCGGCTGTGGGTCCCAGCGGGATACATCAAGAGACGCCCACAGGGCAGAAAAGAAGGCTATGTCTGGTGTCCTTCTTCCCCACCTCAGCCAAGGTCAACATCCCCTGCCAAGACCCCAGGGTAGCGTTCCACATCAGATATTGGCTTGGGACGGCCACTGGGCATATACTAGAAAATCAAGCAAACGTCAGGACTCTCTCTGGTCAAGGGGGCACAGAACAGCAGAAGGGAGAAGGTCCGCGATAATGTAACAGAAGCTAGAGACCACGAGGGTTGGAGAAAGAGCCGCTATTCCCTGAACACCTACTACGTGCCGGGCACCATGTGAGGGCTTGCATACAACCTCACGCCAGCCTACGGAGAGAGGAATTATTCCCGTCTCACGGGTGAGAAATCCAAGGCTCAGAGCGGTTAAGTAACTTGCCCAAGGCCACCCAGCTGGAAAGTGGGAAGGCTCAGATTTAAACTCTGATGCTTTGTGACTCTGAGCCACTCCACACAGCTGTTTTCCAGAACCAGCTCCTGTGGCAGGCTGGCTGGAGTGGGCTTTCTGTGGCCTAGGAGAGAAGATAAGTGAAGCAGGTTTCCACATCCAGTAAACAGCAACACGGCCAGCCAGGGAGTCGTGGCTAGAGCCCCTTCTCTGTTGTGCTGTAACCCTGCATGGCCAAGGCCTCCCGGGGGCCTTGTGGCCAAACCCAGGGAGCAGGAAGAAGGGAAGGGGGTTGGGAACTCTGAATCTGTGTTCCGGCCCAAAGGGAGGATCAGACCCCAGGTACCGACAGCAGAAATGCCTGGGGCTCCACTGCGGCTGGCGGGGAGAGCTAGGCCCCTGGGGAGTCCATGGGGGGGGGGGGGGGGCAGCTGGCAGCCTTCCCTTCTGGACCAGGCCAAAATGGGCTTCTCTTTGGCAGTGCGGGGACAGGGGTCCAGCAGAGAATGGCCCCCCAGCCAGCCCCAAGTTCCCACAATGCTAGGGAACACTGCTCCCAAGGAGTTCTGGAGCAGCCTATCCACCAGCCTGGCAGCCAGGTCCAGGCAGGTCTCAAACAGGGAGGGGCCGTGCTGAGAAAGCATGACCCCAGGGTCTCAAGCCCACCTCATGCTCAAACAGGAGAGGGCAGTGACTGCTACCTAAAGGCTGATGCAGCCACAGCCTGCATGCCGTAACCTGGTGCCCTGGATGCGGTCTTAGAGCAAAAACAAAGGACCTTAGGGGCAAATAGGGGGAATCTGAAACAAATACGGGCTTTCATTAACAATAACGCATCAGTATTGGCTCAGTACTTGTGACGAATGTACCATGGTAATGGCAGATGTTGAACATAGTGGGGCCCTCGGGAACTCTCTGGACTAGGCTTGCAGCTCTTCTGTAAATCTGAAACTATTCTAAAATCAAAAATATATATCAGCTGAAAAGAGAAGAAGGTTACGTCTAGCTGCCATACCTCCTTGGGCTGCTCCAGACTGTTTGCCCTTCCTGACAGTTCCGGAGACTTTCCTGGGTTTTGATGACCTAAGCAGTTTCGAGGAATACCAGTGGGGCATTTTGCAGACCATCCTTCACTTCGGGTATGGCTGATGTTGGTCTCATGATTAGAGGCGGGGTACGGGCCTGGGGGGGAGGAAGGCCACAGGAGTGAAGGGCCATCTTCCCCACACGACGTCAAGGGCACCCGCCGCCGTCACCGACAATGCTGACGTCTAGCGCCTGCTGGGACAGCGCTTGCCAGGTTTCTCCTGCGTAACATACTCTCTCCTTCCCGGCCCCCGTGCTGTGCGCTTCAGGACAAAGTCACTGGGCACAGCCTGAACTTCAGGAGCGGGAGTTGGAATCCACCTCCTTGAGGGCAGAGTACCTACGTCAATTATTCGGAATCCTTCTCCCAGCTGTTCATTTATTCTGTCGCTTATTTATCAGTATGAACCCATGGCTGTGTGTTTTTATACTCTGGGTTATACTTCAACGCGACATTAACCTGGTCGCTCAAATTGTCCCAGCTTTGGCCCCCGGGAGCTCTTTCCTTCAGTTGGCTCCTGTGTCCCTTTAACACACCCTTCTTGTTGGCTCTGGGGTTCTTTGTTTTGTTTCGTTTTGTTTTTGTGTGTTGGGCACTTCCTTACTTTCTGGCAACACGGGAGGCTCGCCTTGGACGTTCTCCGCTCCGGTTGTGACGGCCAACCGTTCCTCGAAGGAGCTCCAAGGAGTCATTACCCACCCCCCCCATCTCGCCGGGAGACAAGCAGGCCCACAGTGACGGCCGAGCCTGCGTGAGCACGGCGGCCACGGGAAAGGAAGCGGCCTCTGCTCGCGTGCCCTCCCTGGTCGCTTCCGGCCTCTGAACCTGAACAGAACGGGGGTGGCCCTGCTTGAAGGTGCGGCCTGGCCAACAGTCACCTCTCCTGCCCTTTCTAGTCCCAGGGCCTGGAACTAGCCCCCCGTCTCCCCGGCTCCGACCCCTCCCATCGAGAGCACGAGGCAACTCTGCAGACCACTCGCTCCAACCGGCACCACGTGGCACGTGTCTGAGATGTTCTCCTTTCCCCGTTGACCGTCACAGGGGGCCAGGTGGCGGTGACAGTGTGCTGTCACCGCTGCCCGTGCAAGCGAGACTCTCACGTGACTCCTGGTGGCTTCACAGGACACTGCAACGCCCTGACATTGCTGGCAGCAGGCCATTTACGGGGTGAGAAAGGAATGGGAGTCCTGGTTGTCTGAAAACTTCCGGGGGCGCCTGGGTGGCTCAGTCAGTGAAGCGTCCGACTGCAGCTCAGGTCACGATCTCGAGGTCCGCGGGTTCGAGCCCCGCGTCAGGCTCTGGGCTGATGGCTCGGAGCCTGGAGCCTGCCTCCGATTCTGTGTCTCCCTCTCTCTCTGCCCCTCCCCCGTTCATGCTCTGTCTCTCTCTGTCCCAAAAATAAACGTTAAAAAAAAAATTTTTTTTTAATAAAAAAAAAAAAAGAAAACCTCCGTTTCCACCTTGCAGTAAAATCAAGAAGGCACCCACATCAAAGTCACAGAACGGGTTCTGCCTTGGAGAAAATCCAGAGGCAAGGGCGGGGGGGGGGGGGCTCCCGCAGCGTCACCCAGGCTCCAGACGGCACAGGAGCCAATGCCGTGCAGAAAACACGGACACGGACGGCTCTGTGGCTGAAAGCGACTCTGACAAGTAACACTCGGAATGGAAGAAGTGATGGGAATACCGGACTTTGTCACACCGTCGTATCTACGTGCGCACGTGAGTAACACGCGACGAAAATCTAAGCCTCCATCAGGTTGAAAGAGTTCTTCCGACGAGCACAAATAAAAATTCTAAGTGATACGAAAACACCACGTCGGGGTTTAACGGGTAGCACTTTTTCTGTTTCTTAAGTACGTAAAGTAACAGAGCATCTGACAGTCGATGGGTTCAGTTTTGATGAAACGTGGCAAGTGATGTGTCCACACGTAGTGTGTGACCTCCTCCGCGTGGGCACACCTGGTCTGGTGTGGGACATGCATCTACGTGCACACGGCCGGGTTACACATACGGGTGGCTGTGTGTGCGTGTACACGCATGTGCGGGGAAACATGCACTCCATCTGTGCATGTGTGCACTCTCTGGGGGTGTACCCCAGTAACATTGTGTGGCCTGCAGCCCAGGATCCCTGCCCACCCCACCCCCCCCGGCTGGCCTATGCAGTAGCCAGAGCTGGGCCTCGGCTTTCCCCAGGTTGGGACACTGAGTCTGGGCCAGGGCGCGGCTCACGAGTCCCCAGCATTTATCCCCCACAACCTGTCTCCATAATGCAGCCGCCTTTATGCCCCAGGTCGGCCTGTCTGAGTGCAAAGAGAGGCACTGTGGAGGCCCAGAAAGACCCCAACTGCCGTGACCTCACCTCGCTGAGCCTGACTCTCCCATCTGAGTGTGAACTGATAAACCTTGCAGAGAGGCCTGAGGACAGAAGGTGAGGCAAATGTCAAGCATTTGGAACAGGGCTTGGAACACATATGTGCTCGATCAGTGGCCTCTCTTGGTTCAGAACTTCTGCTTCCCACTTGGGGAGCTGATGAGAGGTCCATTAGGTCAGCCCAGGAATACGGGATTTCAGGAGCGTGACCTCCAATATGGCGACCGAGATGCCTGGTATGAAAGTGCTCTGTCAACCATAAATCTCTCATTACCAGGAGGGGTATTTGTCCTCATTGTTACCGTGTCTCTCCTGCCAGGAATCCCAGTATTCACGCCTTTGTGTTAAGCATTGTTCTCTGCCCAAGGGGGCTTGCTTTCAAAAAGCAATATGGCGACTGGAGCTAATACCTCAGGGCAGGACTCCCGGCCACAAGGGCCACCTTGGCTGCGGGGAGTCCTGTGCACCGGAGGATGTTTAGCAGCATCCCCGGCTCCTCCTTCAAGATAGCCAGTAGCATCCCATCCCCTCCCGCTGCGATAAACCAAAAATATCTCCAAACCTTCCCCAGTGCCCCCTGGGAAGCAAACTTGCCTATTAAGAACCACTACCTCAAAGTATGTAGATTCTGCTCCTAGTTGTGGGGGGTCTCAGATTGCCCTAAAAAGCAGTGGAAAGCGTTTTAGGGTGAGACAAGACAAGAGAAAGGCCTAAAAAGAGAGGGAGGAGGAGGATTTGTGTCCTTCCAATGAGCAGGGAGGATGAGCTGCTCGGAGGCTCACATATCCCCGAACGGAAAACGTCTGGCAAAGCAACACTCTCTGTCAGCACGAAAGCAGTGTTTTTGTGGCGTTCCAAATTGGCCTTTATGATGAATATTTAACACAGTTATGTGCCAAGCGAATGCCGCCACCCTCCCAGGCTGAGGCCACCAAAGCCCTGGTCTGACAGTCATCTGCACCCAAACCTCCTGGGCCTCGAAGGGGCACCAAGCTCTTCCAGCAGAGCATCGGAGAGGCTTCAGGAAGGGGCCCGGAAGCAGGTCAGAGCGGGTAGGACCCTCTCAGAGGCACCGACCAACATCTCTACGGCAACCACGCCCAACACCTTTGTGGCGTCAGCCTGGCCAGATGGGGTGAGAGCAGGGTGGGCAGGGAGCCTAGGACTGCCAAGAAAGAGGGATCCGGCTGCGGAATGGCTCAGTGAGGACCGATAAAGGGGCCTGTCTCCTTGCCCTCTCTCTGCTCTGGCTCTGGGCCCTCTGAGGATGCCTGCATCCCCCTGTCCCAGAGAGTCCTCACCGCAGAGATTCGGTGACAGTGCCTGATTCTCTCCATGCCCCTGGCTGGCAAGCCTGGCCACAGCCAGGAGCCGAGAGCAGGAAGCAGGCCCGGGGTGAAGCTTCAGGATCCTGGCTCAGCTACGGAGACCCATTTCGGGAAGAGGCCGGGGGGTGGAGGCTACGATCTTCCTTCTCCCTCCTCCTCAGAGCTGTTTTGCCCCTGGTTTTACCACAGTGGGAGGGGGAGGGGCGCATGAATTTTGGAATCAGACAGATCTGGGTTCGAATCCTAACTCTGCCACTTACTATCCCGAGCCAAGTCGCTTGGCTTCTCAGAGCCACGGCGGTCAAAGGAATGTCACTGGCGTAAGGCCACTGTGAGGATTCACAGAGCCTGTCTGTGAAGTTCTCAGCCCCGTGCCGGACATGTGGTAGGTGCTGGAACGATACTGTGACATTCGAGAAGGCTCAAGGAGGCTCAGGCTCCGTCTTCTCCTCCCCCCAAATCAAAGCCAGTGCCACCGTCAGGCACTGACGGAGAGGCACCCTCCTCTCCATGCCAGAGCCCATGCTGTCGCCCGAGGGACCTTCCCGCCACAACTAAACTCCTGAGAGGTCTCCGCAGGCCTGGCTGCCCCCTCATTCCTACGTCTACAATCCCGCCATACGACGATGATCCACCTCACCAAACCCTTTCCCCCCCCCGGCTGGTTCAGCTCCAAACCCCAAGCCTCTCCCTCCAGTCCACAGGGACGGCTGCCTCCTCTAAGCTCCTTCAGCACTGGCCTCAATGGTTCCCAAACTATTCCGTGGTCTGAGGCTTGTTTTGGCCGCCAGACCAAAGCTTCTAGAATAAGGTCTGTCACACTAGGCACTCACCAAATGCTGAACAAAACTGCTCCTTATGTTTCAAAGCTCTCAAATGGTTCCCTAGTCCTGAGGCTTGAAGACGCTTTAAGGAGAGTGAGCTGGTGCAGATGGGTAAACTGAGGCACGGGCAAATAAAGTCCCTCAAGGGCCCACGAGCATGTGAGGGAGGGAAGGGGGGGGGGAGTCCTTGCCACCATGTGCAGTTGCATAAATATTTATAGCACATCCCCAGGTTAATGCAAAGGAAAACTGAGAGGCAGGATACCCTGAGAGCTGCCAGTGAACAGGGCCCCATCAGATGGTTCTGAGGGTTTCACTAACGGCTTCTCCCCCTCCTCCAGGGTTAGCACAATAGGACCATACATCCCGGGAATCGGATCTCTCCCTGATCCTGCTAGGCCAGCCCCGGCCCCGCAAATCAGGATCAGAAATGGTCACAGGCCGGCAGGCACTTTAAGGGGACAGCAAAGGGACACCCTTTATACTGGCTGCGTGAAATCCCTCAGGAAATTAGTGCTTTGAGCTTCAAGCATCCCAGCCAAATAAAGTTCCCACACAATGGACAGGATGAGCTGCTGGTCCCCCAGGAGGAGAGGTGGTTGGCCACCCATCCACTCACCAACGTGGGCCAGAGCTCTCGCTGGCTGCCCTCCGCACCTGCGACATCAGAACGCAACCTCCCAGAAGATCCCCCTATGGCGAACCATCCGCCTTGTATGGCTCATCAAGCCCCCAAATTCTTCTTGGGGAACAAGCTCCTGTAGACCCTCCCCATCACTTTCTAACTTTCCCCCTCCTCTCCTGGGCAACTTCATCACCATAAAAAAGGACAGAAAGTATAAACAAGTGTAATCGCAAACGTTATTTCCCATTTGTTCTCCTAAAAACCTACTTGTCTTTCCTAAATAAGCCTATTTGTCCTAACCGTACAAGCCTTTTGCCAACTCTCTTTCCCCTTAGGTATACAAGTTACAAATTCAAATCACCCCTTTGAGCGACTCATCACTAAGCATCCCCACAAATACACGTATTGCACATGATGATCTTTCATCGGTTTAAATTGCAAGCCCCTGGAACTAAACCTAAGAGGATAGAGGGAAAGTTGTCTTTCCTCCCTGACATCTGGGTCACCAGCCAGAGACAGCACTACCAGACGTGAGGCTTCAGACCTCTATGCAGAGGCCATGTGAAGGGGGTTGGCTCCAAAGTGACAGAGCAGGCCTCAGACCCCAGGCCTGTGGCTTGAACAGATGGAGACAGGATAGCCAGACCTCTCACGGGGTAGTCGGGAGACTGGAGTAAATGAAGTCACATTTACAAGCAGTCTGGCTCCCAGTGCTTGCTCAATGACTGTAATGACTTACAAGGGGATGTTATTTGCAGTTGTCTGGGGACACACAGCAAGGTAAAGGCTCTGAGGGCAGGGACCCCATTTTCTACTCCTCTGAGCCCTCCACTATAGAAGCCATTCTTTTGTCTGCATGCTTGGCTTCCCCACTATCTAGGAAGAGATTCTGTTCCACCTCACCCCCATGCAAGGTGTTGGGCTCTACCTGGGGACCCAAGCCAACCCTCCAGTCATAGCAATTAGTCAAGGACAGCCACCTGATTGACCCAGGCCAGCCTTCCCTAGAAACATCGGGGGGATTCCTTTGCCTTTGTGTCCTGGGAGGAGGAAGTGTGGGGCCTGGGGTGGCCCAATGGGCCTGTTTCCTGCCATGGAGAGAAAGCCTGGCTCCTATTGGCTTATATCACCAAGAGGACAAATAGGGAGGTGAGAGTGAGAGAGAGAGAGAGAGAGAGAGAGAGCGCACCCTACCGGACTAACATCCACTCCCATCATGCCCAATGCCCAGCACGGGGCACGCACCTGGCTGTGAACCGATGAACGCACGACCATCAACACTGGAGAGTGAGGCCAGCTGGGGAGCAGGGCTCCGGGAAGCCTGTCCCACCCTTCCAGATCCTGCTGACCTGCTCACACTTTAGTCCAACCAACGCACATTTAAGGAGAAAGAAAGCAACAGAATGCTCACTGGAGGCACCCAGACGGGAGGCCACAGACCATGAAAGAGAGCCTCTGGTCTTCCCCAGACTCCCAACCCTCCACCACTCCCGCCCAGGCCTTCTCTCCTCACCCCTATTCCCAGGCCAGAATCTAGAAAGGGAGAGACAGTGGCGAGGCCAGCTCTTGGGGGAGGTGGGGGAGGTCCCACCACTTAGTCGCTTAGGATGGTCACACAGCCAGAATCCAGGGGTGTGTCCCCAGTGAGGTTGCTAGCCTTCTAGCTTCAGGAACAAAGACGCAGCCTGTAAGTCGGACGGGCCACCAGACTCCCTGCCATCCCCGGGAAGGGCTTTCTACCTGGGACCCTGGCCAGGCCTCAAGCCCGGAGAATAATTATAACATGTACCTTGATGGAAACTATGTGTCCAAAGGACACTTTTCGCCTTATCTGAATCTGATTCCACGGAAGCTATGTTACGACTGAGAACCGGATACTTGATAACAATGCAAAGTGTCTATAGATGCACGAATCTCTTCTACCCCATGAAAAAGCCAATTTCGTTCTCTGTTTGCACATTCATTTCAAAATCCCTGATCGTAAATGTTTCCATGCTTAGGGTTCTCTTCTGAAAGGGTGGTTAACACTTGCCTGGTTCCCTCCCTGATGAGTTAGTAAACTAAAATCTTTCACACTTGCCCGCTTTTATTTCTGTATGAGCGTCAGGATTTGACCTTCTCCTGAAAAGTATCCTTTAGCAAACGGAAGGACTCTGGGGCTGTGAATGGGGTCTGGTTCACCGGCTCACACTCCTGGGGTCTTCAGCCCCCGCTCTGGACCCAAGACCCAGGCTCCCAGCACCTGAGGGCTTCCTAAGGGTTCCCCTGCCCCCACCTGCTGGCTCCAGGGGCCAACCCTGCTTTCCCACTGATGGGATCAGTACTAGGCTGTGTGGCCTCAGGTTGGGCCAGCCATCTATAGAGTGTGGGTGGGTGGTCAAGGGCTCCAGGGAGGGGGGGGTGTCCATATTCATAATCACCTGCCCTGCCTCACCAACAGCCCAACGTGGTAGCCTTTGCTCTTAAGAATCCCACACGTCAGGCTCCTTAAGGGACAGAAGAATTCATACCCCAACAAAGAGGAGGCCGGGGCTCAGTCCTCCCCTCCCTGGGGCTCAGTAATTGGATCTGACTTCTAGCCCCACCCCGTTTTCTTTACAGCCGTATTATGGACACAAACCTGCTACCTTTCTGTCCCCTGTTTCTTCAACGACCCACTCACCCGCTCCACACATACCCATCACCCGTTAGGGGTCCGGGACTGTGCTGTGTGCAGCTGGGGCTCAAAAAAAGTGTAAGACAAGACCCCAACCCACCCCTTCAGAGGCTTAGACGAAGGACCACTTCTACACACACACAGGCAGTACAGCTCCAAGAACAATGAAGGCGGGCCGGGGTGGGCCTCTTTGGCGTGCCGATTATTTTTTTGAACACGTATCTATTTTTGAGAGAGAGCAAGTGTGCGTGGGGGAGGGGCAGAGAGCGGGAGACAGAGGATCCCAAGCAGGCTCCGAGCTGTGAGCACAGAGCCCAATGTGGGGCTTGAAACTCACGAACCCGTCAGATCACGACCTGAGCCGAAAGCAAGAGTCGGCCGCTTAACCGACTGAGCCACCCAGGCGCCCCATAAGCAGCTTTTTTTTTTAATTTTTTTTTTTTAACATTTATTTAGTTTTGAGACAGAGAGAGAGAGAGCATGAACAGGGGAGGGTCAGAGAAAGAGGGAGACACAGAATCTGAAACAGGCTCCAAACTCTGAGACATCAGCACAGAGCCCGACGCGGGGCTCGAACCCACGGACCGCGAGATCATGACCTGAGCCGAAGTCGGACGCTTCACCCACTGAGCCACCCAGGCGCCCCATAAGCAGGTTATTTTTAAGAAACTGCAGGCATATGAGAAGCTCCGAAAACCCCAGTGGGAGTTACCCTTTCGTGGGAGACATTTACACGTATGAGGGAAATGTCCGCCTGTGAGGGTGTTTCGTAGCTATACCAAAAGCGGGGGATGATTCAGTCTCCGGAAACTCTTATCGAGGCAGGTGAAGACGTCAATCTGCACAACCACCTTTCTGTTCCCTGTGCACCAAACAAAGGCCCCCTTCGGGACCTGGGATCTGGCCCCCCCCACCAGCAGATTGAAGGCTCCTTGGCCAATCTTCCCGGCCTGGGATCGGGCATTTTCTCCAGAAGGGGAGTCCCAGGGAAGGCCCCTCGACTCTTGGGCAAGCAAAGCCCCTGGCCACGCCTGCCTCAGGCTCTGAATGTGTCCCAGCCCTGAACCCACTGGCCCCAGGCCCCGGGTTGCCAGGGGCCGGCGCCGATGGCCTATGGGCCCCTCAGCCTGGGGCGGCTGTCAGGCCAGCTCAGGCTTGGGTCACTGCTGGGCTAAGGAGCGAGCAGTGCATCCATCAGACAACACCAGGCCCGAGAGAAATCGTGTTCTGAGCAACACTGGTGGCCACCCCACCCCCCCGCCCCGTTTTGGGACGTGAGGACACTCACGATGTTCATGAGGGTGAGGACGTAGTTCTGCACGTGCTCCTTGCCGTGGAAGCGCACCACGGAGTCATCCACCGCGAGCAGCACCTCGATGCTGTAGCTGCCCGCCTTGGCATGCCGCCGCTTCCGCTCCCCGTCGCCCAGCTGGTTGCCCACCAGGCCCAGCAGGTTGGGGAGGTCGCCCGGGCCAAAGGCTGCCAACCGGGATGGGAAGAGAGACAGAGGTCAGAGCCACAGGAGAAGCTGTCGCCCGGAGGCCGCCCGCCAGCCCGCTGTGCCCCGTCACGTGTGCCCTCTTCCTGCCTCTGTACGAAGCCGGCTCAGCGTGAGGGTTCCTCCCACGCCTGCCACCTCGGAGGCACAAGCCCTTTTCCAGGAGCCAGGCCACGGCTGAGGCTTTGAGGCGAGGAACACGGAGAAGGGGGACCTCGCCTGGACTCGCAGGCCTAGGTCCCAGGTCCCACTCAGCCCTATCTTCCCCGCGTGACCCAGCCCTGCCCCTCTCACCCAGAAGCTTGCTGTCAAAATCAAATGTGGGGGGCGTCTGGGTGACCCAGTCGGTTAAGTGTCCGACTTCGGCCCGGGTCATGATCTCGAGGTTCGTGAGTTGGAGCCCTGCATCGGGCTCTGTGCGGACAGCTCGGAGCCTGGAGCCTGCTTCGGGTTCTGCGTCTCCCTCTCTCTCCACCCCTCCCCTGCTCGTGCTCTGTCTCTCTCTCCGTCTCTCAAAAATAAGAAAACATTAAAAAAAAATTTTTTAAATCAAACAGGGCAGTAGGTGGGAACTTCTCAGTAAAGGAAAAGAATCCTGGCGTTACTGTAGCCCATGCAGGGCATTTTAGGGACCCCTGGATATGTCCCCTCAAGTCCCTCTCTCCATCATCGCCAGCCCCCCAAAATTTCACCACCACTGCTTTGCCTTTCGGCAAAAAGCAAAAGATGCATTTAACTAGGAGCTATGAACTTATATAATCTAAGCGTTGTCATACTTTTCCTATAAAGGACCAGATAGTGAATATTTTACGCTTTATGGGTCCTACAGTCTCAGTCGGCTATTCAGTTTGGCATAAAAGTAGCCACAGATAATATCAAAGCAGACCAGGGTGTCTCTGTCCCAGTAAAACTTAATTTCCGGTGCTGGGTGGCTCAGTCGGTTAAGCATCCAACTCTTGATTTCGGCTCAGGCCATGATCTCAGGGTTTGTGAGTCCAAGCCCCAGGCAGGATTCTGTGCTGACAGTGGGGAGCCTGCCTGAGAGTCTCTGTCCCCTTCTCTCTCTGACCCTCCCCCACACGTACCTGTGTGCATTCCCTCTCTCTCTCTCTCTGTCTCTCTCTCTCAAAATAAATAAACTTAAAAAAAATTAATTTCCCATGGTGGGCCTTAGTTTGCTGACCTCCAGTCTAATCCAATCCAATCCAATTCTTACAACTCTCAGGTTACTGCCCCCAATACACAGGCAAACAAACTGAGGTCCAGAGTAGCTTGTCCAGGTCTGTCTGAATCAAGACACCAGGCTTTGAAGCATCACCACCGGTGCTGCTACTTAGAGAGGTAGCACCTTAAGTCGTTATCAGTCATTTGCACCATAGTCTGAATAAACTGCAGCAACATTTGTTGGGGCGGTGGAGGTGAGGGTTCATGAGGACACGGTGGGAAAAGCCAATGAAGGGGAGCAGAATTTGCCACCCCAAAATACGTCTCTGTGGTGTGAGGATTATTTCAGGCTGATTATTTTTAAGAAACAGCAGAGGCACGGGGCGCCTGGGTGGCGCAGTCGGTTAAGCGTCCGACTTCAGCTCAGGTCACGATCTCGCGGCCCGTGAGTTCGAGCCCCGCGTCGGGCTCGGGGCTGACGGCTCGGAGCCTGGAGCCTGTTTCCGATTCTGTGTCTCCCTCTCTCTCTCTGCCCCTCCCCCGTTCATGCTCTGTCTCTCTCTGTCCCAAAAATAAATAAACGTTGAAAAAAAAAATTAAAAAAAAAAAAAAAGAAAAGAAACAGCAGACACGGGAAAAGCTCTGGAAATTGAGAAGTGACCCTTTAAGGGAAATCTCCATTCGTAAGGGGGTCTCCCACCCTGCACCAGGAAGGAGGATGACTCTAAATCTCTGGAAACTCTTTATCAATAGAGAGGGAAATGACTTAAATGCACATAACAACCTTGCCCGTTTGCTGTGTTTTCCTGGTAACCTCCCATCAACTCATGGCTCCTTCCCACCCACCAACGTTTTCTTTTGTCTTTAGCTGATGTTAGGGTGGCGGCTTGGACCATCTGGGGGAGTTACTCAATTTTCCTGAGTCTCTCCCACATACACAGAAGGTATCCATGTAATTAAACTTCTGATTGCTTTATCTTTGTTAATCTGTCTTTCATTACAGGGTGCCTCAGCCAAGAACCTAGAAGGGTAAAGGGAAAATTCTTTCTCCTCCCCCACACTAAGAAAGTCGGATAAGAGGCTGGGGTCTCTTGAGAAGACTCCAAAGCCTTAACATTTCAGGATTCCCCTCCATTCTACCCTGAAGTTCTGATACTTGTTCAATTAACTTTTCTTTTTTCTTTTCTTTTCTTTTCTTTTCTTTTGAGAGAGAGAGTGAGTGGTGCAGTGGGGGAGAGGGAGAATCCCAAGCAGGCTCCTCCCTGTCAGTGCGGCTCAAACTCACGAACCATGAGATCACGGCCTCAGCCCAAACCAAGATGTGGATGCTTAACCAACTGAGCCACCCAGGTGCCCCAGACCATTAATTTCTGAGAATATCCAGTTATGCGAGAATCCTCCAGAGAGGTGGGACAGGAACTAAGGATAGGAAAATGCCCACCGATACGTCCCCAGCATGTCTCAAGGGGAATGATTGCAGGAGGGGCCTCATACTTACTTGGTGGGTGGATGGTAGGTGAGTGGGAAAGGTGGGAGCCCCGCCCTTGAACCCACTGCCTCCCCTGGGTGACAGAGAAAGAACCAGATGGTAACACCACAGTGACTTCAAGGCCTACAGGAGGACTGACTAGGGAAGGCTTCCACACCAAGACCCAAACCAGGACTGGGGGGTTGACAGAGGCTTCTGGAGGAGGGGACACCTAAGCTGGGCCAGACGGGGAGCGGGAGACAACCTGTTGGAACACGGGGAACAGAGGGTCCGCAGCAGTGGGAACTGTATTAGCAAAACCCACTGTGAGCAAGTGTGGGGTGAAACCATCCACAATATGCGTGACCCTTGGGGACGATTCAACAGGTACCTTGGCAGAGACCCAAGATCTGCCTCTAAGCCTCTATCGATATGGATACTTCAGGAACTGAAATCTGAGGACAGGGCAACAGGGAACCACGGGACCCCGCTATGGTTTCTTTTTCTCTTCCCTTTGGTTCGGGGCTCTCAAGTGCAAAGGAAGGAAAGCACTAGACTGAAGGGTTGGAAAAACGTGTGAGCACTGGCTGAGTGGAGAAACCAGAAACGCGCGGCCAGCCCTCCGAGTGATGCACAGCCTGGGGAGCCAGGCTCCGGCCGGTGTCGCCCTCACTAGGCCTGACACAAGCACTCTCGGCGGCCTGGTGCCTGAGCCCAGAGGCAAATGCCTGGGAGAGGGGAAGGAGACCCCCCCCAGGAGGGGAGGAAAAGGAGCAAGCGCTCTCTCCACGGAGCAGGGAGACTGAATAGCGGCCACTCCCAACATGTGAGCGGTGCCCACAGGTTGACAGACTGCAAGTGAAAGGTGGACGTGACCCCTCACGGCTCTCCCAGCCACAGGCCTGTCAAAGGGAGGCTCAGAGAGGTCACCTGACTCATCCCAGGTCACACAGAAAGTTAATGGCAGAGGCCCAGAATGGAAACCCAGGGCTCCCACCCTCATGTGATCACGCCCTATCAGGGCCCGCCCGGATTTCCCTCCCAGCAAAAACAGTGAGGAGCACTGGGCAGGGCCTACTGACGTCAACCATAGGCCCTGGAGAGGTGCCCCCCACACCCTCTTCTGTCTCTCAGGCCAGAAACAGGTAACCTTCCAAGAGGGGAGGGTGGGGGCGGCAGGCCCCCCGGGGGGGGGGGTTTCCAGAAGCCCACCCAACACGCCCCACGAGAATGTGAAATGGTGCCGCCGCTCTTTCAAAGCAGTTTGGCGGTTCCCCAAAAGACAAATATGGCGTTTCCACAGGACCCAGCAATTCCACTCCCAGTTACATACCCAAGGGAACTGAAAACATACATCCACACAACAACTCGTCCGTGAACGTTCACAGCGGCGTTATCCTAATCACCGAAAACTGGAAACGACCCACGCCGACCCAGAGGCGAAGGGATAAACAAAATGTGGTGTATTCGTGCAGTGGAAGACCACCCTGCCACCAGAAGGGGTGAAGTAATGCCACGAGCCACACGCGGCTGAACCTCACATGCGGGGCGAGAGAAGCCAGTCCCAGAAGGCCTGCGTGATGCCGTTTACGTGAGCCGTCCTGAGGCACATCCATAGAGTCAGAAGGTAGGCTGGCGGTCGCCAGGGGGTTGGAGAGGGGGAAAAGGGGAGTGACGGCTAATCAATGGGCCACAGGGCTTTCTATGGGAGCGACAGAAACGTTCTGGAATCAGATAGTGGTGATGGGTGCACAACACTGTAACCATAGTAAAAATCCACTGAAATGTATACTTGAAAATGATTTAAATGATGGCTTTTATCTCAAGTTCAAAAAACAAAAAAAGAGGGGGTACCTGGGTGGCTCAGTCGGTTAGCATCCGATTCTTGATTTCGGCTCAGGTCATGATCTCGTGGTTCGTGAGTTCGAACCCCGTGTTCACACTGATATCACAGAGCTGGCTTGGGATTCTGTCTCCCTCTCCATCTTCCCCTCCCTCACTCACTCCCTGTCTCTCTCTCAAAGTAAATAAAAATAAACTTAAAAAAAAAACAAAACAAACGCTGGGGCGCCTGGGTGGTTCAGTCGGTTGAGCGTCCGACTTCGGATCAGGTCATGATCTCATGGTTTGTGGGTTCAAGCCCCACATCAGGCTCTGTGCTGACAGCTCAGAGCCTGGAGCCTGCTTTGGATTTTGTGTCTCTCTCTCCGCAAGTCCCCCACTCGCGCTGTCTCTCAAAAAATGAATAAACGTTTAAAAAAAAATTAAAATAAATCAAAACAAAACAAAACAAAAGCAGCAGCACTAGCCCCAAGCCCCAGCCTGGCAGGCTTCCCCTGAAAGGATGGGCCGCCCTGCTGTCTGATGCCTGCCCCCCCTCCCTTGCCACAGAGCTGGAACTCTGGCCACAGGTGCACATGGCCCCGAGGCAGACTGTTCCCTCCTCGGGCAGGACCTGTGGGGTGGTAAGGGGTTATTGAGAGCGGGACCATGGGTTGAGGAGGGAAAGGGCAGCATTTGGAGCACAGCAGCATCCAGGGCACAGCCCCTGAGGCCCAGGCAGTGTCCGTGGGGGAGTCTCTGAGGGGTTGGGTGGGGACCAGCTAGACCTGGAGATCCAGCCAAGGGAATTTCTACCTCCAGACTCTGAAGTTTAGTGTGCCCCCAAGTTCATTGGCAAATGTCAGATACTTCTCCAGTGGAGCCCAGGTGCCTGAAGCCCTTCCACAGGCCACAGCTCAGCTCGAAAACCAATCTGATGGGTCTTCTGACACCTCCTCTCCTCCCTTGAGGAATGCCAGACATATCCTGGGGAGTGGCAGAGCTCATGTGAGGGAACAAAGACTCGGTATCTGTCCTCCAGGAACTGCCTCCCCACCCCCACCCCCCAGCCTATTTGGGACAAGAGGAAGTCCTGGGAGAAATCCAGGGGGCTCGAGGGTCCAGGAGAGGGGACACCTGAGCTGGGCTGACACTTGGGCAGCATGGAGGCAGACAGAGGTGGAGGAAGGTGCTTGGCCTGAGGCAGACTTCTCAAAAGCCCACTTGCTGGCAGCTAAGCAGGTTCCGACCGGCTGGCCTAGGCCTCTGAGGCATTGCTCTGTGCCAAGAAGTATACCCACCCCTGAAGTGAAACCTTCTGTCCTGATCACGAATGATAAATGGCGACAGACACACCTAGAAATGCTAACCTAGTCACCGGGCTCAGACCCACCGCTGGTCTTGAAAGAACAGTGAGTGAGCGTCCCAGGTTTCCAAAACGCCCTCCAATGCCACCTGTCTTTCTAAGGAAAGACACGCATGGGCCTGAGGCATGGCATCACCCATGGGCCCATGACGTTCAGCTGAGAAGCCTGATGACACAAGCCCCGGCAGCCTTCCTGGGCCTGAACACCAACTCTGTGAGCTCAGCGGTTTGAGTGTCCCTGCCACTGACCGTGGCAGCAGGCAGTGTGGCTGGTTCCAGGCCCATGGCCATGGAGCAGCACTTCCCCAGGGTCTCCCCAAAAGGGAGATTTATGCTTTTTGATTCAGAGCTGGCCTCAGATAAAGTGGAGCCCAGTGAGACTTGTCCTTCTTCCAGCTATAGTAGAAGGCACGGTGCCGTCCCACTCTGCCCTTGAGATTCACCCCAGCCCCCCTCCCCGAGACTCCACCAAGTCCCTGCTCCCCCCCTCCCATGCCCCTACCCCAGACCTGCAGAGCCCTCCACCACTCAGCTCAGCCTCTGGTGCCGTGGCTTCTCTCAAGAGGGGCACCGGGAGAGCAGCTGGTACTTCAAAGGAGGTAGTGTATGTGGGGACAACTGGTTTCCACGCATTCCTTCACGCTATGCCCAATCCCACCGGGGCCCTGGCAGGAGGGTGTGGTCCACTCACGGCCAGATTCCACCCAAAGCCTTCTCACGTCCTCCTGGCCAAAGGGGGCTTTGGGACAAAGCTAAGTTGGACAATGAAGCTGGCCATGGGCCCAAGACTAGCACGCGTAGCATCCACTGGTTCATTCACGCAAGCATGGGCCCCAAGTACTGGTGGTATGCGGGCTCCTGTGCCGACAGCCAGGGTGCCAGGACACCCCTGCTCTCAGGGGCTCTCACCCTAACGTGTCACTGGTTACCCTAAGAACAATACTGTAGTAAGAACAATCGTTCACCAAACACCTGCTGCGTGCCAAGCTCCATGATGGATTTTTTATACCCACTATCGCTGATACACCCAATCTTAAGAGATCAATAATAACCATCCCTACTCTATAGATTAGAAAAATGGGTTCAGAGATTTTAGTCAATTGGTTAGGGTCTCACAGCAGACAGTGTTGGAGGCAGGATTTAAAAATGGTCTGTTGGGGGGTCCATGGGTGGCTCAGTTGGTTGGGTGACTGACTTCAGCTCGGGTCATCATCTCATGGTTCGTGGGTTCGAGCCCCGCGTCGGGCTCTGTGCTGACGGCTCGGAGCCTGGAGCCTGCTTCGGATTCTGTGTCTCCCTCTCTCTCTGCCCCTCCCCTGCTCTCTCTCTCTCTCAAAAATAAACATTTGGAGAAAAAATGGTCTCCTGGGGGCACCTGGGTGGCTCAGTCAGTCGAACATCCGACTCTTGACTTCAGCTCAGGCCATGATCTCACGGTCGTGAGACTGATCCACGCATAGGACGCCACACTGACAGCATGGGGCCTGCTTGGGATTCTCTCTCTCCCTCTCCCTCTGCCCCTCCCCTGCTCACGCACGCGCCCTCTCTCTCTCCCTCTCTCTCTCTCAAAAAAGAAAAAATAAATAAAATAAAAATAAAAATGGGCTCTGGGACACAAACCTACCTCTGGTGCCCTGATACCTGGAAGTCTCCCTACAAACGCCCTAAGAATTTCCTTAAGCTTCCTTAAGCCCTAAGTGGCTTCCTAAGCCACTTCCTGTGGCTCCCACCGGCTGAGTGAATTTTTAGGGGGAAGAGCTAACTGCAACCATTGCACCTTCTGCTGGGCAGGGAAGACAGCCTTCCAAAGCAATGTGGAGCCCCTCAGAGACGTCCGGAGTCCCTAGGGCCACAGTTCAGGGGGGCTCGAGTAGCTCACCCGCCAGCTGTAACGGTCCCTAAGCCCCACTGGGGTTTCTCGGCTGGTATACACGGTCCAGTCCCACCTCGCGGAGGAGAAGGCTGAGACCCGGACTTGACCGCGC
Organism: Prionailurus bengalensis; assembly: GCF_016509475.1. Lineage (NCBI taxonomy): Eukaryota > Metazoa > Chordata > Mammalia > Carnivora > Felidae > Prionailurus > Prionailurus bengalensis. The sequence goes on along the minus strand of NC_057351.1, from coordinate 31,133,669 downwards.
GGGAGGTACGGCGGAGGCCGAGCTCAGAGACCCGCCCAGTGCCTACCTTCATTGTGGAGGTCCCCTCCAGGCTCCGCCCACTCCTGCTGGCCGACTTCCCGGCGGTACACCACGTGTGTCCTCCCGCTGGCCTCCTTCTCCTGCTGCCCCCACTCCAGGGGCTCTATGAAGTAGTCGGTGCTATCGGTGCGGATGAGGCCCGCCTGAGCCGGGCAACGCAGCAAGCGGGAGCAGAGAGGGGGGGAGAGAGAAGAGGCGTGAGTACGCAGCCCGGGACAGGCGAGCATCTGTGACCGCGAACGTGTGTGACTACACGGGTGCGGACCCTTCCTCGCGGGCCTCGGGGAGCCCTGGGATTCCAGCAGGGAAGTGCGCGGGCGGGTGGTCGGACGCCGAGCAAGGGGGCCCAGGTCCATTTCGGGCAAAGCGGATCCGCTGGTACTGTGTGGTGGGGCGCTCCTGGGGTTCCACCTAACGTTTCATTTCACCAAAGGCCTCCAGAGCTTAAAGGGGGGTAGGGGGAGGCAGGAAAGGCATTGCGATACATACGCGCACACGCTGCCTCGGGCACAGAATTCCACCCCAAAGCGCCATCGCACAGATTGGCCTTTAACCCCCCCACCCCGGACAAGGCGGGGAAATTCCTACCGGTAAAGGTTAATGATCCTGCACACGGGTGCCGGTTCCCACTCCCACACAGCGTGCTATTATGTCAGCTTTAAAGCACGCGTGCACGTCCACCAGGGACGCAGTTCACGTCTGCGGACCATAAACAAGCCAGGATGGGGCACAGGAATAAACGCTCTGTTTTTAATCTATTTTATTTTATTATTATTATTATTTTTTTTTGCCTGCGTCAAAATAGTCCTGTAAAAATAATCAGCTGTTGGCCTGGGAAATAAAAACATTAAAAATGCAACCTTGGCCAAGCCCCACAAATGTGTTATTAGATGAAGGCAATAATCACAGGGGCCAATGAAACACGTGTGCAGCCCCCCCCCCCCCCAGCCCACACCCTGGGGTCAGCTCTATAGAGCGGTCAGACCAGCCCACCTACTACAGTGCCTGGAAAATAGTAGGCAATCCTTAATGAATTCCTTCACTCATCCCACACGTATCTACTGAGTGCCTTCTACATACCAGCACTGCTCCAGACCCCGGGAAGGCAGCTGTGAACACAAGGTGGTGAACGAAGGAACTATTTTTATAAATCTATCAGACGTTCTCCACTTGAGCCGGAGCAGCCATGCTTCTATGCAACTAAACTCCACCAGCTTTCCCACCTCCCCCTGTTCCGAGATGACTTCTTGGGGCATCTCCTCGAAGATCTCCTGAGCACGAGTCAGCAGCCACTAATCCTCTCCTGCCAAAGCTACTGCAGCCCCTCGAAATCTGGCATCCCCTGCCCTGTGTGGCCCCCAGATCTCAGCGCCTCACACGAGGGATGCAGGCTCCGGAATGATCTGCACGGCACAGGGCTGGGCTGCGAGGCACTACCATCCAGTTCGCCCCTCCTGCCCACAATGATGGACCGCACAGACCTTTCAAGATCACCAGGCCTGACCCAGTCTGAGGCTTCAATCCCTCGACAACATCCCTAGTCAGGGGGCTCTTAATTTTTGCTTGGATGCCTCTAGCAACAGAGAGCTCCCTCCCTCAAGACACAACCTGTTCTGTGCAGGGACAGTGGTGACGTTTAGTGAGCTGAAACACACTTCCCGACATTCCACCCTTTGCAAAGTCTTATTCTCGCTGGGATTAACAACAGCATCTTATATAACAGCCACTTATATTGACACATTTCACCTTTACAACAACCTTGTAAGGCAGATGCAAATATTAGACCCATTTCATGGATGAGGAAACAGGCTCAGAATGGTTAAGAAACTTGCCCAGTCACCCAGCAAGTAAGCGACAGAACTAGAATAAGAGCCCAGCTCCGTGTGGCTCTTAACCAGGAGGCTCTGTTACCTTAGGCCATCCCAGGGCCCCACTTCTGCCCCCCCGGGGGCCACTCAGCAAGGAAACTTCCCTCCCATACTCCCATCTATACGTCCCTGGGCTTCCCATCCAGTCTGAGCTTACAGAGCAAGCAGGATGTTCACATCCTACCTCTGGGCAGAGGGCCTCCCGGAAGCCAGGCCACCTCCCACGTGGATGTGAGGACAGAGGAGAAACTTCCGCACACGGCCCTAAAGGGAACGGACCCCACCATCCCCCAGGCGACTCCCAGCCTGAAAGGATTCTCACCCCACACACCATCCCCCTTCACACCCTCAGCCCTGCTCTGTCAGAAGTGGAAGCGATGGGCGGGCAGGCTCAGCCACCAGATCAGGAAGTGGGCTGGGCAGGTCCCTCCCCCGTGGCCCTCGGTTTCCCCATCCACACCATGAGAGGTTTGGCGGGCTGTCTTCAGCTCTGCCTTGGCCGGGAAACCAGGCACCGCTTGGGGCAGACAAATTGGCAACGGGAACTTTCTGGCTCTCTGCCCCCTTGCCAAATTACTCCTGTCTCTCAATTTATGAGATGTTTCTGAACATCTGAAAAGTGGTGGCTAATTTTAAAGAACTACAATCAAATCAAATTTCTGTAGAAGAAATCAAGAGGAAAACATATGTTGCTGGAAGACAAAAATACATTGCCGTTTTCACCCATACCTCCTTCTCTTCAAAACAGTAAGTTGGCAGAAATATATATTAGAAAGGTTCTTCATGCAACACAAACAGCCAAAGCAGCTGATTATGTCCAACTGAGCCACATTCTATGCAGGCCCTCAGGCGATTCTCTCCAAATGGAAACTCTCCAGTGCACAGGCCTGGCCGCCATCAGCCAGGCTCTGGACTCCTTTACTACAGCTGCTACTGAGGGGCCTCTCCTGGGAGGTGAGTGGCGGAGGGGGACCTGTTGGACGTTTCCAGGATGGCTGGTGACGTCATTTTAGGGGCAAAGGTAATGCCTTCTGCCGTATCTTCATCCAGAGGCCTCCAGGCCATGCTATCCCAGATTTTTTAGGCCTGCTTCCTTTCAGGGGAAGCCCCAGGTCCAGAGGGGAAGTCCAGGGCTCCTGAAGGAGACGGGTCACGTGGTGATGGGGGAGGTAGGTGTTGGCGTATCCTTATATCCTGCCTTAGGTCATAACTGAGCAAGTTCAGTTGCTCATTGGTAACCGTCTATCATCGGGATGAAGTCCCAAATATTTCAGCAGATAACGGAAGCCGCGTTATTTTAGAATGAGTATGTGTATGTACGTGTGTATATATAAACACGTTTATTCTAAAATCGCATGTACTTGCACGTAAACCGGGAGGTGACGGTACAATAAACCAATACATCTTGGGGGCCACGGGAAGAGACCCCCAAGGACTGAAATATGTGTCCTTGGAGGTGCCGAGCTCCGGGCTTATATTGAGAAGCTCTCCCGTCAACGTCAGGTCAGGAGCAAGGACCCAGCCTGAGGTCCAGGCACGGGTAAGTGGGGGAACTCCAGGAGGCCAGCTGCAGGCCCTCCCTCTAGGAAAGGGGAGCCTTTCCTCACAAGGAGAAGAGCCTTTCCTAGTCATCCAGAGCCTCCTGGCTGTGCCCTCAGATTTGCCAACCTTCACAGAATGCCCAGGAGGGCTTATTTCAAGATGAGAGCCCCGACGAAGCCGGGTGAGAGGTATGCCAGGTCCCCTCTTTCTTCTCCTTCCAAGGTCAGCCTATGTGGGGCCTTCCCACAGGAGCAAGAAACAGAGCAGGCCTCCAACCAACCAGCCCACCACCTCCCAAGGAGAGCACGTTCTCGGGCCCAAACTCGTTCTGGAAATTCCATTACCAAGGTTTTTTTTACTGCCAGCTGTGCTGTCTCGGGTCCTAGGCTTCCAGCAAAATTCGGCTTGAAACTGTTCCACTGTAGGAAATGAAAGAAGGCCCAGCAAGTGGAGGCTGGGGTGATACACACAACTGGGAGCAGCAAGAGAGTCCGGAATGGCTTCCCTCAGGCTCACCCCCCACCCAGCAACCTGCTTCTGTGCCCGGCCACGCTCTGTCCCCAGACCACGGCACCAGCTAGAGCTCAGAAACCCCAACTGCAGGTGTCTGCCTCCCTTCCACCACCCCCAGGAGGACTTCTTTCAAGATGACAGCCCGACGATCCACTGGGTCCCCTCTCACCGAGCTCATCACGACCTCCGGTGCATGGCCCCACTGCCTCATCACGGCCGATACCCCCGACCAAGCCCTCACTTCCCTTCTTACCACCCTGGACAGGGTAATAATGCTGTGAACGCCCACAGCTCTCTCCCTGCCTTTCCCTCCTTCTCACCGTCTCAGAAGAGCCTCTGCCCTGGTTCAACCCAACCAGCCACCCTCTCCGTGTCTGCACACTGACGCACGTGGTGCCCACTGGTCTCACTTGAGATCAACGGCCACAGCTCTCCCGTGAGCATGATGCCGGCTGGGGATTCTGCTGTGGCTCCCCGCTACACTGATGGCTTAGACTTCGAACACCCTCCCCACCTCCTGGTCTCCTGTTCTCAAGGAGAAAACAGGCACCGTCGGGCGGGCTCTCCCCTACCCTGCCACCACCCTATGAACTCCCACCCTGCGGGCACCCTGTGCCCTTCCTCACCTCCTGCTCGCCTCCCTCTTACCTCTGCAGAACGCAGCTCCCGCAGTGGGTGCCCCTCTTCCCCGTATCACCGTGCCCACCCTCTCCTGCGCCATTCTGGTTGGCACACAGATGCGCTCGGGGACCTTCCCCTCTGTGAAACTCCCTCCCGGGCCCCGGCCAGCCAGTGCCAGAGTCCCTGCTTCCCTCCGCACTGCGCACGACTGCGCACGACTGGACCGACTGGGCCGACTGGGCCTGTGAAGTGATGCAGCCACTTTGGAAACAGTCTACGGTTCCACGAAACACTACAAGGTTACCATATGACCCCGCAATTCCACTCCTTGGTAGACACCCAAGAGAAATGACAACATATGTCCGCACAAAAACTTGTCCGTGAATGTTCACTGCGGCCCTGCTCACGGTAGCCAGAAAGGAGGACCGGTCCAAATGCCCATCAACAGATGAATGCATCCACAAACAAAAAAAGAGGAAGTACTAGTCCATGCTGGAACACGGACGAATCCTGAAAACATAATGCCGAGTGAAAGAAGCCAGGCACCAAAGGCCACATATTCTACAATTCCATCCAAACAAAATGTCCAGAATAGGGAAATCCATAGGGACAGAAAGATTAGTGGTTGCCAAGGGCTGGAGTAGTGGATGGGGGGTGGTGATAACAAAAAAGGACACGGGGCTTCTTTTTGAGATGGTGAAAATTTGAAAACTCAAATTGAATGATAATTACCCAACTCTATCCATATCATGTACATTCACTGAACTATACATTTTTTTTTTTAATGTTTATTTCAGAGAGAGAGAGAGACAGAACGTGAGCAGGAGAGGGGCAGAGAGAGAGGGAGACACAGAATCTGAAGCAGGCTCTAGGCTCTGAACTATCAGCACAGAGCCCGATGTGGGGCTCCGACTCACGAACCTCGAGATCATGACCTGAGCCGAAGTTGGATGCTTAACCAACTGAGCCACCCAGGCGCCCTTAAGTTGTACACTTTAAATTAGGTGAGGGGCACCAGGTGGCTCAGTCGGTTGAGCATCCTGACTCTTCATTTCAGCAGGTCACGATCCCAGAGTCATGGGATCAAGCCCCACGTCAGGCCGTGTGCCGAGCTTGTTGTGTGTCCACACTTGGCACAGAGCCCGCTTATGATTCTCTCTCTCTCTCTGCGCCCTCCCCGGCTCGTGCTCTCTCTCTCTCTCTCTGTCAAATTAACAAACATTATAATAAATTAGGTGAACCGCATGGTACATAAACTGTATCTCAATAAAGCTGTTTAAAAAACACGACACAGGGGCGCCTGGGTGGCGCAGTCGGTTAAATGACTTCAGCCAGGTCACGATCTCGCGGTCCATGAGTTCGAGCCCCGCATCAGGCTCTGGGCTGATGGCTCGGAGCCTGGAGCCTGTTTCCGATTCTGTGTCTCCCTCTCTCTCTGCCCCTCCCCCGTTCATGCTCTGTCTCCCTCTGTCCCAAAAATAAATAAAAAACGTTGAAAAAAAAAATTAAAAAAAAAAAAAACACGACACACTCAGGGAGAGGAGAAATGACACAAGGGTGCAAACGGGGACACACGGGCCCCACGGGGCCCCGCGAAGGGACGACGCACGCCCCTGGGGCTGACACCCGCACACGCGCGGGCAGACAGCAGACACGTCTGCGTGGAGACGACACACAGGCACTCAGACGACAACGCGCGCACGAGCTGCACAGGCTGCCCGTGACCACGGAAGCGTGAGTCAGCACGGCTGGGATAAAAGCCCATGGACGCCGAGATTCCGAGTAATCCAAACCTGATGTGGAAGCCCCGAGCCGCAGGAGCTCTGCCGCAGGCTGCACGGCCAAGGCCGGGGCCCCAGCCAGGGCAAGTCTGAAAGCCGATTCTCCCCGAGCCGCAGCCTTGGGGATAGGCAGGAGGAAGGAGCCCCTGAAGGACGGAGCGGACAACCGTCAGGCTTGTCGTCAACTGGTGTGCCCGGCCCTGCGTGCCCCACGTGGGCAGCCTCAGAATTCCCTGAACGGGCCAAAGTCTCGGAAGAAACACCAGGAAGCGGACATCCTCCACCAGCTGGAGGCTGTTATCCGGGGCGACCGCTGGGCCCCCCTTTCCCAGGGTCATGGCCTCTGCAGGCCCCACACCCTGGGAGGTGCTGGGTGAAAGGCTTCCTGGGCCTAGTTCCCCTGCAGCAAGAATCCTTTCGGGGAAGAAGCAATGTGGTCGGTGAGGCGGGTAAATGCAGAGACCTGACAGCCAGGATCCCTGGCGCTGCCCTCCCAAACCGTGTCATCTGGGACAAGTTACCTGACGTCCCTTTGCCTCAGGATTATACCGGCATCGATCCTGTGGGTTGCTCTGAGAAATATACACAGAGCACCTAGCACGGTCCAGGCTCGGGGCAAGGACTGTGCGAATGCTCCGGCTTGCTGCCAGAATTATCACGATCAACTCCCCGTGTGCCTGGGAGTCCCACTGGCTCATGGGTTCAGTGCTGGGAGCAGCATTCTGGAGCCACAGGATGGTTAGCCTCTAACTCCTGGTGCCACCATGACCTGGCTTTCACCCGCTCAGATCTGTGCCGTAAACAGAAGGAACTGCCCGAGGGAAAAAATACCATGGGTTGAGCACCCTTAAGGGGAAAAGTCTTTAGCTAGGAGAGGCCTTCCTGGTTTAGGGGAGTTTTAAAGGCGACAAAGGGCCTGTCAAAGGTTAGTGGAAACGCACCCAGCTGCTAGGGAGCGGTCTCTGGGTGGCAAAATTGTTGCAATTTCCTTCTCTTTAAACTCTGTAGGTGTCTTCTAACTTTTCTAGGATTCCCCATCTGAAAAGGAAAGTCCATTCTGCACAGAATGTCTGCCTACTACAACGAGCAAGTAATGGTTCCATAAGAATTATTTTCAAACAGGGGCACCTGGGTGGCTCAGCCGGTTGAGCGTCCGACTTCGGCTCAGGTCATGATCTCGTGGTTTGTGGGTTCGAGCCCCGTGTGGGGGCTCTGTGCTGACGGCTTGGAGCCTGGAGCCTGCTTTGGATTCTGTCTCCATCTCTCTCTCTGCCTCTTCCCCACTCACGCTCCGTCTCTCTGTCTCTTTCTCAAATATAAATTAAAAATTTAAGAAAAAAAAAGAATTATTTTCACAAAAAGTTTTAAAAAAGGAGACAAACCCAATGAAGCCCCCCCTCCTTTTCTGTCATCCAAATTCCCTGCAAGTGGTGTAGAGGCTGCTCCTGGGAGCCAGGCCCTCCCCAAGCCTCAGTTTCCACATCTGAAACCAAAGGGTCACCGGCAGGATGGATTGAGGTCACGAAGCACAAATGCCTCCCTCCCACCACCGAGGTCCTGCCCACGGCAGGGCGGCCAGCCCCTTCCTTCCCCTCCTTCCTTCTCTGGCCCGGCTCTCCTGGCATCCCCGACCTGACCCCAGCTTTTCCATCAGACACACAATAGATTTTTCCAGGAGGCCACAGCAGCGGGTGTCACCGCTAGATGCCCGTTAGAATCATCAGAGGGATTTGCAGAATTACTGGCACCAAGACCACACCCCAGGCCAACGGATCAAATCTCAGGGGATGTGGCCCAGGCATCAGGATTCTCTCCGAGCTGCCCAAGTGATTCTACTGTGCAGCCAGGCCTGGGAACCACTCATCCAAACTCCGGAAGCTTCCCAACAATGGAATGTTTAAGGGTTCGTCCATGTCTCACAAAGAGAGTGGCATCAGCTGGGGCTGTTCGACGAGAATCAGCCGGTCATAATGCAGGAAACGGGCAAGACAGAGAGGGAACTAGAGGACGAGAAAGTGCCCTGGACCAGGCAGGGCTGGGAAGGGCGTGTCGTGAGCACTTCCCAGGGCTGAGCCTGACCGAGGCCAGTCCCCACCTCGTGTACAGGTGCTGTCTTAGGACCCAACCACCTCCTTCCCTCGAGGGGCGGCTCCACTTCGAATGAAGAATAACTCCCCAAAATTGCCCTGAGCTGGGGGGGGAGGGGTGGGGCTGGGGAGGGGGCTATGATCTGCTGGGTGGCCAGTGGCAAGCCAATGATGTCGCGGCCACCCAAGCTGGGGAGTCCACAGCACAGACAGTGAAAACAATTAGTAGCGGGGCCTCAATGACCACGATGAAAGTGCTGATTGTCCTCTGGCACTGTGGGGAGCAGTTCCTCGGGTCTTCAAAAGCTTGGTAAATATTCTTTAAATGAAGGGTGTTCACTTTTATGACAACCCCCCCCCCCCAGCAGCAGAGATCCTGGCCCGGGGGCAGGGCAGGGCCGCACGCCTGCAGGTGCTCAGAGACTCCCCATCTGCAGCAAACCCCCGCCCTGGAGCCCAGCCAGAGTTAAGGGCAGACCTTGCCAGGCTAGCAGCCACCCGTCCTTTCCATTCCCTGAGCCCGGGAGCCACGTGGCTCTGAGGCACCCCCTCCTATCACCACTGTGGCCCACCAAGCTCGGGCTGGGAGCTTGACCTTGCCCGCTTGGCCCTGAGTCCCCGCAGTGGCAGCGGCTTCAGGACAAGGAGGCAGGAAGCGGCTTTCACATGCCAGGGGGCAGTGTGGACGCCAGGCCCCCGGGCGGAGGGGCGGCTCCCTGAACCGAGGCCCCGCAGTCTCCAACCTCCAGCTCAGAGGCAGAGCCGCGGACAGTGGGTCAGCTCCAGGAAGGAACGTGGCCAGTCCCTCCCACAGCTGGGGGCCAGCCCCCACCGGGTCCCTTGTCCCGGCACAACCTCCCCTCTGAGCCATCCGACGTCACCCCGGCCCAGAGGGGCGCTGACTGGGTTTTATGCCATGTTCTCCCCACACGAGATCACGCACGTGAAACGTTCACCACGGAGTCTGACACACAGCAGGACTGCAGCCAGCGATACACGGAGGCTGCGGTGGCAGCAGGGACGGTTTCCCAGGCAAGGTGGAGGAGGATGGGAGGACGGAAGGGGGAGCGGGCTTCGTTCGTCGCTCAGATTCCTGTGCAGGGCCCAGCCCCAACCCCCCCGAGAGGCTCCCGACCACTCAGGCCCTCCAGGCATCCCGGCCCTCCTCTGCACGGTGGCAATGAATCCGTATTTGCCGGGGCTCGTGGCTGTCCTTACTCCTGACCTAGGCTTGGCACCATGGCCCCATCTTCCAGATTTCTTAGAACTCGGACACATCACCAAACCTTGTCTCTGCTAAGCCCTGTCAGTTACTAGCAACGCAAATGCCCACATCCCAGCTGCTAGGGCCGCTCACCAGGTTCCTGACTCACTTGACACATTCACGTACGTCTCTGCAGTTTCTCCTAAACCTCTGTCTGCGGTGCCATTCATCTATTCACTCATTCACTCATTCATTCATTCATTCATTCAGAGATAATGACTGAGCCAGCCCTGTTCTGGGCACTGGGGACACAGCCCCAAATTCCTCCTCACCTGGGGCTAACGTTCTATCGAGGGGGGAGACAGGCAATCAATAAGTAAAACTAGGCATACCAGGTGGAAACAGCGGTGGGGGAGAACGTTTACACGGAACACAGAAATGGGATCTGGAACTTTTAAGTAGTGGACTCAGGGAAGAGCTTACTCAGAAGGTGACATCTGAGAAAAAGTCTGAGGGAGATGGCAGTCTCCGGGGAGGAATGCTCCAAAGGAGGGCAGTCAGGGGAGCACAGCCCGAGAGGGGTGGAGGAGGTCACAGGCGGACAGGGAGGAGGGACCACAGCCCAGGCCTGCTTGGCTTTCCCCGGGTGAGCATCACGGGAGCGCTTGGACTTAACAAGACCGCTCTGGCTGCTGTCATGGGCAGGGGCGTGGGTGGAGGCAGGGAGATCCGTGAGGGAGGCCACAACCATCACCCCCGAGAGAGGTAGTGTCTGGACCACCCCAGCACTTGTATTTCCTGTCAAGCCCTGTTACCGCACGTGTTCACGTGGGCCTCCGCACCTCTGTCCCTGCTGTGAGCTCTGCCAGGAACGCCCCTCCCGCCCAGCTCAAACGTCACCCCATCGCCGCTCCCTCCCCTGTGGCCTCAGTGGCTCCTGGCAGCGCTCTGTCCCCATCCAGGGGATTTTCTTGTCTATTCTTTGACATGTGAGCTTCAGGAGGACAAGTACTGAGCCACAAACCCCCTTAAAAGAAGCATCCTTGGGGCCAAGCCTCCTTAACAAACTCCCTTGGGCATATCGCCCTTCATGAGAGGTCTGTTCTCCCATAAAATGTGGCCATGGCTTAGGGGACAGCATGTTTTACCTAGAGTCTCCCCATCTACGGACTGTGAATTATGAGGTAACAAAGCATCGAGCAGTCAGCGCTCCCAGGCCAGCAGCCTGTCGGGCCACAGAACACAAGGCCTCTTTGGGCTCGAGGAGCTAATTCAGAGTGTGGGCTCCTGCCAGCCCCAAGGGGCGGAAATGAACCTCTGCTGTGGGGTGGAGGTGATTGGGGGTATGGGCATTTTCTAGACAGATCAAAGGTAGAAATATCTGGTTGGCTTAAAAGCAGAGGCTGACAGGGGCGCCTGGGTGGCGCAGTCGGTTAAGCGTCCGACTTCAGCCAGGTCACGATCTCGCGGTCCGTGAGTTCGAGCCCCGCATCAGGCTCTGGGCTGATGGCTCAGAGCCTGGAGCCTGTTTCCGATTCTGTGTCTCCCTCTCTCTCTGCCCCTCGCCCGTTCATGCTCTGTCTCTCTCTGTCCCAAAAAATAAATAAACGTTGAAAAAAAAAAATTTAAAAAAAAAAAAAAAAGCAGAGGCTGACAAAGGGCTTCAGGCGACCCTTGGGGAACAGGGTTTGCATCCAGACCAACCGTGTCCTGACAAATGCTCCCACCTTCGAACAGTTCTCTAAAAGGGGACCGTGCTTCAGGCCCCTCAGCCCGTGTTACAGAGAACAGAAGAAAAGGAGACTGCAGGGTGTTTCATATTCTCTGACAAGTAACGTGTGCCTAATAGCAGCCCACTGCCCTCCAATATTTTGAAAATGGAGAAAACAGTGGCAATGGTGATTTAGGGCCTAGAAACACCAGAAGGCTCTGTTTGACCTTCAAATCCTGTTAACCAGGAGGCTGACACTTGTTTTTTCTTAGTTGGCTTCCCAGTTTTCGGGGACCCAAGGACACGCAGAAGCTGAGCATCCTGCTCTCCCAGTGGGACCCGGGCCCGAGGACTGCCAGCCCGGGCCCCAGAGGGCAAGCACCAGACCAACGGTGTAGGACACCCTTTTGGGCTCTACAGCTGTTGCCACAGCTACTGCATCGCTGGCCAGCACAGGGCTTACAACCCTGAGTCACTGTCGACATTTACTCAGTCCTTTCCCACTGACTCAGAAGAGGCCGAGTGGGATGGTGGGGGAGCACTGGACTGGGAGTCAGGGGCCCTGACAGTCGCCCTTTGACCCTGGGTGAGTCTCTTCCCTTCCGTGGGCTTCAGCTTCCTTGTCTGGAGAATTAAGAGGGGGCCAAGAGGCCCCCGAAGCCTCCTCCAGCCACAGCTGTCCACACTCAGGCCAAAGTCAGGGTGGCCTATGGAAATGACGTTGAGCTGAACTCACCCATGGAGGTTTTCATAACAAGGATTATTTGTGCTAACAGGAAACACGGAGCTGCCAGAGCCCAGGCAGCCTGCAAAGATTACTGTTATTGGGCTCGTCATGGTCATTGTTGTTTCTCAGGCTCCGGAGGCAGGCAAGGCCTACATGCTGAACACAGAATGCCAGGCCCCGCAGATGGCTTGGGAACGTCCCACCGCAGGGTCCAGGTGTGGAAACTGAGGCTCAGAGAGGTCAAGCGACTCTCCCAGAGTCATGCACAAATCCCCTGGGCCCCCTCCGAAAGCCCACCCCTGGGCCCCTGCCCCACTGAGCACGGCTGACAGATGAAAGGCCAGCGCAGCCCCGAAGACACTCACGGGCCCGGAGGCCGCCCTCCCTCTAGCCCGCCTGAGGACGCCAGGGAAGAAAAATAAAACCAGCCCCCAGACCAGCCCCCAATGGCCCTGCTCGAGAGGAGCAGCAGTGAGGTGATGTCTGGCTTTTATTCCATATCATAAATAAGTTATTAATCCAGGGCAGACAGCAAGGCACAGCCATGGGGAGACCGGGGAGGTGAAACTCTGCAAGACCAGACCACCTTGAGGACTGGAAAACTACCCAGGCCCCAGACGCCGCAAGTCCGCTCAGACAGAGGCCCCGGTGGGACAGGGGCTTCTGGGAAGCAAGGAGAGCACTGGAACGGGTGACCAGCGGTCTGGAAACAAACCTACCGTGGATCCTGCCTCAGTTTCTCTACTTATTCCAAGAGATCAGCAAGAGTGAGTAAACGCTACCATGATATTGTTCTAGGCACTATGGCAGAACTTTATATGTTTGATTTCCAGTGAATAAAACAAGGTAGGACACCCACTTCACAGATGTGGAAACTGAGGCTCAGAGAGGTCAAGCGACTTTCCCAGAGTCACCGTGGACGAGCGATGGCAAAGGGGGCTGCAGTCCTCCTGTCCCCGTCCGCACGCCTCTCTGCGGTGAGACTTTGCCGCCACCGGCCTCCAGAGGTGGCACCCATTTCCCCGCTCCTGGAAAACCTAGCCTGGCCTTGTGGCTCTCTTTGACCCACGGAATGCACAGAAGCAGTCACGCGACTGCCCAGACCAGGCCTGAAGAGGTCCCGCAGCTTCCGGCCGTGCTCTCCGGAGACCGCGGTGCCAAAACCAGTGCTGCCCGCCGGACGGAGGGAGCTGGGGCCCGCCGGCCAGCACCGACGCCGGATGTGGGAACCGGGCCAGCTCGGACCGTCCGGCCCAGCCCGCCGTCCGGCTGCGCACAGCTGCGGGGGAGCCCGGGAGCAGCCAGCAGAGGAACCTCGCAGCCAACCTACAGAATCACCATAGCACTCCCTCACAGGGTCAGCTCACCCTGCAGCCACCGAGAGTCTGCCCCGGGGCAGGCCCTGTGCGGGGTCCTGAGGACACACGGGTGACTAAGCTCGGACCCCGCCCTTTGGGAACCCGATGGGACGGGTCCGGGTGAGGACACAAACTGGGGCCAGGAGCAAGTTGTAGCCTGAGGAAAACTAACAGGCCTGGTGAGGTCAGGACGGGGACGGGCTCTGCCTGCCCAGCTGAGAGCCCAGGGACCTCTCTGGGGGTGTCAAGCAGAGCAATAGGTTGCTCTTGACCTTCTTCTTCTTTCCCACCACCCACCTCCCCAGACCCAGCAGATTCAGCTGACAAGTTCACACCATAGCAACAGCTGCAGCATATCGCGTACTGAGCACACAGGACAGCTCTAGGAAGTGACCTCCTTTACAATGCCCACCTCACAGGTGAGGAAACGGAGGCACAGAGAGGCCCAGTAACTGTCCAAGGCCACACAGCATGTGTGAGAGCCAGAGCTGGGACTTCAACCCGGGAGATGCGATTGCAAGGGTCACTCTCTCGTCCCCTCACGAACCGCCCCACCGGCGATCAGAGGCCTCTAGCTAATTGTCCTGCTGTGACCGGCCCACACGCTGTCTTAATAGGACCCTTTGCTTCAAAACCGCTATTTCTGGGGCACCTGGGTGGCTCAGTCAGTTAAACATCCGACTCTTGATTTCGGCTCAAGTCCATGACCTCCCGGTTCATGAGCTCAAGCCCCACATCCAGCTCTGTGCTGTCAGGGCTTGGGATTCTCTCTCCCTCTCCCTCTCTGTCTCTGCCCCTCCCGTGAGCTCCCTCTCTCTCTCCCTCAAAATAAATAAGCAAACTAAACAAACACTTTTTTAGGTCACTATTTCAAATTTATCCTTCAAATACTTAAAGATCTTACAAAGCCAGATGGGCACTTCCTTTAAACAGGGCATACCCCCACACCCCCTGTTTGCCACAGTCCCCCCTCCCCTACTATACGGGGCCCTTTCTCTGTGTCACTCCCTGCTCCTGGAGGCACTGAAGTCACCACCTCCTGTGCAACGTGAGCCCCACCCCCTGCTTGGCACTGAGATAAACAGAAGGTGTAAGGGATTCTGGGAACCAGGTGGCTAACGTGAGGGACGTACAAGCGAGTGGAGGGAAGGGGAAGGCACCAGAGGAGGAGCAACCAGCCTGAGCAAAGGCGGGGGGGCGGGGGGTGGGTGCTGCAAAGTCAGGTGAGAACACATCAGCATGGCTGGGGAGAGGATGGGGGTCCACAGAGCAGGAACCACTATCTAGGTCAGGGAGGCGGGAGGAGCAACGAGGTGAGACCAGACCAACCTCTGTCCCTCCCAGGGTTGACAGCACAGCCGAGTGAGGGCAGGCAGCCCGCAGGCCAAGATGTACAGAGACAGGCCAGCTGGGTGGCTGGATGAGGGCACCTCTTGAAACTCCAGGCGTCGCACTCCACATCCCCAGGACAGGGGTGGACAGCAGGACAGAGCCAGGGGCTTCCCAAGGAGGTCCTGGCTCAGCCCTCTGGCTCCCCAGCCAGCAAGGAGTGGCCCCCAGGGCAAGAACAGGTGCTGACAGGGACACCAATGAGCCACAGGCAAATGTGCAATGGCAGCACCGTACCAGCGTGCATCTGGAAAGATCAGCATCTTCCACCCATACTAATGTAACTCCTGCTTCCAGACCCCCCATGGCTCCCTATGGCCACAGGGGCAAGTCTAAGCTCCGCGGTGAGGCACAGATTTTCCAAACTACATTTTCACTGCTCCCCCTCTCCTATGGAGAGCTGGGATGATTCGCCATTTCCCTACGAAGAATGCCTACAGTTTCTACCTCCGGGCTTTAAAAAACTCCTACTGAGGCTTTAATATGCGGCCCAAATGGCCTCTCCCCTCGCAAGGGAAGCCTTCTCGGAGCACCTCTCCTTCTCAATAGTCCCCTCCAGGCCACCCACCAAGTGCATTATGCTTCCCTGTTTTCCCATAAAACACTGAAGTTTAGTGTGGTCTGTCTGGTTTCGCACTGTCCACTGGGCACGTCAGCCTTTTCTTTAAACTGCGGGCTTCAAGCCCCCTGGGGGGGGCGGGGGGGCTCAGTCGGTTAAGGGTCCACTTCGGCTCAGGTCATGATCTCACAGTCTGTGGGTTCAAGCCCCGCGTCAGGCTCTGTGCCGACAGCTCAGTGCCTGGAGCCTGCTTTGGATTCTGTGTCTCCCTCTCTCTATGCCCCTCCCCACTCACTCCCTATCTCCCTCTCTCCCTCCCTCTCTCTCAAACATAAATAAACGTTAAAAAAAATTCAAACTGTGGGCTTCTAGAATTCAGGGAGACAGGGCTGAGTCTCATCCCTGCACCCCCAGGACCTGGTGAAGGGCCGGGCTCTGGACAAGGGCCCACGGATTAAGGCAGCTGCATTATCTCAGCTCAGACGTGATACTTACACTTCACGCGTGGAGCCAGTGCTGATCGGCTCATCGTGCTAAGATTGCCGAAGCAGAGGGAAGGCAGGGCTTGGCCAGCCCGGGGACCAGAGGTGGCCTCAGACCCACGCCAGAGAACGCTGCTAATCTACATCCTGCTGCAACGCAAGGGCATCTGATAATATTTACAGCGTTTTCCACTATTAATAATAACTGTAATTACTGTAGTAAATGCTATGAGAAGTAATAAATATTAGTATCAAGAGCCACTGAAATAATTTCCTTTATTAAGACCCCACCGTACACCAGATGCTTTGCTTTTTTATATCATCTTATTTAATTCTCTGTACAAGCCTACAAATGGTTGCCCTTCTCTCCTTTTGAAGGTGAGGAATCTATACACAGAGCGATTTAGAAACACAGTCAGGGTCACGCGGCCAGTCTGGACCAGAGCGAAGAGACCCCCGCACTTTCTGCCGCCCTAGACTGTCTCCTCACAATTACTAACAGCACCTGTCTAGGCCTTTCTACTGGCCGGGCACATTTTGTAACAGCTTTACTGAAATATAATTCATATACCATACAATTCACCCATTTAAAGCGTAGAATTTAATGGTATTTAGTATATGCACAGGGCCCTGCAACTGCCCCACAATCAATTTTAGAATTTCATCACCCCGTAAAGAAACCCCCTCCCCATCTGCTCCCTACCCCACTGTAAGCCCATTCTAAAGGCAAAGGACAGAGCCTCAGAGAGCTGCTGTGATTTGTACATTAGGCAGGGGTAAGAAGCAAGGCTGGGACCCAGCCCCACTGCCCCTCCTCACACGGCCTGCCAGGGGTCTACTCTGTAACCCCTTAAATATGCATGATCTGCAGAGGGTGAAAAACGGAACCAGATGGTGACAGAGCTTACATGTGCCTTGCTTCCACACCAGGCCCGTGACTCACAGAGTCACTGAAGGCAAAGGGGGGACGCACAGCACAGACAAGTCCCCGCCACCCCCAGTGCAGGGGCAGCGGGGCCCAGGACACAGGGAGGCAGAGAAGGCAGCGGGGGAAGGAGCCTTTCGGGCAGTCCGGGATCTAGATGGTTCGTGGGGCCCCACTCCGCTGACCCCATTCCTGCACCCCCAATCCCTCCTGACCCACAAAGAACTGGCCCCTGCCCCAGGCCTCTGTGTTCCTCCCAGGAATTCAGAGCCATAATCGCTAACAGGGGACCTGCTCTGCACTTGACCCCCAGCCCGGGGTCCTGAGGTCACCCGGGTCCTCCCTGCCCACAGGCCCTCAGAGGCTGGGGGTCACAGGAGTGTCGGGAGAACCACTGCACTGACTGGCTGGGCTCCCCGAGACAGGCTCTGAAGAGTGGTCCTGCCTGGGCACATTCCCAGTTGGGTATCCTAGGGTCTGACGGCTCCCACCCCCCCACCCCGCCCCAGGGGAAACAATTAGCAGGTAGAAGGGGCCGCCCACGTCTCTTATTTCCTTCCCCCACACAAGCCTGCCCTGGGCCAGTCATTCTCTCTGCTGGCCAGAGGCCCAGCACTTCCTTTCACGTTTATAATGTTTGACCAGTCTTGAGCCAATGCCACCTCCTTCAGGGAGGCTTCCTAGATGCCCTGACCAAAATAAGTGGGTCCTTGGGCTGCTGCCTCACACAAAACCGTGATTTGTCTGCTCGTATGTCTGGGTCCCCATATTATCCTACAAACTCATCCAGGGCAGAGGTCCCAGCTTCCTCATTCCTGGGTCCTTCCTGACCCTCTCCCCCGCACTGTGACACACAAGACCCTCCAGAAGAGCAGGTAGGAAACGAGGTCAGTTTTGGCATGAATTAACCGCAGGGCACAGCACCCTCCCAGCGTCTGTCCCAGGTGTCCGTGGGGGAGTGGCTCTACGGGATGGCAGTGACACTTGCTGCCCGCCCCCTACCCCCGGGGGGGTTCCAGTTGGCAATGAGGACCAAGCCACCAGTTTAGACATGGCGCTTCCCCCCAGCGCAGCTAAGATCCAAACGGCTGCAGTCTATCCACACAAAGCGTCTTTGTTCAAGCCCTTCTCACAGTTGGAAGGTTGGCTTGGCCATGAGGGCCAAACTCAGGGCTGGCTGTCTTTTCTCCTGGTACCTGCAAAGAAGCCTGGTCTCGCACATAGCATGTCCTAGAACCCGCCAGGCCAGGAGGCCTCAACCATAGGTCTAGAGAGGCCTGGCTTCAAATTCCTTCAGCTGGCCTGCCCCGCATCCCAAAGCACCAATGCCAGAGCTGGAAGGGGCTCTGAGCCCCTCTATCCCATCCTCCGAGGTGTACCTAAGAGGCAAGTGGAGCCCAGAGAAGGAGAGCAGCATGCCCAGGGTCACACAGCCAGGTCTCCAACTCCCAGCTCAGACTCTTTGCAGTTAACAGGCTGTCCCATCCCTACTCGCGGACCCCTCTCCTACCCTGCCCTCCCCTCAAGGTCAGGCCAAGGCCCACCTTCCCAGTGCGCCTTCTGGGATCCCCTCCCCGGTTCCATCCAGCATGGGGATGTACCCTCACTGGCTTGAAGAAGGAAGAGCTTCTGCCCAGAATGCCCTCCTCGCCCTCTGGCCTCAGCAAACTTCTACCCACCCTTCAAGGCCCAGTTCAAACGTGACGTTCCCGGGGCACCAAAGACAACAATCGCTCCCGTCTCCTGAGCACCATCTCCATCGTGCTCTGGAATGCCAACAAGTTAACGCAGAAACTACCAGAGGTGTTTCTCCTGCTCGGCACCCAAGTTCCTTGAGGGCAGGGACGGGGCTCTCTGCAAAGCAGGGTAATAACAACATCTGCATACACACCGCGTACGACCGGCGGGCTTTACAAACCATACGGCGCTGGGCAAACAAGCTCTCTGCCTATCCTCAGATCTCCCCCCCACGGCTCAGTCTCCCCGTCTATACAGCGGGCGAAGATAATGAGTGCACGTCCCCGCGTGCAGGCCGGGGCTGTTGCTGCTATATTCCTCGGGTCACTTTCATTTTCTTATGTCTCCCTGAGGACCCCACCCACGGCCAGTGGTCAGTACGTATTTTTTTGGAAAGAAGGCCTTTTGGGACTCGAGGTGCTAAAGAAGATGGGGTTAAAATCCAAAGACCACACACAGATACAGACTCAAATCCGATCAGAAATGTTACACCGTAGGGGCGCCTGGGTGGCTCCGTCCGTCGAGCGACGGACTTCGGCTCAGGTCGTGATCTCGCGGTTTGCGAGTTCGAGCCTCGCCTCGGGCTCTGTGATGACAGCTCGGAGCTCGGAGCCCGGAGCCTGCTTCGGATTCTGTGTCTCCCTCTCTCTCTGCCCCTCCCCTGCTCATGCTCTGTCTCAGAAATAAATAAACATTAAAAAATTTAAAGAAAGAAAAAAAAAGAAAGAAAGAAAGAAAGAAAGGTTGCACTGTGGCCTTTGGGTCCAAAGGGGGCTCAGCTGGGTCACCGTGAACAGCCCCT
This sequence comes from Prionailurus bengalensis, assembly GCF_016509475.1. Taxonomy (NCBI): domain Eukaryota; kingdom Metazoa; phylum Chordata; class Mammalia; order Carnivora; family Felidae; genus Prionailurus; species Prionailurus bengalensis. The sequence goes on along the minus strand of NC_057351.1, from coordinate 31,114,303 downwards.
TGCTCTCATGGGACACGGGGCAGTTTTCCGGAATGGGCTGGAAATTCTGAAATCCTTGCCCCGGGGAGGCTTCTGCACTGGGCTGTGGCTAGGGACTGGCTCCAGAGACAGCCGAAGGCAGCAGCAGTGGCCTGGGGGCAAGCCAAAGCAGTGGTAGGCATACCACAGGTAGTAATGCTGTTGATCATCCACTGACAGCTTTGAGGCCCCAACGTACTTTCGTGGGGGCAGCGGAAGAGGCGGTGGCCGCAGCCCTGTCACTGAAGAGCCAACGGCCTCTGTGGCTGCGGACCGGAGAGGGAGTTCACGGTGCGATTCGGTCAAGCCACCGGTTTGCACCAGCACTTTCTGTCTCGCCCTCTGCACAGACACCGCATCCCTGGGCGACTGCAAACATCAGTCGCCCCTTAGGGGGGTGATGATAAAAAAAGAACAAGAAGCCCTGGCCCACATCAAGGCAGTGTGACAATCAGCAGGAAGACACCGTGCAAGGACGGGGACACGGGGAGAAATGCTCCCAGCCCCGCTAGAGAAGAAAGATTCCCCCTTAGCATCCTCCCGATCTGACGCATCCCTCACTTAAAGCGGAAGGGCAGAGGAGCACGGGGGTCCTTTCCTGAGACGCGTCAGCTCATACCTGACAAAGTGTGACAAAGTAAAGCCTGGGACTGCCACATGGGCTCACAAAGCGCCTGAGACACCGGGGATGGAGCCGAACTCCAGCACGAGTCAAGGCTCCGAGAGGGCCACCCACGGCTTTGGGGTTTGCAGTACAGAGCCAACTAGCAGGCGTTCTGAGCTTGGGTGGATGGAACGGGTCCTAAGAAAAGGAACTCACTGAGCTCCTGAGTGGCTCAGTGAGTTAAGTATCTGACTCTTGATTTCGGCTCAGGTCATGATCTCACGGTTCGTCGATTCGAGCCCCGCGTTGGGCTCCACACGGACAGTGCAGAGCCTGCTTGGGATTCTCTCTCTTGCCCTCTCTCCCTGCCCCTCATCCACACATGCACGTGTGTGCTCTCCCTCCCTCTCTCTCTCAAAATAAATAAACTTTAAAAAAGAAATCTATTTAAAAAAAAATTTTTTTTAATGTTTATTTATTTTTGAGAGAGACAGAGACAGAATGCGAGTGGGTTAGGGGCAGACAGAGAGGGAGACACAGACTCCGAGGCGGGCTCCAGGCTCCGAGCTGTCAGCACAGAGCCCGACGTGGGGCCCGAACCCACGGGCCATGAGATCATGACCTGAACTGAAGTCGGACACTCAACCGCGGGAGAGGAGGCGTCCCCGAAAATCTGTGCTGCATGGCACTGTCACCACATAGCCACCCAGGCACCCCAAGAAATCTGTTTTTCTAAAAAAGGGGAGCACTCACAGAGGGGAGCACTGGGAAAGAGCAGGCTGACTTTAAGACCAAAGACAGTGGGGGATGAGGAAGGACGTAACAATAACAAAAATAACGGCAGCTAACACCAACAGAGCCTTGACCCCATGCCAGGCAGGTGCTGACCACCCACCACATTGCCTGGTAAGGTAGGTCCTATTATCGTCACTACCACTCAGCCCCGGGAGGGCGTGGACTATGTCTGTGGCATCCCCCAGAGCCTGAACAGGGCTGGCCACATAGGGCGCACACAGTAAATGTGTGCATTATGCCTAAATCCTTGCTTCACACAGAAGGGAAGGCAGCGCAGAGTAATTAACATCTCCAAAGCCTCAGGGCTACTGGGTGGCCCAGCCAGGATTCAGCCCCAGCAGAGCCCGCCTTCCTTACCGCTGCATGTGTCTGGGCTCAGAGAATCCTGCTAGCTTAAGCCGTGGTCCCAGCGCGTCCGGTGGGGGAATGGACAAGGCATCATCCTAACCAGATCTTCCGCACCTGCCAGAGCATGAACCTGGTGGCCAGTGGGGCATGCGGAGCTCTCCGGAGGCAGTGAGGCCTGTGACTGGCCCAAACCACACATTGTGCCCCCAGGAGTCCCAAACACAGGGAGCCAAGGAGAAAACCACGCCAGCCTGGCCCGGGTAGCCAGGCTTGTCCCTTACCAATCCGTCGCAGTTGCTGATGGCGACAGCTGCCCCTGGCATGCCCGTGACGTCCCCGGTGTAGACACACTCCCGCCGCAAGGGCTGTCGGAACAGCTCCCGAAAATCCTCCTGCCACTCCACGGAGGCTCCGGGCACCACCAGCCGTCGGTTGGGCCGTAGGCGCAAATGCAGTTCCTCCCCGAAAACAGTAACATTGAAGTAGAGGGAGGAGCGCCCCACCCGGCCAGGCTGCAGGGTGGCTCCTTTGCGGCGCAGGGGGCTGCGGGCCACCCGGAGGTGACCTGAGCGGAGGTGACCTGAGCGTGACCGTGGTGCGGGTGGCTCATCCACTATTGCACTCCCTGAGGAGGCTGCTGCTGGCCCAGACAGCACGTGGGAGAGGAAGCGTCCCCGAAAATCTGTGCTGCATGGCACTGTCACAACATAGTCACTGAGCTTTCCGGAGAGGCGCAGCTCTGCTGGAAGTAAACAAGGAGTTACATCAATGTAGTCTGTGCAAAGGTAAGGGGAGACCGGCAATCCCACGGGCGGAGAGAGCTCTGCAACCCTCCGCGTCACCTCGGAGGGACCTCTTAGCCCAAGTTCATCCGATAGCCATCCAGTGCTTCCTGAGCCTCTGGATCTCTGTACTTAGATGAACGGTGTTCAAGTACTCTGTGCACATAACTTGCTTTCTGTAGTCCCCAAGGCCCTGTTAAACTTAACAGAAGAAAAGAAATGATGCCAGAGTCCTGTCTGTCACTCTAGCCACGAGCCTTCCAACTTTGGGCATTGCCAAGGAAAGGGTTGAAATTCCCCGAAAGCCCCCAGGGCAAGGAGAGGGATGGCGGGATCTGCCCAGACTCCCTCAGTGTGCTGAAGTCACCAGCCCAGCCTGGGGTAGGGCCCTCCTCGCCAAGCTCTCTGAACACAGCCAGCAAAACACACACACCTAGAAACCCAGGGGATCCTGGGCACGTGTCAAGGAGACAGGAGCTGGAGAAGGGAGGGAGGGAGTACAGGTTCTATGTTTTTCCAAGTTTAGAAAGAAAACTTTTTAAAGTAAACAGAGGCTGCTGAGATTTCGACATGGCCCAGCACCAAGCCTGGTAAATATAGATCTTCAAAAATAAAAAAGAGACGCATGGGGTGACCTGCCCACTCGGACTGAATTAAGTGTGAGGTCATGGCCCCATGCTCCAGGCTGCATGCCAGCAGCCCGGTCCTCACACAGCTCTCCCTGAGCCCAGCCAGGCCCAGCAGGAATGACAGCTCGCTGGCTTCCAGGCTTGGTGATTCAGGGACGGGAGTTTGGAGGGATTTTCATTTCCACATGGCTCCGTCTTTTGCCTCCCTAGCCCCCTTCACACTACCGATGAAACCTAGAAAATGACATCTCCCGAAAACCCCCCATGCTCATGGCAGTTACGGTGGGGGAGTACTGACTCTCCTCTGGTTTTACCCATTGAGACCCCCAGGATTTCTGCTAGGGAGATCCCACTTCAGTACATGAGTATAGAGCTCACAGACAAGCAGATGTCCCGCCTAGAAATAACCAGAGCCCCCTCCCCATGCTCAGGTGAGGGTGTGGGGCATCTGGTCTGTGTGTGAGACGGTGTCTGCACAGAGCCTGAGAATGATGGAGGAGAGAGCTATCAGTGTGTTTCCCAGCAGGAGTGTGAGGGCCAGGTGCTCACTGGGTGTGGGCAACCACCTGCCAGCCTGACTCCGTGAGGATGAGGCAGTGAGACACGCACACACAAGTTGGAGAGACAGTAGGCACTGAAAGTTAAAGGCACACGGGACAGAAACAGACCAATAGTGTGTGTGTGTGTGTGTGTGTGTGTGTGCGCGCGCGCGCGCGCGGGCGCGTGAGAGAGAGAGACAGAGACAGAGACAGAGACAAATATATAGCCCCTAAGAAGAGACTCCAGATTCCCAAAACCTCTCCGGGGTCTCTCCACCTCTCGTGCCAGAAAGGAAGAGCAAGCTCGGGTCAGCGACCGGGCCATAGGGGAAGAAAGAGCTCAGGCCCAGGGCGCGCACCGCCTCCTGCTCCCCGGAATGCCGCCGGCCCCTCGGGCCCCTGGGGCCAGCCTGACTCTAGGGCACCCCGGACCCATCGCGCCCCCGCGCGCCCGACCTGCACGCACCTGGGGTCCGGCTGCCCGCGGCGGCGCAGAGCGCCCAATGCAGGGGCAGCAGGCAGGACAGCAGCGTGCGGAACGGAGCCATGTGGCCGCGCGCGGACGCGGGCCCGAGGGCGCCCGAGCCGCGGGCTCCGGGCTGCCGACGAGGCTGGAGCGCTGGCCGACCGTCCTCCGCCTGCTCCGCCGCCGCCTCCGGCCCGCCGGCTCCAGGTCCCCCGCGCCACCGCCTGGACCGCTGGCTCCACGCGCCCGAGGCTGCCGGCGGGAGAGCGGAGCGGCCGACGCGCCAGCGCCCCCCGTGCCAACTGCCGCGGGCCGGTCGGTCCGCCCGCGCCGTGACGCTCGGGGACGCGGCGCGAGCCGGCCAAGGGGGCGGCGGGGCGGGCCGGGGGTGGGCACGCTGGCGGGGCGGGGCCGGGCGCGGGTCGGACGGGGGGCGCTGCGCGGCCGGGGCGGAGCGCGGAGCTGGGGAGTGCAGCGCCGAGCGGCCCTGCCTGATCGGAAGTGCCACGCGGAGCCAGCCGCCTGGGCTCCCCCGGAGTGACGGTCCGTAGCCGCTTTCCTTGTCCCCTCTGCTCCCCTTACTTGACCGCAGGGCCCACTCTCCAGAGCCACCGGGCGGAAGGGATGTCCAACTCCGTTTGGGTGATGAGACGGTGACCACCTCTCCTTCCCTAGAGGGGGTTTCTATCTCCTTTCTCTCCTAGTGGAGTGGATGCCCTCCACTAACTTTATCTACCCGTTTTGCAGACCACGCCTCTGGGCCCCCAACTGCAGGGAGTGACCTGAGTCCGAGTCAAGAGTGTGGTTGAACAAGGTGAGGAGAGAGAGCCCTCCCTGGCTTTGTGCTTAGACAGACCTGATTGGAATCCTAGCCGTGAGCCTCCCTGGGAGAGTTAACTATAGCACGCACTAGGTGTTCCATAAATAAGGCACCCTCCACCTCTGGCACGAATAGCTTCTCCGCGGCCCGAGGTGGGAACAATCCAGAGGCAGGGACGAGTGTGGATTGCTGGTTTTGCAGTGTTGCTGAGACCAGTTCAGTAGTCGGGGCAAATAGCCCAACCCCTGCTTCACTGTATAAATGTGTTCCTAACAATTTGCAAATGAACTGTATTTCAAGTAAGCCAGAGGTGGGAATTGGAGAAAGGATTTTTTTTTTTTTAAGAACTGTGGAATAAAGAATCTTTGTATACAGTGTATAAAGACCCCTAATCTTTCTGCTTTTGAGTCCAGACATTTTGTTGTGGGGCTTTCTTAAAGGGAGGCCAGCTTGCGGGTGGAAATTCTCTAAACACACTTCTCTGGGGAATCCCTGGATCCCCTGAGAGAGGACTTGGGTTCCTGCACTCTTCCCAGTCTCTACCCTGGTTAGGCTCTGAATACCTTCCTGCCTTGTGGACAGAGACCCGGATTCCTCAGGATTCCTCACCCTCGGTATTGGAGGGCCGGCGGGTTTCTGAAAGCAGGTTCGGAGAGCTGACGTGGTGTCCCAGGTCACATAGCTCATTTGCAGTGGGGCTGGGATCCCAGTCTAGTGCTGAGCCAGAGAAAGAGACAAGATGAAAGGTCAGTAGACTATTCAAGGCTGAGCTTTGCCAAACCCAGTCTGTGACCAAGGGCAAGTCATTTTCCTCTTTGGGCGGCGGTACCTCATCTGTCAAAGGGGTAACCACGAGGCTCACGGGAGTCAAGGCAAACTCTGACGTCCTGTGGAAATGCAGAGCATTTTCTATTCCAAGGAATACCAAGAGAATTCCAAGGAATTCCAAGAATTCCAAAGAATACCATCCAGTTATTTGCAAATGGCACCAGCAAATCCACACACGTATATATATTTATTTGAAAGAGACTGTGTGCGTGCGCACACACAAGCAAGGGGGTGAGAGGGAGAAAGAATCTTTTTAAAAAATTTTAATGTTTATTTATGTATTTTTTTAATGTTTTGTTGATTTTTGAGAGTTAGAGAGAGACAGAACGTGAGCGAAGGAGGGGCAGAAAGAAAGGGAGACACAGGATCCTGACGTGGGGCTAGATCCCACAACTTGAGAGTCACGACCTGAGCCGAAGTCGGACGCTTAACCCATGGAGCCACCCAGGTGCCCCTGGAGAAAGAATCTTAAGCAAGCTCCACACTCAGCACAGAGCCCAATTTGGGGCTCTATCCCACCACCCTGGGATCACAAACTGACCTGTATTAAGTTCAGGAAAAACAGAGTTCCTTTTTCTCATTCTTTTGGGTCCTTTAAGCTCTGTTAAGTCAAGAGCCAGACTGTGGTTTTGTGTGTGAGGACAGATGGAGCAAGAATGTGTGTGTGTGTGTGTGTGTGTCCGTGGGAATGTGGAGGAGGGGCTATGAGGTGACCAGGCTGGAACTGTCTCCATTATGCCCCCCCCCCCAAATCCACTAAATAAGCTCAGGATAAAATGACCTTCCCTTCTCAGGGTCTCAGTTTTCCCAGCTGCAGAGTGGGGGCCCTATGGGGACAGAAGGGAAGAGTCACAGTATATGATGGCTGACTTTCTCCCTTGCCATCCCAGAAGCTTGCCTAGCCCCCTCCCTGAGCCCCACCCCATTCTTCCTGCCTTAGACTTGGTAAGTCAAGAGGGACAGATTGCAGCTGGGACCCCAGCAGCCTGACTCATGAGCAGCGGGCTGGGGCCTCCCCCGGAGCCAGTCCTGGCAAGCAGAGAGCAAAACCTCACCCCGGTTCTCTCCCCCCGCCCCCTTCCCTGGGGCTATAACGGTTGCTTTTGTTGGCCAGTATTGTATGTCCAGGCTCTTTTCCACTGAGGAACCCTTTGTTAGGAAGAGCGGACAAGGGAACATAACTCAGAGTCTGGGCAGAAGGTGGAGGAAAGGGCTGGGTGGCAGGCCCCATTTCTGGAGGTGAACAGGGCCAAAGCAAGGAGGGAAGTTCTGGGTTCCCTGACTCTCACCTTGGGATTCTCGCACAGTGGAATACGGCTTGGGTGTTTCTCTCGCTGATGGTTCTCCAACATTTATCCAACGCTCCTTCTGTCCAAAGCGCTGGCAGTGGAGAGGGATATGCAAAGAGCTTGCACTGCACGGTCAGGAGCCAATTGGAAGATATGACAGGTGCACGAGAAAGCCTGAAAACCGGGTAAGACAGGAAAAAGGAGAGTGCTCTGGATGAAGGCGAGGAGTCATCGGTGAGCGTTATGGGGATTCCAGAAGGAAAGGGGCTCAGGGCAAGTTCAGTGGAAGACTTGGGTCCAAGCCAAAGCCCATAGTCCTTGGAGTACACCATGGTGCTTGCACAGGATTCTCGCACCCGCATCCCCGGAGAGGTCACATGGTTCTGTTTGTCTTCCTTCATCTTTTTTTAAAAATGTTTATTGAGAGAGAGAGAGAGCGCGCGCACGTGTGCACACAGGGGAGGAGCCGGGAGGGGGGAGAAGGGTGCGGAGAGAGAATCCCAAGCAGGCTCTGCACTGTTAGCACGGAGCCTGACAAGGGGTTCGGATTCACGAACCGTGAGATCATGACCTGAGCCAAAATCAAGGGTTGGGCGCTTAACCAACCAAGCCACCTAGGCACCCCTGGAAAGGTTTTTTAAAAAGATAAAAGGAAGGGGCTCCTGGGTGGCTCGGTCAGTTAAGCAACCAATTTCAGCTCAGGTCATGATCTCAGTTTGTGGGTTCGAGCCCCGCATCGGGCTCTGTGCTGACCGCTCAGAGCCTGGAGCCTGCTTCGGATTCTGTGTCTCCCTCTCTCTCTGCCCCTCCCCCGCTTGTGCTCTCAATCTCTCTCTCTCTCTCTCTTTCAAAAATAAACATAAAAAAAGATAAAAGAAAGGGGCTTCTGGGTAGCTCAGTTGGTTAAGCATCCACCTCTTGATTTCGGCTCAGGTCATCATCTCAAGGTTTGTGGGATTGAGCCCTGAGTTGCGCTCCTGGCTCACGGTGCAGAGCCTGCTTGGGGTTCTCTATCCCTACGTCTCCCTCACTGGCAGAAGTGCACGTTCTCTCGCTCTCTCTCAAAAAATAAATAAATGAATTTTAAAATAAATAAATACCTTTCTGCTGTGAAAACTAGAGCACTTACAGAAAAGTGCCACCTGCTTGTTTTTTTACAGAGGGGTAAACTGAGGCCCAGAAAGCAGAAGTAACTGCCATGAGACCTCAGAGTGGGTTCGTTCAGGGCAAGATAACACCCCAAGACTCCTTGCTCCTGGTAAGATGATCCTAGAATACCACCCTGTTGGTTTCTCCACTCCCCGCCCCCACCCACCGCAGGACCTTGGCCCTTTGGCTACTCATCGTTGGCTCCCACCTCATTCCTAAGGGAAGAAGAAAGGTGTAGATCCCTTCCTCCTGACACCTGAGAACCACAGTCCCACTAAGAAGTTCTAGGCCAGGGGCGCCTGCTGGCTCAGTCGGTAGAGCATGCAACTCTTGATCTCAGGGTTGTGAGTTCAAGCCCCACCTTGGGTGTAGAGATTACTTAAAAATAAAAAATCTTGGGGCGCCTGGGTGGCGCAGTCGGTTAAGCGTCCGACTTCAGCCAGGTCACGATCTCGCGGTCTGTGAGTTCGAGCCCCGCGTCAGGCTCTGGGCTGATGGCTCAGAGTCTGGAGCCTGTTTCCGATTCTGTGTCTCCCTCTCTCTCTGCCCCTCCCCCGTTCATGCTCTGTCTCTCTCTGTCCCAAAAATAAATAAACGTTGAAAAAAAAAATTTTTTTTAAATAAATAAAAAATCTTAAAAAAAAAAAAAAGTTCTAGGTCAATAGTTCTGAAATCAGGGTCCCCCAGACCGGCAGAATCAGCATCACTTAGGTGTTATAAATGAGAATTCTCAGGCCCTACCCCAGACTTATTCAACCAGAATAGGGGGCGAGGCCCAGCAAGCTTTCTCAAACCCTCCATGGATTCTGGTGCATGCTCAACACGAGAATCACTATTCTAAGCAAAGCTTTGCAAATCAAGGCCCAATTAGGATGAGAACAAACTCACTGAGGACCTGTGACCTGCTCCTCACTGAAGGCTGCCACCCTCACCTCCTATCCCCAGTTTCTAAAGCTTCGGCTTGGCCGTATCTGAAGTCTGGGTCTGGACACAGCTCCAGGAGCATCCAGAGCAACCAGAGACCATGCCTTGTGGCCCTTCTCCGCATCACCCTTCTCCTCCTCCTCCTCCCCACCCCCGCATTCCCTCTGCACATTTCTTGGCGAGTGTCTAATGACCGTATCTAAGAGACCCGGACGGGTTAAGTTAACCACAGTGATTTGTCATACATTACAGAACAGCTGACACCCCCGAGACCGGCTGAACCATGAGATCAGTTAGAAACAATGCTGTTTGTGCCCTGTGTGTAGATGTCGTACGGTTGTGGTTACTGCAGGGTGAGGGGTTCAGGGAGAGGAGGTCTCCTCGGCCTCGTAAGGAGGGATGCCAGAAAAGCCAGCTGTCCTTCCGGAATTCTGTTTCTGCCATTCACTCTCCCGAAACTGTAGGTTTATAATTGCAAATCAAAGTCCAGCGCAGCCCCTGATATTGGCCCCTTGGGGCTCAAGAGAGGCAGGCAGACAACAGAGACCCTCTCCTATTTCCTGGAGCCCCTTGGTTGTAATAGAAGGTATTAAAGAGATTTGGCAAGGACTCATTTCTCACCAGCCTGTCTTCTAATCCTGGTGTCTCTTAGATGCCATGGTGGCATCCTGCCAGCAAAGACGGGCCAGGCCTCCATTCCCGTCCTTTCTCTAGATCAGTTGGGTTATATGTAACCAAATAAATAAATATGGCTTCATTTATTACCCCACGTAATATAGAATACTGAAAGAGACCTGGGCATGCCCAGTTAATTTGGCAGCCCAACAGACTCACCCAGTACCCTAGTTCCTTCCTCCTTCTGCTCTGCCATGTTTGCAGTTACTCTTGTCCCCAGGCTTGTCCCCTCTTAGTCACAAAATGGCTGCATCAGCGCCAGCCAAATGCGTATATTCACCAACTGCAATGGTGACCGGAGGCAACGGAAAAGGGAGTTCTTTCTTGTCCCCTCTTTCAAAAATTTTTATTATGCAAATGTTCAAACATAACACGAAAGAAGACAGTAGCATGAAGCTACCCCCAAACCCCCCTCTGGCCCACATTTACCCACAGCTCAGCTTCGGATCATTATTAGCACAAGACTGGTCTTGTTTCATTGTTACCCCCTTCCCACCACACATCCTGGTGGGATTTTTTAAACTTTACATCCAAATTAGTTAGCATACAGTGAAACAATGATTTCAGGAGTAGATTCCTTAATGCCCCTTCCCCATTTAGCCCATCCCCCCTCCCACAACCCTCCAGCAACCCTCAGTTTGTTCTCCATATGTATGAGTCTCTTCTGTTTTGTCCCGCTCTCTGTTTTTATATTATTTTTGTTTCCCTTCCCATATGTTCATCTGTTTTGTCTCTTAAAGTCCTCATATGAGTGAAGTCATATGATTTTTGTCTTTCTCTGACTAATTTCACTTGGCATAATGCCCTCCAGTTCCATCCACATAGCTGCAAATGGCAAGGTTTCATTCTTTTGATTGCTGAATAATACTCCATTCTATATATATACCACATCTTCTTTATCCATTCACCCATCGATGGACATTTGGTCTCTTTCCATACTTTGGCTATTGTGGATAGTGCTGCTATAAACATGGGGGTGCATGTGTCCCTTCGAAACAGCACACCTGTATCCCGTGGATAAATGCCTAGTAGTGCAATTGCTGGGTTGTAGGGTAGTTCTATTCTTAGTTTTTTGAGGAACCTCCATACTGTTTCCCAGAGTGGCTGCACCAGCTTGCATTCCCAACATCCTGGGTTATTTTAAAGCAAATCTCAGGAGTACCTGGGTGGCTCAGTTGGTTAAGCGTCCAACTTCGGCTCAGGTCATGATCTCGAGGTTCATGAGTTCAAGCTCCACATAGGGCTCTGTGCTGACAGCTCAGAGCCTGGAGCCTGCTTTGGATTCTGTGTCTCCCTCTCTCTCTGGCCCTCCCCTGCTCATGCTCTGTCTCTGTCTCTCTCTCTCTCTCAAAAATAAAATAAAACATTAAAAAAATTTTAAAGCAAATCTCAGATATCACCTCCTGTTTAGTATCAGTAGCTAAGAAAGACTTACTCGTCTTTAAAAACAAAAACAAAACATCAACAACAAAAAATATAGTGCCTCTGTCACATCTAACAAAATTAACCTCAACTTCTTAAAGTCATCTTATATCCGATCATTGCTTAAATTCCTCCACAAAAATTTTCGTCTTCTTTCATTTTGTTTTGAAGGCACGGATTGTTCAAATCCGGGTCCAAAATAAGTTCACACAATGTGTTTGGCTGACGGGTCTCAGAAGACTCCTTTAGTCAAATCCATGGGTGGGCAACCTGCACGTGGGGCCAAACCCAGCCCACGGCCTGTTTTTATAAACACAGCCTGCCACCTTCACTTGTTTACATATTCTTGGCCTCATTTCATGCTACAAAGGCACAGTGGAGTCGTTTCTACAGAGCCAGGATGAGCCACAAAGACTAAAATATTTATTACTTGGCCTTTACAGAAAAAGTTTGTTGACCCCTCATCTAAATAATTCCCCTATCTTTTTTTTTTCCTCTCCAGTTTTTGGTTTGAAGAAAGGAGGACATTTGTCCCACAGAGTCCTGCGTTTTCTGGTGCCCCTTTTGAGGAGCAAGGTAGAGGTTTCCAGAGCAACCCCCCCCAGCCCCCCCCCAGCATTTACCTTGAAGTCTTTTTTTTTTTTTAATATGATTTATTGTCAAGTTAGCTAACATACATTGTATACAGTGTGCTCTTGGTTTCGGGGGTAGATTCCCAGGATTCATTGCTTACCTACAACACCCAGTGCTCATCCCAACGAGTGCCCTCCTCAATGCCTATCACCCACTTTGCCTTTGAGTCTTGATACCCAGAATCCCTCACAGCCAATCCCTGACCAGGCCCGAGGCCCTCCTCGGAAGCACATGGCTGCTCGCGAGATGCCCTCCCAGCCCCCGACCCGGATCCTCCCCGCTCCATCTTCTAGCTCGTGGTCAGCATCTCACAAGCACGCCCCCTGTCCCAGCTCTGTGCTGGACACCAGGGACCCAGAGGTGACCATGGCAGACCGGTCTGTGGGTTCTGAGCTCCTCATCTACTGAGGGTGCTCCCAAGCTGGGAGGGAAGCACAGGTGCCATGAGGGCACAGAGAAGGCGTGCCAAACCTACATTTGTGCAGTTGGAAAACGTTTCCTGGAGGGGGGTGCCCAGGGGTTTGTGGGGAGGGTGGTGCAGGATCCAACCTCAAAGGGGCCGAAAAGCTGTGTTAAGGGATCTGGCCCATCCAGAAGGCTCTCACAGCCCCTGGAAGCTTCTATGAGGGGGCGGGAGCAGCATTAGGATTGAAAAAGCGAGTGAGATGTAAAATCTGCTCTCAAGTTCCTCGCTCCCGCTGAGGCATGAGTCACCCATGGTGGTGCACTGGGCTATTTCGAGCCCAGGGGGTGAAAGGGTCAAGATACAGTGTGAGGGGTGCTTGTAATAGTGTTTTGTCTTGTCAAGATATATCAAATATATATTTTTAATGTATATCTTTATATTGTATTTCATATCATATAATCTGTTTTAATGTATAATTTATGTATCCTATATTATATACTGTAAATTATGTAATGATATGATTTTTAAGTGCACAATTTATTCGATATTTAATATATAATTTTATTTATATATTGTTACATAGTTATTAAATTATGTATCAATATAAAATATAGACGTATATCTTTTTCATGTTTATTTTTGAGAGAGAGGGTGCACACCCATGTGCACGTCAGGATGGTCAGTTTGATATGAAATCTTCTGGGTGTAAGCCAGATGCTTTGTTTAAGCTGCGGGGGAGGGTCTATGAGAGGGAGACAGAGGACCCAAAGCGAGTTCTGAGCTGACAGAAGAGAGCCCCGTGTGGGGCTCGAACCCACGAACCCTGAGATCATGACCTGAGCCGAAGTCAGATGCTTAACCGACTGAGCCACCCAGGCGCCCCCAGACATATATCTTAATATGTATTTGACATATTTCAGAAAGGCGGGATATTCTTCTAGGTCCATATATTTTCTGTGTAATGGGATACGCAACAGGGTAGCCTCCTAACGATGGAATGGAGTCTCTGAAATGATGCCTCGGAGGTAGTGCCTTTTCTCTCTTCACCCAAAGCCACCTTTGCTCCAGTAGGTTGCGCTGGGCTATGGCCCCTCTTGGAGCTGGTTTCTAAATGTGGAAAATGAGACTAGAAATATCTATCTCCCGTCAATGATGGCTAAACACAATGCCAGCCATATTTCTGGAAGCCCTTTGGGGAGCCGGGGCAGAGGAGGCGTAATGTTACTGGCATTTTGCTTCCTTCTTAGCCCTTAAAACGGAATGCCCGGAGTGACTAAGAGTCCTCACCCTCTGCCACTCAAAGGTCAGGTGGGTGGGAGCTGAACCTACATTTGCTCATTTCCAGGATGACCCACCCTCTTTCAAACAGGGGCGGGGTGTGGGGGGGGGGAGCTTTCACAAGCCCCACCTTCAGAATCGTCAGGAGTCAGCTGTGTTCTCCAAAAGAGGGACAGGCCTTTATTGAACACTATGTACGAGGTACTGGGGGAAGCATTGCCCGGGTCCCGGGGAAACATCAGCTCCTCGGGTGACCTGAATGTATGCCTGCTGGTGATTCCAATGGTGAAGGTGGTGGTTTGTATGACGTCTAACATTTGCCCAGCGAGACATAAACCTCAGCTGGGACGCCGGGAGGCCAGGGTCCTGGTCAAGGCTCTGCTGCTGACAGGCTGGGGAGCTCTGGGCAGTCCCCTTCCTGCCCTGTACCGTGAGCGCGGGGATGAGATCACCTCTGCGGTGCCTCTGAGCCCCCACCACCCATGACTCAGCCCCCAGGGCTTTGCACACCCTGTTTCTTGAGGCTGGGTGGCTTTTCCCATGCCTCCACCTGGCAAGCTATGCCTCCTCCTTCAGACTCTCTGTCAGCAGGCACTTCCTCCCTGGACCCATTATGACACATGTTACTTTTTTTTTTTTTTTAATGTTTACTCGTTTCTTGAGAGACAGAGACAGAGTATGAGCTGGGGAGGGGACACAGAGAGAGAAATCACAGATTCTGAAGCAGGCTCCAGGCTCCGAGCTGTCAGCCCGGAGCCCAACGCGGGGCTCGAGCTCATGAACCATGACATCATGACCTGAGCCGAAGCCGACCGCCTAAGCGACCGAGCCACCCAGGTGCCCCGACACATATTTCTTATGGAAGCATTTCTTATACACTTTCTTTTTTTCTTTTTTTTTTTTTTTAAGTTTATTTATTTATTTTGAGAGGGAGAGAAAAAGCATGAGTGGGGGAGGGGCAGAGAGAAAGGAAGAGTAAAGAGAGAATCCCAAGCAGGCTCTGCAACTGACAGTGCAGAGCCAGATGTGGGGCTCGAACTCATGAACTACGAGATCACGGCCTGAGCCAAAGTTAGATGCTTAACCAACTGAGCTACCCAGGCGCCCCTTCTTATAAATTGTCTGAAGGGCAAGGCTCAGGTGTTGTCTCATTAAGACCTGGCACACAGTAGGTGCTCAATAAAAGTGCGTTGTACTGGATAGCACTGAGGTCCCTTCCCTCCGCCCTCTACCCTGGGTGAGCGTCGCTCTCCTAAGGGCTAAATCGTTCTTGCAAGAGTCTGAACCCCTCACCGTGAAGGCCGGGAGGTGAAAAAGGATATAGGTCTCCAGGGATACTCAGGCCTTGGGAACTAACTGAGGCTTGATACACATCATCTCACCCAACAGCTGATGGTGACACCCTTGCGGTCACCGTTAGTCACTCATCCGCCACAGGCACTTCTGTTCTTTTTATAACTCCAGGCAGTTGGGGCCCTACACCTGCCCCACATTTATGCTCCACAGGCTTCCGAGATCTGCTTTTTGGCAAGACCTCCAGATCAATTAGCCGAGTCAGTGCTGAGAAGTTGGGAGGTTTGTGGGGTGGGAACCGGGTCAGAAATCCCTCCCAGACACCAAAGAGCTACTTAGGGCCCGTGGCGTTGAGCCTGGTCACGGAGACCAGGAAGACCAGGTCACGAAGAAAGCAAAGTGCACAGAGAATTAAAGCACACGGTGAAGATCCAAATCCGGAATGAGCTATAAAAGGGCTGCAGATTGCACGTTACAAGTCCCCTCCGAGTCCCCTCCAGCTGGCGGGCCGAGAGGAAGCTTCCTCCCACTTGGCCGCGACTGACCTCCACCGAGTGTTCCAAATAGGTCCACATACCTCTCCCGGCCCCGTGGCCCAGAGAGCAGGGCAGCTGAGAGACGAGTCCTCCCTGGAGGCAGCCACACCCAGTGACCTCACTGCTCACTACTGAGCTGTGAGCACCAGGAGGAGGCAGAAGGCCCTGGGGAGTGGCTTCTAGAAGGAGCACCTCTATCCAGGGACAAATGGCCCAGAAAGCCAAACACAGGCCGCAGCTTAGCTCTGGGGCCACATGGGTTTATCAGTCACCCGAGGAAACGTCAGTAGCCGCTGCCCATCCTGTGTTTGGGTGCCGAGCTGCCCTGTAGGGGTCTGGGCTCGACTGGAAATGCCCAGAGTGGTCAGCTGTCAGCTTTGGGGACTCCTTGGCCGTGCCTCCTCCCACCTGCCCTGAGCAACAGCCGAAGTGACATTCAGGCACATTGTTTCCCTTCTACCTCCAGCCCCGTTGCCTCAGTGATAGGAAGCATGGTGAGGGACCGTTACTCCTCAACCCTCCGCCACCACTTGGGCGGCAGCATCCCTGGGGTCTTCTATCCCCCATGGGGCCCTTGTTCTTCTCTCTTCCAGAAAGCCATGTCTCGGGAGCGCCCACCCTCACAACTGCAACTATAAAGAGCTGTAAAGGTCTGAGATGTTACCCTCCTTGGAGGCTAATCCACTTTTCCAGAGGAAGATGCTAACCGCCTGGGTCAGAGACCAAGGACTTTGTTGTTCACGGCGCAGCGGGCAGCGTGAGCTTCCTGTTCCCTCGCCCCCAAGTCCCACGGGGCCAAGCCGGAGGCGGGCCCTGGTGGGTGCTGTGACCACAACGGGTTTGTGCCACAGCTGAGGAGCCTTGAGTCTAGGCGATGCCAGTCTTCTAAAGGGGCTGCTAGCAGACAGGCAAGAAGAAAGGCAAGATCATTATCTTCTGGGGCCATTTGTTACGCAAAAGTCCTCAAAAATATAGCCCAGAACCAGAGCTATTCAGGAGACAGGCGGGGACCCATTGGAATCATCTCCCAGCAGCTACTGTGGAGGTGACGTAAGCCTCTGAGCTGAGCAGAAAATGGGCATCTGTCGCCATAAGTGCAAGGGCAGTGGGGAGCTACGTCCTTTCTTACCCTTGGCCGAGCCCTGCCTTGGACTAGATCATTGGGAAGCAGGGTCTGAGACAATCCAGGTGCAGGCTGGTGGGGGAGCCAGGTACCTGGGGCCCAAGAGAGGGCAGGAGGCCGCAAAAGGGGCAGGCACTTCCAGAACCACATCAAACTGATAAGGGGGGGTCCTGAGAGTCCAGCCTCTGACTTAGATGACCTGTTTGTATCCACCCCCAAAGGACCCCCACCCTTGGGACTCCTTTCCCTGCTCGATGCACATTACTTCCCTGATCCCAGCCAAAGAGAAGTCGCCGGGAGAATCCAGATCTCATCCAGCTAGTAGGAACCTGAGGGCTCCACAAAGTTAGCCCAGAGGGTAGGGCCTTGGGCCCTGGAATAAGACCGGCCCAGGTTCACGCCCAGTGCTGATGCAGACCAACCGCCTTGGCGACCTGGTGCAAGTCACGGCACCTGTCAAGTGCCTCGCTTTCCTTCTATGCAAAAGAATGAAGGTACCTACTCCCGAGGGCCCTTGTAGAGATTAATCCAAGCATCCACGGGAAGTGCTAAGCCATCACCCAGTGGCAGCACCGTGAACGGTGACCACTAATGTCGCAGCGACTGCTCTGGTGGTGACGGACCGTGCAAGGCGACACTGCCAGAGAACATAAGCTCTGGTATTCCAACCCAGGTTGCCCGACCTCCTTCCCGGGACGCCCATTCCAACTGGATCTGCCCTCCCCACCCACCCCGCCTCCTTCTTTCCGCCACTTCTCTCCGACCTCAGCAGCCTGGCGCCCTCCACCTTAGGCTACCTTGCCAAGGGGATTCCACAGGCCGTCCGTGGTTTGTCCCTGTCGAATGTAGAATCCAGAAGGGCTTCAGGAAAGTCGGTGACGCTGGCTTGCCACTTGCCAGCTCTGTGACGTGCGGAACGTTTCTTAACCCCCTTGAGCCTCAGTTTCCCCATCCGTAAAATAGGGAAACCGCAGAGCTGGCTTATGGGACTGCGGTGAGGAGTCCTAGATGCTTGGCAGAGTGCCTGGCACGTGGTGAGGACTCAACAGATGTCAGCTGTTACTCTGACTGCATTTAGCGTTATTATTCTGAATGAAGATTGTAAAAGACACACCCAGATCTGGGGGGGGTTGGTAGGTTCTGTGCTCCAGAAGTAAGGAACTGAGAAGCCAGCAGATGAGCTTGTGGGGAGGCAGAAAAGCTCTCTGCACACTGTATAAACGTGTGCGGTGAGAGGGTGCTGGCCATCAGAAAGGCCTGGAAGCAGAGCAAGCACACAGTGCCGCAGAGGGGTAAGGACGTGGCGGCCGCCAGCTGCGCTCAGTCCTCTGGGGTCCCCCAGCAGCACGAGAAAGGGGGTGAAGATGACCACAGCCATCTGTCGGAGGTCCCAAGGTCCCGTGGGTGCTGGGGCCACAGTGGGGCCAGAGCCAGGTGACTCTGCAGCGTCTAGAGGGCCTCGGACCTACTTCTCACAGATGAGACTAAGCACTGGCTGGGTGCATGGCGGGGGTAACCAGCTCATTCTGGTTTGCCCAGGCTTCTCCGATTTGGGCACTGACAGGCCCTGCCCTGGGCACACTGGAATGGTTGGTCCTGCACTTGTGACCCACTGGCTTCAGAATGGCGCCTATTCCCTTCCTGAGGGCCCCCGAGTGCCCTCAGCGGAACCGTCCTCAGCCCCAGCCAAGCTCCACTGCTCCATCTTTCCCAAAGAAGTGGCCCCGGGATTTGACTGATAGCATCCACAATGATTGGCAGGCCAGGCTGGACGTGGCCCGGGGTCCCGGGGTCAACGTGACTGTAGCTGGGGCTGGCCCCCACTCCAAGGCAGCCAACTTCAAGGTCAGAAGATGTGCCAGGAGCGGTATAACTTCAACACAAACTTGGTGGAGGTTGTCAGGCACAGGGGTGAGGCCTGCTGGATGGCTGACGAGGGCACATTAAATGCTTATGGAAGTGTCCACCCCCAACAGATCTCAACACAGTATTTTTTAATTGGGGCTCTAATCCCCCAAAGTCTACTATATGTACCTCCCCTCACTGCCAGCTCCCTTGCCCCAGCGAGCCCGTACCCTCTAGAGGCACGGACGATGGTTGGACAGGGGTGGGAGAGATGGGGAGGTCTGATCCGGGACGCTGGCCGCAGGTTTAGAAAGGGGGTGGGGGGCTATCTAAGAAGAAGTTGGGTGAATATGCTAGGCAGTTCCTAGCAGTTGATGGGGAAGAGGCTAGGAGGAGGAGGAGGAGGGGCAAATAAGGATGATCCCACTGGTTCTTCCCGAAGCATCCCCTGAAATGGAGAAGGGAAGTTTGGAAGGGAAAGGCAAGAGCTCGTTTGGAACGAGGTGAGTTTGAAGTTTCTGGGACTCATCCAAGGGAGCCCACACCTGGCGTGCAGTGAGCACCCAGGCCTGGCGTTCCTGGGAGACAAAAGATCTGAGAATCGTCAGCCTCTGGGTACACAGGCTGGTGAGCTGACTGCAGGGGGCGAGCGCAGTCCAAAGAGAGGCTTGCGGGTGGAATTAAAGCCAGACTGACTCCTAGTAGCTGAAGGTCTTGTCCTCTGAGAGTTTTCTGACTCCTGGGCAATTCACTAACTGTCTTACTGGGACGGGATTGATTTTCAACCCCATTTATTTATCTATCTATCTATCTGTTTGCTTTTACGTTTATTTATTTTTGAGAGAGAGAAAGTGCAAGCGAGGGGCAGAGAGGGAAACAAAGAATCCAAAGCAGGCTCTAAAGCACCGTCAGCGTCAGCGGGGAGCTCAAACTCGCAAACCGAATTGAACCTTCAGGTCCTGACCTGAGCTTAACCAACTGAGCCACCCAGGCACCCCCCCCCGCCCCCTCAACCCCTTTTATATATAACTCTCCAGGCAACTGTGTGCCAGGGACTTAATTCCCGTCCTTGAAACATATTCTTCCAGTGGGATTCTGGATCCTTCTGCAAAGGACAATTCTAGTGACTTCCCTTCCTCTCCAGGGTGGATGAATATGCAAATTTCATCTCCACCATGTCCCTCCATAAACCCTGTGGTTTGGGGCTTTTTGCTCTTATCTATTCACTTTGGGGATGAAAATTTTCAAATATATACGAAAGCAAAGAGGATAATAAACTTTCATGCACCCATAAACCAACTTTAATAATTGACTTGTAGCTAACCTCCTTCATTTATACGTTCCCCACTCCCCTATACACACACACACTCCATCCGTACTGGATTATATGGAAGCAAATTATAAATAGTTCAGTATGTCTCAAAAATATAAGATCTCTTTATTTTTTTTAAGTGTATTTATTTTTTGAGAGAATGAGAGAGAGAGAGAACGAGCTGAGAAGGGGCAGAGAGAGAGGGAGAGAGAATTCCAAGCAGGCTCCGTGCTGTCAGCACAGAACCCAATGCGGGGCTTGAACTCACAGACCTGAGATCATAACCTGAGCCGAGATCAACAGTCAGATGCCTTACCGACTGAGCCACCCAGGCACCCCGTAAGATCTCTTTAAAGAAAGTAAGCTTCTTTATTGAAGTGTAACATATATACTGAAAAGTGCTCAAGAAATACAAGAAATATATACACCTAACTCATGTAGCTACTTCCCAGAACAAGACATAAAGCATCATGAGCTCCCTAGAAGCCCCTCCATGTAGCCTCCCCATCCCTAATCCTTCACAAAATGACCACCATTTCGACCCCTGTCACCACAGATTAGTGTTCCCTATTTTGAACTTCATATACATGGGATCATACAGTTTATATTCTGTTGTGTCTGGTTTCCTTCACTCAGTATTTTACATAATTGTTTCCTGTATTGGTTATGTGCTAATTTTTGTTGCTGTGTAGAATTTCACTGCATGCATACACGACCGTTTATTCCCCCATCTTATTATAAATGGACATTTGAGTGGTTTCCATTTGGGCTGTTATAAATAGCACTGCTATGATCATTCTTATGCACAGTATCTGTTGGCCATAGCGATCATTTCTGGGGGTTCTACACCCAAGATCGGGATTGCCTGATCATAGGATACACGTATGTTCATTTTTAAAAAGATACTGCTAAATAGGGGCCCCTGGGTGGCTCAGTCGGTTAAGCCTCCGACTTCAGCTCAGGTCACGATCTCATGATTCGTGGGTTCGAGCCCCGCATCAGACTCTGTGCTGGTAGCTCAGAGTCTGGACCCTGCTCTGGATTCTGACTCCGTCTCTCTCTGTCCCTCCCCCACTCACTCTGTGTCTGTCCCTATCTCTCAAAAATAAATAAAGTGTTAAAAAAAGTTTAAAGATACTACTAAATAGTTGTCTGAATGGTTTGACCTTGGGTTGTCTGCAATTTTCTTACAGATTTGTGGGAGTTTATTTATATCCTGGATTTTAATCCTTTGTTGGACATTTCTATTAAAAATGATTTCTCCTGCTCTGTGGCTTAGTCTCCTCGCTCTTCATATCTTTTCATGAACAAAAGTTCTTTATTTTCATAAAATCTAATTTATCCATTTTTCCTTTAGTAATCCCTTTTGAAATCCTACTTAATAAATCTTTACCTCACCAAGGTCTTAAAGATAATCTCATCTGTTATCTTTTAGAAGCTTTATTAATTTTTTCATTTGGTTCTATATCCATCCAGAATTTATCTCTACCCAAGGTATAGTAAGGTTCAACATGCATGTTTTTCCTATATGGATATCCAAATTTCATATACTATTTATTGAAAAAAACATTCTTTCATTGCATTTCAGTGGCACATTTCTTGGGAATCTGGTAACCATATATGTGTGTCTGTTTCTGGACCCTATTCTGTCCATTGGTCTATTTTTCCATATGCATGCCAACACCATACTGACTCAATTACTACAGCTTTACAATAAGACTTTATATTTGATGGTAAAAGTTCTCCATTCCGGCTTTGTTTTGCATCTATGTATTCTTGACTATCCTTGGCCTTTCGCCTTTCCATATAAATGTTAATATTTTGGGGGGCGCCTGGGTGGCTCAGTCGGTTAAGCGTCCAACTTCGGCTCAGGTAATGATCTCGCGGTTCGTGAGTTCAAGCCCCGCATCGGGCTCTGTGCTGACACCTCAGAGCCTGGAGCCTGTTTCAGATTCTGTGTCTCCCTCTTTCTCTGACCCTCCCCCGTTCATGCTCTGTCTCTCTCTGTCTCAAAAATAAATAAATGTTAAAAAAATTTATATAAAAAAAGAATAAATTTTAATATTTTTTGAGGGGGGAGGGGCAGGGAGAGAGAGAATCTTCAGCAGATTCCACATCCAGTGAGGAGCCTGACCAGGACTCCATCTCACGACTGTGAGATCATGACCTGAGCAGAAATCAAGAGCTGGACGCCTAACCGACTGAGCCACCTACGTGCCTCTCCGTATAATTTTTAGCATTGGCCTATACATTTCCATATTAAAACAGGCTTTTGTAGAATTGCATTATATCTATGGATCAAAGTGGGGAGCGATGACTTTTCTACAATCTTGACTCTTCTAATTCATAAACGTGGTATATTATTTATCTCCACTGCACTATTACATTATCAGTATCACTACTGTTTTGTAGGTTTTTGTATAGCAATCATTCTTTGTTAAAATTTTTTCTAGGAATTTGATGTATTATGATGTTATGATAAACTGAATCATTCTGTAAAGTCTATTTTATAATCTGAGGTGCCTGGAGTGCTTATCTGACTTCGGCTCAGGTCATGGTCTCACAGCTCGTGGGTTTGAGCCCCGTGTCCCTGTGTCAGGCTCTGTGCTGACAGCTCAGATCCTGAAGCCTGCTTCATATTCTGTGTCTCCCGCTCTCTCTGCCCCTCCCCTGCTCGCACTCTGTCTCTCTCTCCTTCAAAAATAAATAAACATTTTAAAAAATTTTTTTATTTTATAATCACTGCTGATACATTGACTTGGGATCCAGGGACATTGCTAATTTATTGTTAATTCAATGGTTCATTATTAGATTCTTTTCATATGTCATCTTCAAAAAGTTGTATTTCTTTCTTTCCAATCATATGTCTTTATTTCTCTTTCTTGCTTAATGTACCGACTACAACCTCCAATATAATGTTGAATAAACTTGGTGACAGGAAGTACACTTGTCTTGTTCTCATTTTCCAAGGAAAAGCTTTTACAATATCACCACTATGATGTTAGCTGTAGTTCTCATCCATTCTTAGAGTATTAAGAGTTTTTTATCACGAATGGGTGTTAGAATTGTATCAAATCCTTTCCATGTATCTGAAAAGGGTCTAGTATCCAGAATATATAAACAACTTTTACAACTCAGCAATAAGAAAAATAACTTACTCTTAAAATGGGCAAAGTATGGGGTGCCTGGGTGGCGCAGTCGGTTAAGCGTCCGACTTCAGCCAGGTCACGATCTCGCGGTCCGGGAGTTCGAGCCCCGCGTCAGGCTCTGGGCTGACGGCTCAGAGCCTGGAGCCTGTTTCTGATTCTGTGTCTCCCTCTCTCTCTGCCCCTCCCCCGTTCATGCTCTGTCTCTCTCTGTCCCAAAAATAAATAAACGTTGAAAAAAAATTTAAAAAAAATGGGCAAAGTATTTGAATAGACATTTCTCCAAAGAAGATACACACAGTGACCAACAGATGCATGAAAAGATGTTCAGCATAGTTAGTCCTTAGGAAAATGCAAATCAGAGGCACGATGAGATGCTCCTTCCCGTGCACTGGGATGGTATAATCCAAACGACAAATAACCACAAGTGTTAGCTAGGTCGCAGAGAAATTGGAATCCTCATACACTACTAGTGGGAACGTAACATAGTACACAGTGCGGCTACTTCGGAAAACGGTTTGACGATTCTTCAAAAAGTTGAACTTAGAGTTAACCTATGACCCAGCAATTCCACACCTATGCATTTATCCAAGAGAAATGGAAACATAGGTCCCGGCAAAAACTGGCACAGGAATGCTGATAGTGCCATTGTTCATAACAATCAAAAAGTGGAAACAATCCATCAACCGATAATTAAATAAACAAAATGTGGTATAACCAGACAATGGAATAGAATATTTTTAGACACAAAGAATAAAGTGTTGTTAAATGCTACAACATGGACAAACTTTGAAAGCCTTATGCTGAAAGAATGCACCCGAACACACAAGACCTCATATACTTGTCATCTGATTCCCTTTACATGTCCAGAATAGGTAAATCCATAGAGAGAGAAAGTAGATTAGGGACAGGCACATGGAGGGGAAGAGAAAATGGGGAGTGACTGCTAATGGATATGAGGTTTCTTTTTGGGGTAATGAAAACGTTCTGACACTAGACGGTGGTGATGGTCGCACAATATTGTACATGTACTAAATTTTACACTTTGAAAGAATGACTTCTATGGTATGTATCTCTCTTTTTTTTTTTTTACATTTATTTATTTTTGAGAGACAGAGAGAGACAGCATGAGCAGGGGAGGGGCAGAGAGGGAGACACAGAATCAGAAGCAGGCTCCAGGCTCTGAGCTGTCAGCACAGAGCCTGACATGGGGTTCAAACCCACAAACTGTGAGATTATGACCTGAGCCAAAGTTGTACGCCTAACCAACTGAGCCACCCAGGCATCCTTATAATCCAAATTTTCTTAAAAATCTCTCAGGAAGGCATCACAATGGAGACAATGACCCTGAATAAGTCAGTTGATTTCTATATAAAGACAATGTTTTATACAACAACAACAACAAAGGAAATTGTATTTCTTTAGCACATGGATGCAGTGTACTATACAGGTCAGTGGGGGCAAGCCTATCAATTGTGTTGTTCAAATCTTCTATATCACTACTGATTTTATTGTTGTATACTTAGTTACAGAGAGAGGGAGGCTAAAGTTGTTCACCTGATTATGTGTTTACTCTGTCCCACTGCTTGAGTTTTCTTCTTTAGGTCCTCTTTTACATGGAGGTTGGATCTTCTCTGTCTTCTATACCTATCACTTTCTCTTATATCTTTTCTTTTTCACTCTCCAGTTTATTTATATTTCTTTTTAATTTCCTTCCTTTTCATCTGTTTCTCTTATGGTATTATTTGTGTTATTTGTTCACTCTTGTATTCGTTCTATTTTTTTTTCATTTCTGAAATGGTTTTTCTTTGTAGAAAAGAAAAACCATTTTTCTTAACTCTATGTAAGCTCTTTTCAAGTCTTCCTTTTGTCCAATCTCCTCATTTATACATTTTTATGATCTTGAGTTATGCTTTAGTTTCATAGCTTCAGTCATTTTAAAAAATTCTTTTAGCTCATTTTCAAATATTAAATTAAAATTTTTGGGGCGCCTGGGTGGCGCAGTCGGTTAAGCGTCCGACTTCAGCCAGGTCATGATCTTGCGGTCC
Organism: Prionailurus bengalensis; assembly: GCF_016509475.1. Taxonomy (NCBI): domain Eukaryota; kingdom Metazoa; phylum Chordata; class Mammalia; order Carnivora; family Felidae; genus Prionailurus; species Prionailurus bengalensis. Next base: position 31,089,395 of record NC_057351.1, on the reverse strand, counting down.
GTGAGTTCGAGCCCCGCGTCGGGCTCTGGGCTGATGGCTCAGAGCCTGGAGCCTGTTTCCGATTCTGTGTCTCCCTCTCTCTCTGCCCCTCGCCTGTTCATGTTCTGTCTCTCTCTGTCCCAAAAATAAAAAAAAAAATTAAAAAAAAATTTTTTTTAATTTGCATCTGTATTGTGGGCAAGTCTTTCTAGAGAACTTCATGGTCTGATAGCCTGTTATGCTCATTAGTCTCTTTTCTTGTAAGACACCTGAATGGAACTGGATTCCTTCTCTGCTATCTTATTCTATTGCCCATGGTTTTTTTTTAATTTTTTTAAATGTTTATTCACTTTTTGAGAGACAGAGTGAGAGCAGGGGAGGGGCAGAGAGAAAGGGAGACACAGAATCCAAAGCAGTCTCCAGACTCCAAGCTGTCAGCACAGAGCCTGAGGCGGGGCTGGAACTTGTGAACCCTGAGATCATGACCTGAGCCGAAGTCAGTTGCTTAACCGACTGAGCCACCCAGGCACCCTTCGATTGCCCATGTTTGAGACAGGCTTCCCTGTACTCCTGAGTGGGATGAGTAGGTGAAGATTTCTTGGCCAAGATTCATGACTCTAGGGCTCCATCTTCTGTTGTACTGAAAAATGTTTTTGAAATTAGCTTCAGAGAAGTTTAAGAACTGCTTCCTCTGTTACTCTCCCCCACTGTGTGTGTGTGTGTGTGTGTGTGTGTGTGATGCGTGCAGGCATTCACAGAGGCCAGGATCCCCTACTTTATCTTTACGTGGATCTTCTCTCTACTTGGCTCTTCATTGTCCTATTATTTACTTCTGGCCATTTCCCCTCAGTGTAGGGCTTTGTCCTAGTTTGGCTGCTGAGCTTCACCATTTCATGGGGAGATGTCATGTGCTCTTGGGAGGATTAATTTACATCATAATTACAAAGCGTTTCCCAAGGTGTCTGGCAGATAGTATTACACATGGGATACTTATGATGCTTATTAATGCCTACCCCCTTTTACCATACATACTAGTCCTATCCGTAAACATAAGCTATTTCCTTGATGTGAGTCTCTCTTTCTTGCCTCCGTACCTCTGCACCTGCTACTGCTTTCCCTGAAAAACCTCTGCACAGTCTCTGCCACTCGCTGATCCTTTAAGAGCATCCTATTCTGGTTATATCAGTGGGTTAACTGGACCCAACCAACACTCTGGACCACCGCAGCTCCCCATTTTTAAGCCATACATCCCAAACCCCCTCTGAGATTTTACACCAGTGGCATAACTTTTATTTAGATTTTTTATTCCATGCCAAGCCCTTTACATATATTACCTCTTAATCTCCACAACAAAACTCTGATTAAAGGCCCAGTTGGGTAGATACAATTATTGGCCTTCTTTTACATAGATGGACACTGAGGTGGAAAGAGACTAGATACTTATCCCAAGGTTGATTGTTGGTTGTGATAAAGCAGGAATTTGGACCAGGCAGTCTGGTCGAGTTTGAACGTGGTGCTACATCTCTGGATTGTAGTCTCCATCAAGCATGGAGCCCTGGCTTGCATGCCTTTGTAACTCTCTCTGTAATCATCAGTTCTTAGCAGTACCCGGCACATAGTAGGGGTTCAGCAAAGACTTCCTCGATGAGCTACAATAGATGGGTGTGCATAGTACGTTGTGTGGGTTAAATGCACGGGGCTGTGGGATTTTAGGAAGAAACCTTTCTAGCCGAAAGGCAAATGGAAAAGTCTCAGACACTGCTCAATTCCTTCCAAGGAGTCATTAGTCAGACTCTTACTCAGAACTTCTTTCTTTCTTTTTTCCATTCAGGTTTGAGCTCAGTGAGATGTTTATGTTTTCACAAGCCCTTGGCCACTAATAACTCATCGCAAAACTCCCAGACATGGCCAGGCCCAGCCCTCAGAACATTCACAAAACCCACACCAATTTTCTAAAGCTCTATAATCTGAGGCCACCGCTCTCACAGAGAAATCCCAGACCTACTGTTCTTTAATAGAAATATCAGAAAATTGAAAGGTCACTGATGAGTTAGAAATCCAATTTTTCCAGACATTGGAATTTCACTTGGATGTGGATTTACTAGGCAGCTGTATGTGAGCTGGGCTCTTAAGAAAGCACTGGCCTTGAGCCAGAAAACCAGGGCTTGGTCCCTGCTCTGCCACTTGTTGGCTGAGTAATGTTGGGCAAGTACCTCTCCTTGCTGGTTCTCTGTTTTTTCACTAAAAAATTAATCACGGATAACAACGTTCTGCTTATGTCACACCATTGTCAGGCAAAGATGAAATAATGTATGTGAAGTTCTTTGCTATAGGCTGTGCTATACAAAATCAAGAGGGTAAGCCAGGGGAGCCAGTTGGGAAGGGTGGGCAGCCATCTTTCAACAGGCATCATGGGACCATTGAAGCAGATGAGCGGGCCAAAAAGGCAGTCTGATGAAGAGTGAAGAATAGAGCAGAGGAAGAAGAGATGAGGACTATGTAGTCTAAAAGAGAAAGAACAGGGGCACGTGGGTGGCTCAGTCGGTTGAGCGTCCGACTTCGGCTCAGGTCATGATCTCACAGTCTGTGAGTTTGAGCCCCGCGTCGGGCTCTGTGCCGACAGCTCGGAGCCTGGAGCCTGTTACGGATTCTGTGTCTCCCTCTCTCTCTGCCCCTCCCCCATTCATGCTCTGTCTCTCTCTGTCTCAAATAAATAAATAAATAAATAAGAAAGAACAGACAGAAAGAGTGAGGAGGCTGCTGTCTTTCCAGTGTCTATAAGTACCAGCCTTCTGGGAGATTTCTATAGTAGGCTATCCTTATAGCAGCCCCCATTATTTTCACCCATTTAAAAAAAGCAAGAGGTTCGAGTTCTGCTACTCATTTCCATGATATGTACATTAGCAATCTAGATTCCTGTCTTATTAATCAATAGAGATTAGTATGATGGGATAAACGGCAAACCAAGGGTAATTACCAATGCCCTCTTAGTATGGGTCAATCTCATAGAAAAGTGTTGTCGGTATGTAGCCACCCCAAGCCTGGTCACAGCCATCATCCACCATGGATTTAGACTTCTTTCTTAAAGCAGGAAAAAATTTCCCCTTCACCTAATGATGGGTGAACTAACTGCGGTTGCTACACTTAACAGTCTTCTGAGTCTTTCGGAAGGAAATAGAATAGAATGGATTAGTCTAGCACATAGTAGGCAATCAACCAATATTTGTTCCATTTAATGTTTGTTGAATGGAATATTTATTGAATCAATGATACAGAATAGTTCTTCTTAAAATCTACACTGCTGCAAAAACACCTAGAAAGGCTGAGTTGAATATCATGACATGTATCACAAAGCATGGATGAAACTGAAGGTAAGTAAGAGAAATCGCAAGGAGTCAAAAACCAAAGAAGTGACTAGAGAAAAGACCAGGCAGATCAACCGTGGATGCCCGGAGACATGTGCTGATCCAGGAAAACCAGATCCCAAGTTACAATGACCACAGGCATCAAAGGCAATGATATCTTGGGTGGGGGGAGGGGGGATGGAAGCTGAGATCATCCCACATAGAATTAAAATACATTCTCCGTGAGCTACTAATGTCAATGAAAGTGTAGACTAGAAAAAGGATCTATTTGCTAGGAAGAGGAGTCAAGAAAGACGCTTGTTTTGAGTAAAAGGACAGAGTCTCTCCTAAAGCATGATAACCACAGACCTACCTTCCCTACGTGTGTGGTTCAAATTTATACCACTGGTCGGGGGAAACATGCCAAGTCAACAAATAAACATAAACAGAAGGGTAGTACACTGACAGATGCCTCACAAAAGCAAGTGCAAGCCTGCTTCGAGACGCTATTCTTCACCCAGGCAGGATTCCCACAGAAAAGTTGCAGCCAAGCATGATCACGGTCTAAAGTGCAGGCAAAATACCCGGGAATACAAGTCACCAAGAGGGGAGATTCCACTGACGTAACAAGATAAAGAAACGGATGCACCAAAGTCTTTGTGTATTGGCATGCCTAGATGTAAAAGTTCAAATAAGTATGCTTGAATGTTTTAAAAGTTTTTCAAGAATAAAGGAGTGGCTGGGTGGCTCAGTCGGTTAAGTGTCCGACCTCGGCTGAGGTCACGATCTCGTGGCTTGTGGGTTCGAGTCCCATGTCGGGCTCTGTGCTGACAACTCAGAGCCTGGAGCCTGTCTCCCTCTCTCTGTGTGTCTCCCTCTCTCGCTGCCCCTTTCCCACTTGTGCTCTGTCTCTCAAAAAATAAATAAACATCAAAAAGATTTACAAAATGTTTTTTTAATGAATTATAAAAGAAAGAAAACTTTTTAAAGAACATAATCACAGAATGTGGAACAGAATGAAAACATAATCACAAATTTGGAACAGAATGAAACAGAGATCTTAGAAAGAAAAAGTAAATCACTGATGGGGCACCTGGGTGGCTCAGTCAGTTAAGCCGCCCACTTCGGTTCAGGTCACGATCTCACGGTTTGTGAGCTCGAGCCCCGCGTCAGGCTCTGTGCTGACAGCTCAGAGCCTGGAGCCTGTCTCCCTCTCTCTGTGTGTCTCCCTCTCTCTCTGCCCCTCTCCTGCTCGTGTTCTGTTTTTCTCTCTCTCAAAAAATAAATAAAACATTAAAAAGAATACATCACTGAAAGTAAAAATTAATGGAAGAAAAATCTGGAAGACCACACGTTCTGAAGGTAAGACTGAGAGAAAATCAAGCCACTCATGCGTTGCTGATAGAGTGAATACTGGTGCCAACCCTATGGACAATGTTCGTGTGTGTGAACATATATATATAGACACTCTTCCAGATAACAAAATTAAATACACGTTATGTTCTGATCCAGCAAATGAATGGGTTGTTCAATTGCAACATTGTTTGTAAGAGCAAAAGACTATAAGTAACTCAAATGTCTCTCAACGGGAGGCTGGTCAAACAAATTATGTTTCATCTATATAATGAAATATTGTGCAACCATTTTAAAAAATAAAAGAATGAGGAGGGGCACCTGGCACTCGGTCAGAAGAGCATGCAACTCTTGATCTTGGGGTCGTGAGTTTGAGACCCACATTGGGTGAAGACATTGCTAAAAAAGAAATAAGCTTAAAAAAATAAAATTAAGGGTGCCTGGGTGGCTCAGTCGGTTGAGTGTCTGGCTCTTAGTTTTGGCTCAAATCATGATTCCAGGGTTCATGGGTTCAAGTCCCATGTCGGGCTCTGTGCTGACAGTGTGGAGCCTGCTTGGGATTCTCGGTCTCTCTGCCTCTCTCTCTGCCCCTGCCCCCGCTCTCTCTCTCTCTCCCTCTCTCCCAAAAATAAATAAATGCTCAAAAAATTTTTTTTAATTTAATTAAATTAAAAATAAATAAAAGACTGAGGAAGCTCTCTACTGCAGATAAGGAAAGATCTCCAAAGTATACTATTTTAAAACAAAATAATGGCACAAAGCAAGATGTGTAATGTGCTTCCTTTGATGTGAGGAAGGAAGAAAATAAGACATTCATACTAGTATTTATTTATATTTGTGTTGGGAAGAAAACTCTGAGAAGACACCAAAGAAACCAAGAAAGAAATAGGAAGAGGAAAAAAGGTTGTGGCTGTGGAGGTAGGCTGGAATGGGGCAGCCGTGAGATTTTTCAACGACAGACGTGAACCCTCAGATTCAAGAAGAACAAATCCCAGGCAGCTTCAATTAGAAAGAAATTCCTATCGAGATACAGACTTTGTGGTAAAACTTCAGAAAATCAAAAACGAAAATATCTTTGACCCAGTTCCTCCTCCGCCAGCACCCCCCCCCCCAAATAAATTCTCTATACAGGAATAACAGTTACACAACAGCAACAATGAAAGCCGGGAACAGCGAAGTGATGTCAAAGCGTTGAGAGGTGTCAACCAGCGGGGCCTTCGAAGTGCCAACTTGCTAAAATTATGATTCAAAACAAAGAGCAGAATAGAGATGTTTCAGGCACACGGAAACTGAGAGCATGGGCTGCCAGAGACAGCCACCGAAGGCGCTTCTCGTGGGTTTACTTTAAGAAAAAGAAACTTATCTTCAAGGGAAATTCGGAGCTGAGCAAATAACAGGCAAAGAAATTGATCAGCGTGTGAGTAAATGTAAACAAATGTTGACTGTATCACGCAAGAGTACCCACGACTCAGCCGGTGCAGGAAAAGTAACACTGAGCAAAAATACCAGACAAAAATAACCCTGAGAATGAGAAAAGGTGATTTTAGTAAATAGCATTCTTTTTTTTTGGGGGGGGGGGGGTGTTTATTTCTGAAAGAGAGAGAGAGAAACAGAGTGCAAGCAGGGGAGGGGCAAGGAGAGAGGGGAGACACAGAATCTGAAGCAGGCTCCAGGCTCTGAGCTGTCAGCACAGAGCCTGACTTGGCGCTCGAACTTATGAGCCATGAGATCATGACCAGAGCCAAAGTCGGATGCTTCGCTGCCTGAGCCACCAAGGTGCCCCTAGTTAATAGCGTTCTAAGATCCTGAAATCCCTGGAAAGAAAAACAGGAAACTTAAGACCTTGCTAGGAATGCGTGTTAGCATTTTTTAGGGGCAACCACGAGAGAATCAGAAAGGCTCTAAGAGTAAACCACTAGAGAGAAAAGAATGTAACTTTTTAAAAGTTCAGTCAGCCTCAAAGAAGGCAGGAAAAGAGGGGAGAGAGCATGGAAAGGCAGGACAGCGAACAAACATAGCGGTGATAGAAACAAACTCATGGAACAGTAATTATAAATGGACTTAATGCAGAGTTACACTGCCAGTTACTCAGACTCGATGACATCACAAAAGCCAACTAATTATGTTTAACAGAGACCCAGCTAAAACACGAAAACAAAAGGAATTTAAGAGTAAGATAGAAGATATGCATGTGAGTACTAATCAAAAGAAGGTTGGCATACTTAAAAATTGTTAAGGGGCGCCTGGGTGGCGCAGTCGGTTAAGCGTCCAACTTCAGCCAGGTCATGATCTCGCGGTCCGTGAGTTCGAGCCCCGCGTCGGGCTCTGGGCTGATGGCTCAGAGCCTGGAGCCTGTTTCCGATTCTGTGTCTCCCTCTCTCTCTACCCCTCCCCCGTTCATGCTCTGTCTCTCTCTGTCCCAAAAATAAATAAACATTGAAAAAAAAATTTTAAAAAAATGTTAAGATGGTAAATTTCACGTTATGTGTATTTTACCAAAACTAAAAATAATTATACTAAAAAAAAAAAAAAAGGATAGCTCTGTCAACATCAGACAAAACTGATATCCCAGGGAAAAGCATAATTTGGGATTTAAAAAGTTTAAAGGGCTTAATTCACCAGGAGGACAAAGTGGTACTAAGCTTGTTTAATAAGATAGCCTCAAAACATAGAAAGCCAAAGTTGATGGAACTCTCGCTGCAGGGTGAAATCTACAGGTCTTTCTTGAACAATCTGTCTTCACAATGGGATATTTTAACCTGATTCTCCCAGTAATTAATATATGAAGAGACCATAGATTTGAACATAGTACCCTGCGTCAAAAAATCAGCAAACAGGTATTTTTCTCAAGCATGCAGGAACATTTATGAAAAACAGTTATTAAACCACGGAGAAAATCTCAGCCAGCATCAAAGAACGGCTGTCATACAGACAGACATGTCCGGCTACAGTGCAACTGTATCAGAAATCACTAATCAAGTGATAGTACTTAAAACCCCATTTTCTTGGGGCGCCTGGGTGGCTCAGTCGGTCGAGCATCCGACTTTGGCTCAGGTCATGATCTCGTGGTCTGTGAGTTCGAGCCCCGCATCGGGCTCTGTGCTGACAGCTCAGAGCCTGGAGCCTGCTTCGGATTCTGTGTCTCCCTCTCTCTGCCCCTCCCCTGCTTGTGCTTTCTCTCTCAAAAATAAATAAGCATTAAAAAAAAACCATTTTCTTCAAAATGTAGAGAGCATACTTTTAAATAACTTACAAGGTAAAGAAAAATCATAAGGAAATTTGGAAAATATGAAGAAACCAGGCAATAATGAAAATACTTCCCACCAAAACTATCGAGAGGCAGTATAAAAGATTTTGGGGGCAATGTGGAGCCTTAAGTGTTTACATTAAAAAAGAAAAGAAAAGAAAATTAAGCTAAGGATTCAGTTCAAGGAGTTAGTAAGAGAAAACTAATTATAGTTTTCTCCTCCTACAGAAGGAGCCCAAAGAACACTGGGAAAAGGAGGGAAATGAAAAGGTAAGAATGAAACTGATCAAATGGGAAATAATGATACAAGAGAGAGGATCAATGAAGCCAAGGGCAAGTTCTTTGAAAAAATTAATAAGAAATAGGGGCGCCTGGGTGGCGCAGTCGGTTAAGCGTCTGACTTCAGCCAGGTCACGATCTCGCGGTCCGTGAGTTCGAGCCCCGCGTCAGGCTCTGGGCTGACGGCTTGGAGCCTGGAGCCTGTTTCCGATTCTGTGTCTCCCTCTCTCTCTGCCCCTCCCCCGTTCATGCTCGGTCTCTCTGTGTCCCAAAAATAAATAAACGTTGAAAAAAAAAATTAATAAGAAATAGAAAAACTTTTAGCCAGACTCATCTAAAAACAGAGAGAGAGAAACAATGATAAAAAAAAAAAATTGTGATCAAATAGGGGGCATGACTACTGATTCAGAAAGACGTTTTTTCTAGGAGTGTGAGAGACAACTATAAATAATGTCGTGGCCACAATGGTGAAATTTCAGACAGATGGGACATTCTCCTAGAAAAATGTAACTTGCCAAAACTGATACCAGAAAAAAAAAAAAAAAAAGCCAGAAAACTCAAACAGAGCTATAACTGCTGAAGATACGGACTCAGTATTAAAAATCTGCCCAAGTACAAAAATTGGGTGCCAATCTCTGGAGACTCTTCCACAGAACGGAAGCAGAGGAAAGACCCCTCCGGTCGTTTCGTGAGGCTGAGGGGAAAACCACATAACCATAGCAACACATCAGGCTGGTGAGGAAGAAGAACCCAGGAAGAAGAGGAAACCGAGAATAATCACAGGAGGAAAAGAATGCCACTGGGACTGCATTTGGTATCTTTAAAATAGGCACAATATGGGGCGTCTGGGTGGCGCAGTCGGTTAAGCGTCCGACTTCAGCCAGGTCACGATCTCGCGGTCTGTGAGTTCGAGCCCCGCGTCGGGCTCTGGGCGGATGGCTCAGAGCCTGGAGCCTGCTTCCGATTCTGTGTCTCCCGCTCTCTCTGCCCCTCCCCCGTTCATGCTCTGTCTCTGTCCCAAAAATAAAAAAAATAAAAATAATTAAAAATTAAAAAAAATAAAATAAAATAGGCACAATAATTACAGTATAAACACTGGTGTTGTCGAAGGACCTCTCTGATTATGGTTCATATGCGTAGAACATGGAGTAGGTAGAGTTTATGTAAGTGGACGCAGTCAGGGTCAGGAGCTTCCTCGTGCATTCTATGTAGACTACCCATGGAGCTTTTCTGTCAAAGGTAAATATTTTGTAGCCCTAGGAAAATGTACCCCCAAATCATACCAACACGCAAAAGAATGAAGCCGGACCGTTTTCCAAACACAAAAATAAATTCTAAGTGGATCATAGACCTAAATGTAAGAGTTAAAACTGCAAGACTCTTAGGAGACAGTATAGGAGTGTATCTCCATGACCTTGGGTTAGGCAAAGACTTCTTAGGTATGACATTGAAAATATAAGCAACAAAAGGACAAACAGAAATGCTGGACTTCGTTAAAGTTAGAAAGATTTGTGCTTCCAAGGACACTCTGAAGGGAGTGAATAGAAAATGTTTGCAAATCATAGATCTGAAAAGGGTCTCAAATCCAAAATATATCAAGAAGTATTAGAAATCAACAACAAAAAGACAAATAACCCAATTCAAATAATATATAGATACACATATACATATATATGTATTATTCACATACAACTCAAGCATTTAAAGTGTACAGGTCAGGGGCACCTGGGTGGCTCAGTCGGTTGAGCATCCGACTCTTGGTTTCGGCTTAGGTCGTGATCTCACGGTTTTGTGAGTTCAAGCCCCGCGTCGGGCTCTGAGCTGACAGCGTGAAGCCTGCTTGGGATTCTCTCTCTCTCCCTCTCTCTCTGCCCTTCCCCTACTTGCGCTGCCTCTGTCTCTCTCAAAATAAATAAATAAGCTGCCAAAAAGAATAAATGAAGTGTACAATTCAGTGGTTTTGAGCATATTCAGAGTTGTGCACCCACCGCCATGATCAATTTTCATCAGTCCAAAAAGGAAACCCTGTGCCCATTAGTGGTCTCTGTTCATTTCCTCACTCACGAGTACTTTCTGTCTCTGTGGATGTTGCTGTTTGGAACACTTCATTTATTTATTTTTTTTAAGTGTATTTATTTATTTATTTTTTACTTGAGAAGAAGAGAGTGTGCAAGTGGGGAGAGGGGCAGAGACAGAGAGAGAGGGAGAGAGAGAATCCTAAGCAGGCTCCACACTCAGCATGGAGCCCAACAGGGGGGCTCAATCCCATGGGTCTGGGATCATGATCTGAGCCGAAATCAAGAGCTGGACGCTCAACCGACTGAGCCAGCCAGGTGCCCCATGAATTACATTTTTTAATATAAACCGTATAGATGGAGTCTGGCAATTGAACAAACTGTGCTCTTATTAAGACTTAGGCATCAGACGCAAAAGTGTGTTTAGTCCCTTTCTTTTCTAAGCGTCGTCTGGAGGGAACAACTGCCGTCCGTCACAGAGGCCCACACGGTCACGGTAGACCTCCACGACATCCTTGCTCTTTGATGGACCGACCCCACCAGGATCTCGTGGAGAGTAGCGACTTCACATGCCACTCGAAAGGTGCTAAATGCACATCGTGTCATCAAGAATCTAAGGATTCTTAGAAATCCCAGAGTCCTCCCATTGATTTTGTACATGAGCAAACTAACCCGGAAAGGGGTTAAAACTACCGGCAAGAGTCACGCGGCAAGTTTCTTGCGAAGCTGAGACTAGACTCTGTTCCCTCTACCTCGCCTGTCTCTTCCTACAGGACTAAACTCACAGCCTCAGCAGCCTGACCCCCTTTTTTTTTTAAGTTATTTGCACGTTATTTTTATGTGAAGAGACAGCAGCAATAACATGGGGGCATCCGACAGATATGTTTTGAACCAGACTAGATTCTAAATACTTTTTCATTTCTTATGTTCCCGATGGATCGTGTCCCGATCCGTTCCTTAAAGGCTGACACATAATTTTATTCCTGCGATAGTATCGGTATTATTCAACATGGAGGGCCTTTTCCCCCCCGTGTTTAAATTTAACTTCGCTCTGAATATCTGATTTTGAGAAGGGTCAATCTATTTTAATCATGATTCCTTTTACATTTATAAAAATGGCGTACATTTCTCTGAATACCACTCCAGAAATATTAATTCACAATAGCATTTACCGGATAACAGTCTCTCAAAAGTTCCAAAGATCGTAATATATGTCTTCACGCTGCCATGCAAACAACTACCTGGCTCCTGTTTATGCCCTTGTTCTGAAACAAGGCGCGGAGAGAAGGGGGTCGGGAGGCCGCCATTTCTGGAGGGGGGCACGGAGGGGAGGAGACGGGGCCGAGTTCCGAGAAGGCAGCGTGAGCCCCTGTTCCCGTAAAAGCAAGGCATTCGGCGGGGGGGGGGGGGGGGGGGGGGGGGGGCACAACAAACTCAAGGGATGAACCCCACGGTGTCACACGTGGTCTGGGGCCTGCGGCTATCTGTTCCTGTCACGTACACGGTTGGAAGATGAACTCTTGAGAACAGTCCCCCACTTACCCAGCTGTCTTCACCTCCGACCAGTGTGATTTTGGCCCCCAGAAGTTGCCCTGTGAGTCACTCGACCCATGGAAACCTCACCTCACCCTGACCTCAGGTAGGACAAAGGATGAAGAAGACCCCAAGCCTCTGGCCCCACCCACATCTCCCTCCCCCTCGGCCCACCCCCCACCCTGTGGCTGCGACCTCAGGCCAAGGCTGGGGAGGGGCTGGGGACCGGTGTGGCCACCAGTTCGCCTCACAAAAGGGGGGAACAGGAAACCGTCTCCTGGAGTAGTGTTTGGGGTTCAGAGCCCGGGGCCGGGCTGGAAGGCAGGTGTGGCTAGGAAGTGGGCCAGGGGGGTTATTTCACGCCCCCCTGTTTGGGGAGGAGGGAATGGTCACCCTTGCTCGGGGCCAGGCACGGTTCTAAGAACTTCACCCATAGTAACCCCCTGTTGTTCACAACCCATAGGGTCTGCATTACAAGGATCTCCCTTTCTAGCTGAGGCACAGAGAGGTCAGAGTGGCTTGCCAGGCCACACAGCGAGAGCATAACTGAGCTGGCCCAGGCCCAGGCCGTGGGCTCCTAAGCCTCGGCGGCGAGCTCCTACCCTGTACCACCCCTTACGTGTCTTATGTGATGCCGTAGATCAGAAGCAGGGGAATGGGCCCTGCCGGCCTGCTCAGCAACCCAGAGCTGAAGCTCAAAGTCCTTGTGTCAGCGCCACACCAAGCCTCACCTGTTTGCCCAGGCCCCCCACGCCCCGAGGCAGCTCTACTTGTTGGATGAGACACTGGCCGTCGCGGCTTCATTTCCTGAGGGTTGTCAGAAAGGCCGGATGAGGAGATGAGCACAAGGTGGGTGCTGGTGGGAGGGGAGAGCAGAGGGGACCCGTGACCACAGCTGGAGGGGCGGGGCAGGAAGCAGAAGTGATGTGAACGGTGGCTTGGGTGATGAGCTGTGTGGTGAGCCTCCCCGGGGGCAGACACCACCATTTCAGGAGCCTCTCGTCGGGGAGACAGTGTCTGTGGGGGAGCGTCTCAACACAGGACTCCAGGTAGGGAGGAAGGTGGGTGGCAGGGAGGCTGGGAGCCCCCGGATGGGGATGGAGAGGCGCGGGAGTGAGGCCACTCTGTCCGGGGAGGAGCCTGATGGAGCAGGAAGTGCCGGGACCCGCGAGACTGTGCTCTGTCACTGACTGGCCAAGCGTCCTCACGCCCACTCTGGGCCTCAGTTTCCTCATATAGGAAACGGAGAGGTTACAAGGCATCGTCCGTAAGGCCCCGTCCAATGCTGACGGGGAGAGCCGCTCAGAAAGCTGGAAAGAGGCTCCCTGGGAGAGAATACGAGGAGGACCGGGATGGAGACGGAGCTCCGTGGATTAAGGTTACGAACCGTACGGGCCTCCTAAGTGGGATGGCCTGCGGGCCTTTGAAAGATTGCCCTTCTCCCATTTATCTCTCTGGGGCCGGAACCCCACCACCCCAGTGACTCCTGTGGGTGAGTCCCCATGTTTCAGAGGAGCTGGGGTCCCTGGCAGGTGCTGGAAGAGACAGGCCTCTGAGGCGTCTAGTTTGGATAGGGGTAGGGCCTGGAGACGCCGGATTACAAACAGGTCCACGTAAGGCTCCCGAGCCACCTCAAAACAGGGAAGAAGCTTCTAGCTTATGGTTGTCTGATAGGAGGCAACACATAGGTAGCTCACATACACTGCCTGAGTGCCACAGGGCAAGGCGATGCCAAAGGAGGTGTGGACGCCAGGAGATCTGGAGAGGGGACTTGCCGGGCCTCCCCACACAGGATGCGAGGGCATAGGCACATCCGAATTCAGGCTGCTGCTCTCCCATGAGGCTGGAGAGTGGACCGCAAAGGGAAGGTGGAGAGAATAAGGGCAGTGCATTTTTTCTTATCCAATCCCATTAAGGGCCTCGTGGGAGAGAGACAGACAGACAGACAGAGAGTGGGAGAGGTGGGGTGGGAAAAACATGCTTGTTCTGGGGCCCACATGACACTTCTCCAGAATCCGGGCTTCTTTAGGGTCCCAGGTCCCTCCCCAAGTTTGCTATATCTACTCTCTGTCCCCTCCTCTGTGTGCAGAGCCCCGTCCCCACAAGCAGCATCTGTGGTCCTGGGGACAAAGCCATCAATCTGGATCCCCCGTTAGGCCTTAAATAATGAAACCCTAGCAAGGGGCTCCTCCTGGCTGTGTGACCTCAGGCGCGTCACTTCCCATCCTGGGCCCATCCGTACACGTGGGGGATGGGCCAGGTCTGCAAAGGTCATCGCGGCTCGGACACTCAGTCACTTCGGAGATAGCGCGTTCCCTCTCCATCCCATACAGCCTGACGGTTCACCCTCCGTACCTCTGCCCACAGCTTCCCGAAGCCCAGACGCCCCCGTCTCCACAGCTCCATGGGTGCCTGTGTGCTCCTCCCGGGCCTCCTCCTCCTGCTGCTGCCCCGCCCCGCCCCAGCCCCCTGCCACACGGCCGCCCGCTCCGAGTGCCGCCGCAACCGTCCGTTTGTGCCCGGCTCAATGCTGGCTGGGGAGGGCGTGGACGTGACCAGTCTCAGGCGCTCGGGCTCCTTCCCGGTGGACACGGAGAGCTTCCTGCGGCCCGACGGCACCTGCACTCTCTGCCACAACCACCTGAAGCGGGGCGCCCTTCAGCGCCTCCCTCTGGCACTGACTGACTGGCGCGCCCAGGGCTCAGGCTGCCAGCGCCAAGTGGTCAGGGCCAAGGCCAGTTCCACCGAGGCCGTGGCCAGGGAAGCAGCCAGCAACATCCGCAACGACTGGCGGGTGGGGCTGGACGTGTCTCCCAAACCCAGCGCCAACGTGCATGTGACCGTGGCTGGCTCGCACTCCCACATGGCCAACTTCGCGGCCCAGAAGACCTTCCACGACCAGTACAGCTTCAGCACTGACTTGGTGGAGTGTCGCTTCTACAGGTGAGAGCCGCGGGGGGTGGGGGGTGGGGGGTGGTGAGAAGGGGCTTGGGAAAAGGTGTGGGAAACTCAGAGTGGTCTGGGAGCCCTGGAATGGTGGCGGGGGGAACTCGGCGGGGGAACCTGCACACTGGCTGGTACGGTGCCCTCGGGCCTCCTCCCCGGTGACCCTGAACAGGAAGAGCCCCGGGAGACGGGAGAGAACAGGCGGAGAAGAAGCAAGCAAGGCCATGCTAAGACGCCCAACACGGTGCCATTCAGATCTACTGAGTCCCCTCTGTCCTGTGGGCAGGAGACCTGGCAGGAGACTTCCCACCGCTGGGCCTCATTCGCACGTTCAGCCACAATTCGTGGCTGTCATGTGTCGGGCTCTGTGCTGGGAATTCGGGCCACGGCACCAAACAACAGCGGTCACAACCCCAGCCCTCCGGGACACCCCAGAAATGCATGGTCCCCGTGGAGGCCCCGAGCCAACCACCCTGGTTCCTCTCACAGTGAGACAGGGTGCCATCTTCCCGTGTGGCCAGAGCAGTCAGGCACCCAATCCAGGGGACAGATGGACAAAGGCCACAGGACGAGTTTCCAAAGCTAGAGGGTCATCATCGGTGCAGCATCGTCACTTTTATAACCAGAAAATAAGAAGGAAAGAAGAAAACCTTATTTTGGAAAGGACACGCAGAAATACCTATACAGCTTACCTAGGTTACCAAGGGACAACAGACAGGATGGGCTTCCCCGCCAGCTCACTGGTTCGGAGCTCGGGCTTGGAGCCAGGCCGCCCGGGTTCCAGCTCTCTTTCTACCAGTTCCACGTGACCTTGGGCAACCTTGAGGGATGGCCGAGGGGGAAACTAACCACCGCTGGCCATCTGATGTTTCTCTCTCCCTTTAGCTCTCACCTGGTACACTCTCCCCCACTCCACCCCAATTTCCAGAGGGTCGTCAGAGACCTGCCCCCCGCCTTCAACACCTCCACCGAGGCCGACTACCTCCGGCTCATCTCCAGCTACGGCACCCACTTCATCCGGTCCATGGAGCTGGGCGGCCGGATCTCGGCCCTCACCGCCCTGCGCACCTGTGAGCTGGCCCTGGACGGGCTCGGGGCCAAAGAGGTGGAGGACTGCCTGGCCGTCGAGGCCCAGGTCAGCATAAGTGGCCGTGCCGACTCTTCGTCGGAATTCAAGGCCTGTGAGGAGAAGAAGAAGCACCACAAGATAACCACCTCCTTCCACCAGGCCTATCGGGAGCGCTTTTCCGAAATAGTTGGTGGCCACCACACCTCCGTAAGTGACCTGCTGTTTGGGGACCAGGCCGGGCCCGAGCAGTTCTCGGCCTGGGTGGCCTCGCTGCTGGACAGACCCAGCCTGGTGGACTACACCCTGGAGCCTCTGCATGTGCTCCTGGAGAGCCAGGACCCGCGGCGGGAGGCCCTGCGGCAGGCCGTGAGCAAGTACGTGATGGACAGGGCCCGCTGGAGGGACTGTAGCAGGCCTTGCCCCCTGGGGCAGAAGAAGAGCCCCCACAACCCATGCCAGTGCGTCTGCCACGGCTCAGCGGTCACCAACCAGGACTGCTGTCCCCGGCAGAGGGGCCTGGCCCACTTGGAGGTCATGAACTTCCAGGCGTCAGGCCTGTGGGGAGACTCTTTCACTAGGACGGACGCCTACCTGAAGGTCTTCTTTGGAGGCCAGGAGCTGAGGGTGAGCACGGTGTGGAACGATAACAACCCCAAGTGGATGACGCGGCTGGACTTCGGGGACGTGATCCTGTCCACGGGGGGGCCCCTGAGGGTGCAGGTCTGGGACCAAGACCACGGCTGGGACGATGACCTCCTCGGCACCTGTGACCAGAACCCACGGTCTGGCTTGCACGAGGTGAGGTGTGGCCTGTCCCACGGTCACCTGAGATTCTCCTACCATGCCAAGTGCTTGCCTCACCTGAAGGGGGCCACCTGCCTGGAGTATGCCCCCCACGGTCTTCTGGGGGAGCTTCCCGGAAACCGGAGTGGGCCGGTGTGGTGAGAAGAGCCAGCCTCGAGAGGACACGTGGGCCTGGCCTGAAGGGGTTCTCACAGAGGGAGCCAGGACCGATGCTCATATACCCATTAGATGGAAAACTGAGGCTTACGTCCCCCCCCCCCCCACCGCTGTCCCCCAGTGAAGTGGCTGAATTCACAGGCCGGCCCTGAGATTGCTGTCCAAACTGCCTTAGCCTCCTGATCTTCTCGAGCCCTGGAAATGAGCCGGGGCCAGGCCACCGCTTAGGCCAGGAGCTGGCTAGGAGACTCTTCCTCCCAGGCTACGTGGTATCGTTGCACGGCTTCCTTTCGCAGCCCTTGCTGGCGGCCGAGTCCTTCATCGAGTCGGGTCTGACCCTGCCCGCCCCAGCTGCTCTCCTTGGTCTGTCGTCTTTACGCGCCAAGCTTTGCCCCTCCGGCAAATCAAGGGCCGTCTGGACCTGCCTCATGCGTGCACAGCCTGACAGAGGACTAAGAAACATGACGTGACGTTGACCGCGACGGTGACGGTTGTGGCAGAGGGGAGGATGGGGCCCGAACGTGGTCCTGGAGACCAACTTCCACATCAGCAATCCTCTAGGACAGGCGGCTCGCCCTGGGGCAGGTTTCCACTTTGGTTGGAAATGGGGGGGGGACCCCAAAGAGTTTACTTCCCTCATAACTCTTAATTCAAGAAACAGCAGCAGAAGCTCAGTGATCAGAGGCAACAGATACTCAGGTCCCGGCCGGGAGGCATCAGGAAATGGCAAGGACCAGGTGGAGCTGAAGAGCAAATGCTTTATCTAGAGGGGGCCGGAGGCTGGGTGCCCGCCAAGCATCCCTGTGCAGGAACATGAGTCCGGGCCTGGCAGGTCCTCCAGTTTCTGAAAGCAACCAGAAACCCCAACTTCACTTCTTTGATTGTTGGCAATGCATCTCCCTTTGTAAAAATAAACCCAGGGGCGCCCGCGTGGCTCAGTCGGTTGAGCGTCCGACTTCGGCTCAGGTCATGATCTCGCGGTCCATGAGTTCGAGCCCCGAGTCGGGTTCTGCTCTGGAGCCTGCTTCGGGTTCTGTGTCTCCCTCTCTCTCTGCTCCTCCCCCGCTCGTGCTCTGTCTCTCTCTCTCTCTCTCTCTCTCTCTCTGTCTCCTTCAAAAATAAAGAAGCAATAAAAATAAAAATAAACCTACAGGGCCAAACATGGCCCAAGCCAAAGAGAACGTGTGTGCGGGCCATGATTGACCCAGAGCCGTCGGTTTGAAAACTGTAATTTCAACAGAACCCATTTGAAAGGCGGAGGGCTCTCTCTCGCCTGTCGCTCAGTTCGAGGGGAGAAGGCGGTGGTTCCAACAAGGTGGTGGCCGAGGCTTCCTGGCCTTGGCGTCCGGTAAGCCCCAGAGTCTCCGGTTGCACCGTCGAATGAAGTGGTCTTTGTTTCGGGCGCCTGGGACACAGGCCTTATAGAACACGGGCCCTCGGGGGTGGGTGGCAAGATCCCTGCCTCCCAGAATTAGCAGGATTTGGCTGTGCGGGGCGGCTGTCAGAGGGGCTCAGATTTGCTGGCACGGCCTCCTGACTCTCTTTGAAACTCCCTACAAATGAAGCCCTTTGAGGTTTGGGTGGACCTTTACTCTCAAAAGCTCAGCAGTGATATCACTCTCACCCTGGATCCCCGAGTAGGGCAGGAGGGACTGGCTGGCTCTGAAAGCCTGGTGGAAGCCAACATTTTTACACCTTTCCATTCACAGCCACACACACAAACAAGAGCACCAGAAAAATCTTGAAACGTCATGCTGGCTGCTGCACTAATTGAAAATAAACACGGGCGTGGGCCGTACCCCTTGGGGAGAGCCGGGGCAGGGCAGGCCCGGCCCAGGGGACAGCCCCAACCAAAGAGGGGAGAGTTGTTTACGTGCCCACATGATCACCGACCTCCAGCAATCCCTTTGTTCCCTGGGCCTGGGTTTCCCCAAAAGGACACTCTTCATTTGACTCCCATCTTAGGATGCTTTGGCAGGGGGCCACGAGCCTTTCTAGAAGGTCGGTGCCACATAAAGGGTACGGAGCGGTTATCTTGCTAACCCTCCTGGTTTTGCACATAGGGAAGCTGAGACCCAGAGGGAGGGACCGAACCGTGGTTACGGACGTTCCCGG
Organism: Prionailurus bengalensis; assembly: GCF_016509475.1. Taxonomy (NCBI): domain Eukaryota; kingdom Metazoa; phylum Chordata; class Mammalia; order Carnivora; family Felidae; genus Prionailurus; species Prionailurus bengalensis. Next base: position 31,070,555 of record NC_057351.1, on the reverse strand, counting down.
CAGAGCCGGGGCTCTGAGTCCCGGGCACGCACAGCTTTGGAGAGACTGGTGAAAAGGTGTGGGATGACCAAGGACGAGGAACGGCCCGATGTTGTTGAGGGGCAGCTCTGGCACCCTCAGCCCTGATTCAAGACCCAGTATGACATTGTTCACCTCTACCCCCACGCAGACAATGGGAGACTGTCACACCTGAGGCCACTTGTTCGTCCCGGAGATTCTGTGCCGTGCCAGATAGCTTCCGTTTGTCCTTCTGAGGTTCTGTCCCCACGCCGTCACCCTGCTCTGGCCCGGGACGCCGATCTGTCTGCACCGTCTGTCAGTGGGCAGGAGATGCGGGCACGGAGAGTGCGTTTGCTCCCCTCCCCCGTGAGGTGGCCATGGGCTAGTCGGGTCACTCCTCCTCCCCAAGAGGCCTCTGCCTGTCCCCCTCTTTCTGGGTTCCAGCATCCGCACCCTCTCTCATCCTTCAGACCCCCACCGGACTAATCCTGAGTTGTCACACTAGGCTTGTGCTTCTCCACAGCTCCCCACACCTTTGTAAACGGGCCCTTTATGAACAGACCTTCCGGAAATTATTATAATTTGAATTTGCCATCGGCTTCTGCTATGGTCTAAATGTTTGTGTCCCCTCAACTATGCTGAAATCATAGTCCCTGAGGTGATGGGGGCGGGGGGGGGGGGCTTTGGGAGGGAACATGAGTGGAAATAGAGCCCCTACCAAAGAAGCCCCAAGATCCCAGGCCCTTCTATTGTCTGAGGGCACATGAGAACGTGCTCTCTACAAACAGAAAACGGGCCCAACCGAATCCGCCAGCACCTTGAGCTGGGACTTCCAGACTCCAGAACCGTGAGACGTAGATTCCTCCTGTTTGTAAGCCACCCGGTCTGTGGGATTTGATCGCCGAGAAGAGAAGCGAGCCACTCCCACTCCCTGCGGCTGAAAATGCCTGATTCTTGCTTCCCCATCGTCCTCTGCCGCTAGGAAAGGACACATGACGGGGACTTGTGGGATGCACCCGCCCCCCGTGTGGGGTCCTGGCAGAAGCAGAAGTGAGCCTAGGATTCGCAACCAGGTGATTTATGTGACAGGCAATCTCAGGAAGCCTGGCTGGGGTGGGGGGCGGGGGGGAGGGGAGGGTGGCCCACATTCAGCAAGTGGCCAATGAACACACACCTCAGGGTCATCCCAGCTCGGGGTGGAGGGAGGTGGACATCAGGACACCACCTCCCATCGGTCATTGGTTAGAGCTAAATTCCTTTTCTACTAATTTCACCCGGACCCAGCATCTCTTTTTGGCCAATAAAAACCCTGGTTGATGACACGGCATCCTGTCTTCTCCCCTGGCTACTCCAACCCCCCCATCCCCTTTCCCAGCCTCCCGCCCGCCCCATTCTGCTGGCCCAGCCTTAGAAGCACTGCTCAATTGTCCCCAGCACCTCCTTCCCCCTTCCCAAGGGCATGGAGCACCAAAGGGCTGGGACCGTCCACAGGCCCCATCGTTTCACGGATGGTTATACACAGGGTTACGGAGCACCGTCTGGAAATCGGGTCCCGTCCACCAGCCATGCACAGCGTCTGGCCTCTTCCGGCCTGTCTGATGGGGGAGACAGATGTGGACATGAAGGACGGTAGGGGGAGCAGGCTGGCATCCAGTTGGGGGGGGCTCAGCTGCATTGCTTTTCTCTCATGCCCCCTCTTAGGCCCCGGTGATCTCTCCTAAGACTGGAGGCTGGCGCTGAGCACGGCCCAGTTTTTGCTTGGTTTTTTGTTTTTTTTTTTTTCAATGATTCCTTTACAGCACTTCATCTCCCTGCAGACACCTGCGTGGTCCCTGAGGTGTGGCCCTGCTGCCCTGGAGGCTGAGTCAGGGTCTGGTGTGTGTGAGCCCACGGGGACCTGCTGGAGAACAGGCAGTGGGGGGGGGGGGGAGGAGGGGAGGGTGGCAGGGAGGGCCCTGGGCGAGGTGGAGGGCCCTTGCAGTTCTGAGAGGCTGCACATCCTCTCCCCAGTGTTGATCCCGCCACATCTGCCACCAAGACCGGGCATTTCCTCACGCTGACCTTTGTCCCCTGGTGCTCATCACCACAGCCTCTCCGGGACAGCAACATCTCCCAGACATGTCTTCCTGCAGCCTCTTCACTGATCGCTGGGCTCTTGTCCACTCCTCGGGGCCAACCCCCCCCCCCCCCCCGCCCACAGCCGCCCTGGAGCGGGCACCCAGCCCACGTTCCCGTGGCCCACGGCTCTGCCGGAGGGCCTGTGCGGGGCCCACTGCACCTGCCCCCTGGAGAAGCCAGAGGTGCTCGGGGCCCGTGTCGAAGCACCACCCGTCCCAGAACAGCCTTCACCCAATGGCCGATGGGAAGCAGGTGGCGTATAAATGGTCCAGCTCCCTCGAGGCCGGTCGGGGGGACATGTTCTACGCCGACTCCCAGGGTTCCCCAGCAGGGTTAAGCTGCCATGGCCACAGCGGCGACTTGCCTCACCACCTACGCTTTCTCGGCTGGCCTCCTTCCCGGGCTCAATTCCTCCTTCTCCTACTGGGTATTTTCTGGAATCGCCTCTCCATATAAACTACCTGCCTGGGAATCCCGTCTCAAGGTGTGCCTCTGGAGAAACCAGCCGAGACACACATCTGATTACATCATCGCTTTGCTTAAAACTCTTCATGGGGGACCTGGGTGGCTCAGTCGGTTGAGCGTCCGTCCGGCTCTTGGGCTCGGCTCAGGTCATGATCTCACAGGTCTGTGAGTTCGAGCCCCACGTCGGGCTTTGTGCTGATGGTGCAGAGCCTGCTTGGGATTCCGTCTCCCTCTCTCTCTGTCCCTCCCCTGCTCTCGCTCCCTCCCCCTCACTCGAAAATAAATAAACTTAAAAAAATCTAAAAAGAAAATATCTTTAAAACTCTTCACTCGCTCTTTGTGGGGCCCAGACTCGCTAACAAGTCCCACATGCTGACCTCGCTCTCAGCTCTGCCCTCGCCCTGTATCACTGAGCTTACTGCTTCCTCTCCTGGCCATGCTCTCTCTAGCCCTTCCCACATGCTGCCTCCTCTTTCTGGAACTCGTCTCTACCCTAGGTCCTTCTCAGCCTTCAGGGTTCAGTTTCAAAGGTAGTTTCTGGTACATCTGGAGGGCTCAGTCGATTAAGCATACAACTTTGGCTCAGGTCAGGATCTCACAGTTCGTGAGCCCACCATCGAGCTCCACAGTGATGGTGCAGAGCCTGCTGGGATATTCCCTCTCTTTCTCTGTCTCTCTCTGCCCCTTCCATGCTTTCTCTCTCAAAAATAAATTAACAAAAAAAAAAAAAAAAAGGTAGTTTCCTCCAGGAAGCCTTCCCTGGCTTCCAGGTCTAGGTCACGGCCCACTGTAAGGGCAACGGCCATTTCTATCTTAGTCACAGTTGAATCAACCCATCCAGCACCTGACATAAGTTTGATGCCTGGAAAATACTGGATGGATGATCAGCGGCATAAATGAACGAATAAGCAAATGAAACCCGCCAGTCTTCCAGCCTGTGCTTGAACTCTCCCAGAGGCAGGAGACTCATCACCTCTAGAGGTAGCTGCTCTACACTGTGAGCCCTCGCATCACACATGTATCGCCTCCAGTCCTAGTAGCGGATCAGGGTTTCTGGGTGTCTAAAGCCTCTGTCCGCGGCTCGGTCGGGCAGAAGAACCAACCCCTAGGCTGGTTCCAGTGCCGGCAGTGGCTGCCCTCACCCTTCCCTCTGTGAGGCTGCCACGAAAGGACCACACACCGCCCGGTGGCCCAGCCGCCCCCTCTCTGATAGTGACAACACAAACGAGAGCCTGGAAGTAAGTTGATGGGTAGCCCTTCCCTGTACGCACCCAGGCCTCTCACTTCTCAGTGGCCCCAGGCACACCTGAGCCGGCTCTGGCCGGGCAGTTCTTTCTCCGGGCACAGCTGGTGCCCACTCGGCCGAGGCAGGTTGTGACCCCAGAAGGGCAGACCCGCCCCTTTAAGTTGCTCATGGGATCCCTCTCCACGCCCCCCCCTGCCACCCTGCTGCCTGATGAGGCCTTTTCCAGCCGAGGTTGCCACAGCCACACACAGGCAGGGGCCAGACTGGGCACCTGCCTGGCTTGGCACCGTTCGGGATTGGGAGAGTGGGCCTGGTGAGCTGAGAGTCTCACGGGGTGGGTGGGATTAGCGTCACACACAAAGAGAGATCAACCCCCATCACGGACAGGACCCCCGAGAGCAGCCAAGCCAGGCCACAAAATGAAATGATCTCAGCCACGCATTGACCCCAGGCTAGCCAGAAACCTGTCACGTGAACCTTGAATTTGAGCCGAGCCTGAGCCCCAACCTCAATCCCTTCTCTGTAGTACACCGTGATCACACAAACCGCCCCCCTCCAGATCCCTGGGCCCCCGGCTGTAAAACAGGGGCCAGAACACTGGTTTCTGCACCACTTTCCAGATTGGATGGAGGCGAGGGGGGGGGGGGGGGGAGCGCTGGCCCCGGCCCTCGGTGGGCATGGCCGGGTGGGCCCAACACCCCGAATGCCCCTGGGCACACCCCTTGAGCACCACCTTCCCCATGCTTGGAAGAAGCCCTGCCTGGCTTGCCTTCCTCTTTCCAGAGACCCAGCCGGCCAGCCCCAGAACGGCTGCTGTTATTTTGTGGGCTGCACTGGAATCTGTTTACTGCGGGGCTCCCACTGCACATCTGGGCTCACAGTTAATCTGCACAACAGCTGGTTCCCAGCTTCCTCTTAAAAGGGCAGTGACGTCAGCTCGCTGGCAGGACACCGGCTTTGCCCCCGGGAAGCCCAAACTCCCCGTGGGACTCAACCATCCCACAACGAGCCTGACCTCCCCCCTCTCCTCCCCGAGATCATCTTTGTCCCCCTTTTGTCCCGTCCACATTCGCAGGAATCAGCACCTCTAGGACTGGGGACCTTTGCCCAAGGTCCTGCCACTCACTGGCAGAGAAGGTGACCCAGCAGGGGCATCGTGGCCATCCACGCCTATGCTTCTCCCACAGCAATGGGGGGGACTTCACGTGATTTTGTTCTGTAGAGCCATCTTCCAGGATGGGGTAACTGAGACCTCCCTGCCTTTCCTCACCTCTTCGCCATTCTTTTTCCCTCACCAACACCACAAATGAAACACTAATAAGTAACGTTCTTGAGCGCTTACTGTGGGGTTTTAAGGAGCAGATACATATTAGTGATTTCATCTGTCCAGCAACCCGTGAGGTGGACGCACGAATCCCCATCTTAGAAACGACGGATCCCAGAGAGCCCAGGGCCTTCCCCTCACCCTGTTCCGCACCTGTTCCACTTGCGCCATAGTCTGACTCCCGAGAGGTCGAGAGTGTGTTCAGAACAGTCTCAACAAGCATCTTCATGCGTCGGAGGGGCCGAAGAGGACCCACTTTCGGGGGCTGCTCTCGGGGGACGCACCTCTGTATGCCACTCGCTTGTTTAAAATGTCATAAAATAGGGGCGCCTGGGTGGCTCAGTCGATTAAGCATCCGACTTCAGCTCAGGTCACGATCTCGTGGTCCGTGAGTTCGAGCCCCGCGTCGGGCTCTGGGCTGATGGCTCGGAGCCTGGAGCCTGCTTCCAATTCTGTGTCTCCCTCTCTCTCTCTGCCCCTCCCCCGTTCATGCTCTGTCTTACTCTGCCCCAAAAATAAATAAACGTTAAAAAAAGAAATTAAGGGGCGCCTGGGTGGCGCAGTTAAGCGTCCGACTTCAGCCAGGTCACGATCTCGCGGTCCGTGGGTTCGAGCCCCGCGTCAGGCTCTGGGCTGATGGCTCAGAGCCTGGAGCCTGTTTCCGATTCTGTGTCTCCCTCTCTCTCTGCCCCTCCCCCGTTCATGCTCTGTCTCTCTCTGTCCCAAAAATAAATAAACATTGAAAAAAAATTTTAAATGTATGTTAAAAAAAAATTTTTTTTAAATGTCATAAAATATATATAGCATCATATTCACCACTTTTTCTTAATGTTTATTTTTGAGAGAGAGAGCATGAATGGGAGAGAGGCAGAAAGAGAGGGGGCACAGGGAATCCGAAGCAGCCTCCGGTGCTCAGAGCAGAGAGCCCGATGACAGGGCTCAAACCCACGAACCATGAAATCGTGACCTGAGCCAAAGCTGAACGCTCAACCAACTGAGCCACCTAGGCTCCCCATGATATCTGTCACTTTAGCCATTTGTAAGTGCACCGTTCAGTGGCGTTAACCCGCAACACCCGCGTTAACCTTACACCTGCAATGTCGTGTGAGCCTCCCCTCGACTTATGCTTGGACCTTTCTCATCATCTCCAACAGAAACTCTGTACCCATCAAACCATAACTCCCCCTCCTCCAGCCTCCTGTAACGCCTACCCTATCCCGTGTCTCAGATCTGCCTACTTTAGGAACCTCACATGAATGGGATCGTACTATGTCTGTCTTCTGTGTCCGGCTCCTGTCGCTAAGCAGAATGTTCCCAAGACCCGTCCACCTTAGAGCACGTGTCAGGACTTCATTCCTTTTATGGCCGGATAATATTCCATAGGACGTATGCATCACGTTGTTCATCCAGTCTTCTGTCCCTGGGCACTTGGGTCGTTTCCACTATCGCGAATAACGCTGCTACGAACATCGAACATCGGGGCGCAAGTATCTGTTTTGAGTCCCTGCTTTCGCTACTTTTGATACATGCCGAGGAGCAGAAATGCCGGGTCACGTGGTTGTTCCACGTTTGTTCCACGTTTAACTTTTTGACAACCCACCAGACTGTTTCCATAGCCTGCCACTAGCCCCTTAGCTAGCCTCTGCCTTGACCTTGCTGTGTTCAAATCAGAACTCAAACACAGATCCAGCTCGGCTGGCCAGCCCCGGGGAGGCCATCCTTACACTTATGGCAGGGCCATGGCAACCCCAAGCATTCCCAGGTGCCAAGAGCCCAGCCCTGCCCGCCACTCCGCCTTCCCCCTGCGGAGCGCTGGGCCCCGCCTGGCAGGGGCAGGGGCACAAAGCTGAACGGGCGGGCACCTGTTCCTGGGCTGCGGGATTCTCTTGCCTAGCATGCTCAGTCTTTCTGTCTTATCCTAACAGGCTCCAGAGCCCTATCACAGGCGGGGGGCATATCGCAGGTGCTCAATAAACACTGGTGAGTAAATGAATGAATGAATGTTGATGTCTATTTCTGCCCCTAAAGGACTATGAGCCAGGGGCAGGCGAGGGAGCAAGGCTCCTGACAAAGCAGGCAAGGAATGCTGAGGCTGGGCTGTGGGGAGTTGTGAGTTCTCCATCCTCACCTTCTGGGGCTCCCCCTGGAGACAGACAGGCCCCCCGCCCCACTGCCCCACGGAGGCATGGGGAGCCGATGTATTTGGAGAAAGGGACTTCCCGCCAGAGCCAGCCAAGGTGCCTCTGGCCTCAGGCATAGGTGCGTAAGAGGCACCAGCTCATAATAAACGTCAAGGTGAGGGTGGCATTCCGGTGTGGGGGGGGGGGGGATAAAATGCCTTTATCTGCCATTTCTTAGGTGCCTGCTATGGGACAGGCCCTGTGCAAATATGTATTGTTTCATTTCACTTTCCCAAGAGCCCCACTTCACAGATGAGGAAACTGAGGCTAAGGAAGGTGTTATGACTTGTCCAGTGTTCCTCGTTGCCCAGTGCCGGGAAAGGTGGGATCCGAACCAGGGACTGTGCTGCCAATGGTCCAGAGTACATGTCCTGCTCCTGCCCCCAGCGCCCCCTCCCAGTCTGTCTTCCCTCGGCATCGACCCCTCGGCTACCGCAGACCCGAAGCGGTGCCCACCGCCCTAAATTTCTCCTTTCCTTCCAGCCAGAGCAGAGGGCTCATTGGGAGTTCCCCTCTCCCTCCGGCTCCTCACTCCCTCTGCCCTGGTCCACCTGGCAATGCTAGGGTTCTCAGCCTACCCTGACCGCCTCCTCTGCTCTCCTTGGCATTTGGGAATGATTCCCACAGGCTGCGTATGGCTCTCCGGGGGCCAGAACGAGGGGCATACGTGGTTCCCCTCCCTGGGACACTCACCGAGCCATACCCTCAGCTCCCTTGGCCGTCTTCTGGAGCAGAAGAGGGTAAGGAAGGCTGGATTGGGAATTCTAGGGAGCCTGAAGGAAAAGCAGGGAGCGTGCACGGGCCGAGCCTCTCTCTGAGCGGGGCATCGTCCTGGGCATGTTGACCCCACTCTCTTCCTTCCCACAGGCTGTCCCTCCCCCTCCCAGGAGACTCCCTGCCTCGCTGGAGGGGCAGCTCAAGGGAGGGGACCCGGGGGACAGGACTCCAGCCCGGCAAGAGCCCCCCCCCCGCTTCCCACCCCTGACAGAGCAAGCTGGGCAGAGGAGAAGCAGAAAAGCCTGTGTTTAACTGGAGCCGGCAGTCTAAACATCAACATCTGTTCGTGATTTCAAAAACAAAACAAAACTACGGTCTGCAGAACCAGTTCCCAGGGCAGATGAGATGGCAGGGAATTCCATCACTTTGTTAAGAACCCAAACTGCTTTCAAGTCCTTTGGAAACCATTTAAACCGTACAGATGTGCTTATGAAGCAAACTGTGCAAATTAGCTTATAAACTATGAGTGAGTCCTGTGACTCTTGCCTGGTACTCAAGGCAGGTGCTGCAGGGGCCCCAGCCAGGTCATACAGCAGCTTATTCTCAACTATCATTGTAGCATATCTGAAAATAATATTAGGGATTTCCTTGCGAAGGCTCAGTGATATAGACATTCCGGTCGTTTCTTCCCTAATTATGTCTCCCTCGACTATTTCTGAAAAGTATTCGTTTATTGTCTTTGTCGTATCGACAAAACTGGGCAAAAGGGCCCTTCTTCGTACCATGGGGGTTGAACAGCATTGCCGAAGCCCTCCCAGAACAGACGCGTGGGTGGGCTGCTACGTCCTACTTGCTAAGTGACCTTGAGCGACCAGCTTCTCCTCCAAGTGCCCGGTTACCCTGACACGCTAGCAGCTAAATCAGCGTTTCAGATCACACGCGTGCTTCCGTGGGACCTAATGCGGGAGCACCTGCAGACACACTGGGTGCAGCAGCATCGCAAAGGGGTCCCGCTCATGCGCCGATGCCTGTCCTGCCTCCGATTGTGCAGACAGTTGGGGAATCCTGCCAGAGCTCAGAGAGGGCATCAAGGGTCAGGGGAGCATTAGCTCCATTTAGAAAACGGGAAACTGAGGTTGGAACGGTTTGAAGCAGTTTGTCAGGCACGTATCGGCTGCCCAACAGTACCTGTTGGCTCAGGAATCACTCCTGGAGACATAAGGACCCAGGTCCACAGCTCACTGCTCTCAGGAGACCCGCTCCTGGTGGGGGAGCCAACTTTCCTTCTCAGCGAACCTTCCCTGGAAAAATCTCTGTATGAAGCCAGGTCCTCCTGCCTGTCCTCAGCCAAGGAGAGAAGGGGCCTGGGGAGGGGGCGGAGAGAACACCAGCCAGTGCACTGACGCTGACCTGCTGGCATCCAAGGCGGGAGGGACGAGGGCCTGTCTGGAATGCAGTAGCCTAGTGCGGGAGGGAGGGAGGGACGCAGGCAACCAGGAGGCAGTGGGGTCCTCGTGCATGGCCCCCACATATGCGCTCTCGTGGCCTCCACGGCCCCCCTCCCCCACCAGGGTCTCCCTTCCAAAGGGGTTGGGGACAGCAAGTTGTTCCAGCCGCTCAGGGCCTCTCCCAAAACTCTTGAGGGAAAATTGAGCCCAACGGACAAGCACGTGACCTCCCTTTGCGAAACTCATAAACACACCCGTGTTCATCCCCACCTGGAAAGCCCAGGGAACACCCCCCGGGAACCCCACAGGGCGCATGCCCCGCCAGCTCCAGCAGGTGCCTTTCGGGAGAACTGTCTGCAGCTTCCAGGACACAGGCTCTAAGCAGCTGCCTCTCTGTGCAGAAGGTGCAGAGGGAGCTTTCCAAAGGCAGAGCCATACTGCCACTTTCCGTCAAGGACAAAAGAGCACAAGGGACCAGGAGGACAGTATGTTACAGCCCCTTTATCTACTTCAAGGCCTGTCACTACCCCCCTCCCAAGAATTTGTCCTTGATTTGGTTGGGAGGGGGGGTGGTTAAAATGTCCTTTTATGATATGGGAGTGTTGTGATAGTGGTTAGTTTCTTTTTCATGGGCTTACTTTGTAGAATTTTACATCCTCATATTCTTTTGAGAATTCTATATGCCTCCGAGGTAAGAAAAAAAGTTGGGGAACCACTGGAGAGAACACAAAATGGAGCCCCCCCCCCACTCTTTGGGTTTCACCGTTTTTGTGTTTGAGAGCCTGATGTCACCTCTGGATCCTCTCCCAAGAAAACGGTATCAACACACTTTTACACACAGCTTCAAGCCTCTGAAGCCCTGGAACTCTCCGTGAAGAAAGCAGGAAGGCTCCTTAAGCGAGGGTCTGGATAGGCACCCACAGACTCAGGGAGGTTCTTAGGAAACGCAGTTTCTTTGGGTCTCCAGGCTCTGGGTTAGTGATTGGCATCAATCTAAATGCTCTGGTGGATCTAGAAAGGAAGGGGAAAGAAAGAGCACCGGGCAGGGAGTCGGTGTGCTGGCTCTGCCCTTGACTCCCTGCGTCACCTTGGCCGAGGGATTGCCCTTCAAGTCTCAGATCTCCCAACTGCTCAGTGAAGAGGTCAGCTGAGGGGAAGTGCAAGGTCCCTCAGGGACCATATTCCAGAAGCGAAGGAGTTTCTAGTAGGGAGTTCCAATAGCAAGAAAATATTACTTCCTTGGGCTGTCCTGGAGCTACCGGAGGGGTGACGTCCACGCGGGGCTTGGAAGAAAGCTGTGCTGATTATTTTCTGTTCCTCTCTCCCCACCGCTCCCCATCTCTGGAGGCTGACCCCATAGACCATGTTGCTGGGACCTTTGCCAGTCAAAGGGACGCACTGAAGGGTGAGCAGATGGGAGAAGAGAGAAGTTGGGCCTTTACCCCACCCCTACCGGCCCTGTGCTCAGTGGAGTTGCTCTAGCCGTGGTTCCTCCCCCCACCCAACTCAGCTCCTGTTGGATGGTCCCCAGGGCCCCCTGAGGATGTCTGTAGCAGGTTCAGGTGTTGCTGTGCTGCCCCTCGCCCCACTCAGGTCCAGGGCCGGTTACCACCTGCCCCCGCGTAGTTCCTGGGTGCCTCCCCACTCCTAGCTGGTCCCCTTAACCCTGCCCACATCCCTGTGTATGGTCCTCGCATTCAATCCTCATCACAATCCAAACTAAGGCCGCCATTCATTCTCCGCCCGGGCCCTAAATGCCACAGCGTCAGGCACATGGTATATACTATTTGTAATTAAATATCAAAATTAAAGATACGCCCCGATTTCCCTTTATCCAAAGTCCTTAAATATCATAAAAAGGGTATCTCTTGGAAAATTCTATGCCAGCGCTAGGGTAAGAAGAGGTCAGAAATTGCTACGCATCCCTGAAAGACAGAACGCCGATGGGATGGGATGGGGAGATGGCAGCCGGTACCCGGGCAAGATACAAGGTGCCTAAATCTGACTGCACCATAACGTACAGCTTCCCTGTGACAAAGTACCCTCTAAAATGGCTACAAGCCCCGGGGAGCCTGGGTGGCTCAGTGGGTTGAGCCTCCGACTCTTGATTTTGGCTCAGGTCATGATCCCAGGGCGGTGGGATCGAGCCCCACGACGGGCTGTGTGCTGAGTGTGGAGCGTGCTTAAGATGCTCTCTCTCCCCCCTGCCCCTCTCCCCCACTCACATTCTCTCTCTCTCTCTCAAATAAAAAAATGCTAAAAATAAAAGAGGTAGAAAGCTAGATTTTTAAAAATTTCAAAAATAAATAATGGCAAGCCCAGACCGACTGGGTAAAAGAATTTGTTGTATATCTATCTACCTATCTATCCAGGAATTAAACAGATTATACTAAACATTTATGCATATTTTTTCATATTAATTTAAGAAAGACAACCTAGTACAAAAATAAACACATAAGAGAATAAACCCAAAGGGCCAATAAACGTGTGAAAAGATGTTCCATCTCACTAGTAATTGAAAAAGTCGTTTTAAGATCAAAATAAGACTGTTTATTTTTCCTTATCCAATCGGCAAAAGTTAAAAGAGGTCGGTGACCTCAACTGTCAGGGTGGAAAGGGGGAAGTGGGTGCCGTCGTGAGCCGTTGGGTGTTGAATTCAGCCCAGAAGATGGCCTCATTTAGTTCAAAGACAGAATGACAGTTACTTTGAGATAGCGTAGACATGCTGTCACCTGGGCCTTGTGCATGGGTGACGTGAGCAGAGGGTAGAAAAAGGAAAGAATAAGCTAAGGGGGGTACGAGATGACACTTAAAAGGCCCACGTCTTAGAAAATCTGTCACCATGACTCACAGGAAATAAGCCTTCTTGTGGGTGTTGAGGGGAACCTCTTGAAAGTACGTGGGGGTTTGAACAGCATGAAGTCCGAGAACCACAAGACCTTAGGGGAGGGCTTTCAAAGAAATCATTCTGTCCCCCTCAACCCCTCCACCACCCAACCGAAGAGAGCTAGGGCACCCTTCCAGAAGGATTCCAATCACTGACAATGTCAAAGGGGAGGCCAGTACCAAAGAGGATTCTGGTATTGCTGGCTCCAACACCCACCTGTGAAATAAGCAAGGGCCTGGAATCAGATGCCCTCCGGCCTCCGTATCCCGATCCAGAAAATGCGGGTCATACCATCACCCTGTGGTATTGTTGGGAGCGCTGAACGGGATGATGGCCGTCAACAAAGCCAACTACAATGCCTGACAAAGTAAGTACTCTCCTACAGAACAGAATAAAATAAGCAAAGGTTATTGATCTGAGGACGGACTGGCTGCAGTGTAGACGGAGGCCACAGCAGAATGGAGAGGACGTTCCCTCTAAGGGAACGTGTGCGTCTGATGATATTTGAAAGCTAGAAATGATGCAGCATATATGGGAAATGAAGGGTCACCATCTTTACAAATCAAGAAGAAAGAGACCAACACCGCAAAGGAAAAGTCAGCGAAAGACACGGACCATTCGGAAAAGAGAACGTAAGTGTCCAATATCCATGAACTACAGTTCACGCGTACTATCAATTTAAAAGGAATATAAAATTAAACCAGTATGAGATGCTGTATTTTGAGCTACCAAACTGGCGAGAACTTTTAAAAAATGCAACGGGAAATGCTGACGAGAGCAGGAACAGTAGGCTCGTCACCTGCTCCTTGGGAATGCAGGTAGGACATTTCCAGGGGACACACTGGAGGGGGCGTATCCAAAAACTTCAAAATGGGCAGCCCTCTTATTTAGAAAATAACCAGAAGTTTGCACCGCCCTGTGCAGATTTAGGGGTACCAACTTCTTTCTCCTTCACCCCTCTACCCTCAAAGACTGAGCCATGATTTCCCGGCCCCCATCAACAGGACCCGTGGCTCCTCACGTGAGACGGGAGAGCAGTACAAGAGACAATGGAGTCCGGCTGGAAATGGAACAGATGAAGTTGGAGACAGGCAGTCATTTTGCCAGAGCCAAGAGAAAGCCGACCGTCACCAGAAAGAGGGGACAAAGCAGTTGCTCTCGCGGGGGCGGGGGGGGGGGGGGGCGGGCGCCAAGACAAAAGTGAGGGTGCGTCATCAGGTCCTCAGAGTGACAGATGCCAAGAAGGGATGAGATGTAGGAGAGATTTATTGGGGAACTCCCTGTGAAGGATAAAGGGGGAGGGGAAGAAGGCAGGGAGGGCCTTCAGATGGGCCCACGATGCGGGTCTGACAGTTGCGAAAGGAGAGTGGGAAGGAAGGGCCCCACGCGGCCGTGTGGCCTGAGGCGCTCTTGGGCCGAGCACTGGGAAGAGCCCTGGGAAGGCTGCCAGTTGGAGAAGCACCACAATGGGCAGAAGGTGCCCAGCTCTAGAGGCCCCTGGAGCTTCCTGACCCAACCCTGCTTGGTCCCGGGCCACCCAAAGGCAGGAAACTTTCTAGAAGCCGGGTGGTCTGCCCTAATCCAAGTGAGCAAACGTACAGAAACGCTGGCCACTAGCTCAGCCAGGGATCCCCCAGGGCTGGCCTCGTCCAGGACACCCCCACGTCAGCCCTTCCCAAGGCCTCTCCCTGGCCTGCACCCACCACCCCTCCCACCAGGCTGCCCCACACCCGCTCTGGTCATTTAGAAGTCAGCATGGCTTTCCCAGAGAACAGCTGCATGGGACACCGAGGAGTGCCTTTGTCCCCTCGTCCCGGCTCCTCTAGGAGGGAAGGAGACCCGGACGGAGAGCTGGAGGCTGCCACCGGCCCCTGACTCCCTGGCATTACCTGCCTCCTGGCTCCAGCGTCCCTGACTTTTAAGGAGCCTCCTGTGTCCACATCACTTCTTTGGTGGCATCTCAGCCGGGCTCCTTTGTTCCGGGTCTCGTACCCTACATTAACTTTGATCTCACCCTCCAAATAAGCATCCCATTCACAGTTGAGGAAATGGAGACTCAGAGACACAAGGTGGTCCACAACCCAACTGCCAGGGTATGGATGCCCAAACCGCTCCCGCTGCCTGAGCAGAGAAAGGGGTGTGTCTCATGGTATTCAGGGAATGCCACAGCCAGGGACAGTACAGCCAGGAGAAAGGCCCAACCAGCATGGGCCGCTCTAGGGACACGGGTGTCTTCCAGAGCCAGAGGGTGGGAGAGGGAGTGGGGGCTGGGGGAACAAAGATACTGCTCGAATTTTCACAACTAGCAGCTGATCATGCTTTACCTAGGTGAGTAAAAAATGAACCGCCTTGGGGCGCCTGGGTGGCTCAGTCGGTTAAGCGTCGGACTCTTGACCTCAGCTCAGGTCATCACCTCACGGTTTGTGAGATCGAGCCCCACGTCGGGCTCTGTGCTGGCAACACAAAGCCTGCTTGGGATTCACTCTCTTCCTGTCTCTCTGCCCCTCCCTCGCTCGTGCTCTTTCCCTCTCTCTCAAAAATACACGTTAAAAAAAAAAAAGGCAAACAGCCTCTTGTGAGGTAAAACCAATATAAAGATACGACAGTGCTGATTCTGCAGAAGCAGCTGGGGGTCCCCTACCGGACACGGCAGGGAAGACCTGTCAGCAACTTCTGGGCGGGCACTCCATTTTTCCAGTTCATCCTAAACTGGTTCTTGGGATGAGGAGGGAAACCAAAGGCCCTCTGGGGGCCCCTCTTGCACAGAATATGGCCCATTCCTAGTGTCTGCTCAAGGCCGGGAGGGTAAACAGGGTCAGGAGGAGCTCAGATCACTGGTGCCGTGGGGTCCTGGGATGAGGTGGCTTGACTCCAGGCATAGTCTGCCCCCAGGCTCCACAACCTCGGTTGTTTCCTCATTCGAGAAGCTCTGTCAGAAGAGAGCGGTGGAAGTCCGGGCCCCAGGCTGAACTCTGACCTTGTACTCCACCTCACAGCTCCTGTCTACCAGCACCCCGTGCCACACCCGTTCTTGTCATACCCAGTGCTCATGACTCGTTCACTCTCTCCCCTGAAATGCCACAGGCTCCGGAAGGCGGCCTGTCCCTGTCCACACACCAATTCGTACCTGTCGAATCACCGCCCACGGCCCACTTTCAGGTATCTCCAAATTACACACCCACCCTTATGTATGGAAGCCCGCGTGTGCTCATCGGCCCCCACAGGTACACCCCCAAGCCAGGCAGGGTCCCACCTAAGGCCGTCTGGTCTGGGCACAGGGACAAACCGGTGTGGCAGGCCCCCCGGGAGCCCCGGAAGCCTTTGGGAAAGAACACAGTGCAAGGGTGCGGGAGCCAGGCCCTCAGGGGGCAGTGGGAGGACAGGGTACCCGGGGGGACACTCCCGTGAACACCATCCACTCCTGCGTATCCCCCCACCCAGACCCTCGTGCCCCAGGCAAAGAAGCGCCCCTCCCCCACCAGGCGCGCGCACGCACACACACACACACTGGTGTGCATGTCTCCACACTCACGTTCAGAAGCCACATGGGGCATCCTTGGACTCTGCTGTGCGGGGAGGTAACCCCAGGAGGCCTTCCCTCCCAGACTGGGAAGATCACCTACCCCAGCACATGGGGCTCTGGGTTCCATCCTGACCACCCCCCAGCTGACTTCAGAACTAGAACCCAGAGGTCCTTCATTCCCCTAACCCTAGGAGAGCGTGGGGAGAAAGCCCGGGGTCTGCTCTCCGCCTCACTCTCCTCACTGCCTCTTCACACATTAATCAATGCAATTGTGTCTGAGCATTTGGGGGCCTGAAGGGGCCAAGGAAAGCCTGCGGGGGTGAGAGGAGGGAGTAGAGGCTGAGGTCCACCCTCCATCATAACCCTTGAGATTCCATTTTGCTCCATGTCTCTGAACACAACAGTCCTTCACATCTGAGTATGAATTAGCCTAGTATGCTGCTGGACAGCCCTGGGCATCCTGAGTGAGACGGTAACACATGAAGGGTGTGAAGGAAGGAGAGGGATGTCAGGAAAAACTTACCTTCTCCAAGAATTGGGAGCACTAAGGGCTGGTGCTTTCAACTCACCTTGCCCACCCACCGCAGCTGTATCATGTCTGTAACATCTGCCCCACACTACAGACATCAGCAGGCGGGGCACGTTTCACATTTAGCCATTTTTTTTTAATGCTCAAAAGCTCTGTACAAAAAACAAAGTCACAAATGAGTCCTCACAACACCCCTGTGAGGTAGGTAGGCAAGTATTATTCTCCCATTTTACAAATGGGGAAACTGAGGCAGAGAGGCGCAGTGACCGGCCAGTGGTCCCAGCACAGCTGAAAGTCAGGGCCAACCGTGAAAACACAAAGGATCCCTCTCGGTTCAGCCTGAGCTCTGACCCCTCCTCTAGACCTTGTCTGCAAAGAAATCAAAACTCTCTAATATATGCAAAAATCAACAAACCCGACAGATCTGAAAAGGGAGGGAATGGACATACAGTAGTTTCGCAGATTTCAGCCAAGACGGCCCAATTCCTTCCAATGCTAGGGAGATGGGAACAGAGACACATCCGCCTGTTTTTCCACAGAAGCGCACGCACCCAACCAGGGAGGGCCACGTAGTCAGCCTTCAGGCCGCCCGGCCCCTGGGCTTCAGCGGAGAACGGTCCCCAAAGGAAGAGCCAGACTCAACTCCACAGGGCCGCACCCTCCCGCCCCTCCCAGCGGCCTTCCCACTGTCGGGACAGCCTCCTGCTCACCAGCCCCTTCTGTTCCCTCTGGAGGGAAGCTCGGGGCGGGGGGGGTCCTCAGCTCGGATGGCCTGCAACCCAGGTGAGCCCTCACACCCTCCTTAGCCCTCTTCACCATTCCCTCAGGGTCACCCAGCAGTCCTCGGGGCTCCTGCTGCAGCAGATGGGGACTGGAGCCATCTAGGCCACCAGGGCAGGGAAGAAGCACAGAAGGACCCACTGCTGGGAGCTTGGCTTCCTCAGCCCTTCCCGCCCTGGCGCCCGGGAAACGGAGCAGGCCTCTTCCTGGGGCCGCATCCACCTTCTAGAAGCTCTTTCCTCCCGAGAGGACCCCTCCCTTCCAGCTCCTTGGGGACCCTCACAGTCCTGCCATCCCCAGGAGACGGACAAGGGGAAGGAAGGAGAAGGGGCACGAGAGGCCACCAAGAGCCCTGTCCGCTCCCCGGGGAGCCAGGGGCCCCAGGGCAGTGCTCGGGCAGCAAAAGGGGAGAAGCCGAGCAGGAGGGCAGGCAGCAAGAGAAAGCAAGAGAAGGAACCGGACTCTGCACCTGAGGCTGTGAGGACCGCTCGGAAGCGGGAGAGGAAAGCGCATGCGTGCAAGTGGAGCGTGGCTTCGTTTGGTGGCTACTTGGGGACTGAGCTCCTTGGAAGCCATCTTCGGTCTGCAAGGCACACGCCGGGCCCGTGCGCCTGTGGTTTACAAGTATACCTGTGCACTAATTGTCCTATCAAAACCTCTTCTTAAAAAAGGGTCCCAACCCCACTCCAGTCTCTGCGGGAAGCTGGGGAATGGGTTCCTCAGGACGGCTCCCAGTGAGGAGCACCTGGAGCACGCCTGTGGGAGGGGGCACACAGGGGCGGGGGAGCACCTCCTACAGGAAGTCTCCAGCAGCGGCGGGCTCAAGGCCGTGGCTCCGCTCCTGCCACCGGCAGCGCAGCCCGGAGAAGGGCTGGTCCTGCACGCTCTCCAGCTCGGGGAAGCCCAGCTGATTGAGGATCTCATAGACTCCGGCCTTTGATGCCACCTGGGGAAGACAGCAGAGATGGGGGCGGAGTTCCCAGGGAGACGGGTCACCCCGCCCCCCCTCCCCCCACCCACCACATCACCACACCTTCCTCCCTGCGCTGGGCTCCAAAACACACAGGTGAGCCTGGGGCCCAGCGCTGCCTTCCCCAAGCTCAGCGACCCGAGCAAGTTTGTGTTTTGACCGCCAATGGCCGCTCTGAGTTTCAGTTCCCTTATAACGGGGACAACAGGCTCCACCTCCCAGGACCATGATGGAAGGCTACAGAGCACAGAGAGCACCCAGCAGATAGTAAGGAAATGGACAGCCGCGCAGGAAGCCAAGTGCCCCTGTGCCTGTGCCGCCCTGATGTTCCCGCTGAGATGCTCAGGGGCACAGAAGGCAGCGGGGAGACAGGAGCCAGCGACAGCCCTGTGGCTGTGTGTTCGGGCTGTGAACCAGGCAGGTCCACCGCAGGCCTCAGTGCAGGAGGGCAGGCTGGGGGCTCCCTGTACATTCCCCATGCAGCCCTGGGCCCAGCAGCCCAGGGCCCGGCACTAGACTCAACCCACTCAACAACCAGCCCCCTTCTCTCTCCACCATCCTTGGAGATGGGGAGGATTCAGGCTCCACTCAGACCAACGGTCCCCAGGCAACCCTCCCCCCGCCACCCTCCACTCATCCCCACGATGGAGGGACTGAGGGCCCCAGAGGCTGGAGCCCACACGCTGGACTGGACCAGTTCTCTCCTTCCTTGATACGCCCCCAACACGAGCCACCTAGGTTCAGCTGGGGAGGGGATCAAGTTCCTGCCCAGCCCCTGGTTCCCCCAATTTCTACTCTCCAAGCGGAGCCCAAGCAGAGGTGTCTGAAGTCCCCCACGACCTCCATCCGTCCCACCCAGGGGTCCAAAGAAGAAGCCGAGCCCAGTCCTGCTCAGGAGGATGGCCCTGATGTGGACTTGGTGTGATCCACCCCCCATCAGGGCTCCTGACTCAACACGCATCTGCCCAAGGACCACCCTGAAGGCTTGCCTTCAGCCCAACTACCCAGCAGCCAGCAGCCACTGCCATGGTCCCTCTGCCTCTGTTCCCGCAGCTCTGACCTCACCCGCACTCCTACCTAAGCCCCCGTGCCCTTCCTATGCCCACTCTGGAGGGGTCACCAGCTCCCACTCTCCGCTCCGCCTGCCCCAGGGGAGCTAACTCCAGCCTCGAGTCCAGATTAGAACCGTCAGGACAGGCCGGCAAGGTCAGGAGAGACCAGCGTCCGGGCGGAGGAGTAATTACAGGCTGCTCTGCTTCTGGCCTAGAAGAACCGGGAGGCCAAGCAGAGAGAGGGACGGCGGAGACGGAACGAGAGGGCAGTGTCTCAGGCCAGACACGGTGGGCTTTGCAGCGAACCGACTGGCCCTAGTGCTGACCGTGAACGCGGTACTTACTCTGTGCTCAGTCTCCTCCTCTGTACAATGAGAGAGTAAGAGTGGCCACGTAAGGCAGCCCCGCTTACCCAGGGCCCAGAAGGTGGCACCGGGTATGTCTCACGGACTCCCCCTCCCCCCCCCCCCCCACAACGTCCTGAGGTGGTACGGACAGTAACAAGATGCATCTTACTGCTGAGGACTGCTGGTTAGAGGGCTCAGCTTGTCCGAGGTCACAGCTGGAAGGCGGCAGGGGCCACGCCACCATCTTGCCCCTCGCAGGGCACAGGTGAGGGGTGAACGCAACAATGGGCATGGAGCACCGGGGAATGTCAGCCTCGGGGACGCACCGAGGGCCCCCACACGCCTGCTCGCCCTCCTCCTCCCCCTCCTCCTCCTCCGGCACTCACTCATCCAGCTTTTCCCGACTGCCCGCCAAGTACGGGTGCCTGAGGGGTGGCCTCAGCCCCACGCCCACCCCCCGCATCTCACCTCCCGCATCCAGGCGCTGAAGGGCCTCTGCCAGGAGTCGGCCTTCTCCAGGTGGAGGTAGGCGTTGAGGAGCACCAGGTAAACGTAGCGCTCCAGGTACTGTAGGCTCCGAAGCTGCAGCCTCCGGGCCTCCGGCTCCGATTTGGCCGCTTTGGCCTGGAAGACGGCACGGGGTGGGAGTCAGACACACCACACGCTCACAACCTGACTGCCCTTGGCACCAGCACCAGGACAGGAGGAAGGGGTTCAGACAGCAAGGCCAAGGGCACCGCCCCAGTTACAGGAGAGGCCAACAGATGGCAAGGCTAAGCCGTCAGGGCTCCGACTGCGGATGCAGCATGGCCTCACCCACCCCCCACACCTCCACACCCCCATGGCCCAGGCTCCGTGGCCTCCAGCTGCTCACGGCAGGTGAGTGTATCGCTGTCTGGGAGGGGGAGCCCCCTCTTGGCCTCTGACCCCAACCGGTCCCTCGCTGACTTCCTCACCCATTCCTCAAGTGGCTCAGGATCAGGGGCAGAAGGGAGTCAATATAGCCCTCGGCCCTGGCCCTACCCTCCGCAAGGCTGGGACAGATCCCAGAAAGGCCACCAGGGCCGGGGATCAACAAGAGATCCGGTGGCTGAGGGGAGAAAGAGCTGTGTGTGCACTGGGTGGAGGGACATCAATCTGTTTAACGAGCCACCTTGGGCAGCTTCTAGGAGAACAGCACCAGGTGACATGCTGGGGAGAGAAAGGACAGCCACATGATTAAAGATAGGCTTCCCAGAGAGCGTGGGATTTGGCTGGGCTGTGTGGGTGGAGAGAGCGAGCAGCCTGTGGGGCGGTGCAGAGGTGAGGCCGGTGCCCGGCAGGTGGGGACTGGAAGGGGCTGGCCTGGCTGGAACGAGGGTGTGAGGGGACAGGAAGGGGAGCTGGACTGGCAGCCAAGTGTGGAAGCCTACCCTCTACTCCAGCCCAGTTCCCACCCTGGCATGCAGATGCCTGGGGCCCCAGCCCAGACTGATCAGATGGGAGCCTGCGGGCCTACACATCAGGATTCCAAGAAGCTCCCCGGGTGATTCTCTGTGGCCAGGGTATAGCACCATGGCTTTAGCATGGGGGGAGCCACTGAAGGTTTGGGGGTAGGAGTGACCTATTAACAGAAGACTCACAGGAGGCTAATGCTTAGGAGGAAGGGGACTTAAATGGGGTCCTCTTGAGGCTTTCTTGGCATGGGCATCGGTGGGCACCCCAAGACATACGGAGTCAGCTCCCCCGCTGGACAGTGTCCCTGCCACCAGGTCTGAGTTGTTCCTCTGACCTGCCACAGACATGCAGCCCAGCCTGGAGGCTGAGCCCCGGAGAGGGAACACGGCACCTCATCTCACCTCCGCCCCTTCTCACCCCACACCCTCCAGGCCCCCACCCAGGGCCCAGAGCAGCTCTCTGTGCTCCAGGAAGAAGATGTAGTTCAGAGGCTGTTCCCTCGGGTGCCAGAAACCTCTGCGGGAGGGGACACAGCCAGCCCAGGGCCTCCGGGAACCAGGAAGGGCGACCTCCCAACAGCCGGGCCATGGCTGAAAGCCTTCTCGCGGGGACACAGCTCAGCCCAGTGTGTCTCCTCCGGGCCGCCGCAGGAAGGCCCCAGACATGACATGACCTACAGCCCCAAGAACCAGGAGCTGGAGGGGGACCGTTTGCAGGGCCTGAGCGCCCCTACCCCCCATTTCTGCCTCAGGTAACAGCCTTCCCGGGATGGAGCAAGTGGTTACGGAAACTTGCACAGCCAGCCCACCCACACCATCTGGAGGGAGCTCTGGGTCCCCAGGGATGGGGCAGGAGTGGAGGGTGGGCAGTGGATGGGGCCCCAGAGCAGGGAGGGCCCACAACCACTGCTCTGACTCCCTGGGAGACATGATGGGGCTCTGGTCCCAGTTCTGCCATTTCACCTGTCAGCCCCCATGATTCTGGAGGTGGGATTGCTCAAGCGTGTAAGGTGCACCTGTAAACCATGAAGAGCCACGGTGATCTATGGAGCAGGAGAGAGCGCTACAACAGGAAGAGGAAGCGTGCGTAGGCCCTGCCTGCAGTGACACTCACAGTCTGGGTGGGGGGCAGAGGACAACTGCAGAGCACCCAGAGCAACCGGGTCAGGGGACCAAGGCAGGGCAGGGGGCTGGACCAGGACGGGCATCAAAAAAGGTGCCCGGGTGGCTCAGTCGGTTAGGGTCCAACTTTGGCTCAGGTCATTATCTCAGTTTATGAGTTTGAGCCTCGCGTCAGGCTCACTGCTGACATCTCAAGGGTCTGGAGCCTGCTTCAGATCGTCTGTCCCACTCTCTCTCTCCACCCCTCCCCCACTCACTCTCTGTCCCTCTCAAAATAAATAAATACACTTAAAAAAAAAAAAGGTGGTGATATTAGAGGTGGGTTAGGAAAAAGCAGGGCAGGAAGGTGCCCTGAGAGGGGGAGGAAAGGGGTCAGAGAGTGAGGTGTGTCCAAGGGAGACTGACAGGGGAGGGGGCAACAGGGGAGGCTGGGGCCCAGAATAGGGTGTGGAAGCCACTCCAGGCCCTGATGTGATGGACAAAGGGGCCACTGAAGGCTTCTGGCGGATGTGAGGGTGGAAATGGCCCCATGGCTGCTGCAGGAAGATGAATGGAGCAGAGAAAGACAGGTGCCTTGTTTTAAGGACCAACCAACCAGGGGCTCAAAAAAGTGCAGTTTTGCTTAGCAATTAGGACGCGGAGGGGCCCCTGGATGGCTCAGTCGGTTAAGCGTCCGACTTCAGCTCAGGTCTGATCTTGCCGTTCATGAGTTCGAGCCCCCCGTCGGGCTCTGTGCTGACAGCTCGGAGCCTGGAGCCTGCTTCGGATCCTGTGTCTCCCTCTCTCTCTGCCCCTCCCTCACCCGTGCTCTGTGTCTCTCTTTCAAAAATAAACATTGAAAAAAAAAAAAAGACATCAGGAAGTGGACAAAAAATTAAAAGAAGTTTCTACCTAGATACAAAGTATGGCCAATACACCACCATCCGCCGACCCCTAAGTGGTTACTCTGTGCTACACTGCACTGGGCACTCATCACCCCATCCCTTCCCAATCTCCATCCCTGGAGCCTACTCGACATTTTCTTAGAAAGGAGAGGAAGTCACCCCCAGATCCACCAGGCAAGAACCATTTTAAACTGCTTTCAGCTAGAGAGCTCTAACGACACATCCTACAGGCATGAGAAGCCCTCAGCTCTGGGTTGGCCCACGGGTTGGCCCGGGGCACAGCCACACAAGCCCTATCCTCTCCAAGCCCCCCGCTCCCATGGGGACAGAGGCCTGCTGCTCCCAGAGACACCAGAGGGGACAGAGTCTGAGGAATATTCAGGGTGGAGAGGTTGAGTGTCCTTCTGAGCCCTACTGGTAAGTAGGGTAGAATTATCTCTAAATTCGGACCACAAGTAAAGGTGACACTGACACCCCCCCCCCCACGAGGTGCCATGGGCTATTCCTGCATGATCACAGGCTATGATTTGGGACAATGACCCATCTTCCCATCAAGGCCCTGGTTTCCTTAAAATCACCCCATGTTGGCACCGTCTGGGGAGGAGGAGAGGCCAGCCACCTCCTGTCGATAAAAATAGTGGCACCATTTTTAAATGGCCCGGCCGGCCAGGCTGTCATTAGCTGCGGTGGAGCTGGACAAGGCTTCCTCATCCACCGGGCCTGAGCCCTAAAATAGAAGAGGCCTCGGAAAGGGGGCCGGGGTGCTGGGCATTTCAGCCCTCTCCAGCCTGAGGTCGGCCAGCCTCAGCGTGGGCCCAGCGTGGCAGGCAGTGGTTCTGCTGAAGCTCCGCTCTTTGCTGGGCCACAAGGAAGAGGCCCACGGAGGCCGGGCTGATGTGCCTCCCCAGGTGTGTCTGGGGCCGACTGCATACCACATGCCAGACTGAGCACATCACACCCAGAGGTCACTGTTAGATCCTAACTTGCCCTCCTAGCAACCCCGTGAAGGAAGAGGGACGTCCCGTTTTGCAGATGAGGCCGGGCCAGGCTAAGTAGCTGCCCGACGCCAGAGTTCCCGTCTGGGACAGGAATTGCAAACACCCAGCTCAGCTCTCTGACCACCCTGGGCCCTTTCGCCACAGTTGAGCTCAACCACACCCTATCTCACTCTTGACTCTCTACCTTTACCCCCCCCCCCCGCCCCGGCCTTGCTCCTGCCTGGAAAGCCCTTCTCCTCCACCAGGCCTGGCCCTGCTCCACTCGTCCCTTCAGGCCCTGGCCGAGCCCTGGCTCTCCTGAAGCCTGCTCTGAGTGCTCCAGCCCCTTCTCGGCCTCCTCTGCTCCCCAAGGAACGATCGGTCTGGAAGACAAGCCTGGGGGCAGGCACCGGACTCTAAGCAGGCTCCCTCCTTCCCTCCTCCCCGCCACCCTGAATGTCAGTGTCAGGGCTCAGACTAGGCGTGAAGCAGGCACGGGGTTGGTGGGTGAACACACTTCCAGTGCCATCTGGAATCGGGATTCCAGGCAGGACACTGGGGACCCCACATGTGCACCTCCACCCCCGGGAATCCGGACTCTGCCGTGCTACCCCTGCTTGTGGGCTCCAGGGGGATATCGATCTGGCTTCTCAAACTCACAGAGCATGTCCCAGGCGAACCTCCTGAGGTCTCCCCAAATCTGCCTGCCCGCACGTCTGCCCATATTAATGCTCATCCTTCCTGCTGCTCAGCCCAAAGCCTGGCGTTTCTCCCTACCTTCGCCCTTTCTCGGCCCTACGTCCAGCTAGTCAGGGCATCTCACTGACTCCACTTCAAACGCTCCCAGATGAAGCTCGCCTCTCACCACCTCAAGTCAAGCACCTGTCTGGCCTCCCTGGCCACCCTCCCTCCCACTTCTGAGACCTATTCTCAACACAGCGCCAGAGTGATCCCGCTAGAATCGTAAGTCGGCTCCTCTGCTCAACCCACTGCACAGGCCCCCACTGGCACTCAGTGGAGAAACCAACGTCTGTGTGATCGTGCCTGGACGATCGATCCCAGACCAGGCCCCATCCAGCCTTCCCCCTGCCCGAGTGGCCGCTGACCTCCTCTCTTGCCCGTCCCTGCTCCTCCTCCTTGCCCCTCCAACACACCAGGAAGCCCCCACCTCAGGGCCTTTGCACTTGCCATATCCCTCTGTCTGGATGTCAGCATGGCTCTCCCATTTACCCCCTCTGATCTTTGTGCAAATGCCACCTTCTTCATCAAGCCCCTTCCTAACCCAGATCGGATGGTAAGACTGTAACCCCCTACGCCCACAGACGTATCGCTACCCGACGCAACGTGACTTTGACTCATATGCTGTTCCTCACGTGTCTCCCTCAGAGAGCGTGGGTCCCCCGAGGGTAGGAGCGTCCCCGTTCTGAGGTATGCCCAGGACTAGCACAGTGCCCGGCACTTGGAAGGTATGTGACAAACGTCTGCCAAGTCAGTGACTATCGGGGTCTATCTTCCGTTTTTATTAAGCCCCAAATCACAGACTGCCTGGGGTTACCTAGATCAACCCCTCTGCTTTCCGGAAGGGGAGATCAAGGTCAAAGAGGTGAAGTGACATGCCAGGGTCACCTGGAGAGCCGGGCACAGCATAGGCTGCCGGGCAAACGGAGCCCAAAAAGAGAAACAAGGGGAACAAGTGGGGCCAGGCTCAGGGCCTGAGTCAATCCGGGCCAGACAACACCCCTGTTACTGGAGTATCCCTGCTGCCGTTCCCCCGACCCACTCAGTTGGAACAAGCAATGGCCCCGTGGCCTCTGCTGTCCAGATGAAGCAGGGTTCTGGGCTGGGCAGGGAACAGACAGCCCTCAAAGTTGGTTCGTCTCCGCAGGGCAAGGTCCCAGAGCTCCGACCCCATCATTCTCAAAGTTCAACACACCGCCCACTCCTTGTCGGACATGGGCCCTCAAGCAGTCAGTGCCAGCTGCTTCCAGGGGCTCTCTACGAGTCCCTGCAAACTGTCCTCAGGCCTGTCCTGGGGTGTCAAGCACGCGGAAGCTTTTCGTAACTCCCGAGAAGGGAGAGAACGGCCCTCGGCGCATAGACAAGGAACCGGTTTTCCAAAGAACACCTCCTGTTCGGTACTTTCAGAGCAGGAAGGGACTAAACCTGGCACCATGGGCTTCTGTGTGCGTCATTCATTCACCAAAGGTTGTTCACCCCTAGCCGGGCTCTGCACTTCAGTGCCAAGCATGGTCCCCGCCCTCAGGAGCCCACTGCCCTGCACATAACCTAGTGGGCTGGCCAGGTGTCCCAGCCCCGCTGCCCACCATCCCCTGCACACCCGCCCCCACCTCACCTAGTACCCCGGCTGGTGCTCACCACCACCCTTCAAGGCAGGTAGGGGAAGCAATAGTGACCCCAGGTGACAGATGGCACAGGAGAGGCCCGGGCAGGCCAAAGCAATGTGGCAAAGGTCGTGCAGGGAGCTGCTGGCAGAGCCCAGGCTAGAACTCAGGGCTTCCGACCCACACCCAGGGCTCCTCAGGTCGCTAGGGAAGACTGCCCTCTCCTGGCAGACGGGCAGTGTGGACAAAGAACAAGAAGGCATAAGGAAGGCAGGGCCGAGTTTTGCTGTTTCATCGTACAAGGACTTACTCAACCTCCCGCCCATCTATCTGCTCACTAGACTGGCGTCTCCAGAGCCCGAGGTGGGCCAGGCAGGGCCTGCAGTCAGAGTTTCAGAGCCGAGACCCTGCACGGCAGAGGAGAGACAAGCAGCAGAAAGAGGCGGCCCCAGTGACAACCACGACCCTGACAACGACAGCCGTGCGCACAGAGGCAGCGGCTCGGCTCGTGCACGCGGAGTGGGCGCGGCCGAGGTGTGTACCCCTCCCAAACCACTGAGAGTTCCAAGCCTCGGGTGCGCACTTAGAAACAAGCCTGGCACACGGCTCCAGCTCTGTGGATGCCTGCTGCTGCATAAACCGGGAAACGCCCCTGCAGGGTGCACATTGCTCCAGCTCAGCCACACGGTGAGGAGGAAGGGAAAGCGAGAGAGGTCTCAGCTACTGAGAACGCGTGCCCTACACACGTGCACGCCTGTGCACACGCACGCGGCACACACACACACACCCCCTCTCCCCGTTCTGGCAGCCGCTGGATGACCCACTGGCTCAATTTTGGGCTGAGTGTGAAAGAGCCTTAGGAGGCCACCCTTTCCCTCCATCGTATTTTATGTGACAGCACACGGCATTCCAGGGTGGCTCCGATCGCATGGCCCTGGCCCCGGAGACACGTTACCTACTGGAATGAGGTCTCCAGGGAACAGCTTTGGCCAAGCCAGAGTCTTGGAGAGACTGAGAGAGACCCCACCTGGGGCTCAGAGCCAAAACTGTCTCACTCTGTATTTTTCGTAAGATAACAACCTTCGACTTTGGGGACACGGAGCTCCGTCTCTGACCTCTTGGCAACTCTGCACCAACCCGGGCCGGGGCATGCAGTAGGGCCTGGGGACGTCCTTGCCGACCCCTCCTTTTTCCACCACAATAAAACTGCCTCCTGGGTCATGGTCATCCAGAAGGAAAGGAACACAGGCAGAGGAGTTGGGAGATAGGTTCTGGTCCTGCCTCAAGCTGGTCACAGTGTCATTAGGCCTCAGTGCCTTCCTCAGTAAAATGGGCCTCATAAATCCCAGTCATCTCCTTACCAGTGGCTCTGAGGACCAAAGGAGACAAAAAAGGAAGTTCTGAGAAAACTCGAAAAGCACTGCTCAAAGTTAAAGCACTACAGTCTTCATAAAATAAATCTCAACTTGAGACCAAAGGACATTTTCTCTCTCTTTGTGGGGCTTTTATCTCAGCTTTTCTAAAAAACTCTTTCTGAAGGGACAGAAGGGAGACACATTAGACTGTGTTAAATACAGAACACTAAGAATTAACGTCACCAGCCAAGGCTAAGGAAAAGGCCCCCTGGCATTAATGATTCTAGCAGGACTTCCTCCAGGAGCCCTGACCTTGGTTTCTGTCACAAATATTTTCCCTTTCCAGGCCCAGCAGGAAACAACTAATTCACCAGATGGTGTCACCACTGTGGGCTGGTGGCCATCTTGGATTCTCTCAGCCTGGGGCCCAGCCTTCTCACCTCTATCGAAACCTCAAGGAGTGGCTTAGTTCAAAGAGTTTTCTCTTTTTTTTCCTTTCGAGGTGGTTTTCTAAAATGCCCTGAGCCTTCTGGCCCCCTCACACGCATAGGACTGATCAGGCCCTGACCCACTGTCACTGACGTTCTAGAGAACGGGGGAGGCATCACTGAGCTGCAACCCACAGAGGCCAGGCAGCCCAAATCGGGCCCAGGCAGAGAGGGCGGCCCAGACTGTTAGTACACCAGGGAAGGCCTGTCTCCATGGAAAATGTGTATGCAGCTTTGGTCCCACCCCCCCCCAGCCCACTCCTATACCTGTGACCCGAGGCTGGGATACGCTCCTACCCTCCGGCCTTCTGAGGCTGGGAATACAAGGGCAAGGATCATGGATTCTAGTTGTTCTTTTCCCCCACAGCAGGGCTTGAGGTGGGAGGGAGGTGTAACTGCCTCCGACTCGGGAAGCCGTGTGGCACCCGGAGTGGATGTGACCTGAGAGTCGGTCTGGGGCCTCTCTCTCCTCCTGCCACCCACCAGCTGTGGGTTCTTGGGCAAGCCCAGTGCCTCCCTTCCTCAGATACAAAATGGAGGCACTGTTACGGTCTGCCCTTCATCAGGCACAGGTACAGAGTAAGGACTGAGCCAGGAGTGCCCCCGCTGCTGGGGGCGCCTCCCACACAGGTTCCCAGTGGGGACACATGGGGGCTGGGTCCCCTGGCCTCCAGCACTGGCCTCTAACAACTCCCAGCCTCCCCCGAGGAGCCCCTCCATCTTTCTTCTCCCGGCCCACCCAGGTCACCCAGACCCTCCTCACCGACCGCAGGTCTATCAGACTCTGGAGGGACCTTAGGGCTCACCAACCCCAACAGCCTTCCCCTTGGCTTTAGAGAAGCCCCTCCCAAACCTCCTTTGAACAGGAGCAAATCACGGGAAAACCCAAGCTCAGGGCCTGCCTTCCTGCCTCCCCTGCACCCCGGCCAAGTATCTTTCCGTAAGTACTGCAGTTAATTCGTGGAGAGGGAACGAGAGAGCCAGCATATCACTATTTTGCAAACCCTCAATGAAGTAAAGAGCGCAGGGGACGAGCAGCTGCAGCTGCCAGGTCACAGAAGAGACCACGGGGCCTTCTGAGCCCGCGTGGCGGCACACAGCACCCCTGTGACTCTGCTGGCCGAAACCAAGCCAAATCTGATCGAGCCTCTGGCTCCACCCGGGGAGACAGGGGGAACAGGGGCTGCGACATGACATGGCCCAGCTAAACCTGGAGATACAACGAGCAGGGTCCAGACTGGGGGATGCCCGGTGAGCAAGCCCGTTA
Organism: Prionailurus bengalensis; assembly: GCF_016509475.1. NCBI lineage: Eukaryota > Metazoa > Chordata > Mammalia > Carnivora > Felidae > Prionailurus > Prionailurus bengalensis. The sequence goes on along the minus strand of NC_057351.1, from coordinate 31,041,098 downwards.
CCTCGGCAGACACACTTCAGGGGAAGAAGAGCGGGCAGAGCGGTTCTAGATTCCACGGGCCACATCGGCCCCATGTGAGCTGTGGCGCTTGTTTGGATCCTGATCCAAGGCCAACAGACTCTGTGGGACCAGGTGAGAACATCTAAACGCTCACCAGGTATTAGATCGTAAGAAGCTACTGTCATTTTAAGTATGATAATGACCTTTTTTTTAAAAGATCCCTCCCCACTGGGGCGCCTGGGTGGCTCAGTCAGCGGAGCGTCTGACTTCGGCTCAGGTCATGATTTCACGGTTCGTGAGTTCGAGCCCCGCGTCAGGCTCTGTGCTGACAGCTCGGGGCCTGGAGCCTGCTTCGGGTTCTGCGTCTCCCTCTCTGTTCCTCCCCTGCTCACACTCTGTCTCTGTCTCTCTCTCAAAAATAAATAAAGATTTAAAAAAATAGAAAAAAAATAAAAGATCCCTCCTCCCCTTAAGGTACCTGCTGAAATACTGGCAGAGGAAGTAACAGGAGGTCTGGGACTTGTTTCAAAATAATCTGGGGGGGGGGGGCCAGGGAGAGGGCTGGGGGGGAACCTTAGGTGAACTAAGACTAGCCCTGATTGGTAATTCCTGAAGCTGGGAGGTGGGCACACAAGGGTTCATGAAATCACTCTCCCAGTTTTGAAATTTTGTTTGAAATTCTCCAAAATAATTAAAAGAAAAATAAGGTCTGACCTTCCGACTCCGTCACCAATCTTACTTACTTCTAAGCATCAGCCTACAGAAATTATCTGCACCGATTAAAGAACAACACACACTACGACGTTCAATGTGGCATCACCCACCCAGAGCACAACGGGGGGCGATGTGACAGTCCACCTCTACGGGGACGGCAGGTGACACTGGGTGCTTCCACTCTACAGACTCTGTGAACATGAAATATGATGATGATGTAAGACTCTTCAGCAAACAAGATAAAGTGTCCATGAGCTGAAACTATGGTCTAACATTGTCTTTATAATAACAAGCTACAGACAGCCCTCCTGCCTGCTGTTATTTATTTTTGAAAAAATTTTTTAATGTTTTTATTTATTTTTGAGACAGAGAGAGACAGAGCATGAGCAGGGGAGGGGCAGAGACAGGGGGAGACAGAATCTGAAGCAGGCTCCAGGCTCTGAGCTGTCAGCACAGAGCCTGACGCGGGGCTCGAACTCACAGACTGTGAGATCATGACCTGAGCTGAAGTCGGACATTCAACCGACTGAGCCACCCAGGCGCCCCAGTGCCTGCTGTGTTTAAATAAGCAGCCAGGTACTTGGGGCGCCTGGGTGGCTGAGCGCCTGGGTGGCTCAGTCGGTTAAGTGTCTGACTTTGGCTCGGGTCATGATCTCACGGTTCGTGGCCCTTGTCTGGCTGTGTGCTGACGGATCAGAGCCTGGAACCCGCTTCGGATTCTGTGTCTCCCTCTCTCTCTACCCCTCCCCCGCTCATTCTCTCTCTCTCTCTCTCTCTCTCTCAAAAATAAACATTAAAAATAAATTTAAATAAACAGCCAGGTACCAAGGGTGAGATGCGCCTGCCCATTTCTAGAGGAGTCAGTCCACGGGAGGGAAAGGGTAGAGGAAGCAGCTGCCTTTCTGGAGCCTCAAGTAGTGAGGCCTGCAGCCCACCAGGGACAACAGGGACCGAGACCCTCAGGTGAAGGGTGACATGGTCAGGGGAGGGGCTTGGGGCTAGGAGTGAGAATTTTTGTGTCTTATCCCTGCTCTGCTACCAACTCACAGGGGACCCTAGACAACCCACTCTCTAGCTCATCTGCAAACAGAGGAGACGGACGCTCTGTAAGTCCTTTAGCACTAAAATCTGAGGGTCTCTATGGGGACTTGGTAGCTCCAGGAACATCACAGGATGCTCCGGCCCTGCAGGGGTCCTCAGAGCCCCCCCCATTAGCTGAACGCTTCCTGCGCCCAGCCAAGCCCTGCCAGGAAGCAGTACTGATGCAGCCTGGCAGGTGGGGACGCAGGCGGTCAGAGAGGCTGTCGGAACCCAGGCCCCTCCCATTCCCACATCCACATTCCTTCTGCCAGTCAGCCCAGAACAATCTAACCCACTTCCTTAATGAACTCCATTCCAGAGTCCACACGCGCACACACGCATGCACTGAGCGGGCCAGAGGCCCCTTCTAATCTGGAGGCAGCCGGGGCACCTCACGCCAGCCTGACCTCAGGCAGGACGCGTGCTCTGGGTCCCGCTAGGTCAAGCGCAGGGTGACCTTGAAGGAGGTGTTCTGCCTTTCTGACTGAAGGACATAGAGGCCCGGTGGCCAAAAGCTGTGATTCCCAAATCGGGGTCCATAACCGGCTTCATGAGTCCACAGGAATTTAGAAATGCAAACCTGCTCAAGGAATGTTCTCCACTCTGAGATAAAGTCCATTCTACTTTTCTGGTACTAAAACATCCTTTCTTTTATGAAATGCCAACCACATTTGATGGTAGTTAGGTTTTTAAACTTTTTGTTTCTTTCTTTCCTTCCTTCCTTTTCTTGAAAACGGATACGTTTAACAAGGTTACACACTGGCAACCTTAGAAAGGTCCTTCCCTTTTTAAAACTGGCCTGTGAAATCCCCACCACTGGGATTAAGGTGGCTTTTAGCTCTTCCTGCAGTCCTGGGACCTCTACGGTTAGTGTCCTTATAAGAAAAGGTACCAGAAGGCCCATGCCTTTCTCTCTCCCTCCCTGCTATCTGTCCACATACAGGCACCAGGGAAAGGCCATAAGGGGACATGATGAGAAGGCGGCCATATGCATGCAGGATGAGAGCACTCACTAGAAACCAAATCGGTCAGAACCTTCATCCTGGGCTTTCCAGCATTCACATCGTGAGAAAATAAGTTTCTGTTGCTTAGGCCATGGGGTCTGTGGTATTTTGTTGTGGCCGCCCGAGCTGACTAATGCTCTTATGATGGCCTCTCTCCGGTCTAGGTGTCAATCCCCTCTGCAAAAGTGAGACAGTGACATTCCATGAGGCCAGCATCACCCTACTGCCAAACCAAACAAAGGCATCAAAGGAAAAAGAAAACTACGAACCAGTATCTCTTACAAATCTGATGCAAAAATCTTCAACAAACCAAATCTAGCAACGTAAAAAGATACACATCATGACCAAGTCGGATTTAACCCAGGAATGCAAGGCTGGTTTAACATCCAAAATCCAATTAAAGTAAGATACCACGTCAATAGAATAAAGAGCAAAAACCATATAATCATCTCAACAGACATGGAAAAGGCATCTGATAATATTAAAACACCTCCTCATGAAAAAAAAAAAAAACCCTGATAAACTGAGAATGGAAGGGAACTTTCTCAAGATGACAAGAGTATCTACGAAAAGGTCATAGCTAACATCATACTTAACGTGAAAGGCTGCAAGCTTGCCCCCTAAGACCAAGAACAGAACAGGGATGTCTGCTCTAGCTACTTTTATTTAACATTCTACTGGAGGACCTACCAGGGCAATTGAGCAAGAAAATTAAATAAAAGCCATCCAAATTACAAAGGAAGATGTAGGGGTGCCTGGGTGGCTCAGTCGGTTGAGCGTCCCACTCTTGATGTCAGCTCAGGTCACGATCTCATTGTTCGTGGGTTCGAACCCCAAGTCGGGCTCCAGGCTGACAGCACAGAGCCTACTTGGGATTCTCTTTCTCCCTCGCTCTCTGCCCCTCCCCTATGCTCATGTTCTCTCTCTCTCTCTTAAAATAAATAAACTTTATTTTTTACTAGAATTATTTTTTTACATTTATTTATTTTTGAGAGAGAGAGCGTGAGCAGGAGAGGGGAAGAGAAAGAAGGAGACACAGAATCCGAAGCAGGCTTCAGGCTCTGAGCTGTCAGCATAAAGCCTGATGGGGGGCTTGAGCCCACAAACTGTGAGAACATGACCTGAGCCGAAATCGGACACTCAACCGACTAAGCCACCCAAGTGCCCCAATAAATAAACTTTAAAACAAGAAAGGAAGTAAAACTATCTCTATTTGTAAATGGCATGATCTTATAAATAGAAAATTCTAAGAATTCACTAGAAAGGTATTAAAACTAACGAATTAGGTTAGCAAGGTTGTAAGATAAATCAATATACGAATATCAGGGCGCCTGGGTGGCTCAGTCGGTTAGGCATCTGACTCTTGATTTTGGTTCAGGTCATGATCTCAGGGCTTGTGGGATCGAGCCCCATGTCGGGCTCTGTGCTGACAGCATGGAGCCTACTTGGGATTCTCTCTCCCCCTGTCCATCCCCCACTCGTACTCTCTCTCTCAAAATAAATAAACATTTGAAAAATAATACTAAAAAATATATATACAAATATCAACTGTATTTCTATATAATAACAAGGAACAAACTAAAAATGAAATTGAGAAATCAATTCTACAATAGAACAAAAGCAATAAACTACTTATGAATAAAACTTAACATAAGAAGTATAAAACTTCCAGTCTGGAAACTATAACACATCACGTAAAAAAGTAAAGAAGACCTAAGTAAATGGAAAGACATCTCATGTTCATGAAGCAAAAGAGTAACTATTGTTAAGATGGCAATACTTCCCAAAGTCACCTACATGTTCAACGCAATCCCCATCAAAATCTCAGCTGTAATCCTAAAATTCGAAATGCAAAGGACCAAGAATAGCCAAAAAAAAAAAAATCTGAAAAAGAAATTCAGAGTTGGAGAACCCATTTCCTAATTTCGAAATTCACTGCAATACTATGGTAATTAAGACAGGGTTGTGCTGGCACAGAACAGACAAATGGATCAATGGAATAGGATTGAAAGTTCAGAAATAAGCCTCCACATTTTCAGTCAGTGGATTTCTTTAGGGGTGTCAAAGCCATTCAGTGGGGAAAGGATTGTCTTTTCAACACACGTACAAGAACAACTGGATTATCTACATGCAAAAGAATGAAACTAGACCTCTATCTCATGCCATATATAAAAATCAACTCAGGAGGGATCAAAGACTAAATGTAAGAGTTATAACTATACAACTCTTAGAAGAAACTATTTGCCTCTTAGAAGTAAATCCTCATGATTAGACATGACACCAAAAGCATAGAGCAACGAAAGAATAGATAAGTCAAAATGTAAAATTTCCATGCATCAAAGGACACCATCAAGAAAGTGAAGACAGACTAAAGAATTTTAATCGCAGCCACTGGAGAAAAATTTTGCAAATCACATACCTGATAAGAGACTGGTATCTGTAATAAATAAAGACCTCCTGCAAGTCAACAATAAAGACAAAAAAAAAATGTTTAAATGGGCAAAGGATCTGAAGAGACAGTTCTCTAAGGAAGACAGATAAATGGGGGCGCCTGGGTGGCTCACTCAGTTAAGCATCTGACTTCAGCTCCGGTCATGATCTCACGGCTCGTGGGTTCGAACCCCGCACCCGGCTCCCTGCTGCCAGTGCCAAGCCCGCTTCAGACCCTTCGGCTCCCTCTCTCTCTGCCCTCCCCACCACTCATGCTCTGTCTCTCAATCTCTCTCTAAAATAAACATTAAACAATTAAAAAAAAAAAATGAAGGTAGACAAATGGATAATACGTTCATGAAAAGATGCTCAACGTTATTAGTCATAAAGGAAATGCAAACCAAAACCATCATGAAATACCACTTCACACCAGAAGGCAGGCTACAAATGAAAACGATAATCACCACCACCACCATAATTAGCCAGATGTGGAGAAACGGGAACCTTCACGCATCGCTAGGAGAAATGTTAAATGGTACAGCCGCTTTGGAAAATGGTCTGCCAGGTCCTCAAAAAATTAACCAGGGAATTAGCACGTGACCCAGCAGCTCTACCCCCAGGTACATATAGCCAAGAGAAGTGCAAGCGTCTTCATACAAAACCTTGTACATCAACGTCTAAGCAGCATCGTATTCCTAATAGCCAAAAGGGGGAAACAACCTGAACGTCTGTCGACTGGATGAATGGATTCACAAAAGGTGATGTATCCACACGATGGAATATTAGTCATAAAAAGAAATGAAATGGTGATTCATGCGACAACATGGCTGAGACTTGAAAACATGATGCTCCGTGAAAGAAGCAGGTCACAAAGGAACACGTATTGTACGATCCCTCTTTTTTTTTTTTTAATTTTTTTTTAATGTTTTTTTACTTATTTTTGAGACAGAGAGAGGCAGAGCATGAGCAGGGGAGGGGCAGAGAGAGAGGGAGACACAGAATCCGAAGCAGGCTCCAGGCTCTGAGCTGTCAGCCCAGAGCCCGACGCGGGGCTCGAACTCACAGACTGTGAGATCATGACCTGAGCCGAAGCCGGACGCTCAACCGACTGAGCCACCCAGGCGCCCTGTACGATCCCTCTTTTATGAAACGTCCCGAAGAGGCAAATCCACAGAGGCAGAAAGTAGATTCACGGTTGCCTAGGGCTGGGGTGGGGGTGGGGAACTGGGGTATGAAGTTGCTTTTTAGAGTAATGAAAATGTCCTAAATCTGGCTGTGGTGGTGGCTACACAGCTCTGCGAACGTCCTAAAAGCTACTGAACTGCCCATTGTAAATAACTGGTTTGTATGGTATGTGAATTTTAGCTCAATAAAGTTTTTATTAAAAAGACAGCAAGAGGGGTGCCTGGGTGGCTCGGTCAGTTAAGCGTCCGACTTCGGCTCAGGTCATGATCTCGCGGTCCGTGAGTTCAAGCCCCGCGCCGGGCTCTGTGCTGACGGCTCAGAGCGTGGAGCCTGTTTCCGTTTCTGTGTCTCCCTCTCTCTCTGCCCCTCCCCTGTTCACATTCTGTCTCTCTCTGTCTCAAAAATAAATAAACGTTAAAAAAAAATTAAAAAAAAAAAAAGACAGCAAGAGGCTGAGACAGTATTAGAGCAGATCCCTCCGTATGCCTCACCGCCTCCCCCCCCACTCCTGACCAGGAGAATCAGCGTCATCTGAGAGTTTGCCAGACATCCAGACCTACGAAATAGGAAACTCAGCACGGGAGCTCAGCAGCATGCATTTTAAACAGGCCCTCCCGGTAATCCTGAAACTCACTAACGTTGGGGACTTCTGCCTAGACTATGTGGTTCTCAACCTTGACTACGCATTGCAAGCATCTAGGGAACTTAAAAAAAAGGACCCACTCCCTGGCCCCCCAAGCAGACCTACTAAATCAGGCTCTCTAGGGATGCAACTCAGGCGTGGGTAAGTTTTAAAGCTCCCATGTGAAACTATGTGCAGCAGGGATGAAAAAGACTAGATGAAGACCTGCTCTTCAGGCCCTTTGAGTTTGGCCCAGGCCCAGCTCACTGTGGCCACCTGGTGGCCATACTGGGGAATGACTCTATATCTTCCTTCTGCTCTGACCCACCACTTCTCACTACCACTAACTCCACCACCAGGAAGCCCTGCATGGGATTCAGGGATCCTCATCCTCCCCCAGCAGAGGTCAGCAGCATCCTGGCCTCTGGAATGGGGGCGGGTGAGCCTGGTTACCAAAAGGTAATGTCAAGTCCTATGACTGGGCCAGGAGGGTTGTATATGACAGAGCCCTGCAGACAACTACTTGAAAGGCACATTTTTTTCTAAATAGGCTGACATCCTGGATTTTTCATAAAATTTGTACTTTCATGGAGACTTTTTATTTTTTTGAGAGAGAGAGAGAGCGTGCACACACATGCATGCACAAAGGAGGGGCGAGAGAGGGGGTGAGGGAGAAAGGGAGGGAGGGAGGGAGAGAGAGAGAGAGAGAGAGAGAATCCTTAAGCAGGCTCCATGCCCAGTGGGCAGCCCCACTGAGGGCTTGATCTCATGACTGTGAGATCATGACCGGAGCCAAAATCAAAAGTCAGACACTTAACTGAACTGACCTGCCCAGGCACCCCAACCTTTTAATTTTTTTTTAAATTTTCAACGTTTATTCATTTTTGAGAGGCAGAGAGAGACAAAGCATGAGTGAGGGAGGGGCAGAGAGAGAGGGAGACACAGAATCCGAAGCAGACACCAGGCTCTGAGCCGTCAGCACAGAGACAGATGCGGGGCTGGAACTCACGAATCGTAAGATCGTCACCTGAGGCAAAGTCGGACGCTCAACTGACTGAGCCACCCAGGAGCCCCCACCTTTTAATTCTTATAACTTAAAGAGTTATTCAAACAGAATTTTTAACTGAGCAGATCAATCTGGGGCCAGCCCCGGGCAGCACAGACATACACGGGTCGTGGGTGGGCAGCCGGGCAGCATCAGCTGCTAAAACACTGAACGGCTTCCCTGCAGGTGGTTACGTGGCCACCTGCCAAGACCTTGGAGTGGCCCCATCTACCAACCTGACTCTTGCCCGAGACCCTCGGTGCCCCTCATAACCCAGGAACAGAAGGGTTAACACCCAGTACCACAGGGGTCTAGGACAGGGTGTTTGCTCTGACCGGCCACACCGTGACTGGTCCCAGGGCTGCAGCAGCGGTTACTCTGAATATCGCCGGTGCTGGACATCAAGCACTCCAAAGTCAAGCCAGGATGAGTTGGGGCGGAGGTGTTTCCATTTCACAGATCACTTGCAAAAGGCGAAGAAATAACTAAGAACTGAGGAGGGTCCCCCAGGATCCCTAGCCACCTCACACCCAGTCAAACACAACCCGGGCCGTGCACATGGGGAAGGACACCTGGGTCCGGGCGAGGCTCACCTGGCGGTAGGTGCAGATGATGATTTCCCGCAGGTGGTAGTGCATGGGCGTCATGGTCTCACTGACTGTGTCCAGGGCTGCATCTACCTCCTTCTTCACCTGGTGCCCAGCGGGCAGCAGCTGCACCACCTTCATCACCACCTGGGGCCAGAGGAGCACCAAGAAAACCAAGGAGGGTAGGTGGGGCCCCCAGCCCCAGGCTCACCCCACACTAAGGGCCACCTCAAGGTCCATTTCCAAGAAACAGTGCTGGGAACACTGGATATTCACATGCAAGTTTAACTCAAAACAGATCAAAGAGCTAAACAAAGAGCTAAAACCATGAGACTCTTAGAAGAAAATACAGACGAAAGCTTCATGATGTTGCATTGGGCAATGATTTGTTAGATATGACATCAGAAGCAAAGGCAACAAAAGCAAGGACACTATCAACAGTGTCAAAGGGCAACCAACAGAAGCAAAGGAAATATTTACAAATCACATATTGGATAAGGGATTGATATCCAGAATACGTTTAAAAATTCCCATAATGCAACAACAAAACAAACCAAATCAAAAATGGGCAAAGCACTTGAACAGGCACTTCTCCATAGAAGACACGCAGGTGGCCCATAAGCACATGGAAAGATGCTCAGCATCCCTCATCATTAGGGAAACACAACTCAAAACCACAGTGAGATGCCACCTCACACCCACCAGGATGGCTGCTATCAGAACAAAAAACAACAGGTGTTGGGGAAACGAAAACCCTGGTGCTTTGCTGGTGGAAGTGTAACATGGTGCCACTGCCACGGAACACAGTACGGAAGTTGTTCAAAAATTAAGCGGGCTGCCATATGAGCCAGCAATTCTACTTCTAAAAGTGCAAGCAGATATTTGAATGGATATTTGTACTCCCCTGTTTAGAGCAGCATCATTCACAATAGCCAGAAGGTGAAGATAACCTGTGTCCACCGACAGATAAATTGATAAACAGAATGTGGTCTGTATATACAACAGAATGCTACCCAGTCTTAAAAAAGAGTGAAATTCTAATAGACCCTCAACACGACAGAACCTCAAGAACACCATGCTGTGCTAAGTGAAATAAACCAAACACAAAAGGAGAAATTCTCTATCATCCTACTTATCTGAAGTACCTAGAACAGTCAAATCCATAGAGACAGAAAGTAGAACAGTGGTCACCAGGGGCTGAGGGGAGGGAGGAATGGGGAGTTACTGTTTTGTGGGGACGGTCAGTTTTCAATGAAGAAAGAGTCCTGGAGGTGGATGATGGTAATGGTTGCACAACAATGCGAAGGTACTCGATGGTTGCACGACAATGCGAACGTGCACGACAATGCGAATGTACACTTTAAGGCTGGTTAAAATGGTAAATTACATCGTACGTGTATTTTACCACAATTAAAAAAACACAAAAATCTAAGAATCAGCACATCAGCGAGGGGAAGGAAAAGGGGAGTTTCCGGAGAGGGAACAGCATATGCAAAGGCCAAGAAGCTGAGGGAGCTTGACAAGTTTGAGGCCAGGGTGACAGGGCAGCAGGGACAGCAAGGCCAAGAGCAATGTGAGGAGGCCAGCCAACCAGGCGGGAGCCGACCACAGCACCAACGCCAGAGAGCCCCATGCCAGCTCTGAGCTCCACGTTCCCCGTCTGTAGGGCAGGGACACAGCCGCCTACTTGCAGGGTGTCTGAATTGATGACACGTGGCAAGCGTACAATACAGGGCTGACTAAATTAGAAACGTTAGTGGCTATGCATTCAGTGCCCTGGACTGAAACGGGGGTGGGGCAGGACAGGCCCTGACCCCGCATCGAGGTCACGAGCCACAGCTGGGTCCCAAGTGCCTGTCAGGGAGCGTCGGTGTCACCCAGACGAGATGGTGGCCAGGGCCCCCCCCCCACCCAGGCGGAGCAGCCCAGCGGCAGGGCCAGGCTAGACCGACCCCGCTCTTCTCCAATCGCCATTGACCAGGGCCCGGAGCCAAGTGGACCTGTGCTTTGGTTTGCTCACTGTGAAATGGGAGCAGGGGAGCACGGAGATGATGAGGTGGAAGAAGGTGACGTCATGAAGAGGAGCTCTGAGGGTCCCCTGACCTGCCAGTGAGACGTGCCCTCTCCCCTCGCCCAGGCGTCCCCCGGGGGCCCCTTGGGGCATGCTCACCTCAAACTCGCCCTTGGTGAACTTGGCATCGGGCACACTCACAAGCTCCTCCTCGCCCACCTCGGGGAAGCCCTGAGGGAGGACAGCTGCTAGTACAGGGAGCACCTCTGTCCAGGCCACGCCCTCCCGCTGCGGGGAGCCCCTTGCCGGGGGCGCTGCCAGCCCCACGTGCCCTCTGCCCAAGACTGATGGGAGAGGCTCCAGGACCGCGCCAGGCCCCGTCTCTGCCCCCCACACCCTCCTGCCGCAGCCAGCGTCCCCGGACCGAGCCCCACCCTGCCCCATCCACACGTGGCAAGCCACGCATACTTGGATGTGCCAGAAGGCGAGCACAGCCACCACCATGGCGGTCGTGGTCCGGCCCTGGCCGCTGAGGCAGCTGAACACGAAGCCGGTGCCTGCGTCCTTGGCGAGGGCAGCCCGCAGGGCCTCGAGCAGTCGGTCGAAATCCTGGGTGGGGAGACCAGGGGCTAAGTCGGCAGGTGCTCGAGGCCACAGGCTCCCAACATGGCCCACCCCCCCCCCCAAACGGCAAATCCCAGCAGCTGTCCTAGGATACCCCGTGCCAGGTTCGGGGTCAGGCTCACAACCTGTGCGCTCACCACTCAACTCACCACGTGCACGTAAATGGCCACACCCCTGTGTACCATCACCCCTACCCCAGGCGCCAGGACCAGACACGCGAGCACACACACACACACACACACACACACACTGCCAGGACACAAAACGTGTATGCCACTCCCATGAGCTGTGTTCCCAGGCCCTGACCCTGTTGCCTCCCTGGGAAGGGCCCAACCCGCCACCCAGCCCGAGGGCAGGGGTCTGACCTCAGCAGAGCACTGCAGCACATGTCCACCAGGGGGCGACAAACTACGGGCGACCAGACCCACAGAGGCAGGGAATCCGAGCCCCAGCCACCACCTACTACAGGGTACACATCAGAAGTCCCCACACACCCCCGGCACAGAACACACTCCGCACGGACACGTCACCAAACACCCAACACATCGCACAGCGACCCACATGCCGGAAGTGGCAGGCACACCCCCCCGCAGATGCATCCTCCATACCTTAAAGACACAAACCACACAGACACCTGCAAAGACACAACCCTACGGAGACCACGCCCACACAACCCTGGTCATACACCAGCACTCCGCAGCTCCCTCTTCCACAAACCCCATACCCACACGACAACACACGGTTCCCCAAAGGCACGTTCTCCACGTATCCCCCGGTAAAGACCAGAAGAACGTCGCAGATTCCACACGAACACACCCACCACGCACATACACACACTCCACAGTGACACCCACACCCGCTCCAAACACGCCTCCCCAACAGACACACATTCGGCACAAACACCTGCAACACATAACAAGCACACACGCACATACAAGCACATGCAGACGCGAAGCTGTGAATAAACCACCTGGGCCAAATCTGAAGGCTGAACGAGCTCCCAGGCCCCCAGCCAAGGCCCGGGCCGGACGGGAGGCGGGAGAGGGCCTCCTCTGCCCCACAGAGGCCCGGCCTGCGCAGCCCCCTCACCTCCTCGCAGGGGGCGCAGAAGTCTGGCATGGGGATGCGGTGGTAAGTCAGGCCGGGGTAGGCCCCACGGTGCTGGGCGAAGACCTCCCGTGTGGTGAGGCATGTCTGGAACCTGTGGGTCGGTGGCCCCCCCGTGCCTGGGAGAGGCGTACTCAGGTGGGCCTTCAGCTGGATCTCCAGGTGCTAGAGGAGGGTGGGACAGAGGGTCAGGCCACCGAGGCAGCCTCCAGGCCACCCCGGAAGGCCAAAGCCTGCCATGGCCAGGACCAGTCCCGGCTTTGGGGAGCAGCCCTGCCCTGAGCCTCAGGGGTGAGAGCCAGACCCAGGGGCGGGGAGAGATGGTCGAAATGGGAGTCCTAAATCAGCCCCTCCCTGAGTCTGTTCCTCCTGGGGCCTCAGTTTCTCCATCTTACAAGAGGAGCACGGAATCTTCTGAAGACCCTGCCGTGGGTGGGTCCGAGGTAGGGCTGTGCAGAAGGCAGGACGGCCTCACCTCAAGCTGGTCAGGGGCCATGGGGGGCCCAGGCCACCGCAGGCTGTGGGTGTGCCCATCACACTCCAACACGGCCTCCTCCCTCAGGTTGACCCACACGACATGCTTCAGCTTCCGCTTGGCATCAGTCAGGTAGGCCAGGATACTCCCCAGGGCCTGGGGGGACAGGAGGGCCATCAGTGAAAGGGCTCCACCCTCTCCCCCGAGCCCCCTGGGACCCCTGGGGTGCCCACCTTGGCGCTGGGCTGGGCTGTGCCATAGATAGGCATGCGGGGCACCCGCCGGAAGTTGGCCACGTCCATCTCTCTGACGGTGCTGAGTGCGTCTGGGGAGATGAGGTCGTCCGCCCCCTGTGGGGAGAGCAGCAAGCCTGTGACCGCAGCAGCTGCCTTGAGACTCAGGGCCTGGCCCAAGGCAGGCAGAGGCGGGCGGGGAGCAGCACTTTACGGTTTACAAAGCACTTTTGGACACTTGGAACTTCGTCACCACCCTGGCAAGGAGCAGAGCGATACTGGCCACCCTCCAGATGAGGAAGGTGAGGCTCAAAGATTAGAGGCCGGTGGCAAAGACATCAGAACCAGGTTTCCTGACTCCCTGTCCCGAGCACCTGGGTTTGCGGAGGAGGAGAGGGCACCACAGCAATGGCCAAAGCGGCAGATGCTTCTCGGGGCCTGAGATCAACCCACGTCACCCATAGGAGGACTCTGCCACCCCAAAGGCCATCACCCCTTTGCCTCCCGTGAAGGGGACCAATGTGTAACCCAACCCCTCAGGAATTGAGGGCGCACGGGCCCCGTGGCCAGCCCACACCCATTTCTACGTCCCCAGACAGCCGGCCACACTCACCAGAGAGCCCTTAGTGAGGAGGTCCCCAGGGACGACAGGCCCCGCTGAGCTCAGGGTCACAGGCAGGCGGTACAGCTCAGGATGGGCACAGAGCCAGCGGCTGAAACTGAGGGCAAAGGCCAGCGGGTACTGCAGCCCAAGGCGGAGAGAGATGGGAGTTCAGGGGCACGAGGCCACCCCAAACTCTCCCAGCCTGCCCTGTGGTGGGGGAGCCCCCAAGAGACATCCATCATGGTCCAGGGCAGGGGAGAGAGGCTGGAGAGAGACGACCAGGAGGTCCAAAGCAAGAGCCTTCCAGGCTCTGATACCCTGCCTAAGGGTACAGAGACGAACCCAGGGCAGAGAGAGGTGGGCCCGCTCTTTGCCTGACCTGCTCTAGGACCACCACTCTATCTGGTCTCTCCTTGCCTCCCCACACCCACCTTCCTCTGCGACCAGCGCACACGTCCCCGTGCTCCTCCCCCGCTCCATCGGGGTCCTTGGCGACCCCATGCCAGTCACCGTGGTGGAGAGGCCTGGAGGGACCCCAGGAGAAGGGGTTGTGGGTCCACTCATTCCCCAGCCCCACCTGCTCATGGAGATAGTAGTTAAACAGGACCAGGTAGAAATATCGCTCCAGGCTCTGCAGCGCCCTCTGCCGGACACCATGCTGGCTGCTGCTTCCCTGAGAGGAGGTGATGGGGAAGAAGGGCCGGTGGTAAAGAGGGGGCTCCTGGGGCCACCCCGTTCCCACCCCCAGAAGGGCAGACGTTAAGCCTCTGAAATCCCCAGGACACAATCTCCCCTCCCTTTATGACACAGTTCGGCCAGGCTGGAAGTTCTTCCAAGCGTCTAACCCTATCCCACTTGCTGGGATTCATCTGTGGCCCCGGGAAAGCCGCTGGTGACTCCACCAGGACTACCGCTATCGGAGCAGGGAGCCTCCCCCACAGGTTCTGCGCCCAGAAATAGGCTGGGATCCACTCCCATTCGCACCAAGGCCACCCCTATTGCAGGGGCCGTGCACGATCGTGTTGAAGAAACAAGTAGATAAAAACACCCTCCTGTAACCCAGAGGCCCTCCCTTAAGAACCGTGACCTTCCCCACAAGAAAACAGAAAGACCCTCGTAACAGTGCTCCAAGGGGGCCGTTATCATTATCCTTACTTTACAGAGGTTCTGAGAAATGAAGTGACTTGCTCAGTCACACAGCTGTGGGCAGGGAGAGCTGGGTCCCCAAACAAATGTCCTAAGCCCAGCCCAGCATGCTCTGGGTAGGGAGCTGTCAGAGAGAATCCCAGGTCCCTCTCTTCACCCTCCAATCTCAGGGTTCTCCTGCTGGGTCAGTAACACCTTCTGGAGGGCAATCGAGATTCATAAAGGCCCGAAAGAAAGGCCATGCCCTTGGATTACATTTAATCCCATCTTTGGGAATCTAGGCCAGAGGTCGGCAAACTTCTATTTCTATAAAAGGCCAGTAAATATTCTAGGGTCTCTCTTCCAGCTGTGCCACAGATGGTCCTGAAATGAACGGGCAAGACCATGTTCCAATAAAACGTATTTAACAGAGGCGCCTGGCTGGCTCAGTCGGTTGGGCGTCCGACTCTTGATTTCGGCTGAGGTCATGCTCCCAGGGTCGTGGGATCGAGCCCCATGTTGGGCTCCACGCTGAGCGTGCTTGAGAGTCTCTCCTTCCCTCTACCCCTCCCCTGCTTGTGCTCCCTCATGCTCTCTTGAAAAAAATACACAACAAAATAAAACATCTACAAAATCAAGGTGGCAGGTTGCATTTGGCCTATGGGTCGTCATTTGCCAACCTCTGTTCTAGACTGAGGGAGAAAAACCTAAATAAAGAACAGCTTCATTTTCTTGAAGTTTTCTTGATGCAAAAGAATTTGCACTGATGAGCAACTCAACTGTCTCACAGGAGGGGCCGATTAGTAAACCACGGCAGGTGACATGCCAGGGACATCTGCTCTGTGCCAGGCTCCCTGCTAAGTGCTTCATGGCTCTTACTTTGGTGGGTCCTCACAACAATCTTACGGGGTGGCTATGATTAGTGGCCCCGTTTTACGAGTGGGGAAACTAAGGCACAGAGCAGTTAAGCAGGTTGCCCACGCCCACACACCTGTAGGTGGCACGGCCGGGACCAGAACCCAGGTGGTCAGGCCATAGCCCGTGCCCTTGCCCCCCCCCCCAGGCCAACAATGGTTGAGCCACCCAATGGGCTTAAGTGACACAGCCAGCAAAGATCTTGAGGACAATGAGCAGGGATGCATGAGAGAGTGAAGGGAAAGGCAATGAGCAGGACGCAAACCGTCCCCCGGGCCCCCACACAAGATCATCACAAAGCACATGGAAGGAAGCCAGCCCCAAAGCCGCACAGGGATGACGGGTGCCTCTTTTCCTTCTCTAATTTCTCAATTTTCTGTACTATGCTATTGCTTTCAAGAGATAACGTTTTTTTAAGTGTTAAGGGAACAGTCTCTGCAGGCCTTAGATTCCTTCCAGGCGCTGTGCGCAAACACTGTCACGACAACCCCCTCTCCCCAGAGCGTAGGGACAGGGCCGCGGAGAGAGCCCAGGGCCCGTCGCTCTTCCAGAAGCAGCGCCCTGGACCAAACCCTGGCCTCCCCGAAGACACAGCAAGGGACCGATTTGCAGGGGGAGCCATGAGCAGTCTGGGAAGTCTCTGGGCCCAAGAGGCCCCAGGCACCCCCGCCAGCAGCCGCTTCCTCCATCCTGTTTATTCTGCAGCGAGGAGACCTGGCCAGGGAAAGTAAACTTCCACTCTTCCTTGTCCGTCCTTCCTGCAGGCCCAGCTCCTCTATCAACACCTCTCCTCTCCGGGAGAAGAAGCGACCAGGAAAAAGTCCGTCGGCAAGAAACCAGTCAACAGTCCTACCAAAATGAGGTTGCAGGACTCAGGCAAAAAGCAGACCCTCTCTGTGCCTCACCTGGGCTGGGCCGGCCGGCCGGACACTTTCCAGCTTCCTCTGGTTTTCCAAGATGGCCTCCTTCAGGTTATGCATCTCTGCACAGGCGGTGATGGCTCTGTCCACCTGGCGCCCCGACCCGGGCAGAGAGGAGGGGAGGGCAGCAGGGAGGGAGGGGGCGGGGGGGATGGCGGAGACAGACGGGAAGAAAAAGGGAAAGAACGGTTTGCCTAGAAGGGGGAGGTGTCAGGGGAGGAAGAGAGCCCAGCAGGGGAGCAGTGAAGGCCCCTCCACCGCCCAGGCCGGCCGCCAGCCCCCTCACTCACCTCGTCCACCATCTTCCTGCCCTGAGGCACCATGTGGAGAAAGCTCTGGATCACCTGGAGCTGCTCCATGGGCAGGGGCTTGGTCTGCAGGGGGACAGCCCTGACAAGGAGGGGGGTCAGTAGCACGGTCAGTGCTCCCAAAGGCTTCGACTCCTGTCCTCCTCTTGACACGCTTCCATTCACGTGGCCGCTGAGGGGCACCGGGCTACAGGCTCCAAGTCTTCCTCCCCATTCAGGTTGAAGGAAGCAAGGAGTATTTTCCCTACTGGGGAAACTGAGGCCCAGAAAGGTCAAGCGACTTTTTTCACGTGACTCAGCAAGTCTGCGGCAACCCAGGAAACGAACCCCACACGCCCCATCTCCAGCTCTGGCCCTGGGTCCTTGACGTGTCCCCAGCATCCTGGCAGCCCGCCCCCTCCTCCACTCATCCCTGCAGCCCCTTGGGACACTCACTCCGGCCTCGAGGCAGCCCGGCTGTGGTGAAACAGGATGAGGGTACCCAGGGTCATTCCCAGGTTGGTCCTGCCCACGCCTGTCTGGCAGCTGAAGAGGAGAGCAGGGGGAGGCCCGTGGGCATCTCGGAGCGGCAGCAGGCTGGGGGTCTCCTGGGAAAGACCATGACCGTCAGCAACAGGGGGACCTGAAAACCCCTTCTGCTGGGGCCCAAGTCAGGGGAGGGGGTCGTGACATCAGCCCACCCCTGCCCCACAGTCTTGGGCAAGGGGGACCCAGACAGGCAGGTGGCTCAGCCTCTTTTACTAAACTTCAAAGCCCGATCTGTTCCCACCTGCCCCCGGGAGCTCGGCCCTGCCTCCTGCCCCGGCCCCGTGAGACTGCCCAGGAGGCCAGGCCGGTATCTAACAACCCCCCACCCCACGAGATGCAAATTAAATAAGGTGGCCTCCCGAAAGGGCTGGAGAAGAAACACCACCAGTACTCAGGAAACATCAGCTCAGAAGCCTACAGATAAGAATTTTTTAGCTACAGTAACTTGAGGTCTAGAGAGGTCAGGTGGTTCGTCCAAGCTCACACAGCAAGTTAGCACTTGAGCCTGCCCAGAGCCCAGTCCCTCAGACCACCAATGCTTGGCTGGCCTTAGAGAATATACACTCCCACACACACCCCACACAGAGATACACACACACACACACACACACACACACACACTCGACCTCCTACACAACACAGAAGGGAGCCTTCCTCTGAGGAAAGCCAGAGGCCACACTCGCCCTGAGCATCTCCGTGGAGACAGGGCCTAGACACAGACCTGCTCTCCAGGGACCTGTCCCTACTCCGTGCTCCCACCACCCCCTCCCAAGCTGACTTACCCGAAGGACGCTCACAAAGGCATCAAACTGGGCTTCCAGGGGGGCCCCTTGCTCTGGCAGGGGCAGGCGGTGGTACCTGCCAGGTGAGGGGGAGAAACCCATCAGACAGGCTACCCACCCTGGGCATCCCCCCGCCCCCGCATTCTTGTGGGGGAGAGAGGTGTAGGGAATTCCGCCCAACCTGCAGACGGTGAAACTGAGGCCACAGCTGGAGAGCGCGGCCCGAGAACACCCATGCCCAGCACACCGGCCTCCCGCGTGGCCCCGAGTCATCTGGTGACCCCAGGCGGGACCGGCCCTCAGTACCTGTAGGTGGGCTGCAGGAAGAGAGGCCGCTTGAACACCTCCTCGGTCACGTGCACATCGTCCTCACCCCGGATGGCCACAGCATGGGGCTCCCCCAGCAGATCCTCAATATTGTGGTACACGTGGTACGTGTTCTCACTCAGCTGGGCAAAGTCATGGATCTAGAGGGAGGAGTGGGGGCCAGAGGGCCATGACTGACCTCCAGGCCCCTCCCGGCCTTCCTGGCCGAGCCATAGAGTGAGTAGACCGCATGGAGGCCCCGGATCGGCTGCTCCTCCCCCGGCGGGAACTAGCTGGCCACAGGTGCTCTGTGTTCTGGGAGTCCTGACGGGATGGGGGTGGCCAGCGACCTGAGGACGGCCACTACACGAAGGTGACGTGGCCCCCACCGGGGCCAGGGAGGAAGTGCCCTTCCCAGTGGGCACCGCAGGAATCAGCTAAGCCATCACACTGAAGGACAGGGGGCGTGCAGTCAGCTGGGCGCTAGAGGACACGAGGCCTCACAGGGAGACGGGGGACAACCAGGTTCCCGCCCATGACAGTCTCTGGGGCACCGTGACCGCACACTCCACTTCCACACCTCTGCGGTGGGTGTGTCGACAGCCTCGGGAACCTTGACGGGCCTCCGTGTCGTGACGGAGGAGAACAGAGGCCCCTCAGAATCAGACAGAGGCCCGTGGAGAGGAGACACTCACCCGGGCCTCACAGCTCACAGAGGGCTGAACCTCAGCGTTGGCACTCCTCGGCTAAATGAGGGTGCTGAGTGTGGAGGAGGTGTGCAGGGCGGGAAAGGGGCCCAGGCAAACAGAGCCGGGAACAGCCAGCCCTTCCTCTGGCTTCCCGTGAGCTGGCCCTGCAGACAGCTGCTCGCCCAAGCAAGGGAGAAAGTGGGGGACAGCAAAGCTGGGCTGGGGGCCAGCGTCCCAGCTCAGCTGCCTGCGGCCTACCGGGGGGGACGGCCTCCTCCGAGCCACTGACCCTCACCTCCTTCCGGATGGCCAGCTCCAGGCTCTCTGCCTGGATGCCAGGTCCAAGGCCCTGCAGGTTCTCACGAAGATTCTGCTTGTCTCGAGGTGTGTAGGGCACGAAGTCCTCACCAGCACGCAGGAACAGCACGGGCTCCTCCCGCACGCAGAAGATGATGCACTCCTGCCAGGAGCCGAAGGAGGAAGGAAGCCGTCGCCACTACCCGGAACGGGCACCCGACCCGCTGCCTCACCCCTGTGCCTTTGTGCAGGCTGTGCCCCCCTCCTCAAGCGCCCGTCACCCCACCCTCTCCCTGCGACATGAATCCCACCCACCCCCCCCCACCAAGCAAAGCTCAGTCCAAAGGCCACCTGCTCCCGACGCCTCTCCCTCTCCTCGGGGCCAACAGCCCTTTGTCCGAAGCCATGGTGTTAATTCCTGATTCGTACTAGCATTATCAGTGCGTATGTCTCCCTTCATGGCTACAGGTTCCTTACAAGCGAACGGTATCCTGGTCATTTCCACATCCCCCCAGCTCCTGGCGCAAAGCCCTGGATAAGCCAAGGGCTTGGTACACACCAGGCAAAAAAAATGGATGTCTCCCCGTCCCCCGTGCAGTCATTCACTGAACACCTCACACACGGAGGGAGGTAAGCGGCCAGACCCTTCCCCGTGGGCCTTGCCATCAAGCCGGGAAGACGCGAGCTGCACGGGGCTCACACCCCACCCCACTCTGGCTCACTCGAGGACTCTCCAGCTATCCCAGGTCAAATCAGACTCGGGCTGCCCACGCTGAGCCTGAAATCACAGTGGACCCTCAGCCTCTGTCCTGCAGACACTCAAAACCCCACCTCGGGATCAGGCAGGAAAGAGGAATGATTAGAAGCTGCCATTTCGATGGGGCGCCTGGGTGGCGCCGTCGGTTAAGCGTCCGACTTCAGCCAGGTCACCATCTCGCGGTCCGTGAGTTCGAGCCCCGCGTCGGGCTCTGGGCTGATGGCTCAGAGCCCGGAGCCTGTTTCCGATTCTGTGTCTCCCTCTCTCTCTGCCCCTCCCCCGTTCATGCTCTGTCTCTCTCTGTCCCCAAAAAAAATAAATAAACGTTGAAAAAAAAAAAAAGCTGCCATTTCGAGTCCAGATGTCTAGTTCGGGTCTTGGGGACACCACTCATAAGCTGTGTCATTTATCCTCTCTGGGCCTCGGTTTTCTCCCCCCGTGAAATGGGAGCAACCACCCCACGTTCATAGGGTTGACGTGTGTGTGACTCTTGTTATGACCTGGACCCTACTGTCACCCTGTCACCCTCTCACTTCTCCAAGGTTCTCAAAGTGGGGTGTGTAAGGGGCTTCTGACCTCAGGCCTCCCGTATCCACACATTACAGGGCAATAAATTTTCACCCAGAATTTCCCAACTATGCTGACCACGGTGATCATCATGGTATTCAAGGCCTGGCAGAGCCTGGTCTGGGTCACCAGCCACCATCACGGGGCCGGGCCCCTCCAGAACCTCTGAAGTTGCAAAGGAGTTCCTCTGCCAGACTTGGGGGGCTAGACCCTGCCTGGGAAGCAGTCATACTTACCCTGTGTCCATCCTCCTGGAGTTTCTGGAGGACCCGCCTGAATCCGGAGAGGGTGGGTTGCCCCATGCCGAACACGGTGAGCCCACCCCGCACCTGCCGGAAGTTGGGGGCCCCACAGCTCTGCACGGTGCCCAGAACATCCATCTTCTCAACAACATCCCGCACCAGGAAGTAGCGACCCTGGCAGGGGGAGAGACATGAGGGGTCACTCAGATGGCTCAGGGACATCTTCTACAGCCCTGTCCCAGGCCCCAGAGGATGAAGAGCAGGGAGATGGGGCAGGGGACATGGTCTTCAAGTTGTCTGCAGACTTCTGGAAAAGACAAAATATGTGACCATCTGTGATCCCAGGAAGGGTCTCATCTAGCATGGGAAAGGGAAAGACAGCTCCTCCTGATGGAGAATCAGGGAAGGCTTCGTGTAGGAGGCAGCGTCGAAGCCAGGCCTTGAGGAAAGCAAGCAGGGAGAGGCATCTTGCGGCAGGAAACGGAGTCTGACTCTAGGGTGGGGCCCGAAGCTCTCCAGGAGGAAGGCCTATGTCTCCCTCAGACAGTGGAAGGGCATGGAGAAGGGGCCCAAGCAGGGAGTCACAGCTGGGGCCCCAGGAATCAGCGAGAGGAAGACTAAAC
Source organism: Prionailurus bengalensis (assembly GCF_016509475.1). Lineage (NCBI taxonomy): Eukaryota > Metazoa > Chordata > Mammalia > Carnivora > Felidae > Prionailurus > Prionailurus bengalensis. Next base: position 31,019,318 of record NC_057351.1, on the reverse strand, counting down.
TAGCTCCTTCCTAAGGTCCTGAAGTTCTGAGGCTGCCCAGGTCTCTCCCCTCCCCAGCTGGAGTGAATGGATGTAATGACTGCTGAGTGGAAGGTGGGGAGGGCAAGAGAAGCCAGGACGGTTCGTTCCTGGGCACAAATGAACTCTGGCATCACCTGTCCAGGCCCCTGCCTTCAGTACGACCCACAGGACGTTGCCTGACCGATCAGAAACGGAACCAGTTCTTCCAAATGCCAGAAAATCCCGGCTACTCTTTCAACAAATATAGCCTAATCGGCATGATTACTCATTCACTATTTATTGAGCACCTACATTGCTAGAACCAAGTACCGTTCTGGGGCTGGGGGCTACAGCAGTAAACCAGAAAAATGAAAAGGCGTCTGTCCTTGGGGACCTCGCTTTCTAGGGGATATCTGAGGGGGAAAATAGCTAAGTAATAGAAGTTCTGGAGCTTCGAGAACGGGATGGAGATCCCCAGGCCGAGGGGAGCAGTCTGAGGCCCGGTACCTATTCTTCCGGCTGCTCCGAGGGAGGGGTGCGGGCAGGCGAGGGCCAGGCAGGGGCCTGGCAGAAGAGAAGAGCAGTGACCCCAGACACCAGAGGGTGAGAGGAAGTGGGTGAGGACTCCGGAGGGTGGGGTAAGGACATGAAGCAGAGAAGGGGCCGGGGTCGGTGGGAGGTGAGGGGGTGGGGTGGGGGGGAAGGAGGAGTGAGGGAACCTGTGAGGAAGGAGGACAGGATGGGGGTGGGGAAGGCCGCCGGGGGAGGGAAGGGCAGGGCTGACCTCACCTGCACCAGGTAGTGCTCAGGGGTGGCCTCTGAGAGCCGGCCCAGCGTGTAATGGGCCTTGAGTAGCTCGTCGTGGATCTGGAACTCCTCCCTGCAGTTGTACCTGCCAGGGCAGAATGGAGCCCAAGTCAGAAAACCTTGACGATCAGGGTACCCTCCACCCTCACCAGACCCCTCAACAAGGCCACCCCTGTAGCCCAGGCAGCTACAAGTTTGTGGCAGAGGCGGCCTGTGTCCCCTGTACAGAAACCTGGAACTGTGATTGGCCATCCGGCTGAGGACTACATTTCCCAGCATCCCTCGCAGCTAGGCTGGTCATGTGATTTAGTTTTGGCCAATGGGATACGAGGAGAAGTGCTGGGGGCAACTTCTGGGTCACTCCCTTAAAGGGAAGGTGGGTGCCTCTACGTTCTCTCCTCCCAGCTAGCGTCCAGAAGAGATGGTGAGAAGCAGATACTGATGGTGGCGGGGCACCGAGAGAGGAGACGCCTAGCTGATCACAAAGTGGCCATTCCAGCCTGGCGCACCTCCTGGACTCTGGTGCAGAGAGAAAGGCCTTGTTTAAGGTCTCCAAATCGAGGGTTACTTGGCGCCCCCACCGTCTCTGAGAACAAGCCCGCAGCGCGGTGAGGTGGCTCAGGACTCTGGCTTTGGGGTTCCGTGACCCGGGCACGAACCCAACTCCACCGCTCGGCCATTTCTTGGCTTTGGAGTTCCTCACTCTCTCTCTGTGGCTCCGTTTCCAGTAATTCTCAGCTCCTAGGGCTGCTGTGAGAATTCAGTGCACTGCTGTGTGGGAAGTGCTCAGCCAAGGGCCTTGGGCACAGTAAGCGTCTATTGATACAATAATTCTTACTAGTAGCCCCGCTACCTCCGCACAGGGCCATTTCAAACAAAACCCAGGGGTACAAAACCAGATTTCTGCAGATGCTAAGCCAGGGCGGGTCTGTGCCCTCAAGACACAACACGCTTCCGTGCTGATTATGACAGTGAGACGGCCTCCCGGCACTCGGGCCCCGGCGTCTGCTCTCTACGAAGGAACTGCACCTAGGAAAGGCAGGGCGGAGGAATGATTGGGGCAGGGGAGCACTCGACGAGAAGTCAAGAGACCGGGGATCCCGCTCCCAGCTCTGCCTCGTCTCACCGCGTGCTGGGCAAATCCTCTACCCCCAGAAGCTCGGTTTGGGGTATTTAGATCCAGTTTTCACATCTGATCGGAAACGTGTTAGATCAGGAGCCGGCAAACCTTCTGTATCGAGAACTGGGTAGTAAATAATTTTGGCTTGTGAGCCACACAGTGTCTGTTGCAACAACTCAGCTCTGCTCCTGAAGTGTTAAGCATCCACAGATAGTACATAAATGAATAGGAACGGCAGTGTTCCAATAAAACTTTATTCACAAAAACGGATTCTAGGTGCGATTTGGCCCACAGGACACAGTTCACCAGCCCCTGTGCTAGGTGATCTCTAAGGTCCCTTGCACCCAAACACACTACAACCCAAGGGATGCTGTGCTCACGCTGGCTCCAGGAGGCATGCATAGTCCCACTGTGGCAGATTTGTACAGCAGGCCCGTGACCTTCCTGAGCTATACCACTTGGTTAAATACTCTGTACATCGGGGCGCCTGGGTGGTGCAGTCGGTTAAGCGTCCGACTTCAGCCAGGTCACCATCTCGCGGTCCGTGAGTTCGAGCCCCGCGTCAGGCTCTGGGCTGATGGCTCGGAGCCTGGAGCCTGTTTCCGATTCTGTGTCTCCCTCTGCCTCTGCCCCTCCCCCGTTCATGCTCTGTCTCTCTCCGTCCCAAAAATAAATAAACGTTGAAAAAAAAAATTTTAAATATTCTGTACATCAAAACCCACATAATCTGATAGGAAAAATGAGACCCAGAGAGGGAACATGCTTTGCCCCAGGGCACAGAGCAAGGCCCAGGATGTGCGTCTCCTATACCGCCCCTCAAGGGCCAAACCTAGATGTGTCACCTCTGATAGAGAGAATACACATCGAGTCTCTTGTATGTAACATCTCTTCTTCTCCCTTGATCATGAGCACAGCAATGGATTATGACAATCTTCCTGTCAGGCCCCAAAGCCAGCGGGCCGGATTTATCATTCCCACCCCTCGGGTTTCCTTACACAGAAAGTCCCATCTGCTGGGTCTCTGCCCAGCCTCTGTGTGTGGAACACAATTCACCCTCAGCTCATCATGTCCTACTTCCTGCATCCTGGAGGGGCCCAGAGGCAGAGTCCATGTAAGATAAGGCTTCCCGATTCACCAGGGGACAGACCCAATGCCTCTTCTGCCCCCGGGCCTCTGGTTCACAGCACCCCTTCCTTCAGTGACCCCACAGGGCAGGCAGGGTTGCAGAGCCCCCTTCTTGGCCCTCTTCCTCTGGATGCATGCAGTGTATCCAGAGGTCTCAAAATGTGGTGCCGGAACAAACCCTCAGCCTCTTCCGGGACTGTGCCTGAAGGACCTAATTAAGAGAGTTGACCAACAGCTCCCAGCCTTTCAAGCCATAGCCCTTTAACCACCTGGTATTAACCTCAGTTTTGAACCGTAATTACGAGCTGCGGAAAAATAAAAGTCTAAATTCTATGCGTCTAAGTACATAAACTCCCTTTGAAAATGTTCAGCCACAAATGATTTTCAAAAGGGTGTCCCCACCCCACCCCCACAGCCATTCGTCCCTCGCCATGCTTCTAAGCCCTGTGGACAGGAGAAGTAACACAAGCTAAGAGACCCGCCCAGCCACTCGCTTGCCGTGTGACTCCAGACCGACTGCGCAACCTCTCTGGGTCTCAGTGTCTTCATCTGTGAGGGCAGTCTGTAGACTAGGTGGTACATGCCACCACCCCTCCAGGCATGTCTTCTGGGGACACGGCCACTCTCCCCCCCCCCCCCCCCCGCCACTCACGTGATCACGACGGGGGCCACTTTGTTGGGGATGATGGACTTGGCTTTACTGTTGTGCAAGCCTGTGGTCTGGAAGGAGTGGACACTGGGTGAGTGCTGACCGTCCATCGGGCCACCGCCCTGGAGGCCCTCGAGGGGGGCACCCGCCGAAACCGTCTGCTGGGCTGTGCTGGCCGTTGTACCCATAGTCTGCTGGCAGCCTCAGGCCCCAACACCTGTGGGATGAGAGGGCACGTGGTAGAGGAAGGGGTGGGGAAATCCACAGCAGGAGGGGACCTGGCCCACCTGTACCTCCCCTGCGTAGACGCCAAGTCTGAGGCCCAGCGAGGGCCAGCTCTCCCTGTAGCTGGAGATAGAGGGCAGGTGTGCTGCCTTCCACGCGTTTGCCGAGTGCCTACTATGTGCCTGGCCCTCTGCTGCTGCTTTGGGAGGGTGACGGACATAAAAAGATAAACACACGGCCCCTGACCCCTTACAGTTACACTCCTCTGGCAAAAACATGACTGTTAGGAAGGGGATAACCCTCCACACCAGGTCAGGACCTAGGGCTCTGAGTGACTGGGCCAGGCCCTCCAGACACGGGGAAGTGGGAAGACTGGGGAGGGGGGGGGGGAGGGGGAGGGGGGGGACAGCAGGTACAGAGGGAAGTCAGGCTTGGATTTGAAGGGTGTGGATGGGAACAGGGTGCAGGAGGACACTCTAGGCATGAATATCACAGAATGAGGCTGGGGACATCCGGACAACATGAGCTTTCAGCAGATCAAGGGTTTAGTGAGAGCACCAGGCCCTTGAACTTGACATCACGGTCATCAATACCACCATCAACGGCCAAGGCTTCGGCCCTGAATGAGGCAGGCTGGACACCTGCTAGATGCAGTGATTCCCCTGGTGGGGCTCTCTCCCAGAGAAATACTGAAGGACGTATGCAAAAACCAGGCTTCGAAGATGGGTCGCTCCCAGAAGTGCTGGTTACGATGGCAAAAGACACAGGAAACAACCTCCAGCCAACAACAGGGGCTTTGTTGGGTAAAGTACGGGACATCTCTAAGGCGGAAGGCTAAATGGCCACTAAAAACATCATCATGATGGCTTTGGAAAGACATCTAGGAAACAGGGCTGCAAGGCAAGGACCGCCTGCCATCCCATTTTAATTCATGAAAGCGTATCGGCAGAAGAATCTGGGAGATACCCATCAAGATGCTATTTGGAGTTATCACCAAGCGATGCAATTATGGCTAATTTGTGTCTTCTTTTGTTTTTTTCTCCTCCGAACACTGGGTAATAAAGTTAAGGCCCATTTAACACAAGTGAGAGAATGGCTGGGGAAGCGGCTGGGGACCAGTGAGGGGCTGCTAGAGGGCGTGAGAGGGCCTGGCCCCGGTCGGAGAGCCACAGTGCTTCCGGACAGGCAAGGGGCCGGGAACTCTATGTGGCCCGAAGGGAAGGCGTGGGAGACAGGCTCGCAGAGCTCCGAGGGTCCAGCAGCCCTTGGCCCTGGTGGACCTGATGGTCTAGGATCAGGACAGGAGGGTGCAACCCCCCCCGCCCGCCGTCTCAAAACCGGGAGTAGCACCTCAGGAAGGGGATGGCAGTCAGGGGTCAGCGGGTCAGTCTGGAGGCTGAACTCACTGTGCCTTCTCTCCCCCGGGCCCTGGGGGAGTACTCAGGCTACCCCTCCGCAGAGCCACCTAAACAGAATGACTAGACTCATCCACCCCTCCTCCAACCCTCCCAAACCACCACCTGTCCCTGTCCCTGTCCCTCTCCTGTCGGGAAAGGGTTGCTTCTCTCCCTCCGGCCCAGCCTTGTCATCCTTGAAAACTCCCAGCAGCCATGTGACAGCCTTGTTAACACGCACACCTTGTGTTTATGAGAGTCCCATCATACAGGGTCCAAGTTTTCCCTCCCTCCCTGTCTCTGTCTCCTTCCCTGCCCCCCCTCCCCCTCCCCCCTGTCAAAAATGGAGGGGATGAGCCTCTGTTCCTAAACAGAAACACAGGCTGCTCAGATTGCACGAGTGGGCCCCAGAGCCAGAAACTTCTCTCCACTTCACCTGCTGTGGCAGGCCCCCAACACAGCTCACCCAAGTTCCCCAGACCCCGCCGGGCAGTCTGGGCCAAGGAGGCACAGATAGGAACAGCCTCCTCCAACAACAACATGGGCAGCTGTCCCAAACGAGGGCACAGGCGACGGGACACGGGAAGGGCCTACAGGAGGCCGCAGCTGATCACGGCTGCCCGGCCACGGCCAGGCCCGGCTCCCTTCGTGCTGAGCTGTGGCTGACCCCCCCCCCACCCCTCCTACCCTGCGCCACTCCCACGGCTCCGGCCCCAGCCACCCCTGTTTTTCACGGGCTCCACGGACGACGCCAGGCCCCAGCTGGGGCCCTAGAAGGGCATATGTGCACAGCTGTAGGCTCCCAGGTGGAGGAAGGACAATATCCTTTGAAAGTTGACCTGCTTCCAAACAGTCTAGAGGAGGGTGAAGCCCCGGGATCCCCAGGCTTCCCGCTCTACACTCTTCCCCTGAAACCTCCCCACCCTGCCTGGAGCGCGGCTTGCTAACTAGCACAGGGGCCTCATCCTCCTGGCCACGTGCTGAGGGGCCCCGGGCAACTTCCCCACGTCCCCATCTGTAAAATGACAGTGAGGGACGGGATGGCCCCAAAGGCTCTTCCAGATTCACGTGGATCTGGCTCCCAAGACCGGCAGTCCCGGTGGTCCCACCCCTACTGTGGCGGTAAGCCCAGGGGGAGGGGGAGTTGCTGGGGTCCCGGGTGCTCAAACCTCTGCTTGGGGGGAGAATGGGGAAGGTGGGGTGTGTGAGGGAAACTGAAAGAAGGGGTCCATGAGCCTGGATGGTTTCTTAACAATTCCACTAGCCCAGCACTTCCTTCGATCAACGTGAAGGCCCTCCCCACCGTGCTGCAGAGCCCGGGACACGGGAGCCAAAGAGCTCACAGGCAGGCTGCATCACACGGCCACCCAGGTGCCCCCAAATTTTATTTTTTAAAGACACATCAGTGGGGCCCCTGAGTGGCTCAGTCGGTTAAGCGTCCGACTCTTGGTTTCAGCTCAGGTCATGATCCCAGGGTCGTGGGATCGAGCCCTGTGTCAGGTTCCACGCTCAGAGATTCTCTCTCTCCCTCTGCCTTTGCCCCTCTGGTGCTTTCTCACGCTCTCTCTGAAAAAGTAAATAAATAAAATTTAACCTTAATGTACCTACTAGGTGATCTAGTTAATACAATAACAACTAACAACCTGTATTAGCACGTCACCAATTTGTTTTTTTGTATTTTGATAGCTCTCTGAATGCAACTTACTTCCCTCTGTCATCCCATATATTTTGTGCACTTGAAAACAGTCTGAAAAGGGGGTCCGTGAGTTTTTGCCAGATTGCTAGGGATTCTTGGAGAAAGAAAGAAAGAAAGAAAGAAAGAAAGAAAGAAAGAGGGAGGGAGGGAGGGAGGGAGGGAGGGAGGGAGGGAGGAAGGAAGGAAGGAAGGAAGGGGGAGGGAGGAAGAAAGGGAAAGAAAGGAAGAAAACCGTAATTTGAGGGAAGACTTTTTCCCACCAAACCCAGGAACTCTTTCACCTTCTCCTTTACTCCTGTTTGTTAACATGTCGAAGCATCTACGAAGCACCAACCACCCAACAACCCTGTAAGGTCCAGCCTCACTGTCCATTTTCAAAGGAGGACGGCTGACCCCTGGTGAGCGGTGGCGTTGGGAAGGGCTCCTCATTGCTTTGCCTCCCTGCCTCTTCACAGCTCACCCTGAGAGCAGGAGCTTGCCCACACTGCCCCCTCCCTCCCTCCTGGATCTGTACGACCCCCACTCATCCACTCCATGCTCTGCCAGAGCACCCCAGACACAGCCTACCCAGAGAGGTGGAGGGATGCATGGCTTCCCACGGAGGGAGTGAGGACTCTGGGACTCACTGCTCCCACAGAAGCCCTCAGCCGCCAGCTAAAGAAGCCACGGAAACATCTGGGCTACAGCTATCACGGCGTTTGAGAAAGTCCCCCACACAGACATGCACCCTCCGGCCTCCACACCCAGTCATTCTCGAGAAAAAAGAAACAATGTCCGGAACCCTTGGCAGAGAGGTGACCTTGTTTCCCCAGGAAGAATTCAACTTTAGGAGCTGGAATATGAGCTCTGGCTCGTCAACTACCCGCCTGATGCTACAGCATGTAAGTGCCCAGCCTGCGGAGTGATGAGCTTCTCGTCAATGGTGGTATTCAAGCCAAGGGGGTGCTGCAGATGACCACTCTGGATCCTGGAGTAGGGAGGACAGGCGAGAGGTTCAAGAGCGGATTCCCAAGGCCACAGCCTGAAACACCCCGTGAGTCCAAGTCTGTTTCTTTTCATCCAGTTTTTGGTAGAACTGGATCGCCACTATTCTGGTCTCAGTTTCCCCATCTCTAATCCAAAGCTCACAAGCCCCCCCCCCCTTTTTGCCCCATCCTGGTGCAGCAGCCGTGACCTTCAGGCTTGGCAAACCCCGCGGGCTTTTCCAAAGCACAGTTGGGCTCTTGGGACCGAAGCGGAAAGCTGCATGTGAGCTATGGACCCCAGCCACCACCTGGCCCCGTCCTTTCTCCTGCCCTCCCTGCCCACCGGGATGGACCTCAGACCCCCTTGCAAAATCTCAAGTCCCGCTTTAGGAAAAGATGTGCCTACGGGAGCCAACACAAATGACTGTCACCACGGGCCCCTAAAAGCAGATTCAGAGCCGGCTACACCCCGGGAGGTCAACAAGTCCAACCCTCTCTGTCTACTCACGAGGAAACGGAGACCCAGAGCGGGAATGTGATGTCCTCCAACTCACAAGGACAGAATTAAAACCCAGAGCTCCTGCCTCCCCACTCCAGGGCTCCCTGACTGGGCCACACTGACTCTAGACTGAGGCAAAGGGGAAGACCGCTGTGAGCATAGGGAGATAACGTTGAGTAGATAGTGTACAAACGTGTAATTATGCTAGTCAAATCAGGGTATGTGGTCAGGAGTGTGTGATGCCTGTGCCTGCCTTGGGGGGGGGGGGCAGATCTAAACAGACCCCTGAGCTAGCCTCTAGTGACCCTGACTGTAGAGAGGAGGCCCCACGAGGGCCAAGGGGTCGATCTCTTGGAGCAAAGCACTTGACATAGAATACCTCATTTAACCCTGAGTCCCCTCCCAAAAAAGAGGGGCTAACTCTTACAACTTGCTACCAAATTCACAAGAAATCCAATTAAAAATGGGCAAAAGATGGGGCACCTGATTAGCTTGGTCGGTGGAACATGTGTCTCTTGATCTCCAGAGTGTACGTTCAAACCCCATGTTGGCTGTACAGATTACTTGAAAATAAAACATTTTTTTTTTAAGTAGGCTCCATGCCCAATGTGGGGCTTGAACTCACAATCCTGAGATCAAGAGTCACATGCTCTACTGACTGAGCCAGTTGGGCACCCAGAAAAATAAAATCTTAAAAAAAAAAAAATTGGCAGGGCACCTGGGTGGCTCAGTCGGTTAAGCGTCCAACTTTGGCTCAGGTCATGATCTCGCGGTCCGTGAGTTCGAGCCACGCGTCGGGCTCTGTTGCTGACAGCTCAGAGCATCGAGCCTGCTTCGGATTCTGTGTCTCCCTCTCTCTCTCTTTCTCTCTCTCTCTCAAGAATAAATAAAAACATTAAAGAATTTTTTTTTAAAAATTGGCAACAGATTTGAAGGTACATACGGATGCCAAATAAGGCTAGAAATATACACCTGGCATCATTCATCATCGGGGAAATACGTTAGAATGACAAACATGAAGGGGCACCTGGGTGGCTCAGTCGGTTAAGCGGCTGACTTCGGCTCGGGTCATAATCTCGCGGTCCGTGAGTTCGAGCTCCTCATCGGGCTCTGTGCTGACAGCTCAGAGCCTGGAGCCTGTTTCGGATTCTGTGTCTCCCTCTCTCTGACCCTCCCCCGTTCATGCTCTGTCTCTCTCTCTCTCAAAAATAAATAAAAACGTTAAAAAAAATTTTTTTAATGAAGTCCATCTATTTCTTTTCACATTCTTTTTTTTTTTTCTTCCAGTAGGCTCCATGTCCAGCGCTGAGCCCAACGTGGAGCTTGAACTCACGACCTAAGATCATGACCTGAGCTGAAACCAAGAGTCGGCCACTTCACCGACTGAGCCACCCAAGGGGCCCCTGCTTCTTTTCACATTCTCAACGTAACTCTTGAGAATGACGCAGGTGGCCCACGTTACGTTTCTACTGGGCCGTGCTGCTGGGTCTCAGTGCTCTGCGGGCCGGAGGGCACCCCTCGGCCAGCTCGGGGCCGTCAGAGTCGAGCCCCGCACTGCTGCAGGTAAAAATAATTCTACTACAGGCACGAGGACGCCTGGGAAGTCAGTGTCAGCGTTCCCACTTACAGAGAGAAGAGTGGAGGCTCACGGAAGCTGTAAGTGACTCTCCAATGGCCTGGCACCCCGCTGGGGACACAGTGGTCCTGACTCTGTGAAGCGCCAGCCCAAAACTGACTGGTTCCCATCTCCACCACCCCTTAGCGCCTCTGGGGGCGTGGCTTCACTTCTCTGCGTGTCAGTTTCCCCTGTTATTAACCCGGGACAGGACGACCCTTCCTGGGCCTCCCGGGTTGGGTTGTAGGAGGATGAAATTGGCAAGTATGCAGGAAGCAACACCTAGCCAGCCAGACATGCAGCGGGGGCTCCCCCAGGGCCCCATCCTCAAGGCACTTCTCTCTCCCCCTTCTCCACGTCCCTTCCCTGCCACCGCTGGACCTGAACCTCCCTGACGGGGCCTCACCCAGACACAGCCTATAAAAGGAAAGGTCTGGAGGAATACCTGGGCTCAGCAGTCCTCCAGCGGGGCTGGGGTGTCCTCCCTGGTAACGCACAGTTAGCACAGACATAACTCCCCATTTCCCTCTGTCTGGTGGGCCGCTTATGGAGGCGTCCTCCAGCTGTAATCAAGAATCAGGACAGCCCTGCTCTGTGGCCTCGGGCAAGTCCTCTGCCCGCTCTGGAACTGTCCCCATAGAAGAATGGTTTGGCCCTCCTCCAGCTTCCTCCAACCTCTGCCGTCACCAGGTCCAGGCCACCAGCTCCTCAGCGGGCCAAGCAGAGCAGCCCCCAGCCGGTGTCCCCTTCCCTGTGCCCCCACAATCCATTCTCCATGCGGCAGCCAGAAGGATCAGGGCACCTGGGGGGGTCAGTTGGTTCAGCGCCCAACTCTTGATTTCGGCTCAGGTCATGATCTCATGGTTTGTGAGAGCGAGCCCTGCATGAGGCTCTGTGCTGACAGCATGAAGCCTGCTTGGGATTCTCTCTCCGCCCCTCCCTGGCTCATGCGCACTCGCGTGCTCTCTCTCTCTCTCTCTCTCTCTCTCTCTCTCTCTCTCTCTCTCAAAATAAATAAACATTAAAAAAAAAAAAAAAACCTAAATCAGGTCATGTTATCTCCTCCGGGCACACTGCAACATCCAGACCCATCCCCTGGTGAGGAGGCCCCACCCTCTGACCTCACTCACCCTGTGTCCTCACCTCTGTGCTCCAGCCACTGGCCACAGCCCCCTCCTTCTTCCACTGCCCCAGGCCCACTCCTCCTCATGAATGCTGCACACCTACCACCCCTCTGTTTGGAACATTCTTCAGCTTGTTCACATGGCTGCCCCTTCCTGAGGTCTTGGCTCAGATGTCCCTCTTCACGGAGGCCTCTCCGAGCCCCTGGTGATGCTGTCTGCCCACACCAGCCCGCACAACCTCTGTCCATCCACGAGCCCCTTTTATTTCCTAACTGCCTCATTGATGGGGTTATGGGTGTCACCTCAGCCTCCCTCGACGAGCAGGGTCAGTGCCTGACTCATCCACATCGTGGCCCCAGCACCAGGACGGCGCCTGGGGCCCGGCAGATGCTCAGGAAGTATTTATGAGATGAACATATGACCAGCCTAAGGCACCTGCAGCTTCCAGGCCTCACAGGGCAGTGGGCACCCGGCAGTACTCCACAAGAGGGTGTAGAGAGAAGCCGCTCCCACCCAATCCTCCTCTCACCTGGACGGCCCTCCTCCCCCCCCCCCACCCTCCCACATTCCACACAACCCTAGATGGTAAAGCCCAGCTCCTCCAGGAAGCCCCCCCTGACTACACACCCACCTCCGCCTCGCAACACCCAGAGCCCACTATGAGCATCACGAGACGGAACACTCCATTCCCCTCCACTGCATGCTGTTCCCGGCAGGGGCCATCCCGTGTCCTTCCTGGCTCCGTCAGCTGCCTGGCCCAAGGGAGGAGCTGCACACAGGATCACAGAACATGTCAGCTCTATTTTATTCCCCGCCCTGCCTGGCCCGTCGTTGATGGGGACAAGGGTGGCCCCCAGCAACAAGAGGGCACAGATGACAGGAAGGGTGTTTACTTAGACATCATGGTGCATATTCCTGAGTGGGGGCACTCAGGGAGGTATTCATTTTCCTCTGGTTTATCCCTCGCTTCTCAATTTCCTACAATGAGCATGATCACTTTGGGAATTTTTTTTTTTAAGTATAGTTATTTGTAATAGTTTCAAAGTTGGACAAAGGTCACAGCTCCTCACCTAGGGCGTCCCCTTTCCCCCCACCACGCTCCTCGGCTGTGTCTTTGTCCCCCACCCCACCCCACTGCCCTCTGCCTGTTACCATCTATGTTCCCATGAAAATTACTCCACCTCGTACAGCCTGGTGGGATTTTTCGTGTCTCTGTGGTTTTTCTATCTTCGCTAATGTCAACAACCTCAAAAGAAGCAACATAGGGTTTATGACCCCCGCTTTATTTTTTTAAGTCTATTTATTTATTTTGAGAGAGAGAGAGAGAGAGAGAGAGAGAGAGAGAGAGAGCAGGGGAGGGACAAAGAGAGAGGGAGAGAGAGAATCCCAAGCAGGCTCCACGCTGTCAGCACAGAGCCCGACGCGGGGCTTGAGCTCATGAACCGTTGAGATCGTGACCTGAGCTCAAATCAAAAGTCGGACGCTTAACTGGCTGAGCCACCCAGGTGTCCCCACTTTACAGAAAAGGCAGCTAAGCGGGGCCACCAACAGGAATTTCCCGAGGCTCCACGGCTTAGTGGAGGCAGAGTCGCCTGGCTTCTGCTGCAAGGCCCAGCCCCTCAATTCACGTCTCCGAGGGCCGCCCAAACCTATCCCTCCACAGCCTCCTTCCCTCAGCCTCCTCTTGACAACTAGGAGAGCAAAACATAAAATAAAGCCACCAGTGGTCGGGGATCACAGGAGACCTTTATCTGCTAAACCGTATGCTTTTGAACTGCTTTTATTTTTTTCTAAACGGAAAACAAGATCTAAAAGTTAAAAGCAGAGAGTGGAGGAATGTTCAGCGGGTGGACTGCCCCCGTGGGGTGGGCCCTGAGTTCTGGGCTTCCGCCTGCAAACAGCAGGGAGCCTCTGAGGGCCCAAGTTCTGGAAGGGAGAGGTCACCTCTGTCACACCCGGAGACGGCACGCTGGGGTGGGCTTGGAGCCGGGAGTGAACAGCGTGGGCAGAGGGACTGGGCAGCCAGCTGAGAAGCTGTGGCAAGTGGGGGCCAGCAAGGGCCACAGGTCCCACTGCAGATGGGGTGCCAAAGCTGGGAGAGGCCGCAGGTGGGGCGGGGTGGGGGGTGGGGGGAGGCCCTGCCCTCTGTGAGGGGGAGAAGCTGTCGGCTCCTGACAGGTGGAAGGCAGAGGAGGGGCTCCCGCCTGCCCTGCAGCCAGCAAAGACCTTCACACTTGTCACCACATGCTCCAGCATGGCCCCTGAGGCTTCTGAAATGTGGGACCCTCAGGAAGGAAAAGGGTCCTTTCCGGCACCCCCACTTGCCTGCCTCCAGGCCTGGGGAGCCCCCCCACTTCTGAAGCTCCCCATGCGGGTCAGCTCTGCCTGACAGAAAGCTCTGCCTCTGTGGGGGCTCGGATTGGGGAGGGGAGGAAAGGCTATAAGGAACATTCTGGGGGCCAGAATGGGGAAAATCTGAATATGGATAGTATGTTGAATAAAGAAGTTAATCATACTGTGGATACTGTGTTCCTAGGAGACCCAGGCAGAAGCGTCTAGAGGGGAAGCACCTTGATGTCTGTCACTCTTGGATGGTTGAGAGAGAGAGAGAGAGAACGAGAATGCACACGAGCAAATGTAGCAAATGTCAGCAATGTGCCAGCACAGGGTGTCATGGCAGGAAGGCAGTCCTGGGGCCCTCCTGTCCTCGAGGGGGTGGAAGAGGGCTCCCTGGGGCAACGTCCTGTCCCCCTGTGTCACAGCACCTGAAGCCCTTCTGTATTTTCCCCAAGTCTATGAGTCCTCTGGCCTCCGGGCCACCTCCAGGGAGGGAGTCTGTCCTCTGGCTCAGGCCCCAGCAGCCCAGACACAGGCCTCACTTCCTGGGCAGACCCTGACCCCCTCAGGAGAGCCTGGCCCACATCCCTTGCTCTGACCACTGCCACCAGGCTGCCTCCTAACCTCTAGAGGGCTTCTCTGCTCCCTCTTGCTGGCCCTGGGGCATGTGGCTTTCTGGTCCCAAGACAGGACGGACTCCCCCCTGGGAAAATCTCCCTGGGAGAGACCATCAGTCCCTGAAGTGCCGGACCGGCTTCTCAGCCTGTGAACGTCCTCAAGTTTGACCAAAATGCTCACAATGCCTCCACTCCCTCCCTCCCCACTGTGTGTATGAAACAAACCAGACGAGGGGCAGGGGGACACTCCCTGCCTGCCCTGCAGCTACCCGTGACTAGTCCTAGCTAATAGAACATAAGGCGCAGTGTCCCATGGCAAGTTCCAGAACCTTGCCTCTGAGCCCCCTTCCCCCCCTTCCTCCATCCCGCTGTCTGGAACACAGATGTGATGACTGATGTTTCGCAGCCATCTTGGAACCACGAGCACATGAAGCCACCGCCTCGGAATGGCGGAGGTCAAGGTCCCCCAAGGAATCCATGGAGTGGAACCACCACCCCAGGCGTGGGCCGCAAAGCTCTGGGTTTGGACAGGACTTAGAAATAAACTTCCATCTTGTATAAACTACGGTCATTTGGCTTTTCCTATTACTCGCAGCCAAATCTAATCCTAACTAATGCACTCCATTATTTTTAGGTTTGACCCTCAATGACCACGTGCCACATGGCAACAAGACAGAACTTACTTCTTTCCCCTTTTGCAGGAGAACGTCAAGTTTCTCTGCTGGGAAGAGTCAGGCAGAGCGACGCCGGGAGCCTGTGAGCCCAACCCATGCTGGGGTATGGGGGTTCAAGGGATATAGAAGATACCAGCTCTGGCCACCGAGGCCCGCGGGGCAGCTGAGGAGACAATTAGGGCACCGCTGATGGCTACACGGTGTGGTGCAGCAACCTTCCCCGAGTCAGCTGCAGAGATTTAGAAAGTTCTAAGCAGCTAACTGTTTGTTCCACGCTCTACACACACGCTTGGCCTCCACTGCTCCAAAAAGGCAGAGAGAGAATGCAAGTGTCTCCCGCGTGGAGTCTCTCTGTGTCCCTCTCGGGGCCTTACCGAGGAGCAGATCTCCCGGAAAATAAGAAGGTATTATCTGGATGGGAGGGCCCCTGCCTGTTGGATTTTTCATGGGGAGCAAGAGGAGGGGAATGTAAAAATTCCCAGGGAAGGCCCCGTCAGCTCTGGGAGGGCAATCATTCTGTTCCTGAGAGTCTGAAGTTCCGTCCACGTCCAGGTTTCATGCACCTGGGACTGTTTGGGGGGAGGACCCTGGGGAGAACAGGGTTAAGAGTGCCCGGACATGCTCTCCTGCTCGGCTCCAAGAAGTTGGGCATGTGAGCGTATCAGGGTCAGCAGAAGCCTAGAGTTTCCTGAGACCCCACACAGGGCCTTGCTGACGCTTTCCTCGCTGCTTCCAGGGACTGGGCCCCAAAGGGCAGTGAGAACTGAGACTGGAACCCCACTTCTGACCTCCAGGAATGCCACAGGGGCCTGAAGCATCTCTTCAAGGAGCCGCGAAGATCCGGGACCCAGTTCTGGGGTCCGTCCCCAACCTTCTACCTCTGCAGCTTCCGGTCTACACTCCCTTGCTTGGCACTCAAGACCCCTCTTCCCACCCTCACCGCCCCTATTACCCTGCACATCCCCAGAGTTCCAGGCAACCCCCGGTCCCAGACGGCCTATGGTACAGAGCAGCAAAGGCACCGGTAGATGTTCCTCTCCAGCTTGGGCTTTCCGAGAGGTCTCAAGTTCAGTAGAACCCAGTACTGAACTCAAGTTCAGTTTTGGCAGCTGAACCCTTTGTATAAAACCGATCCTTTGTGAAAGTCCGACGCGCAATATAGCCCAGTGTGCAGTACAGCCAGGAGCTGAGCCCCTGGGCTGGCTGCCAGCTCAGGAAGAGACGTGGACACCCTCCTGCCTCCAGACCCAGCACGGGGCCTCTCCTAGTCAGCGACCGCTCCAGAGCGGCTGGCCGGAGACGCTCAAAGCCCTTTCCTGCTCGGACCTCCCAGGGCACATCCAGCCCTTCCCTGCCCCCTTACATCTGTCCTCCCTGGTCCCACAACCAGAGACATCACCCCCCCCCACCCTCACCCCCTCACTCCCTCCGTCAACGTCCAGTGGGAATGCCCCCTCTTTCTCCAAGCCTGCCAGCGTGCAGCCTGCACCCCAGCAACCTTAGCCTCGAGCTCCCTGGCCTGGGGTTTGGTAAGGACACGCTTCACCTCCCCACTCTGGACCAGTGCTCCTCCAGGGCCGCCACAGGGCTAAACCCACAATAGTTGTGGGTCCCAAATATCATTCCCCTAAATAAATTCCACATTCACAGTCCCATTTCAGCTTCAGAATAATCCTACGAGAAAAGCAGAAGCACAGGCAATTGTGCCATTTAGCAGACGGGAAAACTGAGGCTCAGAGAGTTTACTGCATGACATAAGAACAGAACCAGGCCTCTGGTTCCACAGCCCGGGCTCTTTCTCATGCACCACCCAGCCACCCTCTCCCATTTCTCCCGACGCTACCCTCGCTTTCCCACTAGATGAAGGAAACTTAAGCCACGGATCTGGTAGAAGGCAAAGAACATGCTGGACCCAGAAAAGAGAACCGCTTCCAGGGCCACAGCCTGTCATACACCCCAGGCCGCCAGATGCCCTGGATGGGTAACAATGGAGCTAAAAATAGGGCAGGAGGCTGAGTGGCCAGCTGTAGGAAACATCTGCCTTTGCTGCAGAACAAACATGAAGGAAGTCACCCTGCTACAGGGGACCCCTAGGGTGGGGCAGGGGAGGGCCGGGGGCGGGGGAGGGGAGGATAAAACTTTCAGGTCTGTACCCAGGGCAGGGGCTCCCACCAGCGCCTACCTGCCCTGGGCCTTGTCCCGCCCAACACACACACACACACACACACACACACACACACACACACACGATACACAGTTTAAATCCACCTTGTTCACGAACATGCATCTCAGAGTCAGATGTACCTTTGAGATCCCAGTCTGTTCCTCTCACTTTATAAAAGAGAAAACTGAGGTCCAGAGTAGACCAGACAACTGCCCACAGTCACAGGGACAGTCGACAGCAGGGCCGGGTCCAGGCGTCTCCTTACGCCTCTCTTCTGCACCTCCCTGCCCATCTGCTTCACGGAGCATGTCCACCCAGGGCCAGGAAAGACCCTGCCGAGGAAGAGCTCTCCGGCTCCCCAGAAGGGAACACGCCAAGCAGAGGAGACAGGTCAGCATGAAAGACGTCAGTTTAGACCCAAGGAGGAACCACGTAGCAATTCATGACTCCCCCCAAGCACACCCAGCCTCCCCTTCGGCCTACGGCTCCCCAACTCCCACCCTTGTTCTCTAACCTCGAGCCAAAGTGAAATTCTTTCAATCCCTGGAGCAGACATCTCAACGGGCCTTTGCAAATAATTAGCAATAATGACAAAAATAAGAATAACGCAGAGGTGCCTCTTACAGCCCAGGGGGTTGGGGTGGGGTGTTCTAGAGTCTATGCAGGGCAGAAACTGTGGCCTTTGAAAATTCTTAAAATGACCCATCCAGGACAAGGCTGCCCCATCTCTCAATCGGTCCAACCCAGTCAGCTTTCCTCCAGTGACCGCACAGATGTCAGTTTCCTCGCTGAGCCGCAAATGAAGTTTGCCGGTCACACACCGGCCTCGCGTTCATGCACTCCACGTCTTCCTGCCCCACTGGCTCTCTCTGCCTCGCGGACTCCCATCGCTGAACCAGGAGGCCTCCTTCACCTTCCCCAGACCACATCCCAGCATGGCTGTTGCCACCCGGAAGCCCCCCAGGCCAGGGCGGGGGCTGGCCTCTGATGGCATCTCAGGGCTTGGCACAACGTAGCCACCCGAATGAACTAAACCGGGCAGATTTTTCAGGAACAACAACACCCAACCAAAAGATCGGTTCTGTGGGTGTCCACGCTGTGCGCATAAATGAGACGGTACAGGAGGGTTTAGCCCCGGGCCCAGAACGCAACAGGCACTCTGTAAATGCAGCCACGTTTCGACTGCCCTAAGAAAGTGGGGGCTGGGAGGAGGTTTGTGAGGAAGGGCCATGAAGGCAGGAGGCTGTGGAGGCCCCTTCAGGCCAGGAAGCGGGGAGGACGACTCTGAGGGCCCCCTGTCTGAGAAACAGGCCCCACCCTTGCAGGGGAATCGCCTGGCTGAGACCCCCGGGTCTCTCCCGTTGACTCACACTCCCCCCGCCTCCCAGAGGGACAAGAAGAGCGGGGTCCCTAAGAACTCCCCTGGGCTCTTCACTCACTCCTGAGGACCAAACACACTAGCAGCTTGACCAGGACCTGAAATCACAAACGACGAAATTCTAACCCCAAATGGCTTAACATCTCCACCACCACCACCCCCCGAGGTGCGGCCTCAGGTCTGTTAGCGGGGAGAGGATGACGGCGGCAGCGGGCACGATATCCCGGAGCCCCAGACGGGCCCAAGCACTGCGCTGAGGCCGTTCACCTACCATCTGGTCCACAGCTCCGACGGCACGCCCTGCAGGACCGGGGGCCCTAACACCTTCCAGGAGTCCACAAGGTCAACGCTGTTCTCAGGACAGCTCCGAGATGTCCCTGCTGTCTCACTGTAGTGATGGAGGCAAAGCCACGGCAGCAGGTAAAACTCAGCAAGAGGCAGCACACTGGCCCTGAACTAGGCTGCCCGAGTCACTCACAGTGACAGAACATGCCAGTGTCACCTAAGGAGGTCCTGGATGAAGCAGAAGAGCTCACTTCACTGAAGCTCAGCCTTGCATACACGTCTTCTCGCTACTGTTCTGTGTGATGACGGTGCGTACCTGGGCTGTGTGGGGGTACGACAGGTGTCTGGGGGGACGGCACTCGTGAGCCCACCAGAGCTGTCTGCCAAACTAGCCTCTTTGTGCACAGAAAACCAGCCGACAGACAGACAGACAGACGCCAGTTATTCAGAATTGGGTATCTGGCGGACATTTTCTCAAAATGAACCAGGCAAGCCTGTCCTTTCGAGGAAGGCAACCGATGGCATTTGTTGCCAATGATCAAGTTTGAGCTTAAAGGGAAACATCAGAGTTTCGGAAAACTTGCATCAGCCACCGTGAGTCTGACAGCCTCTCAAAACACAAAGAGTTTGCGATGATATGGGGGACGATGTTAACGTATGTAATTTCTGAAAATTGCCGAAACGTCTAAATTTGGAAGATAGGTATAACCCAGGGAACCGATATTTTCCCAATGACCCCTATGTGATGTTACAAAACCACACCTGTGTCAAAGATCCACTCAGAGGGGCGCCTGGGTGGCTCAGTCAGTCGAGTGTCCGACTTCGGCTCAGGTCATGATCTCACGGTTCGTGAGTTCGAGCCCCGCGTCGGGCTCTGTGCTGACAGCTCAGAGCCTGGAGCCTGCTTCGGATTCTGTGTCTCCCCCTCCCTCTGCCCCTCTCCCGCTCATGCTCTGTCTCTCTCTATCAAAAATAAATAAACATTAAAAAAATTTAATAAAAAATAAAAAATGAAAAAGATCCACTCAGAGTGCAAGATAGTCCCATGGCTTTTAATGCAATGAAATACGAAAAATTCCTTAATATGTTTGCAGATCCTGCATTTCAACCGACCTGTAAGAAACTATCACATGCTGAATTGTTACGTAGTGTCAAAAGAAAATACCCAGAGGCTAATAAAATGCTCCTTCCTTTTCCAACCACCTATCTGTGTGGAGCTGGATTTTCTTCACATACTTCAATCGAAGCAACGTATCACAACAGTTGAACGTGGGAGCAGATATGAGAACCCAAGTGTCTGCTGTTAAACCGCACATTAAAGTGATCTGCAGGAGCACCTGGTTGAGCCTGCAACTCTTGATCTCAGGGTCATGAGTTTGAGCCCCACGATGGGTCTACAGATTACTTATAAAAATCTTTTAAAAATGGTCAGCTTTTAACCAACACAGGAAAACCACAAAGCTGAAAGGCAAAAGGCAAACCGGATAAAGATAGTTTTGACATATTTCTATTATTTATCATATTCAATGTACCTTTTTTCAAACAGGAAAACAAGTACATCTCGAGGGCATAACAGAAAAAAAAACCCAGAAAACCCCAACAACCCAACAGAAGAGAGATACAAATGGACGGTAAATGTGAGGGTAAAAATGTTCAACCTAACTTGTAATTTGAACTCTGGAAACCATGAAATGCCACATATTGCCTATCATGGTATACACAGGCACAACAGCAGGAAAACACCCAATGCCAGCATGGGGGCCTGGGGTCCGCTCTCTCCCAAGCAACCTGGCGGGATGCAAACTAGCACTGCCCCCTAGCGGCCAATCTGGCACCAATTCTAAAATACCTTCAGAACTTCCAGCAAATCTCCTATCAACTGATTCAAAGGCAACAATCAGAGATATGGCCACAGAACTGTCCCACATAGCTTTGCTTACATTAGCCAAAGACAAAACATCTTTCACATCAACAGTGGTCAAAGTCCAATGTATCGTGGCCGTCATCATGCAGTCATTAAAATGGAAAGAGTGTCTGAGGAACGTCACTTAAAAGAATGTGGAGTGAAAAAAAAGCCAACATAAACACATACTATATGATTCCGTTCCCCTAAAACTCAGACAAGGTGTCCCATCTGCGGCAGGAAGGAGGGGGTGGTGATGAGATGCAGGGGTCCAGGTGCTGGAGGCTCTCCTCATTTTGTAGAATCATCAAGCTGTATACTTGGGATGTGTGTACTTTTCTGTGCATGGTCAACTCCAATTTAAACGTTTCAAATGCAAGAAGTCACAGTTTACTCACTCACATAGGGAAGTATCTATTGTATGTTTAGTTAGTTAGGGAAAAAAGATACAGTGTAAAGGGTACACACACATACACACACACACACACACACACACACACACACACACGAGAAATGTCCGCAAGGATAAATCTCCAAACATGAATGGTGAACCAGAGTTATCCCTGGACACTGGAGTCATGGATGGGTCCCCTAATCTCCCTGCCTATGTTTATTTTCTCTGATTTTTCTAGAATGAACATATACTATTGATAGAAAAAAGAAGAGCCCCGGACCCCACAGAAAAAGGTCACAGGAGTGAGGGTTCTCCTGAGTTGCTACTGCTGGGAAGCTCAACACCTTCCCATGGAAATCATTTGGGTGTCGGAGTCAGAAAGACCTGCGAGGACCCTAGCACTGTCCCCCACCAGAAGCCTGGGCCGCCTCCTGAGCCTGTTTCCCTAAGGCGGAGAAAGGGTTAAATGAGGTCATGGATGTCCTGGCCTGACCCAGTGAGTGCTCTGAGCTCCTCTGACACACAGCCCCTCCCCCCAGGTTCCACAGAGGAAGAGCTGGAGGCCCAGGAGCCTGAGGGACAGCCCTGGGGGATGCCCACAGAGCCCCCCAAGGAAATGCCCCCCAGAGTACAGTGCAGGCTGGACATTGGACTTGACCTCAGGTAGCCTCCTTTGAAACCCACACCCATCACTCCCATGAAACCTCTACGTGGAAGGCTATGGCAGGAAAGGTGGACGGCTGATCCAGACAGGAAGTGACCTCGCCGGATGAATGACAGGCCAACATTCCATCGGGAGCCCCACCTGCTGGTGACCTTCGGGGTCATGGGAGCCAGGAGTGGGTGGGCACATGGAGGCCAAGGAGGAAACAGGATTTATGCAGAAGGCCAGGCACATGGCAGACCCCCAGGCAGGGAAGTGACTTCATTTCACCCTCTGTTGCCCTTGCTTCCGTCCCTGACATGGCAAGGAGTTAACCCTAAGAGGGCCATTCCTCACTGGGCTCTAGCCAAGTCCACACAGGCCGGAATGAGAAAATCCTGGCTTTCTCCTCTCCCCCACTCCTTTTATCCCCAGTCCACAGATACGGAAACTGAGGCTCAGAGAGATTGACAACAGGACAGGCACTCTAGGACCTCTCCCACTACACTGAGCTGCACAGAGGAGGGAGATGTTAATTCAGGGTCGGGAACTCACGGGAGCCTTCCTGGAAGAGGAGACCACCGAGCTGGACCTTGAAGGATGAGCAACATTTGACAGACAAGAAAGGCATTCTGCACGGAGGAAACAGCAGAAGGAATGGAGGAAGAAATGCCTGGCACTGTGCAGTCTCCTAGAAGTATCAAGGTACTTGTGAGGCCAGAATACAGGATGCGGTGGGGTTGGGGTGAGCCTCAACTGACCCGGGGGCTGTGCCAGAGAGTCAGGATGTTGCTCTGTGGGGTGAGGCGTGCTGCCCAGACCGGGGCAACAGTAGAGCTGCATGATGATGCCCTGCGTCAACCTAAGAGGGCTGCCTGGAAGAGGCAACACACGGGGAGCCACCTCAGCAAGGGCTAGATATGACTCCGGGACCACTGGGGCCCAAAGCTCCGCAGGCCTCACCCCACCGCCCCGCATCCCCAACTACACCGGGTTTCTCTGTACAGGAGAAGGGAAAGAAATTCGCGATACCCATGGTACCGTGTGCCTCGCTGTGTACGTGACGCCAGACCATAGCACGGCAGGGCGCGGAGGTCACGGACCGTGTTTCGGCCTCAGCTCCGCCACCGCCAGCGGTGTGATCTCGACAGAAACGCTCAACCTCTCTGTGCTCCAACATCCGTCAGATGAAGACAAGAACCAGGCCTGCTCTGAGGGCCGTGAGGATTCACAGAGAGAGTGCTCGTGGTACACGCCCGCCTGCACACACACAGCCAGCCAGCGCCCAACAAATACCCACCGCTGTGCTATCCCTCCAGACTCTCCCGCGGGCCACGTATCACCGCCATTCCGCCCCACGGCCGGGCCGGTGGCCTGGCCTAGATCACACGGCAAAGGAACAGCGGAGCCAGGATTCAAACTCGGGCCCGCCTGGCCCTAACGCCCAGGCTCATCCCAGCCCACCAGGCAAAACAAAACTTGAAACCCTAAGACCTGAAACCCGCCTGCTTGGCTCTCCAGGTCTCTGGGCGGCTCCTGGTCGGGGGAAGAACTCGGCCACTTTAAGCCTCTGGCGACCGAGGGCAGGGCAGGGAGAAAACACCAGGGCACAGCAGGGGAAGAAAAATATTTTTAAGTTTCTCCCTCTTCCTGTTTATCTATCCTCTGGATCCAGAAGCTCCTGGTGGCTGGCTGTTCGTACAGGGAAAGTCCTGCCAACAGCGACATCCTGCCGTCAGCCGCCCTGGACCCGGCGGCCCCTGCCAGCCTTGTGCCGGGGGGCACTGAGGACCACATCCCCGCAGACCCCTGCCTCGCCCAGGGTGGCTGCTCCACAGAGGCGCTTTTAACAGAAGCTGGGGCCCAGGCACGAGGACCCGGCCAGGGAGGAGGGGCCGCTGCCACTGCTTCCTGAGCACCAGCTGGCACCGATCAGCTCCACACTCAGCTGTGGAGAGGTGACAAGAAGCATTCAAGGAAATGACTCTGAGCCTGGCCTGGGCACTGCCCTGGGGGCGGGAATGCGGAGCATGGGCTGTGCCGGCAGGCCAACCCGGCCTCCAATCCTGGCTGGCCTAAGACCTGCTGTGTGACCTTGGCCAACTTACTCAACTTCTCTGAGCCTAATCCCCTTATCTGTAAACCGAGGATAATACTGTGGTGGAGAGTCAGCGTTTCACAGGCACCAAGTCTGGTTTCAGAAAAGGAAACCGTTCTGGACACGGTGGAGATGGGTGCACGACAGCGTGAACGTACGTAACACGACCGACCTGTACAATCAAAAATGGTTAAAAGTGGGGGCGCCTGGGAGGCTCAGGAGGCTGAGCGTCTGACTCTTGATTTCGGCTCAGGTCATGATCCCAGGGTCGTGGGATCAAGCCCTGCATCAGGCTCTCCGCTGAGCATGAACCTGCGTGAAATTCTCTCTGTCTCCCTGCCTCTCTCCTGTGCACACTCTCTCTCAAAAACAAACAAACAAAAAAAAGGTTAAAAGGGCACACTTTATGGTATATATATATATTTTTTTTTTTATCTTAATTTTTAAAAGGGCTCATTCAAAAAACTGCTTTTGTGGATGCCCATGTTAATTGTCGTGCCCGCCCTTGGATAGTTCAGGGTCAAGAGGTGGGACAGGCACGGAAAGAGCTAAAGGCACCACCTCCCAGGGAACTCATGCCATCAGAGACCTAGGTGGTGGGTGCTGAGGAAAGAGGCACACGCATTCCTCCTGGGCCCGAGTCAGGGGTGCACCGATCAGCCCAAACCGCTCCGCCAGGCTCCTCCCAGTACGAGATGGGGTCTGCACAAGGCAGGAGCACAGTGAGTGTGAGATGCAGGGCCACACTCACACCTCGTGCGTGCATGTGTGCACATGCACTCACACGTGCACACACTACACTCCCAGGCCAAAAATGCCAGGGTAGCCGAAACATGCCAATCCCAGCCTGTGCCCGGCCAGCTGGCCAGCCTCAGCATCCAATAAACAACAATAGCTCCGCATCGGTCCCAGCACCCACCACCAAGGAAGGCAAACTGTGGCCCGCCCACCATCTCTAGGGCCAGGGATGGAGGGGGAGGAGCATGAGCAAGAACTCCGTGGGCTTGCCCAGTGTAAGGAGACCTGGAAATACGACCCTCCAGAGGCCCACCCCCCACACGGACGCCTGCCGGACAACCGTACCCACAGGGCTGGGTTGAGAAGCAGGTGCACCCTGGGGGCGGGAGGTGGGTAAGAACAGGGGTGAGAGGGCCTGGGTCACTGTGTCACCTTGGGCAAGTCCCTTCCCCCTTCCAGATCTTCTGAAGTCTCCTTCGCTTCCTACTTGGTAAAATGAGCCTTCTATCCCAGCACCCAGCAAGCACCCCTGGGAATACATACATCCTAGAGAAGTAAATGTGTGTGTGTGTGTGTGTGTGTGTGTGTCCACCAAGAGACAGGCAGGGGTGCTCAGCAGCCTTTTTCACAGTCACAAAAAGCCGGACACAAGCCTGAAGCCCATCTCTCGGGGAAAAATCGGCACGTGGTGGTACGCCTATACGGGGGAATACTACGCAGCAATGAAAAGGGACAACCCGCCGAGGCCTGCAGCATCGCAGATGAAGCTCACAGGGTTCACGTAGACAGAAGCCAGAAGAATCCAGATAACAACAGTTCATATTCGCAGGTTCCATTTACACAGAGTAGAAGAGCGAGCAAGACTAACCCTCGGGAGGGCACTCCAAAGCACGGACACTTGAGAGTGTGGGGACAGGCCGCTGACCAGGAAGAGGCCCCGGGGAACCTTACAGGGTGCTGAAAATGTTCCACATCTTGGTCTGGATAGGGGGTCACCCAGGTGATACACCTGTTACAATCCATCAAACTATGCTCTGACTTCCTGTCTGTAAATTAGATCTTGATTTACAGAATGAAAAACAAACAGCTAGTAACTCACACTCCGCCTTCCTCTGAAGACTGCAGCGAGGCTATACAGAGAGTCTGTGTGTGGAAAGGGTTGGGTGGTGCGGAAGAATGTGGCCTGGGAGGCAGAAGGGCCGGGGTTCCAATCCTGATGCTCCCTCTGATTGGGTACATTTTTTTTTTTCCTTCTCTGATTTCTTTTCCTGTTGTTGGCCAGGCTTTTTTATTCCATAAGTACGTGTACTTGCTGTCCAAGACAGATGGATTTATAAAGAAAAAGTTTACGCCCTTCCATACTCCTCTAAGCCCACCTCGTAAACTACAAGGTTTCTTCCCCCTTAAGTAGACAACACAAACGCCCCTCCAGTTCATACACGGAACCCCAACCCCGTCTGTCTCATGCTGGCACGCCATTTCATTGTAGCACCACTCCTTCAGCTAATGGCCACTAAGTATCCCCCGTGTCAACCAACCAGCACGGTCCTGCCCCTTCATGGAGCAGGCATCCATTCCAACAAGAGAGAGAAAAGAGAGGGAGACAGGGATGGAGGGAGACAACAAAGAAATACAATCACGACACACCGTGTACATTGTGATGCGGGACTGGGAAGCTCAGACAGGCAACGAGCGAGGTGGGGAAAAGATGTATTTTAGGTGCCATAGTCACAGAAGGTCTGTGCTGATACCTGAGGACGGGGAAGGTTGGGGCCACGTGAGAAAGCATGCCAGGCAAGCAGGGGCAAATGCCCCGAGGGAGGGAAGAACCCAGAACTGAAAGGAGACCATGTGGTCTCCAGCTCACCGGCCACAAAATCCCGGTGCGCAGACTCACATCCTGATAGTTTGCGTCTTTAGAACAGGCTACCCGAATTCACGCTGCTTAGATAAAAATGTGCGTGTAAAAGCTGTAGTCGATTCCACCATCTTCCAAAAGTCGGCAGCCTTTTGCCCAGCAACCAGCATTGCTTAAAAGGGCCAGTGTTGGGGCGCCCGGGTGGCTCGGTCGGTTAAGCGTCCGACTTCGGCTCAGGTCATGATCTCACGGTCCGTGAGTTCGAGCCCCGCGTCGGGCTCTGTGCTGACAGCTCGGAGCCTGGAGCCTGCTTCGGATTCTGTGTCTCCCTCTCTCTCTGCCCCTCCCCTGTTCATGCTCTGTCTCTCTCTGTCTCAAAAATAAATAAACGTTAAAAAAATTTTTTAAAAAAGGGGGCCAGTGTCCCCACATCTTCACTGGTTTAAGAAGTTATCGATCTTTGTCCCTTCTGCCCATATGAAATGGCTCCGCCTCCTTGTCTGTACAGTGGGGTCAATGACAGTTCCTTCTTCTCAAGACACTGTGAGATTCAAATCGAAATAAAGTCATCTAATCTGCGAAGCTCAGCGCCTAGCGCCTAACGCCTAGTGCCTAAACCCACACGGTTTAGCATGGCTTTCCCTGGAAACAGGGATACAGGGAGAAGGAGGTAGAAACCATGGCTCGGCAAAAGAACACTGAACTGGATGGGAGTCAAGAGACTAGATTCAGGTCAACCTGAGACTCAGTTCCCCCATCTATAAAATGGGCTAATTCGTGCCCTCTTCAGGCAGACATCTTCCAAATGTTTCTGGGGCATCTCCTAGGAGGGAGAATTTGTTCTAGGAGCTGACAACACAAAACAAAAATCCTGCCTTACACATGCTAGCTGGAGGCACAGAAACATGGTATATAAATTAGTAAAATATATAGTGTATGGAGAGGTGACAGTGATAAGAAAGAAAAGGGTTATGGGGGTTAGACATGAGATTTTGGACGGGGTATCTAAGGGAGGCTTCGCATTTGAGTAAAGATCTGAAGGAAGTAGGATGGGAAGCTATGCGGCTCTCTGGAGGAAAAGCATCCCAGGTGGAGGTGACAGCCTGTGCAAAGGCCCTGAGGTGGGGGTGTTCCCAGTGGGTTGGAGGAGCCATGAGGCAGTTTGGGTGGTGTAGAGTGAGTGAGGGGGTGGGTATTAGATGGGGATGTCCTGGAGGCCACACTAAGGACGCTGGCTCTCCCTGTGAGCAAATGGGGAGCCACCAGAGCCCCTGGGCAGAGAAATGCCTTGCTCTGACTTTCACATCCTAACAAGGTCACCCTGGCTGCTACGTTAGAAGAATCTGTCGGGGAACGAGGGGGGAACAAAGGTGGAAGAAAAGGGACCTGTGTGGAGTCCGCCAGGGACCCTGGAGGCTCGGCCAGTGGCGTGGGGAAGGTGAGGGAAAAGGTTCACCCTGGATCCGCTGTGAGAGGGAGGCCGACAGGGCCTGCGGAGGCGTGGGAGAAACAGAGGAATGGATGACTCAGGTGTTTGGCCTAAAGAACGAGATGAGACAGACGGGGGGAGGCAAGCGTGCAGTGAGGACCCAGCAGACAAGAGAGCCACGGTCTCGCGCCCCCCGCAGCAGCCTCAGAAGAAAGCAGCAGGCCCTGGAGACCTGCCAAGAAAGACGAGCTGGTCCTGAGGCCCGTGGGGAAAGCGATACGAAAGACAGAGAGGGAAAAAGTGGATCCAGAGGGGAAGTCAGCACGGCACGTCTCCAGGCTTCCCCTGCCCACAGAGCCTGGGCCACGGCCAAGGCCGGCTGCTCACAGGCCCACTTCACAGATGGGGAAACCGAGGGAACAGAGTTCTGCTGTGAATACCTGTCGATGAGAAGCCAGAAAGACACGGAATGAGCTAAGGTGGAGGGCAGGCGGCCAGCTGGCCCACTGGGTTCCTACCGCTCTCACCTAGCACCCCAAACAGGGACCATGGAGCTGGGACCCAACGTCCCCACCACGCAGGAAGTCTGCAGGACCCCACGAGGCAACTCAGGACCGTGGGCTTTCCAGCGCTGACAACGTGACTCAATCCAGACTCCACGGATGTCTGCTCTGGGATCTGTGAGCTCGGTCTCTTTTTTTACTGGGATTTAATGCACACGCCATAAAAGTCACCCTTTTAAAGTACAAATTTGGTGGCATTTGGTACCTTCACAATGTTGTGCAAGCATCACCACTATCTAATTGTCGAATATCAAACCCAAAAAGTTAAACATAGAATTAATTACCGTATGACCCAGAAATGCCATTCCTAGGAATATACCCAAGAGAACTAAAAACAGGCATCCAAACAAATACTTGTACACCCATGTTCACAGCAGCACCATTCACAGCAAGCAAAAGGTGGAAACACCCCAAATGTCCATGAACTGATACACGGACTAAAACATGTGGAAATGTGGTATATCCATACAATGGTTTTATTATTCAGCAAAAAGGGGCGCCTGGGTGGCTCGATCGGAGAAGTGTCCGACATCGGCTCAGGTCAGGATCTAGCAGTTTGTGAGTTTGAGCCCCGCATGGAGCTCTGTGCTGATGGCTCAGAGCCTGAAGCCTGCTTCCTTCCAATTCTGTGTCTCCCTCTCTGCCCCTCTCCAACTTGTGCACATGCTCACTCGCTCTGTCTCTCTCTCTCTCTCTCAAAAATAAACACAAAGAAAAAAATGTTTGCAATGGTTAATTCTGTGTAATGTGAATTTCACCTCAATTTTTTAAAAAAAAGTAATGAGAGCATGCCCTGGGTCATCTGAGTGACCTCGTAAGCAAGCACTGCCATGCCATTTGGGGCTGAAGTCTGCTGAAGTTTGTTTACAACCGAGTTCCTCTTCTGTGAAGGCCAAATGACATCATTGCACACGGGACAAACAAAGGTGGTGGTTCAAACAGAGGAGGGGGTGGGGTGGAGAACTGAGCCACCCCCTACATAGCCCATGGCAGCCTGGATGTGCCCAGAGGCCCAGCCTCTTAGGAGTCGGGACCATGTTCATGTCAACAGCATCTGTGCGCACTGAGCAAAACCCACCTGTTAGTGCCAAACGCCTGATCCCCACAAGAAGTGGGTTTAAGAGCTACTATAGGCAGATTCCAGGAACACCACTATTCTACCCTTCCCTTCAAACAAGCTCCACAGATGCAGAGCTTCCACGACCTCCCAAGACCAACAGACACAAAACGATACACTACTGAAACAGACATTTGGGGATTACTCACTGGCAGTCTGGGCTCTAAAGTGAGTGATCAGAATTACGCAGCCAACCTCATTAATGCCACTTTGTACAGCAAGTTCAGGCGACAGAAGCAAGGGAAAACAGAAGAGTCCCGGCTCTCTACTGTCAACACAACACTGGCAACGCAGGTGCAGCTTACGTCCTTCCAATAAACTAACACTGTTCCTCCGCAATGGGTTGGCTTTCTGGTTTTATTGGTGTTTCATGTTTGTTTCACGGTCATACAGAAACTAAGTAAGCCTGAGTCATTCCTATCTAGTTTTATATCTGGACACATTTTAGTTATGTTCTAATAAGAACATTTAAATCAACAAGTGAGGCTTTTCTTTTCCTTTAACAGGGAGTCCACAAAAACACACACACTGTATGATTCCATATGAAATGTCCAGAGTAAGCAACTCTATAGACACAGAAAGTAGACCAGTGGGCTGGGGATAGGCAGTGACGACTAATAGGTACAGAGTATCTTTTTAGGGTTGATGAAATGTTATAATTAGATGGTGGTGACAGAGGCAGGACTCTGTGAATACACTAAAAGCTACTGAATCATATGTTTTATTTATTTTTTAAACATTTGTTTATTTTTGAGAGAGAGATCGTGAGCACCCATGTGGGGGAGGGGCAGAGAGAGAGGGAGACACAGAATCCGAAGCAGGCTCCAGGCTCTGAGCTGTCAGCACAGAGCCTGACGTGGGGCTCGAACCCATGAACCCTGAGATCATGACCTGAGCTGAAGTTGGACACTCAACCGACTGAGCCACCCAGGCATGTTAGTTGCATCGTATGTTTTAAATTGGTGAAATGGTATGGCATCTGAACTATATCCCAAAAAGCGATTTTAAAAAGGGGGAAGGGTCCACATGTTACCCAGGTTTGAGCAACATGAAGCTGTAGAAATCACAGGGGAAATCAGCAAACCCACCTGTTGTTAGTTTCAAGGCTCACTCCCCTCTCCCTCCCCCTAGACCATCCCCAAGGGCTCAGAGAAGGAGGCTGAGATGAAATCCTAAATCACAAGACAAGCCCATATCGGAACACAACTCAAGATTCCTATGTCACGGGACTCACTTCATACAACAGTAGTGAGACACTATGTTGAATTATTAAACTAGGAAAAACTTGAAAACAATGAAAACAACCGATGTTTGTAAGTACGCACAGAGTGTGGCCCATTTATACGAGGATGGCAATGGTCAAGGAAAGAAGCATGACAATACGGATGCAGAGCCTCCGTGACCCAACTGGCTGGGATCAGGTAGAGCCAGGAGCATGCAAATCTGAGCACAGGAGGCCCCTCTTCCTCAGGAGGCCACAGACTCCCCACCTTCCACCCACCTTCCACCCCCACACCCAAGGCAGGGTTCCTGTTGCCTCAATAAGGTGCATCTTCACTGCGACAAGAAGGGAGGCCTCCAGGTTCCATCTTTGATCGCCCAACAAATCATTCTCTCTTTGGGCCTAATCCTTCCAGCGACATGTCAGGAGGCAGGAAGAGGAAGCCCGCGCGGCTGGGAGGCAGTGGTGACGGAAGCAGGAACGCACGTCCACCCAGATGCCCAGCTACCAACTCACCCACCCCCAGGACAGTCTGATCTCTTGTGTTCCAACGCCTCCCTCCTCCAGAAACCCGCTCTGAATGGACCACCTTCAGGAAGCCCTCACTCTGTCTCCCCACAGCCCGGCTGAGCCCCAGCTCGGAGCCAGGGGCAGAGGGACACCAACTTGCATGGCCCAGGCTCCCGTCTCTGGGCCCTGGGCTCCCAGGGGGTGTGCAAGGAGCTCCCGCGGCAGTGCTGGGACCCTCCCAAGACCAACAGCTGAGTGAAAAGGCAGGCCCCAGGGCCACGGCCCCAGGGCGAGTTACATCCCCAAATCAAAACTACACAAATTCACCCAGAGGCACAGAAGAAACACCCGGGATATTCAGCAAACCGCTGATGGCATTACCTCTTCCTGGTGAAGAGAGGAAGTGGGGCACGGGGGCCTTCCGGGCGGCGAAGTGATGCCAGACTGGACCGAGGGGGTGGCCGTAAGTCCCTGGCAGTTACCAACACTCATGCAGCTGTGTGTTTATAGAGTGCATGAATCTCATGGTACACATACCGCATCACACTCGTAAAACAAAGGAGAGCAGCTGCTCAGTGGGTCCGGGTTTCCCTTTGTGGTGATGGGTACGTTCTGGAACTTGACAGAGGCAGTGGTTGAACAACATTGTGAATGTACGGGCCACTGAACTGGACACTTGAAAATGATTAATTTTAGGGGTGCCTGGGTGGCTCAGTCGGTTGGGCGACCGACTTCGGCTCAGGTCATGATCTCACGGTCTGTGAGTTCGAGCCCCGTGTCGGGTTCTGTGCTGACAGCTCAGAGCCTGGAGCCTGCTTCAGATTCTGTGTCTCCCTCTCTCTCTCTGCCCCTTCCCTGTGCTCGTTCGATCACTCTCTATCTCTCAAAAATAAATAAACATTTAAAAATTAGAAAAAAATGGCTAATTTTATGTCTAGTGAATGTCACCTCAATTTAAAAAAAAAAAACTTTTTTAAAGGGAGGGAGGGAAAGACTTACTACACCCATTTTGCAGATGAGAAACTGGGCTCAAACGCAGCAGTGAAATGCCAGTCTAGGGTTTATCCACCTATGCCTCAGGCCTGGTTCGGGGCCCAGTAGAGGAGAGATCTGCTCAGATCTGCTCACCTCCCTCAAGGGGCCCGATCTCCAAGGAGGGCCCTTCTCTCTGGGGCATCTGAAAACCA
This sequence comes from Prionailurus bengalensis, assembly GCF_016509475.1. Taxonomy (NCBI): domain Eukaryota; kingdom Metazoa; phylum Chordata; class Mammalia; order Carnivora; family Felidae; genus Prionailurus; species Prionailurus bengalensis. Next base: position 30,986,982 of record NC_057351.1, on the reverse strand, counting down.
GATTCTCTTCCCAACAGGCCCTGGAGTGAGCCAACAGAGCAGCCCCTGGGAACTCCTGAGACCCCCAAAGTCCATGAGCTGGGCTGCCAATGGGGCTGGGAGTGAGCACCCACTGAGAAGATGATCATACTAAGGCTGAAAAGCTGCTGGGCCAGGATGTGGATGGGAAGAGGTCCCATCAGTTCCAGGCTGGATGAGGTCATCCTGGCTGGGCCCTGGGGCTCTGATGGAGGGCCGCCCCAGAGAATTCAGAGGTCAGCACCAGCTTCAGGGACCCCAGGAAGAGAGGACATGTCCGACGGCCACCTGGGACCAGCAGAAGAGGGTTAACTTATTCATGGGGTCTACAGTTCCCGGAAAAGGAAAAGGAAAAGGAAAAGAAAAGAGGAGGGGAAACTCCCCTCTGTGCTTTCTAAACATCCAACAATCTTCAAAACATCCAAGCGTCCCTGTCTTACACTCTGGGGAAGTGCTGGACAGAAGCCACGCAGCCTGCAGGCAGGCAGGCCCTGGGGCTTGGCAGGCTGCAGAGGCTGGCAAGGCCAAGGTCATCTGAGGGCACCCACCTGCATGGGGCCAACACCATCCCTTGGCAGTGGGGTCGTTCCTCATGGGCGAGGGCGGGAGGCACCGCAATGGACCCACGGCCCTCCCAACACCACACCCTCCCTCCTGGAATTTCCAAAAGCCCTAGTTCCCTGGGAGTCCTTGGGGTCAGCATGAGACACCCAGTTCCCAGATGCTCCCTACTGCCTGCCTTGGGCATGTCGGTAGCCCCAGATGCCCTGTGTCTTTCTCATCAGAGAACCCCAGCCAAGAAGGGGCACCCCTCGGAGCTAACGCCAGTTCACAAGTCGGTTATAGGAAATATACAAAACACCTCCCAAGGTCCCAGAATTCCACTATTAGACAGACATTCGCTCCGCAGGAAAAGCTAAGGAGTTTTCAAAGGCTCTCAGTTCATTCCCAAGAAGGGAGACCTATTAACCTATGGGTATCTTAACTAAGAGCAAAAATAAGCATGTGCCTGAAGCAGGAACCGTCTGGAGCCCCAGCTCAAAACCGAGCGCCCCCAGGGAGGGCTGGCAGGCATTTATAAGAGGCAGCAGGGTCTCTGGAGACTGAGGGGAGAGCAGACGTGATTCATAAAAGGAAAGTGAGAGGCCTCCGGCTTGTGTCCTAACAGGGAAACCAGGGCTGCCTCGGAGCCCAGGGTGGGAGGGACAGAAGGTCCCAGCATGCAAGGACTCTCTGGACGGGCCAGGATGCGAAGTGCGGGTCCCCTCCCCATGTGCACGGATCTGTCCACGTTCCTAAACACACCAAGCGGTCACACCTCTGCACGGGCTGCTCTTTCTGCTTGAAGCCTTGCCTCACCCTTGCAAACTCTTGGCCATCCTTCAAAGCCCACCTGAAGCACTGCCCCACCCCCTAGCAGGCCACTCCCTCCGGCTGCCTCCAGCTCCCACCACAGATGGCACAGACCTGGGAAGGTGCCAGTCGGGTATGATACAACGTATGAATGTGCCTCTCTCACCCAGAAGGGACAGGGTCTCACTCACCTTTGGTCCCCTGCACCTCGCACTGAACCCAGGGTCAGGAACCCCCATCTAGAGGCACCCTGTTGCCTTCCGACCATCAGGCACTGCTCAAACACCCTGGCCTCACACATCTCTCCTTCTGCTGAGAAAATAGTAATCAGGGTATGACAGCGGCACCTGATGTTTACTAAGCACTTACTATGAGCCCACGTGCCACCCCAAGGGCTCTCCATGAAAGATCTTCCTCTCATCTTTGCGACATCCCTATAAGGGAGTTACTATCATTAACCCTGCCACACAAGGAATCAAGCACAGAGAAGGTAAGTGAGCTGCCCAGGGGCACACAGCTAGTGAGAACAGGACCCGAAATTCCAAACCGGTGTTCTCCATCCCTACAGATCCACTGGCGGGCAGGAAGATGCTCCGGGAGCAGTTGCTAGGACAGGCTCTGAGTGGAAGAGGAACTCAGAGACTCTAATGGCCAGTGCTTCCCAGGCCTTCTCTTTCCCCAGGTCCCAGCCAAAGACCCAGGGACAGTGGCAGAACCTCTTCCCAGTCTGAGCCTGCTGCTCCCGGCCCCATCCGGGTGCCGAGCGCCAGTTGTAAGAAACATCCAAGGCCCTGCAGTTTGGCCCGTACTGGGGAGGCACACGGCTGCCTGCTGGGAGGCAGAGCCGTGATTTGGGGCTATTCTTAGCAAACCACTGGCTCCCCTCCCAGAGGCCTGGCAGGCGGCAGACCCAAGCTTCCATACGCCCTGCCTGCTATTTCCTGACCCTGCATGTGGAGATCCCACAGGGCTAAGGAGTGGCTGGTGGGCAAGGGGTGAGGACAAAGCCCTCCAGCTTTCAGATGAGAGGTGTCTGCCTGCCCAGCCTTCCCAGGCACGTGGCCTGCTGAAGCAGCTCTATGGGGGTGGGGGTGGGGGGTCCTGGCCACAGGGGAAGGCTCGCGATCAAAGCTCCACTGACAGGCACTCGCTCTGTGCCATACCCTGGGCTACACGCCTTCTACTGCTTTTCTCCCATTTAACCTTTAAAACGCTCTCAAGGGCTAGGGGTTACTGGCCCCATTTTAAAGATGAGGAGTTTCACGCTAAAGGCAAGTTAATTCAGACATTAAGTAACTCTCACAGGGTCATGCAGTAAGTTACATGTCACTTAACGTAAGTTAAGTGTCAAGCTACGTCTCGACTCTGAGCAGGCTCCCAATCTCCAGGTGGGGCAGAGCGGAAGCGACCACAGCCAGAGGTGGGGGCCCCCCTCCCTGTCTGTCCAGGCCCAGGGTTTAGAGGAGGGGCAGTCCACACCTGAGGGCAATGGTCTCACCAAGGACCCCACTGCGTGTCTACTCTTTCTCTCCCCTAAGAATGATCCTTCCCTGGCTGGCTCAGTCGGTAGTCTGAGACTTTTCTTTTAAGTTTATTTATGTGTTTTGAGAGAGAGGGAGCGCCCTAGCGGGAAAGGGGCAGAGAGAGAGAGAGAGAGAGAAAGAGAGAGAGAGAAAGAATTCTAAGCAGGTCTCGTGAACTGTGAAATCATGACCTGAGCTGAAATCAAGAGTCAGACACTTAGCCAAATAAGCCACCCAGGTACCACGAACCTGAGACTCTTGATCTCTGGGTCATGAGTTCCAACCCATGTTGGGTGTAGAGGTTACTAAAAAAAGAAAATAAATTAATAAAAAAAAAAAAAAAAAAAAAAAAAAAAAAGAATGGTCCCTTCCCTGCCAGAGACCCTCAGTCTTGGGCTCAGAAGGAGAGTCCCCAGTCAGGTTCCTCCTCTACCCAGGCCACACAGCCTCACTTGAGGAAACTTCTGGAAACCACAGGAAGATGAAACTCAAAGGTTCGAGGAGGCCCTGCTGGTGCTTACAGCACGTACCCAGCCCTGTAACTTAGGGAGAGGGGAGGTCAAAGGATTCTCGGAGTAAAACAGAATACCAAGCTCTTTGGGGGCTCCAAACCCCAGTGGGGGTCTAGAGACAAAACCACACCACAGATCACCTGCACCCCCACCACCCTAAACAGGACAACTTCCCGCTGCCGCACGGAGTCACGGGGATAACCGAACAGTGCACACCTCGACTGCATCTTGAGACCCACCTGGGTCCATGTCCTGGCCTTGCCGTCAGGTGACTCAGCAGGTATATGTGCCCATATCCCCCGGGAGCCCACAGCCAGCTCCACGTCTGCCCAGGGACTCGAGTCACTTCCATGTGACTCCATGTCTCGTGTCCACGCATGTGAGCTCACATCCACGCCCGCCATCCATGTGCCTGCCCATTATACATCTGCCTTTTGTATGGGGAGGTTCGAGCCCCCGTGAAGGTGTAATCCGCCCATACGGTGTCGGTGGCCCGAGTGTGGTCCACGTTCACGTGTCCACATTGCTGCCCCTGCACCCGTCTATACCCCTGGGTTGCTTGCCCACTTCCGTTGCCTTCCCGGGTCTTCACGCATGTCCGCATCCAGTTGCTCTCTGTCTCTGCCCACGCAGCTGTAAACCCAAGCACGCGCACATCTCTGCCCACGCCAGTATCCCCCACCTGTGCCCGGGTGACTCTGTGTGTGCCAACTGTTTGCAGGCGGGTGGGTGTATTCGCACAAGGGCTCACAATGCCAGCCACGGCTGTGGGGGGGAGCTCAGCAACGCCCTCTCCCAGAACGGTGCCCAAGGCCATGGGCACAAGCACAATGCCACCTCCACCAATTGTTCCAGAGAGCAGAAAGCTACCAGAGATGATGGGGGAGGGGGGCAGAGCCCCAGACAGAGCAGAACCTCAGAGTGAGGTCAGGGCTGCCCCGGTACCACCCACATCAAGCCAGTCCTGCCCTACCCACCCACCTCCATCACCCCAACTTCAATACTTGATGGCCAGCAAGGGGACTCACAGGAAACTCGGGCTCAGGGCCTCTAGCCTTCCAACAACATCCCCAGCCCCCAGCAATAGAGGCTCTTCGGAAATGAAGTGAGGACTTACCCCTGCTGGCCTCGGAACCTCCTACAAGGTTGGAACTAGACCTCAAATCTCACAAGCCCCAAAGAACCTGGGGGAGTCCCATGCTCAGCCTGACCCCAAAAACCAAGGGGGTTTCTTCAGAAAGCTACCAGCAGGGAAAGACCGACCGAGAGTGGGGCTGGGGGCGCATACAAGCAAGAGAATCTCCTGAACCCCCCCGCTGCTCCCTGTCCACAGAGGTGGTGAGAGGTCCTCACTATGAGCAGAGTAACAAGGAGGGATGGGAATGGTGCTGGAACATTTTAAACAGATTTGAACACATGCATATGACTGCATGAGATTCCAGCTCCTCCCCCAAGGATCGCAGCCTGTGTCACTCATTTAGCCATTAATCATGGGTAGCCTCTTGGCTTTCAACTATTATTATTAGTCCGGGACTGGTATTGAAAGCCTATAACAGCAAACTTTTCTGTATGTTTGTCTTGTATTCCCCATACGGCTGAGCCACCTGAGGACAGCACCCTCCCATCCTCCCATCCTCCCCAGCAGAGCCCGGGGCGTGGCATTTAAGAGGTGCTCAGACACTGGGTCTAGCTGCTCTGCACCGAAGCCAAAGAGTTGGTCCCTAGACCTTTGGTTGCGAGAGGAAAGAATCCCAGAAGCTTCTTGAAGCCAGGAAGCTTGTTTGCATCTCTGACTCCCCAAGAGATAAGAACACATTCCAGCCATCCTGGCTACTTTCGAGTCAGGTGCAGCAGGTCTCCCACACCCCACTTTGCTTTCCTACAAGTCACGGACTCTTCAGGAAAAATCTCTAAAGATGAAAAGGGGATCTCCTGGGAGACCCAGGCCTAGAGAGGGAGAGGGCCAAAGGGGCTCAGAAGCAAAGCCCACTGTGACCTCTTAATTCTAACCAGTTCCATGGGCCCCAAGCCCCTTAAAGATGAGCCCAGGGACCCCATGAGTAGATCATGAGGCGGCTTCCCTCCTCCCGACTGCACAGTGAGCCTGGCTCAGACGCCGTGTCCCAGGCCTAGCCCCAGTGTCCCAGGCCTAGCCCCAAAGAGTGGAGGCGCTGCCAGCCCACGTTTAGCCTGGTGCGAGGGAAACCGTGGGGGAGGAGATAGCCCAGCGCCCGGCAAACGACTCCGTAACCTCCCACTCTTTACTGAGGTCCCGCTTCTCTCCCAGGCATTAATTCCGTGCGGGTTTGGATGGGAGCCCAGAACCTCTCCCCTCCGGGGAGCCCAGGAGGCATGCGCCCCGGGGGGTGGGGAGTGGGTGGTCTGAGCAGCCCCCGGGCCGGGGTTGCCCAGGGGACTCCAGATCTGCCCTCCCCTCGCCAGCCCCGGGTGCGGACGCGTCGGTACCTGCCAACACGCGGCTCCGGGGGGCATCCGCGCTCCTGCGGCTGGCGCGCTGCGCCCGGACTGCGGGCGCCGAGTCAGGCAGCGGCGGGGCGCGCCCGGCGCGGGCTCCGGCTCGCTCCTCCCAACTTCCCCAGCCCATCCGTGGGCAGAGGCGGCTCCGGAGGCGGGCAGGCCGGGCGCAAGAGGCGAGGCCAGGAGAACTGCAGCCCGCGCTAGCCTGCGGTGGGAGATGCGCGCCCCAGAGCCAGCGCGCAGCTCGGTTCCCCGCGCGCCCCGCGCGCCCCGCGCCCCCCACGCCGAGGGGCGGACCCGGCCAGGCCGCCAATCAACGCGCCTGCCGCCCCCCCACCACCAGCCAGCCTGAGCCCCCGCCCCAGCCGCCGAGGAGGCGGGGGGCTCGGATTTAAAGACACACTCACCCAAGCCGCGTCCGGATTGGCATCCGCAGCTCCCGGGCGGAGAGGGAACGGCTAGCCCCACCTTCTCCGGCCCCGCTTCCTCCCTCTGCCCGCCCACCCTCTGCTAGGAGGAAAAGTTTGGGGCGGGGGAGAATGCCTGTGAAGCCAGTTCCTCTTCCCTTGTCATTAGTTCGGCTCCTTCTGGAAGATCCCCAAAGCCTCCATCCAGCCTCCCTGGCTGAAAGAAGCAAAGGCTTTCGGCGCCACACCCCCTCCCAAACTCCAGCTCCCCGGGAGATCTGCAGGCCGGGGTTTCCCTCGCCCCTCTCTGCTTTTTAAAGCCAGGCTGTGCCTCGGTGAGACCCAGATGAGTATCAGGAGCCTGAATACATGCCCCACAGTGCTGTGCAACCTGAGCTAGACGATTGACCTCTCTGGGCCTCAGCCACCGCAGTGTCAACGGGCGTAAAGAGCAGACTGTCCTCTCAGTCGTGGGTTTTTTCCCAAGCCCTGGACGCCCCTCAGTTCCCAGAGGCTTAAAGGGAAGAGTGGGGCAGAAACTTTGGAAGGGGAGGGGTCCCTCTGCCCCTATTCCAGGACTGTCGGCAGTGACACGCACAAGCCCCGCCCCTTAGGTGCCCCCGCTCCCATCCCGATGCCCCAGCAGCCCACGTGGGCCGGTGGCTCGCACGCCCCCGCTGGTCCCCATGTGCGTTCAGTCTCCCGCCGCTGCTTCCTCTCCGGGAGACTAGCTTTGTTGTGGTTAGTGAGTCACTTCCTCCCTCTCTCCACACGGGAAATCCTTCTTCCTCACCTGTCACTACCTGCCTCGCCCCCACTCAGGGCTGGAGCCGGAGTCGGTGGAGCCAGGTCTCCCCCGGAGGAAGGCAGCGCTGTCTTCACCTCTTTCCAAAATCAGGCCAGAGGGCGCTGGGCTGAACAGAGAGCACCCCAGTTCGCCCTGGGAATAAATGAAGACGAAAGAAATGGTCGTCGTTTGTGGTTCTATTACCAGGTCTCCAGCACCTTTCAAATGCTTCATTCACCTGGATGATTTTTATGAGCTAAGTACTGTTATTACCCCTATTTTAGTGGATGAGGAAACTGAGGCCCAGGGAAGATTTGCCCTCGGCTCCAGGCCTGCCTTTTCCCCGACAGAGATGTGTGAGAAGGGCGGAGAAAGTCCAGGCATGGCCAGAGATGCACATCTGATGGCCGTCACAATCCAGCAAAGCTAGGCTCAAACTGGCTCACAGTCTACTACTGGCCGTGTGGTCTGGGAAACATGACATAAACTCTCTGATCCCCAACTTCCTCATCCATAAGCTGGCCTGCTCTCCTTCAAGGAGGTGCTGAGAAGCCAGGGTGCTGGGACGCCTAACTCACCCACCCCCTGCCAGATTCCCCACTGATGCCCCTGCTGCCATCCTGAGGATGCTGCCTTCCTGGATAACGCCCCCTTGAGGCCAGGACTAAGTAAGGGTCCAGCACTAGCATGAGCGCACACAGAAACATGCACACATACACGCAGGTGCACAAATACGCACACGTACATACACACTGCTCTTCCTCCCTGGCTGTCCAACAGGTGCTGGGGGCTGTAGTGGTCTAGACTGAGCTCTTGGAAGACAAAATTCTGGCTCTGACCCGTCCTTTGGTCCCCAACGCAGTGCCGGACTCATTCATTTGTATTCACCATGCACACAGTAGGTGTTCTAGTTGAATCAAGCAGAAAAGCCCAGGGCAGAAGTGTCCCCAGGAGAGCCAGCAATCAAAGCCCTTCTAGCCGCAATAGACAGCCTCGAGCCTCAGCTGGTGGACCCCAGAAGTAAAGGGTCGGGGGCTCGAAGGTGTTTCAGGGACAGGCCACAGACTGTATCCAGACCACAGCGCCCAGACTCGCCAGCTCACTCCCAGCTCCTGGGGCTCTGCCAAGTCCCTGATGATCATGGGGCTGGCAGCAGGGGGGGGGGGGGGACAACCACAAGAAAGCCTTCAGGACCAGATTTGCCCCATCCTAAGCCTGGGAGGGAGAGAGGGCTGAATACTGAGGGAGGAGGAAAGGACACAGAGCAGCCCTAGGTATGCCCAAGAGAAGGCGTTCTGTTCTCTCCCCAGCCCCAGGCAGAATGGAAAAATCCCTTGTGCCAACTCTTTTGGCCCAAACTTCTCCAGAAGCTTCCTGAGAGGTCTGGAAGCTCAGAGCAAAAGCCCAAAAGTCCCAGAGAAAGGTTTGATGGTCCCAGAACAGGACCTCAGAAACTAGAGGGCTCTGGACCTATGCCCACTCTGCCGGCACCCCCACCAGCCCTGCCACCACCCCACGTCACACACACACACACACACACACACACACACAAGCACCCAAGACATCACTTCATCGACTAAAGAATGGCAGGGCCCAGTAGGTGGCCCTGTACAAATGTATGCACTCGTGTGTGCATACGTACACGCTTGTGTTGCTCACGTGTGAGCTCACGTTTGCAGAGATGTGAAGAAGCGTTTGCACAAGTGTCCAACACAAGTGAGCATGGGTCCACATGCCTATACGTGTAGCACACACACAAACCAACCTACCACAGCCCAAAGCTACCAAGAACAGCCAAGAACCCCACTACTCACACTTCCAGAACCGCCCGTGGCCTCCCCCTCTGCCCAAGCGAGCGAGGTGCCGCTGCTCTTGGAAGACAACTCCCACGTTCAGTCCCTGCGCAGAAACATAAGCTGTGGACGCCCCGGGTCCCCCATGGGAACACTCAGGCCAAGAGTTATTTCCTGACAGGCACAAATGACTCGCCGGAAGGTAGGGGAGCTGAGTTCAAACCAGCAGAGATGAGACTTGACGAAAGACAAGAAACAGACCCTCCTGCTCTCCTCTGCTCCTCACTCCCTGCCAAGCCCACTGCAGGCCACGGGACGCCGGGCCCGGGGAATAGACAGAGTCAGGGCAGGGAGCCGACCTCGCCTCGCTCCCCGTGGCACTGTTACGGTCGTGATCTGGGATTCACACGGGCCCACCAGCATCGCTGGGCGTCTTGGAGCCTGCGGTCCCTCCCCCTGAGCCAGGCGGTCTCTGAGCCTCCAGCATCACACATCTGCTGCTGAGACCCAGCACAGACCCCTTCCCGCTGCCTGGCTGCCTGGGGTCCTGCTGTGGCTGCCTGGCCTTCCAGGCCCACTGCCCCCTCTCCAGGACCCAGCACCCACCCCTCATCCGTTCAAGCCCCTTCTGAGCATGACCCAGGGCTTACGGACATGGGCTTGGGGCAGAGCACGCTTGCCCTGGGTCTAGCCTCAGCAACTTTACCACCTAAAAGTTCCCACGTTTTGGGAGTCGCATTTTCCTCATTTGGAAAATGATAAGAGTGGCTCCTGCTTCCCAGGAACGTCTGGAGGATTGAAGGGGTGTCTGGCATTCAGCCAGAGCTCACTGATGTCAACTATTGGCATTGTTACCATTATTGTCACCTGTACTCGTGCCCTGACCCAGCCCTGAACCTGCCAGGGCAGAGGGCTTCTTCAAGACTGAGTTCTGCCTCCTCCAGGCAGCGTTCCCTGCGGACAGGATCTCTGTCTGCTCAGGACTCTTTGCCCCTCACCTCTGTGCGGGGCCCTGGACCTGAGCACCCCCACCTGGCACAGAATATATGTTCAATAATTGGCATTGTAGTTATCAGCAGGGTCATTCGTTTTATTGCTTGTACCCTCTTTCGGGTCTAGGTTCAACGATGACATCTCTCCTGACTGAAATTCATACGCTGGGTTCTGACTTTTTTGACTGATACTCAAAGAAAGAAATATGTTTTGTGCTGGGACCACCAGCTCTACCGAGACTTGAAAATGTGTGCGTTTCACCAAAAAAAAATGCATAGCCTCCTGTGTGTGGTGCATTCTGACACTTTCTCATGCATTCTGTCCTGTTTCTGTTCTTGCTGATTGCAGTACACAAAACTGATTTTACCTGTGACCTACAGTTTGAAAATTCTGCCCCTGAGGGCAGGGGGACCTCCCTTCCCTCCCCCGGGGCCACTCAGTGCCTAACTGAAGACTGCCCAGGACATATGAGAGGAGGGTGGTTCTGTTTCCAGAACATTCCTCAAGGACGACAGAGAGAGTTCTCCATCAGAAGAAAAGAGAAAAGGGAGAAGAAATCCTGGCTCATTCATTCAACAAATATTCCATTCAGTCAGTCAGTCAGTCAGTCAGTCAACAAACATTTACAGAGCCCCTTCTGTATGCCAAGCCCCGTTCTAGGCCACGAGCAGGGAATGAGACAGATGAGATCTTGCCTTCGTGGGGCTGACATTTTAGTAAGGTGGGGGTGAATGGTGCAATAAACAAGTAAACAAAACCAGAAGCAAGATCATTCCAGAGGGATTCATGCTATGGAGAAAATAATACAAGAGAACGGTATCGAAGACTGTACGGGTAGGGCTACTTTAGAAATGATGGGGGCCTCTGAAAGCCTCTAGTACCTTATCTGTAAAAGGGTGACGATGACACTTACCTGAGCAGGTGGTTATTGGACGTAAACAGGGTGAGGAAGTCAAAGTATACAGCACCACCTTGGCACAGAGTGGCCTTTCTCACCATCGTTGTGAGATGGAAAACTACGGCCTGATTTGAAGGCGGGCCGCGAGAAGTCCCCCAAAGCATCACACTGGGGTTCAGAGGAGGTTGAGGGGTCAACGCCAGCTAGGGCACAAGCCCAGGACTCACACGCGTATTGACTCGTCCCTCTGCACAGCCTGCCTGCCTTGTCCCTCTCCATTCTGCCCCCACCTCCCTACTCACCACAGCCCAGTTGGAGCTGTGCTTTCTCTAAAAGCTAGGGCACTGAAGAGTTAACTTCTTTCTAGGGGGGTGGCCCAGACCACATAGGGCCAGATACCCCAGGCTGCCACGCCCAGCAGCCTTCACCACCCAACCCTGTGCTTCACAGGGCTCCCAGCTGATGAGACCACGCCGGCCCAAGAACATCCCAGCAAGACAGCGAGGGGCTGCAGATCTGAAACCCAGCCCCAGGCAGATGCTGAAGAGCCCAGATCTGTCCAACGGGGGCAGAGAAAGCTGGGTGGGGGGAGGTCCCTGTGCTCTGGTCCCTGCAGAGGTGTCAGGGTGAAGGTGAGGACCCTGTCTCAAGGAGAGCTGTCCCCTGTCTCAGAGCTCAGGCATCCAAGCTCCACGTGACAATGTTCTCTAAGTACCTACGATATGCCTGACCCTGGGTTCAGGGCACAGAGATAAGCAAGATCCTACCCCACCCTAGGTGCTCAGAGACCGAGGGAGAGGCAGACAGGTACTTTGATCGTTTCAGAGTGAGGTGTTTCCTGCAACGGGGAGGTGGGACCAGGATGCTGGGGGAGCGGGGCTGGGGGGAACTCAGCATGACCTCCCAGCTCAGCTCAGGATGAAAGCGGGGCCACCCGCAAGGGCCCTGCCAACTCCGGCAGCGTGAGGTGATTTGCCCCGGCCTCGGCATCAGACAAACCCAAATTTGAATTCAATTTCTGCCACTTGTTAGCTGTGCGACCTCAGGCAAGTCTCTGAGCACCTCTGAGCCTCTGTTTCTACATGTTTAAAATGGGGACAGTCACATCTCCCTTGACGGGGTTTTTAGAGCTCTCAAAACTTAGCTGAGAGGAAGCCCAATACATAACAGTCCTTGTGGCTACTGTTATCATCAGAAGTTTCCCTCTGAGACCTCGTCTGTCTGCCTTCACTTCCTCCCTCCTCCGCCTTCCCTAGTCGGCACCTGCATGGTGCCTCCCTAGAACACACAGAGAATCGCCTGCCCCCACTGCTATCAGAAAGGAGCTCCAAGTGGCCTTCTGCTGGGTCTCACTGAAGAATCCCAGGCCCTGCACACTGGGAATAATGAGGCAGGAGGTAGGGGGAGGCTGAGAGGGGGTCTGCCAAACCCTGCAGCAGGGAGATCATGCATTCCTGAATAAACAGGCTGTCACCCCTTCCCTCCCTCCCTCTCTCTCCTTTAAATAACCCAGATCTGTTGCCCAGTTGTCTCCAAGCAACACCACTCAGGCTCCCAAGGATGCCTCAGCCTGACAGAACCATTTATGAAGATGCTGCAGGGGAGGTGGGGGCAGGGCGGGGGTTGAGAGGTGGGGGCAGGGCGGGGGTTGAGAGGCCCGACACGGCATCTTCCCGAAGCCTTCATGTGGCAAGCGCCTGGGCAGACCCCTCACCAGACCAGTGGGCAGCACTTGCTTACCAGACACGTTCCAGGAGGGGCTGAAGCCCCCAGACTTACAGGGAAGGTCCTTGGGACACACAGGGACAGCTTGGGACACCCAGGAGCCAGCCAAATAAATGCCTTGGAAAGATCACTAGCCGAGACTCAGCCTCCGGGGTTCCAGTCTCAGTGTCAACACTCACCAGCTGTGTCATCCCAGCCCCGTCACTCACCCTCTCCGAGCCCCAAAGAACCGTCGGGCTAGAAGGCAGCTTCCGTGGCGGGGCAGGAGAGGGGCACTGTCACACTGTCGGACAACATGTACAAACTCTGCCACAGCAACTCCATTTCCGGGAAATTCACCCACATTTGTACACACGTGCCAACTGACAACTGTGCAAGGGTATTCACACTTGGCAGTGGTGAAAGATTGGGAGCAACCAAAAAGCCTGTGGACAGAGAGAGGATCGGCTAGATAAACCACGGAGCATCCGGAAGCGGAAAATACCACGCAGCTGTTTTAAAACACAAGGCAGAGGTATGTGGGCCGATGGGAAAGGATCTCGAGAGCTGGGAGCCAAGTCCAGACGTGGACGTGGACACGGAAGGTCAGGGCAGTGTTGTCTGTGACGGTGCAGGGCCTGTCTCGAGAGGAATGGATAAGCCACGGGGATTCCAACCACGGAATCCTGCACAACAGTTCCACCCAACAATCCAGGGGGACACGCAGAAATGCGGAGCGAACATGGAAAATGCAGCGTTCCGGGGCAAACTCATCAGCAGAGCTCAACGGGCCGCAAAATACCCTCGATGGAAAGTAACAACGCTTACACGCAGAAAAATACCGGAGCCTCTCTAAGCGAGGCTATGTACATTACACGAAAACATCTATCCCACCCTCTACCACGGGTGCCTATGAGGAAAAGGATGACACAAAGGGAAAATAAAACAAAGAGAACCACACAGGAGAAAAGCTTTGCCTACGTCGATCATGATGAGGTGCTGAGGGTTCAGGAAAATTATTTACTCAACTCTGCGGCTGAGTTAAGAAGGAAGGAGGGGAGGCAAGAGGGAGGGAGCCAGGAGAAGAAACTGTAGGACAGAATGTCTAATATTCTAGCACTTAGGAGCTGCAAAAAGGGTATGAATGTGTGTGTGTGTGTGTGTGTGCTATTTAGTTTAAAATAATTTTTTAAATGACCTCATAGATTTGTATACACATGCTCCGTCTCTGACAGGCTATGGTAGATTCCAGGGAGAGAGCTTAGCCCTCGCAGGGGAATTGGGGCCTCGGAATGGGAAGCCCACTCACCTTCCACTCATTAGCCTTTGGTACAGCCGACGTTTTCAGCCCATGCACCTATGACGTGTTCTTTTTTTTTTTTTTTTTTTTAAATGTTTGTTTATTTATTTTTTTTCAACGTTTATTTATTTTTGGGACAGGGAGAGACAGAGCATGAACAGGGGAGGGGCAGAGAGAGAGGGAGACACAGAATCGGAAACAGGCTCCAGGCTCCGAGCCATCAGCCCAGAGCCCGACGCGGGGCTCAAACTCACGGACCGCGAGATCGTGACCTGGCTGAAGTCGGACGCTTAACCGACTGCGCCACCCAGGCGCCCCTAAATGTTTATTTATTTTTGAGAGAGAGAGACTGTGTGAGCCGGGGAGGTCAGAGAGACAGGGAGACACAGAATCTGAAGCAGGCTCCAGGCTCCGAGCTGTCAGAGCAGAGCCTGACGTGGGGTCTGAACCCACGAACCATGAGATCGTGACCTGAGCTGAATGAAGTCACATGCTTCACAGACTGAGCCACCTAGGCGCCCCGTCTATGACATAGTCTAATAGTTAAGTCATTTTTAATTTTTATTTTGAACATTTTCTATACGAACAAAGATGGAGACTAGTATACTCGATTTTATGTACCCGCCATTCAGATAGACAACTATCAAGATTTTGCTTCCTCCACTGTTGTCTCTTTTTTTCTTTTGGTGTTCTTGTTGGCGTATCTTAAAGCAACCCCTCCATATCACACGGTTTCCTCCCTACCCGTGCCAGAATACAATGGATGTAATAAATGCGGTTTAAAGAAACAAAGGCTGAGAGGTGAAGCAGTGCACCCTGCCGGATGCGGAAGGACTCCTTGTATGAAATCCCCAAAGGCAGTGGTCCCTGCCTCTGCTTGACTGCTCCCAGAGACCAGGAACTCACTACCTGCCCCAGTCTCCTTCTGTGTCCGTAATGGCCTACAACTTGGCCTCTCAGAAGGGACAGACACCACCCTACTGTCCCCTTGCTGTCTTGGAGGCACCCGGCAGTGGGCATGGGCAGCTCAAAGCCACAGGGAAACAGGCCAGCTCCTTAGAGGCTGTTCCTCTCCAAAACAAACTCAGAAGCATAAAAGCACACCGTGCATATTCACAGAAACTGGAGGCCACTGTAGCTCAGCTGGCTTGGAAGGCCCGGACAGGCACCCCTCCACCATCATCACCACCGCCCCCCGGGGCCCAGGCTATGTGGGCTATGTGACACAGGCATTCACTGCCCTGGCAGTCAGGGGTAAATCTTGGGCCAGGACTGGACAGTTGTTCCCCAGCCTGCCTGTGTGCGCGTTGGAATCGCCAGCAAGAAAGATTCAACCTCAGACCCCTAGGCTCCCCTCCAGTCCTCCTAAGCCAGGATTTCCAGGGCTGGCAACTGGGAAAGCCCCCTGGCTGGTTTTAAGGCCGCAGTCGAGTCTGGTGTTTGGGAACCACTGGGCCAATAAACTCCGAGGCGCTCTTCCAGCTCCAATAGTCCCTTCCAACTCTTAGCCGCCTGCCCTTGAACGAAGATTTTGGCCTTCCCCCACCCATTAGCACGGATGCAACATTCCCACCTGCAGCTGACAGGGCAGCAGGTGATGGCAACTCCCCTTACGAGTGTGCCGGCCGAGGCTCAGAGGAGCACATACGGCCCCCCAAATCCACGGTGCTTTCTGGAACTAGAGGCAGCAGATTCAGAGACGGCATCTTGCCCCCTCCTCCGCACAGTCTTCCCTCCCACCGGGAAGGATAGACACTAAGCGTTCACCCTGTGCCACTGTTCGTGTGCATTAACTCGCTTCGCCTCGGCAGCACGTATATTAACTCACTGAAAGCTTGCCTCCGTCCCAGGAGGCAGGAGTAGCCTCCTTTAGCAGATGAGGAAACTGAGGCTCGGGGAGGTGAACTACGCTGGCCAGGGCACACTGCTGGGAAAGGGGCGGAGTGGGCTTCTCACCGGGCAGCCTGGCTTCAAAGCTCGCCTTTCCCCACCACAACACTTGGCGGCCCCCGCGACCCAGCAACCGAGTGAGACATCTGATGTCCCCCGTGGCCTGCTACCAGAAGAGAATGTGCCATTTTATACTCTGCGTCAGAAACGACCCACCGGAAAGCAGACAGCAAGGCCAGGTCAGCCATGCAAGAGCTCACCGGGGGGAAAGCGTGGGAAAGACTGGGGCAGGAGTAAGAGGGAGCGTGTTCAGAGCGCAGTGCAGGCCTGCCATCTATGAAAGGAGGCACAGGAAGGAGGGCGGGGAGGAAGAGCCCAAGACCCGGCACAGGCCCCGAGCACGTCACGCACTGCGCATCGCGGCCAGGCCGAGGGACGGCCGGAGCAAAGACTGCCCAGGAAAGCGGTCCTGCATCTGGCAAACGTGGCCCACGCTGGTGCCTCAGCTGGGCTCAGCCACCGGCCGGGAGCGGCCCAGGGAGACGGTGGCCTCCGTGTGAATGTGGATCCTGAAGGTGTGGAGGCCGGGGGCAGTCAGCTTACTGCGTCCTGCAGCGAGTTCTCTGGAAGGGAGCTCCGAGCGGCACACCTCAAGGCTGGCACCCGTGGCCTGACCCTCCGGTCACGGCCTGCCTGTCCCCTCCGCCCCTGGGCAGGGACCTCCCCGAGGGCAGGGGCGCGAGCTCTGTTCATCTCTGCATCCCAGCCCGAGGCATGGCGTAGACTAGGAACTTCATAATTGGCGTATAAGCCTACGATCAGCAGAGTGGTGCTTCCACTGTGATCCTGGCCGAGGAAACAAGGAAGAAAATCAAGTCTGGATGTACTTACTATAGGCCAAGCTTGGAGCCAAGGCCTGTAAAATGCCTTTGGGGTTACAAAGGGCTTTTTCGAATTTCTCATGTTGGTTGCGCTCAACCCACCTGAGGGGTAGGTGCCACTCCCACCTCCCGAAGCATTGAGGCTCAGGTGGTGATGACTCTCATCCGAGGTGGCTCTCCTGACGCCAGACTCTGCCGTGCTCCCGGGCAGGGGCTCCTCCTGGGACAAAGACAGGGAAATCCACGCTTGAGACCTAAAGAAAGGAAGCTTCCTTAAAAACCTTGCCAGGTGCCCCTCACCCTGGCAAGCCCCTCTAACCAAGCAGAAAACCAAGGGGCGGGCTTGATGGGGGCCATGACCAGACAGGTTGGGTGTTCAGGCTCCTGACCAGGCTTGCGGAGACCCGAGCCCCTAACCTAGCTCCTGCCTCACCACGTCCACACCGGGCAAGTCCAGGGACCTCTCTGGCCTCATCTGTAAAGTGGAGTAAATAATTCTTGTCTTATACGTAAACACAAAGCCCTCTGCTCACACCGGGTCTGTGGTGGGTAGGTGGACAGACTGTGCATTTGGTGGCAGGGGACAAACTCCAGGTAACTCTGAACGCTGTCACAATGAGCCCCCTGGTTCCCCTTCCATGGAACATCAGGGCTGGAGGACCGCTGGTGAGGATGCAACCAAACGCCTCACCTCACCTCGGAATGCTCCCCAGGACATCCGGGCCCTTCACTGGGTGCATTCTACACGCTCAGCACTGTGTTAGACTTCGTACCCACAACCCCGTTACTCACTTTTGAAAAGGATATCCCATTACTATCCTTATTTTCGGAAGAAACAGAGGCACAGAGTCACTGAAGAACTCATGCAATGGCCCCCAGCCCCCTCTGACTCCAGAGTTCTGTGCCCAGACGGCAAACTGCTCCCTGGCTGCAATCCTCCCAGGGACAGGGGGCTTGCTCCCTAGGGAGCCTTCCCTGCAGAACTGTGACAGGTACAGGACGTCCTTCTTTCTCCTAACGTGAAGCTGACACTCACTTCCCAGTCACTCCCCTCGGTCCTCACTGGTCCTGTTCCCCCCCAACCTTGGGACCACCAGATTCACAAATGGGATCACATTTCATTAAGTACCTCTTTCTTTCAAATATTTGAGAAATACCCATCTCATGCCCCCCAGCCCCAGATGTCTTCGGCTTAGCACCCCTGGGGCCTTCAAAAGCCGGTGGGAACCTCCAGAACCAGGAGAGACCTTAAGTGTTATTGTACCTCCAGAGGCCCCGGGAGGCTCCTTTCTAAGCGGGGGCAAGAAGAGAATGAAGCTGTTCTTTCTCTCGCCACTCAGCAGGCTTCCTACCCCCCAGGAAGCTGGTCTCCTGGCTCTGACTTCACACCTGGCTGACATTTGACATTTAGAGACCTGTAGACAAGTCTCCTTCTGGGCCCACCAGCCACCTCCTGGCCTGTGGGGGTGCACTGCTGACCTGCCATTGGCAGGAGACAATGCAACTGTTAAAATGTCCTCCGTTCTGTAGGGGCAGAGAGGGAGCAGCCAGGATGAGGCAGGAAGGAAATAAAGAGCCCAGCGCAGGGGGTCAGGAAAGCCCCGGCAGGGTCTTGGAGGTGGGCATGTTGAGTGTCCCACTCGGGGGCCCTGGTTTCCCCAGAAACCCCTCGTCCCATGCTCTGTCATTTCCTCTCGGCTTCCCCCAAGTTACTCGGGGACGACCACCCCCCACCGCCCCTCTGAAAACCACTATCCCGAAAGCCTCTGCAAGTTAGTGTTTAATGGGTAGAGAATTCCACCTGAGGATAATGAGAAAGTTCTGGAGATGGATGGCGGTGACGGTTGTGCGATGCGAATAACCTTACTGCCTCTATACTGTATACTTAAAAGTGGTTAGTTAAAATGATCAATTTTGCATTATGTATATTTTACCACAACTTCAAAAAAAGACAACCCAGGAGCCTGGGTGGCTCAGACGGCTAAGCGTCTGACTTCGGCTCAGGTCATGATCTCGCAGTTCGTGGGTTCGAGCCCCGCATCAGGCTCTCTGTACTGACAGCTCGGAGCCTGGAGCCTGGAGCCTGGAGCCTGCTTCAGATTCTGTGTCTCCCTGTCTCTCTGCCCCTGCCCCACTCATGTTCTGTCTCTTTCTCTCTCTCAAAAAACAAAATAATAAAATAAAATAAATAAAAATAAAAAAGGACAACCCACAGAATGAAGAAAATAATCACAAATCACACACACCCCACTCCCACACACAAAAAGCCTTCCCAAGCTCTGAGCAGGAAGACCAGTGTGTGGGAGGCAAAGACCCTAAAATCCCAAAGTCACTTCTCCCCTTCCTCCTCCCTGGTAGCAGTCCCGGAGCACGGGGCACCTGTCAGGCCAATGAAGGCTAGGAGGCTAGGAGACCCAGCCTCTACCAAGAAGGTCCTGGGAACAACTCAAATATCCATCAAGAGGAGAGTGGATAAACACATCGTGGTGTCATCTCGGAATGGAAAGCTCCCCAGCAACTAAAATGAATGAACTAGCCATACATGCAATACCCTGGATGAATCCCGGACGCCCCATGAGGGAGAGAAGCCAGGTAGAGATGAGAACATAGCATATTTCCTCCACTGAAGTCCTAGGACAGGAAAAACTAGCCTGTGATGGTCAAGGTCAGGGAGTAGTCACCTTTGGGTGAGGGGTGACACTGACCGGGACGGGACCTGAGGGAGCTTTCTGGGGGCACTGGGCATGTTCTATGTGTTGATCTAGGTCGCTGTTACAGGGACATACACATCCGTGAAAACCCGTCAGCTTGGGACTGTAAGATCTGTTGTACTGTGTTCTTTTGTTCACCCCCTTGAGTTCCAGCCTAACTTGTTTTAGTTCCTCAAACGGGCCAACGCAGGTCCCCCTCAGGGTCTTTGCACTTGCTGGTCCCTCTTTCTAGAATGCTCTTCCTCCAGAACTTCCTTCCTTCTGTCTAGGCCTTGGGTCAAACATGGCCTCCTTGACGCCTCCACCTGGAGCCGCCACTCATTCCCTCCCTGCTGCCGTGCACCCTGGGATCGTCCCCAGCACGGCACCCATCACCATCGGATGCTTCCCTTTCTCGGTTTGCTTGTTTGTGTATGTTTCCCCCACCCTACTAGGATGTCGGCTCCCTGAGAGCAGAAACATGCCCATCTGGATTCACATCTTAACTCCACCCACAGCAATGGCTGGCAGACAGCAGTCGTCACTTAATAAATATTTGTGGCACGAACAGGCCATCTCTGGAGCAGGTCAGATTACGTCCTGCAACTTTACTCTCTTCAAGGTGCTGAGAGGGAATTCATTTTTTTGTTTTTTCAGTCATCCTACAAACCTGTAAGACAGGCCTCTATGTGCCGGGCACAACCTGAACTCTCAAGGGGCTCACCATGGAGCACAAGAGAAAGGAGGCCCGTATCAGACATCTCTAATAGAGTGTGAGGGATGGGCAAAAGGGGCCCGCGCCCAGGGCCGGAGAAACACCCAGAGTGAGCCTCCCAGTTCCCAGGGCAGGGAAACGTGATGGCTCTGGGTGTGGCCATGGCTGCCCAAGCCAGCTGAATGAATGTCTGGGGGGCAGGAGGGCCTGTGTTCTGGCAAGAAGCCAGCCCCTTCTAAAAAGCCAGAGAGCTCAACCAAGGCCAGCCAGTGTGCCCCTGCAGGCCCACCACCCGCTGCCATGGCAACCTGTCCTGTCAAGCCAGTGGCACTGAGAGCAGGGGGCACAGTGCCAGGAAGGTGACAGGGCATCTGCTGGGCTCCCCTGTCCTGGCAAGGGAGGCACCTTGGCCTGTCTGAACTGTGGCCGGAAGAGCTGAGTGCTGTTCCTGCATTTTTTCCTGTGTGTGTGTATGTGTGTGGGGGGGGGGGGGGTATGCCGTGCCCAAGCATCGGGCTCTGTGCTGACAGCTCGGAGCCTGGAGCCTGCTTCAGATTCTGTGTCTCTCTCTCTCTCTGCCCCTCCCCTGCTCACGCTCTGTCTCTCTCTGTCTCTCAAAAATAAATAAATGTAAAAAAAAAAAAATTAAAAAAAAAAATAATAAAAGCTGTCATTCACCGAGCATTGATTCCACGCCAGGTACCATTCTAAATACTTTCTATGCATTTCCTCGTTCTGGTCTCACAATGACCCTCTGTGGCAAGTGCAAGTCTCACTTTTGCAGAAAAGGAGGCACAGATTGGTTAATGAGCTTGCCCCAAATCTCACAGCTAGTAAGCAACAGAGCCAGGATTAGAACCCAGGCAATTGGGGTCCAAAGCCTTAACGTTAACCATCCGGAGGAGAGCCTCTCCACAGGACCGAGTCACCTCCTTTTCCCACTTGTCATTGGTTTACCGAGCTCTGCATGGTCACCAAGGCAAAAAAAAATGGGTTAGATCTGGTCTCTGGCTTAAGTTGCCACCAGCCCCCTGCAGGAGATGTGGGTAAAAATAACCACGATGCAGAGCCACAAGTGTCCAAGAAGGACAGAGGGCAGGCTGGCTCCCACACCTGCCTTTTACATCTCCCCCTGCCCCGAGGGAACATCCTGGAATGCAAGGGCTGATGATGTTCTGTCCTGGGAGGCCACCTGCTGGACAGACGGCAGAGGTACAGCCTCAGCAGCCAGCCTCTCCTCCCCTCCCTCAACAACAGGTGTTTCCAGGGCGCCCACTGTGAACTCAACATCGTGCTAAGTGTACAGATGCAGAACAACACAGACAGTAAACCCACCAGCCCTGGTGGACTTACAGTCTGGGGGAGGAGGCAGACATAAACCAGTAGCCCCCCAAGTCAAGATGTAGCCTCAGCGGCTCTGAAGGAAAAATACAGGGGGATCTGAGGGAGTGTCGGGGGGAGTCATCTTTGGACAGGGTGGTGGGGAGAGGCCTCTCCTCGGAGGTCATTTCTTTAAGTTTATTTATTTTGAGAGAGAGACAGAGCACATGCGCCGGGGAGGGGCAGAGAGAAAGAGAGAGAGAGGATCCCAAGCAGGCTCTGCACTGACAGCAGAGTCCTACTGACGCGGGGCTCGAACTCACGAACCGTGAGATCATGACCTAGAACCAATTTGGCTACACCGTGCCCCACGGCCCAGGCTTGGCAGGTTCTGAGGTGGGTGGGGGTGATGGGGGGAGGCACTCTTGGGGGTGAGGGAGTGACCGGGAGGCAGGGATCGTAGGGAGGCAGCACCCATCAACAAGTTGGCTGTGGGGAGAAGATGAAGCATCTGGAAGGGGGTGGGGGGCAGCTGTGAAGATGGGGTGTCAGGGCGCTGATGGGATTAGGGGCCGACGTTGGCAGGGCTATGGGACCCAGCGGCTTTCCAGAACCTCTTTCTTCTGCTCCACCCCGTTTCACCCTGGTTTCCGCAGCCACCCCTGTCATGCCCGCCCCTCCCTCTGATGAGGAAAACACAAGGGCTCTGCCCAAGCTGGCTCCTTCCACAGCGGGCAAAGGGAGCGGGGGGGGGGGGGGGGGGGGGGGGGGGAGGCGGTGGCAGGATGTTTGGAGTCACGGGAAGCCCAGAATCATGGCGAGGTCATGTAAGCCCCTTGACCGGGTCTGGGTGCCCTTCCCTCCTTGTCAGGCTCCCCATCTCCATTAGTCCCTGACCCCCACCCACCCTGGGCAGCATGACGGTGGCCAGCAGACCGAGGAGGTACCCAAGAGAGATCACTTGTTGCAGGGGCCTGAGCCTCATACTGTTGGGGGAGGGAGGCTTTAAGAGAAAGAATACAAAAGTACAAATACAAAAGAGGGTAGGGGGAGCCTCAGAAGGGTCTGAAACTTACACTTCACTGGCCTCAGGGTAACTCCATAACCTCAAGCAAGGGGCCTGACCTCTCAGGGCCCATCCTGTAGAGCTGTGAGCACCAGCAGAGACAACCCCGCGTTGTCGCTGGGTCAGCCTCCGGTGCGCTGGGGCACGGTGCGGCACCTGCTATTGTCGCCTGGGCTCCCCTGTGGCTGGAGGGCAGTGGGGAGGGCCCCTGCTCTCCCTGAGCGCAGGGAGAGCAGCTTCTGGGGTAGGAAGCACTGAAGAGAACAAAAGGGGGATGGGGGGTGTGTGACCCACCCTGACTGTCCTGCCCCCACTCCAGAGCCAACCTGGCACCAAGTGGGGGCTCTGCACATGGCCCTGAACTAGGACTTCATCCTGCCGGCCCCGTTTCACAGAGCAGGTACATGCCACGCCTCCAGGCCAGCAGCAGGAGAATTAGGCTACTGGACAGAGGCCCAAGGTGGGGATGGGGCAGTGGGAGGGGCACACATCCAGCTGCCCCCACAGCCCTGACCCCCCTGCTGCCCAAGCAGGGGCTCACCTCAGATTGCCCCTGTTTGGTGGGGCTCCCAGGACCCGCAGGGCCGGGGAGATGCCCCAGGGGGGCACTGAGTTCTGGGCGGAACCCACAGGGCAGCCAAGGCTTCCAGCGGGCTCAGGTTGGGACTTGGGGAGGGAGCGTTCCCCGCCAGAACGGCCCCGGAGGGACACTCACTGCTGCCTCTGGCCTCCTGTCCCCTGGCACGCTGCAGCAGCTGGGCCTGCTGGCAGAGTCATCGGGGTGGTCCTTGGCATGCTCCCCCCTTCCCCCGCCCTGGGAGCGGGTCCCGCAGGGTGCCCGCACTCGCTCACTCCCTGGCCTTCGCCGTGACCTCTGGGCATGTCAGCTGTACCCGCACAGCGCCAGACGTGAGAGGCCGACCGCCCCCTCACATCCCTTTAAGACCCTCTCCACAAACACAGAAGCGAACCAGAGGCAGGCACTCACCCTAACGGGCACAGGTTTGACTCCTCCAAAGCGGGGGCTCCTTTCCTTTGCCTGGGCCACCTCCCTATGACAACAACCAACCAACCTTCATGGGGAAAGCAAGCTCTCTGACAAGAAAAGTGCCCTTTGTGGCCTCATTTATAGCACCCGTTGTACACAGGGCACTGGGCGCAGGGTCAAAGGAGACTTCTGTCCCCTGGCAGCTCATAGCCTAAGAGGAGGTGCGTAACAGGGGACATGATGTAAGGGCCCTGGAACCAGGCCAAATGCAGAAACAGGCTCCACGAGGCCATGTGCCCTGGCCAAGGTCCCATGTTGGTCTGGGTTGAGCTGAGAGATCTTAGGTGGCCCAACTCCCTTCACCTCCCCGCAAACTACCACAAGTGTAATTGGTACTGATTGAAACCAAAACCTTCTCCCCGTGCAGGCCCCCTGAGGGTCGTGAGTTTCTTGGAGGGATGCCGCCCAGGGCAGGGCCCTGTAGGTCTCTGTTACCAGTCCCTTCAGCCCTGCTAGGGCAGCTCAGGACCTGAGGCAGGTACAGGCGGAAACAGGGTCCTGGGATCTTAAATCTTCCCAGTAGGGAAAGAACATGGTTCTGAGGGTGCAGTCCACAGGGAGGACGGACAAGGGGAGCCAAGGGATGGGGTGGGGACGTGAGGGGTCTTATAGATTTATAACATCTCAAATCGTGGGGACTATTACCCAGTCCCTGTCCCCCAAAGATGCGAATGTGGTGAGTGGGCAGCCAGGCACAGTGCCACCTCCTGTGTCTGTCGCCCTCGCACCGGAGTGAAGGAAAGACCGGAAGGAAAGACACCGGAGGGAAGCTAAGACCTGGGGTCTTAGCTCTTTGTCCTCTTCCAAATGATAGGATAGAGAATGAGGGCTAGCGTCAAAACGGACCTGGGCTCCAATACCAGCTCAGCTGCTTAGTGCCGACTTGAACTTGGGCAAGTGTTTAAGCCATCCAAGCCTCAGTTTTTCCATCAGTAAAATGGGAATAATTACACTTACAGAATATAATGGGAGGCATGTGTCCAAAACACTCAGCACTATGCCTGGCACAAAATTGGTAAACAATTGGTTTCCAGCATGTTTTTCCGTCTGTGGAATGGACACACATTTGATATAGCCCCCACCTCACCCCTAATTCCCAGGTGTCTAGAGTGTTAGTAGCCACAGAATGAAAGATGCTGAGGGTGGGTGGTGGGTGAGAATGTTTTCGAGTTCCTTCCATTGAATTATCTGCTCCGTGAAGACTCTTCCTGCCCCATTGGGTCTCTGGTTAATCATATTAGCTCTCCTGGGCTCTCCTGGGAAAGCCAGGTATGTGCATCTCCCCTCAACTTGCCTTTGAAGTCTGGGGCCCTTTGATGTGAGTGGGGGAGGCACCAGCCTGGGATTTGGCCAGCCTTGTGGTCAGCAGCTAACGGGGCACAGGGCTTGGTGGAGTTTGGAAATACAAGTCCCTCCACCCTGCCTGAGTTACCCCAAGCGCAGGCTTTGACGTCAGACTTCCCGGGACTGGGATCCCAGCACTGCTTTTAACGACAATGCACCCAGCCCCTCTGAGCCTCAGACCCCCAACTGTAGAGAAAGCCGACAGCAGCGCCACGCTTGTGGGTTTCTGGAAAGACAGAAGAGAGAGAAAGAAAAAAAAAAAAGACAATGAAAGAAATGGTGCTGTTTTCCGTCTCACTTATTAAGACTCGCCAAGTGAGTCTATAGAGCTGGCGGACTTTGATGTTCCAAAAGTCTCAGTGCCCTTTTAAGCTTTAGCGGAAGTATAGTCTGTTACATACACTTCTATTCCAGAACCATAAATGCTACAACTTTACAAAGAACATTGCAGCTTAATTTTCTTTTATGTGTAGTTAGTCTTACGGATTTTGAATAATAATGTTCATATTTCGAAGGTTTATTATGTTTGCATCCATCGTCACAACCGTATTTTCCTTTTTTAAAATATTTTCTTAAGTAATCTCTACACCCAACGTGGAGTTCGAACTTACAACCCGGAGATCGAGAGTCACATGCTCTGGTGACTGAACCAGCCAGCTGCCCCCATTGTTACAACTGTAGTAAGGTATGATTGATACACAACAGCTGCAAATATTTGAAGTGTGCATTTCGGTAAGCTTTGACATACTACACAACCATCCCTACAATCAAGACACTGAATGTATTTATCACGCCCACAAGTTCCCTTGTGCCCCTTTGTAATTTCTCCATCTCTCCTCTCCTCCTAGACAACCCCTGAGCCACATTCTGCACCGCTTCTCTACAATCACTAGTTTGCATTTTCTAAAATGGGACAGAAATGGGGCGCCTGGGTGGCTCAGTCGGTTAAGCGGCCGACTTCGGCTCAGGTCATGATCTCGCGGTCCGTGAGTTCGAGCCCCACGTCGGGCTCTGTGCTGACAGCTCAGAGCCTGGAGCCTGTTTCAGATTCCGTGTCTCCCTCTCTCTGACCCTCCCCCGTTCATGCTCTGTCTCTCTCTGTCTCAAAAATAAATAAACGTTAAAAAAATTTTTTTTAATGGGACAGAAATGGAATCAAACAGTATACACTATCTTTTGTCTGGCTTCTTTAAGTCAGCATCATTATTTTGAGGGCCAGCCTCATTGCCTGTTTCAACAGTTAATTGTCAAGTAGCATTCCGACGTACAGATACGCTACAATCTGTTTATCCAGTCACCCACTGATGGACATTTGGGTTGTTTTGAATTTCAAATAATGAAATTTTCATTTTGTGTTTTTTGGAAGATAGCAAATGTTGACTGAAACGACAAAATTAAATTTAAAATGTCTTATTACAAATTCACGAAACCAAGTAAGTACAAGAGGAATTTAAATAATTACACTTACCAACGGATGGTTTTTGTAAGTTTCTAGCATTTATACTTTTGATGTGGTTAACATTTCAAAGAGCACTAAAAGTGCACCCTGACTCTTGGGGCTCCCTTTATCTTTACTAAGTGCTCCAGGGGATTACTGCGATCAGTTTAGGGAGACCCCAAGTCGTAGTGCACATAGACCTCTCAGCATAGCCCATGCCTGGCACCCGGGGGGCACTCCCTAAGCACTCCTTATTCCCACAGTATGTGCTCCCTTGAGTGCTTGCCCTTAGTTCTGGTTCTTTTCCTTGCCCTACACACACACACACACACACACGCACGCACACACACACACACACACTCGCACAGGCTCTCCAGCCCCAGACTAGGTTGTGTCATCCAACTCCAGCCCAATTTCAGCACCAGTGAGTCTCAGTGGGAGGACATAGGGAGGTGGGAGGCAGGAGGCAGGGGTGGCTGGCTGGGCTATGGGAATCTCTGAGAAGCTTCCCAGTGGGAGGAGAGGGATCCTCCTGGTGGTCTCTTTGTTTGTTTCCCAGGGCGGGCTGAGCCTTCACCTCCTGACCCTGTGGGAAGCACAAGTTGAGTCTGGGCTCTACCCAGGAGGGGTTGGGAAGGAGAGCCGGGGCTGGAGGGAGCATGAGACTCGGAGTCAGACAGGCCTGGCCCCTACCAGCTGTACTATGTCAGGCTGGTCCCCCTCTAGGAGGGTGATGCCAGCCTTGCTCAGATCACGCAGCTCGTGAAAGGATCCGGAGACAGAAAGGAAGTGAGAGGGTGGCATACAGGACTCCCTAACATGAATCGTGGCCCTAAGGAGCCAGGAGCACTAAGGAGGCATTCTGTTGCTGATGTAAAACATCAGCATGCTAAGAGAGGGATACTGAGCATTTATTGAACATCTACTATGATCCCCCCCCACCACCACGTGCTGAGGACAGCGAGATGGACGAACTTGGAACCAGAGGAAGCTGGTGACCTGTGGGGCTTACCTGTGGCCACTGGATCAAGCAGCGTCTCCCCATCCTTACCATCTTACCTGTGCGCCCCCCAGTCCAGGGACCGGCTTCAATGTATTCACTCAATAAATATGTACTGAGCACTTGCATGGGTCAGAACTGTGCCAAGCCCGGGGGTTCAGTGGTGAACTGAACAGACAGTGGATCTGGCTTAACGCCCAGAGCGGGAGGGAACAGACAAAAATGAACAGCACCGAACAAATCAATTTCTGAGCACGGAAGAAAGGAACATGGTGACATGACAGAGTGCAGGAGGTCAGCTGAGATGGGGTAAGCAGGGAGAGGCCTCTCTGTGCAAGGGGGCTAGGAAATGACTGTGCTGGGTGCGGTCGTGTCCAGTATCACTTCCAGGATCAGAATAACTGAGGGTCCAGCACAGTTTTACCACTCGCTAGGCGTTCGGTCCTGAGCAAGCTCCATGTCAGTTTCTTCACCTGTGAAATGGGAGTAAATATCCAGTCTGCTTCACAGGGATAGGAAGGGTAAATTAGATAATGCAAGCACATTATGGTAAGCACTTACTAAATAATAGATTATCTCTAGCTTATCCAGCCTGGGCTGGGTACCCACAGTCTGTGGCTTAGTCCCTGTGGAGAAAACTCCCGAGTCCGTGTTTCCTAACTGATTCCAGAGTGTCTTTTTCTCATGCAACCTACAGCAGGGGTCTCAAACTCATATGTCCCGGGGGCCGGGCAGATGGGTATAGCATGTTAAGGAGAGCTGGGGACTGTGGCGTGTAGAGAACAGACCCTCCTAAAGAAAGCAGGTACTATTCAGCTTTAGGGAACACTTGCCACGTTGAAATGAGGGTCAAGACCTTTCCATTTCTCAAATGATGAAATAAAACTATTTTATTCAAGGGCACCTGGCTAGCTTGGTCGGTAGAGCATGAGACTCTTGATCTCAGGGGTGTGAGTTTGAGCCCCAGGTTGGGTGTACAGATTACTTTAAAAAGAGGCAAAACTATGTTATTCAAAATCTAAAGCATTTTTTTGTGTTGGCGATTTAAATAAAAACGTTGCGAAACATTGTTGGGAGTAGACAAAAGAGCGCTATAAGCCAAGGCTGGCCACAGGCATGGTTTGTAACGTCCACTTAGCGCCAAACCCTTTGCTAAGGATGAAGAATGCAAAGTGAGCCAGGCAGCAGGCTCCCTGGTGGAAAACTCCTAAGGGCTCGAGGACCTCAACCTTCAACAGAGAATGGCTCGGATCAGAGCCTGCAGGGGGAGAGAGACCACGTAAGAAGGCCCTTGTGGAAGAGGAAACCGTTAAGCTGGACACTGGGATAAACAGGAGTGTCTTGTGTGAATGAAGAAGGGGCAAAATTACTCTGGACTGAGGAAGAATGGCTTTGTACTTTGGGGGAAGGGTCGGTATTTCCATGGGGCTGGAGTGCATTTGGGGAACAAGGGCATTGTGGGGGCGGGGAGGGCGGGGTCTCTATCTCCAGATCACAGAGAGCCACAATGGAAGCCAAGAGCCTGTGTTTAGAGCCACCATTTCCACTATTGGATTCATTCATCTATGCCGCAAATCACAGCAAGCAAAGTTCAGCCATGAACCAGCGGCTAGCGCCTCAGGAGAAGTGAGTCAGGAGCCATCCCTGCTTCTTGGGAATTCACAGCCCAGTGGCAGCCACTGAAGAGAATTTGGGCAACTGATCTATGAGTGCCATACTTAGAAGTGTCCTCTGCTCAATTGCTGGGGAGTTGGTGAGAGGTCTGCAGAGGAAGGGACTTTCGAAAAAAATGTTTTTAATTGTTTACTATTTATTTTGGAGAGAGAGACAAAGCGTGAGAGACAAAGAGAGAGAGAGAGAGGAAACAGAATCTAAAGCAGGCTCCAGGCTCCGAGCTGTCAGCACAGAGCCCGACACGGGCTGTGTCCCGTGTCCCGACAAGAACTGTGAGATCATGACCTAAGCCAAGGTCAGATGCTTAACCGACTGAGCCACCCAGACACCCCGAGGAAGGGATTTTTAAGAGGTGTGTTGGTAATTAAGCAGTTCACCAGGGGCATACGATGGAAACATACATGCAGAAAAAGGGGCACATGAAATGCAGAGGTGTGCTGGGAAAGTAAGATAGCCAATGTCACACTGGCACAGAGGAAATGCTCATTAAATATGTGCAGACCTGAAATGCCTTCTTGCCTAGCCCCCCGAGAAAATCTAGCTTTTGCAGTTAACCTGCTGTAGACTCACTGGAAGAAAAGCAGGTTTGTTCAATGAATGAATCCACAAACTGCCGGATGCTACCGGCACTATGCGCTTTACTCACGTTTACTACTTACAACATTCCTGTCAAGGAGATACTACCTATCCTGTATCTCCATTTCATAGCCGAGGAAGCAGACGCTTCAAGATGGTCAGTGACTGGTCTAATACACTCAGATCGTGACAGAGAGGGATCCCGACTCTGCCTCCTGGCAGCCTGACCTCACGGCCCCAGCACTTAACCATGCCGCATATGTTACTCACGTAGAGGAAGGGTGTGGAACAGCCTGATGGAAAGCATTCAAGAACCGCGAGGGACTTTGCTCTCCCTCCTCCAGGCAGCTGGAACGACCCTGAGAGGTTATCTCCCAGGTCAGGTAATCCGTCGGCCAGTCCGTCTGGGGCAGGGGAAGCGAGAAGGTGTCATTCCCCGCCTGGGAAGAGGGCCGTTCTGGTCCTTCCTGCAGGAAACAGATCCTGGACGGACAAATACCCTTGAAAAATGAGAAGGAGGACCGTGAGCCTTTGTCCCGAAGAGGTGACAGTTTCGGTTTCTTCTGGGGTGCCGGAGCTGCAGAAAGATCCGTGACGGATGGGCTTTGACAGAGTGGCTCTTGCTGGTCAGAGAGCGATTCCAGGCCCCTACGTGGCTCTGGGCCAATACACATCAGGAAGGAGCTCTGTCTGCCGCTCCTGGACCCCGGGAAAGGTAAGACTGAGAGTTTTTTACGTCCTAGTACAAGGCACACGTTCACCCTCTCATCTGCGGGGAAGCAGTAAGGCTCAAAGCACCGGTTTAGGTGATAAGCAGAGACCTGCCCTTCACGTACTGGCTGTTCCCACCTGTAAATTTGTGGCCTTGAGCCAATTACCATGTTTCTTCTGAGCCTCTGTTTTCTCATCTCTGAAGTAGGGGTGATGATAAAATCAGCTCAGTGATTAGCAGAGTGCCAATTGCTTTGAGCACTCAATAAATGTTAGCTGTTGCCGTAATCATTCACTTTAGCTAAAAGGTTTATCGAGGACCTCCCATGTGTCACGTAGTGCAAGGGACACAGGATGAATAAAGCGTTCTCCTTAATTTCAAGGAGCTCCTGGTCCACTATGAGAAATAGATGTATCTTCTTTGTTGTTCCTTTCCCAACCTTGGTGGGTAAAGACTGCTGAATGTCCCTGTTGGAACAGGGACCACCTGGATTCTAGGTCACGTGGAGACTGGGGAGCTCTGGATTTGGGGGAGGCTGATTCCTGTACCTCTGTCTAGCTATAGGCACTCCCCTCTGTTGCCATTCTTGGTTCCCATGTCCTCGCCAGGGGTTTCCCTTGCACTAACCATAATCTGTCATTGTGTTTTTAATCTGTATATTCACAACCCGTAGGAGGGTTGCCTTCTGCCTCTGGGGAAGGGTCTGATGCGAGGGCTGGGACCAACAACCCAGAACCGACAAGCTCCCACGCTGGGAAATTTGAATGACAGCCAGGGAGCATAATAATATCCACACACATAAGGATTTACAAATACACCAGGGTTTGGAGTCCACAAGGCACTTTCACAATGGTTTCATTTAATCCGTATGGAAGGAGGATCTCCAGTAATGTTTTATAGATGAGGAAGGAACCTGAACGCAGGGAGCGGGGGTCCAAACGGTGACGAGAACTCCAGGCCACCCAGGTTCTCAAGGTTGTCTGGTAAGGATCATGGGGTGCTTGTTAAATATGTAGATGGCCAAGCCCTCTCCCCAAATTCTAATTCGAGAGGTCAGGAGTCAATAGTTTAACAAACACCCCCGGGTGACACTTGTCTTCGGGCAAGTCCGGACACAGTGCCATTCCCTGATTTACTCACTTAGCGAAGATTTTTGGGATCCCAACTGTAATGTGTACAATGGTGAAAACACAACAAACAAGGCGGTCCTTAGCTTTACGGAACTAAAAGCTGCTGGTAGAGCAGACTGTCCAGGTCCCGTGGTTTGCCGCTCCCCCTCGCTGTCCCCGCCCCTCCCCCACTCTCTTCCCGGTGACAGTGAGGTTCCTTCCTGCTGGGTGGACCAGCTCCACCCCAGCTACCTGCCTCCCCCCCACCCCCCAAGTTTGGAGCTCCCAGCTGAACCTGCTGGGCCTCCTCCCATTCTCTGTACCTGCTCCGGGCCGAGCCTGTGGTTCTTTGGAGCCGGAG
Organism: Prionailurus bengalensis; assembly: GCF_016509475.1. Taxonomy (NCBI): domain Eukaryota; kingdom Metazoa; phylum Chordata; class Mammalia; order Carnivora; family Felidae; genus Prionailurus; species Prionailurus bengalensis. Next base: position 30,955,392 of record NC_057351.1, on the reverse strand, counting down.
CGTCCTGTGAAAGGCCTGGACGTGGGCCCAGCACAGAGCATTTCAGTAAATGTCGCCCAGGCTAAGAAAGGACGTGGGGAGGAGGAGCCCTCCTGTGCTGAGGGAAACAGCCGGGGCCTGACAAGGGGCAGGGATTTATATTTCTTTATAGGTAGTTCCAGCTCTGATGTGACGGCACCCGGAAGGGAGGCCGCATGAGGATCACTCCCAAGCAGCTGAGGAAAGCAGGGCCCAGAGAAAGGGAAATGAGAGGTCCTGAGCTGAAACCCAGGTCCCCCGGGGGCAACTGCCAGGCCAGACAGGGACTGCAGGCCATGGACAACACAGGACACACCTTTCTCCTGAAATCACTGGGATGATGCCCACCACACGTGCTCCACTCTCAGGGGCCGGGATCACCCTGTTAGCTATGCCCCGGGCTCCGGCTTCTGCTGAAACACTTCCCCTTTCTGATGGAGAAGTGTGTCCTTCATCCTGGTCACTTGTGCCCTTTGCCTTCTAGAGAACACTTCCATCCCTGTCTGAGGCAGGTCCCCAGGGGCCTTCCTCTGGAGCTCACCTTCTTGGTTCCAGCAACTCCCAGTACCGTCACCCCTGATTTCCCAGAGCCATCCAGACAGGCCTTGCCAGTTAAGGCCAGGAGTGCTCCCCGAGGCCATCTGGGTGAGGGCCCGGAAGGCTGGCACCTGGCCAGGGTGGGTGGGGGGGGAGCATCGCAGGTCAGCCTGGGGCCTCACCTGGCCTGAGAGCCTCCAGGATGCACTGTCATTCCCTACCTGCTGCTGTTGAGCCATACATCCATTTGGAGCTTGGAGAAACAGGAAAGGGCAGGGATCCGACGTTAAGGCAGAGCAAGGAAGCCACAATTCTGACCTGCCAGTTTGAGGGTGAGGAGTTTACCAGGGCCTCAGAAACATGGCCTGGAGTATCTAAAGTAGCAGAGTGCCAGGGTCCTCAAACGCGGCAAACTAGAGGGTCGCGGGACCTATGGGCTCCTCTAGCTCAGCGGGTCTCCTCCCTCCCAGGCTCAGGTCTGGCCCTCCCGCAGCAGGTGGTCCCTCTGGGGGCCACCCCCCTGGGTGGTGGGGGGGGAGGTACAGGATCCCAAGGCTTCCCCCAGGGAAGGAGGGAGAGGGCGGGGCGGCAGCGAAGGCCCAGGATAAAAGGGGCGGAGGCGCCGCTCCGGGCCCAGCCAGCCCACCATGCAAGCCCCCCGTCTGCCCTGGTTCTTCCTGCACGCCTGGTGGGCCCTGCTCCAGGCGGGCGCCGCGACCGTGACCCCGTCGCCCCTCCGTACGCAGGGGCAGCCCTCGTCGCCGTCCCCTCTAGCGTACATGCTGAGCCTCTACCGCGACCCGCTGCCCCGGGCGGACATCATCCGCAGCCTGCAGGCGCAAGGTAGGCTGCGCAGTCCCGCCGAGCCCCGGGGGCGCCTTGGGACTCCGGAAGGGCGCTGGGAAATGCTGCGAGAGGGTGGCTCCGGGCTGGGGACCCCGCCGCTGAGGGCGCTCTGCGCTGGGAGGGAGGAGCATCGGGGGTCCAGGTCTGGGGTGGCACCGGCGTCGGCACTGGCTCGGCGCGCAGGGTCGGCGGGTGGAGGGGATTCTGGCATCGGGAAGGGCCCCGGGGCGGAGACCCCTGCGTTCTGGGCCTTGGTTTAGGGTGGGTAGAGCGCAGCGCTGGAGGGTGGGAGCCCGATTGCGCCAGTCGACGATGCGGTCTTGTTCAACCAAGTAACCTCCGGGCGCCTCGGTTTGCGCTTCCGTGAAATGGGGACAGCAGTCCCTCCCTTATAAAAGTGTGGCGAGCGCCAGGTGACAAAGCACATAAAACGCTTAGCACAAAACCAGGCATGGTAATACAGTGGTCGTTATTATTGCTACATACGCTCTGTCGAATTTCTTTTCGCGCGTCAGGGTGAATGGATGCCGGAGGCTGACCACGAACTTCGAAACCCAGCACCGAGCGCGTAACAAACATCAGGGATTATAGTTCAGAGATACGGCACTAGAGGTGGAGTGCCCCGAAGTCGGGAACTGAGGCAGGCTTGGGGACTCGAGTCCAGGCCGGGAAGGTGCCAGTGTCCCGAGTAGTACCGGGTTCGGGGCCTAGATTTGGTTGGGGGAAACGCTCAGCGGCCGTGGTGACGCGGGAGTTTCACCCTCGGAGTCGGGGCAGGGCGCTCTGGGCATCGGGCACGACGGACAGGTGGGTGCTGAGTGGAGGGACCCCTTCCGCGGGGTCCCCTTGCCCCATGCAATCCACATCCTGACTCCTGGGGTCGGGGGCAGACCCCTGCCGCCCTGCGCCGGCCTGTGCCTCCCTCTGCCGGCTGGGGCCAGACGGCCCTCCCCCACGCTGGGGCGCAATCCACATCCGATCATCTGACCTAATTGGCCACCCGCCAGCCCTTTGGTCGGGTGCGGGGGTGGGGGCTCTTAGCTCCCTGGCCTGCCACGTCTGGGGTCAGACAGCCGATGACCCCTCTTGAAGGGTCATCTGGGGATCAGCCAGATTTAGGGACACCCGAGGGGCTAACCCGAGGGGCTTGGAAATTACTGGAGGGCTCTGCTCAGTCCCTCTACCGGAAAGCTGGTGTGGGGAGGAGGCTGGGCAAAGGGGCAGAGAGTGCCCTTCTTTAGTTCACTCTCTCCTTCTGGAGAGTTCCGGAAGGTTCGTGGTGGTTTGAGAGTCTGGGAGACTGGAAAACTGGGTTCAGTTCCCTCAAACCCTGCTTCCCAATTCCTGGTGTATCCCTTGCAGAACCAGTTTCCCCTTTTGTAAAACCGGGGGCTGGCTTTCCTTCTGCCTCATTTGTGTGTGAATGCGGCAAAATATACATGACAAAGCCTACCATTTTACTGTTTTTAAAATGTACAGTGACTTTAAGTACATTCACAGTGTTGTGAACTGGTTTCAGTTTTTGAAAGCAGCCAGAGGAGCCTGCCTGGAGGGACACGGGTGGAGAAGGGATGGTCTAACTGCTCCTTTCCCTCTTGGGTTTATCTGTCTTGCCGCACCTGTAAAGCGGGAAACGGGGTGCTGGAGTCTAACCAAACTGGGTTTGCATCTTCGTCTGTGGCTGTGGAGCCAGCCTCAGCTCTGACCTGCAGTTTTCTCTCATCTGCGAAACCGTGATAATGGTGGGGAGGATTCAAAGAGACAATGCTTGGCCCGGGAAGCAATGAGTGGCAATTAACTGCTAGTTTGTAATAATGTAGAGTGGACACTTAGCGTCATACCCACACCCTCCTTTCCTACGGAGCCTGGAATCCTAACTCGGCCTCAGCATCCTGTTTGAGGGTGAGGGAACCCCCAGGGCATGGGCCCAACCACTTTCTTCTTTAGAATTGGATGCGGGTCAAGAATATCCCTGGGGCCTGTGTGGCCGATTCTGTTGAGTTGCGTGGATAGGTTTCAGGGTGTCCACGAACCCTTTCCTGATACCTGATACCAACAAATCACATTTGCTGTGGAAGTGGGAGATGCTTTCTTTCCTGGGGAGAGCATTCTTGGCTTGTAGCAAGCATCGGTGACCCCCAAAAGATTAGGCACCCCTATCCTAACAAGAACCAGAGACCGATCTAAGAGAACCTATCAGCACTGTGTCCCAAGGACCCCTTGGCTGGGGGTGGGGTCATGGAGTCAGAGACTCCGCCCCACTGGGAAGGAGCGCTCCATACACATTGTCCATCCTGGTAATGGCTGACTTTGCTCTTCTGTCCAGGTCTTTCACTACCTATCTGGACACCTTCGTTTCTAACCTTGGACGTCCGCAATAATAAGGAAGTGGTTGATGACAGCTGACACCTATTGCACGTTGGTTGTGCTGGGCCAAACACTTTCTGCACATTATCTCAGCGAATCCTAACACTTCTGTGAGGTGATACTGTCACTGGCTCCCTTTTGCAAAGCGGGAAACTGAGGCCCAGAGAAGGAAACTAGCCTGCCCAGTGTTAAACAGCAAGTGGCAGGATTTGAACCATCATAGGAGGCACGAGAGCCCCTGCTCTTGATCACTGAGCTGGAATGTCTTCCTCTAAAAGGCCATTCATTGGTGGATACTTGAGATGAAAAGTCTTTAACTCCTGGTGCAGGTGGCCAGGAGTTGTTACGCGTCCCACGGAATCCCCAGGTGGCTAGGGGGTGCTGCAGTGGGCAATGGGTAATGCAGGCCTCTCCCCACACCTCCAGGGAGAGTTGCTAGCCAGGGGCGGGTTATTGCCCCCTACAGGTGCTAATGAGGAGGGAAGTGGAAATTAAGTGAAGAGCCTCTGGGGATGGGCTCGGAGAAGCTGCCAGGAGGCTGAAGCTGGAAACTGCTTCCTTGTAATAATGCAGGCTGGATTTCTCAGGGAAATTCACTTACATCATCTCACCAAAGATGCTCTAGGAGGGAATAAAAAAAGGAAACTGTCGTGCGGTCTGCCCAGAGTGGACCCAAATCGGAGATCGTCACTACCCTTGAGATCTGTTCGCAAAAGGGTCAGTGTTTTTATTCTAAGGAATGAATAATCCCTGACTTTTATTTAGCAACAGACGGTCAACCCTCTTTATTTCCATGAAAGCTTGTGATGAGGCCGAGATGGGCAGGGCATGACCATTCCCATTGCAAAGGAGAGGAAACTGGGCTCGAAACAAGTTCAAGGTCACTTTTAGCATGCACACATACATGCTATTCCCAGATATTGGGCCAAATTAGTCCGGGACTAAGATGAATGGAACACGCTTCCCCATTCTGTTTCATCCATTTTGGGTTTTGTCATCTTGGGGAGGGGGCTGGGACCAGGCTGGGGGAGGGGGCTGGGACCAGCTGTGTGCAGGCTGTGTCTGCCCCAGGTGTGTGAATGACCTGACAGGGGGCGGTGATGAGCACCTTGCAGGTAGATGGGAAAGCCCACTGGTTGGAAAACTGCCAGGTCAGTGCAAAGTCATGCTTAGAATGTGTGAGGTTGTCAAAAACCCCGGAAGTTTCTGCCTCCATCTTTAGGAATAGGTGGAGGAGAGGGTGGCCGGCCTTGGGCTTCTGTTGCCTGGGCCTCCCAAGAAGGTTCGGGGCCTTTCCACGTGCCCGTGAATCAGGCCACCGTTTCCAATGAGAAAACGGGAGTCTGGGGAGCTCAGGGTCACAGGGTGAGGGGAAGCCCAGGGTTTAGGTGAGAAAGCTCAGGGTTTGGCCAAAGAGCAGGGAGAACGCATCCAGCGTCTACGAGCTGTTCTCTGGCTGGGGGGTGTCTTAGTGGGAACAGCAGGACCGGGATTTGGAGTGTGGGCTTTGCGGTTGGGCAAATCTGGGTCAATTCTTGGCCCCGCCACCTCGTGCAGGTAATTTAACCTCTCTGAGCCTCGATTTGAATTGGACTAAAATGGACTCCACATTCCCAACTCGTAGGGTTGGGGTGAGGATTGAGAGGGTCCCTGTCAGATGGGCTGCAACATGAGCTCTGGGGAGCATACAGGGGGCCCCCACTCACCCTGCTTCCTTCCTGGTTTCTCCCCACCCAGATGTGCACGCCGATGGGCAGAACTGGACCTTTGCTTTTGACTTCTCCTTCCTGAGCCAAGCGGAGGATCTGGTGTGGGCCGAGCTCCGGCTGCAGCTGGCCGGCCCTGTGGACCTTCCCCCTGGTGTGCTGCCCTCCATCGAGATTTTGCACCAGCTAAAGCCGGATGCGGAGCAGGACCCAGCCGACTGCCGGGAGCGTCTTCGGATGGACTCGTTCACTGTTCCTCTGTCCCAGATGACCTTTTCCTCAGGCAGCATGGTCCTGGAGGTGACCAGGCCTCTCTCCAAGTGGCTGAAGCACCCTGGGGAGCTGGCGGAGCAGGCGTCCAGTTTGGCCAGAGAGTGTCCGCAGCGGCCTCCCGTGCCGCCGGTCGCCAGTGCGCTCCTCGTGCTCTACTCCAACCTCTCCCCGGAGCAGAGGCGGCTGGGTGGCTCCACCTTGCTGTGGGAGGCGGAGAGCTCCTGGCGGGCCCGAGAGGGACAGCTCTCCCAGGAGAGGGGCCGGAGGCACCGCCGGCACCACTTGCCGGACAGAAGCCAGCTGTGTCGGAAGGTCAAGTTCCAGGTGGACTTCAACCTCATCGGATGGGGCTCCTGGATCATCTACCCCAAGCAGTACAACGCCTACCGTTGTGAGGGCGAGTGTCCTAACCCTGTGGGGGAGGAGTTCCATCCCACCAACCACGCATACATCCAGGTGCGGAGCCCTGCCAGGGGAGGGGAGGCGGCGGGCTCTGCGGGAGAAGTGGCCATACTGCCGGATCGGGGGACAGGACTCGAGCTCTGCGATCCCATTGCTGTTCATTCATTCACTTATCCGAGCACCAACAGTGTGCCAGCTGCTGTGCTGGGATATAGGGATGGCCTGTGGCACCAGCCTCAGAGGGGCCTAGGAGGAGTCATGCCCCACCGGGTAACCTCGAACACCTCGCTCCCTTAGGACTTCTTCCTGGTCTTTTCGTAAAATTAGGGGTGGCGGGGTATAGACTAGAAGGTCTCAGCTTCCCCTCGGCCCTGATTTCTAGGAAAGGGAGTTCAGAATCTGGATTTTGGGAATAAACCTGGATTTGATTCCTACAGATTAGCTGGGTGATATTGACCAAATTGCTTAGTCTCTTTGAGCCTCAGTTTTACCACCTATGAAATGGGGACGGCAACGCCGTGTTTCACAGGAATGTCGTAGGGTTCAAGGAGACGATACATATACCCATGTACATCTGTGGGCAGATAACCAGCACGTGTGATGTTGTATTATCATTACTAGAAGTCTGATTCGCTGATGAAATGGGGGCCACATTTATGGGGCCATGGTTGGCATAATACCATTTCCACCCACTGTACTTTTGCTGCCTGAAAGAGGAGGTTTCTTTGCAGTAGAGAAGGCCCGAGGCTACCCCCAGGTGCCACACCCATCAGCCTAAGGTCTAGAAGGTGGTGGAGGAAAGCAAAGGGAGAATGAGAGGGAGAAAACAGAGAAGAGGGCCTAACATCATGACCCTAGTATTTGGATTCAGAGCCTCTGGGGAGTATGTGAGCTGAGCTCATGCAAGGGAAGCACTGGTGGGGCCAGAGCTCTGTGGGACCTTCCCTGGGCGGAGGCCTGAGCCTCTCCCGGGACTTCCCGCCACTAACCTACCTGCTGCATGATTAAGGGGGCCTGCAGAGACCCAGATAGTCCCAACTGGCAACTCGCGGGTGACACTCGGATCTGAAAAGACTTTGCTGGACCACAGGGACAGGGCCCAGTTCCAGAGTGCCAAGGGATTGTTACCTTTTCTCCTATTGACTCCATTCGCCCTTCTCTGGGCAACAAAACAAATCCCACAAGAATTTCCACATGACTCGCTTTTGCTTCATGTTTCTGGAACTAAACCAGGAGTTTCTTGGAATTGGTAGGCACGCTAGGCTAGAACAATAGAAGGACATGTTAAGTTTGCTGCTGCTCTACCCAGAGAGGGCTTTTAGGATCTTCTGTTTAGCTCCTTTTTTTTTTTTTAAACAGCCTGTAAAGTTAGACTTTGCATGTCAGACTTCATGATGTGTTAGCGTGCTGATTCCTTTATGAAAACCATTTTCTTCTGTTTTTGTACCCAGAAACTGACTTTACCTTATTTCCCCCCGCCAGAGCCTGCTGAAACGATACCAGCCCCACCGAGTCCCTTCTACCTGCTGTGCCCCAGTGAAGACCAAGCCGTTGAGCATGCTGTACGTGGACAATGGCAGAGTCCTTCTAGACCATCACAAAGACATGATTGTGGAAGAATGTGGGTGCCTCTGAGGAGATCCTGGTGGGAGCTGGATTTGCCTGTACCCTGGGAAGGTTCTAGAAGGTTCGGGAAGGTCCTGAAAGACACGATAGCCGTCTAACCCAATGAGGAGAGTGGGGGGAAGTTTGCTCTGCCTGCCAGATGTGAGGAGGAAGGCGCCCACGCTGTAAAGGAAGGTTCCTGCCGTCAGGAGAGAGGGCAAGCCTCTGGAAGCAGGCTTGTTGGGTTTTCTCTTTACTGAAGAGACAGTGGTGAATAAAAGCACTAGCGAAAAGGGTTCTTTGACTTTTTAACCTGTGAACCCCCAGAAATTATATGCAAATGTTGGGGCATACGTGCATTCATTTTTGAGGTGGGACAGATTATCTATAACTTTTATGTATTCTCAAAAGTGGTCTTTGACCACCCCTGCCAAGATTGAGTTCACTGTGTTAAATTAAAAACAGTTGGCTCAAGGGGCGCCTGGGTGACTCAAGTTGGTTTGGCTAAGCGCCCTACTCTTGATCTCAGCTCAGGTCTTAATCTCAGGGTTGTGAGTTCAAGCCCCGCTTTGGGCTCCACGCTGGGCGTGAAGCCTACTTCAAAAATAAAAAAATAAATAAATCAAAAGACAATAATAAAGAGTTGGCTCTTATTGCCTCCGGCTGGTGGAGGGGAGCCCCCGCATCTTTCAGGCTGGCCAGTGGCAATCTGTCGGCCTTGTCCAGAGGCTCCCTGGAGTGGGTCTCTGCTAATGAGTTGCACAAACAATAAAGCCATTGTGAAATCCTCCTAGGCCAGCTGGTGCCTTTGAAGGGAGAGGCAGGAACTCTGAACTGGCCACACTGGACTATAGTGGTGGAGCCCTCAGTCATCCCCATCAGCCTGCTCGGGCAGACACAATCCGAGTCTATTAAAGTTGGTGACAATTCACTTTGGCCTCTCATTGTGTGCTGTTAATGAGGCCCCGGAGCTTCCCAGCCGGAGGGGTGAAGTAGCCGAAGACTCGGGTGAACTTGGTTTATGGTCACACAGCTCAGCCACTGAGAAGCCGTGTGACCTCAGGCGAGTAATTCCTTGCCCAACCTCTTCCTGTGAAATCAAAGTGGATGGATCCTAATGCACTCCTGTTAAAACGTCTGTTAGTGGGTGCAGAAGCGCCACAGGCCTGAGGTCCTGGACTGTCCTCTGGGCCTCATCCCCATCCCCCTCTACAACGTGTGGGGCCTGCTGTACCCCCTTTATCCAACCTTTATCGGCCCAGGGTTCTAAGTCTGGCTTAATTTCAGGCTCCGCCTAGCAGCACAGCAGAAAGAACCCAAGCTTTCTCATAGGAAGCTCTCCCGCAAAAACAACAGAGCGTGTCTTTGCCTCTTGGATAAAAAGACCCCAAAGGCAGCGATTCTGTTTTTCTTTTAGTTGACTCATTAAGCATTGCCAAAACGGACTTTTTGTTTGCTTGGCAGGGATGGGGGGGGGGGGGGGGGGGGGGGGGGGGGAGGGGGAGGGGCGCTTTACCGGGGATGGGAGTTTACAGTAGTTCTGCTGCTCTTTCCCGAGAAGCCTGTCCCCCCGTGCTCCAGAATGATCCCCACCGCGTGGGAATCCCTCCTGACTTTAGACGTGACTCAGCCACAGCCTTGGTGGAGTCAAGGTAGTAATCCTGGCCTAAGCATCGGCTGGCTAAGCTGAAGCCAGGCCTGGGCTTGAGAAACCTCGAAGCCCTGATTCAGCAACAAAGCTGATCCGAGCTGTGCATTCCTTGGAGTGGAAATAGACCAGCCCTCACCACAGTCCCGAATCACAGTAGGATTCCGCATCGGGTTCTACTCAGAAAGCAGTAGAGGTGGGGAGGCCTCACGAGGCCAGCTTTCATCCCACTGCTTTCCTAAGTGAGAGACCGCGGCGGCCTAGAGGCCTGCCCACAGCTAGGAGTGGCTGCGTCAAGAACTCAGCTCTGGTCTCCGGAGCCGCCCCAGGGACACTGTCCTGAATCGCGAGGTTTCTGCTCCCCTACCTTTAGGTCAAGGCCTGGCCTTTCGAACCAAATGTTTGGACCCAATTTCGCTACCAGACTGAAGTTCTTGGGAGGGAAAAATCCCATCCTAAGGCTTTAGAGCATCTTCCTCACTAGGTAGGTCCCCAACATTTCTTCTACGGCTAGGGCCCGGAGAGCAAAAGTTCAAGCTATTTGTGGCCACAGCTTGTGGGAGTGTTTAGTTAGCAGCTTTACGGACTCCAAACAAACCTCACAGACAAGGCGCGTAGATGGAGGCAGAGGAGTGGGCTACGTTTTGCTGACCCCTGCTGGGAGCTCAGCCCTGGGCCTGTCCGCAGTAGGTCACCCTGCTGCCTGGCCAGAGGCACTTGGAGTCAAGCCTAGAAACACTGCTTCATGCTCTGGGCCCTGCAGTAAGGCTTTGAACCAGAGGAAATACCGTCTCTAAGAACGGAGCCCTAACCTGGGGGCCAGGAAGGGGCTTTACAGAACAGGGATTTGAACTTGCTCTCCAGCCAAAGGCCTACTGTACTTGGAGTAGTGCTAAGCCGGTAGCTGAGTGGGGAAAATGGGATGCCTGGCTCTCCTTGGCTGGGGAAGCGGGTGGAGCCGGTGGCACGTGGGAGTGGAGAAAAGGAAGGACAACGAAAAGGGAGAGCAGCAGAAGCATGGGCTACACAGGAGATGGGAAGCGGTTGTGACTCCAGTAGCACCATTAGGGGTTTGCCTCCTTCTCCAGTCTCCCATTCTTAGGGGCAAAGCCCCCTTAAGTTGCCTTGGAAGTTAACATCCTACCTGCCTTTGCACAAAGTAAAGGATGCGTGAAGTGCTACCAAAATAGTTTGGCCCCATCTTCCCCTCAAGATTTAGTCCTTCCAGAGGTCCAGGGCTAGGTGGTGGCTGCAGGCTCCACGCCCAGACTCGGCTCACTCCTGAGGGAAAGGAGGCCCAAGTGGCTTACCTCTGGTCGCCACGCCAACCTTGCTGAGCTCCAGTCCTTTGCTGAACTCCTGCCGAAGCAGGCCCTGAGCTAAGCTAAGCGCTTGCCGTGAGCCTAGCTGAGCCTCACAGCCACCTCGGAAAGTTGTAGTTCCTAACCCTAGCCTACAGCAGAGAGTCCTGCTGGAAGGGATGAGGCCTCTAAGCAGCCCACCTGGAATTCAAGGCTGTCTCACTCGGACGCCTGTGAACGAAACTCTACACTGTCCCGACGGGAGAATGCTTCCTCGAGTCTACCGTTTTATTCTGCGGACCTCTGTTCACACCTAGAACACGACAGGAGTTCTTGCTCTTGGTATTAATAGGAGACTTCCTGGATTAATAATAGCAAGGAATCGGATGCTCAGGCAGCACAGCCTAGTTTTAAGACCAGATGGGACGAATGCCTAACAAGTGCTCCTGGGGGCACAGGCAGCCCTCTTCAGAAAGAGGAAAAGCCCTTGTTTGGGCTTCTGCGAGGCTGGTTCCTGGACAGGGCCTTCCCTGGTGTGTCCGGCTCCACAAGCACCTGTTCACCACCAAGCTGCTGAGGAAAGGGACACGTCACCTCGCTGTATATACAAGGCCAGATAGACAAAGAAAGTGCTCCACGAATGCTGAGAACACACACGCGAAGTGACTGACCGTCTGGGTCCACCTACCTCACCAGTCAAGGCCCTCCAAATGGGAGGTCACCTGAAATTTTACAAACTCAAATAAAACGCAAGGTGATACTCAAGATCTTTATTGATTTCACTGTAACAGCAACCATTGGTGAGAATTTAATTTTTTCCCTAATTTCCAAACACCTGCTGGTTTAGGACAGTTACCAAAAAAAAAAAAAAAACAAAAAAAAAACCAAAAACCAACAACAAAAAACTGACCACGGATTCACACAGGGCTGCCTCCAGACTGCATGGTGCCCTCTGCTATCCATCCACAGCCGTGAAATGGATGGGAGGAGTGGAGGGACAATCACATCAAAGGAGACGAAGGGGAAGACCGAGGAAAGTGCTGGCACTCTCCACTTTTCCATTCAGAGCCCATGGAAATGGGCCACTGGTGGCACAAAGACGGGAAAGGGCATTTGTCTTATATATAAAATCTTCTAAAGATGCTTAAAATGGACACTTGGATACTGAGTGTCCTCTGGGCTCTCCAAGACACGTCCTTTGAGGTCTGTCCCCTGGGCACCCAGGTGGGAAGAGGTGGGCTCCGTCTCCAGGGGAAGGAAAGGCACTGGCTCACAGTACTCAGGGACTCGGACACAGCCACCAGGGGCAGGATGGCTAACAGGTGCAACTCATCCTTATCTCGAGTGATCCTCCCCCACCCTCCTGGTTTCAAGTAAAAGTTACCCTCGGCTCGGGTTTGGGTTTTTCTGTTTTGCTTTTAAAGATTTAGATGGAGAGGAGGGGTGGGGTACCCTGGGTGCAAGAATGGGTATCCTGTGCTAGATTCACGGAATTGTCTCGGGAGTGTCCAGGAATTTGGGGTTTAAGCACCGGCAAGAGCTCCCTTTGGAAATTTCAGCGCGGCCACATGATTATCAAGCATTGCGGCAACTGTCAGCTTCCCGCTCTTGGAAAGGTAGCGGAGTTAAGAACTCAAAGCCCCCAGGAACCGTGTTTCATCTCGGCGATGCTTCGCACTGGCCATCCATTCGGTATGATGGTATGCCAGAGCTGCGGGCAGAGGGTAAGCAAAGAGAAACCAAAGACCATCTGAACAGGGACTTGAGCCTTCCTAAATCTACCTTTGCCAAAAGGTATGAACTTCCAGGACCAGCCCAGAGACAGAAACTTAAATTCCAGAGGATGGGCAAGGTGACGTGAATGATTGTTTGAAAAAATAAGTTTGTATCCATTTCCCTCCAAATTTCTCTGAGCTAGCCTCAAGGAAACTTCAGAGCTCAACCGGAAAATCCTTACTAGAACAGGAAACGCCCCTGGGGTATAAGCATTCAAAAGAATTCTGACCCCATTGCCTCAAGATCTGATTTTGTCCTTTATTAAAAGCCCAAAGCTAAAGGAACCGGGGTGTGTGTGTGTGTGTGTGGTAACCACACCCCCTTCAAAGTCCAGACAGAAATCGCCCTTCCAAAGAAATAATGCTTTTTTAAAATGAGTATTACCCCGTCCCAGATGTCATGGGTGGGAGGGTGATTGGGTTTTCACAGATTAGTCAACAGCTGTTGTGCCCGTAGTCCAGAAACCTGCCTAGAGGGGAAAGTTCTGACCCAGACGGAGACGCAGTCGACCTCCTCTCTCCAGGAGAATGCAAAGGGCCAAGGGCCCTGGCTTCAAGCAGCCAAGACGCCTGACACCCCATCAAATATCCAAGAAGGGGAGAATGGGTAGAGAGTCTGGTTCTGGGACATGACTGCCAACATGATGAGCCCTTCGTACCAGCTGGCTTGACCCAACGGAGGCACTCAGCGTGTGCCGACTGAACGATGGGACTCTGGGGGTGAATCCCACACATGTAGCAGGCTGCGGGCTAATGTCTGACCTGAGGTCGGAGCGTCCCAAAGAGCCGGTAACCCGAACAACAAAGAATAAAAGACCATCTATTCTGAATCCGCCTCAAAATCAGAAGGAAAAACACAACTCATCTGAAAGTGCCGTGAAGAGGAGTTCCTTACTTGGGGAGGAAGTACCCTTTTTCTTACAGCCGCCTCAGCAGCAGTGCCTCTGGTTCAAGTTCACGCTAAAACCAAGCAGGGCTAAAGAAAACGCCGGGGAAGAGGCGGGGCCTAAAGCCAGACAGGAATGTGCATCTCGAAGAGGTCTGAAATCTCTACAGCGTGGCTGGACGTGCCAGAAACACAGCAGACATTCACTAAGAATGTGTTCAACTGACTAGCCTCATCTAAGCTCCTCTCACAGGTGAAGACAGGGTCAGTTCTCTTTAAGAACACATTCCCCTCAGGAAGCCCAGGACGAGGTGGGCGCACATGTCAGAGAAAACCGGATTTGAGAGGAGCAATCAAGCACCGCCAGACATCTCTAATTCCCAGATGTTCCGACTTCACTGGCGAAGTGGCTTCTTGGGTGAGAGAGCCAACCCCAACCTGTTCCAGCTGGTACGGCTGCAAAGACCGGGTGCCAGGCACAGACTCTGACAGGGACCTGGCTTCCAGATGCTATCATCTATTTCACCCTGAATCTGAACCGTTAAGCTTTTTACCCAGCCCGGTAACCCAACATCTGACTCCCATTTCCTCCTCTTGCTTACCAACCCTGACTCCAATGAAGTCAGCTTTAGGGGCTCCGCTAGGAGGATCCAATTCCCTTTGGCAGTTCCTGGCTACGGGAGATACCAGGAAGTGGTATGGAGTCTCAGAGTCACCGAGCCTGGGACTCGTCATGATGCATTGTCACACGCTGCTGGTCATTAGGCAAATGTATGGCTCTTTATTCTCCTGGGAGATGTCATTTCTTGTCACTCTTAAAGCCAGCAGGTGGCTTTGGAGAAAGAGAAGAGTGTTCACCTTCTAGCCAGGAGACATAGTAGCAGCATCGCTCTTGGTGTGTTACCTAGTTTAACCAACGCCCCCCGTCGGACTGATTTTATCCTCTGTTGGGGGTAAGGTGGTTTTAAGGTACATCCTCAAATTCTTCGCTACCACCCCATTCCTAGGTGGGGTGTAATTCCCGGCCCCTTGAATGCAGGCCGGACTTCGGAGCCTGCTTCTAAGGAACAGAATCAGGAAGAGGTGCTGGCGTGTGCTTTCAGAGACGTCACGAAAGGCACTGCAGACTCCCTCCCTGGGAGACTTACCCTCTCCCTGGGACCCCCTGCTCAGGGGAAGCCAGCCCCTGTGGTGCGAGGACACTCACGCTGCCCTACTGAGACACCCCTGCGGAGGGAACCCAGGCTTCCTACCAAGAGCCACAAAGAGAGCGTAGCAGTGGCCTCTCCAACCCCAGATGACTGCAGACCCTACCAACATCTTGCCCTCAACTTCCTGAGACCCTGTGCCGGAACCGTCCTGCTCAGCCGCTTCCCAATTCCTAACTCCAGAAGCTGACAGGTAATGTTTGCTCTCTCAAGACTCACGGTGTGGGAATAATCTGTTACACGGCAACAGAGAATGAAGACAGGTGGAAGGACAAACACGAAGGCCGCTGCTCTACAATGTGCTCTTGAGAATGTGAGCGAGTGGGGATCTCGGCAAACCGTACCAGAAGGAAGCCAGACCAAGACAATGGGCGTCTCCTGCTGGAATCTGGAGGAACAAGGTCATTTCTCATTAAGATGGACTGGCCCCAAAGCACAGAAACATGGTTTCCCCATAAGGGCAACAAATGATCACCAAGATTTTAAGAACCATCTCATTCAAATGGTACCCTCAGGGGACTCCCTCCCCAAGGGACAGATTATTCATTCTTCTGGAACTGGCTTGCCCTGAAAATCATTCTATGAGGCCGTCTGTTACAAGCTACTCTGTTGCCTTGTGAAATGATCTTTAAAATGCAGACTCACGGAGGTTAAGGTATCTCTCCTAGTAGTGGCCTCCAGGAGAGAATTGCACCAAGCAGTAAGGAACTCCTTGCAGAGAGGGACTAAAGGACTGGGCCGCTGCTCTATTATACAGCTGCTAGAAAAATGGCCTTCGATTAGGGAGCTATGTGCAGAGATTCCCCAGAATGGCCAAAAAGGGGAAAATGGCACCTTGATATTACCCAAGCTGGCATGTTTTCAAGGCACTCCCCGCTGCTCAGCAAGGAGGCCGGGTCTTCATGTGCAGCAATAAAGATCAAGAAGGGGGCGCTCTTCTGCTCGTGGTCCAACCAGCCTAGCGGGAGCTGGAGCCAGGTTCCACGGATGCCAAAGTCAGCTATGAAGAACGAGAAGCCTCATTCCCAAGGAATCATGCTCCTAGGGGACAAAGGGGTCCTGAGCAACCTTCCCATGCAAATTGCAGTGCAACTGAAGATTTTCCAAGAGTAGGTAAAGTGAAATTTGGAGTTTAATTAAAATCAGAACAGGGATACATTAAACAAACAAACAAACAAACAAAAAATACTTTTCTGATCATCAATTTTTGAGACTGAAAAGCATCCCCCCCCATTTTGGAGCTCCAGCTTATTCCTGAGAGACATCAACCATCACAAAAGGTTCACTCTTTGAACTATTCACATTTTGTAGTAAAAAACCAGAACAAAGTTCCTCAGACATCCTTCCTCTCTTCTGTCTAAAATGTGTTTGTTAACAGGGTCTTTTCATAGCTCGAAAGAAAAACAAACAGCTTTCTTTCTTAGGCAATTGGCCTGTTATTCTCACTCTGGGATGTGATCTCTTCAGAGGGCTCAGGATACCACACGTTAACCAGAAGTTCCCAGGACACCAGTGGCTACTTTCCTGGTGGTTCTTTGAGGGGACGGAGGCGTTAAGTCTTTCTACGAGGGGGTCACTCTCCCGGGATCACCGTGCCAGTCAATAGTGAGGAGAGCGGGACAGGGAGGACAGGGAATGAAAAAGCAAAGGGTGAGGGGAAAGAATGAGGCTTTCATAAACAACCCACGGCAAGGAGAATGGTCCAGTTTTACAAACCACCCACTACAAACCGCAAACATGCACACCCAAAACTAGAGGGAGAAGCAAAGAGCTCGTCGGGAACTGCGGTAGACAGAGGAGGGTGACACGGAACAGCAGACTCGCCTGTGGACATCTCTCACCTTCCTAACGCTGGAAGATGTGTAATTAAAAAGTTGCTGTTCAAAACTGTATTGAAAACATATCTAAAAATAGGTCTGTAGTCATCTTAAAAATAAAAGACCCCTCCTCAGATAAGAGGAGTGAGATCTTATCAGATACCAACACTTGAGGTATCTTTGATGTATATCTGAAAAATGGCCTGGCAGAGAACAAGGTGGGAGGGAGGGCGGGAAGCGGGGAAAGAGAGGGACAGTTCCGAGTACGATGGGGAAGGGAAGAGAACCGGGGAGGGGGTGGGGGTGGGGACACACTTTTAAGCCCATGCTCATCTATCCCAGCAGCCTAAGCAGGTCCACAGAGAAAAACAGTTTCGTTCTTTTCTAAGAGCATTCTGAAAGTCACCTTTTAAACTCAAAACATAAGAAACTGCAATCAGAGACAGCAAACATCACAACGCCCAGTGGACTGAAAAGCAAGGACTGCTGAGACCAAGCACCCCCGGGGTTCGCCACGCTCCCAAGGTCATTCTTCGGTGTCGCCCAGCAGAACACGATGACCAGGCCTTCCCCAGAGCGCCTGTGTCACTTGGACAGGCCTGTTCCAGGAGCGACAGAGCCACTCGGGCGGCTCAGAGACGAGAGGACCGTGGGCAAGGGGAATGCCAGCAGGGAGGCAGGACAGGAGGAGAGCCCCGCTGCTCACCGAGGACGCCCTTCTCAGGTAGAGCTCAAACCTTTCTGCACCAATGTGCTAAGCGAAGGCCTGGGAAGCTGAACTCGGCTCTCAAAGACACAAGACACTCCTGCCAGAGGAAGGTGGGGAAGCGGGCCTCCAAACGGCACCACACAGGGATGCTACCAGAACGCACAGGCTGTGCTCTGCCCCTAAGGACAAACACCTCAAGGTAAAAGGGAGAGCGCGCCCTTCTCGCTCATCATTTCCCTCTGGTGGCTGTGAAGACCGAAAACCCAGATTCTTGCAGCTCTGAACCACAGATGGGAGACACGGAGGGCAGACAGAGGGTTAGAACATGCATAATGCTGAGCCCAGCAAACCTATCACTTCCCCAGGCTTCCCAGGCAGGCAATTGTTGGTAGGCTGATACTTGATTTGGGATTAAAAGAAGAAAGAGGGGGCTGGGGGAGGGAGGAGAGGTTTTCTCAACAGTAAAATGACCACGGAAGCCAGAGTTGAACTGCTTTCCTCTGTGGGCTGCTTAGGTCTAGGGAAATATGCCAAGGACCTTGGAGCGAACTTGACCACCTGGGAAGGGGGACAGGAAACGGAGAGGAAATAGTCAGATGAAGCTCATCTTTGCATCATTTGGCACCCAGAGGAAGGAAGAAGGGGACGCGGGGGCTGTGACGCTTGCCGACACCGCCCCTCCTGTCTGCTGGTTGTTGGTCCTCTGGGCCCCATCCGGTGACACAGCCTCGGTGCTGCCGCTTTTCTTCCGATCCTGCAGGGCACTCAGATGTCCATCTCAAACTGAGCGTCATCCCCTAGTTAGAATCAAGACAAAGTTTAGCACAAAAAGGAAAAGCCAGGCAGCTCTTTTCTCTGCACGTGGGTCAAAAAATAATCCAAACGCTCCCATTCTCTGCTGCCTTACAACAATGATTTGTTTGCTTTGGCTGGGCGTTTTAATCTGGGAGGGGGAAAAGTGGCAGTCGGGGCCCCTGGGTGGCGGTTAAGCATCCGACTCCTGGTTTCCCCTTAGGTCAGGATCTCACGGTTCGTGGGATCGAGCCCTGAGTCAGGCTGATCGCTGACGGCACGGAGCTCGCTTGGATTCTCTCTCTCCCTCTTTCTCTGCCCCTCCACCACGCGCCTGCTCTCTTTTGTGGTCTCTCTCAAAATACTTAAAACTGAAAAAACAACAAAAAAAAGACTGGCAGTCGAACCACCCACATGGAGGAGCATCTGGGGGAAAAAAATGCAAGTGAAAATCTGCCTAGCGACCCCTCCGTCTGCAGGTGGCAGTCCTGGAAAATGGGGGAAACAAACCATATTGTTTCCCCTGGCACCACAAAAAGAACATTCTTCTTGTGAGCAACGGGTCTATTTCTGGGAGGCAATGGAAAAGGAACCTATTCAATTCTGTTTTCTGTGTGGGACTCCCAGTCCAATACAGCCCAGGCTAGGCAGTACCTGAGACCTGGTTTCATGACGCATCTTAAGGATTTACTATTCCCTGGTTTTGGATTTCCCGCCGCCCTCGGGTTAGATTTGCTTATGATTTAGAACACAGGATTTCCAGAACATTTCCATGAGCCTTGCTGATGGGAGGGGAGAACCTGAGAGACACATGAATGAATGTCAATTGTAACTGAGGCCTCGACAACTGTTCAACCCACAGCCGAATGACATTTGAGTTCCCAAGCGTACCCTCTTGGTCCCCCAAAACCAGCCCTCTCTTACCAACTGCCTGCTTCCTGTCATGATTGTTCAAGTTGTTCAAATTGTTTACTTCTACTTTGGAGTCTTCGATTAAGGTGCCAGGGCTGGTGACCCCTGGGATATTGGGCAGATGGCAGGGCGGGGTCTGAGCCATGGGAGAATTGCGACGATCCAACAGAAACTTTCGATCATAAATGATTCGCGTTCCTGGAAAACAAGGTTGAAGAGTCTGAAACGAATTAAGGGGTTCTCAACAGATAATATTCCCCAGGAATTTATTTTAAATTCCATCCAAACCTAGGCCTTGAGGGTTCACAGTTCAAGCAAACAGGCTAAGTTCTCCCCTCCCTGCCTGGGCCCAGGCTCCTTTGCCACTCATCTTTTAAGGCTCAGCCCCAACATCGCTACCTTTACAAAAAAAAACCTTGAAAAAAAAAAAATTCTGCCCCCAACCTTACTCAATACATATCACCTATCATAAATGTCCAGTTTATCGATTTCCCTCTGTAAAGACTGGGACTTCCTTATGCCAGGGCTAGGTCTTATTTCTCTCTCTGACCAAGGTCCTGCCACGTAGTTTTTTTTAAGCTTACTTTTATTTATTTTGAGAAAGATACAGAGAGACAGCTGGGGAGGGGCAGAGCGAGAAGGAGACAGAATCCCAAGCAGGCTCCCTGCTGTCAGCGCAGAGGCCAACGCAGGGCTCGAACACACGAACTGTGAGATCGTGACCTGAGCCGAAATCAAGAGTCAGACACTTAACCAACTGAGCCACACAGGCGCCCCCTAGAAAGTTTCAAAAGAAGTAATAAATAAGTATGTGAAAAAAAAAATCACCAACAGATAGATAGCTGCCTGTAAGTTAAAGGCTTTCTAAAGGCACTGAGGCCAACGTTCTTCCCAGACTGAGCTAGAAGGGGCAGCCCGTCTCTGAGTAGAAGCTAGAGTAGAAGAACTGAGTAGAAGCTAGAAGGGGCAGCCCGTCTCTACTTTACAAAACAATCTGCATACCAAGAAGTGCCACCAGAGTGTTTCACAATAGTTCCGAGGAGTGCATTTGACCTGACGAACAGTTAAGAAAACCTGCTGCTGCTGTCTCTTCTGTCATGGTCTTCCCAAGGTACTAATGGCCAGAAATAAGATCTAAAGCTAAGCAACAGGGGCACCTGGGTGGCTCAGCTGGTTGAGTGTCCGACTTCAGTTCAGGTCATGATCTCACGGTTCGTGAGTCGGAGCCCCGCGTCAGGCTCTGTGCTGACAGCTCAGAGCCTGGAGCCTGCTGCCGATTCTATGTCTCCCTCTCTCTGCCCCTTCCCCGCTGGTGGTCTCTCTCACTCTCTCTCTCAAAAATAAATAAACATTAAGAAATAATAATAAAATAAAATAAAATAAAAGTAAACAACAACTTAGAGGAGCCTGATGTTGGCTTAAGGTAGTGGATGCCTGGGGCTCTGCTGCTGACTCTGAGTACAGCTGGCTCAGTGATAAAGAACTTGGCCACCATTTAACGATGTCTGCTGAAGGCGGGAGGGGAGAAGGGGGGGATGGCAGCCATGCGCACCCGCCACCCCTGCCTACGGAACAAAGGGAAGTGAAGGCATCTTGCTCACACCAGGCTTAAATCCAGAGAAGGAAACGGTTCGGGCATCGACGTTAAAAGCAATATTATATGAAAATGAGATTGTGTACCAAGTCATCCATTTAAAGAGGTAGAATGTAAACACCACCTGCTGCTCAATGCTTTTAAATTCTCAAGTGAAAATACTCCCGTCATAATAATGAGAGTCTGATTCAGGCAGATTTCCTCAAACAACATGTGACAGCTATGCCCCAGGAAACAGAAGAACAAATAAAACAGCTAACACATCTACCTGAAATGTGAGGAAGCAGGTAGAAAAAAGCGAGGCATTTATTGCGAGAGGAACGGAAACTCTGGACAGTGTTTCTAAAGAAGGAAGGAGATGAACATTTAATCTAAAGAAATGATACCAACATTACGCTAAAGGGCTGGAAAAGGAATTGCAAACTCAGTGGTTTTCCTGGGATTCAAATCTGTGCTAGTACCACGACAACACTTTCATGCAAATGCCAGGAAGTCATTTCTTTTCAGCTGGATGGAAAATAAGAGTCACACTAATGGCTTCGAGGTGAGAAAGTGGCCAGGAGACACTCTACCCTGCAATTTGCCCCCCTATCCTTCCTTTTGCAACCAGAATCAAGTGCTAATGAACATATTCTCCTCTCCATAATACTACAACACCTGTCACAGGAAAGAATGACTGGGTGTCTCAGGATGGAAATGTTCTCTGATGGGCACCCATCGGCACATGTAGGCATCTTAAAACAAAACCTTTAAGGCTTTCAAACCAACTCCAAAGGATATCAATTTTGTTTTTACTACCTAGTTCCGTTAAAACTACACTGCACAGATAATCATATCTACAGCTTGTAAGAGGTGAAAATAAAGTACCTAGCTCCCAGCCTCTACCTGATAAAGTACTCAGAAAAATGCCGTGCCGTATTTGGAACCTATTAGGACAGTCTTTTTTGCAAGTAACTGCGTCGGAATCTTCTGGCAAGCTTGTTAAAAAAGATTCTATCTGGGGCACCTGGGTGGCGCAGTCGGTTAAGCAGCCGACTTCAGCCAGGTCACCATCTCGCAGTCCGTGAGTTCGAGCCCCGCGTCAGGCTCTGGGCTGATGGCTCGGAGCCTGGAGCCTGTTTCCGATTCTGTGTCTCCCTCTCTCTCTGCCCCTCCCCCGTTCATGCTCTGTCTCTCTCTGTCCCAAAAATAAATAAACGTTGAAAAAAAAATTAAAAAAAAAAAAAGATTCTATCTGAATCGGAATTCTTGGGGATTAGAATCTGGAAATCTGTATTTTTTTTTAATTTTTTAAATGTTTGTTTATTTTTGAGAGAGAGACAGTGTGAGCGGGAGAGGGGCAGAGAGAGAAGGAGACCCAGAATTCCAAGCAGGCTCCTGGCTCTGAGCTGTCAGCACAGAGTCTGATGCCACACTCAAACGCACAAATTGCAGGATCATGACCAGAGCCAAAGTCGGACGCTTAACCGACTGAGCCACCCAGGTGCCCCTGGAAATCTGTATTTTTAAGTTCCCCAGGCCATTCTTCTGTTCACTAAAGTGAAGAACACGGCTTCAGGGGTACCTGGCTGGCTCAGTCAGTGGAGGATGAAACTCTTGGTCTTGGGGTTGTGAGTTCAAGCCCTATATTAGGTGTAGAGATTACTTTAAAATAAAATCCTGGGGCGCCTGGGTGGCGCAGTCGGTTAAGCGTCCGACTTCAGCCAGGTCACGATCTTGCGGTCCGTGAGTTCGAGCCCCGCGTCGGGCTCTGGGCTGATGGCTCAGAGCCTGGAGCCTGTTTCCGATTCTGTGTCTCCCTCTCTCTCTGCCCCTCCCCCGTTCATGCTCTGTCTCTCTCTGTCCCAAAAATAAATAAACGTTGAAAAAAAAATTAAAAAAATAAAATAAAATAAAATCCTAGGGACACCTGGGGGGCTCCGTCGGTTAGCATCTGACTTCAGTTCAGGTCAAGATCTCACAGTTTGTGGGTTCGAGCCCCCACGTTGGGTTCTGTGCTGCCAGCTCAGAGCCTGGAGCCTGCTTTGGATTCTGTGTCTCCCTCTCTCTCTGCTCCTCCCTCACTGGTGCTCTCACTCTCTCTCAAAAATAAAAATAAATAAATAATCCTTAAAAAAAAAAAAAAAAAAAAAAGAACCCATCTTCAACCTTCTACCAAGAGCCTAGTAACAGTGATCCGAGAATAGATGAAATACTAAAGAAGTATGAGGAATTAGGAGGAGAATGATGAAAGGGCCTATCGAGGTCACCCCAACAGGTGAAGCCGAGACCCAGAGAGTGACTTAATGGAGCTCACAGCAAACCAGAAGCAAAATTGGAACTGAGCCCATGGTCTCCAGACTCCCAGGGCAGCCCTCTTGCCACTCGGCCCCAGTCTCTGGGCCGCCCAAAGTGGGGGCCACACCGTCCCAAGCGAAAGCAGTGGGAAGGTAACTGCCACTTCCCTATAAACAGGGCGACAGTAGATGGTACGGGTTTACACAGCAGACCCCACCCCGCTTGCCCTAAGCACGGCTTTTCCAGAGGGAAGAGTGGGATGCCGGGGGGGGGGGGGGGGGGTTACTGCCCCCTCAGAAGTGTGACAGAGATGGGCAGAGGTGGCTTCTGGGTTTTTTTTTTTGGTCTTCTAGTTTGCCAAGGCCTGAGTACTGACGTTATTTGATAAATTAGTTAATCCGGTTTTGTGTACGTAACAGAAATAAACAGTTTTGAAGGTCCCATAGTCTAAGAAGTCTATTTCAGAATAGTAAACGGGGACTTGCAGACTACTGGTAATAAAGGAGGTGCTGGAGAGGATAACCTCTGAAGGACGGCAAGGCACAACCCAGGTCAACAGCTCTAATTACCCTAAGTGCTTTTTTTGTTTTGTTTTGTTTTGTTTTGTTTGTTTTTAGTTTACTCACTTATTTTTGACAGCGAGCCAGCAGCGGAGAGGCAGAGACAGAGGGAAAGAGAAAATCCCAAGCAGGCTCCAACCTGTCCGTGCAGAGCCTGACTCGGGGGCTCGAACTTACAAACCACGAGATCATGACCTGAGCCAAAAATCAAGACTCAAGAGGCTTAACTGACCGAGCCACCCAGGCGCCCCTGGTTCTTTCATTTTTAAGGCTCCACGAGATCAGCAAAGGCTGCAAACTTCAAAAAGGAAGTCTCCGAGTCCTAGAGGGGGCTAGAATCAACCTCCTATTTTTTACTCACAGGATGACTGAGACACAAAGGCCCGCAGCCCAAGCGCGGCAGGACTCCCACCACAAACCCAAACCCAGCAGAGCGGTTTTGCATACGCCTCGCTCCAACCTTGGAAGAATACCCGGAAAAGTTGGATATCCCTGGTTCCTGGTTTAACGAAGACACGTCTTACATCCCATCTCAAATATAAATTCAGGACAAGGACAGCAAAAATTTACCTTCAACCCTCTTTGCTTTGAAAAAAATAAGAACTACAGTAACACCTTAAAAAGGCATCTGGAAATGATGAGGAGTCATTCTGGATGGCAGAACACTTAGTTCAACTTTCAACAAGTGAATAATGTGAATTATTTTAGATGGCAATTTTCTGTGTACACATTTAAAACTTTTTACCACCTTAAACAGAAATCAATCCAAGCCTTTCTTGATGAAGCGGGGTCGCGGGCGTGAAGATCACTTCATAAACTGCGCTGTGGCCCACGAAGTCTCTGGGCTCATGCGCCTTATCTGCCTTCCACTGCACAGCCACACCAGCGCCCCTTCCCTCATCTGTAGTCCCTCCCTCACTGTTAGGCCTCTGAACTGCCTTTTTCCCTCCAAATCTCAGTCAGCTCAGGCTGCACAACAAAATACCACAGACCGGGCGGCTTAAACAGAAAGTCATTTTCGCACTTCTTGAGAAGTCCAAGATCAACATGCCAGCCAAGGTCTGCTTCTGCTGAGAGCTCTCCCCTGGGTGTGTGGACAACCACATTTTCATTGTGCCCTCAGATGGGGCAGGGTGGGGGAGCAAGCTCCCTGGGGCCTCTTCTTACACGGGCACTGATCCCATCATGAGGGCCTTGCGACCTTATCTAAACCTAATTACTTCCCTTGGCCCCATCTGCAAATATTATCACCTGGAGGTTAGGACTTCAACATATGAACTTGGAAAAGGGGGCACACCCTCTATACCCATCCTAACTCGATGCTTCTAACCTTGTAGGGCCTTCGAAATCAGCGATATGCTTATTAGGAGGCTATGTAAAATAAAAGCAAACAGGCTGAGGGGGGCCCGATGGCTTTCCAACGAAAGGGACGGAGCTTTAGTGGATGCACTTTACACATTTGCTGTGTCACCTCCACTTTTGTTCATAGCTAGGTTTCCAAAGAGTGAGATTTCACTGTGAGATGTTCTTCGACTAACATTCAGCGTGCAAGTTGGAACAAGATTATTCTTATTTCTGTAGTACGCCAAGCTTGGAAACTCTGGGGAGGAGATGGTAAAAAAAAAAAAAAAAAAAAAAAGGCACAGGATAAAAGCAAGCTTTATATTTCTAAATTATATACTGGCAATAACCCATGCTTTAAAGAACTGTAATTGGACCAACTAGGAAATAAGTAGTAGAGATTCTAAGATAAACTTTGAAGAACTTCTAAGACCTTGCAGAGATGATAAAATACATTTTTTTGCAGCTTTACTGAGCTATAATTCACATATAATGCATTACAAGTATATAAGTTTTTAGTGTATTCACAGAATTGTGCAACCATCACCACAATTTTAGAACACTGCAATCATCCCAGCAAGATAACCCGTAGACACATGTAGTAATCCTTCCCCATTGTCCTCTGACCTCTGCAGCCCTAGGCAACCACTGTGTTCTGTCTCTACAGATTTGCCTATTCTGGACATTTCGTATAAATGGAATTATACAGTATGTGATCTTTTGTGACTGCTTCTTTTAGTTGCGTATGTTTTCAAGGTCCGTCCTTGTTTAGCATTTATCAACACTTCACTTCTTTCTATTGCCAAACAATCCTCCATTACAGGTATATATCACGTTTTGTCCAGGAACCAGTTGCTGGACAACTGGGTTGCTTCGACTTTGAATAATGCTGCCATTAAGCATACACCTACATGTCTTTGTGTGGACATGTTTTAATTTGTCTCGGGTATATACCTAAGAGTAGAATTGCTGGATCATGTGGTTAACTGTTTAACCTTTTAGGAACCATCAGACTGTTCCAAAGTGGCTCTACCATTTTTACATCCCCACCAGCAGTGAGTGAGGGTTCCAATGTGTACACATTGCAGGCAACGCTTGCTATCTTTTTTATTATAGCTATCTTTTGGGTATGAAGTGGTATCTCATTGTGGTTTAAGTTTTTATTGAAATTCCAATTAAGATGCAGTGTAAAATTAGCTTCAGGTGTACAATACAGTGAGTCAATACTTCCATACATCATCCTGGGCTCATCCCAAGTGTCCTCAATCTCCATCACCTATTTCACCCATCCCCCCACCCACCTTCTCTGTGGCAGCCATCAGTTCTCCATAGTTAAGAGTCTGTTTCTCGATTTGCCTCCCCACCCCACCCCCGCCTTTGCTCATTTGTTTTCTTTCTTAAATTTCATTGTGGTTTGATTTTATTTACATTTCCCTGATGGAAAATGGTGTTGAGCACCTTTTAACATGCCTATCAGCCATTCTGACGTACAACGTCTACTCAGATCCTTTGCCCATTTTTTAGTGGGTTGTCCGTTTACTATTAAGAGTTTTTGTATCCATGAATACAAGTCCCATATTGATCTATGATTTGCAAATATTTTCTCCTATTCCGTGCATTGCCTTTTCACTTCCTTGATATTCTTTGAAGCACAAAAGTTTTTAACTTTGATGCAAGTCTGATTAATACCCTTTTCTTCTGTTGTGTTTGTGGTGCCACGCCGAAGAAAACTATTTGCTAATCAAGGTCATAATGATTTGTGCCTATGTTTTTTTCTAAACGTTTTATAGTTCTAGCTCTTAATACATTTAGGTCTTTCAGCTGTGGGATCAAGTTTTTGTGTGTGGATATCCAGTTGTACCCAGTAACATTTGTTGAAAAGACGATTTTTCCCCCATTTAATTGTTTTGGCATCCTTGTCAAAGACCAATTGGTCATTAATTGTGACAGTTCATTTCTGGACTCCCAATTCTATTCCACTGATCTATGTTTATCCCTATGGCAGTGTCACACTGTCTTGATCTGTAGTAATTTCAAAATGGGAGTCTTCCAACTTTTTCTTTTTTGAAATTGGGCTATTTTAGGTCTCTTAAATATTAAATTTTGGGTCAGCTTGTCAACTTATGCGAAGAAGCCAGCTGGGATTGTGATGGGATTGTGCTGAACGTGTAGATCAATTTGGGAAGCACAGTCACCTTAACAATGTTGTCTTCTGATCCATGAAGGTAAAATGGCCTTCCATCTATTTAGGGCTTCTTTAATTTCTTTCAAGAATGTTTTGTAGTTTCCACAGTGTAAGTTTTGTGGTCTTTTCGTTAAATTAAAATCCTATACATTTTATTTTTATGTTGTTAGAAATGGAATTGTTT
Organism: Prionailurus bengalensis; assembly: GCF_016509475.1. Classification (NCBI taxonomy): domain Eukaryota; kingdom Metazoa; phylum Chordata; class Mammalia; order Carnivora; family Felidae; genus Prionailurus; species Prionailurus bengalensis. The sequence goes on along the minus strand of NC_057351.1, from coordinate 30,928,449 downwards.
TCATTTTTGTATTGTCCATCAAAAGGGTACAGAAATACACTGGTTTTTGTATACCAATCTTATATAGCCTGTAACCTTGTTAAACTCAATGAGTTCTAAGTGGATGTAGTTGTTTAGTGGATTCCTAAAATACATTTGATTTTGAATGCAAACAAAGCAAATTAATTCAGAAGAGACGACACCCTGAAGAACTGGAGTCTTAAGTGATGCCATTAATATTCTCAAATATGGCCAGGGAAAATAGAAGTACAGAAGCATAGAATTTTAAGTGCTGCTTGAATTTTAGATCGCTGCTAGTTTAATTGTAGCAGATATAGAGCAAAAATGAGGAATCAGGCTGTCAGTGGGTAGCTAAGGATCTATGGTGCGATTTAAAAGCACCTGATCATTCAAAAAACCAAAACTATTCAAAGAAAAACATTAAGACTCAATTATGAATAAAATGGCAAGAAAAAAAAAAACCCTTTGTTTCCTTTGTCACGTATTGTGTTTACCACGAGATTGTACTTTTTCCAAGAAACTAAAAAACCTAAAATACTCAAGGTCTCTCATACGTGTCCCATGCAGAGGCATACAGTTTTCTGAAGCAAGAAATTCCTGGTAATTCACATTTCACCCACACTGCCTGCCACATTTATGTCAGGCCAATTTAATGTCAACCAGTCCGGCCACAAATGACTAGAAATGAGTTAATCCTGAATTCCTGAAGAAGGAAAACGAAAGACCACACAAGAAAGTCAGACCTTGAATATAACATTTTTTTAATGTTTATTTTTAAGAGAGAGAAAGACAGGGAGCACGAGAAAGGAGGAGCAGAGAGAGAATTCCAAGCAGGCTCCACGCTCTAACACAGAGCCCGATGCAGGGCTCAAACTCGTAACTGCAAGATCACGACCCGAGCCAAAATCCAGTTAGATGCCTAACCGATGGAGCCACCCAGATGCCCCTTGAATATACCATTTTAAAACGGGGCATGATTCTGATCAACTGATGGGAGTGTTAAAAAAAAAAAAAAAAAAAAAAGTATTTCACCTTGACCATGGACGTTTTTTTTTCCTTCTGGTGAGTTTTCTCCATTTCCTTTTCTATGAAAACAATCACATCCCTTGGTTCTATATGGAAAACTTAAGAACCAAAATATCATATACGGTATACACAGCTTTCAATGATTATAATCAAACTATAATAAAAGCGAAGCAAAATAAACACAGGAGAGTATACAAATGTTACAGGCCCTGATATTGCAAAAATTATGGAAAAGTTGACCTATCAGGGGAAGTAGAGGCAGGACGGATGGTATAATTTCATATAGTGGAGAGCTAAATTGACAGATTGAGACACGGAGGTTTGGACTCCACTGTTTTGCACTTTAAATAAAGGCAGCTGCCAGAGGAACCAGAACCCAATAATACAATTTACAAAAGTTGGTAGATGGAGAGGAGGGGAAATGAGAGGTAGAAAGTAATGAAAATGTTCGTCTTTCGTAACAGGGAGTCAGAGGTATTATCGAAGGTTAACCAAGAAACTGTGGCACACATATGTATGGCAACAGTGATAACCAACAGAAGCACTATACACAAAAACTGTTAAAAGTAGTTGTCTACTGGCATTTTACTTTGGATTTTAGGTGCTTCTGTTTTAATTTTTATTTTTCTATTTTATTTTTTAACTATGCATATAATACTTCGTTCTTCATGTTTGTACTTCAGGACAAACGGGAACTTTTCGATCTAGGTTAACGTTAGATATTTATAAATTTTCTTCATCCCTTGATGACCAGTTACTAGGATAAATCTGATACCTTGACCCATTACTTTCTAGATGCTGACATTACTAGGAAAACATGAGTAAAACGGCAGAGTTCCTTTGGCGGAGAACAGAAAGGCGGGGGGGGGGGGAATTCTACCCTTTGATCTAAAAACTAGTGATTTTCAAGTGGCAAGGAACAAGAAAGCCAAAGAAAGAGACCCAAAATTACACTTGCCAAGATGGTTAGGTACATAAACAAGGTCATTCAAGCCTAAGGGTCTCTTTCAAGACCAAGTGACTTAGTTTAAGTAATTAATCCAGGCATTATGCTATAAACATCCAAGAAATTGTATTAACTTCAAATTAAACCACCTAGAGAAGGCCCATTGTAATGCGGTTAACTGACAGAGTAGTAGTTACTGTACTTTCACAGAGTCCCCATCATAAAATTCTGTTCAACTAAGGCTGCTTGCCGTATTAGAATTAAGCATCCACTCACGCAAAATGACAACTCAGAACAAGAAACATCAAGTAACTTGCCCAAATCGCATAGCTTGAACAAGCTGGTGACAAAATCTTCCAAAGGCTGAGATGGACCTACACCTCCATACAACAGTGTCTCAAGGAGGAAGGGACAAGGACTCAAACAGGGTGTCCCTCGGGGGATTTTTTTTCTACATCCAAGAGAATATCTTTCTCAGCAAACCCTTAGCAGATCTGCCCCTACATCTCATTTGGCCAGAACTGGGTCAGATGCATACCAGACGAGACACTGGGGGAAGCCATGACTGGTAGCCATGGTGCATATCCTGGGGCTTGGCACACTGCCACTCTATAAAAAAAAATGTCTGTTTAAACCTCTGTTCTTCAGGGAGGCTCTGGATGAAAAGACAGACTCCTAAAACGCTCTATGCCAGATAACCCAGAGGAAACTAAAAGCTGCTCAAGCCAGCATCCTCCAGGTATGCTGATGATGGCCAAACCACATTCGGTGTGTGCAAACAAGTCCCTAAAGGGATAATAAAATCAAGAGAGGGACAATTTTTTTACATCAACAGAAGGCACAACTGGAGCCTCAGGATCTTATAACTTAGTATGACCGAAGTATTATGGCTAATGGGACACATCTAAGATGTGTGAAAAGCCAATCCCACTGTCCTTTAACTCCAAGTCTCAATAAGTGGGAGCAAAGATTTTCAAGATATTGTCAAAGGATGGCTCCCGGCCCAATCACTTAGGACACGGTCATCACAGAACACACGCCCAAGGCTGAAAGTTGATAATGACCATGCTCCTATCCCGAAGGCCTCGTGTTAGAAGAGGCCTTAGAGATCATCTGGCAAAAGCCTGTCATTTTCGACATGAAGAAACTAATATCCAGAGAAGTTAAAAGTATTTGTGAAAGGACACACAGTGACACAGGGCTCAGGAGACCAACACAAATAAGCTAGCGTGCTAAGCAACTCTGGTGTTCTTGAGTCTCAGCCGCAACATGAGTTGGAAAGATGATCTTTTTAGCTGGTAACAGGTCCAAAACGGTATACGAACCACAAGCTAATCTTAAATAAGTGCCAAATGATTTTAAGTCTGTCTAGCCTTGACCATCAGAAAATCTGGGTCAAAACAAAGTACGTCAAATATGCAAAAATCCTCAATCACATATTAGCACAACAAATTTAGCTACATACAGAAAGGGCTATATACCATGACCAAGTGGGATTTATCCCAGGAATACGAGGCTGGTTTAACATCCAAAAATGGACATAATACATCATGTCAACAGAATAAAAAACAAAATCACACAATCAACTCAAAAAGTGAAAAAAAAATATGCATTTGACAAAATTCAACCCCCTTTCATGACAGGAATAGTCAACAGACTAGGCATAAAAGGGAACTTCCTCAATCTGATGAAGGGTATCTATGAAACTCCCCAGCTAACCTCTTATCTAATGGTGAAAGACTAGATGTTTTCTCTCTAACACTGAGAACAACTCAAGGGTGTCCGCACTACCTTGCCACTTCTGTTCAACATTGTACTGAAAGTTCTAGCCAGAGCAATTAGGCAAGAAAAAAATAAAAGGCACCCAGATAGACAAGGAAGAGGTGAAACTATCAGTATTTACAGATGACATGAGCTTGTCTATAGAGAATCCCATGTAATCTATAAGAACTGAATTGTATTTTCCAGTCAATCTGTCCTTGCTCGCTAAGGTTTTTACTTTCTTAAACTACTCGATGAAATGAAGAAATTCTGTTTGTCGGGGCATTCATCCTAAAGATACGAAAGATTATTTACTTAGATGTAAACACTCAGATCTCTGAGCTTTTGGCTTCAAGCTACAGCCTGAGAACAGGTGAAGGGGCCCTTCAAATACTAGTCACCCTTGGGATGGACAGCTGTCGGGTGTTAAAACTCAGGTTCTAAGGGACCTTCATAAAACAAAGTTCCATGATGAACAAATCTGAAAATGGAAGTCTAGGCCTTACCTATTCAGTAAGCTGAATGGCCGCAATTCTCAACTGCCTTTTATTATAAATTACTGAAGTAGCGAAAATCTTTTAAACATTAGTGTTTTCATCCAAATACTTGGAAGCCAAGAAAAAGGTCTGCCACTCACCAACAAACTATTCTCCTGCTCAGGCTGTCTTCCTCTCCATCCAGATGGACTAGCCCACTGCACATTAACTGTACCACGTCTGATCCGCAAATCTACACACACACACAGACACGTGATCAAGCCGACGCTGTGGCCAAACCATGCAAGACCCCTCTTACAAAATTGTCTTTAGGACTCCAGTCCTACAAGTCTTTTGTAGTAACCCCGCTAGTGCCGGTTTACAGATCCGTCACTTTGCCCTCTTCCTACTGCCCACAACAGGCCTCAGCAGAACTGAAGGAGCTGTGCACAGCGCCTTGGTGCATGCTACCCTCCTCCCTGGTCAGACCGCTTCTGGCTTAGGACAGACATTGCTATAGGCCTTCAGGATGCAGACTGCTGCCTCCCCCACAGGCTCAGAATTCAGTCCTGCGGGGGCCGAAATGCACAACATAAAAACTGAAGTACATCTTCCTTAGTATATGGTTTGGCAGCTGATGAATACGAGACTACAGCTGAATCGCCCACAGAATGACAAATATGTTAATAATTAGCATTATTCTGAGATGAGTAAATGCCATCTTCTTCAAACACAAGGCAGAGAGACTGAACGCCTTTCGTTCATTATGTTTTTCATGTACTTCTCACGTGTAATAATGAAGTTCTTTGGTTAATAATGAAGCTAGAGTGCCAAATAAGTACAGTTGTTGGTTTAGAAGGTTTTGGCCTAGAATAAACCCAAGCCAAGGTCACAGACAGTCAGATACTGGCCTTCCTTCCCCAAATCTACACACAACTCCATTCGTCTCCCAAGAAACAAACCAGATGAAAACTTAGGACTCCCACCCAATACTCTTATTTTATTATAGCTCACTCCAAGTGGATTATTTCCCCTTCTTCCTACCTTCTCCTGTATTTCCAGACCTTCCAATGGCCTTCAGGTAATCCTGCCTCAATGAACCAATCACAGCAACTCTCCCGCTGGCAGAGAGGAAGCCCAGCAGCGCGAACAAGATTTTAGACCATCAGTTAGTTCCCCTCTGGTGCTCTTGTTATGGCAACAGCACTTTTCCACAGCTGATGAGGATGTTATGCAGGAAAAGAAAAGGCAGAAAGAAAGGCTAAAAAGAGTTCTCTATGTTTCTGCTCACTCCCCAGAGCACAACACTCCCAGAGGGAGAAATTTCAGAACTTACGAAAGCATTAGCTCCCTTCCAGCTGACCAAAGTGTTATAAAAGTGAAGACAACCACGGTAACTTTCCCTTCCATTGAGGCTAGATGTAGTGTCTCAAAGGAAGAACCAAATATCATTCTCACTCCTCCACAGGCAGATAAAACAAAATAAAATCCAAGGGCATTTTTTTTTTTTTGGCCTTGAATTTACTTAAAAATTGTCCTCCTTAACAATGAGAAAAGGTACTCTTCCAGCAATTTGAGAAACCCAAAGGTCACAGAGCAAGTTGTGTTTCCACCCACCTCTCATTTCCCAAACCACAGGAGGGCAATTGTGAGAAACCTTTTCAAGGATAAGCTGTATCCTCTGATTCCCAATGAATAAAGGACTCTCAAAGAAGGAGAAATTGTAAGTTCACTGTGTTGTGAATGTCCCTGCCCAGTCTGATCTTTTAGGGCATTCAGCACATCAACTGTTATCCTGGAATGCTCCAACAGGTGTATGACACTCCAGAAGGTCTCCAGAAGTTTGAGACAGGACATGCTAATCCCCTTCCTTCCCACTAAATAGAGATCGCCAATACGAACCTACTATCATTTTTCTCAATGTTTTCACATGTTAGCACTTGATTCTATACGTCTTTTGTTCTAGAACGAAAAATCTTATCACTCCCCAACCCCCTTCAAGATTGTATGATCATTCAGAGCAAGGACTGCATTTCCTACTTTTGTCTGTGGTCCTCTTTTGTGCAAAGCACTGCACGAAGCCCACAAAACTCATTTACGATACCTAACCACATTAATTCAGGTGCCTGGAAGAGACCAAATAACCAACTATCTTATCCTGGTTCAATTACATGGCGGGAGAGAGAGGAATGTAACAAGAGAGATGAACAAACCTTCAGAGGATGGGAAAATTTCCAAAGGGGGGAAATTTAATTAGTAAGTACTGTACATCTAAACAGCACTGAGTTAATAAGTGATTAAATCCAATCCCAACAGTGCTATATCCTATAAACACATTATGTAAGTCTTTGTGTTAAAAATCCAAAGAAGGGGCGCCTGGATGGCTGAGTCAGTTAAGTGTCCGACTCTTGATTTCGTCTCAGGTCATGATCTCACGGCATCAGACAGCCCCGAGTCAGGCTCCTCGCTGGGCAAGAAGCCTGCTTACGATTCTCTCTCTCTCCCTCTGCCCCTATAGACGCGTTCTCTTCAAAAAACAAACAACAAACATCCAAAGATTACAACCTGCTCTACCAACAAATGCAAGTTCAATATGATAAATAAGCCAAGATGACAAGTATTTAAATGAGACAAAAAAAACTGTGGGTATCGAAACTATCTGGAGACAGGCTAAGCGATATTTGAGAAAGCAGTAGTGGCTGTGTAAGTTGGGAGGAAGGGTAAATGAATCAGTATTTCTGGCGGACTCTTTCCAAGCATTTTAGGAACTAATCCAGACTATGAGACAGGCTTCTATCTTTAAAGCAATTCTTAAGGACTATGCCCTTATTTTTAAAAACATGGTAGCCTGGTTGGTTGAAATACGCCCAAAGGGTACCCCCTCTGTAAGTCTTCCTTCAGGGGAAAAATGATTAATATATAGCTAAAAGTTTAGTTCCTCTCCCACACAACTAATAGCTGAGTGCAGTTGTTACCATGACATATGTTCTCAACTGCTGAAGGCACAGGCATTTACTGACAAATAGCACAAAGAATCCTGCAAGAAGCCACATATCTCTATCACCTTGGAAAACAATACCCATTTCTTAAAAGCTGTCAGTTCAAGTTCAGGACAACTCTATATGGAGCAGATACTGGTCTGCAAAAATCTTTCAGGATCAAAAAGCAAGACCTCAGCACGCCCAGGGGCTGGCCTTGAACACATCAGGTCAGGAGAGAGGGTTGTCCAATGAGGCAAGTGGCCTCGCCAAGTCAGCTGACTGGCCTGCAAAGTTAAAACTTCTTTACTCCACACATATTGAGGAACTCCTCCTGTTTGGGTCATTTTAAAGTCTTCCATGCCCCCCTCTCCCCCCACAGTGGCCTGGATGGATTCCTCAGTAGAGTGCTCTTCCCAGATTTTTATCCCTTGTTGTTGGCAAGAAGGCCTTCCTACTCTATGGGCCTTGCTATGGTGCAACCAATTCAAGGATCGCCCAGGCCTAACTGCACCGGGTTGGTTGTAGTACAGCTGGTGAGCCGGCCCACGGGAACGAAGCTAGCAATCTCCTAGGGCAGGGGCTGCAGCAAAGTTCAACCCTCTCGAGAGGCCACGCCATCACCAAAAGAAGGCAAGGTTCCGAAGTTAAACTGAAGCGCCATTCCCTTCAATAAGGTCCCACGAGATCGCTCTCTAGTCTCCTCCTCCCTCTGGAGAACAGCCCAGGCAGGGTACAGACAACCTTTGAGCTCCCTTTTCCCGTGACCAATTCAACATGCTTCACCTCTACCCCAGTGTTCTTCCTTGTAAACAGTTCCTGGTCATACTTCCAAAAGCAATGCTCAGGAAACTCTACCTGCACTGCCCTTGCCCAGGGTCAAGCAATCCCATCGATCCGAATGCCCTTCCTGACAATGCCCTCTTCGTCTACCCCCAAAAGCGTCACCGCCAAAACCCTATCGTTAGGGCTGCCAAGTGCTCCACTACCCCCTTGGCTATTACTTGAGTTATTTCTTTAGCATTCTGTCATTCTCCCCCCCTAGCCTGGGGACTCCCCTCCCACCCCCCTCCGTGGGGCCTCGTCCAGCAAGTAAACAATGCTGTCAAAGCAGGATAACGCTGGGCGAGGCGTCCAAACACTGCATTCCAGCCTCCTCCCGCTGTTCTAAAAGCAGCAAAACAAGTCATCTCAGGGTCCCAGGAGCGAATTACTCTGCCCAACTTCCTTTCTAAAAAAGCCCGGGAGAGAGCTCCAAAACCAAGCCCTGGTGTGCACAAATGCACAATATGCAAGAAGCAGAGGCAATGCAGGGTGAGAGCAAGGCCAACTATAGACGAGTTTGCCCAGGAGGAGGCAGAGAGGGGGGAGAAAACTGGGTCGAGCGCGTAAAGCTGCCACGAAGCGGGAACAAGGGCTTTTTTTCACCGCCCCCCCCCGCCCCCAGCGACGGGAGAGCCACGTTCTCAGAGTCGGCGGCGCTGAATCGAGTTGCAGCCAAGAGATAATGCGAAGTTAAGGTTCCCAAAAGCAGTCTCCCGGGGGGCTTCCGCGGAGCTGGGGCGGGGGGGAGGGGTTGGGGGACTCCGGTAGAGCTGCGGTGGCCGAGGTGGCCCAGCGTGGACACGCCCTGAGTTAAAGGCCCGCGGCGGGAGAGCGGCGGAAGAAACCGGCTGCAGGCTCGGGGCCGCGGTTGGGCGGCCGGCGCTCACCTCCCGGCGTGGTGGAGAAGAGCGTCCCCCCGGGCGTGGTGCAATAGTCATGAGGTAGCTGCGCGGCGTCGCTGATGGGCACGGTGCGGGTGGGGATGGCGCGGCTCTGGCTGGGCTGGTGGCCGCTGCCGGAGGACGAGGACATGGCTCTGGGCGCGGGCTCTCGGGCTTTGTCCGGCGGGCGGGCGGGCAGGCGGCTGCGGCGGCGGCGGCGGCGGCGGCGGCGGCGGCTGGGGGCCGGGGCTGCTCGGGCTGCTCCGGCGAGCGGAAGGGCGGGCGGGGCTGGGCGCGCTCCGCTAGCTCCTCGCTCGCTTCCTCTCGCTCCCTCGTCCCGCTCCGCTCCCGCCGCCGCCCTCTCAGCCGCCGCCGCCGCCGCCGCCCGATCCTCCGGCCTCCGCCAGCAGCCTCAGCAGCAGCAGCAGCGGCAGCAGCGGCGACGACGACGACCGGAAGCGGGCGAAGGCGGGAGCCAGAGGGAGTTCGGGGAAGCGGATCGGCGGAGGTGACGTCGCGGGGGGCGGGGCGAGGCGGCGAGGGGCGGGGCGGGCGAGGGGGCGGGGCGAGGGCGAGGAGGGACCGAAGACAGGCGAGCCGGACGCAAGTGGGTGGGAATCTACGCCAAGCGTTTGGCAGCGGCTCGAAGGTCGGCCCGGAAAACTTAGGTGTTGTTTGTTGTTGTTGTTTTGTTTAGTTTCAAATTGCCAGTCAACACTACTTTACTTGAGCCAACTTCTGTTTTCTAGCCACGTAAACAAAAGTGTAAGTTTACTTTTAATTGCTTCGTATTAAATATAGGCAATGCCCGCACTATGTATTAGGAAAAAAATCAGAGCTGGAAGGTGAAGTACTGTCTCCCAGTTTCCCAATTTCCCTTTCCCGGGTAAACCATTGGTACCAGCTGTGTACTTGTGAATCCTTCCAGAGACAGTCCTTACACACACACATAATGCAACATATAAACATTAACAAAAGAAACATTAATAATTCTCCGTGTCGCAAGGATTATTATTATGTTAGAGAGAAAGGAACCGAAGCACAGAGAAAGGTTGAGAACACGAGGTACCTGAAAAATCTCGATTTGGAACGCCATTCTTTCCTCTAGGGGTTCTCAAACTTTTCAGTCTCAAAGTTTACATTCCTAAGAATTATTGAGGATCCTGAAGAGCTTTTGTCTGTGTGGATTATATCTGTTTATAATTGCTATATTAGAAATTAAAACTGAGAATTTTTTAAATGTTCATTAGTTTATAAAATAATGTCATTACATGTTAACATGACATGTGTATTTAAAAAAAATTCTATTTTCCAAAACAAAAAGAAATCACTGAGAAGCGTGGCATTGTTTTACTTTTTGGCAAACATTTGAATGTGTGTTCCATAGAAGTCAGCTGGAGCCTCACATCTGTTTCTGTACTCAGACTGTTGTGATGTATTATTTTGATTCGAGTCTGTGAAGGAAACCCAGACTCCTACAAGTATGTCCTTAAAAAGAGGAAACTTCACAGAACCTTGGAAGGGGTCTCAGGGACCCCCAAACTTCCAGACCACTCTTTGAGGACTGTTGCTCTAGGCAGCATTGTCTCTACCCGCAACATATCCAAGATGGAATTGAAAAGAGAATCATGACTACCATCAAATATCTACCATCATTCCCATTTTGCGAATAAGGAAATTGAAGCTACAAGATATTAAGTGTTTAGCCAGAGTAAAACGGCTACTACCTCACTACTGAGAGAGCCAAACAGTTGCTTAGTAAAGATGGAAACAAACAAACTTACATAGTGGAGCAAATACTGTGATTGGTGGTCAGGTTGGGCCAGAGCATGACATGGAACCAATTTTGTGGTGAGTGTCCAAGAATTCAGGAAGAAGAACCTTTGACGGTCCCCAGGGCTGAAGGGGATTGAGCTCAACCTTGGAAGTTCTATGGCTTTGCATATGTCAAGAAAGGAGGCACTTTCCAGGGGAAAGAAAAGGTGAGATACTCGTTTACATCTGTATAAAACAAAGTGTGTGATTACAGCGTGCATCCCTCCTCGATCTCGCTTTTGATGATAGATATTGGGATGTTCTGAGACGAACAGGGAGATGTTTCTGGCCAAAGATTGGGTTGGAATATGGAATGAAATGAAGTAAATAAGGTTGACACCAGGGTTCAATTTTGAAATTGCAGAGACAGGGAAGTATCATCTGTTTTTTAATTCATCTTGACAGGCAGGCTGGAGTGCAGGAAGGAGCTCTTCCATTAACAACTGTGTGACCCCAGGCAAGGTACTCACACTCTCTGGGCCTCATTCATGTTAACACCTTTACCTCACTGAGTAGTCCTGTGAATGAAGCATATAAGGTGTTTAACGAATAATCGTCTCCTAGGAAGGTCATATTGAAATTAATGGAGGTGTATTATTTTCCTCTTGGGAGCTCCGGTGTCTTCATTCCCCAAATGGAAGGTATCATAGCCACCTGTCCTGATTTCAGAAACCCCACAAAACTGCTTTCGTAAGGCTTTTGAAATTAAATGTGTGTGTGTGTGCACGTGGTCGTGTGTGTGCATGAATGGCTGGATATTATCACCTCTAGAATACCCTAAAACACACACACACACACACACACACACACACACACACAAACCCTCAACTAATTTTTTCACACCCTTTCGAAAAACTTGCTCTTTTTTGTGTGTAACAGCTTTATTGAGATATAATAGTTTACCATAAAATTCAGCCCTTTAAAGCTGTTTCAGTGGTTTTTAGTATAGTCACAAAATCATTCACCTATCATCACCACTGTCTAACATCGGAACATTTTTTCACCCCAAAAAGACATCCAGGATGCATTAGCCGTCGCTCATATTTACCTCCAACCTCCTCAGCCCTAGGCAATCACTACAGTACCACTACTAGGTTTCCCTATTGGGACATTTCATATAAATGAAATCAGAGATCATGTAGCCTTTTGCAACTGGTTTCTTCCATTTAGCGTGTTTGAAAAAAATTTGTTGTCAATGTTTATTTGTTTTTGACAGAGAGAGAAAGAGAAGGAGCATGAGCGGGGGAGGGGCAGAGAGCGAGGGAGACACACAATCCGAAGCAGGCTCCAGGCTCGGAGCCGTCAGCACAGAGCCCGACGCAGGGCTCGAACTCACAGACCGCGAGATGGTGACCTGAGCCGAAGTCGGATGCTCAACCGACTGAGCCACCCAGGTGCCCCTTTAGCATGTTTTTAAAGTTCAACTTTGGGTAGCATATATCAGTACTTTGTTCCTTCTTTTTTTAGACTCTTTTTAAAAAATGTTTATTTATTTTTGAGAGAGTGGCAAGAAGGGGAGAGGCAGAGAGAGGGGAACAGAGGATTTAAAGTGGGCTCTGCACTAACAGCAATGAGCCTGATGCGGGGATTGAACTCACGAACCCCGAGATCATGACCTGAGCCGAATGATGCTCAACCGACTGAGCCTTCCAGGTGCCCCAGTACTTTGTTCTTTTTAACGACTGATACTGTTCCGTTGCATGGATATACCTACCACATTTTGTTTATCCATTCATGAGTTGATGGAAATTTAGTTTGTTTCGATTTGGGGGCTGTTAGGATCACACTGCTATGAACATTTGTGTGCAAGTTTCGTGTGAGTATATGTTTTCAATTCTCTTGGGTGTACACCCAGGAATGGAATTGCGGGCTCATATTGTAACTCTAGACGTAACCATCTGGGGAACTGCCAGGCTGTTTTCCAGAGTGGCTGTACCATTTCACATTCCCACCAACGATGTATGAAGGTTCCAATTTCTCCCCATCTTTGCCAATACTTGTTATTATCTGTCTTCTTGATTATAGCCATCCCAGTGGGTGTGAAGAGGTATCTTATTATGGTTTTGATTTGCATTTCCCTGGTGACTAATGACGTTGAGCATCTTTTCATGTTCCTATTAATGCTCCAAAGTATATCTTCTTTGGGGAAATATCTCTTCATATAATTTGGCCATTTTAAAATTGGGTCGTCTTTTTATTGAATTTTACATGTTCTTTATAAACATTCCCAAAACTGCAACCTTATCAGACAGATGATTTGCAAATAATTTCTCTCATTCTGTGGGTTCCTTTCACTTTTTTTGATGGTTTCCTTGGAAGCACAAAAGTTGTTAATTTCAGTAAAGTCCTATTTATTGATTTTTTCCCCCTTTAGTTGCTTGTGCATTTGGTTTCCTAAGAAACCATTGCTTAATCCAAGACCACAAAAATTCATGCTTGTATTTCTTTCTAAGAGTTTTATACTTTTAGCTCTTACTTCTGGGTCTTTGCTGCATTATAAGTTAATTTTTATATATGGAGTGAGGTAGGGGTTCAACTGGCACCATTTGTTGAAAAGGTTATTCTTTCCCTGTTGAATTGTCTTGACAAAAACCTGCTTCTTAAACTAGCATTCTGTGGGGAAACGTACTTCTGAATGAGGAACTCGAGGAAGTGGGACCATTGTAGGTTGGCAGAGTACTTTTAGAATCAACAGAGCAATGACTGTCACCACAACTCACGTCCAATGTCTCACTCTTTTAAGTAATTTATGTATACCACTGCTTCATGTATTCCTGACAACAACCCTATACAGTAGCCTCCATTATTGTGTCCGTTTTACAGATGGGGAACTGAGGCTCAAAGAAGTAGAATAACTTCCTGTATTAGTTATATATTGCTGTGTCACGAATTACTCCAAAACTTGTGCTTAAAATTATGCATATTTATTTTTTTAATGTTTATTTATTTTTGAGAGAGAGAGAGAGAGAGAGAGAGAGAGAGACCGACCGAGCAGGGGAGGGGCAGAGAGAGAGGGAGATGCACAATCCGAAGCAGGCTCCAGGCTCCCAGCTGTCAGCATAGAGCCCGACACGGGGCTCGAACCCACGAACTGTGAGATCATGACCTGAGCCAACGTTGGACGCTCAACTGACTAAGCCACCCAGGCACCCCAACAATGCATATTTATTATCTGTCAGTCTTTGAGGGTCAGGAACGTGAAAGCCACTCTCTCATGAGGTTGCAAATGAGGATGCTTGCCAGGTCTGTAAGTATTTGAAGGCTTGACCGGGGTCAGAGGATTTACTTCCAAGCTCATTCACATGGCCAGAGGCAAGAGGCCTCAGTTCCTCACCATGTGGACCTCTCCAGTGTTGCTTGTGTGTCCTCATGACATAGCAGTTGGCTTCTCCCTGAGTGATTGAACTGAGAGGGAATAGGGAATGAGTTACAGTGAATCTCTTGACCTGACCTTGGAAATCACGTATCATACCGTTACGTCTGCCACATTCTATTCATTAGAATCAAGTCACTAAGTAAGGCCAGCATTCTCTGGGGAGGGAATTAGGCTCTACCTTTTGAAGGGTGACATATCCAAGGATTTGTAGACATATTTTAAAACCGTGACACTTGCCCAAGCTCACAAAGATTATAAGTGCTTTAACAAGAGAAACGCACTGTGCAAGCACTGCTAAATCCCTGCTTGCACCACACTTGTTAATGTCCCCTTGGCCAAAGCAAGTCACGTGGCCAAGCCCAAAAACAATGGGGAAGAGGACAAGAGCCTCTCAACTAGGAGTTGGAGTTCACTGGGGGCCAGCAATATTATAGTCTAGATAATGCACTTTTATCTCCCTGAAATGTTGGAGTCTTCTGGAATTGTCTTTTCCAACTTGCATTGTCTCTATTTCCTTGCGTTTACTTTCTCTGCCTGTTTTTAAGCCACCGTTTTTCAAGTTAGAAACATTCCTCACATGCCTGATGATCTTTGGCTCTCCATTCATGAAGGACTAAAATACTTAAGGAAGCCCTGGGGTGGAGAGTGAGGCTTGTCTCAGAAGGAGATTCTCTGTATGGTAATCAGACCCAGACCTGCTGTCTCATAGGACGGGGGGTGGGGGGTGGGAGTGGAGGAGAGTGGAGGGGTGGATCCCCAAACGTCAGTATCTATAGATGTTTTCTCTTCTGCTGGTCAGTGTTCCCCAAAAAAGCAGCCTCCATATTCCTGCCAGGGGAATGGAAGTCCAGGCCTGGGTTCTGAAAACCAAGCTGGGGCCAGGCAGGGAGTAGGGACTCTCTCCATTCAGAATGCAGACTTTCACTTGCTTTCAGTACAGCGCCTTCCCTAGGCCACAAGGCCACGCCTGGAGTACGTCTCTGAAGACCCCGGTGTCCCCCAAACCTCCTGTATCTATTGTTCAACCTCTCTCAGAGGTAAACCTCCCATCATCTGTGGGTGTCACGGAGGGAAAGGTGCGGTGCTTGGCTGGGCAGGATAGTGAAAGAGATTTGGGGGTCCCAGCTGTTCCTTTTATTTTTTTTTTTTATTATTTTTTTTTTTATTATTATTATTTTTTTCAACGTTTATTTATTTTTGGGACAGAGAGAGACAGAGCATGAACGGGGGAGGGGCAGAGAGAGAGGGAGACACAGAATCAGAAACAGGCTCCAGGCTCTGAGCCATCAGCCCAGAGCCTGATGCGGGGCTCGAACTCACAGACCGCGAGATCGTGACCTGGCTGAAGTCGGACGCTTAACCGACTGCGCCACCCAGGCGCCCCAACAGCTGTTCCTTTTAAAGACTTTAAGCTAGTCCTTCTCTCTCCAACACCACCTTGCTCTCCAACTTCCAGAATGTTGTAACTATCACGGGTCCTCTGCCGTATCCTTTCCTGACTTCTTAGTCCTTATGGATTTATGCTTTAAAAAAAAAATTCCTCTGCTCTCATTTAAGGGGGAATCTAATGGGAAAACATGTAAATAGCTAAACACGTATGTTTACATGGTTTCATTTAAAGAATACAACATGTTTTTATCTTTTTAAATGTTCATTTGTAGAGAGAGAGCAAGCAGGGGAGGGGCTGAGAGAGAGAGAGAGAGAGCAAGCAGGGGAGGGGGGGGAACCGAGGACAACATATGTTTTTAAACAGCCTATCAGTTAGGAGTCAGTTGTAGTAACAGAAGAGGTTTATTCAGAATAGTAGGTGCTTAAAACAAACTGCATGCACTAGAGGAATGGTTTCCAGGCTAGGCCTCCAGGGATGACCCTCAGAACCCTGCAGAACTTACCCTGCAGGAGAGCTGCTACCCGGACCAGAGTCAGGAAACTGGGGAGTAAGCAGCTGCTGTCCCAGCTGCCAGCCCCACCTTAGCCACGATGAAGGATCCGAGAGATGCCGTCAGACCGTTGGCCTCAAAGCCACACAGAGCTCACTAGATCCATCCAGAAAATGGATGCCTGGAGCAACAAAGCCGCCCCCCCCCCTCTACTTAACTCCATTCTGAATTCAAGTCTTGTGTGAAGGCGTCTGACTGGTGGAACCCCAACCCCTGACACGCATCTGGGGGGGCTTGCCATCTTTTAGCTTTCCAGCCCCTGCAGTGCAAGAAGGCACAGCGGAAAGAAGTTAGAACAGGTGTTGAGTGTACCAATCTACCTATCCACCACAAAGGGTAAGAAAATGTGGATATCTGTGTTGTAACTGGACACTAGGATTCATTCCCTTGTTCTTCTCACCTTACCTACTTCCTTCCTCCTAGCCTTGAGTTAAGGATTAAACTCCAGGGGTGCCTGGGTGGCCCAGTCAGCTAAACAATAGACTCTTGATTTCAGCTCAGGTCATGATTTCATGGTTCGTGGGATCAGGCTCCGCTTTGGACTCTGCTCTGATAGCACAGAGCCTGCTTGGGATTCTCTCTCTCCCTGTCTCTGCCCTTCCCTCACTCGCGTGCATGCTTGCACACACACACACACTCTCTCTCTCTCTCTCAAAATAAATAAATAAACTTAAAAAAAGGAGGGGGATTAAACTCCAGAAGCGTCCCCTCTTGCCTTTGGTCGGGGGTTAGCAAACTTGGAGAGTAAATACTTTAGGATTCGCAGGCTAGATGGGCTCTGTCACAAGTATTTGACTTTATTGCTATGGTGAGAGGGAAGCCATAGACAACATGTGCACAAATAAGTGTAGATCCAGTAAGACTTTCTTCACAGAAGCAGGCAGCCAGCCGGATTTGGCCTGCGGGCCATAGTTTGCAGACCCCCGTGTTTGCTGTTACTGTCTGTTGACTCAACAAATCCTTACTGAGCATCTACTATGTGTCAGGTGCTTTCTGGAGGAGGGGATATAGCAGTAAACAAGGCAGAGACGCCCCATGTCCCATAGAGTGAACATCCTACCTGGAGTAATTGTCTCCTCCCCTGCCCCTTCCCTGCCTAACACACACTCTTATTTAACACTCCATTTAAATGTTTTTTTTTTAACTGTTTGTTTTTGACAGGAGGGCAGGGAGGGGCAGAGAGAGAGGGAGGCGCAGAATCCAAAGCAGGCTCCAGGCTCTGAGCTATCAGCACAGGGCCCAACACAGGGCTCAAACTCACGAACCCTGAGATCAAGACCTGAGCCGAAGTCGGATGCTCAACTGCCCGAGCCCCTTTAATACTCCATTTAGGTCGACCTTCCTGGACTTTCCTCTCCCCAGCCAGGGTTGGCACCCTGCCTCTGAGCTCTGGCAGGTCCCTGTGCACACTGAGGTCACTTGTACCGACCTTGTGCAGGAGCATTGTCTGCTTCTGTATCTGGTCCCCTGCAGAACTGCTAACTCTACAAGGATAAGAACGTCCTTGCCTCAAATCCCACGGGGCCTGGCTCAGAAGCAGCCTGTGGTCCCTATGTGCTGAACTGACCTGAAAAACCTTTTGTGGAAGCTGAGAGATAAAACAGCAGACATAGTTGTGGGCACATTGGTCTGGCGTGGCCCTATTCAGATGAGAACTTTTGTTTCTCAGTTGAGCGATGGTGTAATTGACATGCTCCCTTCTCAAGTATGCTTGCTTATGAGTTTGGTCAAATGTTTCCATTCTTGTGAACACCACCACAATCAAATGTAGAATATTTCATCATACCCAGAAGTACCCCTGAACCTTTTTGCAATCAGCCATGCCCCTGTCAAAGCCCAAACCCCAGGCAATCACTGATCTGCTTCCTATGGCTGCTGATTAACTGTGTTCTAAAACTTTATATACGTGGAATCATACCGTATGTATTATTTAATGTCTCGCTTCTTCATGCATCACAATGTTTTGCTTGTATGAGTAGTCCGTTCCTTTTTATGGCAGAGTAATAGTCCACTTATGGACATACCACAGTCTGTTTGTCAGATGAGAATTTAAAGATATCTCTGCCTCTTCCCCCCAGAGCCTACCATGGGGGACTAGGAGAGTCTCATGTGGCCTCAAATGTACTAGTTGGGTATTATCTCTGAATGAGGTTATCTAGATAGTTGGGATTGGAAAGCTGCAGTGCAGTTGTGACCCCCCCCCCCCCCCGCCGCTGGCCAGATACAGGACCCCTAGGTCCATACCTGAGTTACTGCCATTGACCATGCAAATTATTGATGAAACATGCAAAATATACCACATTTCGGCAGCTCTTTCTTGGAATGTTTAACATTTGATAATATAATTGAAGTTGCAAAAAAAAAAAAAAAAATGGAAATGGCCTGGGTGTCTCTGACCCAGGGATACCCTCCCTGTAGTCTATTATTGTGGTTAGCCACCGTGGCTTTCCAAAACTCATTCCTTCTCCCTACATTTATCTGGTGCCTCTGTTCCCTCTAGTTCTGTCTCTCCCAAGGGTGGAGGGAGGCTGGCCCCACCTCCTGTAATGAGGCCATCCATACAAGATCTGTATCACCATAAGGATAATCACCCCTTATCTTTGGATAACACTTTTCCACTTTACAAAGCACTTTTGGACCATTATTTCACTTAAGCTGAGCCACAGCCCTGCGATGGAGGCAAGCTGCTTATTATTCTCACCTACGTTTTACAGATAAAGAAACTGAGGCTCAAAGAGGTTATGACTTCTCTGAGAGGCCAGGGAGCTGGGACTAGCGTTCCCGCTTCTGGCTGGCCATCATGTGCATTTTCTCCTGCCCCTGTGGCTTCCTGCATTGTAAAGAGGGCAAGATGTCCCTTGGGTTCCCATTCTTTTTTTTTTTCTTTTTTTTCAATGTTTATTTATTTTGGGGACAGAGAGAGACAGAGCATGAACGGGGGAGGGGCAGAGAGAGAGGGAGACACAGAATCGGAAACAGGCTCCAGGCTCCGAGCCATCAGCCCAGAGCCCGACGCGGGGCTCGAACTCCCGGACCGCGAGATCGTGACCTGGCTGAAGTCGGACGCTCAACCGACTGCGCCACCCAGGCGCCCCGGGTTCCCATTCTTTATCGTCACATTTCTGAATTCACTGGGCAATGAACAGCATCCATTTCCTGAGCTCCTGAAACATAAGAGACAGAATGTGTTCAGAAGGTGATAACAATCATAGATAATTTTGTAGGCATGCAGGCTGAGTCAGGTGCTGTACTAGGCCTTCTAGGGATCTTATCTCTGTATTCCCAACTGCCATACAAGGTAGATATTATTATGCATGTTTTACAGATGAGGGAGCAGCCTTAGAGAAGCTAACTTGCCCAAGGTCACCTGCTATATATCTAGAAATTCTCTAGCCTCTTGCCGCGGTTGGGAACAGTCTACTGTGCCTAGGCTTTGACATGCCTTGATTCAAATGCTGGCTTTCCCCCCTGCTTCTTATATGATCATGAACTTTGAAGCTATTCTGTCATCTGAAAGATGGGAGGACGAACCCCTCATTCACAGAGTGCTCTTCTGAGGATTACACGTCAGGCCCAGCCACGGTTCGGCCAATGAGAATGGTGGTTAGGCACCAATCTGATCCAAGAGGGTTCCAGGGGCCACGAGGCTGGAAAAAGAGGGGCAGGAGGCATAGCAGCATGTGTGACTGTTGGGTATGCCAGAGGGGCCATATTTCAGTCTCAGCATCTCCTCTTTTGGGAACCTCTTTTGGAGGTCTTGTCGGGTGATGCCAACAGAAGCTTGTAGTTGTCGCCTTCAGAGAACGAGGTTTGGTTTGTTCAGGGTCACTGCAGCGTAATAAAGTCCTCCACCCAAGGCGGTGCATTACCTGCCTGTTTGCTACAACTCAACACCTGGAGCTCCTGCCTTGCTCCCTCCCCATTCCAATATTAAGTGGAAGATTCTTCCTGGGTACAGCCCTCCCTGGATTCCCTGCAGGGGGAAAGAGGGCAGTACACTTAATGCCTCACCACATCTTTTGAAATGGAAAGGTACTGTCACCCAAACAGCGAATGGGGCGCCATGCCCTGTGCCCGCCATAGCCCAAAGGCAAGGCACATGGCGTACAGAGCCCGAGAGCCAAGAGTGGGTGCTTGCCATGTTGAAGCAAGAAGTACTCTGCCCCGAGGAGCTCCTGCTCTCTCTTGGGTGGAGCCCAGGGTTTTCAGGGGGAACCCTTTCATAATGACGAGGTAGGTGCTGTCAGATTCAGGGTAAAGAGTCTGACTCCGGGAATCTTATTCTCCACGTGGGTTCTAGACAAGGTACCTGACTTCCATCTCTCCATCAATTAATTCACTCAGAAGTATGTACCCCAGATGCTGGTATGGTCCCAACTCTGGGTTCGGCAGTAAACAAGGGCAAAGCTAATGGAGCTTCCATCTAGCTCTGGGACTCACCTGCCTTGGTGACAGCTCCTTGCACCCAGGCCTTCTGGCTGGATTTGCGTGGGGTTATTCATCCATCCACTCTGAATTCAGCTCAGAAGCCCTGGGGTAGCACCGACTGCCAGCGTATGTTGGATTACATCACCACCGTCCCTTCCGTGGCTTCCTATTATTCTTAGAATCTTGAGCGAGGCCTTCCATGGTCTCGCATCAGCCCCTACGTTTCTCCCTCTCATTTTCTGTGCTCCTGTTCCTCACATGGACCACACTCCCTCCCGTGTGCTTTTGCATGTGCTGTTCCCTTTGCCTGGTTGTTCTCTGTGGTGAACAGATTTTAAGGTGACCCCCATGATGTTCACCTCCTGGCCTTCACACTCTTGACTGTGGGGGAACCTGTGACTTGTTTCTAACCAACAGAATGTAGCTATGGAATGCTCCAAAGGCTATGGAATGTCACTCCTGTGATTAATGTAAGACTCCATCATGCTAACAGACTCACTTTAGAGCCCCCCACCTCACCCCTGCCTCTCTCACTCTTGCTCTCACTGGCTTTGAAGGAGCAGGCTTCTATGAGTTCTGCTGTGACAAGAAAATGAATCTGCCAAAGCCTGAATGAGCTTGGTAGTGGTTCCTTCCCCAGTCAAGCCTCCATGTGAGAATGCAGCCCCTGCATCACACCTTGATTACAACTTTGCAGAAGATCCAGCTAAGCCATGCCAGGACTCCTGACCCACAGGAACTGAGAGATAATAAATGCATTAAGTCACGAAGATTTTGTTTAAAACAAGGAAACTATATAAATGTGCTACTATTTTCTGTATGCGGCATAGAAAACCAATGTATTCTTTAATATTAATCTAGCTGACTTCTACTCATTCCTTTTCATCCCCATCCCCCTCAGATGCCTTTTCTCAGGGCAGCCTTCCCATCCCTCTCTGCCAAGGCCCAGTCTCCTGTTAGAGACTCTCAGGTCACTGTATGCCTCGCCTGCACATGATCTGTCCAGGTGTAGTTGTGTGATCAATTACTATGTGCCCCTCCGCTAGACTGTAAGATCCATGAAAGCAGTCTATCATGGTCTCTGCTTCTCCCCACAGACTAGCATGGTGCCTGGCACATGAGTGTGCTCAGTAACCATCTGGTGAATAAATAAAAATTTATCAGGAGGAGTCAGGATGAGTGCAGTGAGAGATGGGGATTGTGCAGTGGTTAAACTCGGGGGAAAGCAGATAATGGCATCCTAAAAACTCACTTTTGTCATGACTTATCTGGACAACGGAAGCTAACCTTGTATGTCGGGGCATCCTTGGTGGGAATAATGTTCCATACAGCAGTCACACTGAGCCACCCCCAGGGCTTGGCATGAGTGTGTTTCTCTTGGAAGTTTCAGACTCCTTCCTTCTTTCAGAAGAACATTTTGTATTTTGATCACCAGGCAACTCTCTTAACAATGCTGTCCCTTTGAGTTTCTGCTTTGAGGATGGAAAACACAAGGGGAGAGAAGAGGGACAGGTCAAGCAAAGGGAGCTTCACTTTGGCAGTTCGGGAAGGCCCACGCAATGCCAAATAGCCTGCTCCCATAATAGATAAACGGGCGAGTATGTGGCGCGAGGTGCTGGATGTGTCCCCTTTCCCCCCAATCCGTATGTTGAAGTTCTAACCTCAGGCACATGTTGTATTTGGAGATGGGGTGACTATACTTGGAGATGAGACCTAGAAGGAGGTAACCAAGGTTAAAAGAGGTCATAGGGGTAAGGCTTTAATCCATAGGGCTGGTGCCTTTATAAGAAGAGGAAGAGATACCAGAACTTTCTCTCTGCTATGTGAAGATAGAGTGAGAAGGTGTCCATCTACTGTCAGGAAGAGAGACCTCACCAGAAATCAAATCAACTGGCACCTTCCTCTTGAACTTCCCAGCTTCCAGGACTATAAAACAACAAACTTCCGTTGTTTCAGCCCGTCAATCTATGATATTTTTGTTATGGAAAGCTGAGAAGATTAAGACATGGAGTTATCCAGAAGGCTCTACTCTATGTTGTAAAAATAAGGTTGAGGAGCCTCAGAATTTAGTCTTGTGTTCTCCTGTATCTTCGACGGGATTTTTCCTGTCTCCTCGGGTGCATCCAAGTTTAAACGTGCCCAAGTCTCTACGGCTTTAAACACCCCTCTCTGGGGCCCAAGGCCCTTCCTCGCTACGGCCATGTTTTCCTCCCTACCTACCAGCCAAGCTTCCGGATTGTCTACACTTGCTGGCTTATCATGCTGTCATTTCCGTTTATTCACTCTTCAGTCGCCTCAGTGAGGCCTCCACCCTGCAGTAGCTCAGAAGCTGCTTTGATGTCCCATCCAGCAGACACGTTTTGGTCCCCGTCTGACTGTTCTCTTTTTCTCCGCCCTTTCTCCTCCTTTGAGTTTCTGGACACTGGTCCCTTCTGCTTCCTTCTGTCCCTTCCTGGAGTCTCCTTTGCGGTCTTTATCTGCCATCGGCTACTCTTCTGCCCTCATGGAAATGTTGATGTTCTCCAGGTTTTGCCGTTGGTCCCCTTCCCTTCTCACCCCACACCTCTGTCCATTAAGCTCCCCCAACTCCTTTATGCTCCAAGCATCCACTGCGGGCTGCCAAACCTATAGCTTCGGTCCAGATTCCTCACTGAACTCCCGGCCCAGATATCTAACTGCTGCCTCGGTGTCCCTCAGGCACCTCTAACTGTACATCTTGTAAGTCGAGCCTGCCGTCTGCCCCCTCCTCCCTCTCCACATCCTCCCCGCTCCCGCCTGCCCTTTCCCGGAACATGAGACCATCATCTTCTGCTCACTCCGGCCAGAGACTAAAGATCAGACTCCAATTCCTCTTTTCCTCACTCCTCAGCTCTAGTCAGTCCCATGACCTACCTTTTCTGCCTCCTAAATGTTCAGGTTCATCCACGCATTTCTATCTCCTCTGCCTCTTAATCCAATATGGAGAGCCTGAAAGACTCTGACGTGCCTGTTGCCTCCGTATGGCATTATTTTAACAGCCAAAGGGAAAGGTGCAATAGAGGTACCGAGGAAGAGGTCTTTGCTCCTTCTAAAGCTGCAGGAGAGAAGTGGATTGTGGGGTTTAGTGGATTTTTAATGAACGCTGCGTCATTGGAGGCACTCAAGGCAAGGATACTGTAGTGTGGTCTACTGCTTTGCGTGTGACATGGGGCTGGACCAGAGGTGGCACTCTGGTGACCACGGCTAGCTCACAGATGCATTCCGTTTGGCTCATATGTGGTTCAAAGTTGTTAACGAGTTTCCAATATTAAAGAGCTGGAGAGTTCAACATAAGAAAATGGACGTCTAGCTTTTCTGGAGAAATCCGATTTAGCAATTCTGGGCCCAGAGCGCAGGATCCAGACGGGTTGCTGACTGAGAGCTGCTGCATCCAGTGGCCTGTTCTCCGTGGTCTCCCCCTGCGGCTTTGCCTACTCATGCTACTGCCTGGACTCTAGAAGCATCCGAGTTTATTAAACCTGAGCTAGGTGTTCTCCGGTGTCCATCCAGCCTCTGCTTTTACACTATCTCATGTCAGCAACGGAGGAAGTTCCCTTGGGATTTTCTCTAGGCTCCGCTATGTCACTAATCCTGGAAAAGCCCCTTCCCTACTCGCCGCAGTAGGAAGCGTTACTGGACCTGTCTGCTTTTTCCTCTGCCTCCACTTCCCTTTCCTGTCCACCCCGCTGGTCTTAGTGCTTCGGATACACTTGTGGTTCAGCTCTTCGGTTCTCTGCGGCCCATTCGGTTCCAATATTGCATCTCTTCAAAGCCCGGCCTCTTCAGGCATTTCGGTAGAGGATGTGTGCCCGTGTCTCGCCATTGCTCTGGAAGTGACATGACTTGTAGAATAAGACATGGGAAGATAGGTGAATGGGAAGTTCTCATATAAAGGTTCTGAATGTCCCCTAACAGATGCAGAGGAACTAACAGCTGTCCAGGGAGATGCTGGGCTGGTTAGAAATGCTTTCAGCTGCAGATAAGAGGAAAATGTCCTCAAAATCCTGAATAAAAGCCATGTAAGCAGGTATCCAGAGCCTTGAGGTTGCTGGAGTTGGTTCAGGGCCCCTGTCACAGTCAGAGAACTATCGTAGTCACATTCAAGGCCGGAAGAAAGTTGCCTAATCAGGAAAGTAAATACTTTCCCGAATACCCCCAGTTGATTTCTGTTTTTATTCCACTGCTGTCACGGGTGTCCTTCCAAAAAGGATACGTTGGTATTCTAAGCATCAGTACCTCCGAAAGTGACCTTATTTGGGGATTGCATCTTTAAAGAATCAGCCAAGGTAAAAAGACGTTGTTAGAGTTCGTCCTAATCCAGTAAGACCGGTGTCTGTGTAAACACCAGGGGAATTTGGACAGAGACAGACACGCACAGAGGGAAGGCCACGTAAGGAAACAATGGAAGAAGGTGGCCATCTACAGGCCGAGGAGAGAGGCCTGGAGCAGAGCCTCCCCTCAACCCTCGAAAGGAACCCATCCTACCAACACTCTGCAGGTCTGTGAGACAAGAAATGTCCACTGGTTAAGCTACCCAGTCTGTGGTACCATGTTATGGCAGCTCTAAGACAGTAGGGTCAGGCAGACCATGACATATGGCTTCCTCTGGTTTCAAGAGAGACAGAGAAAGTAAGTATTTCATTGACATAGTGCTGCCCCAAACAAAATGGGATTCAATTGACTGAGAAGAAAGAAGGCAGCAGAATTTGGAATGGCCACCTATTGCATCAGCCAATATCCTGGGGAGTCAGAGATAAGAAAAGCTGATCCATAAGAAAGACTGCAGAGAAAGGATGCATTTCCTGGTCTGTTGATACACAAACAGTTGGTTAATAAACACTCCCTAAGCACGTAGGCTCTCCAGCCCTGTGCCATTTAGAGGCTACTTCCACAATCAGTCTCTGCCCTTCCCTCAAGTAGCTTGTAAGTAGACTATAAGTAGCTTGTAAGATAGACACAAAATCTGTATTTATGGATCATATTTTCTTGGGCCCCAGTAGTCTGCGCGTGAAAAACAAGATTTATTCCTTTTTTAAAGTTTTTTTTTTTTTTAAATTTTTTTTCAATGTTTATTTATTTTTGGGACAGAGAGAGACAGAGCATGAACGGGCGAGGGGCAGAGAGAAAGGGAGACACAGAAACGGAAACAGGCTCCAGGCTCTGAGCCATCAGCCCAGAGCCCGACGCGGGGCTCGAACTCACGGACCGCGAGATCGTGACCTGAGCTGAAGTCGGACGCTTAACCGACGGCGCCACCCAGGCGCCCCTATTTATTTATTTTGAGAGAGAGTGAGAAAGTGAGCACGAGCAGGGGGGGTGCAGAGAGGGAGGGAGAGAAAGAATCCCAAGCAGGCTCCGCACTATCAGCACGGAGCCTGACATGGGCTTGAACCCAGGAACCGTGAGATCATGACCTGAGCTGAAATCAAGAGTCAGACATCCAACCAACTGAGCCCAGCACCCCAGCATTTATTTCTTTGGCTTAGTCCCCACCTACTGAATTGTGGGAACCCCTACCTCAAACCTCCCTCTGTTAGAGACACTAGTTGTTCCCCAGTATCCATTGTCAGCTTCTTCTTTTCCATAATACAATTCACAAGTTTTAGTTCAGCATATGACCCCTCAGCCATGGACTGTATTTACCCCAGCCTCCCATGCAGTGAGGTGTGGTCCCATGAGCAAGCCAGGGCCGTGGGATGTGAACAAAAGCGATGCATGAAACATTCGGGTCATCTCCTTAAAGGCAAAGTGGCTTGCTCCGGACATTTTCTTTTCTCATTCCTGCCAGCTCAGAAATGTTCCAACTCCTGGAGCAGCCTGGGACCCAGAGGTGGAAGAAGCATACTGAGGATGACGCAGGAACTGGCCATCTGGTTTTTAGATGACCTTTGGAGCAGGCCTGTCAACCTTCCCTAGGTTACCGGTTTCAGGAGAGACAGAAACAGGTATTTTATTTCAGTGGAAGTATTTTTGGGTCTTTCTTAACAGCAGCCTAGCTATACCCTACTTGATGTACCCCCTGAGAATAAAGTGGGGGCATCCCATGTGTATTTGCAGACATAGTACGTTTAATGCAGTGTGCAGTGTGTGTGTGTGTGTGGGGGGGTGCCCTCACTGTGACATGTCTTACATGTGCTTTGTTCCCAAGTCACATAGCAGGCCTGTCTCTGGCTTTCGGTTTCTCACTAGGACCCAGGAGTTAGGGGCGGGACTAGGGTAAGGCCGCACCTAAAGAGGTACTTTGAGGCTGTGCAAGTGTGGGATTGGCAGTGGAGAGTGAGTGGCTCCTTAAATTCTGTACCCTGGGGGCCTCTGGCACCACTCCCCAGTCTAGGACTGCCAGAAGCTATAGCTTCATTGGGGCCACCCTCTTTGTCTCTGAGGGTTCTTCTCCTGTCACATGCTTTCGACCAGGGCCTTGGACTGGTGAGACTGCCTCCCGAGCTCCAGCCCTGGTCTGTCTCTGGACCTCCTGACTCTATCTCCAAGACCTTGTTGGAGAGCCCCCAATGGATGTGCTTCTCAATGTCCCCTGAATCTCCCTCATCTTTATTTACCCCTAGACCGCATGTCCTTTGTTCTGTACAGGGCATAGCCTGGTCCCCCACACCTCAGCTCTCGCCCACACACTTTTCTCCTTCATCTCCACATCCTTACCAAGTGCTGCCCAGTCTCTCTTGAAAGCGTGTCCTGAATCTGTCCCTTTTCTGTTCTCTCGACAGCTACCTTACATCAGGTCCTTGTCTTCCTCACGTGGACCACCATCTCACATGGGCCCTTCCAGAGTTTGGTCACTATACAAGCAGACTGTGGAGTTGGGCTACCAGAGGTTGAATTTGAATTCTACCACCGTGTGACCTCGGACAAGCTCTTTAACTGCTCTGTGCCTTAGTTTCCTCCTCTTTACTTATTTATTTTGTTTTGGTTTTGCTCAAGATGACTTTAAATTTTTTTTTTAATTTTTATTATGATTATTTTTAAAAATTGAAATCCAAGTTAGTTAACCTATAGTGTAATAATGATTTCAGGAAGAGAATTTAATGATTCATCACTTACATATACCCCCACCCAACAACCCGCCAGCAACCCTCAGTTTGTTCTCTGTATTAAGGGTCTCTTATGGTTTGTCTCCCTCTCTGTTTTTATCTTATCTTTGCTTCCCTTCCCCTTGTTCATCAGTTTTGTTTCTTACATTCCACATGTGAGTGAAATCATAGGATATTTGTCTTTCTCTCACTGACTTATTTTGCTTAGCATAATACACTTTAGGTCCATCCATGTTGTTGCAAATGGTAAGATTTCATTATTTTTGATCGCTGAGTAATATTAAATTATATATATGTATATTTTATATATATATATGGGTATATATATGTGTATATCTATATGTGTATATCTATATCTATATCTATCTATCTATCTATCTATCTATCTATCTATATAACATTTAGATGTTATGTATCTGTATATCTCTATCTCTCTCTATATATATATGCCCAGCACATTTTCTTTATCCGTTCATCAGCCTGTGGACATTTGGGCTCTTTGCATAATTTGGCTATTGTTGATAGTGCTGCTGTAAACATTGGGATGCATATGCCCCTTCAAATCAGCATTTTTGTGTCCTTTGGATAAATACCTAGTAGTGCAATTGCTCGGTCATAGAGTAGTTCTATTTGTAACCTTTTGAGGAACCTCCATACCGTTTTCCAGAGTGGCTACACCAGTTTGCATTCCCACCAGCAGTGCAAAAGGGTTCCTCTTTCTTTGCATCCTAGCAAACATCTGTTGTGTCCTGAGTTGTGAATGTTAGCCACTCTGATTGGTATGAGGTGGTTATCTCATTGTGGTTTTGATTTATATTTCCATGATGATGAGTGATGTTGAGCATTTTTTCATGTGTCCGTTGGCCATCTGGATGTCTTGTTTGGAAAAGTGTCTATTCATGTCTTCTCATTTCTTCACTGGATTATTTGTTTTTTGGGTGTTGAGTTTGATAAGTTCTTTATAGATTTTGGATACTAACCCCTGATATGTCGTTTGCAAATATCTTTTCTCGTTCCGTTGGTTGCCTTTTAGTTTTGTTGATTGTTTCCTTCGCTGTGCAGAAGGTTCTTATCTTGATGAGGTCCCAATAATTCATTTTTGCTTTTGTTAGTTACCCTTGCCTCTAGAGACACGTCATGTAAGAAGTTGCTGCAGCCGAGGTCACAGAGGTTGTTGCCTGTTTTCTCCTCTAGGATTTTGATGGCTTCTGTCTTACATTTAGGTCTTTCATTCATTTTGAGTTTATTTTTTTGTATGGTGTAAGAAAGTGGTCCAGTGTCATTTCTCTGCATGTTACTGTCCAGTTTTCCCAACACCATTTGCAGAAGAGACTGTCTTTATTCCATTGGATATGCTTTCCTGCTTTGTGGAAGGTTAGTTGGCCATACAGTTGTGGGTCCATTTCTGGGTCCTCTGATCTGTTCCGTTGATCTGAGTGTCTGTTCTTGTGCCAGTACCATACTGTCTTGATGATTACTGCTTTGTAATACAGCTTGAAGTCCAGGACTGTGATGCCTCCTGCTTTGGTTTTCTTTTCTTTTTTTTTTTTTTTAATTTTTTTTTCAACGTTTATTTATTTTTGGGACAGAGAGAGACAGAGCATGAATGGGGGAGGGGCAGAGAGAGAGGGAGACACAGAATCGGAAACAGGCTCCAGGCTCTGAGCCATCAGCCCAGAGCCCGACGCGGGGCTCGAACTCACCGACCGCGAGATCGTGACCTGGCTGAAGTCGGACGCTTAACCGACTGCGCCACCCAGGTGCCCCTGGTTTTCTTTTTCAAGATTTCTTTGGCTGTTTGGGGTCTTTTCTGGTTCCATACAAATTTTAGCATTATTTTTTCTAGCTCTGTGAAGAATGCTGGGGTTATTTTGATAGGGATTACAGTTTCCTCATCTTTAAAATGGGGCTGCTAACAGGTGTGTGTGTGTGTGTGTGTGTGTGTGTGTGTGTGTGTGTGTGTTTAAGACAGAATAGATAACATAAAGTGCCTGGTGGAAAAAGTGACATTTTAGGTATAAACTGTTTAGGTCTAAACTATATCCCATTTAGGTATAAGCTGTTGTTGTTGTTGTTATTATTTCACATCATCCCACGCTCTGTTCCTTCCTCCCAGAGTGCCTCTCTAATCAGGTCACTACCTTGCTTGTAGGTTTTCAAAGCTTTCCATTACGTGCTGGGGGGGGGGGGAGGGGGGATGGTTGCAGTTACGGTTGCAATGTGTTTACTCCTCTCTGTATCTACTCCCTTAGTGGCCCTGCCATATTGTCTCTGTGCTTGGCCATGTTTTGGCCAATGAGGTAATGGAAAGTTTGTGCCACTAGGCAGAGGCTTGAAAGGTGCTTTCACCATGGGCTTGTCTTTTAGACTGAGCTGGTCCCCTGGGTCGTAAGAGACCACGTAGAGCAAAGGTCCCAGTCTGTCCTCACTGAGGCCCCTCCACCAACAGCCTACCAGCGTGCCCTTCTTGGCCTTCTGTGCCTACTGGAATTCAGCTCCTCCTTTAAGACTTCTTCAAGGGGAATATTTTCCTGTGGTTGGTGGGAAAATTGGGAGCAGCCTTCCCCTGAAACAGTTTACTTGATATTGCTGAACCCCCAGTTCTCCATTGTAATAGGACAGTCTTTCCCAAGGTGGGAGCTGTACTCTTGGAGGTCCAGGAGCACTGCTTTGAGAGAGGGATTCCCTTTTTAAATTTCGTCCAATCATTGTGAATTAACCAAGGCACTGCCGCGTCTTTACTCTCTCCCTAGCACCTGCTGGCCTCCTTTTATAACAAAGAGAACAGCCTCTGGAGCAGGCCGTCAGCAGGCAACAATAATGCTATGTCATTTCAGTCATTTCATTATATGTAACATGTTTTTCCAGTTTTATTGGGATATAACTGACTTCACCATATTTATTTTTCTGGTTACTCTCTATCTATGACAAATGATACTACTTTCCATGTGTAGTAAGGATACAAAGTTTTCTTTTAAAATAAACATTAAAACATGAGTCAATTTAAAGGGGAAAAAAGTAAATCGTAGTATCGTGTGCTGGTAAACCACCTCTCCAAGAAAAAAAGTCCCAATTTAGAGCGTGTGCTGACTCCCATGGTATAAACCCTCCCATCATACAATTTCCAATAACGAAGGTGGCACCACTGAGTGCAGAGCTGGAAAGGAATGTGCACAATGAACTCTCTGAGTCTGTACAGCTGGCTCAAGTTCACTACCAGGCGGGTGGGTTCAGGGAAAGCAAATATCGGCCACAGCTGAAGCTTGAGAAACACTTTATTAAAGTCACTTTTGGGGGGCACCTGAGTGGCTCAGTCAGTTAAGCATCTGACTTTGGCTCAGAGCATGATCTCACTGCTTGTGAATTCGTGCCCCCGTGTCAGGCTCTGTGCTCAGAGCCTGGGGCCTGCTTCGGATTCTGCGTCTCCCTCTCTCTCTGCCCCTCCCCCCTCACACTCTGTCTCTCTCTCCTTCAAAAACAAAAAAATAAATAAACACCAAAAAAAATAAAGTCACGTTTTGTACCAATCGTACTTGTCATGGCAGAGTGCTTGTGTCCTGAGGGAAGCGACTGCTTCCTGCTCCTCTTTGCAAACCTTGCAGTCCTGGAGGGGTCCCCACGGTGGGTACCTCCGACCAGGCTGAAACTTCTGGAAGAGGGTCTGGGTGAACTGCTCTTCCGCTTAGGATGATAGTGATGTGTTGGGACCTCGAGTTCCTGCCTGTTGCTAACTCAGCTCCAGGCAGGGGCATGGCCCACCGTGGAGGACTCAGGAAGGCACAGGATGATACGCAGGCTCTGGCTCACACAGGTCAACGGGACTTCAGGTTTTGTTCCTACCTAAATGTACTTTTCCCTCAAGGGGTGTACAATAAAGACAAAGATGGGGAGAACCGGCTGGAGAAGGAGACATTAAAGGTCTTGTATTGGTTTTCTAGGGCTGCTGTAACAAAGTACCACAGTTGTCTCACAGCTCTGGAGGCCGGGAAGCGTGAAATCAACATGTTGGCGGGGCTGGTTCCTGCTGAGGGCTGAGAGGAGATCTGTTCCAGGCCTCAATCCTTGGCCTGTAGATGTCCCTCTTCTCCCTGTGTCTCTTCACATTGTCTTCCCTTTATGCATATTTGTTTGTGTCCAAATTTCCCCTTTTTATAAGGACACTAGTCGTATTGGATTAAGATTCATCCTACTTGACATTGATTGTAGTAATTTCTTGATGGGAAGTGGTCCCCCATTAGGGCTCTTAGTCATTGGAGTTGAGCTGCTGGCTTTGGCCACAGGATAGTGTCCACAGGTACGCTGAGAATTTATCCTGCTGAGCAAGGGGCACCCCCTCAGGAAATAGCCAGATAACGATTTGCCATTGCACAAGAGGTTTCCTATCTGGCAGGCAGCTGGGAGGCTTTCAGGAAAGCCACTGGGCCGTTTTTGAGCTCTGGCAAATACCCAAGCCTCTCTCTGTTTACAGGTGAAGGTGTATGGCTTCCATCTGGGTGACCACACTTGGACCAGGTCTCTATGGGGCCCAGACCTCCAAAGATGCTCTGTTTGGGAGCAGGAGCCTGTTTGGGGCCAGCTGAACTTCTTAACTGAGAAGCTTCAGTGGGGCTTTCCCTTGCCCAGCCTCGACCCTCTCATTTGTTATGCTGAAACTGAAGGTGGCAATGGATATCTTGTGAGTGAGAGATAACATTTTACCAATTCGCTGTGTTGAATGAGATCAGTAAACATCACGATTGAAAATCTTAGCACTGCCGATCGATATTGACCGAGCACCCACTGTGTGCTGGGTATCATGGGAATATTTATTGAGCACTGCAGTAGAATGCAAAACTAGCCTTGATTCTCTACCTGCCCCTGTAACCATGTTCCTTGCAATGGGACATTGCTGCTCTGGCCATCAGAAGATGGAGTCTATTTCCCTGCCCTTGAACCTGGGTTGGACTTGTGACTTGGTTTAGTCAATACGACTATGGAAGTGTTGTTTATGCCAGTTTTGAGCCTAGACCTCCAGAGACCTTCCTTGCATGATTCCACTCTTGCTCTAGGAACTACGTGGCTGTGTGTTAACCAGCCTGGGCTAGCCTGCTGGTGGATGAGAGACCTGTGGCCCAGTTACCTCAGTTGAGAGTGAACCATCTCCCCAGAAGCAGAGGCCTCTGGCTGCCTAGCTACTCTCCCCGGATGCATCAGGGAATCCAGCTGAGACCAGAAGAACTGCCCGGCTGAGCTCAACCTAAAATGCTGACCCGTAAAATCACGAACTAAATAAATATTTATTGCTTTAAGACACTTCTGCCTGTTGCGGTGCTTTATTAGACACGAAAACAAAGTGCTGACTGATACAAGCACTTACCGTGTGCCAAGCTCTGGTTGATTTGAAATCAGGCAGAGTCTTGGGAGAAAAGACTGGTGCAGAGATGGCAGAGTAATGGGCATGGCGCAGTAAGTGCAGAAGACGTGGTGTTTGAGCTGGGCAGGAGTCTTGCCCGTGTAGAGTTGGAGGGTCCAGGATGAAACTCCTGGGAGATGGGACTGAGTATGATAAGGCACGAATATGGGATGCCTTAGGCTGGGACCATCAGCCAATGGCATTTACTGAGACCTTACTATGTGCACAGAAGCACCGCACTGGCAATCTCAGATCTGTGTATGGCCTGGCAGGGAAGAGTAGACATCCACGTGTGGAAATTGGCCAGAGATGTAAGGCTGGTGGCTTTTTTTTTTAAAGTAAGCTTTATGATGATACCCAACATAGGACTAGAATTCCTGACCCCAAGATTAAGAGATGCATAGTCTACCGACTGAGCCAGCCAGGTGCCCTGTAAGGGTGGTTTTAAGTGAAACAAGTGGCTGGGGTTGCTCTGTCCAGAGTAGTGAGGATCTTGGCTTGGGCAGAACAGGACTTGATCCAATTATTATTTGTATCTTGTGCCTTCTATGTATGTGGCAGGGATAGAGTGATGACGAGTTTGGGGAAAGACTTCCATAGACAGTCTTCCTGAGAAGGAGTCAGAAAACATGGCCACTCAGGCATCCACCTGAGTGGTAACCCCTTGAAGGCGGGTCTGTGTCTGTTTGCTCTTGACATACCCTGAGACACAGGATCCTGCATACACAAGGCATTCAGGTTGAAAGACTTTCCTTGGAGGCATTTCTCCTCCCCTTCCCTTTATTCCTGCTCATCCATTGTATTCGTTTCCAAATTACCACAAACTGTGTGACTTAAAAGAAATATGTTTTCTCATAGTTCTGGAGGCTTGAAGTCCAAAATCAAGATGTCTGCAGAGTTACTTCCTTTCTTGCTTCTTCCTACCTTCGGGTCCTTGCCCACACAGTCCTTGGGGTTCCTTGGCTTCTAGGCACATCACTCCCATCTCTGCCTCTGTATTCACATGCCCTTCCCCCTGTGTGTGTCTGTCTTTTCCTATAACACCACTCACACCCTACTCCAGTATGATTTTATCTTACCTAGTATCTGCAATGATCCAAATAAAGTCACTTTCTGAGGTACTGGGGGTTAAGACTTCAGGATACCTCTTTTTGGGAAGACAATTCAACCGGTAACATCCATCAAGACCCAGGGGAATGTGTGTTCCTTATCTGACTGCCCCAGTCCCCGGAGGCCGAGTTGAATGTTCTTTCTTCAGAACTCCTACATATTTAATACACGCTTTTAGAGCATTTGGCATGTTGATCATTGCCATGGGTTGAGTCAGGAGCCTCGCTTCTTTGGTCGTCTCCATAGTGCCTTGTAAAGGGTATATGGTGAGTCCTCCATGAATAAAGACCTGTGAAGCAGCCACCTTTCCCTGAGCTGTCATGCTCAGCGCTGCCCGGAACATTTCATGTATTAATCCTCACAGTGATCCCCTGTAAAGTATTTATGTATTTTAATTCCTACTGTATAGAGGAGAATGCTGGAATTTAGAAAGGTGAGATAACTTAGTGCAGCCACAATTGTCTCTAACAACCCGAATGGGCAGCTGAAGTCATCACATGAAAAGTTTTCTATCCCCCCATCTTCACGTTTCTCAAAGTGCCCCTGATCTGGCTAATTCAACTCTATTCTGTCGAGAAGAATCTGGAGTCCTATTTATTGATTTCGGGGTCTGTGCGACACGTTCGAACCGTCTACACCCACGTTCGTTGTTTTCCCTCCAGAAGCCGCACACAAAGCGGATCCACCCTGCGGACGAGAGCGCGCGGGCCGCTTTTCCGCGCGCGCCGCTCCTGGGCGCAGCGTGAGGACCGGCTCACTGATTGGCTGCGCGCGGCCCGGGCCCGCGGCCTGCTCCCGCCCCGGCATCTATGCCCGCGCGGCGATTGGCCGAGCGGTCGTGCGCGCAGAGCCCGCGGTCCCGCGCTCCGCGCCCCGCCCGCTCCGGCGCGCCGCTGTTGCATGGGGCGCCGCCGGCGGCCGAGGGAGCGTGACTGCGCTGCGCAGGGCGCTAGGAGGCATTGTCGCTGTAAGTGGAGCAGAGAGCGGCCCAGAACGGGTCCCCACGCTTCGTGCCCCGCAAAGTAAATGTAGTCTGAGGCTGAGCGCTGGAGGGCTGGGGGCGAGAGGGAGAGAAGTGCCCCCGTTTCTGCAGCGTCCTCACCCCTCCCCCAGGTCACCGGGTGGAAAGAGCAGCGGTGCATCAGCTGCGGCTTCTGCAGTGCCAAGGGGCCCGGCGACGTGCCGGCTCCTGTTTGCAAACTGCTGCTGGACCCCGGTTGGCTCGCGGGAGTGGGCGCAGCGGTGGCAGGGAATAGGGAGCCGGGGGAAGCGGTGCCGGGCCTTGGTCCCCGCGGGAGGCGCCCTTGCCGGTAGAAGCTGTTGTGTATTTCGTTCCTGAAGCAGCGTTTTCTGGGCTTGCTTCCGTTCTGAGGGCCTGCAGACGCCTGCCTCGGAGCATGCCTCCTGGCCTCCGGGCAGCGCGGGAGTCCTCGGCCCTCGGCTAGCATCAGCGTTCCCCCACTGCCTGCTTTATTCTCCCAGTCCCCGCCTGCCGCGCGAGCCGGGGGCCGGCGACGAGGAGCCATTGGCTGCGGGCGCCGGGGGGTGGGGTAGACGAGTGAGGCGTTCCCCTTGTGCCAGGCGCGGGGACCCTGGCCTGGCTCCGGCGCACACACCTTGGAGACGCCGTCCCAGGGTGCCTGGGTGCCCGGAGCAGAGCGCGCACGGCGCTTCGAACCCCAAGGCTCAAAACCAGGCGCCGGCCCGTCCCGCTCATGCCCCAGCGGACTGCTTTCCCTTGGGTAGAAAAGTGGGTCAACCCTGTCCAGGTCTCGAGGGCTTTTGGGGCTATTTGGATACCATCCAGCCCTCAGCCTCTCACCTTCCCACCTGCTCCCCCGCTTGGCGTGGCCGGAAGGACCCGCAGGAGCCAGCGGTGGGGAAGCTTGCACACATGGCTCAAGAGGCTCGAGTTGCCCTTTGGAGCGGCTGCCAGGCTCTAAAGTTCCCAAGTGACCACACCAGTAACTAAATATAGGAGCAGCTGGTGCGGAAGGGGTGTCGCAGCAGCTCCTTTGCAGGGATCTCGGGGCTCCAGATAAGGTAGTATTCTCACTGGTGATGACAGGAGCCCCAGCAGCCGGCTGCAGTCAGGGTTTGAGCAAAAATCCTCCCTCCTCCAGACTTGTCTCCGGGTGAAGCTAGGTTATAGATCCAGGAGGGCCTGTTGCCAGCTCCCACAAAGGAAGACAACTTTTCTGGCATTCGGTTTATTATATCCTAACTTACCGTCTGTACTTGTTCAATCACCAACTCGTCATGCATCAGTGTGGGAAGTGCTTAAGGTTTGCAAAGACCTTTCTAGAAAATTATATCTCATTTTCTTTTCAAAACCCAGCAAGGGAGGTGGAATTTCCGTTTTACAAATGCGGCTGCTCACACACACTGATAACTTTCCAAACTCTGGTCTTAGGCTGTCCTCAAAAAACTTTCCCTAGCTCACTGCAGAAAAACGGAGGACAGAGTTCTAGGAGGTCCTACAGCTCCCTCCCCCAGCAGTCTGGGGACAGACAAATTAGCTACCTGTTCCCCTCTTTCTCTCATCTCTTTGGGTCCCTTTGCTCAGACCATGTCTCTCTCCCCTTCGTGCACGGGGCACACATGCTCCTTGGGCCTGGCATCATGGCCCTGCCGGCATCTGGCTCATTCTTCCTTTTGTCACTAAGTTTCTCCTAGTCAGGGGAGGCTCATTCTGGCGCATGCCCTGTGTCTGTAACTTGACTCCCCCCTGTGTGGGCCTTTTAGGAGGTGCCCAGAAGATATTTGCTGGATTTAAACATTTCCTGAGACTGTGATGCACACTCTGAGGAAAGGGGAGGTGGGGGTGTATGGAGAGGAATGTGTTGCTGGGGTAGCAGCAGCGAGTATGGCTTCGGACCCTGTGCTCCAGGGTCTCCACGATTTGGAGCACTCGCCTTGAAATTAGCTAAGGCTTCCCTTAGCAGAGGCAGTCCCTTGGGGACACTCTGACTTCCTTCTACCATCACCTCTGCCTGTGGGGTTGGCCAGATGCCTCAAGGAGCCCAGACTTGACCCTGTGGGGCTATCCTGGGGTCCTGTAGGTGGGTTCTGGTTCCAGGAGGGCTCCCTCGCATGCTGATTGCTTCCGCTGGCCAGCAGAACATTTCTTTTGTAGGATTGCAAGAGATTTGGTGGCCAGAATGGTGCTGACATGCAGATTTTGGCTGACTCATGTTGTTTATATAGACAGGGGCCCTGATACCCTGGGGGCAGCCATGCCCAGGGCCCTTTGCATTCAGTTAGAAGTAGGTCCATAGCTCTCTGTGCCACTTATGTGACCCAGAAAGTTTCCTATTTTTCTCAAAAACAGAAAACAGGAGCAACTTTATTTTTATCTCTACCTCCTTTTGGGGGTTGTTATATGCTAAATATATCTTCCTTTTTTTTTTCTTTTTTTTTTCTTTTGTCAAAGAGGACTAGTATTGGGTTGGATCTAAAGGGAGCAGTCAGTGCAGTTGGACAACCTTGCAGTGCCCTTTTAGGGACCCAGTACTGGCTCCCATCATCCCATCTGGTCTTCCCTCAGTCTGGGCCCGTTGCTCCCATCTTGGGCCTTCTGCCATACCTGGCCCCGCCAGGCTCCTATTTCACAGTCCTCTCTGTGCCAGAGGGACAAGCCTTTGTCGTCTGACCTGGGAGAGGGACAATCGGCTGGACTTTATGAAGGAATTCTCCCTTGAGAGGGGAGGGGAGGTGAGGGGAAGGGGGTTTCCTGGCCAGTTAGTGAGGGTGGCGATTTTAGGCAGCAGGAACTTCTTGGAGGTCTAGGGTACATCTGTGCTACCCAGAACATCCTCTGGATTGTACGGGGCCCTTCCTCCTAGTTACCTGCTCTGCCTCCCAGACTTTGCAGGTCACTCCTGTTCCTGCTTTGATGCCCATTCTCCGACCCACACCATAGAGTGTCTTAGCTTGCCACCAGGGGTGAGGTTTTCAATTTGACTGGTTTTCATCAGTGGGCTCAATGGCCTATGGCACCCCCGCCCTGTCCCCACCTTACCTGGTGACAGCTAGTAGAATTGTAAGTATAGGGCCTGGTTGGAAGTAAATCAGCCTAGGGAATCCCACTCAGGGCCAGCACAGACCCTGGGCGGCTTAGAGATCTACCTTCTCTTGCCCTTGTGCCGTGTGGCCAGGATTGCCTCGGTATGTTTCCTAGAAAGCTCTCCATGAAAATCACAAGTCAGAGCTATGTCCTGTATTTCTGTCCTCTTCATTCTTATGCCCGATACCTTAGTGGATGCTCAATACATGTTTGTGATTATTGATGACAAATACTGGAGATAGGGCAAGGAAGGAACATGGAACAGTAGGAAGACTCCTAGGCTGGGATTAGGAGGCCTAGGTTTCTGTTTGCATTTAGCTCATTTACCTCCCTTCTGGGACCCTCAGTTTTCCCATTCATAGGGGTTAGAGTAAGTCGCCAAGACCCCGACGACATTGCTATGACTCAGGCTTAAGGGATGGTCCTAAGGGCAGCATGGTGGAGGTGTTGGGTTTAGTCTGCCATAGTCACCACTATTCCCCACTGTCCCACCCTGGCCCACCTTATGCAAGTTGCCTACCTAGCACTTGTAGGCATTTGACTATAGGACCCTTCTCATTTAGACAGTGCCTTAGATTTATTATAAGAATCCACTGGCTTGTATGTAGATCTGAAACCCAAATGGTGGCTGTTGATCATCATCATCACCACCGAAGGATACTAACTAGGCATCTGTATTCAGCATGTGGTATAAAAATGCAGGGGGAAAGCACAGTGTAGATCTGCTCCCTGTCTCAAGCTGCACACAGGCTGACTGGGGAGACAAATATGTATACTGTAAAATGCTCATAAACAACCCAAGTGGCTTGTGCTAAGACCTTAAGTGCTGCTGAAACTCAGAGGGCGGAGAAAGCACTGAGGGCCGAGGCAATCAGGGAGGACTTCCTGGAGGTGGAGGGGGAGATTCTAGTCATTCCTCAAAGATGAGTTCCACTGAGTTGTTTGTTCAAAGTCACATGGGTATGAAACTGGGATTAGAGACCAGTGTCATGTCTGCATGTGTACTGTTTTATTCTCTTTATAAGTTGTTCAGACCTACATGTCCTGGGCCCTGGGCCCAGGAAAGATGTATGTATTTCTGTTCAGTCCTCATATGAATCCAGTGAGGTGGGTGTTACTAAGATCTCCTTCTCAGATGAAGAAACTACAGCTGAGAGTAGTTAGGAATCTTTCCCAGGGCTTCTGAACTAATAAATGGCAGAGTTGGGCACTAGACCTGTCTTCAAAAAACGGTCTTTTTCCGCTGCACTGGGTGTCTCAAACCTTCAGTGTCAGCCTCCTTGGTGAGATGCACCCGTACACGGAATTCACCCCTGTCACTCAGTGGAAGGGGGGCTTGGCCAGCCCCAGCTCAGCCTTGCCTGCCCTGCCTGTGTAGCTGAGCACATAGGGCCTTTTTCATGGTCTCTGTTAGCAGCTCCGAGCACTAGCCTCACCTCCTTCTCTCTGTCCTCACATGCTTCTGCCTCTGACCGTCAGGGCGAGTTCATTGAGCAACCTAGCTGTCTTTGAAGCTGGGAATGGGCACTGACCTTGGCCCCAAGTTCATTCTGTCCCTGGGGTGCTGCTGCCGGTGTTGGGGGCAACTTTTGTAAAGAGGTGAGCACTGGATGTGGAGCTGGGCTGGCCAGATTGTTGCCATTTACTCTCTTTGACCTTGGCCAGGTCATCTGGTCCCTCTCTGTGCCTCAGTTTCCTTCTCTGTAATAAACAGGGAGTTGGAGACCTGTCTAGTTTGCTCCTTCATGTCTTTGCCACCTAAGAATTTTGACTGTGTTCCACAACCTTCTTTAAGCCTTTTCTCCCCCAGTGATCCAATTTCCCTTCTCTTGTTTCCTCACCCCACCCCCTCTTTTTCCTTCTGGCTCTGGCGGATAAACTCTGCACCAGGCTGATCATCAGGTCTGCTGGCTAAAGCCGCATAAAACCGTAGCCTTCCCTCCATGTTGACAGGTGGGAAGGGAATTCTTAGAGGCCACAGACCAACCAGACTGAGCTCTGACTGGTCACACCGACTGCACTTGCCTCTGTGTCCCCACTCCCCAGCAAGCAAGAGGGACCCCGCAGAGGTACCGGGTGAGGTGAACTGGGAGCTAGGGGACCTGTCCTGGTGGTCGTGGACAGGGCACCAGCCCAGAGCTGTGCTCCGCCTCCTCCCCTCTGCTCCGCCTGTTAAGTGAGTCACAGGCAGCACATACCTGCGCCCTCACACCCGCCTGGCCACTGTTTCAGGCGCTTGCCCTGTGTTCGGTGAGGTCACACGTGTGGATCCACCCTCTGATGGGCACATCGGCTGCTCCGAAGGCCGAGCTGCATGTGGCCTGGTCTCTGGGCCCCTCGGGAGGAAGTGAGTGGCCTGGGCCGTTCCCTGCAGGCTTTCTGCAGCCTGGGTCCCACGGGAGGGTGGATTCAGGGATGGGTCCCTGGCTGGGGGGGTGGGGGGTGGGGTGGGCGGGCGCTTCATGGCCCTGTGTCTTCCCCAGGCACAGGCCCCCTTGTGAGCAGCAGACCGGCCTGGTGGCCGGCAGCAGGACCCCCTCGCCTGCATGCTGAAGAAGATGGGTGAGGCCGTGGCCAGAGTTGCAAGGAAGGTCAACGAGACCGTGGAGAGCGGCTCTGATACCCTGGGTGAGTGAGGGCACCCTGTAGGCGGTGTGCGAGATCAATTTAGATGTGAAATCGAAAGAGAAGAGCAAAGAGACCGTGTCCGTGTGCGCCCTCGTCACGAGGAGAAGCGTGCCGGGGAATCTCATTGTGGTCATTGTTCAGTTTGTGTATACCAGGCCGCAGTGCGAGACTTATCGTGGCCGCGGACAAAGAGGCTTGAAAAACACTACGTGAGGGCTCCCGCTTGCTGGGAGCCGATCTGCCTGCCCTGGCACTGCCGCTGACTCTTGAGTGTGTTATGTGCCCTTGACCCAGGTGACAATAGCTGGCACTGCCGAGTAGCCCCGTGTACCAGGCCCTGTGCAGGCGCCTCACGAGTGGTGCCGTATTGACTCTGCACAGTGGCCTTGTGATAGAGCGGGCACTCGCCAAGCATGACCAGCCTTGGTCTTCAGATGAGGACGTGAGGGTCGAAGGCAAAGTGGGCTTTTCCCAGGTCCCTCAGCCTGCAGGCCCCTTTTCACGCCACCGTTTTACCTCAGTTGTGTCTTACGTATTTCTTGCTTTGACTTGGTCGTGGCATTTTAGGCCAGACAGTTATGCCAAGACTTCAAGCATCTAAGCAAACCGTCCTATGTGACTGAATTCAGCTATTTATTGCCTGTTCGCGTGTACAAGGATTGTGTGCGTGTGCATGTGTGTGTATGCGTGTGTGTCTCCCGCTGGCATGTGTGTGCCCCCTTAGAGCCACTGACATGTTGTGAGAACCCAGAGGAGGGGAGCACACTCCTGCCTTGGGGATGACTGCATACACAGAGTGGGATTTGAGTTGGGTCTTTGGCACCCAGAGACGAATTCACAGGTAGGTCGGGATATCTGTGCCCATGCGTGTCTGTGTCTCTCCAAGGAGCGTTTCCATGGAGGTTATTGGCCGACCAACAGCCCAGGGACTGGGAAGATAGAGTATTTCTGTGCGCAGCCGTTGGTCCGGCGTGTCTGAGGCTCCCGGACAGGGCGTGGTAGCCCAGAAAGTGGAGGGTCACTCGGCCTTCAAGGTGAGCTAGGTCACTGCCTCTTTCAGGAAGCCCTCAGCCCTACACCATCCACCCCTGGCTCCCTTCTTCCTCTGTAGCAGTCATGCAGTGTCCCTAGAGGGCAGGGACTTTTGTCCCTGTGCCGCCAGAGCCAGAGCCATGCCAGACGCCTTGTGCGCACATAGCGTTTGCTAAACTGAGCTGAAGGGGGAGAGGCATCATCTGTGGCGGACGGTCTTGCGAGTTGTCGTCGGTTTTGGAGTCAAAGTTCTGGGGGAGGCTTCAGCTGGTGAGCTGATGGCCACAGGCCCTCAGGAAAAGCAGCCTGGATTGCTGTGCTGGCCGCTGAGGCGGTTGTACTTAGCCTGGTGTTCAAGACTCGCCACCTGTCATATGGCCTGGATTGGAATCCCCAGTCTACCACCAAATAGCCCAATACCCCAGCAGGCTGCTTAACCTCTGATTTAAGCTGGTTTTCTTCATGGATGTAACGGGGGTGTTAACTGTGCCCACCTCGTCAAGGGAGTTCAGGGGAATGGGGGGGTCTGTAAGGTGTTGCCTTCGGGTAGTTCAGCGAGTCTCTGAGGGCTAGGGGCGGGGCCTAAGTCCCTCTCGGCCACAAACACGCCTCCTGCAGCCGTCAGCCGGCCACCAAGCTGGGTGTCTTCACGCTGTCTTCAGATGGGGAGTTCGGTGCAAATCAGCAAGTCTCTGCAGTGAATAACCTACCCCTGCCTTAAAATGCTGCCGGGGAGAGGGACACGTGTGCAGCTCAGCCTCTTCCAGATGCGTCATGGGAGCAAGGATGGAGGGGCGGCAGAGGCGGGAGGACAAAATTCTGACTTCCTGGAGTCGGTGTTGTTAGCGCAAGGACTTTGGGAGGCTGATGTCCCAGGCAGCGCTGGGATCTCATGCATGGCAGCACCACAGAGTTGCCCCCGTGGCATGGAGGAGCCGGGGGGACGGTGCCCTGCAGCTGGGGAGCCTGGAAGGCCACATGGAGTCTCGACTTAAATGTCTGTGGACCAGAGACTGCAAATGCAGTTCTCTGTGCAGGCCAGGTGCGGATTTCTGTGAAGAGTGGCCGCCCTGCAGGGGTGCGGCGCACAGGGCGTCTAGAGTGGGGTGTGCTGTGACCAGCCCCTTTGCACTGCCTGGCGCCGTGTCCGTTAAAAACCCCGAGGCAGGCGTCTGCTGCCCTGCCTGGCTGCTATGGTACTGGGATTGAAACCCTGAGTGTCCGACCCCAGAGGCCGGGAACTTTCCCTGCCACGCTGTGTTGGGGTGGGGACCTGGGCAGTTGCTGGTCCCCGGCGTTGTGCACGCTGTAAAGCTTTAGTCATCTTGGGAGGGGAGTCGAACCTTTCAGCCTTGGCTGTCTTGACTGGAGCTCCAGACTTTCACGGGGAGATGACTGTGTCTTTAAAGTTAGGCTGGTTTATTACCTTTTTGGTGCCCAGTGAAGAAGCAAAATGTCAGACCAGGCCACTGGGGCACCTGCAACCCGGGCCCTTTGGCAAGTGGAGCTCATTGGGCTCCTGTGGTCTGAGGGGTCTGGAGTCTAAGCTGTCCGTATGTACTGATCATCCACTGTGTGCAGGGTGCTGGGGGGTTCCCTAGGGTTCTGTGCAGTAGAGTCGTGGAGTCCCAGCCCACCACTGTGGGACAGATTGCAGTGAGTGACACAAGGGCTCCATGCTGGCCCTGGTCAGACACACACTGCAGGTGGTTGGAGTTCACAGGTGGGAGATGTTGCCAGGTGTTGAAGGCATCCAGGAAGGCTTTCTGGAAGAGGTGGGAATGGAAGTGGGTCTTAAAAGATGCGTGAAGGAACCCAGTGTGGTTCTCATGTAAAACAGCAAACAACCTGAAACAGCCTAAAAAACCAGCAGCGGGTAATCACTTTAATAAATTTTGTTACAGCTGTACAATGTAATTTATGTAGCTGTTAAAAGTGGTGCATGAAATTTCATTACGTGCTTGAATGAAGACTGGCAAATCTTTCCGTATAAGATGACTTGGAAAAAAGCAAGGATCCCAAACGGTACAGACAGATACCAGTTATGTTAAGTGTGTGTATACTGGAAAAAAATTGAAAGGAAATAAAACGAGACACAAAATGGATGTTAGAAAATACTATCGTGCATTTTCAGAACATTCTGTGATACGCATATTACTCTTTTAAGTAGCGAAGATCGATTTTAGGGA
Source organism: Prionailurus bengalensis (assembly GCF_016509475.1). Taxonomy (NCBI): domain Eukaryota; kingdom Metazoa; phylum Chordata; class Mammalia; order Carnivora; family Felidae; genus Prionailurus; species Prionailurus bengalensis. Next base: position 30,884,516 of record NC_057351.1, on the reverse strand, counting down.
GAGGACCACCCCCTTCCCAAAAACAGATGAGAGTTACGGAGGTAGCTCCTTGTGTAAGCCCTTGGGTGTGGAATGGGCTTTTCTGGCTTCTCCCTTCTGCTGGGTTCCCCTCCCTTCCTCCCCATGCGCAGGTCCGGGATGCAGCCCTGGGATGGCTGCTCAGAAGCCGCAGGTGTCTCTCTGCAGAGTGGAAGGTCCCAGTAGAGACCCGGCCGGGAGAGCTCAGTTACAGGTTCTCACCTTACTCGGGTAGGTCACCCTGGAAAGCACCGCACACGCTCGGCCAGGCGCCTGTGGCTGCCCTCCGGAGCCAGGCTCGCTCCTCCTGCAACCTGAGCTGGGGTTCCCAGCCCTTGTCTCCCCACTGCAGGCCTCTTCATCCTCCAAGAAGTGGGTTCCTTTCCCTCTGGCCCCTGGTCTGCCCCTCAGCTTGAGTCGAAGCCACTTTTCTCCAGCCCCTCACCTCTCCTTAGCATTTTCGATTGAGCTTGTGCAGAGTCAGGAACTCAGGCTTTCCTCTCCATCCACTCCTTGTGTCCTCAGGTTAGTTCTTTCTCTTGGTAAAGGCCTCATGCACATCTGGGCTTCCTGGGTCCTTGAACTCCTGGGGGCCTCTGTCTGACCTCACTGTTCCCTCTGGCCAGTAGACTGGCGGGCCTCGATGCCCTGCACCCCACTTCTCTCCAGGGGAGAGAATCCCAGGCCTTTGGGGATGACTTTTAAACACTGATCCTCATTGCCAAGGAACGGGGCTTGGAAAGGCCCGGCAGAGTGTGGGAAGGGAGGGCATGGCCGGCTGGGACAGAGGCCTGACAGAGCTGGCGGGAAGGCGTGCCCAGCACGAGCTGCAGAGGAAGGAGCCAGCGTTGCCCGGGGCCCGCTGTGTGCCGGGCACAGGTGTCTGAGACCACCTTTCTGTGGTCTTTGGTACTTTCTGCCTGCGGATTCCCATCTGTGTTCATTTCACAGAAGTCCCAAGTCATTAGCTCAGGGTGTGTGTCTGCCCCTTATCCCTCGGGGTCTCTTTGCCTGCACTTCCTCTTGGGGCTTCCATTCTGTGCGTCCGTCTGTTGCACTAGTATATTTCCTTTCTCTTCCTCTCTCTGCTGCATTTTGAGATCTGTCTGCTGGTTCACTATTTGCTTGTCCATCTGTGTTTAGTCTGCTCTCGAACCCCTCATTGAGTTTTAATTTTTAAGGCTACCTACTTTATTTTCAAAAGCTCTGTTTGGTTCTTTAAAAAACCTGATTTCATATACTCTGGTTTCTCTTCAGATCTGATAAATCTTTTACCTTTTCTTTTAAAAAAATCTGACTTAAGGGAATAATATCTTATTTCTGTTTTATGTGTTTAATCTCTTTTTTATTTCTTTAATCATTTGACTATACTTGTCTTTTTTCATCTTTTGTACTATCTTTATCACAGGGAGTTCTCAGCGGCCCACATCTCCTGCTCCTGTTGACTCTAGCTCACAGTGGGTTGTTCTGGGTGGATCTGATATAATAATTTGGGACTCTGTACTCCTGCCTGATGGAGCCTGGCCTGCATGACCCTGGACTGAGGGCATGTGCTTCTGAAGGGTTGTGTTTGCTTGCAGCAGATGCCTGCCTGCCGCTGGGTTAGAAACACATCTTTCTCGGCCCAAGGGGTGTCGGGGCCTCTAGGGAATTGAATATTCAAACCCTACACCCACCTGTGGTTTCCAAATCTCAGGGGGGTGATTTGTTGGTTGTTGTTTTTGGTTTTTTTAAAGTAGGCTCCGCGCCCAGCTCAGAGCCCAACGTGGGGCCTGAACTCACTACCCTGAGATCAAGACCTGAGCCGAGACCACGAGCTGGTGCTTAACCGACTGAGCCACCCAGGTGCCCCTGTTTTCTTTTTTTTAATTCAGTGCCCAGGCAAAGACAAAGCAGCCTTCTAATTATGAAAAAGCCGGTCTTATCCCTAGTCCAGTCTTTCTCTGAAGGGAATCCTTCAAAACCCCCGCTTTCCGCGGGGCTCCTGGCTTCAGCTTCCCTCAGACAGGCCAAGCGCTGCATTCCTGACCTCTTCTAGGCCTTTCAGCCTGAGCCCCTTGGGAATGCCGGCCCTGGCCAGCAGAGCATCGGTAGCCTCCTGCCCCCGGGTCTTTGACATTCCTCTCTGACTCGTGCAGCTTGCTCTTGTCACACACCAGGCCGGGTTGCCGGCTCGTCGTTGCGCCATTTAATCCTCACGCTGACTTTGTGAGAGGGGTGATGTTAATATCCCCGTGTTACAGATGCAGAAACCAAGCCACAGACCTTTCTAAGTCCAGGGTTTCTAAGTGTTTAGTAGCACGGAGGCATTCAGCTTGCCCCTCCGCCGTGCTGCTTTTGAATTAGGAGTTCCCTTGTTTTCGAGAAGCTGGAGCTAAGGCTGAGGGCGTGACACAGGTGTTGGGAGGTGGGGCCGGTTTCATCACAGCTCTAGGTGACCCTTCCCACTGAGGACTTGGGGAAGGAGATGGGGAGAACGTGGAGCCCCTGCTCCCCCTCATGCTGGCCTCTGGCTCACACCGGTTGGAACCACAGCGGGGCCAGCCCTGTTCCCTGAAAACGAGGAAAATTATCAGAGGCTAATATCTGCCTGGTCATTTAAGGTGTCGCCGGTGGTGATGGGGACAGCCGCCATGGGCTGCTTCTGTTTACATACAGATTCATGGAGCCCACGCTAGAGCTTTAAAGGTGACATCCCAGGGTGGGCTGGGTGACCTGCATTTTAACACGAATCCTGTATGATTCTCCCCTGCCTTGAATTTTGAGAACCGGTGGTTTATGAATTATATTCTAGAACTTCCTTCTCCTGGTAGGTTCTGGGTGGCTGGGCAGGGAAGGGCATTGTCTGGGCTGGCCTGGATGTGTGTGTGTGTGTGTGTGTGTGTGTGTGTGTGTGAGAGAGAGAGAGAGAGAGAGAGAGAGAGAGAGAGAGAGAAAGGGAGAGAGAGAAAGAATGAATATGAGTGTGGTGTGACCCATCCTCGGGGAACTGAGCAGCTGGGCCATGAGCTGTGAGATGGTCAGGTGGGCAGACCAAACTAGTGACAGAAGGGACACATCCCCCCTCTCCTACTTCCCCTGTCTCCTAGGCTCACCCCTACTTTGCTGGGGTGAGTGCTTGTCTCCTCCTGCTCCCACCAGCAGATGGCGCCCTGTCACCAGCCGAGAGCTGAGCGTCAACTGAGACCCAGACTTGACCAGAGTGTTCGCTGGGCATGAGTGCCTATGTCCTGGCGTCCTGACGGGGCTTCCACTCAGCCCAGCTCACGTCCTGTATTTACATTCCTAGCTGACTCGCACAGGATCTGAGTTTGCAGCTCCTTTCTTGAGCAGGGGTATTTAGGAAGCACTTAAATATACTCACTAAATCTGAAGAATGCCTTCTCTCAGGTCAGATACTGCCCCTTTTTAAGAAACACCACATTGAGCACCTACTGTGTGTATCTCACTTGGAGGAACCAAGTGGCCCAGGAGTGGCCAGTGCGGAGGGGAGGAAGATAGACACATGTAATCTCCCAGGCACACTGTCAGGGAGGGGAGTTCACGGCCCTGAGCCCAGGAGGCTGATGCTGGTGGAGATGACGGATGTGTGTGTTGCTCACCTGTCTCCTGGCCTGAGGGTCAGCCAGGCACAGGTCAGATGTGTGGAAGAGGGAGTGGGCCCTCACAGGGGAGCCCTCAGCCTGGCCGGGGCCACCTGTCCGTTCGCTACGAGGGCTGGAAGCCTCTGATCTGCTGTCCTCAGCTTCCTGCCTCTCAGTTGGGAAGGCAGGGTGCTATAGCTATATACATTTGATTAAAACACACAAACAAGAAACGATAGGTGTTACATGTGCCCAGTGTGCAACACATGAGACCCACCAGGTAAACAGTGGGAAGCCAGGCTTCCTCCGGCCCTGTCCTCTGTACCCTGACCCCTTCCTCCCTGGCATAGTGTCTTGTGGGAGCAGAGGGGGAGTTGTAAGGCCCTGCTGGGGTTACATTGGCAAGTTCTGGAATTGCTAGGGGTAAGGATGGTTAGCTGGTATCCTGAGGCTTTTTCAGGACTGTTTCTAGCCCTGGTGGGAGAGGACCCCAAAGCCCAAACGGATGTGGCCCAGGTCTCTCTATTGGGGTTCCCCAAATCCCCTTCTAGAACTTTGGGAGCTCCAATGACCAGAAGTCCCACCTGCCCCCACTCTAGCCCCACGGGGGATGGATGCCAAGAGTGGGGTTCACTGGTGGGCAACCTCCAGCACAGCCAACCCGTGTCTTGGGTCCCCAGTCACTGTGGTGCTGACACCGCAGCGCCCAGAATGCATCTGAGGGGTGGATGGACAGATGCCCTCAGCCTCTCAGGTGTGGGTGCAGAACACTTAGTGCTCCCCACTTAGTCCTCTCCCCTCATTCTTCTGTCTGCAGAAAGGAGATTGCCCATCTTGAGAGCTGGTCCAGCCCTGAGCGGCCTCTAGGGAGGCCCTGTGGGAGGTGGAGTGCCCTGTACAGGAAGGAGGCCATGAACGTATGAAATACTTGCAGAACGAAAAATGAATCAAGTGAGGAGGACTTCTGCCTCTCCTGTCTTCGGGTGTTTATGCCCTGGGCATTGCTTAGCGCCCGTGCTAAGGGGATTGCACGGAAGATGTGGCATTGTGGCTGAACCTTAAAGGATGGAGCAGGTTTAGGGGAGTGGGTGTGGGTCACGCATCAGGGGAAGGCCATCCTAGGTGAGGTGTCTGTGTGAGCAAAGACATGGCAGCATGCAAGCGGGCACTTGTGACAGGGACAGCCAGGCTGTGACACGGGAGGGTAAAGGGAGCCGAGGGTGGCTTCAGATCTGAGGGCCTCGAGTGTCACCTAAAGTAGTTTCTACAGTGGAGTCCTGTTGAGGCAAAATGAACAAACCTTTAGAAACTCTAAAAGTAAGAGAGAGGGGGCGCCTAGGTGGCTCAGTCGGTTGAGCGTTGAGCGTCCGACTTCGTCTCAGGTCATGATCTGGCGGCTCGTGGGTTTGAGCCCCGCGTTGGGCTCTGTGCTGACAGCTCGGAGCCTGGAGCTTGCCTGCTTCAGATTCTGTCTCCCTCTCTCTCTCTGCCCCTCCCTGCTCATGCTCTCTCTCTCTCTCAAAAATAAGTAAACATTCAAAAAAATGATGCGGGGCTCGAACTTACAAACCATGAGATAATGACCTGAGCCAAAGTCGGATGCTTAACACCCAGGCACTCCAATAGGAATGTGACTCTTGATCTCGGGCTTATGAGTTCAAGCTCCACATTGGGCATAGAGATTACTTAAAAATAAAATCTGAAAAGAAAACTGGCTTAAGCCTAGTTGTCCGTAAGTTTGGGCACTGAGACAGTAGTTGAACATTTATATAAGTTACAGGAATCTTTGGCAATTTTCCACAGATCGGGAGAGCTGTACATTCTGGGTTTCTGCAGTTAGTAAAGAAGACCATTGATTCATAGTTACCTCAGAATCTTCTGGATTCTATGGCAAAGTTAGATTTGGAAGGTGGCTAAATCCGCCAAGTCACTCCTAAATGAGAGTCACTGGTAGATAACCCCCCCCTTTTTTTTTTAATTTTGTCTTGAGCCATTCCATCCACTAAAATGTGGTTTGTGAGCACGTTGGATGTTTTGGCATGTTGGACAAGCTAAACTAAGCTCCTCCTGTTGTATGTAGCCGGGAGCTTTCATTGGCAATTGATAAATTGCCACCTAAGTTTATAGAAATGCAAGGGTCTATCGACTGAGTGTTATATATAATGCAGGTTACATTTGAGTCAGATGGTACTTCTGGAGAGGTTTTTCCTAATGGAGGCCCCTCATAGTGTATAAACACCAGAAAGAAAAAGAATATTAGAACCTGTCCAAGAGGTCATGAACATTTTAGCCAAGTTCCCGTCGGAATGAGGTACCAGGGACGTATTTGACATTATGTTAGTTACATTAGCGAGTAACCAGGATGTAATAAAGGCAGAGATGAAAGCCAACAAGTGGGTTTACTGTCTTCTAATACTAAAGTTTAAAAGGAAAGAAGCATAGAAACACAGGCCTGGTCCTGAATCTTGGGAGAGCAGTCTACCCTGATGCCATCTACTTCTGATCCTGGCTTGTGGTTCGGACGGCTCTGATGATCTTTGCGTGGCCCACTGGGCAATGGGCACAATGATTGCCTACGCATGAGCTATTGTAGCGATCTTTACATCCGGTTCAGTTTGCAGGGCTTCAGGAAAAAAGGGCAGTTTTAGTTCTCAAATGATTCCGGGTCAGAAAGACCCGGGGGAGAAAAATCAAAATGTTAGCTTGGAGAGGAGGATGTTAGCCAGGCATTGGAGGACACTAGAAGAAATCAGGATCGAGTGTAGTTTATAACGAGTAGTATTGAAATCTAATATCTAACACAAAGGTGTGTTACTGAAACGTCTTTTTTCTACAGTCACCCTGATTTTTACCAAAAATAGCCTTAAGACGAATTTGTTTGTAAAGCAAGTCTAGTTTTAACACATTTGGCCTCATTATGTTCATAAGCACTATTGATTAGTCATGTAAGTTTTTTTTAAAGTTTGTTTAGAGAGAAAGAGAGAGTGTGTGCACGAGGGAGGGGCAGAGAGAGAGGAAGAGTAAAAGAATCCCAAGCGCTGATAGCGCCCGATCCCATGAACCGTAAGGTCATGACCTGGGCCGAAATCAAGAGTCAGACACTTAACCTACTGAGCCACCCACGTGCCTCGGTCATGTAAGTTCACTGTAATCCGCTTTGTGCAACTTTTTCTAAGGAATTTTGGATTGAACTTTTAATAGCCTCTCAAGGCCAGAAGCCAAATCAAATACTTGCTGTCAGATTTTCCTGCAGTACCTATAGATTTGAGTATATTCCTCTTCTCAAGGTCCCCCAAATCTTCTGAGGTTCCTGCACCTGCCAGGAAGTGACATTCTTTACTTACCTGGTAAGGCTGCTGGGAACACTGTAAGCAAGTATCAGGCCAACATTTCCAAGGGGCTCCATTGGCTTCATAAAGTCCACCTTAGTTCCTTCAAGCTGTCCTTTTTGTTCATATTTTGTTCTAAGCCTTCTCTCTAAATAGCCAGTCTCAGGGCGCCTGGGTGGCGCAGTCGGTTAAGCGTCCGACTTCAGCCAGGTCACGATCTCGCGGTCCGTGAGTTCGAGCCCCGCGTCGGGCTCTGGGCTGATGGCTCAGAGCCTGGAGCCTGTTTCCGATTCTGTGTCTCCCTCTCTCTCTGCCCCTCCCCCGTTCATGCTCTATCTCTCTCTGTCCCAAAAATAAATAAACGTTGAAAAAAAAAATTAAAAAAATAAATAAATAAATAAATAAATAAATAGCCAGTCTCATTTTAGGACACATTTTTTTTTTTCCTTCATGAAAATGTATTCCCATTCCTCACACCTTTCTTATCAACAACACATCTTACGCTCCTTGCATTCCGAGTTGCTTTCCTTATCATTTCCCAGCAGTCCTAATTGCATTTATCAGAACTTTCACCTTTAGAAACCTCACACTCCAGTGAAGGCTAAGTGGTGACTGATGGCGAACTGTCTGTTCCACCGGAAGTCTTCAGATTGGAAACCTGTGGACACATTTCATCATTTCTAGAAACGTGTGTTGTTTTTCTCAGAGGACAACTTTCAGTGAAGCACAGAGCACATTTACCAACAGATCCAAGTATCTTGAGTTTCTCTGCAGTCAGAAGCCCAAAGCAGGCAAACCTACATTCAGGAATCAGCGCTTTAGTGTTCTCTCTTATTTGGAAAACACTTAGATATCCAGTGAATTCAACCCAGCTTATCATTTAACTTAGCAACACTTCGAAGTTTCAGGTTACCAAAGATTTTGAAAGCTATAAGCCTTTTTATTTATGCAACTTATTTTTAAAATTAATTAATTAATTCGTAAGTGCTCTCTATACCCAACGCGTGGCTCAAACTCATGACCCTGAGCTCAAGAGCTCAAGAGTCATGTGCTCTTCCAACTGAGCCAGCCAGGCACCCCTCAACCTGTTTATTTTTAACAGTTACCCATGAAAACTTCATGAGACGACGAAATTAACCATCATTTTAAGTCATTTTCTGCTGACCGATTGCAACAGATAAAACGTGAAGGTAACCAGTAAACTCAGTTAGAATAGGAGTTGGTTATCTGTATTGTATTCGATGTTGGTAACTCCAAAAGACATATGTATTTTAGTTGAACCTACAAACTGAAGCTAGTTTTAATACTGGATCTTTTCCCAGATCCAATGAATTTGAAAAACATTTGCATCAGCCTCCATCTTTCTGAGTTTTAGAATGCCCCGTTCTTATAAGCGCTTGCCTTTTAACCAGTTAGATAGAGCCCTTTTACCAATTAATTTTAGCAGTGCCATCTGAAGGTAGAAAAAAATCTCTCCCATTTATAACACACACGCACAAACGAGATGCGAACAAAATGTAGCCTTTGTTTCATTAATATTTGTGGAGAGGACATCAAAGGCCCGATTTCCAGATACCTCCCTTTTACGAAAACAAATCTCATTGCAAGATAGCATTATAATTTATAGATCCATTAGTTAGTTATTTCTCTTTTTTCAGTGAGAACACGACCAGTTCTGTCCAAAGATGCCAAGAGCTGCACCAACAAACAACCAGATGAAGCCCAGAGGGCCTCAGTGGGCATTGGTTCCCCCCAAAAGCCAGGAGCTTCACCGAGTGACCTGAACGCCTTTCGTTTTGGGTTGCTTAGTCTTAACAGCCGGCTCTCTCTAATTGTGCTTGCTAGAAAACTAGTTTAGACATGTCAGAAGAACCTTGTTTGGACCATCTGAACCTCAGGTTATCCAAAGTTACATTTTCCCATTTAAGTAAGCACTTGCATGTGGAGGCTCCCTAAGTGTTGCACCTACAGCCCGCTGGGGTTCCTGTGAGTGGTGGTTGGTTTTCCGGGAGCTGTTCCGCTTTTGAAGCGTGACTCCCCCATTCACTTTAGTTTCAGTTTGGGAATAAGGCTTGAGAAAAATCTAAGGGTATTAAGTGTGGTGGATCGAGAGGGTGGTGCTTGTGAACGTCACTTTCAAAGGGGCATGATACTCTCTATTATGTGTCTCAGTCTCTCCCAGCAAGGCCCAAGACCACCGAGGGGGCTCAAAGCGTTGGAGTGTGTGTTGGAGTCCTTATGTGTGTGTCCCCGGACAAGCCAATTGTTAATTACTTTATGCGATGGGGAATTCCTATAGAACTGCTACACATCTCAAAGAGTATCCTCAGACACTTTCCCCTAGGCTTTCAGTCACTGGAAAGCAGCATTTGGCCAGAAGGAGCAAGGGTCCTGTCTCTTCAGAGCTGAGTGGTTCAGTCTCTCGTATTTCTAGCCAGAAAATTGACTCAAGCCTTACATTAATAACATCAATTAGAACAATGGCAATTTAAAACAACCACCCCATCCACTCCAGCCACTCTAGGTTATTCCCACCTAAAGAACATTACCAGTAACCCTCAACAGCTCAAATGAAAGTCAGGACCATTAATGTGAGGAGGTCTGGATACCAGGAGAACTCACAGATTCCCCTGTGAGGTGCCCTGAAGTCAGAGGGGCGCAAGGGGCCCTTGCTGGCGCTGAGCGCACAATTCCACGGCACCCCCAGGTGACCTTGGGCACCTCGCTCTGCTATCCCGCCGTCTACGCCAGGAAATGTGGACACAAAATGAACAAGCCTTTAGAATCTCTAAAAGTAAGAGAGAGGGTTTTATTCCAGCCAAGTTAGGACAGCTGCCCGGGAAACATGCTCTTTACAGGGAAGAAAGTGCTCTAGAGAATGAACAGTTTCTACGGGGTCATGTAGTTTTTACATCTTGGAAAAGCTCCAAAGATTACAGATTAGCATATAGGCAGGGATTACGAGTTTTAAAGGAATGCAGGGAGTAGAGGCACTGATCACTATCTCAAGGTCAGGATGGTTTTTCTTTTTAGGCTACTCATTTACAAAGCAGATGTACAGTGCACGCGTGGTGGGCAATGAATGAAGCTTTTCAACAAAGTTTATATACAGTCGTGTTGACTGAGAAAGAAAGCTAAAGTGGCTTCCCTTGTATATCAGACCTTTAGACCGTTTTTCCCTCATCACTAGCTATGCAGGGGTTAGGTTCTCAAGACAGCCTAAGAATGAAAATCACCTAGAGTCAAAATGATCCACGAATAACGATGAGCCCACACTTACTTAATGCCCACGGTGTGCTAGACTGTCTCTGATATATGTCTTGTCCAGTCCTCCCTGTGAGCCTGTGATCTGTTCATCACTCAGCCTTGTGAGGTGGCTGCTATTATCCCTGATATTCAGAGAAAGAAACTGGCACAGAAGGGCTAAGCAGCAGCTCCACGGGAGGGGATTTGAACCCAAGCACTCCAACTGCCGAGTTCACGTTCTTACCCCTGTGTTAACCAACAGCATGGGATAGACTGTTTTGACGGCTGGGAATCCGGGGAAGTCACCGGCTGTGGACAGCAGACCCATGTTGTACGGAGACACGTGCCTTCAGATGCAAGAGTCACGCTCGGCATCTGCGGTCAGTACATTAAATGGGACCTGAGTGCCTCTGCTGTACTTGATCTGGTAGTTTCTGAGCAGGGAGTCACATGGTCCAGGTAAGGTTCGGGAGGGTCACCGCTGGGTCCAAGACAGATGTGTGAGCTGCAGGAGGGAAACCAGGGAACGGCACCTTCTGTGTGCCGGGCCTGTGCTGGTGTGGCTTTGTCCTGAGTGGGACCGGGGGGTAGGAGACCTGCACAGAAGGCTGTGGGAGGGGGTGCGCAGCTGATTGGTTGTGGGAGCGTGCAGTTTGAAGCCTGGTCATGCCTTAACAGAAATAGGGAGGTCTAGGCTGTTTGGAGGTGGATAAAGTGTTTCTGATGAGTTTGGGGGTCCCCCACCCCTGAAGAGGTGCACAGCAAGGGGACTGGAAATATTAGCACGACCATCTAGAAATGAAGATTTCTGTGGAGCCTGGGAGCAACCCTGTCTGTCTCAGCCCCCTCCCTAATTCTGGGTTCCCTCGCAGCCCTCAGAGCATCCTTCACCTCTCCCTCCAGCGTAGAGCCACCGACACCTGACTGCCCTAGTGTCACTGGCGCTTGAAGTAGGCTTTTTTTGAAGGTGAAGAGAAATATCAAAATCACTTGGATAATGTGCGACTTCAAAAAATACCTGTTGGCAGAAGACTTAAAAAGTTCTGCCTTGGGGCGCCTGGGTGGCTCAGTCGGTTGAGCGTCCGACTTCAGCTCAGGTCACGATCTCGAGGTCCGTGAGTTCGAGCCCCGCGTCGGGCTCTGGGCTGATGGCTCGGAGCCTGGAGCCTGCTTCCGATTCTGTGTCTCCCTCTCTCTCTGCCCCTCCCCCGTTCATGCTCTGTCTCTCTCTGTCTCAAAAATAAATAAACGTTAAAAAAAAAAAAAAGTTCTGCCTCAGAGAGATAACCAAATAGAACCTTCTGTGGCATCAAGAGCTTGTGTCGCTCAAGTAGGAAAGCGTTAGTGCCCTGGTTGTTCAGCGAGACTGAGGAGTTTATGGAAATCAAATGTTTCCAGAAACGCGGCCGTGGCTCTGGCTGATGAGGCAGCCAGGGACACAGCATACCCTGGAGGGGCCTGGCCCTGGAGCTCCGACAAACCCCGGGGCTGCAAATGTGGTGACTGGCTGAAACGAGTGATCTCTGCCTTCCTTTACAGGTTAGGAAATTGTGGTTTGTTCCGAGAGACCAGTGTGGCAGAAGGTCATTATCTTTGGAGGTGAGGTTGAATTCAATAGCCTTTTCACCGGCATCCGCCTCATCCTGGTTGAATGTGTTTCTCTAAGACACACGTTTTTGTCGTGCGCCAATTTATCCCCAGGATTCCTTATTCTGTCAGGTCGGTTTCGGCACACCTTTACTCACTGTGTGCTGTGCCTGTCTATGTAACGCGCTGCAGAGGAGGGAAGGTGAGGGAGGAGGAGGGAGCTAACGACTGAGCTCTGGCAGGTGTCCCATCAGACCGTGCCCTTGCCTGTGTTTCTGCCAGGCTGTCCTTTGCCCAGCTCTTTGCATCATGCCCTGCTCCTTCTTATTCTCGTCTCCGCTGAGCGTCGCCTCCTCTGAGAAGCCCTCCCTGACCACCCTAGGAAGTGGTCTTTGTCTCAATTACCTGGTCTGCCATTACACCATTTTCTTTTCCTGAGAGCAGTTTTCCTGCTTGACATGGTCGCAGGTATCTGTCTGTATTTACTGCTCCTCTCCCCACACGAGAGTGTAAGCTCGGGGCAGTCAGGGACTCTGTCTTGCTCACCACCATATCCTCAGACAGTGTGAGCGTGTACCAGATACTGAGGAGGTATTTGTGAAATGAATGACTGCATCTGATCTCCTCAACGGCTCTGGCCAGGCGGTGTTTTCACGTCACTCATAGAAGGGGAAAGTGAGGCTCTGTGAGCAGCACTGGTTTGCCTGGAGTTTCACAGCCAGCAAGTCTTGTCCTGGAGTGTGCACTTGAGTCTGTCGGCCTCCCAGGCCCTCTGTAATATGCCACCCCGCCTCTGTGGGACCCGATCCCTGCCCTCAGGGAGCTCTCCGCCTCGCCAGAAAGGGTGAGACAAACGGGTGACTAACTCTCACGTAAGACACAGACACGCAGAGCAGGCATCTGGACGGAGGGGCAGACACGTGACGGACAGGGGCCGGGGTGGGCTCGAGGCCAGAAGCTGAAGCTCACTTGAAGAATGAGCAGAGGTTTCGTGGAAAGGCAGCCTGCAAACAAAGCCTTGTAATAGGGTATTAGTGAGAGAGGTTTTTGAGGCTAAGGGAATAGGGCCAGGAAAAACACAGAGGTGGGAAAGTAAAGAGAGTTTGTAGGGAACAGTGAGCAGTCTGGCTTGGCTAGAGGGTGGGAACTTCGAGGAGTTGTATGAGGAGCTCCTGGAAAGGGAGGTCGGACCCAGATCCTTCGGTGGGAATGCCAGGTGGCAGAGGGTGGGTTCCACTTGTGGGGCATGGGGGTCCTGAAGGTTCTTGACTGGGAAGAGGTATTTGGGTGATGGGGATGGAAGCCTGGGGCAGGGCGCAGAGCCAGGGAAAGGGGCTCCTTAGCAAAGGAACAGCCGTGATCATCGTCAAGGTGGATTCCAGGGTTCAAGGCTGATTTCAGGCAACGGTAAGACCTTATTAGTTGGACTCATTACATCTTGGCCGCAGAGGGCATGGTTCTTGCTGTGAACACAAACATTAGGACAGATACTAGCTCACCGTTTACTGCATTCCCCAAAAGGGCCTCGGACCCCCATTTTACAAAGGGAGAATCCCAAGGCAAAGCTTTCTCGGTGGTGAAGGGTATAGTTAAGTTCGGAAGTGTTTGCCCAGCTCAGTGCCAGGCCCGAGGGGTTGTCAACATACCTCTCCTGTCAAGTTCACCTCACATGGGTCCCAGATACAAGTCTGCAGATGTTTACCAGTTGGGAGAGGATGATCCAGGACAAGCACTAAGGCAGGTGTCCTGAAGTTAGAGGTGAGGCATCCTTCCTGGGGGAGGTAGGGCTGGCCAGCCCAAGGATTTGTGGGGGCAGAGGAGAGAGGGAAGGGTGTTCCGGACTGTGGGAATGGCACTAATGAAGCCCAGGTAGTGAGCGAGCTCCACGACTGGCAGGTGGGTGAGGCAGGGTGTGCAGGCTGGAGGACAGGCACTGGTGTTTGACGGAGTCAGATGCTGAGCACAGATGCTGTTTCGAGGTGTTTGCTGCCCTTCCCTGAGTCCATTCATCCAGCCTGTGACTTCAAGAAGCCCAGTTACCGCTCAGAGAACTCATTCCTTACAGGGTGGATTCCTCATCGTCTCAAACCCTGAGCGATTGTTTGGGGGAGGAAAGGTGAAAATTCAAGGTAGTCAGTAACCATGCAGCTCTATTGTCGTGCAGTCCTGTTGTGCCCTGGGCCCTGCCTTTGTGGGTAAGTGCAGTCTCCCCACTGTCCACCACAGCCCCCTCACCATCTGCCCTGCTCAGAAGTGGGCTCCGGGCGAGCCGAGTTGTCTGGAGTCTCACCACCCCCAGAGATGTCCACCTGTACGTGTGTGCTCCTGCCCTGTGGCCAGCGCCTCAGCCGTGGCAGGGGTACCACTGTGTCAGACCCAAGGCTTCTGTGCCCGGCAAGTCAGACCAGGGAAATGTCTTCTGGGACGTGCACTGGCCCCTACTGTGGATGAGGCACTGGGCTGGGCGCTGCGGGTGTTGGGGACGATGGGAGGGCGCTAAGGACACTATTTTTGCCAGCAAGAAACAAGCGTGCACCTCCCTTCGACCGTGTTGCAGGTGACCTTCACAGTCCTTGCCATGTCGGAGGGCCAGCTGTCCTCTTCCGTAGGTGGAATAACGTGGTCGACTCTGAAGTTGGGCTGCCCTGATTGGAAACCTCGCTCTGCCCCTTGTGTGACCTTGGGCAAGTTACTTGATCTCTGTGATCAAGTTAAGTCTGATCTCAGTTAAGTTTCAGTGTTCTCGTCTCTAAAAGGTCCTCACTTTGTAGAGTTGTAAGGATGAAAATTATGTTATCCCGGTACACGTTGGAATGGAGGCCAGCATATACTCAGTGCTATAAAAGTATTAGTCATGATTATATTACTTAACATTTTTCTTTAAAGGAAATTAGCTTAATACAATTTTAAAAAGGCCTCTATATCATTACTACAAATGGAAAATCAATATAATTTTTCATAAATAGTTGATAACCATAAAAATAAATATGAAAACAAAATGCCATTACGAAATCTTAGGTATATGTGTTGGCTCACATCTGCTCCTTCGTTGAAAAGGGGGTAAAGCAGGGGTGCCCGGGTGGCTCAGTCGGTCGGATCCGCGTCTGACTCAATTTCGGCTCAGGTCGTGATCTCACAGTTCATGAGATCAAGCCCCACGTCGGGTTCTACGCTGACAGTGTGGAGCCTGCTTGGGATTCTCTCCCTCTCTCTCTGCCCCTCCCCCCCCCCAATAAAATTTTAAATAAGTTCTAAATAAAGTTAAAAAAATAAATAAATAAAAACAAATAAAATGAAAAAGGGGGAAAGCAAAGATGAAAGGGGTGATGAGCAGCTCTGGACTGAGAGTTTGAAATAGGAAATTTCACCACCTGGCTCATTGTCGTTTGTATTGTGATTACCATCCAAGTCCTGGTTCTCAAAGAAACAATATCGGCATCGCCAAGAAGTTCATTAGAAATGCAGATTCCTAGGGCCCACCCCAGACCCCCAGATTCAGGACAAGACCTCCAGGTGATTCATGGGTACACTGTGTTCAGAAGTCTGCTCTGTAGTCACCAATTTTGTGTGTTCCACACATGGAGAGAAACGAGCCAAGTTCATTCTTTGTATTTTACACATGAGGAGCTTAAGGTTCAAGTGACCTGCCCGAGGTGACTTGATAAGGGCAGCGGCATATCAGAATCCAGGTCTCCAGACTCACTCTGGAGGGCAACATCCTCAGAGGAAGTCAAGCTCCACCCCATCTTTACTTATTGTGTGACCCTGAACAAACTCTTAACCTCTCTGAGCCTTAGTTTCCTTATCTGCAAAAGGAAACTGATAACAACGGCCTCCCTCAGAGGTGGTTCTCGGGATTGTCCAGAGAGGGTGCTCAGTCGGTGTTGGCCGCTGCTATCTTTGCAGAAGACTTCAGGGCCTGTCCAGCCCTTCTCCAGGGCCTGGCTCAGCGTGTGGCCTCTGCTTGGGCCGGGTATGGTTGCTTCAGAGGTGTTGGTGACCACACCGTAGGCATCACTGTGACTGCTGTTTCTATTCCCTTTTGTCTCAACATGTTGGCAGTGAGTTATCTATTAAATTAAAACAATTTAATACCTCAGACGGTTACTGTGTGTCATTTGGTTGTATTCTGCGTGGGATTTATTTGCTTCTGATTTTAATTAAATATAGGTCTTTGTTGATTGGCTCGCTTGCCAGGAAGACGAGGGGTTGTTTTGGCAAGTCCCAGGCCCTGCAGCACCGTGCACGGTTGTCTCCTTGTTGTGAGGCTGTTCCAGCAGGGGACGGCCAGGCCTCCCTCCTGCGGCCGGGCACGGGCTGAAGCCCATGCTTGTAACGGATTCCCACATAGAAGCGGTGTCTGCATGCCCGCGGCAGCGCCTCCTGTCCCTTGAGCGAGGCCACCTGCCGCCCTCCGCGCTGAGCCCCTCGAGGACATTTTATTTCCTGCTCAGAACAACCCTATTAGTTAGTTGGGTTGTCTTGTTCTCATTTTTTCTTAACTGAGGAATAATTCATATTTGTCAAACCCTCCATCTTAAAGGGCAACATTCTGTTTTTTTGATCAGATTCACCATCACCCCCAAAAGAAACCCTGTACCCGTTAAGTGGTCATTCCCTGTTTTTCCCCTCTCACCGCCAGCCCCTGACGGTCTACTTCCTGTTTCGATGGATTCGCATATTCTCGACATTTTACAGCAATGGAATGATACAGTATGTGGCCTTTTGTGACTGGTTTCTTTTACGCAGCCTGCCGTTTTCAAGGTTCATCTGTGTCCTGTCAGTACTTTGTCCCTTTTTAGGGCCAAGTGATGTTGCGTTGTCTGGAGATAGCACATCTTGTCCATCCTTTGCTCCATTGATAGACGTTTGAGCTATTTCTGCTTTCTGGCTACTGCGAATAATGCTGCTGTGAATGTGCACATACAGGTTTTTGCATGAATTTTGTTCTCATTTTATTGAAGGGGAAACTGAGGCAGGGGTTAAGTAACTTGCCTGAGATCTCATGGCAGAAAAGACCCAGTAGAGGAAAGCCTTGCTTTGGATCCTGAGGAAGAGTGAGCTCTCAGGCCTCCCCTGCGGCCACCTCTTCCTTTTTAGGCTCTCGTGGGGCTAGAGCGTGTTCTGATGGTTGGTGTGATGGCTTCCGGCGGGGGGGGGGGGGGGGGGGACCAGAGGTTCACCCTGCGCTCGTGTTAAGGCTGGGGCTTCTGCAGTCGTCGGTGAGGAAGTACCTCTGAGATCTGGGTTCCCGTGTGTGCAGCGTCTTGCAGCCCCCGTCCCCTGGTCCCCCTCAGGACCATCTCCCCTGACTCGGCGCTCTTAGTACTTGAGGGAAGACGTTCCCATGGGTAGCTGGATGCTAAGGATGTCACTCTCTTTAAATTGAGGATATTAGTAAGAAGTAATGAGTGCTTGTTATAAAAATATCACACAACGTGGAGATCTATAAAGTAGGAAATAAAAGAAACAACTCCCCCAAACCCATAGCCACGTTCAAATTAAATGGTTTGCCCACGTCCCAGAAGATGCCATGCCCACTTCCCCCTTATCCTGAAGTGCCTTTCTGCTCTTCTCTGGCTACCGGCCAGGGCCCAGCATAAACGCTGTTGTGCTGGAACTTTCTGGACTTCTGCGGTCCTCTGTGATCTCCTCCTCCTGTGACCTTTTCTCTCCAGGGGGCATGACACAGGGAAAGACTAGAGATCAGGAGTTGAACAGCAGCAGAATCCCTGCACCTGAGAGTCGTCTGTGGAGAAGGGGGTTTGTGAAGAGAGAGTAGTGCCAGGCCTCCTTTCTCAAACCTTCCAGAGCTAGTTAGCTCGGTAAACACCATGCACAGGTAACTGTGAAAATCCCGGCAGATTGTGTGCAGTGGGGCGCCGGTGCCTGTCCTTGATGACTGGTGTGTTTTGCTGGCCCTTGGTGTCCCGCACCCCCCAGCCCTGGAGACCAAGTGGCATTTCAGGGACCGGCAGCCGAGTCACGGAGGCCCGGCCGTCTGTGGTTTTGCTTCTTGTTCCAGTATGCCGGCCCCCACCCCTGGCTCCTGAGCATACCTGGAGGTGCTGAGAGTTTGGTCTTCTGGAAGGGGTGCAGGCACCGGTCTACTTTTTCATTTTCGTGTTCCAGAAAAATCTTTTCTCCATCAGCCTCTTGGACGAGAGCCCCATGCCGCACCGGGCCTCTGTTCTGATGCCCTCACACGATCCCACGTCTTGTGCTGTTAAACTGAACTCTCTCAGGGCAGGGGAGCTGGACAGCCTGGCTTTGAGCTGTGGTTCTTCTCTTTATGCATTGTGCGTCAGTTTCCATGATGATAAAATGGGGATGAGCATAAGAATACCTATCTCGCGGGTTTTTAAATTAGAGTATGTCAGGTGCTTAGAAAAGTCTCAGGCTTAGGTGCACGGGTACATATGGTACATGGGAAGTACCATATGAGACAAGCTGTGATTAATAGGGCTCTTTGTTTCCAGGACTGTCTTCTGACCATGGTAGGGAGAGTAAGCATAGTATCGTAGTATAGTGTATAGTAATGTGTCGTGGAAAGACCGTGAGCTTTGGGGTTGGGTTACTCTGGATTCTAATTCCGGCTCTGTACTCGTGGGCATGGGTAACCAACTTCAGCAAGCCTCAGTTCTCCCCACTGCAGTGCACATTCTAGCATGTTCTAAGGCAGACAGTTCAGAAACATTTGATTGCAGCTTGCAGCCTGTCCTTTTTGACAGGAGCATTGGCCCAAGGGCCACTGTTTAGTAAAATCGTGGAGCCACAGAATGTCAGCCCGGCTGAAATGCCCCAAATCTCATAGTTCCAACTTTCCTTTTACAGAGAGGAGACAGGGCCCTTGGAGAAGCTGTTTCTCTCGGACTCCGTGGCTGAAAGCAGAGGGGCTGGGGCGAGAACGGGGGCCTCCTGAGTCTAGCCCATGGCTTCTTCCTCACCAAGGGTTGCCTGTGCCTCTTTCAGAGCTGGAAACATGAACAAGGCCAGAGAGAAGAATGAAGACAGTGGCTGTGTTTTGAAATAGCCTGGTCTAGGGGAAGCAGGAGGCACACAGGGCAAACCTCAGCTCCCTACACAAGCCCCGGACCGGCCAGCTCTCACTAACCGTGAGTGACTGTCACTATTGCTACCACATTGTCCTTAGTCAGGGCCAGTAACCGCTGCTGGTGGGAGGCCTAGGCCCTCTGTGCCAGCAGTTCTCGGACAGGAGCGGGCATCAGAGTTGGAGGGCTTGTTCAACCACAGGTGGCCGGGACCTGCTCCTAGAGCTTCTGATCCTATAGGTCTGGGCTGGGATCTGAGAATGTGCCTTTCTGACAAGTTCTGGGGTGATGCTGTTTCCATAGGTCCAGGGATCCCACTCTGAGAACCACTGTGTTGACCTGGCCCTTGCTACTGAAAGTGGTCCTTGGACATGCCTGGTAGAAATGCAGAATCCCAGGCCCCATCCCAGACCTGCAGCAACAGCAGCCTTGCCTTAGCAGGTGCCCAGTAGTCTGTGTGCACATCGTGGTTTGAGAGGCAGTGGAATAGTGTGGAGTTCCCCACTGTGGCTGCAGAGTGGAATCACCAGGAGAGCTTTGGAACCCGTGGATTCCCAAGCCCCAGCTCATACGAATTAGGTCAGAGTCTCTGGGAGTGAGACTCGCACATCAAGAGTCTATAAAGCTCCCCAGGTGACTCCTGTATCGCCACGTCTGAAAACCACCAGCTAGAATCCACAGTGGCAGCCACGAGGGGTCTCAGGGATGATGGGTTCCAAAGGTGGCATGGGATGCAAACCAAAGGCATGAGAGCGAGCCAGAGCAGCCTGCCTGCGGTCCCACGGCCGATAGTGACACATCCAGGCTCTGGATGTCAGATAATTCTTCTACTAGCTCTTTCAATTCTAAGTCCCCTTAGCACAGTTCATGTAGCTGCAGTGTACCAGTGTCCACAGGAATCCACCAGACCTTGGAAGATCGGTCTGCTCATTGGAAATACAGCCTCCGGTTGTATTTCAGAGCAGCCTTCTGTACTGAGAGTTCTCTGTTCTAGGCAGGCAGTGTGCGCGGTGGTCAGGGTCACGCACTGAAAGCCGGCTCTGCCACTTACTAGCCAAGACCTGTGGCTCTGCGCCCCAGACTCTTCCCCTAAAAACAGGGATGGTAATGATAGTGGCCACCATGGAGCTGGTTTGGAGATTAAGGGTTAATGTGACAATGCTGAGGTCAATGATTTGCACACAGGAAGCACTTTATAAATGTTAATTATTATCTCAGTAGCTGGGTGACCTTGGGTAAATCACATGACCTTGACCAATCCAGGCTTTTAACTTCTCTGTGACTCGGTTTCCTCCTCTGTTAAATAGAGGTAAGCCGCAGAATTATGAAGAGTAGATGAAATTGTGAATCTAAAGCCGTAAGCACAGTCTCCCGCACATGGTTGGCATCAAAGAATAGTGGCTCCGGTCGTGTGTTACAGACTAAAACACTGCGCAGGAGTAAGTTAGTTCTGGTTGGGGCAGGCTCTGAGTTGGGCCAGTCCTGACTCTCTAGAGGGAGCATCTAAGGCCATAGGGATTGAAGGCTTCTGGGATATTTTTGCCTGGAGAAAAGCTTATAATGCCCTTTATCCTCCTTGATGTAAAGGATTGTCATGCCAAGGCAGATCGACTATGTGTGATCCAAGAGGACAGAGTAGCAGTTATCATGTAGTTCATGAGAGAACTTTCTGATAGTTAAAACTATTCTGTAGAAGGGAGAGTGAGCTCTCCATCACCAGAGGTATTCAAGGAGAACTTTAAGTCCTCTGGTGGAAACATTATGAGAATTTCAAGTCTGTGATTAGAAGCTACATTAGTGTTTCCCAGGTTTGCTTATTGGTAAGAATCATTTGGGAGCATTTATTAAAAACACAGATTCCCTGGGGCACCTGGGTGGTTCAGTCGGTTGAGTGTCCAACTTTGGCTCAGGTCATGAACTTGCAGTTCGTGAGTTTAAGCCCCACATCGGGCTCTGTGCTGATAGCTCAGAGCCTGGAGCCTGCTTCGGATTCTGTGTCTCCCTCTGTTCCTCCCCGGCTTGCACTCTCTCTGTCTCTCAAAAATAAATAAAGATTTAAAAATACACACACACACACACACACACACACACACAGATTCCCTGCTGGTCATCCCAGACGAATTAAGCAGGCTAGTCCAGGACTAGCCCCTCCACATGATTCCTACTGGGAAGTTTGGAAAACATGGGCTAAATGACCTCCAGTCTCCTTCCAACTCTGAGATTCTTTGCAAAAGATTATGGGGAAACACATTCTGGGCGGGAATAGGTCACACTGGCCCCAGGTCTCCTCCTGTAGCTTTGGGAGTCCTGCTTCTTGGCCAGGCCACGGAGCCCATGGGCACACCAGCTTGAGTCCCTGACACTTGTTCCTTTGGGCCTGTACCTGGGTTGGCAGGGAGCGCCACCACCCTCTCTGCTCCCGCCCCCCTCCCACCCCTGAAGGGACCTGTCACCAGGCCCTGCTCTCAGCCCAGACTGCGCAGGGGTCAGAATCCTGTGTTTCTGAGAAACAACACGAATTTGTCCCAGCCCTCCTGGCTTCCTGCAGTAGGTTTTGTTTACTTGGATTTTGCTTCTTTTGCCCTGCTACTGCCTACAGTTACTTTTCATAGGCATTCATCAGAATTAACAAGATCACCATTAAAGGTTAAACCACAGGAAGACCTGTGCCTTGTGACTGAAAGTTGCTTTATTAACACAAAGCACTGTCCTAATTAGAAGTTTAGGGAGATGCAGTTTGGCCTCCTTGCAATAATAATTACAATTATGAAGATAATTTTGTCTCGTGTTTATTACAGTGCCTTTCTGCAAGCTTCCCTATTCTCTGCTGCAGCTCAGGTATCAGCACTGGGGGAGGGCCCCGGGGAAAGGCATGCTTGAACCCAGCTGCTGTCCAGATGCTGGTGTTGTCTCCTGTTGTTAGTCCCCCTGAGCTCCCGGTTGAGGTCTGTGGGCATGCACTCACCACCAAGTAGCATGAAGTGCTCCTATGCCAGAGCCTTCCCCTCTGAGGACTCGCTGAGCAAGAGTGAGGCTCCAGGAAGATATAGAACAAGGCAGGGCTCAAAGATGGGAGTCCCAGAGAATAAAAGGCCTCTGGGCCTTTGTTCATGCCTTTGCCCACACCTGGGTTGCCTTCCCTCTTTCCTCTCTGGCTCTCATAATCTCTCATCCATTAGCATCCAGCCTGAATCAAGGGTGACCAACTCTCCTGAATGGCCCGGACTGCAGAACGATCCCCCAGGATGCAGGGCTTTCAGTGCCAACATTGGGAATGTTCTGGGCAAACCAGGACAAGTTGGTCACCCTACTGGAATCTTCGCATTCACATTCTTTGTCCTTCAGTACCTTACCAAAATGACCCTGGGCAATTTACTGTCAACACGGGCCTCACTTTCCACCTGTGAGGATAGCTCATGGTTGTTACGAGAATTTAATGAGTTCATATATGAGAAGTGCCTATTACGTTTCTGGCACATACTAAACACTCAGTGACGTTAGCTATGTTTGTTTGGTTGAGTTGAGTGAAAATGAGATCTGTGAGATCCCCTGGCCTCCATGTGGTTCGCGAATCCTCTGTGCGGTGAGTGCTTGATCATACCCCAGCATGTGGCACTCACTTCCTCACGTGGGAGCCTTTTCTTTACGACTGGTGCACTATTCCTGTACTGTCAGCTCTGAGGATTCATAGAGAATGGGACCCCCTTCTTGAAGACATCCCATGGCTTCCTGAGGATTACTCACCTGTGTCCAGTCTGGGTCTTCTCTTTCCTGGGTGGGGTACCCCCTCCCTTAGGTGAGACCTGACTCCTAGCCATATGCTTGCTGTGTTCTCTGGGCCAGCTAAGGACGCTTTTCTCTACTGCAGACATGTGTAGCGGGGATAGATGGTGCCCATCCTCTGAATTAGACCTGAGATGAATTTCCTGAGAACAAAAGATGACTGGCCTCTGTCCCCAGAATCACAGGCTCTGAACTACAAAGATTTCTTTTAGGGAAGGCCCCGGTTTCCCTTTGAGATGCTCTGCATAGACTCCCCTTTCTTTGGCTCAGCCTACAGGCAGGTACCTAGGTACTTCTTAACTCAAGGGGGTAGGATAGTAGATTGGTTAGGACCCAGGGCTTCTGGAACAGCCTAACTATCCAAATCTTACTCCCCTGGGGTACCTGGGTGGCTCAGTAGGTTGGACATCCAAGTCTTGATTTAGGCTCAGGTCATGATCTCACGGTTCATGAGATCGAGCCCCGTATCGGGCCCTGCACTGACAGCATGGAGTCTGCTTGGGATTCTCTCTCTCCTCTCCCTCTGCCCCTCCCCACTCGCTTTCTCTGTCTCTCTCAAAATAAATAAATAAACTTAAATCTTACTTCCCTTTTAGCTGTATGACTTTGGCCAAGTCACTTAATTGCAGTTTCCTCATGAATATAGAGAGGAGATAGTTCTTAGAGCCTAGCATGTGTGAAATAGTAAGCGGTACTATCAATGGTTATTGTTAGCCCCACCCCCAAGGAACGAACATGAAGTATATTGCTCCTTGTGCACAGATAGGAAGATGACTGGGCAAGGCTGAGATCTGCTTCAGCATGTCTGGGACCTGGATCTCCATGTGTTTTTCCCAGGGACCACAGAGAACTGTTCCCGAGATCGTGGACCTGTCCTCTCAGCAGGGATTAGAGTCCCCATGCAGTGTTAGTGGCTGGTGATGTGGCCTGGATGGGGCGGGCATGTTTGCACCAGCCACTGGTGGGCAGTTCTGCGGTCAGAGGTTGGATGGAACATCCCTGAGAACGAAAAAGATCCTAGGGAAGTCACTAGGTACAGTGCAGAGCACTGCCTGGCACACAGTAGGGCTATTTGGGAGAGTAAATGAAAGCAGCAGGTGTGGATATATTCCAGGCCCCCTTGGCACCCTTCAGATGTGGTGGCCATATGCTTCTGTGACTTCGGCTGGTTGTCCAGAGGAGGCTGCACAGGCCCGTGTTACTTGAATTGGAGACTGGAAAGGGGGTGTGAGGTTGGAATGGTGTGTGGGTAGCCCGGGTGGGAGGAAGGAGGTTGTGGGACTGGATGTTTCTGGGCTGGATGTACTTGGGGAAGACAGCTGCTGTGAGGACCCTTGGAAGTAACTTGAATGGCCTTGTGGCTTTATGTTTCTTCCGCATGCATCGTGAACACTCTCTCACCACTGTGGGGAGCGAGGGTGCATTGCACAATTGATTCTCGGTGCCTGAGCCCCGAAAGTTCCATCTCATATCCAGTACAGTTCCATCTCCAATCCAGTAAAATCCAGTACAGAATTTCTTTCTTTTATGGAGCTTTCTTGTTTCTCTTACTGGTGAGGAGCTGGCTGCCCTCAGTTTATACTTGAATTTGCCAAGTTTTTTTTTTTCTAATAAAAGGTATGTTTATAATAAATAAATTTTGTTTTAAAAGTAAATTATCACTATATATACTTAAAATATTTTTATTTAAATATATAGTGGTACTTTGCTTATTTTAGGCAAAATAAGCAGCAGGACTATAAGTAATAATAAATTGCTCCCATCCTTTGTCATTGCTGTTGAACATTCTGGTTATTTTCCTTTTGATCTTATTTCCCAGGCATATGTACTTTTTTTTTTTTTTTTTACCTAGTTTTACATGTATTACAGTGCACATATAATTTTTTTTTATTCTGCTTTTTAAAATGGTATAACTTGAGGGGCACCTAGGTGGCTCAGTCGGTTGAGTGTCTGACTTCGGCTCAGGTCATGATCTCATGATTTGTGAGATCAGGCCCACATCTGGCTCTGTGCTGACAGTGCGGAGCCTTTTTGGGATTCTCTCTCTCTCCCCGCCCCTCCCCCACTCAAGCTCTAAATAAATAAATAGCTGTTTTTTTATATGCCATAACTTGAACCATTAAACAAGAAAAACCATGAATGAACATAGGTTGATAATACTCTTTAAGAAGCTTGGGGCACCTGGGTGGCTCAGTCGGTTAGGCGTCTGACTTCGGCTCAGGTTATGATCTCGCGGTGTGTGAGTTTGAGCCCTGCGTCGGGCTCTGTGCTGACAGCTCAGAGCCTGGAACCTGTTTCCGATTCTGTGCCTCCTTCTCTCTGCCCCTCCCCCACTTGTGCTCTGTCTCTATCAAAAATAAATAAATGAAAAAAAAAAATTTTTTTTTTTCAAAAAAAAGAAGCTCTAGCAACATTTGGGAGGTAGGGGTTGGAATGCAAGAACTCCAAATAGAAAAATAGCAAGAGACGTGAGCAAGCCTTGCCACAAGGGAGATAGAAATGGTTAATTAACCATGAATGATAATCAGTCTCATTATTGAAAGAGTTGATTAAAGCAAGGGATGTCATGTCCCCTGTTCATATTAGCAAAGATTTTTTTCTAATGATCCATTTACTTATTGGGCAGAATGTGTATTAATTGGCATAAATACTCTGGAAAGCAGTTTGGCAATACATTTCAAAAGCCATAGGTTTATCCGTTTACTAATTATATTCCCCTCGCCCCCCTCACCCCTTGTTAACATCTTATATTCTTTTCTTATCTCTCTCTTTGGTGGTCTTAATTTTCTAAATTGAATTACATTGAGAATTTTAAATAATATAATTTTTTTTAAAAGATAAATAATTTATAGATAGATCATTATCTTTTTAATAAAGATAAATTTATTTAAATAAAGATAATTTTTTTTTGAGAGAGAGAAATGGCGTGAGCGGGTAAGGACAGAGAGAGAGACACAGGATCCAAAACAGGCTCCAGGCTCTGAGCTGTCAGCACAGAGCCCAACGAGGGGCTCGAACCCACGAACCATGAGATTATGCATGGCCTGAGTTGAAGACAGACGCTTAACCGCTCAACCGGCTGAGCTGGCTGAGCCACCCAGGAGCCTCTAAAATTTTTTTTATTTATTTACATAATCTCTACACCCAGTGTGGTGGGACTTGAACTCATGACCTTAAGATCAAGAGTCATGTTCTCTTTCAACTGAGCCACCCAGACGCCCCTAAAGATAAATCTTTATTCTACTTATAGATCCTTTTCACAGTCTGTCTTATTTTTTTAAGTATCTGGGTGTTCTGTATGTTTTATACAGTTAGATTAGTTGATCTTTGTGACTTTTTTATGGCTCCTAGGTTTAGAAAATCATCTCCACTTCAGACGTTGTATAAATATTAAGTTCTGTTTACTTCTGATTTTTTTGTTGTTTGATTTCAAAAAATATTTCAAGTGTAATTCTCTGTAGAGTTTACTTTGATTCTTAGGTTAATCGAGAGTCTCTATTTTGTTTTCCCAGAACTATTTTTTTTATAAGTTTTTTTTTTTTACTTTTTAAATTTTTTTTTTTTAATTTTTTTTTCAACGTTTTATTTATTTTTGGGACAGAGAGAGACAGAGCATGAACAGGGGAGGGGCAGAGAGAGAGGGAAACACAGAATCGGAAACAGGCTCCAGGCTCTGAGCCATCAGCCCAGAGCCCGACGCGGGGCTCAAACTCACGGACCGCGAGATCGTGACCTGGCTGAAGTCGGACGCTTAACCGACTGCGCCACCCAGGCGCCCCTTAAATTTTTAAATAAATTATTTTTGAGAGAGAGACAGAGTCTGAGTGGGGGAGGAGGCAGAGTGAGAGAGGGAGACACAGAATCCGAAGCAGGCTCCAAGCTCTGAGCTGTCAGCACAGAGCTGGACTCAGGGCTCGAACTCATGAACTGTGAGATCATGACCTGAACTGAAGCCGGATGCTTAACCCACTGAGCCACCCAGGTGCCCCTTCCCAGAACTATTAATTGGTTATTCTGATATCAGTTATTAATCCTCCCATTCCCCAATTTATTTGTGAGGCCTTCTTTAGCACTTATTAAATCATGACATATTATTTATGGAGTACATTTTCTGGACTATTTTCTTTCTATAATCTATTTTTCTTTGTGCTTTATAATTTTATTTAAACTCAAGTTAGTTAACATATAGTGTAATAGTGGTTTCAGGAGTAGAATTTAGTGATTCATCACTTACATAGAACACCCAGTGCTCATCCCAACAAGTATCCTCATCAGTGCCCATCACCCTAAATTTAGCCCATGCCCCCAGCCACCTCCCCTCCAGCAACCCTCAGTTTGTCCTCTGTATTTAAGAGTCTCTTATGGTTTGCCTCCCTCTCTGTTTTTATCTTATTTTTCCTTCCTTTCCCCTCTGTTCATCTGTTGTGTTTCTTAAATTCCACATATGAGTGAAATCATATGGTATTTTGTCTTTCTCTGACTAACTTATTTCACTTAGCATAATACATTCTAGTTCTATCCACATTGTTGCAAATGGCAAGATTTCATTTAAAAAAATTTTTTTAATGTTTATTTATTTATTTATTTTTAAATTTTTTTTTTCAACGTTTTTATTTATTTTTGGGACAGAGAGAGACAGAGCATGAACGGGGGAGGGGCAAAGAGAGAGGGAGACACAGAATTCGAAGCAGGCTCCAGGCTCTGAGCCATCAGCCCAGAGCCCGACGCGGGGCTCGAACTCACGGACTGCGAGATCGTGACCTGGCTGAAGTCGGATGCTTAACTGACCGCGCCACCCAGGCGCCCCAATGTTTGTTTATTTTTGAGAGAAATAGAGCACAATCTGGGGAGGGACAGAGAGAGAGGGAGACACAGAATCCGAAACAGGCTTCAGGCTCTGAGCTGTCAACACAGAGCCTGATGTGGGTTCCAAACCCACGAACCACAAGGTCATGACCTGAGCTGAAGTTGAATGCTTAACTGACTGAGCCACCCAGGCACCCCTCATTCTTTTTCTTTTTTAATGTTTATTTTTTGAGAGAGAGAGAGAGAAGCAGAGGGAGAGGGGGACAGAGGATCCAAAACCGGCTCTGTGCTGACAGCAGTAGGCCCGATGTGGGACTCAAACTCATGAACTGTGAGATCATGACCTGAGCCGAAGTTGGACTCTCAACAAACTGAGCCACCCAGACACCCCAAGATTTCATTCTTTTTCATCAAATATTCCATTGTGTGTGTGTGTGCGTATACACACACACATATATATGTATACACATGTATATATGTATATGTATATGTGTATACGCACACACACATACATACGTACATACCACCTTTTCTTTATTCATCATTCGATGGATATTTGGGCTCTTTTCATATTTGGCTATTGTCGATAGCACTCCTATAAACATTGGGGTATATGTGCCCCTTCGAATCAGCATTTTGGTATCCTTTGGTTAAATACCTAGCAGTGCAATTGCTGGGTCATAGGGTAGTCTACTTTTAACCTTTTGAGGAACCTCCATACGGTTTCCCAGAGTGGCTGCACCAGTTTGCATTCCCGCCAGCAGTGCAAAAGAGATCCTCTTTCTCCGCATCCTCGCCAACACCTGTTGTTGCCTGAGTTGTTCATGTTAGCCATTCTGACAGGCGTGAGGTGGTATCTCATTGTGGTTTTGGTTTGTATTTCCCTGATGATGAGTGACGTTGAGCATCTTTTCATGCGTCTGCTAGCCATCTGGATATCTTCTTTGGAAAAGTGTCTATTCGTGTCTTCTGCCCATTTCTTCACTGGGTTGTTTGTTTTTGGGGTATTGAGTTTGAGAAGTTCTTTATAGATTTTGGATATTAGCCCTTTATCTGATATGTTATTTGCAAGTATCATCTCCCATTTTGGTTACCTTTTAGTTTTGTTGATGGTTTCCTTTGCTTTTTATCTTGATGAAGTCCCAGTCGTTAATTTTTGCTTTTGTTTCCCTTGCCTCTGGAGACAAGTGTAAGAAGTTTCTGCAGTCGAGGTCACAGAAGTTGTTGCCTGTTTTCTCCTCTAGGATTTTGATGGCTTCCTGTCTTATGTTTAGGTCTTTTGCCCATTTTGAGTTTATTTTTGTGTATGGTGTAGGGAGGTTGTTGTCCTCTGTTTAATTAATTGTAGCCTTATAATACTGGTTATGCTCTATCTTCTTCTTTTTTAGGGAGAACTTGCTTGCTTATTCCCCTAGATGAAATTTAAACCATTTCAAAAAATGGTTTTGGATTAAAAAAAATTTTTTTGATGTTTATTTATTCTTGAGAGAGAGAGAGAAAGAACATGAGTGAGGGAGGGGCAGAGAGAGAGAGGGAGACACAGAATCCGAAGCAGGCTCTAGGCTCCGAGCTGTCAACACAGAGCCCAATGCGGGTCTCGAACTCACAAGCCATGAGATCATGACCTGAGCTGATGTCAGATGCTTAACCAACTGAGCCACCCAGGCACCCCAAAAAGTGGTTTTGGATTTTAAAGTTAAAAAAACTTTATGACTTTTGAGCAGGAATTACATGAAACCATCTATAAACTGATTTCTGGAAAAAAAAATCTCATTTCAGTTGTTGGTCGTTAACGAGCATGTTCTGTATCTTCACATACAAATCTATTTTTAAAGATACCTTTGTGAACTTTTATACTTTTATTAATATTGGTCAGATACATTTTCCATTCTGATTATCTCTATATATTCTATATTATTATTGCTATTTGAAATAGGATCCTTAAAATTATATTTTATTGCTGGCATATGGGAATATTACTGAATCTTGTGCTTTTATTTTGATGAGCCATTTCGCTGAGACTTTTTTTCATTTGCATAGTTTGTCAGATGCCTACTTTGGTTTTTGGAGGTTATGCGGCCATTTCATGTGCACATAATAATCGTTCTGTTTCCAGTGTTTGTTTTCTGTTTCTTTGGCCAGAACTTCCAAGACCATATTCAGGGATACTGGTGTGGGAAGGCGTCCTTATTTTGCTCTTCATTTTATTTTTTTTTTTCAACGTGTCTTTATTTATTTGGGACAGAGAGAGACAGAGCATGAACGGGGGAGGGGCAGAGAGAGAGGGAGACACAGAATCGGAAACAGGCTCCAGGCTCCGAGCCATCAGCCCAGAGCCTGACGCGGGGCTCGAACTCCCGGACCGCAAGATCGTGACCTGGCTGAAGTCGGACGCTTAGCCGACTGCGCCACCCAGGCGCCCCACTTTGCTCCTCGTTTTAAAGGGAAAGCCTCTGACGTTTTCCTTGATGTTGCTTCTAGCTTGAAGGAGATCTGTCGCTTTTACCCAAAGGGGCTGTTGGATTTACAGGCACAACAAAGACTCCTTTCTAGCCCTTTGCGCATCTGGCACGAAGCGCTAGGGTACTCATTGTTTGGAAGTGTTTGCCCTTTCTAGAATCCCCAGCTTGCCCTAAACTTTGAGCCCACAGAGCCAGTCCATTTCCAGACCTTGGTCTCCCTGGACGGAAAGCCTGACTTGTGGGGATTCATTCCTCCCTGCCAGGACCTCTCACTCTCTTCTGCCAGCCCTACCAGCTGACGTAAGGGCCGGCACCTGACACTGGATGGCGGCAGGGCTAGAGGCACCTGGCACAGCCCTGGACCAGGGGAAGCAGTAAAGGCACTTCTTACCAGGACGCCCTGCAGAGGACTCCTGCAGATCCTCAGCCATCTGGACTTCTGCCCTTACCCCACCTGTCCTCTTTCTTTTCTCAGACCAGCTCAGTGAGGTCACCAGTACCCCTGCCTTGCCCTCCGAGCCTGCTGGGCACTGCTGGCCCTGTGCTCTGGAGGCCTTCCTGGTCCAGTGGGAAAGCAGACACAAAGAGAGAGGTGAACACAATCAGGATGAAGAGGTCCCATTCGTGCTCTGTGAGACTCAGAGGCTGGAGCAACTAACTGCTTCGAGCAGCCAGAGAAGGCTTCTTAGAGGAGGTGACATTTGAGCTGCTCTTAGAGCGAGAGTAGACAGTCTGTGAGGCAGATGAGGGAGAAGGGCTTCAATTATGATTATTTTGATAGACTTCGCATTATTGTTGCTGTTCAGAATGGGCTCTTTAAAAACTATATTTTATTGCTGGCATGTAGGAATATTAGTTGAATTTTGCATATTTATTTTGGAGCAATCTTTAGAGCCTTAGGGGCCTGGGGGTGTCTGGCCTCTTTGGGGACAAGACAAGAGTTTGCAGAGACATGGGACAGTGCTGTCTGAGTTGGGTGGTGCTCCTGGGGTTCAGAGGTGGGAGGGCGATCCCCAGTCACAGGGGTGATCCGGGCAGATTTTCAAAGAGGTGGGATGGGGGCTGGCCTTGAAGCCTAGAGAGGATTTGGCTAGAGGAAGGGGAGGGTAGACTGGAGGAGGTGCAGAGAAGCAGCATCGTCACTGTGCACCTGCCTGGTACTATGTCACCACACTTAGTACTTTTTATACTTAATTTTCCTGACAGTTCTGCCAGGTAGATGACAAGACCCCTGTTCCACAGATGAGGAAACGGGGGCTCAGGGAATTTAAGTGACTTAGGTGAGCCGGAGAGCCTAATTTCTGAGCTTCCATGCTTTCAGTGCCTCCCTTTTTAAAATGTAGGTCCCTAAAAAATTGCTTTATTGGGAAAGAACTCACACACCATACAATTCACCCATTTAAAGGGTACAATTCAGCGGCTTTTGTATATCCACAGAGTTGTGCAGCTGTCATTACAGTCCAGTTTTAGAACCCCCAGCCCTAGGTTGCCCCCCCGCCCAGGACCCCCAGCCCTGGGCAACCACTGCCCTCCATTCCGTGTCTATACACTAGCCTGTTCCAGACAGTTCACGTAAATGGCCTCATCAAGCGTGTGATCGTTTGTGACTGCTTCTTTCACTTAGTGTAACGTTTTCAAGGTTTACCCACGCCGTAGCATGTATTGGTACTTCGCGACTTTATATTGCCAAACAATATTCTTGTTTCTGGATAATACCACATTTTGCTTACCCATTCAGCTGTCGATGGACATTTGGGTTGTGTGCACTTCGGGGCTGTTGTGAATAATGCTGCCGCGAGTGTTCCCGTGCGACGTGTTTTGTGTGGACATATGTTTTCATTTCTCTCCGGTGTAGACCTAGGGGCGGAATGGCTGGCCGGGTCGTGTGGTGACTGCAGGTTTTACCATTTGGGAAACTGCCAGACTGTTCTCCACAGCGACTTCCCGGCTGCCTCTTGTGCATGCTTGCCTTCAGAGTGACAGGGCTGGGGAGAAGGTCAGACCACAAAGTCTGTGCGAGTCGCCTGTTTTCAAAGAAGATGGTGGGAAAGTAGCGTGAAGACTGCAGCTTCACTGTGGCGTCTTTGGTGATTCCAGAAGGAGGATTCTGCAGGAGCTCAAGGACGCTGCCACAAGTGCTGGTCGTGAGCTGCTCCTTCTGCTCATAGGCCATGCCACTAGACAAGGTGTTGAATAGAGCCAAAGGTTCGGGGTGCCAGAGAGGGACAAGCGCGACCCGTGGTGATGAAGGCTCTCGGAAGAGGGAGGGCAGGGTTTCGAGGCTGGCACAGGGGAGACGAGTGAGAGGAAAGGACTTGGGGAGGAGAGGCAGGGTTGGGGCCTTGTGGTTCAGGGCAAGTCCCTGAGCGGCTGTGGCCAACTGTCCTCTGTCTTTGTTCTTTGGCTGCAGATCTGGCCGAGTGCAAGCTGGTTGCTTTCCCCATTGGCCTCTACAAGGTCCTGCGGAATGTCACCGACCAGATCCAGCTCATCACGCTGGCCAACAACGAGCTCAAGTCCCTCACCAGCAAGTTTATGACCACGTTCTGTCAGCTCCGAGGTAGGCCCCGGTCCGCCAGACAGGAAATCATTCCCCAGGGGAGGCTTCGAGGATGGACCTGTGTCCTGCCTGCAGCCTGGAAGTCTCTAAGTGTCACTCCTCCCTCTCGCTGGCTGTGAATCAGACTGACTGATGGTCAAGGGTGTGGGCCCACTGGGGTGTTTGGGGTCCTGAGACCCACAAGTAGTCATTTCTCAGTAGACTTGAACGAGCCCCCGTCCTCCTCCCCAGCCTAGCACTGCTTTCCCGGTTCAGGAGTGACAGATGCCGGGGATGTTGGTGTTTCCTCTGCTGGGCCCACACAGGGCCGTGGACAAGGGTGCCTGGCAGGATGACGGGCAGGAGGCCAGCAGGTGGGCATAGTAGAGTCTCTTGAAACGGCTCCTCTGGGTAGGCCCGCAGGATACAGTGGCCACTGCGGTGCCGCACACACACCCCCCCCATCCTTCTGTGAGAGTCTGCTGCTGCTCAGTGAGCCGTGGGGTGGGAGAACCAGGGAGGGCACAGGAGGCATAGGAGAGGTGATTCCCACCTTCTGGAATTCTATCTGACAGGGGCATGAAAAAGGTCCAAGGGCCCGGTTAGAGAAATCCATATGTCAGATGCTGGTGGAGCGGGAGGGACATGAGCAAAAGCGTACCTCCCATGGCTGATTTCAGGCCTCCTAGAAGAGGTGGGGGCTTCGGGCAGAGGCAAGAGGGAGGCGTGAACTGGCAAACAGGTCCCAGGGACAGAAGGCAGCTTGTAGAATGCTCAGCAGCCAGCTATAGGCAGGACATGGATAGGCTACCGGCGGGGTGGGAGGGGGGCGTCCTGGGGCAGGACTCGGTTCCCCGGAGGCACTGTGGGTGCTTTTCACCAGGCTGTCCCGTCCTTCATTTTCTGGGGGCCACTTCTCTGCACAGATGAGACGGGCCCTCACGGCCAGCAGGCCCCATCGGCCGCAGTGGTCAGCCCTGGCAGAAATTAGACTCATCTGAGGAACTTTTCTACAAACACAGTTGCCTTGGCTCTACCCCCAGCCCAGTTGAATCAGAATGTCCGAGTATGGGCCTGGGCCTTGTACGCATCTTTTAAAACCTACATCAGTCATTCTGAAGTGGCAGCAGCCAAGGTTGAGGCCATGGGTCAGGGGTTATACATGCCAGTGCCTGAGAGACTAGCGTGCGAGTACTAAATGTCGCGGTTTGAGTGGTGGGGACCGTGGGACACGTACCCCTCTCCGCTCTGCCAGGTATGCCATGAGGATGTTGGGGTTTTGTCAGTAGAAGCTAGAAATACGGGTTTTGTGTGAATTTTTACCAGGTGTTCTATAACACGGAAGCCAATAAAACACCCTTGCACAGTAGATTTAGCCCATGGGCCATCAGTTGGAAGAATCTCCCATAATATATGAGGTCTGTCTCTGCCATCTCATTTCATGGATAGAAAAGGAAGGCCAGGGAGACTCAGGCTTATCGGGGATCTCGGAGCAGCACCCCCACGTCGTCCACCTTGCAGGCCAGGGCTGCCTCTCCAGGCCTCCCGCATTAGCCCAAGGGTCCCCTGGAGATGTTTGCTTTGCGGAGGAGGGTGGAAAGATCGAAAATGGGTGGTGGGGGTTGGCTGGGACCTCCAGGAAGGGCAATCAGGAAGGGTGCTTCCTTTGGGTAAGAGGAGAGTTCGTTTGTGCTTTCCTTCCTTGAACCTTCCCCGGAGCACCTGCCATATTCCAGACCTGTGTCTGGAGGCTGGGAGACAAAGACTGGCAGACCAGCTCCCTCCCGGAAGGAGCCCAGGGTCACAGAACAGACTTGTCAACCACACCAAGTCCTATGATGCCGGCGTGGACAACATGCTGGGAACAATGGGAAGAAAACTTAATTCTTCCGGCGAGTGCTGTGGGCAGTGGGTGGGCCGGGAAGCAAGGGCTTTCAAAGGACTTGCCACTGGGCATTGCCTTGTGAGATGAATAAATAAGCCCTCTCCAGGGGGCACAGCGACACATGCCAGAGAAATGCGCTAGAACCCATTGTGTTTGTGGCTTAGCTGCGGAAATATATTTATCATAAAATACCCTTCTGGTCAGAAGTCTGTGGAAGGATGCCGTTTGAACCCCCTCTGTGCGGCTGGCAGCTGCTGACTCCCCCACACCACCCTGGATTACAAATGAAAAGCTGCGATGTGCCCAGTAATTGGGTTTCACAAAGGCAGTGGCGCTGGTGACCAGGGGCAGGGAGGGGCTGGAGTCGAGAGTGGCTCCTGGCTCCTGAAGAGATGCTCCCAGCCCCAGCCTTTATTATATATAGTTTCTCTTTTAAATAGAAAAGTCCCCTCCTTTTATGTGTGAAGAGGAAACTTGAATAGGCTCTGCTGAACTTCCCCCAGGCCTGCCGGCTTCCCCTTCCCTGTTCGTGGCTCTTGACAGAGAAGGCGGGCTGCCTTGGTGCCAGGGAGAAAGGCATCCGCTTCCTCCCTCCCTGCCACACTGTCTCCTGTGGGAGCCCCGGGGAGTGTCTTCTGCTGGGCTCGTGGCCTCCTCGGGTTTGCGTCCCCTTGACACCCTTCACCCATTTTATAGAAGGAAGAAGCCAAACCCGAGGAAGCCAGTGGCACAGATGGAATCCGCGCAAAGGGCAGGTGCGCCCTGTGGAGTGGCGGGTTTCATTGTCGGACTCTGGCTCTTCTGTTCCCTCTTCTCCTGCGTGCCTGTCTCCCCACTTCCTCCTCTCATTCAAGTCATTCTGCTCCCGGACTGTGCCCGGGGTCTTCCAGGCCCCGGGTGTGCGAGAGACACCTGTGGAAATCCACAAAGAGCCCCCGGATGAGAAGCACAGGCTGTTTATTCAGAGCTGACTCCCGCAGGGGAGTGAGCAGCTGGCGGGCGGCATGGAGGAGAGACTCAAAGGCAGCGGAGGGGCGGGAAAGCTTTGTAGAGGATAAAAGGCGAAGCTGGAGGCAGGCCAGCTTGCAGGGGGCATCCTACGTGACTGGTTAGGGTGCATTTTGGCTTTCCGGAGTTAGCCCTAAGTTGGAAATTGGAATAAAAATCAGAGACGCTGTCAGTAGTCAAGTCCCGGCTGTTTGGGGCCAGTTGTTACGGGAGTGTTACAGGGCTTCCTGGACCGTCAGAAGAGATGGCAGTCTGACTCCCTGCAGGTCTGACCTGGAGCAGACTGGCCTCCTCGGCTGGTTACCGTGGCTAGTGGGTTGGCTCTCTGGGCAGGGTGCTGCAGGCTGTGGGCCACGGTTCTGTTTTTATGTTCGGTCTGGCCGTCGTCTGCGTGTATATTCAGTTGCTCACAGCCCGTCTTTCAACCCAGCTCAGCAGTTCCTCAGGAGCACCTGTCGTGGCCCGGCTGGGGGCATGAGCAGGTGAGCGGTGGCCCGGGGGTCCAGACGCACTGGGCGCTGAGCCCTCGCGGCTCCACACGGAGGGCTTTACACGTGTCATCTCAGTCACCCCCTCCTGACACCCGCCATTTAGGATGGGGTGAGACAACAGAGACCTAGACATGGTTCTTGAGGAGCTCCCAGGCTCTCGGGGCAGGTGGGCGTGTGAGTGGACGGCCACCTCGACGTGTGGGGGGTGACACAGCAGACATTTCCTTGAAGCCTGGCGTGCCAGGGGGCACAAGTCTATTCTGCTTTGGGTGGGTGGGTGGGTGGGTGTGTCGGTCTGCTAGGGTCACCACAACAGAGCACTGCGGCATGGGTCGGGGAGGGGGGCTTACATTTACTTCTCACAGTTCTGGGAGCTGCATGTCAGACACCAAGGTGTTGGAAGGTTTGGCTTCTTCTGCGACCTGTCTCCTCAGCTTGCCAGTGGCTGATTTCTCACTGTGTCCCCACGTGGCCTTCCTGTGGACACGTATTCCTGGGGTCTTTCTGTGTGTCCTGACTTCCTCTTCTAAGGACACCAAGCAGATTGGATTAGGGGCACCCTAACGGCCTCATTTGAACTTGGGCACCTCTTTGAAGACCTCACCTGCAAACATAGCCACACTGGGAGGTACTGGGAACTGGGACTTCCGCATAGGAATTTGGGAGGCGGGGGGAGACCTCACTCAGCCCAAAATACTGGGGAGTCGGAAGCCTCCAGAGGAAATGGCTTGGAGGGGCCATTGGACAGAAGGAAAAGGGGGAGTTCCCAAGGCCTCCTTTAGGAAGATGGGAGGTGTGTTTGGGAAATGGACTAAAATAAAAACAGTACCACATGGGACATTACAGAGCAGAGGATATGGCGTGTCATCGGCAACTGGTCTGAGCAAGTGAGTGGTCCTCAGAGAGTCCGTCAAGGAGGAGCCAGGGCAAGTGACCCCAAAGCAGGGGGAGATGGGGGCTGGTGGGGGGGGGGTGTCTCCCTCTGTTTCCTGCTTTGCCTCTGCCCACTGGCTTACTTTTCTTTTTGCTGATGGCACTGAGTGGATGAAGGAGGAGAGAAAAAGGCATCCAGAACTATTTGGGGAGAGCAGGGCAGACACTGAAGCCTTGCAGTGGTCAGTTAGGCGCTTTGGTTTTAGTCTGGGATCAGGCAGATCTCCTCTGTTGGGCACACATCTGGTTCCCCCTGCATAGCCCACCACCGGGATGGCGGGGCCTGGGAGGGTCCTTCTCACCTGAGTCATTCACAGGGGGCAGCTCCCCGTTGCTGACGATCAAGAGTTCCTACCTGATGCCAAGGTGGTGATTAGTTTGTGGCCTTTTACGTCAGTTTTCGCCATCAGTCTTCAAGGATGTCTGTCTCCTGGGGTTTCCTGGCCGAGCTCAGTGGGGCCAAGGCCAAGACTGTGTGCACGCTGTGGGCAGTGGGTCAGCCCTCCCTAGCAGAGAATGAAAAGAATCCCAAGTATTATGGGCTTTAGCATTCCTTAGGCTAGAATCCCAGAGATAGGATTACCAAGGCCACTGTTTCCAGGCTGTTGGTCTATACTATGAGGTCATCAAGCCCTGATGTCACCCTGAGCCTGGAGCCTGCCAGGTGAGGAGCCTTGTGGTCAGGCTGAACCAGGACCCATAAGATGAGAGGCTGGGCTGTTCGATGTTCAAAGCATAGACGCCCAGTTCTGGGGCGTGATGTTTTCTGTTTCCCTCTGGGTCGGCTCTCCATGCTGATCCTACCCTCACTCACCCTCTGGCTGTGGTCAGGTGGGGCCAGTGGGGAGCCCCCCAGGAGGTCAGGGGAAGAGAGAGAAGAACCTCAGTGAATTTATTCCCCTGGCACCGTGAGGTTCATCTCGGGCTGGCTGTGCCCCTCGTCCCAAGGTCACTTCTCTTGAGCCAGTGTTTACGTGACTGTCCTCCCAGGTTTCCTCTGGCTGGTGACAGCTCCCTGCTTCTAACCCGGGGTTCCCGCACAACCCCTTGAGATTTCCCTACTGCCTCCTATACCTTTGTAAACAGTTCATTGCAAATAAAGCCTCCTTGATTATCCTGAGTTGAGTGTTTCATCTGTTTCTGGTTGGGGCCCTGATGGATGCTCTTTGCCACTTATTAGCTCTGTCACCACAGGCAGGCTGTCTAACTGTTCTTTGCCTCAGTTTCCCCCGTGGTATCGTAGACTCATACTGGCAAAGCCTTCACCTCGTAGGGATCCCGTGAAGATTGAATGAGTTAGCGCATGCACAGCCCTGGGAGCCGCTGCGTCCCCAGCACTATCTAACACAGTCTTTGTACACGGCCGTAGGTGTTCAACACTACACACGGAATGGGCGAATGAATGACTTCTCACCGCACGGTCGGTCGGCGGAAGAGTGACCCCCCCACAGATGTCCACGTCCTAGTTCTTGCCACCTGCGATTATATTACCTCACATGGCAAAAGAGTCTTTGCAGATGTGAATAAGTTGAGATCCTTGACATGGATTAAGTGGGAGGTGGGTGGATGTCCTCGTAGGGTCTTCATGAGAAGGCAAGAGGACTAGGAAAGATGTGATGATAGACACAGCCACTGGAGTGATGTGGCCACAAGCTTCTAGAAGCCGTTTCCGGCTTCGGTCAAGGCACGGACTCTCCCCCTAGACCCTGCAGACGGTACATACCTCCCCGGCTTGGTTTTAGTCCTCTGAGACCATCTTGGCCTTCTGACCTCCAGCGCCGTAAGATGATACACTCGTGTTGTTTAAAGCCACCAAGTTGGGGGCAATTTGTCACAGCAGCAGTAGGAAACTGATACACAGCCGGAAGAGTTGGGAGGGGGGCTTCTGCCTCAGTGTCCCCACTTTGCTTGCTTACTCTGCTCTCCCGCTTGACCTCACTGTGGAGCCAGGGCTGGTGCCCCAGAGGGGAAACCTTCTCCAAAGAGCCACCATGCCTGCCTTCCTCAGCTGCCCCGTTTCCCTCGGCGCCTCCAGCTTTTGGTCCCTCCTATGGCACGCAGGCTAAAGGCGGGCAGGGCTCAAAACGACGCTCCGTGGGTCTTGTTCAGACCCCGAGTGGGAGCCACTACCCCCACCGCTGTGAAAGAGGAGGCTGAACGGTCCCGGTGGGGTGGAACCTGAGGCCTGCTTCCCTGTCCAGCGCAGCCCGGGCCTGGGACACTGGTGGGACGTGGCCGGCTCTCCTTGGAACATCCAGGCAAGCGTGTGCTGCTCCAAGGGTATTGCTGGCGGCAGAAGAGCTGTTTCTTGGCTCTGTTAACTGCACGTCAAACCACCCTACCACCTATTGGTTTAAAACAACAGCGTGCTATTTCCTCCAGCTCTGTGGGTCGGCTGGTCTCTGCTGGCGGTTCTGCTGGGGTCCCTCATCCTCCAGGGCCTCGCTCCCCGGGGCCTCTAACCTGCTTGGACTTCTTCACAGTGGCTGGGCTCCCAAGAGGAAGTGGCTGGTGCCGAGCTTGATGCCTGAACTTGGACATCTCCTGAATGTCATTTCTGCTGTATTCTGTTCATCAGAGTGGTCGCAGGGCCAGCCCAGAATCCAGAGGTGGGAACGGGTCTCTGCCTTGTGACGGGAGTTGCCCCAAAGTCTCAGCCCAAAAGGCCTACGGCCCTCTGTGGATGGCTTTTGTGGTTGATTAGCCAGACCTCTGATGGATGGCACTTCTGTCATTCTTTATGCGCTCAGCTACTTGTGGCCGCTCTTTGGCAGCCACTTTGCTAAGAGCTGTGAGGAACTACCAGACCCTGGCATTTCCAAGCTGTGTGACCTTGGGCAAATTATCGAACCACTTTGAGCTTTCATTTTCTCATCCTAAAATGGACATAATAGTAGTACATCGTGGAAAGTGTGTAAATCTCATAGGCTGTTAATTTGTTCACTTCATTTATAAATCCTTATAAACCAAACTGTGTCCTTTTTCCTGGAAGGTGACAATAAATAAATAAAATAAGTTACCTTTGGAGGGGTCTTAGAGGCACCCTGGAGAGCTATTCCTGCCACACAAGCAGGTGAACGTCTCTATCCTGCACCTCGTCAACCCCCGGAAGCCAGCAGACCCAGGACTCGTGTACGTACCTGGGGCCCTGGGACATCTGCAGCTCAGCATAGGCTCTGATGCCTCAGTCCCGCAGGGCCCCAGCGAACATGTCCCGCTCCCCGTGTGACAGGGGGCTTTGTCATTCCCCTTCATTTCCCTGTTCCGAGCCCTCCTTCGCTCCTGGCTCTGAGATTTAAGAGTTTCCATCCCTCCTCTGCCCTTCTTACCCACTTCTCGTACGTTTCTCTAGTTGGTATAAAACTCCAAGGCTTCATTTGAGGTTCCTGCTATTTGTTTTGAACGGGCAACGGATGTACACAGTATGGTATTCCAAGGCTCAGAGAGGGAAATAGCGAAACAGAAGTCTGCCTGTTCCTCCCCATCCCCAGATATCCATTTCCTGTACCCAGAGGTACCTGCTCTTACCAGTTCTAGAGAGGTTCTGTGCCAGTGTGAACACGCTAGTGTGAACACACGCGTACTTAATGTCGGTAGCACTTACAGGATGAGGTCAGTAGTGTTACCAGCTCTTTGTTTCAGATGAGGAACCCTGAGGCAAGAAAGGGTTTAATAAAATAACTTGCCCGAGGCCACGCCATGAGGACAAAGGGTCAGATCTGCGGGTCCACATCCAGAGCTCCTCTGTGAAGCTCCTTTGTAGGGTGTGTGAGCTGTTTTGCGATTGGTGTTTATCTCCTAGCAACGTATGTTAGAAAGTGGTTCATGTCAGTACAATGAGAGTCCCCTTATTCTTTTCACGAGGCAGATGGTTAGCACTTCGTTTTAGTTATTTCCAGACCTGGTTAGAAGAGTCTTCTCATCCCTTCCTTCCTTCCATCCACGTAGATGTGGCTTTTGGAAACTAGGCTCTTGTCTCTTCGCCCCTCTGCCCACTGTGGACAGCAGCTGTCTGTGCTGAGCATGGACCAATTGAAGGTCACCTACTGCCTCACTCCAGGAGCTGACTGCCCTACAGGGGGGCCCTCACAGGCAGCAAGCTACATGATTGCTCACTGACGCAGGGTCACAGCCACGGTGCTGGCTGATCCTCAGTGGGCAGGTATTTTTGGAGCTGGCACCATCCCTCACTGCCCGGCTACATAATTCCTACAGGCCAGCCTCATCTGTCCTTTAGTGGAACCAGTAGGCTTCCTCTGTCTGCTGGGGTCAGTCCTAGGCCTCTGAGTCACACTTGGCAACTGTCCAAGATACGGATGATACGGAAGTAATAAGAAGAACTTGGGGAAGGAGAGGTCCATTAAACAGACACCGGAAACCACAATTTACTAAGGATAACAAACAAGGGAATGTCACGATGGGCTGTTCTCAGGCTGTGGACAGTCTTGGGAGCCGGATGGAATAAGGTCTTCTCCCAGGGCCCCTGTCCATTCTGGGAGCCCAGGTTGTTTGACTCTGAACCCTGATGTAAGACAGCAGAAAGAAGCATGTGGAGTCCCATTAACGCAGCCCCCTGGGACCAGAGGACCTCCGCCCTCTCTGTCCAAGAGAGAGGCTGGCGGGGCCTGGGCATTGTTGTGACACCACCACGAAAAAGAGTATATCGTGGCCCCAGGGCTGAGAAGCAAAGCCAGCTTGGCTGCAGGTACGATTTCTTTTTGAAGCTTAGCCTACCAGCCGATCAGGTGGCTGGGGCTCTCGTCCACACTTCTGTTCTCCCTTTGAAGTGGAGATGGCAGAGAAAACCTCAAGTGCCAAGGGTAGGGTGACATAAAGTCCCGGGAGTTCAACAGGACTGGGACTTTAGGTGTGGTGGATTCGATCCCAAGAAACCTGTTTTCTTAGTCCTCCCATGGTGACGGGGGCCTGGAAGCTGTTCCACGGTTTGGTCCCCACTCAAAAGCTACCGAGTCTATTATGAACAGCATTGCACTCATAAATTTGACATAAATTCTCTAGGCCCAGATGATTTCACTGGAGAATTCGATCCAACTTTTAAACAAGAATTAACATCAGTTTTACATAGTCTCTGCCAGAAAATAGAAGAGAGGGGCATGTTCTCCAACCCATGCTACGAAGCCAGCAGTGCCTTGATGCCAAATTTAGATAAAGACGGTACGAAAAGAAAACTATAGGCCAACGTCTCTCATGAGCTAAGACACAAAAATTTTTAGCAAACAATTAGTGTTTGCTAAATACAGCAAAATACAGCAAATACAGCAGTATACAAAAGAACTGTATGCCGTGACCAAGTGGGGTTTACTCACTTTTCCAGAGGTGCAAGTTTGGCTCAACATTTGAAAACCTAGTCAGTGTTCCCCGTCCTATCAAAAGCTAACAAAGAAGGATCCTGTGGTTCTCTCTGTTGACAAAAAGGAAGCACTTGACCAACTAGGCAAACAAGAGAAGTACCTCAAGGTGGTAAAGAACATCTGTAAACATCCTATAGCTGACCTCAGACTTGCCGATGAAGCGTCTGTTTTCCCTGTAAATTTGAGAACGAGGCAAGGATGTCTGCCCTCATCCTGAAAGTTTCAACTACTGCAGCAAGACGGGAAAAAGAAATAAAAGTATAGATTGGAAGCGAAGAAATAAAACTGCCCGTTTGCAGACGACATGATTGTCGCATAGAAAACGCCGCGAAATCTACAAAAACAAAACCCTCCTAGGACTCATAAACGCGTTCAGCAAGTTCCCAGGGATACAAAGTCCACACAAAACGCGCACACGTTTTCCCAAAATGCTTTCCTTGGCTTCCTGTCTCACGAAGAGTCAACCCACGATCTTCCCGGGGTCTCAGACCCTGCCTAACCTGGTTCCAGCCTCACGTCTACCACTTTTCTCCTCGCAGTCCGAACTCTGGGCACACTGACCCCTTTTCTGTTCCTCAGATGTGTCAAGTTCTTTCCTACCTCGGGGCCTTTGTGCTTGTTATTCCTGATAGCTTTCCCCTGGACTCTTCACACACTAGTTCCTTCTCATTCTTCATTCTGGTCACAAATGCCTTCCTAGCAATCTGAAATAATCTTATTTCCTTATTTGTCTTTGTTCCTTACCCACCGCACCCACCCCCCACCCCGGCCCCACCGTTGGTGTGTAAATTGTTAAGGGAAGGAACTGGTGTTCTCCATGACTTCCCCCACAATCACGCAGGAGCTGCCATATGGGAGGTGCTGAGTGAGAGAGTGAAGGCTGTTTTGGTATCACTGTGTCTCAGTGACTTTCCCGTAAGTCATGTGTCCCAGCTCCATCCACCTCTTTGTGATTTTCCCTTTCTGTTTCTGCTTTAAAGTTAGCTTTCAATTTTGGTTCCCATAAAGGCTCCAGAATCCAAGAACTAAGCCCCATGGGTATTGTGCCTCCCTCACAGAAATTCCATTTATTGCATGCTTTTACTTTCCAAAGATTATCCTTTTTTCATGTTCAAGTGCTGGGCTGAGCGCCTAGGGGGTGCTTAATGACTATCACACGTCACACAGCACCTCTGCCATTCACAGCCCCCTCAGGGCATCCTCTCAGCCCTGCTGTAAATGGGCAGGGAAGACCTCCTCATGGGGCTGTCTGGGGGAGAGGGAGGGCCCACGGACACAGGAGGAGGTAGACTAGAACCAGCCCCTCCGGCTTCTGCCCCTTCCCTCATTCAGCACGACATAAACAGGTTTGCTGAGTACCCTGAGAAACAGATGTTGCAGAGATTCAGGATGCCACCCTGGAAAAAGCTGGGTACGCGAATGGCCCACTTCCTTTGGGGAGTGTGGCTGGGGTTCAAACCCTGGTATTGGGAGTTGGGAGAGGAAAGTCAAATATCTGGGGGGAGAGGTTGGGGTTTGACCTTGAGCAAGTCATTTCCTCTCTCTGCAAACTGGGGGTAATAGGTTATGATAAAATGAAACTGCTGCTTGGCTGTAAACCCTTAGAACAAGTACCCGGAACATACTAGCGTCCATAGGCGTTAGCTACCATTATTCATTTTTGTTAGAAGCCCCATACCCAGGGAGCTACACTTCTGGCGTCCAGCAGAAGAGCTCTTCCCTAGAATCCCTCC
The DNA here is from genome assembly GCF_016509475.1 of Prionailurus bengalensis. Taxonomy (NCBI): domain Eukaryota; kingdom Metazoa; phylum Chordata; class Mammalia; order Carnivora; family Felidae; genus Prionailurus; species Prionailurus bengalensis. The sequence goes on along the minus strand of NC_057351.1, from coordinate 30,840,688 downwards.
CCCACGAGCCGAGCGCTTTAGCACGTGCCGAATGCAGCAGGTTGCCGGGAGTGGACCGACACTGCCACACCAGAGCACCTCTGGGTCCCCTTTGAAGCTCCGTAATGGAGAGTCTCCCCTTCCCTGCCAAGGTTCAGTGCAGCCTCGTTGATGACCTTGCTGCAGTTAAGGACCTGAATGCCAAGGGCATGAGCCCTGCCCACCCAGCTGCTACTCCCTCTGCAACTTTTGCTCTTCAGAAAAGCTTCTGAACTGTGAGAGAGGCCGCCTTTCAGACAGATCCAGCCCCTCCTCCTCGCAGCTGAGTCTTTTCTCGGAGCCTGTTGCTGAAGAGACAGACTTCAGAGAGCAGCCTTCCCTGGGGAACATGAAGCCGGGACTAGGGGGTGATTTTGTATCCACAAGTCTGAATCTTTAGAGCAGCGATCTCCAGAGGATGCACCAAGCAATGACTTGGAAAGCTGCCTAAGTTCTCTTGAAGGAAAAAGGCAGGTCTCAAAAGAGTACATAGTCTATGATTGCATTTTTGTTTTTTGATGTTTTATTTATTTTTGAGAGAGCATGAGCAGGGGAGGGGCAGAGAGAGAGGGAGACAGAATCCGAAGCAGGCTCCAGGCTCTGAGCTTGTCGGCACAGAGCCTGATGCAGGGATTGAACTCGTGAAATAATGACCTGAGCTATAGACAGACGCTTAACCGACTGGGCCACCCAGGCGCCCCTGCCCTTCTGTTTTTTTAAAAAATGCTGGTCCATCCATTAGTCTACCCATCTGTCCATCCATCTGTTAGTACGTACCCAGAAAAATATGGAAGATTGAATACCAAACGACTCTGGTACTCCCTAGGGGTGGAAACACGTACAATTTTCATTTTTCTGTGTTCCATGTTTTTGTGATGTCTGTATTTCTACGGTGAGCATGCACTGCCTTTGTAAGCAGAAAATACATTTAAAGGTAAACCAGCCGTACCGGTCAGGGTAGGCCAGTCTCGAGTGAGGAACAAATAATCCCAAATCTCAGTGGCTGGAACAAGGATTGGAGTTACAGTTGGCACAGCGTCTGGTTTCTGTGAAAGCTATCAGCACCGCCCAGGGCTAGGCTTCCTGCCACCTTCAGTAGCGATTGAGGACTGGGCCGTGACTTTCCTCCAGCGTGTAGCTCCACAGTAGCACATACAAGGTCTGTGCACAGATGCCCCCTGTGTTCCAGGACATTCACAGATAAGGGAACGGGGAGATCCCACGACTGTCCCCTTTCCTCAGGGAATGGCAGGGTGGGGGGCATCGAGACACCAAGGTTGGGGCAAGGCTAGGTGGGGCCGCAGGGCAGCGGAATCTGAGGAAGGCTGAAGACACTTCCGTGTGAAGCTTCAGGACGGAAGAGCAACGCGAGCCACTCTGCTGGGGAGACGTACCAGCATCAGCCCGGGGCTTCTCCACCACCAGGTGGGGGAAGCTTTTCATCGGACTGATGTCATTTTCACCACTGCTCAGTGCGTCCCGCCGGGTCTCTTTCTTGCTATTCAGTAGCTTTTCTCTGCACCTCTTTATCTTGCTCCAGCTGTGAGTCAAGAGCTCTGCCTACCCCCTTCCCTTGCGTGCTGTTAGTGTGAACATCACCCAGAGGCTTTTGTGAGATCACAGCCACTCCTCTTAGGGCTGGGGGAGGAGCAGGACAGGAACCCCCTCTGCCCGCGGTGGAGCCCAGAACTGCTGAACAGAACTTCCAGGTCCAGTAGATGCAAAGACCTGCCCCTAATCAAACCTCTGCTTGCTCCAGTTCCCAGGCACCGTGGGCAGGCCGCCACGCTTCTATAAAATGATTTATGTCCTTTCTCTCTCCTTCACCTTAGGAAAGGACAGAGTTAGTGTTTATTGAACACCCACCACATGCCAAGTGCTATACACATATCCCCTCCTTCAGTGTTCCTGGCAACACAGAGGTTAAGTTTTATCATCTCATTTTTTTCGAGATGAAGCGACTCAGAGAGGTTTGGTGATAGGCCCACCATCACACAGCTAGTAAGTGGGGCAGCTAAAATCTGATACTGGATCTAGCTCCAAAAACATCATGGTTTGGAGCTGCCTCCAAAAGGGTAGGCAGAAGACTTTATAAGCAGTGTTGAATGGAGAGAATGATGGCTCAGATGGGAGAGGCTCAGACCGTGACAGATCCATGAAAGGCTCATTCGTCCAAGCTTTACAAAATGTCAAGTCCCTACATTTTGATGCCCCAGGTATCAGAAGACCAGGACTGCTCCGTCACCCAGCATGGTTAATTAAAAAGTACAAGCCCAACAAGGCATTCCTGCCTCCGGAAAGGTTTGCTCAAGAACCACCCTGAACGGAGGGCTCTTCTTCCTAAGCTCTTTGACCCTCGTAACTTTCCGTTTTGCCTCCGTTTGGTTGTTCTGGAAAAGGGCAACACTCACTCCTGTCAAATTACACCTGACTGCTCACATTCATGCACACCGTGCTGCGGGGTTAGCCCTGTGCTAGGCTGGGAGCAGCGGGAAGCATTTGAGGAGTTTCTGGCCTAATCAGCCTACGGCAGTTCCTTTGTTTCTTGTCAAGTCTTTCCCGAGTGCCCTCTCTGTGTCAGGCCTCGTGCTGGGCACACAGGATACGAGGATGCACCTCACGGGTCCTGGCCCTCGAGGGGCCTCTGGCCCGGCCTTGGGTCCTGGTTTGGTAACTCACTTGTCTTTTTCCTTGGAGTTCAACTTTAACGCTTGTTCTAACACCTTCCGTGTCCTCTTTGGTGGACCACGCCAACACCGCCCGCCTGCCTGCCTGGGGTTCTTGCACCTCAGCCGGCTCTGCCTGCTTCCCCGTTTGCTGGGTTCCTCTGGCCCCTTCCTTCTCTCCCTGGCCCAGCAGTACCTGGTTACCCACCGCAGAGGAGCATTGCCTCTTCGGCCTGGGCTGTATCGATGAGACACTGGAGCCGGGCCACACACATACCTACTTGCCATCCTCAGCATGATCTCCTCAAACCTGGACGTAAGCAGCAGGTACCCACCAGCCCACGAAGCAAACCTGTCTGAGGTGCAGGAAAGAAAGCCCCTCTGGTCATTCTGGATACCTCCGTTCAAGGATGGCGTGGCCCCTAAACTAGCCTCAGTAGTGATGTCCACGTTGCTACCTTGAAAAGGGGTGAACGACGGCTGAGGGCTTCCTAGACTGGCCGTACCCCTCAGTTTTTGTGTTCGGGGCACTGGGCGGAGCCTTCATGCAGCTCACCTTCCCAGACTAGATGGCCCGTCTCTACCATACCCGATTGACTGATGGCAGGGTGTTTTCATGCTGAGCAGCAGAGACAGCCGGCAAGTGAGGCTTCTGCTAGTCAGGGATGCTCCCTCGGGGTCCCTGCAGTGGGAGCAGGCTGTGGGGGTGGGGTGCCAGGTGAGGCCGCTGAGACCCCCAGGGAGCACCCCACCCACGGGCCCTGACTGTGCAGGCTGCACAGGGAGGCAGGCTCCTGCAAGGCTCTCGGAAGCTGTCTGTAGCGGTGGATGCTTCCCACGGTACCCAGCCATCTTGGGGCTGTCGTTAGACTCACGCCCCACAGGGTTTGATAAAAGGTTTTTTTTAAATAGCAGTTCTGAACATGTCAAAGACTCAGGATTACAAAGCCAAGAAAGGGAAGATTCTCTTGCCCATCCGCCGCAGCAGTTGTCCTGGTTGCCCCCCCTTCCCCCCCCGCTGTGGGGTCTGGCCCTGGGGTGTAAAGGGACAGGGCCAGCAGGTGGTGGGTCCCCTGAAGGCTCGTGTGCTGTGCGGCTGTGATGCTGGGACTGTACTTGTCAGCTCCCCACTGGTCGGTGCTCCAGACACCTGCTCCCCAGAGGCCTGGGGACCCTGAGAGGCTGCCTGAAGCAGGAGAGGATGGTCTTGTGTTCACTATAGCTTCAGGCGAAGAGCGTTCTCTTCTCTTCCAAGCCCACGTTTGGGCAGTTAGGAATACGAGCTTAGCAGGCAACTCATTACTGATTGGATTACTGCATTCACCAGGTACCCGGCATGGTGTGCCTAGCTGTCTGCCTACCCGTCTGTCTCACATACTTACATAGCACTTGCTGTGTGCCTAGCACTGTTCAAAGCCTTTTTCGTGCCTTCACTCACTGAATTCACAGCAGCCCTGTAGCAGAGTCTGGTACTGTCCTCATCCTACAGACGAAGAGACTGAGGCAGAGATAGATAAACAATTTGCCCAAGGTCACATAGTCTGGAAGGGGCAGAGTCCAACTCCGAACCCACAAACACCAGGCCCCAGAGCCTGGCTTTGTCACACCCCCGTGCCGTATGGCCACTTCGCTACGGGAGGGGGCGGGGCTGTACCCCGATCTCACCGGTGTGGCCCAGGCAGTGAGGTCTGCCGGAGGAATGCGGCGGTTCCAGCAAGGCAGGGTCCAGTGCCCGGGTGTGAGGAAGCCTTCCCAGAGTTGGCATTCCCTGCCATGGCAATGAAACAAACCTGGGGACAGTTGAGAACGTCGGCCACCTCCCCGTGCATAACACCGACTGGCACCTGCCAGCGAGCTCGGCAAATGGAGCACTGCCCTCAAAACTGCCCTCTTCGTTGCCAGCAGCGGCCCCGTGGAGGCCAGACCGGCTCCCTGAGTGGCCCACTGCAGGCCCCACCCGCACTTGGACTGTGAGTGGGGGATATGGGGGTGCGCTGGCAGCCAGACTGCCCAGAGTGTAGCAGGCACGTTCTTAGAAAAGGGGGGCTTAGGGAAACACACCCAACAGGAACTGAACAGCCGGGAAAACCGGGCCAGTTCTCGTCTGAGTACAAATGTCCGTTGCAGGCAGGTGGCTTCGGAGACACTTCATGAGGCAGCCACCCCCGCCCTGCCTGGGATGCTCTCCCCACACACCCCTCCGCCGGTGTAAGTGCGCCTGGGGCCCAGATCCCTCATTTGACAACAGCCTCCAGGGAGAAGTGAATAACACTGTTCTTCTGGAAAGTAATAAGTTTTTCTTCCCATTTTTATGTAATAACAAAGAACAACTCAGTTTGAGAAAAAACAATGTATAAGCGGAACGGAAGTTTGGCAGAATCGTGAGGCTGATACTCAGATTCGTTTATTTATTCATTCGTGCACTGGTCAGATACTGAGTACTCAGCATGTACCGGGCGCCGCGCTGTGGACACTTCTCTACGGCAGAGCAAAGCCCCGCTGTCGTGCGGCTCCCATTCTTGTGGACAGGTGGCCAGTGTACAAATAGGTCAGCAGAGTTAGGTGATGATGGTTGCTGTGGAGGTAAACACTGCAGGGGGAGAGGACCCTGCTTTAGACAGGGTGACATTTGAGCAAGGACACCCATGAAATGGTGCACAAGCACTGCGAATATACTGGTCAAGAACATTCTGGAAAGAGAAGACTACAAGTGCAAAGCAGCATGCTCGACGTGGCCGGCAGAGGCAAGCCCGGGAAGCACTGGACTGGACGCTTTCCCGCCTCTCTTCCAACACAGCGGCCTTATAACGGTGATCTGAATAGGGACATTTTCTGGTTTAAGGTGTGGCTGTCTAACAGCCTGGCCGCTAGGGGGGTGCTGAGTTTGTGGGGGGCAAGCAGTGGTTCTCTGGAGGTGGGAAAATGAGAGGCAGGCCAGCCAGGCCCCCTGCATTATCTGTTTGCTCCCTGGGTGAGGGGTGGGAAGAGTCATTGTGCATCAGGTATTTTCTGAGCGACCACAGGGTGCCCCTCAGAGGGCTGGATGTAGGGAACAAGATGAACCAGATACAGTTCTTGCCACCCTGAGGCCCAGCGTGGCAGAGCAGGGGCCTGCGGGTGGTGTGGGTGCAGAGAGCCCATGGGCCCGGGCTCTGCTCTCACTGCCAAACCTTGGGAGGAGGCGTTGGCACCTGAGGGCGGCTCATCCCCCACAGCTCAGGGCTCCAGCCTGGAGGGTCAGAGGGAGGAGCGTGGGGCACGGAGGGAGGAGCAGGGCCAGCCCGGTGGGGCCCGGTGCAAAATGAAAATACAGGATCCTCGTTCAGAAAGCAGTGCCATTAAAGGAACCATTAAAGGAACATAAGCTTTTTCTTTTTTCCGAGGTCTCTCTCAGGGTGTCGTGGTACTTGTTATTTGCTATTTAATGTCCTTCTAATTAAAGAGCAGTCAAAAACTCTAAATTATTAGCGTGGATTTTAACCATCTTTTTATTTATGTTCATTTATTTTTGAGAGAGAGAGAGACTGAGACAGAGCACGAGCTGGGCAGGGCCAGAGAGGGACGGAGACACGGAATCCGAAGCAGGCTGCAGGCTCTGAGCTGTCAGCGCAGAGCCCGACGCAGGGCTTGAACTCCCCAGCCGTGAGATCATGACCTGAGCCAAAGTCGGTCGCTTAACCGACTGAGCCACGCAGGCGCCCCTTACCATTCATCTTTATACAGTACAAGGCGAGTTTTAGATGTGCGTATCAGAGCATTTAACTTGTATGTAGTAAGATTACACAATTCATATTTTGTGACTCGTTTCTAGAGGGGGCCTTTTGTGGGCCAGGAGGACGAATTCAAGCCAGACTCAGGAAGGTTGTCAGGAGGAAGGCAGGAAGTGCAGCCTCTCGTCAGCGTCTAGGGTGTCCCTGCCCCCATGATGCAGGGCACGTGCACATGAACCTTCAGGCCTGACAGCCCCCACAGCACGCTGGACCTCCACGCTTTGTCCTGGCCAGGGACAGGATGCTGGGAGCTGCAGCCAGGCAGCTCAAGGACCTTTTTTTTTTTTTTAATTTTTTTTTTCCAACGTTTATTTATTTTTGGGACAGAGAGAGACAGAGCATGAACAGGGGAGGGGCAGAGAGAGAGGGAGACACAGAATCGGAAACAGGCTCCAGGCTCTGAGCCATCATCAGCCCAGAGCCCGACGCGGGGCTCGAACTCCCGGACCGCGAGATCGTGACCTGGCTGAAGTCGGACGCTTAACCGACTGCGCCACCCAGGCGCCCCTCAAGGATCTTTAAACCTCAGCCTCAGGATGTGTTCGAACCTGGGTCAGGGTGGGTGAGAGGCTCCCTCCTGCCTAAACTCATCCTCCAGCCGCCACCCACTGGACATACTTCGGTGATGCCAGCCAGGGGGCAGGGAGTGTGGGGGACAGCTGGCACCGTGCTCCAGCCGAGATGCCGTGGGCACACGTGCCCGGCTGATGTTCCTTGTGCCCAGACCCCTGCCGGGGACAGAGAGCTCACACAGTTGCAGAGCAGGGGTGAAGAGGGGATGACCAGCCTGCCTTGGGGCATCGGAGGCAGGAGAGCAGGCTGCTGAGAGGACCAGGCATGACCTGACACCCCATGACTCTGGCTCTTTGTAAGACACAGATTCCAGGATAAATTTATTAGGACTTTGAAGGTAGTTCAATCTCCAGTGTGGGACCCTCCTGAACCTAGGACCCCATGTGATTGCACTGGTCACAGACCCACGAAGCTGGCCCTGGGAAGAAGAGCTGAGGTCATTCCTCAGGTCACTTGGCATTTCTGGGCATCGGTTTCCTCTAGGTGAGACAAGATGACAGGGTTCACCTGAGTCATGTAGCAGAGGAGGGGCTCACTCAAGGTCACGTGTGGACAGGGGCTGGGAAAGCCCCAGAAACCAAGGCCTCCGCTGGCCCAGCCTCTTTATCTTGGGCTCACGGCAGTTCTGCTTCTCTGTCTCCCCCACAGTCCAGCCGCCAGCCGGCTTCCACTGCTCCCTTAGGTCCTTCCCTAATGTTAATTGAGCACCTACATGTGCCAGCCATGTGCTGGCGTATGCCTGGTCTTCACACAGCGCTGTGCTGTGATGGTAATAGCAGGGCATGTGAATGCGAACTTTGTCCTGGCCACCATGCCAGGTACTTGACCCATGCTCCCGGATTCAACCCTCCAACAACCCTGTGAGGCACTTACTATTATTAGTCCCTTCCTGCACATGAGCAAACTGAGACCTAATGTGGTTAGATAACTGAGTGAACAACTCTCAGGCAAGGTTTGAACCAGGCAGTGGGGACCTCCGATCCCCCCCACTCTTAAGCCCTGCGTTATGCTACCTCCCCGTTGACGCTTGGTTTCTGCCCCTCATGCCTGTCCTTGCCCAGGGCCCCCCAGGATCTCCCAAGGCTTCTCTCTGTAGAACACATTTCAGCTTCGGCTTCTACCATGGCCAGCCCTGGCCAGATCCCCAAGGGAGGGACTCCCATAGGCCCAGCTCGCCTTCTTCCCGGGTTCCTGCATGGGTCACTGGCTGGCTCTCGGAGCAGCCGCTGTCGGGTGGGAACCCACGCTCATCTGGCCAGTTGGGGCTGAATAGGGGAGTGGGGTCACGTGACATAGAAAGACCTTGGCTGCCCCTGGCTGCTCCTTGAGCAGGGAGGGTGGTAGAAAGTGGTGTCCCTCAGCTGGGCTGTGGGTGTGGGGAGTCCAGGGACCTGTCCTCTCGACGCCCAGAGTTGAGGCCTTGTCTGAGGAAGCGAGGAGACAGCCCGTCCTGACGCTTTGTCTAAGCCACGCTTTGGTTGGGAGAGCCTTCCATTCTAGAGCCCAAAGCGGGGAGCCCAGCCGGCATGGTGGGGTGGGCCCTCCTCCTGTGCACACATGGGGAAGCCCCTTGAGGGGTCTGCCTCCATGGCTGGGGTTGCCTCTCTTCCTTCCTGGCCCAGGTGCCGCTGTCCCTGTCATCTGCCCCCATTCACCCGTCCTTCTCTTCCTTCCTCACATGGCAGAGCTCCACCTGGAAGGGAACTTCCTGCACCGGCTCCCCAACGAGGTCAGTACCCTGCAGCACCTCAAGGCCATCGACCTCTCCCGGAACCAGTTCCGTGACTTCCCCGAGCAGCTCACTACCCTGCCAGCTCTAGAGACCATCAACCTGGAGGAGAACAACATCGTGGGTGAGCGGCCCCGGCCGTGTGGGCCCCGCGCCTCCCGCTGTCTGCAGTTCCTCCCTCTGCCCTCCCTTTCCTCAGGGGCTCACGGGGTCACGGGGCACAGACATGGGGCTCCGGGGTCAGACTTGCACAGACATAAAGGCCAGGGTGAGCCTTCCAGTCTGAGACACCTGAGCCCGGGGCACTGAGCCCGGGAAGGGGACCATTTTGAGGCCCTGCCACCTGCTGGGGCTGGGTTGCACACCTGGCAGGTAGAAGGCCTGGGCTTCCTCACAGCCTGCCCTGAACCAGCCGGCCACCCCGGTCTCCGAGCTCTCTCTCGCATCTCCGTCTGCTGGTCTGGGCTGCCTCCCAGGCCCTCCGGCTTGAACCTTATATACATCTCCTTCCACCTGAGTTCCCCATCTCCCTCCCTGGACTCCACAGTGAGCTCTTCACTGGTAGTGAGCAGGGGCCGCCAGGCAAATGTGTTCAGAGCAGGGCCTCTGTGCCTAACGTTGCACGCTTACACTCCCCCCAGGGAACCCGAGGGTCTCCGCCCTGGGTTCAGAGTGCCTTCTGCACCCGGCAGGCCCAGCGGGTGGTCCTTTCCTCCTTGTGGGCAGCTCCCCCGGGCATCCTCTCCAGCTGCTCACCAGGGCCCCTCTGCCCTCCTCCTCGGCTCCCTCGTCTGGCTGCCTTGGCTCCCTCAGAAGCCCCTCTTCAGCCCCGTTTCTCGGGCCCTCTCACGTCACGTCTGATGTTGACAGTGTCAGTAATAACCCCCTCTGGTTCTGCTTTTACTTTTGTAATTGCTTTCACAGCCATTATGCCATTTGACTAAAAGCAAGAGCTTTCTAGTGGTTTGGAGCTGGATGGAGAGCGCCTGCCTCCCGCACGTGCTGAGTATCCCCTCTGTCGGGGATGCTGCCTGCAGGACCCTGGCCGGGGCGGGGGGTCAGGACCAGGTAACCTCTGAGGTTTGGAATCCGTTCTTTTACAGATGAGTAAACTGAGGCTCAGAGAAGTCGTGAGAGCCCATCAGGTTGCACAGTGAGACTCCAGAAGTGCCAGGCCGAGTATACAAGACTTGGCTCCGTGTCTAGGATGGGGTTCCTTGTCTGGTCCCTGGGAAGGCCCTGGCGATGCGCTCTGGTTTGGACTTTTCCCTCCCAAGACCAGGATCCCTGAGTGCCTTTGGCCCCGAGGTGGCTCCCCAGTCCCTTAAGCCCTTGTGCTGTCTTTAGGTGGAAGGTACGTGCCCAGAAGTGCTCTCCCTCCTGCGCTGGTGTGACTGACTGTGGTCTCGCCCTAAGCCCTTCCTTCTCAGCAGGCTCTCCTCACTGGGCCTTTCCTCCCCTGCCTCCTGTTCTTCGAGGCCATTCCTAATGCCTCTGTTTCCTTCTGCCACTTACTGAATGGAGCGGTTACCAAAGAGGGGCTCCTATGAGCTGATGCGGAGACCAGGACTGGGTTCATAGCTGCAGGCAGGCAGGCCAGGACAGGTCCTGGCCATTGGCTTCCCCCCTTCCTGTCCGCAGCCTTGGAAGACTCCCATCACCTCTCTGTGCCTCAGCTTCTTCCCAGCTTTTAAACGGAGGTTCTCCCTCCACCCCCACTCCAGAAGGTAGCTTTGCCCTCATCAGGGGAGCAGGGTGTGGGGGCCTCTGTCTGGCTGTAGTGGCCTCTGTCTGGCTGTAGTACGAAGTGAGCAGTCCAGGGTGGTACAGATCCCCCACTCCTTCCCCTCCCACAGGCCACCCAGATCCCTCAGCAGCGACTGTTCCCGAAACAAAGATCGGCTGTTTTGACTCATTCTCCTGTATAGATATCTCTTCCTGTTTGTAAGGTGACAGTAATAACTACATGTGGGAGCTCCTTACAGTTTTCCAAGAATGCTCATGCACAGGCTCAAGGCCTATTTGATAGATGTAGAAACGCAGGTCTAAGAGATTTCCCCTAGCCTTCATGGCCAGGGGTATGTGGTATATCTGGCCAAGGGAAAGAGACATCAACCCCTGGGCTGTTTCCCAGCCAGTTCCACCTGTACAGAGCATCCTGCTGCCCAGCCTGGGTCCAGGCCCGGGGAATATGGACATGCTGGGGACTGCCCCTGTTCGGCAGAGGCCCCTGCTTTCCCCCAAGTGTGCAACAGCTCCCAGAGGTGCTCGACTGGGCCATGGCCTGCTCCACTGCGGGAGGCCTCGGGGGTTCTCCCACATGCCCCCCAGATGGAGAGAAGGGGCACATGGAGGCAACTGCTGTTCCCTTGCTGGAGTCTCCTCGCTTCCTTTTTCTCTCTCTGATCTATCCTAGTTACTTAGATTGCTTCTAACTCCCCAAAACAGCGGGAGGGCCAGGCCACAGTCTTCAGAGCCCGGCGGGATGGAGGAGGGCTTTAATCAGTGAGGAAGGTGAGGGCTACACTGTCCTTCATTACGGAAATAGCTTTGTACTTTTTGCCAGCTGTAGCTCGTCTGCAGGATCTCATTGGGATAATTGTAGTAGGAGCTTAGGATGCCTTAAGAGTGACATATTTTTCCCCTTCGGGGCCCACAGAGGGTGTTAGAAACTGTTTTTCCCTGAGAAATAAATTTGAGATGCGTGAGTTGCCTTTAGGCTTTAGTTCAGCAAGCAGAGAGCAGGCAGCTCTGAAGCAAGCCCCCAGTGCAGCACAAGGAGACTCGGTGTGAAGGGGCTGCCCCTGAGGATACCTCCAGCCTGGCCCTTGGAAGACCTGGAGGCTTGCAGCACCCTGGGAGGGGTCGAGGTCGACTCCTTTCATCTCCTGCTTTCTGGATAACGCCGCTGCCCGATATTCCTCCACTCTGGGCCAGAACCGGGGGGAGAGGAGAGAGGGCTGCAGTTCACAGAGGGGGAAGGGATGGGCTAGGAAGGACAGGGACACTCGTGTCTGCTTTCTGATGCCAGCTGCCAGCAGGTCACGGTGCCGCTCCTTGGTGCCCAGCCGGAGCTGAGTGCGCTCGGGTCGTGTATCTGGGTAGCATTGGTGGCCCCGTTGCCGCCTCCTGTACTGAGAGTCGTCTGGTCTGTGTGTATGATGTCTCCATACCCTCCTCTCGGAGCTGCCCTGCTCCCCATCCCCATCCAGCATCGAGCAACGTGTCTGCCATTCAGCAGGTGCTCGAGTGGTTGAGAGCGCTGAACTAGGCAGGAATTCCTAAGCCCCAAAGGCCCTCTGGAATTCCCGAGGCACGGCAGGGCAGATTGTTTCGAGTTGCCGGCTGTGACCCACTAACGAGCCCCGAAGCCAGATCAGATCCGAAGGTTGAGGCCAGAGCGTGATGGGGTGCGTCACCTGTAGCACAGTAATGCTGCTTTGTGACTTCTATTTCAGTTTCACGTACACACACAGACACGTGTACTGGGTTGTGATGTAAAAATGTATTTCTCACCGTGGGTCGTGATGAGGAAATGCCGGAAGCCACTCCCTTGAGTTGTCCTGCAGAGATCTGGGCTCTGTCTTCAGCCAGCCTAGCTACTTGTCCCCCGCAGCTCACACCGCCAGCCACACAATACAGCCCTCCCTTCGCTCTTCTCCACCCATGTCTCTGTCCATCACGGTCACCACCGTCTGCATCCTCCTGCTCACTAGTGGGGCTGGAGTGAGGACAGGCAGGGAGGCTTGGCTGAGGAGACGAGCTCACCACCCAAGTACGGAGTCAGGTAGATGACGGGTCCAGGGCCACCTGTTTATCCCCACCCATCCCCCCTCACCACCCTACTGGCCTGCACGCTCAGTCCGAAAGTCCCTCCTCATGTCTTATCATTTTCTCTGCCTGGCCACCCCCCACCCCGAGGCTGCAGGTCTGGGCCAGGTTCAGGTGAACGTGAGGTCATGCAGATCAAGGGGCCTCGACCCGCCCCGCTGGCCGCCAGGCACACACACAGCAGCAGATGCCCCCGTCCAAGGGGTGGCTGCCTGGGTCCCGGAGACAAGCCTACCAGGACATAGTTGTTTTCTCTAGGTGCTCCCGAGAGGAAGAAGAGGATTTGTAGCTCAGAGTGTTTATTCAGACAGCAGCGAGTTAACAGGTTTCTGGGATACGGGATGGCCCCTCTATTTTCGAAACCAGAAAGTGGCGGATGGGCGCTTCTAAGTTTTTATAGACAAGACTCCCTGGGGGAAAGTGGTCTCTGGAGAAAAAATAAAAGCTGCCAAGATGAATGAGGTGCAGGCCCTGACCTCAGGCCGCTTACAGGCCGTGAGGGAGGTGTGAGTGCAGGCAGGTGGTAAACCACCACACCAGAGAGAAGTCACGGTCAGGATGCCGAGTGTGCCAGGGGGAGGATCCGGGCAGAGGGTGGCCTGCCACGTGTCCTTGGAAGGTGGGGCTCCCAGGAGAGGCCGGGGGAGGGTTTCAGAGGAGGTGGAGACGCTTAGTCACCGTGGGCGGTGACATGAGGATGGGCCGGATCACTCCTCCTGTGAAACCCCGGGAACCAGCTCCCTCACCCTGGCAGCTGCCACCCATGACTCGAAGGTGGAGGCAGGAACCACAAAAAGGCCACGGGAGAACCTGCTCCCACACGGCAGTTGGTCGTACTCCTGGAACATGTGGGGGTGCGGACAAAATCAAGTAGTTAGGAGACTTCAATTTACTAAGCAGGGGGCTTTTTCAGTTAAGCTGGAATCAATTTTCCATAACCCTCAGTTCACTGGGGTTTTTCCCAGCGTTCCAGAGAGAGCCGGAGATCAGAGGAAGACAAGCTCCTGCTAAGAATTTAACAGGGCAGTAGCACTATGGAGGCAAAAGCCAAGTGTCTGTATCACGCAGAGCAGCTTTGGGCCTCATCTGCTTCATCCTCCCCTCAGGCTGTTTCACTTCTCACCATCGAAGCCAGTAGTTCTCAGAGTGGGGTCTCTGGGCAGCACCCGAGAACCTGTTAGAAATGCACAGCCTCCAGCCCCAGACCCCCTCAATCAGAAATGGGGAGAGGAGGGGGTAATTTGTGTTCACCGGCCCCCACCCACAGGCGATAGGGATGTGTGCTGAAGTTCAAGAACCCCTGCTCAAGGCTCCGGCTTCGCAAAATGTCATCTACTGACCCGCAGCGGGGGCATCACCTGGGAGCTCGTTAGAAGCGCAGACCCTCGGGCTCCACCTCGCTCCTCCAGGGTCAGGATCTGCACCTGAGCAAGGTCCCCAAGTGGTTTCTGTGCACAACGCAGGCTGGTCCAGGGCCGTTCCCGAAAGCCCCAGGTGCCATCTCAGGGCCGCTGTCCGTGCTGTTGGGCCCCCCAGTCCCCCCAAGCACTCCAAGGCTTGGCTCTCCAAGCCTCACAGAATCCCACAGGGCGCACGCCACAGACCCCACATCCGGACCCCCCTGGAGCGTTGGCGAAAGAGGAAGGCTGCCGGGTCCGCTGTCAGACCTACTGAATCACAGTTTCTGTGGACGGGCCAGGGGTCTCCATTTCTAACAAGTGACCTAGGCCGGGGCAGCAGCGTGTTCATTGAGAATCTGTGCCCCTGCCCCCCACCTCTGGACTTCAGTCTCTTGTAGTTTATCCGGGCCATGCGCCAGCCCTCAGACGTAAGGTTTCCACAAGTACAGGACGCTCGTCCTGCAGTACAAGGATGGGAGTGGGGGTGCCGTGGGGATTTGGAGGGAGCACGCCTGGCCTAAGGGGTCACCAGCACCCCTGCTGTGGCCCGGTGTGTCACAGGGGTCCTGGGCCCTGTATCATAGCATCCTCCCCCTTCTCTGACAGGCAGGGGCAGACAGATCCTTCCAGAGAGCCACAGCTGCACTCTGGCCTTCATCAAGAGAAGTCCTCCAGAACGCAGCCTCTGCTGTCCTCCTAGGCTGGGGGCACAGATGCCCGCCAAGACCTCAGGATCGCCCTCCCTTGATGTTCACACAGCTGTTCCAGCCTCACCCTGTTGCACAGAATAAACTGGTCAATGTCACAGGGGCAGAGGGAACACAACTTTGTTTTACTTGGGGGGCTCTAGCAGGCTGCCCAGCTGTGAGAGGTTCTGCAGGCTCCGGTTGCTGTGTGGGGGTGGGGTGGAAGCGCTGAGGGAGTGGTGGGCGTGGAGGTGGGCATAGGAGGACTTCCTGGAGGAGGGGACCCAGTGGGACTGGTCCTTCTCTACCGCACAGCCCCCTGTCCCTCTAGTGGGAAGAGAGGGAAGTCTCACTAGGTCTTCCCCTAGAACCCAGAAAAAAAAAATTTTTTTTTAAGTGTATTTATTTATTTTGGGAGAGAGAGAATGAGCAGGGGAGGGACAGAGAGAGGGAGACAAAATCCCAAGCAGGCTCCGTGCTATCAGCACAGAGCCTGACACTTGACCTGAACTAAAACCCAGAGTCTGACACTCAACCGACTGAGCCACCCAGGTGCCCCCAGAAAATGTTTTTATCTTTTTTATTTTTTAACGTTTATTTAGTTTTGAGAGAGAAAAAGAGAGAGCACGAGCCGGGGAGGGATAGAGAGAGGGGGAGACACAGAAACTGAAGCAGGCTCCAGGCTCTCAGGCTCTGAGCTGTCAACACAGAACCCAACGCGGGGCTTGAACCCACAAACCATGAGATCATGACCAGAGCCAAAGTCGGACACTTAACCAGCTGAGCCACCCAGGCGCCCCTGCCCCCCGCCCACCGAAAATGTTCTGTAAGCAGGGAAAACCCTGGAAGAGCAGAAGTGGAAATAATACTCTATTTGATCTAAAGAGACAAAAGTAGACAAACTTCTCATAACCTCATAGCTAGCACGCCTAGCACAGCTCCTCTGTAATTTACCTCGTTTAATTTGCTCAAGCCTGTCTTCTGGAAAGGAGGTGTTATCACCACTTGACAGCTGAGAAGAGAGGCTCACAGAGGGGACGCAGTCTGCACAAGGACGTGGTGGAGGTGGGATTTTAAGCCAGGTGTTTGGTCATCCCCGCCCATGTGTCTTTGGTGTTCCAGAGCCTGTCCAGTCTTCATTTGATGGGAGAGGAGGGGGTGGGTCGCTGTGTGAAGAAACAGGTGCCGGATGCCACGTGGCTGGTAGGCACCCGTAAACAAGTTGGCAGGTTGCAGAGGGATGGCTGTCCCCCACTGGCCTCACTCAGCCCTGAAAAGAGGGCGGAGCTGTAGAGAAAGCTCGCCTTGGGAGAGGGCACACCGCAAGGCCTCATTAGCTGGTGGTTTGCAAGAGGCTGGTTAGCAAACGTACTTCCTGTAGACGTGAAGGGCCTGTCAGCCCCTGAGACAGGTCAAAGCTGAGAAGTTGGCCTCTCGGCCTCCTCCTCCACGAAGCTGCCAGGCTCTGTTGGGGGTGGGGGCTGGTCTTATCTGAATAGGGATGAGTAACACGCTGCTTTTGTCAGCGGGCTGTGCCCAGAGCTGCAAAAGTAACTCGTGAAATCAGCAGGTTGTATCTTATGAGCGCCTCCATTTTCCACCTGGTACCACTTGGGGTTTAGCCAGGCCACGGTCCTGGTTGATCGGAACTGCCAGGCCAGGGAGAGACTGTGCCAAGGCCACAAGGGCTTTGAGAGGTCAGGCGTGCCGCCCACCCTGCAGGCCCACGGGCGCTCAATACGATGAGGAGGCAGCAAGTGGGGAATCTCGGCCAAAGCAAATGCGTCTGGACACCAGGCCCTGCCTGCGGGCAGACCAGGCAGCGGCATAAGTGGGGGGCTTGGCTCTCAGCTTTCCAGGGCAGGTGCTTGATCTGTCAGTGCCGGCTGCCCTCCGAACTCCCCCTGGGCCCAAGACGCAGCTTGAACCACAAGCAGGAAAGGCTTCCTAGAGTTTCCCCAGGCCTGCCTGCCTGTCTTCGCTCCGGAGAGAAGGGTGATATCACCCCATGGTGATAACAAAAGCAGAAGTCAGGGCAGACTCCTCTTCACCTCCTTCTGCCCCTCTCCTGGTGGGCTGGGACCCCCTCCAAGGTAAAGAGCCTCTGAATTGGACTCCACTCAACCCTGACTGTGCTCCCATCGTCCCTCCTCTCCTTTGGCCTCTCAGAGTTTCATAGCAGAAGTCCAAAGCCCCACTTACATCATTGGCATGAACACGTCCCCTCCCCTCTGCATGGCTCTGTTTCATCCCTGCTGCACAGTGGGGAGGATGGTTCCACCCTTTGGAGCTGGTGTCAGGGTCCACCGTGGTCACTTCCCACCAGCTGCTCGTCCTGGCATTCAGCCAGCCTGGAGTCCTGGCTGTGTGCTGCCTGCTCAGCCTCGTCCCCTACTCCTTGCCCTCCAGCCTGCTGGGCCTCCTGCACTTACCCAGGGACCAGGACAGAGGAGGCAGGGGATATTGCTAAAAGGTTGGATAGAGGCTAATTAGTGGGCCACAGCATCCAGGGCAGGGCTCAGCTGGCCAAGAAAGGTTTGCCAAAGTTGTCCTTGCAGAGGATTCTGAGAATTGCGGCACTTACCCAGGTCCCCAGGAACCCACCTCGC
Organism: Prionailurus bengalensis; assembly: GCF_016509475.1. Taxonomy (NCBI): domain Eukaryota; kingdom Metazoa; phylum Chordata; class Mammalia; order Carnivora; family Felidae; genus Prionailurus; species Prionailurus bengalensis. The sequence continues at coordinate 30,823,406 of NC_057351.1, read as the reverse complement.
CTACCCTACCAGACACACACATACCCTGAAGCAGGCTGCTGTGCCATTTCTGGTCCCACTCTTGCTTCCGGGCAGGAAGGGATTTGAGACAGGCATGTAGTAGCTGAGAAGAGGGAGTGACCACTGTGTGCAGGCTTTAAGGCTGGCAGGTCTGGGAGGACCCTTTTCTCCTGAGCCTGGATCTAGGGCTCCAAACCTGTCTGGGGGAAAATGTAGCCAGTCCCCTCCCTGGGCACTGGGTTCGGACTTCTCTTGAGCACAGCTAGCTGAGAGCAGTCGGAGCCTTACCCTGTCCCCTCCCCTCCAAGCACTGTCAGGGGTCATGGAGGAGAATGACTTGCCCTCAAGGTGGCAGCTTGCCTGAGCGCCACCGCAGACTCATGCTGTCTCCCAGAATGCCCTTGTCCAGCGTGACAGTACCAGGCTGTGCCCGTGGGCAGCGAGCGGTGGTGCAGGCATCCCTCGAGCTGGCGAACAGCTTGGGGAGGTAATCATCACACAGCGCAGGGAGTGCTGGCCGCCCGTGGAGCCAGGAGGTGGGACAGGCTGGGAGTAAACAGGCTTTAGCAGCAATTAGTGCAAGTTAGACATGGCCCCAGATGTGATGGGAGGGAGCTCCTGTTTGCAACCCCTGCTCACGTGTCTGCCCACAGGGAACGAGCAAGTGGAGCTCTGAGCAAAAGACCTCTCACACACTTGGTCTCTGCCCAAATGGAATAGGATTCTCTGTGCCAGACACGGTGGTAAAGCCTTGGTTACTTGAAACCTCCAATTACCCGAGATGCTCTTGGCATTCTGTTCGTGGCACACAGGCGAACAGCAAGAAAAGAGTTATTTGATGTTTGTTTAAAACAAAAACACTTGCACGCTCCGCTAGGCAGCCAGCCAGTCTTCTGTCCCTGTCCAGAGTGCTGGAGAGTAGCTCCTGTGCTCCAAACCTCAGAGCTCCGGGAACAAGGCTTGCAGGGGCATAGGCATGAATTTAGGCAGTGGACCTGTTCATTCATTCACCAGTGGTCATTTTTTGGTTGAACAGCTTGCTGTGTGGCAGGCACTATGCTAGAGACAGATGGGATGCACAAGCCATGTTCCCCGGTCTCCTGGGGCTTGTGGCATGGTCAGTTACACTAGCTAATAACTCACTGACCATTAACTTCACATCTGATCCTCTCTAACGACTTTTTGAATATGCTCTTGGCTAATCCTCATGACAACCTTATAAGGCAGACGGTTATTCTCCCCAGGGGAGGAAACCAAGGCATAGGGAAGTTAAGTGCCTTGGCCACGCTCATGTTGCCTAGGCAGAGAGCCAGGGTTCCAACCCAAGCAGTCTTGCTCCAGAACTTCAGCTGTTCAGGACAGTGCTCAGCATAGAGAGAGATTTTTGCTGCAGGGAGATAGAAAGCCACAACAGAGTTACAGCGGAAGCACATAACTTTGGTTGGAAGGAAGCTCCCTTGGGGTGCATAGTAGGGTCTAAGATGATGAGGCAGGATTCCCCAGACCATGTAGGCTGTCAGCCCCGCTCCTGAAAGCTCTGCCTCACAGCACAACAGCTGGCAGCATCCCAGGACGGAAGGGCTGTACGCGTGCTTTCACTGGATTCTCCCGTCAAGCCTCATTCGTACGTCCAGCAGCGCTCGAGCCAGCTGCCCATTCACACCATCTGGGGAGCTTTTAAAAACCCTCACGTCCAGACCACACTCCACGCCAGTTAAAACAGAATCTCTCACGGTGGGCTTGGGCCTTGACGATTTTCTCAAACTCCCCAGTTGGTTCCAGTGTGCAGGCGTGATAGCACCGCTGAGCCAGAACCTTCCATCAGTACCCACATTCCGTCACGAGGAAGCCGCAACCTCCCTCCTCCTCCCGGTGTCTGTCTCTGTGTGTGTCTGTAGCTACATCAGGGTGAGAAAATCGACAGCCTGGCCCTGACCGCTGGGCTTGGCTGGGAGAGTGGCAGGGGTGAGCCCTGTGGACTTGCATCTTTCCCTTGGGGTTCTCCTTTCACACTGACCCTACTGTCCCCTGGACCCTGAGCATGGGGCCCCACTGCCCCAGTGCCCCTGAACCCTCTCTCCTCCCTGTAGCACAGCACGCATATCTAGCATTTTCCGAGGGAACTCCATCAATAAGCCAAAGGCAACTGAGGACGCACAGATAACAAAACAGTGGGCCCGTTCCCAAGGTACAAGTTTATGCCGGAGAATCCTAGTTGAAATGGGGACTTGGCCTGAGCTCCGGCACCTTTCACTCAGGGGCCTGCGGTCCTGCTGGGGCGGGCTGCTCAACACGGCTCTCCAGCAGGGTGCTGGCGGTGCACGGTCAGATTCAGTGGCCTCACCTTAGTAGCTTGGAATTGGCCATGGTGGGCGTATTTGCACCACAAACAAACAAACAAACACAAACAAAAACAGTAAATGCCACATATCGGATTTTTCCCACCTCAGGGAGTAGATTGTTAAACATTAGCCAGCACACCGCTGGCTCACATCTCCCCACTTCCTTGCTATTGTTAGCGTCTTGACCACTCTCTCCCACTACCAACTTCAGCTCGTTTTGTTTTTCTAGAAGCTGGTTTCCCTGGGGGTTGGGAGGTGGGGGCGGGGGCTACCTAGCTGCTTCTTACCTGGTGGTTATCTTAGGAGCTTTTCTTCTTTTTCCAATAGTAAGGGAGGACTTAATTCTCTGACAGTGGCCCTAAATCTGAGCAGAAGGGTTTGTAACGTTAGCATTAGCAACCTTCGTTTCCAAGCATGGAGGAGAATTTTCAAAGGAGCCATTTTCACATCTGCCCCCGCCCCTGGGAGAAGAACCTTTAGGGGAGGTGATTATACTCCTATCTGCATATCCGGTCACCCCTGCCCTGCCTGACACTTGCCATACACACAGCAGGTTCGACAGTTCTGGTCCCCCACGCCCGTGTTAGATACAGGAACACAGCCAGCTGGAGGGAGGGAGGGAGGGAGAGTCCACAACAGAATTGTCATTCTTTAGGCAGTTGGAAGAAAACTAAAAGAGACCAGCCTGGGGTTGTGGGTGCGTCGGGGGTGGTGGCTCTGGAGGCGGGGGGGGGGGCCTTCCAGTGGCCCACATGAGGGGGGTTGTGGGGGGAGAACAAAGACTTCGGCAGGGAGGAACAGTAGGCACAGTAGAGCAAAGACCGGAAGTCTGACCGGAAAGATAAATGCCAAGCAAGGGCCGGGCAATTTGATTTACTTATTAGCTGTCTCCAGAGCAGCCAGTAAGACTGTGTTATTTATTTATGAGAATTGTTATGATCCGTCTTTGATCGCCTATCAGAGCCGGGCCAAGGAGTGTGCGGGAGGAGAAACTCGTCAGCCCTCCTTTGCTGGCCAACCTGGGGACGTGGAGGAGGGAATCACAGCAGGGACTTTTCTCCTCCTTTGTTTCTCTTTCTCTGAAGCTTGTTGTGAAGGAAAAAAAAAAGCATGTCTAGGTTCATTAATGGATTCTTTCTTTCTTTCTTTTTTTTTTTTTTTTCGTACAGTTGACACTATTACGTTAGTTTTAGGTGTACGTTATTATAGTGATTAACAAGTCTACATGTTACCCTCTGCTCTGCTCACCACCAGAGAATCTACTGTCTGGCACCACAGTAGTGGATTCTTCTTTTTTTTTTTTTTAATGTTTATTTATTTTTGAGAGAGAGACAGCGCAAACAGGGGAGGGGCAGAGAGAGAGGGAGACACAGAATCCAAAGCAGGCTCCAGGCTCTGAGCTGTCAGCACAGAGCCTGATGTGGGGCTCAAGCTCATGAACCTTGAGATCATGACCTGAGGCCAAAGTCGGATGCTTAATCGACTGAGCCAACCTGGGCGCCCCACAGTAGTAGATTCTTAAAACACTCCGTGCTCCCCATCCTCTCCCTGAGGTGCCTACTACATTCTCCACAGCTTGGTAACCTTATCCTTGGGGAGTGGGGAGCACATTATGGTCCCCTCCATAATGGCCCCTGTGAACCCGTGAGGCTGAGGACCATTTTATAGATGAGAGGTTGAGGTTCAGGGAGGTTAAGGGGCCTGCCTGAGGTTGCACAAATTTATTTTTTTTTAAAGTTTATTTATACTGGGGGGATGCAGAGGGCAGAGAGAGAAAGAATCCCAAGCAGGCTGACAGCCCAGAGACTGACAAGGGGCCCGAACCCACAAACTATGAGATCATGACCTGAACCGAAATTGAGCTGGATGCTAAACCAACTGAGCCACCCAGGCACCCCGAGGTTGGAGCCACCCAGATGCCCCCGAGGTTGCACAATTTTAAATGGCAGGTCCGAGGTTAAGGACTGGGGGTCCCTGCCCTGTCCACTCCCCCAGATGGCCTGTCTTTCAGCAGGGGGCTCAGAACCCCCGATCCACACGGTGTTCCCTGAGGGCTGTGGAGCTCAGCTTGCAGGATCACCAGGGGCCTGCACTGTCCTCTGTGCCTCCTGAGGACAGGGGCTGCTTCTGTGTTCTTCCTGTACCCCTCTCCCTGCCTCCCACCCCTGCTAGGATGCTCGGTCCAAGGTCCTGTGGGAAGGGATAGGCTCAGACACTGTCCCCGTCTGGCTCCTTCCAAGCCTTCCGGAGGGAAGACCCAGCTGTGAGTGAGGGATGCACATGTGAATGTGCTTTCTTGTTACGGACATAATTCCCTGTCTTGCCAGGTTACCATAGTTTGCCTCCTTGTCTCTTGTGGCATTTTGAGTGGGGAATCGAAGCTCTGCCGAGCTTAGCACGACATCCTTGATCTTAGTATAAGTTTCCAGGCACCAAGGGTTGCGTCAAGGCTGAGGAATGGGGACAGGCCCGGCTGCCAGGCGAGCCTGGATTCTCGAGCACGAATGTGGCCACAGTCACCTGGAGAGGCTAAGATGGCTTCCCGGTCGCTGCCAATAGGCCTAAGGTGCCTGGCCTGGGGTGCTGCCCCTGCATCTTGACCCAGCACCTCCGAGGCCATTGTGAGGAGGTGTCCCAAAGGTGCAGACTCCACACTCCTCAGGGTCTTGGAAAATCAGGAATTCTGGCCAGAAGGAGATCATCCAGGTCAGAGGTGGGACAGCCAGCCATGTGTAAACTCTCCCGTGTGCTCCAGCCCGCGGCAGGCAACGGGCACCATGCTTAGTTTCTAAGCTGCCAGGGAAGCCAGAGAACTTGTACCCTGGGCCACCAGGAAAGGGAGCCCCGGACCCTAATTCCAGAAGGGACCTTAGATGTCACGGGGCCCAGCCCCACCCAAAGCAAGAATCCGAGGCTGCTGGTCCCTGCTGGGTTCTCTCTGTGCTGGGCGGGTCGCTCAATACCTTTTGCCCCTTCTCTGGGCCCAGACCCCTTCTCCTCTCAGGGTCCTTTTGGACCGTGGGTGCCACATGTATATGAAGAAGAGCCCTCCGGAGTGCTTGCGTTTATCATCCTGTCTCGAGCGGGTCCTTCTGGCACAGAACAAGTTTGCCAGTCGGTGGTGCTAATGATTAGCCAAGTAAGGTCAAGCCGACCTCGGGGAAGTAATTTCCTCTAAATACTGCCCACTCTGAGTCCGCTTTTATTGATTACTGCAAGCTGCCACAGACAGAGACAAGAGTCTGGGACGGCTGTCTGCAGCGGGAGGAGGAGGGTCAGACAGGGCCTGGAGGCACCACTGCAGCCCGGTGAGGTGACAGGAAGGTGCAGTGGACTGTGCCCCAGCCACGCGGCACTCCCGGTGTGGAGGCCAGGGTGGGGTCCTCCTTCTCTACCACCGGGCCTCCGTGTGGCTTTAGGCCTCACCGTGGAAGCTCATCACCACCACAGCCATGCACTGGGGGGGCCCTGGGAGAGTCAGAGGAGCGTTATTCGAGCTTCATAAAAGTACTCTCGGGGCCTCTGAGTGGCTGAGTCCGTTGGTTTCAGCTCAGGTCGTGATCTCGTGGTTCATGAGATCAAGCTCTCCGTGGGGCCCGGTGCTGACGGTGCAGTGCCTGCTTGGGATTCTCTTTCTCCCTCTCTCTCTGCCCCTCCCCTGCTTGCATGTTCTCTCTCTCTCTCAAAATAAAGAAATAAAACATTAAAAAAAAAAAAAAAAAGGATTCTGGAACTCCCATCCTACATTCTGCAGTCACAGGCTGAGAGGTGAGGTATCCCCAGAATGCCTTGCGGACTCTGCCTGTTCGTTATCTGTCATACTGCAGGTCGAAAACAACCTGAGTGTCCCTCTGCATACCACGGGCGGCCATGTAGGCATAAAAATGTCGCTGACTGGCAACCTGAAAAGCTGTTTACACTCCGTCATCGAGAAAAGCGCGTTATGGCATAGTATCTAGGAGGCCATTTTTGAGCTCTTGCTGCTCCTCACGCGCACATGCAAAGCGAAGATGCCGTAAGGCCACGTACTAACACGCTAAAGGTGATTGGCTCTAGATGGTGGGACGTGGGCGATTTTGGTTTTGCTCATCAGTGTTTTCTCATTTTCTAAATTGGATGCCTGGTGCTAAAGGGCCTGCGACCTGTAACAACCTTGGTCCACAGACGCCTGGTCCTGCCTGGAATATGTGCACAGAATGGGTCAGGCCAGGGGAAGGGCCCCAGCTCTTGAGTGTACTACGGTCGGAGTTGCTTAAGCAAGTGGTGGTGACAGTGGAGCCCAGCGCGGTCCCAAGCCTGAAAGAACTTAGGAGCTAGTTTAGGAGGCAAAACATTCATTCATTCATTCATTCACCCAGCACATAGTTGTTGAGCACCCTGTGGGCACTGTGCTAGGTATCGCATTTGCAGGGTGAACAAACATATCCATCGGTCTCAGAACGGGATCCACAGTACGTGTCTGGTGTGAAGTGTTATGGGAGTTTGGTTGTACACCGTAGAGAATGACAGGAGGTAGCCTGAGCTGGAATATGAGGACCTCGCCAGCAGGACCTCGCCAAGTGGTAACGAGAGCATGGCCCACGGGAGAGGGGAGAGTCGAGGCCCTCTTCCTCTCCAGATGCGCCAAAGTCCAGAGAATGGCTTCTGTTACCTCCGTGATGCCGATGTGCCTTGGTGGCCTTGGGAAGCGTACTTAACCTCTCCAGGTTTCTGTCTCCCCATCCACAAAATGCAGATCACTTCAGATCCTGCTCCACCCCGCAGCCGTCTCTGTCTCTCCTCAGGATGCTGCGAGCATACATTTTCCTCTTTAAGCCTTATCCGGAAACTTCTAGTTGGCCCCTTGGGCTTGCCGCTTCCTAGCTTGGCTGCTCCGGTTTGTCGACTCTGCTGTTTTTCAACGTTTATTTATTTTTGGGACAGAGAGAGACAGAGCATGAACCGGGGAGGGGCAGAGAGAGAGGGAGACACAGAATCGGAAACAGGCTCCAGGCTCTGAGCCATCAGCCCAGAGCCTGACGCGGGGCTCAAACTCACGGACCGCGAGATCGTGACCTGAGCTGAAGTCGGACGCTCAACCGACTGAGCCACCCAGGCGCCCCTCGACTCTGCTGTTTTTGACACGGTCTGCTGGCCCCACTGCGCCTTCCTCCAAGCTGCTTACACGGCTTGAACGGTTGAGTCAAGGCAAGGAGCCACGCCTAATCCCGGCTCTGCACCTGAGGGGGCATCACTGTCTGTCAGCAGAGTGGCTTGGAGAGCACCGTGGACCCTGGAGAGGCCGGCCCCGTGGTGGACTTGGAAATGACAGCTGGGAACTCAGGCAGCACTGCTGTCTCTAGGCCAGGAGTTGTGGGGATTTGCTCCAAGGCTGGGCCGCAACTGGTCTTCATGCCATGCCCAGCAGACCTGTGGCAGGGGCGTCGTTGGAAGACACCCCCTCCTCTGTCCCGCTCTCATGAGCACCAGTCGTTCTTCAGGCCCCTGGCCTCCCAGGCCCAGGGATGGAGTCAAGAGGCCAGAGAGAGAGAAATCCTAGTCCAACCCCCTCTGGAGAAAGTGAGGCAGGACCAGTGGTCCCCAGTGGCAGGTGGGGAGAAGGGGTGACTTAGCAGCTTGGAGCCTCAGTCCCCATCTCTGAAGTGAGGCTGTATTGACAGTCGAGGCTACGTTGCCCTCAACTCGGGGCCCGGCCCTTAGCGAGTTGCTCAGTGACACCTGCCTGCCATGATTCCCTTGCAGGGGCTGAAGGGCCGGTGGATGGAGACCAACTCTGGCCTTGGCCTTACCCCTCAGCGTTGTGGGACGAAACACAGGGATCTGGGGATTTAAGAATTGTCCTGCCTTCACCACTTACTGGGCCCTGTCAAAGAAAAATCAGAGCTGGTCAGTGATGAAAGCAGTAAAAACAGATTTTATTCGGACTGTTACACTAGAGAAGAGACTGCAGTGCAGAATCGGCTTGATCCCAAGTGCAGCCTGGACACGTGGGAATTGATAGCCAAGGAGCAGGGGGCGGGGAGGGGGGGATCAGTGGGCGGAAATTACAAAGAGTAGGTTATCAGGGGTGAGTGAGGCTGAACCGACCTCCCAGGATTCTTGCTGCAGGCAGGCCAGGGTGAGCAGACCCCACCTGGGGGTGGTGGAGGATGACGAATCCGATCAGATACCAAGGCTGGAGGATCCTGGCTAACCCAATTTATCAGGATTCTAAACTAGACAATGAGAGTCGAACACAGAAGTACAAAAGTCAGGCTCTTAATTTTAATTGAAGAATTCGGGGAAGCCGAAGAGAATCTCTGTCATCACCAGGAATCTGAGGCTCAGCTTCCTTATCTGCAAAATGGGTTATTGTGAGAAACCAGCCAGCACAGGGCCTCCAATATCAGTTCCCAGAAGCAGCCTCCTTTGCTGAGCCCACTTCCACAAGGTGCTCAGCCTCCCTGAGCCTTGATGTCCTGTGTCACGTGGGGGTTACAATACCCTGGGAAATGACTTTAGCTCTGAAAAGCCCAATGCAAAGGGGTTTTCCGATCTGGGTGAGCGGGGGGCAGAGAGCATGGTGTCTGTCCCCCACCCACATTGCTGGCTGTGTTGGTGGCCATGACCATGACAAAGCTGCTGCTAATTAGTGAAGAAGGTAAAGTTTCCAAGTAGCCCTTTTCAAAAAAAATTTTTTTAACATTTATTTTTGAGAGAGAGAGCATGAGTGGGGCAGGGGCAGAGAGAGAGGGAGACACAGAATCCGAAGGAGGCTCCAGGCTCAGAGCTGTCAGCACAGAGCCCGACGTGGGGCTCAAACCCATGAACTGTGAGATCATGACCTGAGCTGAAGTTGGACACTTAACCGACTGAACCACCCAGGTGCCCCTAGTTCTCTGTTTCTGATTTCAAAGCTCTGTTTAGCATCTTAACCATCTCCCCCACCCTGCACTGTGACCCAGCACAGAACAAGGAGGCGTGGGAGATTCTGGAATGATTCCGAGAAATCTCCAGGAAACCCTTGCTCTCAGGGCAGGTAAGCAAAGATGCCATGCCTGCCATGGGGACCTTAGAGGGCTCAGAGATTCTGTGCCCCTGGCTTCCCTCAGAGGGGGAGTCCCTGGGCTCTGGAAGGGACTATTCCCAGCTGGGTGGCCCAGAGAGCTCTGAGTGTCCTGGTCAGAAAGCTACACGCTCCTGCTGAGTCCCGGGAAGCCCCGTCGGAGGACTGTTCTCTGTCTCCTCAGGGCACCGTGGACAGTTCTCATGGTTGGTGGGGAGTTGGAGGAATGGATGCCAGGCTGGAGGGCCGGATAGGAGGTGGCCTGAAAAGCATGAACTCGGGCCAGCCGGCCTGGCTTCATATCCCAGCACTTTGCAGCTGCGTGACCATGGCCAGGTAACCTCTCCGTGGCTTTCCTCAACTATAAAGTGGAGGTAACAGTGGTACTCAGCCATGCAGCTGTTGTGGGGTTTGAGAAACTTAACACAAAGAGCCGAAATCACCAGCACTTGACACGGACGATCGTTAGTTAAGCAAAAAAAACTGCTGGGAATACAGGAATCCATATCGATAATAAATAGATAAATGCGGGAGAGGGAAGGCTCTTGCCTATGGTAAAATGCTGAGGGCCTGCCGGAGTTGGAACGTCAATTTGCAACCATCATAAAGAACAGATGAGGCAAGAATCAGCAGGTGTTCAATCTAAAGGCGATGGATTTTAATTTTCACGAGCAGGATATTTGCGTGCTCTCCAGCTGTGTCCCCACAGACTTCTTCTACATTGCAAGGGAGGAAAAAAGACAAAACAGTAATTATACAGTGGGGAAATCAAGTAACACCTCGACTCAGTGATGACAGTTAACATCACTTATGAAGGACAGATGGGTGATACCCCAAGACCATACCACCTCTGCAGTCTTTCAGCTGAGGACCCATAAAGCACCAGATAAACACAAACTGTGGGACTCTTTTTCTTTTTAACAGTTTTTTTTTTTTTAAAAAAAACAGGCTCCACACCCAACATCGGGCTTGAACTCATGACCCTGAGATCGAGGGTCACACGCTCTACTGACTGAACCAGCCAGGTACCCCAAAATGTGGGACTCTTTATCAAAAAGACAGATGATGGCCGTGATATTCTTCCAAAATGGTGGTGTCCTAAAAATGACAAATGAGCCCAAAGAAGACAACTAAATGCAATACCTGACCCTATACTGGACCCTGCACTGGAGGGAGGGAGGGACTGCTACAAAGGACATGGTTAGGTCACCTAAGAAAACTGAAATCTGGGCCGTTATGTTAGGTAACTGTCCTCTCAGTAGAAACTCATGAAATTGACAGCTATGTTTGCAACAGAGAATGTCTATTCTTAGGAAATACACAATGAAGTAGGGATAAAGGGCCATGATATATGTTTCCCTCAAGTCAGAAAAAAGGTGTGTGTGTGTGTGTGTGTGTGCGTGTGTGTGTGTGCGCGTGCGCGCGCGTGTGTAGAGAGAGAGACAGCGAGCGGGCATTTGCACAAATGATAAAGCAAAGAGGATAAAAGGTTAATTGGTGAATCTTGGTGAAAGCTATGTGCTATTCTCCGTACTGTTTTTACCTTTACAACTTTTTATAAGTAAGAAGTTATTTCCAGGTAAAAAGAGTAACCTGAGAAAATAATATTTAAAACGTCCCCAAGTAAAAATATTCTTACACTGAAGGTCTAAAGCTGGACACACACTAGTAGGTTCCACTTGTCTTAAGCTTAGGGATAGGCAAATGAATCAATGGTGAAAAAAGTCAGGGTGGGTTGGGGTGCCTGGGTGGCTCAGTCGGTAGGCGTCTGACCTCGGCTCAGGTCATGATCTTGCAGTTTGTGAGTTCGAGCCCTGCGTCGGGCTCTGGGCTGACAGCTCAGAGCCTGGAGCCTGCTTCGGGTTCTGTGTCTCCCTCTCTCTCTGCTCCTCCCCCACTCACATTCTGTCTCTCTCTCACAAATAAACATTAAAAAAGATTTTTTTTTTAAAAAAGTCAGGGTGGGGATAAACTGGAAAGAAGCACAAGAGAACCCTATGTGTTCTAGCTCGATCTGGATGGAGGTCACAGGAGTGCATACCTGATTGTACGCCTTCCTGTAACTGAGGCGTTTGCTTACATGTATATCAAAAAAAAAGTGGTGGTGCTCTGGGAAAAAACATAAATAGACTGAGATCTATAATATAGTACCATTGACCTAAGTTAAAATTATGTGGGGGCTCCTGGGTGGCTCAGTTGATTAAGTGTCCGACTCTTTTTTTTTTTTTTTTTTTTTTTTTTTTTAATTTTTTTTTTTCAACGTTTATTTATTTTTGGGACAGAGAGAAACAGAGCATGAACGGGGGAGGGGCAGAGAGAGAGGGAGACACAGAATCGGAAACAGGCTCCAGGCTCTGAGCCATCAGCCCAGAGCCCGATGCGGGGCTCGAACTCACGGACCGCGAGATCGTGACCTGGCTGAAGTCAGACGCTTAACCGACTGCGCCACCCAGGCGCCCCAAGTGTCCGACTCTTAATCTCAGCTCAGGTCTGGATCTCAGGGTCGTGAATTCAAGCCCCACGCTGGAGCCCACCTAAAAAAATACCTATATTGGGGGCACCTGGGTGGCTCAGTCGGTTGAGTGTCCGACTTCGGCTCAGGTCATGATCTCACAGTCTGTGAGTTCAAGCCCCGCATCGGGCTCTGTGCTGATGGCTCAGAGCCTGGAGCCTGCTTCCGATTCTGTGTCTCCCTCTCTCTCTGCCCCTTCCCTGCTCATGCTCTGTCTCTCTCTGTCTCAAAAATAAATAAAAACATTAAAAAAAAAAAAAACCTATATTGCTATATCATAACATGTCAAAGTGGTCTAAAATTAAAAACGAAACAACCACAGGAGCAGAAAACCCTCAATCTGCCCAACGCAAGGCACGCAAAAGAGGTAGGAGTTGATTTTTGTCATTACTAATGGCCTGGCCCCGTCCTGGCTGGAGTGGGAGGTCACACGGTGTGTGGGCTGCTTTGCAGAGTTGGATCAGGGCGGAGGGAATGTTTGCCTCCAGGGCGTCTGGGCCTGCGTGTCATGGCATTCGCTCCTGGTTGGTGGCCGGCTGTGTGCAGCCACTGTTCTGAGTGCCTTGTATTAACTCCTCTGAGCCTTAGGACGACCTTATTGGATAGGTGGTATTATTCCCCCCGTTTCACAGGTGAGGAAACTGAGTCACAGAAAGTTGGTTTAATTTGCCCAAGGATACACAGCTGGAAAAGGGCACAGCTGGGATTTGAACCCAGGTGGCTTGGAACATTCTCTAAACTACAACATGCCCTCTCCTAAGTAGACTGTCCCTTACAGTGCTCCAAAGTGGGGAACAGAAACACAGAGTGGTTGTCTCTCACGTCTCCCTGGGCCCCATGGGAGGGCCTGGCTCCCTGGGCTGAGAGGTCCTATAGGCCCTGGTGTTCCAAACTGCCTGCAGAGCTGTGCCCTCAGGATCTGGGCCTGAAAGATGCCATCTAGATGCCACTGACACAACCTCCCAGTCCCCTCACTGCGCCCAGCTCTCACTCTGGCACCCTGGTCCCATTCTTTCGCCCCTCCCTCCCTCCCTCCCGCCACAAATACGCCTTCCCCTCATTCAGATCCCACCTACCCTTCACGTCCTGGCTCGATTGCCATCTCTATGCCCAGCCTGGCGCCTTCCTCCCTGGACCCCTGCAGTCTTTTTGAGAACTCGGATTCCCACCTGGGCTCAGCTAATTATGAGTTTGGGACCTGGGGTTGCCTTGAGCAACTTACTGAATTTCTCTGGGCCTCGGTTCCTTTTCATAGTAGTCTCTGATGTTCATCAAGTACTGGGCGGAGTACATCTACTCTCCCGTTTGTCCTCAAGCCACCCGGCAAGGTATATCCTGTAATATTATTAGGATTAGTCATTTGCTCACAGCTGTTAACGTGGCCTGCGGGATCTTGACCTGAAGACTGAGTGATCCTAAAGGTTAGATATGAGACTCTAGTGGTAGCAAGAGCAAATATAGCTGCTGCCTTGTTCTTTCTTTTTTTAAAATCGAGGTAAATTTCTTGTATCATAAAATTAACCATTTTATTTAGTGACTTTTAAAAAAAAATTTTAATGTTTATTTTTGAGAGACAGAGAAAGACCATGAATGGGGGAGAAGCAGAGAGAGAGGGAGACACAGAATCCGAAGCAGGCTCCAGGCTCTGAGCTGTCAGCACGGGGCCCGATGCGGGGCTCGAACCCACGAACCGTGAGGTCATGATCTGAGCCAAAGTCGGATGCTCAACCGACTGAGCCACCCAGGCGCCCCGTATTGATTTATTTTTAAGTAGGCTTCATACCCAGCACAGAGCCCAACATGGGGCTTGAACTCACAACATGAAATCAAGACCTGAGCTGAGCTCAAGAGTCAGACACCTAACCGATGGAGCCACCCAGGCTCCCCATAAAATGAACCACTTTAAAGTGCCCAGTTCGGTGGTATTCGGTACATTCACGGTGTTCTGCAACCTTCACTTTACCTAGTTCCAAAGTATACTTTCCTCACCCCAAAGGAGGCCCTGCACCCACTCCCCCACCCCCGGCAACCACTAGTCTACTCTCTGTCTCCATGGAGTTGCCCGTTCTGGGCCTTTCCTATAAATGGAATCCTACGCCGTGTGACCTTTTGTGTCTGGCTTCTTTCATGGAGCGTGATGTTTCTGGGGCTCATCCCAGTCATGGCGTCTGTCAATGCTTCCTTCCTTTTCATGGCTGAATGGTATTCGGCTGTTGGGATTTAACCACACTCAGTGTATCCTCCCCCCTGTCGGTGGGCATTGGCTGCTGTGACTAGTGTCGCCGTGGACATTCGTACACAAGTGTTTGCTTGAGTTCCTGTTTTCAGTTCCAATTCTACCCGGGAGAGGCTTTGCTGGGACAAATGACAATCCTGGCGCTGAACTGGGTTTGGGGGCATGTTTCCTGGAGTGTGGTTGTAATGGGGTGATGGGCCCCGAGGGCCCCCCACCCCCCCCGGGGCTGGGAGCCAGCAGCTAAGCCCAAGTGCGGGCGCTGATGGAGAGCTGGATCGGCGTCTTCCTGTCCCTACCTACCTGGGCCCCCCTGACCTGTCCTCTCTTCTCAACAGACGTACCCGTGGAGAAGCTGGCCGCCATGTCCGCCTTGCGCCGCGTCAATCTCCGCTTCAACCCGCTGAACGCTGAGGTGCGCGCCATCGCTCCGCCACTCATCAAGTTTGACATGCTCGTGTCTCCTGAGGGCGCACGGCCCCCTCCACCTTAGGCCTCCCTCCTCGTGCCCACCCAGCAAGGGACAGAGGCCACCTGGCCTGGCACCCTGAGGGGAGGGAGTCCCACAGACCCGTGGGAGGCCGAGCCTGGGGGGCTGGGGGCGGGTGGGCCAAAGAGCACGTGGTGGGAGGGGGTGCAGCCGGCCCCGGATAGATAGCTTAGAGCAGTAGCGGGCCCTGGAATGCCCAGACGGAGGAGGTGAGGTGGGGCTGGAGCCTGGCCGCTCACAGCTTCTGTGCACACTTGGACAGGACCCCCACCCTCTCTGAGCCTTGTTACTTGGGGAAACGGGCAGTGGCGGAGAGGGCCTTTGCCTCCTCTGAGCTCTTTGGAGGCTTTTCGGGCAACGGATGCCTTCAAGTCACCTTCAAATCATCGGGCACCTTCTGAGCCCACAGATGGCCATCGCCGAGCGCTTTCTGGGTCCCTGTGGGTTTGAGACCTTGTTTCTGGTGTTGAGAACCAGCCTCTGCCCTGAGAGGACTAGAAGACAACCTCCATCCGTTTATCGTTTCCCGAGGACTGACCCACATGAGGCCCCCTCTGGGGCCCTATCCTCCGCCCTGTGGGTCTCTGGATTGGCAGGAGCCTGAACCGGGAGACACGGGAAAGCCGTGGCCAGAATGTGGTCGTGTGCTCTGGCCAGAGCTGAGAACGTGTATATAGGAGCCCAGTGGCCCATCGGGCCAGGAACCAGGAGGAGCAAATCAGGTCTGCCCTGTCCTTCCTCGTGATTAAGCAATCAGTGGCGTAGGAAGTTCTGAGGACAGACCAGGTGAGCCTGGCATCACCCCTTGAGCCCCAGGAGAGGTGACTTGAGAGAAACAAAGCCAATTGTGCCTGTGGCTCTGGTACAAGGTAGTTGGCTCTGGTGTCTCCCTCTGGCAGCAGCCCCACTGCCTCACCATTGGTCCACCGGGGGGCAGAAGGCTCTATGGACCATTGGATTTGTGGCTGGCCAGCTCCCAAGCTCCCACCCAAAGCCCGATGACCTAGTCATTCCTGGACCCTCCACCTGGAGTCTAGGATGTGGCCAGGCCACAGGGCTATCTACCACCCCTGTCTGCCCAGGACTGAGGGGTTTCCTGGGACACGGGATGTCAGTGCTACCACGGGGACAGTACCTGGCAAACAGGGACAACTGGCTTCCTACCAGGAGAGGGCCTGGGGCTCTTGATTTCTGATAGCATCTGTGGTTTGGAGAATCCCTGATCTCTCAATCCCCCAGGTATCTAGCTCCCGTCTACTCATCCGTGGAGCAGGCAGACTCACAGTCCACAGCCCATCTGGCCCGGACCTTCGTCTTGGTCGGGAGACACCCAAGGCTGCAGGACTTGGGGCAGGCCAGGCCACCAAACCCTACATCCATGCACTGGTAGCCACTCTTCCACCCCCAGGGCTAAGCCACTCCCAGCCCAGACCTTCATTCTCAGACTGCTGTGTTCCTTCCCCCCTGCCCAGGCCCCCTGTCTCTTGGCAAGGACTGTTGACCACCACTGTTGGCCCATCACTGAGCACTCAGTGTCCCGGGAGATGCTCATCTCATAAGGCCTGGCTTTCCAAGCTCTGGGAAAGGGGTTTGCAGGGCGAGGAGGAGGTCAGGGTGGGATTTTCGGGGCTGCAGGGTCCGCTGTGGATGAGCGAGAACTGTGGTCCAGGCCTTACCCGCCCTGTGCCCTGGGGTGGGCTTACTCCTTGTCAAAGAGGAGGTGCACTTTTCTGATACGCACAAAGGCGCTGTATGGCCAGAGCCTTGCAACTCAAAGTGTGGTCTGTGGACCAGCAGCACTGGCATCCATGGGAACTTGTTAGAAATGCAGAATCTCAGGCCCCACCCCAGAACTCCAGAATCAGCACCTGCATTCAACAAGAGCCCTAGGTGATTCCTGTAAGCACTTTACTGTTTGAGAAGTAACGGCCTAGGGGTGGCCCTGGGGCTGAGGTTCTCAGCCCTCCCCCTGCTACTCCAAGCCTCTGAGTCTGTGCTCACCCCCCTCCCTAAACTAGCTCTGGGAGACCCCGGGCCTTAGATCTTTTCAGAGTGTGTGTGACTCTCCCGGTGAAGGGAATGACCTGAAGTCACCAAGATATGAGGGTTGGGCTTGCCCGGCCCTCTGGACACTGCCTTTCTGGTTAACCTCTGCAGAGCTAGCTCCTGCTTCTAGGTCCTCACATCAGGCCCGTTGCAGGAGTTGCTTCTGGAAGTTCTTTTGTACTCCTCTTGGAGAGTTTGCCCTCGCCTGTCTGGGAAAGCTTGAGCAGTCAGAGAAACCCCCTAGTCACAGCCCCCAGTGTGAATGAGCCCTTAGCTTCAGTCTGCAATAAAGAATGCATTGGTTTCATCTGCCTGATTGGCGCTTCGTTCATTCTGTCCACACAGACCTCCCGTGGCCTGGGTGTTAAACCCCAGGGGCTGCCCCTCTTGTTGGAAACTTGAGATTTAAAAGGATGCCCTGGGGTGATACTCAGAATACTCCCAGATGGGTGCAGGCCCTGCCGGTAGGAGTGATACGTGCCCAAGAACCATGCTGCTGCAGGACAGACAGATGCCAGCCCTGGGGGTGCCACACACTTGGAAAAGGATGAAGGGACCTGCTGTTCCCTACTCGCGTGTGTGCTCTCTCTCTCTCTTTTTTTTTTTTTAATTTTTAATGTTTATTCATTTTTTGAGAGAGAGACAGAGAGCAAGCAGGGGAGGGGCAGAGAGAGAGCAAGACACAGAATCCAAAGCAGGCTCCAGGCTCTGAGCTGTCAGCACAGACCCTGACACAGGGCTCGAACCCACAAACTGGGAGATCATGACCTGAGCCGAAGTCAGACACTTAATCGCGTGAGCCACCCAGGTGCCCACGCCCCCTCTCTCTTAAAAATGTCTTTAAATGTTAACTTATTTTGAGAGAGAGGGAGTACGAGCAGGGTAGGAGCGGAGAGAGGGGAAGAGAAAGAAAGAATCCCAAATAGGCTATGCACCGTCAGCACAGAGCCAGATGCGGGGCTCGATCCCACAAACTGCAAGATCATGACCTGAACCAAAATGGAGACTTGGACGCACAAATGACTGAGCCACCCAGACACCACACGTTAAAAAAAAAATGTTTAAGTCCGATTTTGTTTTCTAAATCTGAAAGATCAACTCAGTTTGTCTTGAGTTTTGTGCCACAGACTCCATTATTTTTATTTAACAGAGTTTAGTGGCATCTATTCAGGTGGCAGATATTAACTCATTGAATCCCGTAACAACCCTAGCTAGTGCGGAGCTGGACAAAATCCCTTTCCTTCTCTGGGCCGTTTCCTGTCTATAAAGGGGCCTCACCAGAAGATCTCCAAGGGCCTTTCTGGAACATGCGATCCCTCTTTCTTCATGTTGGATCAACCTGGATACAGGCTGCCCACCCTCACCCCAAAGGCCAGACAGAGGGCTCCGTTTCTGCTGGCCCAATGCTGGCTCACCAAAAATAGCACCCGATCGGTCCGCTCATCAGACAAAGCTCGAGACTCCTCGCGGCAGAGAAGCTCTGCCTCGAGAGAGTCCGACTCGCGTCCTCCCTGCAGGAGGACAAAAGTCACGGTGGTTAGACTTCGGAGTCTGGTTTCAGGTGGGTTTTCAGTGTGGCGGAGACAGACACGTTGCCCGAGGCTGGGTGAAGATTATGGTCCGGTTTTAGGGATGGACGGCATTTGGAGGCAAGGAGTTCAAAGAGTCTTAAGACGTACACTCTTGGCTGATGCTATTCACTAAAGAATTGAGCAGTTGGTTCCTTTAAATGATTCGGGAAGCTCCCAGAATGAACAACAAACTTCTTTACAACTTTTACTTCCTGGGCAAGGGCTTCCTGGCATGGGACCATTATGCTGAAGAAGACGGTGGTATAACAAAGTCTTATTAACGTAGACAGTAAGCTGTGTGGGGCTGGAGGGGTTTTTAAATTACCGTTGAGATAGAGCTGACGTATAACCTTATATTAGCTTCAAGTGTCCAGCTCGATGATTCAGTCTACGTACACATTGTGAAAAGACCACCGCAATGGCTAGTTGACGTCCATCACCACACGTAGAGGGTATCGATCGTCAGTCTCTCCGGAACACCATGTCGGACCCCGCTTGGGTGCTGCCCTTTCTGTGAAACGTGCCGGCTGCTTCTCAGAAAGCCGGCCCTGGTGTGGGAGAAGTTTCTGGAAGGGTGATTGCTGGCGGCCGCCCCAGAAGGCCTGACCCGAGCCCCTGGAGAGATGCCAAGGCTGGGAAGGGCAGCCTGGGAGACCACGTGACTCGGGCCCAGGGGCAGCCAGACCATGCTGCGTCCAGACCTGTGTCTCAGGGCCCGGTGGGCCGGACCCTGCCCTCAGAGAAGGGCCAAAACCCAGCTGCTTTAGGTCTGAGCAAGAGCACCCAGTGAGCTCCTGCTGTTTACCAGCACCGGGCAGGCATGTGTGTGTTTCTCATTTACCATTGGCAATCAATCCCCCCCTCGGCACCCACCGAGCAGGTGAGGAGACAGCGTCAGTGAGGGGTTAGCAAGGGCCCAGAGAGGAACAGAGCTGGGGGGATTGAACTGGGAGGCCGGCTCGGGCAGGAGAAACGACGGCTTTCTCCAGCTCACACGCGGCTTTTCGCATCACAGTCCTGTGAAGAGGCCTCTCTGAGCCTCACTCTCCTCATCTGGGAAACGGGTGCTCCCGCTGCCTTCCTTCCCTAATGTCGGAGGGGTTAGCCACAGATGATGCGGGGAAGCAGCCCTCGGTGAGGAGCGCTGCACCCATTTCATACGCCCGAGAGCTTCCTCTCCCATCCGCGGACACCTGCCTTGTGTGAGCACCGCCCGAATGCTTCCGCAAGAACCTTCCGGCTCTCAGGGCACACGCGCCTGTCACGCATCGCTGGAGCACATCTGGATGCTGGGGGGAGACCGACTCCCACGGGGAATGAGAAGACCGACAGACACCCCCACCCCACCCCCTGCCGCCACCCGCCCACCCCACGCTCACCGGTTCAGGCATCTCTGAAACTCTGTCGCAGGCTCTAGAGGTCAACAGATGACTCAGGATGGTGAGGCCCTCAAGGCCTTGGCTCGGGGCCAGCTGGGGCTCACGATGCACCGTGTGTGTGCATCCAAATTCTTACAGCCACGGGACCCGGGCACCCTCTTTCCTGTAGACCGGAGGCACTTAAATTAGGGTGTCTTCGAGGTGGCCCCTGCGGGACTGCCACCTCGTACGGCCCCAGTGGGCGACATTCGTGATGCACTCTAGCTAACTGGCACCAGTTACACCGAGGACAATGCGAACGGGCTCCTGAAATCGTGCAAGGGACGGCCCTGGGTCTCTGGACCATACGAGAGAGTCACTTGGGCGTTTTTGGAATACGGGTTCCCAGGCCCGCTGGAGCCCCAGTAAGCCAGACTGGAAGCGGAGCCCACACCCCTGCACCTTGAAGGGCCTCTGTTCTCCCCTGCGCAGCACCCAGAGCGGCGTTCTAAATCCCAAGTCACTCATCCGCCCAAGCCCTGCGGCGGTTCTCCAATGCACTTCAACACAAGTCCTTATAATGGTCTTCAAGCCTGATGTTTTCCTCCTTCCATTACTGCTGTTTCGTGCTACCCGCTCCTTCACTGCACTCCGGGCACACTGGCTTCTGCTGTTCCTCTAATACTCCAGGCTGCTCGTGCCTCAGGGCCTTTGCATCTCACCAGGGAAGTCTGCCTCCCAAGGACTGACAAGTAGTAGGACATCCTCCTCACTGTGGTCCTCCCATCCCTCACAAGCCACGAGGTGCCGTGGCTGGGACTCTTCCTAAGTGGAGTGGCCGGTAGCTGGTACCCACAGGCCGCATGGGCAGTCCCCTAGCACCCCCCCCCCCCCCACCAGCCTGCCACTGTGCCTAAAGTCCCGCCACTATGAGACCACTGCTTATGTTTAGGCTCTCCCTGTGATCGATCTTATTCCGGCCCCTGTCAGGATGGCGAAGGGGGGTTCCCTAGAGAACCTCCCTGAGAGGTTGCCCGGGCCCTTGCCGCTCAAAGCGTAGTCCTTGAGCGGGCAGGATCGACAGCACCTGGGGACGTGTCGGAACTGCAGAGGCCTGGTCCCTCCCCAGAACCTCTGAGTCCGAGTCGCATTTTAACAAGACGCTCACGTGGTCTGCGGACCCCCTGAAGTTTGAGAGCCTGGCTTTCGCCGGCTGAGGCGCAGTCTCGCCACGTCAAAGTCCCTGTGGCCCGCAGCGCCCGAGTGTAATTTTCAGAAGCTAAAGACCTGTGTCTTCTGATAGCATGAACACGCGCCAAAGATTTCATTCAGTTTTATTAACTGATGAGGGAATCCGTAAGATGGTAAAGCTCATTCCCAGAGCACTTGAGGGACTGGGGTTTCTGTAGCTCTTTACGGAAGAAACAGCTGGGGCAAGAAATGGTCACCCGGGGCCGACGTTCCTTCCTGCTGTAAAACAAATCCACAAGTTCACTGGTAACTTCTTAAGAGCCTGTGCCCTTCGCTAACGGCAACTAACAAACCACCGTGGTACATTCACGTGGGCAAGCCTGTTGAACAGCACTTCGAGCGCGCACTTTCTGTCTTGGCCTCGTCTCTAGGTTTGGTAACATTGCCTAATAACAGATTCCCTTGGGAGGGTGTGACTGTTCCCCGGCCCCAGCAGATCACCAGCTCTGTGTTTCCGTTAAAGGATCCAAAACCTTGAGGGAAAGGAAAACCAACACTGCAAGAAAAGGAACAGAGTAAAAAAACAAAGAAACGACACCAAAAAAAAAAAAAAAAACCAGAGGAGGTGAAAAAAAGCAAAATAAAAATGCACACTAACAACTTACCACGTGTCTGTGACTTTGCCAAGTGCTTTCCATTTCTTTTCCCCCTTAGTCCCCACAACGACGTAGGAGATCGCTACTTTTTGTGTTTCCGTTTTCTAGATGAAGACACTGAGGACTGGAGGAGCCCGGGATCCTGGCCAAGGTCAGAGAGAATAACTGGCATGCAAACCCAGGCCTTTCGAACACGGTCGATGTTTCTTAGAATTGTCGTCCAGAGCCCAGGAAATGGTTTACAAAAGCGCCCCCCACCCCAACCTGGAGGAGGCCCCTGGGCGGCCTCCAGAAAGCTGCCCGCCTTCCCCAAGAAGCTTCAACACCTTTGCCAAACATGTGTTCTTCCTGACACTGTGGAACTTGACCTGAACCCCGCTTTGAGCCAGAAGCCTGCACGGCCACCACCCAGGGTGCTGGAGCCCACCCCGCCCCTCTTCCAGAAGAGACTTCTTCCAGAAGAGACTTCTCTTCCAGAGAGAGACTTCTCTCCCCAGAAGAGACTTACCTTCTCCAGAGGAGAAGGTAACTGTCAGAGTAAGAAAGTTCTTCTGGTCCAAACCTCTCTCATTTATTTTTGAGAGAGGCAGAGAGAAAGAGAGAATCCCAAGCAGGCTCCGCGCTGTCAGCACAGAACCCTGTGCTGGGCTCGATCTCATCAACCGTGAGATCGTGACCTGAGCCGAAATCAAGAGCCGGACATTTAACCCACTAGCCACCCACGTGCCCCAACCTCTCCCATTATCTAGATGGGAACACCGAGTTCCAGAGGGAGTGTTCCAAAGGGCACGTGGAGAGGCTTGCCCAAGACTGAGCAGGGAGCTGGGGGCAGAGCCCTAACAAATGCCCAGGCTTCCTGGCTCCTGCCTTGGGTTCTTTCTGGGGCCCTCCCTGGGGCCCGCGGTTGGGGGAGCTTGTCTGCCTCGCACTCCCCGCCTCTCCTCCAGGGCCATGCTGCTGTAGCCGAGCTGTGGGAGTGAGTCAGCCATTAGAGCCTTCACTCGTCATTTATAAATGCAGATAACAACTCGGACCTCCTTCCTTAGGGAGAGCTCACTAATCAGCATTTGAAAGCATTCTGAAGGAAGCACTCCTCAGAGGCTGACTGGGGAGAAGGAGGGGCACGTCCGGGCTCCCAGAAAGGGCCCCCACCTCGGTCTAGACCCCAGCCTCTCTGCAGCTCCCCTGGCCTTCAAGGGCATAGTCCCTCCTCCCCTAACCCCCTCCACGACCACCAAACAGATGCTGGAAACCCCAGCAGCGTGCTGGGGTCTGCTTCCCAGGGACTGTATTGCCACCAGGCTGAGACCCCTACCCCTTCCCTGTGGATCTGAACCTTTTCAAAATGATGGCTGTGCCATCGGCCTTCCTTGCCCTAAAGGCCAAGTGTGTTTTCATTTCCAGGCTGGGAAAGAGAGCCTGGGTCTCCCATCAGAGATGCTTGGCTTTCCCACCGCCCAGGATTTCCCACAGGGCACCCTGTAGCTTCATGCCAACCTCTCCTCAGGCTCCTATCAACTCTCTCAGGCAGCTCAAAACACACCTCCAATCCGGCTGAGCGGAGAAGGAGCTCATGTGAGGGGCCGGCCTGGGCCTGTGCATTCCATCCGTACCCACCCAAGGCCTGTGACCAGGACACTAAACCTCCAAGGCCTGGGGTGCCCGGGTGGCTTGGTCAGTTGAGCATCTGACTCTTGATTTGGGCTCAGGTCATGATCCCAAGGTCGTGGGATCGAGCCCCGCATTGGGCTCTGTGCTGAGAGTGGAGCCTGCTTAAGATTCTCCCCCTCTCTCTCAACACCCCCCCAACCATCTCCCTGTGTCCCTTTCCCCCACTTATATGCTCTGTCTAAAATAAATCTGAAAAATAGAGAAAATAAACTTCCAAGGAGAAAGGCGGTCCTTCGGGCACGATATTGTCTCCTTTGACCTCCCTCACTGCCCCCCCCCACCGAAAGCTTGATTCTAAGACGATCCCCCTCTACCTCCTCCCCTGCTCCCTTGAGACCCTTCTCCAAGCAGGTGTCCACATTGATTCTTCAGTACAGAAGGCTCTTCTCCTGTCAAGGAGCTTCTCCATCTCCCTGTCCTCATGCCTCCTCCTGGTACCCAGCTCTTCAGGTGGAAATCTGTTTCCAGGACAGTGGGGCTCTCCGTGAAAAGATTCCTTGCATTACAGCTGATGGGGGTGGGTCGGGATGGGGAGCAGCCCCCCTGAGGATGAGGGGCCAGCCCAAGAGCTGGGCCAGAATGGGCAGAGAAGGAAGCCCCGAAGGGCAGACCCCCTCAAGATGGACAGAGATCGCTTCTGTGCCCTGGTTGATTACACCCATAGTTTCTCAGATGCTGTCAGAGGGCCAAGACCCTCGAGGCTGGGGTGGGGGTGGCAGGGCCAATGCCCAAGGAGTCCAGAAGAGGGTTCTTTCTCTTTTAGCCAGCTGTGCAGTGTGGGGTAAGGAAGACATCGACTAATGCAGTGGCTTCACCTGCAAAATAGGAACAATGGTGCCTTGATTAAGGCACGGTGCGGTCAGGTGAACCTAGGAGAAACCAGAACGTTAAGGTGCCTCGGGTTTCCTGGGAGCCCCTTTGGGATAAGGAGGGGAGTGAAAGGGGGCACTTTTTTTTTTTTTTTAAATCTGCATGGAAAGATCTTTACCCAGTCTATCTGTTTGGCTTCTACCCATAGCTTTGGGGATAAGGAAGGGCGCCATATTATGGGCACCTGACTTCTAATCCCACAGCAGCCTTGACAAGAGGATCACAAATCTCGCTGTGCAGACGGGGAAGAGGAGGTTAGACGGCTTAAATGACTTACCCTGGGTCACGCGGGTAATAAATGGTGGAGGAAGAACTCACACGCAGGTCTTTCTATCCACGGCATTGCCCTCCCTGCCCCTCAGAGGCTGGACCCACTGAGATCGTTGTGGGTGGTGCTCGGGCGTGTTCGTGTGCTTAGGCATCGGGCAAAGGCGGAAGAAGGAAGTCTGTAGAACAGGAGGCAGAAGGAAGAAAAAAGAGGCTTTGTGATCCAGAACCATTCAAATAAAAAAGATGGGGAGTGTGCGAACTTGGCCACAAGCCTAAGTGAATGCCCTAGAACGATGTGGCTGCTGAGGAAAAGTGAAAGGCAGGGAAAAGCGAAAGAAGGGGGGCGGGAGTGAAAAAGTGGGCTTTTAGTCAAAGCCTAGTGCCCACATTAATTCAGCTCCTATTTATTGAGCACCTGCTATGTTCCAGGCACGGCTGTAAGTGCTTGACTGTATGGTGGGTACTGTTATTCTCCCTATTTTGTGGAACAGGGGAAACCGAGGCACAGAGAGGTTATATAACTTTCCCCGAAGTCACACCTACAGTGAATGGCAATGCCAGGCTATGCAGATGTCACAGCGGTGCCCTGACCTGCACGTTGATCAAGGCGGCTTGATAGGACCTGTCACAGTCAGAGGGACTCTAAGAACGGTGAGCACGTCCCTTGGAAGGTGGATGTGATGGGATCATTACTCAAGACGGTAATGATATGAGTAAGATTTATGGAGCACTTACATGTGCCAGGCACTATTTCAAGTGCGTCACATAGAGTAACTCCATTCATCTTCAACACGGCTTTAGGAGATAAGTACTATTTTTTGTCCCATTTAACAGATAAGCCTGAGGCAAGCCACAGGAAGAAAAAAAGCCCAAAGAAAATCAGATGTTAAGCCTGCGGCAGGGCGGCCTCGAGAGAGTGCTCTCCATCCCCCCTTTTCTCTAAGGGCCATCTACCCCGGGCAAAGAGAGGGTGATTTGAGGATCCAGACACCTGCCCCAGGGCGGGGTTAGACCCAGTGGCCTCTAAGGCCTTCCAGCCCTGAGACTGGGACAGCCACTCAGGGCAGAGGAGGAGCTGGAGGGAGGCTAGGAAGGAGCTGGATTCCAACCCTTTCCTCAAAACCCCGGATATAGACCCCACCCCAGCCCACCCCCAATACAGGATGGAATGGGCCATTCACTCTCATCTGCCTGGAAACCAGGATCTTCGTTCATGTGACAAAAGTCTATGGCGGTGACTACTGGGGGATGATGAGGGCTGGGATAACGGGAGGGCTCTCCCATCCTGCTCAAGGGACCATTTGTTGGACACCTACTAGGTGCTGGGCAGAAACTTTGACATCTCACGTACTCCCCTCGAAACCATTTCACAAACGCAGAAACGGAGACTAGGGTGCGGTCTTAGAAACTTGTCCCGGGGGAAAGCGGTGAACGCCTGGGCTCCCTGATTCCAAAGCTAGTGGCCATCTAGGAGACACATTGTGCCCACTCTCCTCGCAGAGCTCAGAGCTGATGGCGAGCCCCCACCTCCCTCCTTTGGCGCTCCTGTGTACTCACAGCTGCCTCTCATCCCCTTCTCAGCGGGGCCCCAAGGTCCTGGACACTAGGGTGGGTGACTAGGGGTCAGGCTGGGGTGGGATAAAGAGGAGGTGCGGGGCCGGGGGCCGGGATGTGTGGCACCGGAGAGAGGTACAGAGTTAGTGGACGTCGCTGGCAGAGCTGCAGTAGGTGGTGGGGAGTGTCCCCTACTTTGGAGGGGCGCTGGGTCCCTGCGGAGACAGCCTCGTCCACGAGGCGGGCCCGGCGCACAGCGGGCAGGGGGCGCTGCGGCTGGCACAGGCGTGCGGGTTGCCATGGCGACGGCGCCGCGCGCTGGCCCCCTCCCTCGCTCCAGCCTCGGGAGGCGAGGGGCAGCGGGCTGCCGGCTGCAGAGCCAGGCAGGCAGCAGCGCTGCGCGGGAGCCCGACCCCTGCCGGGCTCACTCTGGGCCCTGAGCGGGAGCGGGACCCCGCGAAGGACCGGGCCCTGCGGGCGCACGCCCCCTGCCCGCTTCTTCCCGGCCCCGGACTCGATCCGCTGAGCTCAGAGGTAGGGGCGCGGGCAGGCCGACCAACCCAGCGCCCGGAGACTTCCCCCCTGCCCTGCCAGGTCTGAGGGGCCCGCTGTGCCCTTCCCCAGAGCCGGCAGGAGTGGGCAGCATGGAGGGTGAGTGAGCCCGGAGCTGGGGCTGAGGGTGGGCTCAGGTACTGACTCAGGAGCAGCGAGCCAAGGGAGGGCAAAGGGGCTGGGGTATCTGATCACTGACAGCTGTCCAGAGCCAGGCACTGTGACAATGTGTGTGTGACAGCAGCAGAAAGACACTGAGAGAGGGAGAGAGAAAGACCTAGAGTGCTCCGTACTGTGTGTGCGTGTATGTGTGTGCCAGAGACAGAGACAGAGAGACAGGGCGGGAGAAAGAGATCTGGTGCCTCTCTGTCCGTGTGTGCATGCACCCTGCCTCCTGCGTGGGCAGGGGGTCATTTGAAACCAGGTGAGCTCAGCTATTGACCTCAGTGGAATTGTCACCCACCGACTTTGCTGGCTAGAAGGAGTGGGACTAGTGGGGGGAGGGGAGTGGCGATGGAATTCTAGACGAGACCTCTTCCACGCAGAGAGAATTTTTCTTTCTAGAAGAAAGGTGGATTTATGGACCTGACCCGCAGGACTCTGAAGGATAAGTCCCTGGTAGAAGACTGCTTGCTCCAACCTTAGCAAGTGGGGGGTCCAGAGCCCCATCTCAGCCATGGTGGGCAAGGGAAACCATATTTAGACTAAGAGCCTAGAGGACTGAGGACTGGTCCGCTGGTTTGCTGGGTGTCTTTGGGGTGGTGCCTAAACCTCTCTGGGTCACTGGTTACCCATCTGGTTTTTTTTTTTTTTTTAACATTTTATTTATTTTTGAGACAGGGAGAGACAGAGCATGAACAGGGGAGGGTCAGAGAGAGGGAGACACGGAATCTGAAACAGGCTCCAGGCTCCGAGCTGTCAGCACAGAGCCCGACGCGGGGCTCGAACTCACGGACCGTGAGATCATGACCTGAGCTGAAGTCGGCCACGTAACCGACTGAGCCACCCAGGCGCCCCTTTACCCATCTGTTGAAGGGAGAAACTTACATTTAGCCGGCTTCACAGGGTGGGTGTAAGGGTGAAATAAGGCAAGACGCGTTGAACAAATTCATACCGGTAAGAGAGGCTACTTCAAAAGATCATAAAACCTTGAAATTCCAAGGAAATGATTGGACTGCAGGCAAGAAAGAAAAGAGAGTTTCACAGAATGTCTTGCGCCGCTGCACTTGCAGGGTTTGAAAAGCGCACACACACAAAGATGCGGTGAGGAAGGCATAACCCAAGATGAATCTGGAAGGTTGGCAGGATCCGCAAGCACAGTGTTAGCAAAACAGCAAAGCTCGAGTGAAGAGAAGCCCGGGGAAATTAACAAAGGCAGAGCAAAGAGCTTTCGAAGGCTAAGGATAATAAGGAATTCGGCTCGGGGCTCGAGATAGGTGATACAAGCTTAACGCACAAGGGAGGGCAGGCGGAGCAGGGCACAGGCAATTTTACTCCAAATGATAGAATAAAGAGCAGAAGGAGGAAATTGAAGCCCAAGACAGGTGATGGGAAGAAGGCATCGAAGCCCAGACAAGTGACATCCCAGGGACGTGGAGGCAGATGTAATCATTGCCTTAAAAGAAATTACAAAGGATGAAAAAAATGCGAGAAAACTGAAGACGGGCACCTGTCCTGATTTTCAAAAAAGGAAGTAAAGGGAGATTTTTAAAAAAAGAAGAGAAATCTCTCACCTGCTAAGATTAATACCGGCCTCTATGAAAATGCCGAAATAGATTATCAAACACGTGGAGAAAACTTAGGAAACAATGACGCAATTCTGAAGATCTCAGAATTTTGTCAAACGATGCCGTCCTGAACACTTGCAAAGATATATGCATGAGCATTTTCATCGCAGTGCAAAACTGGAGACCATCTAGAGGCCCATAATTAAGCAAATTAAATGATGAAACACATCTGCCGTGGCATAGCATGTAGACATTAAGAACTGCATTGAGGATTGTATTTACAGGCATGAAAGTATGTTCCCTGCCCACCGTGAGTAATTTCATAAAAGTAGGTTTTAGAACCCACGTAGAGTACGATCCCCTTTACGCAAAATTACGTAGGCTTGTTATTGGCGATGTATGTAGAATGTCTGCAAAGAGATGGTCACTAACATCTTCGTTTGGATTCCCCCGCTTCTGAAAGTGTACCCTAAGACAAGGGCTCAGGTACGGGGAGTTTCTCTGATGCTTGAAAGCGGACGTCAAGAGAGCAGAGTGGCGGGGGGGGGGCGCCTGGGTGCCTCAGTCGGTTGAGCGTCTGACTTCGGCTCAGGTCATGATCTCACAGTTCGTGGGTTTGAGCCCCGCATCAGGCTCTGTGCTGAATGCTTGCTCAGAGCCTGGAGCCTGCTTCAGATTCTGTGTCTCCTTCTGTTTCTGCCCCTCACCCGCTCACGCTTTGCCTCTGTTTCTCAAAAATAAATAAATGTTAAAAAAAATTAAAAAAAAAAAAGAGAGAGCAGGGTGGGAGAGGGAGAAAAGACAAGAAATGGGTGCATGAACGAGCTGGGTTTAGCTGCGGGCACCTGAGGGCTCTGTCCCTCTCGGGACCCTCTGGGGAACGTGCAGAGAGCTGCACGTTTGCTCCTTTCCACTGGCTCTCCTCCTGCACTCCTAGAAGGTTCCTGTTCTTGGCTTCAAAGGAAGCAGAGCAGAGACACCCTCGGGTGCAGGCTTGGTGAGGTGCGGGAGGTGCCAGGAATGGTCCACCACAGCTGGACCTTCAGGCTGAAGGGGTCCACAGCAAGAGGCGTCACGGACACATTGGCCGCGGGGTTATCTCTGTGTGTGCGATTTCAGTGATGTTCACTCTCTTCTTTGGTAGTTAGTGCTCAGGACTGGTTTATAAGAAGTGCATCATGGTTTTCTAAAAAAAAAAACGTGTTTTTTTTTTTCAAGAAGAAGGGAAATAATGTAGTACTTGTGAGTAGCCCAATATTAGTGTTCTTTAAAAGCAAATTGGACTGGGGGGGGCTGGGGGGGGGCTCGATCAGTTGAGCCTCTGACTTGGGCTCAGGTCATGATCTCACGGTCTGTGGGCTCGAGCCCCGCGTGCGCGGCTCGAACTCACACACCGTGAGATCATGACCTGAGCTGAAGTCGGTTGCTCAGCCGACTCACCCACCCAGGTGCCCCCCAAATTTCTTCCTTCAGACTGGAACAAAGATGAATTGCAGCATTTCGGCAGGACACAGCAAAGATCTTTCGTGAGAGCCCTGGAAACTGATGGAAAGATGTGGGAAGGGCCTGGAGGACTGATGACAGGGCTTTCATTAAAGGCTTCAGTGCAACGTAAGGGTCCCTCGGGCTCCCACTTGGACCTGACATTAAGCAATTTAGAGGGAAATTGAAAGGCATCCTTATCAAATCCTTGGATAAGGACCACAAAACCCACATGGCAACAGACTGAAGATTTAAGGGTATCTCAACATGCAGATCGAAACCAAGAAAATGAAATGTAAATGTAAGTGAAATGCAAAGTCCTAAATTTCAGTCCAAAAAGTCAACTGTGTCCATTTACAGTGAGGGAGCCCTGGCTTGTACTCCTGAGGACAATTACTGGACAGAATAAAGCGGACCGTCAGTAAGATGGGCCTAGAACCCCTTTCCCTGGTTGTTCTGGTGGGACAAAGGTAGGGAGAGGGGGGTGATCCTGGGGACAGGGGCTCACTCTCATTCCATGTGGCCCCAGGGATCGGAACTCGGACAGGTGGAGGCAAGTTACATTAAGATGATTCAACTCAACCATCAGGAAGAACTTTCTAGCACTCAGAGCTGGCCTAGAAGCTAGCTGCTCACCACATCTCATTATCCAGCTTGGACGAGGGAGTGCTGATGGGAGCCTGAAGGGGGAATTCTTGGGTGGCTGGACCAAAAATATGGCCTGGAGGGGTCTCTGAGGGCCAAAAACCTTCTCCCAGGGCCTACAGATGGACGCCGCCGTCTGCTGAGCCTCCTGCAGACTTGCTGGGGCCCAGCCGGGCAGTAACCCCCATCTGACTTCCCACTGGCCTTGGCCGTGGTGTTCCGTGCTCTAAGTCAGCGGACCACAGCAAATCAGACCTATTCCCCACCCCCACTTCCAGCCCAGCCCCGTCTAGTGGCTTCCTTGGCACCCGTGGCAGCCTCCACAGCTGCCGCCTGGCCCGGGAGCTATGTGGCGGAGGGAGGCCCCCGGGGCTGGGAGGAGGTACGCGTCCAGTGGCTGGAGGTGGGAGTACTGTGGAGAAGTGGCCCAGGCAGCGGAAGAAGGTCATTGGAGAGAGGAGAGGAGTAAGCCAGCCATCTGCCTCCAGTGCAGGACACAGAAACGTCTTGTCCGGGTAGCTTCTGCTTTTCCAGGCCCCCTGGAAACGCTGCCAGAGGCATCGCGCCCTGTGCGTTTTTGCAAAACACTTCACCGCCTTGGAGCGGCTCATCCCGCCGGGGAAGTGGGCAGGGAGACCGCGTCACCTCCATTTAACAGACGATAAAATTGCGCTCAGGAGGTGCCGCTTGCCCTGGCTTGAGCTAAAGCAGGTCTGCTGGCTTCTGCACAAACGGCCCAGATTCTGGGGACACCTGGGGCTGCGGCCTCCATGGAGACCGGCTATCCGGCTTCGTGCTGATGACCCTTGGCACCTTCCTGGCTTGTGAGGAGTGGGGAATGGGAGGGGTCTCAGCTGCTGCTGGGAGGCAGAGGCCAGGCGGATGCCTGTCTGTTTCTCCCGGGAGCCAGGGTCTGTCTGACGGCAGTGTGTCCTGCTCCTACCAGTGAGTACTTCTGCTCCAATCATTGTGTGGCCATTCCACTGCAAAGACCCCAGGTTATTAGAGCCAGGAGAGGCCTGGGTGAGCAGGTGCTCAACCCTGGCCTTAGAAATGAGGGAACTGTAGCACAGAGGGTGGAACTCACAAACACCGCTAATTTCTACCAGATCGACTTAGGATCCAAATGCAAAATAATTAAATTCAGTCTCTCCTCAAAAACCTTTTGCCACTCTCTCTTTAGTAACTAAAATTGAACCATTGGAGCTTTTTCTTTTTTTTTCTGATTTAAGGTTTGACTCCCTTTGAAATGCAAACACCGAAAAGAGACACTGCACTTGAAGCTGTTCTGAGTCATTTCCTCATCTGTGTGAACCAAGTCATCAGGATTATTTCTGAAAGAAGATCGTGCTAGAGAGAGCACATAAGGATCTTGGGACAGGGATGCTGAAGCTTCAGGTGGTGATGCCTGGTTGGGAAGTACTGGTGGGGGACGAATGGAAACCAAGGGAGTTAAGCGTTCACCTTCCATTACTTCTCGATTGAGCTCAGGGTAGACCGGGTCTGGGTCCGGCCACTCGTGTGCCTGTTTCTTCAGGAAAGGTTTCAGATGACGCCTGCATCGTGTCGGCTTTGCAGGTGTAGCCTGGGGAAGGCAGGGACCCCTTGGATCCAAGATCCCCAGTTGCTGCAAAGGGACACTGGAGATCTTAACAGGTGGCCGGATGATACCAAGAGAAGAGGAGAAAATGATTGCAGGTGGCAGAACCAGAACCAGGGGCTCAGGCTCAGCCTGGGTCACCTGGCTTCCTTGATGGACTCTGAATCCTCGAGCCAAGCAAAACTGCCTCCTTTGCTCCAAGAGCATGTCTCTGCTTCTGAGCTTTGATTTCCTCTCTGTGCGATGAACAGTTCTTTCCTTGTCAGAGAGAGCTCGATGCTGTATCAAAAGTAGTTCGAGGGGCGCCTGGGTGGCGCCGTCGGTTAAGTGTCCGACTTCAGCCAGGTCACGATCTCGCGGTCCGGGAGTTCGAGCCCCGCGTCGGGCTCTGGGCTGATGGCTCAGAGCCTGGAGCCTGTTTCCGATTCTGTGTCTCCCTCTCTCTCTGCCCCTACCCCGTTCATGCTCTGTCTCTCTCTGTCCCCAAAATAAATAAAAAACGTTGAAAAAAATTAAAAAAAAAAAGTAGTTCGACAGTAATGGAAACGGTATATATCAGAGCCAATGGAATATAGCTAAAGCAGTGCTTAGAGGAAAATTGATAGCCTTCAGGACCTATATTAATTGCCACCATTTATTAATTGTCTGCATGTTCTGTGCCCTGTGCCTGATAGTGGGGATCTTTCTGAGATGGAACAGGCATTGTTTCTGCCCCTAAGGCATTTCTAGCTTCGTGGAAGAAAAAACATTTCTGCACATAGCTGAAGAGGAAACTGAATGTGACCAGTGCTACAGGTAGACCCTGGTGAAGAAATCAGAGAACCCAGAAAGGATGCTCCTGGCCATATGCTTAGCCTTACCCAGAGCGAGAGAGAGGAAAGTCCCTTCCCTTTATGCTCTCCCTGTAAATTCCTTCTACCCTTATATTCTAAGGTCTGAAATTCCTTCAAATGAGCTGGGAGTATAGGCTTAATATGTGAGTAAAGAGCAGCTCAGTGTCGTCAATTCTCACCGAGGGGTAAACGATTTGCATCAGAACCTTCTTTCCGGAATCTAGCTTTTGAATGAGTAAAACAGAGAAATCGGGAGGGCTCCAGGAGGAAGTGAGGAGAGATGCAAGGATTTCAGAGTAGAAGAGAAAGTGCAAAAAGAGGCTGGTTTGGCTCCTTCAGCTGCTGCAGAAACCCTTCAGCCCTCAACCTTGGCCTTTGCCAACCCAAAGGATTCTTGGAAGGCCTACCTGCTCTTACTCACCAGGAAGGGACCAGACTTGGGGCGCCTGGGTGGCTCAGTCGGTTGAGCGTCCAACTTTGGCTCAGGTCATGATCTCGCGGTCTGTGAGTTCGAGCCCCACGTCGGGCTCTGTGCTGACGGCTCGGAGCCTGGAGCCTGCTTCCGATTCTGTGTCTCCCTCTCTCTCGGCCCCTCCCCTGCTCATGCTCTGTCTCTCTCACTCTCAAAAATGAATAAATGTTAAAAAAAATGTTTTTTTTAAAAAGAAGGGCCAGACTTGCAAGATCTGTGTTGCTGCAGTGGGTGCCTGGGATGTGGTGGGCTTTAGCTCAGCTGCCAGGAGGGACAGAAATGAGGTCACAGGTCTCAGGAAGCCTCCTTCCTCAGTAGTGATTGCCTGACACACCCACCCTTCACTCCCCTGTGCGGCCCCAACACAGGGCTTGCCCAGGCTGGTCTCCTTGGGAACAAACCCAAATCAACTGGGACCTCGCTATAACCCCTTGGTCCCCTGCAGCTGCCTGACAGATAGCTGATATAGTCAAGATGCAGCCCTTAGGTCTATGAAACCCTTTAGCATTTACTCGGATATCTTGCTGAACCTGGGAACAACCCCCTGAGGTCGGGAGTCCAAGAAGCCCAGGCCATCTACCTTTGAAAGCCACGGAGAACACAGGGAAGTGAAGTGGGTCCCCCCAGTTCACAGAGGCGTACCAAGGGGTGATGTACAGGGATTAAGCTCCCCTATCAGCGGTCCTCAAACATCCCCAAACTACACATACCTCCTTGTAAAAACTGGCCAAAAGCAGCTTTAAGAGAAGTCCCCAAGCTTCGCCTTCAAATCAAATTCCCACACACACCCCCACGAGCCCCTCTTCCAGGCAAGTTTTGGAGTGACCACCCCTGGGCCAATTCTCAAGGCCATGTTTTCGGACTCCCGGGTCAGTGTCCTCTCCCGTCTGCACCGGCAAAGACTTCATGGAGGATGGCATGGCCTGGTAGAGGAAGCATACGGAGGGCTGATATCTAATCTGGAGAGCACGAACCTTGGGGCTCTGTCCCTACCCCTTCCAACTGTTCCTGGGGTTTTGAACCTGGACTCCACAGATTCCAAGGAGGCTCAAAGATGATCAACTTTGATGTCCTCGTATTAGTCAAGACGTTGAGCTACAAGCAACGGGAACGGTCTCTGGCTAACGTAATCAACAATGGGAACGCATTGGAAGAGTGGGGCTAGTTCATCCAACAGAAGGAGAAGCTGTGTTATTAGGATCCAGAGTCAACTCCAAAGCAGAAAAGGTCTGATTGGCCATCCGTTGGCCAGGGGCGAGTGCAGACACCCGACTGACAGTCCCTCTAAGGTTTCACGCAGAGAGGGCTTACTCCCCAAGACGAGAAGGGGTAAGGGGTACAAGGTGACTCACAGCCCCACACGCCCACCACTCCCCTGAAAGTGTGTGGATGATCGAGGGCACTTCCGGAGCTTTCAAAGACGGTGAGTTCTATCGGGACAGGGATCATTTCTTGGTATGTCAGGACAAAGCACTAGGAAAGCATCTGTAAAATGAATTCAAATGCACCAGGGTCTCAAAGAGTTTGGTGAATCCCACAGTGTTACGCACTGACCGTAAGCGCCTTGAAAGCGCGGACCGTGATGAACGTCAATGGTTCGCAAATTCGTAACACGTGAAAAATCACCAGGGGAGCTTTTTAAGAAAAACGCCAGGGCTTGGACCCCATTCCCAGAGATTCTGATTCATTCGGAGGCTGTGCGGTAGTGTTAAAAGCCAGGTGATTTTGATTTGAGTCAGAGGTTAGAACCACAGGTGTAATCGGTTTAAAATCACATTTAAAAATCAGAGCTTCTTCCTGATTGCAAAGGTCAAACTGCAAGTTAGTGAAAAGGAAAATAAAAAGCACTTGAAACATCCCTGTGGACAAACACTATTTTTTTTTTTTTGTCATTCGCACGCACACACATGCACACTTTTTTACACGGAATGCAGATTTGTCATAGATATTATTTTGTAGCTGCTACAACCCGTGGTCACTATTTCCCCCCACACCATTAGATCTTGTTCCCTAGAGCTGGATAAGTCTAGATAAGTCCCTAGAGCTGGAACAGCGGGATCCTGGAGCAAGTCCTCTGCAGGGTGCCGGATGGATGTGCCCCACTGTGAAGGTTGAGCTGCTGTGTGCCCTCCCCCTCCCCCCACCGACCCTCAGCCACTCTCTGGCCATCACCGAGCACTTTTCTTCCCCACCATCCTGCCCGATGAAAAGGGTGTCCTTTAAAACCGCACTTCTTTGATCACAAACGAATTTCAACTCTCCGTCTCATGTGTTCAGCAGCCATTTGTGCCATTTTGTGTCGTATTCTTCAGCAGGTCCCCAGAGCCTCCCGGCCCGGGTCATGTTCACTCAGGAGGGTCTCAGGAAGGGCTGTTGGATGGGGAGCCCCAGGTCTCCAGTGAGGGACGAAGCTCCCACGCGGTGCCAGGACGGATCGGCTGGTGGCGACAACGATGGCGTTCCTAGAGGGGACTGCTGTGGACTCAGGGAAACAAATACCCAGCCTGGTTCTGTGCTCAAGGCATTCGTTGTGGTGGTGTTTGCTCCCTCACACATCTCTCAGGCTTTGCGGGGTGGCCCAGACCAAGAAGATTATGAGGATCTCGTCCTCACATCCACTGTGTAACTTCCCATTGTCAACACTACCGATTACGGAGCTAAGGCGTGGGGTGAGCCATGTGCACAGCAGTGTGCCCAGGTCCTTTTATTCATTATCTTATTGGCTCACCACACCTCCTTTCGGGACGCATGAGCTTACCTCCATTTCACCAGAGAGAACTCTGGTTCCCAGGGTGGTGACGTGACCTACGCGAGGTCATAGCCAGGCGTGGTGTGTCTGGATTTTCAATATGGTAATGCTGAGTCCCCACAGGGGTGAGGCGGTGTTCCCGTCCTTCGGGGCTGCTGTAACAAAATACCACAGGGCGGGGCGCTGAGAAACCCCAGAAAGCCATCTCTCCATTCTGGAGGCAAGGAAGTCTAAGGTCAAGGCGCAGATTCGGTGTCTGGTGAGGGCCTGCTTCTTGGTTCCCGGACAGCCGTCTTTCCGCTGTGTCCTCACATGCTGGAAGGGAGGAGGGAGCTCGCTGGGGTCTCTTTACAAGTCACTAATTCCATTCGTGACAGCTGCCCAGCGTGATCTAATCACACCCCAAAGGCTCCATCTCCAAATCTCATCACATTGGGGATTAGGCTTCAGCTTGTGAATTTTGAGGAGACACAAATATCCAGCCTCTTGCCTGAAGTCACCGGGAAGAAGGCGGGGAGGAGGGCTGGGACTTTCCAGTCTGTGTGTGTCCACTATCTCCAGGGTCTTTGGTCCAAGTCCTTTAAATCTGTGGTTCTCAGACTAGACTGCATCGGAATCGCCTGGGGGAATGTGTTAAAACAGCTGGGCTTCTCGGTCCCCAGGGTTTCTGGCTCCCTAGATGAGAGGTGAGGCCTGAGAATTTGCATTTCTAACGAGTTCCAAGCTAATGCTGACGCTGCTGGCCGGGACCGCACAGGGAGCACCAGCTTACCCCCATCTTCTCTCTGGCCCTGGGCTTGCTCTCTGCGATTATCAGAATGCCTTGGAGGCAACCCTTATTATATCCTGAGACCTCCAGGAAGCTCCCCCAGTAGGGGAATGCTTTAATTGGGCTCAGCGGAAGAGATTTTCACAGGCTTTAATGTATCCACAAGGGCGCTGGGCAGATCCCAGAAAGGAATAGTCCAGGGTGCTAATGAGGTCTCTGGCTGCTGGCCTGGCTCAGCTGGGGTGGGAGGCCTGGCTGCTCCTCAACCCAGGGGAGTTGTCAGGAATCCTTCCTCTTCGAGAAAGGATCATCTTGCAATGCCGGAAGCTGCCCGGATGGTAGAGACGGAAGCCCGGCTCCGCCAAGGGTCTAGAGATGGGCAGGGTCGCTCCCGGGCGCCTCCCAGGGACAGACTGCAGAATATGAGCTCACTTAGCAGTTTTCTGAGGCCGAGGGAAGGGCAGAGGACAGACAGCCTGGAGTCTACCCATGCACATCCACGGATTTCTTCGAGTCATGGGGACTGGTTCAGAGCTGA
Organism: Prionailurus bengalensis; assembly: GCF_016509475.1. Lineage (NCBI taxonomy): Eukaryota > Metazoa > Chordata > Mammalia > Carnivora > Felidae > Prionailurus > Prionailurus bengalensis. The sequence continues at coordinate 30,786,230 of NC_057351.1, read as the reverse complement.
CCTGGTGCTCCGGAGGGGTGAGCTGCCTGGAGAGGCTCCCAACAGACACTGGGATGGGGGTTCCTTCCAGAGGAGCCTGTGAGGGCCCTCCGACACCAGCAATGCCAGCTTATAGCAGGACCCTATCACCTGGTGTCAGAATCCACCTTTCTTTCCTTTTCCCCTCATACAAATATTTATTCATTCAACAGGCATTTATTGAACCATTTACTATGGACAGGTGCTGCAGAGATGCTGGGGCTATCGCTACTAACTGGCTTCCAAGGGTGGGGGGGAAACCCAATAAACGTGAAAACAAATCAAATATTGACAGATGGAGGAAAATAAATAAGATGCTACGAGAGAAGATAAATGGGGGGGTGGGCACCTGCCTGAAACAGAGTGATCGGGTCGGGCTTCTCAGAGAAGACGGCCTTTAAGCCGAGGGCTAAAGAAGGGGCGGGGGGAGGCAGGAGCGACAAAGCATAGTGGGCAGAGGGGGATGTGGCAGGGAAGCGAGGTCAGAGATGGCAACAGGAAATCAGACCGCAGAGCGTTTGGGAGGCCAAGTAAAGACTTTGGATCTTATCTGAAAGACACTGAGGGTTCCGCGATAATCTTTAGTGGCTCCTGCCGAAAATATTGCTGAAAAGCGGATGGGACCCGACAGTGGAGGCATCGGGATGATGCATTGGAGTCCACTGGTCAAGCTTGGCATTAACAAAGAGACCACAAGTGTGTGTTGGTGGTTTAGTGGTGAGCATAGCTGCCTTCCCAAAAAAGCCCACGAGACACAATCTGATTGAGCCCTCAGATCTAATTGTCAATTACAGGAAATACAGCGGACAGAGTAAAACATGTAAAAATGACATCACAAGGGAGCACTCAGCAAAACCCAGTCTGCGAGAAATTCTACAAACGGCTCACTCAATTATGTGACAAAGTGTAGGGGGAGAGAGGCAGAGGGAGAACCTAGAAACTAAAAGAGATTCACCGCCACGTCAACCAAATGCAACGTGGAGGTGGCGGTCGAGTTTACAGTGATAGACCTTAATGAATCACATTTGCAACGTCACATTACCGTCCCTCCTACTGAGTGGTAGAAACCGTTTCTCCTGCAGCTTGAATCTGGGCTGACTCTGTGACATGCGTTGGCCAACTGATGGTGGCAGAAATAATGACGTGAAAATTCTGGAGCCTAGGTCTTAAGAAGTCTGTAGCTTCTCCTCTTGCTGGCTCGGAAGCCTATGGCCACCAAGCTGTAAAGAAGCCCCATCTAGCCTCCTGGAGGATGACAGAGCACGTGGAGGAGAATGAAGACACCCCAGCCAAGAGCGGGCACTAACCACCAGCCGCGTGAGGGAGGCCATCTTGGGCCTCCCAGCTCCGGTCAAGCCATCAGGTGACCACAGCTGTATGGGTGATCCCCAGAGAACCTGCAGAAGGGCCACCCAGATTGCCAAGCTCCAGTGCCACACCACTAAACTTTGGGGTAGTTTGCCGCATAATAACAGGTAACAGAAATCTTGTTTGGATCTTCACTCGAGCAAACCAACGATTTTAAAAAGCACATAACAGGGGTGCCTAGAGGGCTCCGTCAGAAGAGCATGCAACTCTTGATATCCGGGTCGTGAGTTCGAGCCCCGTGTTGGGTGTACGGATTGCAGCAAACAATGTTAAAAAAAAAGTATGTAACAATCAGGGAATTTGAGTACTGGATGCTGGGTAACTGATAATATTAGACACAACGGTCAATTTTGTTAGGTATCATAATGACACTGTGGTTATGTGGGGTTTTTTTTTTTTTGTCCTACTTTTTAGCAATACAAACTGGAAATGTTGGTGGATGTAAGGAAGTGATGTGATATTCCAAAGAGAGGTGGGGCTATGGGTGAAACAAGATTAGCCTTGAGTTGCCCATTGTCGGAGGTGGAGGATGTACACATGGCAGTTCCTTATACTCTACTCCCTTGTAATGGTTCCCTGAGCTATACGCTCTTGTGTGCACTCACTATAGTGTTCTCTCTTGTGCATGTCTGACATCTTCCATATTAAAATAAAGATGTTTGAGTGCAATTGGACGCCCCGGAATGCCTCAGCAGGGGGTATCAGCTCCTCCTCTCACCGTGCACCTGAGGTTTGCAGCGTCTCCACCCCCACCCCCACCCTGAGTGCCCCTGATACACCTGCTGGTCCCTCCAGCCCTGGTCACGCCAGCTCACTGGCCCTTAAGCGTCTCTAGCCTCCAGATCCCAAGCCTCCGTTGGGTCTCCAGGCTAGTGGCTGAGCTCTGGATGTGACAGAAGACTCCCCAAAGACTCTTCGTCCCCTGGAACAGACCACATTCAGTCCCAGAGGAAGGCAGGAGGAGAGTTTATGAGACAACATCATGAGTCACCACATCTAATGGCTTCCCAGAGGAGCTGTGGTTGGACACCGAACTGCTCCTTCCCAAAGGTGGCTGGGAAAGCACACGCCAAAGCCTGAAACTGACTCAGAGACACGCAGAGAAGGACCACCTCTGCTGCATACGCCTGAGCCACCTTGAGAATGTCACAGAACCCCTCTGATCTCAGTTCTCCCATTTCAAATGGGGCTAATACCTAACATGTTTACCTCGTGGGGTGATTGGGAGCGTTCGATAAAATAATACATATGCAAGTGCTTTGTTGGACGCTGTGCCAGTGAAGCACGATGGGACAGAGTGAAGGAGGCAGGGTAGCCTTGGCTTTGCGTGGTCTTCTGGTAAATTTAATGTGTGCCTTTGCTCTTACCCTGGTTCAGAGTCCTCTTTCACTGTCCCTTTGTCTACTGCCTTCTTGCCTTTCCCAGCTAAAGTTCTGTAGAGGCGATGCGGAGGGACAACAGAGATTCCGAGGGTATAATAGTCAGGGTCCCAGGAGAAAACAGGCGGTTGACTTAGAAAGTGTTTATATGAAGAGGTTAATGGGGGGGGTGCTATGGGGGTGGGAGGGGAGGTAAGAGAACCAGCAGGGATGGACGAGCACCCAGGACTGGCGATCCCAGGGAGCTGTCAGTGCAAGGAGAGAAAATAGTGTCACTGTGGCCCTCAAAGAGCTAGAGCCATGGAAGAGGGCCACCTGGTAGGAGCTGTATCCGTAAAGACAGCCCCACAGACAGAACTGGGCCAGGCATGGAGGGGGTCGGGAGATGAGTAACCTGCCTTCTGTCTTCTCCAGTCCTTCAATCTCCTTCAGCGCTTCCCATTGGCTGAACCTGGTCGGACACCAGAGGGCAAGGGAATCTGGCCGATGTAGTCCTTAGAGCTCAGCCTCTGGGGCAGACAGCGGGGCTTAGAAGGATGGAGCCCAGATGGGGCAGAGGCGGGGGAGTTGGATGGGAACGGAGGAGAGCCAACATCGGGAAGTGAGCTGCGGACGAGACAAGGTGGGGGCATGAGATGAGGGTTTGGCTGCTGTGGGTCGAAAGTGTACCCGGTTGCAACTGGAGTTGAACACACGATCGGGCGCGGTAGGGCATGGTCGGGATTGGGAGCACGGAAGGGTCGCACCCAATGGCAAGGAGTCAGTCAGCCCTTCTTTGCCAAGGCTCCTGACCTGTATGCTCCTTTGCTTCTAGGGGAGCCCGCCCAGCCTCCCAACAGCAGCTGGCCCCCAAGCCAGAATGGGAGTAATGCCAAGGCCACCCTGGCTGCAAACCTCACCTTCTCCTCCTACTACCAGCACTCCTCACCGGTGGCAGCTATGTTCATTGTGGCCTATGTGCTCATCTTCCTCCTGTGCATGGTGGGCAACGCCCTGGTCTGCTTCATCGTGCTCGCGAACCGGCACATGCGCACCGTCACCAACATGTTCATCCTCAACCTGGCTGTCAGCGACCTGCTGGTGGGCATCTTCTGTATGCCCACCACTCTCGTGGACAACCTCATCACTGGTGAGTGGAGGCAGCAGAGGCAGTGAGAGTCCCCTCCGCCCCCGAAAGCGTGGTTGGCTCGGTCTCTTGGCCAAGATGTCATTGCCTCAAACTTAAGACAGTCTTGTGGCTGAGGGACTCGGTTAGAAATAACAGTGAATTAATTATTCTCTTTGTCCCAGGCATTGTATGACCTACTCTTCCTGCATTACCTTCATGAATCCTTAGAGCAATCCAATGAGTTATGCATGAATCCTTAGAGCAATCCAATGAGTTATGCATGAATCCTTAGAGCAATCCAATGAGTTATGCATGAATCCTTAGAGCAATCCAATGAGTTATGCATGAATCCTTAGAGCAATCCAATGAGTTATGCATGAATCCTTAGAGCAATCCAATGAGTTATGCATGAATCCTTAGAGCAATCCAATGAGTTATGCATGAATCCTTAGAGCAATCCAATGAGTTATGCATGAATCCTTAGAGCAATCCAATGAGTTATGCATGAATCCTTAGAGCAATCCAATGAGCAATCCAATGAGCGTCCCACAAAATCCTGATTTTGGGGGACGGGGAAATTGATGCCCAGAGTGATTAAGGGACATGTGTGTTGTTATACCCAGCTAAGTGTCAATTCCCGTGGCCTCACGCCCATATTTCTAACCAGGGTTACTGTAGCTCCCCCGGGCAGGCCTAGAACCAGTGGGAAGAAGTCGTAGGGGGGCAGGTTTCCTCTGAATAAGAACCTAATAATCCCCACTTATTTGAGTTGTTCTCCAACGAAAGAGAGTTCTGTCCGACAGGTAGTGAACTGCCTGTCAATGGAGGTGTCCAAGTAGAGACGGGCTGGCCATTTAGCAGTGACTTGTTAGAAGTGATTCAGGCAGAACTAGACCACCGAACCTCTCAATTCCTACCTGTCCGTCTTCCAAATGTCAGAGGGATCACACTGTTGTCTACTCTCTCCCACGTGATTTGCCTGTCTTGTTTCAGAATTAGGCTCCACACACCCTGAGACTCTACATGGGGAAGGACTAGTTTCCAGGGCCAGGGAGACATCTAGAGATCTGAGCTCGTAGGCCCTGAGCTCGGGGCTCCTGAGCCCAGATCCAGAGCCTGAAAAGCCCCATCCAGGGGCTTACCAGTGACTGACCCGACTTGGGGAATCACAGCCTGTGATTCTATAGGTTTCGGGACCCGAGTAGTAGAGCCAGGGCAAACAATTTCCCCTCAGCTGCACTGGCTCAGCCTGGTGGGCCCTTCACTCACTGCTGGATCTCGAGTTCTTTCACAGCTGCTGAACATAAACTGCTCACCCTTCTCCTTCCCGGCACGCCTAGACCCGCGCGCATGCACGCACGCACACGCAGGTACAGGTGCACACACGTACAGGCACACACAAGCAGCAAGAACAGTGATAAGGCAAAGTCACTAGCTGGGTAGGGTGGTGTCTTCCAGTCCTTTTCACGTGCCTCAATTTTAAAAATTGTTGGAATGACCCATTCAGTGTGGAGCCTGCTTAGAATTCTCTCGCGTGCTCAAAAAAAAAAAAAAAGAAAAGAAAAGAAAAGAAAAAAAAAGATTGCCTCTCTGATGGTGAGAACTGGCCATGGTAGTTTGGACTGTTCGGACTGGTCAGTTCCTCATTTCTGGAAGTGTGTAAGCAGATGAGAGGATGACCACCACCACCAGGACATGGAGGAAAGATCCGAGCCACCGTGAGGACTGGTCTAAGTGGCCCAAGGTGTCCGGCTTTTTGTGGGTGAGGCACTCGCTCTGTCATGGGCTCTGTCATTGCAGGGTGGCCCTTTGACAACGCCACGTGCAAGATGAGCGGCTTGGTGCAGGGCATGTCCGTGTCGGCTTCCGTGTTCACGCTGGTGGCCATTGCTGTGGAAAGGTGAGAGGGTTCCCGGCTGGGTTCTCCCCGGCTGACAGAGGCCCGGCACTAGGAAGAGCCTCTGTCTCCGTGGTTGGGCTGACCAGAAGCCTGGGGCTGAATCGTGAGCCATAAAGGGAAGGGTTGTGGGGCTGTCTGCCCTTTATACTGGGGGGACCTGCAGAGAATTCCACCTCCTTCTGGAAGGCCTGGAGGCAGCTCCTGCCGAGGTTTAATAGGGATTCCTGGGTCCTATGAGAGCTTGAGGGCAGGCCTCGTTTCCTAAGCCGTGACTCCTGCCACTCCTGAGAATGAGCCAGGAAAGCCAGTTTCCGAGGGCGGGGGGCTCAGTGTGTTCCTGCTCCTTCACTCCCCCTCCACACCCCCCTTGCTGTTCCCTGGCTGCCCAGGCCTTACCACTTCCCCATCTCCACACTACCAGAAGCTACTGCTGGTCTCTTTCAGCCTCAGATTCCATCAGAGTCTCTGATAAGCCTGGGCCCACGAACAGAATGGAGCCAGGGGCCAAGGAAGCTTTGCAAGCAATAAAACCCAAATGCATGCAACAGGTCCTTCTCCCCTCCTCCACCTCAGTGAGCCCTTACACTAAGGGTTCATCTGGGCACTTTTGCCCAGAGCACGGGAGGCAGGCAAGGACACTGGCCAAGATGACATGGGGACAGCCTGTCACGGAGATCCACACCTGAACGCCCAAGGTTTTCTGGAGAATCCGTAAACAGCTACAAGTGTTCTTTGATGCACCTACCTAATCAGCCTACTCAAGGACAGAATGTGCAGGCTGATCACTTTGCTAGCTGCCAGCTAATCAGTTTAACCCCCCACCCCCCACCCCAAGTGCACAGACAGGATTGTTTCCCACTGCAGGCAGCTCCGTCCCCCCTCCCGTCCTCCTTGCCTTTGTTCCTTGACTACTCAGCGGGGAGCTGACTCCCTCTCAGGTGAGAAACCAGCTTGCTTGCAAACGAGCCTAGATCTACTGCGGGAGCTGCTCTTGGAAGCTGCCCACGGTGCGGTGCGAGGATGCACGTGGCACGCCCACGCGCCCCAGCCCCCAGCCCCGACCAGGGTAGCCCTCGCCCCTGGCACAGGGACCCCTGGGACCCGTCCCAAGCCCGCCTCTCTTTCCCCCCTCCCCGCAGGTTCCGCTGCATCGTGCACCCTTTCCGCGAGAAGCTGACCCTGCGCAAGGCGCTGGTCACCATCGCGGTCATCTGGGCCCTGGCCCTGCTCATCATGTGCCCCTCGGCCATCACGCTGACCGTCACGCGCGAGGAGCACCACTTCATGGTGGACGCCCGCAACCGCTCCTACCCGCTCTACTCGTGCTGGGAGGCCTGGCCCGAGAAGGGCATGCGCAGGGTCTACACCACCGTGCTCTTCTCGCATATCTACCTGGCGCCCCTGGCGCTCATCGTGCTCATGTACGCGCGCATCGCCCGCAAGCTCTGCAAGGCCTCGGGGCCCGCGCGGGCCGGCGGGGAGGCGGCGGCGCCCGAGGGCCGCCCGGGGGCCCGGCGCAGGGCCAGGGTGGTGCACATGCTCGTCATGGTGGCGCTGGTCTTCACGCTGTCCTGGCTGCCGCTCTGGGCCCTGCTGCTGCTCATCGACTACGGCCAGCTGAGCGAGCCGCAGCTGCACCTGGTCACCGTCTACGCCTTCCCCTTCGCCCACTGGCTGGCCTTCTTCAACAGCAGCGCCAACCCCATCATCTACGGCTACTTCAACGAGAACTTCCGCCGCGGCTTCCAGGCCGCCTTCCGCGCCCGCCTCTGCCCGCCGCAGTGGGCGAGCCCCAGGGAGGCCTACTCGGAGCGGCCCGGCGGGCTCCTGCGCGCGCCGGTCTCCGTGGAGGTGCAGCCCAGCGACTCGGGCCTGCCCTCCGAGTCCGGCCGGGGCAGCGGGACGCCCTGGCCCGGCCGCCTCCCGCTGCGCGGCGGCCGGGTGGCCCACCACGGCTTGGCCCAAGCCGGGGAGCGTCCCGGCTGCCCCCACCTGCCCCTCACCATACCAGCGTGGGATATCTGAGTGGCAGGGGGAGGGCGGGCCCTTGAACCTGGGGGCCCCGACGGGACATGGGAGGCCAGGACGGGACCGCAATCGGGTGTGGAGTCGGGAGACGGTGCCTCGCGCCTCGCTCTCACATACAAGGCGGTGGCAGCTAGCGGTACCTCCTCTACTGCCTTCCCCCTGGCGGGGCGGGAGCTAACCTGCCACCGCACCCTTCCTTGCTGCGGCTCCGCGCACACGCGGCTCCCCGAATCCTCGCGAGACTTTGGGACTAGGTTTTCTGGTCTCCGCTTCTCCAGATGCGAAACTGAGGACCAGAGAGGAGGCGTGCCTAGCCGGGGCTCTCAGCTGGAACTCTCACAGGAGCCCCCACTCCAGCGCCTGTATGGGCATCTCCAGCTGCCTCCAGAAGGGCCCCCGAAGGCGGGGCACAGTGAAATGGGTACATCCTACTTACGCAGCTGGGAAGGATGGGAAAGCGAAGTTGCTCTGTCCATTCGATGCTTTGTGTCCATGTCCTGGAGTCCCTTATGCATGACGGAAGCCACTCGGCCTCGCCCTTTCCAGGAGAACCTGCTGTGCCAACTCTGTGTAGGTTTGTCTTGTTTGTTCCAAGAGGCGTTCCGGGCCCTTCTCTTCTCCCCACAGTGCTTCAAGGGGACATCGCGTCTGGGCAGCTGCAGAAGGAGTGTCAGTTGCAGACACTCTGGGTCTTGCCCTTCGGGTCCTCACCCAGAGAAAACAGGAGGGCTCTCCACCATCACCCAGGCAAGAACTTACAAGGCGACAGGCAGCTGCAAGGCCACAGGGAGGCCTTGGTTTATTTATTCGTGGATCGGAGGAAGGGAGGGCACGGGACCTACTTGCAGCTTTTGGAAAGACATCAGCCCACCGGAGCTGCGAGCACAAAGCCCTCGCAGGGCCCTGCTTCTCTGTTTCCTCGGGGCTCTGAAGGGAGATAGGTCAGTCAAAGCTGGGGTGGCCTTTGGGGCCTCCTGGAGGACACACACTAACCCCCCTGGCACAGATAACTTGTCCTCTGAAAAGGGGTGGGGGCCAGGAGGCCCCCTTGTCTTCTCTGCAGCTCTCACCAGTACACCTGCATCGCCTCGAAGAAACGAGGTTTCTCGTCCCGGAGATGGGAGGAAATGGGATCGCCTCGGTGATCTCTGCATGGCCCCCCATAATCCGAAGCGAACTGGGCATTTCCCCCCTCATCTCTATAGAAAACACCATGTTGCTAGAATTTTAGTGCATAGCAAGCGAATGTTTCCGGGGGTCAGGCCAGAGGAGGCAGCTCGGAGGCTTGATGGCTTCAGTAATGGACAATGACTTAACCCCGTTTACTCCGCCCTAAGCGCTGGACGTCACAGCAGCAGAAAGCTCCAAAGCAGTTGTCCAGTACATTCTCCAGGCTTGTCCCCTGACAGTGTCTCATTTGACCCATGCCAGATGTTGTTGCTGCCGTTTCAGAAAGTAACTGAGGCTGCAGCAGGCCACGGAACGGCAGGATGGGGATTGGAATTTGTCTTCTGGTGGTTTCTGCCCCTGCTGCATTCTGCCTCTCAGGGAACGTGGGTGGGGCGAAATGGGGAGGAGACCCGAAGTTTCTACGGAGGTTTTCTGCCTGACGGTGAACCAGGACGCTCGTGGAGCCAGCCTCCCTTCAGGCTGCCAGTCTGGGAAATGGGAGTCTCTTGTGTCTACTCTTGCAATACCCAGACTGAGCTGCTCTGTGCACAATATCCACAACCCACATGCTGAGCAGGCTGCCAAGATCCATCATGACCCCACCCAGGTCCAGGTATCTGGGGGGTGATGAATGCAGGGCTTAAGAGAGGACTCCCTAACTAGTCCCTCGTTAACTAGCGCATGTATGGGCCCCATGTCTGGTGCTTGGTGTTGTCACATAGACCAGCGAGTTCCCAGCTGCTTCTTGTGAAGAGCGCTGTCTCCCGGCTCTACAAGTTGCCCAGAGAAAGGGCCATCTCAAACCCAAATGCTTCTCCCTGTGGCTGGGTGGGATCTGTCCAGAGACACTGTCTGGTCTCTCCTCTGGGGTGTTTCTCCGTTCACATGGCCTCCCCAACCACAGAATCACAGCCTTTACAGCTGGGGGAGATCAGAGCGCTCACCCCAGCCAACCTTTCCACCAAGGCCCCTTTGTTTTAGTTCCCCCCAAAGACACCATGCTTGGAGAGCTGGGCCTGCCAGAGAAACCGCAGTAGGCATAATTCATATATTTTGCTGTTATTTTCCTCTCTAAAAATCAGTCCAAGGCGATGCCAGCCCATTCAGAGACTGGATCTGAATGGCAACAAGCATGCCTTTATGCTTTCCTGAGGGGGTGAGGCCTTGTGGGTATGTGTGGAATGTTTGCTTTTTGTGTCTGTGGTAGAATATACACAGCATAAAACTTACCATTGTTCACTTTTGTAAGGGTACAGTTCAGTGGCCGTAAGTGCGTTCACACTGGCGTGTAACTGTCACCGCTGTGGATTTCCAGTGGATTTCTTAACAGCCCAAACTGTAACTCCGTACCCATTGAATGACAACTCCCCATTTCCTCCCAGCTTCTGGTAACCACCATTCTACGTCCGTGTCAATCAATGAATCTGACTACTCCGGGTACCTCATGCAAGGGGAATCAAACAGTATTTGTACTTTTGTGTCTGACTTACTTCACTGAGCATAATGTCCTCAGGGTTTATCTTTGTTGTAGCATATGTCGGAATTCCCTTCCCTTCTCTTCCCTTCCCTTTCCTTCCCCTCCCCTCCCCTTTTATGAGAGAGAGAGAGAGAGAGAGAGAGGGAGAGAGAAAGAGAAAGAGAGAATGAATCCCAAGCAGACTCCGTGCTGAGCATGGGCTGGATCCCACGACCCTGGGATCACGACCTGAGCAGAAATCAAGAGTCAGAGGTTCAACTGGCTGAGCCCCCAGGCGCCCCCAGAATTTCCTTTTTATTTAAGGCCGAAGAGTATTATATTGTATGTATATTCCGCATTTTGTTTATCTGTTCCTCCACTGGGTGGACATTTTGGGTTGCCTCCTTGTTTTGGTTATTGTGAATGATGGGTGGAGTTTTAAGATACCGGAAGTCGTTCCTAAAAATACTGCCCGCGTGACCCTGAGGACAGACACCCCAGGTGGGGAACTCAGCACTGATGGGTGACAAAAGCAGAGGCTCAAGGAAAGCTGTGATCGCTCTTACTTCCCTGTGCCCACCCCGCTGCTCTGAGTTTCTGCTGGGCTTTACTTCTCCGCTAGAGAGGCGAGAAAGTTGTATGTTCCCTCCATGGGATGATATCTTACGAAGCTATCGTTATAATTATAGCTTTCTTGTCCTCACCGGGGCCCTGTGTCCCAATACCTGGGCCCTATCAGGAACCTCGCCGGCTACCCTGAGGCACGCAAGAGGAAGCAAGGCAGACTTCTTCTGATGTGCTGTCCTCCGCCTACCGACTGGTTGGTCTCCTGAGGTAACTGCCCTTTCACAGGCGGAAAGTCTGAAGATGAATTGGAGGTGTCATGGGCGAAAAGGGCCAGAGGCCTGTTGACACTGAGCACCCTCACCCCAGACGACACTCGGAGGGACTCTGTATCCATCCCGCCGTGCGCAGCGTGAGCGGTCATCCTAATCGTGGGTCTCCACTGATGAACGGCCTCTTGCCTTCACCAAGACCATGCGGCAGCACGCAACAGACCAATGGGAGCTGGAGGCGGGCACCCGGCTTGGACCCCACAAACCACAATCTGCCCGGCCCTACACTGAGGACTTCCTCTTGGGACCCGGAGGACGCATGAGTTGATTTGGGTTGGGTTGGAATGGAGGGCGGAGCTGGCAAAGGAGGACGCGAGCCCCCTATCATTAGTCTACTGTGTATTCATCCAGAAAGCCAGATGAGAGCCAAACCGAGAGCTGGATGGACAAAGCATTGCTATTAAGCTCTGTACCTTTTTGCATCCGTTTCCTCAGCTCACCCCTGAGAAGTGCCACTGAGGAAAGATAGATGAGAAGGAGGTAGCCCAAATGGGCTTCATTACAAGCAAACAATGTTGAATCGACAATAGATTCCTTGTTGAATAACCCAATTATTTATGCTCACGGCATTTCATTGTTGGTGTTTTCTCTCCCGACACAAACCCTCCAAGATCGTTGTGGAAATTTTACAAAATTTAGATAAGCAAAGAGAAGAAAAAAAAAAAAAAAAAACACACCCAAAGCCCATCACAAGGGATAAGCATAAAGTCATCTTCTACACACATATAGCCACGTGTTCTAAAATTTTGCAACAACTTTATTGAGACGTACCTCGCCTACAACGAAGCTCACCTATCGTAATTGTGCGCTTTGGTGAGTTTTCGCTTTGTGTACAGCCGTGTAACCCCGGCCCCACCCAAGATATTTCCAGCATCCCCCCAAAACTGCCTTGTGCCGTACCGTGGTCAATCCTCTCCCTCACTCCTGGCCCCAGATAAACACCCTTCTGATTTCAAAATGGTACATACCCAGAGCCATGCAGCGTGTGACTTTTTGAGTCTGGTTTCTTTCGCTAAGCCTGATGTTCTTGAGCTTTTTGTCGCAGCATGTATCAGTCCTTTGTTCCTTTTTATCGCTGAGTATTATTTCATCGTTTGGCTGTATCACATTTTATTTCTCCGTTCATCAGTTAATGGGCATTTGGGTTGTTGTTCAAGTATGAATTCATGAATTATGAATAACACTGCCATAAACGAGCTCATATACAAGTCCTTCCAGTATACACGTTTTCAATTGGGGAAATACCTAGGCGTGGGTTTGCTGGGTTGGAACTAAGTGTATAGTTTAACCATGTAAGAAACCACCAAAGTATCTTCCAAAGTTGCTGCGCCGTTTTGCGCTCCCGTCAGCAGTGTTCCAGCTGTTCTTGACAATACTTAGTAGCACCAGTCTTTAAAAATGTTCCTGATGGGCGCCTGGGTGGCTCAGTCGGTTGAGCATCTGACTTCGGCTCAGGTCATGATCTCATGGTTTGTGAGTTCGAGCCCCACATCGGGCTCACTATCGGCACGGAGCCTGCTTCGGATCCCCTGTCTCCCTCTCTCTCTGTCCCTCCCCTGCTCGTGTCCTCTCAAAAATAAAAAATAAATATTAAAAAGAAAAATGTCCCTGATGGAGGCACCTGAGTGGCTCAGTCAGTTACGCATCCAGCTTTTGATCTTGGCTCAGGTCATGATCTCACGGTTCATGATTCGTGAGTTTAAGCCCTGGATCAGGCTCTGCGCTGGCAATGGATTCGGTCTCCCTCTCTCTCTCTCTGCCCCTCTCCCTCTCGTGCTCACTTGCTCTCTCTCTCTCTCCAAAGAAGTAAGTTAATTTTTTTTTAATTTAAAAAAATGTCCCTGATGATGCTGGGGATCTTTTCATAGGCTTATTGGTCATTCTTCTAGATTTGATTGCAACATGTTTTCAAATCTATCTTTTAAAAAGATGATTATATTGTAGAGACCTAAGTGCAAAAATTTGCCCTAAATCTAAGAGGCACTTATCACTAATAGATGATTTTTAAACTCATCAAGAATGGGTTTAAAGTTAGATAAGTAGGTGGAACATGGTAGACGAGGGAGGGCTATTTTAATAGGTGATTAGGAATGGCCTCTCTGGGGAGATGACAGTTGAGTACAGATACGAAGAACTTACCGAGTGCCTGTTAAAAGCCAGGCATGGTACCGAGAGCTTTTGTCTGATTTCTCCCAACAGACAGTAAGCTCCATGAGGACAGGGACTAACTATGTCTATTTCACTCACTTTTGTAGACTCAGATCTAGGACACTGCCTGGTGCATGGGAGACAATAAATGACTGTTGAATGGATGAAGTAATAAAATAAGCAAGTATTTATTACTATGCCCATATTCTAGATGGAAAACTCAAGTCTCAGAGAAGCCAAGTCACTTACTGAAGGTCACATAACTAGATGGTGGTGAAGCTGAGACTCAAATCTTGATCCATCTGACCAGAGAGCACAGGTTTTGCAGATCCCCCAAGCTGCTGTGGATTCTCCTTCCTCTATTTGGGAAAGTGAGGTTCAGAATAAAACAGGGAGGCTTGATGGAGGTCCCCCCTTTAATCCAAAAATAAAACCAGCCAGCCACAGGCTCCAGACTGCTGTTTTGGCCAGAAGGCCACATTTCCATCACATTCAGTGGCTTCCAAAAATTTGAGATGGAAGGAATACCAGCGGTTTAGTTAAAAGGTGAAAATTTAGTTGGATCCAACACCACATCAAGCCTTCACGGGCTGAAAGAAATCATCCTTTTGACTCCTCTGTCTTGCAGTCATTGAAGGGGCAAAGGCTGTCCATCTGGCTGTCCTGTCTTGCCTCGCGTTGTTTGTGTGCTCTTGCTGGCTGCGATGTCCAGGCCTTTGAATCCCCGTCACCGACAAATACTGCTGTTGTCATGTGCAAGCAACCAAATTAATGTGGGTGGAAAAACCCAAGCTTAGTGATTTGGGCAAATTAGTTTATCTGTCACATAGCCAGTGGGGGTGTTAAACCACTCTCTGTTTGAGGAGTAATCACTCCCCACCCGGCTCTGTCTTCCTCTCTGCAGGGAGGTTAGAACAGCCAAAGTCAAGCTGTTTTAGTGACAGAGCAATCTACATTTCCAGGTTTTGACCACCCCCAAGGAAGAGTATTTTACGTAGCACATTTTGTTCATTCACAGTGCTGTCTGGCGGTCCTTCGAAGCCACCTCTGATGATCAAAATCACCCCTTCGCTCTCCTCTGGTCCGTGTCTTTGGAAAACGATGTTACCTATGCTATAAATTATGTAAAATAAACTCATTATGAAAAAGAGGTGAGTGTTTACTTTCTACTTTCCATCGCATTAGTAGCTTTCCCTCTTTTGCGTCTTTACTGTGAATGAAGTTTCCAGGCAAATAGCCACCCCTTCAACATAGGTAGACAGCGGGCTATGTCATCACCGACATGATTGCGGTATTCCCGTTTTACAGAGGGGAAACTGAGTTGCACAGAGACCAAGGCATTTCCTTGAGGTTCCCGTGTCTTGTAAGTGGAAGAAGTCAAAACAAAGCTCCAGGCTCTGTGTGTGTTCCAATCCAGTGTTCTTGACACTTCACCGAGTTACTTACTTGGTTAGCTTCCTACTTTGATGCCTATGCGACAAGTTTAGATAAAGCTTCATTCCAGCAAGTGTATGCTCCACAAACCTAGTGTCTGTGGACTCTGGGAACAGGACCTCTCACAGTTCAGTAGGCAGAGATAGAAAAGAGAAAAACTGTAATGCACTCTAGTGCTTCTTACAATGGGATACCACGGTTGGCCAAAGAAGCAATGGGACGGCCTGAGGTGCATCAGAAAAGAACTCCTGTAAGAGGCTTGAAATACGTCTTTAAAGACTGAACTAGAGACAGCCGGGTAGAGAGGAGGGTTTGAAGCAGGGAAGCAATGCACTAAGATCTTCACCTGTTAAAGCTTATACTGGCAGCAGGTAGAGAGTGACTTGGAGGGGGGATGAAGCTGGAGACCAGTGAGGCAGGAGGTATTTGGGGGAACCCAGGGGAGATACCCTGGGACTGGCTGAGGCAGGAGGAATGGAGAAGAGATGGCAAGTTCATGAGATGTTTGCGAGATCAATTCAATATTATCTGATAACTGCTCGGATGTGGGAGGATGGGCCATCGTTCTATGATACTTTTGGTTGCCAGTAACCAGCTTAAAGTAAAGGTGTGCAAGTTAGTGCAGATGACTGGTCGATCCAGAAGCTCAACAATGTCCCCAAGGACCACATGGTCTCCATTCAGCTGCTCTGCCATCTACACTGTGAACTTGGCCCTCAGTCTGGCTTCCCTCGTGGTACAGGAGGCCGCTATCAGCAATCAGAGCTGTATTCTTTCTTGTTTACATTGAGAGAGAGAAGGAATATCTCTCCTCATGACTTTCTCCTAAGAGAACAAAGTAACTTCTCAGAAGGAGGCAGGAAACTTATATTCGTTCCTATTAGGTCAGGTATCCATTGCTGAACCAGTCCCTGTGGCCAGGTTCTGAATCTCATGTTCTTTGATGGGGTTCTAGAACAGTTAAAGGGGATAGGATTTGGGGCGCCTTGGTGACATCTGACTTCAACTCAGGTCACGATCTTGTGGTTTGTGAGTTTGAGCCCCATGTCGGGCTCTGTGCCGACAGCTCGGAGCCTGGAGCCTGCTTTGGATTCTGTGTCTCCCTCTCTCTCTCCCCCTCCCCGGCTCATGCTCAGTCTCTCTTTCTCTCTCAAAAATCAGTAAACATTAAAAAAAAAAAACATTTAAAGGGGATAGGATTACAATGATTGATTTAGGCAAATCAAGGCCCATCTCTGGAACTGAGAGTCAATCTCCAATCTAGTTAATCTGGGGGAGGGAATGACAGATTGATGGGAAGTTGTATCCATTAGAAAGTCTTTCAGAAGCCCACAAGAAACATAATACTCCGAATCACACTGTTTTAAATACAACAAAGTCAATTTATTATCTTACATAGCACATTAACTGTTAGTGAGGTCAATTTGTTATCTTTTCATAAGAATACCTAACGCAGGAAAGGCCCAGGGTTAATTAAGTCAGCAACTCAGTGACATCAAGACCCAAGATTTGTCCACTTGGCATCTTTATTTTGGGTATATTCGTGTTACCTGCAGCCCCTCTCCCCTCCAGATTGTAAGACAGGTGTGGCTAGCAAATTCCATGACAATGCGTAAAGGAAGCCAAGAGTATCTCTCACAGAAGCAAGAGAACCTTTGTCAGAAGACCCTACCCCTTAGATCGCATTGGTAGCATTTTGTCCCATACGTACCACCAGTCTGGTCATTAGCAAGGGGAACAGAACCACTGATCAATTAGACTTTCCTCTGACTATGTGACGGCACCTCATTTCCCAAACCACACGGCCACACAGGGTGAGAAGATGCAGGTCTGAACAACAGGGCCCTGTTGGGAAGGAGAAAGGGGAGGGAACAGGTGTTGGGAGGGCGATCACCGGTGACTGCTACAGACCTTAACCAGGAAATGGGCTAGGAGGAACTTCTCGGTAGAATAACTGTGTAGTTTAGGTGCTGTTAACTGAGAGAGAGGGCTCAAGAGAAACAATGGGAGGCTCATTTTTGGACTTGGTGAATATGAGATGCTCATGTACCAGCCAAGCTGAGAAATCTAGAAGGCAGCTATATAGTTGATCACCCCCTTCTTTATTTTTTTTTTTAATTTTTTTTTTGTAACGTTTATTTATTTTTGAGACAGAGAGAGACAGAGCATGAACGGGGGAGGGGCAGAGAGAGAGGGAGACACAGAACGGGAAGCAGGCTCCAGGCTCCGAGCCATCAGCCCAGAGCCCGATGCGGGGCTCGAACTCACGGTCCGTGAGATCATGACCTGAGCTGAAGTCGGACGCCCAACCGACTGAGCCGCCCAGGTGCCCCATCACCCCCTTCTTTAAAAAAAAAAAAAGTTTACTTATGTATTTTGAAAGAGAGAACACATGCGAGCAGGGGAGGGGCAGAGAGAGGGAGAGAGAGAATCCCAAGCAGGCTCCGTGCTGTCAGCACAGCAGCCCAGGACAGGGCTCTATCCCATGAACCGTGAGATCATGCCCTGAGCTGAAGTCGGACGCGTAACTGACCGAGCCACCCAGGCGCCCCCTCATCCCCTTCTTCTTAAAACCCCATTTCTTTCTCTGGCTTCCAAGACACCACGCTTCTTGTTTTTGTCTCCTCTCTCTCTGCCATTCCTTCTTTGACCCTTTCTTGGCACTTCTTCTGCCACCCATCCCTGAAATATTGAGATCCCCCGAGGTTCTGTTCTAGGCCCTCTGCTTTAAAAAAAAAAAAAAAATGTAGGGTGGCCTGGGTGACTCAGTCTGTTAAGCTTCCCACTTCAGCTCAGATCGTGGTCTGGAGGTTTGTGAGTTCAAGCCCTGCATCAGGCTCTGCACTGACAGCATGGAGCCTGCTTGGGATTCTCTCTCTCCCTCTGTCTCTGCCGCTCCCCTGCTCGCTCTCTCTCTCTCTCTCTCTCTCTCTCTCTCTCAAAATACTAAATAAATACACCTTTTAAAAATAAATAAATAAAGGGGAGCCTGGGTGGCTCAGTCGGTTAAGCATCTGTCTTCAGCTCAGGTCATGATCTCACTGTTCCTGAGTTCGAGCCCCACATCTGACAGCTCAGAGCCTGGAGCCTGTTTCAGATTCTGTGTCTCCCTCTCTTTCCTTGTCCCTCCCCTGCTTGTGCTCTGTCTCTCTCACTCTCAAAAATAAATAAACACTACACAATTTTTTGTAATAAAAATAAATAAAAATTTAAAAACCTGTATTTCATTACTATATATATTTCTTCTGGGTAGTGTCATTTTCAGTTGGCTTTAAATCAATGACTTCAGCCAACCTTCCTTTCTCTCCTGAGTTCCAAGTCCTCTAACCACTCACTGGACTTTTCAACCTGGACTTTTGTCTCTACTCACCCCCCAAAATCTCTGTAAGATTTTCTTCGTGATTTGTTACTGACAATTCTGGACATTTTTTTCCTCTGTCTTATATGATGGACTATGCAAATGTAACTTCAAGCTGCCTCCTTATCCAGCTCTGTTGCTACCCTGGGTCCCTGCTGTATTTGTTGTGGGCAGGGGGCAGGGGCCAGTAAACCCCCAGAGACTAGGTTTCCCAAACTCCTGTGTCAGAGGAACATAAGATTATATTATTGTTCCCAATTATTCACTCTCTTCTCTGAAACAGGAGTATAAAACCCTTTATTACCAAGTGCCTTATAGTGCCTCCCTGCAGATAAGTACACTTCTCTGTGCCCTTGGCGTTAGACCTGGCTACATGACCTGCTTTGGCCAATGGAAAGTAAACAGAAGTTCAATATCAACTCTGACCAGAAGCTTTAGGAGCCACAATGTGGTCCTGTTTCTCTCCTCCCTTTACCAGGAGACCAAGATAAGAGCTGCTCCCTCCGGCAGGACCCCAGAATAATAAATACCTGGGGCAGAGCCAAAGCCAATCTGTAGCCCTGATATGTAATCTGAGGAAGAAATGAATGTAGTGAGATTTCAGGGAGAGGGGGAGGGCTGTCTGTTAATACCACATTATCTAGAAAAAGCTGACTAACAGAATAATTGGTGCAAGTTACAGAATGCTGTGCTTAAACAGGTGCCATTGGCTTTGGGTCCTAGCGGCGGGCACCAAGTGGTGTAGACTTTGGTCGTTTAGAAGGCAGATTGTGTACCAAGTAGCTTGTGGGTTTAGCCAAAAAAGTTGGGAAACAGATTGTCATCTGTTTTGGTTGTTTTTAGCCGCATTTGACAGGCTACTACAAGAACGAGACGAGCTCAGAAAAGAATTGGCTGTTTTGTCAGCAGAGATTAAAACTCAGTTTTGGGGGGGGCGCCTGAGTGGTTAAGTCAGTTAGGTGTCTGGCTCTCAATTTCAGCTCAGGTCATGATCTTGCGGTTCGTGAGATCAAGCCCCACATCGGGCCCTGTGATGACGGGCTTAGGAGAGCCCGGCTTAGGATTCTCTCTCCTTCTGAAAATAAATAAATAAACTTAAACAATACAAAACAAAAAAACAACAACCGCAGTCTTGGGACGGAGACCAGATCAAGGGCATGAGCGGTGGCTCCCAGTAAGTCCTTTGTTGGATAAAGTGGCTCTTAGTAGACTAAGAGCATGGCTCTCCAATGGCAGCTTGGTAAATTCAATTTACCTTGGCAATTACGCCTAGAGAAAGAGGTATGTCTTTATAGATACGGTAATTTGCAAATAGAGCTGACTCGAATCAGGTAAAATGCCATTGACGGTTCAAAGAGAGGTGCACAGCCAAGAAATGTCAGCTTGGGTTAAAAGGTATGATTGCTGGAGACCAACATTGGGGCTCCAAAATTTCTGTAGGCAGGAAGGAAGCTGAGAAAGCTGCTCACCTCACAAGAAGCCCAAAATTATGAAGAGCAGGGGCTACTCCCAGGGACCTGGAATGGAAGTTAATCAAGGAATGTTTCCTACACCCTGCAGGATTTTGGAATTCTAAGAACCAATGATGGTTGTGAGTCTCTCGGTTTTTCTTTCAATGAATATTAGTGTTTATTCAGTCTTGGTTCAACCATTTCATATAAGGTATAGATTTTGTGGCGGGGAGCTGTAGATAACGTTTGTTTGCTTGTTAGTGTCTGGATTAAGAGGACCCCTGTCTGGACATAATACAGAGACTCACGAGATAGTGAGCTTTGAGCTTGATGTCATGCCTGGTTGAAACTTTTGGGTGTCACTCTTCGCAGGAAGAGTGGGTATGTTTTTCTCATGCAAAAAAAAAAAAGAGAGAAATGATTATTTATGACCAAGAAGGTGGACTGTGATAAGAGACTATTATTTTTACTATTTATTTGCTTCTCTCCCTGTAGGAGAATCAGACAGCCTGAGACGTGGCTCCCCGTTTGCACTGTCAGCTAGAGGAGTGCATTTCCAGAAGACATTGGCATCAGGCAAGGTCGCGTGACTTGCTTTAGCCGACTGAATGTGAGTGGAAGTGACACATAGCATTTCTAAGCAAACGCTTAAGAGCCCCTGTGTGGTTTCGGCAGTTCTTTTTCCCCTCTGCTTGGTCTTGTAAGCTGGGGGATGTTACTTCAGTCTCAGGCTGCCAATGAGACGACAGGGAGGGCAAAGCCACAGGTGACTCCTATCACCACCAAGAAACTCGAACAAGAAATAAATGGTCGTTCTTGTAAGCAAACTGAGGTGTTTCGTAGTGTCCGTCACAGGGGCAAAAACTAGTCAACACTGGCTAGTGATACGGCTCACATGTGGGCCCAACCAATGGGAAACACTGGCAGGAGACTAGAAGATGTGAGGAAGGGAAACCCAGGTCTCTCCTTCCTCTTTTGCCGCAGGCAGTCTCTCCAGCATCAACTTGGTCTCCGGGGAGGCAGGCCCATGGGGCTTCCTGCTCCTGAGGATGGGCCCTGTGCTCCTCCCTTTGGCTGACTCTGCCTCATCCTCTCGCCGAGTCCCTCTAGCCTGATGCTGGTGGCTCCCTGCGGTCGCTAATCTGTATTTGGCTTCTCAGCTGATTCCCTGCATTAAAGTCCCTCTATTTTCAACATCTTGAGCCGTTTTGTCTAATTGCAGACTCGCTGATACACCATCCGATGCATAAATTTTGGAGTAACTATCGATCACAGATGTCTCAAACTTTGTGAGAGTTTTCAAAAAAGGAAGACGTGTTTGACTGTATCGTTTTTGGGTTTTTTTTTTCTTTTTTTAGCGTTGTAACCGTTTTTAAGGATACATCCCAGTAGCATTAAGTACGTTCACACTGTTGTGCAGCCATCGCTAGCACTCATCTCTAGAACTTTCTTCTTCCCAAACTGAAACTCCGTATCCATTAAACAACATTAAACAACACCTCCCCATTCCTTCTTTGGCCCAGCCCCTGACAACGACCATTTCACTTTCTGTGTCTGTGAATTTGACGACTCTAGGTACTTTATATAAGTGGAATCACATACTTGTCCTTTTGTGACTGGCTTATTTCACTTAGCATAGTGTCTTCAAGGTTAATAAGTTTATTTATTTGGGGGGGGGGGGGAAGGGGCAGAGAGAGAGGGAGAGAGAGAATCTGACACAGGCTCCACATTGCCCGATGCAGGGCTCCAACCCCGAAACCATGAGATCATGACCTACGCCGAAACCAAGAGGTGGACGCTTAACCAACCGAGACACCCAGGAGCCCCTCATTCCCTTTTCAAGCAATCAGTCTCTCTCTTCCACTCTACCCAACCAATGATCAATTCCATTGATTTTACCTTAAACACAGCTCTGTCACTGCTCTTTTCTTTTGCCACTCAAGTTCAGGGCATGGTCTGCATCTTTATTTAACCTGGGCCACTGCAGCAGCCTCCTTGTTGGTCTCCCTGCCTCTAGTCTTAAAACTTCCATCTAGGCTCCAAGCTGCTAACAGAGCCACTTTCTAAAGCAATCCTGATCTTGTCATCTTCTCGCTAAAACTCTTAAGTTGCCCATTGCTTTTAGAAAAAAGTTCCAACCCTATGTTGTGCCTTCCAAGGCCCTCTACCATTCAACCCTGACCTACTTCTCTGGTCTCCTCTGTTAATAATCCCTTTCTGGCTTCTGCTTTGTCTTCTTCGTTTCATTAACCCCTTCTTATATTCCAGGTCATAGGTTAAGGGTCACTTCCTTGGAGGGGTTCTCTGCTCCCATAATGCAATGCCCTGTACTTCCTCTATCACTCTACTTATCTGCATTTATTGTAATTATTTGTTGAAGTCTGTCTTCTCTTTGGACTATGACTTCTTTGAGGGTCAAGACCATGTCTTTCTAAGTGCCACATCTCTACCACCTAGCACAGACGATGACCACAATAAGTGTTAAATAAAACCTAGTTGTAGATTTGTAAGTTT
Organism: Prionailurus bengalensis; assembly: GCF_016509475.1. Classification (NCBI taxonomy): domain Eukaryota; kingdom Metazoa; phylum Chordata; class Mammalia; order Carnivora; family Felidae; genus Prionailurus; species Prionailurus bengalensis. The sequence continues at coordinate 30,764,002 of NC_057351.1, read as the reverse complement.
TCATGTTATGGGCGGGGGGGTGGGGGGCGGCACCTGAGTGGCTCAGTCAGCAGAGCATCCAACTTTTGATTTTGGCTCAGGTCACAATCTCGTTTTGGATTCCCTCTCTCTGCGTCTCGCGTGTGCTCCGTCTCTCAAAATACATGAGTAAAATTAAAAAAAAAAGAAAGTTTTTATGTTATAGCATGTATAGGTCCTGTAGGTGGTAGTCGACACCAAATACATACATGAGATAATCTAGGGAGAGGGTATCTCTAGAGAGAACATGAGAAGTAAGAAAGACAATGACGATTAAGATGAAGAGACGGATATGAAGCTAAGGGGGAAAATGAGGAATGAATGGCCAGATAAGTCGGAGAGATGTCAGAAGAGAATGCGGTCATAAGCCAAAGAAGAGAGTGCCTCAGAAAACTGGAGGCCCCCAACAAGGTCAACCACAGCAAAGAGAACAGGATACAGACTGAAAAGAAGTGCCACTGGAGTTACAGAGCAAGAAAGATAATGTTTCACAACACTTGGGTTTATCCTTTGTCAAACTGATGAATTCAAGAAGGTATTGCCCGCCTCCTTCTCATTACTTCCTCTATCCATTAACCTGGCATAGGTTCATTAAACATCTACTCTAGGCCAGGTACTGTGCTAGGTCCCAGGGAGACAAGAGAAATAGAGCAATATCCCGTCGGGCTTGTGGATCTCACCACCATTGCCTGCAAGGGAAAGTTACAAAGCACTGACTTGTGCCCCAGCAAAGCCGGGGCTTGGCATTTTATGGGAGTTGGTACTGATTGACTTTCTAAATACACTCAATGAAACAAGAGTTAATGTGCAAGTCCAGAGGTCGGCAAGGCTTTGTTATCTTGTTCTGAGCTGGCAGGAGGCAAAAGGGAAAGTGTATGTGGTCCACTATTGCATCATTTCTGTCTGTTCCTAAGTCGGTCGCAGAGGGGATTGGGGTTTTTTTCCAAGAAAGCTAGTTCCTGTGCTCAAAGGCAGAAAACTGATAGAGCAACTCAACCAAAAAGCATCCCCTTAAGAAACTCTCTGAACTTAATCCTTAGTGTTCACTCTGCAGAGATTCCTTTAACTTCCAGCAATACGATGTATTACTGACTAAATTACTGCTCTGTTTTTTTTCCTGCCCTGTGCTCCACCTACAGTAGAACAGTGTGGCGTACTGTTCAAAAGGTCAATGAATCGTGCGTGAACTTCTGAAAATTAATGGGAGTCTAGATGGAGACAAGGGAGGGACACTCTTCCTAACTAATCAGAGAACTATCTTATTGGGTTTTCATTTAATACAGGGTCTCATCTCATTTTATATAGTAGACATTGTTTTGAAATAAAAAGTTTAAATCAAAATGTCTTTAAAGCACATTATCTCTTTAATGCCCCAGAAAAACAAGATCATTTAAAGAAACCCAGCCCATCACACTAGGCATTCTTTGAAATACTTATTATCATGGGGATGCCTGGGTGGCTCAGTCGGTTAAGCGTCTGACTTTTGGTTTTGGCTCAGGTCATGATCACACAGTTCATGGGTTCGAGCCCCACAACAGGCTCCTCGCCTGACAATGGGGAACCTGCTTGGGTTTCTCTCCCTCTCTCTGCCCTTCCCTTGCTCTCTCTCCCTTTCTCTCAAAAATAAACAAACTTTTAAAAAAAGAACTACTCATTATTATATAATCAAATAGTGAATGGTCAGTTCCTAATTTATAATTTGGATTTTGAAATATGCTTTTTTTTTTTTTTTTAAATATATAGGCTTGGGAAGTGATGCAATTAACTGACCACACAGGGGCCTCAATCAGGCAATCAGACTTTAGCTGTTGGGGTCTGGCCTGACTCAACAGTTGAAAAACAAGGTCCAAAGAACTTATGCCTGAGAGAAATGTGCTCAAGGGACTCTGAACTCATGCCTGGACTTTCCCAGTGCTTACATCTGAAAAGTCCCTGGGGGACCTAGGGCGGGTTGAGCAAGGAAGGGGGGCAGAGTAAATCCTTCTTCACCAGGGAGGGTAGAAATAACAAGTCATACTTCCAGAGTGCTTACAACAAGCCAGGCTCTTCCTCAGACTCTTTTTTACGTATTAAAAAACATTTTTTTTTTCAACGTTTATTTATTTTTGGGACAGAGAGAGACAGAGCATGAACGGGGGAGGGGCAGAGAGAGAGGGAGACACAGAATCGGAAACAGGCTCCAGGCTCTGAGCCATCAGCCCAGAGCCCGACGCGGGGCTCGAACTCACGGACCGCGAGATCGTGACCTGGCTGAAGTCGGACGCTTAACCGACTGCGCCACCCAGGCGCCCCAAAACATTTTTTTTTAACTTTACTTATTTATTTTGAGAGAGACAGAGACGGCGTGAGTGGGGGAGGGGTAGAGAGGGAGAGGGAGAATCCCAAGCAGGCTCTGTGCTGCCAGCTCAGAGCCCAAAGTGGGGCTCGAACTCATGAAAATGGGGGATCATGACCTGAGCAGATCGATGCTTAACCGACTGAGCCACCCAGGTGTCCCTCTTCCTCGGACTGTTGACATGTATCAACTCAGTTAATCATTCCAACAACGCAGGTAACAGTTACCATTACTCTCCACTTCCCAAATGAGAAACTGAGTCAGAAAGGTTAACAGCAATTTGCCTGCTCTCCTACACTAAAAAATGGTGGAGCTGGTTACTCACCTGGTAGTCATCAGGGGCTTAGTAATATCTCTCAAATTCGCTTAAAATGTACACCTTTAAGATGAAAGGCAGGGCATGTCTGATGAAGCCTGTGACTTCAGAACGCCTTTTGAGACCAGGAATTACTCTGGGGCGGGGAGGGAGGGGGGGGGGCGGTGAGAGGAAAAGGTGAGAAAGGTGAGTTCCCTGTGTGCACGATGAAGGAGAGGTCTCCAGTCCATTCCTAGCTGGTGCAAGCTGAGAACTTGGACTTTTGCCGTCCCTCGGTCAGACAGAACCCTAAAGCACACGGGGCGGAGGCGGAAAGAACACTGCCAAAGCCAGGGATCGCCGCTAGCCACGTGGCCCAACTTAGGAGCCAGAGGGGCTGTCCGCGAAGGCGGGGCCGGCGGGGCGGGGCGCGGGGCCGGGCGGGCCGGGCGGAGTGCGCCTGCGCGCGGGGTGGGTCGGCCGCTTAAAGCCGTTCCCCGCCCCGCTCTGAAGTCCAGTCTCCCCGGTGCGCACGCGCGAAGCTTTCTCCTTGTCAGTCGGCGCCGCGTGCAGGCTGGTGGCTCTGTGGCGGCGGCTGCGGCTCGTCATCCGCACCATGAGCGGCTTCAGCAGCGAGGAGCGCGCAGCGCCCTTCACCCCCGAGTACCGAGTCTTCCTCAGTGAGTGTCGGCAGACCGCGACCCCTCCCCGCCCGCCAACCCATTCATTCCCGGGCCTCGCCTCGCCTCCTGCCCGGGCGCCGTCGGCCCGCGCTCCGCCCCTTGTCCCGGGCGCGGGCCGGGTTCCTTGGGCTTCCCGGGCCCTGGGCCGGCCAGGCCCTCCCATTTCATACGTCTCGTTTGAAACGGGTAAACGGGGTGGGGGGGGGAGGGTGACCGCGGGGACGGTCTTTCTCTTTCACACGCGCGGTGGGACCCGACCCCGGGCCCGGCTAGTCTTGCAGGTGCCCTCGGGCAGCGTCTGATGGGAAGGGAAACCACTGAGTCACTCTAGAAAAGGTGTCAGGAGGTAAACTAATCTGCGTAAGAGGATTGCTTGATTTGTAGGAACGGGGGCAGGGTGGAGGGATGACTCCCTAAGGACCTTAATTCCTGAACTGTAGCTCAGCCTGCGGGCACCAGGCAGGGTGAGATCCAACCCCTCGTTCTGCAGAGGGGGAAACTGAGGCCCGGAGCAGGAGCCGTCAGTGGAGGACCGAACCCCTCTCCAGGAAGGCCCGGTCGCGCATCTGCCCCTCCCTCCCGCGGAGGTTTCCCCTGTAGCGCGGATGCTGGGAATGAGCCTTCTTGAAACAGAAAGCTGTTTCCCTCAAGTCAAACAGGTGACGTCAGTCTGGAAAGCACGAGGGTGAAAGTGCCAAGTTTTTACCCCTGGGCAGGGAATCGACATCTGAGGGGTACCTACCCCAGGTCCACACCTGGAGCTGCACTTAGAGCTCTGCACGCTGCGGGCTGATGGAGCTCCGCTTTCCCTCGCCCACCGCCTTTTGTCTTGCAGGTGGAGGAAAGAAAGCTACCTCGGGTTTTATCTTGATCTCTACCCACGCCCCTGCCCAAGCCACTAGGAATAGATAACTGGAGAGAGCCAAGGCGTTCGAGAATGTGTCAGTAGAGGCGTTTCTGTTTTAACTGTAAAGAGCCGTTTTACTCGGAAGGAAATGGGCAGGTGCAGCAAATCTTTGCGGGTGATGTGTGAAGGGCAGGCAGGAAATTGCCGGGTGGAGGGGACCAATGGGAACACGGAGAGAATGCACTAAGATCCTAGCGAAAAGTAACCTGCTGCGGGAGGAAAAGGAAAGTGAACTCAGGTTTACACATGTAGCTAAAGATTACCATGTAAAATCCAGGAAGGATGGGACTCCCCATTTTATTTAATTTTGGACTTAAATAAGGGCAGTGTAGGATCTTTTGACTAATAATTCACTGAACTATTTTTTCTGTGGTTAGAATCTCTCTGTAGGAGGGATTTCGAGCGGTGACGCTCAAGTTTGAAGGTGGAAAGATGATTGGCTAATTGACTTCAAGCTGTATTTATTTGCACAGTAGTTATCACTTAGGTTACCTAATGGTAGCAAGAATTTGATGGCCGTTGTGGAAGACCGTAGCCATTCCTTGACTTTGACACTGGCTAATGTAATTTTTTTATCAGATGGAACTCTCTGGGACTTAAAAAATACCAATGATTAGAACTGATTATGTAATTACATAATTTTAAGGTTTTTTTTTAAAAATGTTTTTTAACACGTATTTATTTTTTGAGAGACACAGTCAGAGCACACGAGCAGGGGAGGTGCAGAGAGAGGGAGACACAGAATCGGAAGCAGGCTCCAGGCTCTGAGCTGAGCACAGAGCCCGTCGCGTGGCTCAAACTCACGAACTGTGAGATCATGACCTGGGCGGAAGTTGGACGCTTAACAGACTGAGCCACCCAGGCGCCCCAAGGTTTTTTAATCACAGATTTCTTAGCACCCTTCCTTAATAGGAGAAGATTTTTTACCTCTATAGTGTTATATTTGTCAGTCTCTTTAAAACTGATGGTGGATTGGACTGTGAAGTCACAGGTGACTCTGAAGGGATCGTAATGGGACTCATGAAATGGAGATATATACTGTCCTTTTTCATTTTCTGCAAAATGAATTACAGAAAGTCATTAGTTCTTTTGTTAATTGCATTTCCAGATGCATTAAGTCCACATTTTAAAAAATACTTAAATTTTTGGTCACTGCTCAGTTTTTCGTATTCCACCTCGGTTTTCAAATGTGAAGGGATATAGGTTCACCCTTAGGTTTCCTAAAGAATAGTAAGGAAGTTTTTTTTTTTTTTTATGTTTATTTATTTTTTTGAGAGAGAGAGACAGAGCGTGAACAGGGGAGAGACAGAGAGAGAGGGAGACACAGAATCCAAAGCAAGCTCCAGGCTCTGAGCTGTCAGCACAGAGCCTGATGGGGGGCCCAAACTCACAAACTGTGAGATCATGACCTGAGCCGAAGTTGAATCTTAACTAACTGAGCCACCCAGGTACCCCTGTAAGGCAGTTTTGAAATTACTTTTTGGATATGGTAGTTAAGTCTCTAGAATATAGAAATTACCTGTGAAAGGGTTATTGGAACTTGATTATCCTTAAGAAATAATCTGTCTCTGTCTTCCTGGAACATTGCCTAAAACAACATGGTTTTATAACTCAACAAATTGGTCCCTTCCCTTCCCCCTAAGCCCAACTGTTTCATTAGCTATGTAAGCTGTTAAGTGATGTAAGATCAGTCCAAAACAATTTGATAGCCTTTTGTATGCCAGGCACTGCTAGAGTCTGGGGATACAAAAGTATGTAAGACAGCCCCTGCCCTTGTTATAGAGGTTAATATCTGTTAGACTCCTAAGGAGAGCAGAGGATTAAAATTTAACCCAATCTTGGAGGGATCCGGAAGGTAAAGTATACAACCAGCTTTTCTCGTGTGGGAATAAAAAATGTCTACTTCACTATTCTGGTGAATGGTGTTGATAATGGGAAAGGCCATGCAAGTTTGGGGACGGGGTGTGTATGGGAAATCGCAGTATCTTTTTCTCAATCCTATGGTAAGCCTAAAATGACTCTAAAAAATTTAAGTGTTTTTTAAAATGTGTACTTAATGCATCTGGAAATGCAATTAGCAAAAGAACTAACGACTTTTCGTAATTCATTTTGCAGAAAATGAAAAAGGACAGTATATATCTCCATTTCATGATGTTCCAATTTATGCGGATAAGGTAAGATGTCCTTACCATTTAAACATAGTCTCTTTACTCAGATTAGTTAATTCCACATACGGATTTTCTTATACGTCTTCATAAGTGCTTAAAATGCCTCATTGTGCTGCAAATTCAAGGTACATTGACTAAGAAGTCAGTCTTAAATCCAGATTATTTGGCTAAAGAAGCAATTATAATTTGGGGGAAGGAGTAGAGGAACAGATAACAAATGTTTCAAAGCTGTCCTTGGGACTACAATCTTATTACCTTACCTCATAAGTGATTTTATTTTATTTTATTTTATTTTATTTTTATTTTATTTTATTTTATTTTATATTTTATTTTATATTTTATTTCATATTTTATTTTAATTTATATTTTAATTTTAATTTTATTCATTTATTTTTAATTTTTATTTTTTCTCATAAGTGGTTTTAAAATTAACCAGGTCGGGGCGCTTAGGTGGCTCAGTTGGTTAAGTGACATTGGCTTACGTCATGATTTCATGTTTTATGAGTTGAGCTCCATATCAGGCTCTTTGCTGTCAGTGCAGAGCCTGCTTTGGATCCTCTGTCTTCATTCTCTCTACCCCTCCACTGCTCTCTCTCGCTTTCTCAAAAAATAAATGAACATCTAAAAATAAAATAAAATACACCAGGTAGCCAGCACATAATTTGGGTTGTGGGATATTTATTAAACAGCAAAAATAAACTATTTTATTTACAAAAATTAAACTATATTATTCAGTGATCTAATTTCCTATAGGAAAATTCAGTACTTTCAGTGGACTGTTAGAGTTAAGATGCAAATAGTGTTGGGGCGCCTGGGTGGCTCAGTCGGTTGAGTGACTGACTTTGGCTCAGGTCATGATCTCGCAGTCGTGGGTTCCAGCCCCGCGTCGGGCTCTGTGCTGACAGCTCCGAGCCTGGAGCCTGCTTCGGATTCTGTGTCTCCCTCTCTCTCTGCCCCTGACCCACTCGCATTCTGTCTTTGTCTCTCTCAAAAATAAATAAACATTAAAAAACTATATGATAAAAAAAAAGTACAGTGTTAATAAAGGTTAAGTCTACAGACTTCTAAAAAGAGGTGTCTATTAGTATGCACACCAGTGAGCTGAAGAAATCTAGCACAAATTGATAGGCTAACCACAAATGGGTAAGAATCTTACTTTGCTAGGAAAAAATGTCTACAACGATATATTCCAAAGTCTTTGTGGTCCTTTGGAAGTAAGAATTGCTAGTGACCCTTTCTGATTTTTATTTTCATTTTTGTCTTTTTATATTTTCTAGTCTTTTTACAATGAGCATGGGTTATTTTTACAAATTGAAATAGTTATTGTTATTTTTTTTATTCAGTGCTTGTTTTAGCCTCCTTCCCAATAGGAGAAGTTTGTACTTCTGACACAAGGAACTGACACAAGGACGGATGCCTGCTGCTTTTTTAAACCTTTAAAAATTCTTTTTGTCCAACCGGGAAGCACGATTCACGATGAACACAAATTTTTTTGAGTTCTAAACACTGCACATAGATTGTTGATTTTCCTTGGCTACATGCCAATACATAATACATGCAAACATCGCATTCCAGTGCAAGTCTAGAATACCATTATAGGTGAAATCTTCTCCTTGTATATGCTGAGTCCTACTATTTCTCTGTACTTGACTTATCAGAGAGACATAGGCAAATTCACCAAACTTGTACCAGGAAATTTGCTCCAGTTCCAGACTGACAACTTGAGCGTCGGCAGAAAATCCCAACTCAAGGTGTTGCTTCCTAGGAGCTTCCTTGTGCTGGGCTCCAACAGGAGATAGTAGAGCAAATAGCCTAAGGCCAATTATGTGCCACGCTGACAGGAGGGACCTCTAATTGGCATGTGTTCTCCTGTGGGATTCTCAAAGTTGTATTTATTCAGAAACTCTAATTTGTTATGTCTGATTTCCTGGGAGTTGGCATGAGCTGCAGGATCCTTCCTTCCTCTTGAATTGGCATCATTTGGTTGACTTGATTATCCGTTTGGTGTGTAATTAGTATGCATATCAAAGTACTTTCCAGTCATGTCTCACACCATTTTGAGTAGTTAAGAGGTATAAAATGATGACTGAAAGTTTATTGAGAGTAACTTGACATGTAGATGTGCTAAGGAAGAAAAATATTTTCTTGACTTAGAGCTATTTTTTTGTGTGCATGTGTGTTTATAAGTGTCTTAGTCCATTTGGGCTGCTGTAACAAAATACCATAGACTGGTAGCTTATCAACAGCATGCATTTTTTACTCACAGTTCAGGGAGCCTGGAGGTCTGAGATCAGGGTGCCAGCATGGTTGGGTGAGGGCCCTCTTTTGGTCATGGACTTCTAGCTATGTACTTTTGTGGCAGAAAGGGCTAAGGATCTCTCTGGAGCCTCTTTTATAAGGCACTAATCCCACTCATGAGGGTTCCACCCCTGTGTCTTAAACACTTGCCAAAGGTCCCACCCAGTGTACAATCACTATTGAGGGTTAGGATTTCAACAAATGAATTTTGGGGGGGGACACAAGCATGCAGACCATAGCTATAAGTAACTGATACAATATTCTATATTATATAAACTATAATATTCTAGCCAAGGATCAGAATGTTCATAATAGTTGCGGTGCCCAGTTTTATTACTGCTTCAAGTTACCCCAAAATAGGAAACTGAGACTACATTTTGGTGCTATGTAAAACATCTTCACTCAGTTTATTCTGCAACTCCTTGGAGTCTTGTATGGGACTGGTTTGGGCTATAATCTGGGATTACTCAAATGAAAACTCTGCCTTTGCACCGCCCTGAGCTGGCTCAGAAACACAATCTCTTACAACAACTCTGGATTTCACTAGTGGTCCAGACGTCAGTGAACTTCAGCATTTCAGATTCCTGTCTGAGAAGCAGGAAAGAGTTCTTTTGTTTTGTTCTGTTTTTAAGGAAGTTTAGTATATACAAAATACCAAAAGGGTGTGGTACACAGAAATTATTTTGGATTATAGCCTAAATAAAAGATCTGATTAACTCCATTGGGTTACAGAAGAGTGTGCTTTTTTTTTTTTTTTTTTTTTTTTTTTTAGTTCCAATGTTATTAAGTTTATGTAAACACATTTTTAGTGTGTGGTTGTGGACTTTATCTCTAATATGGTCAGTCATTCAAAGGGAGATAATGAGGGAATGTATCTTTCACACAACTCTTACCACTCTACTGAGGAAAAATGCCCAAAGGCTTATATTCGGCTCTATGTCAGGACCTCTCAATGTGGACAGCCACTAGGTAATCAAGCCAGCCAGTTCTGGGAATCCATGTGACTCAAACACCCTGCCTGGATTATTTCCAAATCCATTCGGTGGAAGAAGGCAAAGGCAAGGACTCACTGGATTTTGTCCTTTGCTCTGGGTCTATTTTGGGGTCAAATATAAAAATACCTGTGGCTCAGGGTGTTTTCTGACATAAAACTTTTTAGATAAGAGAAATTTTTAAAATCCAGAACATAGCATAAACGGTGTGAAATAGTGGGTGGATTAACTTTTGTCTAAATCTTCAAGTGATCAAATATCATGACTTGATATTTAGATTTAGAAGTTTGGTATTGTTTTTGTTCTGTATCTTAAACGTTGATGTTAAATATTTGTTCTAACAATATAGGCTTCTATTTGTTTTCCAGGTGACTGTTGGGAGAATATGTAAATATGGAACTATTTTTTTTTTCTCCTCTTCTAAAAGTTCAGCTTATAATCAAATAGGTTGATGCCTCAGAAATTTAACAATATTTTCTGCAGTCGTGTATCATTTTTTTCCAAGATTTTATTTTTTTTAATTTAAAAAAAATTGTTTTTTTTAACGTTTATTTATTTTTGAGACCGAGAGAGACAGAGCAGGAACGGGGGAGGGTCAGAGAGAGGGAGACACAGAATCCGAAACAGGCTCCAGGTTCCGAGCTGTCAGCACAGAGCCTGATGCAGGGCTCGAACTCATGGACCGTGAGATCGTGACCTGAGCCGAAGTTGGCCGCTCAACCGACTGAAGCACCCAGGCGCCCCTCCAAGATTTTATTTTTAAGCAATTCCTACACCCAACGTGAGACTCAAACTCAGAACCCCAAGATCAAGAGTCACATGCTCCACCAACTGAGACAGCCAAGCGCCCCCTGCACCCATGTTATCATTCTTTTTGAAGATACTATTTCGCTGTACCTGAGCCCTTTAGGAGAGATCTACTCAAGCAGATGCCTGTTTGATTACTTCCTTCCTTCCGGGGTTTGCTTTGTTTCAAATTTTCGATTTCTTTTTATAAACAGTTCCTTAAATGGAAGTTTGTAAAATGTCACTGAATTAAACACTGTTTTCTTCCCTAGCTTTGTACGTATATAGAATGGGTTTTCTGGATTTTTGTTTTGTTTATCTTTGGTTTCATGTTTTCTAAACCAAAGTTAGAACCGGGAACAGATGGGAACTGAGGACCGTTAAGCTTAATCAGCATGTCATAACTAAATTTAAAATAAACTCCTACTTTTTCCCTCTCCAGTGAGCATTCAGGTGACTAAATTTTGATAACAGATATTCTAACCATAATCTCTGTGGTCTGTCAACTTCGTTGAAAAGGTAAAGGTTGGGATGATTAAATATGCATATAACATACCACAATGCCTGGCTTTATAGGAAAGTCTCAGTAAACAGTAACCAACCAGATAGGATGATGATGTTGAGCACAATGACTGATTGTTTCTTTAGCCCTTCAGAGCTCTATTTTATAGGGTAAAAAAAAAAAAAAAATCACTGAATTAAGAGTAAGGAATCTTGACTTTAGTCTTGGTTTTACCACTAACTGGCCTAATGATATTGAGCAAATTCCTTCATCTCTGAGCCATGTTCATCTTGGTGGGTGTTTTAGATTACATTCTATGTTGACGTCCCATGATTCTGTGTATAGAGCTTATTGATGAACCCTCATTACAGATCATTATTTTTAAAAAGGCCCAAAATTATTGTTGATATTTATTGAATGATTCCTATAACCTTAGGCACTATGCTAAAGCCCTTCTGTGGATTATATCATTTGGCCATCACGTCATTCTCTAAGCTAGGTTCTTTCATTAGCCCCGTTGTCCAGGATCAGCCACTAGAGCTTATAAGCAGTAGTGTCATGCTTGAAACCCGGCATTTTGGCTCAGAACTTGTGGTTTTAACCACTGTTCCACTTCCTTGAGTGATTATGGATATGTAGGAGAGGTGGATTTTACTTTGTACTTCTTATATGTTCCAAATTTTCTACAGTAGATATCTCTTTAATAATGCAGACAAAAAGGCTTGCTTAATTTTTATTTTATTTTTTTATTTTTTAATTTTAATTTTAATTTTTATTATTATTTTTTTTTGCTCAGCGTTCAAAGGAAATGAGTAAGAGCTTTTTTTTCTTTAGAAAGGCTCAGAAGTCTTCTAGTCCAGGCATTCTTGGTGGCCCTGAGGCCCTCAAATGGCCATGGACGGGTTTCTGAGGTTCTGTGAACTCTGTGATACTGCGATTTGGTGTAAATGTGCATTTTTCCTGGGAAAGGTTCTATGTTCAAAATTCTTCGTCATCACAGGAGCGCCTGGGTGGCTCAGTCGGTTAAGCATCTGACTTCAACTCAGGTCATGATCTCACAGCTTGTGAGTCTAAGCTCCACATCAGGCTCTGTCCTGACAGGTCAGAGCCTACACCCTGCTTGGGATTCTGTGTCTCCCTCTGTCTCTGCCCCTCCCCTGCTCATGCGCACGCGCGTGCTCTCTCTCTCTCGCTCTCTCTCTCTCTCTCTCCCTCTCTCTCTCAAAAATAAACATTAAAAATTTTTTTTAAAAAAAGAGTAGAACTTAAGTATTGCCACACACACAAAGTAAATATGTGAGGTGATGAAGAGGTTAATTTTCTTGATGAGGGGGATCATTTCACAATGTACACATATACCAAAACTTCACATTGTGCATCCTGAATATGTGATTATTTGTCAGTCATACCTCAATAAAGCTGAAGAAATTAAGTTTTTTAAAAAGAAAAAGCAAATGGATTCCTGAATTATTTCATTAACAAGTGATAAAAGTGAGATCATGACCTGAGCCACAGTCAGACACTTAACTGACTGAGCCACCCAGGCACCCCTAAGATCTACTCTTTTTTTTTTTTTTTTTTAATTTTTTTTTTCAACGTTTATTTATTTTTGGGACAGAGAGAGACAGAGCATGAACAGGGGAGGGGCAGAGAGAGAAGGAGACACAGAATCGGAAACAGGCTCCAGGCTCTGAGCCATCAGCCCAGAGCCTGACGCGGGGCTCGAACTCACGGACCGTGAGATCGTGACCTGGCTGAAATCGGACGCTTAACCGACTGCGCCACCCAGGCGCCCCAAGATCTACTCTTTAAGCAAATTTCATTGAATCATTTTTAGTGTTTTGAGGAACCGCCATGCTGTTTTCCATAATGGCTGCACTAATTTACGTGCCCACCAACAGTGCACAAGGAGGAATCCATTTGCATTTAATAGTTTAGAGTATTTCCTGTAATAAAAAAAAACTGACACTGAAGCCCAAATCTAAAACTAAGGATTAAGAGCCATTGTCACTTGATGAGCACTTAATAAGGTATAATAATCTCAGACAGGATTAAATCTAGTACACCTTTTCAAAAGTACCTGTTTGCAGGTGGAACATTTCCTTATTAATTATGTGAGCCTTTCTGATAGGGATTTTATACTACAAAACTGTTCTAGAAGTTAAAAAAAAAAAAAAAGCTGCCCTTGTTTTTTATTAGCTTCTTGCTTGTTGAGTAATCTCGAGATGAATTTAGAAGAAAGTCCTCTCTACCACCACCGTTTTTCTGCAAATTTTACTGCAAAACAGAAAATAAAAGGAAGGACGATGGAATCAGAGAGTGATTTTGTATTTCTTCCCAAGTCTGGCATTTATTTGGTTCCTGAAGTTATCTGGAGAGATACATGGTGGCTCAACTTGAAAATGTTGATTTAAAAGCCACTTATGTAAGTTTGCAATATAGCATGTCATGTTCACTAGGCTTTGGATCCAGTGTTGGAAACTGATCATAAGTCTTAAGGTGTTCATAGGTCTCCCAATAAAGACGCATTTAACTTCACTACTAAGATTCAGTGGTGGGATATAATTAAATGCTCCCTATATACACATACTTAACTACACTAGTTATAATAGCCTACCAAATATCCATAGCCTGTTCATTAGTAAACAGCTTTTAGACTACTAATTTGATCCATAAGAAAACTAACCGGTTTGGAAATGAAACCCCTGATCACCATACTATTGAAATATTCCTGTTTAATCAGTGAAAGTAAAAGACTAATCAAGATATAGGTTACATGTCTCCTACCCCTAAAATATTTTTATTTACACTCTTTTTGATTTAATGGAATGATACAATTAGTTTAGGCTTAAGTTTCCAATCTCCTTAGAATTTGAACACCTTTAACATTGACATTCTTATGAAATGATTATAAAGCTGGGAAGAGTGGTAGGTCTCTGCCTTTCGGAAGTCAGAGCTAAAGCTATAGTTTGCCTTTCTTCTGCCTCCTACAGGCTTATCCAAATCATCCCACTAGGGATACTAACCCCTTCCTTCCTCTGAAACTATAAATAGGGAGCTGAGAGCTTGATGCCAGAGCGGGGATTTAGAATCAAAGCAGACTAGAAGTGGAGAACAGATTCTCCTCTCAATCCAGGATTGAGCTAAGTAATAGTTGAAACCAGTTAGGATTAGAGAAAGAAGGCATGAATTTGTAACTGGGTAGTACTAAATACCCTAAAGTCTTGTCTCAGTATTTTAAATGCATAAATGTTGGAAATACGAGAATGCATGATTTTTTCCAATTGTTAATTGTAAAATCCACATAACGTAACACTGACTGTTCTAACCATCGGTAAGTGTACACTTCAGGGGTATTGATACATTCACATTGTTGCGCAACCCTTGCCACCCTTCATCTCCAGAACTCGCTTCATCTTTCAAAACTGAAATCTCATGTCCATTAAACATGAACTCCCTGTTCCCCCCTCCCAACCCCCTTGCGGCTACCCTTCTACTTTCTGTTTCTGTATGAATTTGACTTCTTTAGATACCTCATGTAAGTGGAATCACACGGTATTTGTCCTTTTGTGACTGGCTTATTTCACTTATCATGGCCTCAAGTTGTGTCCACACATGTTACAGCACGTGTCAGAATTTCCTTCCTTTTTTGGGGGGGTTGCTTCTATGGTTTAGAGATTGTGAATAATGCTGCTATGAACATGGGTATACAAATACCTCTTGAAGACCTTGCTTTCAGTTCTTTGGGCGTATACCCAGAAGTGGAATTGCTGGGTCATATGGTAACTCTATTTTTGGTGGAGCCGCGGTTTTCCACAGTGGCTATACCATTTTATGTCCTACCAAGAGTGCACAGGAGTTCCAATTAGAATGCATAATTTAACAGTAAAAGTGCTTCCCGCAGTGGAATTGGTTGGATTTCTTACATTGCCCTGAAAATGTTAAGGATCACTGTTCACCTGAACAACTCCCTGAATTGTAGCAGCCTCTAGGAGAACAGCAGTAGTTCCTGTTAAAGAATGAACCCCCTCCTTTTTATATCAACATACTTAATACCTTCTGTTGTGATTATTGATGGGGTACATAATGACTAAAAGCTATAAGTTCATTGCTTTAAAAAAAGGCACAGTACTCACTATGGCATCTACATACACTTAAAAGTGTGCTAAGCATTCATTTTACAGGTAAGTTCCCTCCCCCAGGTTTATGAACCCCACCCTCCCCACCCACACACACACCCCACACCCCACCCCAGCCCCACTGTAGCCTGAGGCCTCCATGCAGAGGCCTGGATTTGGAAATCTAACTTTGAGGGAGTTCAAAGAGCTTTTATGGGGCACCTGAGTGGCTCAGTCGGTTAAGTGTCCGACTTCAGCTCAGGTCATGATCTCGAGGTCTGAGTTTGAGCCCTGCGTCGGGCTCTGTGCTGCCAGCTCAGAGCCTGGAGCCTCCTTCGGGTTCTGTGTCTCCCTCTCTGTCTGCCCCTGCCCACCTTATGTTCTGTCTCTCTCTCAAAAATAAATATTAAAAAATAAAAGAGCTCTTATTCTGTTCACTGCTAGTCTTCAGTGCCTAGGACAGTAACACCCAACAGTGGCACTCAGTAATTAATTAATTAATTATTGAGAGAACATGAATGATTTGGCTCTGAGGCTTTTTGCAGGATACTCCCTGCTGTTTTTTTGCCTAACGAATTCCTAAAAAGCACCAAACTGGGGCACCTGGGTGGCTCAGTCAGTTGAGCTTCCAACTTCAGCTCAGGTCATGATCTCACAGTTCATGGGTTCGAGGCCCATGTCGGGCTCTGTACTGACAGCTCAGAGCTTGGAACCTGCTTCAAATTCTGTGTCTCCCTCTCTCTCTGCCCCTTCCCTGTTCATACTCTGTCTCTCTCTGTCTCTAAAATAAACATTAAACAAACAAACAAAAAAAAATTTAAAGAATAAAAAAATAAAAAGCACCAAACATTCAGGCTTTTGGAATTCCTCTGTGCAGTGGAGTTGTCTTAACTATTTTCAGAAAGATGTTTTCTTTCCTTTAATGTTCTTTCTTTGCTTGCTTTCCATTATAGTTACGTAGGTTTGTAATATTAGGTAGTGGGGTTTTGAGGATCTATATGCATTTACCACTTATTCCATTAAAATGTTCAATATAGTTACCAAGTTTCAAATTTGTACATTTTGGCCCTATTTGCTACCTTTTTCTTGAGGTAATTTATTCATTTGGTAATGCCTTTTTTTTTTTTTTTTTAATTTACTGATCTCTTTGGTTTCACTTCTCAGTTACTCTTTCATGTGGTAACAGCTCCATCTTGTGAACAGTTAGGGTATTGCTGCTGAAAACTTAAAGTCCAGACTTGCTCGTAGACCCATAGATCTTTCATTTTAATACCTGAGGTGTGGTACGAGATAGATGCAGTTCTTAAAAAGAAATCACATTTCTTTGATTAAATCTTTTTTTTTAATTTTTTTAAATTTTTTTTTATTTATTTTTTAAAAAAAAAATTTTTTTTTTTTCAACCTTTATTTATTTTTGGGACAGAGAGAGACAGAGCATGAACGGGAGAGGGGCAGAGATAGAGGGAGACACAGAATCGGAAACAGGATCCAGGCTCTGAGCCATCAGCCCAGAGCCTGACGCGGGGCTCGAACTCACGGACCGCGAGATCGTGACCTGGCTGAAGTCGGACGCTTAACCGACTGCGCCACCCAGGCGCCCCTCTTTGATTAAATCTTGAAATTGAATCAAAGATTGGGTCTTCCCATGAACAATGTGTTACTTTCTCTAAACCACACAATTATCACTTAACATGGATAGAACACTTACTCAGTCCTGGATTTTAAGATCTCTGTTTTTTGTGGGTTTTATGTTATATCAAGTAGGTGTTAAGAGGCTTGAAGCAGAAACTCATGAAATCTTCTTGTCTCCCTCAATTTGACCAAGAACTTAAATAAAGGACAGCAGTTTGAGACTGTAAGCTCTAGCTTTTCTGCTTGGTTAAAACTAATAGCACAGTAATCATTGGCTCAAAACCTTTGACTTATCCTTTTGTAGCTTATTAGTCTCTGTTTTTTTTGGGGGGGGGGGCAAAGTAGCAGAAAAATAATTCTAAAAAGTGTGTAACTAAGTGACTTACATTTAAAAAAATGTTTTTTTTTTTTTTTAGAGAGAGAGAGAGTGAGCATGGGTTGGGGAGAGGGGCAGAGGGAGAGAGAGAGAATCTTAAACAGGCTCCATACTCAGTGCAGAGCCCGACATGGGGCTCGAACCCATGACCCTGGGATTATGACCTGAGTCAAAATGAAGAGTTGGATGGTCAACCGACTGAGCCACCCAGGTACCCCATAAGTGACTTTCATTTCAAATCCGCTTTAAAAAATACACCTTTTATAAAAGAATAATTGCAAATTTGGCCTCATGTATACCTTTTGCAAGGCTATAAACTGAAAACCTGACCATTTAAAGTTTTATTTATTGGGGCGCCTGGGTGGCTCAGTCAGTTAAGCGTCCGACTTCGGCTCAGGTCATGATCTCACAGTTTGTGGGTTCGAGCCCGGCATCAGGTTCTGTGCTGACAGCTCAGAGCCTGGAGCCTGTTTCAGATTCTGTGTCTCCCTCTCTATCTGCCCCTCCTCTGTCAAACTAACGTATGACAATGTGAGTAAACTGACTTAGGGTTTGTCTTCCAAACTGCCACTGAAAGAGGAGTTCTGAAAACATCTTGAGCAATTGCAGTGTCACTGGAGGAAGCGAATGGGCTTTGGAGATTATCTCTTTGAAGACGGTCTTCCTCGGAGATAGAAGTTCTGTTATGTTTAAAAACTATTTCCTTTCTTTATAGTAACATTCTTCCCACCCACCCCACCCCTGACATTTTATTATGAAAAATTTATTATGTTTACTTAAACACACAAAAATTTGAAAGAATTACAGATTGGACAAGAATACACCCACCACCTTAATTCTACAGTTACTTTGCATATTTGGTCTGATTTTTTTTTTAAGTTTATGTATTTATTTTGAGAGAAAGCGCCTTCAATATCACGAACCATGAGATCATGACCTGAGCCAAAATCATCCAAAATCAAGAGTCCGAAATCAAGAGTCGGATGTTTAACTGACGAGGCCCCCTGAGGTGCCCCGGGTCTGATTTTTTGGCTGACTTGTGTTGAAAGCCTATTGACTTCAAAGATCCAATACAACGAACAGTTTAACTTTGGCCGAACCAGTGAAACGCTCACTGAGGTGAGAGAACAAATTAGCTCCTGTGACCATTTCACCTTCTGTGTTTTTCAGGACGTGTTCCACATGGTAGTTGAAGTACCGCGCTGGTCGAATGCAAAAATGGAGGTATGTTTCTCCTTACACTGGTGATCAGACTTAGGATATTAATTTTGATCTAAGCACACTGATTTGCATTTGCTTGAGGGTTCAACCGCTGAAGCCTAAGGTTTTCTTCTTGCTGGTCCCAATCTCTTCTCCGATTAGGTTGCGTCGCCCACTGCCTGCCAGTCTTCCCCCTGGGCTCTGAAGCGGCAGACTGTCCTCCCCACACCTTTGCTTCTGGCTTCTGAAAGCCTAGAATTACCTGTTTCTCCTGTGTTATCCCCTTTAAGTCCATCAACGACTCCTCCAGACTCCTCCATGGAGTCACCGGGCTTTCTTTAGTTACCCCAGCCACCTGTGATTGTATTGGAATTTCTGTTGCCTTAATTTCTTTCTGATGACTCCTAATAGATTCGGCTTTTTGTTGTGGATATTTGTTACATTTCTTCTATCACCTAATTAAGCTTTTTGACAGTAGCCATATTTTGCATGTAATATACACTCAAATATTTGAATAATTTAAAATGTTTTAAGGAAAGCCTAAGTTGGATAATATTTACTTTGCCCTTTTAATACAAATCTTAAAACATTTCTCAAATGTTAGGATTTTATTCCAGGTAATTTTAGTTTTTGCTTTCTTGAATAAGTAAATTTTGGGGTTTTTTTTAAGGGTTTTTTCCCCTTCTTGATAGTTCCTGTGTACCTCAAATAAGTTTTCCAATTTAAGGCTGATTATGGAAAAACTTTTATATCAAATCATAAAAATGTTAGAGGCAAAATACTTCATTAAAGTGGAATTACAGGATATGCATTCCATAATTCATTTCCTCAAATCGTTATTTGAATAGTATTTTATATCCAAATATACAATAATTTGAAATTTTTTATTTCAGATAGCTACAAAGGACCCTTTAAACCCAATTAAACAAGATGTGAAAAAAGGAAAACTCCGTTACGTTGCAAATCTGTTCCCTTATAAAGGATATATCTGGAATTATGGTGCTATCCCTCAGGTATGTATCTGTGCAGTAGCTAAAAATGTACTTTTTAGCTTACAAAAAATTAACCTATAGCTGTTAGTGGAAAAGATTTAAACACCTGCAGAAAGTTTATGCCATGGTAGATTTTACCAACGTAAGAGTAATTATTATTTTTAATTTAAAAAACTTTTTAAAATGTTTTTATTTATTTGAGAGACAGAGCATGAGCAGGGGAGGGGCAGAGAGAAAGGGAGACACAGAATCCGAAGCAGGCCCCAGGCTCAGAGCTGTCAGCACAGAGCCCAACGTGGGGCTCGAACTCACGGAGTGTGAGATCATGATCTGAGCTGAAGTCGGACGCCCAACTGACTGAGCCACCCAGGCGCCCCAAGAGTAATTACTTTAATACTTCCTTGAATAAACTTATTTTCAAAATAAACTGAAGATAAATGTTTTATGATATTTAAATTCACATTTGAAAGTTCTGAAATATTTATCTTTCTATATGGACTGGTTGTAAACCATATGCTTTGTTTCTTTACGGAATGAGTGGCAAAGAGGGACCATGTAGGCTAGTGGTTGAAAGCATGGATTTTTGGCACCACATCCCAAGTCCGCCACTTGCTGGCTCACCTAACTTGCCTCTCTTTCCTCCTCCCTGAGGCCAATCTCTCTGAGATTATGAGCACTTGGCTCATATAGCTATTGTGAGGAGCCTGGCACAGGTAAGCTTTCATGTTGAGAGTCCTGATTTCTTCTTCTTAATGCCAGTCTTTTTGTGGTAAAGTAATAGTGGGGTTCTGTTTTCCTAAACAGACAACACCTTTGAGGAGGGAGGATGTCTGTATTGTATACCAATTTATCCCAGCACAATGCCAGTGTGTATAGTAGGCTCTTATTTAATATTTAAAGGAAGAATCACTAGAATCATGTCTAGTATGAGTAAATGATGGATATTTAATTCCAGTTTGGCTAGGCTAATGCCTGTGGTACTTAGGATTTTTACATGAAATACTCAATTTACTTTTTCCTGTTGATAAATGGTTTGTTTTTATTAACCATTAAGTCTATTAAGTCGAGTCTACTGTGAGACAATCTGTAAGTTACCAAAACATAGATCAAACTCAGCTGGTAATCACAAAGTCATTTGTCTGCCTCAATTATAGCATTTCACCTTGTATTCCAGTTCATTTAGTAGTTAGCCTCAAAATATTGTCCCTCTGGGAAAACACTGCTGAAATACTTATTCTTCCGGAGGTTGGATTTGGCTTTGTTGGATCTGGTCTTTGTTTACCCCCCTTCACTTTTATCTTTTTGCCTTTATTCCAGCTGAATAGCCAAGAAATATGTTCTATATTGAGGGAGAAAATAACTAGAACAATAAGTACATTTTAAACATCCAACCAAGCACAAGCCATCTGTAAGATCTCTGCAGAGATTCAGGAAATAAAGCTAGTAATTGAAAGCTCCAGAAGATCCTGATTAAGCTTTTCTGTCTTGGCTCCTGGTCGGTGATGACACTTACCATCAGAACATCTCATTTCCCTTTTAGCATTACTGTCTACCTACCTCTGTTTTGGAAATTTATTTTAAAGAAAATCTAGTTCATAGAAGATGGTGAGCACAAAAAGTCCATCAAAGCACTTTTCTTTTTCAACGTTTATTTATTTTTTGGGACAGAGAGAGACAGAGCATGAACGGGGGAGGGGCAGAGAGAGAGGGAGATACAGAATCGGAAACAGGCTCCAGGCTCTGAGCCATCAGCCCAGAGCCTGACGCGGGGCTCGAACTCACGGACCGCGAGATCGTGACCTGGCTGAAGTCGGACGCTTAACCGGCTGCGCCACCCAGGCGCCCCCAAAGCACTTTTCTTTTAATGTATTTTTTAAGTAAATATTTGGGTCTGTATTTGTGTTGCATGTTGTCTCAACTATTAGGTGGTTGGGTTTTGGTTGTTTTAAATAGGATTATTGTTGAGGCACCTGGCTGGCTCAGTTAGTAGAGCATGCGACTGTTGATCTCGGGGTTGTAAGTTCAAGCCCCACATTCAGTGTAGAGATCACTAAAAATAAAATAAATAAACTTTTAAAAAAAGTATCATCTGTTTTAAAGCTTGAATTTAGGGGTACCTGGGTGGCTCAGTCGGTTAAGTGTCCGACTCTTGAGGTGTGTGAGTTCGAGCCCTGCATCGGGCTCTGCACTGACAATCTAGAGGCTGGCTTGGGATTCTCCCCCTCTCTTTGTCCCTCCCCACTTGCTCTCTATATCTCTCTCAAAATAAATTTAAAAAACACTTAAACTTAAAAAAAACAAAAAACAAAAATAAATCTTAAATTCAGTTTAGCGTATTTAGCATAGAATATTTAGTTGAGTGTATATAGCATATTTAGCATAATAGGGTCCTAGCATTTAATTAAAATTACTGTGTGTAGTGAAGATTCTTAGATGTAAATCAAAAATTTCTTAAAAATGAGAAAAAAAATAGCTGAAGATTCATATTTTTGTAGAAAAACTCATGGGCTGTTATCTTTTTTTTTTTTAATTTTTTTTGTTAATGTTTATTTATTTCTGAGACAGAGCATGAGTAGGGGAGGGGCAGAAAGAGAGGGAGACACAGAATCAGAAGCAGGCTCCAGGCTCTGAGCCGTCAGCACAGAGCCCGACGCAGGGCTCGAACTCACAGACCGCGAGATCATGACCCGGGCTGAAGTCGGACGCTTAACTGACTGAGCCACCCAGGCGCCCCTGGGCTGTTATCTTTTAATGCAAACACGATCCACTTTGTCAGTAGCTTGTATAGAAATGATATATTCTCAGACTTAATTTTTTTTTTAATTTTTAATTAATTAATTAGTTAATTTAATTTTTAGACTTGGGAAGACCCAGGACACAATGACAAACACACTGGCTGTTGCGGTGACAATGACCCAATCGATGTGTGTGAAATTGGAAGCAAGGTAATGGAATCTGAAATGTTTTTCTGTAGTGTCAAGATGATAGTAATGAAGTATACAAAGTTCATACTTTAAAAAATATTGTGAATAAAATATATGCATATTAGTGAAATAGTGATGTCTCTTTGAGAAGTTAAAACTTCTAGTTCTAAGCATTTGTATACTATAATGTGTGCATTTAAACTTAGTCTAAAAAAATGTATGTATACATGCATGCAGAAGAAGCAGTTGTGTTCTGCATTGCTTTGGCAGGCAGATGACTAGTCAACGGGTAGAGTACCAGGAGGCAGATTTCATCTCGATACAAGGCAGACCTTGCTGACTTGCTCGGAACGGTCAGTGAACCGACCCATGTCAGCCAACCTCAGGAGCTGGAGATCTATGGTCAGAATTTCTTCATCAAGTAGGGCAACTCTAACATCACGACTGACATCATGACTGTAGTTATCATTTCCTTACGATACTGCTCAGGCTGAGGGAAATAGTTAACAACCGAAAAGAAAGTTGGCATTCAGTTTTTTAACTCATTAAGTTAAATCATATTGTTTGACTTGCCTAATTCAGTTGTTTGAGTAAAATAAAAAGTAAAGCACATTTAAATATGTGTTTGAAACATATTATGGAGGATTTATTTTTTGGCCCAATCAATGACACCTCAAAAAATATGAATTATCCTCAACTACGTTACTGATTTTCTTAGGGCCTCCAAGGGTACTTATTTTCAGTTTTGATAAGACAGGGATCTGCTTGTTTAGCTTTTTAAAAATTGCCTAAAGAAACCATTTTATGGTAAGTTTGCAGAAACTTGGCATCTTCCTTGTTTCCTGTTATCTACCAAGTAAAACTTTTCTTCCAAAGTTTCATTCTGTGGTATTGTCCTAACTGTGGTTATTGACTCTTAGGTATGTGCAAGAGGTGAAATAATTAGTGTGAAAGTTCTGGGTATACTGGCTATGATCGATGAAGGGGAAACCGACTGGAAAGTCATTGCCATTAATGTGGATGATCCTGATGCAGCCAATTACAATGGTAAGGAAATCTGAAGATCTAAAGTCTTTACATCTAAATCTTACTCCCCACCAGATTTAACCTATAGAGACAGAATCACCTTCAGTAAGCACTAAGGAATAAGCCCACGCCTTCAAACTGTTAAAGAATGGAGAAGCAAAACATTTGACAAAGCACTGTTATTCCGCACAGTGAACTTCTTAGTAATTAACTTAGTAATTGAGTACATTTTCTCCTTCGTTCCAGGAAAGGAAAAATCTGGTAGTTTGTGTTTACTCTTTTCTCTTTTCCTTCCATACATACTAGCATTCTCTTGCTTTGTTTATTAAAAAAATTTTTTGAGTGAGATATGATCTGCATGCTATAAAATTCATCATTTTAAAGTGTACAATTCTACGATTTTTAATATATTCACTCTGTTGTGCAACTGTCTCCATTGTCTAATTCCAGAACGTGTTCCCTACTCTAACAGTAAGTTCTGTATCCATTAGCAGCCACTCCCTGTTCCCATTTCCCCCAGTCCCTGGCAATCACTAATGTATTGTTTGTCTTAATGGACTGGCCTGTTCTGAACATTTCACACAAATGGGATTGTATGTTAATGTGTCTGTCTAGCTTCTTTGACGTAGCATAATGTTTTCAGGGCTCATCTGCAGTGTAACATGTATCAGTACTTCATTACCCACCCCCCCTTTTTTTTGGTGGTAAAATTCACTTAACACAAAATTACCATTTTAACAATTTTAAAGTGTACAATTCGGTGGCATTTAATACATTCACAAAGTCACACGACATCACCACAGTCTAGTTCCAGGACATTTCATCACTCCAGATGAAAACTCTATGTCTAAGCAGTCACTCCCTATCCCCTGCTCTTCCCAGGCCCTGGCAATCCCTAATCTGCTGTCACCATAGATTTCCCGATTCTGGATATTTCTTGTACGTGGAATCCTAAAACATGTATGTGGCCTTTTGCCCTGCAGTAGAGGCTATTGGAGTACTGAAAACTTTCTCTGGGCGGTTGGCCCCATGCTGCAAATAGTATGCAGCTTTCCCTCCAAGTCAGCCTAAGATAGTGTCTGTCTGTCATCTGTTATAATCTGAAGAGTTCATTGGCATTGCTAGATGGAGAGAATTCTTGACTAGCCACACCTCTGGGAGAGATACACACAGAGCCATGGAAGAGGACTACTTACCACTAAAGCAGTCAGTTCAGACACACTGATCTTCTTGGTCGTTGTGGAGCCCCGATAGCCAGGTCGCCCTGCTATTTTGTGGGAACCCGCGAAAGTAAGCCTGGGGTTCCATGCTTGCTACGACACCAGGACTGCCGGGCTGGTTAGGAAAGCCAAACCCGAGAGGGAACAGCACAGAATTGGTGCTGTCTTTGGTAGGCTCTTGATGTGGCATCAGGAGGCAGTTCTTGTAGCCCTGGAGACCACTCCTGTGTCTCTGTATGCAGCTTTGCAAGATGAGGAGCAAAAGTTGACTGGATTGTTTTTTGCCGACCTTTTCTTTTCTGGATCTGGTGTTCAGGATTCTCCAGTCCGGATCCAGCATACCTTTCAATGTCTGGTTCGCAGTCAGAGAGTTAATCAGCTCTGACAGTTTTCTTCACTGTGGTATAATAAAAACATATTTGGTCTTTTGTTTCCAGTTCCTGGCAGAAAACTCTCTAATAGAAGTTACTATTGTATTGGTTGTTTTCTTAGTACTTAACATCAGAGCTATTCTAAGACACTAGATGATTTCCTTTTAATGTCTGTGTGTTCTCTTTCCAGCAAGGTGGTTCACTCTAACGTTATCTTGAACTTTTTTGGTAATCCATCCTATCGCTCTCTCAAAGTACGTACTTGATATTTGTATTGCATGAACAATTACATATTCATCTTGCAATCTGCTTGTCCTCTTCTTAGATATTAACGATGTCAAGCGGCTGAAACCTGGGTACCTGGAAGCTACTGTGGACTGGTTTAGAAGGTACAAGGTTCCTGATGGAAAACCGGAGAACCAGTTTGCTTTCAATGCAGAATTTAAAGATAAGGTAGTGTGTCGTATAGAAGTGTAGCTTTCGGCCTGTTTGTATCGAGACCAACTTAACTATATCGTTACCATTTAAAGACTGTATGACCATAAAACAAATGTTTAAGGATATAGGTAAGACAGCCTTGATATCGATTCATTTAAATGTTCTCTTCCATTTCTGACACAAGGAAACGAATTTAGAAAAGACAAAGTTCTCAGGCTTTGGCAAAATGTTGATAATAAGGAAAAGACACTTATCTGTCTTTGTAATGCGTATCTTCAAATTACAGGATTTTGCAACTGATATTATTAAAAGCACTCATGACCACTGGAGAGCATTAGTGACGAAGAAGATCGATGGAAAGGGGATCAGTTGGTAAGCAGGAACTCTTCTCTGTGTGTTTACCACAGAAGGCAGACCAGCTTGCTCCAAAGGTTTTAACGACCATAAACACACTGTATTATTACATTCCTTCGAAAAGGGATGGTTGGTTTTGTGAGTCAGTGCTAAAGTAAGTGGGAAGGTAGATATATAAGCAACTGAAAAGTACTCATGAGATACTCTCTGAACAAGTACAAACTAAAACTATAAAAGGGACCGTGGGATCAGAGCTTTGTGAGGGTAACTAGAAAGGCTTACAAGCAGAGTGCTCAGAATGTAGTGAGTGAAATAAGGTTGAGTGCAAGAGTTTTGCTCTGATCTAAATATGTAAGATGTGTTGCAGCTAAACCAGGATCTACCGTGCACACAGAATTTACTACTGCTAATAATAGCTAATACTTATTGAGCAGTTAATATTTGCCAAACATGTAGCAGAGATGCAGGGAAATTAAACTTAACCAAAGTCATCCCTCAATAAGTGTTTCATGGTTAGGACTCACATCCAAGTCTGTCTGGCCCCCAACCCATGTCCAGGATCAGATGCTTCCTCTTGGGTTTTTAGAGATTTACAAGAGAATGCCCACTATCACCACTTAACTAATGTCGTTCTTGAAATAGTAGTCAATGAAGTATATAAGAGAAATGATGTATTTTGATGCAGCAATGTTGGAAATGGAGGATCAAATTGTCATAGATGATATGATTTTGCACGTAGAAAACCCCAGGAAATAATTCAAAAAGGTGCCCTATTACAAAATGAGTGTGTATGTATATTGATAGCATTCTATACAAGTGATTACAGAAACTATAATGGAGGAAAAGGTCTCATATGGAATAGTATTTAAAAAAAAAAAACAAAACACCAGGACACCTGGTGTCCTAGTTGGTTAAGCCTCCAACTTTGACCCAGCTCACGATCTCACCGTTTGTGAGTTCAAGCCCCACATCAGGCCCTGTGCTGATAGCTCAGAGCCTGGAGCCTGCTTCAGATTCTGTCTCAGTCTCTCTCCACCCCTCCTCTGCTTGCACTCTGTCTCTCTGTCTCTCTCAAATATAAATAAACATTTTAAAAAAAGAAAAGAAACAGATTTGTATCTAAAATATACATGATACTCAGGGGCACCTGGGTGGCTCGATTGGTTAAGTGTCTGATTCTTGATTTCAGCTCTGTTCATGATCTCACGGTTTGTGAGATTGAGCCCTGTGGTGGGCACTGGGATTCATGCTCTGTCTCTCTGCCCCTCCCCTGCTTGTACACATGCGTTCTCTCTCAAAATAAATAAACTTAGAAAAACAAAACACCAAGGTATAAACAAGACAGTGCAAGACCCAGAAGAAGAGCAGTTTAAGACTATTGAGAAATATAAAATATGATAAAAAGAAAAGTAAACTATGTTCCTAAATGACATTCAATTTCATTAGGAAAAATTTGCATGTGAAAATAGGAAAATTCTGAAAAAAAAAAAAATGAGGGTAGTGTTGGGGGTGGGGGGAAGAGTGTTAATTATTTTCATAATGTTGAGTGATATTGTTTTACCCAAAGTTTGATATTGAAGAAGAAAGTCAAATTACTCAGTCCTGTTAGAGTTTGGTAGACCCAATGCCATATGGGAATTTAGTTTATGGTAAAGTTTTACGGATGAATGGTGTTGGACCAAGTGGCTGTTGAGGAAGAAAACAGGCTAGATCCCGACCTTCCTCCTTATTCTCCTTATGGCAGATGCACACTGGCCACCACCACCATGCTCTGGCTGTTTCGATTTGTGTTAAAAGGTGCTGTGACCAGCTAGGTGCTTCATGAGCTCCCCAGGGAAGCAGCTCAGCATGTTTTCCTTATTTAATGAATGCACCCTTATTTAATTGGGTGCAGCCTGTCGGCCCTCGTCTTACATTAGTATTTAACTCCAGAAACATAAATTTTGATGCAAAAAAATTATAGAATAAGTATAGGTTAATCTATTAATTAGCTTATAGTAGAGAAGCCCTTTCTAAATAGAACACAGACTCAAAATCCATAAAAGAAAGGTGTACTTGTGATATTTTTATGTATCAGGAGACCATTTTTCCCAGTTTTTTTGTAAAAAAACACAACAAGGGGCAAAATAATTTGTAAATAGCTTATTCGAGTTGATAAGAAAAAGACAACTCAATAGATGGAGAGAAAAGATAGAAAAAGGAAGTTTACATATAAGAAGGTGTACAGACTCACTCATGATTTATAAAATGCAGTTCAGCAAGATAATGATATCCCCCATTAGATTTGCAAAAATTTAAAAAAATTAGATGATAGCCAGGGTTACCAAGAACATAGATACATGGTTGTTGAGTGTATAAATGGGTACAGGCTTGGTGAAGGGGAATTTGACAATATCTAGTCCAGAAGTTAAAATTGCATGTATTTCTTTATACCACTACTGCTAGGAATATATCTGTAGTTCACCAAGATACATGTATAAGGATGTTCATTATAGTGCCCTTTATAATAGCAAAAAGGAAAAATGTAATGGTTAAGTACATCTATATGATAGGACAGTATATGGCACGTTAAAAGAATATCTTTATATGTTGATATGGAATGATATCCAAAACATATTAAGGGAGAAAAACAAAGTTCCTAGTAGTGTACTTAATATGATCCCATTTATGCAAGATAAACACATACTCCACACTCACAACAGCATCTATTTATATTTAAATTTGGGGGGGCACCTAGGTGGCTCGGTTGGTTAAGTGTCTGACTCTTGATTTCAGCTCAGGTCCTGATCTCACAATTCATGAGGTTGAGCTCCACATGGGGCTTTTTTTGCACTGAGCACAGAGCCTGCTTGGGATTCTTTCTCTCCCTCTCTCTCTGCCCCTTCCCCATGCATGTGTGTGCTCTCTTTCTCTCTCAAAATAAATTGAAATAATAGTAGTTAAGATTATATTGCATCTATAGTTTATGGTTTTTGTTTTTTTTAATTTTTTAAAATGTTTGTTTATTTTTGAGAGAGAGAGACAGAGCATGAGCGGGAGGGAGACACAGAATCTGAAGCAGGCTCCAGGCTCTGAACTGTCAGGATAGAGCCCGTTGCGGGGCTCGAACCCACAAACCATGAGATCACGACCTGAGCTGGTCAGATGCTTAACCAACTGAGCCACCCAAGCGCCCCTGATTTTTGACATATTTAACACTATAAGTATTTCCCCATGTCATTAAAAAATGTGTTTATAATATGTAATATTCCATCTCTGTAAAATATCCCATCTCCTAGATATACCATTTTTTTAAAGTTTATTTATTTAGAGAGAGAGCACACAAGTGAGTTCGAGTCATGGCTTATTCATAACTGATAATTGGTACCTTTGACCCCCTTTACCCATTTCACCCACCCTCCCTTCTGCCTCAGTTAACCCCCAGTATGTTCTCTATGTCCATGAGCATGGTTTTGTTTTTTGTGTTTTTAGATCCCACATGTAAGTGAGATTACATGGTGTTTACCTTTTCCTGTGTGACTTATTTCAGTTAGCATAATGTTGTCACAAATGGCAAGGTCTCATTCTTTTTTATGGCTGAATAATATTCCTGAGAGAGAGAGAGAGAGAGAGAGAGAGAGAGAGAGTGTGTGTGTGTGTGTGTGTGTGTGTGTACACTACATTTTCTTCATCCATTCATTCATTGGCGGACCTTTAGGTTTTTTCCATGTCTTGGTTGTAAATCAAGCTGCAGTGAACATGAGGGTACATACACGTTTCCCATTTAGTGTTTTTGTATTCTTCAGATAAATTCACAGAAGTCGAATTGCTGGATCAGGTGGTAATTCTATTTTTAATTTTTTGAGGACACTTCATACTGTTTTCCATAGTGACTGCATCAATTTGCATTTCCACCAGCAGTGCACAAGGGCTTCATTTTTCTTCTACATCCTACTAACACTTATTATTTCTTACCTTGTTGATATGGCTTGTTGATAATAGCCATTCTAATGGGTGTGATTCACAGTGGTTTTGATTTGCATTTCCCTGATGGTGAGTGTTACTGAGCATGTTTTTATGTACCTGTTGACCAACTGTATTGTGTGTCTTTGAAAAAATTTCTGTCTGATGCTCTTACCCATTTTTTAATCAGATTGTTTGCTGTCAAGCTGTATGAGTTCTTTATATATGTATTTTGGATCTTAACCCCCTATCAGATACATGATTTGCAAATATTTTCTCCCATTTAGTAGGTTGCCTTTTCATTTTGTTGATGGTTCCCTTTGCTGTATAGAAGCTTTTTAGTTTGATGTTGTCCCACTTACTTATTTTTGCTTTTGTTTGCCTATGCTTTTTGGATAAATCCAAAAATTGATCCCCAAAAGTGATGTCAGGGAGCTTACTGCCTGTGTTTTCCTGTAGGAGTTTAATGGCTTCAGGTCTTACATTCAAGTCTTTAACCTATTTTGGGTTAATATTTGTGTATAATGTAAGATAGTGGTCCAGTTTCATTCTTTGCTTGTGCCTGTCCAGTTTTTCCAACACCATTCATTGAAGAGACTGTCCTTTTCTCATTGTATATCTTGGCTCCTTTACGGTAAACTAACTGACTTTATATGAATGGGTTTTATTCCTGGCTGTCTATTCTGTTCCACTGATCCCTGTGTCTGTTTTTATGCTAGTACCATACTGTTCTGGTTAACGTAACTTTGTAAGGTAGTGTGAAATCAGGGAGTGTGATGCCTCCAGCTTTGCTCTTATTTCTCAAAATTGTTTTGGGCTACTCAGGGTTTTTTGTGGCTCCACACAAATTTTAGGATTGTTTGTCCTGTTTGAAAAATGCCATTGAATTTTGATAGGGATTGCATTGAATCTGTAGACTGCTTTTGATAGTATGAACATTTTGACCATATTCTTCCAGTCCACCAGCATGGAGTATCTTTCCATTTATTTGTGTCTTCCTCAATTTCTTTTTATTAATGTCTTACAGTTTTCAGTGTACAGATCTCCCACCTCCTTGGTTAAATTGGGGTGCCCAGCCAGCTCAGTTGGTGAAGCATGCATCTCTTGATCTCGGGGTCGTGAGTTCAAGCCCCACATAGAGATTACTTAGAGCATACACAGAGATTACTTAAAAAAAATTTATTCCTGGGTATTTTATTCTTTTTGATGCAACTGTAAATATTATTATTTTCTTTCTTTTTTAAAAAATTGTTTTGGTAATGTTTATTCTTGAGAGAGAGGGAGATACAGAATCTGAAGCAGGCTTCAGGCTCTGAACTGTCAGCACAGAGCCCAGCACGGGGCTTGAACCCATGAACAGTGAGATCATGACCTGAGCTGAAGTCGGAATCTTAACCTACTGAGCTACCCTGGCGCCCCAAATGTTACTATTTTCTTAATTTCTCTTTCCGATGGTCTGTTATTAGTGAATAGAAAATGTAACAGATTTCTGTATATATCGATTTTCTATCCTACAACTTGAGTAAACTTGATTCAGGTAAACCAAACTTGAATCTCATCTGGCTTCCCATCTCAACCTGTTGGTTTTTAACTCTTAATAGACAGGTTTCGTTACTGTGACTCATGACTATTTTTGTTTGCTTTCACAGCATGAATACTACGGTGCCTGAGAGCCCCTTCAAGTGTGATCCTGATGCTGCCAAAGCTATAGTGGATGCTGTATGTAAAATTTTCCTTGAAAAAGACCATTCCTGGTGGCTAAAAAAAACTATGCTAATGGGGAAGGAAAGTACTTCTTTCAACATATATCGGAGTTCCTCCTCATGCATATTACCGTGTGAGGTCTTGAAATTGCAAATGATGAGCCCACACAAGTAGACCTTTGACTGAAGGAAGAAGCTAAGAAGGATGCTAGTCAACACTTACAGGGCGGATGAGAAAACAGTATAATTTGTAACAATCAAAATGATTCCAGAATATACCGACTAACCCAAATGCCTACGTACCTATCACAGGCCATTTTTTGCAAAAGAATTAATGGGAACTTACTTGACTTTTTATAGAAAGGACTAAGAAAGTGGTCAAGTTTCAGGCACCGTGCAGGAGTGGTTCATAATCTTACAATTTTGACTTTGTATTATTTTCAATTATTTGGATTATCCAAAAGACTGAACTAGATAATCCTAAATTATTCTTATTAACTATATTAAATAAGGAAAACAAACAGAAAACATGAGTCTGACTTCTTACTAGTAGCCTTGTAAGTGGGGTATAGTACAAGGAAAAAGAATAATTTAACAACGAAGCCAGTATATTTAGGTTTGTCTTTATATATGAATCCTGACAACGTTGAGGTGAATAGGAAAAATTAGAAGGGAAAACCATTGGCTAACAATCATAACTTTTCAATGAGAACGCTCTGCCTACTTTTTATGTATGTGTGTGTGTGTATATATATATATATATATACATATATATATGTATGTATATATAATCATTGCAAATGCATAAATCAGTTCTCTCAAGATGCATTTCCTTTTGTTTATTCTCCTGTGTGCCTTCAAAAGCTAAGAGGCCTGAATTTGTTTCTTGGCAGGAGAGCAAACATTGCCTTGTTTCTATACATTATAAATTATTTTTAGGATTTAAAAATTGGGGAAGTCCTCTTCTGTTCAGATTCTGTTTAATATATGTGTTGGTATACTTTTTTAGCTTATTTTTTTTCTGGCATTAGACTAATACATTTTCATATTTTATTTTAGTTACCACCACCATGTGAATCTGCCTGCACAATACCAACAGATGGTAAGATCTCCATTCTAGTAAAACTACACTAAACATTGTACGTATGTGTGGGAAAATTCTATCTGTATCTACAGATACATCTTACATACCACATCTACGGAGAAAGAGAAGGAAGGGGAGAAGAGACATTTCTAGAGTCCCATAATGTCTGTGGGAAGAAAGATAGCTGCACGGGCTCTCCTTCCCCCCAGCCCCCATCATGGCAGTTTCCCAACCACGGCCCAGTCTTCTCCTCTGGGTGCTGGGTAGATGCCTTGTAGATGTTGGAGCAGGTGGGGCTCTGGATCCCAATCTGGCCACAGGCTGCTTCACCCAGAAAACAGTTCTCTCCCCCTGTAGATTTAGAATTCTCTATAAGGTTCTTCTGGTGAGAATTACGTGTGTATTGATTAGTATCAAGAGTAAAGAAGCCCAAAAGAAAACACTGTGATTAGTCACCTGTTTTTGCTTATAAATGTCATATGTAATGTCACATTGTGAAATGTCACGTCTAAGTTTTTTTTTAAGGCAACCCATGGTAGGATATATGTTGGGTATGTTTTGATCCTTCTTATTTATTTAAGAAAAAAAATTTTTTTTGAACATTTATTCATTATTGAGGGACAGAGACAGAGCACGAACATGGGAGGGGCAGAGAGAGGGGGAGATACAGAATCTGAAGCAGGCTCCAGGCTCTGAGCTGTCCGCACAGAGCCCGATGTGGGGCTCGAACCCACGAGCAGTGAGATCATGACCAGAGCCAAGGTCGGACGCTTAACCGACTGAACCGCCCAGGTGCCCTGGGTATGTTTTGATTCTTAATAGAGATTCTAATTTGGTTTTCTTTTCTCCGAATACAGTGGATAAGTGGTTCCATCACCAGAAAAACTAAGGAAAATTCTGTGGAATACAAGCTGATATTGCTGCGTCCTATTCGTCTGGAGTATTAGATGCAAAAGTAGTAGCTTTTCAAAGCTTTAAATTCATAGAGCTCATCTAACTAAAGCAAATTCTGCTGTGATCAATATTCAGAATGTTATCCATCTAAAAGCATTTTTCATATCTCAACTAAGATAACTATTAGTACATGTTTCACTGTCAAAGCAGTTGTAATTTGGAAGTCATTTGTGAATAAACATGCAAGATAACTACATATTGGATGTATATGTTTACCATGTGTTAGGAAATAAAATTATTTTGCTGAAACTTCATTTATAATATTTTTACTTTAATCTGAAGCCTGATGTTACCAAGGAGGCGTGGGTTGCCGTTTGGCGTTTGTTTTCTATCAGTGATCTTATAATTCAATTTTGTAATTATTAGGCTAAAATTGGCTTGATTTTTAGGAACCTGAGAATGAAATGCCTTGTGTTTACAGTAGCCTCGATACTATGTTCTTACCTAATTCCTAGCATCCCATTGTATAGCAGAAGTTTTTATATTAGCAGAAAGCAAAACCTTGCTCAGCTTTTGAAATGATATAGTTACTTTTTTAATTTCTCTAATCAACTAATTGGACTCTTGAGTTATTTACATTATATTCTGAGTTATTAGCCCAGGTAGCTCTGTGATTAAGGTCATGTGTTTTGAAGCTGTACAGACCTGAATTTTCAATCCTAGCCTATCGACTTTAACTCTGTAACCTTAGGTCAGTTACCAACCACCCAACTTCAGTTCCCTCATTTGTAAATAAGATGTTACTTGTGTAATGGCATGTATTAAGTGGATTTTTTAAACTGAAATTTTTCATTGAGATCAATGTAGATTCACATGCAGTTAGTTGTAAGAGATAACACAGAGAATTTCTCTCTCCACCTTTCCCCGTTTCCTCCAAAGGTACGATTTTGCAAAGCGATAGTATAATGTCACAATCAGGACAATGGCTTTGAGACAGAATACTGATCTTATTCAGATTTTCCAGTTTTACCTATACTCGTTCGTGGTGTGTATTGTTGTGTACAACTGAGTCACCTAGGAAGGTTCCTGTACCCTACAAGATCCTCAAGCTTTGGCAACACGACCTCCTGTCGCCCTTTTATAACCACGCTTTCCTCTTTCATGGTCTTTCCACCCCCCATCCTTAATCTCCAAATCAGCAACTGCCAATTTGTCCTCTATTTCTACAATTTTGTCATCTCAAGAATGTTCTATAAATGGTACCATATAGTGGGTAACCTTGGGTTTGGCTTTTTTCACTCAGCGTAATTCCCTGGAGATTCTTCTAGGTTGTTGCATGTTTTTGATAATTCATTCTTTTTTATTCATCCCTTTTTATTGTTGCATACCAAACTTTGTTTTGCCTGTTGAAGGACTTCCAGGCTCGTTGCAGTTTTTGGCTGTTACAAATAAAGCTGCCGTGAACATTCCCATACACATTTGTGTGTCAGTATCACCTTCCATTGTAACTGCTAGGTCAAATGATAGATGCATGTTTATTTTTTTTTTAATGTTTATTTATTTATTTTGAGAGAGCACGGAGGAGGGGGCAGAGGGAGACAGAGAAAATCCCGAGCAGGCTCCTCGATGTCAGCTGGAAGCCCAACTCAGGCTTGGCCCCACAAACCGTGAGATCCTGACCTGAGCTGAAATCAAGAGTCAGATGCTCAACCGACTGAGCCACTCAGGCACCTCAATAGATGCACATTTAGTTTAATAATAAGAAGCTGCCAAATTGTTTTCCAGAGTGGCTCCACTATTTCACATTTAAGATAGTTACTGCTGGGGCGCCTGGGTGGCTCAGTCGGTTAAGCAGCCGACTTTGGCTCAGGTCATAATCTCGCGGTCCGTGAGTTTGAGCCCCGTGTCGGGCTCTGTGCTGACAGCTCAGAGCCTGGAGCCTGTTTCGGATTCTGTGTCTCCCTCTCTCTGACCCTCCCCCGTTCATGCTCTGTCTCTCTCGGTCTCAAAAATAAATAAACGTTAAAAAAAATTAAAAAAAAAAAAGATAGTTACTGCTATGTTTGCATTGTATCCTGTTTGGGGTTTGCTCAGCTTGGGTCTGTAAGTTTGTGTCTTTCACCAGATGTGGGAATTTTTCAGCCATATTTCTTCAAATACGCTTTTAGGCCTAACCCCCCTCTCCTTTCGATCTGATGATACAAGGGTTGGATCTTTGGTTACTGTCCCCAGGCGCATAGCTCTCTTTTCCCAGCCTATTTTCTTTTCCACAGTGAGTGAGCTGTGTTGTTCTGTCCCCAAGTTCATGGAGCCTGTCCTCCGTCGTCTCCACTCTGACAGTGAACCACTGAGCAAGTGTGCCATTATAATGGAACTATGAAGTTAACTGTATTTTTAGTTCTATGGTTTTTGTTCAGTTCTTTTTGATAACTTACATTTCTTTGTTGAGATTCTCTATTTTTAAACCTATTTCAAGGGAATTTCCAATGGACAGTCTAATGGCAGTCTTAAGATGGCTGCTTTAAAATCCTTGTCACAATTCATCTCAGTGTTGGCATCCATTGTCTTTTTTCATTCAGTTGCGATTTCCTTGGTTCACGGTATGATGGGTAATTGTTAGTAGTATCCTAGACATTTCATCTGTGATGGCCCTATTTAAATCTCATGTCTTAGCAGGTGTCACCCCACTTAGGGCTAGCACATGGGGCTCGGCCTACTTTGGGGACTGCGGTTTCAAAGGCACTTTAATTTACAGCAGCTTTGCAGTGTTACTTTGGTCTGCTTGGTTTTATCTGGTGCCCTTGGAGCTTCTGTTGGTACCTGCAGGTGCCGCCTCAAGGGGCTGGTGGGTATCTCTTGGTGGGGGAAGCATGTGTGGGTCCCCAAACTGATCCCCTCCATCTAGCCAGGGACCCAGGCCAGTGTCTCTGGGTCGAGGAGGAGAGTCTTACTTAGGCTGCAGGGATAAAGAGGCTTCCTGGACTCGTCCACCTGCGATAGCTGGATTTCTCCCTCAGGCTCAGCCTGCCCACCCACCTAGGAGCCTTGGTGGAGAGTCTGTAGGGAAAGAGAATACGTCCCTGGTGGCTTATTCCTGGCTGGCCTCCCAGCGATCCCCCTTGCCAGGTAGTGTCACACCCACCAGCGAGACACCCATTCTCTAAGAGGGAGGAATGAGTCTATCTGGGCTGCCTTCTATTGCTAGGTTAAGGGTCGGGGAAGGACTCTCCCTTGGGTGGTAGGACGCACGTGCCCTGCCACTGTGCTGTTCTCTGGTCCTGGTCCCAAACCAGCTCACCGTTTACCACCTTCCGGGGTTTTCCTTTGGTTGTCTCTTTTGCCATTTCCACGGTCTGTAGTTGTGTGTCGCCGTGAGGAGCAAGGGAAAAAGGGGCTATGCCATCTTGCCTGGACCCAGAATCAGAAATGTCAGCATTCAGATTTTAGCAATATTTCTCATACTCCTTTTGTAAGTCTGTTTTTAAATGTTGCCTCAGTCGTGGTCATACACAACTGCTGAAGTGATTTATTTGTCAGGATGAGAAATATGTTTTGTAACGAAAGATTATACAACGTGGGGGACTTCATAAAAATTGGCCCAATAGTTAGGAATCAGTCACCAAGGTTTTTGCCAGTTTTTAATGCAGCAAATGACATTTTTTCCCCCCAAGGACTTGGAAGTCAAGCCTGACTATATTATTACCATGGTTAAGTTACTTGGCCTATCAGAGCTTTAGTTTTTCCATCTGTAAGATGGTCATTGAATCATCATCACAGGGTGGAAGGAATGGAGGTGAAGGACTTCCCCAGTGCCGGGCTCAGAGCAGGTGCTCAATGGAGGCTGGTTGTTCATAATTGTAATCCCCAACAACACCGAGTGGGATCACTGCATTTTTTTTCAGATAAGGGAATCTGCAACATTGGCCCGGTTGTGTAAAGGGTCTGACTGAGCGCTCCAATTGGAAATTCAAAATTCACTTGCACCATTGCCGAGCCCTGGCCTGCATCCGCTGCAGCCGTAAAGGCAATTATGTCCCATCTGATCAGCATATTTGCTCTGCAAGGGGTTCAGTTGTGCTTTTGCACAGAATGTTCTTTACGTGTATAAAGAGCTGCCCCGGGCTACTGCTTTCTGGGCAGAAGGGAATTTGCTTTTTACGTGGACAAGAATGCAGTGCAAATTGCTTCATGGCGGGCAAGTATTTATTAAACAATTATAAACTTGAGTTCGTTACCACATAGTTCATTGTCCCCTCTGTTGTGGTGGAATCTTTCCCGTAGTTATTACAAAAACTTCAAATTAACGAGAAAATAGTCATCAGCAGGAAGATTACACAATGAAAATCACAAGGTTATGTGGCAATCTGAATTTAAGAAGAAGCCTAAGAGCAGTCTGGCCATCCCTATCAAAAGTTTAAACTCCTTCTTACCCTTGGACTCAGCAATTCTGCTCAGAGAATTCATTCCAGTTGACTGAGAGTAGTCAACCGGGCGCACAGCGTATGGCAGCTTTGTTTAGTACGGCAAAACCTGGAAAAATGTCTAATTGTCCAGTTGAGAAGTGGCTAAGTATATTATCAGTATCATGTAGCGGTTCAAGAATAAAGTCACTGCATGGGCTGATATGGAAAAGATGTTCAAAATACGTAAGTGAAAAAACAAAATTGTACTCTAGCAGCTAACTGTGGCCTGTGGGCCAAATCCAGCCTGCCACCTGTCCGGTAACTAAAATCGCTTTGGAACACAGCCACACCCATTCATTTACAAATTGCTGTGGCTGCCTTCAAGCTACAATGGAGAGTTTAGTAGTTGGGACAGAGACCATATGGCCTTCAAAGCCAAAAATATTTGCTATTCAACACGTTACTGAAAATATTTGCCAATCCTTGCTCAATCCTCTGATCCTCTTCGTGTTTTTGACCAAGTGAGCCCAGGGGAAAAGTTATACATTAGTGGATATGCTTGTACGGACAGAGACCATTTCTGGAAACAAACCACAGTTAACCATGATTATCTTGGGGTGGGAACGCAGACATAAGCACGGAAGCAGTGGGGTCCAGGGAGTTTCCTTCCACTTCATAAGATTCTGTGCTCTCTGGATGGTTTTCCTAAAAGCATGTGTAACTTATTTTAATTTTTTTTTTTTTTTAAGAAAATCAAATGAAGCAGAACACCAATGGACAGTGCTCAGCGCAGCTAGGGGCAGAGGGCTCCCGGCTCCAGGCAGCCGGGTGCGGGTGACCCTTGCACCACCAGCACTGAATCACCTGCGATATTTATAAAAAATAAAGAAGTAAATACAATATATAATATATATGTATAATGTAATATGTATAATATATATGTATACATATATATAACATAATATGTATAACAATATACATATTACATATACTTAATACATATATATGTATTCTAGATATATATTCTATATGTATGTTCTATATATATTCTATCTATATGTTCTGTATACAGTCTAGTCTCTATATATGTGTGTATGTGTATATATATGTGTGTGTATATATATGTGTGTGTGTGTGTATGTGTGTGTATATATGTGTGTGTGTATATATATATATATATATATATCCTACTCAATTAGACCCAGGAGGTGCTAGGCCCTGAAATCTAATTTTGAACCAGCTCCCCCAGGTGATTCTAACATACCTTGATGTTTGAAACCATTGCTCTAGTCATGAATCTCATAAATTGGCGAAAGATTTCTCAGTGGGTTGTAATATAATCAGCATGAGATAACCAGCAAACATCTACCACAGCAGCAGCAACAGCAACAACAAAAATAGCTCCCATTTGTGCGGCCCCTGGCTGGCCCAATTAGAGCATACGACCCTTGATCTCGGGGTTGTGAGTTCACACCCCATGTTGGCTGTAGAGACTACGTAAAAAAAAAAAAAATCATAAATAAAAAACCTCCCACTTGTGAGGACTTACTAAATGTCAGGCCCTGTGCTATATGCTTTACGTACTTCCATCTTGTTTAATTCACTTGCAACACGGAACCAAGGAGGCCAAGGGACTGTGGTCTCTGAACGCCTGGGGCCAGGCCCTTGGTGAAGGGCAGGGAATGTCACATCATCCCAGCCCCATGGCCCTCCCCGCAGTGAGGGGCCGGTCTCCTTTGTCACCTGGCAAAGCTACATAATACTGGCTGCAGTTGGTCAGGTGGTCCCAAGACACTAACTGGCTGGGTTACCTTCAACACACAGCACACGGCTTCCACTCTTGGGAAATGAGGTTTGACCTGGGTCCCCTTGAAGGCCTCTTCCAGAGCTGACACCCACGCCCCCACCTTAGAGCCGTAGTATGGGTGTTCCAGTGTGACATGTGACTCCTCGCTGCTGCACCCATGCGCCTGGGGCCATCCTCCCCTAACCTGTCCGTCTGCTCCTTCCCTGGGAGGCAGATGGTGATGCTGTTGCACACCTGAGTCACGTCTACTTCCCTAGCATCCCTGTCCTCCCTCGCATCTCTCCTCTCAGCTCGTTAAAATATACCCACGTCGGGGCTCCAGCACCCCACGGGGACGCAGCCTGTGCCCAGGGGTCCTAGAGCCACTGCGTAGAACCGTGCAAAGACCTGCAGCTTCTATATTACTGGAGGGTGAATAATCACAAGGTTATTCATAGGTTAAAAGACACACACACACACACACACACACACACCAGACATGCTGTGGTTTTGAATGCTGGCTTCCCACGGATTTTGAAGAGAAACATGCTATCTCAGGCCAAGGTGCTACCTGTGGCTTTGCTATCTAGGGCTATGCCACCAGATCCCTGAAGCCACCAGATCCCTGGAGTCAAAGTTCATTCTCCTCTGGTCTTGGAGTAAATTCAGAGGCACTTTGCAGAGCACTGCAGGCAAAGAGCTCTGTGCTTCCAGTCGTGAGCCTCGAGTTCTAGCTCCGGCTCTGTGTGACATCAGGCAGATCTTTTGACTTCTCTGGGCCTCATTTTCCTCATTTCGTATAATAACAGGGTGGACTCCTACCTGAACATATATTTTAACACGGAAGATATCATGTCTCTATGACTCTGATGTAGTCCAGTGGAACAGGGATGAGCTGGGGAAAGAAAAGTTTCTCTCGGTGACTCGCGCTGGGCTGAGAGCTGGAGGGACAGAAAACCGCAGTCTCACCCTCTTTGCCTTCAGGAAGTTCACTGGTATGGAGGTACACTGAAAAATGATTGTACATGTAGAGAAACTGGACCCCCCCATACACTGCTGGTGGGAATGCAAAATGGTGCAGCCGCCTTGGGAAACAGGCGGTTTGAACATAGTGTTGAAAAAGTTGAACATAGTGTTACCAGATCACACAGCAGTCTACCCCTAGGTATGGACCAAGAGAAATGTGTCCACACAACAATTCGTACAGATGTTCATAGCAGCATTGTTTAGAATAGTCAACAAGTGTAAATATCCCAAATGTCCATCAACTGCTGAGTGGATAAGTGGTATGACCATGAAGTAGGTATTTTTCAGCCGTGAAAAGGGATGAAATACTGGCACGTGCTACAACCTGGATGAACCTAGAAAACATTATGCTGAGTGAAAGCAGCCAGACACAAAAAGCCATATATCTCGCACGACTCCATTTACATGAAAGTCTAGAATAGGAAGATCCATCAGGACAGAAAGTACATTAGTGCTTGCCAGCGGCTGGAGTGAGGGGGAGCGGGGCTAATGGGTATGGGGTTTCTTTGAGGAATGGCGAAAATTGAGGTGATGACTGCCCAGTTCTGTGAACATACCGAAAATCACCAAATTGTACCCTGTAAATGGGTCACTTGTATGATACGTGAATTACATCTCAATAAGGCCATCATGAAAGAAACAAAAATCATTGGAAACCCAACATCAGAGGTGCTATACGTGGAGAAAAGAAGCAGAGGGACAATTTGGGAAGGGGCCACCCAGGAAAGACTGACTGCGGGGTTTTGCCTGACCGGAGTCTTGAGAAACAAGGTGCAGAAGAGATGGAAGGGTGTTCCAGACACAGGGAACAGCCCACGCTAAGGAAGTATTCCCAAGGCTAGAGAGGATGTCGATGGTAACACTCAACCTTTATTGAATGTTTGCACCATGCCAGCAAACTAAAGTTATATGACCTTATTTAATCTCCATAAAAATCATTACTTCATTCACTCCGCCAGTTATTGAACAAATTTCATCGGACACCGCCTACGTGCCAGGAACGGAGCTAACCACCAGAGACACTATGCGGAGGTAGATGCTTGTATTATCCATTTGAGGCACATTAAGATTAAATAAGTTACCCAAAGTGAGAGTGTGAGTAAGTGGAAGAACTGGGATTCAAACCCATGTGGTCTGATTCCAGAGCTCATTTTCAAAACGTGGTCTTTGATACATCCCTATAAATAGTAGTCATTTAGTGTAAATGCATAAATACCATCACATGTTTCTCCCTCTCTCTCTTACTCTATCACGCTCACTCTTTTTTTTTTTTAAGTTTTATTTATTTAAGTAATCTCTACACCCCACTTGGGGCTCAAACTTGTGGCCCCGAGATCAAGAGTTGCAGATTCCTCTGCACCAGCCAGGCTCTCCCCTCCCCCTCTCTGTCGATCTTTTTCTTTTCCTTGTTTGGTGGAGAGGACACTGTCAGACGACAGCGTAAGTTGCAAGGTGCACAACTCGTTGTCGGGGCTCCTGGCTGGCTCAGTCAGAAGAGCATCCAGCTCTTGATCTCCGAATTGTGAGTTTTAGCCCCACGCTGGGTGTAGAGATGCCTTACAGAAATTTTTAAAAACTTAAAGAAAAATCGAGGTGTACGACATATTGATGAGATACGCTCACGCGGTGTAAAATGACTAAAACCACAGCGTCAGCCAACCCCTCCATCATGGCGCCTCAGGTCATTCGCCATTTCTTTTTCGTAGTGACAATATTTAAGATCTGCTCTCTTGGCGACTGTTGAGTATGTAACACAGATCACCCTACTCAACCGCCACTCCACTCTGTTTCTATGAGTTTGGCTTTTTCTGGATTCCATGTGTGAGTGATATCCTAGAGTACTGACTTCTTTTTCTGGCTTATTCTGCTTAGCATAATGTCTGCAGGCTCGTTCGTGTTGTCACGAATGGCAGGGTTTCTTTCTCATGGCTGAATAATGTTCCATCGTGTATACGTACCATGTCGTCTTTATCCATTCAATCATCAATGGGCATGTAGACGGTTTCTGTGCCTTGGCTATTGTGACCAGGGCTGCAATGAACATGGGAGTGCAGGTATCTCTTTGAGCTCCTGTTTTCATTGTCTTTGGATATATACCCAGAAATGTAAGAGCTGGATCATACGGTAGTTCGATTTTTTTTTTAATTTTTTGAGGAAACTCCATACTGTTTTCCACAGTGGCTGCACCAATTAAGAGTCCCACCAACAGTGCACAAGGGGCCCCTTTTCTCCACATCCTCACCAACACTTGCTATCTCTTGTCTTTTTGAGAATGGCCATTCTGAAACAGGTGTGAGGCAATATCTCATTGTGGTTTTGAGCTGCATTTCCTTGATGACTAGTGATGTCACATACCTGTTGGTCATCTGTATGCCCTTCTTTGAAAAAATGTCTGTTCAGACCCTCTGCCCATTTTTTAATCAGGTTGGTTTTTTGCTATTGAGTTGTATGAATTCTTTATGAATTTTGGATAGTAACCCTTTATCAGATATATGATTGGCAAATATTTCTCCCATTCCATAGGTTGCCTTTTAATTTTATTTTTATTTTTGTTTTTATTTTAAATTTTTTTTCAACGTTTTTTTAATTTATTTTTGGGACAGAGAGAGACAGAGCATGAACGGGGGAGGGGCAGAGAGAGAGGGAGACACAGAATCAGAAACAGGCTCCAGGCTCCGAGCCATCAGCCCAGAGCCTGACGCGGGGCTCGAACTCACGGACCGCAAGATCGTGACCTGGCTGAAGTCGGACGCTTAACCGACTGCGCCACCCAGGTGCCCCTTAATTTTATTTTTGTATATTCCCTCCCTAGCCCTAGAGTCAGCCATGTCTCAAAGAGCCTTGGTTCCTTTCATTGGAGAATGGTATTAGAAACCAAGATCTGGGTGGTGGGTGTGCTCATTGCTACTGAGTTGCTTCTAGGTCCTCTCAGTGGACGCGGCAAGGAAAAATATGTGGGTATAACAACCTGTATAAATACACATAGGTATAAATATTTCCATGTATAGCCATCTGTATCTATATGAAGCCAAATATGAATGCATACTAATGCCTCCAACTCTAAACCTACCCCTCTGAAGCCAGGGCCTACACTTTGAAAGGTCCCTGCAAAGAAGGGGGTGAAGGGACCCAAAGAGAAAAAAGGGAAAGTCTGTGCTGATGAGGATTGAAATAACCCTGCAGAAAATGGAGATGCTCAAATGGACCAGGCACAGAAAGCTGACAACACTGGAGGTTCTGTGCTGACTTCGGCAGCACATATACTAAAACTGGAATGGTAAGGAGAAGATTAGCATGGCCCCTGTGCACGTATGACACTCAAATTTGTGAAAATGCTGGAGGTTTCAAGTGAAACATGTGCATTAAAAAATTTTTTTAGGGGCACCTGGCTGGCTCAGAGGATCATGCAACTCTTGACCTCCGGATCATGAGTTCGAGCCCCACGCTGGGTGTAGAGATTGCTTAAATAAATAAAACTTAATTCTTTTTAAAATTGTGATAAAATACACATATCTTACCATTTAAGAATTTATATTAACCATTTTTTAAAATGGTTTTACTTATTTTTGAGAGAGAGAGAGCATGTGTGCGCAGCTGGGGAGGGGCAGAGAGAGGGGGAGACAGAGGATCTAAAGCAGGTTCTGCACTGACAGTAGAGAGCTTGATGAGGGGTTTGAACTCGTGAACCACGAGATCATGACCCGAGCCAAAATCAAGAGTTGGACGCTCAACTGGCTGAGCCACCCAGGTGCCCCATGACTGGCTTATTTCAATTAGCATGTCCTTAAGGTTCATTCATGTTGTAGCGTGTGTCAGATTTCCTTCCCTTTTAAGGCTGAATAGTATCCATTGTGTGTATATATCACATTTTGTCTATTCATTTATCTGGTGATGGACACCTGGGTTACTTTCACCTCTTGGATACTGTGAATAATGCTCCTGTGAACATGGGTGCACAAATATCTCTGTCAGATCCTGTTTTCAATCCTTTGGGATACATAATGAAGAAGTGGAATTGCTAAGTCAGATGGTAAATCTATTTTCAA
The DNA here is from genome assembly GCF_016509475.1 of Prionailurus bengalensis. Lineage (NCBI taxonomy): Eukaryota > Metazoa > Chordata > Mammalia > Carnivora > Felidae > Prionailurus > Prionailurus bengalensis. The sequence goes on along the minus strand of NC_057351.1, from coordinate 30,719,483 downwards.
CATGTTGAGCAACCACCATACTGTTTTCTACAGCAGCTGCACCATTGTACATTCCTACCAATAGTGCCCAAGAGTTCCAGTATCTCCACATCCTTGCCAACACTTATTTTCTTTTCTCCCTTCCTTCCTCTCTCCCTTCCTTTTCTTTCTCTCTTTCCCTCTTTCTTTTCTTTGTTTTTTGGGTCTAGCGATTCAAATGGGTGTGAGGTAGTATGTTGCGTCAGTTTGATTTGCATTTATCTGATGGTTAATGACGTTGGGCACCTTTTCATGTTTTTGGCCATTTACAGATCTTTAGAGAAATGTCTGTTCAAGCCCTTTGCCCATTTTTGTTTTCTTGTTGAGACTGCTACATTTGACTGGAATGAAATGATATTATGTAAAATCACTGGTACAAAGATAAGGCATGTCTCCTGATAAAAACGCGACAAAGATGGCTTGAAAATCTCCCCGAGTGTCACAGTGCATATGCCTTGCTCTAGTTTCCTAGAGAGCTGAAGACACAGGGAGCTCTGATTTGCCTTTTTCTTCTGAGTCATCTTGAAAAGAGTGAGGAAGGGGTATTTTTGCTTATTAGGTTCCTCAACTCTTACAGGAATAAAACAGGGGACGAAGAAAGTAATATACTGTTCAGAAGGACATGGGGTTTAGAGAAAAATAGTTTTCTTTTAGTGATTTTTCTGACTCCAAAACCCTTTCAGTTTTGGATGGATTCCCTGTCCATGAGGAAATCTAAGGAAAAACTTATGTTTGTATAACTATTATGAGCAAGGAAACTAAAATCCAGACATATAGATATTTATAAGAATGCATTTCAGGAAAGGACTTGACGTTAGATGCCCTTTCCCTCTCTTTTGTACACTAGGAAATGTACAGTTACTTTAAGAAGAAGTAAGGTTTTTTTTTCCTGATTGCACTCCAGATTATGTCAAAGGGGAAACATGCGGAAAATTTAATGCTTTCATCTCTTTAAATTTTAAAACAGATTGCCTTTCAGGACAATTTTTCTAATCAACATTATATGAAATCCTCCAGATGACAAAAAGTGCAATGTTCACATTCTTCTCAAGAGTTGAACGAATTTCTAAGTCTTGACATAGATGGTATTCCAGCTTTTACTACTGAGCAGAAAGGTATAATTGATTTTCATCAACGATGACTTTTTGGTTCACCTCTTTTGGTTCTCCTCTCCTTCACAGCCACATTTCTAACGACGTTGTCCAGGGTCACTGCCCCATTTCCTCCTCTCCACAGTCTCTCCTTACGTCATTCCAGTCCAGCACACATAGTCGGTACTCCCCCAAAACTGCGTTTATCAGGCTCACCTATGACCCGCATGTTGACAGTTCCAACAGATGCCATGAAGGTTAATTTTACATGTCAACTTGACCCAACTAAGGGATGCCCCGGTAGGTAGGAAAATATTTCTGGGTGGGTCTGTGAGAGCATTTCTGGAAAAGATTAGCATTTGATTCAGTAGACTTGAGTAAAGAGATCCGCCCTCACCAATGTGGGTGGGCATCATGCAATCCCTTGAGGATTCAAATGGGTCACAAATGCAAAGGTAGGGCAAACTCTCTTTCTCTCTTCTTGAGCTGGCACATCCACCTTTCCTACCCTCAGATATCAGAGCTCCTGGTTCTAGGAGCATACACACCAGCAGCTGCCTGATTCTCAGGCCTTTGGGCTTGGACAGAATCATACCACCTGCTTCTCAAGCTTGCAGATGGCGCATCTGGGACATCTCGGCTTCCGTAGCCACGTGAGCCAATGCCTCTAATAAACCCCCTCTTATATACGTATCTACATATATGCTACTGGTCCTGTTTCTCTGGAGAACCATGACTAACACAGATGCTTTTCAATCTCCGTTCTAGTTTCTGAGTCCGGTCTACCTACTGTTGAGCCTCTGTTGGGGAGTAAGAATAGAGTGGGGGAGAATTACATAAAATTCCTCTGCTCAAACCCTCCACTGGTTCTGCAGATCACTCACAATAAAAGCTAAAGTCCCCATCGTGGCCTCCAAGGCTCTAAAGATTTGCCCCCTTCTGGGAGACAATTCTCCCCTTCTTGGGGCAGAGTTATTGTTGCCTTTGTTTGGACTGTCTTCTTAAAGGTGTTTATACAAGGAACAGCCTGGGAAGACAGAGTCCGAGCCCGCCCGCACCGCCCCGCACTGCAGGAGACAGATTGAGTATCCAGCGTAACAATGCCTCCCTGTAGGTCAAAGGTCAGGCGGGTGTGCTTGCCGGCCACCAAGATTTGGGTTCTCTAAGCTCTGGGTTCCTCAGCTGTGATGCAAACCCCCTATATGGGCAGCATCCACGTGGGCTGCTCCGTGTCACCCCTGATGGCATTTGAAGTGGGGTTCGTGAGCAAATCACAAAAGACATCCTTGACACGTCCTCAAGAAAGAATCCTTGAGACATCTTTGGTGCAAAAAGGTGATTTTATTAAAGCACGGGGACAGGCCCCGTGGGCAGAAAGGGCTGCACTGGGGTTGCGAGGAGCGACTGATTACATACTTTCAAGTTTGTGGACCGGGGGGGGGGGGGGGGGGGGGGGGGCGGGGAGGAATATAAATATAAGTGTCCAAGGAATTTCTGGAAGCTGAAAGAGGGTCTCCTAGGACCCTGAAGATTTAGCTATTGTCGAGATAAGGATGCTTGTAGTTTTCAAGGAAGCGTAAACATTACAGCACGAAGGCGGCCAAAAACGTTTGGGCGAATGTTACACGCTGCAGGTCTCCGACATCTACCAAAGGGCCGCAGGCTGTAAGGGAATGTACTTTCAACTGCGTTTTTCTTGCCTTTGTTTCTCTCATCAACTCCCAAGGATCTAGCCGGGGCGAGTAGAGAAGACACAAACCTGAAGCTCATACTACTTGCTAAGCTGGAGGTAACGAAAGCCTGTGTCTGTGCCAATAACCCCCAAAATGTGCCGGGCTACCTCGTTAGCCTGCAGGTAAGGTGAAGGCTCAGAACCCTCTTAACTACCTACCCCACACATTCTCTCACCTCACCTCCTGCTGTTCTTTCCCTTGTTACCTTGCCCAGCTACACTGGCCTCCCAGCTGTTCCTGGAACCTTCCGAGCACAGTCCTGCCTCAGGGCCTCTGCCATCAGCCTGGCAACATGTCACCCTCCCCGCCATGTCCTCAGGTTCTGTCCCAATGGCGCCTTAGTGGGGCCTTCCTCAACTAGTCTTAAAATAGCCTTGCCACCAGTAAACAGGTGCGCTTCTGCCAATCTAATGGGTGAAAATAGCATTTCAGTGAGTTTTAAATGTCTTACCTTCTGTTATCTCCCATATCTATACACGCTAGAATATGTCTTATACCTCCATTATTTATCATCCTTAAAGACCCATCTATATTTCCCTGCCAATTGTCTGGTACTATTCTTTGTCTATTTTCTAACAACAGTTAGTCTTTTTCATATTAATCTCTCACTTGGGATGCAATTATGCATATTTTCCCCCAACTTGCCATCTGCTGAGTTTATGGTGTCATCGTTCTTGTGTCTGTGCTGTTTTGCCATATAAAACTTTTCTATTTTTCTGTAGTTGACTTTGTCAATCTTTTTTTTTTTTTAGTGAGAAATTGCAGGTTTATTTTTTAATTTTGACAAAGGCATAAAAGACAAAAGACAGGGGCGCCTGGATGGCGCAGTCGGTTAAGCGTCCGACTTCAGCCAGGTCACGATCTTGCGGTCTGTGAGTTCGAGCCCCGCGTCGGGCTCTGGGCTGATGGCTCAGAGCCTGGAGCCTGTTTCGGATTCTGTGTCTCCCTCTCTCTCTGCCCCTCCCCCGTTCATGCTCTGTCTCTCTCTGTCCCAAAAATAAATAAACGTTGAAAAAAAAATTAAAAAAAAAAAAAAAAGACAAAAGACAAAAACAAAAGACAAAACAACCAGGCATATAAGTACAGAAAACCAGGAGAACAAAGTGCAGGGTTAGATGTCTGAAAGCAAGGCTGGGCTCAAGCAGACTTCTGGTGAAACACAAGCAAAAGTTTTGCTTAAGTGTCTCAGCAACGTTGAGCGACATTTGAGACACTATGACCACTCTATACCCCATCTGCAAAAGTCACCAACGTAGGCTTCAAAGCATCTCTCCTGCTTGTTTCGGCAGGATATTTTTTTGGTAACAATCCTGCTTCGTTACGAACTATACTCGTCCACTGTGTTGAGGGCTTCTTGTGTGAAGAAGTGTGACGAATACAAAGATCGACGTACACGTTTTAAAGTAAGAGAGAACCGGAAGTCTGAAAACAAGTCAGGGATAATCATAGTACTTGTACAAATTAATACGTCCTGAGGCTTAGTGTTAGTAAGTGTCTGTATACCATCCCCTTTTATATGCACAATAATCTCAGATACGGAAAATATTCTGAGCATTTTGTAAGGTAACCCTCTAAGAGTTTTGCATAATGTGCCCTTTTCTTTTCTCTGCTCCACCTTTCTTCTTTGCCAATTCCTAAGGCTGCCAGTGAACATCCTCAGGAATTGCTTAGTGTGTCAGGGTCCCTAAGACACCCCCATCCGGGTTTGATGACGTGTGGGGGGCATTCACAGGACTCGGCATATCGTTGTACACGCGGCTGTAGCTTATTACAGCAAAGCATACAAAGTACAAGGAAAAGGTGCATGGGGCAAAGCCCAGAGGAAACCAGGCACTAGCTTCCAGGGTCCACTGCCAGTGTTGTCACACAGGATGTGCTCAATTTCCCCAGCGATGGAGCTGTGACATGTGTGAAATGGCTTCCGTGAGAGCTCACGAGAGATGCAGCGCCCAGGGTTATTACTGTGGGCGAGTCACACAGGTACCTTCCTCCTAACATGTACCAACATTCTAGACTCCCAAAAGGAAAACAGATGTTCAGCACAAACCACACCAAACAAACATCTTAGTCACAGTGAGCAACTCTTACCAGTGAGAGGGAAGGGAACCTTGCTGACATCCAAGTTCCCAGATGGCAGCCGAGGACCAAAAAGGTAAGCAGGCCTTTCAAGGGAGAGCACTCCGGTTTGCTGTGTTGTTCTTTTCTGCAACAATTTTAGTGACAATCCCACAGGAACGGTCAATGTACTTCCAGGTTCGAGAAAACTCTTCTAACTCAGAAACAAAACATTAAAAAGAAAAGACATAATCAAGCCTGCTACCTGAGATATGGCTGATGCCTTCACGTTAATAAATTGTAATCGTCCTATTTGATCTTCCCGAGCTTTACCGAAAAGTGGAATGAAAATAAATGAAAAATGAAGGCAAATTCAGTTTGGACTTGGTAAACTTAGAATCTTAGTCCTTCAATATAAAGAGGACTATTTCAGGACTGCTAGCAGCAAAGCTTAGAAATGCCCATGTTATGACTGAATGAACTTTGCATGATTACATATAATTAAGCAAAAACAGTTGGTAACCACTTGGACTTAATGGTTTAGACATGAACTTTAGAAGTAAAAGGTAAAGGAGGCATTATAATATCATGGGTCGGAAGCTAACTTTCTTCAGCTAATATTTTGGGGGTGGATACAAGAGGAAACTTCCTTTTGCTGTTCTTGCCACTTGAGTACATTCTCTGCCAGGTCTTGTGTCTCAGTCATCAAAAGAGCCATCTTTGCTAAAGCCTTGTTCATTTTCTCCAGATGTGCCTCTGCATGAGGGGTATTTCTAATTGTTTCAAGATGGTTTGCCAATCTCTCAATGAAAGTCACCACCAACTCCAGCCAAGGTACCATGTTTCTGGGATGAAAAGCTTCACTAGGCAAGTTTTGCTGGCACAAGGGCTTCAACAGCCGTTGCCTGGGGGACCCTCTTCTTTTTTTAGCACTGCTTCCAAATGATTTATTCATGCTTTGCAGAGTATGACACTTCTGAGCCAAAAGGGAAGATGCACATTGGCTGTATCTTTTCCCTTATCTTAGGAGTTCAGTTTCTAGGTTTTTCTGATAGATTTCAGCTTGAATATTTGTGATCTGCTGCAGCCACATAACCTATTTATCCTATTAGTACTTTTATCGGAATTACGTTCAATTTATAATTTTACTTAAGGAGAATTGAGAGGTTTATGTGTGGTACTGAGTCTTACTGTCCAAAAACATCATTCATCGTGTCAGTTGACTTAGTTTTTCTGTCTGTAAAATTGGAATAACAATACCAATCCCGTAGGGCTTCAGAATTAAATGAGAAAAAGTTTGGGAAGGACGGCAGAGTAGGAGCCAACGTGCTGCTCTGCCACTGCCGTAGGGTAGGAACTTGGGTCCGGTTACTGGACTACACTGAACTTCGGTTCTCTCATTTGCAAAACGGGGATAAGAATAGTATCTGCTTCATAAGGGCTGCTGTCAGGGTCAAATACGACGAGGGCACGACCTGGAACATAAACACTCAATGCGTATTCGCCGTTCTTCTAAAAACAGAACTGCGACTCAAAGCAAAGGCATTCCGGGATCCACCCTAGGCCGAGGGCGGTCGGGCAACTCTTCTCTCTGAGAACCTACCTACCTAGCCGTCGGTCACCGCTCCCGATTTTGCCCGAGCGCCTGCGAAAGCAGTCGGACTAAAAGCGGCGATCGGGGGGGGGGGGGGGGGGGGGGAGTCTAAGTGCACCGCGAAGACTCCAGACTCCGCCCCGCCCTCGGAGCCCCAGCGCTGCCACGTCTCGCGCGTCCAGCCGTCCAAAAGGGAGGGGGCGGGACCAAGCCGGGCCCGCCCCTGGGATCGCTGGGCGCTTCTGAGGCCCGCCCCTCCGCAGCCCGAGTGGTCGGTAGGCGGCCCCGGCGTTGCAGAGCGCAGTGACGCTACGAGGGGGCGGGGCAGGCACGCGCCCGGAAGTCCCGGGGGAGGGGGCGTTACGTATATCCGGCGAGTAGCTGGCGGTTTCGGGTGCTGCTGGGCTGTGTGGTGTGAGGGAGGGTCGAAGCCGCCGCTGCTGCCGGAGGAGCCCCTCGGCCGTGAGTTGGGGGCTGCTGCGAGGGAGGGAGCCGGGGAGCGGGAGGGGCTGGGGCGGACGGCGGGGAGGGTCGGGGCGGAGGCCGGCGCAGGCGGGGTTGGTGGGGGGGAAGTGACACGCAGGCGGTTCTGCGGGGCCGCGGGGTTGGTTCTGGGTGGGGACTGGCCGACTTGGCCGGTCTGCTCCCTTTCCTGACAGACCCTGGGATATCGGGTCGATCTGCATTCCTTCGAGGGTCCCGAAGCGGCTGGGCGGGATAACAGGTTTCTTGTCTGTACTGTGCGCTCCTGTTTGCGAAACGATTTCACATCTCGTCTCGGATGAGCCTCACAGCCCTTGGTCAGGCGGGTGGGAGTCCTTGATGATTATCCTTGGTTTGCAACCTGGGGAATAATAAAGCTCGCCGAGGCAGTGAATTGGTCAAGGCCTCGCAGAGAGCAAGAGTGAGCATTCGAACCGGATCTCTTGGCTCCTAGTCCAGTGCGCCCCCCCCCCCCCCCCAGCTATGTGTTATCTGAGGTCTTGGGTCGAACCCCGTATTTTCTTCTTCCACCTTCGTCTTTTCCTCCCGCTCTTCAATGCGTCGACAAATTACTTCATGCACGTTTGGTATAGATTAATGTTTTAATGATTCTAGCCTAGAGGTCAGAAGCCCACTTGTCTCTCTTGTAATTTCTCCCGTGCTCTTGTGTTTTCTCCTTTACCTCAGTCCATCTGCTTAGGTCGTGATAGAGGACTTGTGGTGCTTTGCCTTGGAGCTGACCTTTGACATTTACCCTGCAGCTAAGCATAGTTTCTTAGTTAAAAAACCAGAGGCTTGCTATCCCAGATCTGTCTGGAATGGTGTGTCAAAGTTGTAACGAGTATGTGTAAGAAGTAATGAGGATGTAGGGGCGCCTGGGTGGCGCAGTCGGTTAAGCGTCCGACTTCAGCCAGGTCACGATCTCGCGGTCTGTGAGTTCGAGCCCCGCGTCGGGCTCTGGGCTGATGGCTCAGAGCCTGGAGCCTGTTTCCGATTCTGTGTCTCCCTCTCTCTCTGCCCCTCCCCTGTTCATGCTCTGTCTCTCTCTGTCCCAAAAATAAATAAAACGTTGAAAAAAAATTAAAAAAAAAAAGAAGTAATGAGGGTGTATAGAAAGTAGTGTGTATATTGGCTAGTGCTCCTCTTTTATTGACTTCAATCAGTCCTGAAATTTGCACAGTTTTGGATACATTGGCAGTGCTTTTGTGTTAGTTTGGAGTTCTTAAATTTTAGAGTACTCTAATTTGCCATAAGATGCCATGAGGTGGTAGGGTGGATCAAGGATAGGAAATAGAATGCCAGTTATTAAAATACCCTTTTGAATGGTTAAAATACCATTATTAAAATACCATTCAGAAGGTGTGATAAGTTGTAAGGAAGAAAACTTGAGAAGATTATCATCTGTGTAGCTCGTGGGTTAAGGAAGTTTTAATGTTCCTTTAAAAACCGTTTCGGGGGCGCCTGGGTGGCGCAGTCGGTTAAGCGTCCGACTTCAGCCAGGTCACGATCTCGCAGTCTGTGAGTTCGAGCCCCGCATCGGGCTCTGGGCTGATGGCTCAGAGCCTGGAGCCTGTTTCTGATTCTGTGTCTCCCTCTCTCTCTGCCCTTCCCCCGTTCATGCTTTGTCTCTCTCTGTCCCCAAAATAAATAAACGTTGAAAAAAAAAAAATTTAAAAAAAAAAATAAAAAAAAAAAATAAAAACCGTTTCGTTATTTGGATTTGAATTTTATGTGATATTAACAAGAAGAGCTTTGGCTTTGGAAATTAAGAAGGAGGGTTTTGGTCTTGGCACTGATACTTCTTTTTAGTTGAGCAGTTTTGGTTAAGTCAGCTGACTTAGTGTCAGCATCCCTGTCTGAGGCTAAGGACTCCTCCCCAGTAAGGTGTTGTGTGAGGTTGAAATGAGATGTATGTGCAGGCATTGTACAAAACTGTGAACCTATTCATGAGGGGTGCGAGTCCTAAGATCTCATGGATGGAGGAGCCATCAAAGACATTTCATTAACTTTGGGTGGCCAAATAGTGCAACTCTTTGGGTCCTGTAATGGTTTTTATTATTTTTCAACATCACCTGAAGAGTTTCTTCACGCATTTTCCATAGATCATTTCGGAGGGAAGGATTATAGGACTTTCTAAGCAGGGATGTCAAGGGAAGGTGAATTGGAAAATCAGACTAGTTCAGTTATCATGAACAATTCCTTAAAGTGGGGTTTTCTCCTTGTCACCTTTGGAGAAGCCATTGAATTGGGGATAATTCTAAAATGATGTGGTAAAACTTCAGAGAGTCTATAAAGTATTGATTGCAAACCAGTGTCGTACAAATGAATATGTAACTGTGGGTTTTAAAGGAGTGATCAGAGTGGGAGTACTCTTAATGAGAGGTGCCCTGTAAAGGTGAGCCGTGCTTCTCCCCAAGTGGTAGACTGAGAAAAGTAGGGAAGGATGACTGGTTTGGGGGGTTGCAGAGAAAAGGCACGTTGTTCCTTTACTTACCTACAGTGGAAACTTAAGAACAGGAGCTTTGTAAGTATAGTTAACTCATTGGACTTCCGAAAGGGCAGACTGAGTTTCCAGACACATTATTTGACATGCTAAATTTGGTCTCTGCCAAAGTATATTTTAATGTAACTGAAAAGGTCAAAAAAAACTTATTTAATACCTTTTTATAAAAGCTTTTGCCTTAGCCTTCACCCTCACCCAAACTCCCAAGCTTCATTTGGCCTTCCATGAGAAGAGTCATAGAAAATAAGCATTAAGCAATCCCTAAAGTTTATAGATCAGGCTTGATTTAAAAACAAACCCCAGTTATTGGACAGAAAAAAGAAAATTGACATATATTGTCTTCATTTTTCAATTTTTTTTAAAAATCTAGCATCCTTTGAAGAATATAGGTGTGTTTTTGTGGATAAGCCTATTAAGGTCACTAGTAAAAGTAACAAAAGTGAGTTTTTGTTTATTATTTTAAAGAAACAAAAATTCATGAAAGTTATATTTGATAGCAGTTGGTCACATCTAGTATAGCCTTGTGTTCAGATGCTCTTGCTGGTGGAGAGAGGAGTGAAAGTGGGGGATCTTTCTTTTATTCTGCACCAAGTCGGAGGTATTGAGGCAAAAGTTCAGTGATCGGAAAATGCCGACTCTGAGAAACTTTAACACCACCACTGGCTCTAGATCTTACCCTCTTTAATTTCTTTCAGAAGTCCTCTTGCTTATTACCAGTGTATTTTTAATTTTTTTTATGTTTATTCATTTTTGAAAGACAGAGAGAGAGCACAAGCAAGGGTGGGGCAGAGAGAGAGGGAGACACAAATCCGAAGCAGGCTCCAGGCTGTGAGCTGCCAGCACAGAGCCCGACGCGGGGCTCGAACTCATGAACCGCGAGGTCACGACCTGAGCCAAAGTCGGGACGCTCAACTGAGTTACCCAGACGCCCCGCTTATTACCAGTGTATTTAGACCTTTTAGTAGCTTTGAGTCATCTTTTGTTTTGAGTATTCTTATTTTAAGAAAATCCATATTTGTAAAGTGAGTTAGGCCTTGATTATTCACATTACAAAAGGATTCTCTTATTTCTTCATGACTCTCCAAAATAGTGATATCATCTCTTTTTATAAGTTGAGACGCTATCTGCAAGAGGGGCTCAATAAATATTGTTAAAGAAAGATAGCATTGCTAAGTGGAGCAGGACAAATTATGTCAGCCGATAGGATTTGGGTGACTTTGTTTTGCAGAGTGTTTACAAGGAAGGGTTAATATGCTTTTCATTCACGTTAATGTGCTTTTCATTCTCATTTTCTACTTAGTGTATTGATGTGACATTTTGATTCAGATTATTGACGGGACTGATTTCCTAGAGGTGTTGCTAACGGGTAGACAGCAGCGATGTATCTAGAGAAATGTGAACGAGCAGCTGCCTGGAGGAGTAAGTCATACAGTAAAAGAGGAAGGTTTATCTGTAACTCCTAGTCTTTGGAGCATCATACATTAAAGACTGTTAGAAAACCAGGAGTTTGTGCAGCTCTGAGGACCCGAGAGACTTCCCTCCAGGGTGCAAAATCCTTTATTTTCTTGGGCCTGAAAACATGGGACTGTAAACACGCATCAGGGCTACAGAATAAGAGTTAACTTCTCCGGAACTGTCCTAGCATTCAGAAAGCTAATGTTTGCCGCTCTCCTATTTTCTACAGGTAGGAAGCATTAATAATGTCTTTCATCTTTGAGTGGATCTACAATGGCTTCAGCAGTGTGCTCCAGTTCCTAGGTAAAGCCATTTCCTTAAAATATATCGGAGGTTTCAAACTCTGTACATTTCCTCCAACAGTCTAAATACAAGCAGCCTTTGGTATGGAGAAAGCAAACGTATGTAAAAATATTTTTCTTTTTTAGGGCTTTACAAGAAATCTGGAAAACTTGTATTTTTGGGTTTGGACAATGCAGGCAAAACCACTCTTCTACACATGCTCAAAGATGACCGCTTGGGCCAGCATGTTCCAACACTACATCCGAGTAGGTTTGAAAATACCAGGTGACCTTTTGATATTTGAAGGACAATGTTAGGGTTGGGGGAAGAATCCCCAGTTGATGGAGTTCTTGTATTAACGGAGGTCCCGAAAGACAGCTCATTTGAAAAACTTCCCTATAGGACACACTCAGGTCATATACTCATAAGTCTCAACCTCTGGAACTTTGTCAGTATTTATTTTCACTAGTTCTGTAAGGGAACAACACCTTTCCCATATCTACTTAGTTTTTAAGTTTCTTTTAATATTTATTTATTTTTAAAGAGAGACAGGTAGAGACAGAGTGCAAGTGGGGGAGGGGCAGAGAGAGAGGGAGACCCAGAATCTGAAGCAGGCTCCAGGCTCCGAGCTGTCAGCACAGAACCCACTGCGGGGCTTGAACTCACGAACTGTGGTATCATGACCTGAGCCGAAGTCGGAAGCTTAACCGACTGAGCTACCCAGGTGCCCCTCCCACATCTACTTCTAAGGAGCAGCAAACACTTTGGAGAAAAAAACTTGGCTTTTTAGAATAATTTCAGAATATTTTCACTCTTGTATCCTTTACAAAGGAAAAGCTTCATTAGGTTTTGCATTTGTATTGGCTTACAATACTGGTAGCTGAGCCTTGTTGGATGAAGTTTATTTTTTTTCTGTTTTAACAATTTTTCAGCCTCAGAAGAGTTGACAATTGCTGGAATGACTTTTACAACTTTTGATCTTGGTGGGCATGAGCAAGGTAAGACAACTCAGTGGAAGAATGGTATTGACTTACGGGTCACCATTTTGGTTCTTTTTATGCCTCCCTTTTTTTTTTTTCTTTTTTTTTTTTAAGCAGCGTGTCATTTTTACCTCTTAAGCTGTGATTAAATTATGATTGAGATCTTAGTACTTAAATGAAGTTGTTTTATTTACTTACTAGGTAATACCAAACTTGTCAAAAGTTGTATAAATACAGAGAACTCCACTCCTTTATACCTTTTGCCCTGATTTATTAGTCTCCCTCTCTGTGTAATACATATTAACATTTAAGTTATCAAACCCAGGAAGTTTTATTTTTATCTACTCTGTAGTGTAGATTTCTCTTTTTGTCAATTGTGTCCATAATCTCCTTTATAACATTTTTCTTCTTGAACAAGATCCAGTACGGTATCACTCACATATCAGATTTAATCATGTCTCTGTTCTTTATTCAGTGGAGTGTAAGTATGTAGAAAATTGTTACTTTTTGTAAGTAATTTCAGATTTGTCCAAAGTTGCAAATATAATACAGGGATTACTTGTGACCATTCTGATCTATTTTGTATAATCTGTCCTCCTGGGGTGGTTGGTAGGACATTTCTTTCCACCTTCTTGTTCTCTTAGTGCTTTTTGCCTTATGCAGGCTGTGTTCGTTTAGTTCCTAGATTCCTATCAGATATCTTGTGTGGTTTTTAGAAATATACAGAATGGGGTATTTTTCTGGTGGACACTCACTTTACATTTGACAAGACTCTAAGCGTAGGAGTAAAACATTTAAGAAATAGGAATAAATATTCTGGGAAAGTAGAAAAAAGAAACTATTGAAATTCTGTCATATTTATTCATTTGTTATTAAATTGAGTTGAGAAGTCTCCTTTTGGAGCATTCATTAGGTTGAATCTGATATAGCTTTTTACAAATGTAGTTAGAAAAACCCAAAATATTGGCAATTTTAATGGTTTAGCCAAGTTATTTATTTACTCATTCATTCATTCGTTCATTCATCCATTTATTTTAATTTTAGAGATTACGTGAGCGGGGGAGAGGAGCAGAAGGAGAGGGAGAGAGAGAGAAAGAGAGAAACTTAAGCAGGTTCCATGCTCAGCATGGAGCCAGACATGGGGCTCCAGCCCACACATGGCCCTGGGATTATGTGTGACCTGGGCCAAAATCAAGAGTTGAATACTCAACCACCTTGAGCCACCCTTTAGCCAGTGGTTAAAATTTTGGTAATTTTAATCAAAAGGCTAAGGAATGATCTAGATGATTTTGTATTCTGTCATTTCATTAACACATAATTACATTTATTTTATTCATTTAATATTTAAATGAATAAATACATAGCCCGCAGAATCTTATGTAGTATGATCACTATCACATAAAATACCTGTACAGAAAAAGATTGAAAGAATATATACAGAAACATTAGCGTATGTGTGTTTCATGGAAGATTACAGATGGTCTCGTATCCTTTTTTTCTATAATGAGTTTGTGTTATTTTCATTGCGGCAGAAATGGGCGTGTGGTGGCTTTTCTGCTTTCAAAGGACTTAAATTCATAGATAATATAATTATAAGATGAACGGAGACCATTTGGAGAATGCAGGTGTAGAAGTTTTTAGGCACCTGAACTGAGAATTATGTTATTTGGTGTGTTAAGTTTAGCTTTCAGGTTTTGATAAAGAAGGGAAATGTGTTTTATATAGTTTTGTTTTGTTTGAGGAAAATTTATTTAACAGAAATACTTACCATAATAACTTAGTTACCATTTTACAGAAGTTACTAAAGTGCTATACATATGAAGATTTCCTTTTTTAAAAAAACTTTAAATGTTTAACTTATAAAAGTAGTCCAGGCTCAGGGTGCCTGGCTGGCTCAGTCAGAAGAGCATGCGACTCTTGATCTCAGGGTTATGAGTTCGAGGCCCATGTTGGGTGTAGAGGTTACTTAAAAAAAATAGTCCAGTCTCAGCGTAACAAATTCAGTATACAGTCAACTTAGGAATATGGAAGGTGAAAATTTCCCCAGCCTCTCCTTCCCCATCCCACCCTTCACAGTTAACCAATATATTAAAAAAAATTTTTTTTAATATTTATTTAAGAGCGAGAGATAGCGTGAGTAGGGGAGGGGCAGAGAGAGAGAATGACACATAGAATCCGAAGCAGGCTCCAAGCTCTGAGCTGTCAGCACAGAGCCCAATGTGGGGCTCGAACTCCTGGGACCTGAGATCTTGACCTGAGCCGAAGTCAGATGCCTAACAGACTGAGCCACCCAGGCATCCCTGGAGTTAACCAATATTAACTCTTTGATATAGAGATATTATTCATCCCATTGAAAGTACTAGAAATGAATGGCTTAGAAATTATAATACAATTAAAGCATTGCTTCCCAAATCTTTACCACTTCATGTCTTAAAAAAATAAAATTTATAAGGCATCCTGGTTTAAAGTTTATCTATCTTGAGAGAGAGAGAGAGAGAGAGTGCGGGTGAGTGCACGAGCTCAAGCGAGTAGGGGAGGGGCAGACAGAGGGAGAAAATCCCAAGCAGGCTCCATACTGTAGAGCCCGATGGCGGGCTCTGACTCATGAACCGTAAGATCATGACCTGAGCCGAAATCAAGAGTAGAGACACTTAACCAGCTGAGCCACCCAGGAACCCCAGGCATGCTGGTTTTAAACATGGGACACTGGGATAATTGCCTGGGAACTTGAACCACCTGTCAGACCCAGGCTTCTGAGGACAGAGCACGTGAGTGTGTCAGTACAAGTACGCATTGGTTAGTTGGGTAATTGGCATCCTGAGGAGTTTAACTCAGAGGTTGCAAACAGCTTCGGGGGCAAGGTAGGTCATTTGAGTAAAAGTGACTGGGTGACAGACCATAGGGAGCGGTGGAAGCTTTGCCAAACTGGAGCCCAGACATCGTCTGAAGGGGCAGCCACACCTCAGTTCCAGCCGATGACTGACGCGTGGGTGGGTGTGCGCGGCATTGCCAGGTGTTACAGTTTGGCAGAATACCTTGATTTTTGAATTTGGAAAAAGTCAGATTTAGTTTGTGGGCCGTCAGTGTATACCCTCGGTTCTGATTTCATACCGGTTAGGACGTGGAGAATCCATATGGAGTCGACTATTACTGAAACCTAGCCAAGATTTGCCCATTTTTGGGCAAAAAAAAATATAGAGGGAGAGATTTTTCAAAATCTGTATTTTTTTTTTTTTTTTTATCAATGCAGCTGTAAACTTTGTCTTTCAGCACGCCGGGTTTGGAAAAATTATCTCCCGGCAATTAATGGGATTGTCTTTCTGGTGGACTGTGCAGATCACCCTCGCCTCATGGAATCCAAAGTTGAGCTGAATGTAAGATTATAGTCTTTCTTTTCTCGGCTTGTGTCTCTCTCTCTCTCTTTCTCTTTTTTTTTAAAGTTTATTTATTTATTAGAGGGAGAGAGAACGCGTGTGCACACATACTCGTGGGAGGGGCAGAGAGGGAGGATCCCACGCAGGCTTCTCGCTGTTGGCGTGGAGTGCGACGCAGGCTCGATTCCGTGAACCGTGAGATCATAACCTGAGCTGAAACCGAGAGTCGGTCGCTCAACCGACTGAGCCACCCAGGCGCCCCTTGGCCTCTAGTTCGTTTAAGAAATACAGCTCAGTAGCGCCAATACTTTGTCATTCCAGTTAACATTTGATGACAGTCCTGGCTACAGGAAGAGAGTGTTTTAAAAGCTAAGACGTTGCTTTTCAGTGTCCTGAGGAAACTCAGCACGAACTTGAGTCAGTTAACTTTGTTTATATCTATCATAGGGTGACTGTGTCCAGTTTGCTCAGACACTCCCCAGTTTATGCCGGTTGCCCCAACATAAGCAATCCCTTTTCCTTTCACATGTGGTCACTGTATATGAAGCGATGGCATAACGCAGCCTTAGGAGAGATACTAAAGTTCTTTATGTTTTTTAATCTGGGTCCTCACATTGTGGCTGCCCACGCTTGCACTGAATGACTTCGCCAGCGTGATCACAGGCCGTCCTCAGTGTTCAGTTTTGGTCGCCGGCAGCATTTCATACTATCGAGGACTCGCTTCAAGTTTTCTCTCCCCTCAACGTTGCATTTCCTTGACTTCACAGTTTCTGTCATGTGGCTTTTGTTATCCCTCCTGCTTCACCCTGTGCCTCTTTTGATTTGGTTTGTAACTGTCTCTCTGCATTCTTGTTTCTGGCACTGTGAACCTCTCACCTTTATTTGTGAGTGTGTTTCTTGAATCTACAGCTCTCATCTCTGTAGACTCGCTATAGGGCATCCCTTCCCTGACTCGACCTCCTGGCACTGGTATTCTCTCTTTCTTCAAACTCCCATTTACGTTCTTGGTTTTGGTGTGCCTTCTCTGGCTAATACTTCTCAGATTCTTTCACGAGCACCCATTCCCCTGCTTAGCCCTTAAATCTTGGTGTTCCCCAGGGTCTGTACTTTCTCCCAGGCTGGTCCAGGTCACTCCCATTCCTTCATCTGCCACCCACATACCACTGGCTCCCAAATGGATTGCTCTTGTTTAAACCTCTCTTGAGCTCCAGCCTCATACATGACGCTACCTGCTAGACAACTCTACCTACCAATTCTGGTCTTCCGGAATGGAACTCATCCCCACTGTCTACCTGGACACATGGTCTAGATCCTGTGAATTACTGTAGATTTCACTGCCCCCCGCCCCCCCCCCCCCCCCCCCCCCCCCCCCCCCCCCCCCCCCCCCCCCCCCCCCGTCACATGCCGTAATGCTAGAAGGAACTTTTTCAGACTTGTCATTGGCCTACTTAACATCCTTTAATAGCTCTCTCACTTTTGGGGTAAAATCCACAAATCTGTATGGCATGTAAGATCTCTCCTGATCTTTCCTCTGTTTCATTTCTCCAGCTGCTTTTCTCTTTATTACCTACCTTGAACTATCTTCCAAAAATAGAGAACAACTCGTCCTTCCTCCAGTATGCACAAGTGGCTGTCCCTGCCTGGCTTTCTCATCTGACCCCACCCCCTTTTGCCGGTAAATTAAATACCCTTTAAGAGATCTCAGAGTTCAGCCATGACCTCTTCTAGGAAGCCTTCCCTGACCTCTGAGATGGTTAGTCTTGCCGCCTTATCAGTGTCTGTGGTCTTTACTGGTTTTCTTGTAGGTCTTGTCATCAGATTGTGAACTTAGTAGGGACCTAGTCTCGTTTCTTTGTGAAACCCTGGCACCTAGTAAAGCGTCAGACTTAGAGTAGGCGTCTGGTTAGTATTTAATGAATGAATGACATCCTTACTCTGATCTTGTCTAACATTTCCTGGAACGTAAGATGGTCAAAGCGTGTTCCCCTTTACCCCTTTGGCTCTCCTGTTTTCCTAGCTTTTCCTGTCAGTGGTCACTGGATTCCCAGGCTTGAGATCTCTGCCAGCTCTGGCCTTTCTTTTATCTGTCTTTTCATCCAGAGGGCAGTCTCTTATCTTCCTTCCCCAGAGTGCCTGCACTGTTCCTTGGACGCTGCTATCTTAGGCTAGATTGTTGTCTCTTACCTGAGCACAGATTCTGTGAATTCATTGTGTTTTTACACATAGGTTCTATCCAGGAGCTTCTGGATTTGGGGTCTTTAGGATCGATCGCAGCTAACTTCTCACCCTGGCACCATAATGGTAGTCATGCCTTCCCATTCTGTTGACTGCGTGTCAGCATAAAGGCAGGCAGTGCTCCTTGTGGCTTTCTGAATTCTTTTCCTACTGTAAAGCCACTGCTTATATTCTCCTCTTTTCTACCTATCCAAATCCTGCCCCCTCTTTCAGAGCTTAGTTTAGGTTCCTCAAGACTCGCTAAGACTTTCCTCAAGCCCATCATTTTCCTCGCCTTTGATTTCCCAGAATATCTTTCAGTATTTATATTCTGTCCCTGTTCATTGTGACACTTAGTCATCCATTTGCCTTGCTTTGTTGACAGATGGATGAACATAGAGTGAGGATTTCTTGAGGCCACAGATAGGTCTTCCCCTTCTTTTTGTATCCCTTTCAGTGGCAGAGACAGTTTGCACACATGGGGCACTCGGTGACTACTCGGGGACTTCCTGTGGCCAGAGCACTCAGTCTTCTGGGACCGCGCAGTGGATCGCCCGAGGGTGGTCTGTGCTGGGTGACTGATCTCAGGGTTAAGGCTGGGAAAGTTCTCCTGCCTTGTAAATAGACCCAGCCTTAAGTTGCAATTGTTTGGAGGCTCTTAGGGGATTTTTAAACATCAAAGTAATGTGTAGGGGCTTCTTACCTAATGTTCAGAGTGTTGTATCACGTCAAGATTTTGTTAATTGCGCAGGTAAAAGATGATCAGATTTTCACTTCACATTTGATGCTTTATAGACAAGAGAAAGGTAGAGTTGCTTTCATTATCTGGTAGGCATTCATAGATTCCTCAACTAGCTCTTACGTTGTCTTTAGGCTCTAATGACTGATGAAACAATATCCAACGTGCCAATCCTTATCTTGGGTAACAAGATCGACAGAACGGATGCCATCAGTGAAGAAAAACTGCGTGAGATATTTGGGCTTTATGGACAGACCACAGGAAAGGTAAGAGAAAAATCTTCAGGAAACTCACAGCTTTTGAAACATACATGTTTTGCTATCTAGATTTTTTTTATTTGTCTTTCAAAAGTTTAACTTAGGGCTTAGGGTTTGTTTTACTGTCAGTGATTTGTAATCACTCTGAAGGCGGGGGAATGTGTTTTCAGTTTTCTCATGAGATTTTCCTCAGGTATATGAGGATGAAGAAATGGGTAGGGAAGGCAGACGAATTTAAGAGTTTTCTGACTCCCTCTCAAACCCAATTCAGAGAAATCTTTTTTTGTTGTTGTTTTAATGTTTATTTTTGAGAGAGAGCGTAAGCCAAGGAGAGGGAGGGGATGAGGAGAGAGGATCCGAAGTGGGCTCTGCGCTGACAGCAGAGGGCCTGATGCTGGGCTCAAACTCAGGAATCGCGAAATCATGACCTGAGCCGAAGTTGGATGCTCAACCGACTGAGCCACCCGGGCACCCCTCAAATCTTTTTTGAAGGAGGCCTTCTTAACCAGAAATCAGTTTTGGTTTTGACTGGCGATTTCAGGTTATGAAGAAGAGTGACCTTTCATATCACTTTCCAAGCAGTGCAACCCAGCACTGGATTGTCCCCAGTGTTCCTTGCTAAGAGAGGTAGGACTGTTGTCCCCATTTTGAAGATGAGTTGAGGAATAGAAGCCAAGTCTTCCGGATCAGTAGGCTGTGCCTCTCCCCAGGTAGGAGAGCTCTGTTGCAGAGAAGCGCTTGTCAGAAAAATCCGTATCCGTGGTAGTTGAGCAGGAATTCTGGCTTTTTCAGCTTGCAGTTTCGGGATCACTGATAACTTTCTGACTTTCTTACATGGTTTCTTAGTCTTGTCTCTTTTTGGTTAGCAGTATCTCTCTAGAAATGCTTGCTTTAATTTAATTGAGTTTCTCCTCTTTTACATGAGTGTTATGCGTAAAAGAAGACTCTTCACTTTCTCAACGTAACCTGTCATCAGTGTAGATTTCTGAATGGTTGTGTTCATGATAATGTCCTTATTTCTGAACAGTCTTGGGGACTTCTGTCCATCAAAGAACATGCCGGTTCTGTGGGACCTAGTGGCCTTTGTCTTGGTTTGCTGCCATAACTTTCCAGATGTCTGTGTGTTCTCTTTACAAAGAGAGTCTGGGACTAGGACTGTGCCGCTTATTTTCTCCTGAGAGCATGAAGCCCTGGGGAAGTCATGTGTATGGCCTTGACCGCATTTCTGTCATGAATCCCTACTTCGGTCTGTTTTTGAGGGATGGAGAAAGTGATTCCTGTGATCACTCTTTCAGGCTCTTCCACCATGGGGGTGCTAACAGGCTTTTCTCGGTTTTGCCTCTCGTAGGGGAACGTGACCCTGAAGGAGCTGAATGCCCGCCCCATGGAAGTGTTCATGTGCAGCGTGCTCAAGAGGCAAGGCTACGGCGAGGGCTTCCGCTGGCTCTCCCAGTATATTGACTGATGTTTGGACAGTGAAAATAAAAGAGTTTTACTTCTCTGGACTGATCCCATTCCCAGCTTCCTCATGAACTTTTCTAATAGAACAAGGAAAGCTCTTCAACCGTGTGTGGCGTTGAGAAGCCAAGAGTCTCTGTCCGCCCTCTCATCGCCCAGTGGTGACATGTGCTTTCTCCACACTATTGGGAGGTGACGCTGCCCCACATGCCAGTGCAGGTCAGCGTCCCGGGACTCCGAAGCTGGCAGGATCTGCTGGGTAAAGCTGTATGCCATCATGGGGCACCTGAAAGAAAAACACGTCTCACCACTGTGGTTGATTTCAAAAGAAAGTGATTCTATTTTTTAAAGAAAGCGTTGTTAATGTAATTGGTGTCCCTCTTCACTTTTTGAGTTCAGAATTTACTTGGTCCAGAGTTTTCTATTCTTCTTCTTTTTTTTTTTTTTTTTTTCCTCCTCGTGATCTAGTGAATGGCATTTAGAGACTTCATAAAATTATGCACCAAAACACGTCGGAGGCCAGAGCTCAGTCAGGTGAACTCACTTGTGTTGAGATAACAGGTTAGTGAGAGAAGCGCCCCCCCCCCCGCCCCGGCCCCGCGTCTCTGCCTGCCTTGTTGCGGTGGGCACCACCTTCTGCGCAGAGAAGTGGGAAAGGGCGGAACTCGGGCCTGGCAGTTGCAGGAGGTGTCCGCTGTGGCCAGCCAGGCCCGTTCCTCGTCGGGGCGTGTACAGCAGGTTGCTCACTGTGGAGGGGTTAATTATCGAGCGGTTATTTTCTTATTTTACTTACAGAGTTGCAAACCGCAGCCGGTCTTTGCTTTGCTTTGCTTTTATACTGTTGGGAAACTTCATTTCTCTTCATACACCTGTCTCATGTTCAGTTATAAGAAATGACGTTTGCCTCCTAAAAGAGAACACCTCCCGAATTGCCCTACACCGCAGGTGTGTGTCTGTTACTTTTGCACAGATTCTAGGGAAAAATTTTCTGCATCGGTGAATCGCAGAGGACAAAGTTAGCCACTGAAGGGCTCTTAATTCTGTGAGTTGAGAACTTAAAAAATCTGGTATTTGTATCATTTGTTTGGATCCAGGAAAGATTTATTTAATGGGCTTTAAAATTTTCACTTGCAGGATTTAGTCTCTTTATTGGACTGTTTGTGAGCTCTTTTTATCGATTACCTGTTTTTTTGGTGTTTAAAGGTTAACATCTGTAGCTAGATGATTTTTTTTTTTTTTTTTTGGTATGAAATTGCCTTTCTCCATTCCAGAAGTAAGCTGCGGAAACTCTAATCTTAACTTTGTGTGGTGGTGTTCTTTTTGAGCCAGCGTCACTTGTCAGGAAGACCTTAGTATAAAAAGCCTCAGTGTCCCCAGTAGTGTGAGGATTATTTTTATAGCATTCCTTTTCCTTGGTGTCACCTGTAAAATTGGGATTTTCATGATCTTAACCAATATTAGACCCTTTGTTAAGATGGGTGGCTATCTTCATTTTTTCCTTTAATGAGAGATTAGAAGTTTCCTCAAGATTGAAAATTGTGATGATGATGCTTATTTGCAGAGGATTGAACTAAATTCAGTAGAATCTTGTGTCTAATGTGAAGGCAGGGAAAGTGTGGATAACAAATTGCAGGGGGGAGAGTATTGTTCTTTAGTGGATTTCTCATTGTTAGTCTTCACCACTGACTTGTTAGGAAAGCATACTTTTTCACTGCCAGGTACCCAGTGCAGAGGCTCAATGAAGGATCAATCTGGGAAGAGCATGCCTTTCATTTATTAGCAAGCATAGCTGGGTTAGGACAAAACTCGTTGGTTTGGAAAGGGGTGAAAGCCTTAAATGAACAAATCTAGCTAATGGTGAATGAACTAGGTCGTTAACATGCATACTTTTAATTTCCTTTGGCTAAAGGTAACCCATACTTCTTCATCCAGAGACATGAGAAGTATGATTGCAGTGCTAGTTTTCTTGTTTCTTGTTTTTTTCCTATTTGTCCCTAATCACTTTGTAGCAAGCTAGAAAACTACGGATTCTACACAGCGCAGCTCTTTGTGAAAGTGGTGCATCTTGGCCACTGGAGAAAGAGGAGATTGAAAAGTCAACTGGCATCCGTCTGTTTCTTGCTCCACAGAAAACACTGTTCCTTTAATAAGGTTGCAAAAGAAGCTGATGTGAGGAGCTTGTCTCCTAACAGTGAGGATCAGAGCTTTGTACAAGAACTCCCATGAATTGAGACTTTTCATTCTGTTTTATCAGAGTGCATATATGTCCTATTTCAGGAAAAGTAAAACAGTCATTTACAAAAGAAGGTCAATCTGTATCCTAAGCATTTTAATAAAAAGTTAAACTTATTATCCTGTTCCATTTTATTTATTTGTTTGTTTGTATTGGTTTGTTCTGAGTTTGAACATGACATTTGTTGGAGGCAGGAAAGCAGAAGTTCTTTTCCTAGTTACAGGAAGAAATAGTTACAGATGATACGAAAGACAAGTTTTGCTACCAGGAGGAAAAAAAAAGCTAGGCCTATTCACACACTTCATCCAAAGAATTTAGTTATCGTCTGAGAGGCTTGGAACATGTGCTGATCCCGGGATTGGTGGCCATCTCGGCAATAGGATGCACGTAGTGGACTTTTTAGCAAAATCTCGTATTAACATGCTAGCAAGGACTGGATCCAGTTTGGCTGCTTATCACTCATCATTTTATACAGAATTGGAGAGATTCAGCGGTAAAATAGCGGAAGGAATGAAATGTGTGCCTGTGCATTTACTAGGCTTGCAGGAAACCTTGTTTTTAGAAAACCCAAAAGAGATTTTAAAACTAATGGGACAAATGGAATGGGAAGCAAAATGCAACATACTGTTTTTAAATTTTTTTTTTTCAACGTTTATTTATTTTTGGGACAGAGAGAGACAGAGCATGAACAGGGGAGGGGCAGAGAGAGAGGGAGACACAGAATCGGAAACAGGCTCCAGGCTCTGAGCCATCAGCCCAGAGCCCGACGCGGGGCTCGAACTCACGGACCGCAAGATCGTGACCTGGCTGAAGTCGGACGCTTAACCGACTGCGCCACCCAGGTGCCCCTGCAACATACTGTTTTTGACCTAGTACTAAAAGTATTAGAGGCATCTCGTGATTGAAACTAATGTCCGTGTTACTACATTGATGCCACGGGGTCTGTATGTACGTATTGTTTGTTTGTTGGGTTCAAGTGGAACATGAGAATTACAGGCTGAGTCCATGAGCCCAGCACTCAAAGGGTCTCACCTTGGCTGTTGGCTGTTGGCTGTTGACTTAGGACTCTATGCCCTAATGTGCTGTAAGCAGAAGAACCTGACGCACAACAGTTCAGGCTGGAGGTCCGAGTGTCATTAAGGGAGAATCCCTGGACTCTAGAGAGAAAGAAACTTAATTACTAGGAAGTTGGAATAGTTAGATTTCACTGTGATCAAGGCACCTTCTGTGTCAGGGAACCAAAAGACAGTGCCTGCTATGGAAGACTGCTTGCTAATTTCAGTCCCACCTCCTACTATAATGGGTCATCGTTTAACTTCCTCAAACAGGTTTGTGTCACTGGGACCATTGCAAGCGCTAACCCTTGGGCTGGGAATACACTGAGCAGCATTAATTTTATTCAGAAATTGGGGCAAAAAGGCTTTATAGTTTAAGTACCAACTGAATAATTTTTGTTAATGCTGACATAAATACCTTCTGAAATCTGGGCTGCTGCCTGTTTTTGTATAGCCTGTTGGGGGGGGGGGGAGGTTGCTATTTTGTGACACATAAAATCCAACTTTCAGTGACCATGAGGAAAGTTTACTGAACACAGCCACCCATTGTTTGAGCTCTCACATGTTACAAATCTAGTTGGGTATTTGAAAGGGAACGTGTGGCCTGCAAAACCTGAACTATTGACACTCTGGCCTTTTACAGAACAAGTGTCTGGTCCCTGACCTAGATGAACGCTAGGTGGTGGTGATAAATGTTATGTAAAATGTGCATACTGCACAGTTAGGGTTGTAAAGTTAAAATGTGACTTCGGTTACCCTTCATAATAGTTTTAAAGGGCAATTTTATTTTGCGAAAACCGTTTTCGTAAGTTTTGTCCCGAGCCTTCGGCATCAAAAGGCCCTAGGTGTAGTCCTGTCAGCTGCGTGCCATCTAGTGGATCGCTGTAGGACTTACTTCCAAAATTTCAAATCACTGAAACTGGTCAAGGAGTCAAGGATTTCCTTGCCCTTATTACCCCGGGGGTCAGAAGCCGAAGTTTCAGACCTGAGCAGATACTCAGGTCCTGTCTTCTGGGCAAATCTAGGCATGTCAGCCCTTATTTCTGTTCCTTTTCCTGCAGCCCAACGAACAGAGAAGGGATCCCACCTTGCCCAAGCCCCGTCTCCCTGCAAAACCACACGCCGGTCACTCTCCCCACGCTCACCTTCCAGGACAGCTTCTCCCGCTGCGTCGCGCTGGTGGCCCGAACCCATGAGGGCGGGGAAAGGGACGGGGTCAGTCTGGGCAGCCAATCAGGGCTCGGCCCCAAGCCCAGCCAATCGGGCCCGACAAGTTGGGGCCTAGCCAATCAGGTCCGACAAGGAAGAACTGAGTCAGTGTTTGCGCCTCTCCCTTCCAGCTTTGGGTGGCGCCGCGGGGGATCAGGGGTCCCGGCCGGGCTCCTCGCTCGCTTCCCTCGTTCCCCTGGAAACCCCGTGTGCACAGTCCTAGAGGACATGGCGCGGCAGTGGGGGCCGTCCATGAGGGCGGCCGAGCGGGCGGGCTGCGTGGTGAGCGCTTCCCGGGCCGGGCAGCCCGAGGCCGGCTCGTGGAGCTGCAGCGGGGTGATCCTGAGCCGCTGCCCGGACCTGGTGCTGTGCCACGGGGGCATTTTCACCCCCTTCCTGCGGGCCGGGAGCGGGGCGCTGAGCGCGGCCGGCGCCGCCTTCCTGCCCGGCGACAGTTGCGGCGACGACCTGCGCCTGCACGTGCAGCGGGGTCCAGCAGCCTCGAGCCCCTCAGGCCTCGCGGAGCGGGGCCGCCCGGGGCTGTGCACGCCCCAGTGCGCGGGCCCTGAGTCAGGCCCTCAGGGCCGACCCCGCGGGCGGCCCCTGCAGCCCCCGCGGCCCGCCGAGCTGCTGCTGCTGCTGAGCTGCCCGGCCTTCCGGACCCACTTCGCTCGCCTCTTCGGGGGCGAGGCGGCGGAGCAGTGGCGCTTCGCGAGCGCGGCGCCGGAGGACGAGGTGACGGAGGACGAGGAGGAGGATCAGCTGAGAGCGCTGGGCTGGTTCGCGCTGCTGCGCGTGCGGCCCGACTCGGAGGAGGAGGAGGAAGAGGAGGAGGAGGAGCGCGGGCCGGCAGTGGCCGTGGCGCCTCTCGGGGCCGTGCCCAAGGGCGCGCCGCTGCTGGCCTGCGGCTCCCCGTTCGGGGCCTTCTGCCCGGACATCTTTCTCAACACGCTCAGCCGCGGCGTGCTCAGCAACGCGGCCGGCCCGCTGCTGCTCACCGACGCTCGCTGCTTGCCGGGCACCGAGGGCGGCGGCGTGTTCGCGGCGCGGCCCGCGGGGGCGCTGGTGGCGCTGGTGGCCGCGCCCCTCTGCTGGAAGGCCCGCGAGTGGGTGGGCCTCACGCTGCTCTGCGCCGCCGCCCCTCTCCTGCGTGCCGCCAGAGCCGCGCTGGGCAGCCTGTGCCCCGGCACCGATGCCCTGGCAGCCCTCCTGCCGCAGGAGCTGAGCGCCCCATGGGGCCTGACCCCCCGAGACCCAGGGCCCCCGTGGGCAGCTGCGGCCGTGCTGGTGGAGTGCGGCACCGTCTGGGGCTCTGGAGTGGCCGTGGCGCCCCGCCTCGTGGTGACCTGCCGGCATGTGGCCCCTCGGGAAGCGGCCAGGGTCCTGGTGCGCGCCACGCCCCCCAAGTAAGGCCCGCAAGGTTGCCCCACCTCTGCCCCCTCAGCAGGTCTCAGAGCGGAACTCTGAAGATTAGGGAGGCCTTCTGGCATCGCGATGATGCTTTGATGGTGTAGCGTGGGTAGAGACCTGAGTCCCTCCCCCTCATCCTTGGCATTCAGAACCCTAGCCTAGGGGGTTCTGGGCCTCCTTCCTGGTGGGGAGGGGGGATGGTGGCGCGCAGTGAATGGGGCTTGGGCAAGATGCCGAGCAACTCTGCATTGGGGAACTGTGGGAAGTCACAGCGTCTCTGACTAGGCATCTTTTAGCACCCCGTCCCCTCGGTCCCCCGCCCCCCCACTCCCGTCCCCCTCCCGCCCAGCCTGTTTTCTTTCTGAAATCTGACTGCTCTTAGAGCAGGCACCCAGCACTGGCTCCTTGAATGCAGACTTCCTAGCCCTGTTCTTTCTCCCCTGAGAGCGGTAGTGAAGTCCCAGAGGCCCAGGATGCTGCCTTCCTGGGGTGATGAGAGGGGGCTGTTACTCTTACTTGATTGCTCTCTTAGATCTTAAGCAGATCTTCCCAGCTGGACAAAAATGACGGGTGTGGGGCTCCACCTAATTAGAATGTGGGAGTGAGGTCGAGCACACAGATGTATTTTGAACAGTCTTTGGGTGATCCTGGCAGCCGGGTTGGGACTTCAGCCGTTTGTTCCTTCTCTGCAGGGAAAAGCACTCTTGCCCTCCATTACCTCCAGTTGCTCAGCAGCCTTGGCTTCCTGGCTTGTGTTTTCCTGGTACCTGTTCTATTTCTGCTGTGGTCCCAGGCACTTAACTTAGGCAGGAGCAGAGCAGTATAGCACCTTGGTGTTAATGCCTGAAGTTCTGTACCTACCTCAGCCTAGCCACGCAGCCCGGGCCTTTCCAGATCCCTCTACCGAATTTCCAGGGTTAACCCAGCCCAGCTTCACCGTAGGGTCTCCCACTGGTGGCCAACAGGACAGCCACGACTTTATAAGGAAGACTGATAATGAGGACTTCCCTGTATGTGTGGTGCCCCATCCTCCACCCCGTCTTCACCACACACATACTCTTGCTTCTAGGGAACCCACCAGGTCCCCTGGAAGCTATCCCTGCAGAGTATGTAGTGGGGAGCCCCTGTGTGAACCTGGGCAAGTCAGTGTAAGCTGCCTTTCCGTGAATTGACATGTGAAGTCTTGGAACAGAGCCCGGCCCACAGTAAGAGCTGCAGATGTGCTAGCATTTATGTATGTAAACGGGGACACGGGACTGGCAGCATTGTTTGCCTCAAGTGAGGCAGTGGAGGAGAACACTGGGAATGTTTGCCCTGGCTTCTGCCACCTATTGTGTGACCTTGAGAAAGTTACTCAACCTCTCTGGCCCTCAAATGCACCATTTAAAATGGCGATGATCGCAGCGCCTAGCTCTGAGGGCTGCTGGGAGAACTAAAGGAGATGATGTGCCCAGAGCATTCACAGCAGCCCCGGCCTGCAGTGCTCTCCAGGTGTCAGGTGTTCAGGAAACCCGGTGAAGTGCAGGAAGCTAGTGGAGAAGTACGTTACGGTTGGCGATGCACATTTGGAAGTACCACAGGATGGCCAGGTGACGTGCCCACATGTGCCGGCCTGGTACGGTTCAGGGCTGATGCCACATCTTTGGACTCCCAAGTCCGTGTTTTTACCGCCACTCTCATCCCCTTGCTTCCTCCCGGTACTCACGGGTCAGCAAGCTAGCCTGTCATTTTGTTTCCCTTGCTCCCAGGAGTGCTGCGATCTGGGGACAAGTGGTATTTGCCACCCAGGAGACATCGCCCTATGACATAGCGGTGGTGAGCCTGGAGGAGGACCTACCCGATGTCTCCCTGCCGGTGCCTGCCGAGCATTTCCACGAAGGTAAAGGACGAGAGGGCTTCTGGTGTGGGGCGGACCTCAGGAAGCACAGTCAGTGTTGGACATTCTAACCCTCTAGATCGGGGGGCCAGTGCCCCAGGCGGGCCCCCTGCCCCACCCCTGCTGGAGGCATGGGGCAGGGTGGCGTCAAGCTGGCATGAAATCATCCTGGTTTCAGTGCCTTGGCTGGAGTTGCTCTTGGAGGCTTCTCTGCTTGTGCCCGGCATGCCCCAGGTCCTGGGGGGCAGGGGGAATCCTTGCCGAAGCGTAGGGCACCCCTCTTTCCTGCAGCTCTGCAGCCGTGTCATGTGGAGCGGCTGAGCTTGGGGGCTCCTGCCAGCTGGCCAGAGCGGTGTTGCCCTTTTGAGGCTCCACTGGCGGGGCACGCCACCTTGGAAGTTCCAGAGGCCTCACTGTGTAGATGTGGCGTGATGGAACAGCAAAGGCCACAAGCTCTCTACGCTGGCGTCTCTTCTGCCACTTGCTAGCCCTGTGTCCTCGGACAGGCAACTGAGTATTTATTCTCTGCCTCAGTTTTCACATCTGTAAAATGGAGATAGTGCTCCCTACTCCCGGGCATTGCGAGGAGTGCGGTGAGATGTGGCCTGTAAAGCCTCTAGCCGCATGCCCTGTGCGTTCAGAGCACTCGGGAAAGGCAGTTGGAGGGCAGCCTGGAGCCCTCATCACCGCTCCTTTTTTCACCAAGGCTTCTTAGTCCGAGGAGGAGACGGGTGTTAATTTCACGAGCGTTGACTGAGCACCGGGGTGGGTGCCAGGAACCCTAAAAAGTAACTCACTGGTCCCGCAGGGAAATGAAGGCTGGAGAGTAGTCTGATGCTGAGGACAAGTGGTGAGCAGGTGCTGGGAGATCAGCGGAAGTCCAGTGGGGACCTGGGGCAGACTCCCCGGAGGTAGGAGTATCTTCACAGCAGCCTGAAGGGCAGAGAGGGTTCGGAACTTTGGAGAGGCAGAGACGGCTCCCCAGCTTCGCCCTCCTTTCCTCCCTGGCAGGCGAAGCTGTCAGCGTGGTGGGCTTCGGCGTCTTCGGCCAGGCGTGCGGGCCCTCGGTGACCTCGGGCATCCTGTCAGCTGTGGTGCAGGTGGATGACACGCCGGTGATGCTACAGACCACGTGTGCCGTGCATGGCGGCTCCAGCGGGGGACCCCTCTTCTCCACCCGCACAGGAGACCTCCTGGGTAACCAGCTCCTTGGCCCTCTCCCAGCCCCTCCCCTGCCAGAGCCTCAGTCCCATCTAGTGAGGGCCGGGCGTGCAGCCCCCGGGAGCCACCCTCGGCCCGGGAAGATGGTGGGCCTTACGCCCAAGAGGCAGTTAGCCAAGGTTTTCGGGCACTTGTGCTCCTGGGAGTGGAGAGGAGCGGGTGCTGAGCAGGGAGGGAAGAGATCTGAGGTCTAGTTCCTTCTCTGCCTTAGGTAAGTCGCTTAATCTTAGTTAATCTATGAAACTCAGGAGTTGGGTTCATCCAAGAGTCACAGGTAAACGAATGGGTGAGTGAGTGAAGACGGCCGGGATGGAGGGTCAGGGGTGAACCGGGGTGAACACCACTCGGCTGCAGCACATTGGCGCCTCCTTCCATAGGAATGTGGGCCTAACATTGCTTGATTCGGCAATTTTTTTACTAGCAACGGTAGACCTTTCTGTTTGTTTAATACGGGGTTGTTAGATGTTTTGATTTGGACATATACTTGGATACGTGGATACGGACATAAGTATAGATACGTGTGCAGGCATGAGCTGGTGGGTACGTGCGCGTGTGTGTAAAAAATCTAGCTCTGTCTGCTGAGAGGGGCTAGAAGCAGTGACACCCCAGTTGTGAAGACCACACCGAGAACCCAGACCTTGGTTTCTCTAATAAAAGGCGCCGGGAACTGACTCGCTCCCGGGCTCAGGCAGGGAAGATCCAAGATGAGCCCAGAGCACCTAGTGGTGCTGGAGAGAAAGGAAAGGCTAACGACAGAATGATCGGCACATCCGATGTGTGACGAATGAAGAAGAGCTGACTTGAAGGAGCTCCCAGTAGAACAACTTGAGCTGCAAACCACACAGCGATAGGGTCGGATGGTAACTCAAACAAAAGAATGAGTATCTGAGTCCACACTGACATCGATAACGGAATGCATCTTGAAATGGAGACAAGTGACAGCTCTTCCTGACAGAGGAATTCCAGGTGATAAATGTAGGAGAAATGAGGGAAGTAGAAAATCACTGTTAGGACACCACAGAAGGAATTGCTGCGGGCAGGACCCACCGACGAATGGAAAGTAGAAGCGAGGATATGTGCCTGATCCTAAAATATTTCGTACAAGAGGGAAAACAGTAAGCCTGCAAGAGAGAAACCTGGCAGATATACCACCTCAGCCAAGTGATCAAGGTTAGCGTCTCAGGAAGTGCTTTTGGACATCACGCACCTCCTGACAGGGTGCCCTGAGAAGGGCACGGGACGGCGTTTTCACTCTTGGAAAACCTGAACCTTAGGAGAAAACATCCGGTAACCCCACATTGAGGGACGGCCTGCAGAATAAGTAACCTGTACTCCTCTGAGTGTCACGGCCACGAAAGATAGGGAAAGGCTGGAACTGACCCAGGAGGCATGACAGCTAGACGCTTCTGGGACCCTGGATGAGATCCTGGAATAGAAAAAGCATTCGTGCAATCACTGGTGAAACCCAAATGCGTTCTGCACGTCAGTGAACAGCGTTGTTCCGGGTTAATTTCCTGGTTTTGATCGTTGTTTTTTTGCAGTGACATGAGGAGAAGCTAGATGAAGGGTGTACAGGGACCCCGAACCATTTTGGCAAGGCTCCTGTAAGCCTAAAAAAGTACATCCGGAAGGGGGCTCGGCTGGCTCCGTCGTCGAGCATGTGACTCTTGCTCTTGAGGCCGTGAGTTCAAACCCGCGGAGCCTACTTAAAATTAAAAGCGACGACAACGACAAAACACATCCACATGCACACACACACACACGTGCACTGAGCAGGCCAAACAAAAAACTTGCGCGGGGGTCGGATTCACTTACTCATTCAGTCAACAAGTATTTGTTGAGTGTCGACCCTGCACCAGGCACCGCGGAGCCTGCCTGAGCAAAGCCCGCGGGGCCGACACTAGGTGGAGAGAAGGGTCACAAAAGAAGTGCAACATTGTCTGTTAGGTACTGATGGTTAAGGAGAGAATAAAACGGGGAAGGGGCACTGGGGTGTGGGAGCCAGAGGCCATGAAGGAGGCTGGGTGTCTGTCACTATGAGGGGGGTTCAAGCCCCCGGTGGTCCGAGGGCCTCCCTGCTGGCGATGGGCCTCACTTCCCATCTGTGTGCCCTCTGGCTCATCCCCCCTTTCCTCTTGGACTCCTCAACAGGCATCGTGGCCAGCAACACCCGGGACAATAACACAGGGGCCACCTACCCTCACCTGAACTTCAGCATTCCCATCACGGTGCTCCAGCCAGCCCTGCAGCGGTATAGTCAGACGGGCGACCTGGGCGGCCTCCGGGAGCTGGACAGCGCCACTGAGCCAGTGAGGGTGGTGTGGCGGCTGCAGCGGCCGCTGGCGGAGGCCCCGCGGAGCAAGCTGTGAGCCAGCCCTCTGCAGAGAAGAGCCACCATGTTATGCCACAGGACGAGCGGAGGGTAGCGGCCTCAGGACCCTGCCCGGGCACACCCCAGCTGGGCTACCTCCCCATCCCCACCCATCTCGTTCGGCTCTGGAATCTGGACCAAACTTCCCTTCGGCCCCATGGGTCTCCAACCTGGAAGCCTGTTTGGGGGTGCTTTTTGGAGCCCTCACCTCTCTCTGCCCCCTGGCACTAAACTCTGTTATTTCTCCTTCTGGGGAGCCCCGTACAGCTGCCCAACAGCCCTGGTCCTGAGGCACAAGTGCTGGCTGGAAGGCAGGCCCAGTCCTGGCTCTGCGTCTGTTCCCTGTCTCCTGATGGCCGCTGGCCACCAGGAGCACCTGCTTCCCTGGGTTAGGGTTAGGGTTAGGGTTAGGGTTAGGGTTAGGGTTAGGGCTTCCTCAGAAAGGCCTGCTCTGAAGACCAAAGACAAGAGGAAAAGAAAATCTTTCTGTTCTACTGCACCTCTAGGTGGAGTCCCTGAAAGTTAGGATTTGTGGGTCTTCATATGTTGAGTGTCGCTGACCTCCAGGGACGCTCTGACACAGTGCCTTTACTTTCCAGCCCATAAAATGGGCCTCAGGGATCTCACAGGGGAAAATGTGTCTAGTTGGGGGTTGGGAATAAAGAGGACGTATAGGAGAAAATCTCTACTTCTATCTAGCAGGTTCTCTTTTTTTCTTCTATGTTTTGAAAGTTGCCCTGGGAGTAGGAAACCATCAGGCACAGAAATACACCTTTTCTTTCCTCCTTTCTCAGTTGGGGTGTGAGCTCATGGCATACTCTTTTTTTTTTTTAATTTAATTTAATTTTTAATTTTTAATTTTTTAAAATTTACATCCAAATTAGTTAGCATCTAGTGCAACAGTGATTTCAGGAGTAGCTTCCTTAATGCCCCTCACCCATTTAGCCCATCCCCCCTCCCACACCCCCTCCAGCAACCCTCAGTTTGTTCTCCATATTGTAGGAGTCTCTTCTGTTTTGTCCCCCTCCCTGTTTTTATATTGTTTTTGCTTCCCTTCCCTTATGTTCATCTGTTTTGTCTCTTAAAGTCCTCATACGAGTGAAGTCATATGATATTTATCTTTCTCTGACTAATTTCGCTTAGCATAATACCCTCTAGTTCCATCCATGTAGTTGCAAATGGCAAGATTTCATTCTTTCTGATTGCCAAGTAATACTCCATTGTATATATATATATATATATATATATACCACATCTTCTTTTCATTCATCCATCGATGGACATTTGGGCTCTTTCCATACTTTGGCTATTGTTGATAGCGCTGCTATAAACATGGGGTACCTGTGTCCCTTTGAAACAGCACGCCTGTGTCCCTTGGATAAATGCCTAGTAGTGCAATTGCTGGGTCGTAGGGTAGTTCTAGTTTTAGTTTTTTGAGGAACCTCCATACTATTTTCCAGAGTGGCTGCACCAGCTTGCATTGGCTCATGGCCTACTCTTGTGTCGGACTGAGCCTGACCTCCGGTCCTGACTGGCACCAGTCAGCACTGGGTGGGGCTTGCAGAGCCTGGAAGGTGGGGATCTTGGCCTGGCAGCAAGTGTTTACAGAGTGTCCGGGATGTGTCCAGGCCTGTCCTGGGCCCTGGGGGTGGGTTGCGGAGTTCAAAGCTATCAATGAGACCAAGGCAGCCCCGAGGAGCTAAGACCAACCCTGCAAGTCAAAACATGTACTATGTACCCAGGGCCCTGCACAGCTAGGCGCTCAAAAAATGACTGAAGTCACTGACAGGTTGAGTACCTTTTGGGGGATGACTGGGGGGCTAATTCTCAGCAGTGAGAATTTCTGGAAGTGCTTGGCTTCTAACACCGACCTGTGGAGTGCCAACTCTGGGCGGCCTTTACGTGACCACCTCCTGTGATCGTCATTCTCCCCTTCACAGAGTAGGAATGGCCCAGGGGGCAAAGTCAGTCCACAGTAAATTAACGGAGGCAGCGGGTGAGGGCTGAGGTCTGACTTAGCTGAGAGGGGGAGGGAACGATGCATTCCAGTGGGCACCCAGGAGCCCAGTGTTCTGGGGAGACTGGTGTGCCAGCCCGTTAGCGTGACGAGCAGGGCAGCTCTGGCCGCTCAGGTGGAAGGCTGTGTCCTCGGGCCCAGGGAGGGGGGGATCAGGCAAAGCCTCATCTAGGTGTCTTAGGAGCCGAACCCCGGAAGGAGGGCAGGAAACGGGGACGGCGTTCCAGGTTGAGAGCAGCAGCAACTGGGATGCAGAAGTGTGAAACCACGCGTGTGTTCTGGCAGCGCTGAGTGGAGGGGAGTCCGGAAGGAGCAGGACTGAGGGCTGGGGAACCAGCTCCACTGGCCCAGGGGAGGGAGAAGACGGCCGAAGCAGGACTGCCGGGCATGGCGAAGACCAAAGCCAGGGCACAGGAGGTGGCACCGACTGCGTGCGGGCCAACGCAGAGAGAGAGAAAGGGCAAACGGTGCCTGAATTCCTGACTAGGACAATAATGAATGGCTAGCAAGGTTAGGGACCAGCTGTTTCCTTGGAGTGTCTGTGGGACCTCACGCAGAGAAGTGCAGCCAGCTGTTGAGTTAGGATAATGTAGTAAAAGCCACCCCCCCCCCGACCCCCCAACTCAGTGGCTTCAGACAGTAGAAGTTTATTGCCCGCGTAAAGTCCAAAGTAGTGTACCTGACTAGGAAGGGAAGGGAGGCTTTTATGCAATAGCGGTCCAGGGACCTAGGCCCCTTCCCTCTGCTGGTTCTGTCACTGATCTAGGACCTCAGAGTCTCCTGTCATGTTCTCTGTAACTGGCAGGTGAATGGGGGAAGAGAGGAGATATTCCTGCTTCTCTTTAAAAAATAATTTTATTTTGGGGGGCGCCTGGGTGGCTCAGCCGGTTAAGCGTCCGACTTCGGCTCAGGTCACGATCTCACGGTCCGTGAGTTCGAGCCCCGCATCGGGCTCTGTGCTGACAGCTCGGAGCCTGGAGCCTGCTTCGGATTCTGTGTTTCCCTCTTTCTCTGACCCTCCCCCGTTCATGCTCTGTCTCTCTCTGTCTCAAAAATAAATACACATTAAAAATAAATAAATAAATATAAAAATAATTTTATTTTGAAACAATTTCAACATAAAGTTGCAAGAATTCCCATACACCCTTCACCCAGCCACCCCCTTCCACTTTTGACAAATGCTCCTGTGATGTTCTTTTTTTTTTTTTTTTTTTTTGAGAGAGAGAGAGAGAGAGAATGCAAGAGGGGGAGGGGTGGGGGGGGGAGAGAGAATCTTTTTTTTTTTTTAAGTCTATTTATTTATTTTGAGAGAGACAGAGACAGCACAAGTGGGGGAAGGGCAGAGAGAGAGAATCCCAAGCAGGCTCCACAGGGTCAGCACAGAGCCTGATGTGGGGCTCGAACCCATGAACCGTGAGGCCATGACCTGACCTGAAACCAAGAGTCAAACGCTTAACAGACTGAGCCACCCAGGTGCTGAGACAGAGAGCGAGCCCACAGCTCGGAGCCCAGTGACGGGAGTGGGGGTCAGGGCTCCATCTCACAACTGTGAGATAACGACCTGAGCTGAAATCAAGTGTTGGACACTTAAATGACTGAGCCACCCAGGTGCCCCAGGAACAAAGACTCACTTCTATTACGTAAATAAAAGATAGGTTTAGTGTTCAGAACCTCTGGACAGATGCCAGAAACCTCCTTGACCTGGGGAGGCTCTAGGGGCCGCTAGGTGTGTGTGATGACTCAGCATCCTCTCTGCTTTGTTCCCTCTTTTCTTTTTTCTTTAAGTTTATTTAATTTATTTTTGAGAGAGAGAGAGAGAGAGCACGAGTGAGGGAAAAAATCCCAAGCAGGTTCTGCACTGTCAGCACAGAGCCTGATGTGGGGCTTGAACTCGTGAACCGTGAGATCGTGACCTAAGCCGAAATCAAGAGTCAGACACGTAACCAATGGAGCCCCCCAGGCACCCCTGTCCTCCCTTTTCTGCCTCCTCTGCACTCAGTCTCTCCTTCCTTGTAAGCTCAGTTTGCTATTGGCCATCCAGACCTTTCTGGCCCTTCTGTCCATGCCCTTTGATCTCTGGCTCTCCCTATCACATGCCCCACTTTCAGATTTCGTCAATAAATGCCAGAAAGCAGATTACCCGATTGGGCCCATCATCTTCTCATGCCTTGCTACAGCTGGGGCCGTGTTTTCAGAGCAGCCACGGTCAGGGTCGGTTCATTTAGGCTGGGAGAAGACCTACACTGCCGTCTGGGTTGCACCCCAGGCTGCTGTCAGCTGAAGCTGTGGGTGTAGGTGCAGTGAGGGCCTGGGGCCACCAGTGTTTACAGGACAGAGGCAGAGTGGGAGCCTGCAAGGGGGCTGAGAAGAGACCAGCAGAGGCACAGGAAGAAAACCAGGGAGGCTAAGACCTAGCTCACCAGCGTCCCTCTTCCTCCTGGGTATGTGCTAGAAAGCATTTCGTGGCCACTCTCACAGGTGTGTCCATGAGTTCCAGCTCACGGCGTGAAAGCAGAAGGGAGGCGTACCACTCCCAGGCCTCACTAGAACAACCTCTGTGTACTAACCCCTTCCCCTGGTGGGAATGGAGGTGACCCCTAAAAGAGACCTTGGAAGCCTCTTGTTAAAGATGGCCTCTGTCTGTCTGGTCCCTGGATGACTGTGCGCAGCCCATAGGCCTGGTGTTGCTACCCAGGCAAGAAATGCACTTCTTTTGTATTTGAGCCATTAGATTTGGGGGTCTCTTTGTCACGTAGCAGAAGCTACCCTCGTGAATGTAGTCTGTCCCTAGCTGGAAGCACTATAACCAAGCCACATTTTGGGGGAAAGATGAAGAAACAGATTCCTCCTGTCCTTTGAGGCTTATGAATTTAGCTGGAAGCACAGAAGGAGAAGGAAAACACTCACTGGGGTTGCCAGGGTTAAGGGTCGCCTCTTCCTCCAGTGGGGATACGGCCTCTGTTTCTCCCAGCCCCTGGTTGACCCCAGTACTCTGGAGCGCCTCCCAGCCCTGGGGGACCAGCAGTCAAGTCACCTGTTGTCAGAAAATCTGAGCTCATGACTGAGAGCCAGCAATGCTCCCTTCTCTTAGATTCTGTGACGTGAGACAGTCTGTCCACCATTCCTGCTAATCGTTAAAGTTCCATACTGCCAGTGTTTCTGCGTCCAAACCATACTTTCCTACCAACTCTGGCACTTGCAAATTCAAAGGCAAAAGTCCTTTGTTAGAAGGCAAGGAGCCCCGGTTTTCAGTTCCAAGGCTCCGAGTTCCACAACTGTTGAGTGGGAAGAGAGGAGCGGTGTGGGGTGAGAGGCCTGAGGAAGTGAGTATGGGGTTGCTTTTTGGACTGATGACAATGTCCCCGAGTCAGATAACGGTGATGGTGGCACAGTGTCACATCACTGAACTGTACGCTTGAAAAGAATGGACTTAATGGTATGTGAATTATATCAACAAAAAAAACCCCCACATTTATCTATGCAAACATTAGTTTGCACTCCTAGGGAACCAGGTGCTGGGACGGATGCCAGATGCCGGGGACCCAAAGTCCAGCAGAGCAAGGTCTTTGCCCCAGAGAGCAGGTCAGTTGTGACTGTTGCCCTCCTTGGTGTCAGTTTAACCTCAGCCCTACTTTTCTCTAGGAGTGTCAGGAGGGAAAAAAGGAGATAAAAGCTATTTAGAAGTTTGCAGAGCCCATGACAAATGGAAGGCTTAGGACGTCCAAGCTGTGGCTCTCTGATGGTTCCCCAAAGGCCAGGATTAGGACATGGCTCAGAGGGCCATGAGCACTCTGCGTGGTTGCTTTACTGTGGCCGCAGGGGCTGAGAGATGGAGGTAGAGACTCCCACAGCTCTGAATCCCCTCCTTCAGCGCGATTTCAGGTGGCAGGGTGCCAGCCAGAATAGGAGAGAGGTGAGGATTCCAAAGAACTGGAAGGTGCAGCCTGGGCTATGCAGGCTAATAATGTGAGTCGGGTGCTCATGGGAGGACACCAGTTTCCTTCTCAGCTCAGGATGGTTCTGGGCACCAATGTCTTCTAGGTGGAATTGATCACAACCCTTCCCATACCCAGGAGTATTGGATACAAGGCCCTTGGCCACAGCTTTTGGAAAAGGTACAAAACAGGTCACTGCTAGTGTGAACGTTCACGAAAGCTGGGAAGAGGAAGGGCAGTATTCTGGGAACCAGGAAGCTGCCAACATACCCTGTAGCCTTGGGCAAGCTAATCTGCCCACATAAAACACCTATAATGAATGGCTAAGTGCTAATACTTGCATTAAATAGATGAAGATGGCTCATCCTGTCACCCAACTGGCTACATCCTACCACCAGGTTCACGTCATTGGGTTTCTCTCTAGATCCTAGTCAAGCCCCTTTGTCTCCAGGACTGCCCTGCTGACTAGTTCCCCAATTTCAGGGAGCCCTGCCATTTCCCGATCCTTTCACCACAAAACAGAACTCAGATCTGTCACTCTCCTGCGTAAAGCCCTGCGGTGGTGTCCCATTGCCCTGGGGATGACACGACCCCACCAGGTCTGTACACCCTGCCCACGCTGGGCCACCCTGTCCTGTGATCGCCTCCACCATGCCCCCGCTGCTAGCTCTTTGTCCTGCCTCTGCGTCTTTGCACACCCAGAGCACAGCTGCCTTCTCTCCGCCCGCGTCCAACTCCTCATCCTTGGGGAGAGGCCTTGGCAAGCTTCCTTTATCCCCACTCTCGCAGGGCGGTTAGCGATACAGGTTATGTGTATTTACTATTTGTCTTTCCCCGGAATGTCACCTCCGCGGAAGGCAGACACGGCGTCTGTTTTGCTCTCCGTCCTGACCCCCCCACCCCCACCCCACGCCGCGCACAGTGCCGGCGTTCAGCTGGTGCCCGGCGGCGCCGTTTGCCGAATTGGGATTTACAGGCGAGCAGCCGGAGGCTGGTGATCCGCCCGCTGTGGAGTCGCGCTGAGCTCTCGGAGCTTCCGAGGGGCCTGGCAGACAGGCGGCCGAAGTCAGAGGCGTGGGGAAGGCGTTCCGGCGTCGAGCGCTCGCGTGGGCCCGGGCGCGCTCGGCGTCGCCAGGGGTTGCTGGTATCGGTGCCGCGGCCGCAGCTCCCCAGGCTCCCTCCGGGGGCGGGCACGTACCGAGCCACGCCCACGCCCGCCGGGAGGGGCCTGGGGTGCGCGGCAATCCCGGAGCGGACTGGCCGAGTGGTTCAAGGGGCGGGCTCTCGGGGCCCCGCCCCCCCCGCGCGCCCGCCCTACAAGCGCCCGGAGGGGCCTCGCCGGGCCTGAAAGACCTGGCGGATTGCGTCCGAGCTCCGGTGCGCGGGTGTTGTGGCCCTGGCGGGGGAGGGCGGTTGCTCTAGGTACCGGGCCCGGCCTGCCCCACCCCAGTTCCCTCAGCACACGAAAACTGGGAGGCTTAGGCCCGGCGGCAAGGGTAGGGCAAACTAGCCTCCTCTCGTCCGCCCCTCGAAACTTCTGAGGTCTTCCCAGGTAAGACGGGCTGTCCTCTCCACGCCCCCACCCTGGGAGTGCTCGCGGGTCACCTCTGGGTGGAAGCTAGTGTCACAGGGCAGGAGGAAAACCTCCGTCTGTAGGAAGGAAATCCCTCGGGTTACCCGAGCGCCCACAGTCTCCGGGGTGCCCTAGGACGTCTGCTTCTCCCCCCCATGAAGTCCCAGTTCCCGCGGGGACAAAGGCCAGTCAGTGGTCCAGAACTAACTCCGGTGGAGCTGGGAAGGCCGGGAAGCCTGAAGTCCACCCGGAGCTGCTTTTAGTGGGTGATGTCGGGCGTTTTCCTTCCAACACCACCCACTAAACTCACCGGCCTTTCCCCTCCGGCAAGAGTCCTTCTGACCCTTGGATGTACAGTCGGGGTGGGGAGGGGAGAGGCCCTTGGGAGCTGATGATCCCGCAGAAGCACAGGCACCGGGTAGAGGGTCAGACAGTTTGGGAAGGGGTTTTCGGGTGTCCCAGCCAGCTCCCTACCTTGTGTTCAAAGGCCAGCATGTACAATATGTAAATGTGTAAAATATCAGGGGGGCCTGCCCAGGCTGCTGTGTATAATGCGCATGACCACACTAGTGTCCAAACTCTCAGGCCCCCCTGCCCTCACCCTTGTGCCTAGAGAGGAGCCCTGGGAGGAGCGCTGGGTGAAACCCGGAGTCTGGAGGGCTTCTGCCTTAGGGGAGGAGACCCAGGCCCACTTGGGCCTGGTCTTGTTCAGGACTCCTTAGCAGTGAGGGGGTGGACCTGG
Organism: Prionailurus bengalensis; assembly: GCF_016509475.1. Taxonomy (NCBI): domain Eukaryota; kingdom Metazoa; phylum Chordata; class Mammalia; order Carnivora; family Felidae; genus Prionailurus; species Prionailurus bengalensis. Next base: position 30,679,605 of record NC_057351.1, on the reverse strand, counting down.
GCTGAGCCTTTGTCCTCCAGGGCCAGCCGGGTCTTTGGCAGTGAAATGAAGAAGCCAGGGTCCAGACACAGGCAGTGAGCAGACTGTTGGTGGGGGTGTTTAGGGAACCACAAAGTGACTTGCTCCCAGGAGGGTATATAAGTTCCATGGCCTTGATTTTCTCTTTGAGTGTATGGAACACCTGAAGGAACATGTCTGCCCAGAGCTGCCCCGTGCTGGACCATGAAAAGACAGCCCCCCTTCAGACTTTCTGTTCCTTCAGGAACTGGTCTTGTTTGGGTTATGTTCCCTGTGTGTCCCCTCAGGGGCCAGTCATGGAAGGCCAGCTCTCAGGCTGTCTGGTGAGGGAGGCTGCCTGCCCCTCTCCCTCCTGCAGGTAGGGAGGAGGTTCAGGGTGAGTCACACTCTAGTGGCCCCCTTCTCCGAACTGCCATTATGGAAACATAGCTGTGGAGATCCACCCTTGATATGACTCTGATGACTCAAAAAATGGCCTGTTTTATTTGTAATCTCTGTGAAGCAATGCTGGGCAATGTCCTTGCTCTGATCAGAGCCCACATGGCTCCTGCTGTATTTCTGAAGCATGACCTCTTAACAGCTTTGGCATAAATGTGACTTCCTTGCTTTTCAGTAGATTCCTAACAGCCCCTTGTTTGTGTTATTAGAGAAAAATCATCCTGTGGTCAGGCTGGTGTCCTTGGCAGAGAAAGTAGGATTGACTGAGAAAATACAAGTGTAAACCAGATTGTGTGTGTGTGTGTGTGTATGGGGGGGGCAAAGGTAAAATATAGGAGTTGCTGGACATGTAGGAGTTGTTTTCGTGGATGTTCTTTTATTTATTTTTATTTTGAGAGAGTGTGTGCGTGTGCTCATGTGCAAGTGGGGGGGGGGGGCAGAGAATCCCAAGCAGGCACGGCGCCATCAGAGCGGAGCCTGACATGGGGCTTGAACTCATGAACCCTGAGATCTTGACCTGACCTGAAACCAAGAGTCAGACATTCAAGGACGCTCAACCGACTGAGTCACCCAGGAGCCCCTGGACGTTCTCTTATGCTGACATTCCTGAGTCTTGACAGATTTCGTTAAGAGTCTCTGGGGTCTCTCCCTTGGCTTGATGTTCGGTTCAGAATCAGACGGCGGGATTGGCAGTTCTCCAAACAGTTGAATCTAGAATTGCCCGACACCTAGCAATCCCACTCCTAGGGATATGTACTCGAGAGAATTAAAAACAAGTGTCCACACAAAAACTTTTACACAAATGTTCATAGCAGCGTTGTTCGTAACAGCCACCAGGTGGAACCAACCCAAATGTCCATCAAGTGACAAATGGCGAAACAAAATGTGGTTATCTTCGTACGATGGAATATTAACCATGAGAAGGAATGAAGGGGCACCTGGGGGGCTCAGTCGGCTAAGCGTTCGACTCTTGATTTCGGCTCAGGTCATGATCTCACGGTTCATGGGATGGAGCCCTGTGTGTCAGGCTGTGCCCTGGCAGCGTAGAGCCTGCTTAGGATTCTCTCTCTCCCCCTCTCTCTCTGCCCCTCCCCTGCTTGTGCTTGCTCGCTCTCTCTGTCTCAAAATAAATAAACATGAAAAATAAAAAAAGGAGAAGGATTGAAATGGTGATGTGTGCTACAGTTTGGACGACTCTTGAAAACACTGTGCAAAGGGAAAGAAGCCAGTCACAAAAGGCATGGAATAGGCAATCTATAGAGACCGAAAGATTAGTGGTTGCCAGCGGCTGGAGGGAGGGGGGGAACGGAGAGTGAGTGCTAGTGGGTAAGAGGTTATTTTGGGGTGATGCAGATGTTCTGGGATTAGGTCATAGGGATGGTTGCACAACTTTATGAATGTACTAGAAGCCGCTGAATTGTATACTCTAAAATTGTACAATATATGAATATCTCAACTTAAATAAATGGTAGGAGGCCTGCCCTGCTTTTAAACTCTTATTATTTCTGTAAAAATGACATACCCAGTTAAAAATATTCCACAAACACATGGGGCACCTGGGTGGCTCAGTTGGTTGACTTCGGCTTGGGTCGCAACGGTTTGTGAGTCTGAGCCCCACAGTGGGCTCTGCTCTGACAGCAAGGAGCCTGCCTCAGATCCTCTGTCTCCCTCTCTCTCTCCCCCCCTCCCTTGCCTCTCAAAAATAAACAAACATTGAAACAATATTTACAACACACACACAAAAAGTTCGAAGAAGAGAGTAAAAACATCACCTGGTGACCACTGTTAGCATTCTGGCTCAGAGTGCAGTTCTGGTCAGAGTGTTGAGGATTGAACTTGGACAAATTATTGAACTTGTTTCCAAAATGGGGACAAAACCCCACACCTGTTCAACGCGGAGATACGGATAAAAGCACAATGAGTTCTGGCTGATGTGATCATTACGTGTCTGTGTGTCTGATTTGCACACACCGTGGGATTAGGCTTCGTATGCTGTTCTATTACCTAACTTTTTATGGATAGCCTTTTTCTCCCCCCTAAGACTTTATGTTTTTATTTTTTTATTTATTATTAAAAAAAATTTTTTTTTTAAGTTTACGTATTTATTTTGAGAGAGAGAGAGGGAGCAAGCGGGGGAAGAGCAGAGAGAGAGGGAGAGAGAGAAAATCCCTAGCAGGCTCAGCACCATCAGTGAAGAGCCCGATGCGGGGCTTGAACTCACGAACCGCCGAGTCCATGACCTGAGCCGAAACCAAGAGTTGAGCGCTCAACCGACTGAGCCACCCAGGTGCCCCCAAGACTTTATGTTTTTAGAGTAGTGTTAGGGGCACAGCAAAGTAGAGGGGAGGGTGCAGAGATTTCCCCCGTGCCCCCTGCCCCTACACAAATATAGCTTCTCCCATTGGCAACACCACTTTTCCAGAGCGATACATTTCTTAGAGTTGATAAACCTGCATTGACATAATCACCCAGAGGCCATCGGGTTAACTCTTGGTTCTGTACATTCTATGGGTGGGGACTAGCCATGGACAGAATTTTCATGTGAAAAATCATCACTCTAAAAACAAATGGCTCCAGAATATTCCATCGTATGGGTGTATAATAGTGTCGTCTGCCATTTATGGAGGTTTCCATTGATTGATGGCATCTCCCATTTATTGAGGCCGTTTGCGCAGCCATCCTGCTATGTTAGCACATATAATTCAGCCTACACTTTTTGACCACTTAGGCTATGTAGCTGGGAAGGCAGGTCTATGACCTAAGCCCCTGGTTTCGGCATGCTGCAAATTAAGTTGTGCCTAGCAGGGTCTAGCTGTCCTTGGGGCCATGGGAGAACTGGCACTAGAGTAGCCAAGGGAGGGTTGGCGTGTCCGAGAATGTTGGGGAGGGGAGGCTGCTGGGGAGGAAAGGTGGAATGGGCTGGGGAGCTGCCAGCCTCCAGTCCCCAAGTGGGAGTGTCAGAGGCTAGGGGAGGGGAACAGATTCCAGGAGAGGCCTCAGGCGGTTTGGATTGTAAAAGAGCTTCCTCTTCCCTGGCCCAGCTTTGGCAGCCCCTCCTAGGCCTGGCCTGCCCTCGGGGCCCCAAACCTTCTACTGGGAGCTCTGGAGAAGCAATTTGCTTTTATTGAGGGGTGTACCTAGTTGGGCAAGGCCAAGGTTAGGCTTCCTTTGGGGAAGCCAGTTGATGATCTGGGGGGTCTGAGGGAGCAGAGATTCAACTCCTTGGCCAGCCCACTGTCCGTCAGGCTTATGCTGGGGTTGCTGGACTTTCTGCCCTGGGAAGGAGATTCTGGCCTAAGCTTTTCTTTGGTGGTGAAGGCCCCTGGCCCCGGCTGTTTTTCAAGGCTCCTCCTTGAGCTGCCCTGCGTGGTCCAGTGTGACCCAGCCCTTCCCAACAAGCTGTGTATCCTCTCTAGGGCCTGTGCCCTACTTGGAGGCAGAGTTCTCTGGTTTTTGTCCGACCTCCTTGCTGACTGCTGGCCCCAAGAGTAGGCTGGCACAGAGGGGGCTGGGTTGAAGGGGGCAGGTGAAATGTACCTCTTCCATAGCTTGCCTCACTGTCTGCCACATTCACAGGCCCTGCTCAGCTTCTGGTATCCTCTCCTGGCCTCTGGCTGGGTTCCTGGGCCCTCTTGGGTCCTGGCCTTGGGAGATATTCTCCTTCTGCCCCAGTTGGCAGATTCAGCCTGATGAACACACAGGGGCCAACTCTGGACAACCTTTCTGAGGGCCTGGAACAGTGAAGGCCACGCTGCATGCTGGGGACTTGTCTTGGTCACAGCCCTGCTGAGGACTCAGTTTCCTCATCTGTAAAATGGGTGGGATGTATAATCCTTGATGTACTGGGAACCATTCAGCCAATGAGAAGCAAAGTTAAATCTCTAATGATTTTCTGTGCCAAAGCTACCGGCTCTGCCGGAGCTGGGTTCTGTCTCCCCCAGGGGAGAAATGAGGCAGCGGGGATTTGAATGCCAATGAGAACGGTGCCTGGAGGTCCATCCAACCTTAAACTGCCTTCATAAGTAGAGGAAGATCCACGTCTTGGAAACTTACAGGTGCAAGGACATTTCAGGGTGTCCCCTCCCATTACAGGCCCAGAGAGGGGAGGGGTTGTGCCCCAGGCCACACAGATGGTGCAGGAACGTGTAGTGGCCTTCCAGCTGCCTTTAGTGCTGAGAGGGTCCCAGATGGCCCGGAACGTGCTTCCCCATGGAGCCTTTTGACAGCTTGCTGTCTGTCCTTCAAAGTTGCCCTGAGTTCCAGTTTCTTACTTCTCTGCCTCCCCTCCCCCCGCTTCCCCAAAACACCCCTTCCCTGAAGCCCACAGCAGCTGTTGGCCTCTCCTGCTGCTTTCTGCGTGCAGCTTTTGTGTAAGCTTTTGTTTCTTTCCTCAGCGTTTCTCCCCGGCAGCCTGGCTTATTTCTGCCTCTCCTTGGAGCCTGGCTCAGGCCAGGAGCTTTGCTTGCCTGTCGCCCCTGAGCCAGCATCTCCCGGCAGGATGCTCTCAGGATCTCAGCTGCAGTCAGGACTGCTCCCCACAAAGCTCCCACCCGAGCGAGCCCAGAGGCCTGGACCAGGAGCGCCCTTCTCCGGGGCTAAGCTGCTCTGGAGACCAGGCCCCTCGCCACAGCCCCAGGCCAGCCCCTCGGCTCTCCATGGAGGCACCAGGTGACCCAGGCCCTTGGGAGGGTGAGCCTCAGGGACAGCCTCCCAGACTGGCTAGGAGAGCTCAGGTAAACTGCTCTCTTCTTTTTCCTTTGTGCTCAGTGGTTCGGTGCCTAGTGACCCCTGCCTCGGAAGTCCTCTAGCGTCCGCTTCAGTTCTGTGCCAAGCGTGTGTCCCGAATCTCAGCTCCTCAGGGATTCAACCATAGTTGGTTCTCAGTCTGCCAGGAGCTGGTCAGGCTGCCCCAGTCCACGTGTGGGCGTCAGGGGCACACTCGGCCTGCAGATCTGGCTTCCGCCCTCTGCGGATGCTCTCACAGATGACCTGTCCCAGGCAGGGAGCAGGACCTCGCACCCCACTCCCTCTGACCGGAGTCTGCATGACGAGTGCTTCTCCCTCACTCTCCCTCCCTCACCTACCAGCAGGTGTTCTTCCTGCCCCCCTGGGGGATGTTGCTCAGCCACCTTGGAGCCCTTCTGCTGTCCCAGGAATGCTGGGGGCGGGGATGACTTGCCTACCGCAGGCCCCTCTTCATGACCCCAATCATCCCACACCCTGTTTGCACCTTGATTGTCATAACCTGCTAATTGATCTCCTTAGGCCTGGGGTTCAAGGCGGAGACCCGTGAGCCGGGCAGAATCAGTGTCCGCTTGGTGCAGTGCTTAAAGAATTTTGCTTAGTTCTTTTAATGTGGTCTGTGCGTGCCAGTTCCCCACGGGCGTGCCCACCGCTTCTCGTTGCTGTGTGCCTGCCTAGCGTCGCTCATCGACATCATCCACCTCACCCTCTGAGTCTGCAAGTCCTGCCTTTACAAGGGCAGGGATGGTGTCCGTCTGTCTGTCTGTCTGTGATTACTGCGTCCACAGCACAGAGCGCGCTCAGCCAGGACTTGAACCCAGGCTGTTTCACCCCAGCAACTCAGTTAATGCATGTTGCTGAGTGGACAACTATACCGAGTGAAAAAAAAGTGCCCAACAATTTGGTTAATGTGGGCAAAAAGTAATAGTGAAGGTGCACAGAATATCTCTGGAAGAATGCAGATAAACTCGGTAATAGCGGATGCCTTGGAGGAGGGAGCTGGGTGGTTGGGGAGTGGGATGGAATTAGGATACACCTTGTTCCTCTGGAATTTCATTCAAATGCCACAACATTGCAATTTCATTAATAGACAGTTATATACTTTAGAAAGATCAAGTCACAGGGTGCCTGGCTGGCTCATTGGGTAGAGTCCGTGACTCTTGATCTTGGGGTTGTGAGTTTGAGCCCCGTGTCAGGCGTAGAGTTTATTAAAAAAAAAAAAAAAAAAAAAAGGAAATCAGAAGATCAAATCTTGGCATTTGGGGCCTTTCTTGCTGTGGACCACCCCTGCCCTCCCAGCTCTTGAGGCCCCTGACCCTAATGTGGTGTCTCCTCCTTTCCCAGGAGCACCCGGTCTGAGATGGGGTCCCAGGTCTCCGTGGACGTGGGAGCTGTGAACGTGGTGGTCGTGGGTGGCGGCTTCGGTGGGATCGCCGCCGCCAGCCAGCTGCAGGCTCTGAACATCCCCTTCGTGCTGGTGGACATGAAGGACTCCTTCCACCACAACGTGGCAGCCCTCCGGGCCTCCGTGGAAAGTGGTAACAGCCTCTTTTCTGGGGCTTTCTTTGTGCGAACGGTCTTGCTAACCACTCTGGGTCTGGAGGGGTTTTCTCCACTTAGGGCAAGGCCTGAATTCTGCCTTTAGACAAATTCCAGACAAATTCCAGAGATTCTCAAGAAGGTCACCGGCCTTAAGCAGCGGCCGTAGCAAGGCTGCAGAAGTAAGAGCTGGAAACTTCCCTGAGGACCTGGTGAGGCCCAGGCTGGTGCTTTTAGGGGGTGGTGGTATCCCGGGAATACCACCGACTCGGCTGTTTGGCCAAGGATACCCCTCAGGAAAGGTTCTGAGTTTTTGTGGCCTCCGATGGGCAGCTCACTTTTCCTCTGTGACCTCCTCTGTGTCCATTCCCCAGGGTTTGCCAAAAAGACATTCATTTCCTACTCGGAGACCTTTAAGGAAAACTTCCGGCAGGGGCTGGTGGTACAGGTGGACCTGCAGAATCAGACGGTGCTGCTCGAGGATGGCGAGGTGAGCATCCTGGGGGCTGACCCGACCCTCAGCTGGCTTCGGGAGGCCCGCCCCCCCCCCCCCCCCCCGACCCCAGAGGCTGCGGCTGCGGCTGCTGGTGGGGAAGAACGCGGCCGGTCTCAAGGGCTGAGAGAGTCATCTGTGGCCCCTACGTGGTGCCGGGTGGACAGCAGATGCCTCATAAGCAACGACCCGACCACAGCAGCCACAAGAGTGCGGTGGCACTTCTCCTCAGCCTTTCCTGTACGCCAGGTACCGTCTTCAGCCTTCCTGAGTCGCACTTCGTGCCCACCATGACTGTGAGGGAGGTGGTATAGCCTCACTTTACAGGGAGGTTGGTTAAGCGGCTTGCCCAAGATCCCACCCCTTGTAAGAGACTCAGCCAGGGCTTGAACCCAGGCTGTTTCACCCCAGGGTCTACGCTCTGAAAGCTGGGGTCCCAGACCAGGCCTGGGCCCGGCCAGCCTGTGGGGGCGCTCCAGGCTGTGTAGACTCGGTCATGTAGGTGCCCACGTGATCCCACATCCCCCGGATTGGGAGGTGACTGGGGCAGAGGTCTTCGCTCGTGTCTGCAACCCCCAGCCCCGGGTGGAGCCCAGGGCCTGGTACCTGCAGTGACCAGAGGTCCCTCAGTGAGCTGCCATGTGTCGTATTAAGGGTCACCTCCAGTCTGGCCCTCTGCTCTATTCAAAGCTCAGGGGGGACTGGAGAGAGGGGACTCCGTCTCTGTCCTCAGTGATTTAGTGTGACTCGGGCTTTCTTGAATTAATTTTCGGGCTAGGGAATCTCTTGGTTGGAAAGATGACCGAGTCTCCTTGTCCTGTGGTTTGGGCCACGGGGAAGGGGCTGAGTGGGACACGGCCCCTCCGTTCTCCCTTCCCCCAGAGCAGCTCTGGTTTTGTCAGCTTTATGTATTTGGCTCCAAACAATTTCCCTCGTTCCCTCCCTCTCTCCCTTTTTTTTTTTTTTGGCTTGTAAAATCCCTAGGAAATTCTAAACTGACTCCACATGGGAAGTTCGAGTCCTGCTTATCTCCACGAGTAGTTTCCTGTCCCTGCTCACCTGCCCGCTGCGTGGGGGTGCATCCCTCCCGTTTCCGTGGGGGGAGGAGGCTCTGGCAGGAGATACAGGCCGCGTCCTTAGGTGTATCCCGGGGTTCTGGTGCTACCCCATGGCTGGGCAGTGTCATGATTTTGCTCCTTTCAGAGGAGGGCGGCCTCAGTGTGCCCAGAGGGGCCTCCCCGACCTGGTGCCTCTTGCCCAGCGGCCTGATGGCATTCAGTAGTAGCCCGGGGCTGCCCTCACTTCCTTTCCCTTGCTCCCTACAGGCCCTGCACTTCTCACATCTTATCCTGGCCACTGGCAGCACCGCCTTCTTTCCGGGCAAGTTTAACCGGGTGGCCAGCCGGGAGGTTGCTATCCAGGCCTACGAGGACATGGTGAAGCAGGTGAGCCGCCGGTTGGCCAGGGCGGGCTCTCGAGGGCCAGGTGGACCCCCGGGAGGGTGGGACCACTATGGCGAGCCCCGGGCGCAGCCGTGAAGGTGGGGCGTTACTAGGGAGAGGCTCCCTGGGGGGAGGCCTTTGTTCCTGTCATCGAAGTCTGGACATGAGCACCCCAGACCTCACGCAGTGACTGGTGTGGGTCCCCGACTTGTCTCTGTTGGGGTCCTGTTTGCACAAGGCTTTGTGTTTCACAGAGCGGGCTCGGATCCATGATCGCAGGCAGCTTTCACTGAGAGGTGGGCGGGCGGGGTCCGGCACCACTGAGGTGAGGAGTGGAGACCCAGAGAAGGTTCCCGAGGTGGCTGCTACCGCGTGACTGCGGCCAGGCCTTGCCCTCTCTGCCCAGCCGCTGAGGAGCCTGGGGAACCTCTCTCGCGTCGTCAGGGACAGACGTGAGTGTCAGGGTCGGGATCCCGGCTGTGAACTCAGGCAGACCTGGGCCGCGGTCACCTGCCCCGTGGGGCTGATGCAAGAATCGAGGGAGCAGACGCAGGGAGATGGCCGGCCCCATGGAAGCACATTTGAATCCCAGACTCGGAAAGGCTTCTGTTCTCCTCTCGGGGCCAAGGGGCCCATGCCCTGGCCGAGCCACGGGGCGGACTGGGTCTGAGGGCGCGTGTTACGCTTCCTTCTGCTGCAGGTCGGGCGCTCACGGTCCGTGGTGGTGGTGGGAGGCGGCTCTGCGGGAGTGGAGATGGCGGCAGAGATTAAAACCGAATTCCCCGAGAAAGAGGTGGGCGTGCGGCCTTGTCTTTTCACTCGGGGCCCAGCTTCTCTGCACATCGGCCTGGGTGGCGGTGCTCTGTGAACTTGGAGCGCAAACGCGTGTTTCCGCGCCCGTGGGGCGTCCCCTCGAGTTCCTCTCTCGGAGAACCAGGGCCGGTGAGGGGTCCTGCCCTCCGGTCCAGCCAGGAGGCGTGAGATGAACTCCCGTGTCCCCTGCCGTGTTCCAGCCTCTTGAGATACAGTCGTAGACCTTGGTTCCCTCTTTTTGCCGGCCCGCAAAGACCCCTGCGGAGGGTGTTCCAGGCGAGGCAGGCAGCGGCTGTTTGGTCTTCAGGAGACTGTGGGCCTGGCCCTGGGTGGCTCCGAGAAAGGAACCTCACTGGCCGCGCTGGGGAAGGACTGGCCAGCAACCCCCTCCCCCCCCCCCCCCCCCCCCGGGGACGGTGGCCTTGTTCCCTTTTACTGATGGACGGGTGGAGAAGCTGCCTGGTCCCCTGGAGAGAAACAGGACACCCTGGCGGGATGTAGAGGCTCGGCCGAGGGCTGAGTGGTGGTGGGTGATTATGGGACCTCGATGCAAGAGCTTGCTGGCAGCTGATGCCGGACCAGCTTTCGAGAGCCACATGGGCCCTGTGGCTGTTCTTCTTCCCTAAGGAAGGGCGGGTTGGCTTTGAAAAGTAAGATCAATATGGACGCATTGAATTACATGGCTGTTCTGCGGCAAATTATTGGTAATTATTATGAGCGATTGATGTAAAAGTTTGTTAATTTTGATTTAGGGGGTAAAGACCAGTCTGAGGTAGTTAAGTCAGCCAGTATGGCTTCCGTATGTTTATAACTGGTGGACAAATCCAGGTAATACCGGCCACCCTTTATTTGGCACTCAGTATGTGCTTCATACCTGTTTTCCCGGTTCATCATTACAAACAACCAGTTTCCCGGTTCATCATTACAAATGTGCTAGGGGACTCAGGCAGTCTGACTTTAAAGCCCAAGCTTCCGGGGCACCTGGGTGGCTCAGTCGGTTAAGCGTCTGACTTCGCCTCAGGTCATGATCTCACGGTTCGTGAGTTCGAGCCCCACACCGGGATCTGTGCTGACAGGTCAGAGCCTGGAGGCCGCTTCGGATTCTGTGTCTCCCTCTCCGCCCCTCCCCCTCTGCTCCGTCTCTGTCTCTCTCAAGATTAAATAAATGTTAAAAAAAATTTTTTTTAAAGCCCAAACTTTGAACATCATTCGGGGCTGCCCCCCACTTCCCTGTGCTCACCCAGACCACAAGTAGACGTGCCTGCGAGTGCCAGTTTTAGAACCAACTTTAATGTCAATGCCAGCCTGAGTTATAGTTAGAATGTCAATGGCTTATATATAGACTATAATTATAGGTGACCGAGGTTGCCTGAAAATCGTTTTCCACGTGGCCCCGGGAGCCGGGTGGGGTATGGAGCACTGGTACATTCTGAAAGAGTCTTAGGCCAGGTGATGTGGGCTCCAGCCCAGCTCGCTGTGATCTGGTTCTGGCATTGGGCGGGTTACTTCTCCAGGGCCTCAGTTTCCTCACTTGTAAACTGGCGGTTGGTGAGGAGGTAGAAGAGATAGACTGATGGCATTTTTAAGCCTCTTCGTGTGAACAGGAGACTCAGTGGCTCCTTCTCCGCTCTGTGGTCATTTGTCCCAGGTCACTCTCATCCACTCCCACGTGGCCCTTGCCGACAAGGAGCTCCTGCCCTGTGTCCGGCAGGAAGCGAAGGAGATCCTGCTCCAGAAAGGCGTGCGGCTGCTGCTGAGTATGTGTGCAAGTCCCCCCGCCGCCCTGCCCCTCTGCCTGGCCCTGTGAGATGTGCCCAGAGGCTTGGTCCCTGCCCCAGCTGGAGGGCCCTCGGTGTCCTGGGGTTGAACCCTGTTGTCCAGCTGGAGGCTCTGTGTGTCTTCAGACAGGCCAGAGGCCCCGGGACTTACAGGATTCCCCTGCCATGGAGGCAGCGCTGTCCTGACTATTGCTTTGGACACAGTGCAGGTGGTACCGGTTTGCTGAACGATTTAAGAAATCACCTAAAGGATCTGACCTGAATTATGATGACTCTGTGGTAGCAAATGGTGGGGTTTTTTTGGTTTGTATTCAGAAAGTGGTGAGGAGTGTAGCCTTTGATGAGAGCAGGAGGGGAGGGCACCACCCAGCTCGTTCAGAGAGCCGGCCCCTAACCCCTGCGCTGTGACCACTCCATTTCCGGGGCTCAGCGTCTCCGCTTTTCACAGGGAGGCGTGACGTTCCTGCTCTGTTCCTGCTCTATGCAGACCCCTCCCGGCTCCTGGTCCCTTTGTAACTGGCTTTGCAGCACTGTGACCACCTTTGCTTTGAGGCAGTGTGGAAAGTAGGCTGGCTTCTGGACTTTTCTTGCTTTCACCTCAGTGGTGCGCCTGGAGAGCCTTCCTGCCTGGTTAGGATGGTGTAGCTGACTCTCTGGGAGGTGTGGCGGAGGTCTTCCTCAAATAGCTTTTCCCAGAACGTCTTGGGAAACTCAGTTTCACTTTTGCACACTGCTTCGGGGAACTTTCCTCCCTTTGGATCCTCTGGGGTGGCCGGAAGTCCACACTGCGCTTCTTGGGGCAGCAGGGTGGACTGGCAGAGGGGCAGGGGGGACGCCAGGAGCAGAGCAATCGCCTAGTTGGGCCCCAGCGGCCCAGGGCTTCCCCGGTCACCCTTGGCCTGGGCCCCAGCCCCCTGCCGGCCTCCTGCTCACAGATCTCCCTTGACAGGTGAACGGGTGAGCAATCTGGAGGAGCTGCCCCTCAACGAGTATCGAGAGTGCATCCAGGTGCACACGGACAAAGGCACAGAGGTGGCCACTAACCTGGTGATTGTCTGCAATGGTATTAGGATCAACAGCGCCGCCTACCGCAGTGCGTTCGGTAAGCAGGGGCCGGTGCCCACTCCCCGGGCCGCCTCACCCTTCAGCCGCTGCAGGCCAAGCAGGCCTCTCCAGCAGGAATCAGGTCGCCAACCCTTCCCCCTCCATCCCAACCGCTCAGGTCTCTTCTGAATGGTGACATCAAACTTTAAGTTCAAGTCTGGATCCGCTCTTGTTGTGCCTTCTTTAGCTGTGGCCACGACTTAGCCCGGGGTGGCCCAAGTGACGGGTCTTTCAAAATTGGAGCCCGCCCCCTTGTGGTGAGAGATGGGAGCAGGTTTCAGAGCCAAGGAAAGATCCATTGTTTCACTTTCTTGGCACCTGAAGGGGAGGAAATTCCTGGGTCAGGCCTTTTACTATTCACAGGTATGCCGTTCTCCCCAGGCCCCGATCCAAACATTTGGCCATTCAGCTTGGAATGACCGTTTGGGGAGTAGAGGCAATAATTCGGCTTGAACTCTCCAGCTCACTGAAAGGTGAGAAGAGGCGGAATCTCGGCCTCCGTGTGTGAGCCAGAGACCGTGACTCTTCCTCGGCCCCATGATTGCTGTGTCCCCAGGTCCCTATCATTTACTCCGTAGCACCCTTCCTGGACAAGGAGCTCCTGTTTGGGTCCTACAGGAAAGAATTGGCCAATCACAGAAGAAGGAAGCTAGTCCCGGCCATGAGTAGGGGTAGGATTGAGTGCTTATAATGCACAGAGATCCCAGAATTTTATACCCATTGGTCTTAATGTTATATATATATATATATATTTTTTTAATGTTTTATTTTTGAGAGGGGCAGGGGCGGACACACGGGAGGGACAGAGAGAGAGAGGGAGACAGAGGATCCGAAGCAGGCTCTGCACCGTTAGCACAGAGCCTGACACAAGGCTCGGACTCACAAGTCGCGAGATCATGACTCGAGCCGAAGTCGGACGCTCAATGACTGAGCCACCCAGGCGCCACTTAATGTTACATTTTCAAAGATAATTCTTTTAAGCCCCTTAAAAAGAAAAGTTTAGCATTTTCTAGAGCCCTACATTTACTTTCAGAATCTGATCCGTGTTCAGAAGGAAATTCAAGACTTGGTTAAGTTGCAGCTTGATCAGTGTAAGGCAGTCAGTGCTAAGCACGGTAACTTAGAGCGTCAGATGCATTATATAAGGTGGCACTTTCTGTCTTTCTGACCAGTTTCCAACCCGGAATAGTTACCTGGCCTCTGCAGAAAGAGTTCTGAGATGGGGACTTTAGGCAGACATGAATTGGGTGGCCTGCTCGCCTCCTGAGGCCGTGCCCCTGGAGGGCGGCCTAGCCGGCACCAGAGGCCATCTTCACTGTGCACTCGTGGCCACTTGACACGGCAGCTCGGGAGCCTGGTTTCAGGGTTGGCTCTTCCTGGCAGAAAGTCATCTGGCCAGCGATGGCGCTCTGCGAGTGAACGAGTATCTCCAGGTGGAGGGCTGCAGCCACATCTATGCCATCGGCGACTGCGCAGATGTGAGGGAGCCCAAGATGGCCTACCACGCCGGCCTCCACGCCAATGTTGCCGTGGCCAACATCGTCAACGCCAGGAAACAGAGGCCCCTCAAGGCCTACAAGCCAGGTGAGGAAGCCCCAGGCACTTCTCGGTTTGCGGAGAGCTGGGTTAGACGCGGTGAAGCCTTTGCGAGCTCTCGGACGAAGTGGGCCTAGAACACCCTCTCAAGGCTGGCGATGGAAGCGTCCCTCTGGAGCTCGTTGAAAATAAGTCCGGACTGCCCGTCTTCCTAAAAGTCATGCGCGTTTCCCTGTCCTCAGACCGAAGGCCCCGGGGAGGACTGTGCTCTGGGGATGGCAGGCCCACGAGTGGTGAGCGGGAGTCGAGCGTGTGCGCACGTGTCTGCTCCACAGGCGCGCTGACGTTCCTCCTGGCCATGGGGAGAAATGACGGCGTGGGCCAGATCAGCGGCTTCTATGTGGGGCGGCTCATGGTTCGGCTGGCCAAGAGCCGGGACCTGTTCGTCTCCTCGAGCTGGAAGACCATGCGGCAGTCTCCACCCTGAGCGGGAGCTGGGCCGCCGCCAGGTGAACGGATTGCTTGACCAGAGGTACCCACCTGACAAAGGCCAAAGAGCAAAGGCTCGTTTCCTAGAGTAAGGTGCCAGTGATGGACTGACCAGAAACCCACCTTACAGAAAACCAAAACCGGGAGAGAAAGAGAGAGCCGGAGAGGGAGAGAGAGAGGCATTAGAAAAGACACCCCCTAGAGGATGCTTTCTGGGGTTGGAGAGGTCGGCTTGCAGTTGTGCTGGCTGAGGGGTTCGCCTGGTCCTGGGAAGGGCATAGCCAGCCTTCTCTACCCCGGGCTCTTCGTGTGTGTGTGTGTGTGTGTGTGTGTGTGTGTGTGTGTATGTGTGAATGCACGTGTTGGCATTCAGGACTCTCAGAGCAAGAGAGAGCAGGCTCTCCTGGTGGCTGAAATCCTGTCTTATTAGGGCAGGCAGGGGAACCTGCATGGTGGGACCGTCTAAGGAGTGGGATTTGGGGTTGAGATGGTCTGCACCCCGAGCCTCTCCCATCAGATCATGGGTGGGGAAGCCTGTGCATTCTTCGACACCCAGGTTGTTAATAGGAGCCTAATTTTAAACTGTTAGTCCCTGTAATCTTTAATCTTCACAAAACTTTATATATTTCCATTTCTAGGTCCCGATGATATACCATAGGTTACATTTAAGAAGAAAGAGTTAGATAAATTTCCCTCCCGGTTAGCCTATCCTAACAGAGAGTGAGTTTTTCCAAAGCTAACAGGTTAAGACGGAAGCCTGGCCCGCCAGCCGCTGGACATGTTAAGGAAAGGCAGCCGAGCTAATGGGACCCTTGGGTGGGTTGCCATTGGGCTGACGTTCAGGGAACAGAGGGGGGCTCAACATGCTTCTAGGCTGCCGTCACGGTCAGTTGTGCAAGGGACAAAACTCCGGCTGATGCTGGGGGTGGGGGACCCTGTGGGAACCTCTGGGGTTTTGTGCTTCTGGTTTCCTGGCCAACCCCAGTGACTTTTACGTGGAGGCCCAGCCGTGTGGCAGTGCCCGCCACTGACTGTGTTAAGGCACATAAAGGACTCCTCTGTCTGGGAGAAGACTTCCAGTTGGGGGGAGGGAGTTTATTTTGGAAGACGTGGGTTAAATCTCCATAATGGAAGTGGTTGGTGATCTCACTGGAATAAATTCAGGCCCGGCTCACTTTCGATAGTGGCCTCTGGGTACTTGGCCAGAGTCCTTGGGACACCAGCCTCACCAGGGTTCTGAGTGCTCCCTGTCTGGGCTGTGGCCTGGGTTGGTTCCATTTGTTACCCAGGCCTACCTAAGTGACACGCGTGCCTCTCTCCCAAAGGATGACTACCCCACCGGAGGCTTCACCCAGGGCCCCGTTCCTGTGGGCCACGGCCAACCAGGCTCCCCTTCTGGAAGCAGGACCTGCTGCCTGAGAGACACAGGCTATTCTGTGCCGTCTGACCTGGGGACTAGCAGGGTGGGAGTCTTGGCTCATTAGTGACAGGCCTTGTTCTATTTATAACATTTTACAAGTGTCCCCCCATGGGGACATGGTTTTTCCAAACTGAGGAAAATATTGCAATAAAAGAATATGTTGTAAGAAAGACACTGGATCTTCTGTGTTTTTTTTTTTTTTCCTTTCATTTTCTTTTTCTTTTAAAAAAAAAAAAAAAACCAAACAAAACCAAAACAAAAGCCTGAAGCAAAATCTTTTTAGGAGTAGATACAGATATTATTGGGTGGGGTGGGGGCACTAAAACAGAAAAGAAAAGCACCAGTGGGACGCCTCTCTCATTTTCTTCTCTCCATCACCGAACACAGACAGCCAACAAAGCCCGAGTCACTTTTATGCCCTCTTCCCTTGCAAAAAGGAGAAACAAGGTTTTAAGAATTTTGAAAGGATTTTTTTTTGTGTGTGTGTAAAAGTCAATGCTATAAATCTAAAACGAAGTCTGTTTTTTAAAAAAGTTCTAAAACAACAGGAAGAAAACACATGGAAAGAAACCCCTCGTGGAGACCTGGTTAATTACAGACTGAGGCTCTTTGAAACGAGAATATAAAATGCAGAGGGCTCCTTCCGTGGGCGGGACCTGCTCCTGCGGCCTCTGCTCCCCGCTTCCCTGCCAGCTGCCCTCCGCTCCCCTGCCGTCACACTTCCTCTCTCCTTTTACAAAATAAAACCCCACTCCTGTGACTTCGATCCTCCGGCCGGGCACGGGCACGGGGCGGCTACTTGGCATCGAGCTTGGCCATCTCCTGCACGTAGATGCCAATGCTCTCGCTGTCAAAGAGCAGGAAGTAGACATTCTTCAGCGAGGATGCGCTCGAGTCGTCAAAGTGGGCCGAGATGGCTTTGAGGGTCACCTGGGCTGCCGTCTGTTTGGGGAAGCAGTTTCTGTGCCAAAGGAAGAGAAGAGCTGACGTTACTTTGGTTCCCGGGACCCGCGCGTAACTCCGCTCTCAGCCTGGGGTTGGGGGGAAGCGGCCTCTTCTTATCTTTGCTTCCGTCTCCCGGGGTCTCAGTGGGTGTAGGCTGGGCCACTATGGTCTTTGGTTGTCCTCACGGGGACAGCCCGGGAGTGGGACAGGCAGGAGACGCTGTCCCCACTTTACAAGAGCCACGCTGGCTCAGTCGAAGTCACAGGGCTGGCCGGTGGGCAGTGCCTCCTGCTTGGACGAATCTGTGGTGCCTGCCTCGAGTCGAGCGGGGCTTTAAAACCACAACCGACTCAGCATTTAAGCATAGCTAGGCTTTATTAGCTCCCTCAACACTGCTTTACAACGTGGGGGCGCCTGGGTGGCTCAGTCAGTTAAGCATTCGACTTCAGCTCAGGTCATGATCTCACAGTTCGTGGGTTCAAGCCCCGCGTTGGGCTCCGTGCTGACAGCTTAGAGCCTGTTTCTGCTTCTGTGTCTCCCTCTCTCTCTCTGCCCCTCTCCCGCTTGCCTCTGTCTCTTTTTCAAAAATAAACATTTAAAAAAAAAAAAAACTGCTTTACAACGTCAGATCGTTAAAGGGCAGAAACGTGCACTCAAAAGCGTGTCTTCGTAATTCCTTTTTTGTGCGCCTCGTGTGCCTTTCACTAACCCGTGTGGACATGCCGCTGTAAGTCGGGGACTGGTGACTCTGGGTAGGGCCCTAATCACCAAGCCGAGACGGGACCAGCCTCCAGGGACACGGCCGTTGTGGCGATTAGGGTCAGCCACCAAGCCCCCTGGGGCGGGCGGGTGCAGGACGGGCCTGATAGGGATTCTTCTCACTGGGATGTCGTGTCCTTGCCGCACGTGGTCCTGGCCACGTGGAGAATTCAGCCCGCCGTGCCTCTGGGCCAGGCTGTGGAGACCCAGCGCCGTTTGGGTCGAGACGGGATTACAGCGGGAAGCCAGGCCTCACGATTTCCCTCTCAGCCTGCCCGTAACTCGACTCTAACAGACCATCTTCCGTGTGTAAATCCTGCCCGCGTTACAGACGGGCATCTCTCAAGACAGAGGGTGTTGAAAACTGAAGCAACAGCTTGCATCGGCCACGAGTGTGACAGGAGAGGACAGGCAGGCTACCTGTGAGGACAGAGATCCTCATTATGTACCTGCTATGCTCCCAGCTGGGGTCTGTGCCGATCAGAACAATCACTTCTCCGAACTCCCAAAGCAGACCCCGGGTGACAGCCTGTCCCTTCTCTGGGTGTGTCTGCCAGGGCCTCGGCCTCCGGCCTCTGCTCCCCTCCACCCCGGCAGCGCACGAGTCCCCCGGGGATTCTGAGATGTCGTTCTGGGCTGCGGCCTGAAACTCTGTACTCTCACGTTCCGACACAGCAGAGTTACTGGTCCACGGACCGCCCTTGGAGAAGCAAGGCCTTTGGGCCTGGTGTTTTCTTTCTTTCTTTTTTTTAATTAAAAAAAAAATTATTTTTGAGAGAGAGAGAGCAGGGGAGGGGCAGAGAGAGGGAGACACAGAACGCAAAGCAGGCTCCAGGCTCTGAGCTGTCAGCACAGAGCCTGACGCGGGGCTTGAACTCGTGAGCTATGAGATCATGACCTGAGCTGAAGTTGGACGCTTAACCGCCTGAGCCCCCCGGGCGCCCCAAGCCTGGTGTTTTCTGACCACGTGTTCGGATGGGCAGCAGGCGGGGACGTGGGCGTTGAACATGGCAGGCTCTCGGAGAAGCACTGTCTCTTGCTCCTCTCTGAAGCTGCCTTTCTCTGTGTTTCGAAGGGCGGAAATTGGGGTTTTCGCCCCATCCCCTGGTCAACACGCTTGGCCGGGCCGGCAGCCCTGGGTCACGTCTTCTGGAATGGTCAGACTGGATGTGCATAAGGAGGACAGCAGGCCCCCGGGGAGTGGGCTGGACGAGCACATTCCGAACCTCCCGCCCACCCCGAGGAGCGCGCCTTACCTGCCGCTGGGAAACGGTGGGAACGCCACAGACTTCAGCTTCTTGTCCTCTGCCGCCGACAGGCAGTTTTTGATGGTCTCTTCGAGCTGTTCTTCACATTTGTCGGAGCCCCACTGAGGGATGTGACAGTGGATGACAAATTTGGCTGCGAGTCCGCTGGATTGGCTGACAGCGGCTGGGACAGGAGAGAGAAACACTGCGGGTTATTTCCTAGGTCTCCGCCTTCCTCCTGGGGGCTGGGCGGAACCCCACCCAAGCCTCTCAAATGTGTGCGGACAGGGAAGCCAGAGCAGCTAGCTGGGCAACGTTCCGTGCTGCTTCTTTTTTTTAATTTATTTATTTTGAAGGAGAGAAAGCACCAGCCAGGGAGAGGCAGAGAGAGAGAGAGAGAGACAGAGACAGAGACAGAGAGAATCTCAACAAGGCCCCGCACAGCGCCGAGCTCGACTGGGGGCTCGAACTCATGAACCATGGGCTCATGACCTGAGCCAAAACCAAGATGCTTCACTGACTGAGTCACCCAGGCGCCCCGGGGTTCTGTGCTTCTGATGGGACCGTGCGTTTGCGCTGTTGGAATTGCCCTGGACGGTCAGCACCAGCTGCAGACAGATGCGTTACAAGCCGATGTGACTTGCCCGTGCTCTGCCACCCCGTCACTCGGCCAGGCCACCTACTGACGATGGCTCCCAAAGGTACACGCCAGAATCACCCCGACAGCTGAGGAATGGCCTTCCCCAAACGTCCACGTCCTCGTCCCTGGACCCTGCGAGCGTGACCTTACGTGGCGGAAGGGACTCTGCAGGTGTGATTAAGTGAAGGATCGTGGGACGGGGAGGTTATCCTGGGTTAGCTGGGTGTGCCGTCAGTGGATCACCCGGGTCCTTCTAAGTGGGAGGCAGCAAGGTCAAAGGCAGGAGAAGGCAAAGTAAGGACGGAGCAGAGCTTGGGGCGATGTGTCCCGGAGCCCCGAACGGCCCAGCCCGGAAGCTGGGAGGGGCAAGGAGCGGCTTCCCCGCGAAGGAACCCGCTCTGCCAACAACCTCATCCTAGTTCTTTCACACTGACCGTGGACTTCTGACCTCTGACACTAATCGAGAGTGGGTCTGTGTTGTCTGAAGCCACTAAGGGGCGCCTGGGTGGCGCAGTCGGTTAAGCGTCCGACTTCAGCCAGGTCACGATCTCGCGGTCCGTGAGTTCGAGCCCCGCGTCGGGCTCTGGGCTGATGGCTCAGAGCCTGGAGCCTGTTTCCGATTCTGTGTCTCCCTCTCTCTCTGCCCCTCCCCCGTTCATGCTCTGTCTCTCTCTGTCCCAAAAATAAATAAAAACGTTGAAAAAAAAATTTGAAGCCACTAAGTTTGTGGTAACTGGTCACAAGCAGTGATAGGAAACGAATACAACAGCTTTTAATTAATAGATGCGTAGGCCCTGCCGCCCCCACCGGGCCCCCAGGATCCCGGCTCAGTAGCGCCGGTGCGGGACTTGCGCGTGTGTGCGTGCGTGCGTCTGTGGTCTAGGGCCCTCCGTAAATTGAGAACCGCCGCACCACTGCGTTGCACATGCCCCCGGGCAGGACTGTCTTTCGGTCACCGAGGATCCCGCACTGGGGGCAGGGGTTCAAAACGGGTTGTGAAGTCGACTTACACCAGCCTTGTCTCGTTGCTTCCGTTCGTGCTCCTTTTTACTCCCCCGATCCCATGCCGAGCAGTTGGGTCTGACCCACTGGCCATTCTCCGGCCACAGCCGCGCGCCACCTCCCCTAAGCCGCCCACCTTGCGGAGCTGGGGCTCCGTGCCCCTCAAGGAACCGGGTGTGCTTGTAACATAGACGGGTGCCTGCTGCGTTCTGGAGCGGTGTGTGTGTGTGTGGGGGGGTTGGTTAGAAAGATTTAGTTGAAATACACGATGCCCGCCTAGTTTTTGAGAAGTGTTTCCTAGCAACATCCACAGTGTTGGGGAACTGATGGCTGCACCCGCCGGGTTGGGCGGGTGGACACTCTTTGTGGCCCTTTGGGTCGGCCCGTTGCCTTCCCAGAGCCCCGCTGGGTGTGGGCCGCCTGACGGGTGAGTGAGTGAAGGAAATTTGCCAACATAAATACAGGAGGCAGGGGGGCGTGACCGGGTGGACTCTATGACCGTGTACATTTGCACGCCAGGAGCAGAATGTCCTCGGGCCCGGAGTCCGGGGCTGTTCTCCAGAGAACCGGGGACACTTGGCATTGGTCCCACTGCTGGGGGCAATTTCTCTGAGGCTCCTCTACTCTTGTCTGCTGCCTCTTCACATACTGGGTGGATTTATTTTACATAAATTTAAAATATAATCATGTTACCAGCTGAATGGTGTCTTTTTAATGTAAAGTCATTTACAGTATTTTTGTTAATGTTTATTTATTTTTGAGAGAGGGACAGAGTGGGAGTGGGAGGGGGCAGAGAGAGAGGAAGACACAGAGTCTGAAGCAGGCTCAGGCTCCAAGCTGTCAGCACAGAGCCCGACGTGGGGCTTGAACTCCCGAATGGCGAGATCATGACCTGGGCCGAAGTTGCTTAACTGTCAGTCAGATGCTTAACTGACTGAGCCACCCAGTTGCCCCTAATGTTTACTTATTTTTGAGAGAGAGAGAGAGAGAGACAGTGCACACACGAGCAGGAGGGGGGTGCAGAGAGGAAGGGAGAGAGAATCCCAAGAAGGCTCCATGCTGACTTGGGGCTCGATCCCATGACCCTGGGATCATGACCTGAGCTGATATCAAGAGTCAGATGCTTAACTGACTGAGCCACCCGGGAGCCCCTAATGTAAAGTCATTTAAATAACAGGAATATGCTCCTAGATGGCAGTATTACGTCAATCATTGAATCTATTAAAACAAACCCTTCTCTTCCCTTTTGAGGCCCTCGACTACACTAGATTTTGAAGGTATCCTAAGACAAGGTATTCCCGTGGCAACTGAAAACGGACAATACGGCTTGAAGCTGTAATGATATAGAATGTTCCCTTGATGTGCCCAGGACAAGGGTTAAGGTATCTTGGGGACTGGGATGCTGAGACTTGGTAGAGGCACCAAGGCACTGATGTGGTGTCACTTGGTGAGCCACCTTCACCGGTGAAGACCTGTGCTCTGAGGGCAGCAGTGTCACTGCGAGGAGCTTCCAGAACCTTCCCTCAGGCAAGCCATCACATTCTGGAAGGCCCTGCACCTTCTCAGAGTTACCGCAGCTGAAGGGGGCTCCGGGGTGGCCCCTTGTCCCGCTGGGAAGCTGCCAATCCTTGGTCTCCCTGACACCGTGATTTTCCTTCTGCCTCAGTTTCCTGCAACAGCCTCTCTTCTTCCTATCCGTCTGGGCCCGGGTCTCTTCTCGCTGCTGCAGGCGGCATTCAGGCAGCTCCTAGGCAACTACCTGCAAGCCATCTTCCTCCTCACCTTTTCCCAACCTCTCACCAAGGACGTGCACCTCAGCCAACTTTCCGGTGCCCCTGGTTCCGAAGCCCGATTCCCCCCTTCTCCATCTGTCACTGGAAACGTCAGCTGGTTTCCTCTGACTTGTCTCATTCAAAGACCCTCTGCTTCATCTCTCCCGCTTCCCGTTCAGCTTCCCAGCTGGAATCAGGATGCATCTTACGACGGCTGCCAGCCCGGACTGAGCGGAGTTATTCCAGACAGAAGTGGCATCTGCTTGTCACCTGGGGTCACTACCAAACTGGTCTCGTGTTCCACTAACCTCCCTGCCTGAGGTTTCTGGGCCGCACTGGATTCGGCAGCAAATCCATAGGAGTACCAGCTTATGGCTCAAATTCTCTAGTGGGGTTTTTTTTTCCCCCCCTCAGTCCACCCAAGGTCAAGGTCAAGATACATACTTGCTGCCCTTTTTGCGTGGTGGGTTCAAGTCTTGCTTGCTCTCGAATGGAACATTCCCAGCTTTATGTGGGCTCTCCTTTTAGATATCCCATCTTGGATGGTTATTCCTTTTTTTTTAAGGTTTATTTATTTTTAAAAAAAAATATTTTTTTCAACATTTATTTATTTTTTGGGACAGAGAGAGACAGAGCATGAACGGGGGAGGGGCAGAGAGAGAGGGAGACACAGAATCGGAAACAGGCTCCAGGCTCTGAGCCATCAGCCCAGAGCCTGACGCGGGGCTCGAACCCACGGACCACGAGATCGTGACCTGGCTGAAGTCGGACGCTTAACCGACTGCGCCACCCAGGCGCCCCAGAGGTTTATTTATTTTTGAGAGAGACAGAGCACGAGCAGGGGAGGGGCAGAGAGAGAAGGAGACACAGAATCCGAAGCAGGCTCCAGGCTCTGAGCTGTCAGCACAGAGCCCGATGGGGGGCTCGAACTCACAAGTCGTGAGATCACGACCTGAGCCGAAGGCGGAGGCTCAACCTACTGAGCCACCCAGGCGCCCCTTGGCTATTTATTCTTTCTTAATGATATATACAATTAGGGCATGTCTTATAAGGGATGGCATTTTTAAACTAAATGTCACACTGACGTTAAACCCTGATGAGCTGTCTCCCCTCTTCCAGATTCAACCTCACCAATCCCTTCTTCCAACAGAGCTACCACGGATGGGTCCCAGGCCACGGGTGCTTGGACCTAACATACCTGCCCCACTTTCTTAGCTCGTGATTATTCCTGAAGCCTTCCCCTTCCTTCTGGATTCATTTCTCTCCCGTGGGCCTTGCAGCAAAAGGGCCTGTGATTTCTGCCACCCAGCTTGTGTGTGTCCGAACACGGTGTCTTTCGCGCCACCTCCTGAATAGTAACAGAGTGGCGTGTGGAATTTGCGGTTGATGGTATTTCCCCTGGGGGCTTTGAGGCCATTTCTTTCCCACTTCCAAGAATCCTTGGTTGATGAGAAGTCTGTGGTCAGAATTGTCTTTACGTGGTCTGCCTTTCCCCTCAGCTTGCTTTGCAGGTTTCTCTTGATTTTTGAACTTCTTTATTATTATTATTTTAATTTATTTTGAGAAAGAGAGAGAGAGAGCACATGCACATACAAGCGAGGGAGGGGCAGAGAGAGAGAGAGGGAAAGAGAGAGAATCTCAAGCAGGCTCTGCACTCAGCCCGGAGCCCGACGTGGGGCTCCGTCTCAGGACCCTGCAATCCTGACCTGAGCCAAAATTGAGAGTTGGATGCTCAATTGACTGAGCCACCCGGGTGTCCCTTAGCCATGTTGTTTTAAAATGTGTTTTTACTTAATGTTTTTTATTTATTTTTGAGAGAGCGCGCGCATGAGCAGTGGGGGCAGAGAGAGAGGGGGACAGAGGATCCAAAGCAGGCTCCGTCCTGACGGCAGCCGGCCCGACACGGGGCTCGAACTCGCGGACTATGAGATCATGACTTGAGCCGAAGTCGGACACTCGACCGACTGAGCCACCCAGGCGCCCCCAGCCATGATTTTTTAAAGACTGCTTCTCTAGCTTCTATTTCTGCCTCTGGAACTCTTCTAAGTGCATTGGAGCCTCCCACCCTGTGCGGAACAGCTAGTTTTCTCTCCTTCCCACCCTGGCAGCAGTTGGTTGGAGGCCTTCCCCCACTCGTGACTGGACCTGGGGCCCAGCGGCCTGCGGCCTCGACCTTCCCTGCTGCTGCCGCCTCCCGCCCTTCTGTCCCTGCCCGCCCAAATGGTGGTCTCACATCTCCACGCGGCTCTGTCTCACAATTTTAAGTGTGAAATTCTACCATTGCTCTATGTATGGGGAGTGGTAGGTGCAATTTGAAAGGGAGGACTCACGTTTTCTCTTGACTGGAAGCCCCTTTTCTTTTCTTTTCTTTTCCTTTCTCTTTTCAAAATTTTATTTGAATTCTGGCTAGTTAACATACAGTGCGATATCGGTTTCAGGAGTAGAATTCGGTAATTCATCAACTACATACAACACCCAGTGCTCATCCCAAAAAGTGCCCTCCTCGGGGCGCCTGGGTGGCGCAGTCGGTTAAGCGTCTGACTTCAGCCAGGTCACCATCTTGCGGTCCGTGAGTTTGAGCCCCGCGTCGGGCTCTGGGCTGATGGCTCAGAGCCTGGAGCCTATTTCCGATTCTGTGTCTCCCTCTCTCTCTGCCCCTCCCCCGTTCATGCTCTGTCTCTCTCTGTCCCAAAAATAAATAAAAAAATGTTGAAAAAAAAAAAAGTGCCCTCCTCCGTGCCCATCACCCGTTTAGCCCATCTCCGCCCCCCACTCCTCCATCAACCTTCAGTTTGTTCTCTATCATTAAGACTCTCTTCTGGTTTGCTTCCCTCTCTTTTTTCCCCCTCCCATGAGCTCATCTGTTTTGTTTCTTAAATCCCACATAGCCCCATTACTTTTCTGGCAACAGATCTGATCACGACAGGGCCCAGCTTAAACTCTCAAACGCTGGCTCAGGACCCGGGCCTTGTCACACACGATGCCCTTACCGCCCAGCGTCCCTGCCCCCAGGGGTTCTTACACCCTCGCTGGAGCCTCCCCAGCGCCAGAGGGCATGGCTCCCTCCCTGTGCCCCTCTTATGTTGTCTGTCTCTCCTCCTGGACCGTCCAGTGCTTGAGGGCAGGAGTGGGTTTCATTGCCTTCGGAGCCCTGGCATCGGGACAGCACTTGGCACTGAGTACGCGGTGCCCGGAGGTGATGTGTGTGTACATTGGGGGGACAAGGATCTGAAGTTGGAGCCACCTGTCAAAAAGTTACCCAATATCCCTGAAAAACTTGGGCAACAGTGTTCACGCACAGCAGCTCTCTTTGCAAGAGCCAAAGGTAGAAACAACCCACCTGATGAAATGGGTCCACATAATGGAATATTATTCAGCCCTAAAAAGGGAACAAAACACTGATGCATCCTACAACGTGGATGAACCTTGATAGGATTATATTAAGTCAGGGAGGCTAGATACCAAAGGTCACATGACCCGTGATTCTGTTCACGTGAAATGTCCAGAACAGGCAAATCCATGGAGGCAGAAGGCGGACTGGGGGTTGCCAGGGGCTGGCGGAGGGGGAAGAGAGTCACCACTGGGGGTGACAGAAGAATTGTGGGGTTGGACAGTGGTGATGGTAGGATAGCATGATGAGTGTAAGTTACCCGACAGCTTCATTCTGGGGTGATCTGATGCTAATTGCCTTGAACTCTCCAGACCCATTGTCGTCCCCAGAGTGCATGAAATGATGTACGCGGGCCTGCGCGAGTTGTCTGAGAGATGCCGACTCTCTGACTCGCTGAGGCCTATTTTGCTCGGCAAACTGATCATGCGCGAAGCATGTGGCGCTGGCGGGGAGGGTGGCGAGGCGGTGCCGGGAACACGGGCGCCACGCCGCGCTTACCTTCGGCGACTTCCAAAGGGCCTTGGGATTTGCGGAGCTCCTTTACCGTTTCCAAGAACTCTTTCCCGCCAGCCTTTTCCAAGGCCTTACCTGCGGAGAACAAGGGAAGCCATGGCTGTTGTCCTTTTCAAAGTCACCGGTCACACTGTTTCGCATAGTTTCAGTAGGCCAGAAAACAGATAACCAACCGCACTTGCAAAGCAGGAATCCCACTTTGCAGTCGGGTTGCCAGCGGTCCCTGCTGGCAGGGGTCTCTGGGCTTCTGTCCAGCAGGGCTTAGATTCTAGCAAACTCTTTCAAAGGGCCTTTTTAAGGGGTGATTTGGCCATAAGCAGTCTCACGACATGAATCCTGAAGGTGATTTTTAGAAATCGAAGTACAGTTGACACACGATGTTACGTGAGTTTCAGGCGTGCAACATAGTGACTGGACAACTCTACACATTGTGCTGTGCTCCCCACCAGGGTAGCCACCATCTGTCACCATACAGCACGGTCACAATACCATCGCCTATATACCCTATGCTGTACTAAGGGTGAATTTATCTATCTATCTATCTATCTATTTAGAGTGAGCAGGGGAGAGGCAGAGAAAGAGGGAGAGAGAGAGAATCCCAAGCAGGCCCCGAGCTGCCAGCATAGAGCCCCACGCGGGGCTCGAACTCAGGAACCGTGAGATCGTGACCTGAGCCAACACCCAGAGTGACACTTAACCGAGCCACGCAGGCGCCCCTAAAGGTGAACTTTAAAAAAAATAGCGGCTCCGGTGTTCTGATCTCTGGGTTCAGGACCGCACGCTGTGTTGGTTAAATTCAGTGCCTTGGTGATTCGAAGGCCCACACGGGGGCGCATCTCACAGACCATGCACCAGGTCCTAAGCCTGGTGCCGGGCCCGAGGTGACAGCAGGAACCTCTGGGTGCAGACTCCAGGGGTCCCAATCCCATTTCACCACCACCTGTGTGTAGTGAGTCTGGTGGGCAGAGGCCAGACAAGGTCAGGGCAGCCTGCGGTGGTGTTCCACCAACCTGGGCCTGGGTTTTCAATGGAAACACGCAACTCTGAGAGGCGCCCCTCTAAGGACCTTTCTGATGGGAGAGCCCTTGGGTCTCTGATGTTAGGACAATTCTCTACTCGGTATTTCAGGATTGTGCTTCCGCGGAGGCCAAGTGGACCCCCTCAACGGATGGCAGGACTCCACCTCTAGCCAGCAGGAACCCCGCGTCTGGGCGCTGGGGCTCCTCATGCCTCTGAGATGACGTAGGGCATCTTGTCCATGCTAGGTGGTTGCTGCCCTTGGTGGGGGATGAGGCCTCTCCCCCCACGTGTTTTCATCTTCTAATGAACTTGGTGATCGCGCTGTCTGGGGCAAGTCTCAGCTCTCTCTTCACGGTTATGATGGTGGGAGCTGGTGAGGGAGCTTCCTACTCCCCACCCGCACCCTCAGGCGTATTTGGAGAGCCGCAGGGCATTGTGCGGGTTATGGAGGAAAG